>NC_064931.1:517544122-520006622 GCF_023897955.1 Schistocerca gregaria | reverse complement strand
ACTTGATGATTGAGACGTTGCTCTTTAAGTTTGTCTCATTCTCTGCTTTTGGTGCTCCTCAAATCATGCAGTGTTTAAAAAGGATTATTGTGATGATGCACTGTGCATTTGGAGCATGCTCAGTTGAGTTTGTGTCAGCATGTCCCTCAAGCTATTCCATTCGTTGGAGTCCTGTTGCCTTGAGGAAGGTGTTCACACTGTACTGTGTTTGTGTGTTATTGTCTTGAAAGACAAATCTTATAATTGAAATGTTGAATGTAGAGTTATTAGGTTGGACAGTCTGGTCCTTATATTGTACAGCCCTCATATTACCCTTGACGGGGATGAGAGGCTTTTGACATCTGTTCCATCTGTTGACAATACTGACACAAAATATGACTGACCACCTCACTACTGTACCTATAGGACTGCATGCCTGAGATGTGCATTGTTATCAGGTGGCCTCCACACTTTTCTGTGACAATTGATTTGATTTTGACAGTGAAGCTAAAACAGCTTTCGTCTAACCCACCACTGCGCGCACCGAAACAGAGTTTACTGTGCGGTATCATCGCTCCCTGTATATCTAGTAAAACCAACCAATGCCCTTAAATAATGCAAGAAGTCCCTTTACCTGTTTTTTGTTAGACATAGTTTCTTCAGGTCTAGTTGTCCTGTAGATTCTATATCTTTTACTCTCCAATGTCATGAATTCGAAGATTAGGTGTGATGCAGTTTCTTCACCCTCATCACAGATCCTACATTTAGGGTCTTCCGTTATACCTGTTGTGTGTAGGTGTTTTTTGAAATTCGTGTGGCCGGTCATCAGTCCAGTCATGAGTATAACCTCTTTTCTGTTCAATCCCAGGATTACAGAGTTTCTTTTAAAACATAGCTTAGGCATCATTACATTACCATGTTTTTGTTTATGAACCTTGGTACAATATTCTGCATGCTGTTTCCTAAGCCAGTTCTGTAGTTCTAGTTTGATCATAACATTGGTGATTGTCAGGACAGGTTCTATTCCAATAAATGGTGGTGTTGCCCCCATTCTGGCCAGTCTGTCAGTTTGTTCATTGCCACAAATCCTCTGAGTGGCCAGGAACGCACACAAACTTTACCCTATTGCTTCCTCCTAGCTCCACCAGAGCCCTGTGGCATTCTGCAACAATCTTAGATCTCGTTGCTGGGCTGTCTGAATAAATGTAGATGCTATGGTTCTTGTAGCACCTACGCATATTCTCCTCCACACATGCCCTGATTGCACCAATTTCAGCTTGGAATACCGAGGCTAGTTTTCCTAGAGAGATGATGCCCTCCAGTCTTGGCTGAGCCCTGTACACCACTGCCCCAATGCCTTGGTCTGATTTCGACCCATCGGTGAACCAAACAGTGTCCCCCATACGGTGTCAAACTGTTTTTTTCCCCACTGCTTCCAGCTTCCAATTGTTATATTGTATGGCTTGTTGAAGCAGTTAGGAGTTGTTATATAGTCGGCCAACATTTCCCCAGCCATTCCTATATTTACTTCACTCACTATCTTAGTGTGTGATTCTGGATATCCCAATGAGATCCAAGTCTGTATGCCCCAGCTGCTGCCTCTATCTTGACCCAAAGGTGTAGTGGAGGCATGTCCATCATGGCTTCCATCCCAGTGGTTGGTGTGCTGCTGATTCTGCCTGTTATGGCTAAACAGGCCAGTTTCAGCACCTTAGCAAGCTCCTTAGCTGCAACCCGCTGTTCTACCTTCTTCCACCACACTACAGCACCGTAGAAAATCCTAAGTCTAACCAACGTGATGTATAGGCTAGGCTAACCCAGAATAACCTGCATAGGATTCTTATGAGATTTTCTCCTGCCTTTTGCAGGAGAGCTGGAAAGATTCCGTCTGGGCCAGGTGACTTCAAAGGTTGGAATGTTCCCATCGCCCATTGGATTTTATTGAAGTCCACACACTCCTTGGCTGATTCCCAGTCCTCTCTTCGAGTGCCTGAGAACCATTGTCTCTCCGGGATCACATTCTGGTCTGTGTTGTCCGGCAGAGCATATTGAGGAAAATGAGTTTTGAGGAGCGGTTCCAGCGTCTCATGTGCTGTTGGTATATTTCCCATCCTCCTTCTTCAACGTACCTCCTAGATTGGTTGGTACTCTAGTGAGGATTCTGTGAAGTCTGGCTTTAGCAGCTGTGCTCTCCATTTCCTCACAGAATGCCTGCTTTGCTTGTCTAATTGCAGTGTTGTAGTTGACAAGGGCCTCACGAAATTTTGCCTGTTGTCCTTTGCGTCTCACAAGGTTAAACAGTCTTTTTACCTTTTTTTTGTGTTTCAAAGCTATTATTCCACCAAGGCACATTCCTATTTGTGCACTTCCTGGTGATGGTGCAGTTCCTGGTATGAGGTCACTATGGTGGAGGTAACAGCCTCTGCTACTTCCTCAAACTCTACTGGATCCCTTATCGAGGTTTTAATTTCCAATAAGCTTAAATCAAGGTCCCTCCTATATGTCTGCCAGTCTGTTTTCCTAGGATTCCTGTAGGTCATGGTCTGTCTGATTCCCATTTCAACCTTGAATTTAATGTACATGTGGTCCGATCAGGATGGCTCTAACACCACATGCCATTGTTTGAAATAGCTGCCCATCCTTCACCATGGAACCAAAAGTTATGTCAGTTACTTCTTCCCTTCTGCTATTCCTGACTGTAGGTTCATTGTCCCTATTCAGGACCTCCAAGTTGTTAGCTAAGAGATATTCAATAAGGTACTCACCTCTACTGTTGGTGTCCTTGCTGCCCCACACTAGGTTGTGGGTAGGTTGTGGGCATTGGTGTCACATTCGACCAACAATTGGTCACCTTGCTGATGGCTGGTTTCTTCTAGTCCCCTCACCTCCAAAGGAGAGGGAGAACTGTCTTCGTAAAGGACGTATGCTGAGGCCAAAACAATTTCCCTCGTGATACCTTCCTCACGTTGCTGCATTTTGATTTTCTCTAGGTCCATGGAGCAGAAATCCATCATTGGCATTAAAGAAATTCCATTTCTTACATAAATGCATGTTCTGGAGTTTCTTAAATTTCTGGCGTAAATCAGCTTACTTCCAGTGCCACCGAGGCCCGATACGTCCCCTTTATATAAGTATGGTTCTTGTATCAGGACCACATCCATTTCCTGCCTCCCCAGGCAGCGGCTCAGAGCAGCAGAGGTCGCCCTTTATTGTGCTGCAGATTAATCTGCCGCACCTCCAGTCTCTGTCTGGCTGCCATAGTTGCCTTTGAGGTCTTTGATAACCCTGCTGGTGACCAGCAAGAACCCTGAAAACAATTTCAGGTCTTGCTCTCGCATCTCCTTCAGGGACTTCTCTCCAACCTCCACCACCAGGGTTTGTCCTTCTGTTACAACCTTCTGGTAGATTACTCTCCAGCGCTCTGTCGAGACTTTTGAGTTCTGGACCTCTATTTTCCCCGAACAGAGTCTTACGGGAGACAATCTTAAGGACCTTTGGTACCCACATTGATACCTTTGCGGTCTTAAGAATGTCCGCTGCTGTCTTGACCACCAGTTTCGCTTCCTCTCATGGGGATATCATGAGCACCTTGTCCTTAAGCCATTCCACTGTGTGCATCCCCTCACATACAAAATCGAGGGCACCATGATCTAGATAGACCCATAGACCCTTCTGAAGTTTAGGTCCTGGACCACTGTCCCCCCAAATCTTTTCAAAGAAGGCCATCTGTACAAGTTCCTGCTGCTGCGAAGTGATGGCTACCAGTGGATAGCCTTCCTGGATAACTGCCCTCTTAAAAACTGAGACTGCAGTACTATAGGTCTGTTTTCCTATTTCTTGCCTCAGTTTTTTCTGGGCTTGCTTATCCCTGGAGGAGGGAGTCTTAGATTCTTCCCTTATCCTCTTGCTGCCTGTCTTCGAAGTTGTGGGGGTCTGCATGTCCCCTTCAACCTGAGACAGTTTTTTCTTAGGGTCTTAGGCTCAAGCCCTTTTAATTCCCTTCATGTGTCTTTGAGAAGCCATTCTTTCCCCTCCTTTTGTCTCTGTTCTCTGAGGAGTTTCCTCCTCTGGGCCCCAGACAATGCTTTACCTTGATCTGGTTCAAGTTCTCGGTTACAGTTCCCACTTCTGGCTCGGGTCTAGACCGTGATTCAGTAGTGGGAATGGATTCCATTGGTCCTGTGTCCAATGTTTGTGTGCCTGAGATCTCAGTTTTACCCTCCGTTTGTTTTAATTTATTTTCTTTAGTCATGTCCGTCTTGGTTCCACAAGATTCATCAAGGTGGTGTCCCCTGGAGAGGTCGGTGACAATTGTCAGGTGTTAGAAAAATCACGTATTCATTGGTGAAGAGAACCCAATGCTATTCATCAACATATCACTCCAGGTGCTCCATTGCTCACTTTCTTAATGCACTGTGGTGTTGCGGCAGGGAGTTTCTGGAGATCTAGGGTATCATACTGTCTGAGTTTATACAGCCCTCCAATTTGTCGCTGAAAAGGAGTGCAGTTTCGTTGCATTCACCTTGGGATCACTATGAACTATATTTTGTCTATTGTGGTAATCAGCAGGAGTTTATAACCATGCCCAGTTGCTACAAGTCTGATCTGCAATGGTATGTGTCAACCCCATAAAACGATAATGTTACACACCTTAAGCTTTAAATTACTCTTAAAGGCTTGTTGACAGACTAAACAATGTACACAAGCCATTTATATTTTGTAACACAACATGCTCTACTGAACTGCAAAGATAATGCTGACTTACTTTTACCTCGACTGCACCCCTGGCTGTACATAGCAATTTATTGTGGTCAAAATATCATTGAGAAAGAGCTCTCCGATTAATAAAGCAAAGACTAAGCAAGACATCAGGATGGAGCAAAACTAATTTGAGCAGTTTATGTTAGAAATTATAAAGGACTTATGACTGAACTTCATGGCACATCGATTAGCGTTGATTCAAACTCAAAATTCCTATTGTTGTCTGACTGATGTGGAACTAATATACTGTGACTTCTGTCATGGAGATAAGATAAAAACAGTGAACCAGCTATGTCAAGTATTTCATGATATTTATACTTTTGCATGAGGATATCATGGTCATTGTAATTAGAATAGCTGAATCACAAAATTATTCCAGTGACAAAGTTTATGATTGATTGATTGATTGATACTAACATATCATCCATCTAAGTGAATGTAACCTTTTCAAAATCCAGATTGTGTGTCACCAAGAATATTTTTCTGCACTTAATGTTTACAAACTCATTTGTTGAGTATCTCTTCAAGAATGTTAAAACGCTTCATCAAAATATCTGACTTTAAGTACAAGTACCATTCCTGCTGATTAATAAGTACTTAAAATAAAAACTTGCACTAAGTTGGTTTGTATGTCCTTGGCAAGATAAACTTCCTTTTAGCATGCTATACGTGATCCAGTCATGTTAATGCGACTATAACCTATGTTTGACATCAGTGTGCAGTAACCACTCACAGATGGCAGGTGGCAGCACTAACAGTGGAGGATATATAAAGCAAGTCAGTGGAATGTGGAAAACAGTGTAGTTATTGTCAAATTGTGGAAATGGAGTGTTCTATTTGATGGCCGAAAGGGCATGATCATTGGCTTTCGGGCCAAGGACGGAAGCATTTCTGTAATGGCTAACTTTGTAAACTGTTTGCACACTGCCGTGGTTAAAGTAGACCATGCATGGCAAAATGGTGCTATCCAAAACTGGTGCCAAAGGAACTGTGGTACACCATAGGCCATAGATGATGGGTGCATGAGGGCTGCAGAGTGCGTGCATACAGGGAAACAGATGTGCAACTGTTGAGCACAGTGGATCAACACAAATGTGCATTTAGCCTTGGCAACCATGTCCACTCCTACATGCAGTTAGTTTTTTCTCTACACGATGGCATCTACCAGCAGGACAATGTAACGTGTAACACAGCTTGCAATGTTTGTGTGTAGTTCGAATGCAATGTATGTGCGTAATTCAAAGATTACCAGGATAAGTTTACTGCACTCCTCTGGCCACCAAACTATCTGGATTTAAACCCAACTGAAAATCTGTGGTACCATCTCAAGTGAGCTGTTCGTGCCGTGGATCCTCAACTAAGAAATTGAATGCAGCTGACCATGGCATTGGAGTCGTCATAACTTGACATCCCCATTGGTACCTTCCAGAACCTCACCACACTCATCCTGCACATCTCGCTGTGGTGTGCACTGCTAAAAGTTATTCATGCTTTTGGCAGGTGGTCACATTAAGGTGACTGGACAGTGTAGTCTGTAATGTTGTAAACTGCAACTGCACGTATTTAAGGAGGTTGACAGATTATGTGTTAGTCCACATGATAATAGCATATTAAGATATAATGGTTTATGTGTGATCCAATATGTGTGTTGCACCTCAGGGGAGAACTTCATTAATGTTGTCTTAGCATACAGAGAAAAAAGTAGATGTCAATCTAATTAATCTATGAAGCAGCTATTACTAAATACTATCTTATGCTGTACAGTGTAAAGTATCTGAACTTCTGAACGATGTAAATAATACTGCAGCAGTGAAACTGTTTATTGATATTTGGGAAAAAAAGTCTTATGGCCATGTTGCCTAGTAATGAAATGTTTGATTTATTATGGTAAGAAGGCTTTCGATGCAGAATGTATACAAGTTTTGAAGTGGTCAGCTTAAGGTAATGTATAGGGGAAAACACCAGAGCTGATAGACTATTGCTATATGTTAAGAAATCTGATTTAGAATAAATTCAATATATTGAAAGTTTGTTTTCATAAATTTTGCAGATTACCTTCAGGAAGTATTGAAAGTGGAGGCAAATTTCCCCACAATGCTGGTGACAAACCTGGAGCAGTTGGAGTACTGTCGTATCCATATCACTCGCCTGTGAATCCTATGGGTGTCTCTGGCTTCCAGCCTACTGGCGGAGCTTTCAAAACAATGCCGGTTTCTCCGAAGGTTGTGAAAGGACCAATCGAACAACCACACTTACAGCAGTTTAACAAAAATGAGCAAGAACATGTGAATGTTTCGGCATCATGGAGTGGAAGTGTTGTAACTTCAGTGAAATTACAAGATAGTAAGAATTCTGGTAGTGCTGTAACGAATGGTGTTTCGACATCAGTGCAACAAATTCCTTATTTAGAAAGTGGACGTCATTGGTATAAGTCATCCTCAAATTCTCTGCCACAAAGCCAAAGTAGTAGTGTAACCAAACCGACGATGGTCACCATATTGCAACATCCATCAAATATGGCTGCACAACATTACGACCATCACACTCCGAACAGACAACATCCACCTTCTTCACAATCATCTGCTCCTCATCCTCAGACGCCCTCGTACCAGTCACAGCCGTTGACCCTAACGTTCTTGGACCCTTCATCACATACCACCTCGACCACGACATTAAGTCTTACTGAAAGTGGACCATTTGGGAATTTTGTTTTAAAAACTGAAAATTTTGATGTGGACCATATGCCTGTAACTCGGCGATCACCAGGAAGTGGATCGTCTACTTCGGCATCGGAATCTGTACAGTATGCTGTGCCTCCTGGTGCCCGTGTCCAGAATATTTACATGCCACAAGGAAATTATCAAACTTCAGGAACAGGTGGGTGTTCATTTCTCTTAATCTGTTATGCTCCATGGTTAGTGATTTGAAGAAATTATGTGTACTTGCCTGAATCGTAACATTGAGCATATAACACCGACCCAAACACAAGTGACCTCAGAGTGGGGTAAAATCATCAACTTATCAGGCTAACAGGCAGTTATCAACAGCCTAATTGATCTGGTTGCTGCACTAGATACTTATTTTGTCTTGCAAACCAGTGTTAAAGGAGATGAGGTCACTTTCAATACTTCGAAGTGGTTACCACCAAGACGAAGTCTGAAATTCTGTCTGGTGGAGACGCAGTGATTTACACCACTCAGACAAATGTTCTGCAATCACAGCTAGCAATTTGTGTATGTAGGTGAGTTTTACACACTGTACAAACACTAGTGACCCCTTCCCAGGTGAACTGAAAGAATGTGCAGTCAAGTGTGCAAATTATGTCGCCATTCCGCACAGTGATTGAAATACAGCAAACTGTCCCAACGGTGGTGTGTTATCGTTGTCATGAGCTGGCTGCTCACACGAGGGGGGGGGGGGGGGTGGGGGGGGGGGGATGAGAACCATGGTAAGAGAAAAGTGCTGTGTGTGTGTGTGTGTGTGTGTGTGTGTGTGTGTGTGTGTGTGTGTAAAGAATGTTGAATAAATCTCTGCCACTGGCAGCTCTACATCAAGCATGAGCTCTGTACTAGTGAAGTCAGTCTGAATGTTATGCTTTCACCCAGATACCTCTGACCCAGTTTTGTATTAGCATCTACGTTGAAGTTATTTCCACTTAATAAGCTACTTCAAAATCTGTTTGTGTAACAGTGTTGGGGTAACACCCTCATCCTCCTTCTGACCCCTGGTAAACTGGAAAGCATGCTAATCAGTATTTCTTAAGGGATGGAAGATTAGGGATTAATGTTTCCTTAACAAAGAGGTCATTAAAGGCAGAGGACAATATTGAATTTGTCATCGACTGAGTAGTTACACAGCTGTATCCTTTTTATAAAGAAACATTAATTAACTGAATCAATTTAAGAAAACCACAGTGACTTAATCATTGATCTGCCTCACATGGAGGAATTTGCTCAAGTCGGAGGTACAAGGTTTTGCAGCCATGGATCTCTGCTACTGCTCTTAATGTGGATGCTTTTAAAGTTCGCATGTTTCTTGACTACAGTTCTGGTGAGGAACTTACTCTCACCATGTAACTGCCACTCTGGTGTGCAACACGTTCAGTCTTGATACAGCCCCTGTATCTGTAGTCTACAAATTCAAGCCTATGTCTTCCTTTGTTAATGGACAGTCACATATGATGTTCTCTGCCATATTTTGTGTAGTTATTTTCTGTTGTACAGTGACCAGACATACAACTAATATTTTGATATTGTGTGTTCAGGTGCGGTCTGTACCTGACTCTCAGCATGTCTGCAATCTCTATAAATATTAAGACTGTAATAAACTTTGTTCTTTAAAGGCACTGAAATGCTGATGGTACAGAACAACACTTATACCCTTTTTCAAATGAAACTTTATTTAAGCTATCTTGGACTGAAACATGGTTTCAAAGTCAAGGTGACATTTTCCCCAGTTTGTAACTAATGTGTTCTGAGTCTGATATACATTTCATAGTTCATTACATATTGAGCTATTCTTCACAATTTTGTATTGCAATGGCTAAAGATATCATTTAAGAGTGGAGTGAAAAATTTGTTTCCTTTGTGATGAGACATGAAATTGTGGGGAGAAAACAGTTTCTTGCTGTGTTGACTATTGTGTCTCTGTTATTCTTGGTTAATGTGTCTTTGTTGTTTTTTGGTGATGGTATGTAATTTATTTGTTGGGTAGTCCTGATCTGTTCAGTGTGTGTTTCCATTAAGTCTTGATGAAAATTAAATCTGTTATTGTAAGTTTGCAAAAATTTAAATTTGAAATGAAAGCTATGAACATGTCACTGAAATATTGAATTTCATGAAAAGGGTTTATTGTGAATTATAGAAGTCAGCCTTTTTTATTGAGACATTCAATCTTTTGAAGTTCCTTGAGTGTATGGTGGTAGGCTTTCTCTGCCTTACAGTGAGGCCCTATGCACCTATTCCTGCTTGCTGCTTTATAAGTGAAAATGCTTTGATCACACTACCATGGGTTGTCATGATCAGGCTATGTATGGAAGACGCAGCTCTTCTGCCCATGAACCAGTTAAGCATATGTGCCATTGTACTTCTTCACCCATGTGTAACGGTTTCTCTCAAGCCCATCCAGTCCAGAGCAGGGAATGCCTGTTCTTTGCAGAAGAAAAGAAAATGTAATAGATTAAAGTCATACAAAGCATCTCTTTTTCTGAGGTAGAGATTGTATGCCACACAGCTACCCAGTTTCTTGAAGTTGTTTGCCACCGAATTGAAGCATTCTGTACAGAAGACTAATATAGGCACTCAGACTTTGACAGCTGAGCATAGCGTATCTACCTGCATCTGTAAATGCAGCTGCAATCCCACACCACTAGTCCCACAACCACCCCTTCTACCACTAAAATAATTGTGGATGCCAAACTAATGTCTGAAAGGAATAGCAGGCCCTCAAGGCAGACAGTAGAAGAGACCCAGCAAAATGTTTCTCTTAAAATGGCCTAGCCAGTATCCCCAAAATCCAAGCTGGGGACAAGAACCAACAGACCAAATGTTCAGGTCTGAAGCCTGATGGATCAGTTGATTGCCATGCCATCGACGATACAGATACCGATGTGTGCTGAGGGAACCAGCAAGTCTGTCCAGTAATCTCCTGCCTCTGCTTCAATCTCCCCACCACAAAGGAACAATGGGGGAAAGACAGAGGAAAACCTCACCTTTAAGATTACTTCCACACTTCAGTGGAACTTTAATGTATTCCGAACACACCTGGAGGAGCTGCTTGTATTAGCTCAGGGTAGACCAATGTGTGTGTGTCTATAGCAGACACATTTTAAATTCTCTGCTGCAAATTAGCTGCTTGGCCACATTCTCCACGAAAAGGACAACCTTTGTGGACAGAGAACTAGAGGAGGAGTGTCAACACCTACCATTTCTCACTTCTCTCCCTCACAACAAGCCTGCAAGTAGTCATTGTATCAGTTATTAGTTGACAATATGTTTACTACACTTGTCCCACATGAGGTGCTCGATGAAGAGGCTCTCTGTCGCTCCATGACCACCTTATTCAGCTTTGCACCCCTTCGTCTTCTGTGGTGATTTTAACACACGCAGTGTACTTTGGGATTCTGCAACCACCCATCCCAGGAGTGGAGGAATTGAGAGCTTTCTTATGTCATAATGTGTGTTTTTGTTGAACGTGGTGCAGACCGTGCACTTTAGCACTGCAACAGCAGTTCTTCACCGCTATCAATCTCTCAGTTTGCTCTCCGGCCCTCACACATTCCACTCAGTGGGAAGTGGTTGATGACTTGCACTTAAGTGATCCCTTCCCAATGTGGATTCACATGGCAGGTAGTGTGGTGCCCATAACAGAGCCACAGTGATGGGTGCACAATAGAGCAGACTGGACACTTTTCAGCAGTCTTGCTGTGTTTGAACACCATGACAGGGTCCACGAGTGAATGTTACATATTACCCACATGATCCACCACACTGCTAAACCATCCATTCCACAATCTTCAGGACAGCTGAAAGGGCAGCCTTTCCCTTGGTGTAGTGAAGGAATAGTGCTCTGCAATCAGGACCAGGTGAGCTGTTTGTGTACCTTCAAGTGACAACCAACAGCTTAGAACGTCACAGCCTTTTGAATAGCAAGGGTGAAATCTCACCAAATTATTAGAGAAAGCAGAAAGAGATTTTAACAATAATTTGTGACTGCCATAAAATGCTCCACTACAAGTACGGTTATATTGGAGACTGTCAGAAGGATTTCTATGAGAGGAGGTAGATGCCTAGTTGTTACTGTAATAGGGAATGGATGTCTCCAGACAAACCCACATGACACTTCCCAGACTATGGTTGGCTGTTCTGCCACAGTTACCACCGACAGTCAGGATTCAGCTGTCTGACACTACAGAGAGTGGCTGCTGAGGGGGAGGGGGGGGGTGCAAATTCATATCTTGAGGGAAAGAAACATTGTTAGATAAAGCGTGTAGCATCCAGCACATGCTGGTCTATCGATTATTCATATGATTTTGTGAATCACACATTCTAAGTTGAAACTTTTTTCGAAAAAATTTTTTTGTCGAAATTTTCTTGAATTTCCCCACCCTTTAACGTGATCTGGAGACAACATAACCACCCAACCTTTGCACCCATTGTTGTTCACCAACCTAAGTTCAGCACATGATCAACATAGCTCATCTCAAACCAACACTTTTTCGACTTTTTTCACACCTTTATCTCTCCCTATATAAATCTCTCTTTACTTTCACTTTAACCTCATATTACCCTTTCCACCTACCAATACCATGTCAACCTCACAACATCCCTACAACGACCCCATTAAATTTTATTTACATTCCCTCCGCAAACATGCCTTCACCCTAGCCAGATTACACTCCCATATTTTATTTACTCAGGCTTGTCTGACATTTGGCATTACTCCCAAAGGCCTCACACTTAAAGTTCCCATCTCTGGCTGCAATCCTTCTTTCCATCAGTCCTTATACCAGTTCCAAACAGCACAATCCATAGCCCTCACCCGCCTAATCCTTCACCTATACATCGACTCGGCCAATGAACACACCCGTCAACTCCTATCCCAAATCAAAGTCCTCAATCTTTCCTCTCCCACATCCACACCGGCTGTACATAGCATCCTCCTACAGGCCAACCGCAAATTAGAACAACATGCCACCCTCCACCTCAAAAAACTATCCAATCTCCTGGTTTCCCACCTCCGGAAAGGCAACTCACTCACCCTCCACAACCTTTCCAACAAACCTCAACCTCCTCTCATTGCACACAGACCCAGTCTCTCCCATCTACTCAATCTCCCACTTCCAGCTCCACTCCCCCCAACACCTCAAAATTCTAGTCAACACAATCTGGAACCACAACACCCCAATTCAGTAGTTAACCTTTCCTCCAAACCCCTCTCCCAATCCGAAACCTCTGTCCTATCCAAAGGCCTCACCTTCAGCCCCACTCCCAGGTTCAACCAAACTGCCCTTGTCAAGGATTTACTGTCCTACACTCGTAGTCTCTGCTGGAAATATCACTTTGCCACGAAGAAAAACAATCCTGATCCCACTCCTAATGATCCAACTCCCCAAGACACTATCCAAATTGAACCCTGCCTGCAACAGTTCCGTCCTCCATCACAGCGGGACCCACCTCCTCTTCCTCAAAATCACCCTCTCCAAACCTTCCAGGAATTTCTCACTTCCAGCCTTGCCTCTCAATCTTTCTTGAAAAACCTTAATCCTACTCCCAACATCACCACAGCCGAATCCCAGGCTATCCGTGATCTGAAAGCTGACCGATCCATCATCATTCTTCCGGCCGACAAGGGTTCCACGACTGTGGTACTTGATCGTCGGGAGTATGTGGCTGAGGGACTGCGTCAGCTTTCAGACAACTCTACATACAAAGTTTGCCGAAGTAATCCCATTCCTGATGTCCAGGCGGAGCTTCAAGGAATCCTCAGAACCTTAGGCCCCCTACAAAACCTTTCACCTGACTCCATCAAACTCCTCACCCCACCGTCACCTCGCACTCCTACCTTCTACCTACTTCCTAAAATTCACAAATCCAACCATCCTGGCCGCCCCATTGTAGCTGGTTACCAAGCCCCCACAGAACGTATCTCTGCCTACGTAGATCAACACCTTCAACCCATTACATGCAGTCTCCCATCCTTCATCAAAGACACCAACCACTTTCTCGAACGCCTCGAATCCGTACCCAGTCTGTTACCCCCAGAAACCATCCTGGTAACCATTGATGCCACTTCCCTATACACAAATATCCCGCACGTCCAGGGCCTCGCTGCAATGGAGCACTTCCTTTCACGCCGATCACCTGCCACCCTACCTAAAACCTCTTTCCTCGTCACCTTAGCCAGCTTCATCCTGACCCACAACTTCTTCACTTTTGAAGGCCAGACATACCAACAATTAAAGGGAACAGCCATGGGTACCAGGATGGCCCCCTCGTATGCCAACCTATTTATGGGTCGCTTAGAGGAAGCCTTCTTGGTTACCCAAGCCTGCCAACCCAAAGTTTGGTACAGATTTATTGATGACATCTTCATGATCTGGACTCACAGTGAAGAACAACTCCAGAATTTCCTCTCCAACCTCAACTCCTTTGGTTCCATCAGATTCACCTGGTCCTACTCCAAATCCCATGCCACTTTCCTAGATGTTGACCTCCATCTGTCCAATGGCCAGCTGCACACATCCGTCCACATCAAACCCACCAACAAGCAACAGTACCTCCATTATGACAGCTGCCACCCATTCCATATCAAACGGTCCCTTCCCTACAGCCTAGGCCTTCGTGGCAAACGAATCTGCTCCAGTCCTGAATCCCTCGACCATTACACCAACAACCTGAAAACAGCTTTCACATCCCGCAACTATCCTCCCAACCTGGTACAGAAGCAGATAACCAGAGCCACTTCCTCATCCCCTCAAACCCAGAACCTCTCACAGAAGAACCCCAAAAGTGCCCCACTTGTAACAGAATACTTCCCGGGACTGGATCAGACCTTGAATGTGGCTCTCCAGCAGGGATACGACTTCCTAAAATCCTGCCCCGAAATGAGATCCATCCTTCATGAAATCCTCCCCACTCCACCAAGAGTGTCTTTCCGCCGTCCACCTAACCTTCGTAACCTCTTGGTTCATCCCTATGAAATCCCCAAACCACCTCCCCTACCCTCTGGCTCCTACCCTTGCAACCGCCCCCGGTGTAAAACCTGTCCTATGCACCCTCCCACCACCACCTACTCCAGTCCTGTAACCCGGAAGGTGTACACGATCAAAGGGAGAGCCACATGTGAAAGCACCCACGTGATTTACCAACTGACCTGCCTGCACTGTGATGCTTTCTATGTGGGAATGACCGGCAACAAACTGTCCATTCGCATGAATGGACACAGGCAGACAGTGTTTGTTGGTAATGAGGATCACCCTGTGGCTAAACATGCCTTGATGCACGGCCAGCACATCTTGGCACAGTGTTACACCGTCCGAGTTATCTGGATACTTCCCACCAACACCAACCTATCCGAACTCCGGAGATGGGAACTCGCCCTTCAGTATATCCTCTCTTCTCGATATCCGCCAGGCCTCAACCTCCGCTAATTTCAAGTTGCCGCCGCTCATACCTCACCTGTCTTTCAACAACTTCTTTGCCTCTGTACCTCCGCCTCGACTGACATCTCTGCCCTTAACTCTTTGCCTTTAAATATGTCTGCTTGTGTCTGTGTATGTGCGGATGGATATGTGTGTGTGTGTGTGTGTGTGTGTGTGTGTGTGTGTGTGCGCGAGTGTACACCTGTCCTTTTTTTCCCCTAAGGGAAGTCTTTCCGCTCCCGGGATTGGAATGACTCCTTACCCTCTCCCTTAAAACCCACATCCTTTCATTTTTCCCTCTCCTTCCCTCTTTCCTGACGAAGCAACTGCCAGTTGCGAAAGCTCGTAATTCTGTGTGTGTGTTTGTGTGTTTTGTTCATGTGCCTGTCTGCCGGCGCTTTCCCGCTTGGTAAGTCTTGGAATCTTTGTTTTTAATATATATATATATATATATATATATATATATATATATATATTATGGCATCCATCATCCATTACAAAATATTACATGTTTGTATTGCATGGATTGAAATACAGTGACGTGCCATAGAAGAATGCTGTGTAAAGTGGCGTGGCACTGCATTTGGGCACGTTTAAGACCAAGTAATTTGTCTTACATTTCCTCGAACACATATATTTTATGTACCAGACTCTTCAGAAAAATATGCACTGCAAAATGAACCTATTTTTGAAAAGTAAATTTTTTTTTTTCGTACAACCTCAAATTCTTGAGGGAGGTACGAAAATATCGTTGATCTGGGACTGATGCGCAGACCAGTCTTGAGTTGTTGTAGGGAGGTGGGTAGTCTCCACGTGCCCCATTTTTATATGTAGTGATTTTGCTGTTTCCTCTTCGTTTATTGCTCTCATGTCAGATTAAAGCAAAACAGATTTCTGTGTTCTGTAACATAATTACAGAATGCTTAAATATGTTATTAGTTTCAGATTTTATTTTATTTCCATCTCTCCGACAGTCGAGCATTAATCGTTTTGCAGGACAATGAAGTTATTTTTGTCAGTTTGCTAAAGAATATTGACTTTTATTAATATTTTCCATTGAGGCAGTCAATTTATTTGAAATGAAGTTTTTAACTTCCCACTATTCGCTAGTTTCAACTGTTTGCTGCATTTCAAGTGCACATTTTCGTCTTCTAACATGTATGGCATTATATCATAACAAAGACCCAAACATGAGATAATACAATACTGGTACTCCAAGAAAATTTATATCTTAATCTGGACATACAAATGTGCACTTTAAGCTGAAATATGCATTTTAGTAAGGTTCACAAAATTCCGATGCTCTCCGAGTAGCATCTGATGTCTTGTTTCCTTTTTCTGTGACATAATGTAAGATCTTTTACACATACAAACGTATGGGCTTCCTGCGTCGTCATAGCGGTGCGAGCGCAGTGATGCCTGTTACGTGGCGCACTCTGACAACTGCTGAAACGAACCTATTTCTGACAGGTTGCAGGAATATATTGATTGAAAAGCATGCAAGAATGTGTGATGAATTTCTTAAATCACAGATTATTTGATTCTCCTTTACAAATCAGCTCTTTGAGGAAGACCATTTAGAAGAATTGTGAGCCGGAAGGTCAACATTATATGTAAAAGCTTAGCTTCTCTTGCATCTTATTAATCTTCGAGAACAATATTATATGTGAAAGCTTTGCTTTTCTTGTAGCAACACTATGTATATTAATTTAAACCATCGTACCCTGAAATTCAAAACCTATCCCACCACTTCTAAAAGTGGTGCTCTGTTATCCACCCAACCTCCACAATTTCCTAGTCCGTCCATATCCCTCTCCCAGTTGCAACTCCTTGCCACAGGGATCTTATCCTTGTGGAAGATCTAAGTGCAAGACCTGCCCAATAGATCCCCTCTGCACTTCCTTTTCCAGTCCTGCACATTCTTATCCTACCTCATCAGATGGCGATCCACTGTGAAAGCAGCCGTCATATACCATCTCTGCTGCAATCATTGCTCAGCATTTTATATTGGTATGACTACCAGCCAGTTGTCCACCAGAATGAGTAGCCACCACCAAACAGTGGCCAAAAGTAAAGTGGATCAACCTGTGGCACAACATGCAACCGAAAATAACATGCTTGATTTTAATTACAACTTGACAACCCATCTGTATCCTCCCCTTCACCACCAGTTTCTTGGAAATGGACAGATGAGAGCTATCCTTACAATATGTTCTCTGCTCCTGAAATTATCCCAGTGTCAACTTACAGTAACCTACTATCCCTACGCCCTCCTCGCAACAGTTTCCACCACCTTGTCCTATCACTTCCTTCCCGTTTACATTCCCTCGCATTCTTTGCATGCTGCCCTCCTTTCCCCACCCCCTGCTCCCCCTGCTCCTCCCCTCCCCCTGCTCCTCCCCTCCCCCTGCTCCTCCCCTCCCCCTGCCCCTGCTCCCCCTGCTCCTCCCCTCCCCCTGCTCCTCCCCTCCCCCTGCTCCTCCCCTCCCCCTGCTCCTCCCCTCCCCCTGCTCCTCCCCTCCCCCTGCTCCTCCCCTCCCCCTGCTCCTCCCCTCCCCCTGCTCCTCCCCTCCCCCTGCTCCTCCCCTCCCCCTGCTCCTCCCCTCCCCCTGCTCCTCCCCTCCCCCTGCTCCTCCCCTCCCCCTGCTCCTCCCCTCCCCCTGCTCCTCCCCTCCCCCTGCTCCTCCCCTCCCCCTGCTCCTCCCCTCCCCCTGCTCCTCCCCTCCCCCTGCTCCTCCCCTCCCCCTTCTCCTCCCCTCCCCCTTCTCCTCCCCTCCCCCTTCTCCTCCCCTCCCCCTTCTCCTCCCCTCCCACTGCTCCTCCCCTCCCCCTGCTCCTCCCCTCCCCCTGCTCCTCCCCTCCCCCTGCTCCTCCCCTCCCCCTGCTCCTCCCCTCCCACTGCTCCTCCCCTCCCCCTGCTCCTCCCCTCCCCATGCGCCTCCCCTCCCCCTGCTCCTCCCCTCCCCCTGCTCCTCAACTCCCCCTGCTCCTCAACTCCCCCTGCTCCTCCCCTCCCCCTGCTCCTCCACTCCCCATGCTCGTCCCCTCCCCCTGCTCCTACCCCCCTCCCCCGCTCCTCCCATCCTCCCCTCCTGTCCCCCCTCACCTGCTCCTCCACCCTCCCCTCCAACCGCTCCTCCCCTCCCCCGCTCCTCCCCTCCCCCCGCTCCTCCCCTCCCCCTCGCTCCTCCCCTCCCACCGCTCCACCCCTCTCCCCTCCCCTCCACCCGCTCCTCCCCTCCACCCGCTCCTCCCCTCCCCACGGTCCTCCCCTCCCCACGGTCCTCCCCTCCCCCCGCTCCTCCCCTCCCCACGGTCCTCCCCTCCTCCCACTCCTCCCCTCCCCCCGCTCCTCCCCTCCCCCCGCCCCTCCCCTCCCCCGCTCCTCCCCTCCCCCCGCTCCTCCCCTCCCCCCGCTCCTCCCCTCCCCCCGCTCCTCCCCTCCCCCCGCTCCTCCCCTCCCCCCGCTCCTCCCCTCCCCCCGCTCCTCCCCTGCCCACGCTCCTCCCCTCCCCCCACTCCTCACCTCCCCCCGCTCCTCCCCTCCCACTGCTCCTCCCCTCCCCTCCCACTGCTCCTCCCCTCCCACTGCT
Organism: Schistocerca gregaria; assembly: GCF_023897955.1. Lineage (NCBI taxonomy): Eukaryota > Metazoa > Arthropoda > Insecta > Orthoptera > Acrididae > Schistocerca > Schistocerca gregaria. Next base: position 519,988,148 of record NC_064931.1, on the reverse strand, counting down.
CCTCCCCTCCCCCTTCTCCTCCCCTCCCCCTGCTCCTCCCCTCCCCCTGCGCCTCCCCTCCCCCTGCGCCTCCCCTCCCCCTGCTCCTCCCCTCCCCCTGCGCCTCCCCTCCCCCTGCGCCTCCCCTCCCCCTGCACCTCCCCTCCCCCTGCTCCTCCCCTCCCCCTGCTCCTCCACTCCCCATGCTCGTCCCCTCCCCCGCTCATCCCCTCCCCCTGCTCCTACCCCCCTCCCCCGCTCCTCCCATCCTCCCCTCCTGTCCCCCCTCACCTGCTCATCCACCCTCCCCTCCACCCGCTCCTCCACTCCCCCCGCTCCTCCCCTCCCCCCCGCTCCTCCCCTCCCACCGCTCCACCCCTCTCCCCTCCCCTCCACCCGCTCCTCCCCTCCCCACGGTCCTCCCCTCCCCACGGTCCTCCCCTCCCCCCGCTCCTCCCCTCCCCCCGCTCCTCCCCTCCCCACGGTCCTCCCCTCCCCCCGCTCCTCCCCTCCCCACGGTCCTCCCCTCCCCCCGCTCCTCCCCTCCCCCCGCTCCTCCCCTCCCCCCGCTCCTCCCCTCCCCCCGCTCCTCCCCTCCCCCCGCTCCTCCCCTCCCCCCGCTCCTCCCCTCCCCCCGCTCCTCCCCTCACCCCACTCCTCCCCTCCCCCGCTCCTCCCCTCCCCCGCTCCTCCCCTCCCCCCGCTCCTCCCGTCTCCCCGCTCCTCCCCTCCCCCCGCTCCTCCCCTCCCCCCGCTCCTCCCCTCCCCCCGCTCCTCCCCTCCCCCCGCTCCTCCCCTCCCCCCGCTCCTCCCCTCCCCCCGCTCCTCCCCTCCCCCCGCTCCTCACCTCCCCCCGCTCCTCACCTCCCCCCGCTCCTCCCCTCCCCCCGCTCCTACCCTCCCCCCGCTCCTCCCCTCCCCCCGCTCCTCCCCTCCCCCCACTCGTCACCTCCCCCCGCTCCTCCCCTCACCCCGCTCGTCACCTCCCCCCGCTCCTCCCCTCCTCCGCCCCTCCCCTCCATCCGCCCCGCCCCTCCACCCGCCCCGCCCATCCCCTCCACCCGCCCCGCCCATCCCCTCCCCTACCTCCGCTCCTCCCCAAACCTCTCACACCCTCTCCCCTCCCCCTCCCTTCCGCCTCCCCCCGCCCCTCACCGCCCCCGTCCCCCCATTCCCCCTCCCCCCCATTCCCCCTCCCCCCCATTCCCCCTCCCCCTGCCCCTCACCTCCCCTGCCCCCTCCATTCCCCCTCCCCCTGCCCCTCACCTCCCCCGACCCCTCCATTCCCCTCCCCTCCCCCTGTCCCTCCCCTTCCTCCACCACTCCCCTCCCGCCGCCCCTGCCCTCCCCCCGCCCCTCACCTCCCTCCACCACTCCCCTCCCCCCGCTCCTCCCCTCCCCCCGCTCCTCCCCTCGCCCCGATCCTGATGCTGTGCCTGGCAGTCTCTAGTCCTTGCTCACTCAGCTAGACAGTGCTCCTCTCCCCCTCCACCTGTACCATGCTATCCCTTCAACTTCTCTGCCCCACTCCAGACTGCTATTGCATTCTGGTCAGAGCTGCTATGGTAGTGGTCATGTGTGCATGTGGTGCGCATGCGTGTGTGAATGTGTTTGTTTTCTTTGGTGAACAAGGCTTTGGCCAAAAGGTATAATGTGTAAAACACTTTTTGTTGTGCCTGTTTGCAACTCAGTGGGTCATCTTTATAGTGAGTAACAATCTATTCTTTTTCTAATATTGTTGATATTCCAACCTGGAGTTTCCATTGGTTGATATATAGGAAATACATTAAACAACATGAAGCCTTTTAATACCATATTTTTGTTAGATACATTCGTGTGAATGAACTCCATTTCAATTGCACAGGGCTTCTAAGAATACTGTAGTTTACCATTGCTTAGAAGAAGGAAGATAAGTTATTTTGATTTCTGTTACATGTGTTGGTCAAAAGTATTATTAGAGCAGACAAAATACTACATACTGTTAATGTGTCATGGGAGACAGTAGGACAAACTGTCATGTACAGTAACTATAAAAAATGTTATGTGCCACTATTTGTAATATGTAAATCTTTGAGATTTTTCATGAGTTCACAATGAAGACATTTATCTCTCCGATAGAAGAGCAGCCACCAGATCAAGAACAGTTGTTGGAGGTGCTGGTCTATGTGAAATTTGTGTTCAAAACAAATTACAGTAAAGCCCAATAGGCTTCAAGTCAGAGAAAACGTTCACCATCAACTAAACTCCACCAGTGTGTATGATGATGTCCATAAAAATGGAAACAATCACCAATAGCAGTCATGTACAACTGAGTGAAAGGGCAGTAAATATCTTCCCTTTTGTAGTGTTGTATGTCAGGTGCCTAGGGGCCACTACATAAAAATCAGAGTGGGCTGTTTGGGTCAGTATACTGTGTTGTGTTGTGTTGTTTGCAAATTTGCTGCTTTATGCTGTCCATTGTAGTGAGTTAGAGTTCAGCTGTAATGATTGTCTTTCTGACTTGTATATGACCTTGTTCTTGTCACACCTTAGCTGCCCACAGTCAAGAAATTGCCCTTTGGGTCACACTGGTGGAATTTTCTACCTTTCTTCAAGACTTCCTCACTCCTATCCTATTAATTAATTACTTGTTGACTCCTGGGGCTACATAGTAGTATGGTGCCATGCTTCTTAGTCAGATGTCTGGTTAATGTGCATATGTGAGTCAAGTGACATTTTCCATCTTTGTGTAAGGATACTGAGCAGTTGTGCCCCAGGCTGCCTCAACATTCTCTCCATGGTGTTTTTCAGTCTCTGATCCTTAATTTGCATTGGCCAGGATAGTGGGACTATTAGAAACATCACAGAAGGACAGGCCTAGTCATCATTTTGGCTCAAACAATGATTTATCTGTACCCAGATATTTTTCTGTAGTTTCTTTTTAGCTTTTTTATGGTCAATACTTTTTGTGATTTCTCTCGTCTAGATATTTTGATTTAATTCTCCCATGACTTCTCTGAATTGATCCAGTTGTATTCTTAGACTTTTATGTACAGAAAGTGAAAGAATAATAAAATTGTGTGGTAAATTTTGTGGTAAAATGGCAATCGGGAATTGTAGTTATGTGAAAGTAAGAAGCAAACTGGCACAGTGGATAGAGGAGTTCCAAGCTGTAAATGAAATTGTGAACATTGATGATAATAACCAGCTAGACTCAAGATTTACTTTGTGAATAGATTATAAAAAAGTAAGAGTAGTGTACATACCCACACAGACAAAGTAGTGTCTTTGACTGCTAATAAAGAGGTACTGGATCCCAGATTTGATCCCAGTGACTGCTTAAATTTTGGTAAAAAATCATCAGCTGTGATGTCTAGAGACTTTCAGTATAAGGAGTCACCCTTTTCCTGCCAATGGTTTTGCTAGAGAGAGCAGAGAATACACAGAAGTTCAGGGCATCCTCTTGCTCTTAGGATGGAGAAACTGACTTAAAGACTGAAAGATTGACGACGACACATGCCAGATGTTGCGAAAGGCAGTGGAAACCTTTAGATATACAGGGTGGTCCATCTGAAGGTTCGGATGAGATTATCTCAAAAATTATACATCGGGTACAAGTAGTGGGTAAGACAAGTTTGTAAGCTCAAAGGGGAACATCAAATGATGATACATGTGACCCCCAGCCCCTGCCCCCTTGGGTGGGGCAGGGGGGGCAGCATTTAAATCTTAAATGGAAACCCCCAATTTTTATTGCAGATTCGGATTCTCCATATAAAAGTAATCAAGTTTTATGTGAAACATTTTTTTAAACCATTGACAGATGGTGCTGAAACTGAGAAACATTAAAATTGGGGAAGAACTCTGATTTGTGTAGAATGATTCAAGAAGGACGCACCAAATCGACAAAAAATGTTCACCGATTCTTTCATTATACCAAAATGAGCTCGCTCCAACGACCCCCCTCCCCCCTTCCCCTCTTACAAAATGTATCTTGCCCGCCATAGTTTTTGATGGAGGGAGGTGGAATGGTGTTAAAATCTCGTTAGATAGCTCTTCACAGTTGCATTACTCACCCGACTGTGGCCCTAATGTGGCCAAAGTGTGAACTATGGCTCAGTATAAAGGTCGGAGCAATGCGGCTGGATGTCACTTCACTTTCAGATTGTGAACCATAAACATCAACTGACGAAAGTAAATTATTCTTTTAGTCATACGATTCAGAGACAAACTGAAATACCGAAATCAACTGTTCTGAGGATTTTGAAGGCACATAAATATCATGTGTATCATATCACACTGACACAGGCCTTAATGCCAAAAGATATTCAAATGCGCGTACATTTCTGCCAAGGGGCCTTGGAAATGATAAGAGGTAACAATGATTTTTTTTTAGATATATTATGTTAACCGATGAAGCCACATTCAAAAACAATGGTGAATTAAATCGTGATGATTCTCATTATTGGTCCCCTGTCAATCCACACTGGCACAGACCTGTTGACAATCAACACAAATGGTTGTTAATGGTCTGGTGTGGAATTTTAAACGGTTACTTGATAGGATCGTATTTGTTTGACCAAAATGTTACTGGGGACTCTTATTTACAACTTCTCTGCTATGATTTGTTAGAGCTAATGGAAGATGTTGATGTAGAAACTAGACAACGAATGTGGTTCCAACAGGAGGGAGCAACTCCCCATTATGCTAAAAATGTGTGGAATGTTTTAAATTTACAGTACCCTGGTTGGTGGATAGGACACGGCGGACCAATTCAGTGACCTCCACGTTCACCAGACGTAACATCTCCTGATTTTTTCATGTGGGGTTATTTAAAAAATATTGTTTATGAAAGACAGCCCACAACCCGAAACGACATGGAGCAACGCATTCGAAGAGCGTGTGCAACCATACCGCGGGATGTGCTGCTTAAAACAGTGAACAACTTTTGCAGATGATTGACTTTATGCATTGAAGCAAATGGGGATAATTTTGAACAATTTCTTCATGGCTAATTTCATTAATTAAGCACCTCAGATCGTGAGAGGCAAGGGGACTCTTATGAATGAAGCACCCCATGGGAAAATCATTCTACTACGTCCACGTCGTCGTTCCTGGGTAATGCTAAAAGTAGGATACAGTACATTTTATACAAAAATAGCTTAATTTGGTGTAACGAAAGAATTGGTGCACATTTTTTATCGAGTTGCTGCGTCTTTCTCGGGTAATTCTAAATAAATCAGAGTTCTCTCCAAGTTTACTTTTTTCTCGATTTGAGTGCCATCTGTCAATGGTTCAGAAAAATGCTTGAGACAAAACTTGATTACTTTTTTATTGAGGATCCAAATCTGCAATAAAAAATCGATGTTTCCATGTAAGATTTAAAAGTTGTCCCCCCATCCCACCCAAGGGGGTGTGGGCTGGAGGTCATGTGTAGTATCATTTGATGTCTCCCTTTGAACTTGTCTTACCCACTATGTTTACCCACTGTATAGTTTTTGAGATAATCTCATCTGAAACCACCCTCTATAGCGTCTATCTACAAGGCATGCTTTCTAACTGAAAAAGAGTCATGATGATCTCTCCATTAGCAAAAGACTCCAAATTAGTCCCCCATTCAGATATCTGGGAGGGGCTGCCAAGGATTGAACAGTTCAGACAGTTCAGAGACAGGATTATTTTCATCAGAATAAACAGAAAACCATTACCAACAACAGTAGTTCAGGTATATGTGGTGATGTCACATGTAAAATGTGTGTGCAAGGGGGATTGGGGGGGGGGGGGGGGGCATTGAATGGGTCACTTGGTTTGTAAATGAAGATGAATGCTAAAAATTGAAAAATTGTGGGAGATTGTGAGAGGAAAGAATATAAGGCAGGAGAATATGGGCCAGGATTTCTGCAATAAATTTCAGCTTGAAATAGCAAATAAACTGTTCAAGAGCCATAAGAGGGAGGAAGTGTTCTGACCTGGTGAAATGGGAAGAAACGAGTTGAATTAAAAAATTCTAATTGCAAAAGGTGTGCAATTTTTGCATTGTTAGCCCACGAAGCAAGAACCACAGGAACTCGATCCATCAAACCAGTCATCTGCTAAGTAGAAGGAAGGTGGCAGTAGAAAGATCTAGAAAGATAGTGCGCTATTATGTGAATTGCAGTTTCACCATGTTTATGTAGCAATAGAGTTCTTCAATGAATGAAGACCAAATTTTAAACCATAAAATTATGTCTCCTTAGTAACCTTACCTACAAGGTAAAGAAATACTATTGGATAATATTGGCAGCATTTTTACTGTCATTTATTATATTTACCAGCTTTTCTTACACTTGTTGGAGTAAGTAAGGCACACCACTTCTCAACTACAGTTTGATGGGTAGGTCACTACAATCAAAAATTGTGATCACTTGTTAACTCATGTGGAAATAACTGTAGTAGATAATAGGCAAAGATAGTTAAGAGGCTTTCCTGGATTTTGCAGAGATACACATGATGCGATAATCTGTTGTCTGAAGAAGTAATTTTGATAAATTCAGGCACCATTAAATATTAAAATGTAATTGTGCAGTCTTATTTTTCTTTTATGTTTCAGAAACTAGCAATATGCCATTGCATCACATGTCACAGACAAAGGCAATGGATCCTCCAACTGTAATTGTTAGTAAACCACACAATGTTTCCCAGCCAGTTATGAGTCAAGGAGGCGGATATAATCAGTCTTTGCACAGTAATACTAGAACCAGGTAAAACACACAGGAATACATGAAAACAATTTACCTGGTTGATAATTACAAAAATGTGTTAATCACTTTTTGTTTTGTAACAGTTTTTACAGTAGTGATGATATCCTCAGTCATTCAGCCCAGCACTCTGATGGAAGTATTTCTCAAAAGAATTCAACTCTTGAAGAACAGCACAGACAGCAGCAAGTTCTGCCAACAAGCCAAAGCCTTCAATATTACTCAGGTAAAATATTTTTGCTCCTCAAATATGTATTGTGGAGTATAGAATATACGTTACATACAAACAATAGAAACAGTCAACAGGGATTTATTTAAATTATGAGCTAAAGTTTTGCTTTGAAAACTAACAACTGCTTTGCTTTCTATAAGGTGGCTTGTAATGTAAATAACTTGTTGTACTAACAAGTGATGGTGAAATCCACTAACATCAGTCTGTCCCCTCTGTGTGCATTTGATTTATCTGGCATTGACTTACACCTGTCAGTGTGTGTGATTACGGTACTTAAGTATAGTTAGTGACAATTCTCCAACATGCGAATGTTATGTAAAAAGAGTAATTTCCTGAAACTGTGCAATTTGATTACTTTGGCTGGTATTACATTGACTGATTGGTGCTTTATGCCTTTTTTGTAACATCTACACTGTCTGGAAAAAAGAAAAAAGGTGAAGTGTCCAGAAGACACAGTCAGTGGTCAATGTAACTTTGTACGCATAAACACCATTGGCAGATACTTAAATGATTACAGTTGCGTTTCCTTCTTACAGGTAGAATGGCCACCAGAGTACATTAGTGTTATTACCAGGCCTGATATAGAAGGGGCATGAACAGTGTAGGATGTTGAGTAATTACTGTGAAGGACACAGAGATACCCCATACTCATGTGAGACACCATTATTAGCACCTGACAGAGCTTGAAGTGTGCCTCATTGTGGGTTTGTCTGGCTGGGTGGATTTTTAATATCCAGGTTTTTGGTGCATTTGGATGTGACGTGACTCATTGTTGGACTACAGTAGAACATGAGGGTAGCTGTACTTACCATCAGAATTTAGGTCAGATATGTCTGAACACAAGGGAAGATTGCCATATTGTGCATGTGAGCACATCGCAACCTCTTCACATCTGTGCCTGCTACCTGAGAACAAGTAAAGGATTCCCTGCTGCATTCTGTGTCATTCTACACCATTAGTCAGAGGGTAACAACAGCTGAACTAGGAAATTACCATCCTACACATAGGCTGCTGTGAACACCGCAACACAGACGGCTGTGTTTGAAGTGGTGCTGTGACCAGGAAGTCTGGACTTCTGACAAATGATGTCTCATTGTGTTCAACAATGGAGCTCGTTTCTGTAGTACCCAGATGACCAATGTTGGCGAGTAAGGCAGCAGTCTGTGGGTAGGTCCCAGTCTTCCAACATTTTGACGAGGCACAGTGGTGTTACTCCTTTTTTGTGTGGGGTTGAGGGAGAAAGACAATCATTCCACTTGGGACCTGTGGAAGATACATTGGATTATTTGTTTTAGTTGTAAATATTAGTTATTGATTATTGTTTTTCTGATGTGTTCTACATCCTGGAGGACCACCTCACTGCGGATGAATTGGGATGAAAGTCAATCTAATCTAATCATTGTATGGGAAGCCGTCAGGTATAGCTTCAGGTCAAAGCTGGTAGGAACTGAGGGAGCTCTGATGGCACAACAGTATGTGACAGACGTACTACGTCCTCATGTGTTAGCTTTCATGTGGCAGTATTGTCATTTTTCAACAGGATAATGCTCATTCACACGTGGCACGTGCCTCTATGAACTGCCCGAGTGAGTTTGAGTTACCACAGTGGTCAGCAAGATTCCCTGATCTGTCCCCAATAGAACACGTGTAAGACCAGCACAAATGCCAACTCCTTCCCAGTGCTAGTATCTGGGATATCGAAGGCAAAGTTACAACAGCTATGGGCCAGCTTGCCTCAGGAAAGGATACAGTGGCTTTACTACACCCTTCCCAAATAAGTCACTGAATGTGTCCATGGCAGGTGGGGTGCAGTGTCATATTAATAAGTGAGCTTGTTCTTACTGCCAAGTTCTTTGTAAATTTGACTCAAGTTTGTAATCCCTGAAATTACACCACATAGACTATTAACCTGTGAAACTTCATTTTATTTTCAGCTTCCCTTTCTGGATGCTTTACTCTTTTGTCAGTCAGTGTATGTTGACATCATCTGTCCATTAGTCAGTACTGTGACATTATAATCAGGGCTCAGCATAACACACACACACACACACACACACACACACACACACACACACACACACACACTCACTCACTCACTCACTGACCCACCCACTCACCCACCTACCACACCTACCTCTGTAGGTCCATATTGTGCTGGTACTGCATCGTCGATCAGCACTTGCTGTGTGCCATGAGTGGCTGTCTCTCCCCATCATTTTTCCTTCCATATACACTGTTGGTCATTAAAGTTGCAACAGCATTAAAGTTTCATGTAACAAACATCAAAGTATCATGACATGTAGAATAAGTTTGCATAGGCAAATTATTAGCATTTCAGTGCAAGCACATGGAGAAGATAGGTGTAAAGCCATATACACCCTGTATGTAAGAAAAGATTACTCAGTGGATTTCTCATTCAGGTATCACATTTGCACTTCAGTTTTTTATGCCTTGTGTCAGAATCTGACAGTGGTGGGATCATGGCCTTTGAGAACTGCAGTTTATCGTTCCATAGTATTGCCACTTGCATTCATTAGTATCCCATGACCATTGTGCAAATATATAATGAGTGGCTTCAGGAGGGCCATACTGAGTGCTATGCTAGATTTCTGTAGCCCCACATGACTAAAATCTGAGGGCACATATATATTGTTCACTCTGCTGTCTAGGATCCTACAGTCACATTGGGTGCCTTGAGTCGGGAAATATATTTCGTTGCAGCAAGAAAACTATCAAAATGTTTCAGTGCAGTGACGTTGGCGGAATCATGGGCTCTCAGTGTGGCGATCATTGTTGCCACTTCCCTCGATGCCCTAGCAGAGAGAGGCATACTGACAGTGGTGCTCTCAAAGACAACACTGGACACAGGAGTCACACTTCGTTGTCTTTTCTGATGTGTCTTGTTTCTATGTATATCATCATGATGGACTTTACCCATGTGTGGAGTCTCTTAGGAGATGAACTCTGCCATATTGCATTCATTGTTTCCATGCAGACCCAGTAACTGGTTGTATCGGATGCAACTGTATACACAGCATGATAATCCTGGTTTACATAGTGGGTAATATGGATAGAAGGCTTTTCATTAACCCTCAAGCAGACACGTCAATTCCCATAACACGAGTGGGCGCATAACGTATTTTGTACATGTGTAAAGAATAGTTGTCGTTATGTTACCGAAGTAAACATTTGTGAGCTAAATCATTGTTTAATTAAGCAATAGTAAAATAAACTTTCATGATATTACTTTGTTACCATGTAGAAGTGTTGTCCCATAGTAATTACCCTCTCAGAGCATTAAACAGCACGGTTGCTGCTTATTCAGTTGCTAATAGTCTGTGCTTCATTGAGGAATTGTGCTGCTAGCTTAGAATGTGAGTAATTTTCTTGTATGGATCATAACTTTATTTTATGTTACTGCTGCTCTATTGGACGTACGACAGTTCAACTTATCACTGTTTTAGCTGAAGAAATAATGAAGGAATAGCTGTGGGCTCACAATTGTAAAACAATAATGGAATGGTTCAAGACAACATTATTTATGGTTGTCACACTTTATATGTAGGCACGCTCTCTCGAGGTTTAATGATGTGTAAAAGCCCGTGGCTGGAGCCTATTTTCAAGGTCTCCATGACATTATCTTTCAACGATGTAATACAAAACTGCATGTTATCCATGTTTCCTGACCTAACTCAATACAGAGTGTTTTGTACTGCTGCATTTATCAGCACATTCTCGAGATCTCTCATCCTTTGAAAGCATCACTGTCACAGATTGCTGAGAGACTGCGGTGCCACTTCTCATGAGGCACTAGGATTGATGAACTTTGACAAAGAGCTGATGCTGCATGGAATGACAGTCAATTCCCAGCAGGGTTAGAGCCATTGTTGCTGCTAGAGATGGCAGCTCTGTGCACTAAATTTCACACTCAGTATGCTGCAAAATCACCTAGAAATTCTCTCTGATACACTGTATAAGCTCAGTATATACAGTTTTGTCATTTTCACTCCTTCCTAGTGTTGCAGTTATAATGCGAGCACTGCAGATTAACAAGAGAAATGGAAGAGGTTGAGGATGAAGAAGACGAGCTTTGTGATTTGTTGTGGGATTGTGTAGCCACAGAAACTGTGTCAAAGAGGGCAAAAAAAGGAAGAAGTAGCACATCATGGAGTGGATCACTCTGAAAATTCTGGGAACTTCAGGAGTTCAAATTAATACAGGGGTAGAGAATATCAAAACAAATTTATTTAATTATGGTACGTATGGTCCCTGGCAGCAGTTTCTTATGCCATGGACAATTTACACAGAAGGCAGTTTAGCATGCTAATTACAGCACTGCCATTTACAAGAACTGCTTAAATGTGTGACCATTGGCCTGTATGTGCACAGTACATCGTTGCATTGTTATGCCCCCTGAGGAATAAAGCCAGACACATGAGGGCAGGTGATGGGAGTGGCAAGGCCACAGGGCCATCTAGACCAATCAGTCAATTCCCAAATATGGCTCTCAGATGATTCCTCACAGCAAAGCTGCAATGGGCTCGCACCCTATCATGCTGGAAGTACATCATTTGTCTAACATTCAGAGGTACATTGTCCAGCGGTTCTGGCAACACATTCCATGAAGACGTGATATCTTTCTCTATTGAGGCAGAATGGAAGAAAGTATGATCCAGTGAATCGACCTATCACTTACGAAGTGTATTCGCAGTTGCAAATATGAACCACCTCCAGCTTTATAATGGAATAATGACAATGAAAATTTGTGTCAGACCGGGACTCAAACCCAGATTTCCTGCATTATGCAAGCTGTCACCTTAACGGCTTTGGCTATCCGAGCGCAACTCGTGGCCAAACCCAAACTTCCATATGTCATTATCCATGTGTCATACCTGTGTCTCATATGTCCCATTAATGTTATTCTCGTACAGGGGAGACATTTTATTTGTAGGTTGTAGGCCTGGTATCGACTGATAAATGTAAAATTGTGGTGCTTGTTTTGTGAAGAAATATGATACAATGTTCCTTCAGACATGAATGTGTGTCCCAAGGAACATTGCATCATACTGCAATCCCACCAGAGGCACTGCATTGTCATATCACTTAGAATTCCAGCTCTCACATTAACTCCACATCACTGTTGATGAGTATGAGGTCAAGTACCCCGCAGATTCACATGTGCCCAAACATGCAAATTGTGAATATTTGAATGTCAGTAAACATTTTCACTCAACTACACCATCACAACAGCTTACCAGCACCACTAATACAATGTTCCCTAACATCACAAGCTGACATCCTGTATTAATTTGAATGAATAGTTAAAAATCACAACACCAAAAAGTAATTAATGTAGATGTGTTTCATTTTCTCTTGGGCCCACAGCGTGGTAGATGTCTTGTAATGACATAAATTAAAGACAATAATGTACCAGAATGCTGCTATAGTTGCCAACTGCTCAATGTTTAACATTAGCAATAGGTTTATTTCAGCATTATCACCATCTTCAGGCTATCTGTAACCAAATACACTTTGATAAAGCTGTAACATTATAATTAATAACATTTTGTTTTACTATGTGCTAGTACTCACTTCCATATTGCAGTGTGGCACTGTCGCTGTCTTATAATATTACTGGTGCATAAAATTGTTTCTAACTTCAACCAAGTTTTTAAATATTTATCTTAATCTCTCCTAACTGCTGTTGTGTTGTTAGCAGGTGTAAGCTAGGTCTCTTTATCTCTTGCAAATACTGTTGTGGTGTTGACAGCTACCATTGACAGCTAACATTTTCATTGCATTCTACAACCATTTAAAAACAGAATATCATGAAGCTGATTACATAACAAATGCAATGAAAATCTTACCTATAACACTGAAGGAGCTTAAAATGAAGAAATTGAAATCTATATGCACTCACGGACAGACCTTGATAAAATATTAAATGAACAAATGAACCTAAAACATAAAATGTTTGTAGAAAATTTTATCAGAATCATACAGATTGATTCGGGTTAGTTGTAACAAAATAAGAAACACAGATATATACACACACTACAAAAACATAACAAACATTATAATACCATGCCATAGATAATTATGATACTTAGACAAATGAATAAAGAAATTGTAACCACACTGCATTACTGAATTAGCCATAAATCATATCTGTCAAAACCATAACAGTATATACAAGCAATAAATGGCCTCACTTACATTTGTGAACAACAGCAGCTAATAGAGATTAAGATAAATACTTAAAAACTTGGCTGCAGTTGGAAATGATGTATGCAACATCATAATAAGTACTAGCACACAGTAAAACAAAAGTGTTACTAGTTATAATGTTACAACTTTTAACAAAGTGTATGTGGTTGCTGATAGACTGAAGCTGGTGATAATGCCGAAATCAGCCTGTTGTTAATGTAAAACGTCTAGCTATTAACAGTTATTGAAACATTCTGGCACATTATCATCTTTAAGTAATGTAGAGTAATGAAATTTTAGGAATACATTTCTCTACGTAATATATTCAAGTAATTAACATTGCAAGATAACAGGTTAATGTAAGCATGAGATAATCCGTTGTAAATGTGAAATTCTGGTACATTAATAACTCTTGTAACTGCCAGAATGTTGAATACAAGCATGCAAACGCTCTGTTGTACAGATGCTGGATGTCACTTTGTGAAGTGGATCCCATGCCTGTTGCACTTGATTAGTCAATACAGGAATGGTTAATGCTGTTTGTGGATGACACTGCAGTTGTTGTACGATGATGTCCCATATGTGCTCAATTGGAGACAGATCTGGTGATCAAGCAGGCCAAGGCAACATGCCGACACTTTGTAGATCATGTTGGGTTACAACAGTGATATGTAAGTGAGGATTATCCTGTTGGAAAACAGGAATGGCAGCTCAACAGATACAATCACCAGATTGACATGCAAATTTGTTATCAGGGTGCATGGAATAACCACGGAGTGCACCTGCTATCATACAGAATCACTCCTCAGGCATTAACGCCATGTGTACGTCCACTGTGTCCAGCACACAGACAGGTTGGTTATAGGCCCTCAGCTGGATTCCTTCTAACCAACACATGGCCATCACTGGCACCGAGGCAAAACCAGTTTTCTTCAGAAATCACAACAGACCTTCACCCTGCTTAACACCACTGAAGTCTCAAGTGTGAGTGGTTTGAGGTCAGTGGAATTCGTGCTACAGAGTGCACAGCTTGTAGCTATCCCAGAAGTGACTGATTTGTAACAGTTCTTTGTGTCAATATAGTGGCAGCTGCTGCTCGAATTGCTGCTACAGATGGAGTACAATGTGCCAGAGCCATATGCTGGACACGATGGTCTTTTTCTCTCAGTAGTGACACATGGCCATCCGGAGTCCAGTCTTCTTGCATCCATACAGTCTTGAGCCCACCACTGCCAGCAATCATGCACAGTAGCTACTTTCCTGCCAAGTCTTTCTGCAGTATCACAGAAGGAACACCAAACTTCTCATAGCCCTATTACATGACCTCGTTAAAACTCAGTGAGGTGGAAATAATTGCATCTTTGTCACCTTAAAATCATTCTTAACTCACATCCCCTCATCATGTGCAATCTCAAATGTTACTAATGCTCAGCATGTATTTAAAGCAAACCTGGTTTGCATTCTGATAATGGCAGTACTAGCACCACTCTTATGCGACTGGTGCGAAATTTGAATAGACATCATTGTTCAGATGCAGAAACATGCCTAAAGTCAACTCTCATCAGGCACATTTTCTCTGGTATTTCAGCATGTATTTGCAATTTTGATTTTGCAACATATAGATGGAGTCAGTCCGAACAAATGCTGCTCATCACATCTTTCACATGACCCCCAATGTTGATAGAAAGTGTTGGTTTATTTCCCGTTACAAACAAAATAACTTTTTAATTAAGCTTTTATGTGCCTATTTGACAGAGCAGTCCCAAATTAGTCCAGCACAATATTTTTTTACCTATATTTATTAATGGGGACAGTAAAATATGAGCAATAATGGGTACTCCTGCAGCAGCAGCAGCAGCAGCACAGCTCTGGTCCACGCTGATCGCTACTTCGGTGCAGAAGTGTGCTGTTCAGTCACTAATGGAGTACTGATTATTCTTTGTGTTTTACTATCCCTGTTAATATATAATGGTGAAACAAATATTGCACTAGGCTAATCTGATAGTGCTCTACTTAATGGGTTCATAAAATTCCAATTTAAAAATCATTCTGTTTGTAACAGGGGTGCAAGGGAGGCGAAAAAAACCAATGTGCACTCAGTGTGCACACCTGGAGCTGCCATTCCAGATGTGGAAAGGGTCTTTCCGGATGCCATGAAAGGTGCAAGGTGCACCCATCTGCAGGTAGTCGCTCATGTCAGCACCAATGATGTGTTTTGCTATGGATTGGAGGAAATCCTCTCTTGCTTCCGGCAGCTGTCTGATTTGCCAGTCTCGCTAGTGGGATGAAAGCAGAGCTCACCATCTGCAGCATCGTCGACAGGACTGACTGTGGACCTTTGGTACAGATTCGAGTGGAGGGTCTGAATCAGAGGCTGAGACGGTTCTGCGACCGTGTGGGCTGCAGATTTCTCAACTTGCACCATAGGGTGGTGGGCTTTTGGGTTCTGCTGGGTAGGTCAGGAGTCCACTACACACAGCAGGTGGCTACACGGATAGCAGGGGTTGTGTGGCGTGGACTGGGTGGTTTTTTTTTTTAGGTTAGATGGTCTTGGGCAAGTACAGAAAGGGTAACAGCCTCAAAGGGTGCGGGCCAAAGTCAGGACATGTGAGGACCAAGCAGCAATCGGTATTGTAAATGTAAACTGTCGAAGCTGTGTCGGTAAAGTAGCGGAACTTCAAGTGCTGATAGAAAGCACCGAAGCTGAAATCGTTATAGGTATGGAAAGCTGGCTGAAGCCAGAGAGAAATTCTGCTGAAATTTTTACTAAGGCACAGACGGTGTTTAGAGAGGGTAGATTGGATGCGACCGCTGATGGCGCATTTGTCGCTGTTTATAGTAGTTTATCTTGTAGTGAAATAGAAGTGGAGAGTTCCTGTGAATTATTATGGGTGGAGGTTATACTTAACAACCAAGCTAGGTTAATAATTGGCTCCTTTTACTGATTTCCTGACTTGGCAGCATTAGTGGCAGAACATCTGAGAGAAAATCTGGAATACATTTCACATGAATTTCCTCAGCATGTTATAGTCTTACGTGGAGATTTCAGTTTACCAGATATAGACTCGGACACTCAGATGTTTAGGACAGGTGGTAGGGACAGAGCATCAAGTGACATTATACTGAGTGCACTATCCGAAAATTACCTTGAGCAATTAAACAGAGAACCGACTAATGGAGATTACATCTTGGACCTACTGATAACAAACAGACTCGAACTTTTCGACTCTGTATGTGCAGAACAGGGAATCAGTGATCATAAGGCCATTGCAGCATCCCTGAATATGGAAGTTGATAGTTATATTAAAAAAAGGGAGGAAGGTTTATCTGTTTAGCAAGAGTAATAGAAGGCAGATTTCAGATTACCTAACAGATCAAAATGAAAATTTGTGTTACGACACTGACAATGTTGAGTGTTTATGGAAAAAGTTCAAGGCAATCATAAAATGTGTTTTAGACAGGTACGTGCTGAGTAAAACTGTAAGGGACGGGAAAAACCCACCGTGGTTCAACAATAAAGTTAGGAAACTACTGTGAAAGCAAAGAGAGCTTCACTGCAAATTTAAACGCAGCCAAAACCTTTCAAACAGAAGCTAAATGGTGTCAAAGTTAGCATAAGGAGGGCTATGTGTGAAGTGTTCAGTGAATTCAAAAGTAAAATTCTATGTACCGACTTGACAGAAAATCCTAGGAAGTTCTAGTCTTATGTTAAATCAGTAAGTGTCTCAAAACAGCATATCCAGACACTCTGGGATGATGATGGCATTGAAACAGAGGCTGACACGCATAAAGCTGAAATACTAAACACCTTTTTCCAAAGCTGTTTCACAGAGGAATACCACACTGCAGTTCCTTCTCTAAATCCTCGCATGAACGAAAAACTGGCTGACATCGAAATAAGTGTCCAAGGAATAGAAAAGCAACTGGAATCACTCAACAGAGGAAAGTGCACTGGACCTGAAGGGATACCAATTCGATTCTACACAGAGTACGTGAAAGAACTTGCCATCCTTCTAACAGCCATGTACTGCAAGTCTCTAGAGGAATGGAAGGTTCAAAGTGATTGGAAAAGAACACAGGTAGTTCCAGTTTTCAAGAACGGTCGTCGATCAGATGCGCAAAACTATAGGCCTATATCTCTGATATCGATCTGTTGTAGAATTTTAGAACAGGTTTTTTGCTTGCATATCATGTCATTTCTGGAAACCCAGAATCTACTCTGTAGGAATCAACATGGATTCCGGAAACAGCGATTGTGTGAGACCCAACTTGCTTTATTTGTTCATGAGACGCAGAAAATATTAGATACAGGCTCCCAGGTAGATGCCATTTTCCTTGATTTCCGGAAGGCGTTCGATACAGTTCCGCACCGTTGCCTGATAAACAAAGTAAGAGCCTACAGAATATCAGACCAGCTGTGGCCGGATTGAAGAGTTTTTAGCAAAAAGAACACAGCTTGTTGTTCTCAATGGAGAGACATCTACAGACGTTAAAGTAACCTTTGGCGTGCCACAGGGGAGTGTTATGGGAGCATTGCTTTTCACAATATGTATATATATATATATAAATGACCTAGTAGATTAGTGTCAGAAGTTCCATGCAGCTTTTCGCGGATGATGCTGTAGTATAGAGAGAAGTTGCAGCATTAGAAAATTGCAGCGAAATGCAGGAAGATCTGCAGCGGATAGGCACTTGGTGCAGGGAGTGGCAACTGACTCTTAACATACACTCCTGGATATGGAAAAAAGAACACATTGACACCGGTGTGTCAGACCCACCATACTTGCTCCGGACACTGCGAGAGGGCTGTACAAGCAATGATCACACGCACAGCACAGCGGACACACCAGGAACCGCGGTGTTGGCCGTCGAATGGCGCTAGCTGCGCAGCAATTGTGCACCGCCGCCGTCAGTGTCAGCCAGTTTGCCGTGGCATACGGAGCTCCATCGCAGTCTTTAACACTGGTAGCATGCCGCGACAGCGTGGACGTGAACCGTATGTGCAGTTGACGGACTTCGAGCGAGGGCGTATAGTGGGCATGCGGGAGGCCGGGTGGACGTACCGCCGAATTGCTCAACACGTGGGGCGTGAGGTCTCCACAGTACATCGATGTTGTCGCCAGTGGTCGGCGGAAGGTGCACGTGCCCGTCGACCTGGGATCGGACCGCAGCGACGCACGGATGCCCGCCAAGGCCGTAGGATCCTACGCAGTGCCGTAGGGGACCGCACCGCCACTTCCCAGCAAATTAGGGACACTGTTGCTCCTGGGGTATCGGCGAGGACCATTCGCAACCGTCTCCATGAAGCTGGGCTACGATCCCGCACACCGTTAGGTCGTCTTCCGCTCACGCCCCAACATCGTGCAGCCTGCCTCCAGTGGTGTCGCGACAGGCGTGAATGGAGGGACGAATGGAGACGTGTCGTCTTCAGCGATGAGAGTCGCTTCTGCCTTGGTGCCAATGATGGTTGTATGCGTGTTTGGCGCCGTGCAGGTGAGCGCCACAATCAGGACTGCATACGACCGAGGCACACAGGGCCAACACCCGGCATCATGGTGTGGGGAGCGATCTCCTACACTGGCCGTACACCTCTTATGATCATCGAGGGGACACTGAATAGTGCACGGTACATCCAAACCGTCATCGAACCCATCGTTGTACCATTCCTAGACCGGCAAGGGAACTTGCTGTTCCAACAGGACAATGCACGTCCTCATGTATCCCGTGCCACCCAACGTGCTCTAGAAGGTGTAAGTCAACTACCCTGGCCAGCAAGATCTCCGGATCTGTCCCCCATTGAGCATGTTTGGGACTGGATGAAGCGTCGTCTCACGCGGTCTGCACGTCCAGCACGAACACTGGTCCAACTGAGGCACCAGGTGGAAATGGCATGGCAAGCCGTTCCACAGGACTACATCCAGCATCTCTACGATCGTCTCCATGGGAGAATAGCAGCCTGCATTGCTGCGAAAGGTGGATACACACTGTACTAGTGCCGACATTGTGCATGCTCTGTTGCCTGTGTCTATGTGCCTGTGGTTCTGTCAGTGTGATCATGTGATGTATCTGACCCCAGGAATGTGTCAATAAAGTTTCCCCTTCCTGGGTCAATGAATTCACGGTGTTCTTATTTCAATTTCCAGGAGTGTAGACAAATGTAATGTATTGTGAATACATAGAAAGAAGGATCCTTTATTTTATGATTATATGATAGCGGAACAAATACTGGTAGCAGTTACTCTGTAAAATATCTGGGAGTATGCGTATGGAAAGATTTGAAGTGGAATGATCATATAAAATTAATTGTCGGTAAGGCGGGTGCCAGGTTGAGATTCATTGGGAGAGTCCTTGGAAAATGTAGTCCATCAACAAAGGAGGTGGCTTACAAAACACACGTTTGACTTATACTTGACTATTGCTCATCAGTATGGGATCGGTACCAGGTCGGGTTGACAGAGGAGGTAGAGAAGATGCAAAGAAGAGTGGCGCGTTTCATCACAGGGCTATTTGATAAGCGTTACGGAGATGTTTAGCAAACTCAAGTGGCAGACTCTGTAAGAGAGGCGCTGTGCATCATGGTGTAGCTTGCTGTTCAGGTTTCGAGAGGGTGCGTTTCTGGATGAGGTATGAAATATATTGCTTCCCCCTACTTATACCTCCCGAGGAGATCACGAATGTAAAATTAGAGAGATTCTAGCGCGCACGGAGGCTTTCTGGCAGTCGTTCTTCCCGGGAGTCATATGCGAGTGGAACAGGAAAGGGAGGTAATGACAGTGGCCCATAAACTGCCCTCCACCACACACCGTTGGGTGGCTTGCGGAGTATAAATGTAGATGTAGATGTAGGAAACAAATCGGCACAGTCCATCAGCACTGGGTGTTATGTGAAAGACATGATGAGCAGCATTTGTTTGGGCTGACACTTAACTGTGTGTTGCAAATCGAAATTACAAATATCTGGTGAAACATGACAGAAAATTTTTCTGTTTACTCATTGTAGAGCCACCCAATATGATAGAGGGAGAGGGGGAGAGAGAGAGAGAGAGAGAGAGAGAGAGAGAGAGAGAGAGAGAGAGAGAGAGAGAGAGAGACTACAAGAATCATATTCACATTTGTGAATATGGTGAAACTTCAGCTGTGGTGACAATGTATTTCATATAGCTGACATATGCAGCAGTGCCTGTATGCATGTCTGAAGGACATTGCAGAGTACCTCGAACCGACAGAGGTGCAGCAATGTAGCACTAAAGAAGAGATGTGCTGGTAGTACAGCTTCTTACATGCCACTCTTCAGTGGGCATTATTACGTACACATACCATAGGGTGGATTGTGGAGTACAAATGTCGATACAGAGTATACAAACAGAACTAATAGCAATGAAAGATATCAACCTAGTGACAAATAGCAGTGGCTTTGAACAACTTTCTGTGATTTACATAATGGTAAGGTTTTAATGAACTCTATTAGTAAATGGCATAGTTATTTATTTGAGCAAAAGTTTAAAATGGAATAATTCTCTTTCATTCAATAGTTGTAAATGGAACAGTGACAGTATTGTGGTATATGGTATTAACACTATTAGGATCAGATTTAAGAAAACCTTTTTTTCCAGATATTGGAATGAACTGTAAACTAGACTCATCACCTAGTAATGGTGAAACACGAGAACTGAATAAAAATGAAAACAAGAATGATCCAGGGGATAATCTGCATACCAGTAGTGAAAAGCACAATATCTGCACATCTTCCCCAAGGGTAGCAAATTTTCATGAAAAGGTTTGTATTGATGTTCATTAAATTTGAAATAAATGTTATCACAAAAATAATGTTAGTGGTACTTGTTTGCACTTTAAAGTACTTCTATGCTTATTCTGTAGTGTAATGTTTTAGTAGCATTTTCGGAATCTTCCTTAAAAATCTCATATAATTTGTTTTATGGAAAAGAATAAATTGTAATATGACAGCAGGCTTGATGTTTTAATGTATTTTGTAGAGGTGTATTTCCATATAGAACTGTGTTGTAATGTAGGACTGAATTTCCCATGGGATCTACTGGTGTTTATGTAATTTGACTATACATAATTCTCATGTTCAATAATAAATGCTTCAACAAATGACATTTATTTAATGCAGTAGTATTTCCAAAAGTTGAATTACCAACACACAACTTGAGCTTAAGACCATGTTCAGGGTGTATCAAGAAGAATCATAGCTATTATGTTATTTGAGATATGTGTGTGAACAAAGTACTTTTGGAAAGAGCAAACTCTTTAAGTTTTATGTGGTTCCCACTAGGTAGCAGCTGTGTGCACCCACTTCATATCTAGTAAAAATGGTGTCGGGACAGCAGAAAGCATTTTGTGCAGTGCAGGTCAGTAATAACTGTTCAACGTGACTTTCATAGTAGGTATGGTGTTGATCCTCCTGCAGCACAGAGAATTGGACAATATTCGTGTAAAGGCAAATCTCTGGGCCATCCCTGGATGTCTTGACACAGATCTCAAACGCATCAGCCATAATTTCACAAAGAGTCTGCTGAAATCCATTCGCCATGCAGCTCGACAGCTCAGCATGCCCCCGATATCCATCTGGCATTTGTTGCTTTGACACTTGCACATTAAACCATACAAAATTCATCTACTGCAAGCTCTTTGTGAAGGTGACAAACAATAATGTGTAGAGTTCTGTAATTTCATTCATGGCAAGGTGGTGGATGATGGTTTTCTTCCACGCTTAGTGTTTAGTGATGAGACAACATTCCATTTAAATGGAAAGGTGAACCGTCATAATGCGAGAATATGGGGTACAGAACAACCATATGAAGTTGTACAACATGAGAGAGACTCTCCAAAATTTAATGTGTTTTGCGAAATTTCACGGGAAACACATATGGTCCATTTTTCTTTCCTGAGAACACTGCTATAGGAAGCACATATCTTGATATGCTTGAACTTTTTTTCACACGGTTGGAGGATGATTTGAATGACTTCATTTACCAACAGGATGGGGAATGATCACACTGGCATCTAGAATGCGGGAATTTTTAAATCAAAGTAATGCTGAACGATGGATCGGTCGCACTGGGCCAAATGATTCAGCCTTACATTACTGGCCTCCAAGGCCACTGGATCTGGCTGAATGTGATTATTTCTTGTGGGGGTTTATAAAAGACTGTATTTATGTGCCTCCATTACCAACAACAATGAATGAACTGAGACATTGCATAACAGCAGCAGTGGAAGCTTTAACTCAAGACATGCTTGCTGCAGTGTGAAAACAATTTGAATACTGCATTGACATATGATGTATATTTCAAGAGGGCCGTATTGGACACTTGTGGGGGGGGGGGGGGGGGGGGACTTTTTGAGCTTCCTGTTTGTCGAAAAACAAAATTCATTGTTTAAGTTCATTAGTTCCAGAAATATAAGATTGCCATATCTGATGATTCTTTTTGTACACCCTGTATTAGTGAAAGGTGGAATTATCTGAGTAAACTATCTTAGCTTATAGTGGAAACTGAAGCTTCTTTGATGGGTGGTAAAACAGCTGCACTTCAGAAATGACTGATGGAAGTACAAAAACTAAAAAATGGAAAATGAATATTTCCTCTCAAATTAAAGATTTTTTCTTTAGCGGTGGAAAAAAATAAAGATAGAAACTGATTTAGAAAGTGGAAGAGGTAGTAAAGAGAAGGAAATTAGAATTACATGCAGAGCAAAGAATAATTTGCGACTGAATTTTGTATGAAGCTAATAAAATATCTAGAAAAAGAAGTCACCAAAAGTCAGAAAATTATGATGTGATGGTGAGGTAAGTCCTGTATTGAAAGCTATAAACAGCTTTTCCTTCTTCAAAACTGCCTTGTGAACTTCAGAATTCCATCAAGGTGTCTCCTCCCTGTGTTCTCTGACTAATTCTTCCACACATTCCCTCTGATGCTTCTAACTGTGTCCCCTTAGAGCCCCCCAGGGGCTCAGCATTCATTTGCTGGGTACGGGCTTGGCGACCCCAGGGTACCTGAGCTGGGGGCTGGTAAGCGCCGTCAGTCCGCTGTCACCGTAAGCTTTGGGCGTACTTCAACGACCACCGTGCGGCGCGGCGGTGGAATGTTGTGTGTCTCAGGGAGTGGGGATCTTGGCTTGGCCGCCCGGATCGCGAGGATGGAATAAACCTCTATAAAAAAAACCCTCAATCTCAAGGTGTGCTGCGCGCCGATGAGATGCATGGCTGTTGAGGTGGAACAGTCATTAGCGGGCAACCTCTGGGGAACCTGCCGCACCTCAGTTGTATAAGGCTTACCTAGTCACGCAGGGCTCTGTCTAGGTGGACTTCTAGTTCCCTAGCTGCTCGTGGGACCGAGATGGATCCTTCGAAATCCTCTTTTCCTCCTCCCAGCGGAAAGGGTGGGCCGCTGGAGGGTTCTAACACCCAGTCTCAGAAGAGGGCTCGTGTTGTCAGTCCCCCTGACTGCAGCACATCTTTGACAAGTGAAGTCTTTAGTAACAGGATGCATTCTGGTACTCAGAATGTGTTTCTCATTGTGAAAAGGAAGGAGGGTAGTTTCGAGAAGGTTTCGCCCTTCTATATACAAAAGGGATTGGAGGGCATCTGTAGCTCCTTAAAATCGGTGAAGCGCTTACGTAATGGGACCTTGCTAGTGGAAACTTCCACTTCCCAGCAAGCAACTAACCTCCAATCTGCTAAATGTCGTGGAGAGTATGCCATAGACACTGAATTGCACAGCACCTTGAACTACAGCAAAGGTGTTGAGACATGCCGGGATCTAGTTGACATTCCCAAGGACGAAGTGCAACGTGAGTGGGCTCCGGAAGGTATCGTTGATGTCCAACACATCATGAAGAGGGTTGATGGCAATCTTGTCAAATCCGACTCCTTTATTCTGACCTTCAGTAGCACGAAACTTCCTGAACATGTTAAAGCTGGCTTCCTTCGCCTTAGTGTGAGGCCTCATTTCCCAACCCCAATGCGCTGTTTTAAATGCCAGCGTTTTGGGCATATCACCTTAGGATGTAAAGGCGAAGCGACTTGTGGCAACTGTGGTAAGGCTGCTCATGAAGGAGTTGGTTGCTCGTCTCCGGCTAAATGTATTAATTGCTCTGGGAACCACCCTGTTTGGAGTAGGGACTGCCAAATATTTTTAGAGGAACGCAAAGTCCAGGAAATCAAAACAACCAAGCGAATCCCCTATGGTGAGGCCAAGAAGATCTATAAGTCGATGCAACCTCCCACATTTGCTACATCTTTCGCATCCCTGGTTCAGAAGCCTACTCCAAAAGTCGATGCCTCAACGCAGACCGAGGTGGTGAGTGTTGGCACTAACACCTGCAGCTGTCAGTACACTTGCAACACAGCCAGTGTTTCAGAGCCGGTAGCCCCTACTCGAATGGCAGACAAGGGTATAGTCGCGAACTTGGGCCAGCCCGTCGCCTCCAACAGCTGAGGCTGTTCCCAAGCCCAGTGCGCCAATTACCACTCCCACATTAGCTCCCCCAAAGCCCACCAAACCACAGAAAGCTCCTGTACCGCAGCAACACTGGGTCAAATCCCGTGGTAAACCGTCTGATCATGCGGCAGTTGTTTTACGTGAGGCTTCATCTGACTCTTCCCCAGAGTTGATGGAATACGACGTATGTGTGGGGCAATCATCTCGCCCCATACCTGCCCCTCCACCTGCTGCGGTCTCCCCGCCCCGTCGGAGAGACAGGATGAAGGTGCTACCCCCAACATAGATGGCTCCCATAGTTCAGTGGGACGTGCAAGGGTTCAGGACGCATGTGGAGGAACTTCGTCTACTCTCTCAGGGTAGACCACTGTGTCTCTGTCTCCAGGAGACTTATTTCCATCCCTCATACTCCCCTGAGCTGCGAGGCTATACACTACACAAAAAGGACGACCTGCGTGGAGAGAGAGCTAGAGGAGATGTAGGTATTTTTGTCAGGACGGACTACCACTCCTCGCCTCTCTCGCTTATGACGACTTTACAGGCTGTCACTGTGTCTGTGCAAGTACGTCATCCATTGACTGTCTGTTCACTTTACTTGCCCCCACATGACGCACTTGATGAAGTGGCCCTCACCGACCTTCTTACACAGCTACCCCAACCATTCATTATTTGTGGTGATTTTAATGCCCACAGTGTGCTTTGGGGCTCTGCAATTACCTGCCCCAGGGGTAGAGCAATTGAGAGGCTTCTCCTGTCATCCTGTGCCTACTTGCTCAATGGAGGACAGAGTACTCATTTCTGCACAGCGACTGGGTCGTTCTCTGCCATTGAGCTCTCGCTTTGCTCTCAAGCTCTTGCCGCCAGTGCTCACTGGGAAGTGGTTGCTGACTTGCATGGCAGTGATCATTTCCCCATCTGGATTCACCTGCCAGATGGCGTGGGCCCTGAAAGGAGACCACCACGATGGATGCTCAGTGGAGCTGACTGGACACTTTATAGCCAGTTGGCCCAATTCACTGTGCGACTGTTGAGGTGTGGGTGAATCATATTACCGAAACGGTCCACCACGCTGCTGCAGCATCCATTCTACAGTCCATGGGCCCCTGGAAGAGGCCACCTGTGCCTTGGTGGAGTGCCGACTGCCGCTCTGCAATCAGGAACAGGCGTGCGGCTCGGCGTCGGTTCAAGTCTCGGTCGACTGCTGAGAATCTTGCAGTATTTCGGGTGGCGAGGGCAAGGTGTCGCCGCATTATTCGTGAGAGCAAGAAGAGGTCATGGCAACAGTTCCTGAACACCATTAATCGTTCCACCAAAAGTTCCATTGTGTGGGAGACCATCAGGAGAATTTCTGGCAGAGGAGGGAGGTGTCCCATAGCTGCTGTAATGAATAACGGCACTCTCCACACGGATCTGCGAGACATTGCCCAGACTATGGCAGCGTATTTTGCCACAGTTACTGCAACAACCAGTCAGGATCCAGGTTTCCAGCGCCATAGGGCCGTTGCTGAGAGATGTAGTCTGGACTTCCAGTCCACCTCTCATGAAGTTTACAACTGCCCATTTTCTATGTGGGAGCTGGTTTCTGCATTGTCTGGAGCTCGTGACACATACCCTGGTCACGACAGGATCCATTACAGTATGCTATGGCACCTCACAATGCGCAACAAAGAAATCCTCCTCGCACTTTTTAATGGAATTTGGGCATCGGGTCACTTTCCTGACATATGGCGTGAGGCAGTTTTAATCCCTTTTTTAAAACCTGGGAAAGACCGCACATGCCCAAGTAGCTACCGTAGTGTTGCCCTCACTAGTTGCATAGGGAAGACCTTGGAGCGGATGGTCAACGGCCGCCTTGTCTGGATGTTAGAATCCCGGCAACTCCTTAGTCGCTTTCAGTGTGGGTTCAGGAGGTTTCGTTCCACCTTTGATAACCTGGCCCTACTGGAGGCGGCTATACAACAAGCTTTCTTATGCCGTCATCACCTTCTAGGTGTATTTTTCGACATTGAGAAGGCCTACGATACCACTTGGAGGCGTCTCGTCCTGGAGCAACTTCACGAATGGGGTTTTCGGGGTTGTCTTCCTCTTTTTATTCAGTCTTTCCTCTCGCCACGATATTTTAGATACCGAATTGGTGACGTCCTGTCTGATCGCTTTGAGCAGGAGAACGGTGTCCCTCAGGGTGGCATTTTAAGTGTGACTCTCTTTGCCATCGCTATTAATAGTATTGCGTCCATAGTGAAATGTCCTGTCCAGTGTTCTTTGTTTGTGGATGATTTCTCTTTGTTTTGCTCTTCTTCAAGCCTTGCAACGACAACTCGTCAGTTGCAACTTAAGATTAGATTCAGCCAGCCACTTCCATCTGCTACATTGTTTTAGCTTCCTCTATCATTTTCTTCCTCTATCATTTTCTTCCTCTATCATTTTCTTCCTCTATCATTTTCTTCCTGTGTTGTCCATGTTTTACTCCTGACGCGATGCTTCATCCCACGCTTTGGTGTGGGTGAGCACATGTTTTTCAACGATTGTTACCCATGTTTTCTGTTCCATTTTATATTCCTGTTCTGGGATTTTTCTTGACACCCGTCTCACTAAGTTACTGAACGGGCACTGAAGACCTTGCTGTCGTGCGCCCAAAACCCCTCTACTACTACTACTACTACTACTACTACCACCCCTTAGAGCTCCATTCTTTTTCTGCAGTTGGCAATTCCCACGTGGGGTTTTGTTTCTTATTTTCATATGCTATTGTTCATTCATCTTTGCTTCTTGTATACTTCCATATTCTTATTCACCTTTCATGGTTTTCTGTTCTTGCAGGGATTCATTAGATAGTTGGCCAAAAATTTCTTCCGAGTGAATTACCAGCCCCAAGTAATGCTACACAAATGTCCTTCAACCATGACACTGATGTAATCAGTAATCTTTGCAATATCTTTCCTTACAATTGTTAAAAACAAAGTAAAGTTGTATGGCATGTATGGTAAGAGAAGGAAAAAGGTGAAACCTGATACTTGCACATAGTCTCTGCTCTTGAATAGCAACAAGTGGGACACTGGGCTTAAGTGTCCCCTCCTAACATCACCAGCAACAGTGTCACGTGACCCACTTCATAAGACACTACAGAGAGGTTTGAATTTAATCCAGGTCATTGATGCAAAGTTTGGCAATCAGGAACTTTACATCACTACCTCTTCTTCCTCACTCCATTAGACACTGCAGAGGGGTTTAAATTTTAACACTTTGACTCTTGCCTACTTAAACCTTGCAGTCTATTAGAATGTTGCTCTTTTTTTTTGTTTTTCAGTGTATTTTTCATAAAAAGACTAGCCAACATATAACTGTGATACTAACCTGTTATGAAAGCCTGAAAGTTCTTCCCGTGGATAACATATTTTCAGCTTCTTTGAATGTTTAGTTCTTTTCATTATATTTCTAATGAATATGAGGTTTTTCAAGAAATATAAAAGTTTATTAAGGTCAAAATAATTTTTATTTGCCATTCTAATCAGCACATGGCAGTTCTACACTTACTGCATCAGTATGTAATATGTTTTGTTGCAGCACTTCCTGTTTGCTCCTGTCCTTTCTGTGAAAATGCTTTGCACATCCTCTGTATTCTAGTTTTGTCTGGTGAAGATGGTTTTTTTCCAGGAAATATGTTCCTGTGCATAGCCTGCTCAGTTGGCCCCTACCAGAACTTGTCTGTTAGCATCTTCACATGCAGGCAATTCTACACACAATTCCGTGATGAATTTGGACTCAGGCGGATCCTCCCCCTCTTTTTTTTTTCATAGAGAAAGTGTGCATTGACCAGATACTTAAAGAAACAATCAGATTCAAGTTTTCACCACCATTTCACTGCTGTGTGCTCGAAAGCTCCATATGTCATCCTCTGATCAAACAGACCAATGCTGACCTTTTTTGGTTGTATTCCATAACACAAGCTGGTTTTGTTCTTGTCTACATCTTCTGTTTTTGTGAATTATCATTTCTGCTTGGTTTCTGGTACATCACATGTATAATATATACATATATGATCTTTTCTTTCCAGCAATTAGCTAAAATCTTCCATTCCTCTGGAATGTATGCTCCCTCTTTCTACACTGGGTGATTTCAAAGCCCAAGGTAGTCCCTTCCTAATCTTCATTACAATTACAACAAGTCCTGTCTTCCCCTTTTCTAACATACTTTCCAGTGTAGGACTTGTGTAGGACTGGTTGGTTAATAATGTATGCCTCTTACCTTCTAAGATGCCTATTAATTTTTTTTCACAACATTGCTTTGGCCACAAAAAAGTCAAAATTACAGATATAACTAGAATTTGACTCTGACAGCATGTACAATTTTGTGCCATATTATGCTTAAAATAAATTCCGCCACTACATTTACACATGCCTTCATTGACCGATACTCTTTGGCAGGCACTCACCCCTGTTGAAACAGTTACTGTATTGTTTCAACTAGAGGACAGACCTTGTGTGTAATGGATCATAGACTGGTTGAGCTTGCTTGTTTGTCAATGCATTCTCATTCAGGTGAAAGTTTGACTTTGTCTGGAGGAATCTATTTCCGCTCTATGAATTTGAGCTATTCAAGTATCTGGATTTCAGTAATAATGTATAAAGAACTTACAGCTGACACCCCAATGGAATTTTATAGCAAGCATATTATTATTATTATTATTATTATTATTATTATTATTATTATTATTATTTTAATTTCAACGAGAGGGATTCACTTCTAACCAGACATTCTATATTGTAGGAGCTAGCCAACCTTACTCATTATCTGATGTTCTGTATGGCATAATGATTAATCTGGCATAAAGATTAGCTGAGCGAGGTTACTGTGAATGAAATAGAAGAAGAATCATAAATATAAGTATCTGCATCCAATTCACATGAATCTGTGACACCCCTACCCTCACTAAAAATGGCTGCATGCAGCAGAGTGTCTGTAGCAGTCCTCCACTCTTCAGAACCACTACAATTTGCTGTACTGCCCCTTGTTTGTGACATCCTTTCAGTGTTGTCAGGGCTGATATTTTGTGTTGCTGTATTAATCGTAGAGTCACTGCCTTCATTTTCTGAAGCTCTAACAAGTAAAAAAAGTTCACAGTTCCGAAAATGAAGAAACATGAGAAAAAATGCAAACAGTTGTTTGAGCAATTACGTTACAAAATTGAAACAAGTAATATTGATTTGAAGTCTGGTGCAAGCCTTCTTGCACAAAGTCGGGATCATTATCTGAAACATCTATATCATCATCATCGTCACTGTCACTGACAGTAAAACATTGCTCCAGTTCACACAAAATTTGTTTGTCTGTAGGAAAATGTGAAGGCACATCCTTTGTTTCTTTAGGTAATGAGTGAACAGTCACCACCCTCCAGCAGCTTGACTTACTAGAACAAACACTATCTATCGGCTGCTTTAGAAACTACATTTCCACCATCTATTGGCTGTCTTAGAAACTAAGTGTCCCTCGCAACACAAAGAAGACTGACTGACAGCCCATCAATATACATGATTTTGTGTTGAAAAGCAGGAGAAATCGTACCCCGTCAAATGATGGGAACAGCAGTCTAGTGAAATTTTTTCCTTTCATAAATTGGCAGAATTGGCAATAAAAATGTAAAACCAGGACATTGGCAAGGAAGTCTGGCAATATTTTTTATTTATTTACACGTCAAGTTCCGTATGACCAAATTGAGGAGGAAATCTCCAAGATCATGGAATGTGTTAATACATGAAATTACAACATAAGACTAACAACAGATAAAAATAAAATGTTTATAACGCAAAAAAGTCAAGCCATAAGTTTAAGTAAACAGATGCATCAGTATACTGCACACCTTTCTGTGCAAGAGCTAAGGAAGTCTGATCCAAATGCAGGTTTGATTTCTGCCGAGTATTAACTGAGTGAAAGCTGCTTATTCTTGGGAAAGATAGGGGGGAGGGGGAGGTGGGGCAGGCAATGTCACAATACCCAGACTCGTGAACAGTGGTCGACAAGAGGTCCGTGAACTTGCCCGAACCTCCTATTTCTGAGCCAAAAATATCCTTTTAGAATGGGAAGAGTTACCCCAAAATATAATGGCATATGACATAAGCAAATGAAAATAAGGAAAGTAGACAAATTTTCATGTCAAACGATCACTCACTTCAGATACTGTTTGAATAGTAAAAATGGCAGCATTGAGTCTTCGAGCAAGATCCTGAATGTGGGCTTTCAACGACAGTTTACTATCTATCTGAACACCTAGGAATTTTAACAGTTCAGTTTCACTAATCATATGCCCATTCGGAGAAATTAAAATGTCAGGTTATGTTGAATTGTGTGTTAGGAATTGTAAAAACTTAGTCTTAATGTGATTTATTGTCATGAACTTACGTCATGGATGGCACTATTTGAAACCAAGCCAATGTTGCACAAAACATCCTTTGCTACCAAGCTAGTGTCATCAGCAAACAGAAATGTTTTAGAGTTACCCGTAATACTAGAGGACATATCATTTATATAAACAAGGAACAGGAGTGGATCCAACACTGATCCCTGGGGCACCCCCTGCGTGACCGTACCCCACTCAGACCCCACATCACAGCCATTCTCAACACTGTGAATAATGACCTTTTGCTGTTTGTTGCTAAAATAAGAGGTGAACCAATTGTGAGCTACTCCCTGATTCCATAATGCTCCAACTTCTGAAGCAATATTTTGTGATCAACACAATCAAACACCTTAGTTAAATAAAACAAACACACCTATTGTTGTAAACCTTTTGTTTAACCCATCCAATACCTCACAGAGAAAAGAGAATATAGCATTTTCAATTGTTAAATGACTTCAAAAGTCAAAATGTACATTTGATAGCAAATCGTGTGATATAAAATGATGAATTATTCTTACCTACACAGCCTTTTCAATAACTCTAGCAAACACAGATGGCATAGCAATAGCTCTAAAATTGTCTACATTATCCTTTTCTCCCTTTTTATAAAGTGGCTTTACTACTGAGTACTTTAATCATTCAGGAAACTGACCATTCCTAAAAGAAAAATTACAAATATGGCTAAATACAGGGCTAACATCTGCAGCACAGTACTTAAATATTCTGCTAGGCACTCCATCATATCCATGAGAGTCCTTAGTTTTCAGTGATTTAATTATTGACTCAGTCTCTTACATGTCTGTATCACAGAGTAGTAGTTCCTACATCAATCTCGGAAAGGCATTTGCCAAGAGGGTTACATGAACCCTTATAAAAACTGAATTTTTATTTAATTCACCAACAATGCTCAGAAAATCATTGTTAAATACTGTAAATATATCTGATTTATCAGTAACAGAAATATTTTTACTACGAACTGACTTTATATTGTCAACCTTGTGCTGACCAGACACCACCTTCAAAACTGACCATAAGGTTTTAATTTTATTCTGTGAATTAGCTATTCTATTTACATACTACATACTCTTTGCCTTGCTAATAACATTTTAAGTCCTTACACTACTGTTTGTAATGGGCTACTGTAGCTTAATTGTGACTACTTATAACATTTTGGTATAATTCCCACTTTGTTCTACATGATATCCTTATCCCACTAGTTAGCCACTCTGGCTGCCTTTTACTGCTAGTACCCCATTTAGAATGTTCTAATGGAAAGCAACACTCAGAGAGCATGAGAAATGTGTTAAGGAAAGCATTATATTTGTCATCTGTGTTATCAACACTATAAACATCCTGCCAGTCTTTTTCCATGACGAGTTTTTAAGAACACTCTATTGCTGTTGGATTAACTTTCCTACATAGTTTGTAATTATATGTGACATTTGTTTGAGTACAAAGCCTTTTAATGTTAAAATTTGTGCATCATGGTCTGAAAGGCCATTCACCCTTTTACTTACAGAATGCCCATCTAGGAATGAAGAATGAATAAAAATATTGTTTATCACTGTGCTACTGTTGGAAAAACACAGTCTGCATCAGATCATATGAATTTGGGAGAATTACCAACATCCTTTTCCTTGCACCATCATATACAACATTTATATTGAAGTCGCCACATATAACTAATTTCTGGTATTTCCTATAAAGTGAATCAAGAACCCTCACTAGCTTGAGCAGAAATGCTCTGAAGTTAGAGTTAGGGGACCTATAAACAACAATAATTAGAAGTTTAGTTTCACTAAATTCAACTGCCCTTGCATAACATTCAAATATCTATTCAGTGCAGTTCCGTGATACATCTATGGACTCCAAAGGAATACTGTTTTTTTTTTTTTACGTAGATAGCCACTCCCCCACCCCACAAGGAACTCTTTGAAAAACAACCAGCTAGTCTGTATCCTGGTAAAGGAAGCCTCTGAATTCTCAAATTGCTCCGATATACCAATAATTTCAGAGTCAACATCTATAATCAGTTCACTAACTTTATCTCTAATACCTCTTTTATTTTGATGAAATATGCTAATTCCTTCTCTACTTGGAAACATGATGTCCTCTGAAGGTGAGCCCTTAGGTATACCTGATTGAATGAAGTCTCTCTAACTACCAGCTGACTTCAATCTAAAAAAGGTGCAACTCTAATGCCCACTACTACAGGAATTTTTCCATCAATGACCCCACCATCTACCACTACACTGTTCTATAAGCTTTGCCAGCCTCCCCTTCCCATACATACTGAGGTGCCGGCCATGCCTATTGAAACCCAATCTACTGATAGACTCAACTGGCACCACTGACATGTGACCCATGCCCTCTGCCATCATTGACTGCTCCAGCCCCATGTTAATGCGCCTAACAGTAACATTAATGATGATGTAAATAAAATAGAAAGAAACTTCCACATGGGAAAAATATATTAAAAACAAAGATTCCAAGACTTACCAAGTGGGAAAGCGCCGGCAGACAGGCACAATGAACAAA
This sequence comes from Schistocerca gregaria, assembly GCF_023897955.1. Lineage (NCBI taxonomy): Eukaryota > Metazoa > Arthropoda > Insecta > Orthoptera > Acrididae > Schistocerca > Schistocerca gregaria. Next base: position 519,954,621 of record NC_064931.1, on the reverse strand, counting down.
ACACACAAACACACACACAGAATTACTATCTTTCGCAACCGATGGTTGCTTCTTCAGGAAGGAGAGGGAAAGACGAAAGGATGTGGGTTTTAAGGGAGAGGGTAAGGAGTCATTCCAATCCCGGGAGTGGAAAGACTTCCCTTAGGGGGAAAAAAAAGGAGAGGTGTACACTCGCACGCGCGCGCGCGCGCGCACACACACACACACACACACACACACACACACACACACACACACACACACACACACATATCCATCCGCACATACACAGACACAAGCAGACATATTTAAAGGCAAAGAGTAAGGGCAGAGATGTCAGTCGAGGTGGAAGTACAGAGGCAAAGAAGTTATTGAAAGACAGGTGAGGTATGAGCGGCGGCAACTTAAAATTAGCGGAGGTTGAGGCCTGGCGGATATCGAGAAGAGAGGATATACTGAAGGGCGAGTTCCCATCTCCGGAGTTCGGATAGGTTGGTGTTGGTGGGAAGTATCCAGATAACTCGGACGGTGTAACACTGTGCCAAGATGTGCTGGCCGTGCATCAAGGCATGTTTAGCCACAGGGTGATCCTCATTACCAACAAACACTGTCTGCCTGTGTCCATTCATGCGAATGGACAGTTTGTTGCTGGTCATTCCCACATAGAAAGCGTCACAGTGCAGGCAGGTCAGTTGGTAAATCACGTGGGTGCTTTCACACGTGGCTCTCCCTTTGATCGTGTACACCTTCCGGGTTACAGGACTGGAGTAGGTGGTGGTGGGAGCGTGCATAGGACAGGTTTTACACCGGGGGCGGTTGCAAGGGTAGGAGCCAGAGGGTAGGGAAGGTGGTTTGGGGATTTCATAGGGATGAACCAAGAGGTTACGAAGGTTAGGTGGACGGCGGAAAGACACTCTTGGTGGAGTGGGGAGGATTTCATGAAGGATGGATCTCATTTCGGGGCAGGATTTTAGGAAGTCGTATCCCTGCTGGAGAGCCACATTCAAGGTCTGATCCAGATGATGGCGATCATGACACTGAAACAGTTGCACGAAATGCACGTTAGTGCCACCAGCTTGAGTAGCTATCTTTACACACCAACTCTGCTCCCTTACTGGCCAAATACTGGTGGAGAAAATTTCTTCCACCAGCTGGATTTGTATACGTATTGGAGAAAGCTGGTATTTTCCAATCAGCTGATATTCAGCTCGGACACTGCCATGTAGGTTGAAATGTTCGCCACTTTATTAGTTTAGATATAATAATCTCATGTCTGCTTAAGAAATCTATATAACAAAAGAGTTTGGGTTGCAGTGCCTCTTCATGTGGGTGCTCTTTTCAATGATGGTTGGAATTCACATTCCTGGACCCTACGTCTGGCGTAATCATTGCAGTCGTATGAAATTTGTAACAATTTTTCTATGGGGTCCCATGTCTCGCTTATGTATTCTTCATCCAGACTGATTTCAGGTTGAACAGGTAGATTTTCGTTAATACTGCTCTAGAGAAGAACAGTGGCTCCTCTGCATTTCTCTCTGTTTGTGTGTCACTGTTTGGTTTGTGCTCATTTTCCGCACTGACAGTGATTGAAATTAGGAAGCTAATACAAATCAGCAATATAAAAAGAAGTCTTTATATCAAAAATATAACACCAATGAGTTTGTTGTAATTTGACAAAAATTAGTATGGTTTAGCATGCCTGCCATATGTGACCCATTGTGATCCCCAGTTTTGGCTTGCAAATGATAACCTGGTTTTGGTGAAAAGTTAACATTAGTTGTAAACTTTATACTACATGTTGCAAGGATTAGCCGAGTGGTCTAAGGTGCTGCAGTCATGGACTGTGCGGCAGGTCCCGGCAGAGGTTCAAGTCCTCCCTCGGGCATGAGTGTGTGTGTTTGTCATTGGGATAATTTAGGTTAAGTAGTGTGTAAGCTTAGGGACTGATGACCTTAGCAGTTAAGTCCCATAAGATTTCACACACATTTGAACATTTTTGTTGCAAGGCATAGAGGATTATTGTATACAGTTACTTATATATATCGTATGATATATGCTACTTGTGCATCTCAGTGACTCATTGGTGGAAGTGAAAGACTACAGATCCAAAGTCTAGGGTTTGATCTCCAGTCAGTCTTAGGAATTTTGTGTCAGTGCTTTCACATCTGGCATAGTTTGTTTATGTGAAAAATGCTGAGTTGGCGTGTACTTTGGAATCCACATTAAACTGACTGGGTAAATCAACTCAGAGGAAGGCTTACCACCTCCAACACAACTGTGCCTATTTCAGCCTTGTGTTGCTCAAATCAACCCATGGGTTGATGACAGTTTTATCTTTATATGGTACTAAGTTTACATAGTAATAATTCCATTGTGTCACACATAGCTAACCTTTTTTTTTTTTTTTTTCAATTGAGTAATATACTGCGTCTCTCAAATAGTTTCTAAAAATTAGCATAGGTCTCGCTAAAGCATACAAAATGTTATAAATTCATAATGAATTTGATGTTGTGCATGTACAGTATGACCAGAAATATGAGCTGAAGTTTGGTCACTGGATAACATCAAAAGTTGTCAGGCTTGAAAGTCATCTCAGATGCAATCATATGTTCACATGTTTAGATAATATAATTTTATTTGAAAAAATGTTTATTTCTTACTGTTTGTTACTTCCAGAATATTGAAAATACTGGCACGTCAGCTCGGACATCTTCTGCTGATGCATTTGGAATGGTAGAGCCTCTGATGATATCTGCATCTGTAGGAGAACACAACAGTGAGGAGCGGTCAACTTTTATTTTAGCGCCTACTCCTGCTCAGCTGGGCCGAGCACCTCTGCAGCGAAGGCAATCAATGGGTGAGTGCATTCTGGAAGATCAGGCATGATGTTATTTTGTTTATTGATATTGTCATGCTGTTGCTTCTGCAAGATGCGCTTGCCATTTCTTACATTAGAACTCAGAGTACTATTTCAGTAGAAAAGAACAGAAGACTGGTGTAAATATGATGTGTAGCATAGTATAAATAAAAAGAGAGAGAGAAAGATCATCATGAGGCATATAACATGGATGCTTTCACATATGGCTTCACCTTTTATATGTTCGGACATTTCTGTAACTGGACTATTGTAGGAGGTGGTAGGTGTGTGCAGGAGGCAGGTCTTGTGCTTGGCTCCGCCTCAGAGAAATGACTGGGACCAAAGCTGATATATAATACCATGTAGGTTGACTAGATGAAAGAAAATAAATTAGGCAGATGAGGATAGAAATTTAGGTACATGATCTCATATCTCTGGACACAGTAGCCAAAGTCCTAGTAAAGGATGTAGTTTAGCTTTCCAAAGCCTTTGTGATATTGCATGATGAGAGCAGTGCTGATCATTAACTGCAATGTGTTTGTTGCTGTCTCAGAGAGAGATGGCAGGGGTATCTGTTACTGGACTAGCTGGTGAAGAAATTGTCTATATGTGTAGGCTCTTGTTAAGATTTGGCTGGTTCTGCTTCAGATTGCAGGTACAGCCCCTGCAGGTACCAGGGCTCTGTGGGAGATGATTTTTAAAGTTTTAAACGTGGCTTAACTTTTTAAAGTTAACAGTTGACAGATGTCAACATGCTGGATAGTACATTTGATATGAAAAACGATTTTTGTGTAGAACAGAGACTTGGAGTTCAACAATGAGGAAGGTACATTGTTGAGTTGGGAAGCAGCAGGTTTTAGATATTGTTGCTCTGAAGAAAAGTTTATGAAGATGCTGAAACTGAATCCAAACAGGATAAGGAATTTAGCTGTTTAGTGGATAGGAAAGATTCCTCTAAATGCCCCATAAAAAAGTTGGCATAGGAAGGTGCTGTGGGGAAAACCAATGGTAGTTCCACTTATGTATTTATAGATTTGGTTTTCTAAGGAAAAATAATTATGGATTGAAACACAATTGGTGAAAAGTATTAAGGAGGATGTAATTTCTTTGGAATCTGGAGGATACTGGAAAAGGTATTGTTCAAAGACAAAGGATTTTGATGTAGTAGTGTTCAGCATGAGGAGAAAGGAGGCTAGTAGTAATAATAAAGAAACTGTTGAGAGGTGAGTGGAGGAAGTGATTGGTCTTTGATGTAGGAAGGAAGACTGTGGGCATTAGGTTACAGAAATTCTTCAACAAAGGAAAAGGATCTCATAATTGGCCACAACGGAACAACCAGTAGAAAGACTTTTTGAGTGGAGTTTCTGGAGTTTGGGTAGCAGGAAAATGTGTGTGTGTGTGTGGGGGGGGGGGGGGGGCAGTGTGAGGTGAGAGACATGTTTGTGTGACAGGAGTGGACCTAATGCATTGAGGAGCTGCTGGATGCTGTGTCAGGCTTCTGGGTTGTTTGTACATGTGCAAAATTTTCTCATCAGTTCATGTGTGAATGTGTAGAAGATTTCGCATGTAAATTGACATGAGAATGTGACAATATTCATTTGTCTCGTGCTACCAAATATGTTGCCTGCCCACTGATCTCTCGTTGGTTATGTATAATCGGCAGATAACACGCTCCCTTTCTTTCCCATCATACCTCACAGTGAGTGATGACAACATTGCTACATGAAATACATAATTACTCCACTGGCCACTGTCTAGACTTTTACTATCCCCTGCAGAAATGTACACCACTGTTGAATATTTGTCAAATTTTAAATTTGGTTCACTTTCAGCTACAAATGGACTTAGGCAAATAGTAGTGTCAACTTGGTAGATGTTCATAAAAAGCCAAGGTACCCACATTTGTCATAGTTCTCTGCCAGGCTGGTGTCCCTGCTCCCTCCAGTTCTTTAGAATTATTCAAAATAGTATCTGTACATGACCTCAGTCGACAAAGCTCCATCTGTAAATATAAGGCAACCCCTATATTAATCTATTGCTCAAGCTATCTTTTGTTGTGAGCCATATCTTGTTGTTTTGTGCAAAGAGAAATTTTTACATATCTCCTCTTACATAAACTTACATATTCTGAGTGTTTTAGTTAGCTTATCAATCAGCTTTTGTCTCTAATCATTGTTTAACCCCCCCCCCCCCCCCCAAATTGGAATTTTTATTAATTCCTTATTGACAGTATTCTCCATATGTGATAAAGTAAATGCTCTCTGCAACACTGGCCTAGTTGGTGAGATTTATTGTGTGTAGAGATATCAGTGTAGGTTTGTTTTCTCTATATGTGAAATTAATGCTGTTGTTGATCTTGACTGCTTGTGCAAACAAATTAATTGGCGTTCTTTCTTCTTGTTTAATGGTGAGCCTTGTATTTCTGTGTAATATGTTATTTTGCCCTTGGTTAGCCCTTCCAAAATTTACTATTGAAGACATAGTAATTGGATGACAAAAACGATCTCAACTTCTGTTGTAACGAAAAATGAATTTTATCACCAAATCATTATAGTGTATTAGTCATGACACCATCGCAGATAAGATGCTATGATAAAACCACTTGCGCTTACACAAAGATCAAGAAAGAGGAAAATTAGTAGGAAAAAGAATATTTGGAAAAAAGCTTTTGTTTCATTGGTTATATTAAGGAGCTGCTGTTTGTCATTTCGTACTTGCTTAATTTTGGATAAATACAAAATATATCAGTCTGGCAGTAAGGTGGTGTTGATTTCAATGAAAGTACCTTTTTGTTGCATTGACACTTGTTGCACAATAATGTGAATCAGACTTCAACTTGATATGCAGAATAGATTTGTTTGTGTGGATTTTTAAAGTATTTTTGTTTCAAAGTGATGAAGTTTGTAAGGTGTCTGGTCATTAAAAAAGTTGCGTCTGAATTTAAATATGCCAGTACGTCATTTGGTGATGATCCTTGTGAGGAGGAAAATGCAAAATTCTAAGCACACATGAAACATTGAAAAAGTCTTCAATGTAGTATAGGTCAGTGAAAACTATCCGATGCTGTAGACGTATCTGATTGGATCTGATTATTTTCAGAGAGAAGTGTATCTCACAGTTTAAATTAAGAATTTGGTATGAAAAATCTTTGCTGAAGATGGATACCATAATGTTAAGTGCTATTGAAAAACAAAGGAAAATAAATATTTTAGCAGTGCGTGGACTGTTTTTAAAAAGAATCAGATTGATTTCCTGCACCAATTTGACTCGCGAATAATGTGTGGGTCCACTATTTTGTGCCAGAATTGAAATAGTGATCAGTGCAGTGGTTGGAAAATGGATACTTCATCCCAAAACCAGCAATGTCAATTTCATCTGCCATCAAGGTTATAGACAGCATTTTCTGTTATGTAAAAAGTTGGTTCTTCTTAGGGATTATATTGCATAAAGGTAAAACTATAACAATTAAATACTGTGTAACTCTTCTACACGAACCAAATTAAAAAATACATGGGCAGAAGTTACTAAAAATTTTCATTTCTAGTTGGACATTTAGGACATCCTCAATGTGAATGACCTACGAGAAAAGTAGCCTTGTTTGAATTCAGCCACCCTTCAGAAATGTTCCGCCTGCCTTCATAGATAGGCATATTTTACATAGACTTTATTCACAACAGATATCATCATATGGAATGTGTCAATTTAACTTAGGTGTGTGCCTTTTGTAAGAGACCGAAATAAAAACACTTGTCGGTTTTGAATATTCACAGAATGTTAGAGTAACTTACCTCCTCTGCTGAATCTGGAAACACATCAACATTGAGATATAATTTACCACTACTAATATCTGGAAACTCCCAGCAGCATTGGGTGTGTTCTCTTCCTCAGGAAAGTAAAATGAACAGAGGGAAACAGTTATCTGAGGAGGAGTTCCTCTCCAGTCCTTATTCACCAGTTGGGAAGTTAAGAACATTGTGTGTGTTGAGTGAGCTAAAAACAGGTATTTTTGTGTAATTCCTAGTAATGACTGCAGTAATGCACTCTTTCCATCACAAAAATAGAATCAGTCCAAATATATTGTATGCTGCCTGTGATGAAATGTAGCCAGAAAGCCAGTCACTTGTCGCAGAATAAAAAAAAAGCTATGAAGATATGGTTTGACACACAGATTTATGTTAAAACCAGGAACATGTTCAAAATTTACGAACTGGATATGTCAGTTTGTAATGTGACAGATAATGTCAAAACTGAGTGTAAGTACCTGGAGAAGCAATGCTACATGTACAGTGATGTGTGATGCTGCTGACAATGATGCCAATTAGCTCCTGAAGAAGTGAAGGTCCATTTGATACAAAACTTCTCTCAGAGGGTGATCTGAGTTTATGAAGGAGTAGTACAAGTAACTCCCAAGGGCATCGCAAAAGTGCTGAACAGTTATTAGTGCCCCAATTAATGGCCAATAGATGTCTTTAAGATGAGTCCTGTGTAGATCAATAGTGATTGAAGTCAGAGTTCTGTTTAGATATACATGCAGTGTGTGCATCCACGTAAGTATATGATGGCATCTCTGTCACAGAAGTTGGAATGTACACATTTCAGTAAGTGACCAAATTTTGTGTGTTTCATTTTGTAATGTAAATTGGAACTCGTATATGCAAAGAAGTGTCTTTCATTGATATTTAGTCCCATTTGTATTTTGTCACACACAATACAAACTGTCCCTTCTTTTGCAAATAGTGAGAGATACATGTGTGGTTATATTACACACGTGCCGTGCTCATGAAGCCTTCTGCAGCAGAACTTGGTAATATAACCCTAGTGATGATTGGCACCTAGTATCAGAGTCCAGTTGTCTTGTGTGTATAGCTGAAGATATGGGTTAGCAACATGTGCTGTAGCTCTTGACTGATGATGGCACCACATTTCTCCATGAGGCATTTCCTGAGCATGGGATTGGATATGTGGGGGCCCCATTACAGGCTCTCTTTGTGTCTCTATCTGATTGTGTGAGATTTCAGTGCATGGGGGCTTATGAAGGATGTTTACCTTCTATTTACAAATCATTGTCTTGATCTATGAATAATAAAAAGATGATTGTTTAACTATCTGAGGCCCCCCCCTCCAGCCAGCCTGAGTAGCCGAGTGATTCGAGGCACTACAGTCTGGAACCGCGCGACCGCTACGGTCACAGGTTCGAATCCTGCCTCGGGCATGGATGTGTGTGATGTCTTTAGGTTAGTTAGGTTTAAGTAGTTCTAAGTTCTAGGGGACTGATGGCCTTAGAAGTTAAGTCCCATAGTGCTCAGAGCCATTTGAACCATTTTTTTGAACCCCCCCTTCCCCCCCCCCCCCCCCCCTTCTTTAAGTTTTAGCTGCTGATACACCAGTGACCCTCCACTGTAATTTATTCAGTAAGTGATGCCTTTTCGTCTCCCACCTTCTCATCAGCAGCCGCTGTGTTACTTTTAAATGTGCAGTTGTGTGCTGTGTGCAGATGGTGCAAGTGGATTGTAGCACTGTGGTTTTTTGTTTCGTAATTGGGTGCAGCACTGTTGTGTAAACAACATATTCCTGTTTTTGTTGTAGTTTTGTTTTCAATCATGTTATAGCTTTTATCTGATTTTTCTATAACCAGTGAATTTATTGTGCATATATCAAATAAGTAGCAACCAGCTGAAACCGCCAAGGAACAACACAGCTTTCCTCCACCTTTTGTAATAAGCTAATTAAATAGGATAAGCTGGAAGCTTCATTCTTCTTGTGGTATAAAGTCTGTGACTTCCAAAGAATGGTTCCCCCACAGGGCTTATAACTATTTTTGAGCATGTAGTTCGTCCTGAGCTTTTAAGGTACTATTTCCCTTTCAGTGCTGCAAGACTAATCTCTGACAGCCTCATATAATCACCCGGAGATCCAGCCAGTGACGCCCGAGTATGGGCATAGCAAACATGGGGTTTTCAATCTGTGGGCTAGTCACTGCCCATAGTCTCTGTTATTGTAATCTTTGGGCATACCTTAGTGACTACTATGGAACATGACAATTCAATATCGTGTGTTTTGGAGATCAGTGGCCTTGGCTTAACTCCCTGGCTTGCTAGGATGGTGCAAATCTCCAAACCTCTCTTAAAAAGCCCTGGCTTACTAGGATGGTGCAAACCTCTCTTAAAAAGCCCTGGCTTGCTACAATGGTACAAACTTCCAAACCTATCTTGAAAAATTGGGGGGGAGGGGGAGAGAGAGGGGGAGATAGAGATAGAGAGACTCGAAGTGTGCAGTTGCAGGTGGCATTGATGGCTGTTGAGACAAAACAGTCATTAGCAGGCAACCTACTGCACCTCACAAGGGGACTGCACCTACTCATCACCACCACCCCCTGCGGGTTCGGGGGTTAGAATAGGCCTGTCGTAAGAGGCGACTAAAAGGAGTCTCAAACTTTTCGGCATTATGTGATGGTCCCCTGTTGGGTTTGACCTCCATCTCTCAAAATTTTGCCGAAGAGTGAGCCGATTGGGGAAGGGCGCCTTACTTGGTGCATTGTGTCCATCTTGCAATCAGATCTTTCGCCAGCTTATACACAGTTGGATTGCAGTCCTGTCCGCTCTCCATTTCTTCGGCATGACTGTTTCTGCGTGCAGATTACACCTTGCACTGTGCAGTGCCTCTTTCTGCACCAACGGCGACCATGGACCACATGTTACCTAACATCCAGCACGGTAGCCAGTCAGTTGTGGTGGGGCCGCCATGTACCCTGTTGGTTGTAGCCCCCTGACAACACAGGGATTGCTCTATTGATGCCTGCGCCGTTACCTCCCCACGTATGCCAAGGAGTAGATGCCTATCCTCCTGGGGTATCGGGACTCCCGGCAACGGCCATCCTGCCAGGTGGCTCTTGCCGTGGCTGGGTGGTGCCCGTGGGGAGGCCCTTGGTTGGAGTAGGTGGCATCAGGGCGGATGACCCGCAATGAAGCATGGTACATCGTCTCTCACTGGTGGCCAGCCACCAGCAGTCTCTAAGTGTTCTTGGGCTCAGTTTAACGCTCAGAAGTACGATCCGAAAACGTTCCCCTCCCTGACCACACCGTGGGAAGGATGTAAGTCTCAGGATGGCAGTAGCAGTTATTCGCCCCGCTTCTTAGTTTTACGAGGGCTGATGGGGAGTCTTTTCTCTCCACAAAGCCTCAGTTCTTCGTTGAGCATTTAGAGGAAAAGTTTGGGGAGGTGGAGGGCTTGTCAAAAATGCGCTCTGGGTCAGTCCTGATACAAACGGCATCCTCTGCCAAGTCACGACGGTTACTCGCTTGTGACAAGTTGGGGGATGTTGCCGTTACCATCACACCCCATAAGAGTTTAAATGTGGTCCAGGGAGTTATTTACCATAAGGATCTTCTTTTGCAGTCTGATAAAGAGCTGCGCGCCAATTTAGAGCGCCGAGGTGTACATTTCGTCCGGCATGTCCATCGGGGACCAAAAGAAAATCAGATTGCTACCGGTGCCTTCATCTTGGCCTTCGAAGGGGATACATTACCGGAAAAGGTCAAGGTGATGGTCTACCGATGTGACGTTAAGCCCTATATCCCTCCCCCGATGCGGTGCTTTAAGTGCTGGAAGTTCGGCCATATGTCTTCTCGCTGCACTTCCAGCCTCACATGTCGAGATTGCAGATGCCCATCACATCCCAATACTCTATGTGCCCCGCTTCCCATCTGTGTCAACTGCGGGGAGCACCATTCACCTTGCTCGCCAGACTGCCGAATTTTCCAGAAAGAGCGTCAAATCATGGAATACAAGACCCTGGACCGACTAACCTATACTGAGGCCAAAAGGAAATACGACCGACTCCATCCTGTGAGAATGACATCTTCCTATGCTGCTGCTACAACACCTGTGCTAGCCCCGTCTGTTTCTGCAATTGTGGCCGGATCGACGAGTAGTACAACTCCTCATGCCCCCTCGCCAGTGGGGGGCTCTACCCACCGGGTTGCTCCTGCGCCACCTACCTCAGGAGCAACACCATCCCACCCATCGGGGACGTCCGTCCCCACTTCTAAGCTGGAGAAGTGTCCAACTTCTTCGGTTTCTCACGCTCGCAAGGGGTCCCTTGGGTCCCTCCCTTCCCAGGTTTCCGCCAGCGAGAAGGCTGACGAGCAACTGTGGTCGTAGGGCGTCACAGTCCTCCTCCATCCCGGACACTGAATCGGTGAAGCCCTCCCAGCCAGTGCGACCCAAGGAACGGCGTGAGAAACCCAAGAAGAGTTCTCAGCCCAAGGAACTCGCGGTGGCAGCCATCCCATGAACCAGAAGAAAGGAATAGCTTAGAACACACATTTCACAAAGATACTTGTCTGAGCTGGTTCATAGCACTTACTACTACGCAACCTATGTTGTTTATTAGCAAGCCAGAAAATACATTTGGTGCACGGGCGTTGGCATTCAGTAAAGTAACAGTAACAGAAACAGTAATTGGTATTGACATTTAAAATACCTGTAAATATTTGAAAATGACATGACGGAATTTCATTGTTGTTAATGATTTTTCAAGATTTCATGTTCCTGTTCAATTAACAACTTAACTACTTAGTTTTAAGATGATATTCCTAATAATTTCAACGTTAATGCAATAATTTCACCAAAATTACCATAGCCCAATCTGTCCCTTGGGAGGAGCCAAACGGGAAACCTGGAAGTGTTTCTTTGAAAAACTGTAAAAATTACAGAACACTGTTTTGTATGATTTTCAGGTAAGATAGATTATACTAGAAGATGATTTTTTGTACCTTTAGGAAGTGTTTTCTTGTGCTCCTTTTCTTTAAAAAACATGAGGTATCCCATCTCGCAAAGAGTTCCCTCACCCCCAAATCACCTGCATCTTTAATCGCGTGTTCTTTCTACAACGAGTATGTTCTGTATGGATGCGGTGGAGATTCTGGCGTCCGCTGATGACCTCGATCTCGCCAGTCCCTCAGACGCCATGGAAAGCACTATTACAGGTGCTCAATCGGAGGCAGCAGGTGACCCAGCGGCGTAATCTCCCTTCCCAGTCCCGTCACTCTATTCTCAGCCATGGACAACACCATCCTCCAGTGGAACTGCAGCGGTTTCTTCCACCATCTAGCTGAGCTCCGCCAACTTATCAGCCTTCTCCCTTTCCTCTGCATTGCTCTGCAGGAAACTTGGTTTCCGGCAATGCGAACCCCCGCCCTCCGTGGCTATCGGGGTTATTTTAAGAACCGGGCAGCTTATGAAAGGGTGTCTGGTGGTGTCTGCATATATGTCCTGAACTCTCTTCACAGCGAGTCTGTACTTCTCCAAACACCTTTAGAGGCTGTTGCTGTTCGGGTGTGGACGCCACAGGCTGTTACTGTCTGCAGTCTTTACCTTCCACCGGATGGTGATGTCGCACAGCATGTCCTGGCTGCTCTGATAGCCCAATTGCCGCCACCTTTCTTGTTACTGGGCGACTTTAACGCCCATAACCATCTGTGGGGTGGGTCGGTGGCAACAGGTCGAGGCGCCATCGTTGAGCATTTATTGGCGCAGCTCGATCTCTCGATAGTAAATGATGGTGCCTTCACACACTTCAGTGTGCCACATGGCACATACTCCGCCATTGACCATTCGATCTGTAGCCCTAGTCTCTTACCGTCTGTCCAATGGAAAGTGCATGACGACCTTTGTGGTAGTGACCACTTTCCGATCTTTCTGTCACTACCACAGCGTCAGTCCTCTGGGCGCCCCAGCAGCTGGGCTCTGAATAAGGCTGACTGGGACTTGTTCTCCTCCACTGCCGCTATTGAGCCTCTCTCTAACAATGACATCGATGCAGTGGTTCAATCGGTCACCACCGGCAACGTTACTGCCGCCGAATCTGCCATTCCCCATTCTTCTGGGTCCCCTCAGCGGCAGACTGTGCCTTAGTGGTCGCCTGAGATCGGTGAAGCGATTAAAGCTCGCCGGCGGGCGCTCCAGCGTTACAAGCGACATCCCTCAATTGAACACCTTATCGTCTTCAAACGGCTGCGTGCACGAGCCCACCGCATTATCCGCCAACACAAGCAGGAGTGCTGGGAGCGGTATGTGTCTACCATTGGCCTCCATGTCACTCCATCGCAGGTCTGGGCCAAGATTCGCCACCTCTATGGCTATCGGACCCCTTTCAGTGTCCCTGCGCTCTCACTGAATGGAGCAGTTTGTACTGACTCCGATGTCATTGCAAACCACTTGGCAGAGCACTTTGCTCTGAATTCCCCTTCTGCCAACTACCCCTTGGGCTTCCGCTCCATTAAAGAGTGGATTGAACGTCGGTGTCTTTCTTTTCGCACCCACCATCCTGAATTGTACAATGTTTCATTCAGTGAATAGGAATTTCTCGGTGCCCTCGCCGCTTGTCCTGATACCGCTCCTGGGCCAGATAGCATCCACTCTCAGATGCTGAAACACCTTTCAGTGGACTGCCAGCGACGCCTCCTCGACCGTTACAACCGCATTTGGGTCGAGGGTGAGTTTCCGTCGCAATGGCGGGAATGTCTTGTTGTCCCCATTCTGAAACCGGGGAAGAACCCTTTGGAGGTGGACAGCTACCGTCCCATTAGCCTCACCAACGTTCTTTGCAAGTTGCTTGAATGGATGGTGAGCCAGCGCTTGAATTGGGTACTGGAGTCTCGGGGCCTTCTGGCTCCATCTCAGGGTGGGTTCCTTAAAGTCCGCTCCACCGCTGACAATCTGGTGAGCCTGGAGTCAGCCATCCGTACTGCCTTTGCCTGCCGTCAGCATCTGGTCGCTGTCTATTTCGACATGCGGAGGTCGTATGATACGACGTGGCGTCATCACATCCTTTCTACACTTCATGGGTGGGGTCTTCCTGGCCCTCTGCCGATCTATATCCGCAATTTTCTGTCGTATCGTACCTTCCGCGTGCACGTCGCGGCCTCATATAGTTCCTCCCAAGTCCAGGAGAACGGTTTGCCACAGGGTTCTGTTCTCAGTGTCTGTCTGTTTTTAATAGCCATTAATGGGCTCGCTGAGGCTGTGGGAAATTTTGTCTCCGCTTCCCTGTAAGCTGACGACTTCTGCCTTTACTACAGCTCTATTGGCATTGCAGCTGCTGAACGTCAGCTACAGGGCACAATCCGCAAGGCGCAGTCTTGGGCTGTAGCGCATGGTTTTCAGTTTTCGGCAGCCAAGACGTGCGTTATGCAGTTTTGCCGGCGACGCACTGTTCACCTGGAGCCGCAGATTTATCTTGATGGCGAGCTTCTTACAGTGGTGGAGTTACATAGGTTTTTGGGGGTGGTTTTTGATGCCCGGTTGACTTGGCTGCCTCATATTCGGCAGCTTAAACAGGCGTGTTGGGGGCATCTAAATGCTCTGCGATGCCTGAGTGACACCAGGTGGGGCGCCGATCGATCTACTCTCCTATGGCTTTACCAGTTGTTAATCCAGTCATGTCTTGACTATGGGAGTCTGGCTTATGGCTCAGCATCCCCATCTCTGTTGCGGGAGCTGGACCCAATCCTCCACAGTGGGATACGCCTTGTCACTGGTGCCTTCCGAACCAGCCCTGTGGACAGCATACTTGTGGAGGCAGGTGTCCCTCCACTGCGGTTGCGACGCCAACAATTACTGGCTGCTTATTCTGCCCATGTTTTTAGCTTGCCCGGGCATCCAAATTATCGTGTCCTGTTCCCGCAGTCATCCGTCTGCCAGAACGTCAGCCCCGGTCGGGTTGTCCGATCGCCGTTCGCGTCAAACAGCTTCTCTACGGGCTTGGGTGTTTCCCTGTACCACCTCATTTCCGGGCCCCTCTCCGTACACCCCCATGGTGTATGTCTCGCCCTTGCCTTCGGCTCGACTTGGCACAGGGCACGAAGGACTCAGTCCCTCCGGTGGCCTTCCGACGCCGCTTTTATTCCATCCTGGCCACGTATCAGGGCTCTGGCGTTGTCTATACCGACGGTTCGATGGTTGCTGGTCATGTCGGTTATGCACTAACTCTAGAGGACCATTCTGAACAACGTTCGTTGCCGGCTGGCTGCAGTGTTTACGCTGCTGAGCTGGTCGCCATCCTTCGTGCCCTAGAGTATATCCGCTCCTGCTCAGGTGAGTCCTTCGTTATCTGTAGCGATTCCCTGAGCAGTTTATGAGCTCTCAACCAGTGTTTCCCTCGTTCTCGTCTGGTGATGGCTATCCAGGAGTCCCTGCATACTCTTGCCCGTTGCGGCAGATCTGTGGTCTTTGTTTGGACCCCGGGCCATGTTGGGATACCCGGAAATGAAACTGTTGACCGCCTGGCGAAAGAGGCCACTAGTGCACCATCTCTGGAGATTGGCCTCCCGGCGACTGATTTACGGGCGCTATTACGCCGCAAAGTTTTCGATTTATGGGACACTGATTGGCGCAACCTGCCCGTGCCAAACAAACTCCGCCGTATCAAGCAGATGACTACTGTGTGGTGGTCATCCATGCGAGCCAACTGCAGGGAATCAGTCGTCCTTTGTTGGCTCTGCATTGGCCACACCCGACTCGCACAGTTATTTACTGTGTCGTGAGGATCCCCCTCTCTCTCGTTGTGGGGCGTCCTTGACGGTGGTCCATATTCTGATGGAGTGCGCCCTTTTAACTGTGCTCAGGCAGACTTTTGCGCTGCCTGATACACTCTCTGCGCTTTTCTCTGACGACTCTTCCATAGTGGACATAGTTCTGCATTGTATTCGGGCAGGGGGATTTTATCGCTTAATGTAAGTGTGTGGGTTTTTGTGTTGATTCTGGCCTATGGCCTACGATTTGTCTGGTTTTTTTTTCCATGTGTTTCTCGGTGGTTGGCTTTTCCCTTTTTGTTTGTATGGTCGGCCAACCACCGTCACACTCTGTGTGATTTTAGTTCGTCTTGTCTTGTTGTTTCTCTTTTTCTGTGTCGTCTGTCTTATCGTCTGTTGATTGTTTTTATTCTCTGTGGGTGTTTTTAGTATTTGGAAAAAGGGACCGATGACAGTAGCAGTCTGGTCCCTTTAACCCCCAGAAACCAACTCATCATCACCAGTCTTGTCCAAATTTGTGGTATATGCAGAGCTTGGTCAGAAATGAAAATGAAAGAAGTGGAAGCTCCAGATGGCCAAATATATAGAAAAAATACTATTTTTGGCACAGGTTGATTAGCCATGTACCATTTATATTGCCATAGTCTAGAGGCAGTGGTTGGTAAAACAGAAAGAGTACTGGTAATACAAGGGTCATTGGGTCGAGTCCCTATGTGGAACCTTTTCTGTACAGTTTTATGTTACACTGCAAATAAATCAAAGTAATGTTCAGTATATTGTATTTATACTCTGTTCATCATAAGAATAAACTGATGTAAACATTACGCTATAATTTCTTCCACGTTTTGCTTGAATCTCATTGGACTTCTTTTCTTGTGGAGCAGAAGCCAAGCTGTGACCAGTAATGTCAAGTACGATCATAAGGATACATTTTATGTTGTGTTATGTGCACATAGACTGAGCAATAATGTGGAACAGCAGCTTTATCTGGCACATTAAAATATAACAGCACTGGCCAGCCAGCAGTCCTACTAACCTACAGCGATGTGAGCAGTTGCACTTCAGACATAAAAAGAGACAATCAACGGAATAATATAGCTTTGAATGTTATTTAATTTTTAAACAGAATGAAATAATATTTGGAGAAACTCCAGCACTACCGCGTGCTTCTTAAGTGACCAGATGGAAAGCATAAAATGCACTTCTTCTCATCTGACATAGTATTTTATTACAAACAAGAGTGATGAAAAATTCTAACTTAAACATAGCGTAAATTTTCTGAGCAAGCTGTGTATAATGCAAAAGCATACTGTAGGGATTTCACTGTACTGTTGAATACTGAAGCCACTGAAGGTACTAACTACAGTCAGTCGTCTGGTTATCTCTTAGCTCCTTCTTTATCCGAATCTGAGAAATACATTTTTCAGTTCTGGAAGTGACACTGCTGTGTTGATAACAAGCCTATCAACAACAGAATTCATGAAGCCAACTGTTGTTTGTTGTTGTGGTCTTGAGTCCTGAGACTGGTTTGATGCAGCTCTCCATGCTACTCTATCCTGTGCAAACTTCCATCATCTCCCAGTACTTACTGCAACCTACATCCTTCTGAATCTGCTTAATGTATTCATCTCTTGGTCTACTTCTACGATTTTTGCTCTCCACGCTGTCCTCCAATGCTAAATTTGTGATCCCTTGATGCCTCAAAATATGTTTTACCAACAGGTCCCTTCTTCTTGTCTAGTTATGCCACAAACTCCTCTTCTCCCCAATTCTGTTCAATACCTCCTCATTAGTTATGTGATCTACCCATCTAATCTTCACCATTCTTCTGTAGCACCACATGTCGAAAGCTTCTATTCTCTTCTTGTGCAAACTATTTATCGTCTATGTTTCACTTCCATACATGGCTACACTCCATACAAAAGACTTCCTGGCACTTAAATCTATACTCAATGTTAACAAATTTCTATTCTTCAGAAACGCTTTCCTTGCCATTGCCGCCGGCCGGAGTGGTCGAGCGGTTCTAGGCGCTACAGTATGGGACCGCGCGGCCGCTACGGTCGAAGGTTTGAATCCTGCCTCGGGCATGGATGTGTGTGATGTCTTTAGGTTAGTTAGGTTTAAGTAGTTCTAAGTTCTAGGGGGCTGATGACCTCAGCAGTTAAGTCCCATAGTGCTCAGAGCCATTTGAACCATTTTTTGCCATTGCCAGTCTACATTTTACATCCTCTCTACTTTGACCATCATCAGTTATTTTGCTCCCAGAAGAGCAAAACTCATTTACTACTTTGTCTCATTTCCTAATCTAATTCCCTCAGCATCACCCGACTTAATTTGAGTACATTCCATTATCCTTGTTTTGCTTTTGTTGATGTTCATCTTATATCCTCCTGTAAAGATACTGTCCATTGCATTCGACTGCTCTTCCAAGTCCTTTGCTGTCTCTGACAGAATTACAATGTCATCAGTCAACCTCAAAGTTTTTATTTCTTCTCTATGGATTTTAATACCTACTCCAAATTTTTATTTTGTTTCCTTTACTGCTTGCTCAATATTCAGATTGAATAACATTGGGTGGAGAGGCTACAACCCTGTCTCAGGCACTGCATTTTTTCTTCTTCTTTTATGATGAGCTTCTCTATATCCAGCCACCGTTTGCCAGCGACATGTGAAAAAGCTGTGTGCGTTAGTTTCAGTATGTCTGGCAGCTTAACAGTCTTGTGACTTCTCAAGCTAAATCCTGCAACCTGGCTCCAGATCAGTTCTGTTGGGTTCATATTGTAAAGGTACAGTAGCAAATGTAAAAATGCCGCATTTGTATGATGTTCTCGATGCTGTGAAAATGATTGTTTTTCATGTTTCTACAATACTTATCTACCTCTGTGGTATAAAACGATGGACATAGTACAAATAGAGTGTCTTTGGTTTTTCATTTTTCCCTTAAAAAATAAATTGTTACTTTTCTTAATTGAAGCAACTTTTATAAATAGTCTTTCATAAAACATCTATAATTAAGAATTTGTATTTGAAATTAAAACAGGAATTTCCCATCCAATATGTAATTCGAAACAAGATGACTTGCATTATTCATAAAAATGATGATTTATAATTACGAGATGTAGGTATTTCAAATTGAATGAGGAAAAAAAAAAATAATCATACTGGGGAGATTTGAACCAACAAACTATGAACTGTATTTGGTTAAAATTTCATTACGCAGCCAACTGCACTACATATGTATCAACTATATTACATACAGTGGCTGGGAAAATTTCAGAGCTGATTATCTCTCTAAATTTATGAAAAAAATTAAGAACAGCCTATTTCTTGGCACTTTTTAACCATATTTCACATGCATGTTTCACTACGGAACGGAAAGCAGCCTCAGCCATTTTCGTACTGTGCGTTAACAGCACGACAATCAGAGCACAACGCCGCAGAGGCTGTGACTGTACACAATTTAAAAAAAATAAAAACTATGTAACTAAAGTGGGATTAAGAAAAACATTGATGGCTGTTAATACATTTGAATATCTTGGAGTTTCATTTAACGTAACTTATCTAATACATAAGTAGGACCTACTTCCAAGATCATAACACCACCAGTGTATGTGTGCTACGGCTTCTGACCATCATTATTTGTTTACATCGGGTTTATTCTTATGGTGAACAGATTATACAAGTAGTTACATTGTCAACCACTACTTGGAAATTATTCTAACATAAATGAATCGTGCCTCACCTCACTTGATCCAAAAGTGTATTTTTTTCTAAATTTTCAGCCATTTAGAACTCCCACTTCTTTCTCTTTCATTTCTGGCCAAGTCCGGCATATGCAGTAAATTTGGAGGAAATTGGTGATAATGAGTAGGTTTGGTCCCCTTGTCAGTTGTACCCAGAAAAGTGGGGCTCTTCTTGCGTTGTCTGTGTAGACCCCTAGCTGTTCCTGAAAACATCTTCACAACCCTAAAAACAAAGCTCTCAGTGGTATTGGTGACCCATTAGGGATCACTGATATACAATTAAAAGAGTATGATAGAAAGTCTACATCTACATCTATGTCTATACTCTGCAACCCACTGTGAAGTCAATGGCAGAAGATACATAAGCTGTCAATTAAAAACGAGTGCTACTATTCTGAGCTGCAATTGTTTAGCTTATCTCGCCTGTAGCCTTGTCACAGGAGAAAGGTGTTGGCAAAAATAATCTAAAGAAAAGAAAATGAAATGCTCAGTCTAAAGCAAAACCTTTTACTTTCATAAAAACTTCAGAGGTGTTTTTATTCCCTAAGTGCTTGTTCGTGATCTTCACATCTTCTAGAATCTCTGCAGATTGATTTGAATTGTTAAGCGAACTGTGTTCTTTGGGAATGCCTCGAAATTTGAGGCTGAAACATGTTGCACCTTAAATTGTTTTTAGCAGATACATGTTACACGCATGGGAGAAGCAATGTTACCCAAGAGACTCATGGGTTCAGCAGTAGAGGGTAGGAGGAGTCAGGGCAGACCAAGGAGAAGGTACGTGGATTCGGTTAAGAATGATTTTGAAGTAATAGGTTTAACATCAGAAGAGGCACCAATGTTATCACTGAATAGGGGATCATGGAGGAATTTTATAAGGGGGCTATGCTCCAGACTGACCGCTGAAAGGCATAATCAGTCTTAAATGATGATGATGATGATGATGAGAAAATTTTATGAGCTTCACTTAGTGATGAGAAAGGGAATCTCTGAAAATTTCTGCTTCATATTTTCCCATAGTAGCCAACCATGAAGTTATATGCACTGAAGGATTGTTTCAAACTCCTTAATGATGGTCGCACAGTATCCATTTGTGTGAGTGACTTGAGAAGTACTTCATAGGTAGGTGGAGCTATTTACAAGTACACTAATTAACACCTGTGGTTTTGGGAAGAGAGAAAAAAATCCTGTAGAACCAAGTCAGAAGTATAATGTGACTCTTATAAATACTTGAATCATCAAGGCTTGTTTGCATTCTGGTCGTCCTGTGAGCAGGCAAGTTATTATATTAAAATAAAATCATATGCAAATCCGTCTATGGCTGCTGCTTCTGAGGCTCTTTGAAACCCTACATCTACATTTACATGGATAGTCTACAAATCACATTTAAGTGCCCAGCAGAGGGTTCATCAAACCACCTACACAATTCTCAATCTCATATAGCATGCCGAAAGAACGAACTCACATATTTTTCCGAACAAGCTCTGATTTCCCTTATTTTGTCATGGTGATCGTTTCTCCCAATGTAGGTCAGTGTCAACAACATATTTTCGCATTTAGACAAGAAAGTTGGTGATTGGAATTTTGTGAGAAGATTCCACCACAACGAAAAATGCCTTTGTTTTAATTATGTCCACCCCAAATCCTGTATCATTTCTGTAACTCTCTCTTCTCTATTTCGTGATAATATGAAACCTGCTGCCCTTCTATGAACTTTTCCGATTTACTCCGTCAATCCTATGTGGCAAGGATACCATACCACGCAGCAGTATTCTAAAAGAGGATGGACAAGCATTGACATGTGCTGCACTGCTGTTGAAATAGCTCATTAATATTTTATAAATTTTAGACTTCAGTTACTTATTTTAAAGTTTATTTGTTTTAATATTTGCCGTAAAAGTAAGTTATTTGTGGATTTTCATTAATCTCTGTCTTTTTTCCTGTGTTATTGACTCGAGTGGTATATTATTTGTGAGTCTGCTTTCGTCGTTAGTCTAAGCCTCCCGCCTCAGCAGTGTGTTTACATTTTGCGGCGTGCACTGCAGCTGTAGCAGTTATAAGCTAAGTACTGGCAAACTTATTTGTGCTCTGTAACACAGTTATTATATTTAATAGATTTCAGCGGTGTTGTGTGCCATTTGTGGCAAAATAACGTCTTAATAAACTATTGTAATCGCTCGCTTGCTGTGTTTTAGAGTGTTTTCAGTGTGTTGAAGTCGTTAGTAATTTTCGTGCTTTAGTTTTCAACTGACGTTTATTATTCTTTCTAGTGAAATATTTCAGTAAAATTTTCATATAGTGTTTTAACTTCACTTAGTGTTACAGTGGTAGTTTTAATTTTTTGGTTGTAGCTAATAATTTTGTGAGTTTTTGCTGGTATTGGTATCGGCTGTGTTGTTGTAGTATTAATACAAGTAGCTGCTTTCTTAGTAGGCAGAGAATTTCGAGACCATTATTGTTAGTTCTTAAATAGTTCTACTGGTGTAACTGAACTTTGGTAATGTAGTCATATAGTTTTTTTTTTTTTTTTTTTTTTTTTTTTTTTTTTTTTTTCCCAGTAACTGTAAAATTTATCATGAGTGAAAAGTGTGGGCTCTGTCGTAGGTTTGTGAGTAGTGGATTACGGTGTGAGATTTGTTCGAAGTAATTTCATTGGGGGGAATGCAGTGGGAAAGCCAGTGGTCATTTTAGGGAGATCCTCTCCTGGGAATGTAGAATCTGTAGTAGAAACAAGTTAATAGAAGAGCAGCGTAAGATCTGTGCCCTTCAGGTGCAGTTACAATGAGCAAAGGAGGAACTAGATAGGTTGAGGAGGGTGAAGGGTGGTGGGGAATGGGAACTGGCAGTTGGCAAGAAGGTAGCTAGGAAGAGGTGGTACTCAGACAGTTTTACTTTGCATACATGCAATAGATACAACCAACTGTCAGAGTTGAGTGAAGAGGAGCCTCGTGTAGCCGTAGATGTAGGTAACTTGCAGCAGTCCTCAGCAATTAGGAGGCCTAGGTTAGTTGCAAAGTCTAGCAGAAAGAAGGTTCTGCTGCTGCGTAGTTCCAATGGTAGAGGTGTGGGCCAGCAGTTGCAGGAAGTGTTGGGGAGTGAGTACCAAGTCACCAGCATTGTGAAGCCTAGTGCAGGGTTGGCTCAGGTGACTGAAAGCATAGGGGAGTTAGGTAAGAATTTTACGAAAGAGGATCAGGTAGTGACAGTGGGTGGAGCAGGGAATAGTCTCGATAGGGACGGGGAAAATGATGTCAGTGGTGATTTGGTTAAGATAGCTACTCAAACTGGTGGTACTAATGTGCATTTCGTGCAACTGTTTCAGCGTCACGATCGGCCTCACCTTAATGTGGCTGTTCGGCGCATTAATGTGGGGCTGGGGAGGGCACTGATGGCAGAGGGCATGGATCACATCTCAGTGATGCCAGTTGGGTCTAACAGTAGATGGGGTTTCACTAGGCATGGCCTGCACCTTAATAGGTGTGGGAAGGGGAGGCTGGCTAAGCTTATAGGTGACAGTGTAGTGGATGGTGGTGGTGGTAGTGGTATCACTCATGGAAAAATTCCTATAGTAGTTGGTGTTAGAGTTGCACCTTTTTTACACTGAAGTCAGCTGATAGGTATGCCTGCTTAAAGGAAGTGCCTCTAACTAAGGGCTCACTTCCAGAGGATGTAATGTTTCCACGTAGAGAAGGAATTAGCATATTTCATCAAAATATAAGAAGTATTAGATATAAAGTTAGTGAACTGCTAACAGATGTTAACTTTGAAATTATTGGTATATCAGAGCACCGCTTAAATAATTTTGATAATTCAGAGGCTTCCTTTACCAGGCTACAGATTAACTGGCTGTTTCTCAAGGAGTTCCTTGCGGGGTGGGGGAGTGGCTCTGTAAGTAAAAAGCAGTATTTCATTTGAGTCCATAGACGTATCACAACACTGCACTGAACAGATATTTGAAAGTTGTGCAGCATTAGTTGAATTTAGTGAAATTAAACTTCTAATTGCTGTTGTTTATAGGTCCCCTAACCCTGGCTTTAGAGCATTCTTGCTTAAGCTAGAGAGGGTTCTTGTTTCACTTTGTAGGAAGTACCAGAAAGTAGTTCTATGCGGTGACTTCAATATTAATTTTGTACATGATTGTGCAAGAAAAAGGATGTTGGTAGATCTCCTAAATTCGTATGATCTGATGCAAACTGTGTTTTTTCCAACTAGGGTGCAGGGGAACAGTAGCACAGTCATAGACAATATTTTTATTCATTCTTCATTACTAGATGGGCATTCTGTTAGTAAAAGGGTGAATGGCCTTTCAGACCATGATGCACAAATTTTAACACTAAAAGGTTTTCGTACTAATGTTGTATTTAATTACAAACTATGCAGGAAAGTTAATCCAACAGCAATAGAGAGTTTTTCAAAACTTGTCAAGGAACAAGAGTGGCAAGTTGTTTATAGTGCCAATAATATAGATGATAAAAACAATGTTTTCCATAACACATTTCTCATGCTCTTTGAGAGTTGCTTTCCATTAGAACATTCTAAACGGGGTACTAGCAGTAATGGACAGCCCGGTTGGCTGACTAGTGGGATAAGGATATCGTGTAGAAAAAAGCAGGAATTATATCAGAATGTTAGAAGTAATCACAATCAAGCTACAGTAGCCCATTACAAACAGTATTGTTAGGTGCTTAAAAATGTTATTAGCAAGGCAAAAAGTATGTGGTATGCAAATAGAATAGCTAATTCACAGGATAAAATTAAAGCCATATGGTCAGTTGTGAAGGAAGTGTCTGGTCAGCAGCACAAGGTTGACAATATAAAGTCAGTTTGCAGCAATAATATTTCTGTTACTAATAAATCAGATATATGTACACTATTTAACAACCATTTTATGAGCATTGCTGCTGAATTAAATAAAAATTTAGTATCTACAGGAAATCATATAAATTTCTTAGCAAATGCCTTTCCTAGATTGACGTCTGAAATACTCCTCTGTGATACAGACAAGAGGGAGATTGAGACAATAATCAAATCACTGAACACTAAGGACTCTCATGGTTATGATGGAGTGTCTAGTAGAATATTAAAGTATTGTGCTGCACATGTTAGCCCTGTATTTAGCCATATTTGTGATTTTTCCTTTAGGAATGGTCAGTTTCCTGAGCGATTAAAGTACTCAGTAGTAAAGCCGCTTTATAAAAAGGGAGAAAGAGATAATGTAGATAATTTTAGACCTATTTCTGTGCCATCATTATTTGCAAAAGTTATCAAAAAGGCTGTGTATGTAAGGTTAATTGATCATTTTATATCACACGATTTGCTATCAAATATACAGTTCGGCTTTAGAAGTCATTTGACAACTGAAAATGCTATATTCTCTTTTCTCTGTGAGGTACTGGATGGGCTAAACAAAAAGTTTGGAACGCTTGGCGTATTTTTTGATTTAACAAAGGCATTTGACTGTGTTGATCACACAGTATTGCTCCAGAAGTTGGACCATTACGGAATAAGAGGAGTAGCTCACAATTGGTTCACCTCTTACTTTAGCAACAGGCAGCAAAAGGTCATTATTCACAATGTTGGGAATGGCTGTGATGTGGGATGTGAGTGGGGTACTGTCAAGTGGGGGGTGCCCCAGGGATCAGTGTTGGGGCCGCTCCTGTTCCTTATTTATATAAATGATATGCCCTCTAGTATTATGGGTAACTCTAAAATATTTCTGTTTGCTGATGACACTAGCTTGGTAGTAAAGGATGTTGTGTGCAACATTGACTCGGTTTCAAGTAGAGCAGTACATGACCTCAGTTTGGGGCTTGAAGAAAATAAACTAACGTTAAATCACAGTAAGACTCAGTTTTTACAGTTCCTAACACACAATTCAACAAAACCTGACATTTTAATCTCACTGAATGGGCATATGATTAGTGAAACTGAACAGTTCAAATTCCTAGGTGTTCAGATAGATAGTAAGCTGTTGTGCGAAGCCCACGTTGAAAATCTTGTTCAAAGACTTAATACCGTTATTTTCACTATTCAAACGGTATCAAAATTGAGTGATATTTCGACATGTAAATTAGTCTACTTTGCTTATTTTCATTCACTTATTTCGTATGGTATTACGTTTTGGGGTAACTCTTCCCATTCTAGAAGGGTATTTTTGGTTCAGAAACGGGCGGTTCGGCCAATATCTGGTGTGAGTTCACGAATCTCTTGTCGACCTCTTTTCACGAGTCTGGGTATTTTGACATTGGCCTCTCAATATGTATATTCCTTATTGTCGTTTCTTGTTACCAATATTAGTTTATTTCCAACAATAAGCAGCTTTCACTTGGTTAATACTCGGAAGAAATCAAACCTTCATTTGGATCGTACTTCCTTAACTCTTGTGCAAAAAGGTGTGCAGTAAACTGCTGCATCCATTTTCAATAAGCTGCCACTCAAATTCAAAAATCTTAGCAGTAATCCATGCGCTTTCAAATCGAAACTGAAGAGTTTCCTCATGCGTCACTCATTCTATTCTGTCGAGGAGTTCCTTGAAAAATTAATATGATTCTCATTGTATTGCTGATAGTATTTGCTTAAACTTGTGGACTGATTTTCTTTCAGGTTCATGAACATTTATTTTTATCTGTTATTACTTTTTATGTTGTAAGTTCATGTACTGACATGTTCCATGACCTTGGAGATTTGCTCCTCAATTTGGTCCTACGGAACTTGAAATTTAAATAAAAACAAATAAAAGTGTAGGCAGTCTCCTTAGTAGATCTGCTGCATTTTCTAAGTGTCCTGCCAATATAACACAGTCTTTGGTTAGCCTTCCCCACAACATTTTCTGTGTGTTCTTTCCAATTTAAGTTGTTGGTAATTGTAATTCCTAGGTATTTAGTTTAATTTACGGGCTTTAGATTTGAATGATTTATCATGAAACCAAAGTTTAATGGATTCCTTTTAGTACTCATGTGGATGACCTCATACTTTTTTTTATTTAGGGTCAATTGCCAATTTTTTACAGATGTCTTTTCTAAATCATTATGCTATTTGTTTTGATCTTCTGATGACTTTACTAGACAATAAACAACAGCGTCATCTGCAAGCAATGTAAGATGGCTGCTCAGATTGTCACCCAAATCGTTTATATAGATAAGGAACAGCAAAGGGCCTATAACACTACCTTGGGGAACACCAGAAATCATTTCTGTTGTACTCAATGACTTTCCGTCACTTACAACGAACTGTGACCTCCCTGACAGACAGGAAATCATGAATTCATTCACATAACTGAGATGATATTCCATAAGCACGCAATTTCATCACGAGCCGCTTGTGTGGTACAGTGTCGAAAGCCTTCCGGAAATCCAGAAATACATAATCAATCTGATATCCCTTGTCAATAGCACTCAACACTTCATGCGAGTAAAGAGCTAGATGTGTTTCACAGGAACGATGTTTTTTAAATCCATGTTGACTGTGTGTCAATAGACACTTTGAGGTAATTCATGATGTTCACACACACTATATGTTCCAAAATCTTGCTGCATATCAACGTTAATGATATGGGCCTGTAATTTAGTGGATTACTCCTACTACCTTTTGTGAATATTGGTGTGACCTGTGCAAGTTTCCAGTCTTTGGGTATGGATCTTTTGCCAAGCGAATGGTTGTATATGATTGTTAAATATGGAGCTGTTGCACCAGCATACTCCGAAAGGACCCTAATTGGTATACAGTCTGGACCAAAAGGCTTGCTTTTATTAAGTGATGTAAGTTGCTTCACTACTACGAGGATATATACTTGTACGTTGCTCATTTTGGCAGCTGCTCTTAATTCAAATTCTGGAATATTTTCTTTGTCTTCTTTTGTGAAGCCATTTCAGAAAGCTATGTGTAGTCACTCTGCTTTGGCAGCACTGTCTTTGGTAGTATCTCCATTGCCATCACGCAGAGAAGGCATTGATTGTGTCTTTCCACTAGGATGCTTCACATATGACCAGAATCTCTGTGGATTTTCTGCCAGGTTTTGAAACAAAGTTTCATTGTGGAAACTATTATAAGCATCTTGCATTGAAGTCCGCACTTAATTTCGAGCTTCTGTAAAAGGTCGCCAATCTTGGGGATTTTGTATCTGTGTAAATTTGGCATGTTTGTTTTGTTGTTTCCGCAACAGTGTTCTGGCCCGTTTTGTGCACCAAGGAGGATCGTACCCATCGTTTGTTAATTTATTTGGTATAAATCTCTCAACTGCTGCTGATACTATTTCTTTGAATTCAAGTCACATTTGGTCTACACTTATATTGTTAATTTGGAAGGAGTAGAGATTGTCTCTCAGGAAGGCGTCAAGTGAATTTTTATCTGCTTTTTTGAATAGGTGTACTCTAGCATCTGAGGGTGTGATTAAAGTCCTATGTTCAAATGTGATAATATTGTTGTTTCCATTAGCAGTAGATAATGCACGCCATTTGTTTTCTCATCAGGCTGTCTGTCTCCACTTTCATTAGATATGCGTATGCTTTATCTCTGAGTCAAATTAGAACCATCAGGTTACATCCATAAGTACACTATTGGATACTGATTTTAACTTGCTGTGGTTAAACCTATGTAATATCTTATGACAGCAACTCAAATTCCTGAGTTAGATGATGTGGTTTCTAACATTGCCGACTTGAAGACTTCCATTTAAGATGTTACACACATCTACTATTGATGCTCTGATAGGTGTAATGGGCATGCTGTTCTGTCGTCCTCCCAACAGTGAATTTACAATGGTATCAGCTGCTCCTGGCTGCCCAAATTGCATTTCATGACCAAGAGAATTTCTTGCATGAAGGAGACTTTCCAAATGCTAAGCAATACTACTTTGAGACACTTATTAAAACAATAAAAATTCAGAACTCGCAGTTACTTTCATATCAGCTCTACCGTAGGCAGTAACAGAGTACTCTGTAGAGTAAGACAATGGAGGCTTGTCACAGCTCTAATATGAGCACATTCTTGAACTATAGTTCTGTACATTTCAGAAAAATTTTGATATCTTTGTAAAGTATCCACAATACAATAAGTATTAGCTGATACAGTGGTGTATTCTCATCTGATTTATGCTTTTTTCAGCTGTCTCTACATGCATCATTAGCAATGTAGCAGACAGTGTAGTTGTCAGCCAAGCATCAGCCTCTGAAGAAGTCTCATCTTCAGAAACCATGCTGCCTCAACAGCAGACAACAATCCCTTCATCGCCATCAACCAAAAAGAGCTTCTTCAAGAAAAATGTTGAGGATGGAATGGATAGGTAAGAAGTTTTGAAATACATATTTCAGTATGTTCTTTTCCATGTTCTCGGTGTTCCTTTTTTCGGTAGATTAACAATAGCTGTAATGTGAGTTGACCCAACTTGGTGTTTGTAATGTTGTCTGCTCATCTGCTGATAATTGTAACAGTACTCTTATCCTCCATTAGTGCTTTGAATGTTACACTTTGTTCAGATTATTAATTACTATTCCCCATGCTTTCTCCTGTTTGATACCACACATAAATTTCCTTCACCTGATTAATGTTAAATGATAAGTTTTCATATGTTAAAAGAGATTAAAGATAGATAATACATTAAAAGATAATTAATACATTAAAATGGATTAAAGATAATTCTGATTTTATGGTTCATTAATATTTAGCAACAATCAGGTAGTCATTACCAGTTTGCGGATTTTATAAAACCAACTTCCATACCAGAAGAACCAATTTCTCTATATTGTGATCACATATTAATAATTAGTTTTTTGTACTTATCATTCAGTTGTGCATGCAATCTTATGCAGCTCACCTCTGAAATCTCTCTCTCTCTCTCTCTCTCTCTCTCTCTCTCTCTCTCTCTCTCTCTCTCTCTCTCTCTCACACACACACACACACACACACACACACACACATATACATTTTTCTCTGTGGCCAACAGTTTACTATTCTTCAGCAACTCTTTGAAAAAAAAATCTTGGAAGTTAAAAGTAAACATTCACAAAATGTGAAATTAAATCTCAAAATAGCAGACCCCCTCATTCACACCAAATCATATCCTAAACTCCTAACAACTCTACACTTTTACAGACTTCATAAGAATGGAAGAAATGTGATGACAGCAAACATACAAAATTAATAAATAAACCTCTGTGATAATAGTAATATAAATAAAAAAATCTTAAATCAGCATATTATCATAGATTCTTGTAAAAAAAAACAGCAAAGTACATAATATAACCATTTAGCTCATTTGTTCACTTGAAAGCCGTTTCAAATGTGTTTACTAATATCCTAAGTAAATAAATGGTCATGTAATTACATGTGCATATTTGTTGCAAAAAATAATATGGAAATACCAAAATACCAAAACTAAACAGATAATTATTTAAATCGATCATGTTAAATATACACGAGACCTGGGGTTATTTACCTGGCCCATGCAATGAGAAATGTGTGAATTGCATGAAGAACTTAAGAATTTTGTGAAGTGACTTGACAGCTGTGCCATAGTTTCTAACATCGTGATAAACTTTAGTGTAGTGTTTCAATTTACCAAAGTGCCACCAAAGTTGCTCCTTCACCTTACCAACAGGAAATTTGTCTGCAAAATCATGGGTGTTCAACCACATTGTGATTTTAACACATTTCCTTTACAGTAGACAGTTTTACAAACAAACTCAAGCTGGAACCAAGGAGAGACCACTCTACCCATTGGTGGAGTTGGCTACCTGCTTCTTCCACTGTGTTGATGATTCATTTTTTATAAGGTCACAGGTGCTGGGCAGACAAAAAGAGTTCCTGAAACACCTGAACTGTAGGCATTCCAACATGAAGTTCACCTTTGAAAGAGCAGGGAGAGCAACAACCATTTTTAAATGTCCAAGTAAATTGAAATGGAGGTGATCCTCTCTGACGTAACATCTTCTATTGAATTGGATTCTGGTTTTCTCTTTCTTCGTCCTTATCTTCACTGACCATCTTAACTTCATCACAACCAAGTGAAGTGGCACACTGATAAAACACTGAATCCATTTTCAGGAAGACAGCGGCTAAATCTCTGTTGGCTCATCCCTATTTAGATTTCTTGTGATTTCTTTAAATTGATTAAGGCAAATCCTGACAAGGGGGCTATATGGCAATCGTATTTTCGCATTTTTTTATGTTTATGGTACATGAAATTCAGAACTCAAATATCAATTTCCCAAAGCAGTTCGATGCAACTCTCAAAAATTCTTGAGAAAATTGACCTTGAAGTTTTCCAAGCATATTAAATACTGTGAAGTAAGACAGATTTTTGGAGACACAGCTTGGCTCTGTGGTAGAATGCTCATCATAGATAATTAAGAATTTATATTTACTGTGAAAACTAAGTTTTTATGTTATATGTAATCAGAAATAATATGATGTGTATTTTTCATGAAAATAAAAATTATATGTGCTAATTATCATATATTTTGTGAAATTTATATTTAAATTACATAAGTATTCAAATGGAATGGAAAAAAAATAATGATTAAAATGAGACTCCCACTAGCTATCCAGCTATTACCATCCTTAAGCACTATGGAGTTTTTTCCATCTTTCATGGAAATTCCCATTGAACATGTGCCTTTGTTTAAAAATTTGCATCAGGGAAGAATCAAGCCCAGTCTACCCAAATGGCATGCGAGCATTCTATCATGAATCCACATTGCCTGTCAAGCAGTTGACTCTATTTTGGAGTATTAAAGACTCTCAGAAAAATTCAAAGTCGATTTTCTCGAGTATTTTTTTGATAGTTGTGTCCAACTGCTTTGGCCTATTGATATTTGAGTTCTGAATTTCACATACAACAAATATAAAAAATGACAAAAAATCTGATTGTCATGTGGTCTCTTTGTGAGACTGTTCCTTTAAACTGATATACTTTCTCATCCCCTTCCAAACCGAGCTTCTGCTCAATCTGTAATGATGATGATATTGCCAGGTAATTAAACTATCTTCCTTCCTTCCATAATTCCATCCAGTGGTGGGAATGTATGGAATTATTGTCCATTTTACTTTGTTCTCATCTCATCTTATTTCATTGAGGAAACAATGTAGCTGTGCTTTACTCTTAGATGTGTCATCTCTCCAAGACACATGGTTGTTCATGGTAGTATTATCCTCTCCACATGCCCGGTGTATACCCACCATGACTACATTCTTGCCTACTGTAAGGTTCAGTCTGTTCCCACAAGTCGTCTTATTAATATCTTAACCAATAATAACTACTATTGTACGCTTCTTTATTCTCTTCCGATTTTGTGTTGTCATACTGATCATTGTTTGAATGTCACAGACTACTTCCTCATGTAGTTGTTCCAAAGTCCTATATACTGTCTCCACTGGTGCCTTAACAACTTGTGCTATGCAGTCTTATGTATAATAGTACTCACTATAAGCTTTGAGTCAGTAATAAAAGTGTATGTGTTTCTCCTTCTTAAACTATGTGATCAAAAGTATCTGGATACACCCAAAAACATAATTTTTTCTTATTAGGGGCATTGTGCTGCCACCTACTGACAGGTACTTCATATCAGCGAACTCGGTAGTCATTAGACATCATGAGAGAGCAGAATGGGTCACTGCGATATTCAATGACTTTGAACGTGGTCAGGTGATTGGGTGTCACTTGTGTCATATGTCTGTACATGAAATTTCCATAGTGCTAAACATCCCTAGGTCCACCGTTTCCACTGTGATAGTGAAGTGGAAACGTAAAGGGACACATATAGCACAAAAGCGTACAGGTTGATCTCATCTGTTGATTGGCAGAGACCGTCGATGGTTGAAGAGGGTCATAATGTGTAATAGGCAGACGTCTATCCAGACCATCACACAGGATTTCCAAACTGCATCAGGATACACAGCAAGTACTATGACAGTTAGGTGGGAGATGAGAAAACTTGTATTTCATGGTTGAACGGCTGCTCATAAGCCACACATCATGCCGATAAATGCCAAATGATGCCTCGCTTGGTGTAAGAAGCCTAAACATAGGGCAATTGAACAGTGGAAAAATGTTGTGTGGAGTGATGAATCATGGTACACAGTGTGGCGGTCCGATTGTAGGGTATGGGTATGGTGAATGTCATCTGCCAGCATGTGTAGTGCCAATAGTAAAATTGAGAGGTGGTGGTGTTATGGTGTGGTTGTGTTTTTCATGGAGGGGGCTTGCACCCCTTGTTTTGCGTGGCTTTATCAGAGCACTGGCCTACATTGATTTTTTAAGCACCTTCTTGCTTACAACTGTTGAAGAGCAATTCGGGGATGGCAACTGCATCTTTCAACATGATCACGCACCTGTTCATAATGCACGGCCTGTGGCAGAGTGGTTACACTACAATAACATCCTCGTAATGGACTGACCTGCACAGATTCCTGACCTGGATCCTATAGAACATCTTTTGGATGTTTTGGGATGCCGCCTTCATGCCAGGCCTCACCAATCGACATTGATAACTCTCCTCAGTGCAGCACTCCATGAAGAATGGGCTGTCATTTCCCAAGAAACCTTCCAACGTCTGATTGAACATATGCCTGTGAGAGTGCAAGCTGTCATCGAGGCTAAGGGTGGACTAACACCATATTGAATTGCAGCATCACCGATGGAGGGCACAATGAACTGGTAACTCATTTTCAGCCAAGTTTCTGTATACTTTTGATCACATAGTGTATGTTGCAGAAAATCACAAGGAGTACCATCACTCCAACATCAGCTCACTCCATTTATTAACAATTGCTTTTTCATGTTCTTCCTCTTCTACAGTTAATACTGCTTTAAAAATCCCACTTTGAGATTATTTATTGTATCCTGAAGCCTGCTTATTCCTTCCACAGATTAAAAATGATATTAATGTCTTCCTCTCAGCAACTGAGTGAAAAAAATGTTATAAAATTCTGATATAAGCATGACCAGCCTGATGACTGACCTTCTGTTCAAATTTACAGTAATTAACATTAGTTCTGTTTTAACTCCATTTGGTTCCGTTGTAAAATCATCAAAAGTTCTGGGTTTTAGTCTTGGGCTGCTGCTGCAGTTTTCCACAATTTGGATTCGGTCTTCAGGAACTTGCCTCGAACTACTCCGATCAGAGAGTATGGTTCATGCCAGATTGAATGTTTGGTTATCACATTTTTCTAAAAAGTGTTATTCTCCCACTTATCTACCATTTAGTAAACAACTTGCCCATATGTCAATCTTTTGGCGCTCCCTTTCCCTCGCCTTCTCAGTGGTCCCACGTTGTCTTCCATGTTGAGTCAAGCCTGCATACCACTAACTGGTTGTGCCTTCCCTGCTTGCACCATTATATTAACTGTTAGTTTATTTGTTTTGCTGTACCACTTATGAATTCAATCAGCCTATCATACTTTAAAAATATGGGAAGTTCTTTGATTTTAATGCACCTCAAACCTTGACTCTTTACCATAATGTTACTGTTACCCTCTACTATTACTTTTTGTGTTACTCACTGTTAAGGCTATGAATTGCAATTCCTCCGTGCCTCTTTCCTTATAACTGGTGCATGTGTGCAACTGTCTGAATCGTCAGGCCAAGAAATGAACCAGCTTGCCTATGGCACAGTAGTCATAAAAACAGAACAACTGGGGTTATTGCAACAAAAGTCCATCAGAAAATCCATGGGACAACCAAAGTGGAATACTTTATCTGGAAACATAACACAAAATGAAAAACTCTAGAGTAAAATAATATTTTTACTTTTTGTTTCACTTTTTACTTGGGTATACAGTGTTTTTTCTGCCAATTTTTTTATCAGGGATTAAATAAAATAAGAATTTCAAAGTATGAGTGTACGGCAACTGATATGGGTACAAATAAGCACAAAGAACATTTTCTCTCATTTTTGGAGTCAGTATTTTCTTATAATTCAGCTTTCTGCCATTGTTTCTGAATGACTTTGCTCCTAAAACTATAAAATTGCTAAATGCAACAAGTATAGTGCAAGTTATGCACCCCAATTAAGTTTGTGAAAATTTTTACTGTCGACACACGTCAAGCCAAGTTGAGTCTGAATCCAAACATCTGCAATTACTGCAGATTGTGACAATAAAATATGGAAATTAACAAACTATTTGCATTTTAGAATTATTTAGAGTTTTTCCTTATATTCCATTAATTTGCAGGGTTCTGGAAACAGTGAACTTTCAGAAGAAATTTTCATCACTACCAGAGTTCAATCCTCAAGAATGTCAGTCACCGAGTGCAATTTCAGTACCATCAAGTCCCCGCACTTTTGTTCAAAGTTACCGGAAGAAGCAGCGTCAATCAGGTATGAGTCGAAGCAGAAGTACATCATATGATAAACTAAAATTATGTTAAATATCAATTGCTTATTTCTTTGAACCAGTTGAAAGATTAATTGCAGCTACTATGTTATTTCTGGGAAACCTTTATAGTCAAGTATTTCTGGTGTAATTGCCGTGTGTGTGTGTGTGTGTGTGTGTGTGTGTGTGTGTGTGTGTGTGTGTGTGTGTGTGTGTGTGTGTGAGACGGGGGGGGGGGGGGGGGGGGGTTTACAGAAACGATTAGGTGAGTATATATACATCTTATGATAATCTTTAACATACATCTGAGTTTAACACTTCAGAGACCGTCCACTTGGGAGAATATTGAGCTGAGAAAACCAGCCATGTATACCATTATTTAAATCTTTACTGGCACTTGTGTAATTGATGTATCTCTTCAAGAGTAATACATACTAAAAAAAGGCCAAGCTTCAAGATTTATTTTTCATGTTTACTTTAGTTCTTTGATAGATCACAAAGTTTAAACTAATGATAACAGGAAATATAATTATCCTTCCAGGAAAAGTGCAAAGTGAGTTACATTGCAATTTATTCCTCTTGAGCTTCCAAAATTTATTCGTCACATAACAAACGTGACCTATTTTTAGCAGAATTACATAAAACCTTCAAAACCTAATGAGTACGCATGCGAAATTATTTCAGTGCTATCGTATCGGCTCAGCCATACACATCAGCAGTTTTTGCATTCACTAATGTTTTTTCCATTCTAGAAAATTGATAATAAAAGGCAGCACCATGCAAGGGGCAGATTGTGACACATTCATAGATTGTTCTCATATAAAATGAGTCAAGTTTTCGAGAAATAGGTGGATTGTGTGTCGAGAAAATTGCAGCCAGACCTACACTTAGACACAGTATTTTCAATACAAAGCTGTGGACCAAGCTATGCTCAGGCTAGGTCTCCAAGGTGTTGAAAAAAAAAAGACCCAAAAGCAGATACTAATTTTCATCTCAGCTGTGCTGAAACTTCAATGTTTATTATTTTACATATTTGTTAACTCCTGTAATCCAATTTAACTTAGAAATACTGTGTGGTTTGTTAGAAAATGGTGAAGATCACTACTTGTTGTTTCCGCATAACCAGTATTGACTTAACCATATCACCATCAGATTTGTTCGGCATCACTATAGTCTGTTGGTAAACTCATGAGCGAGTGGTGCTCTTGGTGGAGGTAGTGACTTTTACCAGTAGGACACTGTAACTGCACTACAAGTGCACCAAAAATCATGATTCTGTTTGTGTGATTTTAGTTACCAATGTCTGTCAGTTCAGTCTGTACATTTACTGATGTACTTAGTTATTCAGATATGATGGATAAGTGTACTACATCTCAAGAAAATACGCACAATACAAAGAAGAGATATTTGCAGTGTGAAGAGCATTCGGTCGTCTCTAACATAACTGCAGCATGTATCAAAGAGTGTACACAATAAGAGCCAGTCCCAGTGCTGCAGTTTCAACAAAATTCAGCGTTGCCACAATATAATGCGTTAGAAAGGAATGTGAAAATAAACCATATGGTTTGTTGGCATCGCCAACAAAGGGGACTAAGAAGGAAACCTGTTGTTATCAACATCTTTACAAAATTGGTAATCCAACAGACAATTGATGACTTCTACACAAATCAAGTAATAGTGCCAACATTATGCAAATTACTTATTACTGTAAAATCAGTAGTTTATTTTCCTTGACACAGAGATGTTTTAAACTGTGTGAAGTGGAATTTATCTTGAGGAGATCTGTAAGTAAAAGAAAGGAAAGGAAGGAAGATTAGGGTTTAATATAAGCAGAAGTAAGATTCTGGTATAGAGAACTGATATAATTGACTGGTGATACAAATGGTTGATACAAGTAAGGAAATCAAAAGAGCAAGACAGAAAGTTATTTTGATGAAACTTTGGTGGATCATTTTGATTTGTGACAAGAACACTGGATGCACTATACTGTTCTTATCAAATAAATAGTGACCTTCATATATATTACTCCGATTCCCTTTCGCTCATCCTGGTTTTTGTTTTCCCAAATTTCCTTAAATCACTCAAGGAAAATGGAGATGGTTTCTGTTGAAAGAGTATGGCCAATTTCCTTCACTATCCTTCCTTCAGTTTGAGCTTGGACTCCCATGTGTAACGCGCTCTTAGTTGACGGGGCGTTAAACCCTAATCTTCCTTCCTTCCTATTTCAGATTATTTTCTGGGTGTTGAAAGGCTAAAGCCCAATGAAGAAGATTACTTCACCTTGGCTGTATTGGAAGTTTCTCATTCAAGATACATTTGGGGAAGCAGTTGTAAAATTCTCTTTAAGTAAGGAAAAATAACCTTAGATAAATTTTGATTCTTGTGCAAGTAGGTGGCTCTAACTGTGTAGTTGTGGGATGTAGATTAATCCAGATCTTCCAACAAAAAAATAATTTGCATATATCTGTGCTTGGCGTAACCTATTTTTATCATTGAAATAAGCCATTTCTGTAACAACAAGTACCTAATTCTGTCAAAATAAAATAACAGTACCTATTAATATTAATGCTACTTCCACATTAAAGATCAAAAGTGGGAGTGAACACAAGCAAGTACAAATTCACAAATAATGCACTGTGGGTTCACTGGTGTGCACCATCATTAAGTTATACGTGCAAATAAGCATTTACAGTAGAAGAAACAGAAGGAATGCTGTGAAAAAATGAGCATCAAAGCATATTCTGTGTATCTTTTTTTTGGCATGAATTTTATGGTAAAGTTGCTTAACTTACATTCCGTACTAGTTGTATATATAGTCATGAAAGAGAAATAGGCATAGGACAGAAAGAATTTAGGTGTCTCAGTGTGAATGTAAATGTGAAATGCATAGAGATAGTGCACTTGACATTGAATTGCCTTAGCATTAGTCCAAAACTCTGCGCATATGTTCGTAGACACTTTTTGCGGCTTCTCAGTACAGTGTAGGAGGAAATTTAAAAGCAGAACATTAATTACTGATGGCCAGCATAACCTGAAAAAAGGCTAGCATTTA
This sequence comes from Schistocerca gregaria, assembly GCF_023897955.1. Classification (NCBI taxonomy): domain Eukaryota; kingdom Metazoa; phylum Arthropoda; class Insecta; order Orthoptera; family Acrididae; genus Schistocerca; species Schistocerca gregaria. Next base: position 519,917,151 of record NC_064931.1, on the reverse strand, counting down.
TGACCTGGTTATTAGCAAGGAGACATTTACATTAATGATAATTTTGTATTTCAGTAGTTGCTTTATATCGAATACTTTCTGGAGTCTACAGTAACAATGTACAGCACTTGAAGAATAATATTCAAGTGTGTCTAAAGAAGATAGAGCCAATAAAATATGATCAGTGAAATGTGAAATATATGTAAGATCTGTCACATAGATTACTGTGCTATATTGTTTGTTTGGAGACAGTTAGTGTGATCCCATGTAAACCATTTTCATTTATCATCAGAAATATCTAATGTAGCAGTGAAACATGAGCTATGTAATTACAAATACCATAAACATAAGCAATGATAATGATAACTCTTTCACATATTTTTAATTTGAATCAGCATAATAGATACCGTACTAGTTTACTTTCAAGGAAATTTATGGTTTTTCTTCTTTTTTAATAACAAGAATAATGAAGCTTGTGCTTATTCAGTCTATTGCTTATTCAGTTCATTCCCACTCAATGCAAGAATCTAATGAATTTTTCATTTTTATCACATCTCTAGGAGAACCAGTGACTGCTTCGTCAGTTTTCTACCAATCATAATTCTTTTCCTTTGTCACTTGTGCTGTGAATCTCTTAAATCCCAGAAACATGTATGGTATCTATATTATATTCTTCTATCAGCAACTTTACATTACCTTTGAACCACTCCGTTGCACATGCAGCTCGTGTCAGCAACAATAAAGGTACACAAGATAAGAGATGAAATTCTTGTGTACTGCAAGCACCAAAGTGGAGAGGATGCAAACTTCCTGTCATGTTTCTTGAAAAATTGACAACTAGCAGAACACCACAAACGAACGACTGTGAATGTAAACCAAATGTGACCAGATACCATTCGTGCACATGCTACTATTGTTTACACCTGAGAGAATTCTCATTCACTGTTCCATGTTCACTTTTGTTCACTTCAGTGTAAAGGAGACTTCAGGATCACCCTGAGTATAGGACACTATTAATTCAGTTCAAGCAAAATGTACACCTTATTAGTACCACACAGATAATGTTAAACATTCTATTTAAAAGTGTTCATAAATGAAATGATTTTGTTGCCATGTATTTGCTACAAATTTATGTGAATCATTGAATGTCAGTACTTTCTGATATTTTTCATTCATTTAAATAAAAGAGATTGCTTTGTATTTAAATGTTTGACAACAGTTATAGTAGCAATAACTTAGGAATAGGGTGCAGAAAATTGTATTAATGTCGGAGTACATATTTTAATGCCAAGAGCAAGTATATTCTCTGATTTCAAAAAAAATATTTCACAATCTTTCAGAGAACCTAGCAGTAAACAGTCTTCAACATTCCAGAATAATCGCCTTTTGTTCTCTTCCAGCCATGTGAATTTATCATCAGTTTGTGAGTCTGCGTGGTCCCAAAAAATGGCCCATATTTGACTATCCTCACTATTTCTGTAAGAGTTGATGAGTGGACTCAGTAACTTTGAATCACCACTTTTAAATCCAATGAGTATGATTATTTATGTGGTATTAATAATAAAGTGTAAATAATGTTTAATCTGTATTGGTAGGGTCCTACATTAAGATTGTTCCTAATTGGCATTGTCTCTTCATTGTGTGCAATAACTCATGTTCCTGACGAAGATAAGGCCTTCCGGTTGAGTGCATACAAATCAGTTCAATAGGCAGGAGGTCAAGTTCACTACTGGACACTAAAATAGCAACACCTTGAAGGCAGCATGCAACAAATGTCAAATTCACATAATGTGTGCTACATGCTCAGATAAGCAAGTTATTAACATTTCAGTGTAACCACAAGAAGTACTGTGGAGTATCATAATTAACATTCTGTATATAAGGCAATAATATCAGCAGGTTTGTCATTCAGAAATCCCGCTTGAGTATTAGTTGCTTATGCGAAGGTCATGTTCTGCCTTGTGTAAATAGGAGAAATGTCTACCAGCATCTGTCAGAATGCGGCGGCACGGTCATGGTGTATCAAGACTGCAATATGTTGTTGTGCAATATTGCTGCTTATGCTCATCAGGATCCAAAAACTGTAATTTGAATATGGTATCAATGGTTTCAGGGGAGGCCGTACATAATTCCACGTGGGATCTCTGTGGCCCAATACAACTAGTGCCTGAAAGGTCAGGCATATACATATTTGCCTCAGCCAGCATCTGATGTGCGTAATCACCTCTAGTTCCATTTGAACAACAGGCATTACGTTTCAGATGTGTTAAGGCTGGTGGCTGTGCACTTTCTTTGAGATCTCAGTGACTGTCAAAATAGTGGAAGACTGCATGTTAACCATGCATCCTGACTCACCTTGATACAGATGGTGTTTAACTGTTGTGTTGGCCACCATGTTTCCCACATCTCTCACCTCTTGAAAATTTTCATAATGTTTTGCTAAGAGACTGGCATATGACCATTCATCAACCACTCTAATGGGTAAACTCTGGCACGGATTTGAAGCATTGAGTTGATGTACCTGTATGTGTCATCTAAGCTCAGTTCGACTTGGTGCCAACCCAAGATAGAGCCATTGTTGCTGCTGGAGTTGGCAGCAAGATTTTGTTAACAGCCTGACAATTCATAGAAGAATGAAAATATTTTTCCATTTGCTCAATCCTGTTATGTGGGCTCTTTTGCTTTGTTCAGTAAAATTGCTGGTGGTCCAGTTTTACTTATGTCAGATATTGTGGTTACTGAAAACATAATTTCACAATTTTAAAGATGATGATGATTATAATAATAATAATAATAATAATAATAATAATAATAATAATAATAATAATAATTCCATCTAAAGGTAGCAGATAATTTAGCCTGGAGCAACTGATCGGTCATTTCCCATAGTTGTCTCTACTTACTGTGAAAAAACAAAATTTGTCACGTATTTGTACAGTTTGCCTCCAAATTTGCCACAGGTATGGGAAAAAGCAACAAGAATGAATATATTGTTGTTAAGAATATGATTTAACACTCTGTCTTGTTTGTTACTGTCACACATCTAATAAAGCTTCAAACATTTAAAGCCATTCCTAAACTTGTGGTTTAACTTACAATCAATAACAGAACCATAAACAAGACAAAATTTTAAGTAATTTCGGCATAAAAACTTTGAAACTTAGATGCTTCACGTTGTTTTATTGCCATACTGACATCTGACAGATGCCCATCTTCAGCTGCAGCTTACATTTACTGTGGGGGTGGATTTTTTTTTTTAAAACACATGCCATAGACATTCGTTGACAATGTTGGTGTAATTATCCATTTATATAACAGTAATCAGCATATAAATTTCGATGATGTGATGTATAACGTGATATTTTTCAGTATTTGTAAGTTATAGAGCACCACACGTACAAGATATCTTGTTTGATACATTGTGTAATGCATTTACACCTTGCTGGTGTTCCAGTTTGTGAGAATTGCTCTATGTCTTGACAACTCGCAGTGTGAACATATTCCATATGATTTATTACATTAGTATATGGATAGTTTAGTCTGACAATTTGTATTCATTATATTCAACATTACTTTTCATATAGTGTCACGTAGTTGGTGGATTTTTTCGTCCTGGAGAAAACTGGGAAAAACCCGGGAAATTTATAGAATTCTGTGAATTTATCATTGTCTAGTTACCAGTTAAATTTTAGCGAATTTGACTGGTAATAACCAATACTCTGACGAAGGATATTACTGTATCCTGCTTCTGCAGAATAATACTGCAGCAACAAAACATGAACGAGAGGGGGGGGGGGGGGGGGGGGAACCAAAATAAAACTTAAGTTGCAAAGGAAATGCCCCATATACAACAACAAAACACAGTGCTCATACAAGTGTCTGCCAACCAAAGTGTGTCAAAGGCTTTAGGAAGAATATGTAGTGCTTCCTAACAACAAATTGCCTCCAGTGAGTTTGACGTGACAGCTGTTTTTACATTAGGTTCATTTGAGCAGTTGCAGGCGAGTTCTTGCGCATGCGCAGTTGAGTCGCGTCTGAGTAGTACCTTCTCCCGCTTCTGGCTACAGAAGTGTGGCTGGATGCCACTATCTAGTATTGTTCTGGTTCGGAAATATTGTAGATCCAGGGCTGATGCACAGAGCAGTCTGAGTTGTAGTGGGGAGGTGGGTAGTCTCCATGTGACCTGTGTTTACGTTTACTGATTTTGCTGTTTCCTCTTCGTTTATTGCTCTCACATTAAATGAAAGCAAAATGAATTTCTGTGGCCAGGGGCTACCAAATGAATTTAAATACGTTTGCATAATTACAGAAGGCTAAAATATGTTGTTAGTTTCAGGTTTTATGTCCACCTTTCTGATAGTCAAGAATTAATCGCCTTCCAGAACAATGAAGTTATTTTTGTCAGTTTGCTAAAGAGATTTGGCTTTTATTAGTCTTTTGCACCAAGGCAGTCAATTTATTTGAAACAAAGTGTTTAATTTCACACTGTTGGCTAGTTTCAACTATTCGCTGCATTTCAAGTGCACGTTTTCCATCTTCTAGCTCATATGGCATTATGCCATAATAAATAACCAAACATGAGATAATGCAGTACTGCTACTCAAGAAAATTTACATTTGAATCTGGATATACGATTGTGCACTTTAAGGCGAATTATGCATTTTAGTATGGTTCACGAAATTCCAATGCTCATGAAGTATCCTTTGGTGTCTTGTTTCTTTTATGACATAATGCAAGATCTTTTAATGTTTTACATGTATGAACATGCGGGCTTCCTGCATCGTCGTAGCTGCGCAGGCGCAATGACACCTGTTATCTGGCGCTCTCTGGCAACAGCTGAAACAAACCAATTTCTAGCAGGTCACAAGAAAATATTGTGAATGGTGATTTGAAAAGTATTACTTTCAAAATAAATTTCCTTTTTTCGGAGGATGAACTATGTGGGAGAATGTATGATGAATTTCTTAAATCACAGAGTGTTTGACTCTCATTTAAAAATCAACTCTTTGAGGAAGACCATCTAGAAGAATTTTGAGCCCAGAAGATCAGACATTTACATCGTTATTAAAAATTTTACTGGCACATTTGTGTGATGTATCTTAAAGTGTAACGCGTGCAAAAAGATCAGCATTATATGTGCAAGCTTGGCTTCTCTTGCAGCTTTTTAATCTTTGTGACCAATATTATTTCTGAAAGCTTTGTTTTTCTTGTAGCAACACTATGTATATTAATTTAAACCATTAACTTTTCTTTTTTGTGTGTTCGTGCTACTTAAGAGTGACCTTGCTATTGGCTGACTACATCCCGTGTCCTATGCTGTCATCAGCTGGCGAGATCACGTGACGTGACTAATGACTGGCTTACAAAAGCGCGTGGCAATCTCGATTTCATTGCTTCAGAAAGTAACATGCAGTGTTGGGTGGAATTCGAATTTATACCTCTGTAACACGAAAAAAATGCAGTGTACATGTTGCTGCACATTAAAGATCTGTTCAAAACATGATTTTTTTTTTCCTCCCCTGGGTTTCGTTTGTAAAGTACCGGCAAATTGTATGTCTGTGTAAAAAAACCATAAACATTCTAAGGATTGGTAAGTTTTACAGCAGCGAGGAAAAGTACACTGTCACTTAACACGGAAAAAGTGTATTTTCACCCGGGGGAAAGTGTATTTTCAACTGGGAAATCCGGGAAAAATCCGGTTTTTTTTTTTTTTTTTCCGTCCATGTATACACCCTGGCAGTACAATCTCTTTGTAGTGGGTTTTTTCCTATACATACATATAAGAAATTGTATATAAGATGTTATAGTAAGAGACCACGTACATGACTCATTGTAATACCTATTGCCTGTACATACTCTAGGCAGAGATGATTGACAGTCATGCATGGAACTGGTCAAGTAAACAAAGTTTTAATAAATAAAAGGAAAGTATATACACTTTTGTCAACTTTTACATGTAAAATATGACCTTAGTTAAATACTTTTAGTTACTTGTCTTCTTCATAGGTATATTTGGGCTTTCGAAAGCAGCAGGTTTTTAAAAATTCACTGGTTACAAGTGATTATAATTTTACTTACATATAAAATACCTTAAATACTATTTTTCAATAACAACAATTTTCTTTGTAAATCTGTGTTTTATAACATGAGCCTCAGAAAACCCTGTTCCACCCTTTCCTTTCTACTACCCATATCCATGTCAGGACCTGTGTGCCATCATCTGTGGGTTGTATTTTATATCTCCAAAAATATGGCACAGATTTGACTGTTTTTCAAAGATACAAATTTAACCAATAGAACTTTAATATGTGTGCCTACTTTTGATGTGGTGATTCTGTCATTATGCTAAGGGTAAATTACATTATATTTATTTCAGCTGCGGAGGATGATGGTGACTCTGACAGTGTGATCTCAGCAACTCCAAAATCAGCAAAGCTAACAGGTGGCACATTTTTTGGACCAGATTTCAATCCAGATGCATTCAGAGGTAAGTATCATATTTAAAATCTGTTCATATTTTATCTTATAGTTCTTCTGGTAGAGGAATAACTTTTGACAGAAGTTTTAAACTTGTCTGCATTTGTGTTCAAAGAGCCAGCAAAATTGTGGTCCTTAGTACAACAGAATGATTTTACACTAACTCTTTCTATCCAGTCCCTCTTCTAGCCAAAGATATTTAACTGTTGATCCACATCCACATAAAGCATAATTGTCACATATTAGTTTTAGATTGTTATTTCTGTTATGCTGTCACACTGGCTAAGCAAAGCCATGAAAGATCTGCACTATCCTCCTTTACTTAGGTCTGTTAAATGTCCTACACAAATGAATAATTCTCAAGAATTGTTTTAATGGAGTTCTGTAAGTGACCTTATCGATGTAACAGTTTCAGGGGGTTGGACAAAAATATGGGAACACCACAAGAAATGCGTGCTTGAACATAAATGTAAATGCTAGCCAAGCCTGCAGATGGCACCATTCTGTTTGACCATTGCACCTATGCAATGTCCACAATATGTTGCAAGTGTTGGTTGTATTCAGGCAGTATTCTGTGTGATTGTGACTGCACTATGTCTCAGATTAGTGAATTTGAATGTGGGCAAATTGTTAGTGGTCTTGTGGTTGTTGTTCCGTCAAGGGAGCCAAAGTACACTACTGGCCATTAAAATTGCTACACCACGAAGATGACGTGCTACAGACGCGAAATTTAACCGACAGGAAGAAGATGCTGTGATATTCAAATGATTAGCTTTTCAGAGCATTCACACAAGGTTGGCATCGGTGGTGACACCTACAGCGTGCAGACATGAGGAAAGTTTCCAACCGATTTCTCATATACAAACAGCAGTTGACCGGCGTTGCCTGGTGAAACATTGTGATGCCTCGTGTAAGGAGGAGAAATGTGTACCATCACGTTTCTGACTTTGATAAAGGTCGGATTGTAGCCTATCGCGATTGCGGTTTATCGTATCTTGACATTGCTGCTCACGTTGATCGAGATCCAATGACTGTTAGCAGTATATGAAATCGGTGGATTCAGGAGGGTAATACGGAATGCCGTGCTGGATCCCAACGGCCTCGTATTACTAGCAATCGAGATGACAGGCATCTTATCTGCATGGCTGTAACGGATCGTGCAGCCACATCTCGATCCCTGAGTCGGCATATAGGACGTCTGCAAGACGACAACCATATGCACGAACAGTTCTATGATGATTGCAGCAGCATGGGCTATCAGCTCAGAGACCATGGCTGCGGTTACCCTTGGCGCTGCATCACAGACAGGAGCGCCTGCGATGGTGTACTCAACAACATACCTGGGTGCACGAATTGCAAAACGTCATTTTTTCGGATGAATCCAGGTTCTGTTTACAGCATCATGATGGTTGCATCCATGTTTCACCACATCGCGGTGAACACACATTGGAAGCGTGTATTTGTCATCACCATACTGGCGTATCACCAGGCGTGATGGTATGGGGTGCCATTGGTTACATGTCTCGGTCACCTCTTGTTCACATTGACGGCACTTTGAACAGTGGACATTACATTTTAAATGTGTTACGACCCATGGCTCTACCCTTCATTCAATCCCTGCGAAACCCTACATTTCAGCAGGATAATACACGAGCGCATGTTGCAGGTCCTGTACGGGCCTTTCTGGATACAGAAAATGTTCGACTGCTGCCCTGGCCAGCACATTCTTCAGATCTCTCACCAATTGAAAATGTCTGGTCAATAGTGGCCGAGCAACTGGCTCGTCACAATACACCAGTCACTACTCTTGATGAACTGTGGTATCGTGTTGAAGCTGCATGGGCAGCTGTACCTATACACGCCATCCAAGCTCTGTTTGACTCAATGCCCAGGCGTATCAAGGTCGTTATTATGATCAGAGGTATTTGTTCTGGATACTGATTTCTCAGGTTCTATGCACCCAAATTAGGTGAAAATGTAATCACATGTCAGTTCTAGCATAATATATTTTTCCAATGAATACCCGTTTATCATCTGCATTTCTTCTTGATGTAGCAATTTTAATGGCCAGTAGTGTATTTTGTGTTTCAAGAGACATGATATTGAAGATTTATACTGTATTGAGGAAAAGCAGGTAAGCATCATCTGCAAAGTCACAATGCAGTTGAAAGTGTGTCTTGAGTGATTGTGACAGATGGTCATTGAAGTGGATTGTAACGAAAAGAAACTGCAAAAGTTGCTGCAAAACTGAATGTTGCACTCACAAACCCTTTCAGCACCAAAATAACACAAAGGGAGCTCCATAAGCAGGGATTGTAGGGCAATCTGGAATTCTAGAACCACTATCAGTGATTCATATGCACGTAAGAGGGAAACAGTGATGGCATAGCCATAAAACCTGGACTATGGAGCAGTGGAACAAATTCATTTGATTGGATGAGTCTTGCTTCACATTGTTTCTGACTTCTCCCCAAGTTAGTGTCCCAAGAGTGAAACATGTCGGGGGTTCGATCGTGATTTGGTCAGCCATATTGTGGTATTCCATGGGTCCCATGGTTACTCTACATTGTTCATTCCCCAATGGTGTTGCTATGTTCCAAGATCAAACTGCATCGTTCAGGGCTGGTTTTGTGGATACAAGGATGAATGTTCACATCTGCCCTGGCCACTGTAATCGCCATATCTCAATGTTATTGAGCCTTTCTGGTCTACTTTGGAGAGAGGCCTGCATGATTCCTATCCACCTCCATCATCATGAACTGAAGTCACCACTATTTTGTAAGAAGAATAGTATATGATTCTCTTAAAAACTATACAGGACCTGTATTTATCCATTGTGAGATGACTGGAAGCTCCTTTTTTTTGGGGGGGGGGGGGGGGGGGCGGGTGTGTGTGTGTGCCCTTTTGTGTGTTTGTTTGCATATTTTCGTCCAAGCCCTGTACATTTCTTTAGGACAGTTTTAATGAATTAATCTCCCAGTCTTACAACTAGATTTATGTTTGACAGTTATAACCAATTTCAGTTAAAGATCTGTTCAGCAGATGCATTTTTTATATACATCTGTTGAACTACAATTACTTAAGTTTGGGATTAGCTGCCTGAATTTGTAACAAAGTGATGATCTTTTGAAAACCTTGCTCAAAATCTCAAAATTGTCCTAATAATGTGATCTCCATGTGTTGCCCACAAGATGTATCACAGAGCTACACCCATCTTTTGCCAGGATATAATAATGGTCATTTTAGGCTGTGTCAATGAACATGTGGTCCTACTTTCACTTCTGACTAACTTTTCTATGGAGAATGAAATATCGATTTTTTTTTACTAAGAGTCCAGTCCTATTGCAGAACTTGGTTTGATATTTCGTATGTGCACATTTTGTGTCTGAAACAACACTGGAATCTCATCAAAGGCATGCAACAAGCCAAGGAGTGTGGTGTCAGTTTAATAGGGCAGACTTTTTTAGTTTACAGTACAGACATGATGTACAAGTGCAACACACATTGTGTAATATGAAGTTATTGTAATTAAATCAAATCAAGAACATTTAGTTTTAAAAAACTTGCATATAATACAAAGAAAAGTGGCTTGGTGTGACTTTGGCACTATTCACATTAGCCTTGAAGTACAAAAGGGCAGTACAGTGCAAATCTTTGTCCAGCCTGCTTGTCTAGCTTAATGTGCTTTCCTCTAGCTTACAGGACAGGGAGGTGAGCCATACCCCTATCAAATCTGTGTGGTGAATTAACAAGTCTTAATCTTGTACACTGGTTAGTCTGAGTGTGGCTTTTAAGCAGTTTTCCACACTCACAAGCTTATGCTGTGCTGATCCCCAACTCCATCCCCAAAATATGATATACAAACATTCAAAGTTAAATAACACGTAGAACGAAGTTTGGACAATTCACAGAAAGTTCCTAGACATGACGTCCCTCCCTTATGTTAACTGATGACTGTGGTGACTGAAATGATTCTCAGCCACAACGTTAAAATAAAATAAATATAAATTTGCAAAGTCATGAAAACAGTGGACCCATATGATGAGATCAATCCGCTCTTAGTTTTGTGATAAAGGTACAACTACTTTGTAAGTGAATAATGAAACAGCCTAATTCTTCAATGTTTGGTCTACCTCTCATACTTGGCTTTACACATTACTTCACATTCTGAACTGCTGTTAACCTCACTGTTTATGACTGAGTTCATTGATTTGTACCATTCTGTTCTTTGAGTATCCCATTTAACATTATCGATGGAATCCATGTGATGCATATCCAGTGTTTGTGCAAAATTGATGCAATATTACTCTTCTTCAAGATTCTGTCTTGGACCCAATGGAAGTGCAGTACATAAGCAGTTATATTGTTTACACACAGATTTTATGGAAGCCACAGATGTATCAAAAAAGACTCCACTGACAAATAAACATGTAAAATGTACTGATGATTAAAGATTAATTTATATCTCCACCCACAGGCTCGGAAACCAGTGATGCTGGAGAAGGCAGTTCACCACGTACACCAAAGACACCAGGAGGGAAGGATATGGAAAAAGGTCACCGTAGAATGCTTGAACAGCGCAGGCAGTTGGTAATGCAACTGTTCCAGGAACAAGGCTTCTTCCCATCTACCCAGGCAACTACAGCTTTTCAGGTATTCTGTGTGTTTCTAATGTAAATCTTTCTACAAAGATTATATCTTATATGAATAGTATAGATGGCGTGTAAGTTTTTAATTGTATCCATCAGCTGTTCTTCCTGTTTGTTGAACATTCTGTATTTTTTATGGCATGTAGACCCACAGAAAAAGTCTATTGTGTCATAGTATTGTTTAAAATGGACTTTTCAGTGTGTAAGAGATAAAGAGATAAGCAACTCCAGATATTTTCATTAAAACCATATGAATTCTTAAGAATTGTTATACATCCAGTCCTCTGGCTACTTACCATGCATATTCCTATATTTGTGCTACATTTCTATTAAAAAATTACCAGCGATCGAGAAGAAATATCAGTTTTTCATCAAAAAAAGTTTATTCGTATATGAAGGTAGTAACTGTTCTCGAAAGAACAGGTACCATTGATGACCGTGCAGCTTCTCGAGAATAAATGATAATTAATTGAAACCCTCAGCTGCTGACAGGTGTTGTTGATATATCTCGATGGGGACAACAGAAAATGTGTGTCCCGATGGGGACTCGAACCCTGGATCTCCTGCTTACATGGCAGACACTCTATCCATCTGAGACACTGAGGACACAGATGAACAGTGCAACTGCAAGGACTTATCCCTTTTGCACGCTTCCCATCCATTCATTACTCGTGCCAACTAAGGTGACAATTCCTGTAAAAGTTTTTATTTACAAAATGTCCTTAATTTAAATTATCTCCAACATTTTTATGTTGAAATTACTCATATTCTACCCTTTATAATCATTATCAGACTTCTAATATTATAGCACTAATAATATCAGTTGTATTTTTTCCCAACATTCCATTAGAATTAAATTATGGAAAAATTGAAATGCCATTCAGTCTGCAGAATAATAAAGATTTCTAGTTGATTGTATTGTTCAATGCCATCCAGAAATTATTCTTATAAGTCAACCAAACTTCTTGTAAAGAAAGAAGCAGAAAATTGCAACCCATTTCAACCTCTGCATCTATACTACACAAACCACCAAACTGTGCATTGAGGAGGATACCATATACCACTACTAGTCAGTCCCTTCCCTGATCCACTCACAAATGGGATAAGGGAAAAACAACTGGCTACCTGCCTGTTCACGAGCCTTAATTTCTCTTATCTTGTCTATGCAGCCCATACATGAAATGTGCATTTGTGGCAGTAGAATCATTCAGCAGTCAGCCAATAATGTCGGTTCTCTAAATTTTTTCAATAATATGACATGAAAATAATCTAAACTTCCCTCCAGGGATTCCCATTTGAGTTTACAAGGCTTCTGCGTAATAAAAGTTGATTGAACCTGCCTGTAACAATTCTAGCAGTGTGCCTCTGAATTGCTTCAAAGTCTTCTTTTATTCTGACATTGCGAGGATCCCAAATGCTTGACATTTATACAAGAATGGGTCGCATTATTGTTCTCTATGTGGTCTCAATCAATGAGCTAAATTTTGCTAAAACCCTCTCAATAAACTGAAGTCTACCATTCATCTTTCCTAGATAGCACTCCATCCGTGTAATGGAACTACAAGAGAAGTGCTCAGTGCCTAGCCCTCGACTCTTTGCTTCACACGTGTTGAGAAAGCACACAGCCAGCAGTTCCCATACTTGGTATCACACGCCACATGCTCACTGAGTGGTCCCATCATGCATATAAGGAAACATTAAGTCTCTATAGTTTCGTAAAGGTGCTAACGGGCCCAGCAAACATTGGAATGCACATAGCATTAGAATTCCTTTTTAGCTGTCAATTTTCCATGTTTTCTATGGAGAAAGTGTATGCTATGTGCCTGAAATTCATCAAATATTACCATAGCGAGCAAGTCAGGCAGCAGGAGCCAGCCAAGACACAAGCAGCAACAGGGAAGTAACCGATTTTGTGACATTTTATGAGGTCTTAACCAGGAATGAACTGTAGAGTGTCATCTGTGTGTTTTGGTAGTTTCGTTTCTCGAGTTTCTGCATGTTAATTTAATATTTAATAGACACAGTTCTCGCATTTTTGTTTTCACTGGAAAATAAACTGATTTTGTGACATATTACAAGTTCCTAATCAGGAGTAAACAATTTAGCCTCACCTAAGTGCTTTGGTTGTTCATCTTATGAATATCTGCATGTTACTCTAATTTGTTAGACACAGTTTCTGTGTTTTCCTGCGTGTGTCTGTGTAATGTAGTTTTCCATCATCTTAAGTATGGATATGGACTGTGATTGCTGTGTGCGAATACGAGCAGAGTTGGTGACACTTTGCTCTCAGCTCCAGGCTGTGATGGCTTGGGGTACACAGCTTTGAAGTTGCAGTGGATGAGCATCACTGGTATGGGCCGGCCATGGACAACCAACAGACTTCCAGCACATCTGAGTTCCCTGATCGGTCCACACCAGTGGCTAGCCCAGTTACTGCTCACACTGAGATTGGCCCCTCACCTATGGTTGAGTATCAGGTCACCTTAGGGTGTGCCAAGTGGCAAAAGACTTACCAGGGGGCAACTTTTAAAGCCTCCCCAGTTAGTCTGACAAAGAGATTCCAGGGGCTGTCTGTGGCTGGGTCCTCCCAGATCCCATAAAGTGCAGGTGGTGGCTCACATCAGTACCAGTGATATGTGTCGCTTTGTATCGGAAGAGATTCTACCTGGTTTCGAGCAGCTAGCAGAAGCGGTAAAGGCTGCCAGTCGTGCTTATGAGATGAAAGCAGAGTTAACCATTTGCAGCATAGTTGACAGGACCGACTGTGGACCTCTGGTGCAGACCTGAGTGGAGGGTCTGAATCAGATGCTCAAATGGTTCTGCAACTGTGTAGGCTGTAGGTTCCTCAGCTTGCCCCAAGGGGTGGTCGGCTTTCAGGAAGCCACTACACATAGGAGGAGACTATACAGTTAGAGGGTCTCAGGGAAACACAAAAAGGGCTTCAGTCTCAAAAGATGCAGGTTGAACAGTGGAACCATTAATGTAACAGTTGTAAAATGTAGCTGTGTTGGGAAAGTACCAGAGCTCCAAGTACTAATAGAAAGCACTGATGCTCAAATTGTTAGGGCTGCTGAATGCTGGCTAAAGCTTTCTGTTGCTATGTGTGGCTTTATAGATATGAGCAGCCCATACTGGTTCACCTTCCATGTATTGTTTTTTAAACTTTTGTGGCTAAAGCCTTTCTTGCTTGATATTTATCTTATACAGTCTTGACTCTTTCCAAATTAACAGTGTAAGTGTAGACCAGATGTGACATGAATTCAAAGAAATAGTATCAACAGAAATTGAGAGATTTATAACAAATAACTTAACAAATGATGCAGCTGATCCCCATTGGTATGCAAAACGGGTCAGAACACTGTTGTAGAAAAAATGTAAAAAGCATGCCAAATTTCAGCGAATGCAAAATCTCCAATATTTACAGAAACTTGAAATTTAATGCAGACTTCAGTGTAGACTTCAGTGTGAGATGCTTACTATAGATAGTTTCCACAATGAAACTTTGTCTCGAAACCTGGCAGAAAGCCCGAAGAGATTGTGGTTGTATGTAAAATACGCTAGTGGCAATACACAATCGGTGCCTTCTCTGCGCGATAGCAATGGAAATACTATCAGTGACAGTACTGCCAAAACAGAGTTACTGAACACAGCCATCTGAAATTCCTTCACCAAAGAAGAGGATGTAAATATTCCAGAATTCAAAATCAATAACAGCTGCCAACATGAGTAACTTAGAAGTAAATATCCTCAGAGTAGTGAAGCAACTTAAATCACTTAGCAAAAGCAAGTCTTCTGGGCCAGTCTGTATACCAGTTAGGTTTTTCTCAGAGTATGCTGATGCATTAGCTCCATACTTAACAATCATATACAACCGCTCACTCGACGAAATATCCATACCCAAAGACTGGAAAGTTCCACAGATCACTCCAATATGCACAAAAGGTAGCAGGAGTAATCCACTAAATTACGTCGATATGCAGCAGGATTTTTAAGATATATAGTGTTCAGTCATTATGAAGTACCATGAAGAGAACGGTCTGTTGACACACAGTCAGCACGGATTTAGGAAACATCGTTCTTGTGAAACACAACTAGCTCTTTACTCACGCGAAGTGTTGAGTGCAATTGACAAGGGATATCAGATTGATTCCGTATTTCTAGATTTCCAGAAGAGTTTTGACACTGTACCACACAAGTGGTTTGTAGTGAAATTGCATGCTTGTGGAATCCGTCTGTTATGTGGCTGGATTCATGATTTTTCATGTTATGGGCCTTCTGCTGTTCCTTATCTATACAAATGAGTGTGGAGACAATCAGAGCAGCGTCTTAGGTTGTTTGCAGATAATGCTGTCATTTATTGTCTAGTAAAGTCATCAAAAGATCAAAACAATTTGCATTATGATTTAAAAAAGATATCTGTATGGCGTGAAAATTGGCAATTAACTCTAAATAATAAAAAGTGTGAGATCATCCACATGAATGCTAAAAGTAATCTTTTAATCTTCAGTTACATGATAAGTCAGTCAAATTTAAAGACCTTAAATTCAACTAAATTCCATGGAATTGCAAATACGAACAACTTAAATTGGAAAGAATGCATAGAAAATGTTGTAGGGAAGGCAAACCAAAGACCGTTGTTTTATTGGCAGAACACTTTGAAAATGTTACAGATCCCACACTATGCTTGTCCATCCTCTTTTGGAGTACTGCTGCCTGGTCTGGGGTCCGTACTAGACAAGATTAACTGAGTACATCGAGAAAGTTCAAATAAGAGCAGCACATTTTGGGTTATCATGAAATAGGGGAGAGAGAGTCACTGACATGATACAGGATTTGAGCTGGACATAATTAAAACAAAGGTGTTTTTCGTTGTGGTAGAACAGGGACGGCCAAAAATGGGGCACGTGTGCTGAGCTTTCACACGTGTGCGAATCGCTTCCTTCTGACGTCACACGTCCGCCACTACCACACCAGCTGACGGCGCGCGCATGCGCGGAACTACGAACACGCCGCACGCGACAGTGCATTCCTGTAAGGAACACCGCCCTGCTAGCATGTGGCTTAGTTTCATATTACAACATTTGATAATATTAAGCTCTGTACAACACATCATGTTGAGCATGAATCTTTGTTGCCTGTTCGTACACCTACAGAAAAATAACAATAAAGCTGGGTTTGAAACTGCATTACACCAACAATATCGTGCTTCTCACATAGTCACTCGTAAAATTCTTACAACATTTAAGCTGAGATATAGAAACAGACTTGAAAGTAGTCTACAGCATGCAGTATGATGTGGAATAAGTGATTCCAACTACATGTGAAACAAGCAAATTTTATATTCTGGAACTACTGTACAAAATTTGCAATAACTACAATTCTCAACAAAACATATGACAAATACAACAAAATTATCACCATTAATTTAATTATTTTTGGTTCACTGTTGACATAATAAAGTACATATCCGACACAAACTGACGGTACATGGACAAGAGACACGTATGTTGTTCCAAACACTGATATAATTTTTGCAGCCTCATTGTGGAGACGGGGAAACTATTCCCTAGGAAAACCTTCGTAAAATTCCTGCACACTTTTTACGTAAAAAAATTTGCCCTTTAAATGGGAATTACACTGCAGGTCGATCAAATCCATTTGCAAATGCACTGGAGTACTTTCAACTGGAACGGCAAAGGCTCTAGAAAATAGCTCAAAAACAGATGTCAGACTGACAGTGTCCTGAAAACGTTTAGAAAATTATGCCTGTAGTTCCTCCAACACAGAAACGAATTCGTCAGAAGTTGCATTCTCTCTGACTTTAGAGAGGGTAGGGCAATGGGCGGTATTCATTTTCATGAGCTGTTCCTTCCACAATCCGAGTTTCTTATTAAATGCATCCACTTTTTTCATCAGAACAGAAATAAGCGGCTACTCACCTTGCAAAGTCTTATTGAGAGCGTTCAAGTGTGCAGTCAAATCAACTAAAAAGGCGAGGTCTGCAATCCAATTTGGATCTTCTGATTTAGGCTCTGCCTTTCCTTTTTTCTTCAGGAGCTCAACAATAGCGAGTCTGAAATTGAAAAATCTTTCGAGGCATGATCCTTGACTTAACCAATGTATTTCCCAGTGGTAAATATCATCTCCGTACTCTTCGTTCAGTTCCATGAGAAAATGTTGAAACCGATGGTGTACTAATCCACATGACTTCAAAAAATGTACTATGGTGATTACCAACTTCATCATGTGCTCCAAATTTGCATACTTAGCTCAAAGAGCTTCTTGGTGTACAAAACAATGAATTCCGTAAAATCATCTGTCGATCGTCCTAGTTTTTTACACAACAATGCTACAAGTCCATTTTGAGCACCTCGAATTGCTAGTGCTCCATCCGTGGTGACTGAAATTAACATTTTCCAGTTCAGCCAAAACGGCTTCAACTGCTTTTAGCAAGTCGGTACCCCTCGTTGTGTGTTTCCATGGTACTAAATCTAACAGTTCTTCCGTCATGTGCAAATTTGTGTCGACTCGACCAACATAAATCACTAGTTGTGCTGTGTCCGAAATGTCGGTCTACTCATCCAAAGCAATCGAGAATGCAATAAACTTGCAGGCACTATCAATTAACTGCCTGTAGACATCCGCTGCCATGCCAGCTATGCAGCGAGCTATTGTCTGTCTGGAAAGACTAATTTCATTAAACTTCTTTACTTCCAGTGGCATCAAGAGTTCCGCTGCCTCAACAATACACTCCTCGATGAAATCACCATCACTGAAAGGCTTATTCGCTCTTGCAATTTTGAGCGCTATTTTGTAGCTCGCTCTTAAAGACAGGTCACTACGTTCGGTTGCAGGCTAAAAAAAGGAAACAAAAGCTGAGTGAAATTTAAATTTGAATTGTAGCGACAAATATGTACAAATACAAACATCAGAAACACAAAGATTTGTAAGTGGTACATCTTTTTAATTCCGCCAACTTGTTTGATCTATCAACCCAACTAAATCATTAAATCCTTTGTGTGTGGTGTTATAATGCTGTTCTGTTGCAAATTTGCGGTGCCCGACGAGCATGCAACTGCATAATAGACATTGAGAATTTTCATCCTTCTCTTCGAAAAAATATTGCAATTCCCATTCAGGTCTGAAGGCTCGTGATGTTGTGTCACTACCCCGCCTCTTTGTGATTATGTGTTCCATTGCAACAACCACTGTACAGTACTTATAAATTTCCTACGAATCGCTAAAAAATAGCGAGGAATAAACGTGGCTGCCACTACGAACAACTTATGCACCCTATGCCGGATGAAAAGATGTCGCATCGCACAGCTAGTCTAATGTCGCACCGTGCCGAGCAGTGCCGCGAAAGACCGAGGAGGACCGAGCCCTGGACGGCACGCGTGCAGCAAATCTGTACACGCATGCAGTTTGGCACGTCGTGGCCGTCCCTGCAGTAGAATCTTCTCAAGAAATTTCTGTCAGCAGCTTTATTCTCTGAATGCGAAAATATTTTGTTGACACCAAGGTACAGAGGGAGAAACGATCATCATAATAAAGTAATGGAAATCAGACCTCTCACGGAAAGATATAGTTGTCCGTTTTTCTGCTCGTTGTGTGACATTGGAACTGTAGAGAATTATTGCAGAGGTGGTTTGATAAAGCCTCTGCCAGGCACTTAAGTGTGATTTGCAGAGTAACAATGTAGATGTAGATATGATCACTTATAATTAAAATTAAGAGGTTAACCAAATACTGAATATTGTTGAAGCTCCTTGACTTTGCTATGGAACTGTAAATTTGTGTGGAAGAATAGTTGATGATAATAATGCTCACTTTCAACCTGCTGCTAAAATAGTACCGGAATTTCTGACATGTTTCGCACAGAATAAATGAAAAAGATTTGTATTGTGGATTATGACAGGAAAAGAACTTCAGTCTGCCTACACTGTAGGCTCTTCTGCGTAAATCGAGTGAATGAACAAACAGGACTGACTACGGTTCATAACGTTACCTGCAATGAATGAAAAAAGGAAGGAAGAAAATAAATTATTTGTAAATTAAATAACAAGTAACTTAAAATGCTACTGTATTTTCTTTGTTTACTTCTTATATCGAATTCTGTGCTAGTGTTTGTTACTTTGGCTCAGTGCAGTTTCTATTTGAAAAATAACTTATTAATGGATTGCACATAAATGTGCCTCAGTGGGTTAAGTTCCAGAATATAAAGCCATAGGTTTGGGGCTTCAACCTCCATTGATTCCACTATTATGTCTGGTACTTGTTGCTTCTTCCATATCCAACAATAAGAAAAAGGCAAAGTCCAGTTGCAACGTATTGCTTATGTACGTGTTGAACTGTAGATTCTCTTCTAACTGGCTGTATAAGTTGGTTCAGAGATGGGTGGAAGTGAAGGGCTCACTCTCATGTCTGTTAAAGCACTGCAGCGTTCAAACCAACGTTTGAGTTGAGCACATCTTTACTTGCTTTACAACATAACAAATGCAAGACAAAAATACTTCATAGGCAGTTAGACGACCAATGTGGCTCAAGTCACCTGACTCTGGACTTGTCAGTACTTCCCCTCTCCCCCTGTCTACAGGTGTAACTCATTGTAAGTAGCCAAAGATGAGAATGCAGCCAGCAGAAACTCTAAATCTGTGGTACCTTCCTTTATTGTACCAAAATTGCTAACGCTATCAGATTTGCGTGTCTCATTGATATAATTACGCAATTCTTGGTGCTACAAAATGAGTAACAAAGCTGGAACTCAGTTTCTAATGACTAACATCAACAGGCTTTAAAACTAATGAGCTCCTAAAACATTTGTGGAATGCAGCTGGACATCAAAAGTAATTTGAAAGTGTTATAGGATTAACTTTGAGTAAGCTTCCCATTAGCATATGGAATAGTTTTATTATCCAAAATTTCTGTATGCAATTATGTAGGACTTTGAGATTCAATAATTTTAGAAAAGACACTGGGTTTGAGTACATAATAGTTCATAATATTGCAGCACACTGGGAACTTTTTTTATTGAGAAAGTGTCAAGAGGCAATTTGAAGACTTGTTTCACCTTCTTACACCAGCTGCAATTATTGCAGCAATGCCTTACCCACAATTTGAGAACAAATAATTCACTTGTTTTGCTGTTCATGACCAAGGGAGGTGTCCAGCCAACTACGGGTATATAATAGCCAAAAAAAGTCAAACAAAAATTGGGCCACAAATTTGTATGATGTTATTACATAAAAAGAGAATTTTATTTTAAATGTAATTTGGGAAGTGGAGCTAATGTGGAGTTACAATGAATTATTTGCCAGAAACTGCAGCGGAATTGAGATTTCTCAGTTTATATTGAAGAAGCTTTTAAGTTAAAAATTCATATATTTTTCTCATGAAATAGAGACAAATTCAGGAAATATAACACACTGATATCCTATTTACATGTATAGAAGACATTTCATTTAGTGTCACAATGGAAAACCTTCGAAAATCAAATAAAGTTTCTGATGAGATGTCTGACAAGAAGAGTTGTTCTGAAAAATAATTTGAAAGCAACAAAAAGTTTGTTTGTTTGATAAATGGCAAAGAATTGAAGCACTAAATGGGATTGGATTTCAGATTTATCTGTTATTTGTAACACTTTTTATTAACAGATGGTGGACAAATGTTTTTATTTGTGTAAGTATATCATGCTCCAAATAATGTTTGCTGTTCGTGAATAATGAATAATAATCTTTACCTGTATTTGTCATTCATTATTTGAATAAAGTTTGCTCAACTCCGGTGCTAAGCGAAGCACATTGTGCATGTGCACGTTTTAAATTCACAGCCAATGTGCAAGTGAATGCAAAGCATGTGACATTCACATGGCTGTGAACAAGCACACATTTGGCTGTATCATCCACTTGGCTGTGTACAAGTACTCACTTGATTATCATTAAGTGAAATGGCATTGGTAACTCTGGCAAAATTTGTATTTGTGTCCTCTTTCATCCACCACTAGCCATGTGAATGCCACTCACTGGCGGTGCTCTATTCTCTACTACCGTCGTTACATGCTCATTCCATTTCATATTGCTTCGCAATGTTATGCAGCACACTACCAGTTCTGTATTGAACATTACAGCCTTATTTTTCCTGCTCATTTGCAGTAATTTACATTTTTCTACATTTAGAGCAAACTGTTGTTAATAACACCAAATAGAAATTCTATCCAAGTCATCCTGTATCCTCCTACGGTCATACTGTGATGACACTTTCCCCATACACTACAGTGCCGTGAGCTGGTCACAGATTGCTGCTCACTCTGCCTGTCAGATCATTGATGTATGTTGAGAACAATCATGATCCTATCACACTTTCCTGGGGCACAAGTATCCTTATTCATTAATCAAAGTAGTTGTATACTCTTAATAGTGTGATTTTAACTGCTAAAGTTATAATTAAGGAAATCTGAAGCCAGTACGAAAGCTACAAACTTATATTGCCAGTTAAAGTCAGTTTATAACTCTCGTTTATGTGGTTCAAATTAAAAGATTGTATTCACAGTATGAATGTAATATATTACATGTTAATAAATGGCTAAAAACAAATTAATTCCATAACGTTTTAATGCCATACCTTGAAATATTGAATGTTACACTGATGGACCTATACTTCATGATCATCTACGTAGTAACATGGGGCTGCACCTTTAGAATGCAGTAAAGCAGCAGTTCTGCATGATGTAGATTCGTCATGTTGAGATCAGGCAAATTTGGTGGCCATGACATCAACATGAGTTCTCCGTGACATTACTCAAACAATTGTAGCATGATTTTGGCCTCGTGATATGGACAGGTATACTGCTGGAAAATACCATCCCCATCCAGGAAGACATCAAGCATGAAAGGATGCAGATTGTCCAAAATAATGTTCTTGTATTAATTTGAAATAAATTCATGGAATGTGAATATCTTGGCATCGGCTCTGTTAGGCATAAAAGTATCACCTGTTACTGACATGTGAAAATTTGTGATGGACCAGGACTCAAACCCATTCAAACGTATTTGAATCTTGTTGCTGCAGCACGCGTGACACAGAGCGACGGCCACGTGTCTTCTTGGCAAAGTAGTGGGGCGGACGTAACAGCAGCTATGAATTACTTAACATCCAATTTTAAGAAAACTGTTTGGTGAACAAATTTGATTCTTCCACAACCTATAGCTTGATATCCTTAAATGATAAATGTCAGAATTTATTTTCGTTATTCATCATAGTTACTGTGCTGCACGAAATTGAGTACATGGCTGCACGAAATTTTTAAGAATTTGCAGAGGTAAAATCACATTGTGTAGACTTTCCGTGTAGTTCATTTAGGCCATACATTATTGTGTATGAAATGTAACCAATATATCTAAATTGTATTTAAAGTTGAGACCGGAATGATATCTCTTTTCATTATTGAGATATAGGTTGTTATATCCGCAGATGGTTCACTCGCATCGCATCCGAACCTTTCCTGCACTTCAGGAATAAAGTGGTTGTAAAAATCATCGTATCTCATAAAAGGTTCAAGATATCAAAACGGCGAGTTTTGGAAATGACAGCACGCAGAAAGGACTATTTTATCATATAATTAACACTCAATACATTTTTGTAAATGTGTGAACAGAGCCAAAACAAGACTCCCTATAACGTACACCATGAGGTTTTGTCCAAATTTTCATAGGCAAACAAATGGAGAGAGACAGATAAATGGGGTATCAAAGTGATCAGCATGAGGTCTAGTTTGGCATGAAAATATATAACTGCTTGAAAGTAAACAGGGTAATGAACGAAAACTTAATAAGCTGAGGAAAAATTGAAATATTTCACGTAAAGCTGCTTTAAATAAAGTGTCAAAAGTGTCATCTGTTCAAGACCTAGCTATTTTGCACATAAAAAGATACATTGGTGCAGTATTTAAATGTCAAGAAGGCTTCCTTCAAATCAAGTACATCAGAAAGGCAAACAAGGAGTCAGTAAGATCATGTTTCTGAATGAAACTTGAAATTAAAGAATGGAAGAAATCGCTCAAATATTTTATGAAATTATTTGTGTAAAAGAAATAAATAGATCAGAGAAACATTCTAAGTCCCTTTGAATGATGCTCGAAATCATGAACAGAGAATGAAGTGCACCATCCGTTTCCTTAATATTTTTTATTTCATACTTTTAGACAGATCATTAGACAAGACAAAATGATAATTAAATGGACAACTACTTCATTGGGGACATGTTGAAAATGTGTGCCCCGACCGGGACTCGAACCCGGGATCTCCTGCTTACACGGCAGACGTTCTGTCCATCTGAGCTACCTTAGGCACAGAGAATATTGCGCCTGCAGGGACTTATCCTTTGCACGCTCCCTGTGAGACGCACATTCCCAACATGTCCACATCACTACATTCGTAGTGTGCCTAATAGATGTTTGCCCATCATACTCATTACTCATGGCAGATTAATCTACCAAGTCCCATGTGAGTTTGGGCATAGCGTGTGCATTCGCACAAGAAGGTCAATGGTTGGGAAGCCATATTTTAACTATATATGACAGCAGTATCTGTTCCCGAAAGAACAGTTACCGTTGATGACCACGCAGCTTTGCTAGAATGAAATGATAATTAAATGGACTCCCTAGCTGCAACCAGGCATTAATATACTTCATTGGGGACATGTTGAAAATGTGTGCCCCGACTGGGACTCGAACCCGGGATCTCCTGCTTACATGGCAGGCGCTCTATCCATCTGAGCCACCAAAGGCACAGAGAATAGGGTGCCTGCAGGGACTTATCCCTTGCACGCTCCTCGTGAGACTCTTCTGTTGAGCCTCCTGACAACATGGATTACACTGCTGATGCCTGAGCTGTTAGCTCCTCATGCACATAAAGCAGTAGACCAGTCTTCCTCCGGTATCAGAATTTGCAGGAATGACCATCGCACCAGATGGCCTTTGCTGTGGCTTGGTGGCGCCAATCTGTTGAGCTCTTGATCATAATAGGTGGCATCAGGGTGGACATTTCACCCATGGAATGTATTAAATTCAGTCAAAACAATGGCCGTTCTGATCTGGACATCTCTTCAGATAAGAATCAAAACTTCAGTGTAGACAGTTATAACCACACTGCTTTCCTTACCCTGGCTACCACATGGGAAGAGGTACAAGCCAAATGTCTGGGAATGAAACAGTTTATTCAGTACTTGGTGTTACTGGAACAAAACCAGTATTTTGTGTGGATCATATTGAAAATGAATTTGAAGAAGCTGAGTCATTAGGAAAAACGTGGAGTGGATCGCTGTTAATTAAAGCCGCCTCTGCTGCAAAACTTACAGCTCTTCGGGCATGTGAATGTCTGAGTGACATTCCAGAGACCATCTCCTCATATAAGACTTCAAAAAATGGTCCAGGGAATCAACTTGCATGGAGACCTAATGCTCCAGAAAGATAAGGAGTGCTGGGGTAACTTAGAGTGGTAAGGAGTGCACTTTGTCTGACACTTCTAAAAACATCTAAAGGATGATAGAATAGATACATTCACCTATGAAGGCCTTTGGAAGGGATGACTTCTTAGAAAATATTGAAGTAATGATTACCAAGTGTGATGTGAAATTGTACATCCCATTACCCATGAGATGTTTCCACTTTGGTCATATGTCGTCCCACTACATGGTGGACACAAAATGTGGTAAATGCAGACTATCACTCTATGAAGGTACTCCATGTGCATAGCTATCCTTGTTTGTCAGTTGCACAAAACACCATCCTACAGATTCATCGATTTGCTCAATCTTCAAGAAAGGAAAGAAAATACAGGAATATAAACCTGTTGACTGCCTGATATATACTGAAGCATGTAAAAATAGGAACTTGTACATCCTTTTGATATGACACACAATTATGTAAAAGTTACAGCTATCACTTCCTCTACCTCAGTTTTTTCAAAACCAGTTCTTCCATCACCCTCCTCCCGTTTGGTTGCCGCAACACTGTATTCAGGAACGTCTACCCACTCCTGGCTGGAGGAGCAGCTTCCTCCTGTACTGTGTACCAGTGACAGGGTTCCATCTTGGAAACCCTCTCTCTTAAGACTGCAACCTGAGAGTCCCATGGCTGCCTGCTCTCCATCTGTCCCCACACTTGTCGTGAATAGGCCCTTGCAAGAATCCCAGCCACCAAAAGCTGTGAAGGAGGAGGAGGATTGGGACAACGCTACTGTTCTGACTCCATGGGCACCAGAGCCCTCCCTGCTGTTGCATTCTGAACCAATGCTCATTGATGTGGTTTCTGCCCCATCAATGAAAGGCAGTGATCCTGGAGTGTGACCTTTCACACATTACCTGGACACTTGTAACATGATCATTCAGTTTAATTGTAATGGGTATTATCATCACCTTCTGGAACCAAACCACCTTATTTCCTCCTCTTCTACAATATGCATTGCTCTACAAGAAACGCACTTCACTGATGACCACTCTCCAAAGCTCCAAGGTTATTGTGTGTTCTGTTGGAATTGTGCTGGCCCTGAGAGGGCACCTGGAGAACCCTGTGTGTTGGTTCACACAGATGTGGTCAGTGAGTGGATTCCCTTTCATACCATATTGGAAGCAATAGCAACACAGGTGCAGATGACCTCTACGATCACCATTTGCAGTGTTTACATGCTTCAAGGCTGACCACTTGCTTACATTGAGTTGACCACCTTAATCCAACTTCTTCACCCCCCCCCCCCCCCCCCCCCCCATTTCTCCTACTTGGATTCTCAATGTGCCACGCCCCCTGTGGGGGAGGACGACATCGTCTAAAAGGGATCTTCTACTTGATCGTCTTCTTACTGACCATGGTCTGTCTTCCCTCAGTGATAGTGCTCCTACTCAGCTCAGTGCTTCCCATGGCACCTTTACAGCTATCAATCTCATGATCTCTTCCCCCAGTCTTGTGCATTTACTGCGTTAGTCACTACATGATTATTTTGTGATAGTGACCATTTTCTTATGAGCCTCTTGCTTCCTTGCAACCACAAGGTAGACCGACTACCACATTGGGTGCATCAAAGAGCTAAATGGCAATTGTGTACCTCTGCTGTTACTTTCACCCCCTTTATGTCAGATTGCCCTTGTGAGATTGTGCAAGACATCTCTGATGTGATCACCCACACCACTGGAACTGCTATTTCCCTTTCTACAGGTCTCTTTCACCACTGGTCAGTGCCATGCTGGACCAAAGGCATTGAAAAAGCTGTTAAGGATTGCTGAAGGGCCCTTCAATGTTCCAAGTGATATCCTTCACAAACAAACCTTGTCACTGTTATTAGACTCTCTGTCTAATTAAACTCTGTAAGAAGTAATGCTGCTAGTGCTATGTCTCATCCCTGGGAATGTATGCATCTTCATGCCATGTGTGGGCCGAGCACTATCGGTTCCTGGGCCACCAACGATCAACAACTGTTCTGAGTCTTGTCCATCAGAGAGGTCTTTGAACCAATACATCAGTTCTTGTTGAACACCTTGCGACCCACTTTGTGACAGCATCAATGTTCTCATCCTATCTGGCTACCTTTCTTCTGCAGAAACAAGTTGAAAACATCCCGCTATATTTCAGCCCCACCAAGCCGAATCATATAATGAATCTTTCACTGACTGGGAACTCCTACAAGCTCTTGCCTCATCTCTCGGTACGGCCCCAGGCCCTGATCCAATTTATTATCAGATGATCCAACGCCCGAATATAGCTTAAAGACTGCATCTACACAGAGTCTTCAGCCATATTTGGCCTGAAGGTGTCTTGCCTTTGTAATGGTAAGATAATATTGTTGTCCCAGTCTTTAAGCTTGACAAAAACCCAACGTCTCTCAACAGCTGCTGACTAACATGTTCTGCAAACTGCTTGTAAGGATGGTTACCGTAACGGATGATACACCGTCTGGTCTCGTGGAAACAGCAACTAACGGGCTTGTTTTAATGACAACACCTCATCGCTGTCTTTTTTGACCTCCATGAGGCATATGACACTCCTTGGATAACTGTCACCTACATAGTTTAGAAGCAATGTTACTGGAGGAAAGGATCCAGATGCCATGGAGAATGTAGCAGCCACTGAAGTATACCCCATCTGTCAAACTGAAACCCTTGCCCTCTATCAACTGGGAGAGCACTCCAGACACCATCTCCAAAAGTTTTCTAATATACTAGCACCCTACTCCTACCTCGGAGCACCACTGCCCAAAAAATACCTATCCCACTTCCAGTGGAAAGCCACCTTGTGAACCCAGCATAGCACCCAGACCCTGGCAAGCTGAATGTGTCCTTCTGCCCCACCCCCAAAACTTCCTTCTAACACCTCACAAAATTCAAAACCCGAACACAATACACAGACAACCAACCTACCGATGAACTTAATCCCACAGATGTTTTTCAGTCGTATACAAAGGTCTCGCCTTTTTTCCCATGCCCAAATTCAATTAAGCTGTACTCTTCAAAGTCTGTTGTCCCCTCACAGTGGAAACAATTATTGACAGTTAACCTATAACACTGTTGTCTGCTACCACTATACCATAACCTCAAAGCTGGAGTCAGTTTGTAAAAATGGAACTATTTTGTTAAAGTAATTATGGTATAAAGCAACAGAGCAGTGTTACCCTCTGAGAGAAATTCTGTTATATTGACCGTGTTGTACCTAACGAAGGTGGCTTATCAGAAGTGAAAGTCAGAAATACCTAAATATTTAAACAGTAATAAATAATATTTAACCTATCCACACTGTTCAAAGGATAAAGAAAATGGTCGCCAGCCTAATTAGGCAAGAGAATGATTAACATTCTTGTTCAAGAAAATAGTTATTAGTAACTTTAACAGATAAACACAACCTACACTTTACCACACGCAAGTGCAATGAACTCTGACACCTGCCTATGTTAACGTTAAGGTTGGAACTAATAGCTAGAACAGCACAAGCTATTTGCAAAAATATAACAGATAACTATACACAATATTACTTTCAGGGCTTATTCAAACTGAATGGTCTTTATAACATCACTATTAACATTCACTGCAGAATCATAAATTGGACATAGGTTAAGTCTCTCTCAGTTAAATACTTTACTATTTAAAATGAAAGTTAATTGGAATCCACTAACAGGTTGCTTCTCACTATCTTTGAATAAAGAAATTATTGTTTTCATAAATAGTGGTATTCCCATTACTTGTTACTTAGCATTATCACAATAGGCAAACTGTGGATCCTGTTATACTATCAATATGCGCTTCCAATACACAAGAGATACAAACACTTTGCAAACATGAATATATAACTATTCACTATTGCAGTTTTCCACTTTTACTACAGTGAAACATAATGCTGACAAATTTGCAAGAACTGATTCACCTTTTAAAATATACTACAAGCAGCACTATGATAATTAACTAAGCAACACTTTATAAGCCTCCGTTTTAAGAGCTTTTAATCTTTAAAAGAAACTGCAAATTGTCTTGTCTTTATTACCACAGTTTTCTACTTTCAAGTAAATGATTAAATAGGAGACTTTGAAACTCCACAAAACTTTAAATTAGACTGTTTCCATCCCTGGGAGGCCTTCACAAGAGTACATTTACTACCTCCCACAATTTCACTAAATCCACAGTGAATCTGAACACTCCCTTCTTACCAAAGATCGAACAACATTATTTAATGTTCTGAGGCTTTCATTTTTTTCCACATACTAGGACACTCGGTGATCATAGTTTAAATGGAGAGGAACCTGAAAGGTGTTGTGATAGGGAAAAATCAAGGTGGGTACATGAATTCAATTATAAGTTACCTTATATTTGAACACACTAACACATCCAATAAGCTATACATTATAATAGTATTCCGTTACAGTGATTGCGCAACATGGTGGCAACTGTATGTTGGTAGGTGGATATGCAGGCAGAATTGCTGGACTCTGTCCCTTCTTGGTCGTGATGATGAACACCAATTCCAGAATCGTTCCATCTATTTATCCATCCGAGGCATTGGAAAGTGGCAGAAAAAGCCTCTCTTGGAACTAGCACAATATACAACTTTTACATGGCAGTGCACAGTTTGGTAGCTCGTCCCCGACTGACTTTTGTTCAACCTTTTCTAACCTAGGCCAACCACAATTTGCACACGCTACTAAGTTTCGTTCCCGAGGGGAACGACAACACCTTTTACATACAGGATGACTAAGAACCCTAAGTGAGGATCAGCAGTTTACATAACAGCAATCAAACACATTAAATAAAACAGAACATTTGCACATATTGACATTTCTAGAAAAAATTATTTGCACAGAAATTACAATTATATACAGTAAGTTTTTTTCCCTCCAAATGGGACAAAGAATTTAAATGACAGATATACTACATTGCATAGAATCAAACCATGACATCAGAGGTTTTCTTTTTACAAAGAAAGGAGTATACAGTTTTGTGTTATCGATTCAATCAAACAATATTTACAGCTCAATGATGTAACATTATTAAATAAAAGCAAAATAAATCCTTACAGCATTAGAGCTATGGTGTTACAAACCACTCCAACCACAAGCCAATAAAGAACTTTACTCTCCCCAGATTATTCCTCCATGCAATTGTGACCCACAGTCACACCACCTAACCATCTCCTAGTTACTTTCTAGAAATTACTTTCTTCCAGTTTCTCACCTTCCAGCTCCTTTTGCGATTGACTGGGACAAAGTTTCTGTGCATGTGTGTATGGGACATTGTCTCTGTGCAAGTGTATATGTTTGTGTATGTATTCTGTTAGCTCTGGGGGAGGATTTATCACATAGCTCAGTGAAATTCTCAATCTTGGTTATCTGCCTATTGACCTTGCAGTGTCTCAACTATATTGTGACTTGTTCACAATGTGATCGCCTCTGATTCATATAAGCCAATAATTTGGATAGGAGCCATTACATCATGTGTCACATCTTAGAAATCACCATAGCATTATTTTTCAACAAGATAATGCAAGACTGCATGTTGACTGTGCTGTCCGCCAACTTCTAATGCAGCCAGCGCATTCTCCAGACATCTCACTCTGAGAGACTGGCACCCACCACTCATCAGCCACACTGATGAACTTTGTCATAGAGTTGAAGCAGCACAGAATAATACAGTCGTATCTGTCATCCGAGCTCAATTTGACTCTACACCCAGCTGGATTAGACCCATACATGTCATACCCTGTATACCCCTCATCACCTACAAATTTAGTCGTGTGCTCTTCCTGCTATACTGTACATGCAAAATAATTAAAGTTTTGTTATTTGTTATTGTTCATGGTGTTGCAATTTTAGTGACCAGAAATGTACATTATCGATAAACTATAATTATTATAAGAATATATGATCTAAAATATAATAAGACGTGAATGTAACAGAAGTTATCTGTAATTGTAATAGAGAAAAATAAACATATTCCAGTAAATAAATATTTTTGA
The DNA here is from genome assembly GCF_023897955.1 of Schistocerca gregaria. Lineage (NCBI taxonomy): Eukaryota > Metazoa > Arthropoda > Insecta > Orthoptera > Acrididae > Schistocerca > Schistocerca gregaria. Next base: position 519,886,563 of record NC_064931.1, on the reverse strand, counting down.
ATGCCTAGAACTTTTCCATTATCAATATTTTATCAACAATTTATATATTGCTACTCATTTGTGATATGCTATGTCTTCTGTATACTATGTTGTGACTTACTTCAGTTAGGTAATGACCATTATGAGTAACTGTACAAGTGATTTATTTTAGTAAATAATAATAATAATGGGACTGAAATGTGGTGCACACAAACACAGCTTATATCAGTTAAGCAGGTGCAGTATAAATATCCATTTTGTAACTTAAAGCTACATCTATACCAGAAATATTTTATGACTACTAATAAAGAAAATTGTGAATTGGAGATACACTAATAAATGGATGCAATTAATTTAATGGTACAGTTTCAGGTATGGTTCCTCAGAATGAAACAAAATATTGCTCTATTATTTGGGTTTAAACACTTAACTAAACACTAAGGTGAACGTAATGAACACTTTAACCTCTGGTTAGTTTATTACTTAAATTTCTCATTTACATACAAACATCTTCAAAACATCTTAACTTTCATATCCTAAATTTAGGATTGCACTCCCAAAATATTATAAACAGTGTAAACCAAAAATATTCATTAATAAAAATATGGTTTTCAGTCTTTCAGCTGCCCATCTTCAGATCATATATTGCAGTTACAGAGTAACTTGTTAGTACAGAACTATCGGTTCACTTCACAGTTATGACAGTGAACCTACAGTTCTGTACTGACAAGCTACTCTGTAACTGCAATATATGGTCTGCAGATGGGCAGCTAGCCTGAAACTGGTCATTGAAAATAAAAAATAGTGATCAGAGACTGAAATCCATATTTTTATTTAAAGAACGATCGCGGAAATCCCATGAAGGCAATCACGCCTAGTTTTGACAAAAATATTCACATGTATCATTCCTTCTAATTTTTATATTGTTGTTATTCGTAATTGCTAACTCTGAAGATGGAAAAATGTGTACTGTGTAACATGTAAGATGGAGTGATATTATAAAAAATCCTTAAGTTATCTCAATAGTATTAACCATAAAGGCAATTGTTGTTGTTGCTATTGTTGTGGTCTTCAGTCTGAAGACTGGTTTGATGCAACTCTCCTCGCTCCTCTATCCTGTGCAATCCTCTCCATCTTTGAGTAACTGTTGCAACCTACATCCTTCTGAATCTGCTTACTGTATTTGTCTCTTGGCCTTCCTCTTTAATTTTTACCCCCCCCCCCCCCCCCACTTCCCTCCAATACTAAATTGGTGATCCCTTGATGTCTCTGAATGTGTCCTACCAACCAATTCCTTCTTTAAGATAGGTGTGCCACAAATTTCTTTTCTCTCCAATTCTATACAGTACCACCTCATTAATTATGTGATCTACCCATCTAATCTTCAGCATTCTTTTGTAGCACCACATTTCGAAAGCTTCTATTCTCTTCTTGTCTAAACTGTTTATCATCACTGTTCCAATTCCACACGTGGGTGCACTCCATACAAATACTTTCAGAAAATACTTCGTAACACTAATATCTTTATTCGATGTTAATAAATTTCTCTTATTCAAAAATGCTTTTCTTGCCATTGCCAATCTGCATTTTATATCCTCTCTACTTCAACCATCATCAATTATTTTGCTGCCCAAATAGTAAAACTTATCTACTACTTTCAGTGTCTCATTCCCTAATCTAATTCCCTCTGCATCAACTGATTTGATTTGACTCCATTCCATTAATCTCATTTTGCTTTGTTGATGTTCATCTTGTATACCCCTTTCAAGACACTGTTCATCCACTCAACAGCTCTTCTAAGTCCTTTGCTGTCTGTGACAGAATTACAGTGTCATCAGCAAACCTCAGTTTTTTTTTTTTTTTATTTCTTCTCACTGAACTTTAATGCCTACTCCAAATGTTTTGTTAGTTTCCTTTACTGCTTGTTCAATGTACATATTACATAACATAATGGACAGGCTACAACCCTGTGTCGCTACCTTCTCAGCCACAGCTTCCCTTTCATGCCCCTCGATTCTTATAACTGCCATCTGGGTTCCATACAAATTGTAAATAGTCTTTTGTTCCCAGTATTTTACGCTCCGCCGTCTTTAGAATTTTAAAGAGAGTATTCCAATCGACAGTGTCAAACGCTTTCTCTAAGTGTAAGAATGCTATGACCGTAGGTTTTCCTTTCCTGAACCTATCTTCTATGAGAAGTTATAGGGTCAGTATTTCCTTGCACCTTCCTGCATTTCTCCGGAATCCAAACTGACCTTCCCCAAGGTTGGCTGTACCAGTTTTTCCAATCTTCTGTAAAGAATTCGTGTTAATATTTTGCAACTGTGACTTATTAAACTGATAGTTTGGTAGTTTTCATACCCACCAACACATGATTTCTTTGTAATTGGAATTCTACTTCTGCATTTACATGGATACTCTGCAACTCACATTTAAGTGCCTGGCAGAGGGTTCATCGAACCACCTTCACAATTCTCTATTATTCCAATCTTGTATAGCGCACGGAAAGAATAAACCCCTTTATCTTCCCGTACGAGCTCTGATTTCCCTTATTTTATCATGGTGATCCTTCTGCCCTATGTAGGTCGGTGTCAAAAAAATATTTTCGCATTCGGAGGAGAATGTTGGTGATTGGAATTTCGTGATAAGATTCCATCACAACAAAAAACGCCTTTCTTTTAATGATTTCCAGCCCAAATTCTGTATCATTTCTGCGACACTCTTTCCCATATTTCGCGATAATACAAAACGTGCTGCCTTTCTTTGAACTTTTTCCATGTACTCCATCAGTCCTACCTGGTAAGGATCCCACACTGCGCAGCAGCATTCTAAAAGAGGACGGACAAGCATAGTGTAGGCAGTCTCCGTAGTAGGTCTGTTACATTTTCTAAGTGTCCTGCCAATAGAACACAGCCTTTGGTTAGCCTTCCCCACAACATTTTCTGTGTGTTCTTTCCAATTTAAGTTGTTCATAATTGTAATACCTAGGTATTTAGTTGAATTTGTGGCTTTTAGATTAGACTGATTTATCGTGTAACCAAAGTTCGACGAGTTCCTTTTAGCACTCATGTGGATGACCTCACACTTTTCATTATTCTTCTTTAAATCTAAGGGTTTTTCACATTTCTCATACATCTTGCTCACCAGGTGGAAGAGTTTTGTCATGGCTGGCTCTCCCAAGGCTATCAGTAGTTCTGACTGAAGGTTTTCTACTCCCGGTGCCTTGTTTTAACTTAGGTCTTTCAGTGCTCTGTCAGATTCTTCACACAGTATCATATCTCCCATCACATCTTCATCTATGACCATTTCCCTTTCTATAACATTTTCTCAAGTTCATCTCCTTTGTGTAGGCCATCTAGATACTCCTTTCACCTTTCTGCTTTCCATTCTTTGCTTAGGACTGGTTTTCTATCTGAACTCTTGATATTCATACAGAGGGTTCTCTTTTCTCCAAAGATCTCTTTAATTTTTCTGTAGGCAGCATCTATCTGTCCCCTAGTGATATATGCTTCTGAATCCTTACATTTGTCCTGTAGCCATTCCTGCTTAGATTCCTGTTAATCTCATTTTTTAGATCTTTGTGTTCCCTTTCACCTGCTTCATTTTCTGCATTTTTATGTTTTCTCTTTGTCTCAGGTAAATTCAATATCTATTGTGTTACCCAAATATTTCTACTATCCCTCATCTTTTTATATACTTGATCCTCTGCTGCCTTCACTATATCATCTCTCAAAGCTACTCATTCTTCTTGTACTGTATTCCGTTCCCCTGTTCTTGTCAGTCTTTACCTAATACTCCATCTGCCCCTATAAATGTCTAACAATTTAAAATATGGTTCTGAAATCTCTGTCTTACCATTATATAATCAAACTGAAACCTTCCAGTGTGTCCAGGTCTCTTCCATGTATACCACCTTCTTTCATAATTCTTAAACCAAGTGTTAGCTATGATTAAATTATGCTCTGTGCAAAATTCAACCCGGCAGCTTCCTCTTTCAGTCCTTTCTCCCGTTTATATTCATCTACTGTTTTTCTTTGTCTTCCTTTCCCTACTGTCGAATTTCAATCCCCCATGACTATTAAATTTTGGCTTCCTTAATTATCTGAATAATTTCTTTTATCTCACCATACATTTCTTAAATCTCGCAGTTATCTGCTGAATTAGTTGGCATATAAACTTGTACTACTGCGGTAGGTCTGGACTTCATGTCTACCTTGGCTACAATAATGCGTTCTGAATGATGTTCACAGTATATTATGTATGTTCTTATTTTTTAATTCATTGTCAAACCTACTCCTACATAACCCCTATTTGATTTTGTATTTATAACCCTGTATTCACCTGATCAGAAGTCCTGTTCCTCCTGCAGTAATTCCCGCTACATCTAATTTCAACCAATTCATTTCCCTCTTTAAATTTTCTAACGTGTGCGCCCAATTAAGGGATCCAACATTTCATGCTTCGATCTGTATGCCAGTTTTATTTTTCCTGATAACAACCTCCTCCTGAGTAGTCCTCATTCGGAGATATAAATGGGGGACTGTTTTACCTCTGGAATACTTTATCCAAGAGGATGCTACCATTATTTAACCATACAGTAGAGCTGCACACCCGTCTAGAAATATTACAGCTGTAGTTTCCCCTGTGCTTCCAGCTGCTTGCAGTACCAGCAGTCCAAGGCAGTTTTGGTTAATGTTACAAGGCCAGATCAGTCAGTCATCCATCCCCTATAACTACTGAAAAGGCTGCTGCCCCTCTTCAGGAACCACACATTTGTCTGTCGTCTCAACAGATGTCCCTTCATTGTGGTTGCACCTATGGTATGGCTATTTGTATTGCTGAGGCACACAAGCCTCCCCACCAGCGGTAAGGTCCACGGTTCATGGGCCATTATCATCACAGTATCTTATCAGGATTTTTTTTCCTTCATTAACTCTCAATTTTACCTCATCGATTATTATCTTTGGTCGAACTAGGTTGTTTTCCAAAAAATACCATGTGTTTAATTTTAACCCTTGACATTTTTTTAATTATAATGAGAGCATGGTAAAAATAGTTTTTACACTGTCACTCCCAGTTTATGCTTCTTCTCTTGAATTATTACTGCTCAGTGTAAAGTGCTCAAATACTTGTAAGCAATTTTTTATTTCCAGAGGGAAGACTCTTGTCTGAATCTTGAGTTTGTATGTATCTCAGTTGACTGGTTTCTTTCCATATCTGTAACAGTTCTGTGTTATTTTAGGTTACTTTGAATGAATTTAATTAAACAGTTTGGGTACCCTTCTCTTTTTTCAACATCAACTCTCGCACAATATTTGCCTACTGGCCAAATCCATTTGGAAATCTAGGAATGCTGTCTAAGTGTACAGATGATATGCTCTCTATTCTTGTATTATCTATTTTGTAGTGAGAAAATTATAATTGCAGAGCATCCATTTGTTGCTCATATCAAATAGGAAGAAAGATATTCTGAGTGGTGTGTTTATTATTGTACCACATACTTTACAAACTATTCTGGAACTTAATTTCTCTCTAGTTGTTGAGATTATTATGCTGTCCTTTCTTTAAAATGTAGGTTATTTTCATCATTGTTCGCTCAGAAAATTTTTGATATCCTCTCCAGCACATGGTAAATGGTTATAAAATTTTGAGCTTGTGAAGCATGCTTCTGTATTTAACCAAGTCTTGGTTTACTGCATTTATAGGAGGAGCTCTTCCAATTGCGAGAGTTGTCAAATCTAACTCTTTTCATCTCGATGAGACCTGTTTCCCTTTGCAGATTCAGAGCTTTTTCCATTGCTTCCTTACACCACAGTTGTTTATTGTATGTGGCACAGCCTTCTTCAGATAGAACACAAACCCAACTGAAACATGAAAAAAACAGTATACAGTATAAAACAAATGGCAATTGATTTATACAAAAAATTAAAGAAAGGAATACAGGAGTGTTTGTGATTCAACTGTTGCTGTGATAAGTCACTCTGTCTACTGCCAGATAAACTGGCGGTTGAACATCCTCCTTAAGGGACTCACAGCTGATCATGCCATAAAAATTTATTTTTATTATCAAATTCACATTTGAGGTATTGACCTTAGTGCTAAATATTACTTTCAGTGTTACAGATAAGCATAATTTTGTCCACTGCTTGAAATTCATAATTTGCAGTATGAATAGGATCAGAGGGTAAACAGTTTGGCTAATTTCCTAATTAACAAACAGTAAAACATAAGAAGAAATGAATAACCAACTAAATTCTTTGTTAAAGCAGTGGCAATAATGAGGCTGTCAATTTCAATTTGATTAATTCAGCTGAAGATCCTCTAAGAATGGGATCATGTAGACTGTTATTTTAAAAAATTGAGACCTTACAATTTCACTTTGATTTCCATATTTATATGGATCATCAAGATGTTTTAATTGGTTACCTTTATTGGCACAACACAAAATTTCGCCAGTAAAGGCATTATCAAATTGTTGTGTTATGATGTAGTGTTTGAAACGAAGTCCATAATGAAATAGGCAAGGATATTATTTCTTTATTCATGTTTTTAAATTTTTGTGCTCTTTGACTTTAGATACATGTATGGTATTCAAAACCTGATAAATACTCTGAGGAAGGGTCTCGTGTTTTTATTTGTCATTGTTGAGAGAGAGAGAGAGAGAGAGAGAGAAAGAGAGAGAGAGGAAGGGGTAGTCACCACGTATTGTAGTTTATCTATGTCCATTCTGATGTAATCATGTGTTAAGCACCATTGTGAATTCCCTTCACTTACGCTTGACAGATTTTAACACAAAATTGTTCATAAGTACAACTCACATTGGAACATTGAAAATACAGATACCTGTGCAGCTTATGATCACTGGCTGCTACATAGAAAAGAAAATGAGATTCTATTCAAAGAGTGTTAGTGTATCAAACAAATGTAATACTTGTGCACCATTTTATGTTTGTTACTTTCAGTTTTAAATTGTTTCCGTACTACACAATGATCAAGATGATCAACATTTAACAAAGAGAACTACTTAATTTTTTCTCGAAGTGTTAATAAAGTTCAGCGGCATTCTCTATAAAACTTTACCCAAGTGCTCAAGACAGAGTGCCAATGGCCTTGCCGCAGTGGTAACACTGGTTCACGTCAGATTACCGAAGTTAAGCAGAGTCAGGCTTGGTTAGCACTTGAATGTGCAACATCCGGATCTGCCGAGTCCTGTTGGCAAGCGAGGTGCACTCGACCCTTGTGAGGCCTGTTGAGGAGCTACTTGATTGAGAAGTAGTGGCACCAATCACGAAAGCCGACAAAGGCCGGGATAGCGGTGTGCTGACCACATGCCCCTCTGTATCCGCATCTGGTGACGCCTAAGATCTGAGGATGACACAACAGCCGGTTGGTAGTGTTGGGCCTTCAAGATCTGTTCGGACTTTTTTTCCTCCTCAAGACAGAGTGATTTCCCACATTTTTCAGGGTAGGATTTTTATTTACATATGACTGACCAGCAAATGAAATACTGATGTAATTATCATATGTTATTCATACATTAACTATCCACGTTAATGTTGCACTAAGAAAAGTCACATTGCAAAACATAGGTTATTATTGATTAAGAGCAAGACATATTCATCTACATGTACATGTAAATCTACATGGTTACTCTGCAATTCACACTTAAGTGAGTGGCAGAGGTTTCATCGAACCATTTTCATACTACTACTCTACCATTCCACTCTCGAATGGCATGTGGGAAAAAGGAACACCTAAATCTTTCCGTTCGAACTCTGATTTCTCTTATTTTATTATTGCAGATCACTATGTTAAGACATTGGATATGTCTGGTGAATTTGAAGTGTTTTGATAAAATACAGATTTTCATAGGAAAGGCCACTGCCATCTCTCCTTCCAGTTACACTATTTAAAATTCCTTCAATGTATTAAACCATATTGTCATTCATAGCCACACTCAATTCCGAATCCAAAAGCAGAGTTATCAGTTAACAACATTTATTATGAACACTAAGGTACAGCCAGATCAGAACTCAACTCATGGATGAGTGTGCTGCTACTTACACAGACATAGAATATTCCAGAATATACAAGCATTACAAACATAAGAAATTTCAAAAACCTTCCATAAATCATAAAGACTAAAGAAAAAATAATTACTAGATATTTGGTTTGATTTGGTGAGTTGCAGCATGTTAGCCAATGGTACTAAGTGTAACTGCACTCTGCATGCATCACAGTTTGTGACATTGCCCCCTCTCCTGGAGAAACAGCAACCCACTGTTTCAGGAGTTCTCACTGGGACCTACTTCAGCACCTAGGATCTACATTTTTCCTCTGTATGACAACACTGGTGGATCTTTGTGTTCTGATTGTGTTGTTGCATCCTCTTCACTATGATTAATGTCAGGTAGCACCTCCCATCAAAGCTTCGAAATAGTTGAGCCGTTCAGTGTCCATAAATGAGAAGTTCTCATCATCATTGTGTGTATCAAGACTTTAATAGAGCTTCATAGGGAGGACATGGAGGATGTCTTTCCATTTTTTCTTCTCGATGAAGGGTTACAATTGTTTACTTCGTATGTGATGTCCGATAAGTGATGAAGGATATGACACACCCCAAAGTAGTGCTTTAATAACTTTTCCAATAGTCCCCATATCCACATAGGCATAAAAATCTGTACCAAGTGTCCCGGGCTGTGTCTCACTGGTTGGTGCTTGGCTTTGGTCTTTCTTCTGGGCACCCAGGGTTCATATGTGAGCCAGTTGTCGTGCTTATTCAGTCTTGGTGATGAGGTGTTTCATGTTGTCATCCTGAGTATTGTACAATTTGAATTGGAATGATGTATCCATTTTTGTTTTGGCCTCATGACAGTGGAGCAGAAAGAATTGTGTGAAGCCTACAGTTTCATGCTTCACTGTGTTGTATGCAAATGTCACAGCTTCAACATATGTTGAGAGCACATCTGTCAGAGTCTTACAAAAGCATTCTGTTAGAACATTTGCCTGTGAGTGGTAGGCAGTTGTCATCCTGTGAGTGATGTCACAATGTAAAATTACCTCTGATATTAGTCTCGACGGAAAACTTTCCTACAATCAGATATCATCGCATGGGATGCTCTATGCTTCAGAATTATGTCTTCTAGAAGGAAGTTTGCAATTTCTGAAAGCTATGGAAGTCAGCACAGCTTTGATTAACATCACAGGTAGTCAACACAGACTATTATACGATTCCCATTTGCTAACTTTGGGAACCTCCCCAAGACATGGATTCCAGTTTGGTGAAATGGCACTGCTGCAGGTGGATGATGATGATTGGTTTGTGGGGCACTCAACTGCGCAGTCATCAGTGCCTGTACAAATTCCCAATCTGTACACAGTCCAATCTAGCCACTTTCACAAATGATGATGGACTGATGAGGACAACACAAACACCCACTTCCGAGGCAGCTGTAGGTGGAACTGGTACCAGATGCTATGGAGATAATTGAAGCACATGCCTCCATTGTTGGCTTTCCTTGCATTGACTCACATAGTGTCTGACATATAGGTAATGGTCTGGCCAGTGACATATTCATCTGATTCGAGTAACCAGGTGTAGAAACATTGTGGAAATGTTTCAGGATAGCTGACCGTAGATGAGCTGAGATGATAAGCAATGACTTCTGCCCTTTTGGGTCATAGTTCCTCTTATACAGTGCTATTTTTATTAATTGGAATTCACCTTCAAGGCTTGTACGGTTTTCAGCCCTGCTAGATCTTCTCTCTGTTCAATAACAATATCATTTAGTGCAACAATGACTAAAATTTCATCTACACTGGTGTGTTCCACCAAAAGATTCCTTGAAAGACAGTTGGCATTCTGATATTTGTGTCTACTTTTGTATACAAGTGTGATGTCATTCTCCTGAAGTCTCAGTGCCCATCTCACCATCAGCTAGATAGATCCTTCAGACTAGTCAGCCAGTGCAGAGAATGGTGGTCTATTACAATGGTGAATGGTTTGCCAAATAAACCTACATCTGCATCCAAAAAGATAATTCGCAAGCCACTGTACGGTGTGTGTCGGAGGGTACAAATAGAGTGAGGGAAAAATGACTATCTATGTGTCTCTGTATGAGCCCTAATTTCTTGTAGCTTTGTGGTCCTTACACACAATATATGTTGGCAGAAGTAGAATTGTTTGGCAGTCAGCTTCAAATGCCTGTTCTCTAAATTTTCTCAATAGTGTTCCTCAAAAAGGACATACCTTTCCCTCCAGGGATTCCCATTTGAATTCTAAAAAGCTTCTCTGTAACACTTACATGTTGTTCGAACTTACTGGTTGCAAATCTAGCAGCATGCCTCAGAATTGTTTCAGTGTCTTCCTTTAATCTGACCTGGTACGGATCCGAGACCCCTGAGCAGTATTCCTGAATAGGTCGCACCAGTGTTCTGCATGCGGTCTCCTTTACAGATGAACCACACTTCTCTAAAATTCTCCCAATAAACTGAAGTTGACCGTTCACCTTCCCTACCACAGTCCTCACAGAAATACAGCCAGAACTTGTTGATGGCACAAACAATTACAAAGCACTCGTTTTTAGTTGTAGAGAAGTTCTTCTCATACTTCAAGAATACTCTGGAAGCATATAAACTATCACCTCTTCTGCACCTTCCTGAATTTGCACTAGAACTGCAACTATACCATAACTGCTAGTGTCAGTGTGATGTTCTATCTAGACATTCTCATCATACAATACTAGAACTGGAGATGATGTTCGTACCTTCTTAAGGACAAGGCAAGCTCTTTCTTGCGCTTCGTCCCAGGTAGTTTGGCATCTCGCAGCAGTAGTTCTTGCTAGGGACATGCCCTGTTGCAGAAGTCCTTTATGAATCGCCAGCAGTGTGAGCACATTCTGAGAAAACTTCTCACATCACAAATGTGCTGAGAAAGTGAAAAATCTACAGCTGCTCTTATTTCTTCTGCATCGGGACGGACTCCATTGCCATTCAGTTGGTGCCTTGAGATTTTTATTTCTTGGGTTTTGGAGAGGCACTTTGGCAGATTCAGGCAGAGACCTGCAGTCTGAACAATATTTCGGTATGGTTGTAAGGTGGCTTCAGTGTTCTTGAAATGTCTTTGAAAAAACCATTATGCCATCCAGACAGCAAAGATATGTTGTCCATTTAAGGTGTCGAATCAGGTTGTCCATTAGACATTCGAAGGTGGCTGGAGCATTACAAAGTCGAAATGGCAAACTTTCAACTCAGAGAGGCCATCAGGTGTTATGAATGCAGCCTTTTCCCTCTCATCCTTGTCAACCTCGATTTTTCCAGGTTCCTGTATCATGTCCATAGTTGAGAAATATGTTGTTCCTTTTGAGCAGTCTGGGGTGGGCCCATTTTTTTCCTGATTTTGTTTACTTGTCAGTAGTTGATGTAGAAACAGCATGTGGCATCCTCCTCTTGCACAAGGACCACAGGAGAAGACCAAGGACACTCTGCAGATTAAGTGATGTCATTTTGCATCTTCTTCTTCACTTTCTCATGTATAATCAGTCCTTCAGTTGGCGACATCCTGTATGAATGCTGGCTAATTGGTGAATGATCCACAGTGTTGATATGGTGTTTTACAATGGGCCACTTGGTCTGTATTTTGTCCAGTTCAGATTTGAAACCATCTGAAAATTGGCGTAGAATGGCTAAGACTCGCCAGCATCATTCCCCCGTCAGGCCAGGTGCTATTAGCAGTTTAATAGTAGCTTACTCCCCTGGATTTTCTGTAGTGGTGGCAGAGAACGATTGTTTGTCATTGGCACTAAGCTGCTTTTCCTGGACTGGTTCGGCTGCCTCTGTGCACATACGTGGCAGATGTGGCTGCTTGTGACAATTAGTGATCCAAAGTTCTTGACCACCTACAAAGCTTATGATAATCATTGCCATGTAGATTTGTCTTGTGAACCTGAGCGTTGTTTTGCAATTGACAAAAGCTTCAAAGTTTAATCCAGCATCTCACTTGATGGCAGCATGATAACAATGTCTTTATTGGTAAACAACCACCCAGTGCAATCTTTGTTGTGTGTGCTTGTTGGAATAGCTTTTCCAATGTGGAACTGTGATATTCCACAGTCTATGACTGTGTCTGATGTTTGCAAGAAGCCCCATCTGTGAATAACAATGTGCTAAAATGGCAAATTTGGAGGCCCGTATTCTGTCATTGGTAGTTATTCTTTCTTCACATTCCTTTCAGATAAATGTCTTTCCTGTTTGTGATTTTCAGCACAATTGCTTTTGTATCACGCAAGATAGTCTTTAGCTGATGACGATAAGCATTCAACATTGCCGATAAGGAAGCCCCCGAGTCAACTAGTGCCCAGACCAGTTGGCCATCAGTAAAATTTCCTGATATTGTGATGACTTTCATCTATGGCGGCCTCACCTCCATAGTTGGTCACCTCACTTAGCTTTTCTGAATGTGGCAGCTCGGTGAGTGGCTGGTATCTTTGTACGGTGACAGGGAATGGCTACAATGTGTTCAGGAGCAACCTTTCCAAGGCATTCTGAGGGTCTTTGTCCCAAAGGTTGACTGTTGTGAAAAGAACCATTGTGATGGTTGATATCTGGGGTGTAGTAGTCATCAAAAATTCATCTTATTTCTCTGCAGTAATGTACAACATGTCCAGGGCATCTACAGTGGAAACACACTGGTGAACTGTTCTCTTTCCTCCAAATGTGTGTTCTTGTGTGGGACAGTGTACTTGGTAGAGAAGTTGGTTGTACCTGTGATGTTCAGGTGATATAGGGTTGTTGTATGATAACTGCAGAATAAGTCTGTCCAAGTTTCTTCTCCGCGCATTCAACTGGTGATGAAGATATGTGCTACAGGTTGGCACACATCTTCATCAACATTCATATTACCTCCATATGCATGGGGTCAACATTCATTGCTGTTATCTCGTGTGTACTCAGCCTGAGAGCTCTGGTTGCCATAAAATTTGGTCTCTCTTTTTTTTGCTAGGTGACGTACAAGAGAGCCATTGTCATGGCGGTCTTCCACAACTGCAATAGGGACCACATTTGGGAGTCGGTCATACTTCTTTCATCCGACCCCTTTTCTGTTGTTTTTCCTTGATCCCTGGCATCATTTGATGAATTCTTCTGATGTTGTGATATCCTTTATCAGAAGGGCTTGGTACATGTCTTCTGTGACCCCTATCATCATGTGTGACATTTTGTCAGCTTCTTTTATATTCAGATTCATAATGTGGTATATGGTCAAAACATTCTGTATGTAAGACTGCATCATTTTCCATTGACAGTGGACACTGTTCTTCCACTAAGAGAAGTTGCTGATGATTGTCAGCAAATGTTTTTCTCAGTTTGGTATGGAATTTGTTCCCACTATTGAGGTTCTCTTCATTGTTCTCGAATCACTGCTGGGCTGTGTTTGCCAAACACATAATGGAACCCCATCTATTGTATTTGGCGAAGTTGTAGAGTCCTTTCAGGCATTTAGTCAGGTCCTGGTTAGCTCCTCCAGAATACACTGATGAATGCACAATGTACAGCTGACTTGTTGCTGTTTTTAGAATCCATTGGTATTCTGAATATACAAACATTGGAAAAGATGTACTGCTTGTATTCTGATTCCTGTCCATTTCTGTTACCTGATTGGAACCACAGTGACATATCGGTATATGTTTTAAAGTACCCAGCACCTCCACCAAATGCTGTAACATTGTAACTACTCTCAAGTCCAAATCTGAAACCAGGATTGTCATTGAAGTACAATAGTTAGCACTGAAAGAGTGTTTATTATGAACACCAATGTACAGTCAGAACTGACCTCAACTCTTGGATGGAGAGTGCTACTATTTATACAAACATCAAATATTCCAGAATATGTAAGCATCAGAAATGTGAGAAATTCCAGAAATAATAAATACTAATTAACAAATAATTGATAGTGGTCAATTTGATTTGGCGATCCACAGAACATAAGTCAGCAATGCTAACTACTGTGTCGCAATCTCCATGCTGCACAGCTTGCGGCAGTATCTCCTGAACTCAGTAATTTCTAAGAAGTAGAATAAGTCCATCCCATAATTAATTTCATCACAGATGAATTTAGCTTTTGATGCCACAGCTCATCCCAGTAAATAAAATCAAAGACAGTTGGTCACAGAATCAGCTTTACACTCTTGCTGACAGTTGATAAAACCATTTGCACTAGGAAAGAAAGAATGCTCTATCCAGAGTGCAATACTTTTCCATTGTGTAATGTCCTCCTTGATAGATAGGTATCTCAAAATAATGGCTGACAAAAGTTGCATTCATGTAAGATATGAAATGTAGTAGTATTCTGTATGGTTTTTAACAGAATTCTATATTCAGAATAGTTATGAAAGTAATCATTTCCCTCATAGCCTTTGCACCAAGCAAGGGGCCACAGATGTAAGAACAGTTTGCTCGCATTTGGCACAAGCAGGGGTCAGTGTCCCATTAGGTTCTCTGCAAGGTCAATTTAAATACTCAGTCATCAATTATTTTGCAGAGACTTGTTCTAGTTTTTTTATATGGCCATCTAAATTAAGTTTTATTTCTGTAGAATCATAGCAATCAGCTGATTGTTTCATTTCTTGCGAGAGTCTGCTGCCATTTCATTCCCTTATTGCTCTGTTGATTTGGTATACACATGCCCGCGATATCAAGATGAACTATTCCAATTTCTGATATTATTTTTAAATAGACTGTTTTGGAACTTCCATACGTTACAGAGAAGTAATCTTTTGCCAGGCACATACTTCTATATAGACCTAAGATAATGCTCATAATATATGAATTTTTCTAAAAAATTGTTTCTTATGGTGCATTTTAACTGTTATTATACAGTGTAGTTTTGTAAGATAAATTTAAATTTGAATTATAGAACTCAGGATGGGAGGAAGGCAGTTCACTTTGTTCGCAAATTTAAAGCCATAATTTCTTTATTCTTGAATGTTACCTCAGAAATTGGTAGCCATTAAGATAGAAGAAAAGGATAGAAAAGTCTGTGACTGCTAAAAGTGACTTAGATTTATCATGTGTCTTTGTATGATTGTTAATAGAAAATGTTGAAGCTGGACAAATGATGATTTTCATATAGAGCTCTTTCTTCAATAAAATATTAGACAGCTGAACACCAAATGCAAGTGTCATAGTAATGTCCATTGTAGGCAGATCTAATAGTTTGTGAGTTACATATATACAGTTTGTTTAGTGAAGCTACAAGAGAAGGTTGATGTTGTGTGTCAATAGGCCAGTGACTTTGCAGGTGAGAGAGTGATATGGTCACAGGTACAGGTCCTAAAGATGTAATCTGAACAACACTGGTACTTCTTGATTTTTGTAAGAAATTACAATTATTTGGTTGGTTGTCACTACAACAAAAGGTTAGCCATTTAAAATATCGTTAGTAATTGTGCAATGATATCATGAGTTTGTAAAGCATTACCACTAACTAATTTAAATTATATTCTTTTCCTTGTAGGCATTACATGCAGATTTATTCCCAAGTAAGTCAAGTTTGCAGTTGAAAATCAGAGAAGTACGTCAGAAGATGATGGCTCAGAGCAGCCAAACTCCAGTGACCCCTGGTAGCATGCCCAGTCCACTAGCATCAAGTACTGATTCGACTTCAACAACTCCAGGTATTATTGAGGACCACTCTATTCTCTACATAATTATTGACTTTGTTAGCTGCATCAATTTCTTCACACATTTGAATTTGAGGTCTTCATTTAATATTACATTTCTCTTTGGCATGCTGAAATTTGTTCTCATTTTGTGTAAAAGCTGTCTGTAGAAAATATTATCTCCTTACTGCAGCTTTCGTTATGTGGCTGCTGTAAAGATGTAGTGAATGCCTGGTCAGGATTGACAATATATGGACATCCTTAAGGATTTGATTGTGTTTTTCAAGGACCATAAGGAATTTATTCAGTGTATAGATTACATGTGGGTGACTAGGGTTGTTTGCAAGGCTATCAGCCTGTGTTAATGGGACAGGGAGACGATCACTTTAGAAATGTAACTTTACCATTTCAAACCTAAATCTTTACAGTAGTTGTGAAGGAAATGCACACTAGCTTTATGATGCAAGAAAAAACTTATGGCATGGGCTGCACATTATGGCAATGCCCAGCAGTCAACATGTGATCTCTCCAACGTTCCCCATTGGCTATACACAGCAAGCACATTACATTACGTTAATTGTATTCCATGGATTCCACAGAAAGCGGTCTCGGGGATGTAGAAACAAGTCTGTGACATAATTACCTGTATCACTTCTTAGAGTTCTGCCAAGTCAAAGGGTTTATTAAGTGTGTGACAAATTACAGTTATTGTAATTTTAATGTCTTTTAGCTGATTTGTGTCTAGAGGATGGTCACGCATTTGTTGCATTACCCTGTAAATTATTCTCATAACTCCTAATAATTATCAGTTGCAGGCAAGGTTACGTTCATGGTGTAAATAATGTTGCCAACACCAGCTGGTTATCATTCAGATGTAAAAATGTTTATTAAACCTTGGTTTAATATTGCGAGAGAAACGATGACTGGCAGAGTCACTAGCTAGATTGTGAAAGTGCAAAGTTCACAAAGCTATGTGGAGAATCAAATAGTCCATACATGATGTTGCTCAAAGTCGTAATCCACTAAACTAGCTGTCGGGACTCTTCTGGGTTTCAGAACTCCTGCAGAAAATCTTACAACTCTGAACATGATGCAACTCAAAGTAAGGGTTAACAAAGATAACTGTCTAGAACTCTTTTAGGTTTCTACACTGATCACTTAAAAATTTCAGTCACAATCGTGACTGACACATCGCTTATCAGTGCATCTGTCCACCCTCAGTGATCTCAAAGCAAACTGTTCTCAGTCGGTATGGTTGCTACCCTTAAATAGACACAACCTGTACTGAAAATCACAAATATACATTGAAATTATTGCTACTACACATGTTAGACATGAAATAAAACTAGAAGTTTGCCTACTTTCCCATGGTGGCAGATGTTTACTGGGGTCATTGGTTTTCTCATTATTTACATTTTAATCAGTGAGATGGTTAACTTACCCTTATTTGCTGTTATCTGTCATCAAACATAAATAAGCTTTAAATTTTGCAGATAACTGTGGTTGTGTACTGCCTCATACTGGCACTATATTTACTCAATTTGTAATTTATTTACCAGAGAAATACGGTTTTTTGTCCTTGGATTCAACAGTCCAACTCATAACTCAATATATGTTACAGTAATAAATATTCTTAAATGTTATTTCAGTAGTGCTCTTCAAGCACTATTAACAACTGATTCTTTAAAACTGGTTAATTTGTTTGGAAGTTATTAATTTTTAGAGCTAATATGTATATTAAAATCTTACATCAACTCACTGTATGCTTCAGTAAGTGATACTGAGCACTGGAGAGGCAGGATCCCCACATTGACCGAAAATGTAGAATGTCTGAATCAAAATAGTGTGCCTCTGTGTTGTGCGCAGTGACTGTCTCATAAATTTCGCCATTGCATTCAAATGATAGTCTGAGTGACACCTCGCACTAATTAAACAAAACTTTTCTTAAAAAAACAAGAATATTGTAAACGTTGTCATCATAGCTGAAATACGTTTCTTTACAATTCTCCCATTTGATTCCTTGTGCTGCATCTGTCCTTCCTACAACTAGTTTCTTCCAAGCCACATACCTTTGTATGTTTTATTGGGTGGATTGCTTCCACTCATTGATGATCAGTGATATCATTAAACAGTAATTGGTCTGTCCACTTATTTATGTGCAATACGTGACATTTCTTTATGTTGGAGCCAACTGCAGTTCCCCTCACAAAGTGTCATTTCTCTGCAGACCGAATTGCCATTCACTACAGCTTTGTGGTATTGTAACATCCCTGTATGCAGCAACATTGTCCAGGAGTAGTCTCATGAAATTTCTAAGCTTATCCAATGGGCTGTGAACACCAAGTTAACTCCGACATGTCCCTGTGTGTGTCAGGAGCTACTTCAACTGACATCTCCCTTTTGAAAATAATGTACTGAGTTATACTTGCTAGGAAATCTTCTGTCCAGTTACAAAGTTGGTTCACTGTTCAGTATAGACAACAGTGTATGAATGTGTGAAACTACTTCAGAAGTTCAAGGAAGTTGTTACGCTGAATATCACTGTTTAGTCCCATGTGAATCCCACAGACAAACCTGCAGAGTTCTATGTAGTAGCAGCTTTCAGAATCCATGTTCTTTTCGATGGAGGTGATTTTTCTCCTACCAAATGATCATAATGTATTTTGTTATATCTTTCAGTTTCTAAATTTGATCGTGTGTGCAGTTGGACCACCTTCGAGTTGCTGTTTATCAAATGTTGCTGAAACCACATGTTCCTGAAATAGCTCAAAAATCATCACATTGTCACTTAGTTTCATAGCTAACTAGTGTACCCAAATGTCAGACCTCACTTGCACATGGTGCACCCTGCCCTTGACTGATGAGAGTCTGGTGACTGAATGACTCCAGGATAGAGAGTCCAGCACTACAATGCCAATGGCTCTGCAGGGAGGTGGGTGAGCTAGTAGTGGTTATGGCCCACTCTCCTCCTCAGGGCAGGAAACTTCTCCTAAAGATTGATGAGCCACCTATGGTCAGTGGCATAGCAATCCTCCAACAGCAGACCAAGCATTAAGACAGTAAGTCCAATGTTGACTGGAATGTTGTTGAAGTCAGCAGTGACCAGGAATCCTTCAAACATATTACAACACTTGCTACTGAACATAGTTCCTAGGTCATCGAGATAGGCGCATTTATTGAAGTGAAGTGCTGCAACGTTCTCACCCTGAAAGAACTCGGGCATAGCAGTCTTCCAACAATATACTGACTTGCTTATAGAAGTCCTGCAACAATCAAGAAGTTTGACAGGGACAGGATTGTGATGTCCGGAAACGTCTAGTTTTAGCTTGGCATGTAGGCAGTATGTGTGTGATCAGTCATCTTACTTGGGTTGTAGCTGTAGAGAATTTAACTGTTGCATCTACAACTAAGCAGTTCTATTTAGGGTCCATTCTGCATACCTCATATGGAGAAGGGGCTATAAAATATACCCTAAACGTAGTCAGCCACTTCTTGCTGGATAGCCACATCCAGTGGCATCACCAAATGGAGTCAAACTAATAAAAAATTACATTTTTGCAACATGGAATGTAATAACACTGACTGATGACCCTGCAAATGAGAGGCCAAAAAGGAGAACAGCTACTGTGGGCAGAGAGTTATGAAGACGTAACACTGACGTAGCAGCACTCCAGGAAACTTTTCATACTGATGAAGGTCAGTTTCATGAACTAGGTGTGTGATCCACTTTCTTCTGGAAGGAGAAAGCTACTAGTGAGCTTCGAATACACAGAGTGGCTTGTGTATAAAGAATAAGCTTCTCAGGGACATGTAGGAGTTTCTAGCTGTGGGTAATGAAAGTCTCATGGCATTAAAATTTGAACTGCATGGGAACCAGCATACCACCATGATCATTGCTCCCACTCTACATTCTGAGTATGCCATCAAAGAAACACACTAATTCATTCTAGATGACATCCTATCAAACATCCACTGCCAAGACAAAATAATCTTACTTTGTGATTTTAATGCTAGCGTGGGTAACGATAAAAAACTGTGGAATTGTGTCACTGGGAAGGAGTTGGCAGCAAAAACTGCAGTGGTATTAGACTCCTCCCAAAATGTGCTGAACATGGATTAACGATTACCATCATCATCTTTCATGGAAATAATCACTACAAAACATCACAATAGCATCCTAGATCGAAACAATGGCATCTCATTGACCGCGTAATTGTCAGCAAGAAAAATCTGCACGATATTTTCATCGCTAAAGCATGGCAGGAACCAGTGACTGTTGGACAGATTGCTGACTTATTAGATCTGCCATGCATATTTCAATATCCACCCAGAGGAGGAAACAAAAGAAGACTTTTTGTGCATCTTCATATTATCGCAGCACAAACACTGATCCATAAAATTTCGGGCGTGCAGCTGCATAAATTTGACTTCTTGTTCTAAGTCACTACAAATGAAACTGACTGTGGGTATAAGGAAAGCAGAAGAAGGTACAGAAAGTTTTAAATCCATGGCTTTTCTGCCATATGTGGGAAGCCTATCATCAAAAATAGGATGGATCCTCTGTAAGCACGAAGTGAAATTGATTTTTTGCCTTCCACCAAAGACAACAGCACACCTGGGTTCCGCTAAAGATGATTTGGTGCTTCAGAAGCCTGGGGTTTACAAGATTATCTGTGAATGCAACCATTGATATATCAGGCAGATGACAGGTACTGTCCAGGAGAGATGCATAGAGCACCGCAGGTACACCCATCTCTTACAACCTAATAAATCTGCAGTGGAAGTGCAGTGTAAAGACACTGGGCACTCTATGGTGTACGATAACATCAAAATTTTAGCCTTGACTTAATTTTTATGGGACTCAATAGTGAAGGAAAAAATTGAAATTCGGTTGGCGATGAATTTAATTCACTCTGAAGATGGCTGGACGGTATTCAGCCTAAATATTAGAAGAAAAGGTTGAATTTATGCAGCTGCATACCTGTAATGTTATGGATCAAAAGAAGTTTGACAAGTCACAATATGCCTCACAATATGGGAAACAGCAGTTTCATCAGATACTGTCTAGGGAATGCCATCGCCGGCCGCAGTGGTCTCGCGGTTCTAGGCGGTCAGTCCGGCACCGCACGACTGCTACGGTCGCAGGTTCGAATCCTGCCGCGGGCATGGATATCTGTGATGTCCTTAGGTTAGTTAGGTTTAAGTAGTTCTAAGTTCTAGGGGACTGATGACCACAGGTGTTAAGTCCCATAGTGCTCAGAGCCATTTGAACCATTTTTGGAATGCCATCATGATGTAACACAACTTGGCGACCGCTATTCTGGATACCTGCAATGAAACATTAACAATATAAGACTGCTTTGATTTTATCAAACAAGATCCGGAGTAGGCGGAAGAAACATAATGAAGACCTTCCGATTCAGGAATTGCACTCATGAAAGAACATATTGGCTCCCCACCAACATTAGATGAAGTGTGCTAATATTATGTGAATCTGAGTGTGCTATCAATCAAGCAAAACAACACCCCCTGCGGGTTCGGGGGTAAGAATAGGCCCACGGAATTCCTGTCTGTCATAAAAGGTGACTAAAAGGAGTCTCAAACTTTTTGGCCTTATGTGATGGTCCCCTGTTGGGTTTGACCTCCATCTCTCAAAATTTTCCGAAGAGCGAGCCGATTGGGGAAGGGCGCCTTACTTGGTGCATTGTGTCCATCTTGCGATCAGACCTTACGCCAGCTTATACACCATTGAATTGCAGTCCTGTCCACTCTCCATCTCTTCGGCATGACTGTTTCTGAGTGCAGATTACACCTTGCACTGTGCAGTGCCTCTTTCTGCACCAATGGCGACCATGGACCACATGTTACCTAACATCCAGCACGGTAGCCAGTCCATTGTGGTGGGGCGGCCATGTACCCTGTTGGTTGTAGCCCCCTGACAACACAGGGATCGCTCTACTGATGCCTGCGCTGTTCACTCCCCACGTATGCCAAGGAGTAGATGCCTATCCACCAGGGGTATCGGGACTCCCGGCAACAGCCATCCTGCCAGGTGGCTCTTGCCATGGCTGGGTGGCGCCCGTGGGGAGGACCCTTGGTCGGAATAGGTGGCATCAGGGTGGATGACCCGCAATGAAGCGTGGTACATCGTCTCTCGCTGGTGGCCAGCCGCCAGCAGTCTCTAAGCGTTCTCGGGCTCAGTTTAAACGCTCAGAAGTACGATCCGAAAACGTTCCCCTCCCTGGCCACACCGTGGTAGGAACGTAAATCTCAGGATGGCAGTAGCAGTTATTTGCCCCGCTTCTTAGTTTGTACGAGGGCTGATGGGGAGTCTTTTCTCTCCATGAAACCTCAGTTCTTCGTCGGGCATTTAGAGGACAAGTTTGGGGAAGTGGAGGGCTTGTCAAAAATGCGCTCTGGGTCGGTCCTGATACAAACGGCATCCTCTGCCCAGTCACGACAGTTACTCGCTTGTGACAAGTTGGGGGATGTTGCCATTACGATCACACCTCATAAGAGTTTAAATATGGTCCAGGGAGTTATTTACCATAAGGATCTTCTTTTGCAGTCTGATGAAGAGCTGCGCGCCAATTTAGAGCGCCGAGGTGTACATTTCGTCTGGCGCGTTCATCGGGGTCCGAAGGAAAATCAGATTGCTACCGGTGCCTTCATCTTGGCCTTCGAAGGGGATACATTACTGGAAAAGGTCAAGGTGATGGTCTACCGATGTGACGTTAAGCCCTATATCCCTCCCCCGATGCGGTGCTTTAAGTGCTGGAAGTTCGGCCATATGTCTTCTCACTGCACTTCCAGCCTTACATGTCGAGATTGCGGACGCCCATCACATCCCAATGCTCCATGTGCCCCGCCTCCCATCTGTGTCAACTGCGGGGAGCACCATTCACCTTGCTCGCCAGACTGCCGAATTTACCACAAAGAGCGTAAAATCATGGAATACAAGACCCTGGACCGACTGACCTATACTGAGGCCAAAAGGAAATACGACCGACTCCATCCTGTGAGAATGACATCTTCCTATGCTGCTGCTACAACATCTGTGCTATCCCCGTCTGTTTCTCCAATTGTGGCCGGATCAACGAGTATTACAACTCCTCCTGCCCCCTCGCCAGTGGGGGGCTCTACCCACTGGGTTGCTCCTGCGCCACCTACCTCAGGAGCAACAACATCCCACCCATCGGGGACGTCCGTCCCCACTTCTAAGCTGGAGAAGTGTCCAACTTCTTCGGCTTCTCACGCTCGCAAGGGGTCCCTTGGGTCCCTCCCTTCCCAGGTTTCCCCCAGCGAGAAGGCTGACAACCGACAGTGGCGTAAGTGCCCACAATCAGCTGGTCGTAGGGCTTCACGATCCTCCTCCGTCCCGGAGACTGAATCGGTGAAGCCCTCCCAGCCAGTGCGACCCAAGGAACGGCGTGAGAAACCCAAGAAGAAGAGCTCTCAGCCCAAGGAACTCGCGGTGGCAGCCATCCCACCGCAACCTTCCAGCTCTGTGTCTGAGGACGAGATGGAGATTCTGGCGTCCGCTGATGACCTCGATCTCGCCAGTCCCTCAGACGTCATGGAAAGCACTATCACAGGTGCTCAATCGGAGGCAGCAGGTGACCCAGCGGCGTAATCTCCCTTCCCAGTCCCGTCAAGCCTTTCTCAGCCATAGACAACGCCCTCCTCCAGTGGAACTGCAGTGGTTTCTTCCACCATCTAGCTAAGCTCCGCCAACTTATCAGCCTTCACCCTTTCCTCTGCATTGCTCTGCAGGAAACTTGGTTTCCAGCAATGCGAACCGCCACCCTCCGTGGCTATCGGGGTTATTTTAAGAACCGGGCAGCTTATGAAAGTATGTCTGGTGGCGTCTGCATATATGTCCGGAACTCTCTTCACAGCGAGTCTGTCCCTCTCCAAACACCTTTAGAGGCTGTCGCTGTTCGGGTGTGGACGCCACAGGCTGTTACCGTCTGCAGTCTTTACCTTCCACCGGATGGTGATGTCGCGCATCATGTCCTGGCTGCTCTGATAGCCCAATTGCCGCCACCTTTCTTGTTACTCGGCAACTTTAACGCCCATAACCATCTGTGGGGTGGGTCAGTGGCAACAGGTCGAGGCGCCATCGTTGAGCATTTATTGGCGCAGTTCGATCTCTCGATATTAAATGATGGTGCCTTCACACACTTCAGTGTGGCGCATGGCACATACTCCGCCATTGACCTCTCCATCTGTAGCCCTAGCCTCTTACCGTCTGTCCAATGGAGACTGCATGACGACCTGTGTGGTAGTGACCACTTTCCGATCTTTCTGTCACTGCCACAGCGTCAGTCTTCTGGGCGCCCTAGCAGATGGGCTCTGAATAATGCTGACTGGGACTTGTTCTCCTCCACTGCTGCTATTGAGCCTCCCTCTAACAATGACATTGATGCAGTGGTTCAATTGGTCACCACCGGCAACGTTACTGCCGCAGAATCTGCCATTCCCCGTTCTTCTGGGTCCCCTCGGGGGTGGACTGTGCTTTGGTGCTCGCCTGAGATCGCTGAAGTGATTAAAGCTCGCCGGCGGGTGCTCCAGCGTCACAAGCAACATCCCTCACTCAAACACCTTATCGCCTTCAAACGGCTGCGTGCACGAGCCCGCCAACGCAAGCAGGAGTGCTGGGAGAGGTATGTGTCCACCATTGGCCTCCATGTCACTCCATCGCAGGTCTGGGCCAAGATTCGACGCCTCTATGGCTATCGGACCCCTTTCAGCGTCCCTGCGCTCTCACTGAATGGAGCAGTTTGTACTGACTCCGATGTCATTGCAAACCACTTGGCAGAGCACTTTGCTCTGAATTCCCCTTCTGCCAACTACCCCTTGGGCTTCCGCTCCATTAAAGAGTGGATTGAACGTCGGAGTCTTTCTTTTCGCACCCACCATCCTGAATTGTACAATGTTCCATTCAGTGAATGGGAATTTCTCGGTGCCCTCGCCGCTTGTCCTGATACCGCTCCTGGGCCAGATAGCATCCACTCTCAGATGCTGAAACACTTTTCAGTGGACTGCCAGCGACGCCTCCTCGACCTTTACAACCGCATTTGGGTCGAGGGTGAGTTTCCGTCGCAATGGCGGGAATGTCGTGTTGTCCCCATTTTGAAACCGGGGAAGAACCCTTTGGAGGTGGACAGCTACCGTCCCATTAGCCTCACCAACGTTCTTTGCAAGTTGCTTGAATGGATGGTGAGCCAGCGCTTGAATTGGGTACTGGAGTCTCGGGGCCTTCTGGCTCCATCTCAGGGTGGGTTCCTTAAAGTCCGCTCCACCACTGACAATCTGGTGAGCCTGGAGTCGGCCATCCGTACTGCCTTTGCCCGCCGTCAGCATCTGGTCGCTGTCTGTTTCGACATGCGGAGGTCGTATGATACGACGTGGCGTCATCACATCCTTTCTACACTTCATGGGTGGGGTCTTCCTGGCCCTCTGCCGATCTATATCCGCAATTTTCTGTCGTATCGTACCTTCCGGGTGCACGTCGCGGCCTCATATAGTTCCTCCCAAGTCCAGGAGAACGGTGTGCCACAGGGTTCTGTTCTCAGTGTCTGTCTGTTTTTAATAGCCATTAACGGGCTCGCTGTGGCCGTGGGAAATTCTGTCTCCGCTTCCCTGTATGCTGACGACTTCTGCCTTTACTACAGCTCTATTGGCATTGCAGCTGCTGAACGTCAGCTACAGGGCACAATCCGCAAGGCGCAGTCTTGGGCTGTAGCGCATGGTTTTCAGTTTTCGGCAGCCAAGACGTGCGTTATGGATTT
Organism: Schistocerca gregaria; assembly: GCF_023897955.1. Taxonomy (NCBI): domain Eukaryota; kingdom Metazoa; phylum Arthropoda; class Insecta; order Orthoptera; family Acrididae; genus Schistocerca; species Schistocerca gregaria. Next base: position 519,861,134 of record NC_064931.1, on the reverse strand, counting down.
CTGCCGGTGACGCACTGTTCACCCGGAGCCGCGGCTTTATCTCGACGTCGAGCTTCTTACAGTGGTGGAGTTACATAGGTTTTTGGGGGTGGTTTTTGATGCCCGGTTGACTTGGCTGCCTCATATTCGGCAGCTTAAACAGGCGTGTTGGCGGCATCTAAATGCTCTGCGATGCCTGAGCCACACCAGGTGGGGCACCGACCGATCTACTCTCTTATGGCTTTACCAGTCATTAATCCAGTCCCGTCTGGACTATGGGAGTCTGGATTATGGCTCAGCATCCCCATCTCCGTTGCGGGAGCTGGACCCAATACTCCGCAGTGGGATACGCCTTGCCACTGGTGCCTTCCGAACCAGCCCTGTGGACAGCATACTTGTGGATGCAGGTGTCCCTCCACTGCGGTTACGACGCCAACAATTACTGGCTGCTTATTCTGCCCATGTTTTTAGCTTGCCTGGGCATCCAAATTGTTGTGTCCTGTTCCCGCAGTCAGTCGTCCATCTGCCAGAACGTCGGCCCCGGTCGGGTTGTCCGATCGCCGTACCCATCAAACAGCTTCTCTACAGGCTTGGGTGTTTCCCTGTACCACCTCATTTCCGGGCCGCTCTGCATGCACCCCCGTGGTGTGTGCCTCGCTCTTGCCTTCGGCTCGACTTGGCACAGGGCCCGAAGGACTCAGTCCCTCCGGAGGCCTTCCGACGCCGCTTTTATTGCATCCTGGACACGTATCAGGGCTCTGGCGTTGTCTAGACCGATGGTTCGATGGTTGCTGGTCATGTCGGTTATGCACTAACTCTAGGAGACCATTCTGAGCCACTGGACTCGCATTCGAGAGGACGACGGTTCAATCCCGTCTCCGGCCATCCTGATTTAGGTTTTCCGTGATTTCCCTAAATCGCTTCAGGCAAATGCCGGGATGGTTCCTTTGAAAGGGCACGGCCGATTTCCTTCCCAATCCTTCCCTAACCCGAGCTTGCGCTCCGTCTCTAATGACCTCGTTGTCGACGGGACGTTAAACACTAACCACCACCACCACCATTCTGAACAACGTTCGTTGCCGGCTGGCTGCAGTGTTTACACTGCTGAGCTGGTCGCCGTCTTTCGTGCCCTAGAGTATATCCACTCCTGCTCAGGTGAGTCCTCCGTTATCTGTAGCGATTCCCTGAGCGGTTTACGAGCTCTCGACTAGTGTTTCCCTCGTTCTCGTCTGGTGATGGCTATCCAGGAGTCCCTGCATACTCTTGCCCGTTGCGGCAGATCTGTGGTCTTTGTTTGAACCCCGGGCCACGTTGGGATACCTGGAAATGAAACTGTTGACCTCCTGGCGAAAGAGGCCACCAGCGCACCATCTCTGGAGATTGGTCTCCCGGCGACTGATTTGCGGGCAGTCTTATGCCGCAAAGTTCTCTCGCTTTGGGATGCTGAATGACGCGGTCTGGCCACCCCTAACAAACTCCGTGCCGTCAAGGACACGATGACTGTGTGGCACCACTCCTTGCGAGTCTCTTGCAAGGAGTCTGTCGTCCTCTGCCAACTGTGCATTGGGCACACACGTATGACCCACGGCCACTTATTGCGCCGTGTGGACCCCCCTCTATGCCGCTGCGGCTTGGCATTGACAGTGGCCCACGTTTTGTTGGACTGTCTACTTTTATCTGTGCTCAAGCAGACGTTTGCGCTGCCTGACACGCTCTCTGCTATTTTATTAGATGACTCTGTCATGGTGGACTTGGTTTTGCATTTTATTTGGGCAGGGGGTTTTTATCCTTTAATCTGAGTGTTTGTTTTTTATTGTTGATTCTGGCTTTTAGCCTCTGATTTTAAATTGAGTTTTTAATGTGTTCTTGGTGGTTGGCTTTTCCTCTTTTTTTTCTCCATGGTCGGCCAACCACTGTCACACTGTGTGTTTTAATTTGTTTTGTCTGGTCTCTGTCAGAGTATTTCATGTTCTGTTTCGTCTGCTGTCTTTCCTGTTGTTCATTTTTTTTTAATATTCTCTTAAGTGGTTTTAGTTTTTATGGAAAAAGAGACCGATGACCATAGTAGTCTGGTCCCTTTAATCCCACAAACCAACCAACCAAGCAGAACAACACAGGCTACTCATCCTGATAATTTACCAGTGGATGCTCTCCAAGACGATGGTCATGAACTCATGGTAAAGTTGCAGGTATCTTCTGTGATCTTACAAAATATTTTACTCTGTGAACCATGCCTTGCTTATCTACAAATTAGACAAATAGGGGATTAAGGGCATCTCATCATACTTGCACAACAGAAAACACTGGGTGACTACAATGTGAAATGCAGTGAGCTATTATTCTAAATGGAATACCGTATCACAAAGTCTACTCAAGGCTCCCTACCTGGGACTAAATGTGGACAATAACTTAACCTGGAATACACATACTGCCTGCCTACCAAATAAACTAAGCAATTTTGCATTTGCAGTGCATATAATAGCAAATTCTACTGACTTGAGTTCACAAAAATAGCATATCATAGTTATTTTGAATTTGTCATAAGGTATGGTATAATTTGTTGGAGAAGTTCAAATAGTGTATCTCGAATACTGAAGCTGCAGAAGAAGATTACCAGATATATGTGTACTGCACAGGACACAGAATCTTGTCGCCCGTTATTTTGGATGCAGCAAATTGTAACTGTTCTCTCCATTTTCATGTATAAAATTATAATCTTCCTACACAGCATACAGCAATTATATGAGGACAATCATATTAACCACACACATAACATGAGAAATAAAAATAATTTTATGCTACCCATCCTCACCGTCTTCACCCTCTTGTTGCCCAAAGTTGATTTATTAATTTTTGGAGGAAGTCAATAATGTGGGTGACTGGTCACATTTTCACAGCACTTGCCATGCTGAAATAGTGGCACACTGCAGCGAGTGACAGGGACAGTCGAATTTAAATAACCAGTTTGGTAAATAATAAAAATACTCATATCTTTCGTTGCTCTTCTTGTTGTGTGTAGATGGTTTGTTGTGCATTTGCTTTCTGTGCTTTATCTCTCTCTAGTCATCTATAGAAAGATTGGGTTGCTGTTTCAGTCACACTTCAAACTCGTACATTCTACAGTCCAAAAGCACAAAAATTTACCTATAACAACATGTAGCCAAAAAATTATCTCATATTGATCTATTTATGCAAACCAATTTTTGGAACATACATTTCATAAATAAAATACAATTAACTGTCTACCCTTTTTTGAGAAGCCCATAATCATCACTGTAATTACATTAAATATTTGTAAATGTTGACATTTAAACTTTTTTGTATAGCTGCGTAGTAGTGGATTTTTGGTTTCTATGTCTTCTGTGCAGTATCATCCACTTCGTATGATCCAAGATTAGTTAGTGCAGGTATCTCACCGTAAACAGTTTTACTACACCACCCACCAGTTTAAATTATATGCATGGACTCCACAGTATATGGGGATGACAATGTATAACAAGTTAATCGGTAAAAACATACTTGATATGAAGCCAGAGTGTCTAAAAACAAGGTTACAGCAGATTCTGTGGGAGAAATGCTACTATTCAGTACAAGAATTCATAGAGGATGAAATGATAACTTGAGCAAAGGGTAATTAAGTGTTAGTCTTTTTATTGTATGTATGTATAACAAAATTGTATTATTATTATTATTATTATTATTATGCTGTTCGTTAACATCAGCTGTTCTATGTTTATAGTGAAATTTTACCACAATTTTGTTGTTTCTTCCGTACCTGAAACTAATGATTTGGATTATGTATGGTATGAGACTAATAAATCACAATTCACCATAAGACACGCACATAAACTGATGCCTCTTGCTTTCAAAAATACTGTGGTGGTCCCATATTTAAGAAAGGAGATCACACAGACTACAACTACTGCCATGGAATATTGTTCCTGTTTAGTTTGAGAAAGCTAATTACTCATGTTCTCACATATTGTGCTATGCTCTTGGTGGAGGAATTACTACCAGAGTATGACTTCAGGCCTTCTAGTGGAACAACAAATACCATATTCACATTTCGACAGTTTCAGGAAAAATGCAAGGAACAAAATATACCTCTTTACAGTGCCTTTCTTTTCACCTCAATAAGGCTTTTCGCTCCAAAAATCATGAAACATTGTGAAAGATTTTAGCTCTGTGGAGTTTTTAACAGAAATTTATTGCCATCTGGAAACTACACATACATGGCAGCAGCAGTCATTGGTAAAGACTGTGTTGATAGGCTATTCCATATCAGTACCAGTTTTATTAAGGATATGTGACTTTCCCCATGTAATTTTCTGTGTATGTTGCCTCTGTGATGCATCCAGTCAAAGATGGTCTTCCTCTAAGAATATAGTTAACTTAATGAATGGATGGGAGATTGTTTAATTTGAACTGTTTAAAAACAAGGACACTTTTAACATTTCGTACAGCATTAGTTGAGTTACAGTAAGCTAATGAAAATGAAGATGTATCTCAGTTCGAAGAACAACTAGTGTTAATCCTGAATACCTTCTCCACAGCATAAAGAAAGACTGGTCTTTAATTGAATACCAACAAAACATAATCCTTCACGAACCAGCACCTCAGGAAGCACAAAGAAATAGCAGATTCACCATTGGCAGCGTGTTTCTTCAATTAGTCAACACCTTTCATTACCTTTGCAGCATCCTCTCATCCAGTTCACCTGTAGATTAAAAAATTTAATACAGAGTTTAATCATGCTGGAGCAATCTTTGCCAGACTAAGATCTCGAGTATTTGGCAACCATTATGTCAATGTTGCAAGAAAGATCCTTGTACACCATTCACTTGTAATTTTCACTCTAATTTATTGATCAGAATCTTGGGCATGTTACAGGAAGCACCTCAGAAAGCTAGAACAGTATCACCAGTAATGCCTGAGAAGGATTCCACTTATTACATGGCAAGATAGATGCACAAATGTCAGTATCCTTGAAGAGGGCATGCAACCTGTATAGAAGCTGTGGTTTTAAGACACCAGCTACACTGGATAGGGGCATGTATCCCGCATTTCCAATAATGACATTCCCAAACAAGTGTTTTATTCTGAATTAACAGTGGGCAGACATTGTGTGGGAGGTCAGAGGAAATGAATTAAGGAGGTTAATCGAGGCTAACATGAAGATGTCACTTTAATGTTAACAACTGGGAGACCTCAGCCCTCGACATTTAATTCTGTGTATCACTAGTCCATTGTGGGGCACTTCTTTTTGAAGAAAACAGCCGTAAAAAGTGACTGATAAGAGGCCGTGTAAAAAAGAAAAGAAAAACTGAGTCTAAATAGAAGGATAGAAACTGCTTCACCTGAGACAACCTGTTCCCACTGCAGTAGCTTGTGTACCTCTTGCATTGGACCATGCAGTCATCTCCGTACTCACAGATGATCGAAGGACGAACTTACTCTACTATGCGTGTTTTTTATGATGACGATGACAGTGGTGGTGGTGACGATGATGTATGAGATGTGTTAGATGCAGCTTTCACAACGCTTTAGCAGGTTGATCTTTATAAAATGACAAAAGACTCTTATTACCCCATGACTCTGATTACATTTTCCTCCTTTACACACCATTGCATTCACATTTATCTCAAAGGTGTTATATGAAGGAACTGCTTCTGTGATTGTGTGTATTACTTACATTTGTCTGAACATGCGCCCATATTAAGGTTTTTCAGCTACCAAATAACCACTCCTTTTTTTCATCTCGTTGGTTTTGCTGTAGAAGATCTTATAAAAATTCATGGGTTCAGTGCACAAATTAACCACAAATAGTATAGTTCGAAAATAATAATGTGTGTGTGCTTGTATAGTATTTTACCAACTAAGACACGCTTATTTTTATTTACTGTAAAACAATTACTATATTTTCCTCATCCTGTAACAATAAAAGAATTTGTCCATAGTACCATAAGTAAATTAAGGCATTGGTAATGTGATTTTATTTTTTAAACAATACAGAAATGTATTTAACTTACAGGTTCATCAAGTGTGCCACATACATCAAGTCTGGTGAGCAGTTCCAGCAGTTCAGTGCCTATTACTGCCTCTTCTAGCAGCTAGCTGTATATATCCTCTTCCGCTGCTGTGGCCAGATTCATTCCATGTTCATGTCGTAAAAACACCATGTGATCCATCAAACTTGTATGGCATTTGCAGCAGGTACACGTTATAGGTCACTGAATTTGATTGTATATTTTAATTTTAGCAGAACATGTTCGCAACAAATTTTTTAATTAGAAAAATCTCAGATAGTGCCTGAAAACCTAACAGACTTTTCTTCCACTGCTAATTAGTTTACCTGAGGAAGCATGTTGTAACATTTTAGAACATAGTGTTTGTATTATTAATTGATCAAACACTGATGTATTCTATTTTTTTAAATTCTGTGTAAGTATTACGCAAAGGTTTTGAATCATGATGTGTAATGTGTGGATTTTATTTGTGTATATCAGGCACTTGGCTCAGCTTGAACTGGTATTTTATTTTATCTTTTATTTATGACAATGAAAAGCGTACTATTTAGCATACATTGGCTGAAAAAGTGTGGTCTTTTGCACCAGTAATATATTATTGTACTACATCACATGACATACATGGATACATCTTCTCTACTTCTTGTGACCTTAAGAAATATTTTAACTATGTAATTCAGTTTAGAGTCTGTTTCATATATCCTCATCTGTTTATTTGAGGCACAGTAGCTCTGGCGTAACAACAAAATTTTGGACCTTAATTCAGATTAATAGACTTTTTACTTTCCCATATGTAGGAAACCTGTATTATTTTTATTAAAATCTCATGACTAACATTAGTCATAAAAATATTCCTAGAGTTTAATATTTTTGAAGGTGTGTAAGAATAAAATGTCATACCTCTCTGCTTCTTCTTCTTCTTCTTTATGCATAAGAAACTTAACATTCATGACTGACTTGTGTACCTTAATATAACACACTAGAGGATACATTTCATTGTATGAAATTAACTTAAACATTATCAGCCGGCTTCTGTACTTGCACCAGTCAATTTATGAGTATTGAACCCCACTCCAGCGAAGTGACAGTAACATGATCAACACGTACTTTACTACATCTACTTCTCCCAGCCTTTCACATACGTACTTTGTTTGGACAGTATTTTAGAGTTTTCAGAAGACTGTGTAGTTCTAGTTGTCATAGTTCAGTATTGCCACATTTTCAGTAAGTAAAGTCATCTATGGACACAAAGAACTTGTGTTCTTGCGGTACCTTGCAGCTTCCGCTTTTCTTCTGACATGAATATAGAAACAGTTATCAAACAATCCATATTGTCAAAATGAAATGTCACTGTGTGTGCTTTTATTCATTTTTATTTTGACAGTACAGTACAGGTGTGGATGATGCTCAGAATTCCAGATTTTAGTTATAGTATTCTGCACAACAGATTAATACATAAAGTCTATATAGTAGTGTGTATATAAAATGTATCCATCTGTGTCTGTGATGATCATTGTTTTATAGGCTGCAGCTTATACTGGAATTTCAGAGATACATTTTTAATGTATTGTGCTTAAGATTACAAAACAAAGAATATTATTATAATTTTCACTGTGAGCAATGCATTTGTGATATAATCATCTTCATTAATATAAGTTGTCATTATTTTATCTCACATTTAGAAAACAAAGTTATATTTTGTAGGTGAATTTCTGATGTTTTATTTTTGTTATCCACCATTTTTCCATCCATCTCTTCTGGGCATGTTCAGTCAAGAGCCTCATTTAAATTCTTAGTATATTTTATTTTTATGCTAAATCTGTCATTGTTAGCTAGTCTTCTGTGATCACTGTCCTCAATGTGTGATATTCGAATAAAAAAATATATGCAGGAGATGCCTGTAGGTGGTGATGGAATTTAAGACAGCAATTAATTAAAATGTATTATAAGTTCAATGTGATCTATAGCTTCTTATTAATTGTAGTACTCCACACTTTAATACACAGGTGATAATTGTGGAGAACTATTTATAAAGTGTGAAAATGTGTTATTAGTAAGTGACTGCTGTCGAGCGCTTTTACTGTGTGTCATTGGCCTGCTGTAAGAGCTTAGCTTCTGGCACACAGAAGCCCTTTCTAATTTATTTTTTGTACTAGTATTATGATGTCATGTCTGGGCAAATGTCACATTATATTGCACAATATTAATGTTATGATCTCAGTTACCTGTTAATTTTTTTAATCCCTTTTTTGTTGATGTATTAGTTATGTAGATTTGTTACTGTGTGACATCAATAATGTGTTTCTGTTGGTAGTTTCATGTACTTCATCTGCAGCTGTATTTATTTAACAATATGTTGTTGGCATATACTGTCAGTATCAATGTAAATTCTATGAAACAACACTTTTTATGGTGTTTATTAATCATAATTCAACAAATTTTTGGCACCAGTATGTCTTTTGTCTGCAGATTTTATCAGTTATGGTAAATGCAACAGATACCAGTGTTTCCATTGCTAAACTGAAATATTGCAGTGGTTTATATATTTAATTGTGTAATACACAATATTACCCAAAGCAATACCAGAAAGACTAGACACAATGATTATAAAATCATGTCTGTGCTTCTCTACTGCCAAAATAATTTGTGAATAAATCTTATGTGTTTTGTCCTTTCACATGTGATTATTGTGGATTTTGAATATACCAGTCTTAATATTGAATGTTTTTAGAGTAAATCTGTCATAATGTTAATTGTCATTTATTCATTTTAATCTGGGTGTTGGGTGTAGCTAAAGTAAAATTTTGTACAAAGAAATTGTGATTATTAGTGCTATCTCTAGATGTTACCAATTTCTCTTACCTTTTACTGGAGTGTTTTGTTCCCGTCCTCAGAAATGAAGCGAGATATTAAATTTTGAAATTTGTCATGCGAGGGCTATCTAAACATTTGTTTTGTATTTTCACAGAATGCTGTCATGTTTTCTATATTGTTTTTAAATGTACACCAAAACAGAGTAAATTTTGGTGGAGTTAGAGCAACTTTGAATTTCTGTAGGTGCTACTGTTACATTGTATTTTATGGTAATGAATCATTCTTACAGGCAACCACATCCCTGTAATAGAGTAGTGAAGGAACTTTTATATTCAATATATTTACATTGTTACAAATACTTATATAAATATTATATAAATATATATATATACACACACACACGTGCAGTGAAATGTCTATATCTATATATATTGTCATAAACTTTATTGTTTTTGAAAGTGAATTGTTTGAGTGCATATTTGTTGTTGTAGGCTGCATACATGCAAAAGCTGTCTACATTGTATTAGTTGTATTAAAAATGTTATAGCTCAGAAACAGTGTGTATAAAATTGAAATATTGTTAGATGATAGTCATTTTTCTTGTTTTCTAATATAATTTGCTGGGAAACAAGTAGGTTACTGTCATGCAGTAATATAGTCATCAGCAATGAGATTCTACCATTTTGTATTTTTATTTGGTTGATTTTACCTTATACAGTGTAATTAAAATCCAATTCTCTGTATTTGGTGATGGCCAACTTAAGGATAGGCACTATGTTCTCATGTTTATTTTTACACTTACAACCTAACGATGGGCTAGATATTTGCATTTGCACCGGAACATACTTGCTTGAATTCTGAAGACTGATAAAATACAAAAAATAACATTACCTTGAGAAAATCAATAAATTATTACTGTGATACGTATTTAGAGCATTTATCTTACAAATGTGTTGTTACCTTTAAAAATTGTTTGTCTCTTTATTATCTTAATTTTGTGTCTTTGCTTTTTGTGTCTAACTTTCTTCTGTTGGACATACTGACACCAAAGTAATGTGGGTCAACATGAGTGATTATGAGGATCTGTGGAAAACTCATGAACAGTATATTGAATGGAAAAAGCAGTTGAAAATGATATGAAGAAAGACAGTTATTGTAATTCAGCTCTCAAACTTGCATTATACATAAAAATATAAGCATATCTTTCTCTTTATCAACTTATCTTTGTTGCCTTATCAGCATTGCAGCTCACTTAATGAGAGGTGATCACTGTTAGTGTCTGTAGGAACAATGTGGAAGATTTAGGGGAAAAGGGCTGGTTCTCACAGGGGTAAATGATTGCTGTGGTATTGACACAAGTCAGAGGTGAGAAACTAGTGAGAAAAAAAGAGAGTTTGGGGGAGGGGGATTCTAGATGAACTCAAAAAGAAAAATTTATATACTAGGTACAAAGACAGGGGGCTGGTGGAGGTAAACTGGGACTATTAGTGTGATTAAAGCCAAGGCTATTATATGTATCATATATTATTTTAGAGGTGTGGTGGCCACTTCTGCAAGTAAGAGAAATTGCAGTTGGATGAGATAAGAGGAGGGAGAATCACATGATATGGGCTGCAAACCTGCTTATGACATTTTGAAAACACACCTGCTCTCCAACACAAGCGTCTTTCCTCTAGTTTTTCTCTTTCTCCATCTCCTGCTGTCATCACTAGTTTCAATCATTATGCTGTTTTTAATCCCTATTTTGTATTTTTGTTTCCTTACCTCACATTCCCCCTTAGATCCTTTTCCCAGTCTGGGCCGTTTACCATGTGACTCCTTTCCCTGTGTCTTTTGCATACTCCTCAAAAGAGAGATTTCAGATGAATGCAAGTTTAAGAGGTGAGTTACAGAGATTGCCTGTCTCTTCTCACCACTTCATTTACGTGGGATGCGGTACTCTTTCATAACAACTTTTGTAACTTAATATTTTGTCATTATAGTTGAGCTGGAATTTGTATTTCATGGATATAATGATTAGTTAGAGCAGTGACATCTTAATATACAACACACACTAAGACAGGTCCAAGGGCAGGTGTTACTGCTTTTTGAAATATTGTACACTGCAGTTTGATTGGAAAAAGAATGGGTCGTGAGGCTGGGGTGGGGGGGTGAAGGAAGATCTGTGAAACAAATCGAAGCAGGTTGTGTGTGTTGGGGGTATCCTCTCAGACGCATGACAAATTCATAATACAGTGTTGATGCAATTGTGTGCCACTGGTTCACAGACACTTCTGCCTAAAATAACTTAACAATCTGCAGAAAATTTCTGCCAGTAATCTCTTATCAAGAGGGTATGATGAAAATGCCAAGTTCAGCTTATTATGTTCAGAAAATATTAACTGAAGTGTATATCCCATAACGCAGAAGCACTGAAATTCTTAATTGGGGAAAATTCTGGTAATGTTTAGGTGAAATATCATTGGATGGGACTTATCCATGGAAAGTTCAGGACAGCTTACTGTAAGATGTCAGTGCACATAGGAAGGGGGACAGTTAGGCACATGATACATGACAAAAAATTAAGTTAATAAAATGTGCACATTGAGGGGAGATATATGGAAATGTGACCAGCAGTGAAAGAGTAGCTACTGTTTCAAGAAAAATCCAACATAAGGTAATAAGTACACCAGGAGGAAAATGGATGCTGGTGATCACTTTATCATTTAAAATATCCATCTAAGGCACATTCCTATCTTATATTCTGTTTCTCTGTTTAAACCTTCCATTCTTATTGTGTTACTTGCAGACATACATTACTTTCCTTGTTTTTCTGCTACACATCCCTGAATTGCAACAGGACCAATAACTGTAAATAATTGTTATTTATGATTTTATAATTCAACAAAATTTGTAAGTTAATATTCACTTATTCATCTGTCTGTGCCTTTATGTCTTTCACTGCTAAATTAGATAACCATTAGTCTAAAGCGTAAATTTCAGAACCACTTTTTAGTGTTGCTTTTGACCAAGCTATTTCCAAATTTCTTTATTAATAAAAATTTTAATGTTTTGAACATGACTATGATCACGAACCATAATTAATTACAATGTCACAAATTTCCAGCCAACTGGTTGCAAATAGAATTTAAAGTTACTCGTGTCCTATACCACTGTAGTGCCTTTAGTGGCATATTTATATATTGTTTTGAGATTTTGACTATACCTGTTATGTATACATGTTTTAATTGTGGTTTTAATGTTTTGATCAGAGCGATGTCACTCAAATTTCCTTTTAACCACATGTAAGGTAACAGTTTCTTCTGAAGAAGGCACCCCTAGTCGGCGTTGAAAACTAGTTAAAGAATTTTAAATTCTATTTGCAACCGATTGGCTGGAAATTCATGACATTGTAATAAAAATTTCTTAGAAATTGCCACTTTTCTGCCTGGACTGTTCATCAGCACATAAAAAAGTGTTCAGCTCTTAAATTTTAAGAGCAAGTAGGTACTATGATGACAGAATGAAAAACAAATATAAACAAATTCTTACAGCAGCTGTTCAAGCTTTTGTAGATGACCAGTTTGCTATGTACAGCCATTACTGCTGTTATCAAGTTCCGTTTTCAGAATCAGTAGAACTGGAACTCTGTGCTTCACTTCCCATTCCATGGACCACTACCACTATTGTTGTTTCAGCCTTCTAAGGGTCACTTACTTAAAGTTACAATTTGCTGTTGACACTTAGAGGCATATTGTACTGGGCAACTGGAACGGTACTGAGCCTCACCCTATTTGAACACGTACATTCCACACCACTGGGTTGAGTAAAATATTGAGTGATCCTTTCTTAGGTCACCAGTAGTTGTAATATTGCACACTGATGTACTCCCCATATTGGAATGGCTACCGGGGATACTTGTTGTTGCTGTTTTGGTAACTGACATAGTTACTTAAAAGGTTGCAACTAATTTGTGGAGTATCTTATATCAGATATTGCCCACATATTGAGAAAAGATGGCTGGTAGAGTACACTGCATGTTGTAATTCATCGTTTAACTACTCTGGAGAGTAATGATACAAACTGGGGCCTCCCCTCTGTGCTGCCCTCTCCTGCACAAGCTGTAATGATTTCCTAATAACAGTTCCTTGGCCCCGAAGGAACTATTGCTGAAAAACTGTATTTATTGCTATGCCTCCCCCCCCCCCCCCCCCCACTACTTTATTAACTGAAGTACACACAGTGAGGATTGGCTACTCAATGCCACACAGTTTTTTTACTGCCGTACGCTTGACAACTGGTCTCTGCTAAAGCATCTGCATGGGCTGATAGTTGCCAGCAGTAGTGGTTCAGTATCTCTTCGGTAATGCAAAGTAATTGTAGTATTTCAAAACATGTCAGGGGAAGAATCTCTCTATAATTCATTATAAAATTAATGTACTTCGAGGGGGGGGGGGGGGGGGAGAGTTATATGTGAGAGTATTCCCAAGAACTCTTCTGGCAGTGACTGTGCTGTATAAGAAATATGTTTGACTAAAGAAACACTGTTTTTAGCCTTGTTGCTCAGTTTATTATTAACATTATTGCACAACCTAGGTTTGTGGTTATAAGCCCATTTTCAAGTAATCTTTTGGAATCGGTAATGTACTTGAAAATGGGCTTATAACCTGAAACCTAGGTTGTGCAATAACATTAATAATAACCTGTGAAACAAGGCTAAAAAATTGTGTTTGTTTACTTAATTTGCAACATTTCATCAAGAACCCACAGTTAATTCAATTAAAATATGTTTGAGTTAGGTATATGGTGTCAAGGGATGTTCAGATTTACCACAGTTCTTCAGTTACTGTGGGACAAGGTGGCAAGTGGAATTAAAAATGTGTGTCACTTGGATGTATTTACACTCACAATCATTATAAGGAAGCCAGATATTGACTACAGTGAAGAATTGTGTGCAGATACCTGCAGATATGAGCAGTTTCAAATTTCTTCTACTTTGTTGTAAGTATTTGTCTTCACAATCAAAAGTTTAGAATTTTCTTCTTTTACATTAACATTTGAGCTACGTGTGTGGTAGCTTTTGTCACAATATTAGCAACATTACCTGTCCCGTCTCTAAAGTTGATTATTTCCAAGTAGTTGGTTTAAGGATTGATAACTGTCACATGAACACCGTTTATATATTTGACAATAATGAAGCAATTGTCTGATTAACTTTTTCAGAATTTTAATATGAAGTTTCACATATAAGCCTGTATAATTTCAATAACCATACTTCAGAGCTGCTGCATCCACCAACAAAAATGATAAAAAGGAATCTAAATGTGTGATACTGAATAACATAAAATTAGATTATCTGTTGAAAATGTTAATGGGGCAATTATAAAATCATTATGAAAGAACAGTAAAAAATCTTATACTTGGAAAGTCCTTGGTGGAATATTAATTAGAGGAGGAATAAAGCCCAACTCACCATGTAGGTGAGGCATTGAGCAGTTGATAGTCACACAAACAAGACTGAAAATAGTGCTAAGCTTTTGGACTAAATCCTCCTTCAGAGCTAACTAGTATATAAATCTGTCTCTAAGACCCTGCAGCTCTACTATTGTAGGGCATGTGCACCCCTTAACCATTCAATACCTCAACTGTTTGGTGAGTTGTTTCCTTCATTTCTTCCATTGTTGAGGTGAAAGAGAATTGTAAAAAACCTGGTTTTATTGCCTACTGACACATTCAAACCTTCAGACATAACACACACTGAATGAAAATTCATTAACTATAGATCTTACACAATAACTGATTATTTTGAACAGTCTGATTAATTACAACTCAGATGGCTAGTTATAAATCACCTGCTGGGTAGTGATGGTACTGTTGTTTCTTGGACATAGGAGAAAGTGAGAGTCTGCAGTTAAACTCCATTTCAAAATGTTGTTGAAACTAGGTGCAAATTTAGCAATGGAATTTGACATTCAAAAATTGGAGTATATAATACATTTTGGCATATGCTCTTTTTATTTTTTATTCACAGTTGCTTAGACCACAGTGGATGGTTAACAACAGTTTACTGGTTTTGGCTCGTATGAATTGTTATCAGAACAAAAAAATACAGAAATGACAAAATGCATCTGCACTATTAAACATAAAAAATTAAAAAGTGCAAGAATAGAAAAATGAAAATATACCCAGAAGTAGCACGTCGAAGAGTCAAATGAATATTAGACGACTGTCTGACATATTACTCTTGTAACAAGGTATTGAGACAATTTTTTGCTCTTTTTAAATTTTTGTGTTTTGTCTCTTCTGGATTTTTATTTTTGGAGGTGACCCATAAAAATTGAAACCAGTAAACTATTGTTAATGCATCCAATTAAATCAAGATAATTCTACATAAAAAATGAAAAAAATTACATGTGTGTCATATGCTTGTAACTCAGTGGCAGCAATGTCTTGCATATCAATAATTCGTCTAACTGACAATACTAAACAGTACTCAGTTGTGCAGTAGGTAATATATCTGTAATAAATATTTAATTATTCTGTGTCCTACAGACTCTGTATACCACTCTTTTTTCTCATACCGTCCCCAATTCACCCATATTCATAAGTCTCACATTCAAGTCACAACACTGTCATATGTCTGGTGAGTTATTCTGTAACATATTATTTTCCAATGTTGGTGTTTTTGTAGCTATTTGTTGATTATTTCGTGGTGGCTTTTGTCTTAGGGTCTTACGTCGGCGTTTTCTTAATGATTCTTCTGATGTTTTGTCAGCACAAATGACTGCCTTTCGTGCTTGCAAAAGGTCAGAAAAATTGTTAATTGAATGTCATCTGATGATTGTGAGACAAAACCCAACAAACAATACATCAGATTATTTCATTTGTGATGTTTGATACTATCTGTAGTTTTATCAGTTTAAATTTTTCATGCATCAGTTATCAAAATAAAATAGCGGTGACTAATACCATTAGTCTGTATGGAACAACTCTTATAAAATTAATTATCTGCCAGGAAAAATTCTGAAACAAAATTAGTAATTAAACAAAGTTTTAGTCATCAAACATGAATTTTTACCCAAAAAGCATGTTAACAGAATAAGATGGGCAAGACACTGGACTTTCACTTGGGAACAGCACAGTTGAAATCCTCCTTTGGCATTAAAGATTTAAGTTTTTCGTGGTTACCCTAAATTGATAAAGGCAAATGCAAGGATGGCTCCTTTGAATTAGACATGACCAATTTCCTCCCTGTCTGAACTTGTCAGTAGTGCATCTCGCCATAGCCTTCAAATTTCAAACTGCCCAGACATTTTAAGGGGAATATCCATTTGAGTCCTTTGGGGTTTGATGCTATTACTTTGAGTACTCTACACAATTTCTGTGTGTTCACACAAGGGCATATATTGTAAATCGTGAAACTGGCATCATTCTATACTAGAACAGAGTGCTATGTTACGCAGGAAGTTGTAAGGATTTCTGTTAGAATTTTTTTCAACCATTTCCTTTCCCAAAAATGTTGAAAACAAAATATTGATTCAGTTTTCAAGATAGTTTTCAGGGCCCTATATGGGTGTTGAGACCAAAATTGAGACCTGCCAGTCTCAGTGCCAGCAGAGCTGCTGATTGACGTGGTGCAGTGGTTAGTTTATCAAACTGAAGTTGAATTAAGAAGGAATGGAGTCCAGCAATCTTGATTTAAGTTTTCTGTGGTTTCCCATTGAATCACTCCAGTGATCAGTTATCTCTTTCACTAAACTGATTGAGGCAAGTGTCTGGACAATTTCATTGAATTGGACATTATTAATTTAGCCAAGCAAATGCTCTGTCTCAAATACACTTGACAGTGGTTTAAATCCCTATCTCGCTATCTAGATTTTCTTTCTCCATGATTTCCCTAAATCCCTCGAGGCAAATGCAAGGATGGTTTCTTCATAAAGGGTACCGCTGATTTCCTTCCCCATATTTTCGTAATCTGAGCTCATGCCCCACCTGTAATGACAGCACTGCCAATGTGACATTAAACTCTTAATCTTCCTTCCTTAAAATGTATTCACAGTTGATAGGAAACCAAATTTT
Source organism: Schistocerca gregaria (assembly GCF_023897955.1). Lineage (NCBI taxonomy): Eukaryota > Metazoa > Arthropoda > Insecta > Orthoptera > Acrididae > Schistocerca > Schistocerca gregaria. Next base: position 519,844,257 of record NC_064931.1, on the reverse strand, counting down.
TGCAGGGAGTACATTAGGCTATTGTTTTTGTTCACATCCTTCAGCATGTTCTCCACAGCTTCGTATTCTTTGCTCTACTGTAAAATACTGCGAATGTTGTTATTTAAGTGAAATTATCCCCAAATGTGTTTCTCTCACATGTTTGTCTAGATGTCTTTATTTCTAAAAGACCTGTACTGGGGTAGTCATAAAGTTTTAATTATCACCTCAAAAAGAAGAAGAAGGTTACATAGATGATCTTTTTTTTTTTTTTTTTTTCACAAGAAAGTGACATATGATGTCAGAACAAAATGGTCTTTTAATGAAGTGAAATATCATGCAGTAATTCATTTTTGGCAGCATCACAAATGTTGCCACTCTCAGGGCAATACATATGACTTCTTTAGCTGTCTGAATTTCCTTGACATGGCTGATATACTTCTGCCACTGCTGCTGAAAATGAATTGCTGCACAATACTCCACTTTATTAACAGGCTTTGCCTTTTTGTTTTTGTGGCTCCAGTGGTGTTGTACAGTAGTTTGGTATGGGAATTGCAAATGTGTTCTGCAGACAAACAAATAAATAATTGTTACTCATTCTCTTTTTGCAATATCGGAACATTTTGCTGTGCTTGGGGTATCTGCAGTATATTCATTTGTGGTTTTGGTGAGATCTTATGTTTAATTTGTAGTGAAATGTGTTGTTATTATATGCCTCGCATTAGAAGATAGTTATAACTGATTTCATTGGAAACTTCTCATATGTTCAATAGGAATACTGCCATCACATTTTTTGTAGAGCCTGAAGTCTCATCAGTTATGTTAATGTGGTCCTTTAGGCTCTATCGTGCTCACTGTTTGGTTTTTATTGTCTACATTTTCCTGGAAGTTACACCAGACTCGTAGCTGTTGCTACACGTGGATGAGGGAAGTTCACTGTGATGTTACTGTTGAAGAACACACATTGACCTGTTTAGGAGATTGTTTCAACTCCCAGGTAAACACTTCATGGCAACTGGACTTCCGTCCAAATTAATGTTCTTTTTTCTTTGTTTGCACAGGTAGAGAAGTGACAGAAAATAACTTTTTAAATATACTTCACTTTATTTTAAACTTATTGTGAGATTGCATCTGTTAATCAGCTACATCCCTTGTGTGTTCAGTTTGATACAGTATTAAGCCTAGGTGTAAGCACAGATATGCTGTTCATACAGTTCTGCAAAAATTTGATTGTTTGCAATGATATTCAGTGTTTTATGAAATGTTGTGTGAATGATGTGTGTGGTGTACAAAACTTGAATAAACCATACATAACCCCAACCCCCCTCACCACCACCACCACCACCACCACCACCACCACCACTGCCACCTCAACCTCTACCCCAAACCGCCCACCCACCCCTCAACAATGAATTTCATGCAGAGACTTGTAAGTCCAATACAGTAAGTACTTAATTGACACTGGCTGGTTTTACCTGTACTAATAATAAAACTGTTGTTTGCACACACTAGTCTCCTAAACCACTAGACGAATTTTCATGGGGTTTCCACAGGCAACATGAGAATAGCTTGGGGCAACAAGTAGGCTTTATTTCATTAAATTCAGAACACAGGAAAAAAAGATATCATAATTTAAATTTGTATCTAAAATTGTCTGCTCAGCTTAGTTGTTTGGATGTTTAGTCATCATGGCATAGTAAACTAAAGAACCAACAGATGATGACATTAGTCTTTTAAACTCAGTGACAGATGTATTTTTGGCAGATGATGTCAGTGACAGAATTAAGTATACCACTCTTATTTTTACAAATACAAACTAACAGCTACTTTTTGCATGATGAGCTTTACGTGACTCCCTCCTGTGTTAGTGAAGCAAACGAACTCTACATTCATGTCTCCAATCGTACTACTTCAAACATTGTACACGAAGAAGCTTAATATTTAAAAATAAATACCACATGTACAAAGTCTCAGTCACAGCTATAAGTAAATACCTGGCCCATACTGTGTTTCTGAGCTAGTTCTTTAATAAGTGGGTTACACCTAAACAATGGATAGCAAGTTATCAATTTCATAGTGATCAGATGTATTTGTAAATTACCACATAGCATCTCATAGGTCCAAATTTTGGTTATAAAAACTAACTGACTGAAATTACATTTATAGCTGTTTCAATCTTACACGTGTGAAATATCTAACAGGATAATGACTCAAAACCATCCCAAATTCACAGATACAATATCCATATTGGTTTTAAGATGGGTCTAATTCATAATTTTCACTGAAATATTTCAAATAGTGGAGACTAAACTGAAAGATTGATGCTGCATGAACCTAGATATAGAAATCAGGTCATGTACTGAGATTGAACAGAGTTTTATAACAAGTGTGGTCCTCAGCAGTACTGTCTTGGAATTTGTACATTTCATGACACTTTTTGTGTAAAATTTCTGTGAAAATTAAATATTTTTGTTCTTAATCGTCTGCAAAGAACATCATACACACTATAAAGTCATAAAATTGTGAGGTTTTTTTGTTTAATTGTAGTAAAAAGAAAAATTCTTCAGACCTGAATATGGAATGGTACCTCATACACACAACCATCATTCACAACAGCAATCTGACAAGACACTCCTCACATCCCTGACACAGATTTTATATGCTGGAAAACGATTTCAGTTGCACAGAACTGATCTCTCTAACGTAGAACATTGTAAAAATATTCCAGTTCCTTTCATATGCTAATTTTGTCTCCATAGTATCTTGTAATTCAGTGCCAAAAAGTTAAATTTTCTTTGATGTGTTTTAAAAATATCATAGAAATATCATCTTTGTTGCTCTTTATGTTGTTTACTACTAAGTGAGCTGTCAATACATAGTTTTTTTAAGCATATTTGAATGAAAAGTCTGTTTTCCATACTGTTCTGTATCTAAATACTTCTTACTTTGGTTATCTTTTAATCACAAGGAAAGAAAGCATTTGTCTGCATGAGATCTTGTAGTTAATGGTAGACAGGCATCGTGAATTTCGGAGCACATTACATGCAAATCATAGTTTAAGTAAGGAAGGAAGTGACTACACACCAACCTGATCTTTTCAAATGTGGCAGTCAGCCACAAAAATTAATAATGTCCTTTTAGAAAGATTGGCAACACTTAGTGTAGTGTTATGTTCTCACCCTATAATGTTTCAGAGAATATTCTTGCATAATTTATCAGGTGGAAACTATAATCCATTGATAGATACCTGGATGTGCGAGCCCTGATTTCTCTTATTTTATTGTGATGATTGTCCAATAATTTGTTTTGTATTTTAGCAGCCTCTGTCATGAAAGCGAACTATGTAAGTGAATCAATATGAAACAACACATAGGATACAGTTATGTTAAGGGACGAGAGGTTTATGTTTTGTGACCTGCTCTTCTATTGTATAATACCGAGGAAACACTTTTGTATTCTTCAGTGGGGAGATACTGGAAAACATCATGCTCATAGCATTTATATTGTTTAATTTATAGTAGTAGTGCATAATAAACTACTAGCTACAATTCAAGGAAATATCTTTAGAAACTTTAGTAACAAATGGTGTTTCCTCTTTAGTGAAGTCATGTAATTAATGAAATTTTTGCTACTGCACCTTTATGAATTAACACAGAGTCTCATTCAGAGAGAAATTCAGTAGGATGTGAGAGGTCCCCTCAAGGCAGAATAGGTGTCTAATATATAAGATGTACACTGAAACTAGTGTTTTGTATGTCAGTAATGGCTTGGGAAGTGAAAAATGCGAGTTAAACTCCCTTCTAAATACGTCGCTGCTATGCCTGAAAAATCTGTCAAATTGTAGAATTTCTTTGGCATCTGAGATGTTTACTTTCTGGATATAACTACAGGTTGGGAATCAGCATTTGCCCATTGTGGAAAAAGAAAGGGAATGAAGATAAGGATTTAGTGTGCCATCAGTGATGTCATTATTAGAGATTAAACAGAAGCTCAGATTGTGATGGGAAATCAGCTGTGTTCTTTTCAGTGAAACCATCTCACCATTTGCATTTAACAATTTAGGAAAACCATGGTAATCCTAAATTTGGATTTCCAGGCAGGGATTTACACCCTGTTTCTCTGAAATGCAAGTTACACACTGCACACTGAGGAAGCTTTGAACTTTCAACCAGGATACACAGCGCCTGAGGATAGATGTGTACTATCCATGCACTTTGCCTTTCACATGTGCCTTTCTATTCTTCTCTCAGAAAAAGTCAGAAGACTTATGACAGACATATCTTGGTGGCCATCAACATTTGTGATAAGAAGATACTTTAACACATCAATAACTTCACTAACATTGTTGATCCTCTGTACCTTTACTGTAATCTTTTTACGAGAGCTGATATATTTTTGACTGTGAACCTTCCCCGGTGGACCATACAATATACAGAAAAAAATGTCCCATTTCTCCTGTAGGCAGTACTATATGGGGAAGGGAGAGATTAGTTCATCTACTCCATTTGGCCATCTGCTTCCTCTCTCAGCTACCTATACCACTCTGAACGAGCATATAAAATGTCTACGTATAGTATGAGATTTCATAATATAATTTGCTGTTTGCATAAGCAGTGCACTGCAAAAAAGACAAAGAAAAATGAAAGCTATCAGGATTGAATATCGTGGACATGATGGTAAGAAAACAAGTAATTTTTATTGATAAAAAGTACCTTAATTCCATGAAATTGTTCTGTCAGCTTGAACATATATTTTAATATGTACATGTGATGGTGTGTTTGGGAAAAAAATTTTAACCATATTTTGCTCATCTACATCTACGTGATTACTCTGCTGTTCACAATAAAGTGTGTGGCAGAGGGTTCAATGAACCACCTTCAAGCTGTCTCTCTACCGTTCCACTCTTGCACGGCACGCGGGAAAAACGGACACTCAAATTTTTCTGTGCGAGCCCTGATTTCTCTTATTTTATTGTGATAATTATTTCTCCCTATGTAGGTGGGTGTCCACAGAATATTTTCGCAGTTGGAGGAGAAAACTGGTGATTGAAATTTCATGAGAAGATCCCATTGCAATGAAAAATGCCCTTGTTGTAATGATTGCCAACTCCAGTTCACATATCTGTGACACTCTCTCCCCTATTTCACTATAATAAAAAATGAGCTGCCCTTCTTTGTCCTTTTTTCATGTCATCTGTCAGTCCCACCTGATGCGGATCCCACACTGCACAGCAATACTCCAGAATAGGGCGGACAAGCGTGGTGGCGTAAGCAGTCTCTTTAATAGACCTGTTGCACGTTCTAAGTGTTCTGCCAATGAATCAAAGTCTTTGGTTTGCCCTAGCCACGATATTATCTATGTGATCTTTCCAATCAGGTTATTTGTAATTGTAATCCCTAAGTATGTAGTTGAATTTACAGCCTTCAGATTTGTGTGACTTACGTGTTATCGAAATTTAGCTGATTTCTTTTAGTACTCATGTGAATAACTTCACACTTTTTCTTATTCAACGTCAATTGCCACTTTTCACATCATACAGATATCTTATCTAAATCACTTTGCAAGTTGTTTTGATCATCTGATAACAGCATCATCTGCAAACAATCTAAGGCAGCTACTCAGATTGTCTCCTATGTCATTAATGTAGATCGGGAACAATAGAGGGCCTATAACACTTCCTTGGGGAATGCCGGATATTACTTCTGTTTTACTTGACGACTTTCCGTCTATTACTACGAACTGTGACCTTTGATAGTCATAGGTAGCTGCTCTGATATGTAAAAAAAACCTCTGCTCATGCCACAGGAAGTAAACATCCACAGCTCAGTGATACTGACATTTGTAGAACTTAATGCTATGCATGAAAAATCATAGTTCTGTCGTCTTAATTAATTTCCTGATTTGGTTTACTGATGCAAGATAATAAGTATGGAAAAGTTTGTTAATTTTTAAAGAGGTTTAATTTTCAGATTTTATAGTGGAATTGTATGTAAATGCAGATTCCATTTGGAACTAGTTCTAGATGTTCCATAGAATAATTTATGAAACACTTTCAGGCTGATATTTGCAAACCACCTTCTTTCCATAAGACAAATTTATTATATCTGCCGAAATATTTGAACATCCAGCGATGGTACATGTACATCTTCTTCTCGATGTGAAGGTTGCTAGAATCATTGTTTGACCTCATTCCTTCTTCTGACTAAAGTTTATCCTTTCTGTCCCAATATATCTTTAAAAAAAAGTGTGGTTTTATTCATTTTTGTTACACAAATTTTGGTGCATGAATAATGTTGCAAGTTCAGTGGTATATAGTGTTAAAATAGTTTATATAACCATTGGACTTAAAAAAACTAGCCATAATACAATTTTAGGAACTTCGTGTAAAGAAAATGTAAGTGATAAGTGTACATGTTTTGTGATACGAAAGCAAGAGACATGTTTAATGCAAAACAATGCTGCATTAAATCATAAGATTTCTGCAATGTTGTGTTGCCCTTAGACAGCAAGCAAGGAGTTAATTACATAAATGACACTATGATAACTGTCAAATTTTTTTTCCAAGTTTGAACACAAAAACTAGTTTCTTGTTGGACTTAGTTGTAGAAAAGCAATTAGTTTTTTGTTCTTTCAACCTTATAAACTTTCTGTTCATCATTTCCTTATTTCACTAGAAACTGGCTCAAAGTTATACATCTTCAAGCTTATGTTCCAGTGTAAAATTAGCTCATCTTTTTTTCTGTATGGTCCATCTGAGAATCGTGCTTTTTGAAATGTCAGACAGATTTGTTCATCACTAGTGAAACCATATAGAAGCTACATTTGTTTCCTCTATTACATTCTAGTAGTATGATGTAGTTATTTTGTAGGTATGGTTAAAATTTACTGTGTATGGTGTTACATGCATGTGCTGCAAGAAAGTAAAATAATTTAAAAGATAATGAAGTGTGATTCACGTAAATCATAGAGATGTATAAATTAATAAGACACTACAGCAGCCGGCCGGGGTGGCCGAGCGGTTCTGGGCGCTACAGTCTGGAACCGCGCGACTGCTACGGTCACAGGTTCGAATCCTGCCTCGGGCATGGATGTGTGTGATGTCCTTAGGTTAGTTAGTTTTAAGTAGTTCTAAGTTCTAGGGGACGGATGACCTCAGATGTTAAGTCCCATAGTGCTCAGAGCCATTTGAAACATTTTTGAACACTGCGGCACTTTAGGGAAGAGACAAATGTTTTTAAACATTGAACTATGATTTTTCAAAGAATTTTTAAAGAACGTTAGTAAAACCTTGTGTAAGGCTGTTAAAACTCTATAGGTATAAAATAAATCCATGATGTAATTTTTCAGTTGGTTAGTGCTTAACAGATAATCTCATCCAGTGTAATATTATTTAATTTATGTTGTATTTGACTGTCTGCTGAACCTGTCTGTCTGCCAGAACAGTTTACATTGGAATAAGCCATAAAGTGCACGTATTTGATATGTGTTGGCTATGAAGCTTCTTTTTTCCATAATTGTTCATAATAATTAACACCTGAGTAAATGCTGCATCTTTTCTTATACAAAGCACCATTTTCTTGCCGTCTGCATTCAGAAAGACACCTTTTATGCAGTTAATACCTTGTTAGTACCTTGAGCTCCAGCATGCTGCAATACAATATCATTTAATTCCATTACTTCTGCTAGCTGAGTTTTCAACTTCCCTTCAGGAAGTACATAATAAAGTTAGTATACATTTAGTTATCACCTGAGTACTCAAAATCAAGCTGTAATTAATAAAGTACTTTTACTGTAAAATTCACAAGCCAAATCTGCAAGTATACTGAAGTTCTTGTCAAAGTTGGTTATTAAGAATACTTGTAATGCTTTAATTTACATTCAAAGTATGCAAGAGAGAACTTAAGTTTAGTTATACAGAGATTCAACTCTCAGAAACAGAAGTTCTCTACATGTTTCTTTTTTTGGCTACCAAATTTCATGATTTTATTTACACAGTTAAGTTTAAAAATGGAATTAGTTACATAACAATTTGTGCAGGAAGAACATAGAAGAAATTTGTCACGTGTGTTTCTTGCTGCAGTATGGTTCTCCTTGTGGCTCTGGCGAACCTATAGTAATGTCACACTCAGTGTTTTTTGTCACTTCTTCAATTCGCAACACATTATTTCTACATTAGTAATATATAGAGGTATGAAGATAAAAAACGATAAAACAATTACTCAGCATCCACTGTTCAAATTTCTGTTTCAACATGATAATTACTGAGCTATAGATAAGAATGAGTGAACCACAAAATGTGTCAGTAGTGCTAACACACAGTATCTTATTGAAGATGGAAAAAACTCCACAACACGCCAATATCTTGGTGCTTGCTGTTACACACACCATTTTGAATCTACTTCCTGCCACCGGAATTTTATAGTTTGCACAAATTGCTCATGTTTTCTTCTTCCTCATTTCTGTTGTTTTTTTATGTTTTGCAACATCTCTTGTTGTTTTCTCATTTCCTTTGGGTATTTCTGTTTGCTTAACTATCTGGTGCAGTGGACTCATGTTTGTGATGTGTAAGGATCAAATTCCTGTACAGCCATTCTTATTTAGATTGTGTGTCATTTCTCTGCATCACTTGAGGCAAATACTGGGATTAGAATCTTTGACAAAGTTGAGGCTATTTGATTTCCACATCTTTGTTCAACCCAAAGTTTTATGATTGATCTAATATGAGGTTGTATCCAATGTCCTATTGTTTGCTTCCCCCCTTTCCATGTGACTGTAAATTTAATCTCCAGTTCAATTACCAGTCTTTCTCTCATATATATTTGACTTCTTGACTGCTATCTTGACTACATTTCTCTCTCTCTCATCATCTGCCTCTTTATATACCTTTGCCTGAAGCCATTGGCGAATTATGTTATTGTCTCCAAACCTTTCTTCATTTGCTACAGAAAGCTGTCTCTGGTTCATGTGCTTTTTATTATTATTTTTTTTTTTTAACACAGGAGGGTAACTGTGTTTCCTAACAGCAGTGAGCATATCCTGTTTATGTTAATTTTGTGTCAGTTTTTGTACATGTATAGTAGGAATTGGTAGGTAAGTGCTATTAATACAAACTATAGTCAGTTTTCATTTATAATTTATTTGATAAAATGCTATCACTAATACGAATGAAAATTGATGTGGACCATTTTGCATTTATTTGGGATAGGTTGGCAGGAAGGGCGAGATGTGTTAGGATTTGTTCTGTATTGAGAATAAATGGTGCTGTATAATAAAAAGTTCAGAGATACATTTGATCGCTAGCTAATGTATGTGGTGTCATTATGTCTAACTCTGAAACGTAAACACCATTCGAAATTTCTACATGTGAACCATACTCAGAAGTTTGTCATGAAACATTTTGGTAAAGCTATTATTCATAATAGGCTACTTGCAATAGAAAAAATGTTTTAGCTTTAAAAATTTTCAGTTTGATAAATATCATCTTAACAGTAAACAGAGGTCACTTTTCACACACATCCAAAAAATTGTTCTGTGGTTGTATCCACTGTGGCAGTCTGTTGCTTTGATATTTTCGTGTCATACCAGAGTGAATGTGTTATTTGAAAATTAGTAGTTTGTTTATTTAAAAAGAATAGAACACTAGAAACCAGTTCTGTTTTACATTTGTGATTAGTTTTTAGTTCTGTGCTGATGCTTAGTTGAGCAGAGTGTGGAATCGCAAGAAATGCACAATAGTATTTAAAGTAAGTGCTGAGTAATATTACAGGTATCAAAGTATGTAATCCTTCTTATTCCTCTTTTGTTGAGATCACCTACCAATTTTAATTCTACATATTCCATTGTTTCTCTTCCTTCCACTCCAGTATTACTTCATCCTTTCATTAATTTCCTTTAGCCTCTCCTAAGTCCTGTTTGAAACTATTTCTTTTCCTTTCACTCTTAGCATCCTTCCATTTGCAATATTTTTGTTCTCATACCATATATTTTAGTTGGTTCTTTTTGTTGTATATTATTTCTTTGTAAATCTCCTTCTTGATTTGAGCTGCTTGTCGACTTCTTTTGCCAAATGTATTTGCAGATCTGTTAATACGTTGTTATCTACTCGAGACAAACGACCAAAGAAAATAAGTCTCTCTTTCTCTTATTGTGTTATGTTTTCTATCTTCTAATATATTTAAACACCACTTATCAAATACCAAGAGTTTACCATTTTCAGTGTGCCCTGTATTCATGATGTAATTGTTCAACCCAGTATTTCCAAGTTATCTAATGTGTTCAAGTTGATTCTTGCAAAGAAGAAAGAAGAATATTTAACCTATAATTAAATGATATGCACCCCCTGTCATATAGGTATACTGGTTTCACCTCTGCAGTGTAATAATTTACTTAAAGAAGGTAAGATAAAAAATTTTGTTGGTAACATTCCTCGTAATCTGTAGACTTATTCCATATTGCATGTCCTTTCCTGTACAGCAGATTTTTCTAAACCAGTTACTTGAATTATTTGTCCCGAATATTTATTTATTTTTGAATCCAATTTCTGTCGCATATAAATTTATGTTTCTAATGATTTTTTTTTACATGGATTTTTAAACCAATTTTGGTTGGAAATTCCTGCAAGAGATTAATGACATTAATTATTATAATTATCATTGTTGCATTTGTTTGACTTTCAGAAAGTATAGCAAATTTGCAACCAGATGCCAGGTAGACTATCATAACACTCTCTTTCTCTCCTGTAAAACTGGTGAAATTATAATGTAGTTATCTTCAGTCCAAAGATTTGCTTGATGCAGCTCTCCACATTATTCTGTCCTGTGCAAATCTTTTCATGATGAAATTATGTGTCATAATATTATTTGATTACTAATTCATAAGATTTTCTCCATAACACACTTACAGAGAATTGGAGGCTATTTTTGAGACAATATCTGTGAGAGATTTATGTACCAAGTTTCTTAATTTAACTTAAAATTCTCAGATTACTGTATATAAAGTTTACCTGTCAACAGAGTCATAAGCCTTTTTAAAATGAAATTTATGACTATCTTCTAGGAGTTAATGATGAATTGTTGTTGTTGTTGTTGTTGTTGTTGTTGTGGTCTTCAGTCCTGAGACTGGTTTGATGCAGCTCTACATGCTACTCTATCCTGTGCAAGCTTCGTCATCTCCCAGTACCTACTGCAACCTACATCCTTCTGAATTTGCTTAGTGTATTAATCTCTTGGTCTCCCTCTACGATTTTTACCCTCCACGCTGCCCTCCAATACTAAATTGGTGATCCCTTGATGCCTCAACACATGTTCTACCAACCGATCCCTTCTTCTAGTCAAGTTGTGCCACCAACTTCTCTTCTCCCCAATCCTATTCAATACTTTCTCATTAGTTATGTGATCTACCCATCTAATCTTCAGCATTCTTCTGTAGCACCACATTTCAAAAGCTTCTATTCTCTTCCTGTCCAAACTATTTATTGTCCATGTTTCACTTCCATACATGGCTACACTCCATACAAATACTTTCAGAAACGACTTCCTGACATTTAAATCTATACTCGATCTTAACAAATTTCTCTTCTTCAGAAACGCTTTCCTTGCCATTGCCAGTCTACATTTTATATCCTCTCTACTTCTACATCTACATCTACATCTACATGACTACTCTGCAATTCACATTTAAGTGCTTGGCAGAGGGTTCATCGAACCACAATCATACTATCTCTCTACAATTCCACTCCCGAACAGCGAGCGGGAAAAACGAACACCGAAACCTTTCTGTTCGAGCTCTGATTTCTCTTATTTTATTTTGATGATCATTCCTACCTATGTAGGTTGGGCTCAACAAAATATTTTCGCATTCGGAAGAGAAAGTTGGTGACTGAAATTTCGTAAAAAGGTCTCGCCGTGACGAAAAACGTCTATGCTGTAATGACTTCCATCCCAACTCGTGTATCATATCTGCCACACTCTCTCCCCTATAACGCGATAATACAAAACGAGCTGCCCTTTTTTGCACCCTTTCGATGTCCTCCGTCAATCCCACCTGGTAAGGATCCCACACCGCGCAGCAATATTCTAACAGAGGATGAACGAGTGTAGTGTAAGCTGTCTCTTTAGTGGACTTGTTGCATCTTCTAAGTGTCCTGCCAATGAAATGCAACCTTTGGCTCGCCTTCCCGACAATATTATCTATGTGGTCCTTCCAACTGAAGTTGTTTGTAATTTTAACACCCAGGTACTTAGTTGAATTGACAGCCTCGAGAATTGTACTATTTATCGAGTAATCAAATTCCAACGGATTTCTTTTGGAACTCATGTGGATCATCTCACACTTTTCGTTATTTAGCGTCAACTGCCACCTGACACACCATACAGCAATCTTTTCTAAATCGCTTTGCAGCTGATACTGGTCTTAGGATGACCTTACTAGACGGTAAATTACAGCATCATCTGCGAACAGTCTAAGAGAACTGCTCAGATTGTCACCCAGGTCATTTATATAGATCAGGAACAGTAGAGGTCCCAGGACGCTTCCCTGGGGAACACCTGATATCACTTCAGTTTTACTCGATGATTAGCCGTCTATTACTACGAACTGCGACCTTTCTGACAGGAAATAGCAAAATTCCATTACCTCTTTAAGTGTCTCATTTCCTAATCTAATTCCCTCAGCATCACCTGATTTAATTCAACTACATTCCATTATCCTCGTTTTGCTTTTGTTGACGTTCATCTTATACCCTCCTTTCAAGACACTGTCCATTCTGTTCAACTGCTCTTCCAAGTCCTTTGCTGTCTCTGACAGAATTACAATGTCATCGGCGAACCTCAAAGTTTTTATTTCTTCTCCATGGATTTTAATACCTACTCTGAATTTTTCTTTTGTTTCCTTAACTGCTTGCTCAATATACAGATTGAATAACATCGGAGAGAGACTACAACTCTGTCTCACTCTTCCCAACCACTGCTTCCCTTTCATGTCCCTCGACTCCTATAACTGCCATCTGGTTTCTGTACAAATTGTAAATAACTTTTCGCTCCCTGTATTTTACCCCTGCCACCTTCAGAATTTGAAAGAGCGCATTTCAGTCAACATTGTCAAAAGATTTCTCCAAGTCTACAAATGCTAGAAACGTAGGTTTGCCTTTTCTTAATCTAGCTTCTAAGATAAGTCGTAGGGTCAGTATTGCCTCACGTGCTCCAACATTTCTACGGAATCCAAACTGATCTTCTCCGAAGTCGGCTTCTTCTAGTTTTTCCATTCATCTGTAAAGAATCCGCGTCGACTTATTAAACTGATAGTTCGGTAATTTTCACATATGTCAACACCTGCTTTCTTTGGGATTGGAATTATTATATTCTTCTTGAAGTCTGAGGGTATTTCGCCTGTTTCATACATCTTGCTCACCAGATGGTAGAGTTTCATCAGGACTTGCTCTCCCGAGGCTGTCAGTAGTTCTAATGTAATGTTGTCTACTTCCGGGGCCTTGTTTCGACTCAGGTCTTTCAGTGCTCTGTCAAACTCTTCACGCAGTATCATATCTCCCATTTCATCTTCATCCTCTTCCATTTCCATAACATCATCCTCAAGTACATCGCCCTTGTATAGCCTCTATATACTTCTTCTACCTTTCTGCTTTTCCTTCTTTGCTTAGAACTGGGTTTCCATCTGAGCTTTTGATATTCATACAAGTGGTTCTCATTTGTCCAAAGGTCTCTTTAATTTTCCTGTAGGCTTTATCTATCTGACCCTAGTGACATAAGCCTCTACATCCTTACATTTGTCCTCTAGCCATGCCTGCTTAGCCATTTTGCACTTCCTGTCGATCTCATTTTTGAGACGTTTGTATTCCTTTTTGCCTGCTTCATTTAGTGCATTTTTATATTTTCTCCTTACATCAATTAAATTCAATATTTCTTCTGTTACCCAAGGATTCCTACTAGCCCTCATCTTTTTACCTACTAGATCCTCTGCTGCCTTCACTACTTCATCTCTCAAAGCTGCCCATTCCCCTTCTACTGTATTTCTTTCCCCCATTCCTGTCAATTGTTCCCTTATGCTGTCCCTGAAACTCTGTACAACCTTAGGTTTAGTCAGTTTACCAGGTCCCATCTCCATAAATTCCCACCTTTTTGCAGTTACTTAAAGTTTAATCTACAGGTCATAACCAATAGATTGTGCTTAGAATCCACATCTGCCCTTGGAAATGTCTTACATTTTAAAACCTGGTTCCTAAATCTCTGTCTTACCATTATATAATCTATCTGAAGCCTGTCAGTATCTCCAGGCTTCTCCCATGTATACAACCTTCTTTCATGGTTCTTGAACCAAGTGTTAGCTGTGATTAAGTTGTGCTCTGTGCAAAATTCTACCAGGCGGCTTCCTCTTTCATTTCTTACCCCCAATCCATATTCACCTACTACGTTTCCTTCTCTCCCTTTTTCTGCTGCCGAATTCCAGTCACCCATAACTATTAAATTTTTTTTCTCCTTTCACAATCTGAATAATATATATTTTTTTTTTAATCATACATTTCTTCAATTTTTTCGTCATCTGCAGAGCTAGTTGGCATATAAACTTGTGCTACTGTAGTAGGCATGGGCTTCGTATCTATCTTAGCCACAATAATGCGTTCACTATGCTGTTCTTAGTAGTTTAGCCGCATTCCTATTTTCCTATTCATTATTAAACCTACTCCTGCCTTAAGCCTATTTGATTTTGTGTTTGTAATCCTGTATTCACCTGACCAGAAGTCTTGCTCCTCCTGCCACCGAACTTCACTAATTCCCACTATATCTAACTTTAACCTATCCATTTCCCTTTTTAAATTTTCTAACCCACCTGCCCGATTAAGGTATCTGACATTCCACGCTCCGATCTGTAGAATACCAGTTTTCGTTCTCCTGATAACGACATCCTCTTGAGTAGTCCCCACCCGGAGACCCGAATGGGGGACTATTTCACTTCTGGAATATTTTACCCAAGAGGATGCCATCATCATTTAACCATACAGTAAAGCTGCATGCTCTCGGGAAAAATTACGGCCGTAGTTTCCCCTTGCTTTCAGCCGTTTGCAGTACCAGCACAGCAAGGCCGTTTTGGTTATTGTTACAAGGCCAGATCAGTCAATCATCCAGACTGTTGCCCTTGCAACTACTGAAAAGGCTGCTGCCCCTCTTCAGGAACCAAATGTTTGTCTGGCCTCTCAACAGAGACCCCTCCGTTGTGGTTGCACCTATGGTACGGCTATCTGTATCGCTGAGGCACGCAAGCCTCCCCACCAATGGCAAGGTCCATGGTTCATGGGGGGGGGGGGGGGGAGGAATGATGAATTATGCATTTTAAAATCCGAACAACTACCAATTATTGATCCTATGTACATAGTTGTGTAATTTTTTTAATTATGTCTTATAAGCAATTTCCTTTAATTAATCAATATTACATAGCACACCACTTCCAGATTTTCCCGAAACTTGGTAAATTTTTACCTAGTTTTGTTATTGGTAATATATAAACTGTTTAAAGTATTTTGTGGATATTTCGCAGTCTGTAGTTTTATTTAAGTTAATTCTGCCATTTTCATCTCTAATGCTTTATGTTCAATCACCTTTTAATTTATTCTTAAGATTCATATAGCAATTTCAGGGTGTGTGTTTTATGAAGTTATAAGACTATTCTTGCAATTATTATTATTTGTTGTTTGAATTGTATGTAATATTCACTCTAGTTTTGTGTAGTCTTTACTCTTTCCTGAACATTTTCATGTTTTCCATGTGTTTGCTCTTTCTTGTAGTTTTGTGTGCTTTACTGGTTTCTTTGCTACAGTATTGATTCATTCAGATAATTCTTGCCTGTTACCATGCTAAGTTATTTTCATTTCCTTGAGAAAATGTTTTTTTTGTTGTTTTTTTTTTTTTTTTTTTGTGTGTGTGACATTGAGTCTGTGTTGTATTTTGTTAATGTTTCCTCTATTTTGCTTTTTGGAAGATAGAAATTTGAATTTAGTTGTAGAGGGGTGGTGATCACATTCACTACTTCTTATTACTTAACATCCAACATCATTTTAGGTGTATCCACAAGTTCTAATTGGAATTTATCTGATATCAAAATATCAGATCCAGTGAATTCTTAGTTTTTGCTTTCCTTTGAAGTTTTTCTGATAAAGGTTAACAATAATTTCAACTGGAAGGTTTTACAGAGTTCAATAAACCACTTTCCATTTTTATTGGCTATTTTTTGTTGCAGATATTCATCATGTGGTCTTCTAAAGTATTTTTCTTTGTCTACTTTTGCATCAAAATCGCCTAATAATATCACATTATTTGATTTCGGCATATTAGATTTTTTCCCCAGATTACTTCTATTTTATTTAGTTTCATGTTATTGTCTTTATTTATTGGCATGTACCAGCTAATGAAGATGTGTATTTAGCTTTTTCAACCACAGATTGGAAGTATATGCTTTTTTGTGGTCTTCAGTTTGAATCTGGTTTGTTGCAGCTTTGCATGCTAATCTATCTTGTGCAAACTTCTTTTGTGAATACACAACTACTGAAATCTACATCCATTTGAACCTTCTTACTCTAATTGAGCCTTGGTTTCACTAAACAATTTTTAACCCTGCCCCCTTCTCCCAAACTTCTTTCCTTCACCGTACTGACAATTCCTGATGGCTCAGGATAGACCTATCAACTAACACCTGCTTTTAGTCAAGTTTTGCCATAAATTTCTGTCCTCCCTAGTTTGATTCAGTGCCTCCCCATTAGTTATTTGATCTACTCATCAAATGTTCAGCATTCTATGAACAAGATTTGAATATTATTATTCTTTTGTTAATACACACATCAAAAAAGTTTTGCATCACCTAGGTTCCAAGAGTTCCAGAATCTGTACAGAAAATTGGAATAGAGATCAACATAAACATCATTACCACCCTTTATATTACCTACTCAGTTGCATGCCCTCTTGCACTGATGCATGCCTGTATTCACTGTGGCATACTATCCACAAGTTCATCAAGGCCCTGTTGGTCCAGATTGTCCCACTCCTCAACAGCGATTTGGCGTAGATCCCTCAGAGTGGTTGGTGGGTCACATTGCCCATAAACAGCCCTTTTCAATCCATCCCAGGCATGTTCGATAGGGTTCATGTCTGGAGAAAATGCTGGCCACTATAGTCGAACAATGTCATTATCCTAAAGCAAGTCATTCACAAGATGTGCATGATGGGGCCACAAATTGTCATCCATGAAGATGAATCTCTCGCCAATATGCTGCTGATATGGTTGCATTATCAGTCAGATGACTGCATTCACGTATTGCCCAGCCATTACGGTGCCTTCTATGACCACCAGCAGCATACGTCAGGCCTACATAATGCCACCCCAAAACATCAGGGAACCTCCACCTTGCTCCACTCATTGGACAGTGTGTCTAAGGCATTCAGCCTGACCGAATTGCCTCCAAACATGTCTCCAACAATTGTTTGGTTGAAGGCATATGTGACACTCATTAGTGAAGAGAACAAGCTGCCAGTCCTGAGTGGTCCATTCGGCATGTTGTTGGACACATCTGTACTGCACTGAATGGTGTTAGTGGTTTGCAAAGATGGACCTCGCCATGGATGTCAGGAGTGAAGTTGTGCATCATGTTGCCTATTGTGCACAGTTTGAGTCGTAACATGGCGTCCTGTAGCTGCACAAAAAGCATTATTCAACATGGTGGCATTGCCATCAGAGTTCCTCCAAGCCGTAATTCGTAGATAGCAGTCATCCACTGCAGTAGTAGCCCTTGGAGGACCTGAGGAAGGCATGTCATCGACAGTTCCTGTCTCTCTGTATTTCCTCCATGTCCTAACAACATTGCTTCGGTTGACTCCAAGATGCCTGGGCACTTTCCTCGTTGAGAGCCCTTCCTGGCACAAAGTAACAATGTAAACAGATCGAACCACGGTATTGACCGTCTAGGCTTGGTTGAACAACAGACAACACGAGCCGTGTACCTCCTTCCTGGTGGAATGACTGGAACTGATCGGCTGTTGGACCCACTCCGTCTAATAAGCACCGCTCATGCATGGTTGTTTACATCTTTGGGTGGGTTTAGTGACATCTCTGAAAAGTCAAAGGGCTGTGTCTGTGATACAGTATCCACAGTCAATGTCTATCTTCAGGAGGTTTGGGAACTGAGGTGATGTAAAACTTTTTTTGATGTGTGTATAAAAAGCCATACTCTTTTAACATTTGTGATTACTGACTTACCTTTAATATTTTTTCTATATTCTCATTCAAAACTAATTTTCCTTGAATAGCTGAAATTTAAATTTCTTTTTTTATAAAGGTATTTTTAGTTCTTTTTAGTTGCCAAACACGAGAAATAATTTACATTCAATGTTTTCTTAAAATTTAGTTTCTGTTATACTTTTATCAAATGTCATATTTGTTAAGAGGATCTGCATACACAGGCAATACACTGGTGACTGACATGTAATTTGTTGTTAGAATTTGGGATTATTTTTATAATGTTATGTGCACAACTTACATTCTTAATCTAATGTGCTGTAAAAACTTAAGAGTGATTTCTGAGCACTTTGCAGTTTCTCTGTTTTTAACCATTTCACAATTGCCTCTTGTCGAAAAACTGTAATACTGAGTGTGGCTGTTAGAAAGTCTTTCTCCAAATATGATCTGTTGATTTAGCTGTTTCTCTATGCATAGTGATAAAATTATAATAAAACAGAGCTTTGGAATTAGTATAAGTGTTTTTACAAAAGTATTTTATTTTAATGTGCATGAAAGTTATATTAGATGTACCTATATAAATAGCCTCGTGTCTCTGTGGAATTTTGTATTGTAGTTGCACATATCATTTGGAAGTGCATTGTTTCATATCACCATCCAAAGACAATCATGATAGTCAATAGCTTTTAATTAAATAAATTTTCTGTTAATACTGCTCAGATTGTAGCAGAAAATATAAGAATTTGTTCCTTTATTTGCTTCCCATTCATATGCAAGAGATCAGAAATGCAAGTTTAAAAAAATACATCAAAATTTGTGAAAATTACAGCATTAACAAGTATACATATAATAGAAATGAATTTTATTACAGCATAAGTATGTGACAATACACAAATGATTAGCATTATAAGACTGTTCATTTCATCTGACTTTGACAACTGAACAGTGTACAGGCCTGTTGAGCCAGCGTCAGAGCCTCTGAATATTGTGCTAAGGGCTCAAATGGGGCCTTGGTATCCTCTTCGGAAATCTCCTTCTATACAATGTCTATGCAGGTCCACAGTACATTAACAGTGGTCACAAGAAGACTGTGGCAAATAACCCACCAGTCTACTGTATCCTAGGCATTTTTGTGAATGATTGTATAGGTTGGTGATGCCTATTTGTTTTTGTACCTCCTTACTTCCGTACAAATAACCCACCAGTCTACTGTATCCAGGTTATTTTGTGAATGATTGTATAGGTTGGTAATGTCTATTTGTTTTTGTACCTCCTTACTGCTCATTCCCCACACCACAATATCATCAGTGAATAGTAACAGCTTTATCCCCCTTCCTCTATGGGCTTCTTTTTTATCTTTGACTGTTTCATCCATCACCATGATAAGTAGTAATGGTGATATCACACTTCCTTGTCTTAGTCCTGTAACATTCTTAAACCATTCAGTTCTTCCAACTGGTGTCTGCACACAAATAGAGCTTTTTTCATACATTGCCTGGATGACTTCAAGTTTTTGCTCTCCAACTCCCTTTCTGTTCAAGGTTGCCCTACCTTTTCCCTGGGAACACTGTCATATGCTTTCACTAGGTCAAGAAATGTCATCACCAGATCTTTCTCATACTCCCAATGTCTTTCCATCAACTGTCTCATACTACCAAGATTGGGTCTACTGTTGATCTACCATGATGAAAGCCATACTGTTCCTCTTCTAACTGCCCTTCCACTTTTTCTCTCACTCTTCTTTCCAGTATCCTCTCTATTATTTTTGCTGCTTGGGATATGAGTGTGATCCCTTGATAGTTGTCACATACTACCCTGTCACCCTTCTTGAAAACTGGGATTATTATTCCCTTTCCCCATTCTTCAGGTACACATTTTTGGGTTTCCACAGTAATTTCGTCTATCCCAGGTGCCTTTCCTGTCATCATTTTTCTCAGAGCTAGTTCCACTTCTAACATCATTTTATCCTCCTCTTCTTCCAGATCCCTGACCCACTTCTATTACCTTTCCATTCCTTTTCTTCACATTTAGTAATTTATGAAAGTACTCTTTCCATCTTTTCCTTATCTCCTCTGGTTGCATTAATAGCTCTCTGCTTTCCTCTTTCACTAGCTTTATGTATGTTTTTTCCTTCCTCATACTCTCTGTAATTCCATATATCATCCTCTTACCACTAGTAACATTTTTCTCCAACACTCGGGTGAATTTCTCCCAGCTTTTCCTCATTTCTTCTGTTACCATTTTCTTACATTTATTTTTACTGTCCTGGTATTTCCTTTTACTTTCAGCTGTTTGGCCTCTGTTCCATTCATGCCAGGCTTTTTTCTCTTCTTTTACTGCCTTCTTCACCCTCTCATTCCATCACAGTGTCTCCTTTTCCTTTACATTTCTGGACACTGCCACAGGTCTTCTCAGCACAGCTTACAAATGCTTCTTTGAACTGACCCCATTCCTCTTCCACATTTCCATACTCGGTGTTAGGGATTTTACACTTAAGTAACTCCTTTTCTTGTACCATGCCATACTTTAGTTTCCACACTTTTATTTTCCCTTCCTTTTGTTCCTTTGTCTTTCAATTCAATGAAATTTAATGTGGAGAAAAGCAAGACCATGGTGGTAACCAGAGGGGATAGAGAGGGCAAGGGACAAATTCATATTAAGGGATGGGATATTGAAATAGTGGACAACCTTAAATATTTGGGAAGTGTATTAATGGGGAATGCTCATTTGGAGACAGAAATTAGCAAAAGAATACAACAGAGTAGTACATTTTACCAGTTTGTGAGGGGCTTTGTGTGGGCAAGGGAATTGGCAATGAGGTGCAAGCTGGTACTATACAAGACTTACTTCACATCATCATCATCATTTAAAACTGATTATGCCTTTCAGCATTCAGTCTGGAGCATAGTCCCCTTTATAAAATTCCTCCATGATCCTCTATTCCGTGGTAACATTGGTGCCTCTTCTGATGTTAAGCCTATTACTTCAAAATCATTCTTAACCGAATCCAGGTACCTTCTCCTTGGTCTGCCCCAACTCCTCCTACGCTCTACTGCTGAACCCATGATTCTCTTGGGTAACCTTGCTTCTCCCATGCGTGCAACATGACCCCACCAACTAAGCCTGTTCGCCCTGACTGCTACATCTTTAGAGTTCATTCCCAGTTTTTCTTTGATTTCCTCATTGTGGACACCCTCCTGCCATTGTTCCCATCTGCTAGTACCTGCAATCATCCTAGCTACTTTCATATCTGTAACCTCAACCTTATTGATAAGGTACTATGAATCCACCCAGCTTTCGCTCCCATACAACAAAGTTGGTCGAAAGATTGTTCGGTGCACAGATAACTTAGTCTTGGTACTGACTTCCTTCTCGCAGAAGAGAGTAGATCGTAGCTGAGCACTCACTGCATTAGCTTTGCAACACCTCACTTCCAGTCCTTTCACTATGTTTCCATCCTGTGAGAATATGCAGCCTAAGTACTTGAAACTGTCCACCTGTTCTATCTTTGTTCCTCATATTTGGCACTCAATCCGTTTATATCTCTTTCCCACTAACATCACTTTCGTTTTGGAGGTGCTAATCTTCATACCATAGTCCTTACATTTCTGATCTACCTCTGAAATATTACTTTGCAAACTTTCAATCGAATCTGCCATCACAACTAAGTCATCCGCCTATGCAAGACTGCTTATTTTGTGTTCACACATCTTAATCTCACCCAGCCAGTCTATTGTTTTAACATATGATCCATATATAATATGAACAACAGTGGAGATAGGTTGCAGCCTTGTCTTACCCCTGAAACTACTCTGAACCATGAACTCAATTTACCGTCAACTCTAACTGCTGCCTGACTATCCATGTAAAGACCTTTAATTGCTTGCATAAGTTTGCCTCCTATTCCATAATCTCATAGAACAGATAATAACTTCCTCCTTGGAACCCGGTCATATGCCTTTTCTAGATCTATAAAGCATAGATACAATTCCCTGTTCCATTCATAACACTTCTCCATTAAGTGCCGTAAGCTAAATATCTGGTCCTGACAACCTCTAAGAGGCCTAAACCCACACTGATTTTCCTCCAATTGGTCCTCAACTAATACTTGCGCTTTCCTTTCAACAATACCTGAGAAGATTTTATGCACAACGCTGATTAAAGAGATACCTCTGTAGTTGTTAAAATCTTTTCTGTTTCCATGTTTAAAGATTGGTGTGATTACTGCTTTTGTCCAGTCTGATGGAACCTGTCCCGACTCCCAGGCCATTTCAATTATCCTGTGTAGCCATTTAAGACCTGACATTCCACTGTATTTGATGAGTTCTGACTTAATTTCATCCACCCCAGCTGCTTTATTGCACTGCAATCTATTGACCATTTTCACCACTTCCTCAAATGTGATCCTATTTCCATCCTCATTCCTATCCCATTGTACGAGGGTCAGTCAAAAAGTAATGCCTCCTATTTTTTTTTCTACGTTTAATTGTCAGGAAATTTAAATGCAATTACATAGGTTGAAAACCACAACATTGAGGATCATTTTGTCATTTTTCAATGTAATCTCCGCCCATCTCTACAGTTTTGGTCCATCTTTGAACAAGGGCATGTATCCCAGCACGGTAAAAATCACAGCTCTGCTTCCTAAGCCATTGACGCACGGATGTTTTGACGGCCTCCTCATCTTCAAAATGAATCCCACGATGAGCTTCTTTTAGTGGCCCGAACAGATGGAAGTCTGATGGTGCCAGGTCAGGGCTGTATGGGGGATGAGGCAAAACTTCCCATCCAATTTTGACAATCTCGTCAGAGGTGTGACGACTGGTGTGTGGTCTTGCATTGTCATGCAAAAGAAGAACATCTGCCATTGATTTTGTTGGGCGAACTCGCTGAAGACATGCTTTAAGTTTTTTGAGGGTTGTGACGTATTGAACAGAATTTATTGTGCATCCCTGCTCCAAAAAATCAACCAGAATCACACCCTCTGTATCCCAGAAAACTGTTGCCATAACTTTCCCTGCCGATCGCACAGTTTTGAATTTTTTCTTCCTCGGCGAGCTTGTGTGATGCCACTCCATTGACTGCCTCTTTGATTCGGGTTCAAAAAAATGCACCCATGTTTCGTCCCCGGTCACAATTTTTTTCAGAAACTCATCTCCCTCCAAACGGAAGCGCTGCAAGTGTTGGGAGGCTATTGTTTTCCTTGCCTCTTTATTCTGATCGGTTAACATTCTTGGAACCCACCGTGCACAAACTTTTGAGTACCCCAATTGTTTAATAATCGTGATCACACTGCCTTTACTAAGAGAAATAATGCGACACACTTCATCTGCAGTCACCCGACGGTCACCACGAATGATGTCATCAACTTGCTGAATGTTGTGTGGGGTCACTGCACTCACCGGCCTGCCGCTCCGCTTTTCGTCAGTCAACGGTGTTTGCCCTTCAGCTTCCTTACAACGACGAACCCATCATCTAACAGTGCTGACATCCACTGTCACAACACCATACACCTTCTTCAGTCTTTCATGAATGCGTATGGGTGTTTCACCTTCTGCATTCAAGAATTCAATCACACAACGCTGTCTCAAACGAACATCGATGTCGGCCATCTTACAAACTTCTGCTGTGCTGCCACCTGTTGACACAGAAAGTTACTACTGCAGTGGATTGCAGAAGAAGGTTTGAGGAATGGCGCCAAATTCAAATTTTTCACTTAACTTAATTTTTTTAAGTAGAAAAAAAATGGGAGGCATTACTTTTTGACCGACCCTCGTACATTGAAATCTGAAACATTACTGATTGTATTTTCACCTACATTGAGCAACTCTTCAAAATATTCCCTCCATCTGCCCAAGGAATCCACAGGATTCACAAACAGTTTTCCTGACCTGTCCAAAATACTTGTCATTTCCTTCTTACCTCCCTTTCGAAGACTGCTAATTACACTCCAGAATGGTTTTCCAGCAGCTTGACCCAAAGTCTCCAACCTGTTTCCAAAGTCTTCCCAAGATTTCTTCTTGGATGCTGCAATTATCTGTTTGGCTTTGTTTCTTTCTTCAACATAACTTTCTCTGTCTACCCGAGTTCTAGTATGTACCCATTTTTGATATGCCTTCTTTTTCCTTTTACAGACTGCCTTGACTTTGTCATTCCACCAAGCTGTTTGCTTCATCCTACCTTTACACACTACTGTTCCAAGACATTCTTTAGCCACTTCTAGTACTGTGTCCCTGTGCCTTGTCCATTCCTTTTCCAATGACTGTAATTTACTACATTCAACTAACTGGTTCTTTCTGAGATTATTGTTATGTACTTGTGCCTGATTTCTTTATCCTGAAGTTTCTCCACTCTTATCCTCCTACATATGGACCTGACCCCCTGCACTTTCGGCCTCACAATACCAATTTTGCTGCAGATTAAATAATGATCAGTGTCATCAAAGAATCCCCTGAATACACGTGTGTCCCTCACAGCCTTCCTGAATTCCTGATCTGTTATTATATAGTCAATAACAGATCTGGTTCCCCTGCCTTCCCAAGTATACCGGTGAATGTTCTTATGTTTAAAAAAGGAGTTTGTGATCACTAAACCCATACTGGCCCAGAAATCCAAGAGTTGTTTCCCATTCCTGTTGGCCTCTATATCCTCTCCAAATTTACCCATAACCTTTTCATACCCTTCTGTTCGATTTCCAATCCTGGCATTAAAATCACCCATGAGCAAAACACTGTCCTTGTCCTTTACTCTAACAACTACATCACTGAGTGCATCATAAAAACTATCAATCTTATCTTGATCTGTCCCTTCACAATGCGAATATACTGACACAATACTAATTTTCTTGCTAGACATTGTCAAATCTATCCACATGAGTCGTTCGTTTGCATACTTTATTGCAACTATGCTGGGTTCCATTTCTTTCCTGATGTAAAGCCCTACACCGCATTGCGCTATTCCTACTTTGACTCCTGACAGGTAGACCTTGTATTCTCCCACTTCCTCTTCTTTCTCACCCCTACCCGAATGTCACTAACAGCTAAACCGTCCAGCCCCATCTTACTTGCAGCCTCTGCCAGCTCTACCTTCTTCCCAGAGTAGCCCCCATCGATATTAATGGCTCCCCATCTCATTACCATTTGTTTGCTGAGTCGTATCTTAGGAGGACTTACGTCACACCTATACTAATTTACGGCTCAGAGACTTGGTCTTTGACTAGAAGAGAGGAGAGTAAGATACAATCCAGTTAAATGAAGTTTCTGAAAAGTATGCTAGGGAAGACAAGGAGAAACAGGGTGAAAAATGAAGATGTTAGGAAGGAAATTGGAGTGGAGAAGTTGACTGAGAGAATTGAAAAGAATAGATTAAAATGGTTTGGGCATGTGAAGAGGGTGGGAGAGGGAAGAATACCAAGAAGAAGTTGACTGAGAAAATTGAAAAGAATAGGTTAAAATGGTTTGGGCATGTGAAGAGGATGGGAGAGGGAAGAATACCAAGAAGAATGATGGAGTTCAAGATTGAGGGCAAGAGGCCAAGAGAAAGACCAAGAACAAGATGGATTGATACAATAAAGATGAGTTTAAGGAGGAGACACCTGCTATGGAACCAAATTGTGGAAGAAGATTAGTGGAAAGACCGAGTAAAGTGGCGAAATACCATTGATACCCTTACCTGACCAGATGTTGGATAGAGGGGAAACAAAAATGATGATGATGATGATGATGATGATGTACAGGTTGGGGAAGATGTGGCACCCATCACACTTTGAAGAGAGCCAGCATGTTTGTAGTCACCTGCTATGCTGGTCATTTTCCTTCTGAAATATTCAGTGTTTCCCAAATAGGTACAGTATTATAGGTCTTCAAAGTCATATGGGATCCTAATAGTTTTTGCTTTTAAGGTTTTTATCGCACTCTCTGATATCTCTGGCCAAAACGAGATAAAGAGGATAGGGGACAGACTGTTTCACCCCCCAAACTGATTCTGACACCACACCCATGAACCTTACTTGGAGGTTGTGTTGGTTTGATGAGATTTAGGATTTTTGGGTTGAGTCTTTTTTCTTTGAGGATAACAAAAAGGGGCTGTCAGTTGACTGAATCATATGCTTTCTTGACGTTCACAAAGCACATATGATCAAGCTGTTCCTGAGTATTTTCTTTTTTAATGCCATTTTTAAATTTAATATTTGCCGTATACAATTTAGATCACTGCAGAAGTTGGTGTGGTGTTCGCCAATTTTGTAACTGAATTGGCTCTGAATTCTTTGCAGGAGGCATGCTGACAGAATTTTGTAGGAAGAGAGAGTCCTTGGTGGTTATTTAAATCCATTTTGTGCAGTGGCAAGTTAATATGAATTTACAGTCCTTGAGGAGTTTTTCGGGCTTCCAAATCTATGCCATGATTTGCATGAGTTCTTTGAGGGAATTTAGTCCAAGATTTTTCAGCACTTCTGTGGTGGTACCATTTTCTACTGAAGCTGTTTTATTTTTAATTTGAGGTTTTCCTGATTCGTCAAAGGTTAGTGTTGCATCTGATTTTCTGAAACATAAATGTTGAGGGGTATATCCTCAGTTTATTCCTGCAAAAGTCCTATAGAAAACTTGGAAGTTGTATTTTCAAAAATTTTCTTTGATGGAGTTCAGTTGTTTGCTTCATGCATTTCCTCTTTATTTGTCTAATAGTTTTACCCCTTGTTACCCGATTTCATGGATGTGTTGCTTACTCTCTAATGTTTTCTTGCTATTTTACTTAAAGCTTCTTTGCATTCTTTCAGCACTTTTTCACATTTTGAATTCCATCAAGAGTGTCTGGAGTTCTTATTCAGTGGGATTAACACAAGGTGGAGTAAATAAAAGTGGACTGGACAAGTGGATACGATTGGATATGAATGTATGCATAGAACCACACCCTGCAATGTGACAGGTGGTAAAACTGCCCATACAGCTGGCTGAACCTTGGAGCACATTTACACAATCATCATACTGACAGAGTTGTTAGCAGAGGTCAGTCTGGTGATGGCCCTAGCTGGCCACCCAGTTCTCCTGATCTGTCAGTGTGCAATTACTTCATGTGGTGAGCCCTGAAGTCTAACGTGTATTGCAATGACCTTCATAGTCTTAAAGAACTGCAGCAGGACATTTCGGGTGAGACTGCAGCAATTCCAGCAGTCCAGCTTCAATCCACATTCAGAAACTTGCTGACCAGGCCCCAAAAGTGCCATGAGATGAATGGTGGTCACTTTGAACATCTGACACAGTCTGTTTAGTACTCCATTTCCTTTCCTCTGTTGTGTTTCTTTGTACCCTGGAGCTCTGTTGTCCAGGCCACTTTTATTTGCCCCACCCTGTACCTTGTACTTCTGTGTAGAATTTGTCTCATGTGTTTGCACATTTGTTTCCCCATTTTTGTTTATGGTTGGTTTCTTCGGTATTTCTTATGTCGAATCTTTGTCGGTGTGATTTCTCCTGGCATATTTTCTTTGGGGCACATTTCAATTTGGTTCTTGTTAAATAGTGGTCTGAGTCAATGCTCCCCCCTCTGCAAAGTGAACTTCACAGATTTCTTTCCTTATGGAGTAGGAAATTGCTACTTGATTGATATGGTATTCACCAACTCCTTGTATAGAGGGGGAGGGGTTGGGGGTGTCACAGTGGTTAGCACACTGTACTCCCATTTAGGATGATGATGGTTCAATCCCGTGTCTGGCCATCCTGATTTAAGTTTCCCGTGATTCCCCTAAATCACTTCAGGCAAATGCCAGAATGGTTCCTTTGAAAGGGCATGGTCGACTTCCTTCCCTAATCCAATGAGACCGATGACCTTGCAGTTTGGTCTCCTCCCCCAAATCAACCCTTGCATGGGGATCTCCAAGTCTTTTTGTTTTTGTGGAATTTTTCTCAAAAATTTTGCCATGATTTTTATGTTATTTTGTCAGCATAGTTCAAAGAGTCTTGTACCATTTTTGTTCATGAATTTGTGAGCTGGATATTGGCATACAGTTTTCTCTTTCTCTGCTGATTTGTGCATTGAAGTCACCCAACAGAATCTCCACATCTTTAGGGATTTTTTCTATGACTTCCTAGATTTTGGCCTAGAATTTCTCTGTTTTTGTGGATCTTTTCTGTTGTCTATATTTGTGGGCACATGGATGTTGATGAATGTTTACTTCTTCTTGGCACATTGTATGTGCATGGTTATGAGACAGTTGTTTATGAGAGAGCTTTCCTGGGCTGAGTTGACTACAGTTTTTTGTGTCACAAAGGCCAGACACAGAAGCAGATGGCCATTAGCAACTTGTTTTCCAGTTTTATTCTTCAAGATCCAATACTTACCATATTCTATTGTGTCTTCATCAGTGAACCATGTTTCTTGGAGAGTTAGTATGAGGACTTTTTGTTGAACAAAGTCTGACACTAGGGTGTGTAATTTTCTGGGCTGAATTAGTGTGTTGATGTTGAAAGTGCCAATGTATGCTTGAATTGTAGATCTCTGTTCGAGATTGCTGAAGTTCCCAGAATCTGAGAACCTGGTTGCTTTCTGTCAGTGGGTGGCTTGATTACCTCCTGGGGCAATGACGTGTTTATTCTCACAACTCATGATAGCAAGTGACAGTTTGGCCAATGATTCCATTAGCTACATAGTACCATGGATTGTCAGTTCATCGAGCAGAGAGGCAGCCATATCCACTGGATGAACAGACACTGACCAGTATGTTGATGGTTTCCACTGCAAGCACGTCTTGGGCTTTTCTCGTAGTTTTGGCCCACCTTTGGTATCTTTTTTCCCTGGTACCTGCCATGTTTGATATGCATACCACTATCTACCTCTTTGGGAGGTGCCCAGTGGGAGACTTGCAACTCCACACACTGTGTGCGTGTGCGCGCGCATTCACACCAACTGTAATAAAATTTCCATAATCTGCTCAAAAAATTCCAAAACTTTCTCCACAAAATTTTCTTCACTTATCTTTTACTTATTGTGCATGGTCTCCTTTGAAATACTCTCCTCACCAACTGATCACTGCTCCCATCACTGTTTCCACCTTTGGAAGCAGTCTTGGTATGCCACTTGCTGGCTAACTTGAAGTGCCACCTGTGAATTTTCTTTTATCTCATCTGTCATTGCAAATCTTTATTCTTTCAATGGGGTTTGGAACTCTGGAAGTAAAAAGAGTCCACAAGGCCCAAATCTGGAGAGTATGGAGGATGAGGCAGCACAGTGAATTCATTTTTTGTTCAATAGTCATGCACCAAGTGGGATGAATTTGCTGGTGCATTATCATGGTGCAAGAGCCCTGAATTATCTCAGCATGTTTCAGGCTGTTTTCTTCTCATATTTTCTTGCAGGCATCGCAACACGTGCCGATAGTACCATTGGTTAAGAATTTGTCCTTGTGGCATGAATTCGTAATGAACTAATCCCTCAAAGTAAAAGAAAACTGTCAGCATGGCTATGACATTTGACCTGAACTGACGGACTTTTTTTGGTCTTAGAGAACCTTTCTCGACTCATTGTGATGATTGAACCTTCGTCTCAACATTATAACCATAGACCTAATTTTCATCACCAGTTATCATTCTATTAAGGAACATCCCAATCTCATTTCCATAATACAAAAGCTCTTCATAGATTGCAATGCAAAGGTCTTTCTGGTCTCGACTCATGAGCTGTGGGACGAACCTGGCAGCTGCATGATGCACTCCAAGATGCTGTGTCAGGGTTTCATGACATGATCCAACTTAAATGTTACATTCTCCTTTAATCTTTCAGACAGTCAGTCTTCAATTAGCACCCACAATTTTGTTGATATTCCTGACATGAGCATCATCGGTAGATGTCAAAGGGTGTCCTGAGCGAGAGTCATCTTTAACTTCGGTCTGGCAATTTTTAAACCATGTGAACCATCCATAACACCAAGTATGGCTTAAGCACTCATCACTGTAGATTACCTGCATCATTTGGTGTCTCTCTGTAAAGATTTTCTTGAGTTTCATGCAAAATTTAATGCAGATGCTTTTTGTTGTAACAGTGCCATGACATTTAACAGTGCCGCCACAACAGTACGTGCAAACAGCGATAGAGGCGCTCCACAACTCGGCTGAGCATGGGAGCGCCACCTAGCTACGAACGGTGCCGGCCGCATGTCACGGCATGGCAGTCGAATAAGAGATACTGAGTTGTTGTCATGTAACCAGCTATTGTTTCTAAGTGAGTGTGTTTGAATATCCACACAATTATTGGTGATTAAAGGTTATAACAGTTTCTGGCGACGAGGTCAGATATTTTCACTGCATTGTGGATTTGTGTGTTCGTGACTGGGCAGACATGGAACAGCTTATGCAAGCGCTCGTAGAACAACAAACACAGCTGACGACTGCTATTCAGGCATTGTCGACGTCACTTACTCATCGTCTGTCTTCATCTTCTCTGCTTCCATTCCCTCCTTACGACTAGGCCGCTGAAGACTGGGAGGATTATGAGAAGCGTTTGTGGCAACACTTCTTGGCTTTCGGCGTTGTCGACGCTCCTATGTGTAAGTCGTTATTTCTATCTTGGATTTCCCCACAGATCTATCAGCTGCTATCTCAGTTAGCCCCTCTGCAGGAACTTGCCTCCCTGTCCTTCCAAGAAATATGTGACTTATTGTCTAACTATTACCGAAAAAACACCCACGTCATTGCGGCCTGCGTGGCGTTCTACCGGTGTCGTAAACAGCCCCATCAATCTTACCGGGCTTGGGTGGCGGAACTACACAGTCTGAGTAGGAAGTGTCAGTTTGTCATGGACATTCATCGTGAGTCTTATGCTGATTCAATGGTTAGGGATGCTATTCTACGGCTTGCTCCTGATAAAGAAGGTCGACAACGTGCCCTACAACTGCCAAACGCGTCGTTGTCGGATGTTCTAAGCATCGCTCAATCCTTTGAAGTGTCTCACCCTGCTGGCGCGCAAATAGACGCGTTGTGTGATGTAGGCGCTGTACAGTCAACTTTCGACACAGACAATTTGCCTGTTTCACAGGAGAATGAAGATGTGGTATTGTTATTCTGACCACGGATGGCGCATCTCCACGGGTTGTGGTGCCAGCCTCTCTTCGCAAAGATGTTCTGAAGCTGTTGCATGAAGGCCATTGGGGGATTTCTCGGACTAAGTCCCTGGCCCGCAGGCACGTTTTTTGGCCCGGTATTGATGTGGTCAGTGTGCTCAACAACTGGCTGCACCTCGTACAATGCCCTCTCCGTGGCCTGATCCGGCGCAGCCATGGGAACAGGTGCACTCTGACTTTGCCGGCCCCTTCCTCGGTTCTTATTGGCTACTGTTGATTGACGCCTTCTCGAAGATTCTGTTTGTTGTTCGATGTCCGTCGCCCACCACTGCAGCGACGATGCTAGCTTTGTCCAAAAGCTTTGCGCTAGAAGGTCTTCCATCCACGATCATCATGGACAATGGCCCTCAGTTCTCTTCGCAGGCCTTCCGTGATTTGTGTACTGGACAAGGGATTCATCATGTTACAGCACCACTCTTCCATCCACAATCAAATGGAGAGGTCGAGTGCCTTGTCCGCACTTTCAAAAGCCAGATGAAAAAATTTCTTAGTGATTTTTCCACAGATGATGCTCTGCTGCAATTTCTGAGTTCTTATCGCTTCATGCCTCTGGGTGATCGCAGCCCTGCTGAACTCTTGCATGGCCACCAACCGCGCACTCTATTGCACCTGCTTCACCCTGTCAGGCCTTGTGCTGTGTCCCCTAGTGCGGGAAAATACTCAGTGGGCGCCGACGTGTGGGCACGAGGGTATGGATCTCACCCTAAATGGATTCCAGGGGTGGTCAAGGCTCTTCGCGGCCGTCGGCTTTGTGAAATACGTACGGATGACGGCATGGTTGTTCGCCATTACGACCAGATGCGCCCAGGAGTGGTGGCCACGCCAGTGCCACCGCCCCTTCCTTCGCCTCCACCAACCTGAGAAGCCAGTCTTGTCGCTGCTGCCGATCTACCGTACATGTTGATGCAGCCGACGTCGCTACCGCTTCCGAGTACGCCGGAACCGGCCCCAGTCACGACGCCGCCTTCTCCGGGACCCATCTCGCTGGAGCACACCCCCAGGTCCATGACACCTATGGATGCTGCTCTAGAGTTTTCACCCATCATCTCGTTCCAGAACTTTTTGAACAGACCTCGTATGGTTAGTCTCACCATTAATTTACTGACAGCTATTAAGGAGATTTCACCTGTTACTGCCATATATGTTGTGATAGTGCATAAATGTGCAGGTGTTACAGCTTGGATTTTCAAATTGTGTTTGTACCACGCACAGTTGTTGCTATTTGTAAGAGCTAAATTTTGTAAAGAAGACTTTCCACTTAATAGCTCTTTATATCTATAATTTTTCCCCCATTCCTTCTGCAGCTTAGTGAACAATTCTGTTGCTATTTTGTGATCTTGTGGTCTGTTTGTCAGTTGTTTCTGAAAGTATTCATGAGACAAATGAGTTGAGATGTGGACAGAGGCTTAGGCAGACCATTTAGTTTCATTCCCTTTAGTGTTTCAAATCCATAGTTATAGCTTTCACCTTACAGTAGTATTGTCGTATAGAAAATGGACTGGTTAAGATTTAACAAGTTTGTTGTGGTGGTCATTTTTGCAGCAGCTGTTTATAAATTGCACTAGCTGAAAAGAAAAATCTTCAATGGACTGTTTTAAATCAGTAATCTGTGTGTGCAAATGATTACCTATATATGAAAAATGAAAAAATCGTGTAATATTTCGGGACTCTCACTGAAGATGCCTTGTAACTAAGGTGCAACACATTTGGGTGCATAAGTTAAATTTTAAAAAAATTAATGTGCTGCATGCAAAAGGTGTCTTTCTTTGAACTACTGCAGTTTATAGTTATGAGTTGTTGCTACGGTGTTGATACCAGAAAACTGTATAATGCATCATCAGATAGAGTTCATTGTATCCCGACAAAGTATTCCAGAAATTAGACTCAAATGGCACTGACCAGCAAACACTTCCATAGCACTGTCACAGAATGTGGCATGCTTTGTCACTCTACTCGGTAGAAGACATGTTTCTGAGGGCTCATGTGTGTTACTGATTTTGGCAGTTTGACAACTCACCCTAGCCACTTGTAACATGTCATATCAACAACAGTCTTTAACATGCTCGCTGTTTGGATTACGTGCTTTATTCTACAGCCCACTAATGAAGTATTTGGTAGGATGGTAATCACTTTTGAGTGTTCAGCTTTTTTGCATCCCTTCCCTCTCCCTTTCCCTTTCTTGAAGCTTTGTGTAACCTATGGAAACTGGCTGCAAACACCTCTTGATGAATGGTATCACTGCTAACATTACTGTCAGGGATTGTTTTTAATGACATTTGACAGTTTCACTTGATCATGTCTTAAAAAACATTCTTAAAAAGCTTTGGTAGTTCTTATTTCTCCTATATCAGTGTTTGGATATTATAACTACTTGTTGTGATTAATGCTTGGGTGCTTTAGTGCCACTGCTGCTTGTAGTCGCTGCATACTTCCAACGTTCCTTATCCAGTTTCCTTATTCTGCACTCTGGATAGGCATTGTCATAGCTCAGAATATTTTATTTGTACCCTCTGTATTCATCTCAGATGTTCTTTTAAGCAATACATATGTAAACACATTTACAGCTATGATATATTCTCATAATACAAACCTAACACCATTATTTACTACCTATTCTTTTTGGTACACAAAAGGCAGTGTGTTTAATTTCATTCTTTACACAGCAAGTGACAAAATGTGATGAGATTTTATCACAAATGCTACAACTGAATTGACAGCGTGTTATAAACAAGTTCACATCTCAAAACTTCTACAGCAGTCAAGTACATCTAAGGGATGTGAGCTATAAAAATAAACTGGACCTGCAGAACAGCGTACTTCCACTGCTGTGGCATTTCACCACAGTTAGAGCTAAATTACTTGCTTTTGGAACTGATATCTGAGACTTGTCCAAAACCTTAGTGATGGAACGATTGAGTCAGTGGGCACCAATAATGAAACTCCTTTTAGCTGGACTCTGCTCTTGACATTTTCTTATCTCAGCAGCATTAGCGAATAAACATTTGTTGTATATGCCACCGACAATGCTCCATTAATAATAAGTCTAGTTTATTTCATATTTGTTATGTATAACTTATTTGTTATAAATAACAAAAAACTTGTGGAGGAAAGAAACTGTAGCCAAGCACATTAATATCTTCATATAGGTATTGATAATCCAGCTTTCCATAAATTAATTTGCTAGTTGTAGACTGGGAATGTCCAGCCCTTGCACTTACAAAATGTAAATAATTTACATTGGTCCTAAAACTCCAAAGTTCATAAAATTGGAGAAAATTTCCAACTTTTCTTCACAGCCACAGAAATTAAGAAGGGCTATGATATTCTAAAGATGATTGCTCCATAGTTCATTTTGTGAGCAGTTTGGAAACTGGCACACACAAGGAATTCCGGCTACATGATAATTGGGAACTACATTTGCATAGCTAATTGTCAGGTGAACATTAAGTAAGAGATTACAGTAGTACATTTCATGACAGCACATACAATAATGTATAGAGTGCAATGCAGTAACTGTTTATTATGTAATGCATTTTTTTAAAATTTTACTTTGCTTTATTTATTGTGATTTGTGTTGATTCCATGACATAGTTGTATTGATAAGGTCTGAAGGGAAAAATCATCCACACACAGTCACAAGTATCACGATTTTTACGAATGAGCATGATGTGTTTTGCAGTGGCAGCCAGTTATCATGGTCTAATGTGATACAGCACACTGTAAATATTGCACAACAATTATTTCATTTTGCTTCAAATGTGCGCCAGAAATTGCTCTAAAATTACACCATTTCTGTTTTAAAGTGAGCTGGAAATTGCACTAAAATTATGCCATTTCTCTTCAAATGCATGCTGGTATGCAAATATAACAGACCAAATCATGTTTTATAGTACTCTCTCTTTGATAACTAGAAACCAGTGTTGAACTCTGAAATGACAATCAACCACACTATGCTCAACTCAGAGAAGTGACAAAGCTCTCTGGTTCTACTGCGCTTGCTCTTTTGTAATATCATCCCTTCTGGCAGTACTAGGGCTACATTGCTTACAGCACCAGGTTACTATTTGTCTTTCAAATTGTATGTAGCATATCATGCAAGTGTAGAGTATGAGAACTTTTTAAAGAGCCATTGTCGTGACAGCACTGTGGATGAGTGGCATATAGTGCAGACGTAATTTGCGCACCTGGGTTCGATTCGCAGTGATGCAGTGATACCAACTTCTATTCATTTTACTTTATTCCTTACCATGTTCAACTGTTGGTTATAAAATTTAAAAATAAGTTTAGTTTCTATACATAAATTTAATATATTTGATTTAGTTATGATTACTATAAATTTAATATATTCGATTTAGTTATGATTACTATTCTTGTAAGTCAAAAGGCTATAGGCTAGATGGTACTAAAACAAGCGGGTGTAAAAGGAAATTTGTTGTGAAAGTGTTTTCTGTAGATGTTTTGTAGATGATCTGCTAAAGAGGCTCTTTTCCAGTAGGTCTTTGGAGGAGAAAGTGAGGTTTAAACAGCTAGGTAGATGTACTTCAAATTTAACAACAGAGGGGCACGGGACTAGGCTCATTGATTTGGCTAACATAACATTGAAATACTTGCAAAATATTGTGATCAGCTTTTAAATTGTCCAGAAGCAATGCATAAACTCAAACACTCATGAAAACCTAGAATAATATTTACCCCAACTAGCAAAGAAATTAAAAAAGTTATTAAAAGCTTATAAAGCTAGTGAAGAAGAAATTGTCTCTACCAAATATAAAAAAATGAACTAAAATTAATCTCTGAGAAATCTTGCTAAACACAAAAACTCCTAGAAGAGTAGAAGGTGTCCTTGACACACCCACTATACAAGAAAGACAATAAGCAGGATATTCACAACATACTAATTTCTTTGCAACCAGATGCATATAACATATTTTACAAGAGCAGAAACAACACTGGACATTAATTTAGGTGAATATCAAGGTGGTTTTAGGAAGGGCAGATCATGTTCTAAAGAAATATTTACTCTGAAGTCAGTCATTTACTAAATTCAAAAAGTCAGTATTTTTCTTTGACATTGCATGTAGTGTATTGGGCAAGCATAGAGTATGAGGGATTTTTAGACTGCCTTTGTCACGATTTCACTGTGGGCAAGTGGTTTAGAGCATAGATGGGCAATTCACAGATCTGGGTTCATTTCCTGCTGGTACCAACATGTTTTTCATTTTATTTTATTCCTTACAATATTAAACTATTAACTATAAAGTTTAAATACATTGAAACAGTTCAATTTATATCCATAAATTAATATATTCAATTTAGTTACAATTACTACCATTGTAAGTCAAAAGCTACTGACCACCACATTGTTGCACATTGGTATAATTTTGCACAAGCTGCCACTGGCAGTTTGAGCCATGAAGATCTAGCTACACATACTTAACATCATTGTGTAGTCATTATTAGTACATTTGTTCCCACTGATCTCATTCAGTTATTAGTTACACATGCTTGTAATATGGATAATATTTATTACAAAATACAGATTTTGCACGTTACTTTGCTTTGTTTAATACATTAACATCTTGAATACCTGTGTACATTACCAAAATATAAATGTGTCAAAGATTAACTTTATAATGAGATATCATCAATATCTTTTATGTTTATATTTCTGTAATGTACACAGGCATTCAAATAGTTAACATGTGAGTTATAATAATGCTGCTATAATGTACAAAATCTGTGTTTTACAATGTAAATTATCCATAACTGAAACCTGCACAGCCGATAACAGAAGTAGATCATTGTGGGCTCCTGTGTACAAATAATGGCAACATAAGTATGTTAATGACCTGAAGACAGGCCTATGGAACTCAAAAGTCATTGTGATTTTAATAAAAACCACAACCTGTGACTGAAGACAGATGTTTTACTGTTCATATTTTGCAATTTTTAAATGCCCGCTGATAACCAAAAGCACCCTTGGGTGTATCAAAATTTCACAGTCAATCTTCTCTGTAATAATGACAGATGATGGAGAGTTCAAAATTGTTCTAGAGTAGGACATGTTTACACCACACATGAGTAAAAGGAAATGTGATATACAGATGAACTACATGGGTTATATATGTCCAGTAGAGCATACAGCCTGCCAAGCTTACACAAATCTGTTAACGTAAATATGCTAATCCAACCTGTAGTGTTATCTGGATGTGATAGATGGAATATTCAGAAGTGGGACTAAACCATCTGATAACAATTGGATGAAAGATTTTGAACAAGATCTTTGCCCCAGTATAATAAATAGCTACTGGATAATGGCAGATTTTGCATAATTATGAACTCAAGGAGTCATATACAGAGACAAATGTAGTGGACCAAATGAGAACAAATATCTTAGGTGTGCGGGTTGTGATGTCCAGAGTAATGCCTTGTGTTGGTCTTTAAAGTTACTGGATTTTGTGCCACGCTGAACAAGGTCACCTTGCAGAATGGTTGGTTGGTTTAAAAGGGTGGAGGGGGGGGGGGGGGGGGGTGGGAAGGGACCAAACTGTGAGGTCATCAGTTCCTTGTTCCCGGTAAAATAATTACACAAGGGAAAGAAGAAAAGAAAGGAGATGTACAGCACAATAATAGGAGAAAGGAAGAATGAGAAAGTGACAACCAACACTACCACGGACAAAACAGGAAAAGAAAACCACAGGGAAAAGCAAGAAACAGGTAGAAGGGGTAAAAAAACAAGAGAGCAGATGACCATGGCTGGCCAACCATGAGAATAAAATGAAAAAACCAGCCACTCTGCAACATATTAAAACATCCACCCTAAAAGCATTAGAATATACAAAACAAAGGGACGAAGGACAAGCACTAAAACTTATATAGAATGATAAAACCCACTATCACAAATAAAATGTAAAACTAAATTAGCCAATGAGGCGTTGTCAGCTAAAATTAATGGCAACGAGTCCGGTAACTGAAGAGTCTGTTGCAGGGCAGCCAAAGGAGGACAGCTCATCAAGATATGGGCCACTGTCAGCCGGGCGCCACACCAACATTGAAGTGAAGCGGGTCATCACGGCGCAGGAGGTAGACATGTGTCACCCAAGCGTGTCCAATGTGGAGCTGGCAGAGAACCACAGAGTCCCTGCGAGAGGCCCATATGGAGGACTGCCACACATTCTTAGTCACCTTAATGGCATGCAGTTTGTTGTGCATGCTGAGGTTATGCCACTTCGACTCCCAAAGCCGCAAAACCTTGTGGCGGAGTATTGAACGCAGGTCAGTTGCAGAGAAGCTGATCTCCATAAGCAGTTTCCATGTAGCCTGTTTGGCCAGCCTGTCAGCAAGTTCATTGCCTGGGATTCCGTTGTGACCTGGTGTCCAGACAAACACCTCTGAATGACTGGACCATTCCAGGGCATAGATGGACTCCTGGATGGTCGCTACCAAAGGATGACGAGGGTAGCACTGGCCGATAGCTTGTAAGCTGCTCAAGGAGTCAATACACAGAAGAAACGACTCCACAGGGCATGAACAGATGTGCTCAGAAGCACAAGATTTAGCCACCAGTTTGCCAGTGAAAACACTGCAGCCATCAGGCAAGGAATGCTGTTCAATATGTTGCCCATGGACATAAGCGAAGCCAATGTGAGCGTCAGCCATCGAGCCGTCAGTGTTAACCACTTTGTGGCCTCAGTACATGTCAAGAATTGAGAGGAAGTGGCAGCGGAGAGCTGCGGGGTTAACTGAGTCCTTAGAGCCATGTGAAATGTCCAGGTGAAGCTGCTGCCTAGGTGTACACCATGGAGGTGTACATGAATGAACCTCAGGTATAGGTGGTAAAGGCAAGGACTCCAGTTTGGAAAGAAGAGATCGGACATGACTGCAATTGGAGGCCCTGACCTGGGCCACTGATGCGGGAGATGAACCACCGTGGGTGGGAAAAGGAGACAGTGATTCAGATGCACAGGAGAACTATGAACGTGTGCAATGTAACTGGCGAGCAGTTGCGCATGCCTAACCTGCAATGGAGGGACTCCGGCCTCCACAAGGACGCTGGTCACCGGACTCGTCCTAAAAGCTCCTGTCACTAGGTGAATGCCACAGTAGTGCACTGGGTCGAGTATGCGCAATGCAGAGGGTGCTGCCGAACCATAAACCAGACTCCCATAGTCAAGGCAGGATTGACAAGGACTCTGTAGAGCTGCAGCAGCGTAGAGTGATCTGCACTGCAGTTGGTGTTGCTCAGGCAGTGAAGGACATTGAGGTGGTGCCAGCACTTCGCTTAAGCTGACGAAGGTGAAGAAGCCAAGTCAATCGGGCATCGAAAACCAGTCCTAAGAATTGCTATGTGTCCACTGCAGTTAGTGTATCATCATTAAGGTAAAGTTCTGGTTCTGGATGAACGGTACACCGGCATTAAACAGCTCAACAGTTGCCACAGCTCAGCCAGGCAGTGGAAAAAACCACCGCAATTCCAATGGAGGATGATGTCATTGTGAGACTGGGAAGGCACGGAACATCCTGTGAGGCAGTTTACGCCTGAGGGTCATCTGCTGCCACATTGTGTCTGAGGGTCTGGTAAGATCTAGGTCCTCGGCGAATGCCAGAATCTCCACCTCATCTGCAGAGCAGAACTTGTAGGTGGCAGTGGTGTGGGTACCATCGTAATTCCCTTGGTATTGGGGACCTTCTTTTCGGATTTCTCTCGCTGCTCCTTGGGTTTCCCTGGCTGGGAGGGCTTCACTGATTCAGTCTCTGGGACTGAGGATGAGTGTGCCCTATGACCAGCTGCTTTTTGGCTCTTCAGTCACTGGCGGGTGTCATCTTTTCCACTAGCAGAAACTTGGGAAGGGAGTGACCCAAGGGACCCCTTCTTAGCAAGAGGAGCCAAAGAAGACTTACACTTCTCCAGCTCAGAGGTGGGGACGATATCCCAGATGGTTGGGGGGGGGGGGGGGGGGGGAGTGGGGGTAGTGTTGCTCCTGAAGTAAGTGGAGCGGGAGAAGCAAAGAGGGAAGTGCTGCCACCATCAAGGGGGCAGGTAAGTCTTCTGGTTCTGAGAGGCAACAACAATGTGAGTAACTGATGGGGTGACAACTGTTCTCGTAGCAGCGGCTTAAGAGGAGGTCATAGCCACAGGATGTAGGCACTCAAATTTCCTCTTAGCCTCAGTGCAGGTCAGTCAGTCCAGGGTCTTATATTCCATGATTTTCCTCTCTTTCTGTAAAATCCTGCAGTGTGGTGAGAAAGGTGAATGATGTTCTCTGCAGTTGACACAGATGAGAGGCGGGGCACATGGAGTATTGGGGTGTGATGGGCATCCACAATCTCGACATGTGACACTGGAAGTACAGCAGGATGACATATGGCCAAACTTTCAGCACTTAAAGCACCGCATTGGGGGAGGTATACATGGCTTGACATCACATTTTGGATAAGCCCTCCACCTCCCCAAACTTGTCCCCCAAATGCTCCACAAAAAACTGAGGCTTCATGGACATGAAAGATTCCCCATCAACTCTTGAAACGAGGTACCAGGGCGAATAAGCTTCACTGCCATCCTTAGCCTGGCATTCCTCCCATGGTGTGGCCAGGGAGGGGAATGATTTGGGGTTAGCATTGTAGTTAGACTCTGCCTACTTAGAGACTGCTGGTGGCGGGCCACCATCAAGAGATAGCATACTATGCTTCATGGCGTGTCATACGCCCGAATAACACCTAATCCGACCAGGGGCCCTCCACACAGGGACCACACAGCCTCAACAAGGGCCACCTGGCAGGATGGCCATTGCTGGGAGTACTGATGTCCCAGGATGACGTGCATCTGCTCCTTGGCATACATGGGGATTAACAGCACAGGCATCAGCAGAGTGGTCCATGTGTGGTCAGGGGGCCCGACCACAATGGGCTGGCTACCATGCTGGATATGAGGTGCTAAGAAGTCCATGATCATCGTCAGTGCAGAAAGCGACACTGCATAATGCATGGTGGAAAATGCACTCAGGAAGGTGTTGACTGCAATGAGACAACAAGAAAGTTGGCTAGAGATCTCAATGCACTATGGACATGATGCACCATGTAAGGCGCTCTTCCCCAATTGGCTGCTCTTTGGAAAAATTTGGAAAGATAGAGGTCAAACCCAACAGGGAACTATCACATAAAGACCGAGATGTGTGAGACTCGTTTTAGTCACCTCTTATGACAGGCATGAATACCTCAGGCCTATTATAACCCCCAGACCCACAGGGGGAACCTGGCAGAAGAAGAAACCAACCAAATGATGAAATCTGGGAAGATATGGGATGGGTAACCAAGAGCAGTAAATGAGAACCAATGGAGGAGAAGGCATGTAGCAGTGCATTGTCCACTGGACCTGATTTCAGAACTTTGATAATGCAAGCAGAGATGGATTTACAACTATAGAAAAGTTTTGACAGAACTTTATCAGCAACTATATCAATATAAAATGCTCTCCTGTATATGCTTTTCTCCAAGTATTCAATATATTTGTGACCTCAACATGGATGTTGGTGAACCTAGTGTGCCTTTCATACAAAACCTAATTGTTGTATGTCATAAAATCCTGACGAAAAGACATTTTTAATTGTTGACACCAAAGCTGGTAATTTGGTGAAAACAATTAGAAATGTCCTTTTTTTTAGTATTTGACAGCTGCAAGATGCAATGTACTGAAAACTTTCTTCATAGTCTCTTCCTTCTTTTATGCCAGCCATACAGACTTACCCTGGTCTTACTTTTGCACTGTCTTTCAAATTTTCACTCAAGAGATTAGTAAACTGTTCTAAGAGAAAGAGTAAATTTTGATCTGCCATAACAAAATAGTTTGTAGCAGTGTTATCTATAATCTTGTTTTCTAAATATGTCCATTTTTTTCTCTCTCCACCCTATCCAAGACAATTGGAGAGAGGCACTTTTTGCAATAT
This sequence comes from Schistocerca gregaria, assembly GCF_023897955.1. NCBI lineage: Eukaryota > Metazoa > Arthropoda > Insecta > Orthoptera > Acrididae > Schistocerca > Schistocerca gregaria. The sequence continues at coordinate 519,801,993 of NC_064931.1, read as the reverse complement.
TCTATTTTTATGTATGCATAACATTTTCTATCTGATGTAGTGTAAATCCATAGGTGCATAATAATATTTACATATGATAGTCTCTCCTCATCTAATGATATCATGGCATTCTGTCTACGTAAAGTTACTGTTTTTTGAGACACTGAATTTAAGTTTAGGAGGAGTGAGGCTCAAATCCCCATCGACTCAAACAACCAGATTTAGATTTTCTGTCTTCAGGCAGTTTCCAGAATAGTTTCTTTCATTGAATTTGGTTGACTTCTTCTTCTATCCTAGTCCAACAATGCTTGTACTCTGTGTGTAATGATGTTGGTGCTGACAGGATATTAAGTTCCAACTTTACTTCCTTCAAAAGTTCGTTTGCCATCTTGCCTACACTCCCTCAATTTTGATTTTCTTGTTACTTATTTTTAATCTGCAGGTTTCCCTTAGGGCTATCCTATTTTGTGAGATTACTCTTTGGTGTTGGGAAACATAGCAATGGCACCTGCAAGCTAAATGGTCTTACAACACTCATCAATAATCCTTATTATGTCCTTGTTAGTTTCTGAGGATATTGTATTGCATATTCTACCCTATAAGTGAATGTTGAATATTAGAGAAAGTAAGCTACATCATTTTCTGGCATTGTCATGAAGCAAGCTGAGATAATTTTAATTCCCCTCTTGTTTTGCCATCTGCCTCCTTAAATTTGTTTTGTTACTTTTAACTATTTCCATTAACATACATGAATATTATCTGCATTTCCATAAAAGGGAAAGGTTGGCCCTCACTTTTAAAGAATATAACACAAGATCTAATTTCATGCTTAGTTTTATTTTGACTATTTATTTTGAATATTCCTAGTTAGTACCTTTCATTATAGGGTGAAATCAGTAGCTATTCTGTAACTTAAATTCTATTGTTGATGTATAAACAAATATAAATTGTGTATTAATTATAAACAATTGGAAGACGAAATGCTAGTATTCTTAAAGTATTTATTTGGTTCCATTCGAAAACATGTTATCAAAGCTGGCTCTTAATTAATTCCAAAGTAATTAACAGTTTTGCCCAAAATTTTGTTTCTGTACTTATAATTGTTAATTTCATAATTTAAACAAATAATTTGGCCTAACTCTTGCAGTAGAAGAAACTGTTACAAAGAACCAGTTTTTTATGTATTCAGTTAATTTAATGAGTTAAGTTTTAATTGTGATTTCTGTAAATTAAACATCGAACAATGTTTAGTTTCAGGGCCTATGGGCTTATTATTGTGAGGATATATAAGGGCCCGGTTTTTGGTCACGTAGCTGTGGGTAAGTGTTAAACAATTATGCCGCATATTAAAGCAATAACAGTGTCTGTTCCATGTGTACCTTTCTGTTCTTCAAGAACTGTGAACTTTGTAATTAGGTTTTTACTGCTCGTAGATGTTCAATAGTAAACTATTGTAGCAATATGTGGAGGTTTGCCTGCACACTATTAATGAGGCTTATCGAAAGTTGAACAATACTGCACTATAGTGGTATTATTAGGGCATTGTGAACAGTGAAATTAAAGTACTGTGAAACACAACTGTGCACTTGATGGTTACATTATTTACAGTAGTCAGTTTCAAAATCCACAACCCATTTTTCAGCCATTGTAGCAACGCAGTACGTTGACAGCAAGGACATCAACAAAGAAATAAATGCAGCAGGTGAACCTCTACAGTGTCATTTGAAATTTTTGCATGTTGTGGGTCCTCACCTGCAAGAACTTTTGAGTCATGGAAAGCTTCACAATAATTATGTTTTTTTGTAATCCAGTTTAACATTTGAGAACACTTTGAACATTACATTCCAAGATACAATGCCAAAGACTTTTCTGACCTCATTGAAGACTCTTGTGTCTGAATTTTAAAGATTTTCCTTGTATCTCCATCAATTTTGTTGAAAGCCAAATGATCATACCATAAGTTTTTATATATTATTTCCTTTATGTGGTAGCATAAAATTCTGTATAGTATTTTTGAAGTATACATTATCTTACTCACTGCTCTGTAATTATGACATTAAAGTGCATCACTGATTTTAAGACATTTGTAATATCTGTTTGTTCAACCATTTCAGAAACTGTAACTTTTATATACTCTCCATTTATGTAATACATACTATGTACAATGATGGGGCAGAACTCAGCTAATTACAGTGTATATTAAAAGACTGAGGCAGACAGAACTGTGAGTAATTTATTGTGGTAGGAAGAGAATCAAAATAAATGACATGAGTCAGGAGTCAGTCAACCAAGTAGCTATTACTATGTAAGTGATTAAGTTAACATCACACATTGACTGCAGACACCTAGACGCATATGTTAAATTTTATAAGCCAGTTGTGAATATGTACATCAGCAAATAATATTTTACTGATTAAAGCATCTTGTATGGTGGAGACTGGTCTTAAACTGGTGTACTATCAGTCACAACAGCTGTAAGTACTGAGTTAGACAAGGTCACCGAATTGAAGCAATTATTTTTCTTGGATTAATGGTCAGATACGGATAATTGTCTAGGTAGATATCTATGGAAGAACTATCACAAGTAAACCTATTTCACAGTGCTATGGATGGTCCATATTCATTTACAGTTATCATTTTCAACCTATGTAACTGGAATGATCTTGACATACATGCCGCTTGTTATTTGGGTTGTATTGGTTTGTTTGTCTGATTCACTCAAAGGGGACAACAGCTTTGTTGTACAGTTGCTTAACAACATGGTCACTTAATAAATACAATACAGTAGAAAACTCAAGTGACACAAATAACAAATTTATTGTGTAGAAAAATGTATGTCTGGTAAGTATATGATATAATATGCTAAACTGATTTAAACAAATGAGAATGGCATACTTCTTCCAAATGCCTTGGCACTAATGTATTTGGTGAATAAAAAATTAATGAAAAACAGAAAGTGTGTCTTTCTTAATGAAACTGTAATTGGTCATTGCTATCAGTTTATTCCACTCCTAACATTGATAAACTCAAAGTTAAACAGCTCTGTATGTAATAAAAACTTGTTTTCATCTCATAATTTTTTGTGATTCATTTCCATTTTCTATTATCAAATAATTTTAAGAAATGCAATTAAATAAATTTGTAGGTGCAAAACACTGTACTTCTCACAATAGAGAACTTCACATATCTCTCAACACCATTATGTTTTCACTTTTGGTCTGTGACACCTGTGTATGCTACCTATCACACTACAATGTTTAATTCGTGTCATCACACACTTTTGAATAAAATATTTTTGCTCTCACATTGAACTGCCTGAGGACTGTCGTCTTACTGTAGCAAGGTGGTTTGTGCATTCTGCCATGACCCAGAGAGCTATGCTGGAAGGAGTGCAAGCTCCTGGCATGGCCACCTTACCTAGACAGGTCTTTTGGGCAGGAGTCAGATAAAGAGCAGTCCACAACGTATAGGGACAGGGGGGAATCTAAGGAGTAGAGAAGCCAAGCTTCCTAGAGGAGAAACCCATGATTAAGAACAAGGAAGGACGCCCTACAAATCTGGAGAGGTGGATCCATTGCCATAGTGAAGGCAACCATCTTACGAGAGATAACTCCTAAATAAAAATGGTGTGCTGGGACACCCAAAGGTACCAGCCTCACCACCTAGCTATCCTGGCTATGGGTCAGTATTTTGTAATGGTGGAATTACAATAATACTCATAAAAATCAAGTAGAAACACAGACATATGTTTTGATGATGACCAAGTTGAAGAATAAAGTTAAGAATAAAAGGATTGGGAAAATGTCTAAAATAGACACCTGGAATATTAGAGGAATGAGCACTAAAGAAGAAGAAATAATAAGAGAATTAAATTCTGCAAAACTCGATATTACTATAATATCAGAAATGAAGAAGAAACTACAAGGCTCTACAGAAATTAATGGCTATATTATGATATACAGTGGCTATTTTATGATGTACAATATAAATGAATGGATAAGAGCTGGAGTTGCAGTTATGATCAAAAGTACTTACAGAAAATGGTTGGAATCATATAATTTCATAAATTAATTACTGATACATTTAAGATGGTGAATATAAATGGTGTATTTGTGGCAGATGAGGAAAAGAGAAAAGAAATGCATGCAACCTATGAATGCATGCAGATGATTAATGGAATATCTAAAGCTGAATATATAATAATTGCTGGCGATTTCAATGTAAGGATTGGTAAGTCTACCATTAAAGGAAGAGTGGGGTCACTTGGAGAACATACTAATAACTACAGGGTGTACATAAAGTCCGAGGACACTTTCAATTATTTATTGCACAAGAACCAAACATTGTACAGATGTCATGCATATGTCATTGTGAAGAGAAACCCTGAAAATTTTAATCATGTATACCGCCACAGCATAGTTTGGTAATTTGCTGATAGTCAGTGCTAGTCGCAAATGTGGTGAGTTCAGGTGTGGAGCAAGCTTTCTGTGTTATGGAGCTCGACAAAAACAAGTGTGCTACAGCTGTTCAACAGATGTTTAGAACCAAGTACGGTAAGAAGCCATCAACAAGGAACGCCATTTACCACTGACACGACAAATTTGTTACGACAGGTTGCTTGTGCCCTGCAAAGAGAAGCAGACATCCCAGTGTGAGTAAAGTGAATGTGGAGCATGTATGAGAGACATTCATAAGGAGTCCAAAGAAATCGGTGTGTTGCTCATCCTGTGAACTCAAAATGGCTCCAATGACTGTGTGGAAAGTCCTGTGACAGAAGCTGTCTATTAAACCATTCAAATTGGAGCTAGTGCAGAAGGTCAATGACAATAACAAGGACAAGCGTTTTGAGTTTTGTTTGCAGTTGCAACAATTGAATGAGGATGGGGATGGCATTGTTGAGTGCTTAATTTTTAGTGATGAAGCCACTTTTCACACTAATGGGAAAGCGAACAGGCATAATTGTAGAATCTGGGGTACAAAGTATCCACACGAATGTATTGAATTTGAGCATGATTCCCCAAAGGTAAAAGTTTTTTGTGCCTTTTCATGTCAAAAACTGTACAGGCCATTCTTCTTCTTCGCTGAAAGCACTGTCGCTGGATATTCCTACATGGATATGTTGCATCAATGGCTGCCTCACATACAATCAGACTCTATGTTCATCTTTCAGCAGGATGGGGCTCCACCCCACTTTCACTGTGAAGCTCGTAGGTACCTGAACACAGATCTGCCACATTGATGGATTGACTGTGCTACAAAAGGGGACAGCTCTTTCATGAAATGGTCTCCCCGATCACCAGATCTCACTCCGTGTGACTTTTTTCTGAGGGGACACGTTAAATATCTGGTGTATGTACCACCTCTACCACGTGATGTAGCAGAGCTCCTGGAGAGAATACGGAAAGCAACTGCCACAGTCAACAATGCCGTGTTGGGACTGGCATGGCAAGAATTTGATTACTGTATTGACGTCTGTCGGGTCACTCATGGTTTGAATATCAAAAGCATGTAAAAAAACCTTTCAGAGTTTGTCTTCAAAATGCAATATGTATGACATCTGTACAATGTTTAGTCCTTGTGCAATAAATAATTGAAAGTGTTCCCGGACTTTACGTACACCCTGTATAATGGATATCAGTTAAGAAATTTTTCTGCTTTCAACCACTTAAGGATAACAAATAGTTTCTTCCCCCCGTGAAGATATTCGTAACTTTAAATGAAGTGCTGTAGGTACTACATCTATAATAGACTATGTCATTACAAATGAGAAAGCCATTCCATTAATAGAGGACACCAGAATCTGCAGAGGATATGCAGTACTTATATCTATGAGCTGACTTCTCCTGCTGCTTCTGGATCCTTCTTTGGCACAGAACCACTGCCCACACCTAGCAGTCCAAGAAACTATAATTGCTGTCAGAGGTGTATCCCTAAGTAAATGGCTCTGGTTGACTTACACTTATGACAACTGGTCCCACAGAGCCTATCCAGTTCCTTCATGAACCCTGAGGAGAAAGCAGTGAATTGGAAACATGTTTAATCTGCTTGCTCTCATGCAGAGCAGAAATATTTCCATCAATGAAAGTACTGCTGACCAGCCCACATGCACAAAATAATCCTCCTCTAATTTTCCCACTAATAGTGTTGCTGTAGCCCTTTTAATCAGATAAAATTTCATATAATTTGAATAGCTGTCCAATACATTAAAAACACCCACCACAGAAAACAGATAACAGATTAAAGATACCTACAACAATAAGCTGTTTGGGTCCCTGATGTAGGGCACTTCACATATCCCCTTGAATAGGTACAATTGAAGCCCTGACATGCTGATGCTGGTCACAGGCCATTACCCACTTCCTTTCTCTGTGCTATAAGTAATTGAATACCACCAACTCCTGTAGTTCTGTGATGCATTTTCACTCCCCATAATGTTCATAACTCTGGCATTAATCAATAAGAACATCACCATGCTGATCAGGAAAACATCAATTCCATTCTTTCCTATCAGTCCTCCTCCTCCTAAATAACACACCCTTATGTAATTTATTGTAGACTTTCACTTTTGTATGTTCCTTCAAATGCAGGAGACATTTAAGCACTAAAATACACACTAAGGAAAAACAAAGAAAGAAAGATACAAAGCACCATGAAGGAGAATTAGCAGAATGGGATGGAAATCGGTAGATGTGTTGTACATGTACAGGTAAAGAAAGAGGAAGAGCTTCACAAATGGAGTAAGTGCGTAACATATTGGTCCACCTCTGGCCCTTACTGAAGCAGTTATTTGGCTATACACTGATTGACAGAGTTGTTAGATTCCTCATCAGGGATACTGTGCAACATTATCTCCAGTTGGCCCATTAGATCGTCAAACCTCTGAGTTGGTGCAGGGCCTTGGCTACAGTGCTCCAAGTATTCTTAATAGGTGGAAGATCCAGCAACCATGTTGGCAAGCACAAAGACAAACAGTAGAATCTCTCACCTTGTGCAGGTGGACAGGGCGAGAAATTGCTGAAATGTAAGACGAGGATGGCTAGCCATGTAGGACAACAACATACTGCTGTGCTGTAACAGTACCACAGATGCCAACCAAAGGGGTCTTGCTATGAAAATAAATAGCACTCCAGACCGTCACTCCTGGTGATCAGACCATATGGTGAGAGACAGGCAGGTTGGTATCCCACTACTGTCCAGGGCATTTCCAGATATGTCTTCAGCCTGGAATTTCATTAAATGGTGCAGAATTGTCTTCAGTGATGAGTCCCACTTCAAACTGAGCATCAGTGACCAGTGAAGACATGTCTAGAGATGCCCCAGACAGTGATGGGATACCAGCTTCCTGTTGCTCACTATATGGTCCAGCAAACAGGAGTGATAGTCTGGGTTGCCATTTCATTTCCTAACAGGACTCCAGGACTTCTTTGGGTGTTGTCGATTGCACTTTTACAGGACAGCAGTATGTCAATTATATTCTATGCCTGCACACAGTGAGAATGTTTGAGCATTATAGGCAAGGCCTTGTAACCACCTCAGAATTTTGATGATCTAACGTGCCAGTTGGACAGAATTTGGCACAATATCCCTCAGAAGATCATCTAACAACTTTATCAATCCATTCCAAGCCAAATAACTGCTCATGTAAAGGCCAGGGGAGGACCATGTTCCTCAATTTGTGAAGCTCTTTCTCTTGAATAAAGCATCCAATTTTTTTGAAACTGTTATCTGTTTATCTGTACATATACAACACATTTGCCAATACCCATCCCATTCAGATAATCTCCTTGTCATGCATTGTTTTTTTCTTATTTTCTGCCCTTTCTGTAATTCCCTACAAACATTCTGTATCTCTACTTCTGCTGTCAAACCTTCTAAGTAAAACAAGTTTATTCCTGCTTGCCATTCTTCCTGGTGCTACTGTTATTGCTGATTGGTAATCACAATGGTAAACACAAAAATACACATGCAGTTGATTTTTCTCTTCACAAATCTAATTTCCATATCAAATTATTAAAGATATATCACCCACCTGGTGATGTAAGGATACCTCAGGCAGAACCTGTTTGTGAAATTAATGGTTTTGTGGTCAGCACAGTTGATAGTCTGATAATCCATAAAATATCCCTCTAAGTTCTGAAAATCATAGACGATATTAACACCTCTTGCTCAGAAACACAGAAGTTCTCTTCTATACCTATGTTCTGCTGGCAAAATCAACAGTGTATGGAAGTTCTGCCACATCCACTGTTTATAGCTGGAGAAGATGCACACTCAAACATCCCTGCTTGAGTCAGTGAACATACAGAATAGTAAAGAGAAATCTGGGTGGTTGGGTATTGTGACATTGACTAACTCAGCATTTAATTCCCGAAAAGGGCTCTTGCACTCTTCAGCCTATTTCCAAGAAACATCCTTTATCAATAATTTATTTAACTTTATATCATTAAAGCTTCTGTTGAAACAAAAAGATGATAAAAGCCAAATCAGCTCAGGAATTCATCAACTGCCCTTAGTTTTCTCACTTTGGGAGCAGTGCCTTTTTCAGTAATAACATGCTCTAGGAAGCAAATCTTGTACGGTACAAATTTGGCTTTTCCCAGTCTTAATTTTGTACCACCTACCTGCATGGCTATTAGCAGGTGACAGTGTTCCTCCAAATGGGAATTTACCTACAACATATCATCAACATAAATGGTTATCTGGCTCATTAATTATGAACCCAACACTTGATCCATTACACAAGTAAATCAACACATGACAGTATTGAGACCGAAGGTAACTATCGTCCTATCTCTCTTGTAACAGCATTTTCTAAAGTCTTTGAAAAATTAATATACGCCAGGATTGTCAATCACCTTGAAAAATTTGCACTAATTAGTAAACAACAATTTGGTTTCAGATCAGGCATATCTACAACCGAAGCAATTTACACACTTACAAATAATGTCTAAGAATGCCTTGACAAGAAAAAAATTACCCGTTGGCATATTCTGTGACCTGACTAAGGCTTTCGACTGTGTTGATCACACAATACTTTTAGGAAAAGGAGCCCAATATGGAATCTGTGGACAAATGGGTAACTGGCTCAGATCATATCTAGAAGACAGACAACAAAAAATAGTATTAGGTGTTAACAATCTACAAGTAGGAGAGGTAGAGTCTGACTGGGGAACAGTACACCATGGAGTTCCACAAGGGTCAGTCCTTGGGACCTACCCCTGTCCTCAAATAGTGCTACCAATATGACAATGTTTGCAGATGACACAAACATAGTGACAGCCAGCAAAACCTCCACTGACGTAGAGTAAATACCAACCAAGCACTTGAAAATACCCTGAACTGGTTCACGGCAAATTCTCTAGCAATAAACCTCAGCAAAACAAATTACATGCAGTTCCAATCCAGTTACATAAACCCAGAAGAGATTAACATTACATACGAGAGCCAACAGTTACAGAGCGTTCAGTGCACAAAGTTCCTAGGCGTTCACGTAGATAACTGGCTCAACTGGCAATTCCATATACAGCAAACACTAAAAAAGCTTATCTCAGCAACATTTGCCATCCGAATAATCTCCAACGTATCAAGGTCTGCATATTTTGGCTACTTTCATTCAGTGATGTGCTATGGAATAATCTTTTGGGGCAACTCAGAAGACAGAAAAAAGTTGTCCGAATTATATGTAGTGTCCCTCCAAGATCCTCATGTCGAAATCTTTTTAAACAGTTAGGTATATTAACCACTACCTCACAATATCTCTTCTCACTCATGGCTTTCACTCCTCTCAGTTCCTCTGAATATGAAATAAATGAGGCATACCATCATTATAACACCAGATGGAAAGGTGATATGCACTGTGAACGGAAAAATCTCTCTCTGGTACAAAAAGGGGTTAGATACACAAGTACAAAAATCTTTAATGCACTCCTGAGTAATATAAAGTTTCTAAAAGAAAATAAAATGCTATTAAAAAATAGCTAAAGGAATTCCTACTGGAAAAATGTTTCTACTCTTTAGATGAATTCTTCAACAGAGATAAATAATTTGAGTAGTAATTCATATTATTTCCTTTGTAATTGTTATCTGTATTGCTTTTTATCGCTATTTTATTTTTGTATTGTATCGTATTTGTTATCTTGATTATATTATTGTATTGTACCAGTTTTGAATCATTCATCTATCACGTGTAATATACCAGTATGTATTGTATTGTATATCTATATTGTATCTACTTTGACTCGTTCCACATCCATGCATAATCACCCATTACTGGATGTATGGAATAGGTACCTCAAATAAATAAATAAACCATACACAACGGAGCAGCCCTCCATGTAGGTAGACTGTGTATTTTCAGGATTCAGATGCCAACCAAATGTTTCAGTACCCACACATTACTTCAAGAAAGCGCAAAAATTTTTGGCCATGAAATTTTTGTAATACGTCTTCGATATTATTCAGACAGTTACTCTCCCTTTCTATGATTTCATTCAGTTGTTGAGCATCTAAGAGCAATCACATACTTCCATTGCTTTTGAAACAACACCCAGTGGATTTATATAATTACTAGAAGCCTTTTCAATAATAAAATAAAATTGCATGCTTCCATAGACCTTTTCAAGTCAACATCTATGATGTTTATACGAAGACTGAAACAATGAATTAAAATATTTGTACCAAGGCTGAGATCTACATCTACATCTACACAGATACCCTGCAGGCCACCTTCCGGTGTGTGGCAGATGGTACCCCATACCACTACTAGTCATTTCCTTTCCTGTTCCACTCGGAAATAGAGCAAGGATAAAATGACTCTCTGTATGCCTCCATATGAGCCCTAATTTCTCATACCTTATCTTTGTGGTCCTTATGCACAATCTATATTGGCAGCAGTAGAATTGTGTGGAAGTCAGCTTCAAATGCCAGTTATCTAAATTTTCTTACTAGTGTTTCTTGAAAAGAGTTTCACCTTCCCTCCAGGGATTCCCATTTGAGTTCCCAAAGTATTTGCATAACACTTGTGTGCTATTCAAAGCTACTAGTGACAAATCTAGCAGCCCGCCTTTGAATTGCTTCGATGTCTTCCTTCAATTCAACCTGGTACAGGTGCCAAACACTCTAAAAGTTCTCAAGAATAGTTACACCAGCATCCTATATGCAGTTTCCTTTACAGGTGAACCACTCTTTCCTAAAAGTCTCCCAATAAACTGAAGTCAACCATTTTCCTTCCATACTACAGTTCTTACTTGCTCGTTCCATTTCATATTGCTTCACAACATTACAACCAGATATTTAAATGATTTGACTGTGTCAATCAGGACATTAGTAATACTGTATCTGAACATTTCATGTTTGTTCTTCCTGCTGATCTGCATTAACTTACATTTTTCCACATATAGAGCTAGCTACCATTCATCACACGAATTAGAAATTTTATATAAGTCGTGCTGGATCTTTGTACAGCCACTCAACTTTGACACCTTACTGTACACCACAGAATCATCAGCAAACAACCACACATTGCTGCTCACCCTGTCTGCCAAATTATTTATGTGTATAGAGAACAACAGTGGTCCTATCACACTTCCCTGGGGCACTCCTGATGATAACCTCATCTGTGTTGAACACTCACTGTCGAGGACAACACACAGGATTCTGTTATGTAAGAAACCTTTGAGACAGTTGCATACCTGTGAAATTATTCTACTTGCATGTACCTTCATTAACAGCCTGCAGTGGGGCACTGTGTCAAAAGCTTTCTGGAAATCTAGAAATATGGGCTGTGCCTGTTGCCCTTCATCTTTGGTTCACATTATATCATGCAAGAAAAGGCCAAACTGAGTTTCACACAAGTGGTGCTTTCAAAAACCATACTGATTCATGGACATAAGCAGCTTCTCAGTATCAAGAAAGTTTAATTTATTCAGACTGAGAATATGTTCAAGGATTCTGCAACAAACAGAAGTTAGGGATATTGGTCTGTAATTTTGTGGATTCATTCTTTTGCCCTTATATACTGGAGTCATCTGTGCTTTTTTCTGGTCACTTGGGGCTTTGTGCTGGGTGAGAGCTTCATACTAAATGCAGGCTAGGTAAAGGGCCAATGTAATAGAGTACTCTTTGTAAAACCAAATTGGGATTCAGTGTGGACCTAGTGATTTATTTGTTTTCAAATCTTACAGTTTGTTCTCTATAGCAGGGACGCTTATTATTATGTCATCCATATGGAAGTCTGCATGATGATTAAATTATGGTATGATTTCATGAATGTGAAATTTAAAACTTTGTCTTTCATTTTGCTATCTTCAACTGCCACCTCAGACTGGTCAACAAGGGACTGAATGAAAGCCTTTAGACCTGCTTAGCAATATTACATGGGACCAGAATTTTCTTGGATTGTCTGCCAGATCTTTTGCTAAGGTGTTGCAGTGGTGGTTTTTGTATGCTTCACACATAAATCTTTTCACAGACACACAAATCTCTACTAACCTTCATTTGTCATCATTTGTGCAGTCTCTTTTGAACTAAGAACGTAACAGCCTCTGCTTTATAAGCATTTCTGGAATTTTTTTATCAAACCGTGGTGGATCAGATTCATCCTTAATCCACTTACTGAACACACAACTCTCCAGACCATGATTTACAATCTGCTTAAAATTTGTCCTTAATTCCTCTACATCCATTGTACTGGCACTAACTGATGTCAGTTCACCGTCTATGTGAGATGCTAACAATTGCTTATCTGCACTGTCTAGCAGAAACACTCCCCTGGCCTTCTGGACTGATTTAGCTGATTTATTAACTTATGTAATCATAGTTTCTATAATGACATCATGATCACTAATCCCCTTTTCTATACTGACATCGTCGATAAGGTCCAGCCTATTTATAGCCACACGATATAAGATATTTTCATTGTGTGTGGGCTTCACAGCTCATTTCTCAAGGCAGTTTTGAGAAAACATGCTCAAAAGTGAAACTTCCTGGCAGATTAAAACTGTGTGCCCGACCGAGACTCGAACTCGGGACCTTTGCCTTTCGCGGGCAAGTGCTCTACCAACTGAGCTACCGAAGCATGACTCACGCCCGGTACTCACAGCTTTACTTCTGCCAGTACCTCGTCTCCTACCTTCCAAACTTTACAGAAGCTCTCCTGCGAGACATGCAGAACTAGCACTCCTGAAAGAAAGGATATTGCGGAGACATGGCTTAGCCACAGCCTGGGGGATGTTTCCAGAATGAGATTTTCACTCTGCAGCGGAGTGTGCGCTGATATGAAACTTCCTGGCAGATTAAAACTGTGTGTCCGACCGAGACTCGAACTCGGGACCTTTGCCTTTCGCGGGCAAGTGCTCTACCAACTGAGCTACCAAAGCACGACTCACGCCCGGTACTCACAGCTTTACTTCTGCCAGGAAGTTTCATATCAGCGCACACTCCGCTGCAGAGTGAAAATCTCATTCTGGATGAATGTTCAAAAGTATTTCACATAACTGTCTGTCTGTACTCCCCCACATCCCAATCTATACCCAGTAGTTTAAAGTCGCCTCCAACTAGTACCGCATGATCTGGGTATTTATGCACTACTGACCATAGACTTTATTTGAATGACTTTAGAACTGTCACAGCAGAAATGCGTGGCTGTTATAAACATCCAATTAATTTGGTTTCACCTACAACTGTTATATGTGATCAAATACACTACTGGCCATTGAAATTGCTACACCAAGAAGAAATGCAGGTGATAAACGGGTATTCATTGGACAAATATATCATACTAGAACTGACATGTGATTACATTTTCACGCAATTTGGGTGCATAGATCCTGAGAAATCAGTACCCGGAACAACCACCTCTGGTCGTAATAATGGCCTTGATACGCCTGGGCACTCAGTCAAACAGAGCTTGGATGGCGTATACAAGTATAGCTGCCCATGCAGCTTCAACGTGATGCCACAGTTCATCAAGAGTAGTGACTGGCGTATTGTGATGAGCCAGTTGCTCGACCACCATTGACCAAACATTTTCAATTGGTTAGAAATCTGGAGAATGTGCTGGCCAGGGCAGCAGTTGAACATTTTCTGTATCCAGCAAGGCCCGTACAGGACCTGCAACATGTGGTCCTGCATTATCCTGCTGAAATGTAGGGTTTCACAGGGATCGAATGAAGGGTAGAGCCACAGGTCTTAACACATCTGAAATGTAACATCCACTGTTCAAAGTGCAGTCTATGCGAACAAGAGGTGACCGAGACGTGTAACCAATGCCAGCCCATACCATCACCCCTTGCTGATATGCTAGTATGGCAATGACAAATACACGCTTCCAATGTGCGTTCACCACGATGTCACCAAACACGGATGCAACCATTATGATGCTGTAAACAGAACCTGGATTCATCTGAAAAAATGACGTTTTGCCATTCGTGCACCCAGGATCGTTGTTGAGTACACCATCGCAGGCGCTCCTGTCTGTGATGCAGCATCAAGGGTAGCCTCAGCCATGGTCTCCTAACTGATAGTCCATGCTGCTGAAAACACCATCGAACTGTTCGTGCAGATGGTTGTTGTCTTGCAAACGTCGCCATCTGTTGACTCAGGGATCGAGATGTGGCTGCACAATCCATTACAGCCATTCGGATAAGATGTCTGTCATCCCGACTGCTAGTGATACGAGGCCATTGGGATCCACCACGGTGTTCCGTATTGTCCTCCTGAATCCACCGATTGCATATTCTGCTAACAGTCATTGTATCTCGACCAACGAGAGCAGCAATGTCGCAATACGATAAACCACAATCGCAATAGGCTACAATCCGACCTTTATCAAAGTTAGAAACATGATTGTATGCATTTTTACTTCTTACATGAGGCATCACAACATTTCACCAGGCAATGTCGGTCAACTGCTGTTTGTGTATGAGAAATCGATTGGAAACTTTCCTCATGTCAGCACGTTGTAGGTGTCGCCACCTGCGCCACCTTGTGTGTATGTTCTGAAAAGCTAATCATTTGCATATCACAGCATCTTCTTCCTTTCGGTTAAATTTTGTGTCTGTAGCACGTCTTCATGGTGTAGCAGTTTTAATGTCCAGTAGTGTAACTTGACTGTCGCACTGAACTTCAACATCGATAGTGACAATATTTTTGTCAACTGCAATGAACACTCCCCCCCCCCCCCCTCCCCATGGCCTCTAATGTGTCTTTCCAATATATTTTCCATAACTCGCTAAATATCTCAGGGCTTTCCACCTCAGGTTTCAGTCAGTTCTCAGTCCTAGGAATAATTTCAATGTGAGAACTTTCCTGGAGGGCAGTAAATTCTGGAAATTTACTACGAATACTTTGATGGTTTACAGGTAAAATTGTGACAGTCAACATGTCTTTATTCTTATCACTGTTTGGCATCTCTTGGTGTAAATTGATTGGCAAGTGTTCATCAGAGCACCTCAAGCTACCATCTAGCCTAGGAAACCCTCTGTGCACTCCATAAGTGCTTTGATCCTTGAGTAGATGCTTCCTTTGTATAGTGAACTCCTGACCTATCAAGGGGAGCCCAACAAATCCCCACACAATAACCCAAGTCGATAAATTTGCAGTCAAGGCGATCACAGAGTTGATGAAGTCTTTGATTGAGACCCTCCACTCAGCTCCAAACCAAAGGACCCAGATAAACTCTGGTAACAATGCTGAAAATTGTGAGCTCTACTTGCATCCCATACATGAGGTAAGCAGTCTTCACCACCTCCACCAGCCGCCTGTATGTACTTAGGATGGCCTCAGAACCCATGTGACAGGCGTTGCTGGTGCCGACATGAGCCACAACTTGCAGACAACTGCACCCTGCACACTTGATAGCCGCAGGCAAGGCCACCTCCACATTTCAGGTGACCTTCCAGGCAGACGTACCAATTGCACATTGGTTTTCTTTCCAGCCCTGAATACCATCTGTCTAATGGGCTCATTAACATGCATAACATTGGAGCAATCAATAACTAGTAAACCCCTCCCCTCCAATCTGCATGCTTGGACCCTGCTGAAGCAGTTGCCACCTTTCCACTCACAGGGTGAAAGGGCAAGGCCAGGTGGCCAGTCTCCACATTGGCCCTGTGGCTAAAGCAACGCGAACACA
The DNA here is from genome assembly GCF_023897955.1 of Schistocerca gregaria. Classification (NCBI taxonomy): domain Eukaryota; kingdom Metazoa; phylum Arthropoda; class Insecta; order Orthoptera; family Acrididae; genus Schistocerca; species Schistocerca gregaria. Next base: position 519,785,882 of record NC_064931.1, on the reverse strand, counting down.
TGAACACCTGCCACTCACCCTCCTGTGAGGGCGGAGCCACTGCATCAGGTGCACTAGGAGGTACCTTGGAAGCAGAGCCTGTGGGTAAAACAAGTGACACCTGAGGTGTCCCATGGGATGTGCCAGATTCTTCACCACTGCTACACCACAAGGCAGCAGCCTGAAGGTGATTGATGGTCGCAAGAAGCACATTCAGCTGTTCGCGAACTGCGGCTAGCTGCTCCTACATCCACACACAGCACATACACATCCTAACCGTCATAGCAAGAGTAACTAAAGAAGTACACTATGAAAGCAGGCAGAATGCTAGATATGTGACTTGCTAGCCTCCTGATGTGTCACCAATGGACGCTGATTCATTAATGAGCTACGTAGCTGGCTGTTCAGTGGGCAACTCCTGTGTTACAGAGTGAATTAAATATACACTTACAAAAATGTAAGATTAAACTTCTTAAAAAGAAAAACACACACAAAATTTAATAGGAAAAGATAAACACTTAACTCACCACTCTGTAGACATATATCAGCTGAGAGTGTGAGCCTGACTGCCTGGCATTCTAAATGAATGGATGGTCACTTTCAAAACAAAACAAATGAGCAACTACTGCACTACAGAGTGAATGAATTTACTCTTACAAAAACGTGAGATTAAACATTTTAAAGAGAAAAACATGTGCAAAATTTAATAAATATAGTTTGGGGAAAACACAGAAAAAAATAAACACGCAACTTGACACTCTGTAAACACATATCATCTGGAGCCAGGTCTCCTGCTCACTGCGCAGATGCGCTAATCACTACACCTTCATGGCACAATGGCTTTGCACCACTGCATGGACTACTATAGCACATCTCACTCCTCCATTCAAATACCCATTCACTCCTCAGTCTGCTCGGTATTTGATGGTGAGGCGCTATTCCAATACAGTTGGAGAGTCTCTGCAATCCTGTTAGAGTTAAGGGGGATTCCAATTGGGCTGAGGCGTGAATGGGAATTTTGATTAATGAGGGAAGTGTGCTATTGTTGTCTGTGCAGTTGTGCCCAGCCACTGTGCCAGGGTGGCGGAGTGGTTAGCACATCTGTCTAGTGAGCAGGAGACCCAGGTTCGAATTCCAGCCTTGATACAAATTATCATTCATCATTTCAGTCTTTTAAATGATGCCCTTTTACAACGTGGGAACGATCTCTTTCCTTATTGCTTTCTTTTTAGAGGGAGGAATTGGGTACAATTGTACTGTAAAATTCTTGTGAGGGTTAATGGTTAGTTTACATACAAAGCCTTTCATAATACCTGGATGATTAGAAAATAAACTACTGTTATGTAACTCTATGTTCAACAGGTCCAATTTCTGTTCAAAAATATATGTTTCAATGAACTGATTCTACCACTTAATTTCTCCTTTAATGAGTTCTCCTTAACCCTACTACAATTAACTGACACACTAACGTTCCTTGGAGTGGCTTCAGTGTACAAGCATTTTGTCTTGACAATATTCACTTTTAAATCTGTGTTGGTAATACAAAGATCATGGCTGACTTTGTTCCCTTCAGATAGTGCTATACTTTGATGTGACAAAAGTCATAGGATACCCCCTAATATGTTGAATCTTCTTTTGCCTGGCATAGTGCAGAAACTCAACATGGCATGAACTCCACAAGTCGTTGCAAGTTCCCTGCAGAAATATTGAGCCATACTGCCTCTGTAGCTGTTTTTAATTGCGAAAGTGTTGCCAGTGCAGGATTTTATGTATGAGCTGACCTCTCAAATACGTCCCATGTCGGGTGATCCAGATGGCCTGGCCTAATCATTTGCTCGAACTGTCCAGAATTTTCTTCAAACCAATCACAAGCAATAGTGGCCTGATGACATGGCGCATTACTGCCCATAAAAATTCCATCATTTTTTGGAAACACGAAGTCCATCAGTGGTTACAATTGGTCTCCAAGTAGCCAAACATAACCATTTCCAGTCAATGATCGATTCATTTGAACCAGAGGACCCAGTCCATTCCATGCAAACATCAGTTTACACCATTATGGAGCCACATCAGCTTGCACAGTGCCTTGTTGACAATTTGAGTCCATGGCTTCATGAGGTCTGCAATGCACTTGAACCCTACCATCATCTCTTACCAACTAAAATCAGGACTCATCTAGCCAGGCCATTGTTTTCCAGTCACATAGGGTCCAATCAATATGGTTACAAGTCCAAGACAGGAGATGCAGATGGTGATGTGCTTTCAGCAAAGGCACTCAAATCATTCGTCTGCTGCCATACCCCATTAATGCCAAATTTTGCCACAGTGTTGTAACGGATACATTCATCATAAGTCTCACATTGATTTCTGTGGTTATTTCTCACAGTGTTGCTTGTCTGTTAGAACTGATAACTCTCCACAAACGCTGCTGCTCTTGGTTGTTAGGCGAAGACCATTGGCCACTACATTGGCTGTGGGGAGAAATAATGCCTGAAACTTGGTATTCTGAGCACACTCTTGACGTTGTGGATCTCAGAATACTGAATTCCCTAACAATTACCCAAATGAAATGTCCCGAGCATCTAGTTACAATTACCATTCTGTGTTGAGAGTCTGTTGCTTCCTCTTGGGCAGTCATAATCACATCGGACACCTTTTTACATCACCTGAGTAACAATGACGGCTCTACTGACACACTGTGCTTTTACATCTTGTGTACACAATACTACTGCCATCTGTATATGTGCATATCACCATCCCATGACTCTTGTCACCTCAGTGTATTCCATTTTGCAAGGAATCACATAGTAATCCTGTTACTATCACCGGAAATTCATACCACAGGCAGCAGAAATTGTAGAACTTCTCTGTAAGCTCTCCAGGAAAAATGTAAAGTGGTGTTGGATGCTAGCATGTGACAGGGCTTTCAGAGAATTTAAGCAGGCACTTATCCACCATGTGTGTCTCACTGCCTATGATCTATCCCAACTGCTCATCTTAGTAGCAGATGCTTCTGAGTATTGAGTGGGGGCAGTCCTTTCTCCATTATCAATGGGGTGGAGCAGTCCATTGCATTCATCTCCAAGACTCTGTCCATTGTTCAACAAAACTACAGCCAAATTGAGAAGGGGGCACTGCCCATCACCTTCGGCCTCAAAAAATTTCATGATCATGTATGTGTTAGAAAATTCACATTTTTAACTGATGATAAGCCATTATTACCCCTTTTCAAGGCTTCTGCATCCATACCCACCAGCACAGCTCACCAACTACAGCAGCAGGTGCTATTTTTTCTGGATGTAAGTGTGACATCCAGTTATGTTCCACCAGACAACGTGCTAATGCTGAGCCTCTGTCCCAGTTACCAGTAGATCAGGAACCAGAATTTGACAAGGGTCCAGAAGTATGTTTACACTTGGGAGAGCAAGGCAGAAGAGGCAGTAGTCAGCCTCCCACTGGATGTGATGCTGCTGGCTACACTGTCTGCAGATGGCCCAGTCCTCAAGGAATTCCTTCATTTGATCCAGTGGTGGTGAGCCTCTGACTGTAGTCACATAAGAAGCCTAAAAATCCAGGCATAGTGATGCATAAGACACAATCTTTCCACCCTTTGTGGCATGCTGCTCCTGCAGCACAAGAACCACTTCACCAGGATGGTTATCCCGACATCACTATGGCAACGGGTGGTGGCCTTACTCCACAATTTGCACTCTCACCGGCATGTGTATTGGCAGGGTATTGGTGCCGCCAACACTCAGATTGTTGCAAGTGACATCACCAGCCATAGCAAGCAGTCCACGTCACTTCATGTTCAAATACTTCCATGCAGTGTTTGAGACTACACCTGGATTTTGCTGTACCATTTATGGGTCATACCTGGCTCATAGCCATTGATACAGGTACGTTTTCCTAATGTCTCCTGTCTGTTGAGCACCTCATCTAGTCAGACCATACAGACGTTGTCAATTTTTTTTTCAATAAAATGCCTCCCAGAGACCTTGGTAACTGCTAATGGCCCACAATTCAGTTCAGCTGAATTTACTTCCTTTTGCAAAAAAGAATGGCATACAATTAATACATATGGCACGTTTCCATTTGGCCTCCAACAGCCTTGCAGAAAGATATCTCCACACATTCAAGAATCAAATAATGACATTATAGTGCTATCAATCTCTGGATGAATCCTTGACCTTGTTCCTAGCTTCACATCACACTACTCCACAAGATGAAGCATCACCAACAGGAAAATTACATGGTCAACTTCATAGGTCACAATTTTCAATCACCCATCCATAAATCAATCAGCAACCATAATGAAAAAACTATCACCACCATTATATCCTTAAATATCTTGTCTGGGGCCTTGTTTTTGTCGAGGATGGACAATGGCTCCGTGCAACAATAACAAAATTATTCAGCAGGGCCATGACCAGAGTTACCCTGACAAATGGCATGGTCTGCCAGAAACATATAAACCAAATATGGCCCCACAAAGGCAAAATCCCAAACATGGAATGATTACCTTCTGTTCTTTTTCCAGTGATGGAGACCCAAGAGATGCCACAATAAGTTAACACAAGGTCGTATCAACTGCAGCCATCAACCAGTTCTGTGGGCCAGCCCTGCAAAAACCAATGGCGATGCAAGTGGTTGTCATTACAGACCCTTCCCTGCCCACCATCAAGGACCCAAAGTAGTGGGGAGATGAGCTCTTCCAAGGAGGGGGGGGGGGGGGGGGGGGAGTGATATGTCATGGTGTTACGCTTGAAAGGTTGACAATACATCATATGGCCCAGTTTCGGGGGATGCCCAATTGCTGGGCAACCATTTTTCACCAAAAAGTAGACTACCTGGTTTTCCACAAGGCGGCCCTAGCAATGCTGCCAGAGGTTGCAGGTTGTGGGAACCTACTTGCTTCCACAATTCACATGACTGAAAATAGATTCCGAGACATCCTGCCACCAGACATTACTTAAGCTGGAACAATGCCACCCATCGGCTGACTCCAAGCCAGGACTCCGGGTTGGACATCCAGTCTACATCTACATTTATACTCCGCAAGCCACCCAGCGGTGTGTGGTGGAGGGCACTTTACGTGCCACTGTCATTACCTCCCTTTTCTGTTCCAGTCACGTATGGTTCGGGGGAAGAACGACTGTCTGAAAGCCTCTGTGAGTGCTCGAATCTCTCTAATTTTACATTCGTGATCTCCTTGGGAAGTATAGGTAGGGGGAAGCAATATATTCGATACCTCATCCAGAAACACACCCTATCAAAACCTGGTGAGCAAGGTACACTGCGATGCAGAGTGCATCTCTTGCAGAGTCTGCCACTTGAGTTTGCTAAACATCTCCTTAACGCTATCACAGTTACCAAATAACCCTGTGATGAAACGCGCCGCTCTTCTTTGGATCTTCTCTATCTCCTGCGTCAACTCGATCTGGTACGGATCCCAAACTGATGAGCAATACTCAAGTATAGGTCAAACGGGTGTTTTGTAAGCCACCTCCTTTGTTGATAGATTACATTTTCTAAGGACTCTCCCAATGAATCTCAACCTGGTACCCGTCTTACCAACAATTAATTTTATATGATCATCCCACTTCAAATCGTTCCGCACGCATACTCCCAGATATTTTACAGAAGTAACTGCTACCAGTATTTGTTCCGCTATCATATAATCATACAATAAAGGATCCTTCTTTCTATGTATTCGCAATACATTACATTTGACTATGTTAAGGATCAGTTGCCACTCCCTGCAGCAAGTGCCTATCCGCTGCAGATCTTCCTGCATTTCACTACAATTTTCTAATGCTGCAACTTCTCTGTATACTGCAGCATCATCCACAAAAAGCCGCATGGAACTTCCAACACTATCTACTAGGTCATTTATATATATTGTGAAAAGCAATGGTCCCATAACACTCCCCTGTGGCACGCCAGAGGTTACTTTAATGTCTGTAGACGTCTCTCTATTGAGAACAACATGCTATGTTCTGTTTGCTAAAAACTCTTCAATCCAGCCACACAGCTGGTCTGATATTCCTTAGGCTCTTACTTTGTTTATCAGGCGATAGTGCGGAACTGTATCGAACGCCTTCCGGAAATCAAGGAAAATGGCATCTACCTGGGAGCCTGTATCTAATATTTTCTGGGTCTCATGAACAAATAAAGAGAGTTGGGTCTCACACGATCGCTGTTTCCGGAATCCATGCTGATTCCTACAGGGTAGATTCTGGGTTTCCAAAAACGACATGATACGTGAGCAAAAAACATGTTCTAAAATTCTACAACAGATCAACGTCAGAGATATAGGTCTATAGTTTTGCGCACCTGCTCGACGACCCTTCTTGAAGACTGGGACTACCTGTGCTCTTTTCCAATCATTTGGAACCTTCCATTCCTCTAGAGACTTGCGGTACACGGCTGTTAGAAGAGGGGCAAGTTCTTTCGCGTACTCTGTGTAGAATCGAATTGATATCCCATCAGGTCCAGTGGACTTTCCTCTGTTGAGTGATTCCAGTTGCTTTTCTATTCCTTGGACACTTATTTCAATGTCAGCCATTTTTTCGTTTGTGCGAGGATTTAGAGAAGGAACTGCAGTGCGGTCTTCCTCTATGAAACAGCTTTGGAAAAAGGTGTTTAGTATTTCAGCTTTACGTGTGTCATCCTGTGTTTCAATGCCATCATCGTCCCATGCCAACGCCACTATTTCCTCTGCCAACCAGCTGCTGCCACTATGGACAATGCCATGATGTAGCTGAAAGACCTGTTGTCATGGTTGTGGATGTCATAAAATTTTGCTTAAATAATTCTTGTCGTACATTGACTGTAGACTGTTCCAAGGGAACTTTAATTCCATGCCTAGGCGGAAAAACTTAAACCTTTTGTGCAACTTTAACTGTGTATGTTCTTGCAAGAACTGAATGTTTAATTGGACTTTGCTTCAAGACAGTCTAAAGAATACCTAGCATTTTCATTTTGTGTGACCAACTTGTTTGTTTCTAAGCTATGGCCTTCAACCACTGACTTTCAGCTTGTCAATCTTGTATTATTATTGATCGGAGTAGACAAGCAGTGTTTCTTGGTTTTGTTAATTAGCTTTTCGAAGAATCTTGGACATTGTTTGTGTCACCTACAGTGGATTCTTCAGATGCAAATAACAAACCATGACATTCACTCATTACAACCAGACATTACTTTACATGATGTTGATGCCTTCATCATCAGAAATCAGTTCATTTCACCTTCATCACTGTTTGTGCCTTTGGCACCACACAGATATCTACATCATCAAGAAAAACAAATATTCTTGTTTCTCACTGATTTTCTTCCTCATGAAGTTAATTTAAATTTTGCCAAGCTGTACCAGAGCCTCAATTCTTCCAGCATATCATTTTGAATGGTTTATACCTGTAACAGGCAACTGAACTAAGCAAAATCATTTTTGACCACTATCATTATACTAGTCTCAGAAGTTTTGACTCCATATTTCTCTACAATACTGATAGTTTCAGATATTGCAGTTTCTTGGTCCAAAACTTGAGAATCATCATCTTGCACTTCCTCACTATCCTCTAATTATTTTCTGGAATTTGTGTCTGTGATGTGAGACTTTTACCAGGTGGAACATCCAGTTTTCTACTGTGACCTTTGTTGGCTTCAGAATTTAGAGAGCCATAAAGAACTTCCTTCGTGTGTTTCACAAATATGCCAGACCTATCTGCTTTGAGTCATCTGTATCATTTTGCAAAATTCTATGCTTAGGTAAGGTGCCAGATGCACTAAATCCTTCAAGAATATTATCTGATTTTTTTCCACCCATGTTTTCAAATGTCACCGTCAACATCCTAGGAAAGTCACATTTTGAAAGAACACTTCTATTGCCTTTCTTCAAATCAGTCAATGCTTTCCACCAAGCTATCCACACTGTACAAAGAAAGCCATGTATAGAGGCTGGCAGAAGTGTGAATTTGGGGGGAGAAAGATAAATTTAATATTGTTTTCCTCACACTGGGAGACTATAGACGTGGAAATGGGACTTGAGAATTTGTAACCTTTCAGAACTTTGACCCTGTCAAGCTGTCTGAAATATGGCAAAGCTACTGTCTGAAACTAGTCTTCAGATACACTGAGGTCACACCATGCACTTTGGTTTGTATTGCAGGCTCCACTATTAACTCCACCTTCGGTCAAAGTTACTAATTGGACAACCAACAACTGACTGTTTTCAACAGCCAGTTGGTCAGTTGATTGTTTTCTCTTCCAGCCAGAGGAAACAAGTGAAAGAAACTAGTCTCTGTGGCTGTGTCAGCTATATGCATGTTTTCTCTCACTCATCAAGTTTAAGTGGTTTCACTTGATGCAAGACAACCAACTGAAACAAGTCTCCATCAGCTCCAGCTGTTATATGAATGTTTCCTCTCACTCACCATATTCAACTGGTTTCATTCAATGCAAGACAACCAACTGACCCAAGTCTCTGTCAACTGCAGCCATCACTCACACACCTGGTTTGAGTGGTTTCACTCATTGCGAGACAACTGACTGAGACAAGTATAACAACAGTTATACGAATGTTTTCAATCAGTCTCTGGGTTTGAGTGATTTCACTCCCACGATTTTTCCCTATTTTCCATGGGGTGTGAGGGTCATTGGGGGAAGGCACGTGGTGCCACCACTGTAGCCTCCTCCTGCTGCTGCCAAAGTCAGGGGTGTAGCTGGCTCAAAAAGGTAGCACATGGCTGGCACGAGCACAGCACTGCACTAGTGGTGACTGGCCACCTCCTTGCCCTGGCCGCTATCCTGGCCCTGGCAATTACAGGACGCACACATGGACCATGTTGGACACTCAGTTACAACTAAAAAGACTGGTTGGTTTCACTTGAGAATAAAGAATGACTAACTCAATCAGTATGCAAAAAACCACAGCATTGTATCGACTGTTTTCATTTGGTTTCTCCAACGGACTGGTTTCACTCAAAAGGAATGAAACTGATACATAAAGCTACAACTGGCTGATTTGCTTGTTTCCATTTGGTTGCTCACATACACTAGTTTTACTGAAAAGAATGCATAAATAATTTAACCAGTACGTAAAGTTACAACTGAATGAGTCAACTGTTTTCCAACAACTGACTGAATCAGTTGTTTTCATTCGATTATTGCCAGCACTAGTCAGAGTTGGATAGAGATGAATGACCTTGTAAACTGCACAAGGAGGAAGAATATGTACATCTTCTGCAGCAGCTATCATCATAGATGTACTTCTTCTGGATGAGTCTCTGATTATGTGTGGATGTTTACTTCCACTGCGATGAAGCGAGCTGGGATATTTTTACTTCCCCTCTTGTTTTGCCATTTGCCTCCTTAAAATTCCTTTTTCGTGTCTGACTAATTACCATTGACACACATGAGTATAATCTGCATTTTCATAAAAGAGAAAGATGGGCCCCCAGTTTTGAAGAGTATAGCTACAGATCTGATTTTGTGCTTGGTTTTATGTATGTAATTTATTTTCTAATTTATTTTGACTATTCCTAGTTAATATCTTTTGTTATAGGGTGAAATCAGTAATTGTTTCATAACTTAATTTCTGTTCTTGAAATATAAACAAATATAAATTCTGTACTAATTATAAACATTTGGAGGAACAACTAACAGCATTCTTTAAGTATTTATTTGGATATATTCGAAAATATATTAGCAAAGCCAGCCCTTAATTAATTCCAAATTAATTAACAGGTTTGTCAAAAGTATTGTTTGTGTAACTATGTATGTTACTTTCATCATTTAAACAAATAATTCGGACTAACTCTTGCAGTAGAAGAAACTGTTAAAAAGACGGAATTTTTCAACGTATTCAGTTAATTTAATGAGTTAGGTTTTAATTGTGATTTCTGTGAATTAAACATCAAACAATGTGTACTTTCAGTGCCTATTATTGTGATGATATATAAAGGCCTGACGAGACAGTCAGTCCATGGCCGATTTTCAGACAAGGAGCCCGTATTGGTTAGATCAACAACAATGCATCCAGTTGACTGTGAAATAAGCGTAATAGGCCGTATGCTAAAACAATGACAGTGCCTGTTCAATACATACTGTATTATGCAGCAAGAACTGTATAGTTAGGTCTTTACTGCTCATAGATGTTCAACAGTAAACTATTGTAGCACTATGCTGATGTTTGCTTGCAACCAATTAATGAGACTTATGAAAAGTTAAACAATAGTGCACTCACCATATAGCTGTGTGTTATTGGGGGGTTGTGAACAGTAAAAGTAAAGAACTGTGAAACGAAAATGTGCACTTGTCAACTACATCATTTAAAGTAATCATTGTTGAACTTCCGCCCCCTAATTTTTCAACCAATGCAGCAATGCATTACGTCAACACTGAGGACAATCAACAAAGAAATAAAGCAGACAAACGTCACACCCCTCTTGACCAACATGCTGACACCAACAGGATCATCAGAGAAGTTGTTCTCATTATAATTGACTATATGACTGGGTGGGACACCTCTCACAGTCTCCATTCTGCCATTTAAATAAACCACTGTTTAAAGTCTTCCACCATAAAGGCACTCTGTCCACCTATTTTCAAAGGCGTTAGTGTACTAGAAGGTGTTAGATATTTTAGATGCATTCCAGAGAGAGACTTTATATGCCTTAACTTAATTAATGGCTTTCTGGAGGTTCATTTTGCTATATTTTGATACCCATTTGGCATAATCTTCTTTTTGAGCACTTGTATCATGTTCAAATTAACCCTGTAGGAATACTTGAGGCAATACAGACCCTATGATTTATTTTACAAGATGTGGTGGAGAAAATCAAACCTACGTTTACATTATTTGTAGATTTACACAAAGCTTTTGACAATGTGGACTGGAACACTTTCTTTGGGATCCTGAATGTAGAATATAAAATATAGGGACTGAAAGGTTATTTACAGTGTATACAGAAACAAGGCTGCAGTTAGATAGTCATAGCACACAGATGAAAAGCTATAGTTGAAAAGGAAGTCAGACAGGGTTGTAGCCTATCCCCAGTGTTAATTCAATCAATACATTGAGCAAGTTGTGAAGGAAACCAAACTGATATTTGGATACAATATGAAAGTTCAGGGAGGCAAATTAAAATTTGTTGATGATATTGTAATTCAATCAGAGACAGCTCAGGAATTGGAAGATCAGCTGGATGCAAAGAGATTGTAAGTGGGACACCAATAGAAATAAGACAAGGGTAATGGAGTATAGTCAAAGCCAATCAGATGATACTGGGGGAATAACATTAGGACTTGAGATGCTTAAGATGCTACATGTTATTTAGACACAGAAATAACTGATGATGGCCATAGTAGGAAAGATATAAAATTCAAACTGGCAGTAGCAGGTAATGAGCATTCCTGAAAGAGAGGAATTGTTATCATATAATATAAATTTAAGTGTTATGAAGTACTTAGGGATAAAGGAGACAACTCACCAAAAGGCAGAAGTACCATGTCATCAATAAGTACACGATCAAAAGATACAGAGGTTTGCTTTGCTAGCTTTCAGAATGAAATTCCTGTCTTAAGCTTGTAAGAGAAACCTGTGTGTGCTCTCGCGCATGCGCGCGCGCACACACACACACACACACACACACACACACACACACACACACACACAAAATTACACCATGGAGGTTGTGGGGGTGCAGGATATGCTGTAAGGATAGCTCCCATCTGTACATCTCAGGAAAGCTGGTGGTGGCGGGGAGTATCCAAATGGCACGGGTTATGAAGCAGATATTGAAATCTCACATGTTGTGCTCTGATGCTTGTTGTACCACTATGTGGTTACCTTCGTTTTGGCAACAGTTTGGTGGTGGCCATTTATTTTGGCTGATAGCTGGTTGGTTGTCATACCACTGTAAAACGCTGTGCAATGGTTGCAGCAGAGCTGGTATATAACATGGATGCTTTCGCAGGTGGCCCAGCCTCTGATGGGGTAGGATAAGCGTATGACAGGACTGGAGTAGGAGGTACTGGGTGGATAGAAAAGGTCTTCCATCTGGGTCTTCCACAAGAGTATGATCCCTGTGACGGGGGATTGAGGGTCGGAGTAGCATAGGGATGGATTAGAATGTTGTGGAGGTTGAGGGGGGGGGGGGGGGGCAGAACAACACCTTGGGAGGGGATGGAAGTATCTTGGGTAGGATGTTCCTCATTTCAGGGCATGATGAGAGGTAATCAAAGCCCTGACACAGCACATGGTTCAGTTGTTCCAGTCCTGGTGGTATTGGGTGACAAGAGGGGTGCATCTTTGTGGTTGGTTGTTTGGATGGATGTGAGGATTAGGCGTGTGGGGGGATATTGTATGGGAGATCTGTTTGTGTATTAGGTCTGGGGAGTATTGTCTGTCTGCAAAGGCCTTTGTGAGGCCTTCGGCATATTGGGTGAGGGAGTTCTCATCACTGCAGATACATCTGCGATGGGTGGCCAGACTGTACGGGAGGGATTTTTTGATGTGGAAGGGATTGCAGCTCTCAAAGTGCAGGTATTGTCAGTGATTGGTGGGTTTGATGTGGACTGAGGTGTGGATGGAGATTTCTGTGAGGAGGAGACTAACATCTAGAAAAGTGACACAGTGGATGGAGGAGGACCAGGTGAAGTAGATGGGAGAGAAGGTGTTGAGATTGTGGAGGAATGAGGATAAGGTGTCCTGGCCTTTGGTCCAGATTAAAAAGATGTCACCAGTAAACCTGAAACAGACCAGGGGTTTGGGGTTTTTGGAAGCTACGAATGTTTCCTCTAGGTGGCCCATAAAGTTGTTGGCATAGGAGGGTGCCATGTCGGTGCCCATGGCTGTGACACAAATTTGTTTATATGCCTTTCCTTAAAAGGTGAAGTAGTTGTGGGTTAATTTAAGAGTTAGTGTCTTCCGGAGGTATTTATCTGAAATGTGGCCTTGTATGGCAGTGAGACATGGTCAATATACACACATCAAGCATAGTTTTGCATCACTTCGATTCCGAGAGTTCCAGAACGTGTACAGAAAATTGGAATAGAGATCAACGTAAACTTCATTACCGCCCTTTTTACTACTCATGAAAGACCTTCAGAGGTGGTGGTCCAGATTGCTGTACACACCGGTACTTCTAATACCCAGTAGCACATCCTCTTGCATTGATGCGTGCCTGTATTCGTCATGGCATACTATCCACAAGTTCATCAAGGCACTTTTGGTCCAGATTGTCCCACTCCTCAATGGCAATTCACCATAGATCCCTCAGAGTGGTTGGTGGGTCATGTCATCCATAAACAGCCCTTTTCAATCTATCCCACATATGTTGGATAGGGTTCATGTATGGAAAACATGCTGGCCAGTCTAGTTGAGTGATGTCATTATCCTGAAGGAAGTCATTCACAAGATGTGCACGATGGCGGTGCGAATTGTCGTCTATGAAGACGAATGCCTCGCCAATATGCTGCTGATATGGTTGCACTATTGGTCGGAGTATGGCATTTACATATCGTACAGTCGTTACAGCTCCTTCCAAGACCACCAGCGAAGTACGTCAGCCCCACATACTGCCACCCAAAAACAGCAGGGAACCTTCACCTTGCTGCACTCACTGGACAGTGTATCTAAGGGTTCAGCCCAACCGGGTTGCCTCCAAACACATCTCCAACGATTGTCTGGTTGAAGGCATATGCAACACTCATTGGTGAAGAGAACATGATGCCAGTCCTGGGCGGTCCATTCGGCATGTTGGTTGGCTCATCTCTAGCGCGCTGCATGGTGTCGCGGTTGCAAAGATGGACCTCGCTATGGACGTCAGTGGTGAAGTTGTGCACCATGCTGTCTTTTGCGCACAGTCTGAGTTGTAACACAACGTCCTGTGGCTGCACGAAAAGCGTTATTTAACATGGTGGTGTTGCTGTCACAGTTCCTCCGAGCCATAATCTGTAGGTAGCAGCCTTCCACTGCAGTAGTAACCCTTGGGCGGATTGAGGGAGACATGTCATCAACAGTTCCTGTCGCTCTATATTTCCCCCATGTCCAAACAACATCACTTGGGTTCACTCCGAGACACCTGGACACTTCCCTTGTTGAGAGCCCTTCCTGGCACAAAGTAACAATGCGGACACGATCGAGCCGCAGTATTGGCCGTCTAGTCATGGTTCAACTACAGACAACAAGAGGCATGTACCTCCTTCCTGCTGGAATGACTGTTACTGGTCAGTTGTTGGACCCCCTCGTCTAATAGGCGCTGTTCATGTATGGTTGTTTATATCTTTGGTTGGGTTTAGTGATATCTCTGAACAGTCAAAGGGACTGTGTCTGTGACACAATATCCATAGTCAACGTTAGTGATGGGCTCAACTGCGATTTTTCGTATCAGTGATTTCTGTGAATGCTACTTTTCAGTATCTGTTATTCTCAACTGTGATTTGTCGCAGTTAAGAGTCGCAGTTAAGGAACCTAGGTCATGTATCCCTCCGCCACTGCTATTTCTGCGATTTCTGATACTTCCGCGACTTCTGCTACTTCTGCGATTTGTGTGACTCCTGCGATTTACCATCATATGAAAAAGTTACATCTGTCCAAACAGAAAATTGCATATGATCAAACCTGTCATTGGTAAGTATGTTTTACGTTTGTTCTTCCGTTGGCTTTCATTTTGTATTAAAGAAACAACTGTGAAAATATTAATAGTGTAATTAGTATGTAATTAGCCATATAGTACCGTAATAGTTCGTGTTTAGAAAATGAATTCTAACATATTGTTATGTTCGCAGGTATCCGAACTACATTTCAGTCAATCTGTAAAGTGACAACCCAAAATATCATTGTCAACAGATCTGGAGAAATTGCCACTGCGTTTTTAGACCGCTTTCGCCAGACGAGAGGTTAGTTTCTAAGTGTTTGGATGGACTTAATTACTTCATTGAGGTCGTTCTTGCAAATGTGAAATATACCCCACTGAGTGGCTTTCATTACAGCAAATATTAGCAATCTACTCTGTCAATTATTGCAATTAGTGACAGCAAAAATTGTTTAATAATCCATGTGATTTTGCGGACACAGTTCTGAGACTGTTGAGAGAGACTCATGAAGATTCAAGACAGCTCTTAGAGGATTTGCAGTATAAAAATGACATAAGTGTGCAGATGAGTGATTAAACTGTGTGTTATTGAAGTTGTTGTACGATTTTAAAGCAATAATAAACGTTAAGTACTGTGAGTGAATAATGAAAATCTCATTATCCACATGTTAAGCTGTCCTATACCCATAATTTTCCGCCACGTATTTACTGGTAAAAACTTGTTGGAGAGTGACATGCCGCCCCCCCCCCCCCCCCCCCCAATCTTGGTGTGACACTGACCTGCAAAATATCCCAAAGTCTACAATATGCAATTTGAGATTGTTGATATGAAAGTGGGAAGTACAGATCTTCCAGTTAAATCAGGAATAGTTTAAGTGCATTACTTGAGAGTAACACAGGAAAAGCTTAGTTTGTAGGTGGTATTGTGTCGGCAAAAAGTTATTGTGTGTGAAGTTACCATGTAGAACACCAGGTGTAAAACTTTTCTCACGAGTCTTGAACTGTGTCGGAACAAAAGTGAGGCATTCATATGACTCAATAATACTGTTTTCATTTCACTACACTTATGCAAATGTCTGAGTTGTGCTGTGTTAACATTGCAAAGTCCTGTAGGCATATGGAGTATTAACCAAAACTGTCGTATTGGAATCAAACACATTTGTTACGTTACTTGATATATTCAGGAGAAAAAGGCAATGTTGCTTCTTATTAATATAGGCCTAATACATTCAGAGTCACAGCTGTGTTTGACCAACCATAACTGATGCGGAATGTGCATGTCGTCATATAATTTGAAGGGCTTATTTCAATAGTGGTACAAGTCCATAACCTCCGCTTTTCTGTCTATAATGCTTCGGAAATTAATGATCCAAACAAACATAAATAAAGGTTCATCTCTAGCAAAAAGCCATGTTGTTGTTGTTGTTGTTGTTGTTGTCTTCAGTCCTGAGAATGGTTTGATGCAGCTCTCCATGCTACTCTTTCCTGTGCAAGCCTCATCTCCTCCCAGTACCCACTGCAACCTACATCCTTCTGAATCTGCGTAGTGTAGTCATCTCTTGGTCTCCCTCTACGATTTTTACCCTCCACGCTGCCCTCCAATACTAAATTGATGATCCCTTGATGCCTCAGAACATGTCCTACCAACCAGTCCCTTCGTTTTGTCAAGCTGTGCCACAAACTCCTCTTCTCCCCAATTCTATTCGACACCTCCTCCTTAGTTATGTGATCTACCCATCTAATCTTCAGCATTCTTCTGTAGCACCACATTTCGAAAGCTTCTATTCTCTTCTTGTCCAAACTATTTATCATCGATGTTTCACTTCCATACATGGCTACACTCCATACAAATACTTTCAGAAACGACTTCCTGACACTTAAATCAATACTCGATGTTAACAAATTTCTCTTCTTCAGAAACGCTTTCCTTGCCATTGCGTCTACATTTTATATCCTCTCTACTTCCACCATCATCAGTTATTATGCTCCCCAAATAGCAAAATTCCTTTACTACTTCAAGTGTCTAATTTCCTAATCTAATACCCTCAACATCACCCGACTTAATTCGACTACATTCCATTACCCTAGTTTTGCTTTTGTTGATGTTCATCTTATATCCTCCTTTCAAGACACTATCCATTCCGTTCAACTGCTCTTCCAAGTCCTTTGCTGTCTCTGACAGAATTACAATGTCATCGGCTAACCTCAAATTTTTATTTCTTCTCCATGGATTTTAATACCTACTCCGAATTTTTCTTTTGTTTCCTTCACTGCTTGCTCAATATACAGATTGAATAACATCGGAGAGAGACTACAACCCTGTCTCACTCCCTTCCCAACCACTGCTTCCCTTTCATGTCCCTCGACGCTTATAACTGCCATCTGGTTTCTGTACAAATTGTAAATAGCCTTTCACTCCCTGTATTTTACCCATGCCACCTTCAGAATTTGAAAGAGAGTATTCCAGTCAACATTATCAAAAGCTTTCTCTAAGTACACAAATGCTAGACATGTAGGTTTGCCCTTCCTTAATCTAGCTTCTAAGATAAGTCGTAGGGTCAGTATTGCCTCATGTGTTCCAACATTTCTACGGAATCCAAACTGATCTTCCCCGAGGTCAGATTCTACTAGTTTTTCCATTCGTCTGTAAAGAATTCGAGTTAGTATTTTGTAGCTGTGTCTTATTAAACTGATAGTTCAGTAATTTTCACATCTGCCAACACCTGCTTTCTTTGGGATTGGAATTATTATATTCTTCATGAAGTCTGAGGGTATTTCGCCTGTCTCATACATCTTGCTCACCAGATGGTAGAGTTTTGTCAGGACTGGCTCTCCCAGGACTGTCAGTAGTTCTAATGGAATGTTGTCTACTCCGGGGATCTTGTTTCGACTCAGGTCCTTCAGAGCTCTGTCAAACTCTTCATGCAGTATCGTATCTCCCATTTCATCTTCATCTACATCCTCTTCCATTTCCATAATATTGTCCTCAAGTAGATTGCCCTTGTATAGACCCTCTATATACTCCTTCCACGATTTTGCTTTCCCTTCTTTGCTTAGAACTGGGTTTCCATCAAAGCTCCTGATACTCATGCAAGTGGTTCTCCTTTCTCTCCAAAGGTCTCTTTTAATTTTCCTGTAGGCAGTATCTATCTTACCCCTAGTGAGTTAAGTCTCTACATACTTACATTTGTCCTCTAGCCATCCCTGCTTAGCCATTCTGCACTTCCTGTCGATCTCATTTTTGAGACGTCTGTATTCGTTTTTGCCTGCTGCATTTACTGCATTTTTATACACTCCTGGAAATGGAAAAAAGAACACATTGACACCGGTGTGTCAGACCCACCATACTTGCTCCGGACACTGCGAGAGAGCTGTACAAGCAATGATCACACGCACGGCACAGTGGACACACCAGGAACAGCATTTGTGCACCGCCGCCGACAGTGTCAGCCAGTTTGCCGTGGCATACGGAGCTCCATCGCAGTCTTTAACACTGGTAGCATGCCGCGACAGCGTGGAAGTGAACCGTACGTGCAGTTGACGGACTTTGAGCGAGGGCGTATAGTGGGCATGCGGGAGGCCGGGTGGACGTACCGCCGAATTGCTCAACACGTGGGGCGTGAGGTCTCCACAGTACATCGATGTTGTCGCCAGTGGTCGGCGGAAGGTGCACATGCCCGTCGACCTGGGACCGGACCGCAGCGACGCACGGATGCCCGCCAAGACCGTAGGATCCTACGCAGTGCCATAGGGGACCGCACCGCCACTTCCCAGCAAATTAGGGACACTGTTGCTCCTGGGGTATCGGCGAGGACCATTCGCAACCGTCTCCATGAAGCTGGGCTACGGTCCCGCACACCGTTAGGCCGTCTTCCGCTCACACACCAACATCGTGCAGCCTGCCTCCAGTGGTGTCGCGACAGGCGTGAATGGAGGGACGAATGGAGACGTGTCGTCTTCAGTGATGGGAGTCGCTTCTGCCTTGGTGCCAATGATGATCGTATGCGTGTTTGGCGCCGTGCAGGTGAGCGCCACAATCAGGACTGCATTTGACCAAGGCACACAGGGCCAACACCCGGCATCATGGTGTGGGGAGCGATCTCCTACACTGGCCGTACACCTCTGGTGATCGTCGAGGGGACACTGAATAGTGCACGATACATCCAAACCGTCATCGAACCCATCGTTCTACCATTCCTAGACCGGCAAGGGAACTTGCTGTTCCAACAGGACAATGCACGTCCGCATGTTTCCCGTGCCACCCAACGTGCTCTAGAAGGTGTAAGTCAACTACCCTTGTCAGCAAGATCTCCGGATCTGTCCCCCATTGAGCATGTTTGGGACTGGATGAAGCGTCGTCTCCCGCGGTCTGCACGTCCACCACGAACGCTGGTCCAACTGAGTCGCCAGGTGCAAATGGCATGGCAAGCCGTTCCACAGGACTACATCCAGCATCTCTACGATCGTCTCCATGGGAGAATAGCAGCCTGCATTGCTGCGAAAGGTGGGTATACACTGTACTAGTGCCGACATTGTGCATGCTCTGTTGCCTGTGTCTATGTGCCTGTGGTTCTGTCAGTGTGATCATGTGATGTATCTGACCCCAGGAATGTGTCAATAAAGTTTCCCCTTCCTGCGACAATGAATTCACGGTGTTCTTATTTCAGTTTCCTGGAGTGTAGCTGCACATAGTTGATCTCATTGTGCCAGCAGGTGACCCGTCCGAGTGCATAATGCACAAGTTTGTGGCTGTCCACCATAATAGATGAGAACACAGTATCCAATAACATTTATACCAGACGCTTCTAAAATGTATGTAATAACTGAGAGGGCTGTCAGAGTGGGTCATTACAAGCAAGTTTCACATAGAACCTATGCGTTCGGCAACCCTTAGCATTCAGCACTATGTGTCATTCAACAGCATCATGCACCACTGGCAAGGAAGGCATACAACCAGAGTCGACACGATAACAGGTCTGCAGGACAATAGTTTCAATTTATTTATGACATCAAGGTAAAAGAGAGGTGTGGCTGATCATTTATGACCTTTATTTGCAAACAGTTACAAAAGTTGCTCGAAATTACACCCTCTTGCTTGAATGCACGCCATGCAACTACTCCTGAGTGATAGTCACACACTTTCAAACACCCCTGGCAAAGGGGGGATTGCACCATCGTCTGTGATAATTCGCGCTGTCAGCTCTTCATCTCGACATGTGTTTCGTATACAACAGAGTTCAGGTGACCCAGACGAAAGAAATCAGGAGCTGTGAAATTGGGGGAATGTGCAAACCATGACACTGGCCCACTGTACTCTATCCATTTCTCACCAAAGGACTTATCCAAATACTTTTACAGCGTTCAAGCAAAGTGTGCAGATGGACCATCACGATGGAAGATGTTGCAATACCTGTTTGGGTTCAGTGTTGTGGGAGCATGTATGGACCCATCAGATTATCAGCCCAAACGTTGTCCTTGAAGCACTCTTGGAGACACCAAAAAAGGTGGCATGTAGATTTTCCAATGTCTGGACATGCTGAGTGTAGCTGTGGAACACACCTTCCCTTACAACAGATGCGTCATATGTAAAAAGTACAAAGCGTGGAAATTCAGGTTGAATGCTACACTTCACAAAGACTACTGACATAAATAAGTTCAACATAGAATATTTTCTGGGCCTTATACTTTTAGTAGGTGGTGAGGGTTCAAATCATCTTCATTTCTCGCGCAAAACTCTGCACGCTTGTTGAGGGTGTGTTTTGCAGCTTTGTTAACACCTCCTCTTCAAACTCTGGTGTACATGCTGTGTGTTGAAAATTGCACCCATATGGCCTTCACACCTGTATCACAAAATGAATGCATCAAGTTTCCACATAACCCTTAAATGCACATGCACCCTTATGATGCCTTCTCAGTGGAAAACTCATCTCAAGTATGCCTGTCTCTCTTAGGTACCTGTGGACGATGGTAAGCATGCATGGATCTGGTACTCGGTGACTCAGAAACTGATGAACATACGAAGATTGAGCAGTGATTGCATTTCCAACTGCCACCCCACAAGCACATTGCATGTCGTTGTAACACAGCAAGTTATTATGAGATGACATTCATTGCAGTAAGGCACACAGCTGTCTTGTATGGTGGCTGCAGGATGGCAATTTGTTTTTTTTTTTTTTTCGCTTTGCTCAAGCACAGCCGACGGACTCTGCCTGCCGTGAGAATTGCATAGCGTAACATTCAGTAGATATGAAGATTCATACCCTCTACGAATCTAAATAATCCATATTAGTTATTATCCGATTTTGTCCAAATTTGGTACACAGCCTTTTGCTATTAATAGAATGCTGCT
Organism: Schistocerca gregaria; assembly: GCF_023897955.1. Lineage (NCBI taxonomy): Eukaryota > Metazoa > Arthropoda > Insecta > Orthoptera > Acrididae > Schistocerca > Schistocerca gregaria. Next base: position 519,764,954 of record NC_064931.1, on the reverse strand, counting down.
GTCAAAATTTCAGACTTTTATTTATTATAGTTTTGGAGATAAAGAGAATTACCTAAAACTCCTAAAACCTACGCTTGTTTGTTAAAATCGAGTTAGGAACAATAACAGACGGACTTTCATTACCATTTGAAGCCATTAAAAAGTAAAATGTAGATGTCGTATGACTAGGGCCTCCCGGCGGGTAGACCGTTCGCCGGGTGCAAGTCTTTAGAGTTGACGCCACTTCGGCGACTTGCACGTCTATGGGGATAAAATGATGATGATTAGGACAACACAACACCCAGTCCCTGAGCGTAGAAAATGTCAGACCCAGCTGGGAATCGAACACAGGTCCTGAGGATTGACAGTCTGTCGTACTGACCACTCAGCTACCAGGGGCGGACATTCCAAAGTTATCGGTGCATAGAAATCAATTAATTCGAATTTTCTTTTTAAAAATTTAGTCACTGTGTACTACATAACACAAAAATCGGTCACAATTATTATTTGATTATATTTTGTCATGTGAGTGCGTGAGAATGATTGAGAGAGTGTATGTGAGACATACGTTAAAATTTAATATTTAATTTTAAGTAAAATCTTGACCAAACGAACCGTGGGAAAATTATGTTGCAACTACCATTCAGGTGATGTATGTCATTGTATGCTTGCTTTTGTATAAAAGTAGCCAGAATGGAAGTTAGAGGCGGAATAAGTTTATTTATCAATTTCAAGAATATTTCGCACTTCGTTTACTTTGATTAAACAAAATACAAGAATTGGAAGTTTTTCTGACATTAATTACTATCAAATTAGTGACTGGATAAGGCAAGCTTTGCCGCGAAAATGATCTGGAAGGAACGTTCTGATTGGTCGTTTAAATCAACAGCCGATCAGACTTAAGCTGTTCCCGCGCGAAAAGAGAATGGGCATATAGGAGAGTACCTCGAGAGGAGTCGCTTGCTAGCCAGTCTACGGATAACACGATGTCAGATCGCTCCTTAAAAATACTGTGTAAGTTGAGGAAATATTGAGCTAATTTCGGTTCGAACATATCGTGACTGAAACGACTGGAGTTACTAACATTTTAATGAAAGTTTAGTGTTTCTAAGTTAAACAGTTTGAGAGATATGAGCGTGCGAACTTTCTGGTCGTAGTGACAACTCCGCGTGGCGTGTTTCGTGCTCTGTACAGAATATTTTGGCGAGCACCTCTTACGAAGAAGATCACTGAAACGACTGAATGTTTAACTCGCGAATAGTTGTGGGTCTGTGACTAGTAGAACGTGAAAATTAGTCAGGTCGGACTTACTAAAATTCTGGCTGCTTTTCGAGTGAATGTTTGTTATACAGGCAGTGAACTTTGAATGATAACGTCTTACCATATTAAATACGGACTTGGTAGCAGCCATTTCATGTGTTTCAATATGAATAAAAAGCAGAGTTAATCTAATTTTAAACGATTTTCTGCAAGTAGAGTGAAGACCCCGAACGCCCAACTTATTAATTATGAACTCTTAGGAACTCACTTTCAACTAAAGTTACGCGACCTCTGTTTGGTAGGTTTCATCAACGCTGTTTTACGTTGCCTAGCACGTATCTGCTACTAAAGAGTGAAGAGACATCTGCAAGAGTCCTATCGAGATAGGTGGACTGAACGAAAGCGTTAACAAATACGCAGAAGACCGACCCCGTCCCGCCGCATCGTCCTTTCCCCCCAAGAAAAGAACTCCATGTCCCGTCTGCTCCACCTAGTACCAAAGACAAGAGTGTCCTTGTTTGGTGACAATGATGTAAGGTGAACCAGACTGCGCAGCGTGCACAAGTGCCACCCTCTGTGCGACAGTGTATCCAACAGGCATTTCCACTGCCAAACATAATACGTCTGCGTCCCAGAAAATGCTGGAAAAGACTCTGTGGTGTTGCCTCGCCCAGAACATCTTCTATTATTTTGACTCAGATGATGTATTGGATGCAACATTTCCTGGTGATGCGTGGCATTGTGAAATGTTGCAGATTGCCAAATGCTAGGGGATGCGAATGTGGGTTGCTGCCCTCTCATTTTTTACATTCATTTTGCAAACAACTCGTATGTGATGGGACATGTTTCGCAAGATCATCTCATACAGATATAAACCGTCAGGCATGTTAAAATGAGAGTTTTTTGTCCACTGCTCTTGTCAAATATGACACACTTTACCATCATTTGTGAATGTCAATTATTTCTGCTCATCTAGAATTTCAAAAGCTAAGTTTTAATCACAAGTAATGTATACACCCAATCCTGCAATTGGCAAAGTCACTTTAATCACCTCTCCTAACAAATTTTTAAGATCTTCCTCCCCTTTTGTATCATCCATGATACTTGTCATGCCATTTCCGAACTCAGCTTAAAAGATACACTGAGGTGACAGAAGTCATGAGCTGCCTCCTAATATCATGTTGGACTTCCCAGCATAGTGCAGCAGCTCGATGTGGCATGGAATCAACAAGTCGTTGTAAGTCCTCTGCAGGAAATATTGAGCCATGCTGCCTCTATAGCCAACCATAATTGCGAAAGTATTGCCAGTGCAGGATTTTGTGCTTGAACTAACCCCCCGATTATGTCATATAAATGTATAATAGGATTCATGTCAGGCGATCTGGGCAACCAAATCATTCGCCCAAATTGTCCAGAATGTTCATCCACCCAATCACGAACAACTGTGGCCCAATGACATGGTGCATTGTCATCCATTGTTTGGGAACATGTAGCCCATGAATGGTCACAAATTGTCTCCAAGTAGCCAAACATAACCATTTCCGGTCAATGAACAGTTTGGTTGGACCAGAGGACCCAGTCCATTCCACGTAAACACAGCCCATATCACTATGGAGCCACCACCAACTTGCACAGTGCCTTGCTGACAGCTTGGATCCATGCCTTTGTGGTGTCTCCGCCACACTCGAACCCTACCATCAGCTCTTACCACCAGAAAAGGCATTTGTGTTGCTCGTCTGTTGCCATAGCCCATTAACGCCAAATTTCACCACACTCTCCTAACAAATATGTTTGTCGTACATCTCACGTTGATTTCTACACTTATTTCATGCAGTGTTGCTCGTCTGTTGGCACTGACAACTATATGCAAAATCCGCTGCTCTCAGTCACTGAGTGAGGGAAGTCAGCCACTGCTTTTTCCATGCTGAGAGGTAAAGCCTGGAATTTGACATTTTTAGCACACACTTGACACTGTGGATATCAGAGTACTGAACTCCCTAACGATTTCCAAACTGGAATGTTCCACGCTTCTAACTCTAACAAACATTCCCATTCAAAGTCTGTCAATTCCCATCGTGTGGCGGAGACACCACGAAGGCATGGATCCAAGCTGTCAGCAAGGCACTGTGCAAGTCGGTGGTGGCTGCATAGTGATATGGGCTGTGCTTACGTGGAATGGACTGGGTCCTCTGGTCCAATCAAACTGTTTACATTGGACACCTAGTCACCTAAATCACCTGAGTACAAATAGCAGCTCTACCAATGCACTGCCCTTTTATACCTTGTGTATGAGATACTACCACCATCTACGTATGTGCATATCACTATCCCATGACTTTTGTCACCTCAGTGTATCGCATTTTGCAAGATATCAGATTGTAATCCTGTTACATCTTCAGACATAAGACCAATAGGCATCACAAGCCAGTCATCTACCTCACTAATTCTCGGTTTAGTACTACCAAAGTAGACTGAACTTCAGTAAATTCTTCCGGATGTATGATTTAATGATGAGCTGAGGCACATTACTTACAAATTGATGTCTTCAGTCACTGTGCTCCTGTCACTGGATATGGTATGTACACTTCCTTCTACCTGCTGCTAAGGACTGAGCTTGACAGAAACAACAATATACTCTCTGGTATGTACAGTGCCGCTACATTTGCATTGGCCACTGCACGACGAATGTATCACAGAAGCATGTAGCTTATGGAAAATGCGTTCTAATTCAGTGAATTTTAAATACTTGGAAAATTCAAAATCCATTTTCTTGACAATTTTTGAGAGTTGTATTTAACTGCTTCCGGTGACTGATATCTGAATTCTGAACTTCACATACCACAAATATAAAAAATTACAAAAATCCTATTGCCTTATGGTCTCCTTGTATTTATCGTTACTTACAACAAGAGAAATTTAATGATGCCAAACAATAAATTCAAGTACCACTTTGTCAATTGATGCTGCACAGTAGGGTGTCAATATTTTTGCAGTAGACTGTATAATGTAGTTTTGGGCAGAAAACGTATGGGGTCTGTAGACAGAGTGAATGTGTGGGTATATAGTAACTGGTCATACAGGGTAAGAGACAATGTACGAACCACAGGCTACATGAGCAGGATTTTCGTATGTAAGATAACTTCACTCTCATGCTGTCTTATGCTGGACAAGATACTCATGTGCTCACTCTGTGCAATAGAGTCCTGATATTTATTGCCATATTTTGTCAATTAAATAAAATATCATAAAAAATTCTTGTGTGTTGCCTGGTGTTATTGGTTACTCACTTCCAGTATCTTAATATTTACAGTTGTTAGAAGCAGATTCTTTGAACTTGAGTGGAACAGTGTTCAATAGTATGTGATGATGATGATGATGTTTAGTTTGTGGGGCGCTCAATTCGTGGTTATCAGCGCCCATACAAATTCCCAATCTTTGCTCAGTCCAATCTCACCACTTGCATGAAGCAATGGTGTGTGGTCGCTTCTGTAGACAACCAAGAGCCAAACAATTTAATGGCAGCACACTGTTCCAGCAGCGTTGGCAATCAAAGAAAACATTCATTACCAGTTAAGTCACGTGAGCCATACACATACTTGTGGTGATTTTTTATTTTTACGAATTAAAAGTCTAATGTTTCTGTTTGAATTTCCCCAAAAGATTATGCTATATCTAACAACTGATTCCAAATATCTTTGATGTACTACTTTTCTTTTGCTTACACATGAATAGTACCAGATAAAACACATTACAAAAGCTAGGTTATTCAATTTATTTGTGACGAAATCTCCATAGGTTTTCCATTTTAAGTTTTTGTCTTGATTTTGGCCAAAAAAACTTCATTTCATTTCGAAATTATTGTGAGTCGTTTTTGTTCGAACCATTTCAGGTGATTTTGCTCAAATATGCATCATTTGAGCCTTTGCAACATTCAGTTTCAGTCCATTTTGGTGAAACCAGAATTACAGGTTTTCTTGAATATTTTATGCACTATCTGGGATTTTTATATACGTTATCATTATGAAGCAGCACTGATGAGGAATCTGCAAATAATACTGAATAAACGTCAGTATTTAACGGCAGGTCATTTATATGAAGCTGAAGTAGATATGGACCAATATCGAACGTTGTGAAACTGCTTGGCAAATTGTCTTACATTCTGAGAAGTAATTGCTTGCATTTGCTGTAAGTTCTGGTTTATATAGCTGTCATAAAGATACAATTACATATGGATGTATTATTGTGAACGTTACAAAAGATATAGTTGCTATATTTCGATACACCAGTAACAGCCAAAACGCTGAACTAATATTGTACATGAAAATCATTACATAGTACATCTTTCCTGCTGTCTTATCGATAGTAATGCCATAAATCTAGTGGCATTTATCTCAGAATGTATCTCTAGAGACTGGACTGAGGTCTAGTTTACGGTTCATGTAAATTTAAAAGTAGTTCACACTTGTAAAGATCATCATCTCTAGCCATACACTAACTAAAGAAAACTAGAAAGGTTGAAGAAATCAGCCAACCAGTTTGAACAAAGTTTTAAATGGCTATGAGCACTATGGGACTTAACTTCTGAGATCATCAGTCCCGTAGGACTTAGAACTACTTAAACCTAACTAACCTAAGGACATCACACACATCCATGCCCGAGACAGGATTCGAACCTGCGACCGTAGCGGTCTCGCGGTTACAGACTGTAGCGCCTAGAACCGCTTGGCCACCCCGGCCGGCCAAACAAAATTTTATTGGAAGCCTTGACCTAGGATTCGACAATTTTAAAATTGTCTTCTTCAGATGATGCAATGCACCTTGTTACATCAGCTTCTGATAAAGTACACTGAATAAAGCCGGACGGCTCTTGTCGTGTCAACATTCATCTTAAGAACAGAAGTAATCACAAGCCATTACTTACGATTACAGCACTATAATATTATAGATGTGCAGATCAAATATCAAGCGTAGTAAAACTAAGTCATGGCTTGTGATTATTTGTGTTGTTTAGATGGACGCCGAATATGATAAGATACATTTGGCATTATTAAGTGTACTTAATCAGCATCTGAGGTAAAAAATTAATACTTTCTGAAGAAGACAATTTTAAAATTGTCGAAACATAGGTCAAGTGTTCAAATAAACCTTTATTTGCACCATGTTGGCTGAATGTTTCAACCTCTCCAAGTTTACTGTCACATAGCTGCTGAAGTTGCAGCCATGTTTAGGAATGTAGAAAAAAATATTATTTTTCATCAAACAGTAAATACATTAGTCATTATAAAAAGATATTTACGATGATGACTATGGGACATTCAAATGACTGACTAACAAACTTAACTGCTAATGCAACATCTACACTGCTCCTACAATTTTTCTCATCTACATATCATTTGAGCGCCAATTTCGTTATTCTCGAGAGCCATAATAGATCTTCCACTAGCCTGGTCTTTCTTCTGGTGTGTATTTTCAATAGAGTTAAAAGACAACATGTAGTGAGGATACACTTTTTGTGGTGCAGTGCTGCTAGCATTCGGCATGTTTCTAATCCTTTGTTCATAAGGCAGTTTCCTACCCGAAGTGCATGCCCGGTATTACGACTACAGAAGGAAGACCATTCGTTCGAAGATGGGCTCCAAGTGTCCATAGAATAACGACATGAATTTTTGACAGCTTTCGCTTTAATTTCAGTATATCGATATCAACTGATTTCTGTTTCAGTTAACTTTGAATGTCAAAGATGTACACTTTATTTACTGATTGTTTGTAAACAGTGGCGTGGGCGTTTGATTTGAAAGTATACGACTCGGAGAAGATATACTCTTTTTGCTTTTAAACAAAGTGACATAGATTTGTCTCTTTCCAGCTTCAATGAAGAAATGTTTACCAAACTTAAGAACACGCTGTCACGTCTTATAGCTGTAACTCAGAAGGTAAAATATATATATTGGGCTTTAATAATGTTCAATCTTGATAGAAAATGTATTAATGTACATTAATTACAGAGGTTCTGCCAAAATAATGGACAACACGAGAAGAATGGAATGTTTCTCTATTTGAAGGACAGAATTAAAGCGGGTGGACCTTTGACCGTTGCAGAGTACATGAGAGAGTGCTTGACGAACCCAAAGTATGGGTATTATATGCATCGTGATCCGATTACGGAAAAGGGCGACTTCATTACCTCTCCTGAACTTAGTCAAATGTTTGGTGAGGTATGCATAAATTTGAATATTCTCTATAGTTCTGCGCACCCAGTCCCATACCGTTGGTTTATTGTAGTGGTAAAGGGTTACATGGCAATTTTCACACAACTAAACGGACCTAAAATTTGTTTTATACTTTTAAAAATTACCAGCTGTATTAAAATTACATTTGATACCAACTATTGCTTCTTAATTCGCTTTTCATAGTGTAGAATTTTATTTATATCAAGTGGACAAATTAGTCTTTTTTTCCGTATGATTCAATCATTATTGCCGAGCAAAACAAAGATGCGCCAACGGGGAAAATAATAAACGGTGTTATTGTTAAAGCTGTTGATAGATTTTGCACAAACGTACTGGCTATTAATTTGGAAATAAAATCCACGTAATTTAGTTGCATACTGTCAAAATTGATCGATCCTTTATTAATGTAGTGTGTCTTCAAAAAGTAATAAACCGGGTGGAGGGTCTAGGTCCATGTGGAAAACTGAAGAGGAAAAACCCCATAGTAGACATGTTGAAACATTTAGGTTCTGATACTTTTGCCATAAGACACTTTGACAGATAATTTTGTGGTGACAGACTGACCTGCTGTATAACTTGAGTTGTAGGTTAGTTTGGTAGGTGATAATTTGGTTATGGGTTGGCAGAGCCAATGAATGTGGTGGTGATAGATCATTTAGGTCATAGTGGAGATAACCCCTTTTGTCTAGTGTTATGAGCATTGTATAAACTGTTTCTTTAACAGTGAACAGTGTTGTCCACCACAAAACTCAGTAATGAATGTACATACTGTGTTTTTGTAGTCGTAATGCCAAGATTTTGGGAAGGCTGCGGCAATATGTGCTTGGATGTACATGACATGAGTCTCTCAGTGCATTGTTGTGCTATGAAAATTTGCTTTCAAACTGACATATTGGCCCTGAAGATTATACCATTAAAGCATGGAAATAACTGGAATGTGCTGATATTGAGACAGTGATGCAACTAAGACAGAATATAATTCATAATGCAAATGTTGCTGATGATACCCTAATCTCCAGTTTCTGGAGAATATGATCCTGATTCAACTTGCTGTGTATGTGAACACCTAAAATTCAGAGGAGTACACTTGCTTTATAGTTGTTTGTTATGCATTATACAGATTTTCCCTGGATTCGTACAGTTTGTGTGGAACTGAGTGAAACTAGGTTTATTCAAGTTTATCAAGAAAGAGTTAACAATGAATCACAACATAATTTCTTTCAGCATGTCGGTGATGTTAGATACTATGTCACTAGTAGACACACTATCTACCACACTGCTTGTATCATCAGCAAACACTGCACTGTTCTATTTTTTGCTTATTGTTGAAGGTAAGTCATTGATATGTGTAAGAAACAGCAAAGGCCATTGAATATGTTCTAGAGGGTCTCTGAGACATATTATGTCCCATCCAGAGTCCACTAAATCTTTAGGAGTACTCTCTGAGACATCTAGAACTGTCTTCTGCGTTCTGTCTGTGAGGTATAATTTTAGCAAGTTATGTACTGATCACTAGATTCCATAATGGTGGTTCTTCTCTGTGTATCTTGATACATATGCTGTGGACTGCCTTGGACAGATCACAGAAGATGCCAGTTAGCAACTTTTTACAGTCTGGTTTTTCCAAGACATAATTTGTGAATGAATAAATGACTTCCTGTGTGAAGACTCCATTTGGAAAGCCAAATCTGCAGTCTGCTTTCAATGTGTAGTTTCACATGATACAAGAAAATCCTTTTGTATGATAGTTTTTCCAGAATGTTAAAAAATGCTCTCAAGAGAGAGATAGGACAATAGTTAGTGATACTCATTTCATCTCTCTGATCTGACTACATCATATTTCATTCTCTGTGGATACACTTCTTGGTATAGGGATGTGTTGCATATGTGAACCAACACCTGTGGATACACTCTGTGGTGTAGGGATGTGTTGTATGTGTGAGCCAACACCCTGCTCATCTCAATACAATAGGCTGTCAGTAGCTTACTGGAGATACTATCTATACTTGCAGCATTTTTGCTCTGCAAAGTACCCACAATTTTTTTGATTTTTTTAATGGTGATAGGGATAACACCTATCTTATTTAAGTACATGGAGAAGTTATGTTTTAATACACTTGTGGCTTCACATAAGAAACCACTGCAATCTATTTGATCAGCAACAGTTAGAAAGGGGGGTTTGTTTAAGGTTTCAGAACAATGATTTTGACACTAGTCAAGGGAAGAGCATGTGTTTCTCTCTTCACTGCATTACAGATGGTTTTGATTTGATAATTTGACCTGTTAATTTAAGACTTTATGCGCAGATTTTGGACTACCTGATTGAACATAGAAGTTTGGTTCCACCTCCCTCCAGTCGACATATCTCAACACATGATTGCTAACAATAATATATCTGAAGATTATTTTATCTGTTATGGATTGAGGACTCTTGATTGTATAGATGTATAACAACAAGAAAACAGAATACAACCTATCAAAATTTCACCAAATGTGCATCTTGTCTATCTGTAACCTGTTTTAGGACAAAGCTCATCTTTAGATTGTGGCATACATTTTGTAATCAATTTTACGTGCCTCTAATGAGAAGAAAGTGGAGCACAAAAGTAATACATCAGCACATGTTTCTGTTAGTCTTGAGAATCAGTACAATGGAGAACTGAATGGTATCATTTAGTGATGTGGGCTCCACCCATACCTATATTTGCTGATGTAGAAGCTTACCATTCCATCCTTACACCTTGTTTTATTGTATCAGGAAGTTGGTGAATGTCCAAACAGTTTCAATTGTTCATTCAGTGGGAGAAGGAAAGTGACTTCCTACATTCATGATGTCATTTCATTTACCCTTTCTTTTGGCAATAATGATGTACTTTCTACTTCTACACTGTGAGCGTACAGTTCACTCTGACCATTCACTGTCAGCTGTGTAGGGCTAGTGTTGACTTGTCTCATGGGCTGTACCAACCATCTTCCAACAGGAGTGATGGTTTTCTTTATGGCACAATTTACTGAGTGAGATGGTGTGGTGGTAAGACACCACTCACATTTGGGAGGATGGTGGTTCAAATTCCAGTGTGAAAACTGAACAATAGGTTTCCATGATTTCCCAAATTCACTTAAAGTGAATTTCGGGATGATTTCTTTGAAAGGGCATGGCCAATTTCCTTCCTCAGTCTGATCTCGTGCTGCATTGCTAATGAACTCATTAATGACGGTACTTTTATTCCTAATCTTTTGTCTTACAAAGATAAAAACATTTCCAAGACTGTTACAATGGATAAATATAAAAGTAAGAAATTAGAGAAAGGAATGATTTGAAGATGAATCCAGAGTTTCTTACATAAACCTAGGTAAAAGGCTCAAGACCCATCTCAAATAACATTAGACCTAAATCCTCCTCCTATCACTAATTCACATAAATATCTTGAGCACTATGGAATTTTGTGTAGACCATAAAACGTATTGGGTATACTTGGTTGTAGGCTACCAACTGTCTGCTTTGACCACTGACGTAGTTCTACTGCACTGTGATGTGTTGTGTGATATCATTGACCGTAGTGTGTTTGTTGTGTAGTGGAAATGAAATGTTGTTGTATAGGGGGTGGTGCATAAAGAGGTGCTGTCCCCTAATAGTTTAATTATGTGGTGGCAATGTGCTTGTTTTAATGTGCTACAGTCGTCATGGTGTGGAGTGGTGGCATAATGAAATATGTTGTGCAGAATGTTGTCATATAAAACAGAATATGTCATAAAATTGAAACTGTACTCTTAGGTGCTTGCTGAACTACTGTGTGAGTGGATCATTGTTTCTAATTAAAACATGAAAGAAGTTAGGTGGATCAGTGTTTATTAATATGCTGAACATGCAACTCTGTTATTTATAAACATTGAGCCACCTGCCTTCTCCCATGATTTTTAACTAAAAAAACATTGATCCAACTACGACATATATAAAAAACGATTTTCTCATGGGTTCCATCATCTTGTCCTATCCAACTCATCATTCACTGCACATACCTTTACCAGTTGCACCATGCAACAGAAAATCTGCCAACATCATAAGTGCACTTTTGCAGTAGGGTTTAGCTATTTAGGTTATCTGGAGATACTGTGATCTTATGGTGATTTTTTTAAATTTTTTGACAGTTCCAGTTTTTTTTTTTCTCAGGAAGTTACATCTTCAACAGTGTTGTTGTTTTTTATTATGGAATTTTTAGTTTGTCCCCGTCCAAAAACCCATTTCTCCCACAGTTGTCCCGCTAATTGGGTTTAATCAGTGTATTGGTTCGCATAGTTCTTGTGTTTTTGCAGATGTTATGATTGATGTTTTGGTCAGCATTTTGGATATGCTCGAAACAGGTTGAGGAATATTATGCGTATCAATATATCCATATCTTGCATTTGCACATGCAATGCACCTACTTAATTAAACACTCTGCCACATCTCACCATTGTTTTAAAAGTGTTCTGCAATATAATGTGAACTTTTAACTTATGCCTACTGTGCACCAGCTATTACAGATTGTGCAGCAAACACACAGGATATCCCAAACCTTATATGGATGACAGAGAATCCTGAACTGAGCATTTGAGATAAGTTACTAGCAGCTGAAATGAATATTTAGTATTTTATTGACATAAACAGCTTGCACCTTATAGTAATATTTTTAAGCTCGTAGTAATTGTTGAAAGTGATGGCCAGTCTCATTTCATGCCTTACAACTTAATCTGATGTCAGAAATGAACTCTGTACAATCATGTGGTCGCATTTCATGCACACATTGATTATGGCAGAGGTGTAATACCTGCTCCATCTGTACTTTCCACCTTGTGTTAATCAAAGGATACATTTCACATGCAAGTTGCAAGTGTTTATCAATTAATCTGGTCCCAAATGGTACATCACCATCTCTTTAAATTCTAATATGCAAACTATTCTTTCCTGAGGATGCCAGCCAGATGTCTGTGGTTTTAATGGACCAATTTCCCACAAGTTTATATTCACAGCAATAAATTTCTTCCAGCCAGGATGAAATTTGTTTCAAAACTTTTCTCTGTTCATTTCTTCAGCTTTCCAGGCACCAAACTGTGCTGCACTGTGCATGTCTGCAAATTTCTGTCATGACCTCTCCAGGGTACCCACAACTTTTTTGTGGGTACATGTGTTATGAGCTTGGGACTGTGAGCTGTTGCACCATTTTTCTCTTAATTTTATGTCCTGTCATTTCCTTTCTTGACCCCTATCTCTGAGTTTCTCTTCTCAAATTTTACTGACTCCAGTGTTAAGTCTTCACACTGAGCTGACTGATTCTTTGGTAGTGAATAGGATTGTTCTTTGTTTTCTTCTATCACCCTTTCTGCAAATTAGTTGGGTCCCCATTTTCAGATTTGACTCACTTTTTTTCTATTTCAAAATTCTGACAGTGCTGCAGTAGGGAAGGTGACCTTAGATGGCACTCTCAGTATGGGAACAACCTCTCCTGCTAAGAAGTCGACACAGTAGCCAATCATATGTGATGAAGTCATCATGTAACCTGCTGACTGTAGCCCCCTGACAATCAAGTGTGTGCACGATTGATGTTTGAGCTGTTACCTCCCCATTTAAGCCAAAGAATCAATGCCTATTCTTTAGGGGCACAGGGACTCTGAACAGTAACCTTCGAATCAGGTGAACATTGCTGTGGCTCGGTGGCACCAGAGTAGGTGTCATCGTGGCAGTCACCTCACAAATAAAAAGAATTAAACTTGCATAAAACAGTGGCCATATAAAACCAGCTGTCTCAGTGACTGGAAGAAGAAAATTTGATGTGAAAACTCATAACTCCTCTGCCTTCCCTTCTATGATGGGATGAGGGGCACACTAAGAAACAAGGAATCAAACAATTTATCTAATATTTAGTTTTTACTAAAAGAAGTGGTGATCAGAATCAACACTGAAACCTATTCTTCTTCTTCTTCTTCTTCTTCCTCGTTTTAAATATAGAATGTCGAAGATAAGTTTGGTGAAGTAGCCACCCTGGTAGAAAAAAGCCCAATTGATCCTTATTAATTGGAGAGTCACTAAAACACAATCTCAAGTACTTCAAGTTTGTACCAAGACATTAAGTTGTACTTCCCACCACCCGTGAGATGCTTCTGATGGTTTCATTAGGTAATTCTGACAGAACTCCTTATGATGATCAACCTTGTGAACACCCTCCACTGGGCACAAATTGCCCAGACTATCACCCTCCTCACTTGCAAGTTTACTGTAATTTTAAAAACAAAGTACAGAAATATTAGACATTTGATCACCCATCATTTTAAAGCTTACCAAACTTCCTCCATCCTGAATTAGTAAATCATTTGAGGGGAAAGTTATCACCTTCTTCGAACACCACTCATACTGCATCAGTAGAACCCCCCCCCCCCCCCCCCCTCTTGACACAGTAGAAGGCCTTCCTCCAGTATTCCAGTATTTTAACTGACCTATACACCAATGACTATCAATGGAAGAAAGCCATAAGAGCATTGAGTCATAGAGTGGTCAGCTCATCCTCTTTCCCACATGTCTGACTCAACAAATCCCCCCAGAAATTAAAAACTTATAAAGGCAAACAGAAATGTAAACAAAAAATCTGAGATGGTACCACATGATCTTGAATCTTTGCCTACAGCAGAACTGCCTGTAAATATGGATATTACACCTGATGTACAGGAAGCTGTGGAAGGAACAGTGACTTAAACAAGCTGCCTTTCAGCTTTGCTGCTCAATCACCCCCTCTTTTAACAATAATGCAGTGGAACTGTACTCGGGACAAGTACTTCTGCGAAGAAGTCAACCCTGACATGGTGGGGTCATTATGTACTCTTTTGACTATAGCCCCCTGACAGTGAAGTGCTTGCACGGTGTGTTGCACTGTAGGAATCATGGTTATTGGAAGATCACCTACGTACTTTCGCAACAACCAAATTAATTTGCTGAGAGTTTCAAGAGGTGTTTGATACAGTCACCCTTTTTTAGCAAACAGGTGTTAGTGGACACCACACTCGATGTTGTAGCTGTTAGGATTCAATCATCTACCTTGGTAACAATGTACAACATATACCTCCTACCAGTATAAATGTTGTTGAAAAGTTCAGGTAGTGTGTAATATTTGAGCGCATGAAAAATGGGTGATTGTCATGATTTTTTTTTTCAAGTAAAATAAAAAGTAAAGTTAAATGTGGTGGTATAGTTTTATTCCTTAAACTTTTGTCTTTAAAAAGTAACTTTTGTGTCCACATTGGAGGCTCCCTGTAACTGTTGCACCAAGTGATGGATCCCATTGCAGCTGGAACGTTGGTCACTGGCAGGAATTCCTGAAACTGTCGTATAGGACCTGTAACAAAATAAGTTTGTACAAATCATTTTCAACAATTTTCTATCAGCATACATAGGATAATTGAAAAATATTAAGTTCCAACAAAATGGTAACATGTTGAAACAAGTATCATTTTCTTTGCCAACAAAAAAAAGCCAAAAGTGTGCACTGAAAATAGACTTATGGAGATGTTGAAAAACAGCCACATAAATTGATAGAAAATTCAAATTAGAATACCGACATCAAATTCCAATCAAAATCATATGCACTGTTTTCAAGCTATGTTTCCCATCAAATGGAAATATTCGGTTTTGAGAAAAAAACGTGTTTAAAGTTTTGGTGTACTTTCTTGTAGTTAAGTTGAACATACTTCTAGTCAGCAATCCTTGGACCATACAGTAATCTGTCCAGGTCCAAAAGGAGGTCCTCCTCCATCTTCTTCCTGGCCACAGTGGTCCTGGCAGGCCTCTTTGGCCACTTTTGTCATCTGTTGCTCTGTTCACTTGATATGCTTTTCGTACGCTTTTGTGCAAAAGTTATAACAGGATGGTCTGATCTCAAGTTTGAGCAAGTTTGTAATTTAAATAATGCCTTCACTGAAATTACATGTCAGCTATTTTTTCCCTGCTGTGAATAGTTTTTGGAGAGACTTTCTGATATATCACTTTGTAATGAAGTTTCTGGCTAAGCTGGGATGAACACTACAATGAAGTAGACATCCCAGTTAACATTTCAAGAAAAAATAATAATTAAACGAGACAACACACAGAAAAGCAGGAGTGTTGAGTCGTTGATAGACACACGGCTAGAGTACACACAACACACACACACACACACACACACACACACACACACACACACACACACACACAGACAAAGTGCATGCACAGGTGCATATATGCCCCTTCGTGGTGGTGCATGCCTTTCAGCAAGTGTACTAAGATGTTGTGTGGACTGTGTTGGGTGGGGTGGCTGTAGGGAGAGGGAGGTGGGAGGCCAGGTGAGGGGTTCAGAGTGGATGACTAGTGCCATGTAGGGATCAGCCGGTTTGCTGGTTAGGAATGTGGGATGGAAGGGTGGCAGGTGAATGGGCTAGGCATGTGATGCACAGTGGTTAGGGCCAGAGGGGAGCAGTACATCCTGAAGGTGACATGTGGATGTGAATTGGGATGGGGTGACTGGGCAGTGGAATGGGAAACTGTTGGGTAGAGGGTGTGGAGACTGTGGGTGACTGGAGATTGAGGCCAGAACAATTATGGGAGAGAAGGATGTGTTGCACAGATAACTCCCATCTGTGTGGTTCATAGAAGCTGGTGATGTAGGGAAGGATCCAGATGGCACAGGCTGTGAGGTCATTGAAACTGAGCATGTTGTGCCCAGGTGCATGCTGTACTGCCAGATGGTCAACTTTGTTCTTGGCAAGAGCTTGGCAGTGGCCATTCATCCTGGCAGACAGCTGTTTGGTAGTCACAATGACATAAAAAGCTGTGCTGTTTTAAAGCACAGTTGGTATACTCCATGGGTACTACCCCTGCCTCTGATGGGGTAGGACTATAACAGGACAGGTGTAGGAGGTGTAGGGAGTGCTGGGTGGGTGGATTAGGCAGATCTTGCACCTTGGTCTTTCACAAGAATATGATCCCTGTGGGAAGGGGTTGGGAGTAGCATAGGAATGGACTAGGATAGTTTGTAGGTTGGGTGAACAATGGAACACAACTTTAGGAGGATTGGGAAGGATCTTTGGTAGGAGGTCCTTCATTTCAGGGCATGATGATAGATAGTCAAAGCCCTGACGAAGCATATGGTTCAACTGTTCCAATCCTGCCTGGTACAGATCTGTTGGTGCGGCCCTAGTATTGATGAGCGATTTGCCTGCATGGACTAGGAAATGGGCTGTGGTGATAAAATCCATGAGTGATGTGAGCAGTAGCTGGTTGGTGACGGGCATTGGAAGTAGTCGCATGTGGAATGACCCACCAATTGGAAGTACAACATGCTTTTGATTGGTGCCTGGTGTGTGAAGTAACACGAGGAAGTGTCAGTGGCCGCCACAGTCTGTGAAGGCCTTTGTGAGACCTTCAGTATACTGGACAATCAGAGTTCTTGTCACAGCAGATATGTTGTCCATGGGTGGCTAGGCTATATGGGATAGATTTATTTGTGTGTGTTGCCATCCCTTCCACACCAAAAAGTCCCTCCCATACACCTTAGCCACCCATGAATAACGTATTTGTAGTGACAAGAACTCTCTTGCCCAGTATGCTGAAGGTCTCACAAAGGCCTTTACATGCAGGCACTACCCTCCAAACCTAGTCCTTACACATGCCTAATACTTTCACCACCCCGAAGAATCAGCTACAGAGAGCACCTCCCTTGTCACCCAGTATTACCCTGGACTGGAACAATTGAACCACATCCTTTATCAGGGCTTTGATTACCCCTCATCGTGCCCTGAAATAAGGGACATTCTACCCAAGATCCTTCCAACCCCTCCTAATGTGGTATTCCAGCACCCACCCAACCTACAAAACATCCTACTCCATAACTATGCTACTCCCAGTCCTGACCCCTTTCCACCAAGGTGCAAGATCTGCCCAATCCACCCACCTAGCGCTTCCTATGCCAGTCCTGTTACAGGATTATCTTTTGAGGCATCATGCCAAATTTTATTAAAAATGTCCCGTTTCATCAGCCTTTTCAAGTTGAGTTGGTATGTCCTTTAATAATTGACATATACCTGAGAACTGGGTCCCATAGCATTCAGTCTTGAGCACTATGCTCTTCACAGTTTCCACAAACAAAATTGCTGCCATTACAAGACCAAATGTACTGTTGTTTATTGTGGAAGAGATTGACAGGTTGTAGTAGAATTTTGCTGAACCGACAATGGATGTATCTCTTACAGATCAACAGGCTCTTCTGTTTTAGACCACTAGGCCCTGTACATCCCAGAAGAGTCTGCCTGATGACTCGAACTCCCCGCATAAGCTCTGACTGTAGTCTCTTAGCTGAAGCAGGTAATCCAGCTCTAAAGATACACTGGCAACATATATCAATTAATTGCACAGTTAACATTTACTCTAGACAGAATATCCTTTTTACAGGACACTTTTCAGAACCCCAATATATGTCTTCTTATGAATCATTCCCTCCCCCCATGAACCATGGACCTTGCCGTTGGTGGGGAAGCTTGCGTGCCTCAGCGATACAGATAGCCGTACCATAGGTTCAACCACAATGGAGGGGTATCTGTTGAGAGGTCAGACAAACGTGTGGTTCCTGAAGAGCGGCAGCAGCCTTTTCAGTAGTTGCAAGGACAACAGTCTGGATGATTGACTGATCTGGCCTTGTAACAATAACCAAAACGGCCTTGCTGTGCTGGTACTGCAAACGGCTGAAAGCAAGGGGAAACTACGGCCGTAATTTTTCCCGAGGGCATGCAGCTTTACTGTATGATTAAATGATGATGGCGTCCTCTTGGGTAAAATATTCCGGAGGTAAAATAGTCCCCCATTCGGATCTCCGGGCGGGGACTACTCAAGAGGATTTTGTTATCAGGAGAAAGAAAACTGACATTCTACAGATCAGAGCGTGGAATGTCAGATCCCTTAATCAGGCAGGAAGGTTAGAAAATTTAAAAAGGGAAATGGATAGGTTAAAGTTAGATATAGTGGGAATTAGTGAAGTTCGGTGGCAGGAGGAACAAGACTTCTGGTCAGGTGACTACAGGGTTATAAACACAAAATCAAATAGGGGTAATGCAGGAGTAGGTTTAATAATGAATAGCAAAATAGGAATGCGGGTAAGCTACTACAAACAGCATAGTGAACGCATTATTGTGGCCAAGATAGATACGAAGCCCACACCTACTACAGTAGTACAAGTTTATATGCCAACTAGCTCTGCAGATGACGAAGAAATTGATGAAATGTATGATCAAATAAAAGAAATTATTCAGATAGTGAAGGGAGATGAAAATTTAATAGTCATGGGTGACTGGAATTCGGTAGTAGGAAAAGGGAGAGAAGGAAACATAGTAGGTGAATATGGACTGGGGCAAAGAAATGAAAGAGGAAGCCGCCTGGTAGAATTTTGCACAGAGCACAACTTAATCATAGCTAACACTTGGTTCAAGAATCATAAAAGAAGGCTGTATACATGGAAGAAGCCTGGAGATACTGACAGGTTTCAGATAGATTATATAATGGTAAGACAGAGATTTAGGAACCAGGTTTTAAATTGTAAGACATTTCCAGGGGCAGATGTGGACTCTGACCACAATCTATTGGTTATGACCTGTAGATTAAAACTGAAGAAACTGCAAAAAGGTGGGAATTTAAGGAGATGGGACCTGGATAAACTGAAAGAGCCAGAGGTTGTACAGAGTTTCAGGGAGAGCATAAGGGAGCAATTGACAGGAATGGGGGAAAGAAATACAGTAGGAGAAGAATGGGTGGGGTAAGATAGATACTGCCTACAGGAAAATTAAAGAGACCTTTGGAGACAAGAGAACCACTTGTATGAACATCAAGAGCTCAGATGGAAACCCAATTCTAAGCAAAGAAGGGAAAGCAGAAAGGTTGAAGGAGTATATAGAGCGTCTATACAAGGGCAATGTACTTGAGGACAATATTTTGGAAATGGAAGAGGCTGTAGATGAAGATAAAATGGGAGATACGATACTGCGAGAAGAGTTTGACAGAGCACTGAAAGACCTGAGTCGAAACAAGACCCCTGGAGTAGACAACATTCCATTGGAACCACTGACGGCCTTGGGAGAGCCAGTCCTGACAAAACTCTACCATCTGGTGAGAAAGATGTATGAGACAGGTGAAATACCCTCAGGCTTCAAGAAAAATATAATAATTCCAATCCCAAAGAAAGCAGGTGTTGACAGATGTGAAAATTACCGAACTATCAGTTTAATAAGTCACAGCTGCAAAATACTAACTCGAATTCTTTACAGACGAATGGAAAAACTAGTAGAATCCAACCTTGGGGAAGATCAGTTTGGATTCCGTAGAAATGTTGGAACACGTGAGGCAATACTGACCCTACGACTTATCTTAGAAGCTATGTTAAGGAAGGGAAAACCTACATTTCTAGCATCTGTAGACTTAGAAAAAGCTTTTGACAGTATTGACTGGAATACTCTCTTTCAAATTCTGAAGGTGGCAGGGGTAAAATACAGGGAGCGAAAAGTTATTTACAATTTGTACAGAAACCAGATGGCAGTTATAGGAGTCGAGGGACATGAAAGGGAAGCAGTGGTTGGGAAGGGAGTGAGACAGGGTTGTAGCCTCTCCCCGATGTTATTCAATCTGTATATTGAACAAGCAGTGAAGGAAACAAAAGAAAAGTTGGTAGTAGGTATTAAAATCCATGGAGATGAAATAAAAACTTTGAGGTTCGCCGATGACATTGTAATTCTGTCAGAGACAGCAAAGGACTTGGAAGAGCAGTTGAACGGAATGGATAGTGTCTTGAAAGGAGGATATAAGATGAACATCAACAAAAGCAAAACGAGGATAATGGAATGTAGTCGAATTATGTCTGGTGATGTTGAGGGTATTAGATTAGGAAATGAGACACATAAAGTAGTAAAGGAGTTTTGCTAGTTGGGGAGCAAAATAACTGATGATAGTCAAAGTAGAGAGGATATAAAATGTAGACTGGCAATTGCAAGGAAAGCGTTTCTGAAGAAGAGAAATTTGTTAACATCGAGTATAGATTTAAGTGTCAGGAAGTCTTTTCTGAAAGTATTTGTATGGAGTGTAGCCATGTATGGAAGTGAAACATCGATGATAAATAGTTTGGACAAGAAGAGAATAGAAGCTTTCGAAATGTGGTGCTACAGAAGAATGCTGAAGATTAGATGGGTAGATCACATAACTAAGGAGAAGGTGTCGAATAGAATTGGGGAGAAGAGGAGTTTGTGGCACAGCTTGACAAAACGAAGGGACTGGTTGGTAGGACATGTTCTGAGGCATCAAGGGATCACCAATTTAGTATTGGAGGGCAGCGTGGAGGGTAAAAATCGTAGAGGGAGACCAAGAGATTAATACACTAAGCAGATTCAGAAGGATGTAGGTTGCAGTAGGTACTGGGAGATGAAGAAGCTTCCACAGGATATAGTAGCATGGAGAGCTGCATCAAACCAGTCTCAGGACTGAAGACCACAACAACAACAATGGATCATTCGAAAATGGGGAGAACAGCAGTAGTTAGACTACAAGATATACTTCAGGAGCTTCCAATCCCCCCCCCATGATATGTTGCTCACCTACTCCACAAACTAAACTTTGCCCCCCCTTCCCCTCCCCTGGCCTATTTCACAACCAGTAGCACAAATTGATCTTTGGTGTGGCATCAAAAATCACACGGATTGTAATATTCATTGCAGTAAGTTCTATTCAGTCTTTTGCACCTACACAAGCCTTAGTTATTAGATGCTGATGATAAGAAAGTCAGCTACATATTTATCAACAAATATGTTAATGAATAACACCACCTTTGCCCTGTGTGCAGCATCTACATGGTGGAATTAATGGCAATATACAGAGCTTTAACACACGTACAACCACAGCATCCTAGAAGCATATTCAGACTTATTTGACCTACAGCGTAGATAACGTGTTGATGAATCATTGCCACAGCTCATAGCTGACAATGCAAAAAAGCAGTTCACATTTTAACCTTTGTACAGGCAAATGGATATTACCACTTGATTTAAACCACTCATCTTAATAATTGACTCGTAGGGTGAAGATGGGAAATGACCTCCTCCAGCTACTGCTTATTTGTCAGTGGTTGAATGAGGGCAAAATGAGAAACTACAACAGGTTAAACCAGAAGTCAACCCATGTTAGACATCCCTTCAGTCACTCACATAAAAAGAAGTGACATTAACAAGATTTAGAATTTTGCCACATTAGCACTCCCTCTATAGATTTCCGTAGTGTACTAATTTAAACACCTATGGTTTGTATTGTGACTTGGGGACAATCCTTAGTACAGTTGAAAATTTGTGTATTGTTTTTTAGGCAATGGAGATATTAGTGTGGAATGGATTTGAAAGTTTTGTATGTTGTCTGATATTATTTTAGAATTGACAAGAAGAGTTATATTTTTATTGAATTGTATTGTATTGTATATTTATTGGTCCTGTGAATCATACACTGTACAGGGGTACATAATGATATAGGACAAGTCAAACAATTTCCAATAAAGTTTAACAGAAAAAACTGTTGTATGGTTTTCAGTATATAGCAATATAACATATGGGAATAACATTTTACAAATAAATTTTACATGGACACATTTCATACTTTTGGCCTTGATTATACAGACACACACATATATGTAATAGACCACATATAATACACAGATAAATCTACATGTACACATTTCTTATTTTGGCCTTAATTGCATAAACTATTTAAATTTTTCACATATTTACATTGTAGTTAAAAATTCATCAACACTATAGTAGCAATTCTGTAGCAAGTAGGCACTCACTGCAGTTTTGAATTTATGCATGCCAGTTATTGCCTTAATTTATTTAGGTAGTTTGTTATACAGTTTTTTTCCTGCTTGCAAGGGTCCTTTTTGTTTTAGTGTTATATGTGAAAACTGCATATGTAAATCTTGATTATTCCTTGTGTTGTATGAATGGATATTTTGTTTTTTTTGGAGCAATCTTGCTATCTTCACCTACAATTCTCCTTATAAACATTATTGTTTCTAGGATGGTAATGTAAGAATATGAAGCTTTTTAAATGAGGGTTTGCATGAAGATCGAGGTGCTAAGCCTTCCATTTCTCTTATAGTTCGCCGGGATGGTTCCTTTGAAAAGGGCACGGCCGATTTCCTTCCCAATCCTTCCCTAACCCGAGCTTGCGCTCCGTCTCTAATGACCTCGTTGTCGATGGGACGTTAAACACAAACCACCATCTTATAGTTCTTTTTCGTGCAATAAAACAGCTTTTGCTGGGTGGTGAATTTCCCCAGCAAATTAAACCATATCTTAGTAGTGATTCTGCTTGGGCATAGTACACATTTTTTATAGCTGGGTCTTGTTAATGCATATGTGCAATTATGCAGTACTGTTGAGCTAATACAAGAAAAAGAAATAAGGATTATGAAACTAACGCCTCAAGAATGGAAATTAATGCCAGTTCTATTAAAGATTGTAGTACTGACTATTGTAGTAGGTCATTAAATCTCCTTACACCTCTATCTCACAAGTTAATGTTTCCTTACAGCTTATTGGAGTTTGGATTCTAAATGAGTGGACCAAATTGGGTGCACCAAAACCTCTTCAGATAACTGAATTAGGTCCTGGAAGAGGGACGTTAATTGCTGATATTATGAAGGTCTGTATTTTGAGCTTTTACTCGTGTTTGTCCATTTTGTGGTCTGTACTGTGTAACAAATTTTTAAATATTTAAGTTTTTCAGCTATCATGGGGTTCTGTGAATGCCATTAAAATTTGAAAATTGTTTAATGTGTGTGATGCTTCAGGCTTTCTTGACTTAGTAACGATTTGAATTATCCCCAGATTGAAAATCAGATATTTTCAGAATAACTGCCCAGTACTTTGTGAAGTAACTGTTTAGTGTCACCACCAGATATGATGGAAAACAAATTACAAATTGTCAGCATGCGGCTTATTTGTCTTCACGGTTGTGCAACAGAGCAAGACAATAAACCCACCCCCCCACCCCCCTGCACCCTTTTCCTGTTCTGCTATTTTCTTTCTCCTGTACTCCCCCTATCTCCAGACGAGCCTGATGTCTCCAAAGAGAACATAATGAAAGGTACCCATAGTAGCCAAAGAAAGACATCTGCACTGTTATTCAGGTGACGGTAGCCCACAATGAGTTATGCTGTTTTTAATGTTTTTGTGGTAAGGTATTTGAGTCTTTGATAGTGCAACAGATGGTCCTCCAACTGTTGCCATTCCTTGTTTGATACTGGGTATTGTTTTAATCTTATGAGCCCTGTTTCCCCAGTCTTACAAAGTTAAAAATTTGATGCACAAGAGAAGAGTATTGACTCTTTGATAACTAGTGGTGCTTTAGGACCACAGCCAAAATGAATTTTTTGATGGACATTATCTTTCTGTTGTTGACTGTAATGTTTTATTTTTCAATACACAATTGCAATTTTGACATGAAGACCAGTGTGGAGCCCTCCTGCAACAAACAACAATTGTTAAATGTGTCGTAATGTGTAACATAGGATACAGTACACGATCGAACCAAAATGTAACTACTTACGAAATAGTGCATTAGCACAAGTAAAAGCTCTCTGTCCATTATACAAACTTCGAGATGTCCAGGCCAGTTTCTTGTGTCAGCATTCCATTCTACAAAAATCCCCCAGGCTGTGGCTAAGCCATGTCTCCGCAATATCCTTTCTTCCAGGGGTGCTAGTTCTACAAGGTTCACAGGGGAGCTTCTGTGAAGTTTGGAAGGTAGGAGACGAGGTACTGGCGGAATTAAAGCTGTGAGGATGGGGCGTGAGTTGTGCTTGGGTAGCTCAGTTGGTAGAGCACTTGCCCGCGAAAGGCAAAGGTTCCGAGTTCGAGTCTCTGTCCGGCACACAGTTTTAGTCTGCCAGGAAGTTTCAGTTTCAGAATTTTCTGTTCCTGTGTTGTAGAAGGGGGTAAAACTAACCAATACAAAAATCAGGCATGGAGAAATTGAAAGAGGTGAGATGCAATAATGAAAGTAATTTCAATGTAGGTAGTAAATTTAATTCTGCTGTGGAGGGTACATGTGCTGGAGGCCAAATTAAATAGGTGCTTGAAGGAGGTGGCGTGTCTGCAGGAAAGTTGGTCAGTGACCTTCAAGGTGAACAGTTAATAGAAATGGAGATGGGTCAGTTAGTGATGGGTTGCTGCAAAGGGTCAGATCTCACAAATAGTATGTATAATGTAAATGGAGATTTTGTAGCTACTCCCTTTGATGCCTCTCTGTCAGAGTGGAAGCATTCACCTCCTTTGATGGTAAAGTAGAGTCTAGATCATTATTTTAGGAAGGACCTAAATTCAGTGTGGCTGGTTGAAGATCATGTGTAGTTTAGTGGTTGGTGGGAGCAAGACAAGTTTTGAGTAGGGAGGGAGTTGGGGCTATGTAAGTGTGAAGCTGGGGCCAAAGATGTATTCTATACATTGTTCCATGATGAAAAAGCAGTAGATAAATTGACTCGTCTAGTGCCTGACACACAACTACAGCTCCATGCTTATGAAGTGAGATGAGTTTTTATAAACTGAGGTGAGCTTTTACAAAATAATGGGAGCTTTTATGAAGCGAGCTGAGCTTTGATGGAATTGCAGTGATATTTACACAGCATGCAACAGAAATGCAGCTCAGTCTTTACAACCTACCGCTACACTGTAACATCGTTAGAAGTATATATAACCACAATGAAATTAAATTCAGCTGTAAAAGGGAGATGGTTTACTTACTGTATTACATACTTATTCTCTGCTGCTTTGCTTTATGTAAAAGTCAATGCCTGTTGCCTGTCTTGTAACAGAGAAACAGTAATGTCTGGTGCCTCAGTTGTACATGGTTTCTCAAAGTGCTGATGTGCGCTATTTTTCTCCTGTTCTTTGCAGAAAACACCCATCTCTTTTATACTTTGTTACCTTCTTGATGCAGCATTGCAGAGAACAATGCATTGATGATCTGTGTTGGACTTAACAGCTGCTAGTTTAGTTTTCATGCTAGATATTTGGCATTTTAAAACTATCAGTTGTCTTGGAGAAGATATGTTGTCAATCAGATCAGTAAAATTTTGCTTAATTTTCTCCTTCTGTTGATTTAAATCTAAAAGCTTAATGTTTTCTTGGCTGAGTTCTGCCAATATGCTTTCTTTCTTACATACTGATTCCCCTTCTCTGTCAACATGTAACATATCTGTCTTGATGTCATCAATAACAGCACAAAAGTTATTGGTGTTCAGTGAACTGGATGGCTGGCTTAGTTTGCTTATACATGTTCCATGTGATACTGGAATCTATGCATGAGCATGTGTATTATGGGTGCAAGCTTGACATAAAATACAAATCAGTTTGCAGTGGCAGTCTTGCAAATTTTTTTGATCAAAATAAGTGACATTTACCTCAAAAGTTGATAGTGCAAGCCTGCCATTTTCTTCTCGAACTAGGTATTTACGAATCACCTTTGCATGTAAGTTGTGCTTTTTTACAAATGTCCTGGAGCTTGCTTTTTTCTGAGGTACAACTCAGAGTTAGTTGTAACAGGATTTTAAATCAGTTGCTCCAGTGCTAAATAAAATACATGCTCAAAAGTTATAACTCCTTCTTTTAGCATCAAACTCCTCACTAGATCCTTAGGTTCAGACTGTCTTTCCTTTGATTTGATTTTAGTACTGTATTTTTTTTCTCCATACTCTGTCAGTTTGCCATGAACAATACAGTCTTCTCACTGATTCTTCCATTTGTGAAAGCCAAGCATTATTAAATGTTTCAGCTAAATCTGACAGAAAACACCTGGGGACTTATTATTCCTACTACAGTCTTTATTTCATTAAAAAGTAATGGCAGCACCTCTTAGTAAGACCAAGACCTGTTTGAAATAAAGGAGGCACAAGCAAAACCTTGTGTCATGTTGTACAGTACAATAAGTGTAATTAACTCAAAACCATAACCATAACTATTCATTTAATGAGTTCCATCGATGCTGTACTACAGGATTTCATTTTGAGCACTATTTATATTATGAGGACGAAGTCTTCTCTTCTCAGGAGCAGGTGATGTTGGCTGCTTGTAAAATGACACACAAATGTTATCACTAACATTGATTTTGATCATCCATGTTTCAACACTGGTGCAGTCATCATGTCTCACAACACTGGAACATAATTTATTATGCTGTTCAATATTGGGACCAGATTGCTGTAGGCTGGACTCACACACATAAAGTGACTCTTGTTATGTTGAATATCACATAGAATGTAATTTTATTTGTGATATCAGCACTATTTGTTTCTATCTGCTTCTGTCAAACTTAAGTGATTGATGATATTTTGATGTCCCACATGAGTAACCTAATATTTTATTTTGCAGCTACTATCTCCAGCTGAGGTTATTTTATTCCTTAAAGGACAGATACCTCATATGTTGTTAGTACCTTGGGTTTTCAACAACAACATGCCTTTACATTTAGGTACATATTTTCCTGAATGACGATATGCAAAGAAATTCCATGTGACATTCTCCAAAGTACAATAAGACCAATGCTTTCTGTCGTACAGTGAAAATGTGTTTCTCTCAGTTTCCCACTGCCAACCACTACAATCCTGGGTAGATGCAAATTCAGTCACTTCTGATGCAATAGACACAGTATGTTTCATTGACAAGTGATCATAATAGCATTTCTTCGAAAGGCCTGAATTTGGTCCACAAGAAACAAAATAATAGTGGGGATGCAATTTAGAATTAAAGACCCATGCAGGTGCTGCATTTGGTGACACATTAAATGATTCTCTGTTTGATTTAGATTGTAATAATTTCATAATGCACCTTAATATAGGCATTCTATCAGTTGGAATGGTGAACAAGTTTTATGAACTAGAAGTATTTGTGGAGAACACAAATTCTGTAAAAGTTATATGCTTAAATGAACACTGGCCTAAACATCAGAATATAAACTTGATAAATTCACTTTCAGATTACAATTTAGCAGTGAGTTTTTGTAGAAAAAACAGTTTTGGAGCATTGTGCATTCTAGTAGAGGACTCACCAAACTATGATGCAGAGTTTGTCAGGTATGTAAACAAATACAAAAAATATTTGGCAGAGTAGATAAACAGGAAAAACATATGGCAAACAGTAAATACATATCAAATGCCACAAATAAATCAAAAGCTGTACAGCAGATTGTCAAAGCTGAAACAAAAAGTTATAGTTGCTTGAACAAGGAACTATTGTTTGAAAGCTGCTGCATTGAACTTTTGTAATATGGTGTATTATTATCATATATCACATCCTGGCTATCCAGTTACATGTGCATTTCTTGACAAATCTGTAACCTTGCTGAGTAGGTTGCAGGTGGAAAAGTTATGTAAAAAGATCATCATTTCTGCTGGCTTCAACATAGATGTAAGTGCTGATGACAGGTTTGCCATTTGTTTGAAGAACTTGCTATCTACAAGTGGCCTAACATTAAACTTTAGTGAGTACACTAGAGCAACAGCATCTTCTGCGACATGTATAGATAATATAGTGAGCAGTATTAACTATTGTACTACAGAAAAGTTCGTCTTAGAATTAGGCATATCTGACCATACAGCCCTATTTATATCACTGCCAAATTTAGATAAAACTGTAACAGTGAAATGAATCAGAAACTTCAGTGAACAAAATGTGAATACATTTGTTGTGAGACAAAATGAAACTTTCTGGTCATTCAGCAACCAGTACTCAGTGAACATGAACTAAAATGCTTTTGTATCAGAATTCATAAGTGTTTTTTGATGAATGTTTCCCCTTTATAACAGCACATGAAAAAAAGAAAGGAAAAAGAACCTTGTGAATAACTGAAGGCATCAGCACATGTACTAATAGAAAGAGGAAACTGCACATGGAAGCAAAGAAAAACTATGATGCAGAGTTCGTCAGGTATGTAAACAAATACAGAAAATATTTGGCAGAGTAGATAAACAGGAAAAACATATGGCAAACGGTAAATACATATCAAATGCCACAAATAAATCAAAAGCTGTACAGCAGATTGTCAAAGCTGAAACAAAAAGTTTTACTCCTAAATTAAAAATAGATTGGGAAATGATTTCAAACTACAGACATATATGTGAAGTATTCAACAGATGTCTTATAACTTAAAAAAAAATTGATGTTCTTCCTCCTCCACACATAAATCCCAATATAATGCGACACAGATCATTAGAATTCAGATCTACTCACGTATCCAGCTATGAAGTGGCTAACATTATAAAATCCCTAAAAAATCTTAAATATGTGGGCTGGGGTGAATTTCCAACAAATGTAATAAAGGCAAGATGTGATAATATTGCACCACAAATCTGTCACATAATAAATCAGTTCCTTGATGGGGGTTGCTTTCCTGACTGGCTGAAATATGTGGAAAATATTTGAGTGAATGCTGTATAACCAATTAGAAAAATGTAACAGAAACATAACATTATTCTTATTAATCAATATGGATTTAGAAAGGGGCAAAGTTCTATCCATGCTATCAGTGAACTAATCGTTAAAAAAAGTAAATGCCTCGATAACAAGGAGTTCGTAGGTGGTATTTTCTGTGACCTCACTAAAGCATTTGACGTGGTAAACCATTAGCAGCAGCTCCTCATATTACCTTCTTATAGCTTCCATGAAAAGCCTTTAAGTTAGTTCTCATCCTATCTCAAAAACGGAAAACAGAGGGTAGTTATACAATGTAAGGGTGAGAAATCATGTTCTGGTGGCAAGGAAATACAAGCAGGCATACCCCAGGGGATCATACTACCCCTGTTTCTGTGTTATATAAATTACATTTCGGATAAGGTAAATTCAGATTCAATTTTGTATGCAGACGACTCAGAAGCAGTAGTCTGCTGTAAAAACACTGAAGGGTTAACACTTAAAATGAAACATACTCTTCAAGAACTAGAAAATTGCATAAATAATAATGCTATGGAGCTAAACCTAACAAAAACACAAATTGTACACTTGAGGATCAAACAATCTGTTGAATATATAACACAGTTAAGTTTTGAAGGCATAGCACTGATCACTGCAGAATATTTCCAATGTCTTGGAGTGACTATAAACAAAATTTTTCATTTACTGATCAAGTGGATTGCTTACTGAAGTGGATAAATAGTTTTGTTGACATATGGAGGTTCTAAATAAAGTAACTGACTTAGATGCTAAGAAAATTGTGTACCATACATATTTTATATCAGTTGTAAGATATGGCATAATTTTTGGGGTGTTGAAAAAGGAAACCTGCTTAGAGTGGTGAAGCTACAGAAAAAAATTTATCAGAGCTATGACTGGAACAAACAGTAAACAGTCATACAAACCTTTATTTGCAAGCCTTGACTTTTGAGAATTCCTTCTATGTTTATATATTAAACACTTCTCTTTGAGCTAAAAACCCACAACATTCTTAAGGAAATTTGCTTTCACATGCGTATGAAACAAGGAATAAACAAGATTACATATTACCTTATGATATGAATTGTTATCAGGAGAAAGAAAACTGGCGTTCTACGGGCCGGAGGACAAATGTGAGGCTGTAGAGGCATGTATCACTAGGGGTAAGATAGATACTGCCTACAGGAAAATTTAAGAGACCTTTGGAAAAAAAGAACCACTTGCATGAATATCAAGAGCTCAGATGGATCCCAGTTCTAAGCAAAGAAGGGAAAGCAGAAAGGTGGAAGGAGTATATAGAGGCTCTATACAAGGGCAATGTTCTTGAGGACAATATTATGGAAATGGAAGAGGAGGTAGAAAAAGAAAATGAAATGGGAGATATGATACTGCGTAAAGAGTTTGACAGAGCACTGAAAGACCTAAGTCGAAACAAGGCCCCGGGAGTAGACAACATTTCATCAGAACTTCTGATAGCCTTGAGAGAGGCTGTCCTGACAAAACGTCTACAGACATTAAAGTAACCTCTGGTGTGCCGCAGGGGAGTGTTATGGGACCATTGGGTTTCACAATATATATAAATGACCTAGTAGACAGTGTCGGAAGTTCCATGCGGCTTTTCGCGGATGATGCTGTAGTATACAGAGAAGTTGCAGCATTAGAAAATTGTAGCGAAATGCAGGAAGATCTGCAGCGGATAGGCACTTGGTGCAGGGAGTGGCAACTGACCCTTAACATAGACAAATGTAATGTATTGCGAATACATAGAAAGAAGGATCCTTTATTGTATGATTATATGATAGCGGAACAAACACTGGTAGCAGTTACTTCTGTAAAATATCTGGGAGTATGCGTGCGGAACGATTTGAAGTGGAATGATCATATAAAATTAATTGTTGGTAAGGCGGGTACCAGGTTGAGATTCATTGGGAGAGTCCTTAGAAAATGTAGTCCATCAACAAAGGAGGTGGTTTACAAAGCACTCGTTCGACCTATACTTGAGTATTGCTCATCAGTGTGGGACCCGTACCAGATTGGGTTGACAGAAGAGATAGAGAAGATCCAAAGAAGAGCGGCGAGTTTCATCACAGGGTTATTTGGTAACCGTGATAGCGTTACGGAGATGTTTAACAAACTCAAGTGGCAAACTCTGCAAGAGAGGCGCTCTGCATCGCGGTGTAGCTTGCTCGCCAGGTTTCGAGAGGGTGTGTTTCTGGATGAGGTATAGAATATATTGCTTCCCCCTACTAATACCTCCCGAGGAGATAACGAATGTAAAATTAGAGAGATTAGAGCGCGCACGGAGGCTTTCAGAGAGTCGTTCTTCCCGCGAACCATACGAGAGTGGAACAGGAAAGAGAGGTAATGACAGTGGCATGTAAAGTGCCCTCCGCCACACACCCTTGGGTGGCTTGCGGAGTGTAAATGTAGATGTAGATGTAGAACTCTACCATCTGGTGAACAAGATCTATGAGACAGGCGAAATACCCTCAGACTTCAAGAAGAATATAATAATTCCAATCCCATAGAAAGCAGATGCTGACAGATGTGAAAATTACCGAACTATCAGTCTAATAAGCCACAGCTGCAAAATACTAACATGAATTCTTTACAGACGAATGGAAAAACTGGTAGAAGCCAACCTCGGGGAAGATCACTTTGGATTCTGTAGAAATATTGGAACACGTGACGCAATACTGACCCTACGACTTAACTTAGAGAATGGAATAAGGAAAGGCAAGCCTACGTTTCTAGCATTTATAGACTTAGAGAAAGCTATTGACAATATTGACTGGAATACTCTCTTTCAAATTCTAAAGGAGGCAGGGGTAAAATACAGGGAGCGAAAGGCTATTTGCAATTTGTACAGAAACCAGATGGCAGTCATAAGAGTTGAGGGGCGTGAAAGGGAAGCAGTGGTTGGGAAAGGAGTGAGACAGGGTTGTAGCCTCTCCCCGATGTTATTCAATCTGTATATTGAGCAAGCAGTAAAGGAAACAAAAGAAAAATTTGGAGTAGGTATTAAAATTCATGGAGAAGAAGTAAAAACTTTGAGGTTCGCCGATGACATTGTAATTCTGTCAGAGACAGCAAAGGACTTGGAAGAGCAGTTGAACGGAATGAACAGTGTCTTGAAAGGAGGATATAAGATGAACATCAACAAAAGCAAAACGAGGATAATGGAATGTAGTTAAATTAAATCGAGTGATGCTGCGGGAATTAGATTAGAAAATGAGTTTTGCTGTTTGGCGAGCAAAGTATCTCATCATGGTCGAAGTAGAGAGGATATAAAATGTAGACTGGCAATTGCAAGGAAAGCGTTTCTGAAGAAGAGAAATTTGTTAACATCGAGTATAGATTTAAGTGTCAGGAAGTCGTTTCTGAAAGTATTTGTATGGAGTGTAGCCATGTATGGAAGTGAAACATCGATGATAAATAGTTTGGACAAGAAGAGAATAGAAGCTTTCGAAATGTGGTGCTACAGAAGAATGCTGAAGATTAGATGGGTAGATCACATAACTAAGGAGGAGGTGTCGAATAGAATTGGGGAGAAGAGGAGTTTGTGGCACAGCTTGACAAAACGAAGGGACTGGTTGGTAGGACATGTTCTGAGGCATCAAGGGATCACCAATTTAGTATTGGAGGGCAGCGTGGAGGGTAAAAATCATAGAGGGAGACCAAGAGATGAATACACTAAACAGATTCAGAAGGATGTAGGTTGCAGTAGGTACTGCGAGATGAAGAAGCTTTCACAGGATAGAGTAGCATGAAGAGATGTTTCAAACCAGTGGATGATTTTAATAAACAAGGAAGGCAGGCAGGAAACAGTAAATTTGCTTTGTTTTCCTGTTTTTTCTACATTATGTCCTATGGGTATGCATATGTTCCCATTTAATGAAGGTGTATGTTCTTTTTATATGTATGTATGTAAACCGTGATTATTAAGTATCTAGTTGTATACACATATTCCCTTTTTATGGAGGTATGTGTTCTGGTTATGTATGCCCATATTTACAAACTAGAGAAAGAAGCATGAAAAATTTAAAAAGAAAAAAATTTAAACCATTGTGGATAATTTTAAGAAACAGGAAGAAATGTAACATGTATTTATCTATTTATGTTGCAATGTGCTTCTGGATGTATACATATACTTTCTTTTCATGTATAGCTATTTAAGTATTAAATTATTCATTGAGGAGTCACCAATGTTTCAATTAAATGATTTTATATAGCATCTCATTTGACACTAAAGATTCTATACAATTGTATTCTATCACACAACAGACATTTTTCATAGATCTATTCTCCAATGTGTGTGCATTTCTTTCATGGAATATTAAACTGTACTCCATGTTGAACTGTTTGCTGCAGGAAGTACACAAATATTTATAAAACTTTTGTTCCTTTAACTGTGGATCAATATCATTTAACTTTCCTGGATGTGCCTGTAATACGTGATTCCTCAGATTGTTGTTGTAACCATAGCTTCTTCCACACACTCTGAAAATGTGCTTTTTTTTCTTCATTCCTTATATTTCTGATGGTGTTGTTCATACATACATACATTAATACTTGTTTCATAGATCATGAATATGATATTTTGTAATGATGTGGAGTGTGTCACTTTCACATACGTTTTCTTTACACAAAAAATAATAATTTTTTTACAGTTACTATTTCATATCTCAAAATTCATCTATTGAGTAAAAGAAGTTGTCATTCAGAAATTCTTTTAATTTGCTTTTAAACATTGGTTGGCTATCTGTCATACTTTCAAATGCTATTTGGCAGATGGCCAAAGATTTTTGTGGCTGCATAATTCACCCTGTTCTGTACCAAAGTGAGGTTTAATCCAGAATAGTGAAGGTCATCCTTTCTTCTAATGTTGTAGCTATACAGTTCACTGTTATTTTTGAATTAGGATAGGTTGTTAATGGACCTTGCCGTTGGTGGGGAGGCTTGCGTGCCTCAGCGATAGAGATGGCCGTACCGTAGGTGCAACCACAATGGAGGGATATCTGTTGAGAGGCCAGACAAACGTGTGGTTCCTGAAGAGGGGCAGCAGCCTTTTCAGTAGTTACAGGGGCAACAGTCTGGATGATTGACTGATCTGGCCTTGCAACATTAACCAAAACGGCCTTGCTGTGCTGGTACTGTGAACGGCTGAAAGCAAGGGGAAACTACAGCCGTAATTTTTCCCGAGGGCATGCAGCTTTACTGTATGATTAAATGATGATGGCGTCCTCTTGGGTAAAATATTCCGGAGGTAAAATAGTCCCCCATTTGGATCTCCGGGCAGGGACTACTCAAGAGGATTTTGTTATCAGGAGAAAGAAAACTGGCATTTTACGGATCAGAGCGTGAAATGTCAGATCCCTTAATCAGGCAGGAAGGTTAGAAAATTTAAAAAGGGAAATGGATAGGTTAAAGTTAGATATAGTGGGAATTAGTGAAGTTAGGTGGCAGGAGGAACAAGACTTCTGGTCAGGTGACTACAGGGTTATAAACACAAAAATCAAATAGGGGTAATGCAGGAGTAGGTTTAATAATGAATAGGAAAATAGGAATGCAGGTAAGCTTCTTCAAACAGCATAGTGAACCCATTATTGTGGCCAAGATAGATACTAAGCCCACACCTACTACAGTAGTACAAGTTTATATGCCAACTAGCTCTGCAGATGATGAAGAAATTGAAGAGATGTACGATGAAATAAAAGAAATTATTCAGATAGTGAAGGGAGACGAAAATTTAATAGTAATGGGTGACTGGAATTCGAGTGTAGGACAAGGGTGAGAAGGAAACATAGTAGGTGAATACGGATTGGGGCTAAGAAATGAAAGAGGAAGCCGCCTAGTAGAATTTTGCACAGAGCACAACTTAATCATAGCTAACACTTGGTTCAAGAATCATAAAAGAAGGCTGTATACATGGAAGAAGCCTGGAGATACTGACAGGTTTCAGATAGATTATATAATGGTAAGACAGAGATTTAGGAACCAGGTTTTAAATTGTAAGACATTTCCAGGGGCAGATGTGGACTCTGACCACAATCTATTGGTTATGACCTGTAGATTAAAACTGAAGAAACTGCAAAAATGTGGGAAATTAAGGAGATGGGACCTGGATAAACTGAAAGAACCATAGGTTGTACAGAGTTTCAGGGAGAGCATAAGGGAACAATTGACAGGAATAGGGGAAAGAAATACAGTAGAAGAAGAATGGGTAGCTCTGAGGGATGAAGTAGTGAAGGCAGCAGAGGATAAAGTAATTAAAAAGATGAGGGCTGCTAGAAATCCTTGGGTAACAGAAGAAATATTGAATTTAATTGATGAAAGGAGAAAATATAAAAATGCAGTAAATGAAGCAGGCAAAAAGGAATATAAACGTCTCAAAAATGAGATCGACAGCAAGTGCAAAATGGCTAAGCAGGGATGGCTAGAGGACAAATGTAAGGATGTAGAAGCTTATCTCACTAGGGGTAAGATAGATACGGCCTACAGGAAAATTAAAGAGACCTTTGGAGAGAAGAGAACCACGTGTATGAATATCAAGAGCTCAGATGGCAACCCAGTTCTAAGCAAAGAAGGGAAAACAGAAAGGTGGAAGGAGTATATAGAAGGTTTATACAAGGGCGATGTACTTGAGGACAATATTATGGAAATGGAAGAGTATGTAGATGAGGACGAAATGGGAGTTACGATACTGCGTGAAGAGTTTGACAGAGCACTGAAAGACCTGAGTCGAAACAAGGCCCCTCGGAGTAGAGAACATTCCATTAGAACTACTGACAGCCTTGGGAGAGCCAGTCATGACAAAACTCTACCAGCCGGTGAGCAAGATGTATGAGACAGGTGAGATACCCTCAGACTTCAAGAAGAATATAATAATTCCAATCCCAAAGAAAGCAGGTGTTGACAGATGTGAAAATTACCGAACTATCAGTT
This sequence comes from Schistocerca gregaria, assembly GCF_023897955.1. Classification (NCBI taxonomy): domain Eukaryota; kingdom Metazoa; phylum Arthropoda; class Insecta; order Orthoptera; family Acrididae; genus Schistocerca; species Schistocerca gregaria. The sequence goes on along the minus strand of NC_064931.1, from coordinate 519,729,039 downwards.
TAATAAGTCACAGCTGCAAAATACTAACGCGAATTCTTTACAGACGAATGGAAAAACTGGCAGATGCGGACCTCGGGGAGTATCAGTTTGGATTCCGTAGAAATGTTGGAACACGTGAGGCAATACTGACCCTACGACTTATCTTAGAAGCTATGTTAAGGAAGGGAAAACCTACATTTCTAGCATCTGTAGACTTAGAAAAAGCTTTTGACAGTATTGACTGGAATACTCTCTTTCAAATTCTGAAGGTGGCAGGGGTAAAATACAGGGAGCGAAAAGTTATTTACAATTTGTACAGAAACCAGATGGCAGTTATAGGAGTCGAGGGACATGAAAGGGAAGCAGTGGTTGGGAAGGGAGTGAGACAGGGTTGTAGCCTCTCCCCGATGTTATTCAATCTGTATATTGAACAAGCAGTGAAGGAAACAAAAGAAAAGTTGGTAGTAGGTATTAAAATCCATGGAGATGAAATAAAAACTTTGAGGTTCGCCGATGACATTGTAATTCTGTCAGAGACAGCAAAGGACTTGGAAGAGCAGTTGAACGGAATGGATAGTGTCTTGAAAGGAGGATATAAGATGAACATCAACAAAAGCAAAACGAGGATAATGGAATGTAGTCGAATTATGTCTGGTGATGTTGAGGGTATTAGATTAGGAAATGAGACACATAAAGTAGTAAAGGAGTTTTGCTATTTAGGAAGTGAAATAACTGATGATGGATGAAGTAGAGAGGATATAAAATGTAGACTGGTAATAGCAAGGAAAGTGTTTCTGAAGAAGAGAAATTTGTTAACATCGAATATAGATTTATGTATCAGGAAGTCGTTTCTGAAAGTGTAGCCATGTATGCAAGTGAAACATGGACGATAACTAGTTTGGACAAGAAGAGAATAGAAGCTTTCGAAATGTGGTGCTACAGGAGAATACTGAAGATAAGGTGGATAGATCACGTAACTAATGAGGAGGTATTGAATAGGATTGGGGAGAAGAGAAGTTAGTGGCACAACTTGACTAGAAGAAGGGATCGGTTGGTAGGACATGTTTTGAGGCATCAAGGGATCACAAATTTACGATTGGAGGGCAGCGTGGAGGGTAAAAATCGTAGAGGGAGACCGAGAGATGAGTACACTAAGCAGATTCAGAAGGATGTAGGTTGCAGTAGGTACAAGGAGATGAAGAAGCTTGCACAGGAATGAGTAGCATGGAGTGCTGCATCAAACCAGTCTCAGGACTGAAGACAACAACAACAACAACAACAACAACATTAATAACAAATTTCATAAGTGAATATATGTATTGCAAAGGTACTGTGAATTTCACGATTTCCTTAAATAAATGTTTGCAAGGTGATCTTAGGTGGGCTTCAGATATTATTCTTATTACATGCTTTTGTGCAATAAATACTTTCTGTCTTAAGGATGAATTGCCCGAAGATATGATGCCATATAAAAGAAGTGAATGAAATTAGGCATAGTAGGCTAATTTACTGATATATTTATCACCAAAATTTGCAATAACTCTAATAGCATAAGTAGCTGAGCCTAACCGTTCCAGCAGAGCATCAATGTGTTTCTTCCAGTTCAATTTCTCATCAATGCACACACCCAGAAATTTTGAATATTCTACCTCAGCAACAGACTTCTGTTCATAGTCCATATTTATCAAGGGTGTTGTGCCATTTACTGTACAGAATTGTATAAACTGTGTTTTCTCAAAATTTAGTGAGAGTCCATTTGCAGAGAACCATAGAATTTTCTGAAAAACATTATTTACAATTTCCTCAGCTGATTCTTGTATTTTGGGTGTGATTATTATACTTGTATGATCAGCAAATATCTTCATGGATATGGAGTGGCAAGTCATTAATATATATTAAGAACAATAAGGACCCAAGACTGAACCCTGTGGGACACCATTCTTGATATCTCCCCAGTTGAAAGACTCTGCTGATTTTTGCAGACTATCAGTACTGTTAATTTCAACCTTCTGCAGTCTTTCAGTTAAATATGAATTAAACCATTTGTGCACAGTCCCACTCATACCACACTACTTCAGCTTATCTAGAAGAATTTCATGATTTACACAATCAAAAGTCTTTAAGAGACTACAAAATATTCCAATGGGTGATGTTAGGTTATTCATTGCATTTAATATTTGATTAGTTAAAACTTAGAAGGCATTCCCTGTTAAAAAGCCTTTCTGAAAACCAAATTGACATTTTGTTATTATTTCATTTTTACAAATATGTGATGCTACTCTTGAATACATTACTTTGTCAAGAATTTTGGATAAAGCTGCCAGAAGTGAGATTGGGCAGTAGTTACTAGCATCAGACCTATCACCTTTTTTATGCAATGGTTTAACAATAGCGTCTTTCAGTCTGTTGTGGTTGGCAGGAGAGCCAACACCATTTTACTAAAGGAGGCCGAAATGCACGTGTTTTAGCTCACGCAGGCTGGCGTGAGGTCTGGTACATGACAAGGGAATTAGAATTGAGAAAAACGGACATAGCTGGTGGAATACTTAACTTTAATCCATTAATGACGAATGTCGCTCTTGACGGTACATGATTTACAATATCAATAGAAACTGATCATGGCGCCTTGCTAGGTCGTAGCAAATAACGTAGCTGAAGGCTATTTTAACTATTGTCTCGGCAAATGAGAGCGTAATTCGTCAGTGAACCATCGCTAGCTGTACAACTGGGGCGAGTGCTAGGAAGTCTCTCTAGACCTGCCGTGTGGCGGCGCTCGGTCTGCAATCACTGATAGTAGCGACACGCGGGTCCGACGTATACTACCGGACCGCGGCTGATTTAAAGGCTACCACCTAGCAAGTGAGGTGTCTGGTGGTGACACCACATTCCTCCCCCGCAAATCGGCGTACGGTTGTGGCATAAGGCTTCCGCCCGCTGTGGGGAGGACCGCATGTTGACGTATGTGACGAGCCTAACAACAGGTGAGGCTGTGCCACTCGCACCCTGCCATTTGGACCGCGGGGAGCTTGGAAACACCTGTAAACCTGCTCCAGGGTGCACGCCAACATGTGGTGTATGCGCCCGTAGAGAGACAGGAGAGGCTGAAGGGTCGACTTCCATGGGGCCGGGGCACCCGACGGGCGAAGACGACCTATGGTCCAGAGTGGGAAAGAGATCCATGTCGGAGGACAACTGGTCACGGGAAGCGATCGGTGGCGCGTGACCCAGGGAGGCACCCGGCGGTTACAGCGACGCGTCGACTGCGGGCGTCGCTGGCGGGAGAACAGGTGGCGGCGCGTCGCCATGGGGCAAAATGGAAGGCAGCGTCGGTAACACCTGGGGCTGAGGTGAGCCAGTAGATGGGTCCCCATGGCATGACCGGATGGCACCGTCGCTGAAAGCAGATGGCGAGCGGCAGATCCCGTGCGACGACAGAGGCGCAGCTGATTGAGATGCCAACGCACTTCACCAGAGGCCCCCAAAACCAGATACATAGCGCGGCTGAGGCAGCGAAGAATGCGCCCTTCGAGCCAACACCATGAACCTCGATAGTGGCGATAGTAGACAACGTCGCCTGGAGCAAAAGCAGGTGTCTGACGTTGCACAGGAACCTGATGCAGCAGATGTAACAAAGACATCAAGGTTCGATGAGGACGACCGTGGAGCAACTCAGCCGGCAAGCGACCATCTCGGGGCTGAGAGCGATACGAGGACAAAAAGAGCAATAACGAGTCCTCCCGAGAATGCGACTCTTTCAACTTCAACATCTGTGACTTGAAAGTCCTGACCAATCGTTCAGCAGCACCGTTTGACTGTGGCGAAAATGGCGCGGACGTCAGATGTTTAATACCATTGGCCTTGCAGAATGACTGAAATTCTTCGGACATGAATTGTGGGCCATTGTCGGAAACAATAGTCTGTGGAAGACCTTCATTGCAAAAGAGAGCGGATAATGCTTGGATGGTGGCAGATGACGTCGTTAAAGACATCCAGACAACAAAAGGAAAATTACTGAATGAATCTAACACAACTAACCGTCAAGCATTCCAGAATGGACCAGCAAAATCAATGTGTAAGTGTTGCCAAGAGGAAGTGGCTTCTGGCCATGCAAAGAATTTCCACGGTGGTGCTGATTGTTGTTCGGCAAACACCATGCAAGAAGAGCACATATTCGTAATCGCTTCATCGATTCCGAACCAAGTACAGTGCTGATGAGCAAGTTGTTTCGTTCTCACTATACCCCAATGTCCTTGGTGGGGAAGCTGTAAGACAGAGGACTGTAACGAGCGTTGTACCATGACCCTGGACTGATCATTATCAGAACACAACTGCAAAACACCACGTCATACAAAAAGTCTTTCCTTGTGAGCAAAAAATCGGCAAACCAATGGGTACCTGATCCGTGACTTTGACAAGGGCCGTTGCATAGCAACAAAACGCAGAACGGGAGCAAGGACAGGGTCGGCAGCTGTGGGTGTAGGTACGTGACGAAAATCAATCGGAAACGATTCATCCACATTATCAGTTCCGCATCAATGAACATGCAAGCAAGTTTGGAGGAATCAAATGCCCTATCCTCAGCAACAGGCAAGCGGGACAACGCATCGGCATTTCCGTGCTTGGCAGTGGACCGATACAAGATATCGTAGCGATACTGCAAGAGGAAAATAGACCAGCGAATGAATTTCTGTGCTGTACGTGGTGGTACAGGCTTGGTCGGATGAAAAGCGATGTCAAAGGTTTGTAATCTGTGATTATGGTAAAGTGATGACCATATAAGAAATCATGAAACTTTTTAACACGAGAGCCAATGCTTCTTTCTCGATCTGTGAATAATTTCTTTGAGCAGACGAGAGCAATTTGAATGCAGAGGCAATAGGGCGATCGTGCGATCCATCTTTGTGTGCAAGCACAGCACCAATCCTGAAATCCGATGCATACTCCATCAACAAAAGGGGCTTCTGGGGATCAAATGGCATAAGGCAAGTATTGGAAAAGCAATGCCGATTTCAACTGGTGAAAGGCGCATTTGCATTCTGTCATCCAGACTAACGGAACACCTTTACGGCATAAGCGATGAAGTGGAGCTGAAATGGAAGAGGCATGTAGAACATATTTATGATAATAGTTGATTTTTCCCAGCACACTCTGTAGCTGCTTCAAATTCTGTGGCGAAGGCAAGCATTGTAGGGCACGGAGGTGCATTGGACTGGGATGTATGCCTTGGGCATTGAGTACATGTCCCAAATATGGCAAGTCCTGAGCAAAAAACACGCATTTGTCCTTTCACAAGCAAAGACCATTTTGTCGCAAGACCTGAAATAATGTTCTGAGATTGGCCAAATGTCCTTCTTCCATCTTTCCGGAGATCACAATATCGTCCAGATAATTTGCTGCAGTAGGGACCAACACACAAACAGTTTGTAGATATTGCTGAAACAATGCAGGGGCGGATGCACACCCGAATGGCAGTCGTTTGAATTGATACAACCCAAGATGCATGTTAACCACCAAAACGCGCTGGGATTCTTCGTCCACCGGTATTTGCAAGTACACATCTGCGAGGTCCAACTTCGAAAAATATTTACCCGGGCACAGTTTTTCGAAAAGATCTCCCGGGCGGGGTAAAGGAAAAGTTCCAATCACTAGTTGTGGATTCACTGTTGCCTTGAAGTCCACACAAAGTCTCAACTTTCCGGAAGATTTTAGCAAAATGACTAAGAGTGATGCCCAGAGAGAAGCCTGCACAAGTTTAATTACACCTTGTGATTCCAAATCGTGTAATGTTTTCGCGACCACATCACGCAATGTGTGGGAAACATTGCGCGCTCTGAAAAATTTTGGTTGCGCGTTTACTTTCAGTTCCAAATGTGCTTTATAGTTCTTAGCCCAACTGAGGCCCAGTGCAAAAATGTCTGAAAATTCTTCACATAGACGAGAAACACTGTCTGAAGGCACCGTCTGGTTCACTGATAGGACCTGATTTACTATAGACAAGTTAAACAACCGAAATAAATCGAAACCAAACATGTCCACTACAGAAGACGAACGAAGGACGTAAAATGACACAAGTTTTATTTGTCCTCTGTATGTTGCAAGAAAGCTGCACTGTCCTAACACAGGGACACCTTGACCGGAATAGGTAGTTAACTTAACATTGGCGGCATGCAACAGAGGTTTGCCCAGCGGTTTGTAATTGTCTTGATTGATCAGTGAAACTGCAGCTCTGGTATCGAGCTGGAATGGTATCACTTTGCCTTTAATGTCCAAGTCTACAAAAAGTTTATTGTCCTGCTGACGACAAGAGTGACTGTCTCGTGCAACGTGAACTGACACTGGTACATAATCACTTGCGAATTGATGGGAGTTCCTGCGATGTCGACGCACACTATTTTTGGGATGAACACAGTCACTGTTAGAGAGAGTGGTACTGGGCGGAGTGGAATGAACTACATGAATTTCCATGGGGGAAGTTTCGCGAGCCTGAGTATCTTGGGTTCGATTCCGATTCCAGTGCGAAGCAAAGGGCCTGGAACAGTTTTGAGCTTCCGATCTGAGCTTTTTCTGGCAAACATTCTGAACATGTCCTTTTTTATTACAATAAAAGCAAATAGCTTGGCATGACGGGCAATTCTCATGTGAATGTTTAGTAGCACACCGCGGGCATGATTTGATCACTGCATTTGCTTGCCTGCGCGGCACACGTGGCTGAGAGCCTGGCGGCAGCGGCATGGCCGGGCTCGAGGGCTGTTTACTGCTCCGTGCAGCTCGCCCGGTGGGCCGGTTAACCTGACACACTGTTGGCGAAGTTTCAAATGATTCCTGAGCAAAGTCAAGTGTGTCTTGCCAATCCAATATGTCCATCACTTGTTGAAGGGAGGGATTGACTAGTTTCAAAATCTGTTCCCTTATACGAACATCAGAAACGTTCTGTGCAATTGCATCATGTACCATAGTATCTGAATAAGGGAGTACACATTGACACTCAAAAGCACAATCCCTAGTAAGGCCTTGCAAGGTTGCAACCCACTCCCGATTAGTCTGACCTGCCGTACATTTTGTACGAAAGAAGGTATACCTGTTCGCAACTACATTGACTGATTCCTTGAAATATGCATCTAATGCAGACAAAATTTCTTCGTAGGACAGAGTCGCTATGTCGCGTCGGGAAAATAATTTGACTATCACACAGTACGTAGTCACGTTGACCGACGATAACAAAAAAGGCTGCCGCTCCTTACCTTGAATTCTGTAGGCGGCAAAATAGAATTCAAATTGGCGTGACCACTCCGTCCAGCTTTCCAGTGCAGCATCAAAAGGGCAAAAAGTGCGTACAACAACGTGTTGTGGCTGCGTTAGCGGTGAAGTGGCTGCTGCCGCATAGTTTTGCATTGCACATTGACCCTGGAAGAGCTGTCCAAGGGCATCCAGCAAGGCCTGCGTCTGCTGATTCTGTAAGTGATAAAATTTGGACAGTACATCTGGAGATTGTGGCGAAGCCATTACACAAGTAAATCAGGGCAGTTTAGATAAGAACCCTTTTACTCTCATTGCCAATGTTGTGGTTGGCAGGAGAGCCAACACCGTTTTACTAAAGGAGGCCGAAATGTACGTGTTTTAGCTCACGCAGGCTAGCGTGAGGTCTGGAACATGACAAGTGAATTAGAATTGAGAAAAACGGACATAGCTGATGGAATACTTAACTTTAATCCATTAGTGACGAACATCGCTCTTGACGGTACATGATTTACAATATCAATAGAAACTGATCATGGCACCTTGCTAGGTCATAGCAAATAACGTAGCTGAAGGCTATATTAACTATTGTCTCGGCAAATGAGAGCGTAATTTGTCAGTGAACCATCGCTAGCAAAGTCGGCTGTACAACTGGGGCGAGTGCTAGGAAGTCTCTCTAGACCTGCCATGTGGCGGCGCTCGGTGTGCAATCACTGATAGTGGCGATACGCGGGTCTGGCGTATACTACCGGACAGCGGCCGATTTAAAGGCTACCACATAGCAAGTGTGGTGTCTGGCGGTGACACCACACAGTCTATCTGGAAAAATGCCCTGTTTCAGCGAGCTGTTACATATGTGGCTGAGAATCCTACTTATTTGTCGGGGAAAAGTTCTTAATACTGTGTTGGAAATACCATCAATTTCGTGTGAGCTTTTACTTTTGAGTGAATTTATTATTTTCCTAATTTCTGTAGGAGAGATTGGTTGAATTTCAATTTTTTCAAATTGCTTAGGTATTGTCTCTTCCATATACTGCCTTGCATTTTCTAATGAATAGCTGGATTTTTTTCTACAACACTTAAAAATTATTATAAAAATGTTTTCTACTTCTGACTTCTTGTTAATACAGTGCAGTACTTTTTATAATGTTTGACTGTTTCTGGATCATTACTCCTTCTAGATATGACACACATTTTCCTTTTGTGTTTACGAGATATCTTTATACCTGTAGTAAGCCATGGCTTTTTACATGGTTTCTTACAGCTACATTTCATTGTGTTCTTAGGGATACTGATTTCAGATATACCCACAAAAATATCTTGAAATAGGTTAAATTTGAAATTAGCATCAGGTTCCTTGTACACCTCATCCCTGTCTTAACTGCTGCAACCTTTCCCTAAACTTTTCAATTGTTAAATCATTAATTGGATGCACTATTTTGGAGAACTGTTTAGCATTACTGTATGGAGCTATGTCATCTACTGTAACTAAGTATGCATTGTTATCAGACAGACCATAGTTAACAGGAAAAGTTTTTGTTTGATTAAATTTATCTTTGTCTATAAAAAACATTATCTAGTCTGTGTGCTATATCACACATATAGGAAAATCAATAACTGACGTCTAATTGAAAGAACCAAGTAATACTTCAAGGTCAATCTTTCTATCGGACTCTTTCAGAAAATCTACATTGAAGTCCCCACAAACAATAATTTGCTTCCCCCTGTCTGACAGGTAGCATAACAAAGAATCTAAGTTTTTCAAAAATTGTTGAAAATTTCCCAATGGGGACCTATAGATGGCTACAATTATAAAAGTACCATTATTTAGTTTAGGCTCACATGCACATGCTTCTGTATGTTGCTCTACACAAAATTTTTTAGTTTCCAAATTTTTCACACTATGACAGATTTTAACATACTCAAATCAAAAAAAAGTTTTGCATCACCTCGGTTCCAAGAGTTCCAGTACCTGTACATAAAATTGGAATAGAGACCACTATAACATCATTTCCGCCCTTTTTATTGCTCATGAAACCCACACATTCCATGTTGTACCACCATACTGCAAGACCTTCTCAGGAGGTAGTCCAGATTGGTGTACACACCAGTACCTCTAATACCCATAGCACGCCCTCTTGCATTGATGCATGCTTGTATTCGCCGTGGCATACTCAGTCATGTTGGTGGGTCATGTTGTCCATAAACAGCCCCTTTCAATCTATCCCAGGCATGTTCGATAGGGTTCATGTCTGAACATGCTGGCCACTCTAGTCAAACGATGCTATTATCCTGAAGGAAGTCATTCATAAGATGTGCACGATGGTGGTGCGAATTGTTGTCCATGAAGATGAATGCCTCACCAATATGCCGCTGATATTTTTGCAGTATCGTTCGGAGGATGGCATTCACATATCGTACAGCCATTACGGCACCTTCCACAACCCCCAGCGGTGTACGTCAGCCTCACGTAATGCCACCCCAAAACAGCAGGGAACCCCCACCTTCGAGTGCTGATGACCACGCAGTTGAGCACCCCACAAACCAAACATCATCACTTCTACATTGCTACACTAGGTGGACAGTGTGTCCAAGGTATTCAGCCTGACTGGGTTGCCTCCAAACACATCTCTGACAGTTGTCTGGTTCAAGGCATAAGTGACACTTATTGGTGAAGAGAACATGATGCCAATCCTGAGCGGTCCTTTTGGCACATTGTTGGGCCCATCTGTACCACCCTGAATGGCGTCGTGCTTGCAAAGATCGACCTTTCCGTGGATGTCGGGAGTGAAGTTGCGCATCATGCAGCCTACTGCACACAGTTTGAATCGTGACACGACATCCTGTGGCTGCACGAAAAGCATTATTCAACATGATTGTGTTGCTGTCATGGTTCTTGTGAGCCATAATCCGTAAGGAGTGGTCATCCACTGCCCATGGGGGACCTAAGTGAGGCATGTGATCGACAGTTCCTGTCTCTCTGTATCTCCTCCATGTGCGAACAACATTGCTTTTTTTCTCTTCGAGGCACCTGGACACTTCCCTTGTTGAGAGCCCTTCCTGTCATAAAGTAACAATGCAGACGCTGTGAGACTGCAGTATTTACTGTCTAGGCATGGTTGACCTAAAGACAACACGAGCCGTCTACCTCCTTCCCGGTGGAATGACTGGAACTGATTGGCTGCTGGACCCCATCCGTCTAACAGGCGCTGTTCATGCATGGTTGTTTACATCTTTAGGCTGGTTTAGTGACATCTCTGAACAGTCAAAGGGACTGTGTCTGATATACAATATCCACAGTCAATGTCTATCTTCAGGAGTTCTGGGAACCAGGGTAATGCAAAACTTTTTTTGATGTGTGTATATGGCAACTCCTCCTCTCTCCATAGTGTCTCTTACATGTGCTGAAAGCTTATATCCACCTACATTTACCATTTACATACCTGTGGTTACATGATCTTGAGACAGGCATAGTACATCTATTCCATCCTTAGTTTCTAAATCTTCTAACCAACAAGAATCTCATATACTTTGTTTTTTAATTCCCTGGTATTCTAATGCGATATACTAACATTATTTTTCACTGTGCTTTTATGAGAATCTTGTGACACACTGACATTATTTTTCACTGTACAATTATGAGAATCTTGCAATATTTTAACATCTGTAGCACCTACCTGTCTGAGCTTCTCATTAAGCTTAATGTCAATCAGCGGATGATTGGACACTGATCTTAGCCTAAAAAGGAAGTACTCCCATGAGTTTCAGTGCCTCCACTTAAAAATTTTGCTATCATCCCAGCCAGTTTACCCTTCCCTTTCCTAATGAGATGCAGGTCATATCCTCTTAAGTCCCACCTACCAATACTATCAACAAGAACCAAACCTATGCCTGACGAAATAGCCGCACGAAGCAGCTGATCTAACTCCATATTGACCCTCCTGACAGGGCTGTTCAGTTGGGTCACTCATACTGCAGGGAAGCAGGAACCAAGCCAATATTTGTATGGTTTGTTGCAGATGCTTCTTTTACCAGGTCACACTCAATATTGTATCCCTGATCCCTATCAATAGTGTTTCCTGCTCCACCCATTACCCCAACATGATCCCGCTTTGTTAAATCCTTGCACAATTATCCTAAATCCTCTATCATTATGCTAAGACATGCACTGGGCTTGGAAATATTAGTTCAAGAAGGAGAAAATCCTGGCTGTGCCTGTGATATGTGTTTACTCAGATTCTTGTTGTAATCATAGCTTCTCCCACACTCTGAAAATGTGCCTTTTCTTCTTCATTCCTTATATTTCTGATAGTGCAGTTCTACTTCAAGAACGAGAAAATCTTAAAAATCTCATAGCATGTCAGCAAAGACTGCATACTTGATAGATATACAATAGATCATGTGCACTATTAGGCATCTGGCTGCTACCTTCCAAACAGCGTGTATTTTCCTCATGGGGCTTGGGCTCTTTGTGTGAGATATTGACTCCATGGAGCTGTAGTTGCATGTCAAATGCTAGACACAAGTGATAAATTGTCATGGGAATAGATATTCAATGTGGGTGTGGAGGTTAGAATCTGTGGTATTGAAAATGATTCATTGGAGGAAAGACATTTAAAGAGGGATGTTGTAGAAAACGTAGTCAGTCATCTAAATTAATATAAATGGTATACAAACAGGCATGCCTCTGGATTCTGGCACTTGTGTGTCAGCTGTGGTTGAATTCCTTATGCAAAGAATAAAGCATCAAAAAGTTGTAATTTTTCTTCTGATGCGGCGAAAGTAAAGACAAGCAACAGGATGAATGAGTATGTATGTGAACCATGAAGTGTTATTAGTTTAAAAGTAGTATTTGTGATTTTAAAATAAGTTGTTTAATAGTTGTGGGCCTGGTAAAGGATGTAATTTTAGATACTAGTTCTTGATACTGTCTCAGAACAATATAAGTTATAGAGACAATGTTTGGAATTTGATAGTTGCAGAAATTGCAAACAAATACAAATCAAATACTTTTTTTAGGGATGAGACATGAGTGGCCCACGTAATTACACCACACGAGGAATATATCTGTGTCTGTGTGTGATATATATATATATATATATATATATATATATATATATATGTGTGTGTGTGTGTGTGTGTGTGTGTGTGTGTGAAAATAGTGAATAAAAAAAAAATCTTTGAATCACAGCACGGCAAAATAAGTAACTTTATGCAGAGATATTTTTGGACAGACCAAGTTGAATAATTGGTTTTTAGTCATGCCACACAAAGTGATAAAGATGAAACTGAAACTGATAGCAGTTGCTGACAGGGACACTGTATGATCTTTGCTTGAGTAGTTATTGGAGTGGAATGTAACTGAGCTATGCTGCATTGACACAGCTCGACAAAATAAGTAATTTTTTGTGTTATGCAGAGATATTTTTGGACAGACCAAGTTGAATAATTGGTTTTTAGTCATGCCACACACAGCGATAGAGATGAGACTGAAGAAAAAAAATAACTTGGCTAGGATCACTTTAGATGCTCAGAAGTTAAACAAGATAATAATAAAAGATTGTAACCAGCCAGGAAATATAGAGGAGATAGTACACAACTTCAAGGAACTAACATTAATGTCCACCATGGACATAACATGTGGGTTTCGGCAAGTGCCATTAGTGGCAGAAAGCCAGCGATATACTGCATTATTGTTTGAGAGACATATTTAGTAATTCCAAATGGCACCCTTTGCGCTATCAGTATCGGTCCCAGCATTTGTTAGGTTATTGAGTCATGTGCTAGGGGCGAATCTAATGTGCAAGCTTTATGTAGATGACGTTCTCGTAGCAATGACATCATGGTGAGAGCACTGTAATCTTATCCATATGTAGATCATGTTTTTGTTAATTTTTAGATTGAGATGTATGTAGAATGTTTTGGAATGTCAGAAAGTGACCATCTTTGGGAAGCGCTCATTTCAATGTGTTTAGTGTTAAGTAAAACAATGTGATTTCATGATCATCGTTTTAAAGTAAAATTGTATGAAGTTGTGAATGTGAGTAGACTACTATGATTTCCTAAGGTTTTAAATAGTTGGCACTGCTACACCTCACGGTCTTTTCACGTGGATCTATCTCATGTGTTGGTCAGGGATATTGGTGGTGAGTCAGTTTGGCTTTCACCAGGTGTTGAACTTAGTTGCTGGGCAGCAAGCCAGTTGCACCATATCAACACTTTAAAATTTTATATGTTATAGAATTTAAGTAGATAGTGAATGTCTTTGTTTGTGTGACTCAATAACTTTAACTTTGCGTGAGTGGTAGTGATCACAGTGAATATTTTGCATACAGTGAAGCACCATCACCAAGCAAAATTTAATGTTAAGCAATAATTGGGACTAGGATTTTGGTTCTACTTTCATAGCTTATTTAATAGGAAACTCTGCCAAAGCTTGTTCGCTATTTGTGCAGTTTTAATTGCACTTAACTATGATCTTAATTATTTAACTTTAATGTGGAATTCCAAGACATTTAGCTCTTCATTTTTTTCCTTGTGCCTTTGTCCCCACACTGGTGTGGTTATTAACTGATTTGGCATGCTTAATTTAAAGGTTGATCAGATGTCCTTCCTGTCATCTCCTGGTAACCCTATGGGGACAGAGTATGTGTACCTCAGCTGTCTGCGTCTAGTGTTATTCATGTGGAGATGAGCAAAAGTTTTCTAAATATTTGTGAATTGTGTAACTGAGGTGGGATTTGGATACCAGTATGGTATTCACCTAGTAGGATGTGGGAAACCTCACCCAGGACGGCTGACACACCGACCCTCATTGTTAATCTGCTGGGTGGATTCGATCTGGGACTGATGTGTCTCCCCATTCCAGAAGGAACAATGTAACACACATGGCCATCTGGGCAGTTGGAAACCCGTACACATTAATTACTTGATATGTTTTGAGTGAACAATATATAATATTCAAACTTAACTTCACTACTGGGTTGACTACACTTTTATTTCTTTCCTTAACTTTTTTATTTATTTGTTTAATCATTTAATTTTGCAATAAATGCTGCATTTCAAACATGTCATCAGTATTTGCCTGGTAAAGTCTATGTTAGGCAGGTGGTGTTGTCACAGGTGTTATGTACAGCAGTGGGTGATCCGCCCCTGAGATTGTAAAGCCACACTTTATCTTCAGAGTCGTTCACCATCCTGAACTCCAATAAAATTCTGTAACTAATCGCAGAACTTTGATGCAACACTTTGTGAAAAATTTTTGTAATAGGTGCTGTAAGTTTGCAGTATGACAGTTCTTTTAATGGATTACATGTAGATGGGTCCTTTTTTTGTTACATTGCTGAAATTAAATGATTGTGTTAGTGGAGTACATCCAGAATTTTTTCCTATTAGACAGTACAGAACCACAACATGAAAGTAAGTGCTGTATATTTTGTGTGCCTAGGTGCTGAGAAAGTTTAATTCTACAGATGGTGTTAGCCTTCATTTGGTGGAGATAAGTCAGCACATGAGTAAACTGCAGGCTCAGGCCCTCAAATGTATCCAAACAAATGAAAGTGGATTACCGAATGAGAACATGGAGTACCAATCCGCAGTTACTACTGATGGAATAAGTGTGAAGTGGTACAGACAGATACAAGATGTACCACGTGGGTTTTCATGTATAATTGCTCACGAGTTTTTTGATGCCTTGCCTGTTCACAAATTGCAAGTAAGTATTACATTAATCATTACAGTCTGCTTCATTGTAAAATGAGTGTTAAATAGTGCAAATATTGGAAGAATGAAACTATATCTAGATGTAGCAGAGTCCTCTTTTCAGTTATGATATCAGCTGAACCATACAAGGAAAAAGGAGAAGTAATGTGTGCTTGACAGCACAGAGAAAGGGCAGTGCTGAAACTTGAGCTACCCAGTGTATTATGCGAAAGTCAATTACATTACGGGGTGTGGAGCACTGTTTGCAAAAGTAATTATGAGCATGACTGAAGCTGTTAACATGCTTGGCACAAATCATGAGGACACTCTCTTTAAAAAAACGAGAACGTTCATTGTAGGCTTCCTAAGATTACAAACCTGGGAAAAGTACTTAATGTGAGGAAGAGAAGTCAAATATACAGCAGTGGTGCTGGGAAATAGTGGTCATATCTCAGTTTGTTTGCTTTGAACTCTAAGACAAGAGATTTTTTTCTGGTTTTAATTGTTTCACATGTATAGAAGGCAAAATTAATTTATCAAAAAAAATCCTAGTTTTTATTTAAGATGGCATGTGGTTTATGCACCACTTAATATCCTGTCCAAAGGCCTTCAATTTAGTGACTGTGTTGTGCAAAGAAGGAATTCTATAAGTAGGCAATAAATCATTGCCTTTTTTTGCCACCTGCTCGAATTATGTTCCAAAGAACATCACAGCCTTGTGGCATAGTATCAAGCCAATTTTCACGCATCAACTCTGTGCATATGTTTTCAGTTGTATCGAGTGCAGACAAAGGAGTTGGCCAGTCTTGAAGAGCAATTTGCTCTAATCTGCAAAACTGTTCCTGCACTATTGCTGATGTAAATATTGAAGACTGGGCCTGCTCCTTCAAGAGTAGCTGTTGCACTGATGAGGTCATGCCTTTACTCATAATTTGAGTATATGGAGCAGCACTTGGTTGACTGCCTATACTCTGGAGCATTTTGAGTTCATGGAATGACATACACCCCCAAATTGTCACAGCAAACAACCACAGCAAAATGAACATATCTCGGATGAAACCAGATACCTTGTGGCCTGTCTATTTTTATCGGTTCATCGTTTGCTGTGGAAAATACTACTTTGTCAGGAAATATAAGATTTCACTAGTCATGTTTGTCTTTGTCCCTAGCAGATGCTAGCAGGTAGAGTTGATGCCCAGGGTTTAGCCTCTCTCTGCAAGCTGTGCACTTGCTTTGTAGGTTTTCTGAAGATGGCACCAAACTGTATCCACCAACCTAGGAAATGCAATAGGGGAGATCATCTAATCACATGTGGTGGTGTTTAATTTTTCCTCTCCCTCCCTCTTCCTCCCGTGGTGAGATATGGTCAACCCCCACCTGCCTCCTACCCCCAACACCCCAACATGTAAGGTTTTCCCTGTAGTCAGATAAAAGTACATAAAAATGAACGTTTTTAATTTGTTTCAAACATTGATTAAAACACTTTAATAAAAGTTGGCATGCAAATTCATGATGATCACAATAACATCGGCACTGTTTGCATTGCAGAATATCACAACTCACTTGCTGAAATGCAGTGATTTCAACTGATGCAGTGGGAAACTCCCCATATGAAGTCTCACACTTTTGTGGTACCTGTCTCAAATTGGGAAATCTGGAGCATGCACACATTCATTCTGTTCGGAGAGGCTATATACTCATGTTAATTTTATAAAACAAAGTGTTATCCATCATAATAATGTATATTCGTGAATTAAAAAGTTCACTTGAAATGCTCCCCCTTTAAATGAGATTTCCTGGGATTTTACCAGACCATGCCCCCAATTTTGAACTCACGTAATTAATGGACATCCCAATAGTGTGTATGAGCTGCACTGCATTTAAAAACAGATTTTGTCATGACATGTTCACCACTTCATTATTTTGAGCCAGTGATGGCATATTCTTATACAGGATTATATCCTGTACCAAATCATTTGGAAAGTACTTAATATGCAAGTGTGCAAACAGTTGATAACCACTTACACCTGTGTGAGCAATTTTCAACCCTTGGATGACAAAGTTAACAATTTGATAATTTTTCATGAAGGCTGCAGTGAGCTCAACATTGAAGTAGATAATTTGTTGTAATTATTAAAATTTAGCTTAAAATTCAAATGAATTTTATGTTTATTGTTATTAGATTACAGCAAAAGTAGATTTTAACCAAATAAAAAGTCACTGTAAAATGAACTTCCCCATCATTAAGTAGTAAGGTAATAAATAGTTTGACACTGAAAGAGCTTGTGGTCATTTGAAGTCTCATGTTACATATGAGCAGCAATTTGAAACAACTGTGGAAGCCTGGATGCACGATACTGGGGGGAAATGTATAAAGAGCTCTAATTAATAAAACATCACATGACATAAAATAATAAATAACGTGTGTGCTAACAGATATACTACTGGGAAATAGCAGTCACTCTACTGTCCTTTAGTTTTTCCCGTGTTCTTCAGTTTATAACAACAAACAAAGATCAGACACATTTCACTAATAACTCTCTTCCATATCTTCAGAGACTTTTTTGTGAAGCAGTTTGGTATACCCAGTGTACTATATATTGGCTGCTACTATAAGCAGTGGAAGTCAGATTTCAGCCATACTAAAATTTATATAAATTTAATTTTTCCGCCTCTGCTTTGGGATGTACTGCACCAGGAACAGACACATACATATGTTTCAAGGTTCGTGACAATTTTACTGAATAAGCCTTATGTTTTTGCTTCTTACGGAACACTTAAGTTGTTGTCAAACATTTGACCTCCTGAAAGCTAATCGATTAGAGAAATATCTGTTGTTTACATGACGTCACACTCGATCTGCCTCTCTTGACATGTCTCTTTATGGTGATACATACACGTCTGATCAGTTAGAATGTAATAAATTTCCTTGCGATGGGAAAGCTTCTGTCCATGAATCAGCACAACATTAGAAACCAATGCTCGTGCGAAACTCAGCTTGCTCTTTTCTCACATGATATACTATGAACTATGGATGAAGGGCAACACGCCATACACACTGTATGGCGGCTTGCAGAGTATATATATGTAGATTTAGGTATGGATGTAGATGTAGCCCTCACGAATGGCTTTTAGCAACATTGCGCTGGATGACTGTTGTTAATGTTTGCTATCACTTACCCATTTCCTGCCTTTCCTCGACAGTTTCCCTTGTAGTGTTATCCTCTTTGGTGAGTTAGTATCTATGTCCATGCTTTAAAAAGTTTTAAACCATTATTTTATGTCCCTGATGTGAAAAGTAACTTCCTGCCTCATAAATTATCATTGGTTCAGTGATCATAAGGCATTGTTGCATCCAAAATGGATGTGTTGTAGCTGGATACTTGTTCATTTTTTGTGTTTAAAATTGTCATAATAAAACCTGTTAGGAATCCCATTGGTGTTCATAGGGCTGTAGCCCAGCAGGACAGGTGTACTTTGCCATATGATTTCATATTGTCAGCATTATATGAGTTCTTCCACATGACTGGAACTTTTGCAGAAAAGTTGACCCCATGTGGCTGAGAACTTTTTTCTGCGTCTAGTTTCTAGTTATGGATTAATCTAATTTTGAGATTCTGAATTCAGAGGTGCAACCAGATTTTCTGTTTATTGTCACAGTTTGGAGACACAAAATAATAATAAAAACTATCCATTTTATTTCAATATGTGGTGAGTATTAATAAAATCTAAGTATGAGACATGTACTCAAACTCTTACATGAACCTCAAAATAGACATTATATTTCACAAAAAATCACACGTCATCAAAACAGTAATCATAATTAGAAATGTTAGTGTATTACAATACAAAGTTTAATGCCAATTTATTTAGAGAAATGGGACAAGAATGCTTTTACTTTGTAAAATCTCTCATCAATTGCTGTAAACGAAAACTATAAGTAATCAGTCATCATTGAAGGGTTCTAACATTCTTGCCAGTGATAGTGATCTTCTGTTGCAAGAATACCTTGGTAGAAGGATTCACCCTGTTCATTGCTAACAGCACCCAGGTTTATAGCAAAAAATCAGTGTGCAAATGGGAAAAAGTGTATGTTTAGTGACACCACATACTCCAGTTTTTGTAGTCATCTATAACAGTTCATTCGCTATAGAAGTGTAATTATCTTCTCTTGTATTGGCCAAAGAGCAACGAACAATGCCTTTGAAATATATCCAAGCATGCAATTCACAATAAAAGTAAACACAGCAGATAATTACTGAATGCCACAGCATAACTGACTTTAACTGCCACAGCAAAAACATGCAGCAATGTTCAATAAATAATGGTAAAGAATCTAGTAAATGATAGTATACTCACCTGTCATTGTAAAAATGAAATGCTTATGTGCTTTGCTTGCTGATGTGATGCCTTGCCTGCATAAGTACATTGTGTCCAAAATTAAAGCAACAAATACTATTCCCTTGTCCTGTGTGTAATTCATGATATAATTATACAAACTGTCAACAGATGTCCATACAGTCATGTTCTCCATGGAAGATTGCATTCCGATCAATGAACGACCATGCTAACAATGACATCAGGGCACCTATCAAATGGTGTAGAGTTCATCGGGTAGTCCCCACATCCACAATTGCTGTTTTCACAGTCACAGATGGTGCAGTATGGCACAGAGAAGATGCCTACCAGATTCTATGTGGTGAAGGGCCACAGGAATAATGGAAGCATAACAGTCACAAACGGATGTGGCCTGATGGCTTAATGTGAATCGTTATGTTGTTTCTCAAGTGTGGCAACAGTTTATAGAGACTGCAACTGTATCCTGAAGACCAGAGCAGAGCTGACCACGTGTGACATCAGAAAGAGAGGACTGTTATTTGGCTGTAAGGACATGACGGTACTGCCTTAATACTGCATGGAACTGGCATCTGACCTTGCAGCACCCACTGGGCATGTTGTATCAAGGTAAACGGTGTACGGAAGGTGTCAGAATAGTGGCCTTTGTTGTCGGAGACCTGCGGTATGTATACGAATTTTCACAGAAGGGAATATCTAGAGTGGAGTCATCAACATACTACCTGGAAAATTGAACAATGGGACAATGTTCCTTTCGCAGATGAGTCCCAGTTTGGTCTGGAGACTGATTCTCAATGGATTTGTGGAACACAATTTTGGGACCCAAACATTGTGGAAAGAGACAAACATAGAGGTGGATCCCTAATGGTGTGGGCAGGGATTGTGTTGGCCACTCTAACACCTTTTCAGGAAATTGTACAGGTGAACTGGCAAGGTTTAATGCTGTCAGATATCATGATGAGATCTTGGGGCTTCATGTGAGGTGCTGTGGGCCCAGACTTTATACTGATGGACGATAATGCTCGACCTCATAGAACAGGGGTGGCTGATGTTTTCTTTGAAATGGAAGATATTACACACATGGTGTTGCCTGCCCAGTCTCCCAATTTAAATCCCATAGAGCATGTCTGGGATGAAATAGGGATATGGGTTGCATCACATCAGCATCCACCAACCTCCAAGACTTGCGAGCAGCTCTGCAGGAATCACGGACGTTATTGTCTCAAAATGGGACTGATGACATCATTTAGAACATGCTCATCATTGTCAGGCCTGTATTACTGCCAGAGGTGGTCACACCCTGTACTGAGCACATTAACCAGTTGGCGGAATGTGTGTGCAAATCCATTAAGTTGTAAAAAGTGAAGAACATTTTTGTCTACCACTATGCATGTTGCAGCAGTTTATGTTCTGTATTCTTTACATTGTTTCTACTTTACTGTCAGCTGTTTATACTATTTTGTGGCAAAATAAATGCAACCTTGCAAAATTTCTGTTTATTGCTTTAATTTTGAACACCAATGAGGTTAGTGTATACTTGCACTCCATAAAACTAAAAGTAACTGAGGTAAGAACTATAATCAGTAAAGCAATGCAGCAATGTTAGATTTCATGGTGCCATCACAACAGATGTTGAAAGTGGCTTTCATGTGATGCAATGCTTGCTTTCCCATGTCAGTAAAGAGGACTGATGACAGAAATCTCACAGTTGTGATGGTCTGTTGCAAAAACCATTGACAAAATCCTTCCCATAGAGGGAAATATGCTGCTGATAATCCTTGCACCTATTGCAGGTGATAGTGATAGTAGCAGTTGTCATACAGGATACACATAATCATACTTACACCATGTTGCTGGGTCACACGCTTATAATAGGGGTTGTCTCAGTATTGTATACAACCCAGTCCTCCAAAGCTGCACATTCATCTGCCTGAAAGGACCCATGATCACACAAATGCCCAAAAAGGGCTTGAAATGCTGTGTTTCATGGTGGGTGTCTGTGAGGGTATGTGTTATGGTACAGCCATGCTGCCTCTCGACCACAGGGTGTGTGTGTGTGGAGGGGGGGGGGGGGGGGGGGGGGCACCAACTAATGGCAAAATAGCGTTACCTTTGGTTTTGAACTGTTGAACTGTGCTGTTGAACTGTGATAAATTGTTGACAACAAAGTGCATAATGAAGTAAATATGCTTTGAGCCTGCTGTCAGTGTGCACAACTGCTAAATAGTTGTCTGTAAGAGCATTTGTGTGGGTGTAAGTAGTGACCAGTGAAGCAATATGAATAAATTATGTACCAGCTTTTTTTTAAGATTTGGTTTAGCTTGTTTATAAATATGTACCCAGGGTGAACAGTAATAAAACCGACAAACTGCAAGGATTGATTTCTGACTGGAAATGGACGGAAAAAAGTCCTACGAAAATGTGTCCGAAAATGCATCGTTGCCACAATAGGTGGCACACTGACAAGTGAAAGTTCCTCTGACCACATGCCATGTGTTCCTTGCATGTTGCAGGTTGTGCGATTGATCAAGTGTATTGTAATGGCTTAGTATTCATGTCAAGAACAAGCTGAGATGGTGTCTGTGTATGGTCAAGCAAATGCAAATGGTCGAGGGGCGGGGAGAAAGGGGAGGCATAGTAAAGTATAAATCATTGTGTGTAGAAGAATACAATGAAGGTGGATATCTGTGCATAAAAATCCATCAGTGAAAGAAAACTATAATGTTTTTATACTTAGCTATGTGAGGTACAAACATGTAACTTTTTTGATGGTTACCTTGTTTTGGAGGGATTTGCCGTGTAATAATATTTTCCAGGTGATTTGTTAAATTAATTGAGCGGCATGATAATTTACATGAGTTAACTTTATTACTTATTTGTATGTTACAGAGAACTAAACATGGATGGAGAGAGGTACTTATTGATATAGACGTGTATTCTGATGGCAACAGATTCAGATATGTAATTTCCCGTTCACCTACACCAGCATCAAAACTTTTTGTACAGGTGTGTTAGTACTTTAGCTTAATCCTATGTAAATATAAAGAAGGTGTAAGCAGTATGAAACCAGTAAACTTTAAAAACTGAAGTAGACATAGATTACAGGCAACAAATAAAATTTTCGCAAGTGTTTTCAACAGTGTTGTATGCAGTAGTTTCCTACAAGAAGAAAGAGAAAAGTTAAAAAGCCAAATATCTTAAGAAGAAGGCCCAACACAGATAACATTGTCTAAAAACTTCTAATGAAATTATTGATTCAGGTCACTAATAAGAGAATGGGAAAAAAGCAGGGAGAAAATTATACAAAAGTAGATTAAAAACTATGTATAGTCAGTAAACTGGGTAAGTACACCAGATTTATTGAAAGTTGGCAAGGGCAAGAAAATAAAATGGGAAAGATGACTCACTGCGCAGAAAAATATAAACAGAAAAGAGATTGTGAATTACATTGTTAATATTAGCCAGTGAAGTATCCATGTATGTTTCATATCATTTCTTGGCAGGATGGGAGATAAAAGTTACTTTCTCAATGTTCAAGTATAATGAACATTACATTATTAGAGTGTGTGATCTCTGAATTGTGACCATCTACATAATAATACGTTCATTGTGTTGCACAATCATGTGCCACCCCTGCTGTAAGCTATTCCAGCTTGAATTTCTCCTGTTTTGCCATTATCGTCATTTCGTAATTTTTATGAAAAGTAATAAGTAGGAACTTCCTGAATTTGGAAACTTGTCTTTTGTGGGCAACACTCTGATTGGTTATTGCACCAAATGTCTAGCACAAATGGGAAGCCTACACAGATAATGACATTTTTATGAATCAAACAAGTAAATGCTAAAATAACTGTCAGAAGCAATCCAGAAGCACATTACAGGGGAGAAGAAACAACAAGATGGTATTAAAAATATTGATCTCCAGTTTCAAGTAATTTATCTGTAGATAAAACGGAGCACAAATCAGTGGATGAGATATTGGTTCATCACAACCTCAGCATAAAGAACCAAATTGTAGCCGTAAATAGTTAGTTCTCTAGTTTATTAAATGTGCGGGGATTCATTGGCATATTGTGACAAAGATCGAAATCAACAAGTCAGTCAGCTGTATAACTAGCTGTAGTGTTATAGTTTTGAGGGACCAGTGGAAATGACTAGGGTTCTTTTGAAATTGCACATTACATCTTTAGAGCTATAATTTAAATTCATGGATATGTTAGAATCTTGTTAAAGTGATCTGACATGATTATTTTTGTATGTGCTTAATTTTCTGCCTCCCCATTCATATCTTTTTTTTCTATGTATAAAAATGGAACTCCACAACAGAAAAATTTGCTGTCCTGTTATTAAATTCTCTGATTCACTTTTCATTAGCTTACTTTGGATTTTCCTTAAAGTCTTATCTTTATTTGTTCAACTTAACTACAACAATTTTTATATTAACACAAGTATTATGTATGATTTTCTAGCCTGAAGAGAAAAGGGATCATTTAGAAGTGTGTCCAGCTGCCGGTGTTATAGTGGATCATATTGCATCACTTTTGGAAGAGGAGGGTGGCTTTGCTTTGATTGGTGATTATGGGCACAACGGCGAAAAAACTGACACTTTACGGGTAATCTCCCTCAAAATATATAATCTTTCTAGCATAAGGGGCCACACATGAGTGTGTTGTATCTTTATTCATTCCTTTTTATCATTTGCTGTACAACATGTACATGATGTTGGGCAAATCATTTTTGATATTATGAAAATGATGCCAAGATGGAAAACTTACTGGAAATAATGAGAGATGTGTTACATGATGATGATGGTGAGATAACACAATAATATTCATATTTAAAATATGCAAGACTGCTTAAGTAGATTTAATCATTTAATTGCATCACTCATGCATATATTCATATCAAATCTGTACTCATCCCATGTTCATATTGTATAAGTACATCAAGAGTGAACCAAGACTTTACAAGTCTCTTATGTTGTTTATCAGGGGATATTTGGATACAACTGTTATTCTCTTTCGTGTTACAGTTGTGAATGGTGGAAATAAAGAACGCCTGTTGATAAGCATCCATATGATATGGAATCTGTCTCATTTCATGTTCAGAGTATTTGTTACAAGATGTGTGAGAGGAATCAATATGTTCGTTGACTGTTCTAGGAACATGCACTCTCAAAATTGTAGCAGTAATCCACACCATTATGCATAATGCCTCTCTTGCTGCATTTGGGACCAGAGTCAGATGAGCATCACCATGACACTCTTGTGCTCACCAAACTAACCTGTGAAGAAAAACGGTGTTCTTCTTTGGAATGTCTGTTTCCTCTATTGATTCCATGTGGTAAGGGTCCCAGGCTTTAGTGTAACACTGTCATATTGGTCAGATGAGAGTCTTTGTAATCTACCTCTTTCTTCGGTGGATCTCACTTCCTGAGGATTCTTTCTATGAATCTCACTGGGTTATGTGGAGGCTCCACTGCCATCCTTGTACCAAGTGTTACTCCTCACAGGCCTTCCTGCATTTTTCTACAGTTTTGTAGTGCTGCAACTTCCCTTTATAAAACATCATCATTTGTGAAGAGCCTAATGGAGTTACCAGCCTTTTCCACCAGATAATTTACATACACAGGTGTGGAAAACTTAAGGATGAAAGTAAATTTCACATTATGTGTCATTGCCGGGTAACATAGCTCAGTGAAACCTGGACCATACATAGAAAGAATTCACAGCTGTGTAATACAGAAGGCAACTGAAAGAAATGCACAGTGAGATGAACAGAAATGACACTTTTATTTAAAGATAACAATCACACGGAAGCCATTATAATTTATGGACATCGCAAATTGCGGGGCATGGTTCTGAATAGGTTGTGTGATCACCACAGGTGGCAATGCATGCTTTGCAATGTGCTCCCATGCTGGCTACAAGGTTGGCAAGGAGCTCCTACGGTATAGAGCATTCTATTGCTCCAACAGCATGGTTGACAACTGGTAATTGGTGTTTATGGATCTTCTGCAGTATGTCTCCCCAATGCATCTCACACATGTTCTATGGGATTTAAGTTGGGGGAATGGGCAGTCCACTCCATTCACCAAACATCCTGTTATTCCAAGAGGTGCTCCACCTGCGCAGTTTGATGCATTGTGCATTGTCATCCATAAACATAAATTCAATGTGGAATGCACCTCGGAAAAGATACATATGAGGAAGGAGTACAGTGTCACAATAACGTTGACCAGATAGTGTATCCTGACCAAAGTATTGGAGGTCAATACACCCCTTAAACATTGTGCCTCCCCCACCATAATGCCTGAACCTCCAAAACAGTCATGTTCAACAATGTTCCTGGCTGCATTATGTATGCTCATATGGCGAGAGGTGGAAACATAGAATGCACCTAGGAACATTGTTGAGCTTTGTCTTCCAAATGCGAAAATACAGAGGAGAAATGATCACCATAATAAAATAAGGGAAATCAGAGCTTGTACGGAAAGATATAGGTTTTTCATTCTTTCCCCATACTGTATGAGATTGGAACAATAAGTGAATTGTGAAATTCGTTCAATGCCAGGAACTTAAATGTGATTTGTAGAGTATCCATGTAGGTGTAGATGTAGATGTTGATCGTTTTGGCGGTTCAGGTGTTGTGGAGTGGGGAGGCATAATGTTACGTGGGCATACTGACCTCCTGATCTTTGAACACAAAACACTCACTGATCAGCTTTATTGTGACACTGTACCCCTTCCCCATGTGCACCTCTTCAGGGGTGCATTTGGCCCTGATTTCATTTTTCTGAACAACAATGCACCACTGTATCAAACTGAGCAGGCAGAGGACCTCTAGGAACTAGAGGATATTCAGCGAATAGACTGGGCTGCCCATTCCCTTGCCTTAAATCTCATTGAGCACGTGTGGGATGTATTGGGGAGACTTCCTGCAGCACATCCACACATACCAATGACCATGCACCAGTTGTCAGTTATGCTGTTGAAGGAATGGAACACCCCTACCACAAGAACTCCTTACAACCATGTGGCTAAAGTGAGAGCATGTTGTAAAGCTATCCTTGGTGATCTCACAATCTATTGAGTACCATGTCTCACCATTTGTCATGTGCAGGGAACCATCATAAATCATGGTGACGGTGCACTTATTGTCTATAAATCATCCAAGGCAAAGAAACATTAGGTGTATATATATAGTCACAGGGCAGCTCTATAAAATAAATATGGTAACACATTGTAGAGCAATAAATATCATTTACATACATTGGTAGTACTTAACTTTTGTGGTAGCCCGAAGCATGGCTTTTGATGTACTATACCTAACACAATTGATAAGAACTGACTATTGAAAGTGTTCTGTTGGCTTTGCTGTCACTGGCAGTTTATAAGAAAGTCACGATAACTGTTTGTAATTGAGCTTGAGACTTGGAAGCTGTGAATGGTCCAGGCTATGAGCATACACTGACTAGGCAAACTGCACATATCGTCAGTAACTAACTGGATCTGCCATAATTGCATAACCTGGTGGAACTGCTGGATCTGACAGAACTGAACGAATATCAGCAGTGCATTTTGTTATGTCCCACTTGACAGAAGAATGTCCATCAGCACCTCACTTTGTGGAAGCAAAGTAGTTCTAATTGCCAGCACTCTCTGTGGCAGCTGACGACACTGTCAGTGGATGGATATGATGTGTTGATGGGCTCGTGGTGGAAGCAAAATGTAGTTCTGTAATGTGAGTACCACCTGAAGGCAGTTGGTCAGAACTTAGGGGCCTCTGGCATGTCGTGTGCGTGGTGGCATCCCCTTGTAGTATTGCTGTGTACCACTGGCTATGTTCACAGCATGTTCATTATGTGTTGGGATGTTGTTACTCAGTGTTACTATTAATTCAGGACAAACATCCAGTGTACAAGAAAACTTGTTTACTGCTATAGTTCATTAACAGGCTGCACGTTAGTACTATCAAATTTTACACTGCTTGACAGGGCAGCATTAGAATAGGGATATGGCAGCACAATAAGAAATAACAACATTTATTAGCAATTGTGATACAGTGTAGTACTTAACTTTGGTAACAGTGTGATGCATGGCACTAGACATCCTATACTCACATTGAAATCTAAATAACCTTGTTGTCTCTTGGCAGTCTGTGATAGTGTCATAATAACTGAAAGTAATTATTCAGATATATGTATTAGACTATGTCTGCTGCTCAGTAAACAGTGACTGCTAAGTTGGAATGTAAGCTTCAGAATGGAATTTGTGGAAATGTCACCTGTAGCATAATTCCAGGAACTGTACTTCAGCAGTGTGTCATCTTTTCTGCCTGTCAGAGGAAGGATTTCCATCTCCGCCGGTAGTAGATGGAATCAAAGTAGTCTCTGATTGACAGCAGTCTCTTCAGTGGTCAGCAACATTATCAATGGATGAGTATGATCCTCGATGGATGTGGCATGGAAGCAAAAAGTAGTCAGGATTCATGAGTGCCATCTGGAGGCCGCTGCATGGAACTAAGAGGTACATGGCAAGTGGTTGTGCCCGTGTGGTGGTAGTCTCTCATGGTATTTGTTGTGTACCCCTTGAGCCTGGTGTACTACGTCCCTCTCTCTTGAACCGGGCAGTGAATCAGACCTGATGAAGCCAACTGACTTCATTAGCACCCTGCTTTCTTGCTTGCCAGTGTGCATATTTGGTGGGTGCACATATTTTGCTGCCCCCAGCATTCATGTGCACCACCATGAGAAAACTGCTCAAAACAACAGTGAGGGAGCAGAGCATTTTGACATCAGCCTGGTCTGAGATGTGAGGTGCGACATTCACTTCTGTTGGTTCATCACTGGCAGGGTGCAGCTGGGCCACACTGCTTGAGGTGGGGGTGGGGGGGTGGGGGGGGGGGGGGAGGCAGCTGCCAGCTTCATCGTCAGGTTCGTCAGATGGCTGGCTGTGTACAGGTCTTCTGACTGTGTAAAAGAAAATATCCTATGAGTTCTATATGCATGTGAGTGGAGTGTGGCTTGATTTAATTTTTATGGTTGCCACTGTGTTTGAACATTTACCAGCTGTAGAAGTTTGGAACAGGATTTTTCCTACAGGTGGTGCTAGCCATCACTGTAGGGCCCATGAGACCAAGTCTGCAATGCCATCTGTTTTCTGTAACAGCTGACGACGAATGTCAACACACAGTAACTCAAGTTCCATACGTTGGTATCTGTTTCAAGCCCGTGTACATGTTGAGTTTTGTGCCTACCAACTACAATTTGCATACAGCATTGGTTGTCTGTTATCATTTGAAGAAAACTGCTGCCCTTGGGGAAACACAGTGTTCTGAGTGGTTCGAAAAATTCAAAAGTGGAATTTTGACGTGAGAAATGACGAGTGCAGGAAACCACCAAAAAGTTCAAAGACTACGAATTGCAGGCCTTTCTGGATGAAGCTGACACTCAAACTCAACAGGAGCTCGTCAAACAATTGAGTGTGGCACAGAAAGCCATTTATCTTCAGTTGAAAGCTATGGGAAATGTGCTTCCGCATGAACTGAATGAAAGACAGCAAGGAAATCGAAAGACCGCTTGTGAAATACTGCTTGCCAGATACAAAAGAAATTCATTTCTCCATCAAATAGTGGCAGGTGATGAAAAATGGATATATTTTGAGAATCCTAAGCATTGTAAATTATGGGTGAATCCAGG
Source organism: Schistocerca gregaria (assembly GCF_023897955.1). Classification (NCBI taxonomy): domain Eukaryota; kingdom Metazoa; phylum Arthropoda; class Insecta; order Orthoptera; family Acrididae; genus Schistocerca; species Schistocerca gregaria. The sequence goes on along the minus strand of NC_064931.1, from coordinate 519,700,067 downwards.
CAAACCATTGATATCCACTGAAAGACCAAATCACTTTGGAGAAAAGACAATGCTCTGTGTTTGGTGGGATTAGAAGGGTGTCATCTATTATGAAGTGCTAACACCTGGTGAAACCATTAACACTGATCGCTACCAACAGCAAATGATCAATTTAAATTGAACATTACATGAAAAAGACCAGAATATGGAAAAAGGTAACACACAGTCATACTGCTCCATGATAATGACCCATCATACACAGCAAAATGGGTCAGGGAAATGATTGAGGCATTCAGTTGGGAAACACTAGGGCAAGCGGCATATTCTCCAGATTTGGCTCTGTGCAATTACCATCTGTTTGCATCACTGGGACATGCTCTCGCTGAACAACACTTCAATCCATATGAAAATGTACGAAAATGTCTTGCTGACTGGTTTGCTTCAAAAGAAGAACTGCTTTTTAGCGTGGCATTCATAGCCTGCAGGAGAGGTGGGAGAAATGTATAAATGGCAATGGAGATTATTTTGAATAAAATATTGTTTACCAGTTTCAAACAACAGACGTGTAATTATTTGCAACCAAATTCCGATTTTGTACTTCTATACCTGGTAATTTGAAACATGACATTGATGAGCGGCTCTATGACTATGCCTGGTAGCCAGGTCCTTTTTCCTTACTTGTACGTTAAAATGAGTACCGGATCATTAAAAAAAAATCAGCTGTTGTTAAAGCTTGGCTTGTGTATGCACGAATGACTTAAAAATCGACATCAGTGTTCAGTATGGTTTTCCATGGAGTTTCTTAGCTGAAGATTGTGCATTGTGTGGAGTGGCTGTGTACTGAGAGAGGAAGATCAAAAAGCATTGTCTTTATTGCACTGTTGAACTTTGTCATTTGTGACTTGAAAGTTTTATGAATCTTTCAGCAAGTCCATTGACCTCAGGACGAAACTGTGCAGTTCTGAAGTGTCAAATGCTATTGGTTTCACAAAATATTTTAAACTCCTGTGGACAGAACTGTGTGCCACTGTCAGTGACAATAGATTGTGGCAAACCTTCAACAGGAAAGACCTTTGAGAAGACTGAAATAGTCTTTGTTGAAGGTGCTAACGACAAGTGTATCATAAGTGGAAAGTTGGAGAAAGCATTGATGAGGATAGGCCAATTGCTTCCTAAAAAGAATACTGCAAAATTAGTCTGCAGACATTACCAGGGTTCTGCTGCCTGTGGCCATGGAAAATATTGTTGAGGCAGACATAAATGGCATTTAGCCAGCATCATTTTGATGTCTTTTTCAACATTTTTTCAGTAGCAATGCACTCTGGCAATGCATTTTCTATGAACTGTGCCCCACTGGCATTGATTTAAGCACCACAAGGATAACCACTCGCGTCTTGCCTGATTCCGAATACACCACACTGACACCTTCATACATTTAATCTCTGGTTGATTAAGTAACTTCTTATTATTAGGCCATTCCATTTGAATATAATGTTTAATCTTAGACAAAAGAAAATCTTTAGACACAAGTTTGCCAGTTAAATTGGTGTTTACTGGGAGATTTTCCACAGTTTCTTGATTACTGATATCTACTGAAAAACAAACAACAGCTGGTGAGTCAAACTGTGAATAGAATTTAGTTGTTGTGATTCAACAAAAATAGTTCCCAGCGCTGCAAATGTTGAGCTGTCCATGTAGAAACTGTATTGTTTGGTCCAAATATATCCCTAAAGGTATATACAGTGAAACCTCTATATAACGTTTTTCAAGGGACCACAAATTCTGAACACTGTATAGAGGAAAACACTATAAAGAGGAAGGCTTCCAAATAATAATTATAGAGCATTACTTAAGATAGGGATACCACTAATCAGCTTTGACAAATGGTGCCATAGATGACATTTTAAATTTTCACAATACCATAATATGATATTCATTGCAAATGATCAATGTATAAATGATTAGTTTTTTTGTAAATAAAAAATGGGGCCCAGTCGGTGGATGGGTGTAAGTAAATGGATCAGTTTGTACTGTAAAAAGTTATAACAGATTCTTAAGATATGATATCGTTGTCCAAAGCTGACAGGTGGTATTCCGTTCTTCAGTTGACCCACTTATAGAATAAGAGCCAAATTTTGTTTATGATATACTGCACATATTACATAAAAACAAAGTAAGTAGTGCAGATTAAAAAAGAATTAGTTGCAAAAAAATTACTTTAATAATTAAATTATGGAATGGAACTTAAGTTTGAACAAAACTCTAGGAACCTATGCAATCTGAAAATCACATACCTATGATTTTTTTTAAATATTCAAGCAAGCATGTTTGTTTCCTATTTCTCCTTGACTGTATGGCAATCATTTATTGCTCGTTCTGTCCTCAAGTCTATGGGCCATCATATATCTCCTGAATGTTTCAAAGGCTTCAGCTGCCTTAGGATATGAGGGCACAGGGTCATCTACCTTGTCACTGTCACTTTCACTTTCACTTTCAGTACCACTATTATTCTCCAAGCTTCTCTCTGCAGTCAGCTCCTCAATACTTTGTACTCCTGTAGCTGCCACGTTGTCATCCATAGCCACTAAGTCCTCAAAAGTAACAGAATCACTCCCTATTAATTCCTGAAACTCTTGCAGATCACTTGCAACAGCTTCCACAGGAGCTGCCATCTCATTCTCACAGAATCCGCTTTTGTGAAACAGTTTTTAATAGTTTCAGCACTGACTTCCCTCCATGAGTACATAATTAAATTCATTGCATGTAAAATATTCAGCTTCAGTTGTGAGCTCTGATGGCTTCCCGGTTTCCTTTGGTCCATCAAATTCAAGGCTTCTTTTTTTTTTTTTTTTTACAAGGGCTGTCCTATATTTAACCTTAAGGGTGTGTACTATTCCCAAGTCCAAAGGTTGCAGGTGGCTGGTGCATTTGGGTGGCAGGAAAATTACTTTCACATTTCTCAGAAAGGATACGTCTGGTGGATGTGCTGCACATCTATCCACAAACAGCAGCACTTTTCTTGCAGCACTCCACATTTTGGCATCAAATTCTCTGAGAAAACGTAAAAATACATCACTCGTCATCCATGCCTTGCCATTGTTTGTGTATTTGCACAGAAACGTGGAAATGTTTTTGAAGCACCTCGAAGTTTTTGGCTTCCCGATAACCAAAGGTTTCAGTTTTTCACTGTCATCGGCATTTGCACACAACAAAACAGTAAGACGTTTCTTGATCTTCTTACCACCATGGCAATTTTCCCCACGAAAAGTAAATGTCTTATCCAGCATTAAATTGAAAAAACATGCCGCTTTCGTCAGTGTTATAAATGTCACCCACTTTGTAGCCATGTATCAGATTAGGGAGAGTCTGCATCCACTGAGTTGCAGCTGGTTCGTCCACACTTTTACTTTCTCCACATTCCGCTTTGTATACACCACCATGATGCTGTCATCCACTGGATGCCTTAAAATTTTCCATTCCTAACTGCAGTGATATTTGAAGCACCTTCTCCTTCAGAATAGTTAAGTTTATAGGAATGTTTGCAGCACGTGCTTTCTGAAACCAAGTTAATAAAACTTCCTCCATTTCATCGTAAGTCGAGGGTTTCACACGCATACGTTTCGAATTTCCACAATTCTCAAACCCTTCCATTATCAACGATCTGTTTTCATAGTAGTGTTGAGTGTACCAGTTGAAATTGTTTCGCTAGCTCCACGTGACTCTCACCAGGAGATGCCTCCACTTTCTTTAATAACAAAAAACTTCTCTTCCACAGAAATGTTCTTCCACTTTTCACTCATGTCCACTGATAAAAGCTTTTTTTTTTTTGTTAAAAAAAAGGTTATATTGAAGACACACTCTCACTAGACACACAAACTGTTTGCTGTGCAGCTCACACAACACGCTATGAATACAAAGCATTGACTGAAATGGCACCAAAAAGATCGCAAGCAGAATGTGCATCACATATCATGTGACCAGGTTCTGCCACTGACATGTGAAATACACTGAGCACGGGCTTTCTGAGCCGGTGCAAATTGTGAATCCACAGAACGGAAAACTGTGTGTCTACATCCAGTCACTTAAACGTTATAAAGAGGTAAATAATTGACCAGGGTTCCAAAAATATGAGCATTACATGGAGGAAATTGTAATATAGAGGAAACTCAGTAAAGAGGAAAATTTAACATTGTTTATATGGGCTTTTAGTAGGGACCGAAAAAAATGGATGTAATGTAGAAGGAAACATTATATGGAGAAACGTTATAAAGAGGTTTCAATGTAGTCTGTGAGGAGGACAAATTTACATTCATAAATTTAATCATGATATTTCTTGACTGCCTCTTTCTTAATTTGACTGTGATTTCTTTGTGGCACTGTTAGACTCTTTTGAAGTGAAAGCTACTGGTCTTTCAAAACCACAATGCTGATGCAACAGAATGACACCTGTGCCATAACTTGAAACATTTGCAGCAATTGTGAGAACTTTGACTGGATCAGATGTCAGAAGATATTTGGCATGAAGCAAATACTGTTTTAATTTGTGAAATGCACAATGACATAGACTGTTCCATTTCCACTTGGGGCCTTTATGTAACAACTTGATCAGTGGTTCACTGGTGGAAGCTGCACAAGGGAGAAACTTCCAGTAACAATTTTTATTTGTCCAAATACTGAACATAATTGCTTGACATCCATGTGGGGGTTGGCAGATTTTTAATAGCATCAGAATGGGGCAGCATTGGCTTGAGACAGTATGTGTCCTAAGTATTGTACTTCATGTTGAAAGAAGATCCACTTGCCTTGTTGTATTCCAAATTTACCAATTTTATGATTTTGGAAACAGAAAAACAGATTGCAAATTCTGTAAGAGTTCCTATGGAGTTGTGCCTGGCTCACTTAAATTGTCAAGGAACTTTCCAGATTAATTGTTCTAAATATTGCTGAAACAAACTTGGTGCACCGACTATTCCAAAGGGTAACCATTTGTAGTAGTAGAGACCAATTGTAATATTTATCACCAAAATCCGTGAGTGTCCATGTCCAAAGGGATTTGCAAATACAGTTCTGTAAGATGCAGCTTGGCGAAGTCCACACCACCAGCTAATTTTGACATCAATTCTACCAGCTTGGGAATAGGATATGAGGCAGAAATAGACTGAACATTGACCATTGCTTTGAAATCTCTTCAGATGGATAGTGAGCTGCTCGGTTTCTGTACAGCTATGACTGGTATTACCCATTGGCTGCTGGTTATGACTTCTGTAACCTCATTCGGTTCGAGAAGGTCAAGCTCCTGCTCTACTTTATTTTTAAACACAACAGGAATGTTGCATGCTTTGCAAAAATTTCGGCACTGCATTCAGCTTCTATGTAATGTAAGTCTCATAACCTTTGATATTGCTTGTTGCTTTGGAAAAATATCACCAGAAAGTGATCCAGATTTTTGAGCACCATCTGGAAGCTGGTGCTCAAAACCGAGAGGCACTGGGTGACTGGTTTTGCCTGTTTGGTGGCCGCCTCATGCGGTATTTGTTGTGTCCTTCTTGAGTCTGATACACTATATTTTGCAACTATTTGGAACTTCATTAAATGCCTTCTGGAAGGCAAGGAATGTGGCATCAACCTGGGTCTCATGGATTAAACGAGTGAATCAGGTATTGCAAAGTCATTGTTTCTGTGATCTGTATTGATTCCTCTGGAGGAGATTTTTGCTTTCCAGAAACACAATCATAGATCATGTTCGCTGGCCAGCTTGGCCGAGCGGTTCTAGGCGCCTCAGTCTGGAACCGCGCGACGCTCTGGTTGCAGGTTCGAATCCTGCCTCTGGCGTGGATGTGTGTGATGTCCATAGGTTAGTTAGGTTTAAGTAGTTCTAAGTTCTAGGGGACTGATGACCTCCAATGTTAAGTCCCATAGTGCTCAGAGCCATTTGAATGATTTTTTGAATAGATCATGTTCCTCAGTCGGACAGCAGATTGATGTCAAGTATATAGTCTTACAGTTTTGTACATCTGTTTGGTGACTCTTCTCAAAACTGAAATGAATTGCAATTTTTTCAATTGCATGGAAAGGTTTGTATCAAGCAAGGTGATTTGGTTGTAAGACACCAGACTTGCTTTTGGGAAGGTGGTAACTTAGTTTCCTGTTTGGCTGTATAGATTTAGGTTTCCTGCGGTTTCTTTAACTTAAATAGTGGAAATGCCTTGATGGCTTCTTTGAGAGGATGTAATCAATTTTCTTGCCCATTCCAAGCTTAACATAGTAAATTTAATTTTTCTGCTCCATGAAGGTAATTCCAAGCATAAGACGAATGCTGTTATCCCTCATGTTGTTACCTATGTGTGCCTCAGCCTGATTCAGGTAATGAGAGATTGTTTATAGCAGCAGCATATCATTAGCTTTGTAAAATTTTCTTGTAAAAAAATTATAGCACCTGCTTCGGGAATATTGCTTGTGAGCCGTCTACAACATCTTCCTCTTGTGAGCTCCCTGAATCTATAGTGTCTTCTGATGAAGATATCAAATACTTCCTCCATGTAATTCACTTGTAGAGATGGACTGTCCAGGTTCGTGCTCACAGTATTGCAAAAGAGGCAGAATAATTGATGGTATTGCTGTGAGTAGCTCAAAACCTACTGGGTATGTGTTGTCAACTAACATTGTTAAGGCCTCTAAAGGCTGGAGTGCTGTCAGCTGAAAACTGTAGTAAGGATAGTGATGTAGGTTTTACCTTAGCTGGCTCTGAAAGAGATTTCACGCCCATCGGTTCCAGTGAACATAGATGTTGCTGGACTGACAAGGTGTGGCATTACTTGAGGTGGATGACCTTGACCAGATAGTAGTACTGATGGAGACAGATGATTGTCTCTTAGTATGCAGCTTATTTCTATGGCAGATGTTGTTCTTACTGTGATATGGGTGGAAGCACAAGTATTGCTTCTCAACTATCAACTGTATCAAAGGGCTGAGTAGCATCCATTGTTGACACATGTGCTATGTTTCTGCTTATCAAAGTCAATTTGTATGAATTCAAGAAAAGAGTTAATGCTGCCTCAATTAATGACTTGTTCATGCATTTTATCATTTGCTGCATAAATGTCCTTACTGTCCTTTGTGCTTTTCATTTCAAGTGTGGGTAGACAAGTGAGTTGTCAGGCATTCAGTTCCATGTTACTGTCCATTGTGGTTTGCATTTAGAGTGTGGGTAAACATGTGAGTTATTGGGCATTCAATCCCATTTCAGTGATAGAAAACTTCAAAGTAGCTCATCATGAAATGTAGCCTCATCTGATTTTAGGGTATGTTAGACCTATCCTATTGTGAAGATTTTCTCTGTACAATGGCCTCTGTGGTGTGAAATATCATAATATGTATTATAAGTTGGAAGTTTGCCATGTTGTTCATAACTAGCAACATGGGCTGGCATAATTTCTGTGTATTTAGTTGTAGGACTCTTGGAGTGTTAACTAGGGAGAGAAGCTTTTTGACTGTGAGCCCAGGTTTTATTTCCATAACTGATAACAACATACTGCACACTCTCTTTCAGCACATGAGGGTCACATCATGATTGTTATTGCTCTATAACCTCAATGGTAAAGGTAGAGTACTCTTCCCAGGAGAGCTTATTGTAGTCTGTTGCCAGATGGATGATACCATCCTTTGTGAATGAGCTTTACTGCTGTCTGCAGTGTGGGCACTTGCTGTGCTTGGCTGTATAGGAAACTCACATATTGCACATTATTTGTCTGCGTCCAATGCACATTATTTGTCTCTGTCCATTTGGAAGCATATGACTTTCTGGGAATCATAGTTGTGACCCAGTTGCAATATTGGTTGACCAGTGCTTCTTTCTCAGTTTGAAAAAGAATTAATTTAGACATGACTCAAAGTTTTGGATGAAATGTAGTGGGTTATTGTGATTCACTAGCATTTTATTTGGCAAGACTGCTCCTGTACCATGTTGCGGAAGCATCTGTTGTTAGAATTAAATGCTTGCCTGCATATAGTGTTCAAGGATAGGTCCAAATTTGAGTTTTGACTTTTGTGAGTGGAGAGGTGTATCATATTCTGTAGGGCATAAAAGGCAGACTCATTTTCCTTCATTTATTTACAGAAAATAAGATTTGTTCTGCATTGAGTATGAATTTTTGACATTAGTGTTCATTGCTCTTCCTTCAGATTTTTACAAACAGGTAATTTGTAATTTTCTGTCCTTTTAACTTGTTTAGCCAATTTTGATATGTATATGCCCTATTCTTCATCATTGGCTTGGGAGAATTTAAAGATAAAATAAGGTAAAGTTCTGCATTCTGGCCCTACATGGGCCAATGTGGCCCAACCGACTGCTGTATGCTAATAGTGTCATTGGAAGTGGTATGGAGGGGCATGTAATCAGCAAACCACTCTCCTGATTGTTGTTGGGTTTCTTGATCTTGGAATCACTACTGATTGGTCAAGAAGCTTCTCAGTTGGCCTCACGAGGCTGAGTGCACCCTGTACCAGTCCTCCCACAAAGGAAAAATCTCTGGCAGTACCGGGAATCAGACATGGAACTCCCACATGACAGTCAGCTGCACTGACCACCCAGCTACGTAGGTGGCCTTCGGGAGAATTATACCTATTAAATTATATTTGAGACGGGGCTGTTCAACAGTGACAAATAATATAATTCTTCGGGCTTTCCCAGAGATCTAATGACATCTTGGGTTGTTGGGTGTTCTTCCAGATATCAGTGCTGTACTTGCATGAAACTTCCTGGCAGATTAAAACTGTGTGCCCGACTGAGACTCGAACTCGGGACATTTGCCTTTCGCGGGCAAGTGCTCTACCATCTGAGCTACCGAAGCATGACTCACGCCCTGTACTCACAGCTTTACTTCTGCCAGTATCTCGTCTCCTACCTTCCAAACTTTATAGAAGCTCTCCTGCGAAACTTGCAGAACTAGCACTCCTGAAAGAAAGGATATAGTGGAGACATGGCTTAGCACAGCCTGGGGGATGTTTCCAGAATGACACTTTCACTCTGCAGTGGAGTGTGCGCTGATATGAAACTTCCTGGCAGATTAAAACTGTGTGCCCGACCGAGACTCAAACTCGGGACATTTGCCTTTCACGGGCAAGTGCTCTACCATCTGAGCTACCGAAGCACAACTCACGCCCGGTACTTACAGCTTTACTTCTGCCAGTATCTCGTCTCCTACCTTCCAAACTTTACAGAAGCTCTCCTGTGAAACTCCTGCAATGGCTGACTTTGTCACCTGACATAATCAGGTGTGCCTCTCATGTTCTGTGCACCTGATATCCACTGCTCTTATTGTCTGGCCAATGTAGGACATGCCACATTGACAAGGTATGTTATAAATTTCTGGTTTCTGTAAACCCAGGTCATCTTTAACACTCCCCACCAGTCCCCAGATATTGCTGGGTGGACAGAAAACATACTTGATATTGTGTTCATGGAGGATCCTACTGATTCTGGCAGAAATAGAACCATCATATGCCAAATCACCCACGAGCACTGCAACAATCCAACAATTTGGCTTCACTGTCATCTTTCACCGTCCATACAATCCCAGTGACCACGTACAATTTTCATTTGTTTCCAAAACTTAAGAAAACACATTTGAGGACTTCACTTTGATAGTGATGAAGCAGTGCACGCAGAGGTGAGGTTGTACCTCCATCAACAAAGTCAAACACTCTACAGAGATGATATCGATAAATTGGTCTCTTGCTGGGGAAATTTGTTTGTTGGCAGGGTAATTATGTTGAGAAATAACTATGTAGACATAAAGAATAAAGATGTAGAATGTTAATAATGTTTATTTTGTTTAAAACGCTTTAAGAATTTTCACTTAAAAAATTTGTAGGCATTATTTTTTAGCACACCACCACATAAGTACTTTTTTATGAGTGTTGGACAGAGGGCCAGATGTGACTTTACTGAAGGAAGTATCCCGGCATATGCCTGAAATGCTTTAGGAAAACCACAGAAAACCTAAATAGTTAGAAATCTTATAATGTTTCTGTCAGCTCAGTGTTTAATTGAACACACATTATAAAATTATTTTGTAGTGGCTATTTCACACTGAACACCACTCATATACTAACATTTTCATGGCCTGCCCATGGATTTATTTATTTATGTATTTATTTGTCTCAGTACTGTATTATCTTTGACTATTTAAACGAATTCACAAGCCATATTAGCCATACAGTGAACTACTGTGCTTATGCAACAGCATAAGTACTTATTGAGTTACATGGCTGTCTTCCAGATCTCATTTTACTTTTATTAGTGATGATATCTATGTGCTGGAGGCTACTCATACTTATATACTTGTATTTATACTTATCCCATCTTTTGTGTTCAACTTTGGTGACCCTTTTTTCACACCCTACAATCACATGTGGACTATCTTAGTGACTGCACTATTTGTCTCTGACAGGAGGCTTCTTATAATTACCATGACAATCTACCATATAAACAGGTTATTTAAGCCACTGTAGCTTACCACATCCTCAGCTGTGCTCATTCAGATGTGGAAACTATGTTTTAGCTATGTACTTGTCAAGGGAACCATCCACCACTTAAGGAAACTGTGGAAAACCTGGATCTAAATACCCAGAGGATGATTTGAACACTGGTTCTCCTGAATGCAATTCCAGTTTATTGATCACAATTCTCCCTCGCTTGATTTCCTATTTCCATGTTGCAGATTTCCTATTTCCATGCTGCAGGGTTTTGAATCACTTTACTCTTTTATCTGTTTAATGTCTCTACACCTTTCTTTGTCACCTCAATATTTTTGGTGATAAAGCATTTGATTTTCAATGCTTGAAATCGATCTTTTGATGTTTATGTGGTTGTGTGCCCAACCTCACATCCTCTGGTTTTGGTTGTTTGTGTGTATGGTCTTTTCATCAGTTCATATATAAATAGTAGATTTAATTTTCTAACTGCGCTTAATTGCTTACAGTTATCCCTCCTCTTTTTTATTTTAATTGTAATTTCTTTTCAAAGCACAGTTTTGATAAAAAAATATTTTTCATTAATATTAAACAATGGAAAATCTAGGATGGAATGTAACAATATTATGACAAGGAAATTTGCTACTCACCATTTAGCAGAGATGCTCAGTCGCAGTTAGGCACAACAAAAAGACTGTCACAAATAAATAAAGCTTTCGGTCATTAAGGCCTTCGCCAAACACACACACACACACACACACACACACACACACACACACACACACACACACACACACACTGATGCACATGCACATGCACAATTGCAGCCTCAAGCAAGTGTGACAGAATGGTTTCAATTGCCTGAGACTTCAGGTGTGTGTGTGTGTATGTGTGTGTGTGTGTGTGTGTGTGTGTGTGTGTATTGTTGATGAAGGCCTTAATAGCCAGAAGCTTTATTTATTTGTGACAGTATTTTTGTTATGCATGTATGCAACTCAACATCTCCGCTATATGGTGAGTAGCAACTTTCCTTTTCATAATATTTTCATTAATTTTGTATGATATCCAATGTAATACATTTGCATTTTACATAGGCTTTTAAAAAGCAAAAGATCCATCACCCTTTGGTTGAGCCTGGTTTAGCAGACCTTACAGCAGACGTGGATTTCAAATATTTGAAAAAACGTGCTAAAACAAAATTAATCACATTTGGCCCAGTGACGCAGTCGTTCTTCTTAAAGAACATGGGAATTGATTTGAGACTAAAGGTAACCAGATTTTATACATCTTTTTTTAAAATTAGCTTTTGCTGTCTACTTTCCACAAGGAAAATTGATCACAATATTTTTTTTCTACTAGGTGCTGTTGTCACAGAGCGATTCTGAAAAAAGAAAAATTATTCTGGCAGCTTATCAAATGATGGTTGATGAAGACAACATGGGTCAGCGGTTTAAGTTCCTGTGTATGTTTCCTGCCGTGCTACAAGATCATCTGAATAAGTTTCCAGTCGCTGGGTTCTCAGGCACACTTTTTCGATGAACAGATTAACTACAAAAGTTGACTCTGTGTCAGTATACTGTTGCATAAGATTGTTAAAATGTGTTGTGATATTGCTGCAGGAGTTTTTTGGTCCTGTAATTATGGACATACTCAATAGTATTAGCTGTGATCAATCTATTTTTTAGTCTAAATTAAAGAGTATTTTTGTTCCTTTAATGTGATTTTGTACTTTTTTATTTTGATATAATTATTTGTTGCACTTTAGCACTGCATTGCACTGTGCATTGTCATCCATAAAAATGAAATCTGGTCTGAATGCACCCCTGCGCAGTACGCCCATGCAAAGTTATGACTCCTCACACTGTAACACCTGGCCCACCAAAATGATGAAGTTTGACAGTGTTCCTAGATGCTATGTGTGTTCCCCCCTCATACCATATAAGGGTATGTATAGAATCACTACCTGGACTGTATCTGCTCTCACTAGAGAAGAGCATGTGACCCTACTTCTTGTTCATTCAGTTCCTATGCTCATGGTACCATCACAAACAGTGCCATTGACGTGCAACTGTAAACAGAGCACAACACACTGTTCATTGGGCAGAAAGACGACCCCTTGCAGTGGCCATGCCACTGTGGAGCATGATATTGTGTCTTGCAATCCTTTTAAATGTGTTTGCAGTTACAGCCACTGTATTATGTGGGTCCGCCTTGTGAGTGGCACAATGTAGCGGTCGTCTCCTGTTGTAATTGACTGTGGTCAACCACCTCTTCTCCGGGCAGCAATGTGTGTGGTTTGGAATGCTCCCCATGAACCTGCAACAATGCTATGAGCAGTACCAAAGTCCTGGGCTACACCTGTCATACCTCATCTTTCTTCCAGTTTCCCAACAATTTTTCCCCTGCAAAGTAATCCAAGTGTAGTTTTTGGGCCATGATGTAATGAAGAACACCCTAAGTGCTCGATGATTGACACACGCTGTCTTTTCCTGTTTATTCAACTGCCTCATATTGCAGCGCCAGCCCTATTTAGCATTATAGTTATGCTGACCTCATGCCATATGATGTCCAGCTTTCTGTGCACGACTAGGAGACCTCTGGCAACATATTCCTGCGTGTTCATTCATTTGCACTGAGTTGTTAATATATTATGATACTTTATCTATCTCATCCTCAAGTTTTACAGAGCTGTGTAGTACTGACAACACGAGGACAAAATTAGAAGAATGCATAAGGCAAGTTCTCAAAACACTAAGCAATTTGTGGATTGAAAATAAATTAATGATAACAACACACAAAACATTTTATACATTACTAAAAGGAACATTACTAAAAGTGAGAAATGCCACAAAGAAAAAAAGCAGTGTATGGATACCTCAGTTTAGAGGTCAACAAAAACAGAAACCTTTATGCATATCCAGGAACAATTTGCCAGAGAGACATTAAAATCCTTAACAAAATAGGATCAGTTGGCCAAAGAAGTTTTCAGCTGTCTCTAAGTGCAATAACAACATACTACAAAGCAATCGTAATCACTATATTTGGCTATGGGGTGAGATTTATGGGATCATAGAAGCAGAAAGGTTAAGACAGCACCGGCTCTTCAGCTAGCACAGAGGGGTATACTCTTGTGACAGATGGCAAGAGGAGCATGCTCGTAGAGTTACAACCAGTGGACCTAATTGTAAGAGAGAGAGGAGCACAGTATTGGCTCAAAAATGATGAACAGATAAGGTGGAGAAGTTACTGAGCATAAGAGGCACATCAAAGGAGAAAATAGCGGCAATCATCAGAGAATGGGATGAAATGTGGGACAGGCAGAAACAGGGAGGAGGACCTACCAGTTTCTTCCTAACATAAAAGAAAGATAAAAAAGACTTACTTCTCACCACACACGGGAATGCTATGCTACCTATTGGAGTGTGATCCATATCACAACTATGCAACACAGACATCTGAGAATGTGGAGCAATCGGCACTGAAGAACACACAGTGTGGGAGTGGAGTGGGCCAATGGATATAATGTTACCAGGAAACTGTTAATACAGCAGTCCATAGCATAATAATGAACACTGCCATTTCTACCATTAGCCAAGACTAGGTGGCTGTCTAGGGTGGCAGCAAAGGACAGAAAAATTTAATTTCAAATCTAACAGTGAAAAAATTGAGCAAATGAGGAGAAAAAATAAAAATGAGAAAAAAATTAAAACACTGAATTGTTTGAAGAAGCATATGGAACAGTTACTTATTAAGTCTTTACTTACTTTGACGAAAGTGGATGCTGAAAAAGATTAGATTTATTTCTCAGTATGAAAATATTTCAATTAAAACAGAAAAGAAATAACACCAGGATCATCCAGATGACCTAGTTTGATGTTTCAGTATGTTTTCCATCAGTATAGCATAATTTCTAAATCCAAGTAAAAACTCATTCGCACCACAAATTAGTTCCACACCTTTATTAGTCCGTTTTCTTGTAGTTAAATAAGTAACCGATGCCTAATTTGGTTGCACTAGTATATTCAGTTGAGTTCTAGTTTAAAATGTTCAGCATATTCTTCCTATTTCAGTTATTTTGGGAAATTTCAAAAATTAAGGAAAAAATAAGTACAAAAAATTGCTGTCCTCAATCAGTTTTAAAGGAATTGAGGGCAAAATTGAGGACTTTATCCATGAAATGAGGATGTCTAGTCACTTTAGTTTAATGATTTGAAGCGTAATAGGAGATTTGCATTATTGTGCTGTTGTATGTTGTGGTAGTGGTGGAGGGGGGGAGGGGATACTGGAGAGACCGATGGTAGTAAGAAGAGGAGGTGCCATTTTTCAGTTCTCAAGTCAAACATCAGTGTGCCAGAGGCTAACAATCAAGATAAAATGAGAAAAACAAGTTTTAGTTCTGATACCAAGTACAGTAGTGTACTGCTATGTAATGTAGTGTAGTGTAGTGTTGTATGGTGGCTGAGGCTGTGCTGAGAGCTTTTTAGCTTAGGTGATTCTCCACCCAGTCCAGATAATGATAGTAATAGAAGACCCCCAAAATATTTGTGCAAAGATCAAAGAAAATGCTCATATGCATGCCTGAAAGAACAGAAACTTTTTGCAATCCACACTTGTACAAAATAATTTGGAATTAATTTACTAAATGTGAATCCGATGACATAAGCTAGTCAATATTGCCAGGTTTTACATTACTTTCTGTGGGTTTCACATAAGCCCTACCCACTCGATAATTTTTTTATTGGCCACAAAAAATTGTTTGACCACATAAAAGCATCTTTGACTGCTCAAGCAGTTAAGAAATTGGATTTAAATTATAAGTTTGGGGAAAAAACAGGACATTACATTCAACACTGTAAAGTTGCTCAAATTTACTTTCATTGCAATGAAAGCTTCGTTGAACACACCTAATAGTAGTGTTTTACTATTGTGTATGAATGATTGTTTCAAGTGATATCCCTCCATTGTGGAGTTCGCCTGCCTGAAGTGTGACTTTGCTGCTTCAGACAAAACACTGAAGTTGCAAGTGCTACAGAACATAGTCTTGCGGTGAGTGCTACCTGCCCTGTACATCATAAGGGTTGCCGAACTGAACCAGAAAGTGCGTGTCCCACCCTTTCTCCAGGGGTACAAGAGGCTGTAAACCAAATCTCATCTTTCTTGTGGTACAACTTGAAAGTGTCGCATTCTGAACTTCGAGATGTATGACAGAAATGAAGCCTTGAAACACAGGTGACCCTTGTGGCTGCTAAGCGACTGAGAAAACTTATTTCCAGGTCATTTTCATTTCACCCGATCACATCCAAGCTATCATTATCTCGAAAACCTAGTTACTAATTAGATCAGTGCCTTGATAGCTAACATCATACCAGCTATGCAGTATTGAAATAAATACCAACTGGCAATAGCCATTTCAGGTTTTTGAAAATGTGCGAACCTAGTTATGTGTGAACTTCCATTCCACAGGAAGGAAACATTTCCGAGACGAGACACTTACCATGAATATCCTTCATATTAGGACTGCATACAATTATAGTAGTTTCATCACTTATTCAGCCAGCAGCTTCATTTCATTTTGTTACAGTTTATTAGTAATGTTTGAAATTTGTTGATATGAATGTAATATTTGTTACTTTTATGTGGTATGCATTTTTCACAAGTAATAAAATCCCAAATATTCTGGCTCTTGGAAAGTCAATTTAATTTTACATTTTTCATCAAATGGGTATCGTACTGCATTTAAGTTTTCAAGGATGATGTCATTTTTAAGCTTTTCTTCATTCTGTACATGTTTGTATTTATTGTCCATTTAGGATACAAGAATTAATTCATTCAGAGTTGGCAAGAACAAACAACACAGATGCCTCTACATAAAACAATGTTGCCCTAGAATATATTTGTAAGTTGAAAATACACAGATGAGCAAAACTTAGGACAAAGTAACTTTCGCACATGTGTCACTGACAATTGACACAGCTCAATCGGCTTGCACCATACATAGAAAGAAGTTCCACAGAATAGTACAGAAGATAACTGAAAGAAATATGCAATGGGGCAAACAGAAGTTACACTCTTATTCAGATTCAATAGTTACACTGAAGTCACTGTGACTCATGATGGGCCCTGACCAGTACAGAAAGCGGGACACTGTTCTTAATAGGATGTGTGACCACCACAGACAGCAGTCCATCCAGTGCAACATTTTCCTATGCTGGCCACAAGACTGGTAAGGAGTTCTTGCAATAGGGCATTCTGCACCAGTGTGATTGACAACTGCTGGATGGTCGCAGCATGGTGCGTGAGGACATGTAGCAATTCATCTCCCCAGTGCACCCAACATGAGCTCGATGGGATTTAAGTCGTGGGAACAGGCACACTAGTCCAGCTGCCCAATATCATCTTGTTCCAAGAGCTCCTCAACCTCAGCAGTTTGATTTGATCATGCATTGTCATCCATAACAATGAAATTAGGGCCGAATTGAATCCACCCCTGAAAAGATGCATATGGAAAAGCAGTAGAGTGTAACAACAGCTTCGTTTGGTGAGGGTGGTGACTTCAAAGATTTGGACATTAATATGCCTATGAAACATTATGACTCCCCACACTGTAGCATCTGGACAACTAAAATGATTATGTTCAACATGGTCCCTGGAAGCATTATGTGCCAAGAGGTGGAACACCTAATGTACCCAGGAACATTGTCAAATGTGATTGCTTTAGTGGTCCAGGTGTTATGATGTGAGAAGTCATAATGTTGCATGAGGGTACTTGCCTCCAAATCTTTGAATATGGTACACACACTAGTCAACATTATTGCTACATTTTACTCCTTCCCCATGTGCATCTTTTCAGGCATGCATTCAGCTCTGATTTCATGCGAACAGGTGGAGGAGCTCTTTGAATGAGAGGATATTGGGGAACTGGACTGGTCTGCCTGTTCCCCCAACATAAATCCCATCGGTACATGTGGGATGTGTTCGGTAGATGTACTGAAACATATCCTCATGTACCAGTAACCATCCACAAGTTGTCAACTACACTGGCGTGGGAATGGAATACTGTATCACAAGCACTCCTTACCAACTATGTGGCCAGAGGGGGAAAATGTTATAGAGCATGCATTGCCATCTGTGGTGATCACATGCCAAATTAAGTACCATGTCATGGCGTTTGTGTATAGGGGACTATTATAGATCGTGGTGACATGAGTGTAATTATTGTCTTTGAATAAAGGTGTCATTTCTGTTCACCTCATTGCATATATCTTTCAGTTACCTTCTGTTCTATACTGTAGCATTCTTTCCATGTATGGCCCCTGGTTGATCAAGCTCTGTTCGTTGGCAGTGTCATATCATGCAAAAGTTACTTTTGTCCTTAAGTTTTGCACACCAGTGTAAGTTGATGGTTCATTTGCTAACTGTCATTGTTGCATTACTAATTACTGTATTACTAATTACTGTATCACGTGTGGGTACTGAAACAAAACATTGATATTGTACTGGACATAATGTTCATTTCTGAAATATTGATATTAGTGTGCCAATTTTTTTAGGTTCTTTTTTGAAACTAATGGAAAATATCAAATGTCCGCTCCAGTTGTTTCATCAAATGTTGAAAGATTTTCTAACTACAAGCACATGTTATCTGACAGCAGATATTCACTCACTTTTGAGAATGCCTACATGTGGACTGTCTTACATTTCAGTAGCTCTATCATGGTATGCAACAATTTTTGTACATCTTTAAAGAATGACATTTCTTAAACAAAATATGGTGTTTTTAAATTAATAATTCTTTTTGTTATTTCAGTTCCATCCTCCTGTAAAGTTTTTGTACCACTCTAGTTATTTTATATCCCACTTTACATATATTTTATATCAATTTTTTGTCATGTTATTGATACCCTTTCAAGGTATTTTAGGTCATTAAATTCTTGGCCCTGCAGTTACACGTCCTCTTTCATATCCGTAAACTAATGAATTCTTACTAGGGGCAACTGCCCTCAGTGAATTAATTTCGAATTATGTGAGTCATCAACAGTTTCTGTTCTTTCAGACATGCACGTAGGTATCACAAGCCTGTATAGGCACAACAGATTTTGTCTCAGTTCCTCATTGTCTTATTCTACCTGTTGTGGGTACCCAAGTAATGTTGTGACCATTACGTGGTGTATCAGTGGACTATGATATAATGCTGTCTACAGTGTGCCATATGGGGGTTTGGTTTGGTCTAGGGAGTGTGCACAGATTCTTGAAGTGATTAAGGTGACAACTCACAGTAAGTGGGAGATCCAGGCTCTTGTCCTCTGCCGGCACAAATCTTCATATGCTTTATTGGGTAGTAGAGCTATACCTAATACAGCTGATGTCAAGGAATTCACATTCAGAAAATTAATTTCAAACTAAAAAAATTGCCTCCACAGATGAGATGATCAAAATTCTCCGTTCATCTGCCTAAGCACTTACAACAAAATCCCAGAGTTTGTCACAGTCCTAAAAACCAGTGGAATTCATATAACAATAGGTACAGAAAGCTGACTAAAACTTGATGTCCATAGCAGTGGAATTTTTGGTGTAGACCTTAAGTCTATACCGAAAGGATAAGCTAATGGGAAACTGAGATGTGTGTTTGTCGCAGTAGCCAAAAAATTCAAATACACTGAGATAGAAATTGTAGTTGATGGAAGATTGGGCATGCTGTTCAATGGTGAGCATAAACTTGTCATTGGATCTTTCCATCGATCATCAGACTCACACAGAGATCTAACCCAAAAATTTAGTGAAAACTGTAGTTCATTAGTATGCATGTTCCCTAATCATACTTTCATAATTGGTGGATACTTTAATGATCCAACAATTGATAGGGATAAATACCCATGTGTTGGATATCTCCCCTTCATCGCAGAACATGGTTGTCAGAGGCTTGCTGACTCTGTAAAGTTCCTTTTACATGAGCGACTTTCTTATCTCAGTCGAGTATTTGTGGCAGTTAAGTCTACTGCAGCACTCCAGCTGTTTTATGTCTGACTGAGCTTCATCTGCCACGACTAATCTATTTGGTTACAAGTTAGCGCCAAATTAGTGTGTGGTGTGAGTGTAGTTTGCTGTGCAGTTTGGCACATGAACGGTGGAGGCGAGTGTATGAGGACCATCCTTTTTGAGAAAATGAGATCAAAAATAGCAACAGACTGTAAGAACAAGCAATGATGATAATATTTATTGCTGGACAAAATAAAATTCATAGTGGATGTTTTGGAGAAGGTCGTATGGTAAATTCTCCACACTTCTGAGATTTAAAAGAATAGGTAATGTGTAACCAAAACATTTCAGAATATCAACATATGTCTGTCTGATAAAATACATTTTTGCAAACATGTCAAACCAGTTTTCTTTCCAAGTGCCTAATAATATCGAAAATTATTTTTCTCGTTAAATAGAGGTGAATCTTTCACTGTTGAAACAGTTTTCATTAACAGATGTTTATCTATTTGTGCTCTAATTTATGCATAATATAGGCTTTTATTCTTTGTCCACATATTGTAAAATGTAAATACTTTTTTGCTTTGAGATTTTGGTCTCTGCTGTGGGAGAACACTAGAATGAAAACTGCCACACTCTTGTGCAACCTCTGTAATTTGTCGCAAGAAAAATGCAAACAACAAAATAAAGATTTGGAAGACAAAAGCACAAAATCCGTTATTATATTGGGTTGGTACATAAGTCCGTAGGGTTTTTCCCTAAGTTTTATAAACACAACAGATAAACATAACAGAGACTTTAGTCATCAATAATATATTCTCCTTCACGATTTACAAGTCTGCCAATGCTTGGGTAGGTTTCCAGTTCCCCGACTGTAGAAATCATGTGGTTTTGAGGCAGTGAACTTGCCAATCCATGTTCGAAGCGCATTTTCATCTGAAAAGGAAGTTCCTTGAAGGTTGTTCGACAGAGAAAGGAAAAGATGAAAATCTGAGGGCACAAGAACAGGTGAATAAGGTGAGTGTGGAATGACTTTACAATGCCTATCAGCATAAAAACAGGCATTATCTTGAAATAGCAGCAGTTCTCGCAGTATTCCTGGTCATTGTTCTTGGGTTGCTTTTTCAAGACGTCTCAGTCACTATTCAAGCAGTCCATAACATCTTCTATTGTGGATGTGCGCAGATCCTTGTACAGGAAGTTGCTGCTTCTCTCTCTCTCTCTCTCTCTCTCTCTCTCTCTCTCTCTCTCTGTGTGTGTGTGTGTGTGTGTGTGTGTTAGCATCAAGACACAATTTCTCATCACCAATAATGATACAGGGTAGGAACAGTCGGTGTTGTTCACAAGCCAATTGATGGCGAGCAAGCAGAGATGCACATATAGCCATCCACTGATTTTTGTGATTTTGGCATAGACTGGATTCATGATTTTCTGTCAGAGAGGTCACAGTTTGTAGTAATTGATGGAGAGCCATCGAGTAAAACAGAAGTAATTTCTGGCATTCCCCAAGGTAGTGTTATAGGCCCTCTACTGTTCCTTATCTATATAAATGATTTAGGAGGCAATCTGAGCAGCTGCCTTGGGATATTTTGCACATTATGCCTTCGTTTATCATCTAGTTAAGTCATCAGAAGATCAAAACAAATTACAAAACAATTTAGAAAAGATATCTGTATGGTGCGAAAATTGGCAGTTGACAATAAATAATGAAAAGTGTGAGGTCATCCACATGAGTGCTAAAAGGGATACATTAAACTTCGGCTAATCAATAAATCAAACAAATCTAAAGGCTATAAGTTCAACTAAATACCTAGCAATTACAATTACGAACATAAATTGGAAAGAATACACACAAAATGTTGTGGGGAAGGCAAACCAAAGAACAGAACACTTGTCCGTCTTCTTTTGGAGTATTGCTGCGTGGGCTGGGATCCTTACAAGATAGGATTAACGGAGTACATCGAGAAAGTTCAAAGAAGAGCAGCACATTTTGTATTACCAAGAAATGGAGGAGAGAGAGTCACTGACATGATACAGGATCTGGGGTGGACATAAATTAAACAAAGGTGTTTTTCATTTTGGCGGAATCTTCTCACTAAATTTCAATCACCATCTTTCTTCTCGTAATGTGAAAATATTTTGTTGATGCTGACCTACACAGGGAGAAACGATCATCATAATCAAATAAGGGAAATCAGAGCTCGCACTAAAAGATATAGGCGTCCTTTCTTTCCGTGCACCGTTCAAGATTGGAATAACAGAGAATTATTGCGAATGTGGCTCGATGAACCCTCTGCCAGGCACTTAAGTGTGATTTGTGGAATATTGCTGTAGATGTAGCATGCAGTACTGAAACACTTGATTTTTGAACCTTCCCCACTGTACATAAATGTCACACGGTGGTCGTATGATCACAGTTCAACACGTTTGTCAGTTCTCGAGTACACAGACTTGGAACGTGCGTTTAAATGGTCTTCTTCAAATCTCAAAGGTCTTCCTGAATGTGAGAGTCACTAATGTCAAAACAATCCTCCTTAAAATGAGAGAACCATTTTTTTGCGGTGCTCTGTCCAATGGCATTACCGCCATGCATGGCGCATGTGTTTCTGGCTGCCTCCGCTGCTGACACCCCACTATTGAACTCAAACACACGAATATGTCAGAAATGTTCCAATTTCTCCACTTGGCACTCTGTTTTCTAGCATCCACAGCTCCATTCACTATCTCCAAATAACAAAATGACAATATGTAAAATCAAATACCAACAGCGAACTACAAATGAAAAACAACAATTGATAAATAAACTCATAGATATCAGAATATCAACATGCAAAACACAAATGCTATGAACCCATGTTCTAACCTAATAACAGGAGTGAGATCAGCAAAATAGGTTAACTTCCAATGTTAGCAGACAATGCTTGTATCTGCACATCAGCAATATACTCACAGTTTTAGAATTCCACATTTCACGCAATTAACTCATCATTGACATTACTGTCCCACTCGCAAAGTGGTCGGCTGCTGACATAAGCATGTGATGCATACCAACAATGTGTTGTCCGTTTGACCAGAAAGTTGCTAGTGTAAAAGGAGCTTAAAGCAGGACAGGCAGCGATCAGTGGCAGATCTGATGATAGAGTACAACACTGGCTGAGTCACAAATGTTTCAGAACACATTTTTTAACATGGGCCTCCACAAGAGATGACCCCCATGTGTTCTCATGTTGATCCAATGACATCATCAATTATGATTGCACTGGGTACAGGATTATTGCGGATGAATGTAAATGGGCCACCAGGTCTGCTGAATAACATTTCTTGTTACATCTTATTCATGGTCAAGTCCAGATTGGGACAGTGAAAGTAATAGATGGTACCATGTCAGATGTGGAGTACACAAATCTCATCGCAGACCACCTCCATCCCTTCATGTTTGATGTCTTCCCCATTGGTGACTTCCAGCAGGATACCTGTCAGTGTCACAAGGCTATAATCATGCTGCAGTGGTTCGAGGGTCATGATGGTGTACTCAGGCTGGTGACTTGCAAATCAAATTCACCTGGTATGAGCACAGTGGAACACGCATGGTGTAACATACCCTCTCGTCTACTGCTACAGATGTAAGTGCACATGCATTTTCAGTGTTCAAGCCACTTACCTAAGGTACGAAGTATTACAAATTACAGGATCACCAACCAGCCCGTGCCCCTTTTTACACATTAAAGATCACATCAAACTGGAAAATTTTGTATGGCTGCTTAATCAGAATTAAATGGGCTTAAATGAATTCAGTCAAGTTATGCAAAATCAAATCATGTAATTGCATGATAAAATTTATGTTAAATTAACAAAATGTCAGCTATGCACTCAAGTGATGAGTGCTCCCTTACAGATTATGTTTCATTACCATCACCGCTCTCTTTGTGCAGGTTGTAAAAACAACACTGACATATTCAGAGAAAACATTAGTATTCAGCTCGCTATATTTTGCTGAGGGAGGGTGACTACACGGTA
This sequence comes from Schistocerca gregaria, assembly GCF_023897955.1. NCBI lineage: Eukaryota > Metazoa > Arthropoda > Insecta > Orthoptera > Acrididae > Schistocerca > Schistocerca gregaria. The sequence continues at coordinate 519,676,622 of NC_064931.1, read as the reverse complement.
AGTCAGAAAGAATATGACAGGACATACGGTATTAGTTTTCAATGTGAATATTTATTAGTAAATTCCAAAAACATGAGAAATAAGGTGGAACATCCTAATTCAATAGCTGGCTGGTGCCTGACCATGAAACAACTCGCCAGGTTATGTTAAAATAACCAACCTCATACATCTTAATTGATTGTATGGGAGGTGAAATGAGAGGAAAAGGAATATACAGCTTTATGCACTCAGAATGGAATCACACAAGAAGATAAAGTTCAGGTAGATATTAACCATCACCATAAGCATGCAATTACAGCAAAGAGATTTATACACACTGGGGCAATTTCAATGATATACATATAAGATACAGGAAATAATGCCTACAAAATGTGCTCAAATAATATGTTAGATGCTCATCATTCATTCTAACTAGCATCATACATTTGAATACAGAAACTAGAGCAGAGGGCTCACTGAACTAGGAACACATGCAAATAGGTGTAACTAAGCACACGTGGAAACCAGTATATATAAGCACACATTAATCTGAGGCAAGAAAAGACCTACAAATTTTAACAGAAAGAAAAACATGCACATGAAGACACATTTATTCTCACATTCATGCAAGTTGAAGATCATTTTGACGTGGCCTAATCATTCTGCGGTGGAGAACATTCCACATCACAATGTTCCAATGGAACACAGCAAACCCAGAATACTGAATAAATCAAAACTCTGGACATTCCCAAAAGCTAATGAAGTTAGCTTACACATTCACAACAATTTTACAGGAGCAAGACTATGCTTAAGAAGTACAAACCAAACTCACAAATAGCCAGCAGCAGAGTGCCTCCAGAGTGGTAGCATGCAGAGAACCACCCAGGTAAAATGGAAAAAAATCAGAGGGTGCACTTCCAGCCCCAAAATAATAAACCGACAAGACACACACCTCGGGGATAGATCTCTTTGTCCATGTAAAGGAACACGAAGTTGGTTACACTGTACCCCAGCAGATAGAAAGCAGCTAGTCTGCTACTTGTAAACCTGAAAAGACACATATACAGTCTCATTCTTTCACATAAAAAGGAAAAGAGGAAACATGATAATATAGAATGCCATTATGTAAATATGGATGTGGATTACACAGGACAAGTAACTGATTTATATATGCCACAAACAAACAGCACAGAAAATGAGATAGGAACAATATAACATTGGTCAAATGTATCATGAAGGATAAATTCTATAGGGGCATTTCAGTGGGATGCTATCAGGCAGAAGCTCTGCACCCACAAAACACCAACTCTTTATTTACAGAAATGAAGAGACCTGTGCATAGACATTTGGTACTATGTACCTCTAGAAACCTACCAAGAACTTGTTGAATTCATGCTATGAGGAATCACTGCTGCATTGCCTCAAAAAGTCTGGACCATCATGCTTTTAAGCAGCTGATCATAATGTTTTGACTCATCAGTGCATATCACTTGAAAATATACATTCAGTATCACTCATATTGATGAAATGGCAAAACCTTCAGACTAATGCTTTGTATTAGTATATTTAACAGGTCATTCTCATCTTCATTAGGCTGTAGGTCTATTTGCAACTGAATTGAGGACTTCTTGGCAAGTAGGACAAGCACATGACTGCAAAAGAGAGCAATTATAGCTATTGAAGTAACTTCACAGCTTAATGTGACGGGTGACTATTATTCACTCATAGCTGCCTAATACAGGCATCCAGAGTGTATGTTATGTATTTGTAATTAACATGACACTACACTACTGGAAAAAAATCAGTACAGTCTTTTAGAGTTGCATCAGTGCATATGAGTATAGGAAATGATTGCATTTACAGCTGGCCGATGTGGCCGTGCGGTTCTAGGCACTTCAGTCTGGAACCGCATGACCGCTGCAGTCACAGGTTCGAATCCTCGGGCATGGATGTGTGTGATGTCCTTAGGTTAGTTAGGTTTAATTAGTTCTAAGTTCTAGGTGACTGATGACCTCAGAAGTTAAGTCGCATAGTGCTCAGAGCCATTTGAACCATTGCATTTACAGATCAGGTAGAACAAGTGGTTCTGAGGTACCAGGTATTGATCCATGCTGAAACACCAATGTTAATACAGGGTGTAGCCTCCACGGACGGCAATGCAGCCACTGACTCAGGCATCCAGTCGATCGTACAGATGATGAATACTGTCCTTGGATACATTATGCCATGCTTGCTCGACCAGTTCATGTAGTCCTGTAAGAGTTGTTTGTTGATGAGCCACTTTTTGTCTCACTGTATTCCACACTGATCACTTGGAGACAAGTCCAAAGATTGTGTCGGCTAGGGAAGTTTCTCCATGTTTTGCACGTCACATTGAGTTTCTCAGGCAGTGTATGGGTAAGCATTATCCTTTTGGAACAACACATCACCTTCCTGTTGCAAAAGTGGTAATAGAATGGGTCTCATAAAATTCTGCATGTACAGAGCACTTGTTAGTGTCCCCTCCAGAAAGACCAAAGATGAACAAGAGTTGTAGCTTATCACACTCCAGACCATAAGGCCTGTGGTTGGGCCACTATGTCTTGGATGAATGTACTCTATGAGACAGCACTCACCTGGTCTATGCTGAATGCGCAAAACGACTATCACCTTCATTCAGGCAAAATTTGCTTTCATTTCTGAAGACTTGGTGCACCATTCCATCTTCCAAGTGATCCTCTGATAGCATCAGTTGAGCCGTGCATGTTGATGCTATGTTGTGAGTGGAAAATGGGATAGAGATGTGCATGCCCATAGTTCCACTGCAAGTAACCGTTTTTGCAACAGTTCATGATGTGTCTGGGGTTGCAAGCCCTCTTATCTGTTATATGGTATCTGTTATTTTAGACATGTCTGAAAGAACAGACACCACTTGGAATCTGCAGCTGTGAAACATATTATGTGAATAGAGGGAGGTGGGGGGAGAAAGGAAAAGAAAGGGAGGGAATTATTGATATCAGCTGCATCAGAGCTTCTTGCGGCATCAGCGACGATGGCTGAAAATGTATGCCAGACTGGGATTTGTACCTGAGACCTCCTGCTTGCTGGGCATTTGCAGTATGCAATAACCACTGCACCACCCAGACCAGTGTTTATCGCAACTGCACAGACTATGTTGGCACACTTCTTTGCCGACCCACATTCCCACCCAACACCACCTATCCACCTGTCCATGCTTGCCACTTATAAATTCCTGCAAGAGGTCTGACATAATTGTGCATCTGCACTGAACATGGCGGATTCACAGTCCTTCGAAGAGAGGCAACTATATGAATGCGTGGTGTCTGTTCTTTTGGACTTGCCAAAAGAGTCTGCACAGTTGTGTTAAAAACTGTGTCCAGGTGGCGGAGTGGTTACTGCAACTGCGTAGTAAGCAGGAGGTCCCGAGTTCCAATCCTGGTACAGCTCACATTTTCACTCATCACTGCTGATGCTGCACAACATCCTGTTGCAACTGATATCAATAATCACTTTACTTTCCTTTTCTTTCTCCCCCCCCCCCCCCCCCCTCTTCTCGTACAATTTATGTAACCTCTTATCTGTGTTGTGGTAGATGTACGATCTGTCACTGCTGCCCTTACAATACAACAACCCTGGCGAGCGTCTGTACTGCGTGGACATCTAGAACCTCGTCTGCGAGTGTTAGAGAGTTCATGTGACCACTGGTACCAGCATTATTTCACAACTGACCCAGCACGTCCAACTTGTGAGGCAGTTCCCTGAAGAGACAATCCCACCTCTTGGGAGGCTAGAGTTTGACCCCTTTCAAACTAGCTCAGTTAGCTGTTGGTAGCAAAGGTGTCTCTGTGCCATTGTTGCCTGCTTGCTTCACACGTTTGCACCATGCTTAGCCTTCTGGCTGTGAGCATTCTCTGTTAAATTATAGACATAGACAGTGCTCTGGTAGCTATTCTACTATATTGTCTATTGGCAGACAATGTTGAAACCATTATCAGTACATCTACATTCCCCCAGGTGGCATATTCTATCATAGCATCAAAATCGATGTCATCTTTCCAGTTGTACTATTTCTTTTCTTTTTTTCTGACAGTGTATTAGTCGCTATCTGAAACATTCCAGAGATGATACAGTTATTTAGCAGGAAGTGTTATCTGAAAAAAAATTATAGCAGTATTTAGGTGGATATAGACAAGACAATAAATCAAGAACTCTCTGTAAATGCAGAATATTCAAATGTAATACACCTTTCTTTCAATATTAATGACTCACAACTATAATCAGTCATTCCATACAAATATCTTGTATTAACAATGTGTTAAGGTATGAATTGGAATGATTACATAGAGTCCATAGCACATGAACCAAGTAGGAGATTTGATACACTGGTGGTATGTTGGGGAACTGCAGTTTGCGTATGGGATCCATATCAAGTTAACTTACCAGAGGTGTTGTATTTTATTTTTATCTAGACTATAAACAAATGACAGCACACACGGTCAGTGACTGACAGGGTGACAATTACTGATAAAATAAAATAGTCATAACTTCTGAATGGTTTGCGTTAGAATGTTCAAACTTCACGTTTAGCCATGGGGCGTGATGGGAATTAGTATGCATAATATGGTTTGGTCTAGTGACAAAGCCCACTTTTATTTGGATGGGTTCATCAATGAGCAAAATTGGGGCATTTGGGAGCCTGAGAGAGTCCGCATTTCATGATTGCGAAGTGTCTTCACTCTCAACGGGTAACTGTGTGGTGTGCAATGTCCAGACACAGAATAATCAGTGCAATATTCCTTGATAGCACGGTGGCTACTGAGCAGTATCTGAAATTTTTGGTAGGTGATTTCATCCCCTTTAAACCAAAGTGACCCTGATTTCGACGAGATGTGGTTCACGCAATACGGAGCTCGACCCCATCGAAGCAGGAGTGTGTTTGATGTTCTGGAGGAGCACTTTAGGGACTGCATTCTGGATCTAGGGTACCCAGAGGCCACTGGAATTGGCCTCAATTGGCCGCCATATTCTCCGGATCTGAACACATGCAACTCGTTTTTGTGGAGCTATATTAAAGACAAAATCTACAACATTAATCCCAAAACCATTGCCAAGCTAAGAACAGGCGTTCAGGTGATCATCGATATTCTGGTACTTCAGCAGGTCATGCAAAATTTTGCTATTCATCTGCGCTACATCAATGCCAGTCATGGCAGGCATATCGAACATGTCACAACGTAAATCTGTAGTGATGTTTACATGTTGAATAAAGTGTTGCACACTGTAGTTTGCAACTAATTTAGTTTTTTTTTCATAGAGTTCAACAATTGGCAGCCTGTATTTGAGTCACTAGGAAGTCACAGAAACTCTGCAGTAATTGATGAGGTGGATACTAAGATCGAATGCCTAGAATCAAAACTACAGTAAACGAACTATCATTTAACTTTAAATAAAATTGCACAGTTGGGACACAACTTCATGAGTAACAGCTGAGCTTTAGAAATATCTTATACATTAAAAAACTTTAAAAATCACAGGTAGTCTTAAGGACCAGTTGTACTCTCATGGTATAAAGCCAGGGAAAGCTATTCGAGGAATAGGCTCACAATGGTATAACATAATATGCGCAAACAAAGTTGACAGTCGGTGCGGTGGCTGATGGGGATGACGAATTATACATGTGCTCTTCTATGACGACATTCTAGTCCCATATTAGTTATTCCTGCAACAGCATTCCCACTCAGATACATTGGCAATGCAAATTTAACCCGCAGAGAATTTTTACGAGTGAAAATTGGGATATCCAGCTGATTTCTCGGTTGTCTGTAAAAACGTCAATTGTTAACTCGAGTGGGAAGAATTTGAAATGCCGGAATTACGCTGTTGAGGGCACTGATAGTAGTGGACATTATTACAGGCTGGAAGAACTTTGTGGAAAACGAGCTAATATTGTTGCATCTAACGGAAATATTAACAAGAAACATTTTACCAAGGTTTAAAGTGCTGTGTTCATTAGCAGATACAAATAATGTAATACATCTAACTAAAGAATCAGATATATGCTGTTAGGCCAGTAAGAGAGATGAGTTTCAAAAGTTCAGAATTAAAGAAGGAAAAAAGACTACCAGATTTTCAATTCCAACACGTTTGCCTGTAGATCAGGGTTCAGTTGTGGCTATCAAAGGCAACAGAAGATGCACAGTGGTGGTATTACACACATAGAACATAAATCTTGTGTAGTGTACAGTACAGTGTGTGAAATAATAAAGTTATGATACATTTCAAAGTAAACTGATATGCCATACAAAAACCTGTGTGACATATGATGCTATGGCTGTGACGATTATTATCGTTCTATATACTGCAGCAGTGATTTTGAGATGGTTATTTGTTTGCGTAAAAGTTATTTTACATTATGTTGTATTTTCAGAGTGTGCTGCTTTCCCTGAAAACATCAAGATCATGGATCAAAACAGTTCCATTAACAATTCTGAGGTATTACTCACCAGCTAGCTTGTTGTATTTGCATCATTGAATTATTAATTATGCAGATAGTAACAGGTAACCTAAGAGACAAAATCTGTAAATTCTTGACCTTTATTTGTACTTCCATTCTTCTACAACTGTTGCTATTCTGGCACATATACAGATTGAATTTTTATCATGTGCTGGTTATTAATACTTATATTGAAGCGTATGTAGAAAAAAATGAAAGTTGCCAGTATTTTCAATAAACAACTATGCATATTAATTTCTCTTTTTGTTTTTCCTCAATTTGATACAGGAGGAACAATAGCTGTTATATGCATAACTTTGAATTGTGCCATCATGTGTAGCAGCTTTTGGATGGGGTTTGAAGTGGTTCCTTCAGATATTTATCTCTTGGCTTAATTTAGCACTTTCATGTCCATTATGTTGTACTACTGACAAGGGAACCTCCCCATCGCATCCCCGTCAGATTTAGTTATAGGTTGGCACAGTGGATAGACCTTAAAGAACTGAACACACATCAATTGAGAAAACAGGAAGAAGTTGTGTGGAACTATGAAAAAATGAGCAAAATATACAAACTGAGTAGTCCATGTGCAAGATAGGCAACATAACAGGAAATTGTAAGCTCAGGAGTGCCTTGGTCCCGTGGTTAGCGTGAGCAACTGCTGTACGAGAGGTCCCTGGTTTAAGTCTTCCTTTGAGTGAAAAGATTAATTTTCTATTTTCAGACAATTATCAAAGTTCAGGCACTCACACATAATCAACTTCACTCTCCAAAATTCCAGGACATGTTCAGATTTGCTTGGACATATGCTGGATTTGACAGTCTACCCACAGAAAAAATTTGAAACGTTAAAAACATATGTTTTGACAGAACACAGGGAAAACTGTGCAACTGTGAAACTGTTGCATTCATTTGCTGCAGTTTATGTGACAAACTCTTATGTTTTCATCACTTTTTTGGGAGTGATTATCACATCTACAAGAAAACCTAAATCAGGCAAGGTAGAAGAATCTTTTTACCCATTCGCCAAGTGTACAAGTTAGGTGGGTCGACAACATATTCCTGTCATGTGACGCACATGCCGTCACCAGTGTCGTATAGAATATATCAGATGTGTTTTCCCATGGAGGAATCGGTTGACCTATGATCTTGCGATCAAATGTTTTCGGTTCCCATTGCAGAGGCACGTCCTTTCGTCTACTAATCACACGGTTTTGCGGTGTGGTCACAAAACACAGACACTAAACTTATTACAGTGAACAGAGATGTCAATGAACGAATGGATAGATCATAACTTTGTGAAAATAAAGAAAGAAAAATTTTTCACTCAAGGGAAGACTTGAATGACAGACTCTCGTACAGCACTTGCTCACGCTATCCACAGGACCACGGCGCTTCTGAGCTCACAATCTCCTGTGATGTTGCCTATCTTGCTCATGGACTACTCAGTTTGTATAATTTGCTTATTTTTTTCATAGTTCCACAAAATTTCTTCCTGTTTTCTCGATTGATCTGTGTTCAGTTTTTCAAGGCCTATCCACTGTGCCAACTTATAACTAAATCTGAGGGGGTTGCGATGGGGAGGTTCCCTTGTGAGCATAGTACCACCATTTCTGTTGGTCTGTATTCTAATAATTGTTGCAATATATAAAAAAAGGAAGGAAGCAAGTTCAGAGTTTAATGTTGAATTGACAGCACAATTATTAAGAGATTGAGCACAAGGTCAGATGATGAAAGGATGCAGCAGGAAATCATTCATGCTGTTTTCAAAGGAATCATCAAGATCTCACTCCCAAACACATTCAAGTGCCTTTGGTGGATCCTGAGGTACTAAATAAATTTTTTTTATTAATTCATTTTTTAAGGAAGTAACAAACAGTATTAAAGAAACAAGTTCTTCCACAATGGACCTTGTGGCTGCCCAATGAACATGTATTTCACTGGAATCCTATCACACCCACTGACATTTAAAAACTGTTGTCAAATTCAAAAAGTGTGGAGTGCTACTGGTTGTCCAATTACAATATTTAAAAAAAAAAAAAAAAAAACGCTTCATATGCTCACCATCAGCCAGCATTTTCAATAAATGCTTAGAATTTGGAGTTTTTCCTAATACACTCAAGATATCTAAAGTTATTCCAGTTTATAAAAAGGGGAATAAAAAACTGCCTGAAAGCTATCGACCAATTTCAATTGTGCCTATATTGTCAAAAATATATGAGGCACTATTGCACAACCAGCGAAATTCCTACTTTGAAGATCATGGCTTATTTTGTAACTTCTAGTTTGGATTTCGCAAGGGAAAAAACACAACTGCTGCTGTTTTAGGAATCATTGATCGAACATTATCTGCTATTGAAAACAAAAACAAAGTATCACTTGTATTATGCGACTTAAGCAAGGCATTTGATTGCATTCCTTTTGACATCCTACTATAGAAATTGGAATACTATGGGTTACAAGAGAACACTTTAGCCATCATCACTTCTTAATTGAACAACAGGAAACAATTCGTTTCAGTCAGGAACATGCAATCTTCCTTGCTTGAGATAGACACAGGTGTTCCCCAAGGATCTATCCTCAGACCCTTCTTTTTCACTGTTGCAATCAATGACCTGCCTTACAACATACCACACCCTGTCATATGTTATGCAGACGATACTACATGGTTTACCTCTCATCAGAACATCTCTGAACGCAATCACATAACAAAATAATGTCTTGACATAGCTTCGGACTGGTTTACTGCTAATAAACTCTTACATAATCCCGATAAAACACAACAGCTCATACTAGGCATGACAAAGGATATAGGAACTAAATCAGTAAAACTTCTAGGTATCCACATTGACTCCAAACTGAATTGGCAAGAACATATCAAACATGTCTGCAAAAAGATATCTTGGGTATCATACCTCTTTTTGAAACTAAGGGACATGATAAGCATGGATACATTTGGATTACATAATTTGGACTTTTCCAATCTCATATATTATATAGGGATATTCTCCCCATGTCGATAAAATTTTAACAATACAAAAGAAAGTTTTGCTCTTAATTTGTAAGACAGGTCATTTGGAACATTGTCGTCCACTCTTCACCAGGCTCAAAATACTCACTGTTGTATATATATATATACGATTACTGCATCACGCTATCTGGACATTCTTCGTGAATTTGTGGCAGTACAAACTGCCTTAGACGACACTGCGAACACCTCGTGGTTTATGCAAGATGGTGCCCGGCCACATCGTACGGCCAACGTCTTTAATTCCCTGAATGAATATTTCGATGATCGTGTGATTGCTTTGGGCTATCCGAAACATAGAGGAGGCGGCGTGGATTCGCCTCCCTATTCGCCAGACATGAACCCGTGTGACTTCTTTCTGTGGGGACACTTGAAAGACCAGGTGTACCGCCAGAATCCAGAAACAATTGAACAGCTGAAGCAGTACATCTCATCTGCATGTGAAGCCATTCTGCCAGACACGTTGTCAAAGGTTTCGGGTAATTTCATTCAGAGACTATACCATATTATTGCTACGCATGGTGGATATGTGGAAAATATCGTACTATAGAGTTTCCCAGACCGCAGCGAAATCTGTTGTTGACAATTGTAACTACTGTAATTTCGAAAGTTTGTCTGCCTGAAAATGTACTGTTGTCCCAAGCATACTGCAACAAACGGTGTATTTCTATCGCTGCTCGTTTAGTTTGTATTGCCGTTTCAAATATACCGGTCATTTTTGAAACACCCTGTATATTTCATTAATCTCTTTGTCATCTGCGGAACTAGTCAGCATATAAACTTGTACTATTGTGGTAGGCGTGGACTTCGTATCTATCTTGACCACAATTATTAGCGTAACGCAAAACTATCTTGATAGCGCTGTATTTGAATACCAGGCATGACTCAAGAAGGAAAAATTACTTAATTATTGGAGACCTACACCACTTGTTATACAAAAAGCAGATGTAAAAATTAAGTATTCAAGATTATTCCCAGAAACATTGAAATATTGTAAATATATAACTTGAAATGCATAGTATTCTATGTACTGTACATTAAACTAATATTTCACCAACTTTGGCTTCATTTTCCAAGGGGCAATGTATCATAACTAGTGAAATGTCCCCTTAGAAAAATTAATTAATTACTGTGCTGATAAACCTCTTACGTTATTTGATTTTCAAACAGCTGAGCAGAACTGAACGTACTCAGACATGTATCTCTTTACTTATTCTGATCAACACTAAACTGACACACGATATTTTTAGTGCAACGCAATCTGACTTTCAACAATCCCTACAAAAGAATGGCCCTGAGTAACAATTACCTGTACCTTTTATGAATCACTTACCCCACAAAAATCTTCGTTACTCGAACTACTGAAATACAGCGAGCGCCACTACTGCCAGCTAAATAAAAGATTCTAACTACTGATGGCACTAACTTCTGATAGGCATAGTTAGCAAATGACAAATTTTGATAGAGATTAAACACTGTATTAACCTTAATAATGCACAAAAGTCATCATATACACTCCTGGAAATGGAAAAAAGAACACATTGACACCGGATGCCTGTCATCTCCACTGCTAGTGATACAAGGCTGTTGGGATTGAGCACGGCGTTCCGTATTACCCTCCTGAACCCATCTATTCCATATTCTGCTAGCAGTCATTGGATCTCAACCAACGCTAGCAGCAATGTCGCGATACGATAAACAGCAATCGCGATAGGCTACAATCCGACCTTTTTTCAAAGTCGGAAACGTGATGGTACGCATTTCTCCTCCTTGCACGAGGCACCACAAAAACGTTTCACCAGGCAACGCGAGTCAACTGCTCCTTGTGTATGAGAAATCGGTTGGAAACTTTCCTCTTGTCAGCACGTTGTAGGTGTCGCCACCGGCGCCAACCTTGTGTGAATGCTCTGAAAAGCTAATCATTTGCATATCACAGCATCTTCTACCTGTCAGTTAAATTTCGTGTCTGCAGCAGGTTATCTTCGCGGTGTAGCAATTTTATGGCCAGTAGTGTATTTGGCCCGGTCACTGTCAATGGACCACCCTGTATATCCATTAATTTTTTTTTCATCTTAATAGTGGCGTGTATAAGTAATTAAATTTCATCGTATATGTAATATGGTGCATATTCTTCATTGTTGTAGCTGATTTCCTGGAAGACGAGGAAGAGGAACAGGGAGGAATATGTGCTGGAGGTACGCAGGAGCCATCACAGATCTCACGTAAGTGTATATTCTAAAAAGATATTTTTGTTTTCGTTAGTTTTTGTGCGTATATAACTTGGGTCCTCCCCAATTCAGGCGAGGACGAAATGTCACAGCGGGTGGAGCAAATGGAGGAAGACCTTCATCGGTGTGAGGAGATGAGGAAGATGCCAAGGAGCCAGAGTGAAATAGATTATACATACTCACCCTGCTTACAAATAATCAGTATTCTTCCTTTTCTTGTAGCTGGCAATGTTTAGAACATTGTATTATTTTTGGTTATTCTACAGCGGCCACACCTGCGGGACAATTCATGAAATACGGCGTGACTCGGTACCGAGGCTGTGAAGCCCGTAACATCGAGCTGAGGGCGTGTGCGGCACACTTCGGCAACATGGGAGCCACTGGTCTCGGCGGGAGAATCCGCAGCCCCCGCCGCCACTGCCACCACCGTCGCATCCATCGTCACCGAATCCGCTCCCGCCGCCGCCCCCTCGCCCTCCAGCGATAGCTCCCCACTAGCGTCCAGCAGGTCAAGCAGGTCAGGGCTGCAGCAGGACTGCTCACACTAGCCCGATTCTGCAGAGATTCCTCCTCCTCCACCATCACGTCCTCGCCGATCTTGAAAGATACAGCAAATACCGCTTAACACGTCACTGCAAGCAGCGTCATCATCTAGTTGTATTCATAATATTAGTAATAGCAACAATCCTGTGGCTAGCAGCAGTTCCCTCTCCTGTCCTTTTAGTGAGGGACATCATATCAGTGACACCACACCGGTTAGAATACTCGGTGATTGTTGACGTCTTTGAGGAGCGAATTTCTTTCACAAGGATCGAGAATCTGGCGGGAGGGTGCCGCGACCCTATCGGGTTCCTAAGGGTGTGCATTCCTGTCATGGAAGCGGAGCTTCTCGAGGTCGTCAACGATCTGCGGTATCCCGCTTTAAATGCAGTGCGGTGCTCTGTGACGAATTATCGCACGCCGTCAGCAGACAACAGAACTATAGCATTTCCTTTATCAGCAGAAAGGACTATGGAGTTTTCATCATCTCTTAGTGCTCTTAGGTCTTTCTGTTCTGCTAACGTCGTATTCGGCTTCGGAAGCAGGGATTTGTCTATTGTTCTGCTTGTTTCAAGCCTGATTTCTTCCGCTTTTTCCGCAGGCAGGCCTCGCATATGACCAGAAGATAAATACTTTACTGCTCTATTCAGCCTACAAGAAGATGAAGAAAGATCCAACACCGAAGATAACAAGGAAAGCCATAGCTTTGCTCAACAAATCGGATCTAACAAAAGAAAATATGAGACGACTCTACTGCAGGGCCCCAGCACCTCCACGACTATATGGACTACCCAAGGTTCACAAGGATGGTATGCCTCTTCGCCCTATAAAGAGCAACATTAATGCACCTACATAAGGAATAGTGAAGCATTTAGCCTTGCTTGTAAAACCTATAGTGGGCCACTGCAGTCATCATGTGAAAAATTCGACCGAATTCGTAACCACGCTGAAGCAGATGCAGCTGCAGAAAGAAGATCTACTTGTGAGCTTTGACGTAACATCCCTCTTTACACGTGTACCACTTCCTTCGTACTGTTGGCAGATCATTTTGAGTCCAAGATAGTAAAATTATTTGAACATGTCCTCAGCACAACCTATTTCATATACAATGAAGAATTTTACCAACAGGTTGATGGGGTAGGCATGGGTACGCACTTTGTGGAGTTGGCACTAGAAACGCCATGGCTTAAACCTAAACACTTATTCCGTTACGTTGATGACACATTCATTGTGTGGGAACATGGAAGAGAAGCCCTGAATGAATTCCACAAACACCTGAACAGCATTCACAAAAACATGCAGTTCACAATGGAATTAGAACAAGACTGATGTCTTCCATTTTCGGATATCCTTATAAGGAGAAAAGCAGAAGGCATGCTAGGACATGCAGTATACAGAAAGAAGACCCACATGGACCTGTATCTCCAGGCTTCGAGCTGCCATCACCCAGCGCAGCGGCACACCGTTCTAATCACTCTGGTTCACAGAGCAAGAGCCATCTGTGACAAAGATAGCCTTCGAGCTGAGCTGCAGCACCTTAAGGATGTGTTTTGTCGGAATGGCTACAGCGCAGCGCACATTAGACGTGCTTTGAGGAAGAAAAAGAGTGACACAGCCATCCACAATGAAGAGGAAGGGGAAAAGAAACTCACCTTTATCCCCTACATTGGGTCCCCAGCAGCCAAAATTGGGAGAATAATGGAGAAAAACAAATTCAAAGCTATTTTTCGATCACCTCCAACGAAAGAGTTACTGGGCTCGGTGAAGGACAAATTGCAGCTACAAGTTTCCGGTATATATAGTATACCGTGCGAGTGTGGGCTCCAGTGCATTGGTCAAACACAACGGTGCAGCTCGCAATGTTGCCAGTAACACATTAGACGCGTACGGCTGGGGCACAAGGACAAATCGCTCGTGGCAGAACACAGCCTCGGTGAGGGACACACCTTCCAATTTGAAGAAACGAAAATGCTTTTCTGAGCCAGTGGCTTCTGGGAGAGTGTCATCAAGGAATCAATCGAAATAAGATTACATGACAAACTCGTCAACAGGGACGAGGGCTACCATTTAAGTTCTGCATGGACCCCTGTAATAGCAGCTACAAGCCAGGACCGTGCTCAGCTGCTAAACGCCCTCCCGCCTGCGGGCCAGTGGGGAGGTACGGCCGCCGCGCGCCGCTGATAGAAGACGACCGCGGTCCATTGACACTTCGCCGGAAGATGATGAGAATGACACGCATCGAAACGTCGCTGATTCTCGACGCAGCTACCCGGATGGAAGCCTGAGAAGATTTCATCAGAGTGTTAACTGTTTACTTTGGAACCTAAAAGTAATATATAAGTGAAAACTATAATTTCGGTATTTTGAACTGTGGGAAAGGCAGTAACTATTTGCAAAACATTGTGAACCTAGGTGAGTACCAGATGTTTTATGACGATATAAATTTTGATGAGATTGAGGATCAGGATTTTGAAAGTGCAGTAGGTTCTAAAGTGAAGGAAACTAAAACTCTTAATGACCAACAAAAGGAACAACTTAGGAATTTGTTATTGGAGTTTAGAAATGTGTTCAGTGCAAGTCCAGGGAAAATGAAAGGCTGTCAGTGCATGCTTTACCTTAGAGATCATCAACCTTTCTTTCTCAAGTCATATAGTATACTATTTTCAAAAAGGAAAGATGTAGAGAAAGAAATTCAGAACATCGAAACGTATGGAGTAATTGAGAGAAGTAGGAGTGCCAAGTAAAAGAAATCATGGAGTGAGAATTGTTTTGGATTCTAGACATCTTAATAAGTTCCTGATCAGAGAGAATGACCTTCCTGAGAACATGGACGGACTGTTACTCAAATTTGATCACGTAAAATTCACCAGTTGTTGGGACTTGATGTCAGGATTTCACCAGATTCCACTCAAAATTAATTCTAGAAAGTATACTGCACTTCTGTGTGGAGGTAACTGTTTTCAATACTGTATGGTACCATTTAGGCTAAATGTGCCTGTAGCTCAATTCATAAGAGCTCTGGATTCTGTGTTGGGAAGTGAAGTGAGTTAAAAATTAATTTTGTGCGTTGATGACATTTTGGTCACTGAAAAGACTTGATAACAACATTTGGATCTGTTAAGAGCTTTGTTTTCAAAATTGGAATCAGGAGGTGTGACATTAAAAAGAGGTAAGTGTAGGGAAACACGATGCTATTGCTAATTTTCTGCTCCTCGCAACAAAAAACAGCCTAAATCATTTTTTGGGTTAACAGGATTCTATAGAAAATTTTGTAGCAACCAAGCTTTGAATGCTTCATGCCTCTGTGAACTTTTGAAGAAGAATACTGTTTGGGATTGGAATCAGGAATGTCAGGATGCTTTCGATGAGATCAAAGGACAGTTGTGGCAAAGTCAGATATTGTTCAGATCGGATTTGTCTCTTCCTTTTTGTATTGTGTCAGACAGTAGTGATGTTGATTTGGGTGCTCATTTATTTCAGGAGGTTGATGTTGAAGGGGTTATTGAACCTAGATCTCTCTTGCTAGTAGAGTATTGCAGAAGCATTGAAACACATACACTGTAACTGAGAAAGAACTTTTAGCTGTACAGTTGACGTTCAACAAGCTTAAACATTATTTACTAGGACACAAAGTCATCATCTATACTGATCACAAATCATTATTTTATCTCCACATGTGTAATATGTACTATAACAGAATTACTCGTAGGGCTTTGTTTTTACAGCAGTTCAATTATGAAATCAGATACATTAAGGGCACAGACAATATAATTGCTGATGGTTTGTCTAGGCTACCTTTAGAGAATAAATAATCTAACACCTTTGTAGAAGGAGGTAAAGTGTCAGGTATGAAAGGGATGCTGCCGTCTCATGCTTGCAGTACCCGAACGGACACCTGTGTGTGGCATGGCAGCTGATGGCCGCGTCGTCGCTTCAGAGTTGCCGCCAGTGCATCCCGACGGATGGGAGTGTGTGCGGTAGTGTCCTGCGTGGTCCAGTGGACTGGGGGCGGTGAGCGGTGTGTTTGCGCGTGTTGGAGCCTTTTTTTACGAATTGTTTGTGTGTCTGTTGCATTATTTTGCGAGCCGGTCTGTAGGCTGTGTTATGCATTTTTTGGACAGTTTACGAGTAGTGAGCGTGTCTGCAGAGCATTTTACATGCATTATTTTGATAATTTGCGAACTGTTTTCGTTTCTGCACTTCAGAGTACTGCATTATTTCGGCGCGTTACGAGTAATTTGCAGGTCTGTATGCTGTGTATTGCATTATTTCGGTAATTTACAAGTTGGGTGCGTGTCTGTACATCATTGTACTGCATTATTTCGCTGATCTACGAATTGTTTGCATGTCTGTAGGCTGTGTATTGCATTATTTCGGTAATTTACGAGTTGTTTGCGTCTCTGCACGTCAGTGTACTGCATTATGTACGAGTAGTTTGCACGTATGTAGGCTGTGTAGTGCAACCCCAAGCATGTTAGGGTGTTTTGTATCAGTGTAATAAATATACTATGTCAAATACATCAGTAAATAAATTGTTCAAAAATAAATAAAGTACAGTCCTTCCTCTCTCCAGCAGCCCAACACAGGCTGAGTCATTTTCCCAGCATTTTCCCCCACCCTGGAGCGACATCTTGGATTATGTCATAGGAGAGGTGACGGCGCCCTCTGGTGGCAGGACTGTGTACTAGGTCAGTTGGATTCCGGACCGAGTGGTGAACACACTTGATCGCTGTTCTGCCACTAATTGTTTAAATAAAGACTTCATGCAAAATAAAGACTTACATCCATTCTATCCAGCACAGGCCAAGCCCTTTCCCGCCAATTCCTACTAAGAGGTGACTGTCGGTTGACTTAGATTACTGGAGTTAGCCCAAGTGCCCTTTTTCCGCCATTTTCTTAGGTCAGTAGAGGCAGCTGTGGTGTGTTGCATTGTTGTGATGGAATTAGAACTTTCTGCCATTTTCTGGGGGGCAGGGGGGCCGGATTGTGATAGGTTAGCGGAGGTAGCCCAATTGACCTATATTCCGGCCAAAATTTGAACTTTCCGCCGTAACGTCATTGCGATATTGCCATATCTACCGCCGCCATCTTGAATAAATTTGGCAACAATAGATAGTGGGGTGGTGCCTGTTTTGCTCTACAACGCACAGTTCAATACAAACGACCACAACTGACAGAAAATGCTTCACTCCTCTAATAACAGATCGAAATTTTCGTGAAAAAACCGCCAATCATAAACAACGGATCATAATGCATGTCATACTCTAGGAACTGAGAAAAATCGTTGTCATAACACAACTATTGAAAAAGTCGACCCCAAAAGAACTCGCCATGTGAGGTGCCACAGTGGATAGCACACTGGACTCGCATTCGGAAGGATGACGGTGCAAACCCATGTCTGGCCATCCAGATTTAGGTTTTCAGTGATTTCCCTAAATCGCTTTAGGCAAATGCTGTGATTGTTCCTTTGAAAAGCCGATTTACTTTTCCAGCTCTCAGACAATCAGAGTTTTTTGTTCCATTTCTAATGATCTCAGTCTCAATGGGACGTTAAACCCAATCTTTCCTCCTTTTCTCCTTTGCAAAAGATCTCGCCACGAGATGCAGGTGGTGGCACATGTCGGCACTAATGACGTGTGTCGCTTTGGATCTGAGGAAATTCTCTCTGGATTCCAGCGGCTATCTGATTTGGTGAAGGCTGCCGGTCTTGCTTACGAGATGAAGGCAGAGCTCACCATCTGTAGCATCGTTGACAGAACCGACTGCGGACCTTTGGTGCAGAGCCGGGTGGAGGGTCTGAATCAGAGGCTCAGACGGTTTTGCGACCGTATTGGCTGCAGATTCCTTGACTTGCGCCATAGGGTGGTGGAGTTTCGGGTTCCGCTGAATAGGTCAGGAGTTCACTACACTCAGCTGGCGGCTACACGGGTAGCGGAGGCCGTGTGGCGTGGACTGGGCGGTTTTTTAGGTTAGAAGGCCTCGGGAAAGTGCGGGATGGGCTGCAATGTCAAAGGGTGCTTGGCAATTACAGGACGTGCTTGGATCAAGGAACAGTCGGAATTATAGTTGTAAATTGTTGTAGTTGCGCTGGAAAAGTCCCTGAGCTTCAAGCGCTAATAGAAAGCACAGAAGCTGATATCGTTATAGGTACAGAAAGCTGGCTAAAACCTGAAATAAGTTCTGCAGAAATTTTTACGAAGTCTCAGACGGTGTTCAGGAAAGATAGATTAGGCAGAATTGGTGGTGGAGTGTTTGTGTCTGTCAGTAGTGGTTTATCTTGTAGTGAAGTCGAAGTAGATACTCCGTGCGAATTGGTGTGGGTGGAGGTTATACTTAACAGCCGAATTAAGTTAATAATTGGCTCCTTCTACCGACCCCCAGACTCCGATGATACAGCTGCGGAACAGTTCAGAGAAAGTTTGAGTCTCGTAACAAATAAATACCCCACTCATACGGTTATAGTTGGTGGGGACTTCAACCTACCCTCGGTATGTTGGCAAAAATACTTGTTCAAAACCGGTGGTAGGCAGAAAACGTCTTCCGAGATTGTCCTAAATGCATTCTCCGAAAATTATTTCGAGCAGTTAGTCCACGAACCCACGCGAATTGTAAATGGTTGCGAAAACACACTTGACCTCTTGGCCACAAACAATCCAGAGCTGATAGAGAGCATCATGACTGATACAGGGATTAGTGATCACAAGGTCATTGTAGCTAGGCTCAATACAATTTCTTCCAAATCCATCAGAAACAAACGCAAAATAATTTTATTTAAAAAAGCGGATAAAGTGCCACTAGAAGCCTTCCTAAAAGACAATTTCCATTCCTTCCGAACTGACTATGCGAATGTAGACGAGATGTGGCTCAAATTCAAAGATATAGTAGCAACAGCAATTGAGATATTCATACCTCATAAATTGGTAAGAGATGGAACGGATCCCCCGTGGTACACAAAAAAGGTCCGAACGCTGTTGCAGAGGCAACGAAAAAAGCATGCGAGGTTCAGAAGAACGCGAAATCCCGAAGATGGGCTAAAATTTACAGACGCGCGAAATTTGGCACGTACCTCGATGCGAGATGCCTGTAATAGGTTCCACAACGAAACATTGTCTCGAAATTTGGTAGAAAATCCGAAGAAATTCTGGTCGTATGTAAAGTACACAAGCGGCAAGACGCAGTCAATACCTTCGCTGCGCAGTGCCGATGGTACTGTTATCGACGACTGTGCCGCTAAAGCGGAGTTATTGAACGCAGTTTTCCTAAATTCCTTCACCAGGGAAGACGAATGGAATATTGCAGAATTTGAAACACGAACATCTGCTAGCATGAGTTTCTTTAAGTAGATACCTTAGGGGTTGCGAAGCAACTCAAATCGCTTGATAGGGCCAAGTCCTCAGGTCCAGATTGTATACCGATTAGGTTCCTTTCAGATTCCGCTGATACTATAGCTCCCTACTTAGCACTCATATACAACCGCTCGCTCACCGATAGATCTGTACCTACAGATTGGAAAATTGCGCAGGTCGCACCAGTGTTCAAGAAGGGTAGTAGGAGTAATCCATTTAACTACAGACCTATATCATTGACGTCGGTTTGCAGTAGGGTTTTGGAGCATATACTGTATTCAAACATTATGAATCACCTCGAAGGGAACGATCTATTGACACGTAATCAGCATGGCTTCAGAAAACATCGCTCTTGTGCAACGCAGCTAGCTCTTTATTCGCACGAAGTAATGGCCGCTATCGACAGGGGATCTCAAGTTGATTCCGTATTTCTAGATTTCCAGAAAGCTTTTGACACCGTTCCTCACAAGCGACTTCTAATCAAGCTGCGGGCCTATGGGGTATTGTCTCAGTTGTGCGACTGGATTCGTGATTTCCTGTCAGGAAGGTCGCAGTTCGTAGTAATAGACGGCAAATCATCGAGTAAAACTGAAGTGATATCAGATGTTCCCCAGGGAAGCGTCCTGGGACCTCTACTGTTCCTGATCTATATAAATGACCTGGGTGACAATCTGAGCAGTTCTCTTAGACTGTTCGCAGATGATGCTGTAATTTACCGTCTAGTAAGGTCATCCGAAGACCAGTATCAGCTGCAAAGCGATTTAGAAAAGATTGCTGTATGGTGTGTCAGGTGGCAGTTGACGCTAAATAACGAAAAGTGTGAGATGATCCACATGAGTTCCAAAAGAAATCCGTTGGAATTCGATTACTCGATAAATAGTAAAATTCTCAAGGCTGTCAATTCAACTAAGTACCTGGGTGTTAAAATTACAAACAACTTCAGTTGGAAGGACCACATAGATAATATTGTCGGGAAGGCGAGCCAAAGGTTGCGTTTCATTGGCAGGAAACTTAGAAGATGCAACAAGTCCACTAAAGAGACAGCTTACACTACACTCGTTCGTCCTCTGTTAGAATATTGCTGCGCGGTGTGGGATCCTTACCAGGTGGGATTGACGGAGGACATCGAAAGGGTGCAAAAAAGGGCAGCTCGTTTTCTATTATCGCGTTATAGGGGAGAGAGTGTGGCAGATATGATACACGAGTTGGGATGGAAGTCATTACAGCATAGACGTTTTTCGTCGCGGCGAGACCTTTTTACGAAATTTCAGTCACCAAGTTTCTCTTCCGAATGCGAAAATATTTTGTTGACCCCAACCTACATAGGTAGGAATGATCATCAAAATAAAATAAGAGAAATCAGAGCTCGAACAGAAAGGTTTAGGTTTTCGTTTTTCCCGCTCGCTGTTCGGGAGTGGAATAGTAGAGAGATAGTATGATTGTGGTTCGATGAACCCTCTGCCAAGCACTTAAATGTGAATTGCAGAGTAGTCATGTAGATGTAGATGTAGATGAGAGAGTGGCGGCAGCTGTACATGTATTCACCTCAGTGTGTGGATGGACTAAGCAGCTTAGAATCAATCATAACTCCCCTCCTACTTCCCCCTCCACACTGTCTCTCCTCCACCCCCCTTTGTAGGTAGGGATATCGGTTTTCCAGGGCTGTTCTAACCTGTCGCTGATGGTATGCAAAAGATTCATCTACTGGTAGTGATCTTCTGTTGCTGGTATGCAGAAATCAATCACAGATGGACAGAAAACTCAAAAATAGGATGCTTCTTGAAAGCTGATAAACGTATTTTTAGGAAAGACTGAACACCCTGTAACAATTGCAATAGACCTGATTATCCATCAAGGACGAAAAATTGAATGGTCAACAGCAGAGTGGTTTCAAACGTTCCGTGTGTGCTGGCACTGTCTAGTAGTGCTTCTTGGCTAAGTTAAATCAATCTTATGTAAGAAAGTCATTGAAATAGTACATCTCACGAGAAATGAGATACATCTCGATCTTTATACTAATCTTCTCTCGCTCTGCCTCCGACAGTTGGGGAGCAGTCTCAGCACTTGGTAGACGTCGCTGGTGCATGTGGTTATGAAACGTAATCACTTGGGTTTATTCTGCTTCTTCAGGTAAACTGTCCAAACGTTTCAGACTCTTCACTGTACCGAATAACAGCTTTGTGTGTGCCTGTTCTCGTATACTGTGGAAGGATGAGATCTGTCACTCACCTCATAGAATGTCAGCTTTATCTCTGTTGTTTAGGAACATCAACTTCAGTACTATGCAGTGTCGACAATGCTATAGGTACAGTCATGGATGGCTGAAACCAGCCCCAGAAAGAATACACACACTTAGCCATTGGGGATGTTGGTGGTGAAACACAAGCATTCCTCCTGTACAGGACGTGGAGGGATAGACGGTGGATGAATAGATGGAAGAGGAATTTTACACAGGTCTCTTGCTTCTTGTGGAGTAACACACTGCGTGTATGCCTAAAGTATTCTTTTCTTAACAGCTGAACTTCTGTAATGTCAGCACATTTACTTAAAAGAAAGTGACTCAATAAATATGAACACTCATTTGCTGCATGAAGTGTTACCATTGCGGATTCTTCAGGTGTGATTCTTATGCTTCCTAACACGAGTATTGTATCGACAATTTTCACCTCACATCATGTAAGGAGTGTAGACTTATGTTTTTAAAACGTACACTGTGATGGCAACAGTGCAAATAGAAGATATAGTACTTAAGTCAATTAAATCTCCAGCTAAATAAGTGTAAACTCACTCCCATGGTATGAATTTATGCTTGGTACAATGAATATTCAACCGAGAACATTGAATCATGCGTCGAATATACTACAATATGAGCACTTAACACCATCCAGCAGTCTTTTAAACATACATTCAGCTAGAAACTTCACGCACTGTGGCGAGTAGAAGACTTCACCAATAAAGTAATGCTGATAGAACGAAACAACAATTCCATAACCAATATCGAGAAACATTCTGGGATAGATAGACATGTCTTTTCTTGTGAGTGGTACTAGTGTGTCTTAGGATGAAAGAGAAGTGCTCTTCTTGTAAATGAGCCACTATTTAAAAAAACGCAATAGTAATGACTGTGTTACTCCAAGTGCATCCCAGCCTTGGTTTACAAGAAGACAAAACACTTAATAACATCGTACAACTATCAAAAAAGACCTTGCACCAGAACAGTGCATGTGCTTTCACCCTGATGTATGGATACATACCAAGCAACTTAGAACTAGTCTTACCTCTCCTTCTACCTCCACTACCCCACCATCTACCCCCACCCATACTTGGGGGTGCCGGATTTCCAGACCTGTTCTGACATGTAGCTGATGGTACACAAAGAGCTCCATCCACTGCAGGTGTACTGCTTTGGTCAGTGTTAGGTTGACAATGAAATACTGTTTCAGGTCTGCAGAATTCAAATGTATTTCTAGAAAATGCTAACCCTTGGAATAATAGTGAAATACTTGACTATTCGTCATGGAAGGGGGCAAAGATGACTCACTGGAAGAAAAACCCTAACAGCTTGCTACGGTCCTCGGCTACATTTTGTTGTAGGAAGATATGGTGGCGCCATAACCAGTGGCTGTTATGGTTGCTGCAGGTGGTCGCTGTTCAATCAACTGGCGCCAGTAGTAGAACAAACTATATGTCACCTCACTATGGATTGTTGCCAAATTTATTCAAGATGGCGTATCTAAAATGGCGGCGATAGATATGGCAATGTCACAATGACGTCATGGCGGGAAGTTCAAATTTTGAAGGGAAAATAGGTCAGGTCAATTGGGCTATCTCCACTAACCTAACCCCATCCCCTCCCCCTTCCCTCCCCACCCATCCCCATAAAATGGCGGGAAGTTCAAGTTTTGGTGGGGAAAATAGGTCACATGTTCTACCTCCACTAACCTAAGTCATCTGCCCACCACCTCTTCCTAGGAATTGGTGGGAAAAGGACTCAGCCTCTGCTGGATAGGGTGGCTGTAAGTCTTTATTTTGCATGCAGTGTTTACTTAAACAATTAGAGGCAGTACCTCCATCCAGTGCCTTCAAATCCAAGATGGCGGTCTGGGGGAAAAATCGCAGGAACCAATAGTAAGCCTTAACCTAATCACATGTTAGACTTCAACCAGAAGGATGGTGGTATCTGGTAATGTCATTGGAGGAGATATAGGACAAGCTCAACAACTCTGGGACCTCTGTCTTGCTCATTCAACCAGCAGCAGCAGCAGAAGAAGAAGAAGAACCATGAAGCTGCAACAGCAGTCACAACCCAACACAGACCTGCAGAAGAGGAAGAAATGGAAAAGTAAGTATCCCATATCACATTTTTCTCTGTAGTTAGCATTATTATTATTATTATTGATTGTTTTCGCATCTGGGTCCATATGTAATGCTTCCACGTCTTTGTTCAGCAGTAGCCCTCGACAATTCCAAAGCCGCAAGGTCGAGCATCAACATGCCAATCTCTGCTGCGTCCTGACCTGTAGCAGCCTCGGTTGCCATCTTGTTGAGATCTGCACTGACCTCTGGACCTGCGGGAGCAACAACCTCCAACATGTCTGAACCTGTAGCGACTACGTGGGATCCTGTAGCGCACAAAGCCCACTTGCTGGAGTAGGACAAGGAGCTGTTGTTCTTTGTCGCACTCATCGATTTGTGCGATGAGGACAAGCGATCTGCTCCCAACACATAGAATGCTGCTGGTGGTCCCAAACAACAGCAAGCTCGAGGACAGTACTGGTCACCAACATACGACCCATTCCAGCAGAACATCCCTGTGCTAGTGCAGCCACAGAGTGCAGATGTTGTGGATAAGAAGGAATCGAGTGTACCCATGCTTTCCAGTTATACACACAATTTAACTCCCAGTGGAGCGATACGTGTAAACATTGGTATAGAAGTATATCATGTCTGGGGCTTGCATGCGAGAATAGAAATTGAAAATGCATCTAGGGTGTTAAAGTGCCAATTTCCGGGTTCGGCTGGGACGAAATATGTCGTAAAGAGTAGAACATGAATCAGCAGAGTACATCCAACTCGTTCTCCCCCAGACATTCGCCTTACTGGTGTGACACTCTCTGTTACAACAGTGTATGATGACTGTGCACTATGCGTGAAATCGGGTGACAACTGTGTTTATCTCAGGCACGCCTCAGTTACAAACTTATATGATCTTTACACTGCGCTACGTCTTGCATTGGAGAGATTGAACCGTTGGTTGCCGAGAATAGACTCTGCATACAATGATGTTGTAAACTTCCTACATGTGCATAGTGTACATGTTGATGATTTGAAGCAGTACCTTTGTCTGCAAATCAACGCTGAATCGAAAGAGAAACAGATTTAATGTGTGTGTGAAAAACCTGATTACTGTGAGGCATCCATTGGCATGAAGGAAATACGCGCGGAATTTATTGCATGTCAAAAAGCTTTGTCTGGGAAATACTTTACATGTGCGAAGAAGAAGGTAAAGAAAGTCTCATGATTTTTTTTTTGAAATATTGCACCCTATGTTATTAGGAAGGAGAATTCCGTTCTTCTTCTTCAGGTCATCTTTTGCATCTTCACAGGACCAG
The DNA here is from genome assembly GCF_023897955.1 of Schistocerca gregaria. Taxonomy (NCBI): domain Eukaryota; kingdom Metazoa; phylum Arthropoda; class Insecta; order Orthoptera; family Acrididae; genus Schistocerca; species Schistocerca gregaria. The sequence goes on along the minus strand of NC_064931.1, from coordinate 519,651,396 downwards.
TCACCGACAACAAAGTCCTTGTGATGAGGGTCTTTCACCATCCTGACATGATACTAACTACGCCAAGTACTGACAAGTAGATGACATGTAGAAAGGTACACTTGAAGGGATGGTAATAGTATGTGTAGCCACTATAGTTCCATCACTTAACTGACTGAGCTATATTCGCTACACAGAGAATCAGCTATATATATATTTTACCGATGAAGAGTAACTTGATCATTCATTATGTCAATAATTGGTGAGCCGATGTTTGCGGTAACTGTCTGCTGCTGCATCATTATACACTCCTGGAAATTGAAATAAGAACCCCGTGAATTCATTGTCCCAGGAAGGGGAAACTTTATTGACACATTCCTGGGGTCAGATACATCACATGATCACACTGACAGAACCACAGGCACATAGACACAGGCAACAGAGCATGCACAATGTCGGCATTAGTACAGTGTATATCCACCTTTCGCAGCAATGCAGGCTGCTATTCTCCCATGGAGACGATTGTAGAGATGCTGGATGTAGTCCTGTGGAACGGCTTGCCATGCCATTTCCACCTGGCGCCTCAGTTGGACCAGCATTCGTGCTGGACGTGCATACCGCGTGAGACGACGCTTCATCCAGTCCCAAACATGGTCAGTGGGGGACAGATCCGGAGATCTTGCTGGCCAGGGTAGTTGACTTACACCTTCAAGAGCACGTTGGGTGGCACGGGATACATGCGGACGAGCATTGTCCTGTTGGAACAGCAAGTTCCCTTCCCGGTCTAGGAATGGTAGAACGATGGGTTCGATGACGGTTTGGATGTACCGTGCACTATTCAGTGTCCCCTCGACGATCACCAGAGGTGTACGGCCAGTGTAGGATATCGCTCCCCACACCATGATGCCGGGTGTCGGCCCTGTGTGCCTCGGTCGTATGCAGTCCTGATTGTGGCGCTCACCTGCACGGCGCCAAACACGCATACGACCATCATTGGCACCAAGGCAGAAGCGACTCTCATCGCTGAAGACGACACGTCTCCATTCGTCCTTCCATTCACGCCTGTCGCGACACCACTGGAGGCGGGCTGCACGATGTTGGGGCGTGAGCGGAAGACGGCCTAGCGGTGTGCGGGACCGTAGCCCAGCTTCATGGAGACGGTTGCGAATGGTCCTCGCCGATACCCCAGGAGCAACAGTGTCCCTAATTTGCTGGGAAGTGGCGGTGCGGTCCCCTACGGCACTGCGTAGGATCCTATGGTCTTGGCGTGCATCCGTGCGTCGCTGCGGTCGGGTCCCAGGTCGACGGGCACGTGCACCTTCCGCCGACCACTGGCGACAACATCGATGTACTGTGGAGACCTCACGCCCCACGTGTTGAGCAATTCGGCGGTACGTCCACCCGGCCTCCTGCATTCCCATTATATGCCCTCGCTCAAAGTCCGTCAACTGCACATACGGTTCACGTCCACACTGTCGCGGCATGCTACCAGTGTTAAAGACTGCGATGGAGCTCCATATGCCACAGCAAACTGGCTGACACTGACGGCGGCGGTGCACAAATGCTGCGCAGCTAGCGCCATTCGACGGCCAACACCACGGTTCCTGTTGTGTCCGCTGTGCCGTGCGTGTGATCATTGCTTGTACAGCCCTCTCGCAGTGTCCGGAGCAAGTATGGTGGGTCTGACACACCGGTGTCAATGTGTTCTTTTTTCCATTTCCAGGAGTGTAGGTATAGCATTGAAAAAATAATGATATTAGCAAGCGAAATACTTTGACTATAATGAATAAAAAATGTAATATATACACTCCTGGAAATGGAAAAAAGAACACATTGACACTGGTGTGTCATACCCACCATACTTGCTCCGGACACTGTGAGAGGGCTGTACAAGCAATGATCACACGCACGGCACAGCGGACACACCAGGAACCGCGGTGTTGGCCGTCGAATGGCGCTAGCTGCGCAGCATTTGTGCACCGCCGCCGTCAGTGTCAGCCAGTTTGCCGTGGCATACGGAGCTCCATCGCAGTCTTTAACACTGGTAGCATGTCGTGACAGCGTGGACGTGAACCGTATGTGCAGTTGACGGACTTTGAGCGAGGGCGTATAGTGGGCATGCGGGAGGCCGGGTGGACGTACCGCCGAATTGCTCAACACGTGGGGCGTGAGGTCTCCACAGTACATCGATGTTGTCGCCAGTGGTCGGCGGAAGGTGCACATGCCCGTCGACCTGGGACCGGACCGCAGCGACGCACGGATGCACGCCAAGACCGTAGGATCCTACGCAGTGCAGTAGGGGACCGCACCGCCACTTCCCAGCAAATTAGGGACACTGTTGCTCCTGGGGTATCGGCGAGGAGCATTCGCAACCGTCTCCATGAAGCTGGGCTACGGTCCCGCACACCGTTAGGCCGTCTTCCGCTCACGCCCCAACATCGTGCAGCCTGCCTCCAGTGGTGTCGCGACAGGTGTGAATGGAAGGACGAATGGAGATGTGTCGTCTTCAGCGATGAGAGTCGCTTCTGCCTTGGTGCCAATGATGGTCGTATGCGTGTTTGGCGCCGTGCAGGTGAGCGCCACAATCAGGACTGCATACGACCGAGGCACACGGGGCCAACACCCAGCATCATGGTGTGGGGAGCGATCTCCTACACTGGCCGTACACCTCTGGTGATCGTCGAGGTGACACTGAATAGTGCACGGTACATCCAAACCGTCATCGAACCCATCGTTCTACCATTCCTAGACCGGCAAGGGAACTTGCTGTTCCAACAGGACAATGCACGTCCGCATGTATCCCGTGCCACCCAACGTGCTCTAGAAGGTGTAAGTCAACTACCCTGGCCAGCAAGATCTCCGGATCTGTCCCCCATTGAGCATATTTGGGACTGGATGAAGCGTCGTCTCACGCGGTCTGCACGTCCAGCACGAACGCTGGTCCAACTGAGGCGCCAGGTGGAAATGGCATGGCAAGCCGTTCCACAGGACTACATCCAGCATCTCTACGATCGTCTCCATGGGAGAATAGCAGCCTGCATTGCTGCGAAAGGTGGATATACACTGTACTAGTGCCGACATTGTGCATGCTCTGTTGCCTGTGTCTATGTGCCTGTGGTTCTGTCAGTGTGATCATGTGATGTATCTGACCCCAGGAATGCGTCAATAAAGTTTCCCCTTCCTGGGACAATGATTTCACGGTATTCTTATTTCAATTCCCCGGAGTATATATATATACTCAAATCGTGTATGTGTTTTATTTCGTACCGAATTAATCTGCAACTTACCAGAAGAATATAGCTACACTCCACGCCTCATTAATGAATGGAGCTTTCCGAGTCCTCACCGATCCAAGTGCATGAGATTTCTCGAGATGCTCCCATGTCGAGGAGTTTAGCACTCCTTATCGACGTATAGTAACAGATTTCAAAGTGTCGTGATGTAATAGCAGACGGTTAAGAAGAACAAGAAACGAATGATTTTTTTGCGCGTTGGAACTCCAGACAGATGGAGTTCTACGTATTTTTACGTAAATCAGCCAAGCTATCAACATTAAAGTATTGTTTTAGAGTCTAGGATCGTTACCTGGAAGGTAGTGGTAAGACAGAACGTAAACACACGCACTCCTAAGGTTACAACGTTCTGCACTTAAAACGGGCTATAATGTTAGATCGCATGCGTTTCCGACATATCAGCCATATGGAATGTAGTGCTGTTAGTATTCCAATGTAATAAATATATTTCAAGCAAAGTGGAGAAGGGGTGGTTTAGCTATGATACTGAAATTGAGAAACATACTGTCACATCATTGGTCAGTGTTGAAATTACTGTAAAATTGTTCACACTATCAACTGTGATACCTATTATTAGAGTACATCGATGGTGTCTTTTCCATCCCATCCATGCACTGACATGCTGTTGATTACCAGATAATGATTTAATGATATCGCTTGTTTGAGTTGTGGAAAGAGTTTTGGTGGATGGACAGCACCTTCTGGGGTGGATAGCACCAAAACACTTATCGCTTACATGACTGCAATATGATGAATCACTCGAAACGGAACGCGACTATGACAGATGAGTTTAAATGTAGTTTGGAAACAAACCTACGCCAACTCTGTAAAACTCTTCCAGTTTGCTCATGTTATAACTTCCTTTTATTTAAAATCATCCAGTGTTTGTGGCGTGTTGTGGTAGCCACAGTAACAATACGATTTACATTGTGCGATGTCTAGTTTTCTACGAGAGGTCGTGGATCAGAGTGTCTTAATGTCAGTTTAGGACCTGACATAGACATCGAAGTCGTGGCAGAACATCGAAATGAATGGCAGTGCTGCGCTAGTATTAGTCTTAGTCGTAGGAAAGAGGAAATTTTATTAAAAGACAATGAACGCGCGGTTGAACGATGGAATCAGGGGCCGCTGGTGGAGTGTTGAAACAGTCGAAAGTTAGTAGGCCAGGAAATGCAAACATGGCACTCGTGAGCGCGGTGCTGCGACGGCGCTATTGCGCGCACGAATTGCTTTGTGTGAAGCAACAATGAGGCAGCAAACCACAGCGTTGCTTGAAGTTATTGCGATATGAGGCGAGGAACTAGGCCAGAGCCAAGTCGAGACTTGAAGATGGCTGACGTTTGGGAAATGAGGTCTGCCATTGTTTCTCTCTCTCTCTGACACTACGTCAGAGGCGAGGGGAAAGGCAGTTTAAATAGTGAGGTACTTTTACCTTGGAACAAGGTATGCTAGGCCAATCGAGCGTTGGGATGGACCTGTGCTGGACCACGCTTACAGGGGCCAGTCTGGCAGCAATGCTGTAAACATCCTATGCAAATCTTACTTTATTTCTATGTACTTGTTTGGGCTGTATTCCGCTTCTGGTGATGCAACACCGGGGCGCGACCGAACGGCACCTGGGTACTTGGAGATAGCACGGCCAGCCCAAAGGAGGGCAGTGGCAGCGGTCTGCAGCATCCAGGATGGGCCAAATTCACTTCCCACCTGGCGTACTGGGGTCCAGGCGAAGCGTACGCTACGGGAGGCATGGCAGTGCTGGAACAGCGCCAGAGACAGCAACGGGGATTGCTATCTGGCAAGCACCGCTAGTGGCAAGTTGCAGCACAGCCCCCAGGAGAGCGCAGGTTCGAGTGCGGTCCTGTCCTGGGAGCAGCAGAGGCCGAGGGACACGGACGACCAGTACATCCACCTTCGTCACATGGTCAGACAGAGCAGGCCAAACGGGGCGGAGGGCGGCGAGGACCAGGGACTGTAGCAGTCCCTGATCCGAAATAGTGGGCAGCGGCATGGCGCCAGCCGCTATGCCTTGGCAGGCGAAGGCAACCAGGCGAGAGAGGATGAGTTCCAGCTGAGCGGCCTTGCAGACAGCAGCAGCGATGTTGTCATACCTGGAGTTGCTGAACCAGCTGGACTCGCAGCACAGCGCGCGGGCAGCTGCCGACACTATGCTGCACTCACCGAAGCACTGTAAATTATGAGAATAAAGTAATGTCACCAAATACCGCTGTATCACACTGCACTGCCCCTTGACACTCTTGAACGTGCTCGGCCTCATGAAGAAAGACAGCGGTAGATCCCGGCTTCATCTCGGCCATCTGGAGTCCCGGGTTCGACCATCCCGACACCCCCGCAACAGCAGAGTACAAAGCGTGTTTCAAACAATGATACAGGGTCACAGGGAGCGTTTCTTGTAACTTACTGTGTAGTCTGTGAAATACGGCCATCAGCCTATAGTAGGGGGGCATAAACCTTGAAATGCCCTCTGCAATGGATCAAAAGCAGTATCTTTAATAGGATCGTCCTACATTGGCAACAGCAGCAGTTTAACAGGTAAATTCGATGAGGGACGGGGTGTCCCATTAGGAATTCTATTCTGGGAAGCATTGCAACAACTCTCTCTCCGCCCCGGACCCATATCGCAGCAATGCGTCATCATGTTTGCAATGGCGCCTAGGTGATTTCTACATCGCATGAAGTTAGTGGAGCTTTTATGGTTCGTAATTTTTCTCTGTTGGATGGTGCAAAATAACGATGATAACATGTTGGGGAGATAGATGTGAATGGACGCGGATCTGCTTTGGATTGTAGTATCTGTTTCTAATTTGGAGGCGCATCACATTGCCCGCATTTCCATCAAATGGTCAAAACACACTCTTGTTGCACTAGCTCAGGTCGTCCTGTTTCTACATGTGTTGCAGAAAGTGGAGGATATGTCTTTCTCTGACTTCTGCTCAGTTACGTTCTGCTCAGATGCATAGTGGGGCTGACTGAAACTAGGTTGGAATTTTACTGTAGCAGACATGTTCGAGAAAGGTGTCTAGTTACGAGATATGAGACTGCCAGAAATAGGATTCACTTGTGACTGTGATACGACGCAGATATGTGGTTGAATGGGACATCATTTCTAGCAGATAGTGTAACAAGAGAGATCTGAAAAGCTAGTGTACATTTTATTCTTACAAACTCAATCAGCACATCATCTACTACTACTCTTTGTGTTCCTTCTCAACCAGTGATCGTCTATACCTCAGTGGATATATTGCAGAATCTCTGATATGGTTTTGAGTCATAATATGTTAAAAGTGCTAAAGAAATATCTAGCTGGGGGCATCTGAGAGAGTCGCAAATAACGATTACATACCATGTCCCTTAGCCGAATCACTTTCAAAATTCAGCGATTTTGTAATGAGGTTACATCGTGGGCTATGTGTAACTGGAGTGCTGGTCTGATAATATATACTCCAGTGATCACCGTCTCAGTATTTGTCAAGATAGAAAAATCGCCTCATAGAGAGGTAATGTCGTACCTCGATTTGTAAAGCCAGTATAGCTTTTAACATGGATATTTGTGTGCACCTGTAGAACCATGACCTCTTGTTACTACATACAGTAGTTGTTGGGATTGAGCTTTCTTAACATCTGGCCGATTACAGTATCTCTTTCTAGGACACGGTGGTAGCACTCGCAAGAAAAACTTATGAGGCATGTCCACCCATGATTGATTTTCTCTCAGTATTATTTCGTATTGCCAGCGATCAGTTATTGATGAAGTATTATACTTAGTAGTAGAGGGTGCGTGATATGTTGGCATTTGAGCATCAGGCTTATAGAGTATGTGTTTGTGTTCTGACATGTGCAAAGGAAATGACTGTTGTCCAGTCATAAGGAAGGTATGGATTTGACATAGAGTACTGTGATAGCATGGGAAGAGTATCTCAACTCATAAGAATGATGCTGAGATTTCTGTTCCAGACCACAACTGTCAACAGAGTGTAGTTCCAATACTTCGCTCATTGTCGAATGTTGTTCAACTGATACCACGATTGCAACATTTAGTTGTAAGTACAGGGATAAAATATATATGTGACCAATTTCTTCCTACGCATGTTCGGCCTCCAGTACCGGTAACCTGTGCGGGGGTGATTCACATTTCCCATTAACGGTAGAAGCTGTCAGACTGGAGATGCCTGTTGGAGTGTAGGAATGTAGGTGAATTAACCGTGTTGCCCTCTAGACGACCGAATAACGAGCTAATTCTTAGTATGTGTTGGATAGCTTTCGTGATTGCGTGGACATCTGAGAAGATTGAATATATGGGTGCGTTTGTGCTGGACCGTTATTCCCTCCCGTGTAAATTGTTTGCCTGACTGGTTCTGCACATTTTGCGCCTTTTTTTGGTTTAGACAAGATAGATTGTGACGTGTGCAACTAGCATGTCGAAGACATGCTTGCCGGTTCTCTAGACGTGAGAAACACCTTAGTTGACCTTGTAAATCATAGGGATGATTTGGAATCTGCTACATCGCTGGCAAGGGTATATGGTGGAGATATCAGCTGCCCCCCTTTTTTTTTTTTTTTTTTTTTTTTTTTGAGTTTGCGAGTAAATGTCTTTGCAGACATGAGAAGTTTCTAGTTAGTCAGTGGTTAACCTCAGGCCCCACCTAGCTAGAGTTTCGGGTTTCTAGAGATATAACTTCCAGTCTATTTCTTGGGAATTGTATTGTGCTAGCGATTGGTAGGATGCTGCATAGTGCTTGATATCGAGAAATACTGCGAAAATAGTATGATATTATGGCAAAGCATGCGAAATTAGATATGTTCTTGTAATCCTAAACTCTGGAGATGGGTGTAGAAAAGCGAGCAAGCAAGCAAGCAGGTCCGGACCAGAAACAGTAATACGTTTTTGTCGATGGGGGAAACGAGGCCGAATTTGTAGAACAGTTCTGAGAACGACTTCAGTCCACTGAGGGCGCTCAGGTGGCGCATTGGGGGTGGATAACTTGTGATTGTTGGCTGCAGGAAAATATCTAGTTCTGTAAGGAGTATATTCAGTACTGTCTATCTTCATGGTATATGTAAGAATGATGTAAAAGGGATGATTACGTTTGGTGCAGGAGACGAATTGTATGTTTACTGCATTGACACTGTACACGGTGATATATATATTCCTGGGCTGGAGATCGGTTTCGCGCTCTAATATTCAATCTTCTGTCCTCGGCGGGAGAGCAGTGTAATTGAGTGGGAGTCTCCTGTATTTGACGATATGTATGGCATTTTGCAAGGTTTAGTTTTAGGGGCAATATAGCGATCAGTGTAAAATAGTTTTTGCCACTGAAAGTCACGCCTGTAGAAAGAAAGAAAAGGAAGATGGTGCTTCCCTAGGACAGAGTAGAAACATGCCATACAGCCAGTGTGAGTGTAGGCATACCATAATTTTTTCAGGTGCTGTACAGATATAAAATATAACTGCACTGCTTGTGTAAAATGTGTATACAGGGTGGTCAGAAAATGTGTGAAATGCTTGTAGGGATATTACAGGGCAGGTTGTACTGAGGCATAAATGTTATGAAAAATTCGATACATTGCGTCGTTTCCGAGTTATTTAGCATTGAAGTTAGCCAATCGGGGTGTCGCGAGCTTAAATTCTAGTTTCAGCTAACGAAACAAAGCACTCGTTGGGCAAAACCGCCCCTGGCAGGCAGCTTGAGTGTGAGCGAGCGACGCCCCGATTGGCTAACTTCAATACTAAATAACTCGGAAACAGCGCAACGTATCGAATTTTTTTCTTAACATTTATGCCTCAGCACAACCTGCCCTGTAACATTCCTACAAGCATTTCACACATTTTCTGACCACCCTGTATAATGCACTGTAAAGTTACTGTGGCTTATATTGTGTAAAATGTGTGTATATTGATTGCATTGTAAAGTTACTGTGGTTTATGTTGTGGCATGACAAGGGAAGATGACTGCATGTATTATCATGAGGGATGCATAGATTCAACACATCGATAACCGCAAGGGTATGAGAGAGAGCTTTTACATGGAAAGTTATGTACACTATAGATACTGAGATTCGTTCCAGAAGCACAGCCATCACAAGGAGACATTACCTGTACATTGATAGGTGTCGGACTGTAGCGGCAATCGTAATATTTAATTGTAGTTACACTGGTAAGCATGTTCCTGGCTTCCAATATTCTCGTGAGTCTCGTATGTATTTGATGATCTGTAGACAACTTTGCGGGCTTAACTGTCAATGCAATTTAGCGAAATGTGCAAAATAATTTTACCACTGAAAGTCTTGTCTGCAGAAAGAAATAAATGGTGGATGGTGCAGTAATTCGGCAGGTAAATTCGATAAGAGCCAATCATAATCCTCGAGTCATTCACAAGACATCCTTTGTGCTGGGACATACGAGTCTCCACATAGCGGTGGGAACGTTTGTGTGTGTTGAAAGCAGGAAGGGTAACACGTGATGGACGGGGCATCACGTTAGCACGGCTGGTAAGAGTGCATTTGATGTTATTCTGCGCTATTTTCGTGAACAGGTTCTGTTAGGGCTAGAATTTCCGTACATACAAGCTGAAACATCATGAAAACTCCTACACAAGCTCACATTAAGTATGCGTCAGCTCCATTAGAATCGCTAGGGAGAAAGCAGCTTGTGCTATTCTGGAACGGATTTCTGCAGCGTCGCTTGGCAATAAGCTCTTAGCCGGACTGCAGGTAGAGGGAGGGTTCACGCCTGCAGCAGCAAACACATGCATGCATGGCCCACCTTGGAGCATCTGCACTTTGAATATAGGTCTTTGCTCCCATCCGCTCGCCTCATCAACGGTGCCTACGTGAACATGTATTTTGAGAGGAATTTCTCAGGTACCAAATATGAAAGGGATGTCGCTGCCTCATGCTTGAGGGCACCTGCACGTGGTTTTACAGCTGATGGCCACGTCACTTTGCTGGAGCTGCCTGTAGCCTCCTGTGCAGTCTAGTGGGTGCTTGCACGTGTTGATTGCAGGTCTGTTGCATCACTTTGTGAGCAGGTTTGTAGGCTGTGCTATGCGTTATTTGGACAGTTTACAATTTCGTCTCTGCACATCAGTGTATTGCGTTATTTAGGAGGAGGTTGCATGTCTGTGCTGAAATTATTTCGGGAAGTTAGGAGTTGTTTGTATGTCTGGAGAGCATTATTTAGAAGTAGTTTACAGGTCTGCAGATGTGCATTGTGGCCCCAAGCATCTTGGATGATGTCACAGCCGCCATCTTGGATGATGTTGCCAAGTATACACGCCGCCATATTTGATGACGTCATCGCCACCATCTTGGATACATCTAGCAACAGTGCAGAGTGTGCTAGAATCCGCCTTGCCCCAATACTTACAGAAGCTCATGGTTTCAGCTGCTGTCGGTAATACAGCTCATTCAGATGAGGCTGTTTTAATAATCTCTGAGAGAGAGAGAGGTATCATCAAATAATTGTGGAGACAGTGGTTCAAGAACTGCACAAACCAGCACACAAAACATACCCTCATAGGCATTTTATGATTAAGGGTTTGGATGTCTTATGGCAAGCTGGACTTGTAGATATGTGGGAATATTTACATGAGACTAATAGATTCAAATATATTTTAATGGTTATTGATACACACTTCAAATTTTGCTGGTCATTGCCTGTTAAAACAAAAATGGGTAGAAATGTCATGGATATTTTTGAGCCTTTGCTACAGACAGGGACGAATCGATGCCCACACGACCTCCAAACCAATCACGGAGGTTAATTTTACAATCGGTATTTCAAGACCGTGATGCAGTGATACGGAATACATCACTACTTAACATTCACTCACCTGAAGCCAAGAATCATGGAGCGTCTGAACACAACAATAAAAGGTTGAATGTGGATACGTTTTAGCCTTCACAGCTCATACAAATGGACAGATATCCTCCCAGAAATAATTGCTCAGTATAATCGAGATAAATATACCACAATAAAAATGAGACCAATCGACGTTCGTGATAATGGACTCATGGTTAAAGTGTACTATCGCATTAAAATGCTGGATCCACCCAGACAGAAATTTATTGTTGGTGGTTTGGTACATATCTCAAAATACAAGACGGAATTTGAGAAACCATACCTACCAAACTGATCAACAGAGATATTTACAGTTTCAAAGGTGCAAAGAACGAATCCTAGAACTTATATATTGACGGATAGTAAAGGTGAAGAAATTGCAGACTGCGTGTGCACAGAGGAGTTGCAGAAAAGCTCAGAACCGGATGTGTTTCTCGTGGAGAGAGTCATAAGACGTTGGGGAAATAATGCACTGGTCAAATAACTTGATTTTCCTACTACACAAAACAGTTGGATTGATGCCAACGCTTGCTATATAATGGGGCTGTGCAGTCCACAACCACCACAGTAGCATAACATGCGTCCTAGGGGACACATTAGAGGAGGTGTTGGTATTCTAGATAAACTGTCAGTGGAATTACACACCCCTGGGTGTATCTACTGTGTACCTGGGACAAAGCTTCAGAAACATTTGGCACGAGGTGATAAGGGGGTTAATCTGCTCGACAAAGCTTTTATGGAATGTGACATTGCATATGCTGGAAATAAAGATCTATGAAGTCGTCACATTGCAGATAGAATTTTAGCTGATACGGCTAAGGTGATACGGAGAAGAAAGGATATTGGTATAGTTCAATGCATTGCAGCATTTGCAGTTGATAAAGCCATATGAGGAAAAATTAAGTTGGGTTGAAGACTGATGAATTTCAAGCGAGTTATGAATGCTGCACGTTGTGCACTAAACGAGAAGGACAAGGGCGGGAAGCAGAGCTGACAGTGATGTATGCAGCTAAAACCGCACTGAAGCAGAAAGGTGCAGCAAGAAGAACAAGAGGATCGGTTAAAGCACCTCGAGTTCTACCAATACCCAAGACATCTGACAGTTTTCTTCCATTTCTCATCCCCGCCCTCTCCGCGCTCTCGGCGGTAAGGTCCCCCACTAGTGTTGCTGCAGCTATTGCTAGAATGGTCAAGAACGCGCAAAACTCCCAACCTCAGTTAGATTAGGCATGATAGAAGCCGCAGCCATCGGAAAAGGGCTATAACTGAAACAGCACAGGAAAGGCCTTGATCTATTCATAAATTTAAAAAAAAGTCCATTCGCGGTCCTACAGATCGACCACTCAAAAATACTGATCTTGTGTGTTTTTATGTGGGAAAGATTACCGAAGATTATATGGAAAATTGGTGATTGTGTCATTGTGAATTTAGATGCTGCCGGAGGCCCCGGTACCCACTGGGTATCACATGTTTTGAAAAATGCGAATACCGTCTACTATTTCGACTCATTTTGTGACCTGCAGCCACCAGAAGAATTACAACGCTATTTCGCTCACAGGAGACGTGTGTTCTACAATTATCTGCGCTATCTGGACTTTAATACATACCTCTGTGGACATCTATGCATCATGTTTCTCTAGACGTTTACAAAGAACAAGAAGCATGCTATATAAGGAGTAGCTTTAAACATTCCTTCATCAGTTGAGGTTCAGATGCAATGTCGTACACTTTGACATAAAAAGAACGATCATCTGTATTGCGTGCAAATTACTTCCCACCAGTTGATCTGAGCATTGGTGAATGGAGTATTGCATTGATTGGACTGAAGACGTACAAAAGAATCCCAAATATCACTGAGCCTGACAACAAACTGCATATGGATATTAATGGTGAAAAACACATTGTGGTTGTGGGTTGGTTTGGCGGAAGAGACCAGACAGCGAGGTCATCGGTCTCATCGGATTAGAGAAGGAAGTCGGCCGTGCCCTTTGAAAGGAAGCATCCCGGCATTGGCCTGGAGCCATTTAGGGAAATCACGGAAAACCTAAACCAGGATTGCCGGACGCGAGATTGAATCGTCGTCCCTCCGAATGCGAGTCCAGTGTGCTGACAACCGCGCCATCTCGCTCGGTAAAGACATTGTGGAAATAGAACCGGGTGCATACAGTATCAATGATTTAAACGAAGTTTTGAAACAGTCTGGAAAAGGTACAAAGCTACGTGCAAACATCAATACACTTAAATCTGAAATAAGGACTGTAAATGCAACGAGTGACTTTAACCAGGAAGGTTCAATAGAGCACTTACTGGGTTTCACAAAAGGGCAGGTTTTGAAGAATAATCCAAGTAAATTTTAGAAGTCAGATCAGTGTGCGGACATACTTCTCGTCAGGACAATCCGAGTCGATTGTAACATTGCAACTAATTCCTACCTCAACGATGGTCTGATTTATATTGTTTATGGATTCTTCCCCTCAGTTGCAACGGGGTATAAGATTGTTGAGACCCTTGCCAATGCAATATACCTTCCAGGGACAGCACAGATATTGTCGAAATTTCATCTCATTTTATTCACATTTTGTGGATTACAATGCATAACCACCTGTGGGAAAAGAAGGGTGTTCTGCTGGACCCATAGATAACAGGTTGTGTGCATCACCATTTGTCTATCACACTGGTGGAGGAATGCAATGATTTTGATACATCCAGGTGAACGTGGAATTATTATCTATTTTCCTCATCTTCACAATATTTTCCATCAATTTTAGAAATTTCACGAGGTTTTAGATAATTGACCCAATTACTCGTTGTTATATCTATGAGTAAAGCCAAGTCTGAACTGCATTATTCATAACAAGCAAGGAAGTGTTAAGGCATTTTAATAACAGAAAGAGGAAACTGTAAAAGAGACGATAGTAATGTGTTTAGGCATGGCGAGAGGAGCCGCAGACCCAGAAGCGGGCTGGGTGGCCGACGCTAGGCAGATGGGCACCTGTGCTTGATAATGAGATAAGAACTATAAGCTATAAAGACACAAAGAGTGCTCTGTATTTTGACAACGGAGTCCATGATAAGGCTTGAAATTAAAGTTAATAAGCTGACAGCTCTTCTGGTTAGAGAGAGAGCGTGGGACGAGAGGGAGAGAAAGAGATGGCCTTCAGGTGGGGACAGTACTACGTCATGAGGAACCAATACAGGGCTTAAGGCGCAGTGTGTGACCATATTAAGAGAGGTGTCTCTACCCCTCCACCCAGCGTCTGAAGAACCACTGAAGACTTGCGTAAAACGATAGCCAATAAGGAGGCAAATAGACCTCGACATTACGTCATGGCAACAGCCAGCGGGGTCGAAGGGGAAAATGATACAAAGCTCGGCAGCAAGATGCTCCATGAGACAGGCAGTTGGAGAAGAGTCAGAGGAGAGTTAGGAGCAGTCTATGCGTGAGGAATTGGTAGACCATCCGGAAATAGTCTGCAGGAGTCGATAGGGGGCAGCCATGGGACTTTGAGTTTTCGTGTGGATCGCATTCTAAGAGCAGACGGAACTGCAGTGTTATTACTATGTCTCTGTATCAGACTTGGCCGCTCATAGGGAACATGTCAGCCAGAGCAGTAGGATTTCATTCTGTACAATTTCAAATAAACATCAGATCGTTAAAACGTTTCTGGTTGCTTGATTATCTCCCAGCCTTTTGCTACTTTCACACCAGATATTGTCACTTCTTGCCCAGATCTAAGTCTTCCTCTCACTGCGGCCAACCAGCTAAGTTGTGGTTACGAACAGTGTTTCTCAATCACATTCAAAACCCGTACTGCTCTCGATGACTTTTCAGGTCAATAAAACAACTCATCGCATCAATCACGTGATGCTCACAACCAAAGACATTGCAGCGTGATTCTCAATTTCTGTGTAACTGCTAAACCACACCTTCATTACTAATGTATGTGTGATGTTGATTGAAATAATACAACAAACAGTGTCTCTCATGCAAACTGCTAGACTCTAAAACAGTGATGATGTACCTCGGTGCAACATGTGGAATCAATTCTCTTGGTCTCTTTAAAACTGGAACTCCGAGACATCTGCTGCATCGTCACTGTGGAACATGAGATTAAATTTGGAGGTCATCACGTTCAGACAGCAGTATAAATGCTCCATAACGTTGCAAACTCTTTCAGTTTCCATATGTTGTGACGCCGTCCTCATTTTTGCCGACACTGCCTGGGTTTTTCATTTCCACCACCTTGTGTGTTGTGGGAGCATCACAGCCTACACCATGCAATGTACAGCTTACCATGAGAACCAATGGATCAACATATGTAAAATGTTGGTTTAGCAACTGACATAGACGTCAGAGTTGTGATATGAAAAGAGAATGTATGGTGGTATACAAAGCTGTAGTCATACACTATTTGAATGAGTTACAGCAAAAAACAGTGTATCAACATGATTGCAAAATTACAGCACAGGAACTCCTTGTTGTGACTGATAGTCTGTTAGGTATGGTCTTCGTCCAGTAAAGGCGACAAATCCTTACACGTGTCTGTGGAAGGGACTTCAATCACTGTCCACGTGCTCCAATGGACCAATACATGTATTGTAATCTCAACCCTCCTACCTAATTCCATCTGTTGTCCACATTAGTCTTTTATGAAGATCTAACAGGAGCAAAGATTACAATAAACTTTCTAGGTTACTTAGCTTTTCATGTAGAGTTGGCTCCAGTTCTTCTTGTTTAGAGGTCGGATTCTTGAAGCTGAAAATGTCACAGTTGGGTTGATTTAAGTAAATTTGAAGATTGTTGTTGCAGAATCTTCCTTTTTACATTACTATTTTCTCATATTTTAGTATATCATACAGTCTTTTGATTTTTCACATCAACAAAGTCGATAATTATATTGTTCACACAAATACAAAAATACATCCAGTCACATCAGAGGCATGGTAACTATTATCACACTCTGTGGAATTAACCATATTCCCAAGGGTTTATAATTTTTCTTAACTAGTTTCTGTTACGTTTTTACTTTCGATCATAATTCTGTAAAAGAATCCAGAAATAAACATAGTAACCAATGCAGTATGCGTAATTAATAATATACACTCCTGGAAATGGAAAAAAGAACACATTGACACCGGTGTGTCATACCCACCATACTTGCTCCGGACACTGCGAGAGGGCTGTACAAGCAATGATCACACGCACGGCACAGCGGACACACCAGGAACCGCGGTGTTGGCCGTCGAATGGCGCTAGCTGCGCAGCATTTGTGCACCGTCGCCGTCAGTGTCAGCCAATTTGCCGTGGCATACAGAGCTCCATCGCAGTCTTTAACACTGGTAAGCGACAGCGTGGACGTGAACCGTATGTTCAGTTGACGGACTTTGAGCGAGGGCGTATAGTAGGCATGCGGGAGGCTGGGTGGACGTACCGCCGAATTGCTCAACAAGTGGGGCGTGAGGTCTCCAAAGTACATCGATGTTGTCGCCAGTGGTCGGCGGAAGGTGCACGTGCCCGTCGACCTGGGACCGGACCGCAGCGACGCACGGATCCACGCCAAGACCGTAGGATCCTACGCAGTGCCGTAGGGGACCGCACCGCCACTTCCCAGCAAATTAGGGACACTGTTGCTCCTGGGGTATCGGCGAGGCCGTCTTCCGCTCACGCCCCAACATCGTGCAGCCCGCCTCCAGCGGTGTCGCGACAGGCGTGAATGGAGGGACGAATGGAGGACACTGAATAGTGCACGGTACATCCAAACCGTCATCGAACCCATCGTTCTACCATTCCTAGACCGGCAAGGGAACTTGCTATTCCAACAGGACAATGCACGTCCGCATGTATCCTGTGCCACCCAACGTGCTCTAGAAGGTGTAAGTCAACTACCCTGGCCAGCAAGATCTCCGGATCTGTCCTCCATTGAGCGTGTTTGGGACTGGATGAAGCGTCGTCTCACGCGGTCTGCACGTCCAGCACGAACGCTGGTCCAACTGAGGCGCCAGGTGGAAATGGCATGGCAAGCCGTTCCACAGAACTACATCCAGCATCTCTACGATCGTCTCCATGGGAGAATAGCAGCCTGCATTGCTGTGAAAGGTGGATATACACTGTACTAGTGCCGACATTGTGCATGCTCTGTTGCCTGTGTCTATGTGCCTGTGGTTCTGTCAGTGTGATCATGTGATGTATCTGACCCCAGGAATGTGTCAATAAAGTTTCCCCTTCCTGGGACAATGAATTCACGGTGTTCTTATTTCAATTTCCTGGAGTGTAGATTTTAAGTGTGCCAATAGTTCGTAATTTAAAATGTTTCTAAAAATAGTAATTTTAACTGTACATTCAGAACTAGTGCTTATCGATTATAACATCAGCACTAAAACATTTAATAAAGTAATTCTTTTTCATAAATGTTAGCGTGAAATATAACACACTGCATATAAAATTATATGAAAGTTATCAGAAAAGCAACACTGGTATCAACAAATAGTGTTGAGGAAAAGTAATGCTAGAGGAGGATGTCCTGTTACAACGTCCCCCTCACATACTATGGAAACAATGAGTACGCAATATTTTGTGACCTGCTATAAGGTTTGCCAAACGGTGTACAAAATGATACCAAAAGATAGAATACAGATGCATATAAGTATCTGATACATAACATTTTACAGAAAACGTAAGAAAAATGTCTACTATGCAAGTCATAATCTATTCATACATGAGGACATGGCATTTAGATTTTCAGATCTGTGGAACATTCTGTCCCAAGACAAATTATACAAAGTCAAAACTGCAATATTACAACACTAAACTATAAAAATAATTGCAGAGACAATGTAAAGTACTATAATTACAAATTGCAAGTTTACATCTATAGAGCCACACTTTCAAAATCATCAGAAGAGGAGAAACAAATTCAGAGCCTGAGTGTACAAAGAGTGAGCCGACTCGAAAAGCTCACAGTGACAGGTACTGCCTGGAAGAATATACTCAGTCACAAGTAGGAGTATAGCACCAAATCAGCCAGACACATATACCAGAGTATGTTGACTCATTAAAAGAGAAAATAATGAAAAAATATTAGGGGCTATGGTTACGATTTGGTAACTGAGGCATGAATCCAAACCACGTGGAGTACACACCAGAAGAACTGTTTCGACACAACAAAATGAATACAATTCATAATCATATATAAGTAACTTCAATCATATGTAAAGAATAATTAGAGGCAGCATGTAGCCTCAATCAATACTTGCACACTCTTTCCGACTGCACATAGACAGTTGCTATGACTAGGAATTCCCGAGACCGAGTTAAGCATGCGTTTTCACACAACTCACGTTCCAAGGAGATACAATGATGTAGTACTCACTATAAATACAGTTAAGCAGAGCCATAAATAGATTTCAATGACGACATAATTGTGAAGCATGAGGACGAAAATCAGTATATGAAATCGGAAATGTATACTTCTTGTTATACAGTCTATACACGATTTATATAGGCAACATCTATGATATCTTGAAATTCAACTACTAGACCAACAAGAGTGCATCCATACAGGGGTGTGGGAGTGGATCCATCCACATCTTTCACTTTCCTCATTAGATTTCTAGTCACACACTCCAACACATAGGTAACTTCCTGTCTAGCTTTCACATCGAAACCTGAAACATTGTTTTATGCACTAAGTATGCTGTTCAATACCTCCCTCACATCACAGAGCATATGTTTTGTCTACCTATATTGAAAAAATAAGTATTCAGAGTTCAAGTCAGAATGGATTAAAAAGTGTTCACATATATGGTACATTAAAAAAACAGAGCTAAATGCAATGGAAAAAAATGAACTGGTAAAATAATATACACATATATGTTAAAGATATTTCAAAATAACATTTACTTAGCAATCAGCACAGTAAAATAAATTATGTACACAAGCAAGGCAAATTGGACTGCACTAATGCAGCACCCAACAAATGCACACAAAATGAGGCATGTACCACAGTCCACGATGTACTGACATAAGGATTCTATGTTTAACACACACATTTGTTTGATTTGCACATATGAAATTCTACATACGATTCCTATATATTTACAATACACATGAATAAAACGAATCTTCATTCAATTGACCACAACAGTCATGACTTTAACCAAAAGAGTTCCTGACAATTATTTAGGTTAGCTCCTGCAGAGCACACAAGAATAATAATAATATTTAACATTAATGGCATTCTAAAACAAGAAATCTATCACTAGATATTTAATGACATTGTCACATTTCAAAATTGTAAAAGGATCTACCCATTTAGTCAAATGGCATATTTGTTTCAAAATCTAAAGCACAAATCTGTTACACAACAGAATTATATACACTCCTGTAAATTGAAATAAGAACACCGTGAATTCATTGTCCCAGGAAGGGGAAACTTTATTGACACATTCCTGGTGTCAGATACATCACATGATCACACTGACAGAACCACAGGCACATGGACACAGGCAACAGAGCATGCACAATGTCGGCACTAGTACAGTGTATATCCACCTTTCACAGCAATGCAGGCTGCTATTCTCCCATGGAGACGATCGTAGAGATGCTGGATGTAGTCCTGTGGAACGGCTTGCCATGCCATTTCCACCTGGCGCCTCAGTTGGACCAGCGTTCGTGCTGGACGTGCAGACCGCGTGAGACGACGCTTCATCCAGTGTAGGAGATTCCTCCCCACACCATGATGCCGGGTGTTGGCCCTGTGTGCCTCGGTCGTATGCAGTCCTGATTGTGGCGCTCACCTGCACGGCGCCAAACACGCATACGACCATCATTGGCACCAAGGCAGAAGCGACTCTCATCGCTGAAGACGACACGTCTCCATTCGTCCCTCCATTCACGCCTGTCGCGACATCACTGGAGGCGGGCTGCACGATGTTGGGGCGTGAGCGGAAGACGGCCTAACGGTGTGCGGAACCGTAGCCCAGCTTCATGGAGACGGTTGCGAATGGTCCTCGCCGATACCCCAGGAGCAACAGTGTCCCTAATTTGCTGGGAAGTGGCGGTGCGGTCCCCTACGGCACTGCGTAGGATCCTACGGTCTTGGCGTGCATCCGTGCGTCGCTGTGGTCCGGTCCCAGGTCGACGGGCACGTGCACCTTCCGTGTAACTTGGGCTGAATCCACTAACCTAAGTCATTCGACAGCCACCTCTTCTTAAGGATTGGCGGGAAATTTGAATTTTTGTGGTAAAGAAAGGCCACATGGGCTATCTCTACTAACCTAAGAAAATGGCAGGAAAATAGATCACTTGGGCTATCTCCACTAACCTAAGTCATCCGACTGACACCACTTCCTAGGGATTGGCAGGAATAGGATTTGGCCTGTGCTGGATGTAAGTCTTTATCTTGTATGCAGTTATTTATTTAAACAATTGGTGGCAGTATCACCATCAACACAAGGTCTAGAGTCCAACTTACCTAGTACACAGTACTGCAACCAGAGGGCGCTGTCCGTTCCATGATGTAATCCAAGATTGTGGGGGGAAATGGAGGGAAACAGTGTGGTCACCATGTGGCCTCAAATCCAACTGATCTAGTACACAATACCGTCTCCAGAAGGTGCTGATGTAACCCATGGTGGCTGTCTGGACGGGAAAATGACTCAGCCTCGCTGGGCTGCTGGAGAGAGGAAGGAGTGTATTTTATTAATTTTGGAACAATTTATTTAACAATGGATTTGAGATAGCACATTTATTACACTGATACAAAACACATGCACTGACATGCTTAGGGTCCCCGCCACACAGCCTACAGACATATAAATTACTCCTAAATAATGCATTACAGACACACAATAACTCTTAAATCACCAAAATAATTCCAGTACACAGCAAACTGAAATGCTAGCTCCTCCTAAATAATGCATGAATAATGCTCTGCAGACACAAATTCAACTCCTAAACTGTCCAAATAGTGCATAGCACAGCCTACAGAGCTGCTTGCAAAATAATGCAACAGACACGCAAACAATGCGCGCATGCACTGCCTGCCGCCACATGTCCGCTGGACTGCACAGGACGCTAGGTCTTCTCTCCCGTCCGGTTGCATCAGCAACGATGCCTAGGTGAATATGTATTTCGAGAGGAATTTCTCAGGTACCAAGTATGAATGGGATGTCGCCACTTTATGTTTGCAGGACACGAACGGGTACTAGTGCGTCACTTTGTGGGCGCTGCTGGTGCATCCCGACTCCTGGGAGCGTGTGCAGTAGCGTCCCGTGTGGTCCAGTGCACTGGAGGCAACAGGCGGTGCATGCGCTCGTTTTTTGCGTGTCTGTTGCATTATTTTGCGAGCAGGTCTGTAGGCTGTGCTATGCGTTATTTGGACAGTTTACGAGTTCATTTCGTGTCTGCAGAGCATTATACATGCATTATTTAGGAGGAATTTGCATGTCTGTGTGCTATGCACTGAAATTATTTCGGTAATTTACAAGTTGTTTGTGTGTCTGTAATGCATTATTTAAGAGTAATTTACGGGTCTTTAGGTTGTGTGACGTGACACGAAGCATGTCAGAGTGTGTGCTTTGTACGAGGTGCATTCAAGTTCTAAGGCCTCCGATTTTTTTTCTAATTAACTACTCACCCGAAATCGATGAAACTAGCGTTACCTCTCGACGTAATCGCCCTGCAGACATACACATTTTTCACAACGCTGACGCCATGATTCCATGGCAGCGGCGAAGGCTTCTTTAGGAGTCTGTTTTGAACACTGGAAAATCGCTGAGGCAATAGCAGCATGGCTGGTGAATGTACGGCCACGGAGAGTGTCTTTCATTGTTGGAAAAAGCCAAAAGTCACTAGGAGCCAGGTCAGGTGAGTAGGGAGCATGAGGAATCACTTCAAAGTTGTTATCACGAAGAAACTGTTGCGTAACGTTAGCTCGATGTGCGGGTGCGTTGTCTTGGTGAAACAGCACACGCGCAGCCCTTCCCAGTCGTTTTTGTTGCAGTGCAGGAAGGAATTTGTTCTTCAAAACATTTTCGTAGGATGCATCTGTTACCGTAGTGCCGTTTGGAACGCAATGGGTAAGGATTACGCCCTCGCTGTCCCAGAACATGGACACCATCATTTTTTCAGCACTGGCGGTTACCCGAAATTTTTTTGGTGGCGGTGAATCTGTGTGCTTCCATTGAGCTGACTGGCGCTTTGTTTCTGGATTGAAAAATGGCATCCACGTCTCATCCATTGTCACAACCGACGTAAAGAAAGTCCCATTCACGCTGTCGTTGCGCGTCAACATTGCTTGGCAACATGCCACACGGGCAGCCGTGTGGTCGTCTGTCAGCCTTCGTGGCACCCACCTGGATGACACTTTTCGTATTTTCAGGTCGTCATGCAGGATTGTGTGCACAGAACCCACAGAAATGACAACTCTGGAGGCGATCTGTTCAACAGTCATTCGGCGATCCCCCAAAACAATTCTCTCCACTTTCTCGATCATGTCGTCACACCGGCTTGTGCGAGCCCGAGGTTGTTTCGGTTTGTTGTCACACGATGTTTTGCCTTCATTAAACTGTCGCACCCACGAACGCACTTTCGACACATCCATAACTCCATCACCACATGTCTCCTTCAACTGTCGATGAATTTCAGTTGGTTTCACACCACGCAAATTCGGAAAACGAATGATTGCACGATGTTCAAGTAAGGAAAACGTCGCCATTTTAAGTATTTAAAACAGTTCTCATTCTCGCCACTGGCGGTAAAATTCCATTTGCCGTACGGCGCTGCCACCTCTGGGACGTATTGACAATGAGCGTGGCTTCATTTTAAAACAATGTGCATGTTTCTATCTCTTTCCAGTCCGGAGAAAAAAAATCGGAGGCCTTAGAACTTGAATACACCTCGTATCAGTGTGATAAATATACCATCTCAAATCCATCGCTAAATAAATTGTTCCAAAATAAATAAAGTACACTCCTTCCTCTCTCCAGCAGTCCAGCGCAAGTTGAGTCATTTTCCCCTCCAGATACCCATCTTGGGTTACGTCACAGAACAGACGACAGCGCCCACTGTTGGTGGTACTGTGTACTACGTCAGTTGGACTCTGGACCCCATGGTGACCACACTGTCTCCCTCCATTGTTCCCCACCATCTTGGATTATGTCACAGAACAGATGACAGCGCCCTGTGGTGGCAGTATTGTGCACTAGGTCAGCTGGACTCCGGACCTCGTGGCGAACACACTGGACGGTTGTACTGCCTCTAATTGCTCGAATAAGTACTGCACGCAAAATAGAGACTTAAATCCAGCGCAGGCCGAGTCCTTTTCCTGCCAATCCCTAGGAAGAGGTGGTGGTCGGATGACTTAGGCTAGTGGAGGTAGCCCAAGTGACCTATTTCCTCCCGTTTTCTTAGGTTAATAGGGGTGTGTTGCATTGTCCTGATGGAATTTGTACTTCCCGCCATTTTCTAGGGGAGGGGAAGAGTAGAGAGGGGGTTAGGTTGGTGGAGGTATTCCAATTGACTTATCTTCCCACCAAAATTCAAACTTCCCACCATAATCAGCCATTTTGGATAACGTCAAGGCCGCTGTCTTAGATGACATCATCGCCGCCATCTTGAACAACTGTACTTGGGATGGCACTGCCCTTGTTCTGGTACTGCAAGTAGACAGTGCTCTAAGTCAAATACAGAACACATTGTTGTATATGAGACGAATGCAGGTTATGTCACCCAACTGATATATCCTGACAGAACAGCGGAAAAATGGTCAAATGACCTGCGCCAGTATCTCCCTCCCTCTCTAGAATGCATCATCAGTCTGCCATTAAATTGTGCTTCGTTACAGCTCCATCTCAATCGATTACCCTGTCCACTCCTGTTCTTCAGTAACAAAGATGCATTTAAGTTTAGAGGCAGATGGTACTCCGTTTTCCTTAAAAGCATTAAATAGAGTAGTCAACAAGAGTGTATCACTGTTACCTGAATAGACATACAATTGGATGCCACCTTGACAGAAAAAAGAATAATTGTTTCCCTGTTTCCCTTCACTTCAATGTCGACGTTTTCTCGGATTCCTCTTGCTGTAGTATACTTGTTCCCATGTACAAGAACTGTTCTGCTCCAACCAGAAGACGCACAATTACTTCCTCAACCTCCCCTCGTATCGGCATAATTTCCCTCAATTTGTACTGATTTTATGTCATTTTTCTGAATTGTATCGATTTTTTATGTTTATTCTACTCAAGCGATCATAGTAAAACCTCTCGTTCCGTATTCTAAAACTGCTTGTAAATGTACTACAGCTGCCAACACCTAGCGCAAATTCACTATTTTTCTGATCAGGAGGCGTAGTATAGCACTCGATTGCATCCAGTCGCCTCCAACCACATATTCCACATTTTCAGTACCTTTGCTCTGTTTTCTGTGTGTCTGTGTATGAGGAATCACTCGAAACAGGACGCAGAGCCATCAGCTATTCCGTCACTGTGACATATGAGTTTAAATGTAGAGGTCGTAACTCACCTTTGGACTGCAGTTTGGAAACTCTCCACAACACCGCCAAACTCTTCCAGTTTCGTTAAGTTGTAGCTGTCTTTTATTTAAAATCATCCAGTGTGTATGTGGTGTTTATGGTAGCAGCAGTAACAACATGACTTATACAGTGTGACGCCTAGTTCACTGCGAAAAGCAATGGATCAGTACGTGTTAATGTCAGTTTAGAACCTGACACAGACCCCGAAGTGGTAGTGGAAAAAACAAAATGTATGGCAGTGTACAAAGTGTGTTACAGGAGAAAAAAGAACAATGTGTCAAACAACGATACAGGGTCACAAAGAGGGTCTCTTCAACTTATGGTGTAGCTTGTGGGATACAGTCATCCTCCTGCAGTACATGTGATGAAACTTCAAACTGTTCTGTGCAGTTGATTAGTAGCTGTATATTTAACAGGATCGTCACATGTGCTCGATGCTGGTACGGATGCGGTATTTTTTTCGGTATATAGGAGGAGAGAGATGCGGTAAAAATCTTATCGAGTTCTCTATCGGATGAAGTTAGTGAAGCTTCTATAGTTCGTAATTTTTCTCTGTTGGATGGTTCAGAATAATGAAGATAGAATGTTGGGGTAATAGACGTGAATGGGCCCTGAGGGGCGCGGACCTGCTTTGGACTGTAGTATCTGTATGTAGTTTGGGGATGCACCACAATGCATTTGCAAAATCCTTGTGCTTCTCCCAATTCATGTACTGTCTTCTATACTATCTAGTGCTGCAGGAGCAGGCTTCATTTGCATCGAATGGCCAAAACACAGTTCCGTCTCAGTAACTCAGCTTCGCCTGTTTTTACACAGATTGCAGTCAGGTCCGACTTACATTGGAGCGATCACATGCGGCACGGATGGTAGCGCAGAGTCTGATGGGACAGTTGCAGGATGCGTTGGGGCTACCTAAAACAAGGGAATTTTAATGTAGCAGATAGGTTCGAGGAAGGTGACTCGTTTCGAGACATGAGAGTGCCAGAAATATAACTCAATAGTGACTGTAATCATTAAAGGACTTTTCCATAGGATCGAACGCAGGTATGTGGTTGAATGGAAAGACTTGATTCGAAATCCCAGACGGCATTTCTACTGGAGAGTGTCACACTAGAGATCTGAAAAATGTGTGTACATTTCTTATGACCTAAATCAGCACACCATCTGCTACTGTTTGTGATCCTTCTCAATCACCCGTCTCCCGTAACGCAGTCGATATATCACCGAATCTCTAACATGGATTTGAGACAGAATATGTCACAAATACTGGAGAAATATCTAGCGGTCCTATGAGGGAGTTGAAAATACCAAGTTTATACCACGTTCCTTAGCTGAATCACTTTCTAAATTCGGTACTTTTATCACGAGGTTGCACCATCGTTGACATGTAATCACACTGCTGGTCTGATAATATACACTCCAGCGATCACCATCTACACTCCTGGAAATTGAAATAAGAACACCGTGAATTCATTGTCCCAGGAAGGGGAAACTTTATTGACACACTCCTGGGGTCAGATACATCACATGATCACACTGACAGAACCACAGGCACATAGACACAGGCAACAGAGCATGCACAATGTCGGCACTAGTACAGTGTATATCCACCTTTCGCAGCAATGCAGGCTGCTATTCTCCCATGGAGACGATCGTAGAGATGCTGGATGTAGTCCTGTGGAACGACTTGCCATGCCATTTCCACCTGGCGCCTCAGTTGGACCAGCGTTCGTGCTGGACGTTCAGACCGCGTGAGACGATGCTTCATCCAGTCCCAAACATGCTCAATGGGGGACAGATCCGTAGATCTTGCTGGCCAAGGTAGTCGACTTACACCTTCTAGAGCACGTTGGATGGCACGGGATACATGCGGACGTGCATTGTCCTGTTGGAACAGCAAGTTCCCTTGCCGGTCTAGGAATGGTAGAACGATGGGTTCGATGACGGTTTGGATGTACCGTGCACTATTCAGTGTCCCCTCGACGATCACCAGAGGTGTACGGCCAGTGTAGGAGATTGCTCCCCACACCATGATGCCGGATGTTGGCCCTGTGTGCCTCGGTCATATGCAGTCCTGATTGTGGCGCCCACCTGCACGGCGCCAAACACGCATACGAACATCATTGGCACCAAGGCAGAAGCGACTCTCATCGCTGAAGACGACACGTCTCCATTCGTCCCTCCATTCACGCCTGTCGCGACACCACTGGAGGCGGGCTGCACGATGTTGGGGCGTGAGCGGAAGACGGCCTAACGGTGTGCGGGACTGTAGCCCAGCTTCATGGAGACGGTTGCGAATGGTCCTCGCCGATACCCCAGGAGCAACAGTGTCCCTAATTTGCTGGGAAGTGGCAGTGCGGTCCCCTATGGCACTGCGTAGGATCCTACGGTCTTGGCGTGCATCCGTGCGTCGCTGTGGTCCGGTCCCAGGTCGACGGGCACGTGCACCTTCCGCCGACCACTGGCGACAACATCGATGTACTGTGGAGACCTCACGCCCCACGTGTTGAGCAATTCGGCGGTACGTCCACCCGGCCTCCCGCATGCCCACTATACGCCCTCGCTCAAAGTCCGTCAACTGCATATACGGTTCACGTCCACACTGTCGCGGCATGCTACCAGTGTTAAAGACTGCGATGGAGCTCCGTATGCCACGGCAAACTGGCTGACACTGACGGCGGCGGTGCACAAATGCTGCGCGGCCAACACCGCGGTTCCTGGTGTGTCCTCTGTGCCGTGCGTGTGATCATTGCTTTTACAGCCCTCTCGCAGTGTCCGGAGCAAGTATGGTGGGTCTGACACACCGGTGTCAATGTGTTCTTTTTTCCATTTCCACGAGTGTATATTCAGTGTCGCCGTATTTGTCTGCAAAAATCACTTTATTCGGAGGTAATGCCATACCTCGATTATAAATCCAGTATAGCTTTTAACATGGATACTTGTGTGCACCTGTAGAACCAAGACCGCTTGTGACAGTAGTATGGTCATGGTTTTTAACAGATGGCGGTTTGTAAGACAATTGCGTCTCTCTTTCTAAGATACAGTGGTATTACTCACAAGAAAAACTTATGAGACATGTCCACCCATGGTTCATTCACGGGCAGTATTATTTCATATCACCGGGAATAAGTTATTCGTGAAGTATTATACTTAGTAGTAGGGGGTTTGTGATAGGTTCACCATCAGCATCAGGCTTATAAAGTGTGTGTGTGTGTGTGTGTGTGTGTGTGTGTGTGTGTGTGTGTGTTCCGACATGTCGAAAGAAACTGACTACGTCCAGTCGTAAGGAAGGTATGGATTTGACGTGGAATAGTGTGATAGCAAAGGCACGAGTATGTCAAGTCATAAGAATGGTACAGATATTTCTATTTTCAGAGCCACAGCCGTCGGCAGGGTGTATTTCCGACACTTCGTTCATTGTCAAATGTCGTCCAATTGAAACCGCGATCGTAATATCTAATTTTAAGTACAGGGATAAAATATATAGAGGCAGTTTTTTTTTCCTAGGACGATTCTGACTATGCATGCATGGCGTGCAGCACTGGTGACCTCTGGCGGGAATGATTCACGCTTCCGGGTAAAGATAGTAGCTGTCCAAATGGAGAGGCCTGTTGGGGTGTAGGAATGTAGCTTGTCTTAACCTTATCATCCTGTAGACTTCTAATACTTAGTATGTGCTGCACAGCTTTCATGATCGCGTGGAAATATGAGAAGATTCAGTATGGGCGTGTGTTTGTTGACTGCTTTTGCACATTTCGCTCCTTTATTTAGTTGAGACAACATCGATTGTGGTGTGTGCATCTAGCAGGTGAAAGGTGGGTGGAAGACATGTTTGGTGGTTCTCTAAACATGAGAAGCACCTTGACTGACTTTGTAAATTGTAGGGATAATTTGGAATCTGTTACATCAGCGACATCGGTATTCACAAGTGGAATTATGAGTTTCCTCTATTTTTTTCGAGTTGTCATGTAAAGGTCTTCACAGACTGGGTAAGTTTCTAGTTACTCAGTGGTTTACAGCACACTCACAAAAGTTTCGGGTTTCTAGAGAAATAATATTCAGCCTACATCTTCGTAATTATATTGTGCTAGCGATACTGTTATGTGTTGATATCGTGAAGTATCGCGTAAATGGTATAATATTATGGCAAGTCATATGAAAATACATGTGTTCTTGTAATCCCAGAGTCTGGAGGTGTGTGTGTAGAAAAGCTATCAGGTCGGGTCCAGAAACAGTAACGCGTTTGTGCCGAGAGAAGCCAACCCCGAATTTGTAGAACAGTTCTGAGGGTCACTACTGTCCACTGAGGGTGCTCTGGTTACACGTCGGGAGTGGTTGACTTGTGACCATCAGCTGTGGGAAAATATCTAGTGCTGCGAGAGGTACATACAGTGCTGTCTGTCTTCATGGTATAAGTGTCTGGTGGTTGATAGCTATAAGAATAATGTAAAAGTGGGGATTTTGTATGCTGCAGGATATGAATCGTATATTTACTACATCAATACTGTACGTGGTGATATATAGTGCCAGGTTGGAGATCTGTTTCACGCTCTAATATTCAAGCTTCCTCCCTCAGTGGCAGAACGATGTAATTGAATCAGTGTCTTTCTGTATTTCACGATCTGGAGGCCACTTTGCAGGGTTTAATTGTCGGTGCAGTATGGTAATATGCACAAAATAGTTTTTGCCGCTGAAAGTCTTGTCTGCAGAAAGAAAAAAAAGCGAACAGTGCTTCCACACCTGCAGAATCTGTAATGTGGATGGTAAATCCAATAACGGCCAATCAAAATGGTCCATTCATTCACAAGACGTCCTTCATGCCGAGGCATAGGGGCGTCTACAAACTGATTCGAAGAAGATGGAGGTAAGGTATCTATGGAAAGTTCTGAGAAATCATGTGTTCAAAGACAAATTGAAGCAGACCATCAGTGTGTAGGGGGGATGCTGTCAGTCATCTGCCACTGCGGCATTAGGATATCTCCAGACATGTAGCTGTACGACACTGAAAATTCCAGCCATTTTTCTCTTGTGCAGGACAGTGCTTCGAATTCTGTTTGCATATTTGTTCTGATCCCCCCCCCCCCCCCCAATCTGTGCTTAGGCAGTGCTCTATTTCCAAGCATTGGAACAGATTTCTATAGTAAAATCTGTGATGTCAGTGCCCACAGGTGGAGAGAGAGTTCGCACGCTTGGCCCAGAGGGTGAGTTGGCACTTACTTAGATAGACATGTGATGTCAGTATAACATTGTGAACCTTTTAGCTGCTATACAAACATCTCTCTCGGCTCTGGACCCCCACCACAACTATGTATCATCACGTTAGCAACGCAGCCTAGGTGAACATATATTTCGACAGGAATTTTTCAAGTGTGAAGTATGAAAGGGATGTCGCCGCCTCATGCTTGCGAGACCCGAACGGACATCTGTGCATTTCTCAGCAGCTGATGGCCATGTTGCCACTTCGCAGGGGCCTCCTGTGCATCCCAACTGCTGGAAGTGTGTGCGGTAGCATCATGTGCAGTCCAGTGGACAGGGGGTGCGGCCTTGCATGCGCATATTGGTTTTTTTTTTACAAGTTGTTTGCGTGTTTGTTGCATTATTTTGTGAGCAGGTCTGTAGGCTGTGCAATGCATTATTTTGACAGTTTAAAAGTAGTTACCATCTCTTCAGTGCGTTTTACATGTGTTATTTTAATAGTTTGTAATGTTGCTGCTTTAATTTGATATAAAAGCGGTGCTGATAGACAATAAAAGTGGGTTAAAAGCTGTGAGCTGTCTGGAGAATTTAACCTTGCATTACTGAGCAACTGTTTCACTAGGTAAATAAGAACACCGTGAATTCATTGTCCCAGGAAGGGGAAACTTTATTGACACACTCCTGGGGTCAGATACATCACATGATCACACTGGCAGAACCACAGGCACATAGACACAGGCAACAGAGCATGCACAATGTCGGCACTAGTACAGTGTATATCCACCTTTCGCAGCAATGCAGGCTGCTATTCTCCTATGGAGACGATCGTAGAGATGCTGGATGTAGTCCTGTGGAACGACTTGCCATGCCATTTCCACCTGGCGCCTCAGTTGGACCAGTGTTCGTGCTGGACGTGCAGACCGCGTGAGACGACGCTTCATCCAGTCCCAAACATGCTCAATGGGGGACAGATCCGGAGATCTCACTGGCCAAGGTAGTTGACTTACACCTTCTAGAGCACGTTGGGTGGCACGGGATACATGCGGACGTGCATTGTCCTGTTGGAACAGCAAGTTCCCTTGCCGGTCTAGGAATGGTAGAACGATGGGTTCGATGACGGTTTGGATGTACCGTGCACTATTCAGTGTCCCCTCGACGATCACCAGAGGTGTACGGCCAGTGTAGGAGATCGCTCCCCACACCATGATGCCGGGTGTTGGCCCTGTGTGCCTCGGTCGTATGCAGTCCTGATTGTGCACGATGTTGGGGCGTGAGCGGAAGACGGCCTAACGGTGTGCGGGACCGTAGCCCAGCTTCATGGAGACGGTTGCGAATGGTCCTCGCCGATACCCCAGGAGCAACAGTGTCCCTAATTTGCTGGGAAGTGGCAGTGCGGTCCCCTATGGCACTGCGTAGGATCCTATGGTCTTGGCGTGCATCCGTGCGTCGCTGCGGTCCGGTCCCAGGTCGACGGGCACGTGCACCTTCCGCCGACCACTGGCGACAACATCGATGTACTGTGGAGACCTCACGCCCCATGTGTTGAGCAATTCGGCGGTACGTCCACCCGGCCTCCCGCATGCCCACTATACTCCCTCGCTCAAAGTCCGTCAACTGCACATAAGGTTCACGCCCACGCTGTCGCGGCATGCTACCAGCGTTAAAGACTGCGATGGAGCTCCGTATGCCATGGCAAACTGGCTGACGCTGACGGCGGCGGTGCACAAATGCTGAGCAGCTAGCGCCATTCGACGGCCAACACCGCGGTTCCTGGTGTGTCCGCTGTGCCGTGAGTGTGATCATTGCTTGTACAGCCCTCTCGCAGTGTCCGGAGCAAGTATGGTGGCTCTGACACACCGGTGTCAATGTGTTCTTTTATCCATTTCCAGGAGTATATATATATATATATAAGAGAATTTAAATAAAAAGAAATAAATCGGTTTATATTTGGAAATTAATTTTAACATTGATCATTGACATTTGAGCATATTAAACTTGATTCATAACTAAACTGGTGCCTTATTTAGGATTGTGAAAATGTGAGTTTGTAATCTTATGGAACACATCAAATAGGGAGCCAAGATTGGGAGACTACATACAACACTGCATTCATAAAATAACACACGAAGAACGTTGAAACATATGCAAGATGAAATGAACTACAACCAACCGATTCAATTTTCACCCAAAGAAGTTACGTTCATAGCAATCCTGTCAGTCGTGTAATTACCACACACTGGTATACTAAATTCATACTAACTCTCTGTGAAATCTTCCTGAAAAGAATAGCTGAGAGCTACTTTGATGCTTACACCACATGCTTCACGTGGTCAACTTGGTTTACACAAAGAGCGTAACTCCACAATAATTTTGATAATTAAAATAAATTAGATCGAAAAGCAATTTACAAAAAAATACTTGAACTGGTTACTATCGTCTTACTATTAACCTGATGTGTGAAACAATTGTATAAGCACGTGGTACTGGTCTCAAAAAGTACACCCCACGTGGGTTGAACATAAAGAAAAGTTGCTATATAGAAAAATATTGTCAAGACGACACGTTATAATCTGACGCACATTCGCATTTAAGATTGATGATCTCAGTTAGAGTTACTGATCAACACGTGGTTCCACTTTACTCACAAAGTAGTGACAAACCAACTACCGGAAGGTATTCTGAACTGTACACTCGAATCACACTGCGTTGCAATTTAAGATAACATTAGATATTTTAGAGCTAAACCTGAAATAAAGGTGATGAAATTTTCAGTTAGGCTGAACTTAAGGAATCCATTGTCCTACGGACTTAGCAAACACGCGCTTAGCCGGAGATCTTACCACTTCAGACGCTCGCCGCGGACAGACTGACTTGCTGGACTCCTACCAAGGGTGCTTCCGTATACAAAACGGAAGTGACCAGAGAGGCAGCTTCCTATACCAACATGACAGGGGACGGACAGGACCATACTAAGGATAGAAACCTCTTTGCTTTTAGAAAGCATAGCTAAACGTTCAGACGTTGGTCCTACTGTTCTCTAGCAGACAGGATTGTCTGCTACCATCCAGCATGCAACTACAAATACATTTGCTCATTCATCCTCTCACACAGAAGGGAAGGGGGATGACAGTTTCTTATCATATACAGTATATAAAAGAAAGCGGATGTAGGTTCCGTATGAGACTGTGTGACATGAATTACATATAAACTGTGTTTATAGTGTAGTATTGTGACAGCTCGTTCTTGTTTATGTGTAAAAGTAACACGTTTCACTGCTCAGTCTCCTCCCAGATAGTCAGAAACACCACAGTAAGTTTAGAAGAGGAATTTATGCCGTAAATGACAACAGGTTTAAGAAATTAACATGAAAGGAATCCAACAGAGACCTTTCAAGTTTACGAGTTGCTTTCGTGTCTGCACTTCAGTGTACTGCATTATTTCGGTAATTTACTAGTAGTTTGCCGGTCTTTATGCTATTTACTGCATTATTTCGGTAGTTTACGAGTTGTTTGTGTGTCTGTACATCAGTGTACTGCATTATTTCGGAGATCTACGAGTTGTTTGCAGGTCTGTGTGCAGTGTACTGTATTCTTTTGGTGATTTACGAGTAGTTTGCAGTTCTGTAGGCTGTGTAGTATGACCCCAAGCACGTCAGCGTGAGTGTTTTGTATCAGTGTTCAAAATGTTCAAATGTGTGTGAAATCTTATGGCACTTAACTGCTAAGGTCATCAGTACCTAAGCTTACACACTACTTAACCTAAATTATCCTAAGGACAAACACACACACCCATGCCCGAGGGAGGACTTGATCCGCCGCCAGGACCAGCCGCACAGTCCATGACTGCAGCGCCTTAGACCTCTCGGCTAATCCCGCACGGCTTGTATCAGTGTAATAAATATACTATGTCAAATCCATCCCCTCCCTCGAGCATGGGTGTGTGTGTTGTTCTTAGCATAAGTTAGTTTAAGTAGTGTGTAAGTCTAGGAACTGGTGACCTCAGCATTTTGGTCCCATAGGAATTCACACACATTTGAAATCCATCCCTAAAGAAATTGTTCCAAAATAAATAAAGTACAGTTCTCCCTCTCTCCGGCAGTCCAACACAGGCTGAGTCATTTTGCCGCCATTTTCCACCATCCTGGACTGTCTTCTTGGATTATGTCACGGGAGGGGCAATGGCGCCCTCTTGTGGCAATACTCTGTACTAGGTCAGTTGGACTCCGGACCCCGAGGTGAACACACTTCATGGCAGTACTACCTCTAATTGTTTTAATGAAGACTGCTCGCAAAATAAAGACTTATGCCCATCCTATACAGCACAGCCCAATTCGTTTTCTTGCCAATTCCTAGGAAGAGTTGGTGGTCAGGTGACTTAGGATAGTGGAGGTTTCCCAAGTGTCCTTTTTTCCCTCCATTTTCTTAGGTTTGTAGAGGTAGCCATGGTGTGTTGCATTGTCCTGATGGAATTTGAACTTTCTGCCATTTTCTGAGGGGGAGGGCAGGAGAGGGTAGGGTGTTAGGTTAGTGGAAGTAGCCCATTTGACCTATCTTACTGCCAAAATTTCATTTCACACCATGACGTCGTTGCAACGTTGCCATATCTATTGACGCCATCTTGGGTCCGTCATCTTGAATAAATTTGGCAACAATTGAGAGTGGGATGGTGTCCGCTTTGCTCTACTACTACTGTGATCTCTCTCTCTCTCTCTCTCTCTCTTAGTCTATGTGTGTGTGTGTTTGTGTTTGTACACAAGTTCCTCAGAGCAGCTATACACTTGTAGATCGGTATGTGGTTGTTCCTCCATCAGCAACGGTAGGACATTTTCCCACCAATTTCGAGCGTTATCATGGACTAGGTCACACAGCAACATCAACATATAGACATACGCGATCGAAAAGGGGAACAAGATCCATTTGTAGTATCATCAGCCGATCCCTAAACACCAAGGCGAGCACCTTTGGTTCATTCAGTCTGGGGTAGTGGAATAGTACGACGTTGTCCCCTGCACTGCGGATTAACTGTCCATTTTAAAAAACACAAACAGCTCCAGCACAAGCAATAGTCTGTATACTTACAGGTAATACACTTAATAAACTCCTCTCTGTCCTTTACAAACATCTTGTCAATTGAACACATTTCCTACCAAAAATAAATAAAAAAAAAGTACCTTAGATCCGATCTCTCCAGCCTTCTTCCCGCCATTTCGCAAGTGGAGGAGGAGAGGCCTCTGTAGGAAAATCCAATACATCCTTACTGTTTAGCATCTCAGCGCAGATTGAGTCTTTTTCCCGATAATTCACAGGTAGGGAAGCAGAGGATAGGGGGTTTGGGAGAGGGGAGATGAGGGAGGGAAGAGGAGGTGGGAAAGTTAGGAGGAGTGCAATGGGAGGGACATACGCATTTCCCAGAGGAGTGAGGTAGCGAGAGAGGTGGTTTCATTGATCAATTTAATTAATTAGTCAAGTAATTTGATATCAATTTGATGTGACAATTGCGCCTGGACAGCTCTTATTCCCCTACTAATGCATTCGCTATGCTGTTCATAGTAGCTTGCCTGCATTACTAGTTTCTTATTCATTATTAAACTACTCCTGCATAACTCCCATTTAATTTTGTATTTATAATCCTGTATTCATCTAACCATAAGTACTGTTCCCCACACCATAGAACTTCACTAATTTCCACTGTACATAACTTCAGCCTATCCACTTCCCTTTTTATTTTTTATAACCCACCTGCCCAATTAAGAGATCTAACATTCCATAGAACACCTGTTTTGTTTCTCCTGATGATGACATCCTCCTGTGGAGTTCCATCCAGAAATCCAAATAGGGGACTATTCTACCTCTGAAATATTCTACTCAAGAAGATGCCACCATTATACATTATACAATATATATCATTATACATACAGTAGAGCTGGATGCCCCTGTGCAAAATTTCAGCTGTAGTTTCCCCTTGCTTTTGGCCATTCACGTTACCTGCACAATCAGGACATTTTTGTTGATGTTACAAGCTCAGATCAGTCAATCGTCTAGACTGTTGTCGCTGCAGCTAGTGGAAAGACTGTTGCCCCTCTTCTGGAACCACACATTTGGCTGACCGCTCAACAGATACCCCTCCATTCTGGTTGCACTTACACCATGGCTATCAGCATCACTGCGGCATGCAAGCCACCCCATCAATGGCAAAGGTTCATGGGCGGCGTGAGGATGAGGGGGAGGGGGAGGGGGGGAGGGTAGTGCGGTCATAAAATGTATAAACAAATGTTTCAATTTGAGGGTAAAACTTGTACATCGCATAAAATGATGGGCACAGCGTTTAAGTGTATATCAACAGCGTTTCCTGTCAGATTACCATAGTTAAGTGCTGTTAGGCTGGACTAGTATTTGGATGGCTGACGATCTGGTCTGCCGAATATTGTTGGCAGACGAGGTGTACTCAGCTCTTGGGAGGAAAACTGAGGAGCTACTTGCCTGAGGTGTAGCGGCTCCGGTCTCGTAAACTGACGTATAGCTGGGAGAGCGGTGTGCTGAGCACATATATATCTATTTAAAACAGCAGATACAAATTTGCTTGATGCCCTCCTAAGAGAGAGTCCCCATTCGTTCCAAGCTAATTATGTAAGTATAGACCAAATTCAAAGATATAGTAAAGTTGATAGATTCATATAGGATAATTAAATAATAAGAGACGGGACTGATCCACCATGGTACACAAAACACGTCAGAACACTGTTGCAGAAGGAACGAAAAAAGCATGCCAAACTCAGAAGAACACAAAATCCCCAAGACTGTCTAAGTTTCACAGAAGCTCGAAATTTATTGCAGATGGCAATGCGAGATGCTTTTAATAGTTTCTACAACGAAATATTGTCTCTAAATATGATAGAAAACCCAAAGAGATTCTGGTCGTATATAAAGTACACCAGTGGCAAAAAACAGCAATACCGTTACTGTGCGATAGCGATGGAAATGTTACCGATGATGGTGCCACTAAAGCGCAGTTACTAAATACAGTTTTCTGTCATTCCTTCACGAAAGAAAACGACGTAAATATTCCAGAATTCGAAACCAGAACAATTGTTAGCGTGAGTGACATAATAGTAGATATCTTAGGTGTTGCGAAACAACTCAAATCATTTAAGAAAGTCAAGTCTTCCGGTCCAGATGGTATACCAGCCAGGTTCCTTTCAGAGTATTCAGACACAATAGCATCTTTCTTAGCAATAATATACAACCGCTCACTTGACGAAAGGTCTGTTCCTAAAGATTGGAAAGTAGCACAGGTCACACCAAGAAAGGAAATAGGAGTAACCCATTGAATTACGGACCCATATCACTAACCTCAATTTGCAGTAGGATTTTGGAGCATATACTGTACTCGAACATTATGAATCACCTTGTAGAAAATGACTTATTGATACATAACCAGAAAATATTGTTCTTGTGCAACACAACAAGCTCTTTATTCCCATCAAGTAATGAGTGCTGTCGACAAGGGATCTCAGATCTATTCCATATTCCTAGATTTCCAGAAGGCTTTTGATACCGTTCCTCACAAGCGATTATCAATCATATTGCGTACATATGGAGTATCGTCTCAGTTGTGTGACTGGATTCGTGATTTACTCTCAGGGAGGTCACAGTTCGTAGTGATAGACGGTAAATCATCGACTAGAACAGAAGTGATATCTGGCGTTCCGCAAGGTAGTGTCATAGACCCCTGCTGTTCCCGATTTATATAAATGATCTAGGTGATAATCTGAGCAGCTCCCTTAGATTGTTTGCAGATGACGTTGTAATTTACCGTCCAGTAAAATCATCAGACGACCAATTACGATTACAAAATGATCTAGAGAGAATTTCTGTATGGTGTGAAGTGTCAATTAGCACTAAATAAAGAAAAGTGCGAGGTCATCCACATGAGTACTAAAAGAAATTACTCACTGCAAAAGAAACATGTTTTTTAAACAACATAGGATAACTAGACACAATGAGCCAAGGAGATAAAAGTTTGTACTAAGCATAATACAAACTGTAGTCGATTTCTGGATCGGTTATTCTCACAAACTGCGACGTTCGAAATGTGAAATTTCTTGCCTCATTACAGTGTCACTTGAGCGAATTTCTTTCTGTATCGACGACAGCAACCTTTCAAAACAACCCATGGCGATTCTCACGAAGTTCCGGAATCTTCGGGCCTCATCTTCTGCATTATCAGGTAATATATGACCCAGCCTTCGTCCCTTCCTACCATTCAAGCTTAAACGCAATAATGTCCAGCTGTACAACGTCATAGTCGTTCTGCCCTTCTCCCAGCGATCTGAGCCACTGCCAGGGCAATATCTGCAAATATAACTGCGTTCTTCAAGTACAAGACGCTATAAAAATGTAAATTTAGACAAATATGTGATTGCAAAAACAACTGCCATAGCATAAAATGAACAACTGAGTCCATAATTTCGAACAGTAATATCGCAATTCCGTGATAGCTATATAAGAAAACGATAATTACTTAATACGTAAAAACCTTGACTTCTCAGAAGTTGTTCATCTAAATAAACAACGACTTTACAGAAAGAAGAAAAAAAAACACAATCCACTTCGAGTTTTTCACAATGAATATCTCTCGTGTATCGTGTAACTGGGCGACAAGAACCAATTTGCAGCTACAAACATGTATGTGCACTTGGGGGCTGCTGCACAGCTGTACACCTTTGGTGCACCATTTAATAAGGGCTTTATAGATAATGGTCAAGTGAGGTGAGCGAGTAAAGATAGACTCATGCTGGATATCAATGAAGTGGATAGGATGGAGACATCACTGTCAGATGGTGGTGTTTTCATACTTGACGGAATGTGGGCACTACATTGCTTCACAGTGAAAGTGAAGTTGAGAGGTACCATCTGTGATACAAAATGTCGGAATGTATGAGGGTCGTTCAATAAGTAACGCAACTTCTCAGAACATATTTATTGTTAAGAGTCAGATGGTGACAATATACATCAACATGTCTTGTCCATGTCCTATTTTTCTACGTTGTCTGCATCACGTTCTATGGCCATACGCCAACATTGTGGAAGAGCATGTATTCCATGCTGGTAAAAGCTCTTCTCCTGTGGGCGTAGCCATGTTTTCACTGCATGACTGACATTCTGGCCAACTTCAAAGTGTGTACTCCAGAGAAAATCTTTAAGTGGCCCAAAGAGATGGAAGTCCGATGGCGCCAGGTCTGGACTGTAGGGTGGATGAGGCAATGATGTCCAATCCAATTTCACAGCAGTAGTGGGGCTACAGGGCCGTCACCCCACATTCCATTGTTGCAAAATTTATTCAAGATTGCGGCACTGACGTCATCCAAGATGGCGGCATGTAGACTTGGCAACAGCGCATGACGTCATACAAGATGGCGGATTTTGGTGGGAAAATAGGCCAATTGGGCTACGTCCACGAACCTAACCATCCAGAAAAAATGGCGGGAAGTTTGAATTTTGGTGGGAAAGTAGGTAAATTGTGCTACGTCCACTAACCTAAGCCTACAGAAGAAATGGAGGCAAATTTGAATTCCAACAGGATAATGGCGTGCTTCTCATTATTATTTATTATCATTTATTATTATTTATGTTTATTTATTATCATTTATTGTTATTTATGTACATTTATTATAATTTATTATTATTAACGTTCATTTATTATCATTTATTATTATTTATGTTCATTTATTATCATGTATTATTATTTATTATTATTATTGGCCTTCCTCCACTAACATAGAAAATCGCGCCAAGTTCAATCATCTATTATTATTAACTATTATTTATTCAATACGCCTGATTCTGGCGGCAAGAAAGCCATTTCCGTTACAACCATAACAAAATATCGCTCACAAGTCCAAATTCCAACACGATAATCGGTCACACATACGAAATAGGCCACCTCATCCTACTAAGTTTGAATTTTTTCGCGGTCACTTATTATTTCACTCGTAAGCTATCAAAATCGCCTCAAATAATAATAATAAACTGCACTTCCACTCATCTAAGTCACATCCTGTGAATTCATAGGAAATGGACTCAAGTCTTTATTTCAAACAGTACGGTCATCACTTGTTCTGCAACATACTTAGTACACATCTTCGAGATGGTCACACCACGAACTCCAGAACTCCTGAGCCCAAATGGTGTAGTTCACGTCGTCGACAGCAGAGGGATCTACCTCCCGGCCCCAAAGGTCAGCGGTAGCCCACGCGCGCTCCCTGTCCAGCGAGCAAACCGCTGCTGACGTCATAGGCGCCACTCAGCTGGCGTAAACATAGGCCGGTCGGTTCGCGATCCACCACGCGGTTTTGTGGGACAAGCAACGCCCCGCCACATGTTTGTCGCCAAAGTTGTTTGCTCAAGAGTGGAATCTGCCCTGGCGTCACACCCCTCGATAGGCCAGACGCAACCTGCTTTGCTGGACACTCGAATTTGGCCACATATATCTAAATCAGCTCCTGGACATACATTATTAAAATCTCATCACTTGTATTACGCAAAGCCACAAGGTGGGGAACAGGACTCTTTATTTCAGGCATTACGGTCATGCAGGTGTGCCCCAACTGACTTTGCGATAATGCCACAACTAGCTGCAGAGCGCGGCTGACGTATGCACAGCCTACCCTGTTCGACTGAGGCGCGGGACTCTCTCCGAAGGTCCGGGGCGTCAGGTAGGGGCCTACCGGCGTCCCAGCCCGCGCTAGCCACGGCTCCAGAGGCTGCTATGTAAACATTCTGTCGCGCCCGCGAGCACTTAACGCTGGACAGGATGGAACCTGTCGACCACGTGCCGGACAAAGGACACATTCTACCCCAAATTTATTTTTCTGAACAGATTCGAATCTGCCGACACCTACCTCACACAACCGCCCGAGATGTTTGGAAAGTTCAATCATGTGACACACTAAAAGCTTAGTACCTCTGCCAGTGAATGTAACAAAGTTCGCATGACTACTTAATTAAATTAATCAATTAATTAACCTGTCTGATGCGGAAAAGGGCCACATCCACCTAGACTTGGAATCAATTTTCGCCAGTGCCACGCCCACCTGGACTTTGAATGAAATAGTTCAAGTCCCTACCGACAATCACGTCCCCTTACCGACCCATGTTCGTTGGCCAACATGTACTAATGTGTACTGCCATTTACTAACGTGTACTAACCTACATTAACCTATATCACATTTTGTCTATACAAATAAGCCAAGTTTGAATTCTGATGGTCAGTTCATGTTTCTCTACCAACACAAGAAAATTGTGGCAAATGAAGCCACTAACCTAACTCACCTGTGTTGATTCAAAATCGTCGGCTTTGCCTCTCTCACACATCAAGAGCGCGAGACCGCCCACATCACAGCCTGGACCTTTATACTCGTGTCGGACATACTCCTCTGTAAATATTCTAGCTAAACTATGACCCAAATGCTGTTGTTCAATCCAAACGGTCTAGGACATGGCCAGAGCACACCCCAAGTACCTAAACCGAGAACATCGCTCGCCCCACCTGTAGTTAACTGCTGAGAGATGGAGATATGCTGCAATCACATCCCTCACGCTCTCGTAGCTTCTTGCCTCAGCAATTCGATCTAACAAAACCTCCAAGTAGAAAAAAATAGCAACCAACTCGAACTCTCTCATATTCTATATCGTCCCACAAATACTTAACGTACATTTTATTTAGGCATCGAGTATATCTATCACTCTCGTACAAAAAACTCTAGCCTTGACGTACTTGGTGTCATGCTGCACAGTCGGCAGACACGCAAACAGCTCCTAATTTCAGTCCACAATATGAAACTGCTCCTAAATAATGCAGTACACATAACTGTAAACACCATCAATACTCGTAATCTGTCCAAATAACGCATAGCAAAATAACTCAACAGACGCCCGCAATGAACCTGTCCCGACAGCTCTCAATTCGCTCAAAGGTCTCCCTCTGTTCGACCCCTCAAACATGACTTGATGAGAGCCGCATTCACACTTAACACCTGAGAAATTCATATCACCTAGACGCCCAACATGACTAACCAAGCCAGGCCGCACGTGTCGTCTGTCACCGTCCTAGCTCAGTGTGGTCCAACACACATCTTAAGGCCGCATTCCATTGCTTGCGGGCCTATTTGCGACACATCTACACCTTCACGTCTGTTGTCAGAATAGCCGAGAGCGAGTTCACACACCCACCGTCCGCATACATCCCAGTGATGCCCTCCCCTCACAATCCAAAACGATCATCATACTATGTTAAAAAAAAAAGAGCCCAGTCAACCTCTCCGAAATTGTATAGTGCCCACCAGAAATAGTTAACGCTCCCTTTCGTGTTTTCTCAGCTTATTTGTAAATTCAAATTCTTACCCTAACAGAACGTGCTTATGAAAATAATACTGAATGCGCTCCTAACCTCCTACCCTTCCAGCTCTCAACATACGCAAATGTTCCCAACCCACCTATATCCCAGAACAACCGATTAATCATTCTTATTCCTTCTTATCGAATTTACAGGCCTAATTTCCTAAGGATCCGTTATTAAAGTACTATCCTGCTTTTCTTTCTGAGGCTTTTTGTGCTTACTTTTACAGAGATCGCTAAATTACCTCCACAGCCCACTCAATTTCCACACACACACACACACACACACACACACACACACACACGCGCGCGCGCGCGCGCGCGCACACGCACGCACACGCACACACGGTCATCCTCTCTACTCATTCCATAATATAAGCAATACTAACTTTACAATCCATTATATACAAACCCTACACAATGTAAGCCACAGTAACTTTACAGTACCCAATGCCCTCCATTCCTAAGGAAGGGCTGTGAACCTGCTCTTTCTTTCCACACACGTTGACACTCAGCTGTAATCAGCCCTTCTACATCAACGGACAAAAGTCGCTCTCAGAACTGTTCCACAATTTCGGCGATCGCTTCCCCTCAACACAAATGCGTTACTTTCTCTTCTTACTTGCCTTCTCACTTTTTTTCTACAAACATATCCAGACTCATAAACTACAAGAACACACCAAAATTTCTCGAAGTACAGCATCCTGTAAACCACTGAGTGTAACGAGAAACAAACAGAGCAAAAAATGATATTCGCACTCTCGAATACCGAAGTCGTTGA
The DNA here is from genome assembly GCF_023897955.1 of Schistocerca gregaria. Classification (NCBI taxonomy): domain Eukaryota; kingdom Metazoa; phylum Arthropoda; class Insecta; order Orthoptera; family Acrididae; genus Schistocerca; species Schistocerca gregaria. Next base: position 519,608,362 of record NC_064931.1, on the reverse strand, counting down.
TGTCATTATACTTTCAGTTAAATGCTACGATCGCGGTCTGAATTGATTGGCATTCGACAATGAGCTAAGTATCGGAAATACACTCTCTTGACCCCTGGTACTCTGGAAATATCTCTACCGTCCTTACGACTTCCTCTCTACTCATCACATAACATAAACAATATTAACTTTACAATGCAATATATACAAACGCTACACAATGTAAACCACATTAACTTTACAATACAGTATATACACATTTGACACAAAACAGTGCTCTTATCCAGTATATCTCTATAGTACCCCAATGCTCTCCAATCCTAGGAAAGCACCGTCAACCTGCTCTTTCTCTCTACAAACCCGACACTCAGAGCTAATCTTCCCTCTTACATCAGCGGACCTAAGTCACCCTCAGAACTCTTTTTACAAATTCAGTATCGCCCCCCCCCCCCCCTCCTAAGCACAAACGCCTTACTGTCTCTCCTTCCTTGTCTGTTCACTTTTCTACAAACAATCTCAAACTCATAGACTGCAAGAACACATGTAGTTTCTCCATAATATTACACGATTTTAACTGTACTTCTCAATACCATGCACTAGGCTACACCCTACCGATCCCAAGATATAGACTTCAAATTAATTCTCTACAAACGCCGAACTTTATCTACGTGCAGCATGCTGTAAACCACTGACTAACTAGAAACAAACATACGCAAAATGATATTTCCACTCTCGAATACCGGTCTCGGTCATGTAACATATTCGAGATCTTGGCTATAATTTACACATCAACTAAGGTCTGTCCCAGGTCTAGAGTACAGACAAGCATGTAACCAAGACACCACAATCGATCTTCACTCAACTAAATAAAGGAAGCAAATGTGCAGAAGTAGTCAACCGAACAATCTACATCCCATTGAATAACACTCCAACCCAAATCAATCATCTTCTCAAATTCTGACCTGATCACCAAAACCGCCTAACACATACTATTACTTCGCTGTTCGGTCGTCTAGAGGACGTCAAAGTTAACTCTTACAAATCGATACACTCCAACAGGTCTCTGCATTCGGACAGCTGCTTCAGTCATTTATTATTATTTTTATCATTTATTATTATTTATTATAATTTATTATTTATTATTATTTATATCATGCGTGTGTTCGTCATGAGGTCCATAGTCCAACTGGGTTAGTACTTATCGCCGCCAGCAGAGGGCCTCATTCAAGATGTCCGATTTTGGTAGGGAGTTTGAATTTTGACGGAAGATCATACAATTCGTTTGTCGTTGTTGTCGTTGTCTTCAGTCCTGAGACTGGTTTGATGCAGCTCTCCATGCTACTCTATCCTCTGCAAGCTGCTTCATCTCCCAGTACCTACTGCAACCTACATCCTTCTGAATCTGCTTAGTGTACTGATCTCTCGGTCTCCCTCTACGATTTTTACCCTCCACGCTGCCCTCCAATGCTAAATTTGTGATCCCTTGATGCCTCAAAACATGTCCTACCAACCGATCCCTTCTTCTAGTCAAGTTGTGCCACAAACTTCTCTTCTCCCCAATCCTATTCAATACCTCCTCATTAGTTACGTGATCTATCCACCTTATCTTCAGTATTCTTCTGTAGCACCACATTTCGAAAGCTTCTATTCTCTTCTTGTCCAAACTAGTTATCGTCCATGTTTCACTTCCATACATGGCTACACTCCAAACAAATACTTTCAGAAAGGACTTCCTGATACATAAATCTATATTCGATGTTAACAAATTTCTCTTCTTCAGAAACGCTTTCCTTGCCATTGCCAGTCTACATTTTATATCCTCTCTACTTCGACCATCATCAGTTATTTTACTTCCTAAATAGCAAAACTCCTTTACTACTTTAAGTGTCTCATTTCCTAATCTAATTCCCTCAGCATCACCCGATTTAATTTGACTACATTCCATTATCCTCGTTTTGCTTTTGTTAATGTTCATCTTATATCCTCCTTTCAAGACACTGTCCATTCCGTTCAACTGCTCTTCCAAGTCCTTTGCCGTCTCTGACAGAATTACAATGTCATCGGCGAACCTCAAAGTTTTTACTTCGTCTCCATGAATTTTAATACCTACTCCAAATTTTTCTTTTGTTTCCTTTACTGCTTGCTCAATATACAGATTGAATAACATCGGGGAGAGGCTACAACCCTGTCTCACTCCTTTCCCAACCACTGCTTCCCTTTCATGCCCCTCGACTCTTATTACTGCCATCTGGTTTCTGTACAAATTATAAATAGCCTTTCGCTCCCTGTATTTTACCCCTGCCACCTTTAGAATTTGAAAAAGAGTATTCCAGTCAACATTGTCAAAAGCTTTCTCTAAGTCTACAAATGCTAGAAATGTAGGTTTGCCTTTTCTTAATCTTTCTTCTAAGATAAGTCGTAAGGTCAGTATTGCCTCACGTGTTCCAACATTTCGACGGAATCCAAACTGATCCTCCCCGAGGTCTGCATCTACCAGTTTTTCCATTCGTCTGTAAAGAATTCGCGTTAGTATTTTGCAGCCGTGGCTTATTAAACTGATAGTTCGGTAATTTTCACATCTGTCAGCACCTGCTTTCTTTGGGATTGGAATTATTATATTCTTCTTGAAGTCTGAGGGTATTTCGCCTGTCTCATACATCTTGCTCACCAGCTGGTAGAGTTTTGTCAGGACTGGTTCTCCCAAGGCCGTCAGTAGTTCTAATGGAATGTTGTCTACTCCGGGGGCCTTGTTTCGACTCAGGTCTTTCAGTGCTCTGTCAAACTCTTCACGCAGTATCGTATCTCCCATTTCGTCTTCATCTACATCCTCTTCCATTTCCATAATATTGTCCTCAAGTACATCGCCCTTGTATAAACCTTCTATATACTCCTTCCACCTTTCTGCCTTCCCTTCTTTGCTTAGAACTGGGTTGCCATCTGAGCTCTTGATATTCATACACATGGTTCTCTTCTCTCCAAAGGTCTCTTTAATTTTCCAGTATCTATCTTACCCCTAGTGAGATAAGCTTCTACATCCTTACATTTGTCCTCTAGCCATCCCTGTTTAGCCATTTTGCACTTCCTGTCGATCTCATTTTTGAGACGTTTGTATTCCTTTTTGCCTGCTTCATTTACTGCATTTTTATATTTTCTCCTTTCATCAATTAAATTCAATATTTCTTCTGTTACCCAAGGATTTCTAGCAGCCCTCGTCTTTGTACCTACTTTATCCTCTGCTGCCTTCACTACTTCATCCCTCAGAGCTACCCATTCTTCTTCTACTGTATTTCTTTCCCCTATTCCTGTCAATTGTTCCCTTATCCTCTCCCTGAAACTCTGTACAACCTCTGGTTCTTTCAGTTTATCCAGGTCCCATCTCCTTAATTTCCCACATTTTTGCAGTTTCTTCAGTTTTAATCTACAGGTCATAACCAATAGATTGTGGTCAGAGTCCACATCTGCCCCTGGAAATGTCTTACAACTTAAAACCTGGTTCCTAAATCTCTGTCTTACCATTATATAATCTATCTGATACCTTTTAGTATCTCCAGGGTTCTTCCACGTATACAACCTTCTTTCATGATTCTTAAACCAAGTGTTAGCTATGATTAAGTTGTGCTCTGTGCAAAATTCTACTAGGCGGCTTCCTCTTTCATTTCTTAGCCCCAATCCATATTCACCTACTATGTTTCCTTCTCTCCCTTTTCCTACACTCGAATTCCAGTCACCCATTACTATTAAATTTTCGTCTCCCTTCACTATCTGAATAATTTCTTTTATTTCATCGTACATTTCTTCAATTTCTTCATCATCTGCAGAGCTAGTTGGCATATAAACTAGCTCTGCTGATGATGAAGAAATTGAAGAAATGTACGATGAAATAATTCGTTTACCTAAAAAAATGTCTCCAAGTTCAACTGTGTTTAGCTCCGATCACAACCATCAGAGCGCTCTGTCATCATGTCAGTTGATTACACAATTACCATTATTCAAGATGGCTGTACACAGTGCAAAACGTATCACCTTTCCCGAACCTGCATGCTACAGTAAAATTCCAACTTGGCTTTATTCACACCCTACACATCGTTCAGCTGATCCCATTTCCAGATCTTTGCGCATCTGATATCTGCAATTTAAGTCCGAGAAAGACATATCCATTACCTTCTGCAGCCTGTTTAGAAACAGAACGACCTCATTTACTGCAACAGGACCTTGTCTTGACCATTCGCCGGAATTGCGAGCGCCGTCGGCGGCATTTCAAAGCCCAGTATCTGTCCATCTAAACAGCCGTCCACTCAGCCCCAAGACCAGCATGCCGAAGTGGGCTCTCTCTATACCTACTCTCCAGTTACTGTCTAACCACATACACTGAACAAATGGATTCCTGAATAGCGCAGATCTCTATCCTCCCCTGCATCTCCAACTCGATATGTAAACACTCTCTCTCCCCCAGCCAGCAAACCCGACGTCATTCACACTGCGCTGACAATTTCCACTCACAAATCTTAAACACTCTCATATATAAAAGCCTATTCACTCCTGCCTTAATAATGAAAAACATTCTCCCTTTCTAAGCATATATTGGTATGCATTTAGAACAAATATGTCATACATATGATTAAAAAGAAAAAAAAGACCTCAATTTAGGTTATCCGACATTTATTTACATGTCGTAATGATACAGTCGTAGATGAAACGCTCAGTCCTTCAACACACTTTCACAGAACTTGTTCTACTTATATACCACCCACCCCGTTATAATAATTTATTACAAGCATTTACGCCCCCCACAAACAACCCAGCTCAATAGAACATAATTCCTGTTTCCTCAGATAGTCATAATCGATGAACAATTAAACTTACTGAATTACATATACATGTAGTCAAATACGCAAATACTTTTACCTACACACACACCCCTCTCACCGAGGATAGGGCATTTAATACTATACACTTAAACACAGACAAATGATAACAATATTCCAACTCGCACCTCGTCCTTGTAATAAAGATAAAATTCATTTTCCTATACAAAATAGCCATTGTACATCAATGCACCCTCAGTCGACCCAAGTCGCCCTCAGAATAGTTCAGCTAATTCGAGAACCTTTTCCCGTTAGCAGAAACGCGTTAGTCTTTCTGATCAGAGCCTGCTCCCTTTTGTACAGACATTTCCAGACTCGCGTATTAGGAGACCAAAAATATTTTTGATACAATATTATAAAATTCACCTCGTACTCGTCGATATTAAGCACAGTCCTAGTACTTTAGCGCGCCATAGACCTCTGACTATTTAGAATTCCTGCCCTGCACAGACATTAACACGGACTGATGCACGGCCTCTCACAGCAAACTGTACATTGCACCTTGTTAATCGTATTCTTAGAGTCGATAGCATAACATTGAATGATTTTAAATAAAGGATAGCCACAACAAAAGGAAACTAGAAGAGCCTGGTGGCGTTGTGGCGAATTTCCAAACTATCCCCTAAAAGTGATTGATGGCCTCTACATTTAAACTCATATGTCACAATGACTCAATAGTTGATAACTCTGCCCTCCATCCCTAGTAATTGTTCATTTTGCGCACAAGTACGGGATCACCGTTTTCGGTGCTAGCAACCCTAGCAGCTGAGGTCCATCAACCAAAATATGTTCCCCCAACTCATACAAGCATTGTCAATCAGTCATTATGTGGTACCCAATGCACGGATGGTATGGATAAAACACCACGGATCTACTGTAATATTATCCATCACAAATGATATCGCAAAAAATTTTACAGCAAGTCCAACAGTGGCCAATCAAGTGACAGCATGTTTTCCTAATTTCAGTATCATAGCTAAACCATACCTTGTTGACTTTGCAAGTATCATTGCGAGCATTGATTGATGCTCAGTACTGTTGAGTGGTAATTTTTTTTAATCTTATGGGACTTAACTGCAAAGGTCATCAGTCCCTAAGCTTACACACTACTTAACCTAAATTATCCTAAGAACCAACACACACACTCATATCCAATGGAGGACTCAAACCTGCGCCAGGACCAGTCACACAGTCCATGACTGCACCGCCTCAGACCACTCAGCTAATCCCGCGCAGCGAGTGGTAATTAATATAGGTAAATAAATTAGTGAAAACAATGTGAAGTGAAGTAGAAATTAGAAAATAAATGAAAAACTTAGTTTAGTTTAGCAGAATTACGCACTGGCAAATAGCGGGGCAGAGCAGGAGTGACAACGGCCGGTGCTTGCACGTCAGCACGTTCAGGAGAAGCCATCGCCCTCCCCACATAAGCGGAAGCTGTTGATTCAGCCGTAGGACCCTTTAATGGCAACGATGTGAACTAAACCATTTGGGCTCTGGAGTTCGTGGTGTGACCATCTTGAAGATGTGTACTAAGTATGTTTGAGAACAAGTGATGACCATACTGTTTGAAATAAAGACTTGAGTCCATTTCCCACGACTTCATAGGAGGTGACTTAGATTAGTGGAAGTGCAGTTTATTATTATTATTTGAGGCGATTTTGATAGCTTACGAGTGAAATAATAAGTGACCGCGAAAAAATGAAGTGACCTATTTCGTACATGTGACCGATTATCGTGTTGGAATTTGGACTTGTGAGCGATTTTTTGTTATGGTTGTAACGGAAATGGCTTTCTTGCCGCCAAAATCAGGTTTCTATGTTAGTGGAGGAAGGCCAATAATAATAATAAATAATAATAAATGATAATAAATGAACATAAATAATAATAAATGAACATTAATAATAATGAATTATAATAAATGTACATAAATAATAATAAATGTACATAAATGATAATAAATGAACATAAATAATAATAAATGATAATATATAATAATGAGAAGCATGCCATTATCCTGATGGAATTCAAATTTGCCCCCATTTCTTCTGGAGGCTTATGTCAGTGGACGTAGCAGAATTACCTATTTTCCTGCCAAAATTCAAACTTCTCGCCAAGTCTACATGCCACCATCTTGGATAACGTCAGCGCCGCCATCTTGAATAAATTTGGCAACAATGGAATGTGGAGTGACGGCCCTGTAGCCCCATTACTGACTGCATTGTCCCATTTCTTAGACGTGTGTGAGCGTGCATTAGCGTGTTGGCGCAAGATTTCTGCTGGATTCTTGTCTGATCGAACACATCGAAAACGGTTCTTGAGTTTATTCAGTCGCCACGTATGCCTCTGAATTGGTGGCTGACCCTCTTGGCATCATATCCACGAGAATGACACCATCACGATCCCAGAAGACTGTCACCTTGACTTTTCTGGCGGAGGGGGTTGCCTTGAATTTCTTTTTTTGTGGTGAATGGAGATGATGCCACTCTGTGGACTGCCTTCTTTTTCTGACGCAAAGTGGTGCACCCAGCTTTCGTCCCCCGTAACGTACATGACAGAAAGGTCTCTCTGTCAGTCCCAAAACAGTCCGGCAATTCAGAGCAAATGACCTTACTTTGAGTCTTGTGGTCTGCTGTGAGCATTCGTGGAATCCATCGTGAGCACTTCTTTGAACATCTGAGAGTCTCGATCAGTGCAGACGCACTTCCAATGCCGACTGACAACCGTATAGCCAATTGTAGAATTGTGATGCGCCGACCAGCACGAATAATGACATCCACACGATTCAGCATGTCTGGAGCACTGGCTGTGACAGGACGCCTCGAGAGTGGATGATAATGGAGCTCTGTTTCTGCATTTCTTGGACTGTAACTTTCTTTACCCATCGTCCAGCTGTACTCCTATCAACTGCAGCATCGTCATATATTGTACACAAACGTTTATCGGTGTTCAGGGTCAAGATTTCTCGAGAAGGAAGTGTTGACATTGATGGGAAGGATGGTGGAGTTGTCTACTGGCATTAGAAGTTAATCTTTTCTCACTGCACACACTTACAGTAACAGATATTTGTGCTTTTGTTTCTTGTTCGTCTTTATTTTATTATTTACTATGTTTTCCTGGCCAATTTCAAAGGTTCAGTGACAACCTGGATTTTTTGATATGAGTGTTCTTCCATAAATAAGAACAAAAATTTATGAAATGATTTTCATTAAAAATTTTTAATACAGTGAAAAGATCATTCATGTTGAGGAAGAAAAATACTGTTGTTTTTGACATTATTTGTCATCAGAAAGAAAAATACACAATAGTTAAGGTTTGCAAGGATCGAACGAAGGGTAGAGCCACAGGTCGTAACACATGTGAAATGTAACGTCCACTGTTCAAAGTGCCATCAATGCGAACAAGAGGTGACCGAGATGTGTAACCGATGGCACCCCATACCATCACGCCAGGTGATACACCAGTATGGCGATGACGAATACACGCTTCCAATGTGCGTTCACCACGATGTCGCCAAACACGGATGCAACCATCATCATGCTGTAAACAGAACCTGGACTCATTCGAATAAATGACGTTTTGCCATTTGTGGCCCAGGTTCGTCGTTGAGTACACCATCGCAGGCGCTCCTGTCTGTGATGCAACGTCAAGGGTACCCGCAGCCATGGTCTCCGAGCTGATAGTCCATGCTGCTGTAAACGTCGTCGAACTGTTCGTGCAGAAGGTTGTTGTCTTGCAAACTTCCCCATCTGTTGACTCAGGGATCGAGACGTGGCTGCACGATCCGTTACAGCCATGCGGATAAGATGCCTGTCATCTCGACTGCTAGTGATTCGAGGCCGTTGGGATCCAGCACAGCGTTCCGTATTACCCTCCTGAACCCATCGATTCCATATTCTGCTAGCAGTCATTGGATCTCAACCAACGCTAGCAGCAATGTCGCGATACGATAAACCGCAATCGCGATAGACTACAATCCGACCTTTATCAAAGTCGGAAACGTGATGGTACGCATTTCTCCTCCTTACACGAGCCATCACAACAATGTTTCACCAAGCAACGACGATCAACTGCTGTTTGTGTATGAAATCAGTTGAAAACTTTCGTCATGTCAGCACGTTGTAGGTATCGCCACCGGCGCCAACCTTGTGTGAATGCTCTGAAAATCTAATCATTTGCATATCACAGCATCTTCTTCCTGTCGGTTAAATTTCGCAACTGTAGCACGTCATCTTCGTAGTGTAACAATTTTAATGTCCAGTAGTGTACACAAGAACTTGATAGTTGGTCCCTCTGGATTCCCTTTCTCTGGAAGTTCCTTTGATAGCTGCGTCCAGTACATTTGTACCAGCACAGGAAACTTGGCTGTCTGAGTTTTCACCGTTAAGTTCACAGCAGACAGGTGCTGACATTCCGGAACACATAAAGGTGACACAAAAATTACACAGTCACGACATTACTTGTGTTGGCTGTATTTCTTTTCTGTGGCTGGCACCTGGAATTTGTGCTGAGTGTGAACAGTTCGTTAGTGTGTTTTTACTTCAGAGAATTTTTAAGAAGAGTGAAACAAGGAAGGTAACTGAAAGAAAGTAGTGCAGATCGAAAGCGTCTATTAAAAATCGCTGGTACATTTGGAGACAGATAAGGAAGAGAGGGAGGCAGAAAAAAAGAGTAGGACGCTAGGAAAGCACAGAAGGAGGCGAAGAAGGAAAGAGATGTGGTCGAGAAGAGAGCAAAGAAAGAACATAACAGGAAGCAACTGGAGGAAGAAAGAAAGATGACGTTATATCCAAGCAGTTCATATTATGGCAGGAAGCACCTAAACAGAAAATAGAGGAACAAGAAGATGAAAATTCAGCGTTAATAGATTGGAAAGGTGATGATGATAATTATTCAAAAGATGATCTTCCCCAAGAAAATTTGGAGAATGATAATGTTTTAGCCAGATTAGTAGTTGAAGAGATGTTGCCTCTTGCCACTAATATTAAATGTAGACGACATAAATTCTTCAGGATCAGAGCATGAATTAAAAATGTGTGGTGGAAAGGCTGTGTTAACTTATTCTAGTGCACTTTGGCTAGACTTTTGTGATGATGATGATGATGTTTGGTTTGTGGGTCACATACAAATTCCAAAGCTTTACACAGCTCAATCTCGCCACTTTCACGAATGATGATGAAATGATGAGGACAACAGAAACACCCTGTCCCTGGGCAAAGGAAAAATCGCCAACCTGGCAGGGAAACGAACCCAGGACCCCGTGATCCAGAAGCAGCAATGCTACCCACTAGACCACGTGCTGTGGATTAGCTACATTTTTGCAAACTAATTCAAACAATGGACAGAATGGCCAATGGCAGGAACAAAAACAACTGTCTAAAACTCTATCAGAGCAATAGTACTAAACATCAATTGAAGACGCATCAATGCATAATAGAGATATATGGAGACAACGATTCGATAATGAAGTTTCAGCAACTCTGTTCATTGCATTTTGATGTAAGTAGTGGAACATGAAAATTGTGTACAGGTTGGTAGTACACCCTTAGGCTGAAACACCAGAGCCTTCGGGACGCTCATAAGAGATGTACCACAGTCTAAAAAAACAATCGCGACACTCGTCTGTTTCTGTTACCCACAGCGGTAGCAGCGCGCCAAGAGGCCAGCAAGTGACACTTCTGAAGACGATATCGGATGGATGCGAATACTATCGTTTATACTGATTTGTAACATACACTCCTGGAAATGGAAAAAAGAACACATTGACACCGGTGTGTCAGACCCACCATACTTGCTCCGGACACTGCGAGAGGGCTGTACAAGCAATGATCACACGAACGGCACAGTGGACACACCAGGAACCGCGGTGTTGGCCGTCGAATGGCGCTAGCTGCGCAGCATTTGTGCACCGCCGCCGTCAGTGTCAGCCAGTTTGCCGTGGCACACGGAGCTCCATCGCAGTCTTTAACACTGGTAGCATGCCGCGACAGCGTGGACGTGAACGGTATGTGCAGTTGACGGACTTTGAGCGAGGGCGTATAGTGGGCATGCGGGAGGCCGGGTGGACGTACCGTCGAATTGCTCAACAGGTCTCCACAGTACATCGATGTTGTCGCCAGTGGTCGGCGGAAGGTGCACGTGCCCGTCAACCTGGGACCGGACCGCAGAGACGCACGGATGCACGCCAAGACCGTTGGATCCTACGCAGTGCAGTAGGGGACCGCACCGCCACTTCCCAGCAAATTAGGGACACTGTTGCTCCTGGGGTATCGGCGAGAACCATTCGCAACCGTCTCCATGAAGCTGGGCTACGGTCCCGCACACCGTTAGGCCGTCTTCCGCTCACGCCCCAACATCTTGCAGCCCGCCTCCAGTGGTGTCGCGACAGGCGTGAATGGAGGGACGAATGGAGACGTGTCGTCTTCAGCGATGAGAGTCACTTCTGCCTTGGTGCCAATGATGGTCGTATGCGTGTTTGGCGCCGTGCAGGTGAGCGCCACAATCAGGACTGCATACGACCGAGGCACACAGGGCCAACACCCGGCATCATGGTGTGGGGAGCGATCTCCTACACTGGCCGTACACCTCTGGTGCTCGTCGAGGGGACACTGAATAGTGCACGGTACATTCAAACCGTCATCGAACCCATCGTTCTACCATTCCTAGACCGGCAAGGGAACTTGCTGTTCCAACAGGAGAATGCACGTCCGCATGTATCCCGTGCCACCCAACGTGCTCTAAAAAGTGTAAGTCAACTACTCTGGCCAGCAAGATCTCCGGATCTGTCCCCCATTGAGCATGTTTGGGACTGGAAGAAGCGTCGTGTCACGCGGTCTGCACGTCCAGCACGAACGCTGGTCCAACTGAGGCGCCAGGTGGAAATGGCATGGCAAGCCGTTCCACAGGACTACATCCAGCATCTCTACGATCGTCTCCATGGGAGAATAGCAGCCTGCATTGCTGCGAAAGGTGGATATACACTGTACTAGTGCCGACATTGTGCATGCTCTGTTGCCTGTGTCTATGTGCCTGTGGTTCTGTCAGTGTGATCATGTGATGTATCTGACCCCAGGAATGTGTCAGTAAAGTTTCTCCTTCCTGGGACAATGAATTCACGGTGTTCTTATTTCAATTTCCAGGAGTGTAATTGTTACAGTAGGGAGCGTGTGTATTGGCACAAAAATTGACAATAACTAAAAAATGGCAACAAGTTTGTCATTTCTTAGTGTTCTGAGGACCTTGGGAGGTATGAAACGGTCGACTAGAGCACAGTTTATTTACTATTCTCTTTTTATACTCACTGAAGAAAGCAATTTTCTTTTAATAACAAAAAATTGCCAGTTAATCACAGAAGATATGACTTTTTATTACGTCCAGCCTTGGCATCAAATATGGGGTGTCTAGGAATCCTTCATACTAGGTTTGCATGACAGTCAAAGCAAAAAAATCGTATTAATGAGTTTCATTACAGAAAAGTAAATGACAATACTTAACTTTGACAATTGCACATAATTGTCGCAGACAAAGGGCGACATAAAAAATAAGCAGTCTTCTTCAGTATATGAAATCCCAAGTCCGAACTTCAGTACAAGCGAAGTAACAAGCGGTGACACTTCTATCCACGTCGCTAGTCTTGAAGCTACTGTTCAAATGGGGTGTCGCCAGTCGGTCGCGGCACTTATGTCCTCTTGACATAGGGCCACAGCTGTCGCGTTGTCGTCCTGCAGAGGGCTTCGTCAGCTTGCGATTGGCTGACGTCTTCTCACAGCCATCTCTTCTCTGTCGTTCCCGACTTGCGTGCCGGCACCAACTTTATGCCGTAACGTTCCTCCTCTCCAAAGCGACGGACCGTCGTTGTATATGGGACACGACAACTGGAGGAGAGGCAGCAGCGTGGATACTCATTTGGACCGGAAACTGTGGTTGCAGGGGATGTCGGACTTACAGTCGCACCCCGCCATCCAGCCGTCCCTCTGGTGGAAACGTCCAGCAGAAAACGCCCAGAAGGGTATGTGTCCACCTCCTGAGGCCCATAACCAGATGTAGAAGGTGACGGCTGCTATCGTGTGGGCAGGTCCAGCTCCATCGGTAGGACAAGAATAAGTGGAGGAGGCGAAGGCTCCATCTCCGTGGCGCCGTCCCGTGGTGTCGTGATGACACCCTCTGGTGGCTGCTGTGGCCGCGCTGTCCTCGGGATCCACGAATCTGGGGGAAGAGATACAAAAGGATCACAGTGCACGTAACAGTGGCGAATTTGAATGTGATGTCGGCGCTGCAATCCGTGTGGACCTGAAATGAGATACATACATGCACCAAGTCGACGAAGGATGTCGCCTCGTGCCCACCGTTTGCTGCCACTAAAAACCCTGAAAAACACGATATCATACGGCGCGAAGCGATACTTGTGGCTTTCCTTCGGCGCCGGATGCTGAGGGTGGTGGAGCAGGTGGAGCAGTTTGAGATGGCGGCAGCCGTGAAACAGTTCCGCCAGCGATGGTCCATCTCGTTGATAGGAGGCTAGGAAAAGTTGCAATCCTTGATCCCTAGTGTTTGCGGTGCGAAGTTTGGCCATCTTCTGCTTGAATGTTCTGACTGCCGTTGGACTGTGGATGGAACGGTGCACTAGTTAGATGCTGTATGCCATTGCGTTTACAGACTGTTTCAAATTCATTTGACGTGAACTGAGGTCCGTTGTCTGACACTATGACTTTCGACAAACCTTCGAGTCAATAAATAGAGGACAACACCCGAACTGTGCTGCGTGGTGTTGTCGAGTTCATTGGCACAGAAAAACGAAACTTGCTATAGGAGTCTACCACAATCAACCGACGAGTGTTCCAAAAAGGTCCAGCAAAATCTATGTGCACACGTTGGCATGGTGATTGCGATTTAGGCCAATTAGAGAATTTTTGTGGTGGAGAGGACTGATTTTCCGCACATGCGCGACTCTGTAACGTTATCTGTTCTAGTTAGGTGTCCATACCCTGCCAAGTATAGTGTCGACGAGCTAACTGTTTCTTGTGAACAATCCACCAGTGCAACACTTCTTTTTACAAAGCTTTGTGGATCACCACACGTGACTGTCCACTGTCATTCGGAACAAGAATCACACCATGCTATATAGCGAGGCTATGCCGATGTGCGAAGTATCGGTGCACTACCTCTGCCAGGCACTTAAATGTGATTTGCAGAGTATCCATGTAGATGTAGATGTGGTGAGTTCTCTATGCAATACAATGAGCGAGGCCAAGATGTGCGAATATATCTTAGCAAAATGTTCAAATCGGAATCAGCTTCCGTGGCCTGTGCAATTTTCTGATAATCCAGAGGAAAGGATTGCCGCAATTCAGAATCCTGAGCATCAGTGTGACAAAACGCAGTAGAAGCGTCAGAGTGCGTAACAGGGCCAATCAGAAGATATGAAAGTGTGTCCACATTACCACGCTGAGGTGTCGGACGATACACAATCTCGCACTGGTATTAAGACAGTAACAAAGCTCATCTTTGCAATTTTTGGGCAGTTCTTACAGGAACCGCCTTTATCGGATGAAACAAGGACTGCAATGGCTTGTGATCCGTTACTAAGTAGAATTTTCTGCCATATAAATAGTTGTGGAATTTGGTGACACCATATACAATATCCAATGCCTTTTCCTCTATTTTTTAATAGTTACACTGAGCTTTTGACAACACTTTTGACTCTATAGCGATATGCCTATCTTTGCCACAAATCAGTGCGAGAGCACTGCACCAATTCCGTAAGAAGCAGTGTCAACTTGCAACACAACTGGTTTGTTAGGATCAAAGTGAACCATCATCGATCACTGAACAATGCATGTTTCAGTTTTTGAAAAGCTTGTTGGCACTCATCAGTCCAAACAAAGGGGACGTTCTTGCGACGCAACTGATGCAATAGAGCTGCGATTTGTGCAGCATTTGATATGAACCGAATGTACTAGTTCATTTTCTCTAAAAATGACTGCAATTCCGTGACATTGCGAGGAACTGGCGGGTCTCGTATGGCTAACAGATGAGACTGAAGAGGATGTACACCCTGACAATTCATGACATGTCCAAAATAATGCAACTAAGGTTTTAAAAAAATCACACTTGTCCAGTCTACACTTTAGTCCTGCATCAGATAACACACGAAACAAAGCAGGCAAATTTGCAATGTGTTCTTCAGGTGTACTACCTGCTGCGACAATATTGTTCAAATTGTTTGAACAGTTTGGTACTTGGGCAATCAGCTGTTCCAAATACTATTGGAAAATGGCGGGTGCGGAAGCACCGCCAAAAGGCAAACGCAGATATTTAAACAAACCCAAAAGAGTGTTCACAACACACACGGTTTGAGATTCTTCATCTAGTAGTATTTGAAGATATGCATCATGCAAATCAATTTTTGAAAAGTAGCGACCAACGCCTAATCCGTCCATGGGATCCTCCGGGCGTGGCAATGTATAAGTATCAATCACAATTTGTGGGTTGACTGTAGACTTAAAGTCAACACTGAGGCGAATGCGACCTGAAGGCTTGAGGAGGAAAAAGAGTGGACTTACCCATTGACTAGCTTGTATGGACGCAACAGCTCCGCTATCATGCAATTCTTTAAGTTTGGCAACTCCTTTGTCACGTAATGCAATGAGAACAATTCTGGTACGGCAAAATTTCGGCAGAGCATTGTCTTTCATTGTAATATGTGCAACAAAATTGTTATTATCCTGTATTTGAAAGCCAAGCAAATCAAACGAATCAAGACCAAATATGTTCTTAAAATAGCGTGATTCTAGACGGTGAAAGTTACAGTTCGCGCATGCGAATGATACATTGCAGGCAAAGTACATTTTCTGAGAACGGGAATGTCTTGTCCATTACAAGCCGTCAGGTGCGTGCTAGTTTTAGACAGGCATGGGGAGCCTAACAGTTCATATGTGTTACGATTCAGCAATATAACAGAGGCACCCGTGTCCAACTGAAATTTCCACTAATATGCAAATTAACGAAAAGTTTGTTGAACTGGCGTAGTACTGAAGAAACTGTTTGCTTCCTACTTTTGCTAATACCACCAGCAGGCTTTGAATACACTGCATCAATTACATGGGCCTTATGACTAGATTTTTGTGAGCGGGCTGATTTCTTATGTTTGTTCTGTTCCAAACATACGGATTGTACGTGACCTTTCTTGCCACAAGCATAACACTGTGCTTGTCTTGACAGGCAATCTTGGTATTTGTGCCATGAATAGCGCCAAGGGCGTGACTTAATTCTGTTCGCCTGTGTCGAGGACTGTATATGCAGCTTGACGCCCACGGGCTGTTGCTGTCTACTGGGCAGATTGTAAGCAAGGGACGCCTAAGCTCAACAAATTGGTGGCTGCTCAAATTTATTGGCCGACACAGCACCTGAATCACACTGATCTAGAATTTGCACTGCATGCTGGAATGATAGATCTGTACACAATAACATCAGGCAATATAACGTCTGAATATAAAGCATCACAGGGGCATTTGAATTTGCGTTTCCTCGTTATAGCCTGCAAATCTGTTACGCATTCGCGATGAGTTTGTTCTGACCGTTTCTTGCAATGACATGCATCACATTCACTTGTTGGTAACAATAGTTAGTTAGAGAATCTACAACCTGATCATCGGAAATTTCACTTGGCCTGGCGTTAGGGAACAATTTCTGAATGAGGTGAGAGACTGCACTGCCTACCCTTGACAAAAAGTAATGTAGTTTCACAGTACCTGGTACGTTGTGAGCAGTGATGTGGGCTTTATACTGTTGCAACCACTCGAGCCATTCCTCTTCGTTTACGTTAAACTGGCAAAAATCTGGTACAGCACCCAAAGCTACAGTTGTTTCCTGTTGCACTATACTGGTGGCTTGATCGGCGAGTAGCTGCTGTAGGTACTGTGTTTAGCAGCGTGGCTATCTGCTGTGTCTGAAACTGAAACATTTGTGTTAGCAGTGTTGGATCTATTGCTTGCAGCTGATGTGACTGAGCAGGGGGCGGGAGAGGTGGGTTGCTCATTTCAGAAGCGGCAAATGCAATAAACAAACAACGCAAGCAATAAAAATAAGCACATAAGCAAAGAAAATTTCTGCAATGCCCACCTGCAAACTCTGACTGGCAAAAATACTATACTGTTAAGACATGCAAACGCACCCCTGCAAAGAACAGAAAAAGTAGAATTATGGCGACATCGAGACGCAAAAGCCCACAGGAAAATAAAACTGTGGCAGCCAGACACTGGGTTTTCGCGTTGGTGTTCTCAACCTTCCCTTCTCCAAATATTACGTCCAGCCTTGTCGTCAAATATGGGGTGTCTAGGAATCCTTCATACTTTGTTCACTAGACAATCAAATCAAACAAATCGTATTAATGAGTTTTATTATAAAAAAGTGAATGACAATACTTAACTTTGACAATTACACAGAAGTGTTGCTAACAAAGAGCGACATAAAAAAACAAGCAATCTTCTGCAGTATACACAATTCCAAGTCTGAGTTACATAGAGTGTACAAGCGAAGTAATGAGCATTGACGCTTCTACCCAACTCACTAGTCTTGAAGGTATTGTTCAAATGAGGTGTCGCCAGTCTTTTGGGCGCTTATGTCCTCTTTACATAGGGGCCGCTGCTGTTGTGCTGCCATCCTGGAGAGTGGTTGGTCAGAGTGCGATTGGCTGACATTTTCTCACAGCCATCTCTTCTCTGTCGTTCCTGACTAGCATGCCAGTGCTTGACTTTACACTGTAAAACGTTTTGCAGAAAGACGTCAGTGTCTACCCACCAACACGAAGTTTTGTTTACTAGACATCCACGCTAATTCACTCGATGTGGAATGTATGAAACCTGTATGAAATGTAATTGTTACATTATTTAACGTACCACATTACTCAGCAAACATGTTGCAGAAGGGAAAACCCCACAGCCATCATAATAAAAGGTCAAAAAGCAATAAAAGTGTTTCTCAACAGAAAAGAGACCAATTCCACAATTGTCACTGCATCTGAACCACAAATGGATAGAATCTCCAACATATTCGGTCTCGAAACAAAAGTAATTACATTTACAAAAATATTACTCTATCAGAAAGTCGAATAAAGTGTAAGAATGGGTGAATCATTGGGATCCATAATTTTTTTTATTTGACAAAGAAAGTGCCTGTCGCTATAAGACACAGCAACTGAAATATATACTGTTCATGCATGAAATATGTAATTATTTTCTCTCGCTGTCAGCGAAGTAATCTGAAATTATCCACATAACTGAAAACATTTCTTCATGAATAACTAGTATCTTATGTCACTAAATCAGTGAAATTCAGTTGTTTTTAAATTTATTTCAGAATGATTCATGACCCTGGGTATCTTAGAAATGCACAGAACGCAAAAATATAACAATTATTTCGTTAATTAAGTAGAAAAATAAATAAAACTTTCATTATGTAAAACTTTCACATCAGAGAGTGCTGCGATTGTTATATTAGACTGTGGCTGTACTCCGTGGACACCACACCTTGAAACCTCTGCTACAGCGAGCAAAGTGGGATTTCAAGGTGCAGCCATAAAACTAGCTACTAAGTGCTCGGAAAATATCATGTCACATCACATATCATTGTCTAAATATGTGACGTGTTCTGATAATTTAAATTCTTTAATACATTATTGAGAAATTCATTTTAATCTATATTTTGGGGCAGCAGCACCGCAGAGACTTTAATTACGAGCTGCACCAGACCATAGCATTTGCTTGGAACAATTTAGGGAAATCACAGAAAACTTAAATCAGGGTGACTGGATGTGGATTTGAATCCAATCGAGTCTAGTGCGAGTTCAGTGTGATAACCACTGCACCAACACACTTGGTGCCACTCTGTGGAACAAATATCCAAGTCGTCATGGAACATTTGAAACTATCACGAAAATCGCAAAAATCACGAAATACAGTAAAATAGTAGTAGAAGCAGTTATTCATCTGTAGATGAAAGGTATTGGACATGTCTAGTATCCAACAACATAATGCATGCTTATGCAGGCAATTACATACCTGCAGGTCTAGTTTGGGACAAGTATCTAGACATGGCTTATAGTAGGAACTGTCCCAGCATTTGCCTGAAGTAATTTAGGGAAACCACAAAAAACCTAAATGTAGATGGCCAGGTGAACATTGGGCCTCCACTCTGCCGAAAATAAGGCCAGTCTGCTTAAAACAGTGCTATCTCTTTCGGTTTATCCCTTGTGCACAATACTTGTTTACAAAGTTATTTAATAATATAAAAGGCTAGTACTCCACTATTCGTTTATTTCTCACTCATAGTCACTGCACGGACCACACACATTGTTCCATAACGTAACATTACACACACTATCAGCTGATGTCAGGACTACAATGGTGTTGCCCGGTTAGCATTTTGTGTGCCGCAAGTTCCCATTTGCTAGCTTGAAAAACCGAGTCACTCTATGATGAGTAAGATGTTGAGCTCAGAAAGAGAATAAGGTGTTAGTATTACACATTGTGCAGCTCTTGGAGTAAGTTTTTCCAGGAAATAAAATGAGAAGCAATAAAGAAGTGTGAAAATGTCGTACAAAATAATAAATGTTTTATTATCATTGTTTTTGTTGCCTACATGTGTTATGTTTTACCAAACTGCTTCGCTGTGTTGTCTAAGTAATCCGTCAATGTGCAGGCCTATAACATCTTGCTTAACAGGTATTTTAACCTCTTTTTAAATAAGTTTTTTAGTAATCTCTTTAATCTCCTTTGGAAATTTATTGTAGTTTTATTCCTTAATGCTATTTTGAGTTTTATGTTTATTCTTTCTTGGTAAATATAAGTTCAGTGTACTGTAAAATAGGGTAAATAGAATCAGCAGGGTGAATAGAAAAAAAACTTCATATAAACAGTTACTTTGAATGCTATAAGATTGTACTGGACATTAATTTTAACTATTTTTTTGGGTTGGCAACACTTCATACTTACAAGGAAATTATGTTTTGTTTCGTCGGTACCATTGTAGGTTGTTTATCTTTGTGTCAGGGTCTATAGTTTTTAAGTTGTTTTCCTACCTACTTTAAACTTCTCTAGTAGGTAAACATGTATTCTACATATGACAGTTAATGTCATTGTAATTATGAGGTATAACATCTATATAAAAGAGTAAAGGCTGGTTTTTGTTTCACTTTCAATGAAATCAGGTCTGCATATTTTCAATTTTTTTAGATTATGCTCAAAACTTCGTAGGATGAATAGAAACATTGTAGACAAATTGAAAATATGCAGCGAATGGGGCTATCCTATTGACTTTACAACCTTAAGACTTCTAGCAAAGGATTCTCTGGACAGAAGGGGGGAAGGAAGTGAAAAGATTTACGAATAATCTCTGTGGTCGTGATTTTGTGGAATAATTTACGAGGCGACACAAAGATCAATTAGCAGTGCAAATGTGCCAAAACATAAAACGCTCCAGAGCTGGTGTTACACCAGAAACTATCAACAGTTACTCTGATGAACTGTCAAAGAAATTGGAGAATGTTCCGCCATCTAATATAATAAATTATGATGATACAAACCTTACAAATGATCCAGGAAAACGAAAGGTAGTCACACGGAGGGGAAGTAAATATCCCAAAAGGGTCATGATCTTGTCAAAGGCATCAAAAATGGCTCTGAGCACTATGGGACTTAACTTCTGAGGTCATCAGTCCCCTAGAACTACTTAAACCGAACTAACCTAAGGACACAACACACATCCATGCCCGAGGCAGGATTCGAACCTGCAACTGTAGCAGTCGCGCTGTTCCAGACTGTAGCACCTAGAACCGCTTGACCATCCCGGACGGCCTCAAAGGCATCAATCTCTGTAATGTTTTCAGCAGCTACAGATGGCACTATTACTACCCCCTTATGTCGCGTATAAGGCTTTGCATTTATATCGAAGCTGGACTGAAGGTGGGCCAAAATATGCAAGAGACAATCGGACAAAATCTGCCTGGTTCGTTTCGTTCTGCTTTGACGATTTAGTCCTTACAGTTCCTGTGTTATACCTGAAAAAGATGAAAGTTAAGAAATTTCTCATTGAGAAACAATTTATGTTCGCATCTGTTCATACAATCAGTTAACCTGTGTCAGAACAATCACATTAGATTTATATTCCTAGCAGCAAATTCAACACACTTGACACAACCACTGGATGTGGCATTTTTTTCGTCCTCTTAAAACTACTTGGTGCCAAATATTAGAAGAATGGAAGAAAGACCCCGGAAGAAATGAGGCAACAGTTCCTAATGATAAATTTCCTGTGCTCTTGAAAAAGGTATGTGACTCTCTGAAGGAAAAATAATGTTATTAGAGGTTTTACGAAATGTAGGATTGTACCTCTATACCACAATAAAGTGTTGTCAATGCTCCCAGGCACTGGTACCGGTATACCAATAAATGGAAGCCAGGAAGAGAATACTGAGCGAGGTGGTGCAGTGGTTAGCACATTGGACTCGTATTCGGGAGGACGATGGTTCAGTCCCACTTCCAGCCATCCTGATTTAGGTTCACCGTGATTTCCCTAAATCGTTCTGAGCAAATACTGGGATGGTTCCTTTGAAAGGGCATGACCGATTTCCTCCTCCATCCATCTCTAATCTGATGAGACCGATGACCTCGCTGTCTGGTCTTCTTCCCAAAAACTAACCCAACCTCAACCCAGGATAACAACAATCTTGAAGAATTCACTAATGCTGTTGAAAATACTTTTAAAGAAGTCTTCCAGAGTCATAAACAAGGCCAGACTCTTAAACAAAGGAGAAAAAGGCCAAAAGTTAATGTCCAATCTGGCAGAAGTGTTAGAGTTGATGACTTTGAGGACGTGGATGGGGAGGATGTAACCCCCCATTCTTCACTTTACAGTGATCCAAGCCCTTGTACATCTAAGCAAGCCAAGACAACGGAAATAAATACCATGATAAACAGAAAACATCAGAGGATGAAGATGTATATTCAATGCAGGGCAATGATGAAGACTTGATTTTGTCCTCTTCAGATTCTTCAGACCAAGATTAAAGTACTGGTATCTCCGTAAGCCAAGGTGACTATATGGTGGTCAAAGTATATCGTAAAACATAATCTTTTCGATGTTATGTTTGGAAAGTTAATTACCTTCTTCACAATGGTTTTTATGGAACATTTTTAAAAAGAGTTCCTCAAACCAAACAGTTCACAATGACTGATGAAGAATCTTTTGTCTCAAGAAACGGTGTCGTCCTAAAATCGTCGCCGCCGATTCTCAGATGCTATGTTTTGAGGATGATCTGTCTGATTTAACAATTTGTTAATAATACAGTACGAAGCTCGTGGTAAACAGCTGTGTTCAATTTGTTCACCTTAAGTTTGAATAGATTAGCCATGTGATGACACAAACATTATTGTATATTTTACTTACTTTTAAAATTAATAAACCATTATCTTTTGAAATAAATGTTTATCTGTTTATTTTATAATAGAAAAAATGTATTCCATACCTTTTATCAACCTCACTTTGCTTTTAAAAGAAACAGTGATAGTTTTATATACATGTTTCTATTCACCACTACGTGTGAAGTGATGAGAAACACCATGTTTAATTTTTTAAAATTTATTGAAAGAAAATAATTTCATAATAATATCATAAGCTGATAAAAGCAATGCAGACCTGACTTTTGGGTAGTGCTTTTTTGTTTAAACTTGACGAACAATGAGTAAATTTTTCAACCACAGTTCAGATTTGTTGCTATTCACCACTTTTTACGGTAGCTCTTGTTCCATGATAATAGGCAAAGCTGTTTGTGCAATAATTAGCAATGTAATTTTTTATGTGTGCAATTGATTGGTAAATGTACTCATACTAAGTCGTTAATATCCCACAGGTTTTTGAACAAGTATTTACATTGTACTCGACTACTATTTTTGGCTATTATTCTTCTTGACCTGGATGTCTCTTTCCGTTCTTTTGACAGCCTAAGTGAATTCCGTCATTTGAAATGCGTTGTGGAATGTTTTGATTTTTGATTCTGTTCCATTAAGTAGGAATCGGTCTTTACTGAACGATTAAGAGTGAGACCAACAAGAAAGTCGAAATCTTGCAATATGAATCTAATAACGGTAGTGAAACGTAAAATTCGTATTTGACGTTCTTAATAAATAGAAAAACAACAAATAATACTTAAAAGTATTAAATATATTGTTTCTGCCTTTATCCTTTTGCATCTCATTTTCTTTATAATTAAATAATAGCGCATAAAACTGTTTTAATGATTTAGCGGCACTTGTGTTCAAACAGTATGGAAGCAGATGTAGAATTTTAAAGTAAGAAGAACATTAAAAACTATCTCTGTTCTTATAAATAAACAGTGTACACTCTTCCTTTGTTTGGATATGGTAAAACTTTTGCCTTTTAGATATTGGGTCTTTTTTGGTGGGAAAACGATCGGACATAGAAAGAGAAATGTCGGTTTCTGATGCAACCTTTGTAGTATGTTACGGGAAAAAGGCAAGCAATAAAGGAAATTCAAGCAAATGTGCACTACAACTACATGGATGCGGCTAAAATAGGTTAAATTCCTGGGTAGCAGACGACGCCACCATCAAAACTTTTTTCCCGAGCACATTTGTGTCTTAACGCTTAAGGCCTGTGCAAATGTCACCATTTGAAATGCATTGCGCAATGTTTTGACGTAGGTGTGGCGTGAAGCCTAGTGTGATTCGCCCGTAACGTGGAAATCTTCAAAATAATAGCTGAGAACGTCATAAACGCGTCACCACCGTCGTCGATTTCCATGGAGATAAACCTACTGTAGCTGTAAATGGAACCTGATTGGTGAAGGTGAAGGTTATGGGGGGAAGCTGTGTACAGAATTCACCAATGAGCGAGGAACACATGATAAATACGTAAACATAACTGTATTTACGTTGATGTGACAGTTTACGCGTTGGTGTGGTAGACGGGTGAAGAATTCGTTTGTTGCGTGCGTTTGCAGGACTTTTCGCTGATAATGGTTGATAAAGTGGTTGCTTCGAGTTATTGTGTATGAGTGAGTTCAAGTGGCGTTTTCGTGTGCAGCACGAATAGAAACTTTAATCTCAAAACTCGGACTGCTATTACCTAGTATTGCAACAGCTGATGTAAGGTGAAGCTGTTCTTCCAGGTATTAATTTCAGGAACAGCGTTACAGGTTGACACCAGTGTCTGTTTCGTGGTATCAAGCACAAGTCATTCCAGACAATATTGGGTTGCGCTTACACGCGTTTAAGCAGTAACGTTTTATTTACGAAAGAAGGCATTTATTTGTTTCGTTGATGTGAAGTAATAAGATTCTCATTCAGTTTTATACAAACAAATTCATTATTGCTGCGCCTAGTTACGATGAACAGGTGTATCCTCGTTTTTGCTATTTTCGTTCATGCTACAGGTATACACGGAGATGACAGTGTTTTACACAACCAGTGCTTTTGTCAGGTAAGTTGCTAAATGGCAGACAGTGTAGTGTATATATGACAAACCAAATGGATATGTACTGTTATAAGTCTGTTAACACGTGTGTGTGTCGCAAAAAAGCTTAAGAGAATAACCCACAAGTGGAGGAGGGATGGAAAACTGTTCACATGTTTAAAACTTAGCCCTATTTGAAGAAAGATTATATAGCCCCTTTCGTAATTTGTGACTGGGTGTTGTGTGATGTCCTTAGGTTCGTTAGGTTTAAGTAGTTCTAAGTTCTAGGGGACTGATGACCATAGATGTTAAGTCCCATAGTGCTCAGAGCCATTCGTAATTTGTGCATGCTTAATTGAAAACAGGTCTGTAAATGCTTCAGTTATACAAAAGAAAATGACCATTCTGGTGTATGAGCAAAGATGCAAACATACCATCTCAAAAAGATGTAATAAATTGTTACACCACAATGTTTCTAGTTTCGTAAGAGCAAACTATGGACAAGCTACTGATAATTTGAGCCCTCATCTAAACAGTGACCCACACAACTTCGACTTTACTATGGCTTACCCTTTGTGAAGCAGAATGTTTGGTTAAGTGCTATGGTGACAAAGAAATGTTGTGTATTGTGGGAATCTCGCTACTAACTCCTTTTAAAAGTTCTTGCAAAGTATGTTTAATAATTTTAGTAACTGTGTATAGTGTTTGATCTTACAGTTTGGCTCTTAACAATAATGAAAACATCATTTGTGATGAAACTTCCTGGCAGATTAAAACTGTGTGCCCGACCGAGACTCGAACTTGGGACCTTTGCCTTTCGCGGGGAAGTGCTCTATCAACTGAGCTACCGAAGCACGACTCACGCCCGGTACTCACAGCTTTACTTCTGCCAGTACCTCGTCTCCTACCTTCCAAACTTTACGGAAGCTCTTCTGCGAACATTGCAGAATTAGCACTCCTGAAAGAAAGTATATTGCGGAGACATGGCTAAGCCACAGCCTGGGGGTGTTTCCAGAATGAAATTTTCACTCTGCAGCGGAGTGTGCGCTGATATGAAACTTCCTGGCTGTGGCTTAGCCATGTCTCCGCAATATCCTTCCTTTCAGGAGTGCTAGTTCTGCAAGGTTCGCAGAAGAGCTTCTGTAAAGTTTGGAAGGTAGGAGACGAGGTACTGGCAGAGGTAAAGCTGTGCGTACCGGGTGTGAGTCGTGCTTCGGTAGCTCAGTTGGTAGAGCACTTGCCCGCGAAAAGCAAAGATCCCGAGTTCGAGTCTCGGTCGGGCACACAGTTTTAATCTGCCAGGAAGTTTCATATCAGTGCACACTCCGCTGCAGAGTGAAAATCTCATCATTTGTGATGTTTATGCCATGCTTGCTTGTGGCATGTATTTATGTGGTAATTCATCAAAGTGACTTGGTGGCCAATTGGGTGAGTATCAGACTGCCAACCTAAAGGTATGGGACTCAGTCTGCAGTTACCCCTGTTACTTTTGGGCCAACTGAAACTACAGAAACCAGATACTGACATTGTAACATAATGTTACAACAATATGGCAGGTGAAGACATACATGCACTAACAGATAAAGAACAGAATGCTGACAATATGTGCTGCTATATTATTTGTAGGATGTTTTAGGCTTCTAGGTTGTGTTGACATGCTGATCTGTAGTGTAGGCCGAGTTCTAGGTTTGTTTGAAAGGTGAGATTTTGCATGTGAGTTTGCAAAGCGGTATCAGTTGCTTCAGTTGAAGCACGTTAACTGTAGCTAACATTATGGATGTGCGTTTCCTTGTCACATTTCAGTTTGTTGTAAGATACGAGAGCCCCTGGGAAGATATCGAGGGTGCAAGGAGGATGTTCCTGGTCTTCTTGGCCAGTAAAGGTACTTTCCCAGCCTTCAGGGCAGAGTGGGCTTCTTTGGATAAGAGGAGCTGAGATGCTGCCACTCCATGCTCATCTGTTTGGGGGCAGGTTTGAAGTGGTGACACCACGTTTATCGCATACCACAATCTGAGTAATGGAATCTGTTCCTAGCTCCGTATATCTCAACAGATGGGTCTGGCAGACATCAGTTCTTGCCATCTTATGATTCTCTGAAAGACGGTGTGGCATCCATTGTGCACAAACTTTGCCGTAATGAAACTCCTTGTGGATTATGTGGTGCACAGCTTCTTTGCTCATCTATAGTTTAGCAGTAGTTTCATGTGCAGTGATTCTACAGTTTATCCATATGAGCTGCTCCACAGCCGAAATTGTGGCACTGGTGGTGACAACATGCACCTGCCCAGGGTATGGCCTGTCCTTGATGCTAGCATGTCTTCATAACACAGACACATCGGAATGTTGTGCAGGGATAATGGGTGTCCAATTCCACCCCTCCGCTTTGGGTCAAGGGAAGTGATTGATTCCAGTAGATGTTTGTGTGTAGTGGAATTTGGAAAGGCTGTGGGGTCTTGTTATTTTTGTGTTTTTTGTCGTTTGGTGTATTGGTGTGTGTTTATATTTAATTTGGCCCCTCCCAAAAAACCCCAATTTCCCCCGCTTCTCCTGTCAGTTTCATTATATTTTTGGAGGAATATCTGTTTGGTGGTTTTCCAATATATTTTCGTGTTTGTTGGCATGTTTACGTGATGACATCATAGGAGCGGTATGGGAGTTGTTGTGAATGGTCGTTTCCGCCCTATTGGTGACGTCATCGGTCAAAGCTGATGTGTGGAATCGGATGCTTCCGTTGACCCTTTTGTGCAACGTGAGGCATACTGCTCTCAGCACAACTCCATCCTGTGATGAATTTGTGAAGCATTCTCCCTTCTGCACCAAGAATGCTCATTGTGTTGATCAAGAGCAATCCATCATGCGAACTGCGTAAACTCGTCTTGAGAAATGAGGAAATTGCTGTGAAGCTGTTGTTCAACTAGGAATACACCACACCCTCTTTTGACAAACACATTCACCGATTGGGATTACATACCATGATGTTACAGTGAAGGTCTCCTTTCCAATTGGGCATATTTTATAGCTTATAAAAACAATAAATGTGTTTTGGAATAAAACTATATTTCAGAAAAAGAACAAATTCTCTTTCTAACTGTCCTATGTTTCCTTTCTCACAGCTGAAGGGTCGAATTGATGACTGCAACTGCACAGTGGATACAGTTGATCACTTTAATAATGTTAAAATATACCCAGTATTGCAAAGTTTGCTGATTAAAGATTATTTCCGGTTTTATAAGGTATGTATGTGAATGTAGATTCTTTTTGAAAGCATTAAAGTTGAACAGCTGCAGTGCTTATGTTATTGGACAATCTTTTCTTTTTCACTCTTTAGGTGAACCTTAAGAAAACATGTCCTTTCTGGGCAGATGACAGCAAATGTGCCATGCGCTATTGCCATGTACAACCGTGTCTAGATGTGAGTACCTTTGACAACATTTTTTGGGGTAAGAGGATGGCTTACAATTTTTCACTACCATTGGATGCGTGTGCTAATGCTGTGTGTTTGATAGACACAAATACAAAAATCATTTTTGCCATTATATTGTGAATTATGATGAGTGTGTGCATTTCTTTACTAGACAGAATACACCCTTCCAATTTAGGTAATATGTAACACTATGTATAGATTTGCAAATCAATTTTAGATCTGAATTCTGCAGAGCATCTTAAGAGAACATTCTTGAGGATGTTTAGTATTCCCTACTCTTTCATATCCCATCACTGCACCTGCTTGCTATTGACTAGCCCTTGATGAGTTCCTTGTTGATATGATGATGTAAGGAAAGGTGTAGAGAAGTATGTGGGAGTCTGTGTATTATTCCACTCAATGGAGAAGACAATAATGTGATGACTGTTCCCTGAGGTAAATTTGTAATCTCACTTTATATCCATATTAACTTTTGTTTTCATTTGTCAGTTGATTGGTGTTCAGATGTGTCTCACACCTACTGGGAGATGTCAGTGTCAGGAGACTCTTTCAGTAAGTGAAAGGAAATTTGTGAATGTAAGCATGGGCCTGTGTGAGAGAGGGAGGATGTGTTGCCCCATGCCTACATTAGGGCTTTGCGCAACATAAAAACGGCGTCCAGCAGTGAATGGATTGTAATACAAATGTGGTCCGTCACCACCCTGGTGCATCACTACTGAAGGCTTTTGATCTATTCAGAAGGAAGCCACTTTTTCAGCTAGTTAGATACATGTTCCACATATAATTTTGCATGAGATAGCAGTGGTGTGGAATTGGTCATTTTACATTCACATTGCAAATTAATTTGTACATACAGTTACATTCTGAACATTTCTAAGGTTTTTTTTTTCATGAAAAGAGAAAAAGATATGTAGGTGCAAGTTAGTAATTTGTATCCACCACCTTTTACACATTACAATAATAGAAACTTTTCTACTGAATAGGAGAAGTTGTCAAGGAGAAATTTTCTCAGTATGTTATCAAATTTTACTTGCTGCCTGTCAGATATTTTATATCACTGGGTAAGTGATCAGAAATTTCTGTTGCAGCATTGTGCACCCCATTTTATGCCAAAGACAATCTTAATGTGGAGTAATTAATGCCATTTTTCCTTCTGGTACTGTAATTATGTACCTCATTGTTCCTTTTAAACTGTTGTGGATTATTAACAACAGACTTCATCAGGGAATGAAGATACTGGGAAGCAGTAGTCAGAATGCTCAACACCTTACAAGATGCCTACAAGATGATTGTGGGTGAGCACCACATATTATTTGTACAGTACATTTTTGCACAATGAAGACTTTATTTCTTAAAGATGGGTTACCCCAGAACGTTATTCCATACGACACTATTGAATGAAAGTATGCAAAGTTTGTCAACTTATTGATTTGTGTCTCCCCAAGGTTTGCAATGATTCCAAGTGCAAATGTGTCTGAACTAAGTTGTTTTAGGAGTTGAAAAATGTGTTTTTTCCAATTTAAATTCTCGTCAGTATGAACCCTTAAGAAACTTGATGTTTCCATCCTGGTCATTGGTGTAGTACCTCTAGATGAGAAAATATGTTGTGTCCTTTTAAAATTGAGAGTGAGACAATTCACAGAATACCAATCAGTGATACTTTTAAGAACTTTGTTTACCATTTCTTCTGTTTCTGTACAGATGCTTGGATTGATTACAATATTAGTGACATCTGCAAAAAGAACTAATTGTGCTTGTTTGCTAGATGGAAGATCGTTTACAAATATGAGGAACAGTAGCGCACCTAAGTCTGAACCTTGGGGAATCCAATATGTGATTTCTCCCCAGTCAGAATTGTCTCCGGACGATATTACTTGAATTATTATGTACAACTTTCTTCATTCTTTCTGGTTGGATATCACACTACCCACTGGTTGGTTATACCATCAACCCCATAATATATCACTTTACCTAAGAGAATACTGTGCTTCACACAGTCTGTTCAGTGCTTGTAAAATCTGGTGAATGAAGTGTAAATGGCATTATCAGTAGAGAAACCCAAACTCTGATTTACTAAGAATATATATATATTGTTGCTAAGGTGAGATATGTTTTTAAAAATTTTGGAGAATGATGTCAGCAGTGAAACAGGTTTGTAGTTAGACATCTCCCTTATCACCTTTCTTAAAGTTGGGTTTAACAATGCCATATTTCAGTCTCCTTGGAAAAATGCCTTGAATTAATGATGCATTACATATTTCAGATATTACACGGGAACAAATTTTTCGTACTCTATTGGAAACACCATCAAAACCAGATGAGATTTTATTTCCGGGAGAATGTATAATTTTCTTAATTTTGGAAGGAGAAATAGTGATACGTTCATATGATTGAATTTTACAAAAGTTACATTTTCAACATTCTGCTATGATTTTACTCTTGAACTGTTTCCCCTAAGCTTTCTGCTATATTTAAGAAATGATTATTAAATGCATTTGCTTGTGACTCGTCATTCATAGCCTCTTTCATTGAGTTCAGTAGTGATGATGTATTCTTCTGTGGGTGGTTGTTCTGTCTCTCATTTCACTACATTCCATATAGCCTGCTGTGCTGTTGGAAGTACTGATTTCTAATGTTATGTGCATGTTCTTTGATTTTTTAATACTCTTTGTTAGTAATTTTGAGCAGTTTTTTACTGTGCAATTACTGCAGGTTCCCTGGTTGTTTTTGCCAAAAGGTACATTTGCCTTTTCTTTTCACACCATACTTTAATCCCTCTAGTGATCCATGGTTTTTTACCTGGCTGTTTCGTGTCCTTTTTGGTTAGCTAATGTGGACAGCTATTTTCAAATAATGACATGAAATTATCATGCAATAGATTAAATTTTATGTTTGCAGTTGGTTCATTATAAATTACATCCCATATCACCTACTATAAACTATTCTTAAAAATGTCCTGGAGTCATTAGTTATTTTAACTGAGGAGTATCCATACTGTAAGGCACTGTGTTATTTATCCCAACGTAATGTGCATCATGATCAAAGAGAGCATTTGTTCCTTGGTAAATTTTCTTACTTTGTGCTTCATCAAGGAAAACATTTTACATTAGGGTTCTACTGTCTTTATCCACTGTTTTGGAAATTTAACTTCTGAGACAAAATTTTGGGATACAAATAAGGTTTCCAGATCACTTTTCATACCAGAACCCTTTAGAAACTATACATTGAAGTCACCACAGACTATTAACTGCTTGCTGCTGTCTAACAGATAGTGCAGTAAGGAATCCAGATTCCTCATGAATAGTTCAAAATATCCCAGTGGGTTTCTATAGACAGTTGCAATTAAAAGTGAACTATTTTTCAGCATTAATTCACAAGCACGTACTTCCGCATGCTGATCAGTATAAAGTCTACTCGTCTCCAATATTTCTGAACTTGTGTTCTGTTGTGATGTATGTAACAACTCTTCCTTTTCCTGTGTTATTTCTGCATGGGTAACCCGCAATATAGTAATCATTCAAATGTAACTTATCTAACCTTGTGGTTATGTGGTGCCCAGACAGGCACAAGATATCTGTCTCTTCACAGCTCTCTAAATTTTCCAAACAGACAAGAATCTCTTCTATCTTACTACTCAGTCCTCTAATATTTTGATGAAATAAGCTAACCTTACATTTCTGTCTATTATTAAGCATTTTGTGGGGCTCTTCTGCTATTTTCACTTCTTTCAAGACAGGGTAACTAACCGAAAAAAAGGTGCCCCAGTGGCACCAGTAAATACAGGAATCTTGCGATGTGTGATGGTGGCCCCCTGTATATTATCTGCAAGAAGCTCAGCCAACCTATCTTTCCCTCACCTATTCAGTGTAAGCCATGTCTAGTATATTCCCATCTCCCAATTGTTGCAACTGGCACTGCACTCATATGAGATTTTGTTTCAGTCACCAGCAGCCTGCATAACTCAGTGTTCTCATGGCTCAAGGCAGTGTTTACCCAGGTCTGGTCATGGCACTGCAGGAAATCCACAAAACTGAAATTTGTGTTTGTAGTTGCTACTGTTATATCATATAGGTCACCCCTAATGCAGTAATTACTGTTCTTAGCCAGGCTGTTCCCTGCTCCACCACCTAGAAGAACCTGATCCTTCATGCCAAAACCTTTGCACATGTTACCTGTGTCCTCTGTCGCCTGGCTAAGGCTAGCACTTGGCTTCACAATACTTGTCACTTGGTACTCTGGCCCTAATTCATCCTGTACCATCTGGCCTACACCGCTCCCATGACTACTGCCTCGCAGCAAGACTTTTCTTCCTACTCTCTTTCGGTACCGTCTACATTGAGTTTCTTTCCTAGAAGTTAGCTGCACCTGACTGAGACCTACAGCTGGATGAGACGCTTCCCCTCCTACTTCAGGTAAAAAGTCAAATTTATTGGATTCCGTTACCTTGAATGTAAATGAAGTTCAAGAGCTGCTCTTCTTTTGCTCATTGCTTGTTACGTTTACCTAATTCCCAAAAGCTTTTATCCCCTCTAACCTACGCAATTAAAATTTCATGTGATCTAGTTCAGCTCGAAGGGCACAAATCTTTGACCCCTGCTCAGTGATTCTCTTGTCTTTTTCTTGCAAGGCCTACAGTTCAGTGGGAGAGCCTCATTGAGTTCCCATTCAGTTTCCCACTACAGTCACACAAGTGAAATTCCAACCCACAGTCTACGCATACCACTCCCTCTTTGACTATCCTACAGCAACATCCACTCTTATCATGCATTGCAAAACAGATTACACACTTTCGGGTGGAATTGAACCACTTAACACTACACGAATTTTCGTTACTTGCAGAAATTAGGCCTATAGATCAACGCTTCAGGTATATTATACAACATAAAGTTATTTATTTCTGCATTCAACAAAAACTTAGTACTTTCTCAACTGCAGTATCCATTAAATTATCTTCATCACAACAGAATGTAACTTTATTGCATGCAAACTGCACATAAACAACGCAGTAGTGCAAGAGTTCTAAATCAAACAAATTAAGATTTATGCTACTTTCCAGAAATACGAACTTAACAGTGAATGGACAAGCTCAAATTAAATTGTTGAAAAAAAAAAGGAAAAAAAAAAACACCCCACACAGAACAATTAAGAGAGAGTCTCTAAGTTAATTGTGCCAAAATATAGTAAAATTTACTATTGCCTTATGATCTTTTCACATTGTAAAGTGATACCTTTATTGGTAAGCTTAATAAACACACTGATACACATATTTAATGAGTGGTTTGTAGTGAACTAACTGTTATTGTAATATAAATAACTTGTCCTTACAAGAGCACAAAAACTGAATGTCTTGCTGGGCACAGGGAATAGTAAGAACTGTCACATGGTAATTGGGGGTAGGTATTGGACACAGGAGGTTAAAGTGCTAGCTAACTGCAGAGGATCTCTGAACATTTCTCAGTGGGTAGTGTTGAGTATATTGTATTGTGTGGCTAGGATTTGTTTGTTTTGTGGTTGTTTACCAAAATGCAGCACCTGTCATTCCTGTTTTCTAGTTGACATACTCTGGTTGAACGTTAATAAACCCAACAAACTGCAGGATGTATTCCTGACTGGAAATGGAGAAAAAAGGTGCTTTGAAAATGTGTCTGGAAATGGATGGTGTGCGTGCAATGAAAACAAACTGTCCCAGAACACAGTACAGAGTTGCATCACATCCATGGCACAAGAGATGTTGAAAGTAATCTCCAAGGGATGCAAAGCATGAATTCATGTGTCACATTCTGGATTACTACACATTTTTCCAAGTTCCGGCCTCTCTCTGAATAGCATCACAAGCATTGTGAACTTGCTGTTGAAGGAGATGCACATCAGGAACTGGTTGAGCATACACAATGCTTTCCAGATGCCTCCAGAGGTAAAAATCCAGGGGTTTTAAGTCTGGTGACCTAGCAGCTGAAAAGTTCCCGCTACTTTGGGAAGCATTCTTATTACTATCGATGTAATCAGTGAGTTCTTCACATGTTAAAGATTGCATCAAATAGTAATATCCGCACTTACAGAATTAAGCACCTGTTTCTTTGTCCCCTCCACCACCAGATTAACATCTGGAAAAAAACTAAAAAAAACTTCTATTTATTGAGTCAGTTTTCTGTTGCTGGTTGAGGAGCACTTAACCTAAATTCCTTTGGATGTATGTTGCTCCGCTAGGAAAGAGAATCCTTGGTTTTACTGCAGCTGGTCTTGCTATATGTGTATGTTGCAATAATAACCTGCCAAAATTTTGAGTCATTGTCGTTTATTCATGAAAAATACAAAACATTTCCACTGCCAAATTGTTCCATCAATACTGTTGTTGTTGTAGTAGTTTGGTCTTCAGTCCGGAGACTGGTCTGATGCAGCTCTCCATGCTATTCTATCATATGCAAGCTTCTTCATGTCCCAGTACCTACTGCAACCTACATCCTTCTGTATCTGTTTAGTGTATTCATCTCTTGGTCTCCCTCTATGATTTTTACCCTCCACACTGCCCTCCAATACCAAATTGGTGATCCCTTGATGCCTCAGGACATGTCCTACCAACCGATCCCTTCTTCTAGTCAAGTTGTGCCACAAACTTCTCTTCTCTCCAATCCTATTCAGTACCTCCTCATTAGTTATATGATCTACCCATCTAATCTTCAGCATTCTTCTGTAGCACCAGATTTTGAAAGCTTCTATTCTCTTCTTGTCCAAACTAGTTATCGTCCATGTTTCACTTCCATACATGGCTACACTCCATACAAATACTTTCAGAAATGACTTCCTGACACTTAAATCTATACTTGATGTTAACAAATTTCTTCAGAAACGCTTTCCTTGCCATTGCCAGTCTACATTTTATATCGTCTCTACTTTGACCATCATCAGTTATTTTTCTCCCCAAATAGCAAAATTCCTTTACATCTTTAAGTGTCTCATTTCCTAATCTAATTCCCTCAGCATCACCTGATTTAATTCGACTACATTCCATTATCCTCATTTTGCTTTTTTTGATGTTCATCTTATACCCTCCTTTCAAGACACTGTCCATTCCATTCAACTGCCCTTCCAAGTCCTTCGCTGTCTCTGACAGAATTAAAATGTCATCGGTGAACCTCAAAGTTTTTATTTCTTCTCCATGGGTTTTAATACCTACTCCGAATTTATCTTTTGTTTCCTTTACTACTTGCTCAGTATAAAGTTTGAATAACATCTGGGAGAGGCTACAACCCTGTCTCACTCCCTTCCCAACCACTGCTTCCCTTTCATGCCCCTCGACTCTTATAACTGCCATCTGGTTTCTGTACAAATTGTAAATAGCCTTTCGCTCCCTGTATTTTACCCCTGACACCTTCAGAATTTGAAAGAGAGTATTTCAGTCAACATTGTCAAAAGCTTTCTCTAAGCCTACAAATGCTAGAAACGTAGGTTTGCCTTTCCTTAATCTAGCTTCTAAATTAAGTCTTAGGGTCAGTATTGCCTCATGTGTTCCAATATTTCTATGGAATTGAAACTGATCTTCCCTGAGGTCAGCTTCTACCAGTTTTTCCATTTGTCTGTAAAGAATTCGTGTTAGTATTTTGCAGCCTTGGTTTATTAAACTGATAGTTCAGTAATTTTCACATCTGTCAACACCTGCTTTCTTTGGGATTGGAATTATTATATTCTTCTTGAAGTGTGACGGTATTTCGCCTGTCTCATACATCTTGCTCACCAGATGGTAGAGTTTTGTCAGGACTGGCTCTCGCAAGGCCGTCAGTAGTTCTGATGGAATGTTGTCTACTCCCGGGGCCTTGTTTCGACTCAGGTCTTTTAGTGCTCTATTTAACTCTTCACACAGTATCGTATCTCCCATTTCATCTTCATCTACATCTTCTTCCATTTCCATAATATTGTCCTCAAGTACATCGCCCTTGTATAGAACCTCTATATACTCCTTCCACCTTTCTGCTTTCCCTTCTTTGCTTAGAACTGGGTTTCCATCTGAGCTCTTGATATTCATACAAGTGGTTCTCTTTTCTCCAAAGGTCTCTTTAATTTTCCTGTAGTCAGTATCTACCCTACCCTTAGTGAGATAAGCCTCTACATCCTTATATTTGTCCTCTAGCCAACCCTGCTTAGCCATTTTGCAGTTCCTGTCAATCTCATTTTTGAGACATTTGTATTCCTTTTTGCCTGCTTCATTTACTGCATTTTTGTATTTTCTCCTTTTACCAATTAAATTCAATATTTCTTCTGTTATTCAAGGATTTCTACTAGCCCTCGTCTTTTTACCTACTTGATCCTCTGCTGCCTTCACTGCTTCATCTCTCAAAGCTACCCATTCTTCTTCTACTGTATTTCTTTTCCCCATTCTTGTCAATTGTTCCCTTATGCTCTCCCTGAAACTCTGTACAACCTCTGGTTTAGTCAGTTTATCCAGGTCCCATCTCCTTAAATTCCCACCTTTTCGCAGTTTCTTCAGTTTTAATCTACAGTTCATAACCAATAGATTGTGGCCAGAGTCCACATCTGCTCCTGGAAATGTCTTACAATTTAAAACCTGGGTCCTAAATCTCTGTCTTACCATTATATAATCTATCTGAAACCTGTCTGTATCTCCAGGCTTCTTTCATGATTCCTGAACTAAGTGTTGATTAAGTTGTGCTCTGCGCAAAATTCTACCAGAAGGCTTCCTCTTTCATTTCTTAGCCCCAATCCATATTCACCTACTATGTTTCCTTCTCTCCCTTTTCGTACTACTGAATTCCAGTCACCCTTGACTATTAAATTTTCGTCTCCCTTCACTATCTGAATAATTTCTTTTATTTCATCATACATTTCTTCAATTTCTTCATCATCTGCAGAGCTAGTTGGCATCCATCAATACCAGCCACGTGTATTCAACTGCGTTTCCAACTTCCCTCCAAAAACACATCTCCCCCAAAGAACAAACAATTGACAAAACATTAACACCTTTGGAAATGGAAGATTAATGAATTAACAACTAAAATTAGTAAAAGTAGTTGTCACACCAGAGAATGGATAATTAATATCTGCACATAATGTAAAAGTTATTTGAATAACAATTAAAATTAATAATTTGTAATTAAGATCTGCACATAATTTGCATGAAACCTAAAGCAGATACTAAGATCTGCACATAAAAATGGGAAAGTGGTTCCATTTGACAGCTACAGGGCCTCTGGTCCTATCCAGTGTTGGGGAATATGGGATTGAGGTGTTGATGAACTGTAATGTGGACTTGGTGTGGTGCCCCATTGTGAAGAAACGACATAACCTGTCATACTGCGAAAGGCACATCCTTAAGCAGCCCCTGTAGAGTATTACATAGGAAGTCGATGTATCTTTCTTCAGCAAGGTATTGTGGAATAATAACCAGTCCAAGTATGTGGTTGCCAAGGATCCCTGGCCACACATTGATGCTGAACTGATGCTGATGGGAGTTCACAATTTCCTGAGGATTGTCTGTAGCCCACAGTTGTTGATTATGCAGGTTGATTGTGCCAGTTTTGGTAAAGGATGCTTAGTTAGTAAGGAGGACTGATGACAGAAATCCCATAATTGTAATAGTCTCGTACAGAAACCACCAGCAAAATCCTTCCTGTAGAGGGAAATCCACTGCTGATTATCTTTGCTCTCATTGCAGGTGATAGGAGTAGTAGCGGTTGTCGCAGGTGATTGGAGTAGTAGCGGTTGTCATGCAGGATACACACAATCGTACTTTGGCGTACACCATGTTGACAGGCTACATGCCTGAAGGTTGTCCAAGGGTTCGTCTCAATATCCTGCAGAACCTGCTCCTCCAAATCTGGTGCATGCACAGTCCACAGCCTCCTTGCAGGTTCAACTGTCTAAAATGATCCATGATCATACAAACACCCAAAAAGGGCTTGAAATGTTGTGTGATGGGGTTTGTGTTTGCAAGGGCTGTCATTTTGATATAGTCGTACTGCCCTTCGACTATTTCCATCTGCTTGGCCATACACAGACACCATTTCAACTTGTTCCCAGCATGAATACCAACCATTCTGTTTCAGTACACTGTGTCAGTCATGTAGCCTGCAACAAACAAGGAACATGTGGCACATTGTTAGAGATACTTCCATTCATCAGTGCCATCTATTGTGTCAGTGATGCATTTCTGAACACATTTCCAGTCAGAAATCTGTCCCTGCAGTTCGTCGGTTATAAAAATATTCACCATGTATATGCACTGAATCTGTAGCAGATTTATTGCGTTTTATTTTCTACTGCTGTATCTTCTGTGCCATTATTATGCACCAACAGTGATGTACAGCAGCAGCATGTATAGGTTTAATGATGAAGATTTTGATGATATGCACCACATATAAGAGTTCGCTGAATGGCAGCATCTGAAGGCTGTTGCATTACTCTGTTTCTTGTGTTGCATGTTGTAGTGAGTATGTATTTACAGGATTTTTAACTTTTGTGAAGGTATTTTCACAAAAACAAAGGCAATTAAGGAAACAATGTGAATAATTCAGAATAAAATTATTACTCTGTAACAAGATACAGAAGACCGCATGTCTCTGATACCAAAATACTGAACAACCTCTGAAATTTTTAAACTTCTTGGCTGATTAAAACTGTGTGCCAGACCGATACTCGAACTCAGAACCTTTGCCTTTCGTGGGCAAGTGCTCTACTGACTGTGTTGCCCAACATGACTCACAACCTCTTGTCACAGCTTTACTTCTGTCAGTACCTCATCTCCTACCTTCCAAACTTTGTATAAATGGATGCATCAAGAGTTATCTGAACCCATAGATTTGCTGTTTGATCAATGAGTGGCTCTTGGTTTACCCGTAACTCTTCCTGCTTTTCTAGATTCTTAAGAACAGGGGCCAATATGTGATCCTGGAAATCTCTAAGTGGATCACTAATACCTGTGCGTGCAGTACAAACCATTTGTGAATGTATAGTGAGCATTGTGTCACCTACTTTTTGTCGTAAAGCACAAACAATAAAAGTTGAACAAAAACATCCAGGGGGGGGGGGGGGAGGGGGGTTTGGATGTCGGGACCCTTGGCTAGATGGATCAGTGGCTGCAATGCAGTGCTTAGCAATATTTTCATTGAATGGAGCTCAATATGACAGTGAGACTCGGACAGTAACTTGCTGTGACCCATGAATGCTCCATTGCCCACAACGGCAGCAGCACTAGTTCAACACTGTGGCCTGGCAGCATGTGTTAGGTGGTGGCATGTAGTGTTACCTCTTGCCGAACAAATTAGGTTTTGGACATGTAACTCGTGGTGTATATTGTCACAAAACATAAAGACCTGTGTTTTACACTTGAAGGTGGGGAATTCCACTTCTGACACATTATATGCAGGTGCAGAATTCCTGGTCGGGTTGTACAAGGTGTGGAATCTTTAGGAAGCTTTCAACTAGAAATTGGTTTCTTATGCACCACAAGTAAGTTTATTCCCGATACAGGGTGCAGTTGGCCTCACCCAGGTTAGTTAGGAAGGCTAACAGGCAGTCTTTACATAGCTGAGAAGTGATAATTTTAAAAAAATTGTAGTTTTAAGCCCTAGGTCCACAACAGTCAGAAAAATCATGAGTCCTAGCTAGCCTGGTGCCAACGCAGTTGAGAGGTACTGGGTTTGACTGATGCTCTGTACCAGCAGTTAGCAGTCAACATGTGATGCCTCCCATACATCCCCTATTGGCTATTCAAACAATGGAAAGGCCAGTTTGGAATATCAACAGTTATGAAAATGATGGATTGCTACTTACATTAAAGATGACACATTGAGTTGCAGACAGGCCCACAAGTGTGTGTTTTCCTTTCTTTTATGAAGAAGGTTTTGGCCAAAAGCCTACTGTGTAACAGTCTTTTAATTGCACCTGTCTGCAACTCAGCGTGTCATCTTTATGGTGAGTGTGTTCTATCCTTTTCACAATTGGCTTTTTCACTTAATGTGGAAGGGGCAGGTTCATTGTCAGCA
Organism: Schistocerca gregaria; assembly: GCF_023897955.1. Lineage (NCBI taxonomy): Eukaryota > Metazoa > Arthropoda > Insecta > Orthoptera > Acrididae > Schistocerca > Schistocerca gregaria. Next base: position 519,568,631 of record NC_064931.1, on the reverse strand, counting down.
TGCCAGGGGAACAAAACCTCAGCTGAGGTAATGGTCTTACATGGCACACAAACCACAATGAATTATTATTGAATAATACAAGAAAATATTTTTAAGAAAAATCATAGCTAATAATTGGATTGCTATAATACAAATAAATGCTGCATATCTGGAGACTGTAGAACGAAATGTCAGAAAATTAAAATCAAATAGCTTCTTTCTAGTGAAATAGACATGATCAGTTAAACAGTATGTGGAGGCAAATCTCTGGCTAAGTCACACATTGATTTTTTTAACAACTGATGAGTTATGATGAGAGTTCAAAATCAACTTGATTTGAACCATGGTAGGGTAGTTTTTGCTGTTTTGGTGGTACATTTAAAATATTATTGATGGGCACATCTGTTTCGCATACAACCAGCAGATTGTTTCTGCATAGTTAATTTGACAGTTCCCATCAAGTCTTCTAAAAGACATCATAGTCAGCTTTGACTATAAAAGTTATGTATTTGCCCTACTGCAGTTCGGTCATGTGGGTGTTGTGAAGTGCTGTAATTGCACATGTAAAATCTAAAAATCTGCTAATATGTACTGTATTTACTCGAATCTAAGTCACACCTGAAAAATGAGACTCAAAATCAAGGGAAAAAAAAATTCCCAAATCTAAGCCGCACCTGAAATTTGAGACTCAAAATTCAAAGGGAGACAAAAGTTTTAGGCCGCACCTCCAAATCGAAACAAAGTTGGTCCATTGTAATATGAGACACAATTTAGGTTGAATGAATGACGATACAGCTACAGTAGTTTGGTTCGAGTCGTAAGCTTCGCAGTTAAGCTTTACCAGGTAGCCATTGCTATGCGTCAGGCGCTCCATCCGTATTTATACGGGTACCCTTCCTTTTTCACATGCTTCGTCTAGTTTGAATTGATTGCTTATTTTTCTTTGATCTGATAAGTGCCGTTCTCTTTGTTATAGGTGTTTGCGCCACTTTAAGCTGAAAATGCAGTACTGTACTGTGTCCTGCATTGTTTGTCGCATTCTGATAATGAGTCTTTACGGCCTGCCGCCGCTCGTGGCATGGCTTGCTTTTCTGTGCGCTACCGCCGCTTAAAAAAAAAAGAAGAGGAATTGTCTCATTAGCGAAACAATGGCAAGAGACTGTTATTTGTTGTTACTTACACTGCTGCTTTCTTTGATAATGTCAACAAGAACAAAATAGTAGACTGCGTATGATAGAAGATGTTCTGAACGATAGTTTAGCGAAAATTTTTCTCCGTTTGAAAATCTTTGCAGATGCCTCTTTAGTACATTACATTCTGCACAGAAATTAGTCATCTTAGATTTAAAAATCTAGTCAATTGCCGTGCTTCATTTCTGACTGTATCACTATTAGGCATAAGAGTAATACAAATATAAACATGACATGATACGTATATTCTTCCATGTTTACTGTTGTCTCACTCTAGTGTCGTAGTTTATTAGGCAGACAGGATTTAAATGAGATAGCAGCAAACACGAAAGAATACATGGCAAAATGCTTATATTCGTATTATTCTTATGGTGAAGAGAATACTGGATGTGATTCACAATTCATAAAAGTTCCTATTAGCAACCATCTCTTCTCGCAGGTAGGAAAAAATTCAGAACATAGAGTTGGCCATATTGACAAACATCCCAAACAGTCTTGCCAGTCGGATTTTCGTAGTACAATGAAATGCTGCTACATTCGAAGATGAGCAATACGGAATTTGTATTTACTTCGTTGGATAATGTATGAAAATACAGTGGTCGAAACTCGGGGCACTGAAAAAAAGCTCGTCTTCCACCTATTTTTTTTAAATTTATTTACTGACGCAGAGGTTTTGGCACCAGTATTTATCTTTGTGCCTGCGAAGCATGCCTGTGCAGCCCTACATATATTCGACGGCAGAAGTTAGTTGTGGCGGCACCTACCAACTTTTTTCAGAACTTCTGCTTACTTTGCATTCGATTCTGAGCCGCAGGCGGTTTTTTGGATTACAAAAACCGAAAAAAAGTGCGGCTTAGATTCGAGTAAATACGGTATTGATATCATTGTCATATACCTATGTTGGGTCTTTTAACATTGTTAACATTGTTAACATCTTTAACATGATTGTCACATACTGAGTCAATTGCTTTTTAGAAGACAAGAAATATTGCATCCATCTGAAAGCCTTGCTCCATGGCTTTCAAGATGTCATACGAGGTATGAAGAAGTTGGGTTTCTCGTGATGGATGTTTTCGGAATACTTGCTGGTAGGCATGAATGGAGTTATTCTGTGGGACTCATGTTAAAGATGCTAACAACATTAAAAGGTCCAACATACAGACACAATGATGACAAGTATACATGTCAGAAGATTTTTAGATTTTGACACATGCTAAAGCTCGAGTTTACCACATGACAAATGGCCACATGGCCAAGTCTGCAATACTGCAGATAAATAACTTTTGTAATTAAAGAACAATCACCCTTTATGAAAGTAATACATAACTTTTACAGTTGAATGTGAGTACGTTGACTTTTACAAAATTTTACATGACTTTGAACCTCAACCACGAGAAGTTAATCAATGAATTCGAGAGAAAAATGGTGTGCTTTAAATATGTTGCTCTTAGATGATTGATTGATGTGAAATTCCTCTTTCCTTACTGCTTGTACCAGCTTGTCCATAAACAAATGATATTTCAACAAGAGCCTTGAGATTATACTCATTGCAAATTGCACTGCGCTGTAATATTAACTCAACTTGTAAACACAAACTGCTAACTCTTGTGTACATTAACATGATTTGGATCAAAATGAATACACTGAAGTTTAGATATCAGTGTCCCCTGAAAATTATTACGTGAACCAATGATCAAACTGAATTGTAGAGGTCCTGTTCACCACATTTCATCATGTACTAACACGGTTCGTCATTCGGAAGCTGTATGCAATTCTTTTGGCTTATAACTTTTGAATCTAGACTAAGGTTCCTGCTCTTCTTGAGCTCCTTCTGATGCTCCTAGCCATGCTTAAAAGTTTTCCCCAATGATGTCAGATATGCTCCGTGTTTTATGCAGTGTTGTTTGTTGTTTAAAACTCACTGGTATGAGTTAAACTAGTTCCCATCTGTACTAGCATATCAGTAAATAATCTTGATCATGTTGAGCACCACAGCTGAAACTAATATTAATTAAAACCACCTCCACTGCATTATTACAGTTGATTTTTGTTTGTTGAACATCTTCAGCAGAATTGTCAGTGGTCAGCAGAAAGTTTATGATCAATGTTTTGGATTTGGTCTTTAACATTACATGTGACAACCAGACCCTTTGCATCATTAATTTAGCACAACTTGGCAACCTGAAGATGTTCATTGAAAAAATACGGTTGTAACACAGTAAATATGTAAAAATACAGCTGAGGAGATTTTCATTAATTATTAGTACATAAGTGTTGTGTTGTGGTAACTAGTTCCAGTAGACAAAACAGACTGAAATATCATGGGCACTTTCCTTGTCTAATCACGGAAAGATGTGTATTTAAATGATACAAATTAAAGTCGGTCATGAACCAGCTAAGGATTTCTCTCTGCCTTCCTGTGAAATGTCGTTTCACTGGATGTATGACACTAGAGGAATGTGTGCTTGCAAATAAAAATACATCAGTCTGATCATTTAACCTCCTCCTAGCCTATTGGGCTAACATTGGCATGCTTCCACCAATGTTTTTATGCTGCAAGAAAAAGTTACTTAGATTGTGATACTTGCACACCAATTTAAATGTGTCAGTCTGAAATGTTATACTCTCTTGATGAATGATTTACATCCATTTACTTTCTGTTTCATGGTGCACTGTAGAATATTCTTACAGAGTATGTGTTGTCTCTCCATCCTCCCCTCTGAATAGACATTGTCCTCATTTGAGTTACTCACAATAATTAAAATCAGATTTTGTTGTAGGACATTTGTTTTCATGTTGCACAATGAGTGATGCCACTGTAGATGTGCTAACTCAGTATGATAAAAACAGCACCCAGTGCTTAGCAATTATTCTACATATTCATAATCTGCGGACCACTGTGAAGTGCATGGCAGAATGTGTTTCACATTGTTACACATGTACGGTTTTTTCCTCCCGTTTCATGTGTGTGAGGATAGTGGGAAGAAGAACTGCCAAAATGCCTCTGTGCATGCTAGGGGTCTTTTGCATACTCTTAGACTGGGTTGCACAGGATAGTTGACATCTGTGTTCATCCACCTGCCACTTCATTTATTTCAGCACTACCTAGGACCATTTGTGCTGCCTTTCTGTGAATATAATTGGTATCCCCACTTAGTCCTATTTGGTATGGGTCTCTCACATTTCAGCAAAACTCCAGAATGGATCAGATAAGGGTTTTCTAAGTAATCTCCTTATAGGCTGATAGTACTTCCCCAGTATGTTGTAAGTGAACTTACTATGTGATCATTTGTTTCAAATTCCCACAAATTGTTACACCCAAATATTTCTATGAGCTGCAGTCAGTCCAGTTGTGACCCGTTGATACTGTAGTCATACTACCTTTTATGTATCTTGTGAAGTGCACAATATTACATTTCTGATAATTTAAAGTAAATTGGCAGTCTTTACACCACTTCAAAACATTATCAAGATCTGGTCAAATATTTGTGCAGCTTTCTCATACACTACTTCACTGTATGTACTGTATCATATGCAAAAAACGTCTGAGGTTACTGAGAATATAGTCTGTCAGGTCATTAATAACATGAACAGCAAGCTTCCCTGGGAAATAACTAAAGTTGCTTCTACATCTGTCAATAATTGTTCATCAGAGATAACATTGTGCATTGTCCTTACCAAGAAATCCTCAACCCAATCACACATTTGATACTAAATATAGTAGCAGTTGAGTTAGTAATTCTAAGATTCTACAACAGAGGGATGTGAATAGAATGGGATGGTAGTTTTGTGAGTAATTTCTCCTACCTTTCTTGTAGATGGGTTTGACCTGTGCTCTCTTCCAATGCAATCTGACAGGGATTAAATCAAGCCCTGTCCTCAGCTGTTTCTCTATGCCGGTACCACTAATATCTATATCACTCATTTCTGTACTGGTACATAAATTGAAATAAAGGAGTATTGCTGGAGTTACTCATTGCTGGAATTACCTCATTGAAGGACTTGTCTATATTGAGACACTCCATAATTATGATTATTAATAAACTTTAGCTCTTAGTGAGGAGTACAATACTGAATATTCATAGTATTCTTTTCCCAGCAAGAATCCAGAAAAAGTGCAAAAAAATTGTTGTACTCACTTTGGCAATACAAATTCTAAAATTGTAACGATACAAAGAAGATTAGCATTGCCCCTGTTCTAGGATGACACACAATCACAAAGCATTCCAAATTTTTGCTGTAAGGTCCAAATCAAGGGCTGGATTATAGGACCCCCTGCCTTTGAAAGAGTCCCAGGCTACTTGTTGAATTGACTGGATACTGGAAGAATTGTACCTCAGACTATATTTTTAAAATTAAATGTAATGACATTTTTAAACCACCACCTGGATGTTGTTAGTATTTACGTGGATGGGTCTGAGCATGAGGATTTTATTGGTTGCTCTGTCATGTTCCCTGGCATAGTCCTCCCATAGCAGTTTTCAGTTTTTTATGCGGAATTGTATGCTGTATTGAGGACACTGGAGCAGATGAGATGGCATTGTGGCAAGAAATGCCTCAGCTGTTCAGATTCCCAAAGTGCCCTTTGTCTGTTGGTCAGATGGACCCAGCATATCAGATGGTGCAAGACCTACAGGATGCTTTTTCTTTTGCAAAGGCGGGAAAAGGAAATACGTGTGCGAGTCAAATGAAAACCTTAAATTTGTGATAACAAATCGAAATTTCACGCAGTTATCGTGTAAGTTGGTAAGTGTGCTACAGACAGTGTGCAGAATGGCCTGTAGGTGGCAGCATAGTGCAGATGCACACATATCATCGCAGTATCAGTATAAAAGTGGTGACTTGCACCAAGGAAGAACAGCGTTCTGTTATTCAGTTTTTGCGTAGTGAAGGTGTGAAGCCTATTGAAATTCATCGACGAATGAAGGTTCAGTACGGTGATGCATGTTTGTCACAGCAGCAAGTCTACAAATGGAGTAGGAAGTTCGCAGATGGTGTGACTTCAGTGGAGGATGCTCCTTGTCCAGGTCAGGCACAAGAAGTTGTGACTCCATAGAACATTGCAGCAGTTGAAGCCATACTGAAGGAAAACCGCTGAGTGACACTGAATGACATTGCAGCATGTTTACAGATTAGTCATGGGTCAGCACACCACATTGTGCATATGTGCTCCAGTTTCACAAAGTGTCTGCAAGATGGGTGCCACGGCAGCTGCTGACTCCTGAAATGAGAGAACGATGTGTTGATGCATGTGAAGAACTTCTTTGGTGCTTTGAACGAGAAGGTGATGGCTTCCTTGCAAGAATCGTTACTGGGGACGAAACCTGGGTTCACTTCCACCAATTGGAAATGAAGAGAGCGAGCAAGGAATGGTGCCATTCCTGATCACCAAAACCAAAGAAGTTTTGAACAGAACCTTTAGCAGGGAAAGTTATGTGGACTCTGGACTCTATTTTGGGACAAAAAAGGTGTCGTTTTGGAGCATTACATGCCTAGAGGGTCCACTGTCACCAGTGCATCATACACACATCTCCTAAAAAATTGTCTGCGACCTGCAATCAAATCAAATTGATGTGGATTGCTGTCAGCAGGTGTCCTTTTGCAACATGACAATGAAGGCCCCACACTGCCCGTACAACAGTTGCAACAATCACAGACCTGCATTTTGAGTGTCTTCCTCATCCACCATACTCACCAGACCTTGCCCCAAGTGATTTCCATATGTTTAGACCACTCAAAGACGCAATGGGAGGAAAGAAGTTCCGTTCTGATGAAGAGGTACACCTCGTGGTGCGCGAGTGGTTGCGCAGACTACCAAAAGAATTTTTTCTCAAAGAATTTGTGTACTTTGTAAGCACTGGAGGACTTGCATTGAGCTTGGGGGAGATTATGTTGAAAAGTGATACAGATTTGTACCACTTCTGCACAATAAATCATATTTTAAAAAATATTTAAGGTTTTCATTTGACTCACCCTCGTAATTTTCTGTTGGGTTCCAGGGTGCCCAAGGATCTGGGGAACTGAACTTACTGATGCAGCTGCCAAAGAGGCTGGATTCCTTTCGTCTCCTGCTCACTGTTCAGTTCTCTTGCACATTTGTGACTAGAAGACCATATGGTTGTGGGAGGCTCAGTGGCTGGAAATGGGGAATAAGAATCGGTATTCAGTGAAACCAAAGTGTGACTGCGTCTTACCTCCTACCTACCATGATGAGCTGAAGAAGAAACCCTTACAAGACTTAGAGTAGGAGATTACCCATTAACATATGACTTTCTCTTACATTGGGGGAGCCCCCAGTGCGCCATGGATGTGGTACATAGCTATTGATACGACATATTTTAATTGAGTGTGTTTATATAATGACCTGTGAGCAAACATGGGTCTCCCACAGGACCTGCCCTCTATTTTCATTGAGTTCATGTTGTAAATTTTGTGTAATGTCCGGGCTTCTTCCCAAAATACTGTGTGTGAGATTTTAATGCGTCACAGATTGGCTCGGCCACACATTATTTCTAAGTAGTCACCCAGCCACAGTCATCTGCCTCTTTTTGAACTATCTATGTACTAATACTTTATTTTATCTAGTTATTCTGCTGATTTGTCTGACATTTATAGTTGGTCTTTTATGAATCTCACCATCTCAGGGTTGTGTTTTCAATTGTTGTGCGCGCATACAAAAAATATCAATGCACTTAGCATAATGCTGTCTGTATTTATAAGACATCTGTAGAAAATGTCTCATTTCATTTCGTTGGTCTGCTAGATAGCTATATATGCAGATTTGTTTTTGCTGACAACATTAATCTTTTTGTAGGAACATATTCCACCTGGACTGAAAGGCCATTTAGCAAACCAGAAGCCGAATACAGCACATGCTGCCTACAAAGTGAGTAACAGTAAACTATCTCAAAATGTATGTGTGTTATTTGGACTATATGTTGCTCTTAAGTAAAATGAGTCATCTTGTGATTATCTGTCTTATTTATATCAAAGTTCATATCTTTCTGATTTCACTTAATCATTTGCGATGAAATTTATATGTCTCTTACCTAGTGCAGTAATGCAGTGGTTAGTATTAATGATCCGTTAATCACAGCTAGTTCAAACATTCAGGAACTTCATTCAGTATGTTTAAAATAATATCCCAGCCAAAATTAAAGGCACTGGTTGCAAACAGTTGCAGATTGTTGCCCACCTCTGAACAAATGGTGCTGTTATGTTTTCTGAGGCTACACTAGGTCCCTGCTGACATCTGACAAAAGTAGAGCAATCAGCCTTGCTTGTAGTACATCATTGCTCACAATCTTGAGAACAGTTCTCAGAACTGGTTGGGTCTTGTGCTTTTGAGCAAAGCTGAAATCCTGCACTAAAGACTTTGGTGATTCTGTGATCATTGAAGTGTCTAGGTTTGAAAGCTAAAGGGTCTCACTAAACAGTGGAGAGATGAGTTCCCACCAGAGGAAGCTACCAATGTCTGTCCACAGAATACATACATTTATTTTAATTTATATGTAAAAGGTCAGTCTGATCATGGCCCTAGGTGGCCATCCAGCTCACCTGATCTGTCAGTATGCAATTACTTCATGTGGGGAGCTCCCAAGCCTAACATGTTTTGCAACAACCCTCAAAGTCTTAAAGAACTGCAGCAGAACATTTCAAATGAGACTGCAAGAATTCCAGCAGTCCAGTTTCGATCCATCTTCTGCAATTTGCTGACTGGGGCCCAAAAGTGCCAAGATACGAATGGTGGTCACTTTCAACATCTGCTGCATTTCCTTTCCTCCGCTGTGATTCTTTGTACGCTGGAACTCTGTTCTCAGGACCACTTTCATTTGCCCCACCCTGTATAAGCTTGTAGTGAAATGATTGATATTGACTGCTGAGAAAAAGTGTGATTCGTTCCCTGTCACACATTACAAAGAAAACTATTTTCTACCTTTCTTAACACTAGTTTTACAGTCTATAGTCACTGATGCAATAATAGCCTTATTGTCACAGATTCCCTTTCTTTGTTACCCAATTCAGAAAGTTTGGGTGTGTCCATTGCTAGACAGTCTGAGACCTTGCTCTCGGTAGTAGGTTTCCTAACTGTTGTAAGTAATATTCAGAAAAGATATTCAAAACTGTCTCACATGGTACCCATTTTAATCATGTGACTGTCTCACATGGTACCCAAGTTAATCATGTGACTTGCCTGTTCAATAGTTGGCAAGTAAAGTAGTCCCCTATTACAATAACATATTACTGAGCTTTCCTAACAGTTAAGCTCAGCTACTTTCGCTCTCCATACATTTGCTAATATTGGAAACAAGCGATCAACCTCCTGGCACATTTCCATTCAATAATTTTGTATGGAATCATTTTCTTGGGTAACTCATCATGCAGAAAGAAAGTATTGAGGAGTTCAGTATGCTGCAACAAAAATCTTTGATCATTTACCTAATAATGTAAAATGTCTGACAGGTACCGAAGCAAGTTTTAAATTTAACATAAAATCATTATTCCTGGGAAAACTACTTCTATTCCATTAATGCATTTCTACTTAAAAACTAGCAGCCATTTAAAAGAAAAAAAGAAGCTTTTCTTTAAGTCTAGTTGCTTGAGTAAGAATAAAAAAGGTGTTCATTAATGTTAACGCTAATCATACATATGTATCCTGTAAACTGACTTGTTCCACATCATTTTGATAAAAGAATAGTGCAAATGACATATGGGACATGTAACTAACATGTCAGGAAACTTACACCTCATATCTTCCAAATTTCCTGTGAGGCACTAAACCATGAAAAAAGAATCTAATTACTAAATTTACTCACCTTTGATGCTTACTTTCATCCCATTAATTCACATTCAGGATCTTTAATAACCTCAATAGATATTGCTGAGTTCTTTATAGTAATAAATATGCCTCCAACCTCTGTGCCCTGTAACAGTGAATCTTTGAAGACTGGCACTTGGCAGCCACTGAGGTGACACGACTTCATTTTTCCCTCCTCCCCTTTCCGCGTCATGACTCTTCTCCAATGGCATGTTCATGGCCTTTGATTCAACTAAGATGACTTATGGCTGCTCTTGGAGTCGCATTGTCTGCTTGTTCTCTGCCTCCAGGAAACAAAATTGTGTCTTCACGACCGCTTTGAGCTCCTGCTTTTCTTCCCGGTCCACTTTGACCTTCTCCCCCCAATGGATGGCATTCCTTCTTGTGAGGTAGTCATGCTGCTCATCTGGGATGACATTCATAGTCAGCCCATCTCCCTGACTATCTGGCTTCAAGCTGTTGCAGTCCACATTTTCCTTCCTTACTTGACCTTTTCCCTATGTACAGTTTACATTCCTCCGTCATTCAGTGTCACCAGGGCAGACTTCCTCCAGCTTATTGGGCAACTCCCTCACTCCTTTCTGCTGCTCGGTGACTTTAGTGCACACCATCCCCTTTGGGGTTCTCCCACAGCCTGCCCAGGAGGTGTCCTTTTGGCTGACTTTCTCAATCAACATAGCCTCATCTGCCGTAATGCTGGAGCACTCATGTTACTTTCAGACTCCATGAACACCTATTCCCATTTGGACTGCTCCTTCTGCACTGCCCAGCTTGTCCACCGTCTCAAGTGGCCCAGTCTCTCTGACACATACTCGAGCGACCATTTCCCGTGAGCTATCTGTTTGCTGACTCCTACACCACCTACATGCACACCAAATGCCAGCTTTTTAAGGCTGATTGGAGGCTTTAATCCACCCAGCGACCTTCAACAAACAAAATTTCCTGAGTTCTGATGACCAGGCAGAATATTTTACAGGCGTTATCCTTACTGTCGCAGAACATTCCATTTCTTGCACTTCCTCTTTACCACACCGTATCCCGGTCCCTTGGTGGACTGAGGCGTGCCACAATGCAATTTTTGTGCGAAGACATACTCTCCACATTTTTAACCATCATCTTACGGTTGCAAACTGCATTTGTTATAAATAGTTGTGTGCACAGTGTCGTGTTCTTCAGGATATCAAAAAAAGCTAGCTGGTTTTCCTTTACTAGTTCTTTTAACAGTTCCACTCCCTCTTCAATCATGTGGGGCAACCTGCGATGGCTCTCTGGGACCAAGGTCCATTCCCAAATTTCTGGCCTGACAGTACCAGATTATGTCATAGTGGTCCCTATTGCTATCTCCAACACCTTGGGTCACTATTTTGTGGAATGTCACCTTTATTGTGAGTGAGCTAGATTGAGCTCTCATTTCATACTGATCCTCTGCCCCAGGACTGGATGATTTTAACATTCAGATGTTGCAGAACCTTTCTCTTATGGGAAAGCAGCTTACTTATAGTTATTGCCCCATTTCTCTCTTGAGCTGTGTTTGCAAGGTGATAGAACATAAGATTTGTGCCCGAATCGTAGGGTGGTTGGAGTTTCACAATTTACTAACTGCTGCACCGAGTGGATTTCGAGCGTGCCATTCTGCAGTTGACCATGCCGTCACTGTGTCAACCCATGTTGTGAATGGTTTTCTGCGGAAATAGCAGACTGTAACAGTGTTTTCGATTTGCTGTAAGCCTGCAACACATGCTGGAAGACTGGTATCCGCTATACTTCCGTGGCTGCATGCCCCGTCCCCTTCAGGAATATTTAAAAAACAGAGTTTTCAAGATACATGTGGGTACTGCCTTGACGGACACCTTATTCCAGGATAACGGCGTGCCTCAGGGTTCCATCCTGAGAATCGTCCTCTTTGCTATCGCCCTTAACCCTTTTATGGCCTGTCTCCTGCCGGGCATCTATTTTGTGATCTATTGCAGTTCTCCATGGACTGGTTTCCTGGAGTGGCGTCTTTAGCAATGTCGCAATCGTCTTTACTCGTGGAGCATCGACAATGGCCTTCGCTTTTCCGCTGACCAAACTGTTTGTATGAATTTCTGGTGGCACAGTTGGTTTCTTCCACCAAATTTCTGATGATGCAATTGGTTTCTTCCACCATCTTTACACCTTGGGCCTGTTGCTCTTCCGTTCATTGAAACTACAAAATTCCTTGGGCTCATGCCTGATAGGAAACTTTCTTGGTCCTCACATGTGTTTTACTTGGTTGCCCACTGCACGCGGTCCCTCAGTGTCCTCAGCTTTACTTTCTGGAGAGCAGATCGGACCACACTACTCCTTTTGTGCTGGTCCCTTGTCTGTTCAATACTAGAGTGTTTTGTTTATGCTTCTGCACATCCATCCCTCCTATGCCATCTCAATACTATCCGCCATCATGGCATCCGTTTGGCCAGTGGCACCTTTTACACTAGCCTGGTCAAGAGTCTGTATGCAGAAGCTGCCGAAGTACCGCTGTCATGACTTTCTCCACAGCAGATACACATGGTGTTTGTCTGCCATGCCTGGTCACCCATCCTGTGCTCCCTTCTTCGATGGCTCCTTTGATCGCCAGTATGGGGCACGTCCTTCTGTTACGTCTTGGAGTTACTTTCAGCTCTTGCTCTGGCTGCTTAACTTCACGGTACCCGCCACTTTGCCAATGGGTGTGAGCCCTTCACCAACTTAGCTTCATTTGGCAGCCCATGTTCACTTTGGCCTTCATTTACTTCCTAAGGACGCTACTCAGCCTCGCTCTATCACCAAAATTTCATGACCTTCACATGGAACTTCGTGATAGTACCTTTGTGTAGAGTGATGGCTCTCGGACTGACCACTATGACAGTAACGTGCAATGTTGCAAGGTGATGGGGCCTAAAATTATACTCTTTGACAAAGTTACTGATGTCAGTGCATTTCCCCATTTGTGGTCCCGTATCATCACTGTAACCATCTGGCTTTATCTCTGTTTCATTTTATATGCTTTCTTTATGGTGTCACATAGCTGCGAGGACATGAGGCAGCATTCACTCTCACTGTGAGAAGCTGTCATAATGTTTTGGCTCACCAGTGTTTTGCAGTCTTAATTTATGATTTTGTTGCTGCTGTTCACTTCTTGCAGTTTTCTGTTCCTAGTACTACTTGGAAATTATTATCTTTAAATAAGTGAAACCAGTTCTAGGAAGTTACCATGGACACTCTTGCAGTTAATTAACCCCACATTAACATTTTCTCTCTTTGAGCTGCCAAGACAAATGTTCCAATATTAACTTGAAAAACATGCACAAAAAATTGCCATAATTTGAACAATATTGAGAAGCTGTGGGGCCCATCATATCAATGACAGCAGGAACTGATAGCCACGAGATCTACAGGACAAAAGACAGGCTTCATAAGATGAGGTGTGACATTCACAGCAATATACAACAATCATAAATCATCTTGGGTATAAATTGTCTGGCCTTGAATAGGTATCAAGAACAAGATAAAAATTTGTAGTTTCAGCCTTGTATTGCCCACTGGATGTTAGCAAAAGTAATGCAGATATTTGTGGGCAATAAAATGGGCAAGGAAGATTGTACCTCATCTTGGACAAGAGCTAGCATCATTTACTTGGAATAGTAAACATGTAATGGAGCTGTTGGTAAAGTTCAAGTGAATAGTTACTCATGCTCCAGAAAAATATGAACCTAGCAACTTTATTAAAGACGTATAAGAGAACCCTTGCTGTACAAAACATCATGAAGCATCATATGAGATAATCCAGTAATTATAAGTCATAACATAAATTTATAGATAAAAAGGACAGAGTCTGAGTTAAATTGGGGGAGGTTATAGACTGACAATGAATGTTCACATGCGTTTGGCACATCATGAGCTTCTATATTGCAAGTAGTGTTTGGGGTCCTGTGTCTTGATATGTGTGTCAGAGAAAGAGCTGCTATATACTAGATGAAGAAAAACTGTCCAAAAAAAGCAAATGAAATACTTGAGACTTGTGAAGATAATAGCATCCCCATCACAAAGTGTGTTATGGATTTTTGGCAGGAGATGTGGTACTCTTCTGCCACTGTAAATATTGCTTCTTCCCAAATGTTGGATAGAGACTCCAAATTGTGTAGAACTATAGATATACATAATCACATCCTCTGGAATGTCCAGTTTGAGTCCTTGGTGTTGGAGAAGGGAAACAGCAACTTCAGGACATTCCTGTCTGCAAGGCAGACTTGGAAGTCAGCTTCTTGAATGAAATAGCTTGATTCTTCTCAGAGCCAGCCAAAAGGGAGAGTGCAAACCAACTAATACGCACCCAGGAAGAAAGGATGGGACATGCTATGTAGGAGGGGGAATGGCTTGATACCAGGATTGGAATGCAGCAAAATGGACTTGATAAACTGACAACTTGTCTTACTTTCCAAATCAGAGTTTTCTTCTTATCTGAAATTGAGCCTGAAAGGGAGACAAGATCTTCAGTACAACAGCCATACTTTTTATACAATGTGTTTAAAAATACAATGAAAAAAAAACTGTCCCTTAGTTGGCTAGATGATGGATAATCAGTGAAGTAATAATTGTAATAACAGTAATGGAAATGAAGTGCCTAAGACAGATCCAAGGAGTAACCATATGAGCTAGAGAACAAATGTATCGATAAGGAATCGACGTGGAATCCAAGATATAAATAAATGGATGAAGACAAGGAAAAGAAATTGGAAGGATTATGTGGAAAGGGCGGGTGGCAGTAGGACCAGGTGGTTATAATGAAACTGACAGTGTTGTGAGTGCTACAGCACATGCTGTATACATCTTCGGACACTGAAACATTGTAGGTATGTTCATTGATGTACATGGTATGCTGAAAAAAATTAATAGTTCCACTTTCTGCCACCAGGTGAAAATGGCACTGTAAGCTGTCAGAATGTAGTGTGGGTGGTAGAAACTTGAATTATTATTTTTTTCAGAATACTCTGAGTGTACACCAATTAATCAACATACATAATTATGATGTTTCACTATCCTGCAATGTATGCAGCCTGTACTGCAGCACTCGGCACACAGCCAGTTTGATTGTAAACACCCGACAGTATGCCTAGTCGGGCACCTGCAGGCAGCTTTCCCTAGATTTTACTGTAAGTATTTGTTGTTTGTAGATGATTTCTCTGTCTTTCGTTTCTCCTCCAGTCGTTCAGCAACCCACCAGTTGTTGCTGACAATTTAACTTTCACCGAGCAAGGTGGTGCAGTGGTTAGCACACTGGATTTGAATTCGGGAGGATGATGATTCCAACTTGACAGGCCATTTGGATTTAGGATTTCTGTGATTTCCGTAAATTGATCCAGGAAAATGCTGGGACGGTCCCTTTGAAAGGACGTGGCCTATTTCCTGCCCCATCCTTGTCACACTCTGAGCTTGTGCTCCATCCCTAATGACCTCGAACTTAATGGGATGTGGAACCTAGTCTTCCTTCCTTCCTTAGAATTTAGCTTTCCTCAGTAGAGGATGAGAGACACTGTTCTTAATATTAAAGAAAACAGTGAGGTTTTTGTACTCTCATTTGATTTTAAGCTCACCCTGATCTGACACTTTAAAAAACTGAAAGCATGGTCCCTTTAAGCACTAAATATTTTAAAATGCATAAATCATAGTTTGTGGGGAGCAAACCCATCCAGTCTGCTCCAGTTTCACAGAGCCTTCTTGTGATACTGGCTTGATCAGGAGTGTGTGCTCTATGGGTCTGCAAAATACACACATTTAAGTGACATTGCACACCATGAGGGAACTGAGCTAACAACCGGAGCCTTTAGGACTAGCCATATTCCAAGCCTATCTGCTGAGATTGGTGAACCGCCAAACTTCAGGCAGTGACTTATCGTGGAGCAGCAAGGCTATAAAACAATACCCATGCTTAGATGTCTGCGTACCATTCTCACTCATTGTTGGAATGTTTTTTCAGGTGGTGTGGAGGTGGTTATTCATATATGTAGTTTATTTCTAAATAGTTTCATACATAAGGTTTCATGAACACCAGATATGATCTTCACAGTGCATTTCTGTGCAGTGCGTACTTCATGCCTGTACGTGGAATTGCCTGTGAAAATTAATTCCATATGACATTGATGAATATAATTATGCAAATTAAACTAATTTTGATTCTTTCATCACCAATACTGGTAATTACATGTAGAGCAAAAGTTGCTGAACTCACATTTGTGAAGATATATTTGATTGCCAGTTCAAGTTTTGATTAATATGTACACCTGGGAATTTTGAAATGGAAATATACTGTGAAAATGTAGATGAACGGTAAGAATATCAGTAAATCCAAAGAAAACAATAAAAAGGAAGAAGTAGTACCCACTTGCTCTGGAATAGGTGTAGATACAATCAGGATTTGATTGAGGAAGCCATACTGACAAAACCTTTCAAAGAAGATGGATATTGAGTCGCATTGCACCTGTGAATGAAGAAGATTAGTGGTAAAGTAGGTGGTGGATGCAAAGTGTGACAGCATCAGTGCTTGCTAAGGTTGTAGGCTGGATGTTTGGATGTGTTGCGGTGTGGTTGGCTTATGAGTCTTCAGTTTGATGATCCTTAAGACCAGTATTCTCACAACATGAGTGCTGTATCCTGACTGACATCAATACTGCTTCAGTGCGTGGTGATCTGTGTGAGTAAGGCGTGCCAACTGTTTTCATTTTTTACAAATGCACTGAAGTATATGTGTACATTTAAATATTTGTGGTAATATTTTTAATTAACATGTGAATAGTGATAGTTTCTATAGTTGTTTTGCTGCGGCTCCTTCACTTTACCACATGCTGGGAATAAGAGAGTATTAGCTCCCCATGAATATTTACCAACTAATTTTACCATCTATTATGTCATTATTTGAATGTGTTTAATGGCATTTTGTTCTCTTTTTGTTCTAGTACTTAGAGAACACACAGAGTGATTGTGACGATGAGTTGAGCTATATAAACACAACCATTAGGTGAGTGTGTCATTCTGTATTTCTTCTTTGTTATTTGCCATTTCTTATAGCTTTCAAAGTATTTTCTCATACTGCCTTTTTTTGTGGCAGTGTAAGATCAGTATTTGAAAATTCATTAAAATTGGGCTTAAGAACCTGTAATTAGACATCATTTCATTCCAGATCTCTGATTTTTATTGTGTGTCTGCAGTTAGCTTCAACAGGATGTGTACTGTGTTCCAGAGGGACGTGTAGTGTTGTATAGAATATTTTAACTACACCATCTTATTTTTTAATGCTAAAAGCTGTCAAATATTTTTTCTATTTCTGGTCATAATTTTGAGTGCTAGTAACTTTTTATGAAATATGTAGAAAAAATCTTGTATTGCTGTGTGCCATGACCATAAAATGGAAAATTTTCTTACTTTACATCTACTGTGAATTGCAATTATAAGATGCAACTTGTGGTTCATGTTAGTGTTTTCTTATAAATAAATGGAATAGCTGGCCAGTACTTATCTTTTTCATAGTGACATTTTTAGTTTTTCTGATAGAAATGCTTTAGGAACTTGTATATCCATTCTTTGATGGAGGGATTGGGATGTTGGGAAGGTGGTGTAGATACGCAGGTCTCTTGAGTCATTCTGTACAGCATGCTTAGCAAACGGGTGCCGGGTGTCGGGTGTCCTCAGGGCAGACAGTCCTGTGTCCGTTCATGTACTCATCCAGTTTAGTGGTAATCATTCTTATATAAAACATAGTGCAGTGAACACTTTAGTTGGGAAACAACAAGAGTAGGTTCTTTTGTTGCTCTGCCTTTGCTGTATGATTTGTTGAAGGTGTAGTGATGGGTAGTGTGCAAATGCGTGAGATACATTATACAATGTGAATAATTTCAAGGATGAGAATATTTGTGTAATAGTCTAGGATGCTCATATGGTTTATCAAGGAAGTTGTAAAGTTTTGGAGGGTGACAAAAGGCAATAGTGAGTGGTGTGAGAAGTACAGGGTGAGGGCAAGATCATCTCATTTCGATACTTGATTTGAGAAAGTCATAACATTGGTGGAGTAATGTATGAGGCATTTGTGGACCGGCAGACAGGGTGCTTATTTGTGGGAGAGGAAAACCTGGGATAGGTTATTTGTATAGCTGTTGAAGAATTTGGCTTAGGACAAGATAAATTTACCTTGGATGCTTGAACTGCATGGAAATTGGGAGGCAACTGTTGAAGGAGAGGATCTGTTGCTTGTCGGGTGGTTTTATAAGAGTTGTGTTTTGTGTGTGAACCGCAGTAAGATGTAGGTAAGTTAACGAAGGTGGCTTCAAATTTGAGTTTGATCATCAGCAAGTCTACCAAACCAGGAGGCAAAGATTCTGGGTGTTCAGAATTACCCCTTCCATGTAGCCCAACAAAAGGTTGCTGTAGAACAGGGTACCTTAGCTGTCACCCTTAGTTGTTTGTCTGTCTGTCCATCAAAGGAGAAATAGTAATGAGTTAGGACGAATTTGGCTTTTTGAAGAGTTTCTGGTGGGTGTTTGTGTAGTTAGTGTTAAAGTGCGGAGAGGCTGTGGGTATGCTGGTTGTTGGTGTAAAGAGAGGCTGCATCAGTAGTGACATTGTGGGCTTCAGGTAGTAGAGGAAATGGAAGTGGGTTCAAGACATTGCAGGAAATGGTTGGAGTTTTTTTCTGTGGGATGGGAATCTCTGCATGATGAGTTTTGAGGTGCTGGTATAGAAAGGTCAAGATGTGTTCAGTTGTAACTTTGAAACATGCTACACAGGGATGGCCACGATATTAATTTTGTATAATTGGGGAAGTAGAGGTATGTAACTCAGGGGAGGCAGAAAAGTCTATGAAGTCAGTTGGGAGACCTTGTTAGGGGTCTAGGGTTGTTAGGATTTTTGCAACTCAGTTTGGATGGAAGGAATGGGGTATTTATGAAGTTTGATATTTCAATGTGTTCAAAAGCTGATAAAGCATCTTTGCCACAAATTCCCCACAGTAGAGGTACTATAACTACAAAATTATCAATTTCATGTATTGACTTACAATTGACAATAACCATCAGAGTATAGGTGCATTTCTTTAAAGAGTTATTTCTTAACAAAAGGCATAAAAAACTTTGGTTTCAAAGAGCGGAACTACAAATTACGTTTACTTTCATTCAGATTTTATATTATTTTCAAGTGGCCATAAATTGCATCTACATAAAATTCAGTTTTCCAATAACTGAATCCATTAACCATGTAGGCATAGTTTGCTCTTCTGAAATTTTTTTTAATTTGAAGGAAAATTGCTCAAGGCACATACATTATTATAAAAATGTTTTATTTTATGAAATATAATATGGATAGATAAAAATCTGTTCACCAAACTGTGGCAGGAGAAAACACATAATAAGTATGGAAACAAATCAATTTCGGAGCCAGTGGCTTCTCCTCATGTCAGAAGGGTTGAGGTGATGAGGGAATAGGAAGAGGTATGAAGGAAAACAACAGATGAGATGTAGGAAATAGGAAAAGTTATTAGAAAGTCACTGAGAATTCCAGGTCAGGAGAGACTTAGTGGATGGGATGAGAAGGAAAGAGTGATGATGCCTGCACCATCTAATATTTGAAAACATGAGAATGTAAAGGTGGTAGATACGATAATAAGTAAGACAAAGACTGTATTTAAAAAAAGGTGGAAGTGTCAGTAATAGCATAAAGCTAAGTACACACACACACACACACACACACACACACACACACACACACAGAGAGAGAGAGAGAGAGAGAGAGAGAGAGAGAGAGAGAGAGAGAGAGAAATGTTGAGAACCAACCACATATTGTAAGGAATTCTGAGGAACTGTTGTCATCAGAGGGAGTATCCAGATGGTCACGTTGTACAGTGTGCTCTGCAACAGGGTATTGTATATTACTAGCCTACACTCTCTGTGATAACTTGTCATAACAATGCAAAAGGCCGAACAGTGTTTACATAACAGCTGGTACACAACATGTTGTTTCACGGGCAGATCTCCCCTTGATAGAAAATGTACTGCCAGTTACAGGGCTTGTGTACATAGGATAGGAAGGTGCATGGGCAAGTCTTACAGTGGGGTTAGTCACAGGGCTAGGAGCCATTGAGTAGGGGAATTGGCACTGGAGCAACATAGGATCTGACCAGGATATTTCAAAGATTGGTGGTGGGAGGCGTGGGGGGAGGGGTGGAAAGCTATTTTCTGTTGGGTTTGCAAAATATCAGACAGAACAGTGTTTCAAGGCAAGATTTTAGGAAGTCATAGCCCTGTTGAAGTAGTCGATTTATACACTCAAGACCAGGATAGTCCTGAGTGACAGAGATGTATTCCTAAGTTGTTTCCTTAGAGCATTCAGCAGAATGAGATATCAGAATGAGATATAATTGCTTGGAAATCTGCTTTTGAACTAGGCTGGTGGGGATAATTATGTAGGGCAAAGCCAGATGTGAGATAAGTGTTGGATTGCTGTAAAGAGTCTGCATCTGAACAAACAAGTTTGCCTCGGATATAAAGGCTGTATGAGAGGGAATGTTTCACATGAAAATCCAAAATCCAGGTCGGACCTGACTTTATAAAATTGCCAATCTAAGACACTTGTTTCATAACAGATACATCAGTAATTTGTACAGCTTCATAGTTCTTGACCTTTTTTTGTGGTGATGGTGGAGGGGGGGGGGGGGGGGGGGGGAGAAAATTGCGCTATTTTATTCAGGGTAAGATCTTATGTTTGCTATTGACCAAAGCCAGCACTCTCATGCTCATCAGTGTATAGGTTACATGAAATAAAATAGTGTTGATACGTTACTAGTAAATATAAATGTTCATACACCTGAAAAAGTACATAAATTAAATCTGCATTATCACATACTCCCCCACATATTTATTCTCTTTCTATCTTTTACACTTTTATATATGAGGTGCGTTCAATAAGTAATGCAACACTTATTTTTCCAGCCAATTTCAGTTGAAAAAAAAAAATGCAGAATTTGTTGTGGGATGTCATGGAATATTCCCACTTCAGCCCCTGTTATTCCATGTAGTTCCAATAGGTGGCAATGCTATATGTAGCATTCAAACTGGTGTCTGTAACAGAGGTGCATTTTAAGTAGAGTTCTATTGGCAGAAAACCAGAGCATCAGAGATATTCGTAGGTGCTTGCAGAATGTTTATGGAGACCTGGCAGTGAACAAAAGTGTGGTGAGGCCTTGGGTGACGTGTCACTTGTCATCATCATAACAAGGTTGCACAAACCTATCTGATGTCCCGCATGCTGACTGGCTGCCCACAGCTGTGACTCCTCTGTTGTTGGAACGCGCAGACACACTCATTGAAGGTGATTGAAGGGTCATTATCGAACACCTCAATGCACAACTGGATGTCTCTGTTGGTGGTGCGACACACTCATCCAGCAGTTGGGGTTCCCGAAGGTGTGTGCGTGCTGGGTTCCTCACGCTTATCAGAAGACCATAAAGATTAATGAAGGACCATTTGTGCGAAATTGTTTGCACCTTATGAGGCTGATTGTGACAAATGTTTGTCGAACATCATCTCAGGTGATAAAACATGGATTAATCACTTTGAACCGGAAATGAAACGGCTATCCATGGAATGGCACCACACCACGTCTCCTCCAAAGGAAAAGTGATAGTCATGGTGGCAGTCTTCTGGGACTGTGAAGAGGTCCTTCTGTTTGATGTACTCTCCAATGGTGCAATGATCAACTCTGAATTGAATTGTAATATCCTCAGGAAACTGAAGAAAGTACTTTAGGCATTTGCAGTTTTGTGGCCACAAACATGCTGTCATTGTTTCTACAATTTCCTAAGAGTTTTACAATAGACGTCTTTGTTGATGGTTTTCCTATGAGGGAGTACACTGAACAGAATAACATTTTAATCATCCCGTAAGAGTGTAGCCATGATTTTACCAGCTGAGGGCACTGTTTTGTACTACTAATACTACTACTACTACTACATCGAAGGTGATGGGTACCATCACTCAACAAACTGCTGTTTTGTTTCTAGCTCAAAGTAGGGATCCACGTTTCATCACTTGTGGCAGTGTTCAACATGAAAATTGTCACCATCAGCTTCATAACAAGCAAGCTGTTTGGCACAGATGTCCCATCTTTCCTCTTTATGCTCTTCAGCTAGTCTTAGGGGAACCCAACATGCACAAACATTTGAATACACTAACTGGTGGACAAATATGTTGGCACTACCAACAGAGGTGCCAAGTTGAACACTGAGTTATTCAGTTGTCATTCGTTAATAACCTTGAATAAGTGTCTCCTCATGTTGCAACATTGTATGCATCATAGCTGTGTGTGGTTAGTCTACACATAGGTGATCAGATTTCCTTTCCCTTCTCCTTTTTCTGATGATGACAAATGATTAGCTCTGTGACTTACTGTACTTTTAGCCATTGCCCTGTGTTTGTAGCCATTCTGTAAATGCCTGTGAATATTTGTGATGGTCTGGTTTTTCACCGAATGAAGTTCAGTGACTGTTTTTTGCTTGCAACATGCCTCAGTTGTAGATGCCATTTTGAAGACTAGTTATGGGACTGCCATCTACTAAGAGTTATTAGTAGTACATGAGATGATGCAGGAATGTTTAAGTATGTCACAAACGAAATTACTATAAGATAATTCTGTACCTTACTATTGGGTGGCCTGCAGTCCTGTGCAACTGACGTGGAGACACAAAAGATAATGTCATTACAAATTATACATTTTTTAATTTTTTATCAGTTTGTGCGCATGTCCAAAATATGAGAAAATCTGTTTCCATTAAGCTTCTGGTTTTTGTGGGTAATTAGAAATAAAACCAAATGTGAATTCTTTTTAGTGTTAATTGTTAGCATTAAATAAAGACAGAATGCTGAAAGCAATTCAATTTGCTGTGGGTATTGCACATTGATGGCACTTGAGCTAATAAATGTGTGATTCACATGTTGTTTTGTGATCATTAGCATGTCTTCTTGAGATTGAACATGTGATAGTGGATCATATATTTTATAAACAGTAGAGTAAAAAGAATTCAGGGGTCACAGGCTGTTCGAGCTCTCACACCCACTCACAAGCTCCATGTGCCTGGAGGCACAGGTGGCTTAATGCCATCATGCAGACAGTCAAGGAGCTTGGGTGCAGCGTATGCTGTCATATATGTTTGCCGAGTGCCTGTCAGCAGGAGTGGACAGATGGCTGGTGCCAGGGGCAGCAAAATGTTGCTTATTTTTGTAATCAGCATCACTGAAATCCCACAAACCCCTATGCAGAGCATAGATATCCAAAATGCGAACATTAGTCTTCATTTCCCACTTCATATTTCAGTTTGTTGACACCCTATGAAGACATGCAAACTCAAAACTCATGCAACTAGTGTCGCCAAAGATGGAACACGCTGAAAGTGTTTAGTTTGACCGAGCTGGGCAAATGCGCCGCGTGCATGCGCAGTGGCCAGTAGCGCAGTTGCTTGCAACCTAGTGTCGTGGTATAAACTAGGCTTTACTTTCAAAGTAAATTTGCTTTTACACAAGGTGAACTATGTGTGAGAATGTACAATGAATTTCTTAAATCATAGAGCGTTTGACTCTCATTTAAAAATCGACTCTTTGACGATGAGCCAGTTAGAAGAATTTCAAGCCCAAAAGATCAGACATTTATGTCATTATTAAACAATTTATTGGCACATTTGTGTGATATATCTTAAAGTGTAACAGTTGCAAAAAAGATCATCATATGTGAAAGCTTAGCTTCTCGTGTAGCTTATTAATCTATAGGTAGTGGAGAGAAGGTGTGTCAATTACGGCGATAATCACTCGCACTCCCATCACTTATGAATATTTTTATTCTCGCAGCATATAAACAATGCGTGTAGCTTAGAGTGCATACTACAGAGAACTAATCTGGCAAAGATACAATTGTTCTCGCTGCGGTATGGTAGTGTTATTATTGGGGGGTGAGCTAGTCTGCACATATCTTAGACACCAATATTTCATCTGAAAGCTTTTCTTTCCTCGTAGCAACACTATGTATATTAATTTAAACCATTAACTTTTCCTACAGGGTGTTTCAAAAATTACCGGTATATTTGAAACGGCAATACAAACTAAACGAGCAGCGATAGAAATACACCGTTTGTTGCAATATGCGTGGGACAACAGTACATTTTCAGGCAGACAAACTTTCGAAATTACACTAGTTACAATTGTCAACAACAGATGGCGCTGCGGTCTGGGAAACTCTATAGTACGATATTTTCCACATATCCACCATGCGTAGCAATAATATGGCGTAGTCTCTGAATGAAATTACCCGAAACCTTTGACAACATGTCTGGCGGAATGGCTTCACATGCAGATGAGATGTACTGCTTCAGCTGTTCAATTGTTTCTGGATTCTGGCGGTACACCTGGTCTTTCAAGTGTCCCCACAGAAAGAAGTCACACGGGTTCATGTCTGGCGAATAGGGAGGTGAATCCACGCCGCCTCCTCTATGTTTCGGATAGCCCAAAGCAATCACACGATCATCGAAATATTCATTCAGGGAATTAAAGACGTTGGCCGGGCACCATCTTGCATAAACCACGAGTCTAAGGCAGTTTGTACCGCCACAAATTCACGAAGAGTGTCCATATATCGTGATGCAGTAATCGTTTCGGATCTGAAAAATGGGCCAATGATTCCTTTGGAAGAAATGGCGGCCCAGACCAGCACTTTTTGAGGATGCAGGGACGATGGGACTGCAACAGGGGGCTTTTCGGTTCCCCATATGCACCAGTTCTGTTTATTGACAAAGCCGTCCAGGCAAAAATAAGCTTCGTCAGTAAACCAAATGCTGCCCACATGCATATCGCTGTCATCAATCCCGTGCACTATATCGTTAGCGAATGTCTCTCGTGCAGCAATGGTAGCGGCGCTGACGGGTTGCCGCGTTTGAATTTTGTATGGATAGAGGTGTAAACTCTGGCGCATGAGACGATACGTGGACGTTGGCGTCATTTGGCCCGCAGCTGCAACACGGCGATCGGAAACCCGAGGCCGCTGTTGGATCACCTGCTGCACTAGCTGCGCGTTGCCCTCTGTGGTTGCCGTACGCGGTCGCCCTACTTTTCCAGCACGTTCATCCGTCACGTTCCCAGTCCGTTGAAATTTTTCAAACAGATCCTTTATTGTATCGCTTTTCGGTCCTTTGGTTACATTAAACGTCCGTTGAAAACTTGGTCTTGTTGCAACAACACTGTGTTCTAGGCTGTGGAATTCCAACACCAGAAAGATCCTCTGTTCTAAGGAATAAACCATGTTGTCCACAGCACACTTGCACGTTGTGAACAGCACACGCTTACATCAGAAAGACGACGTACAGAATGGCGCACCCACCGACTGCGTTGTCTTCTATATCTTTCACATCACTTGCAGCGCCATCTGTTGTTGAAAATTGTAACTACTGTAATTTCGAAAGTTTGTCCGCCTGAAAATGTACTGTTGTCCCAAGCATATTGCAACAAACGGTGTATTTCTATCGCTGCTCGTTTAGTTTTTATTGCCGTTTCAAATATACCGGTCATTTTTGAAACACCCTGTATTTGTGTGTTCATGCTACTCAATAGTGATGTTCCTATTGGCTGACCACATCACGTACCCTATACTCTGAATATCCGCTGTCATTGGCTGGCGAGATCACATGACATGAGCTGTAACTTTCTTACAAAAGTACGTTGCAATCTCGATTTCAATGCTTCGGAAAGTAACATGCAGTGTTTGGTGGAATTCACATTTATACTTCCGTAATACGAAAATATGCAACATACATGTTGCTGCACATCAAAGATCTTTCCAAAACCTGTTTTTTTGCCCCCGAGTTTCATTTTCTAAAGTGCTGAGAAGTTCTATGCTAGCGTATAAAACCATAGCCATTCAAAGGATTGATGACTTCTACAATTCCAATGGAATGTATACTGCCATTTGACATGGAAAAAGTGTATTTTCACCTGGAAGAAAATGTATTTTTAACCGAGAAATCTGGGAAAATCCATGATTTTTTTTCCTTGTCCACGTATACACCCTGATTGTATGGGAGAATAAGTGTGTTAGTGGTACATCATGAGAAAGATTGGTGTCATTGGAACAAAAGTTAAATGAGTCCATTTGAAGAAGTTTAGAGTCCATTTGAGTTTGTAATAGTGATATACTATGTACACTGATCAATCAAAACATCATGACCACTTACTTAACTTACTTAAGAGTGTGTTAGTCAATCTTTGGAATGCATAACAGCTGCAGATCTGTGTGACATAGATTTGATAAATTCATGGTAGACTTGTGGCCATATCTGTCGTGCGATTCCTGTAAATTATCGGCCGGTGACTTGTGGGTGTGGAGCTGGCATTAGATAGTGCTCTACATGTGTTTCACTGAGTTCAAATCAGGTGAATTGGGTGGGCAAGATACCAGCATGAGTTCACTATCATGCTCCTCAAACCACCATAATGATGATTCTCACCTTGTGGTGTGGACAGTTATCCTGCTGGAAGATGGCATTGCACTCAGAGTCAACATCAAGCGTGAAAGGATGGAGGTGGTTCACGATAATGTTTACATAGTCCACAGCTATCACTGTGTTTTGGATTACTGCTATAGGTCCCATGGAAACCCAGGTGATGGTCCCATATAGCATAATACTGTTCCCACTGACCTGAGTCCATAGTGTGGTCATTGTTTCAAACAGCCATCCACCTGAACGATGGTATATATGGACACAACCATCAACCTAGTTTAACAAGAAATATGATTCATATGACAAGACAATATTTCCATTCATCAATGGTCCAGTCTTGATTATCATGTGTCCACTCTAATTGTAATTGACAGTGTTGTAGGGTTGACATGGGAACACGTGGAGGTCACCCACTGCAGGTTCGCACTTCAGCAGTGCATCCAGAATGGTGTGTTTGCACACTTTAAGCAGCACCAGCTTTGTACTCAGTCATCAGGTCTGCCTCAGATGTCCACTTATCCTGTTTTACAGAACTTGAGCAAACCTCTGAACACCATATTTTGTCATAAGGCATCAATATCCAACAACAAGATACTTATTTGTGGTTTTACCGTCCTACATCCACTTTTTATAGATTATAACATCAGTAGCATAACTGCCAAACACATTCACCGTTTTTCAATATGCTTGTTCACAGGCACAGGGCAAAATGATCTACACTTTGATAAGGTCACTTATGTCAGTGTATTTCCTTATTTTCAGCCCCTATCAATGCTACAGTGATCCTCTGTTCATCTTAGCTCAACTTATATACTTTTCTTACCACAAGACCTATCTCCAGCATCAGCATATGGCAATAAATCTCTAGGTGGGCAGTGGTGGTAGTGTTTAGGCTTATTAGTGTGTGTCCGTATTTGTTGGAAATGTTGCTTTCATCTATTATCTCTGTACAATTAAGATGTTTATGTTTTTCATCTTGTACTAAATAAGATTTTCTAGTATTATTTTGCTCTTATTTCGAAACCAAAGTTTTCCTTATTACAGGGTCTGTGTAGCATAAAATATATTCTTGTTATGAAATCTGTGTTCTTCACCCAGTATTAGATGATTGATGTTCACATTGGGATAAAAGATCCAAAGTTTTACAGTAAACTTGTTACTCTTATAGTGCTTCTACATATGAAGATTTCAAACGATGGCAAGAGTATGACAATAAACAAGACAATTTCTGTATGTATGATGATGAGGATGATGAAGAATATGTAGATCTTCTTCTTAATCCTGAACGTTATACAGGATACAAAGGACAGTCTGCCCACCGTATATGGAATAGTATATACAAGGAGAACTGCTTTCGGTAAGTGTGTCATTGAAATAGTGCAGTGATGATCCATATTTCTATCTCATATCTTATGTATATACAGATTTTTCTGTAGAGATCCTTTTTCTCTCTCATTTTCACATGTAGTGTATTCCTTTTGAACTTTCTTACCATGGATTCTTTTTTTCTGTAGCCCAAAGGACATCTATACTCCATACATACAGTCCTCACATCTTAACGGTAAGCAAAACAGATGAAATACAGATGAACTACCTCGTGACAGCATTGTAATTGCTGTTGTCAAATCATGATGATTACATTTCAGGCATGTGTCTAGAACAGAGGGCATTCTACAGAGCTATATCAGGTTTGCACACAAGCATTAATATTCACCTGTGTGCAAAGTATTTGCTTTCTGGTAAGTGTTTGCAGATATTAATGGAATTACTACAAAATCTGAAGTTAATGTTCTGATAATATTGTTTAAGTATTGCAGACAGAGTTTCACTTGGAATTGATGAACCGGGAGGTAAATGGGGACCAAACTTGAGCGAATTCAAATTTCGCTTCAGTCCAGAAACTACAAATGGTGAAGGTCCAAATTGGCTAAAGAACTTGTACTTTTTGTATCTGTTGGAACTAAAAGCAATATATAAAGCTGCACCGTATCTCCATGATGAGCTTTATTATACAGGTAATGAGGAAGAGGATCTTGAGGTACAGGAGGCCATGAAGGATTTTCTGAAGATTGTCCAGTAAGAACAAGACAAATTTGTATAATGTTTATTTTACCGATGGCTTTGAAGTATTGTATTTTGAAGTTTTTAATTTCATACTCATGTTTAAGTTCAGTACTATGTGTGTTTTATCTTGTAGACAGTTTCCAGAACACTTTGACGAGTATGTGATGTTTTCTGCTGGTAAACAAGCTGAAAGGCTGAAAGCTGAATTTCGTGAACATTTCCGCAACATTTCGAGAATAATGGACTGTGTCGGATGTGACAAATGTAAGCTCTGGGGCAAATTGCAGGTAATTGATGTCTTTAGCCTGCTGCACTACGCTAGAAAAGTTAAATTGTGCTGAGCCCTTTCAACAGCTGAATGTCACTCTCATTTTTGTGTTAAGTTAGCATCTGGCTTAAAATAAGTAAATTATTTGTTCTGATATGGCAAGTTGTTCTTTGATAACAGTCAACAGATACTTGCATGAGGACATATGTGCTTCTTAATTATGCTGTGTGCATTGTAAAGGATTTTGACATTAGTGATGTGTTTTGGAAAAGTGTCTTACGTGCAAAAATCTCCACATGAAATTAGAGGACACTTTGTTCCCACAGGCATCAGAGAAACTTGAAAGGAAAATGAAACAATAAATGGAAAAGTTCAGTTAGCATATGGTTAAAGTAGTAACACCTCTTGATTATGGGCTACATATGCTTCTGCCCAGAAACTGTGCATTGAAAATATTATATGAAATTAAAATATTCTTTATGCATTTGCTAAATTGGTTGTAGTGTAGATTTGGCAAAATTTTGTATGCTAGCTGTCACATTTACACAACTAGAGAGTGTGAAACTGTTGTGAAAATTATAGAAAGAGGGCGATGTAAGGTCTTTCATTTTACAAATGATAAAGATTTTTGGTGCTGCATTTGTGACCATGTTGTTTTTATTAATAATGCTCTTGTTTGACTGATTCCTGAGTATCTATCATCAATCTGGTGCCCTTACCAGGTAGGGTTGACTGTGTGTGTGTGTGTGTGTGTGTGTGTGTGTGTGTGTGTGTGTGTGAGAGAGAGAGAGAGAGAGAGAGAGAGAGAGTGAGAGAGAGTGAGGGAGGGGGGTGCGGAGATCCAATGAATTGTGGAGTGTTTTGTCATGGGATTGTTTAGTTAGTGCAAAAACTTTACAGAGATGCTCAGCAAACGCCAATGGCAGACACTAAAAGAGGGGCATTGTACTTCATGCTGAAGTTTACTATCGGTTTCACGGAGAGGTTTACTATTGAAAATTTGAAACAGTACTTTCTTGGAAGAGTCGGACAACAAATTTCTTCCTCCCACATACATCTCACAAAATGACCACAATGAGAAAATTTGAGAAATTAGAGCATCAGGGATAATACAGAGGCTTGCTGACAATCATTCTTCCTAAGCACTCTTTGATAATGGAGCGGGGAAGGTGGGCAATCAGTTAGTGGTACCAAAAGTACCCTCCGCCACACACTGTCAGATGGCTTGTGGAGTATTGACGTAGATGTAAAATTTAGAGTGGTAAGTAGTGTCTCCCTGTGTTGAACAGTGTACAGGCAATTAGAAAAGTTTATAAACAGCTGTGTCCAAAAGCTAAACAGTTTATCATTATTTCTGTATGCCTGCCCAATGCTCGGTGCCTTCTTTGTTTTGTGAGTAGTGATATATTCACCTATCAAGACATCACATCTGTACTGTCTTTTGTAGGTTGTGGTAGTAATTTTGCTATAAGTTTTGTCTGTGTCAAGGGTTTCTTGGTTGGACTGAATGGTAAATTTTTGTGTGTCCAGTATTTCTTTAATCGGGATTGTTCTTTTTTGAGAGGCCCGCAGACTATTTCGTCATGTTCAGTTCTCCAATCCAAACTTGTGCACAGAATAATAATGACATTGTTGACCATACATTGCTCTCACCTTGTCCGTGATCACCAGATAGTACTGGATATACTCCTGGGACTTCCTACCTCTTTTGATGTACATTTATTATCTGGTGCACATGCTGGCATTCTGTGAAATTTATATCCCCCTTGAAGTTTTGGCTTTGATTGATGAAAAGATTGGAAAGATTTTAGTAAATTCAGTGCCAGTTCCTGTACCTTGTTTTCTCCAAGGATATGTTCGACAGACTGGCTACCTGCAAACTTTTTCTTTACCATCTTTAGTGATCTGAGCATTTCTTAATGAATTAGAATATCAGTATCACTGTACAGATCAATCTGCAGTACAATATTTTATAATTTTTCACAGTATGTCTGTATTGTGAAGAGGGATTGATAAAAAGTAGTGGCAACACTGCTATAACATGAAGGATGTGCATCAAATGGCATGTGTGATGTCTGTAGCTGATAGCAGAAGGTCAGCTGAAGTAGTGCAGTGAGTGACAGTGGCTGTGTTTGAGATGGCTGTAGTGAGTACTGTCTGAGAGTAAGAGAGGCCAGTTAAACCACCCTAACAGGATGTTTAGGAAACAGTGTGTGTGGATAAAGATTGAAGCTGCACATGGTTGTAACACATAGAAATGTTTTCAGGGACTGTGTTTGCTATGGCAATGCTACACCACCACATGCCTCACAGTGGTGAGATGGGTGAAAGTGTTTTGCGATGGCAGGGATGTTATTCAAGATTGGTCCAATTTGGGACAACCCCAATGAACAACATGGCAGTTGGATGCCTTGTGTCCCTAATGGATGTGGATCATTGATGGACTGTGCACAAATTAGCCACAGAGCTAGGTGTCGATCAAGGTGCAGTAGTGGAATTTTAATGCTCAGTCACTACTGCAGAGAGGGTGAAGACTTGCTAGAAATGACAGTCACTATGCTCAAAACCTGGACTCGGTCATATAAATTGTGTGTACGTGTGTAAAGTGACAATCCAATGAATGGAAATGTTCGTGCTTTTCCTTGCCCACAGAATGTGCACTGTGAACCAAAGTGATCGTTATTGTGCCTTTCGATATCTGTGAGTTAATCCTGCATCATTTTATATTGAGAGGGCAGACAGTCACTGCAACCTACACCTGCAATTCCTTGCAACATCAATCCTCATCCCACACTGAGAAGAAAGCAACAGCACCATGTGGCACTGCATCCCATCAGCCTTCGTAACAATCCACTATGCCACAGGGTGAAGTTCGTGCATGCAGGAGTTCCTGTGTATATGGGGATGGGAGGTACTGTAACATCCTCCATATTCACCCAGTACGAGTCTGTATGATCTTGACCTGTTAACCAAATGAAGAAACCTCTTTGTGACATGTGCTACGACATGGGGGAGACATCATCCGTCCCCACAGGGGTCCCACAGCTCTTTTGAGGGTATGTACCATACTGCCATTGCTATTGACCCTCATATTGTACAGGCTTGTGTTTGTTTTGGTTAGTATAGCTCAGTGTTGGATAGACCGTCAGTGCCAGAGCATCTCGTGTTCCTGTTGCTAAGAAACCGAGTACACTGTTCGTTTGTTGTATATTTTTACGAGCTTCCAGCAGGAGCGACTTACTTACTTATTTACAGATACCTGTGTAGTTACTAGATTATTTTTGTAATTTCATGCGTGTTCGAGTACCTACTAGGCACAAGCTTTTATTTTAATAACAGTGTAGCATACTGTACCGCCACTGCTATCGACCCTTATATCAACACTTGGATCGTACAGGCTTTTTTTGTTTTGGTTAGTGTAGCTCAGTGTTGCTTGGACTGTTAGTGAGAGAGCACTTTGAATTCCTGCTGCTAATAAGCTGAACACACTGTTGGTTTGTTGTATATTTTTACAAGATTCAAATGGGAGCGACTGCGGTAATGTATAGGAACTGTGATTGCTGTGTACAGTTGTGAGCCGAGTTGGCGACCCTTCTCTCGCAGCTCCAGGCTGCGTTGGTTTCTGTCACACAGCTTGAGGCTGCTGCCAAGGGGCATCACTGTGAGGGGTCCGATGCAGGGATGCAAGAGATGTCGAGCATGTCCCACGTGTCCCCCATTTGTTTGGTCCACTGCTGTGGCCACCCTGGGCACTGCCTGCACTGAGGTTGGCCCCTTCCTGTGGTCGAGTGGGAGATCATTATAAAGTCTGGCAGGCAGTGAAAAACTTTCTGAGGAGCCGATTGTAGGGCCTCCCCGGTTCATTTGAGGAACAGGTTTCAGCCATTATCTGTGGCTGACGATGTCTCTGAGCCAGATGCAGTCGTCCACCCTGTTCCAGAAGAAGCTTCTCGGCCTGCAGTGTCTGGGCACTCACAGAGGGTGGGTTTGCTGGTAATTTGGCGTTCCAACATTAGGTGCGTAGTGGGGGCCCCTTAGGAAAAATGGCTAAATGGCTGCCAAGGGGGGGGGGGGGGGGGGGGGAGAGGAAGACAGTGTGCTCTCTGTGTACACACTGGGGGGGGAGTCATTTTGGATGTGGAAAGGCTGCTTCCAAATGCCATGAAGAGTACAGGATGCAGCCAACTGCAGGTGGTGGCTCATGTCGGTACCAATGATGTTGCTTTGGCTCGGAGGAGAGTCTCTCTGGTTTTGGGTGGCTAGCAGAAATGGTAAAGACTGCCAGTCTTGCTTGCGAAATTAAGGCAGAGCTCACCATCTGCATCATCATCAATAGAACCGACTGTGGTCCTTTGTTGCGGAACTGAGTGGAGGGTCTGAATCATAGGCTCAGGCGGTTCTGTGACCGTGTAGGCTGCAGCTGCCTTGACTTCCGCCATTGGGTGGTGGGTTTCCGGGCTCTGCTTAATAGGTCAGGAGTCCACTACACACAGGAAGTGACTACATGGGTAGTGGGGGCTGTGTGGAAGAGACTGGGCGGTTTTTTAGGTTAGAAGGCCTCAGGGAACCACAGAAAGGGCATCCGTCTAAAAGGGTACAATTAAAACGCAGTAAGTAAGTTAGTTGTAGAAACAATCGGTGTTGCAGTTGTAAATTGTCGTAAGTGTGTTGGGAAAGAACCAGAGTGCCAACCCCTAATAGAAAGCACTGAAGCTCAAATTGTTATAGGTACAGAAAGCTCAGCAGAAATTTTTTCTAACGATCCAACAATGTTCAGAAAGGATAGATTAAGTGCAATTGGTGGTGGAGTATTTATTGCTGTCAAAGGTAGTTTGCCTTGTAGTGAAATTGAAGTAGATAGTTCATGTGAAATAGTATGGATAGAGGTTATACTTGGCAATCGGACTAAACTATTAATTGGGTTGTTTTACCAAACCCCCGACTCAGAAGATATAGTTGCTGAACAGTTCAAAGAAAACTTGAGTCTCATTTCAAATAGGTACCCCACTCATAGAATTATAGTCTGTGGTTCCTTTAATCTACCCTCAACATGCTGGAAAAATTATACGTTTAAAGCCGGCGGCAGGCATAAAACATCATCCGAAATTGTACTGAATGCTTTCTCAGAAAATTATTTTGAACAATTAGTTCATGAGCCCACTCAATGCGTAAATGGTTGCAAAACCATACTTGACCTTTTAGCAACAAATGATCCTGGACAAATAGTGAGTGTTGTGACGAATACAGGTATTAGCAACCACAAGGCAATAGCTGCTAGGTTGAATACCGTAACTCCTACAACCATCAAAAGAAACACAAAGTATATCTTTTTAAAAAAGCTCATAAAAATTCTCTTAATGCCTTTTTATGAGACAGTCTGCACTCCTTCCGATCTGATCATGTAAACGTAGAAAAGTTGTGGACCGATTTCAAAGAGATAGTATCGACAGCAATTGAGAGAGATATACCATATAAATTAATAAGTGATGGTACTGATCCCCCATGGTACACAAAACGGGTCGGATCGCTGTTGCAGAAACAGCGAAAAAAGCATGCCAAATTTAAAAGAACGCAAAACCCCAAGACTGGCAAAGTTTTGCAGAAGTTCAAAATATAGCGCATATTCAATGTGAGATATTTTCAATAATTCCACAACAAAACTCTGTCTCAAAATCTGGAAGAAAACCCAGAGAGGTTCTGATCATACATAAAGCACACCATTGGCAAGACACAATCAATACCTTCACTGCGCGATAACGATGGTGGAGTCACTGATGACAGTGCTACTAAAGCAGAGTTATTAAACACAATTTTCTGAAACTCCTTCACCAAAGAAGACAAAGTAAATATTCCTGAATTCCAATCAAGAACAACTGCCAAGATGAGAAACATAGAAACAGATATCCTGGGTGTTGCAAAGCAGGTTAAATCACTTAGTAAAAGCAAGGCTTCTGGTCCAGGTTGTATGCCAGTCAGGTTCCTCTCAGAGTATGCTAATACAGTAGATCCATATTTAGCAATTATATACAACCGCCCACACACAGGAAGATCCATACCTAAAGATTGGAAAATTGCTCAAGCCATACCAATACCCAAAAAGGGAAGTGGGGAGTAATCCGTTGAATTACGGGCCCATATTACTAACATCAATTTGCAGTAGGGTTTTGAACATATACTGTATTCGTTCAGTATGAAGTACCGTGAAGAAAATGATTTATTGACACATAGCATGGATTCAGAAAATATCATTCTTGCGAAACACAACTAGCTCTGATTGCTATCAACAGTGGATGTCAAATTGATTCCATATTTTTATATTTCCAGAAGGCTTTCAACACCGTTACTCACAAGCATCTTCTAACCAAACTGCCTGTCTATGGAATATCGTCTCAGTTGTGCAACTGGATTGGTGATTTCCTGTCAGAAAGGTCACAGTTCGTAGTGATAGATGGAAAGTCATAAAGTAAAACAGAAATAATATCCGGCATTCCCCAAGGAAGTGTTATAGGCAATCTATTGTTCCTGATCTATATTAACAACATAGGAGACAATCTCAGGAGCCGTGTTAGATAGTTTGCAAATGATGCTGTCATTTACCATCTTGTTAAGTCACCACATGACCAAAATGAATTGCAAAATGATTTGGATAAGATAGCTGTATTGTGCAAAAAGTGGCAATCGACCCTGAATAAGGAAAAGTATTTATTTATTCACATGAGTACTAAAAGAAATACACTAAATTTCGATTATGCGATAAGTCACACAAATCTGAAAGCTGTAAATTAAACTAAATATTTAGGGACTAAAATTGGAATGATCACATAGATAACATTGTGGGTAGAGCCAACCAAAGACTGCAATTTATTGGCAGAACACTTAGAAGGTGCAACAGGCCTACTAAAGAGACTGCTTACACCATGCTTGTCCGCTCTATTCTGGAGTATTGCTGTGCGGTGTGGGATGTGCATCAGATGGAACTGATGGATGACATCGAAAAAGTACAAAGAAGGTTAGCATGTTTTGTACTATCACACAGTAGAGGAGATAGTGCCACTGACATGATATGTGAATTGGAGTGGGAATCATTAAAACAAAGTCATTTTTAGTGGCGACGGGAAATTTCAATCACTAGTTTTCTCCTCAGATTGTGAAAACATTCTGTTGGCATGCGCCTACATAGGGAGAAATGATCATCATGATAAAATAAGAGAAATCAGGGCTCACAAAGAAAAATTTAAGTGCTCATTTTTCCTGAGTGGAACGGTAGAGAGACAGCTTGAAGGTGACTAATTGAACCCTCTGCCAGGCACTTTATTGTGAATAGCATAACATAGATGTACATGTATGTGGAGTTCCCTTTTATGATGACTCGGCTATTCCCCACGTTCTGCTATTCCTTGATGGTCTTGTCTTGCTTTCTCACTGTCCCTTTTTTACGGCTTTTCCTGGTGATCATTGGGGTTTGACCTCCGATTCTAAATTGTTTCTGTAGTGTGAGTCTTTTGCGGATGAACTACCTCCCTAGCATCCATGGCATGGTTCCTCTCACCTCTCTTCCTCCCCCCTACCCATTCACTGTAGCCCCCATTGCCGCCCTCCCTCCCGGCACTGTTAGGTCACCAGCATGGTAGCCAGTCAGTGTAGTGGGGCTGTTATGTACCCATCTGGCTGAGCCCCCTGACGACATGGGGATCACACTTCTGGTTCGTGAGCTGTCAGCGCCTCATGTATGTCCGGGAATGGTTGCTCATTTTTTTTTTTTTTTTGGTGCATCAGAACTCCTGACAATGACCACCATGCCAGATGGCCCTTGCTGCGGCTGGATGGCACCCATGGGGTGAGCCCCTGATGAGACTTCCCACAATTCCCTTTTTGCCCTTGTACAGTGTGTTCGTGAGGTGTTCTTTATCTAGGGCCCGGGTCACAATGGGATCCCAGAGAATGAACTTACTGACAGGTTGGACAAATTGGCTACCAGCAAGCTCTTGAGATGAGTATTCTGGCACCAGACCTTCGATTGATACTATGTTGTCATGTCATGAGGATTTGGGATACAGACTGGATACTGTGACTTTGCTAAACATGCTAGGGCAATGAAAGAGACCATGAATTTGTGAAGGTTCTGGTGTTAGGAGGCAATGCTGCAGCAGCTGACTCGGTTTTATGGTTTATTCATGAAGGGAGTTTTGATCACTCTCTCTAAGGGAGGGCACCTCTGCTGTTTTGGTCCCCTCTGCCCCAACCATTCAATGGCTGGCTGCACTTGGTGGTCTGCCCCAGCCCTTACCCTACCCAATCTTTTTTTGCTCTTCTTCTCCCTTCTTGCACATTGTGTTTTACTTGGTGTTCTTCCTGTGCTTTTCTCACCCTGTCCACGTCACTTGTCTTTTCTGAGTATTGTTGGGTGGGGTGCTTCTGGTAAGTGATGGGGAGTTTGTTCCCCATTGCACTTTCTGCCTTTGAGGGCCTGTAGTAGGCATTGGTATTTTCTTTCCTTTGGTTTTGCGCACTGGGTTCTTTGGTGTGCAGTTTTGCTGACTTGCCTGTTCCAGGTAGGAAGCATTGAGGACCTTGTAGTTCGGTCCCTTTAATTATTAAACTAACTGACCGAGACATCATCTGTGCCATAGGACAGCCCTTGCAAGACATCGACGGAGATAGGTGGACTGACGGTGCACAGCACATTCCATTTTTGTGGGACAAGGTTATAGAGATGTGAGGCAATTATGTCGAGAGCATTTAATACTGTGAATGTCTGCTAGTGAAGTCTGGTATCATAATAGTTTTGTCACTAATTTTTCTCCAACTCATGTAGTATGTCAAAAAATTTGAGCTCTAAAAGAGTCTTCTGTTGTTTGATCCTTAAATCATTTGACATCCACCATCATTTGAAAGGCAAGTCCTTATGTAAAGCCTTTGTTGTCCAAATTTTTCAAAGCTTTTGATCTGATATGTTAAAACTGTGTGCCATCTCATGCACAGTGACATATTTAAACTTTTAAGTTTATCCATGAGGTTTATTGAACAAGGTTAAGACACTAGACCGACATTTGCAGGGATTCGCCTTGAAGCCTCATCCAGCCATCAAGATTTAGGTTTTCTATGGTTTCCCTAGTTAATTCATAAAACCATTGATAAGCACATGGGTGTTTTCTTTTCCCAGCCTTCTCTTTCCTGAACTTGTTCGACCTCTTTGTCGATGAGATGATAAACCCTAGTCTTCCTCCTTTCCATTACGTAGGCATGGGTAGTGCAAGAGGTATTGTACTTCTCGTGATGGACAGTGATTTGTATTAAGAATTGCAATCTGGAACCTATTTCTGTCTAGTCACAAATTTTCAAAGTATGTTTTGTCATATTCTCATAAAAACCACCATTTTGGGAAGTTGTTACTTATAATTACAAAGGATAAATATAATTCTACATATCATAGTGCCTTTTTTTATCTTGGCACTGTTTTGTATGGAACCACTTTCAATAGTTAGTTAAAGTTGGTGTGAAATAAAATGCGACACAATTTTCCTGTTATAGCTTCAGGCTGGACGTATTTTCTGTTTCAGATTAAAGGACTTGGAACGGCATTGAAAATACTTTTCTCTGGTAAATTTGACAAGAGAAATACCCCTTATGGTGCTAAATATTACAATAATGTCAGATTTCAGTTGGAAAGAGGAGAGATTGTTTCTCTTATCAATGCCTTTGGAAGGTATGTTCAGTAAATTATCCACATCTACAGTATGTCTGTTTTGATTGCTTGGATTCTATTATATTAAGAAAGTATGTTGAGTGTCAAAATGTAAAAAGTATTACAGAAGGAGGAATCTTGTTGCACTTCAGAAGTTGACAAGAGGGAATGACAAGGTTCCGTATGTATCTTAGCCTCAGTATTGGTTATACTTATTAAACTGAATGTTTGTGGAACACATTTGCATGCTGAGCAGTTGCAAAGCTACAATGACAGAAATTATGTAGTACCAGTGAAATCTCAAGGTTTGTTAAGCAGCCTATAAAATGATATTTGACATAGACTTGTATCATTTTTAATAATATAGTTTACATTAATAGCTGTAGGTGTTTAGGGACCATAAGAGTTGTTCTGGCTATGTGCAAGAATATCCATTCTTGAAGATTCATTTATACCAAACATTACTAGACTGTCTTGTTGGATTAACTTTTTTGATGAAATAAATTGTAGTTCATGTTGAAGTGTCTTATCAATTCTGCAGTAATGCAAAATTAGAATTGCATTTTATCACAACCTGAAGAATATACTTCAAACTGAAAGTATAAAGTGGAATCCATGTAAATGGTCATGGAAAACATAATGAAAGTAAATCGCAGCCTGTAATTTTATACTTTCGTTCTGTAAGTAGTGTGCTCTGATTGTTCCCATTAGTTGTCTTGGCAGTTATTGTACTTTGGTGTCTTCTGTTCTGTAGCCAAATAGCCACATTTCCATTGAGTGAAACTCTGGCCAGTTTTATGGTACTGATCAAGAAAATTCTGCACTTTATGGTGCAGTATTTTGTAAAGTGACTTAAGTAGACTTTCATTGGAGGAAGAAGGTAAAGTTCAGTGTTACATCAGTATAGGAATCCTTAGAGATTGGTAACTAATTCATTTGGGAAGGTAGCAAGGAGCTATCAGCTGTGGCATCATTGAAGGACCTGTTGCATTTACCCAGTTGATACAAAGTATCTGCAAAAAATCTAAATTAGGATGAACAACTAGATACTTGAACTTAACTCGTACAGTGTGTGCATGCTGTACCATAACTACTGTAGTTCTTTATAATGTTAAGGTTCTGCTCTCCAAAATAATAATGTATGGTGTAAAAGCCACTAGCAATTCAAATTGTATCTCCAGCCTCCTCGGAGACCTACTCAAATTGGATCGGATTATTTAAATTTTTACTGGTCAATAAGCCAGTGATCTAAATTGTACTACATTATTGTATTCTAAAACATTTTTTTTCTCAGAAATCCATCACAAGTGACTGTACAATGTTATATCCATGGTTAAGACTTACCACATGTAAGGTTGTTCCCACAACTACTTTTCATACAGCATTTATTTAATTGAAAGATTGTGTTATTTGATATCATAAAAATAGTACGCAATTGTTGACTGTGTTGCAATATGGTGCAACAGAAAAGTGAGTGGAGCCTTCATATGCACTCGGATCCCTCATACTGTATTCTCATGGCCCCTATGCAAGACATATGATGGAGGCAACAGAATTGCTCCACAGTCTTCCTTGAATATTATTATTTCCCTAAATTTAGCAAACATAATATAGCAAGAACCAGTTCTTTCTCTCTTTTTTTGAAACATTCCCATTTAAATTCACTGAGCTTCACTATAGTGCTTCTGTATGGACTATACCAACCTGTTATAGTCCACTATTATCAGTAGACATAGGAGTACTACTAGGCAGCAAGTTCTGCAGTGCTATGGAGAGTGGAGGGAAATACTGTGTGATCTTGACAGCTTTTCTTGCACAGAACAGGGCTGTGGCAAATAGCAAAGAAATCATCTGAAAAAAAGTCAGTTCTAAAAGGTATGACAATCAAAAAGTGATAACATGGGAATGAAAAAACAGTTAGTAGATTTTATGAAGAAATAAAACATCAAAATTTGAACACAGAATGTGAGTTGTGTGAAGGAAATGTTATTCCTCGAACTTTACACTGTAAGTAAATGTTAGTTGGTCAGTGTGTGAGGAGTGTTGTTCAGTGAAAGTGTGTTACTGTGCACCTGTCAGAATCTGTCCCCCAAGAATACCTGAGTGTACATTGCTCCTCCCCCTCCTCTCTCTCTCTCTCTCTCTCTCTCTCTGAAAATGTTTTTGTTCTCAGTCTGCCTGCAGTCACATTGCTGATGGAACATTCTTTAAGTCATTGAAATATAGCTTTAATCAGGAGAACTTACTTCACTTGTAGCAGCTATTCTATACGCACGACCAGGCTTGATGTATCAAATTTCATTTTCAAGTGCATCTGTACAAATCAACACCATCTTCCATATCATCACGATATGATTCAGCCACATGTTCATGACATCCAGGCCTTAAGTACATGCTAATGATGTGAAGACTTCAGCACATTTTAACACTGGGATGTATGTGTACAATTTGAGTGGCAGTATGCTAATTCTGTATTGGTACTCCTATGGTATGCATGCATATTTTCTTTTTACTTTGGCAATATTTATTTACGGCTTGGATATTATGAACACCAGACCAAGCCACATTGTGATGTCAAGAAAGATGTTAATTATTTCTAGAGGTGTACTAGAAAATGAAAGTTGATATTTTGAAAGCAGTGGAATTAAAAAAGGGAGCAAATAAAGTAGCTCTTACAAGAAAACTAAGTGATTCATTAAAGGCTTAGGAGCTGTAGCTTCTGCACCCTGTTGTCAGTGATCTGGAAAAAAACTAAGCCAAACGTAACTTGCCATGCACTGTTACACAAGATATAAGTGGAGTCTTGTGATACTAATAAACACATGCAAGCAAACTCAGGGTATACACTGCTTGTTATCATTGCAAGAGCCTCAGGTACTGCCTCATAATGTTCCAGCATACATTCTCAACTTCACATTCAGGCAACCTGAAGAAAAACTAACTACAAAATGCTTAACATGTTACCCAAAGTTCATGCTTGATGCTGTCCTGGAGCTAACTGAAAACAAAATGCAATCGAAGTTTGAAATTCTGTTTGCTCATTTGATAGAGTAATGTCAGATTAGTTTGGCATGATATTTGATGCAAGGATACTTGTTTACAACATTATAAAAGCATGAACAACAATCACTGGAGTACTGATCTCATGTTGTCAACCGACCAACTTCCTTGTTACAGAATGTGCCTCGGCATTGTGTCAATTGATTCATTCCTTCCCAAGCAATGTTTTCCCGGTAATGTGATACTAATCAAGGCCATTTCATTTCCACTGTTTACACTTAAAATAAGAGCTATGGAATAGCTATTTTCAGCACATAGAAAAAGTTCCCATTTGGCTAAAATTCTTGGGAGCTTTGCTCTTTTATTACATTGTCATAAGTTATTTCATAATGCATACTTCACACACCAGTCTCGGAAACTGACATACAGCCAGGAGAACGGTGTGCTGACCACATGCCCCTCCATATCCGCATCCAGTGATGCCTATAGGATGAGGATGACACGGCGGCCGGTCGGTACCATTGGGCCTTCATGGCCTGTTTGGAAGGAGTTTAGTTTAGTTTTAGTTTTATACTTCACACATATATGGAAAAATACCAGTGGTGGTAGTGGTGAACAAGCAGTGCAGAATAATCACAAAATGTGAGCAAACCCAGGCTGTACATAGCATTGCCTGGAGGTCTTGACAGCTTTAAATAGCAGCTTGATGTTATTGGAAAGAAATAAAACTAATGTCAAGTATTATTGTGAGTATTAGTGATAAAAGCTGTAGAGACTAGGGATGGGCAATATTTAACTCAATTATTAAAATAACTTTGTTATGAGTCATACGTATCAAGCAAATAATGAGTTCTGTGCTAGACCCTTTTTAATTGTTTATAGGGTAAGTTCCGCAAACAGAAGGGTGTATTTTCACCATTCACCTAGATTTTGGATAGCAAGGAGAAAATTATTTAGTTGCACACAAACAGTTTTGTGTGGTGTGTGTGTGGTGTGTGTGTGTGTGTGTGTGTGTGTGTGTGTGTGTGTGTGTGTGTGTGTTACTTGCGCACCTGCAGTGTCTTAATTCCTTCTGAATGTTTCCTCACAGGCATTTCATTCAACAATTGTGACTCATTAATAACTCCATGTGTGTACTGTGTCACTCATAGCTGGAATGTATGTGTTTGTTCAGTAGCTGTTAACAGGGCAGACTGCCTTAACATACAGTATTTATAGCTTCAAGTGTGTTCTTGACTGCAGTTCAGTACTCATGTATTATACAAATGTGTCATAGTATTGGAAAGTGAAGTATAGGAATTTTACATTCAATTTTGTGTGTAGTTGTGTATGGTTTCCAGTAATGAATAAAAGAGAGAAATACCCTTATTTTTGGCGATTTTTTTCAATTGGAGATAAAATTAACTAAATTTCTCTTGATTGTACATGCTAGCAACATCAGTGACTTGCAAGAGGATTTTTTTGAAAACAGGCATGTAATAAATGAAAGTTGCGCCCTCTGAAGCCAAATGCATCAAAGGGCATCAGGGTCATCCATGACCATATTTTTTGTAAGTGGTCAGCCAGCTACATGTTCTTGTGTAATTATTTTAGTTTTCCTCTAGTGTTACTTGCAGTTTAGTTGTGTACGTAATGCTCTGGCTGAAAATCTGGATTATTTGGGAGTAAATGAGATGACTGTCCGAAAGGCAGAGAAGCACTATTCATTCATAGGTACGCAAATAAAAGGTATGGAGCATAGCTAGCTTCCGGAATGCACTTCCTTTTTCTAGCTGTAAGAAAAACATGCATGTGCGTGTGTGCCTGTCTCCCT
The DNA here is from genome assembly GCF_023897955.1 of Schistocerca gregaria. Lineage (NCBI taxonomy): Eukaryota > Metazoa > Arthropoda > Insecta > Orthoptera > Acrididae > Schistocerca > Schistocerca gregaria. The sequence goes on along the minus strand of NC_064931.1, from coordinate 519,525,295 downwards.
ACATTGTGCTCAGTTGACTGCCAGCTCTTTACATGTGTGAATGAGTGAGTGTTTGTGTGCCTGTTTTTTCTATAGCTAGAAAAAGAGAGTGCATTAAAAAAAAAACCAGCCAAGATCTGTATCTTTTGTTTGTGTGCCTATCAACAACACAATGCTTCTGTCTTTCATTGCATTTCAATTAAGAAGTTTTATGACATCTGACCCTATTAATGTTATCTTGAAGGCTGTGAGACTGCGTGATTCTATTGTTGATAGTGGATGAGGTTGGGAGAGACGGGGTACAATTGTGTAATACTTACTCTTCCTTCTTTTATAAAATTTTAGACATTTTAACCCCATTTGTTTCTTCTAATTTTTGTAATGGGAACTGATAACCTGGTTGTTGAGTGTCCATGAAGCACACACAGCAAGTGTTGTAAAGATTTTGTTTTTAAATATGAACTCTTATTTGTTGAAGGAAGCATGAATACACTGTTCTTGGATAAATGATTTCCTTTACCGCATAAAATACCTATGAGACCTTCCTACACTAATGTGATTTCAGGTTTTTGTGTTCTACATGACCTATCCATCAAATAATTAATAGGTTTCTGGTTCAGACTGCAATGATGCAATCTATTATTTGTAATTAATAGTGTAGCCCATTTCTAGTAGAGTCCAATAAATTTCTGCTGCAAAAGTGATTTTATTTAATCCCAGTAGAGTCATGAGGCCGTGAGGAATACAGCTGGTGGTGTGGGAGAAGTGATACTTTGACACATGGAAGGAAATACACATTTAAGGTGGAGACTGTAATGAATCTAGGTGACAGCTACTATACCTCAACAAAGTATTAATCCAGTAGTTCTATTTTGATTCTACAAGATTAAATTTAAAAGCATTTTCTGTTTTCCAGTGCCATGTGCAGTATGTAGTGTTTTGACTGGGACACAATTGAAAGTTAAAGTGCAAAGTTATGTTTTCAGTGAGCCGTTGATTGCTGATGTGTGCCTACCTTACAGCTTTACATATGTTACCAGTGCAAAAATATTGAATCTTGTATGGGTAGTGTTAAACTTTTAATAAATACCCCATGTACTGAACCATGTAAACCTGCCAACTGTCAATTTGCTGATATCGAACCAGGAAATCAATATTGCTCTTTAATTCATAATGACCAGTTAATACAACATGATTGCTAAGCAGTAATACAAGCAATTATCTTACTTTCTCAGGCAGACCAAGAGCAACGGGCAGTGTCTAATATTGACTGTATCAGTTGCATTTGAATTGCCTTCCCACAGATGGGTCATGTCTGTTGTGAGCATCTGTGTGGGCCCTGGCCATTGGAGCATCTCTTCCTCTTCTGTGCTGCCGTTATATTATATGACCCATTTTTCGACTTCAGGTCTATTAAATGATTCCACTCAGTGGTGACCTTGCCATTCTGGAAGTTCATAATTCTGGTCTCTCCTTTTCTTACCACCTAATTTTTCACCTACTTTTGTGAGATTAAGTGTTGCCACTGCTGCCAGGTCTAATTTTACCATTTCTGAATTTTCTAGTCAATGACCCATGTGGGGAAGGTCACTTAATGTCGTGTGTGTCCCACCCATTGTGCAACTCCATCTTGAGCACCTTTAGCGCGAGTGGTTACAGCAATATGCCTAAAACTTCACATGGTAGCCACTCCATTGTGAAAGGGGGGATGGTGTGGATTATCAGGTACCTGCATGGTAACTGAAATAGATTCAACTTTTGCATGCTAGTGGCTGAAAAACACTCAGCAGTCTCATCAAAAGTAAAGGATGGTTCTAATATAGAACAATATAACTCTGACTTTTCTCTCACAGTGTAGCCAAGGAAGATAGTCAACTCAAGAGACAACCTAGAGATATACTCCCACAGTATATGATTTGATCTGGGACCAACAGAGAGCACTTTCTGAAAACTGTTAATTCTTCGTGGTTTCAGTCAATAAAATGAAAAAGAGCTTCATCTCGATGTGTCCACCCAGCTGATCATGGGCATTGCTCTCCTGTGATGAGGTCAAGAATATTCCTGTTATTATTACACTCAATGACCACCTAACTGTTGTTTGGGGCATTAAATTTAGCTGCCACTAGATACTGCAGACATACAAAAAACTGTGCTGCAGTAACATAGAATGACGTCTGTCCATTTTGTCTGCGATGTACAGCAGGAAGCGAACAATAATAGTCAATACCATTGCTTTCATCTTGGCCTATTAGGGTGCCACTTTTTTTGAACTTGTTAAAAGAATGACACACAACTATGTGAAAGCATATCTACATCTACATCCATACTCCGCAAGCCTCCTGATGGTGTGTGGCGGAGGTTACCCTGAGTACCTCTATCGGTTTTCCCATCTATTCCAGTCTCGTATTGTTCGTGGAAAGGAGGATTGTCGGTATGCTTCTGTGTGGGCTCTAATCTCTCTGATTTTATCCTTATGGTCTCTTCGCGAGATATACGTAGGAGGGAGCAATATACTGCTTGACGCTTCGGTGAAGGTATGTTCTCGAAACTTGAACAAAAGCCCGAACCGAGCTACTGAGCGTCTCTCCTGCAGAGTCTTCCACTGGAGTTTATCTATCATCTCTGTAACACTTTCGCGATTACTAAATGATCCTGTAACGAAGCGCGCTGCTCTCCGTTGGATCTTCTCTCTCTCTTCTATCAACCCTATCTGGTGCAGTATTCAAGCAGTGGGCGAACAAGCGTACTGTAACCTACTTCCTTTGTTTTTGGATTGCATTTGCTTAGGATTCTTCTAATGAATCTGTGTGGCATCTGCTTTACCGACGATGGAATTAACTGCTTCCAGTTGCTGACCTGCTATTTTGTAGCTAAATGATAAGGGATCTATCTTTCTATGTATTTGCAGCACATTACACTTGTCTGCATTGAGATTCAATTGCCATTCCGTGCACCATGTGTCAATTTGCTGCAGATCCTCCTGCATTTCAGTACAACTTTCCATTGTTACAACCTCTCGATACACCACAGCATCATCTGCAAAAAGCCACGAGGTCATTTATGTATATTGTGAATAGCAACGGTCCTATACACTCCCCTGCGGCACACCTGAAGTCACTCTTATTTCAGAAGAATTCTCTCCATTGAGAATGACATGCTGTGTTCTGTTATCTAGGAACTCGTCAATCCAATCACACAATTGGTCTGATAGTCCATATGCTCTTACTTTGTTCATTAAACGACTGTGGGGAACTGTATCGAACGCCTTGTGGAAGTCAAGAAACACGGCATCAACCTGGGAAACCGTGTCTGTGGCCATCTGAGTCTCGTGGACGAATAGCGCGAGCTGGGTTTCACATGACCGTCTTTTTCGAAACCCATGCTGATTCCTAAAGATTAGATTTCTAGTCTCCAGAGAAGTCATTATACTCTAACATAATACGTGTTCCAAAATTCTACAACTGATCGACGTTAGAGATATAGGTCTATAGTTCTGCGCATCTGTTCGATGTCCCTTCTTGAAAACGGGGATGACCTGTGCCTTTTTACAATCTTTTGGAACGCTATGCTCTTCTAGAGACCTACGGTACACCGCTGCAAGAAGGGGGGCAAGTTCCTTCGCGTACTCTGTGTAAAATCGAACTGGTATCCCATCAGGACCAGCGGCCATTCATCTTTTGAGCGATTTTAATTGTTTCTCTATCCCTCTGTCGTCTATTTCGATATCTACCATTTTGTCAACTGTGCGACAATCTAGAGAAGGAAGTACAGTGCAGTCTTCCTCTGTGAAACAGCTTTGGAAGAAGATAATTAGTATTTTGGCCTTTAGTCTGTCATCTTCTGTTTCAGTACCATTTTGGTCACAGAGTGTCTGGACATTTTGTTTTGATCCACCGACCGCTTTGACATAGGACCAAAATTTCTTTGGATTTTCTGCCAAGTCAGTACATAGAACTTTACTTTCGAATTCATTGAATGCCTATCGCATAGCCCTCCTCACACTACATTTCGCTTCACGTAATTTTTGTTTGTCTGCAAGGCTTTGGCTATGTTTATGTTTGCTGTGAATTTTTCTTTGCTTCCGCGGCAGTTTTCTAACTCGGTTGTTGTACCACGGTGGCTCTTTTCCATCTCTTATGATCTTGCTTGGCACATACTCATCTAACGCATATTGTACGATGGTTTTGAACTTTGTCCACTGATCCTCAACACTATCTGTACTTGAGACAAGACTTTTATGTTGAGCCATCAGGTACTCTGTAATCTGCTTTTTGTCACTTTTGTTAAAGAGAAAAATCTTCCTACCTTTTTTAATATTTCTATTTATGGCTGAAATCATCGATGCAGTAACCGCTTTATGATCGCTGATTCCCTGTTCTGCATTAACTGATTCAAATAGTTCGGGTCACTTCCTTTGTCCATCTGTGATCTGTTTTGGAAACGTATCTTCATACTGGTGCATGTGAACATCCTCTACAATGAATCACCAACCTGCATCAACTGTGGGGAGCATCATTCCCTGAGATGACTGATTTTAGCTGTTTTTATTATAATGTAAGATAAAGGTAATACATTACTTTTGGTTATCTGACTTGCCATAAGGCCAAGAATCAACATGTTTACATTTTGAGATGAGTATTAATTTTGCTACAACACTGAACATCTCATTTGGAACAGAGGTGACTACATCCTCATGCCACATAACATCCAGCCCTGGTGGCCACCTGCATATGCTAATTCACATGGGGGACAGGAATGTCCCTCCCTGTGTTCCCTCTACACCTGCATTAGGAATTTCAGTTTTCAGTTTGCCACCCCAACCAGAAGTGTGTCCCACGGGAGCTACCCTCCTCTGGTCTCTCACAAACCGCTGTCTTATGGCCAGACAAAAGCTTGGAGCTGAAGTGGACACAGTCTACAAAGTGAGCCTGTTGTCCTTCATCTCATATTCCTGCCTCGGCACCTCTCAACTAGAGATAATATATTAGGAGAAAAAGGATGAAAAGTGAAAGAAAGGTTAGGTTAGGGTAGATATGATAGCTTTATGGACACTGGAGTCACTACTCCTCCTCCCCCCTGTCCCCTCAAAAAAGAACCATTAAGCTATATGTGAAGGGGTGTGCCAGTAGTGGTGCAAGTAGAATCTGAAACTTGTCCCCCTTGTTGTTTCCATAACCTCTGGGTACATCCACAGATAGCAACCAGTGGAACTCCTATCACTAATTTAGCCCTCCCAGTGGTCTCTGGTGACTATCATTTTAGCCAGCAGTTTGCACTGACCTTCAGCAAAGCTATTTTACTATATCTCTGCAAAACACACACATACCTTACCATATACAGATACTGAGTCGTTTTACAGTATCGAGCGTTGGGCCAAGGGTGTGTATTGATACAAAGACCATCTACAGTGGAAAACTATGGCTCAGTAATCCATTGGAGGCTACAGCTGTACACATAGACTCTTATCTTGTGTTAAGAGTATCTCTTTGTGGATAGGTAGGTGACATATCAAGAGAGAACTGTGCTGATTTCTCAGCCATACCTGCATCTTTCATCATATTAGGTGACTTCAATGCCCATAACCCTTTATGAGACCTCAGCCTGAGATAATCTAATGGAACAAATGTTCTCAAATCATAATCTGCGTCTACTGAACAACGGTGCCATAACTCACTCTAGAGTAGTTCCTGAAATATTTTTGACTGTAGATGTCACATCATAGTCTTCTCCTATCCATCCACATCAGTGCATGACAGTCGATGTCCAGATTGTCTTGCCTGTAACACCCACACCTGATTAGATGCCAAACTCGATGAACCCTCAAGATAAGCTCCTTTAACTGGGGCCGATATCCATAAAATATGGGTGTGATTGGCCTACCTGAAAGTCTGCTGCCCCTAGATTTATGGGTTCACTTCTTAAATGTATCTCTTCCTTCCTGTGTGAATCTCATGATTTTTAAGCTAGTGACATAGAATTTTTGAAATATGATTTGCAGACAACTCTCGGGATGACATGAATTATATTCAAGAAGAACTTTCATAGAGTTCAGGCAAATTACATTTACAGGAAAATAGATGATATTCTGCTGAAAGCACTTTTAGTACATAATGCCAAAGTGGTTTAATTTCCAAATATGACTTTGTGCAGTAGAATCAGCTTTGTAAGGTTGACACTAAATCACTTAAACGGCAAGCAGTGATATTATTCCACTGGGCATTGTGCATGAAAGACCAAGGTTGACAGAAATCAGTGAGGAAAACTAGATGACCACTGATCATAAGCCAAATACTGCTGTATTACCAGAGTAATCCGGACAGGGCAGTGCAAATTTTAGATACTTAAAAACTATATAATTAGTATTGTATATAATTAGTATATAGTTATTTATTAGTATATAATTAGTATTGTACTGAATGCAAAGTCACACTGTGTGAACTGCAGTGCTTCAATATTTACCTACAAAGCAGAAACTTTCCATAAAAACTCCTCAAAGATGATTACAGTACATAAGGCAAGCTTTATGCTTAATTTTTATATATTTTGTGTCAAAGAACCATGATGTTTTCTCAAATTCTGTGCATGTGCAGTTGACCAATTTTTCCTCTCCTGAAACCAATGTTAGAAAAGATATTGCTTTATACATGTCAATTCAAGACCAGGGTATCTCGCCACTTTATATAAGAAAGTCAAGTGTTTCCATTAATTCAAGTATTATTAATAGGCTACAAAAATTTTAATGGTTTATGAGCTGAAAATGTGGTAAAAAAAGGCAGGTCTATCAGCATGGGTTTCCATGTTATTGCTAGCCAGGTTTCAGTGTATATGTGACTGTAGGCTTTCCCGGCGTAAACTATTGAAGGTTTCTCAGGTCTCTAGCCGGGTGGTAGTGTTGATATCTCGCAATGTTTTGGGAAGTGCCATACTACCCATCTTCTGGCGAAGTGTCGAGATTCGGATTCGCTGAGAGCGGGCTATTCATATGCACGGTCGCCCCTCCCCTCCACTAGACCTAGGGTGGCTGCGGTGGACCAGCAGCATGTGCACAGGGGTGGATATGGTGGCCGCGTTCGATTCTGTCTGCGTCCGCAGCGGAGGACATCGATGGGTGTGCTCCCAACGGATTGCCGTTATCGCAGGGTTTCATGCTGCGCTGAGTTGGTATCCGTCATTGCTGTTGACCAGTGGGGACATGCAACTACAAAGGGAGGACCTATTCATGAGCTTCGACGTGGCGTCGCTTTTCACGAAAGTGCCCCTTCAAGACTTCTTGGCACTTTTAGCCCAGCACTTTGAACCACAAACAGTCAGCCCCTTTGTACACACACTAACAACCACCTACTTTCAGTGCAACGGGGAATTCTTTGAGCAGATCAAATGTGTGCCCATGGACTCCCCGTTGGCTCCTGTGATTGCAAAACTATATGGAACATTTCGAGGAGGTGGCCCTTCAAACTGCCAGACAGAAACCAAAGCACTTGTTCTTCTATGTCGACGACACTTTTGTCGTATGGGGACTACACCTTCATGCAACAAGCTGCCACGATCCACCACGAAGATAAACAGTACTGATCACTCTGGTACGTAGGGCGTGCGCTGTCTGTGACAAAGACAGCCTACCATCTGAGCTGCAACAGCTGAGGGAAGTCTTCCAACAAAATGGCTACAGTGAAACACAGATCAACAGAGTGCTTAAAAGGAAGAAGGATGGTGGTGATGATGATGAAGAGGAAGAAGAAGACAAACGACTCGCATTCCTTCCATACATGGGTCTGCTCTCGGCCAAAATTGCATGACTTCTGGGCAAATAAAATATCAAAACCGTTCTCCGACCACGGCCGAAGACAAGGGAGCTGCTAGGTTCTGCCAAAGACACGCTGAACCTTAACACTCCAGGAGTATACAGCATCCCATGCGAATGCAGAAAACAATACATTGGGCAAACACAGTGCTGTATATTGAAACACTGCGAAGAACATATCAGATGTGTGCGACTAGGTCACACAAAAAAATCAGCCATAGCAGAACACAGCATAAATGAAGAACACACCTTCAACTTCGAAAACACGAAGGCACTGTGCTGAGCATCTGGCAAAGGATCCATAGAAATATGGATTCACGACAATCTGGTCAACAGAGATGAGGGATACTAACTCAGTTCAGCATGGAACACTGCGATAGCGGCAATCTGTTGGGAGCACATCCGTCAACGTCCTTCACCGCAGATGCAGACAGAATGCTTACAACAAGAACCGAATGCGGCCGCCAGGGGTGACTGCCATCTGCAGTACCGCGCACACGCCGCTGGTCCACCACAGCCACCTTAGGTCTAATTGGGGGGGTGACCACGCGTATAAATAGTCTGCTCTTCGCGAATCTTGACATTTCGCCAGAAGATGGGTAGTATGACACTTCCCGAAACGTCGTGAGATATCAACGCTACTACCCGGCTGGAGACCTGAGAAACCTTCATCAAAGGTTTCAGTGTGTTAACACTGCACACTGCATTAATCTTCAGCCTTACCCCACATGTGAAAATGGATGTTACTTTACACGACAACCAGTCAGGAGTGCCTTTTCTACAGGACTCCTACCCTCTCCTCCACCCAGTGGAACCAAGAAAATGCTACAGCCACTAAAGAGTGTAGATTTGTGCTCTGATGGTATAAATGCCACCTGTTGTTGGTTAACCTAATGACCTTAAAAATGCTTTTGCCCCAATCTGTTACATTATCAAAATAACACTGACTATACGTAGCTACCTTAGGGACCAACACCTGTTCTCCACAGGTGTGTACCAAGGTACATAGCACCAGTTGATGACCAATATGCATGGCATCTACCTGGATGGTGCTACACACACTGACCTGTTACCTTTAGCTAAACACTTGCAGTGTACTTCAGCAGAATCTCAACTACCCTTCCACTTTCCAACTCCATAAAAGGTGGCTGGCATATACTGACCTGATTTTTATAGGAGACCACTTGATACTATGCAACTTTCCTTTCAAGTACTGGAAACTTATCAGCATTCTGATGCTGACTTGGCACCATGCCTTGTGATTGTAATCACAATCAAATGTTACAGCATGTATCTAAAGAAGTCAGAGACCATTTTCTTTCAATCTATAATAGTTTAGCTCAAAGGAGATGTAACAAATGAGACTAAGGAAAGTACTGGTGTCCCAGTATTGAAACTGGGTATGAGATAGGGAGTTATAGACCAATCAGCCCCACAAAAATACTGTTCACATTTCTGGAATGAATGCTAATATAATGGGTGTGCTGAAGGCACCCGATGTAGATTTACACATGGCCAGTATACCAGTGGACGTTTAGTTCACTGAATGTGTTCCATAATCACAGCTTTCACTTGTTGCCAAAAATAGATCACCGTCTTCTCTGATCTCTGATATACGAAAAGTCAGACAGCTCACGGTACCACTCTATCCCCACTACACTGCCTGAGTAGTGTTGCAGAGGCTCCCCTGCCAATGTTTATTTGGGATATCTTATCCTACCAGACATTTCAGATTCGAGTTGATGTTTCCCACACTACTACTCATGCACTACAGGGCTCTGTGCTGTATGTGCCCTCCTTTTTCTGATAGTGATCAATGTTCTTGCTGGGTTATAGGACCGTCAGTCTCACCCTTCTTGTTTGTTGAAGACTTCTTCATTTACTGTTGCTCTTGAACCAAGAGTACTGTGGGATGTCACAATAAAAACACAATCCTTGACTCTCGCTCATGGCTTACAGTTTCTTGCTGCCAGAACATGTACACTGTCTAGTCACATTAATGTGGCCGTTTGTCGAAAGCCTGAATGACCACCTTTTGCAGTCTGGACCATTGTGAGATGTGCAGGAAGAGATTTGGTAAGATACTGGTAGGTACTGACAGGACTGTGGAGTCATGCTGACTCCAGTGCTGTGGCCAGATGCTCTAGGTTTCTCAGTTAAGACTCTGTGGCACTAACAGCTTGATTGAGTTGGTCCCACAGATTCTCAGTTTGTTTTAAATCCAGGAGTGTGGTGACCAGGGGAGTATGGTAAACTCATCCTGGTTCCCTTCGAACCATGCACTGACACTGCAAGATGTGTGACAAGTTGCATTGTCCTGCTGGTAGATGCCATTGTGCCAAGGAAAGACAAACTGAATGTGTGTGTGTGTGGGGGCGGGGGGGGGGGGGGGGGGGGGGGAGACGACATGGTGCCTTAATGATAGATGCAAACTTGTGTTGATCTGTTTTGCCTTCCAGAATGATGAGGTAACCCCTGGCCTGGACCCTTTAAATGAGTTTTGGAGAGTTTTTGCTTTCAGATGTTTCAGGCTGTTCACACCAATGGCCATCTGTCCGCTGGAGCATAAAGCATGATTCATCTGAATAGACCATGTGTTGCCATGCAGGAGATGTCTGGTTGTGGCAAATTCCAGCCTGTGTCACTGATGAATAGCAGTCAGCATGAGTGCATAAACCAGGCTTCTGCTGCAGAGGCCCATACGCAGCAACGTTCACTGAACGGTCATTGAAGAGACAGTGTTGGTAGCCTCTTGGTTCATGTGGATGGTCAGTTGCTCAACAGTTGCATGTCTGTTCTCCCATACACATCTCTGCAGCTGTCTTTCATCCCTTTTATCTGTGGCCCAAGGTGCAGGGCAGTTGTCTCGGCATCAGTTTTGGATAGTGCCATTTTGCAATGCAACAGCATACTTTAATCATGGTGGCACATGAACAGTTTATGAACATAGCCATTTCAGAAATGCTTCCACTCTTGGCATGAAAGCCAGTGATCGTGCCCTTTTGGGCATCAGATAAATCGCTCATTGCTCCGTTTCCACATTATGACAATGGCTGCACTGTTTATGGGTCCCCACAACCAGCTTTATACCCTCCACGGCTAGTGCTGCATCCTATCATCTGTGAGTGGTTATTGCACATTGATGCTGAGCGTCGGCAGTGGTCACATTTAATGTATTGGACCATGTATAAGGCATTTTTCCCAGTGTAAAATAGTTTGCCTGCATCCAGAACTTAACTTCCCTCATGTCTTGTCCAATGGTGTAGTCGTCTCACTTTATTGGACTCGTATTTGATACCCAGTTGTCGTGGATTCCCCATATTCACCAGCTGAATATTGTGCTGGTTAAAACATGACACTATGCACTGCCTTGGCTGCATCTCCTTGGGTGCAGACCACTCCACCCTTTTGAGGCTTCACACAGCCTTTGTTTTATCTCGTCCAGGTTATGGGAGCCTGACTCACAAATTTGCAGCTTGTTGGCACTGGCTGCTGGAAATGACACACCAATATGGGATCAGAGTTGCAGTTGGTGCCTTTTTTGGAGAAGCATTGTGGACAGCCTCCTGGCAGAGGAAAGGGTTTGTTCCTACAGCTTATATGTCTTAAGTTGCTACTCTGTTATGCAATCCAGGTCTGCAGCTTCGCTGAACATTTTGATCACCCCATCCTTTTTCTTGGCTGGGGCATTAGACTGCTATAAAAGAGGCCCTGTTCTGGAGTTCCAATAGTGGTTTGCGTACAGTCCCTCTGCTTAAACTGCTGCCTTTCCCCACTCCATAGTAAATGACACAAACTCTGTTTTTCAGCATTTGTTCCTTTCAGTCCTTGGTGGATATCCCAGTTTAAAGACTGTTTACACTGACTGCTTAATGGTTAAATATTGAACCAGTTATGCATACACACATACCAGAGGCATGAAGTAGATCCTCTACTGGCAATGTCTTACTGGTAGAACTGATGGCCATTACCTAATTACCTATTAGGATCTATATCTGCAATACTTGATACTTAGTGGCTGTGAACCTTGTTTCACCTTTTATCTGTGAATGAAATTAGTATATCCTTGGCCACTATGGTTTTGTTGTCCACTGGATTGATGCCTGCTATTTCTACTGCATAATCAACTTTGGGGAGGAGCTGGTACGGGTTAGGGATTTGTAAGCTGAGGATATTTGTCTGGTTCCCATTTCTCATATGTTTGCCATTGTAAAATGTCATAAAACATCAAGTGGGAGAACTAAATTAATTTCCAAAGGAGTGTATGTGTGCTCTATTTGGAATTAATATGTTACTGTTATAAATTACATTTACAGAATGTAATGCCGTTAAAAAAATGGAATGACCTTGAGCTGTTTTACAGTACTATTGATGGACCAAGTTTCTTTTATAAATTTCATCACTTAAAATTTCTATTAGGTCTCCAGTGTACTATTCAGAACCCTTGAAATTTCAGTGGGGTATGTTATGTCCTCAGGAAATATTAAAAACCATTATTTGTTACCAAAATAAAAAATATAAAAAGGAACAAAAACCCCATTAATGTGATTTTCCCAAGTGATAGCCCATGCTTTGAGGATTAGTTTGGAAAAAAATAGGGATTGTTCACTTCCCTCAGTGTTATGTTCAATGTAATGGTTAACCATTTTTTTTTTTTTTTTTGCAAAATAAAATACAAAGATGTAAGTAAACATTTTTCCTGTCTTTGTGATTTTATTTAAAAGTTAGAGAGAGGTGTTTGTTTTGTTTTCCTAGAATCCTTATATCGTAGAATATACAACCTCAAAATTTCAAACTGTATGGGTGACAAATAAAATGTGGTACCTTCAGCAAATGTCATTATGTACCATCACAATGTTAAAAACAACAAAACTTCCTATCTTTGAAGTGACATAAAGTGGAAGCAGTGATAAAAGGCTGAAATTTGTTGGGGTTCTCCCTAAGAACAAAACATAAGCCAATTTACATCGAAATCTGAGTAGTAGTAGAGGGGTTTTGGGCGCACGTCGAAATGGTGGGTGAGACATCCTGGATAACTTGACATAGAACTGAGCTCTTATTACCTCATCAATGCAGTATATTCAGTTAATTACAGGAGACATACATAATTTTATTTTACATAACTATTCATATATTATTAATGAAAGACCATACATGTGTAAGATCAATGCAGACAGTTTTTATCAATACATCTTTGTAATTTTGTATTAATATACTGTTATATCTAACACATTGTTATGGAATTTACAGATTATCGACAAGCATATATGAGCTGGGACACTTCCGCAGTATGATGAGCCGTCATGCTGGGAAGGATTTTGCTTAAAAAAGTCTACAACTGAAGGACTTCTGAGGAGGGCAAAACATCACAATGTTGTGCAGACAGTGTTATTTATTTTTAGTGTTAAATGTAATTTAAGTAAATGGTGTATTTTTCCTTTCCTAGCTTGTTCCTAAAACATGGTCTCACAAGTGATGGAGCCCTCGGGTGTCATCAGTGACTCTGTGAAATCCTACTTGTCAATCAGTTCTGCCATCAGTCATGCATGTCCGAATTTTGACAGCTTCCATACAAGACTGCTCTGCTGACCTTATCAGTGATTGAAAATTAAACCTTAATCCTCCTTCATTACTTCCATACAAATATACCTCTCCTACATATCATTCACAACTTCTTGCTGTAGTGATAAACTGGTTTCTGGATTATATGTCATGATGCCAGTATTCATCCAATATTTTTGTCACTCTTTCTTTTGATCTGTACTTTGGCTGACTACTGTTTAATATGTGCACTAATCACGGAAATTGTGTTTGTGTGATTGGTAGATGATGACTGGAAGTTCAGATTGTGTCAATGAAGTGTACACTGCTCACAAATCTGTTTTTGTGTGGGTATGTGTTAGTCCACCACCCAGTTAATCCTAAACCAATTGAAAATCTTAAGCTAATACTGTGCAGTACTGCTGACTAACTTGTTTCTCACTGGGTGGCACTGGTGACTGAAGTTGACAGGCTTCTCTTACAAAACATTTCATGGTCTTCTTTGTGAGTTTGTCTAAAGACACTGTACACCAAACTATGGAAGTATAACAACTTGAGAGAGTAGCAGTGTCATGTATCAGCTTTTTTGTACCATAATTTATGTTTACTGTGGCTAACAAAATCTCCCTGTGAAAGCTAATCACAATTGCTAAACAATTTTCTGCACCAAAGGTGGACCATATGTTGGTTGGATGTTCTGCACAGTCCAACACCAGGTGCTTCAGCATTTGCCTTACCATTGCTTCAGAGTCTTTCTTTCTGACAATTTGTTTCAAATGTGCAGGAAAATAATTTACTACTTAACCTATTTTTCCATAATCCACCTGGCATGAACAATGAATAGAGGGAAATGAGCATTTATTTGCTGTATTTACTTACATAGGAACATAAGAATATCTCCATCAGTTTTATTTAAATTACTTAGCAACAGAAGAATATCAGTTTTATTAAAATTACATAGTAACGGAAGAATATCAGTTATATGTTCCTTTCATGAAAGTAACTCATGTAAGTTATGTAATACACTGTACTGAAAGCAAATGATAGTCAGATAATTAATGACACAAAAAAGGATACAATTTTTATTACGAAGTTATCAGTATAGTTGAGTTTTAGGAGCATGGCTGATGTGAATACCTTAATTTCCATGATCTCTTAGGAAAAGGTTTTGTTTACCTATGTACAATTTCAGATAGTGTGTGTACCGGTTCTTGTACTGTAAGCAGTTGCAGATTACATTGTTGTTGTATTTGTACATAGTTTCAGAATGGTGATAGCTGTTTTTGTTGCCATTCATTGTTGCTCATATTGTGCAGTTAAGATAATTTATGTACAAAGGTAACAGTAAATTAAAAATAAAAATGTACCAAATTAGGGACAACAATCTGAACTATGACAGCAGGAGAGCGCTGTTCCACATCTCCTGCTTTTAGATGCAAGGATTTCTTCTCCAGGAATTAAGGGCAGAAGAGTTTGCATTTGAAAAAGTGAAAATACAGTAATACAATGGATAAGTTGCATGGATTGTTATCTTTTTTTATAACAACTTTCTTGTATTTTCAAAGGAAACAATTTGCCCACTTTTATAACCTTTGAGAAGTGGCACCTAGAAACTCCAACTTTTGGCATCTGTTTCATTATCTGAAAAATAGTAAATACTGTATTTTACAAGCTAATTTACTTCAATATTTATTTTGGGTCTTTATTATTGCATAGGAACATTGTTGCAAATAATGTTATTGGAAATTTACAGAATAAGATAACTATTTTGCATTCTTGGTTGGAGAGTGCTCTTAAATGGTATTTTTCAGTATTTGTTGCTACAAAAAGAAATAGTGTGTTCTTTTGACTCGTGTAATTTATTGCACAGTATAGATCTTCCACTTGGTGCAAAGCATCACAAGAGAGAGTGAGTGAGTGAGTGTGTGTGAGTGTGTGTGTGTGTGTGTGTGTGTGTGTGTGTGTGTGTGTGTGTTTGTTTTATAGTGTAGTATATAGATATAATGAGAGCAGTAGTGGTTAAAGTAGACCAATATTGAACCCATGACATCTTTAATTGTAATATTACAGGACATACTCTGTTGAATGTGCAGTACAACTGCTCAGCAACTGCTACTGTTGTACTGAAGAAGTGTATTGTATGTGTGTGAATTACGCAATTACTGCACTGATAGTACTTATTATATTCACATGTTACTTACATTATGGTGCTCTGATTTATATTTTATTTCTGTGCATATCATTCCTGAACATGAAGTACTGGTTTTCTTAAAATGATTTACCAACTCTTTATAGTATCACTAAAAATAACTTTTTCTTTTATCAATATATGATAAGGCAAAATTTAATAGTTACTGAAATGAAAATCTTGTTTTATGAACATAATTAAAGCCATGTTATTTCATTTGTCATATCTGCTTTGGAAGTCAGATGTATAATGTATTGTACTTCGGCAAAAATTTGAAATAAACAACAGAAAAAGTCTTTATTCATTTTGAAATAAAAATAAAAGTAGTCAAGATAAAAAAAAAACTTCTACTCCACATTTGGGAACAAGCCTATGCTTTTGAGAACTAGTGATTAATTCATCTTGTAAATTTAAGTAGGAAAACCACAAAAGACATCATAGACCAAGAGAAGTATTGTAAGGTAGCACAATAAATTAAAATCAGTCATGAAATTGATTAATGGGTTGTGAGGTAGTCACAAATTTCCTTGTGGGCAAGTAGGGGAAAGGAGGGTGGGGAACATATTCAACAAGATTGAAATTGTAATTGTTTCAGAGGAAAATTGTTGTTTTCCAAAATGTTCTGGTACTGGATTAATAAAGTTAATCAATGTTAATATGGTGGTTTTAAGGCTTCAGATGTTTAACGTAGTGTCCGTACAATTGAGAACAATGCACAGTACATTTATAGGGCCATGTAAAACTGTCAGATAAGTCCTCTTTTGGGATGCTGTTCAACTTGTGCGTCACATTGTCTTGAATGTTGTTTATGTCTGCACTTTGTCATTTTGTGGTAGGTCCATGTTGATAACAGTCTCATCACCCGTGATGTTTTTTTACAGAAAAAAATTGTCTGCTTTTTGCATTGAAATCAAGTCACAGCAGTTGTCCGCACGTCTTTCATGTTTGGGAGTCAGTGTGCTGGACAGACTTTGCACATTCTATTCTCTCTGTCAAAAAGTTCTGGACAATGTCTTGAAAACTTGATGTAGATGTGCAGTTCGTTGCTCCATTGAAATTTGTGACAACAATGTTGACATGCTACGCCCACATGCCTACTACTTCACACTGCCTGCTCGCAACTGATTGGTCGAATGCACATCTTTTATTTAAAGTTGCTAGTTGAAGCTGCCACTTTAGTCACTGTGCTGACTTTGCTTACACGCTGGGAATGAAATCAGTCAGAAATCTTTTTGAACAGACAGTTTACGGCAATTCATAAATTGTAATTATAGTTCTTAGAAAAGAACAAAATGTAAAATTTGTTACCGTACTTTATTACCATACTTTCGTTACTTCCTTATCATGGGTCACGTTTTAATGGGGAATGGGTTATCTTTCAGTAACCTAAACTCCGATTGGAATGTGTACCGCAGAGATAGGCTGGACAGTGAAGGGGGAGGAGTGTTTATAGCGATAAGAAGTGCAATAGTATCGAAGGAAATTGATGGAGATCCGAAATGTGAAATGATTTGGGTGAAGGTCACGGTTAAATCAGGCTCAGACATGGTAATTGGATGTCTCTATAGGCCCCCGGGTTCAGCAGCTGTTGTGGCTGAGTACCTGAAGAATAATTTGGAAAATTTTTCGAGTAGATTTCCCTACCACGTTATAGTTCTGGGTGGAGATGTTAGTTTGCCGGATATAGACTGGGAGACTCAAACGTTCATAACGGCTGGCAGGGACAAAGAATCCAATGAAATTTTTTTAAGTGCTTTATCTGAAAACTACCTTGAGCAGTTAAACAGAGAACCGACTTGTGGCGATAACATATTGGACCTTCTGGTGACAAACAGACCCGAACTATTTGAAACAGTTAATGCAGAACAGGGAATCAGCGATCATAAAGCGGTTACTGCATCGATGATTTCAGCCGTAAATAGAAATATTGAAAAAGGTAGGAAGATTTTTTTGTTTAGCAAAAGTGACAAAAAGCAGATTACAGAGTACCTGACGTCTCAACACAAAAGTTTTGTCTCAAGTACAGATAGTGTTGAGGATCAGTGGACAAAGTTCAAAACCATCGTACAGTATGCGTTAGATGAGTATGTGCCAAGCAAGATCATAAGAGATGGAAAAGAGCCACCGTGGTACAACAACCGAGTTAGAAAACTGCTGCGGAAGCAAAGGAAACTTCACAGCAAACATAAACATAGCCAAAGCCTTGCAGACAAACAAAAATTACGTGAAGCGAAATGTAGTGTGAGGAGGGCTATGCGAGAGGCGTTCAATGAATTCGAAAGTAAAGTTCTATGTACTGACTTGGCAGAAAATCCAAAGAAATTTTGGTCCTATGTCAAAGCGGTAGGTGGATCAAAACAAAATGTCCAGACACTCTGTGACCAAAATGGTACTGAAACAGAGGATGACAGACTAAAGGCCGAAATACTAATTGTCTTTTTCCAAAGCTGTTTCACAGAGGAAGACTGAACTGTAGTTCCTTCTCTGGATTGTCGCACAGATGACAAAATGGTTGATATCAAAATAGACGACAGAGGGATAGAGAAACAATTAAAATCGCTCAAAAGAGGAACGGCCCTGGACCTGATGGGATACCAGTTCGATTTTACACAGAGTACGCGAAGGAACTTGCCCCCCTTCTTGCAGCGGTGTACCGTAGGTCTCTAGAAGAGCGTAGCGTTCCAAAAGATTGTAAAAGGGCACAGGTCATCCCCGTTTTCAAGAAGGGACGTCGAACAGATGCGCAGAACTATAGACCTATATCTCTAACGTCGATCAGTTGTAGAATTTTGGAACACGTATTATGTTAGAGTATAATGACTTCTCTGGAGACTAGAAATCTAATCTTTAGGAATCAGCGTGTGTTTCGAAAAAGACGGTCATGTGAAACCCAGCTCGCGCTATTCGTCCACGAGACTCAGATGGCCACAGACACGGTTTCCCAGGTTGATGCCGTGTTTCTTGACTTCCACAAGGCGTTCGATACAGTTCCCCACAGTTGTTTAATGAACAAAGTAAGAGCATATGGACTATCAGACCAATTGTGTGATTGGATTGACGAGTTGCTAGATAACAGAACGCAGCATGTCATTCTCAATGGAGAGAAGTCTTCTGAAGTAAGAGTGATTTCAGGTGTGCCGCAGGGCAGTGTATAGGACCGTTGCTATTCACAATATACATAAATGACCTGGTGGATGACATCGGAAGTTCACTGAGGCTTTTTGCAGATGATGCTGTGGTGTATCGAGAGGTTGTAACAATGGAAAGTTGTACTGAAATGCAGGAGGATCTGCAGCAAATTGACACATGGTGCACGGAATGGCAATTGAATCTCAATGCAGACAAGTGTAATGTGCTGCAAATACACAGAAAGATAGATCCCTTATCATTTAGCTACAAAATAGCAGGTCAGCAACTAGAAGCAGTTAATTCCATAAATTATCTGGGAGTACGCATTAGGAGTGATTTAAAATGGAATGATCATATAAAGGTGATCGTCGGTAAAGCAGATGCCAGACTGAGATTCATTCGAAGAATCCTAAGGAAATGCAATCTGAAAACAAGGGAAGTAGGTTATAGTACGCTTGTTCACCCACTGCTTGAATACTGCTCAGCAGTGTGGGATCCGTACAAGATAGGGTTGATAGAAGAGAGAGAGAAGATCCAACGGAGAGCAGCACGCTTTGTTACAGGATCATTTAGTAATTGCGAAAGCGTTACGGAGATGATAGATAAACTCCAGTGGAAGAGTCTGTAAGAGAGACACTCAGTAGCTCGGTACGGGCTTTTGTTCAAGTTTCGAGAACATACCTTCACCGAAGCGTCAAGCAGTATATTGCTCCCTCCAACGTATATCTCGCGAAGAGACCATGAGGATAAAATCAGAGAGGTTAGAGCCCACACAGAAGCATACTGACAATCCTTCTTTCCACGAACAATACGAGACTGGATTAAAAGGGAGAAGCAATAGAGGTACTCAGGGTACCCTCTGCCACACACTGTCAGGTGACTTGCGGAGTATAGATGTAGATGTATGTAATAACTTCCCTTTTTATTTTTAAACAAATAGATCGTATGTTTTATTGATGATGTTAGAGTCCAACGGTATACAATGCAGGCCATTAAGATTGCAAAACCCTGAAGATAGCATGAAACAAATTTGTGATTTCCTGGTAGCAAGGTCACAGTTCGTAGTAATAGATGGAAAGTCATAAAGTAAAACAGAAATAATATCCAGCATTACCCAAGGAAGTGTTATAGACCCCCTATTGTTCCTGATCAATATTAACGATATAGGGGACCATCTCAGGAGCTGTCTTAGATTGTTTGCAGATGATGCTGTCATTTACAGTCTTGTAAAGTAATCACATGATCAAAATGAATTGTAAAATGATAGCTGTATTGTGCGAAAAGTGGCAATCGACCCCGAATAAGGAAAAGTGTGAAGTTATTCACATGAGTACTAAAAGAAACCAGCTAAATTTTGATTATGCGATAAGTCGCACAAATCTGAAAGCTGTAAATTCAACTAAATACTTAGGGATTACAATTACAAATAACCTAAATTTAAATGATCGCATGGATAATATTGTGGGTAGAGCAAACCAAAGACTGCGATTCATTGGCAGAACACTTAGAAGGTGCAACAGCTCTACTAAAGAGACTGCTTACGCCATGCTTGTCCGCTATATTCTGGGGTATTCCTGTGCGGTGTGGGATCCACATCAGGTGGGACTGACAGATGACATCGAAAAAGTACAAAAAAGGGCAGCTCATTTTGTATTATCACGAAATAGGAGAGATAGTGTCACAGACATGATATGTGAATTGGAGTGGCAATCATTAAAACAAAGTCATTTTTCGTTGTGACGGGAGCTTCTCATGAAATTTCAATCTTCAGTCACCAGTTTTCTCCTCAGATTGCGAAAACATTCTCTTAGCACCCACCTACATAGGGAGAAATGATTATCACGATAAAATAAGAGAAATCAGGGCTCGCACAGAAAAATTTAAGTGCTTGTTTTTCCCGTGTGAGGTTCGAGAGTGGAACAGTAGAGAGACAGCTTGAAGGTGGTTCATTGGACCCTCTGCCAGGCACTTTTATTGTGAACAGCAGAGTAGTTGCGTCTGGCATAATTTGTACAACATGCTTTGATGTCCAAACGATTAAAATTGCAGCCAAACTGTACAAAATAGTTTGGAGTAAAGCCATCTAAATTTGGTGTGTAAGGAAGAGTTATGCCTTGGCTTTTTCATTCAGAAACTGCATTTGAATGTTTGTTGTGTTTGTACTCAGGTGATTCAACTCAAAAGGTCTCCAATGTGATTATACTCACATGACGAGAGTTAAGACTGAGCATGGAATGGTAGTTGGAGCTAGATGCATGGGACATTCCATTTTGGAAATCGTTGGGGAATTTAATATTTTGAGATCCACAGTGTCGAGAGTATACTGAGAATCCAAAATTTCTGGCATTACTTCTGACCATGAATAAAGCAATTTCCTTCACTTAACAACTAAGAGCAGCGATGTTTGCATAGAGTTCTCAGTGAAAATAGTCAAGCAACACTGTGTGAAATAACGACAGAAATCAATGTGGTATGTACAATGAACATATCCATTGGAACAGTGTGGCAAAATGTGGTGATAGTGGGCTACAGCAGCAGACAACAGACATTACTGCCTTTCCTAACAGCACGACATTGCCTGCAGTGCCTCTGCTGGGCTCGTGACCATACTGGTTGGACTCTAGATGAGTGGAAAACTGTGCAAGCCGATGGTGGCTGCATAATAGTGTGGGTTGTGTTTACACGGAATGGACAGGATCCTCTGGTCCAACTGAGCCAGTCATTGACTGGAAATGGTTATGTGTGGCTAGGAGACCATTTGCAGCCATTCAAGGACTTCATGCTCCGAAATGACGATGGATTTTTTGTGGATGACTATGTGCCATGTCAGAACATTATGGAAAATTCAAGCGGCTGATTTGGGCACCCAGGTGGCCCGACATGAATCCAATTGAACATTTATGGTTAGTTTACTGAGCACAATAGTAACCATATGAGAGAAATTAATCAACAATATATTCTCTAACATCATCTAAAAGTCCGACAATGCTCAGGTGAAAGCTATTCTTTCCGAGTTAAAGATGTTGTCAATGACGGTTGTTCGATAAGCAGCTAGGAAGGCAAACATTTGAGGGTGCATGATCAGAAGTATAAGTGCTTAAGGGATGATTTCCCACACAAACTGGATAGTTCTGTTTGTGAAATCACCATAGTGCATTATCGTGCAGCAGTGACAACTGAAGCTGTTCTGTTCGTCTTTTTCTTATACAGCAATCGAAAGGTGTCTTAGTTGTTGCAAAAAATGCCAGCTGCGATGGGTACACTTCTGCGGAGGACTTCATAGTGCACAGCACCCTTTTTGTGCCACTAAATGCCAAATATTATCTGCTCACACTGCCCTTTGCTCGTGAAGATGTCGCTTGCTGGGACTGTTACAAAGTTAACATAAAGGCATTATAGCTTGTCACAAAGCAACAATACTGCATATGACTGCTCAGTGAGCGAACTGGTGACGTTCGAGCAAAAATGTAATAATAGTCACCTAGCCCACTGACAGCAAATGTCATAATTCATCACTCATGTCAAGTATCAAGAATTCTTGGGAAAACATTCATGCCAAAAGGATCTTTCTTGGAACAATCATGTTTTTTTTTTTTTCTGGTGTGATTTGCCCAATAGCATTCGAGTCACATACAATACAAATGCTTCGAGCTGCTGCCGCCTGCACGCCTCCTTTATACCGAGAGCGCCAAACATGTCGCAAATATTAGACTTTTTCCACGTGTGACTATATTTTATAAGCCTTAAACAACTTTCGAAAGACTGAAGTATGCAAAATCCGATATGTAACTGGACAACAAATACTAGAAATACAAATACGAAAATGACACTTCATAAATACATTCAAAGTAACGTACACATCTTGTGTAACTGCATGGTACACACTAGAATTATCGAAGTTATTTCGCATGTAAAATCAAACTACACCAAGAAACAGTTTCCTGAAACTTCCTGGCAGAT
The DNA here is from genome assembly GCF_023897955.1 of Schistocerca gregaria. Taxonomy (NCBI): domain Eukaryota; kingdom Metazoa; phylum Arthropoda; class Insecta; order Orthoptera; family Acrididae; genus Schistocerca; species Schistocerca gregaria. Next base: position 519,502,697 of record NC_064931.1, on the reverse strand, counting down.
TAAAACTGTGTGCCGAACCGAGACTCGAGCTCGGGACCTTTGCCTTTCGCGGGCAAGTGCTCTACCAACTGAGCTACCCAAGCACGACTCGGCCACTGCACGTAGAGGAAACTCTCTAACATGAAATGTTCTGATCTTCACGCAACCTTGAGCTCTGTCGTGGAAGGTTTTAATATTACTGGTGGATTAGAAAATGAAGCAAATTATCTTTGAGGTTCTGTCAAAGTGATACCTTTAGCAGATAGCCAAAATGCAATTAAAAAACAACGGAATGAGTGAACCTAAACGCAAGAAATTGCGTCTACTTTGCGCGACGTTTACCACTTTTTTCCTCCCTCCCTATCAAAAATCATTGGCAGAAGTTGGAATCGAACTTACACTGTAAGAATAAGAACCTATCATTTTTTTAATGAACCAGCCAACGATGAAATGCGATAATTTATTAATCTATCACGCTGCCGATTCCGCATTTTTTTTTCCACACACAGGAAAAACACCGAAATATACACTCAAATGGCAGTGTATTCCTTCAAAAAACGAAAATATTCTCGTTTTTTCCAAAACACTTAATGAAGGCAATCAATTAAAATAAAACAAAAGAAGTCATTTCGACAAAATCAAAAGGGTGAAATCAGAAAAATGTATAGGAAGGAATGGGGTGGCAATTTTAACGTGCCCACTCATTCTTTGTTCCGTCACATCTACATCGTGGAACATCTAAATCCATAGAAGTGTCCACAAAAATAAAAATAAATAAATTAATTAAATAAAAAAGGGGGCATGGATGGCAACTCATCCAACGCCTTGGCGATGAAAAACAAGATACAACATATTAGAAAAAAATTCACGATAACGGGGCATCCGGAGCCACGTCCAATGTGCGGTGGCCATATAGTGGGAAAAGGCAGACGGATCTGCGTCATATCCACTCACCATCACGTAGTGGACATAATGGCCAACAAGCCACATGACGGTATTGTTCTTCGATCGAGGAAAGAAGGTTGAATCGAGACGCACGAGAATCTCCCCCGAGATAGCCGCCCCGACGTCCTGAGGAGAAAAGCCAGTTGTCGGCGAAGCCATCTCCAATGGTCATGACCGCAGGAAATCAGCCGATGAGATAATGTTTCAGGTTCATGGCAACGATTGCAGCGATCCGTTACACTGAGGCCAATACGAAAAAGTCGCACGTTGGTAGGTACAATATCATGAACAACTTGATACCACAAGGACGCCTCTTTCATCGTGAAAATCGGGAGGCTGATGCTAGACCAAACAATCTCCCAGTTCGTTTCTGGCGACAGGGCTTCCACAGAGGGAAGACTAAAAGGAACTGACAAGCAGCTTAGCAGCATTTTTAGGGAGAGATTCGCTTGGGAAAGGATATTTACTCCTAAATAACCGACCTCAAGAAAAAATTCCCTGACGTGCCGTAATTTACAACTAATCCTAGCAATACATACTGGAGGTGTTAAACTCGCCGGTCGCATACAGGCATAAAGGCGAGCTGTAAGTGGCTGGGGGGCGCATTGACACGTTAACACGGTGCGACGGATGAATAAGGCAGACGCCTTAACCCGAATGTCAGGAAGGCCCAAACGTCCCTGCAAACGGGGCCGCGCCATGACCCCATAACGCACGCAAAATACAGAATGGCGCCAGATAAACCTGACAGACTTTGCAACTTGTGGGACACCATCGCACGAAGTGGAAAAATTTGTGCAATAAAATAAGCCTTACTTAACACATAACGTTTCCATGGCCCGAACCTTCAGTTTATCATAGCCATCTTTAGTGGACAGCTGTCAGTTACAACACCCAACTATCGATATCGGGTAACCTTTGAAGTCCATGGAATTTAACAGCGTCAAGTCCTCGCAAATTGAGTAATCGACATTTCTGGTCATTAACCCGCACTTCCGTAAGATGACAAAAGGCATCCAAAACTTCCTTCAGCAATGGGTATGGAGAAGAACCATAACGTCATCAGCATATGCACGAATGGCAAACCTTTCTCCCAGCAGCGACCAGCCACTCAAACGAGCAGCTATAGTTCGCAATAATGGTTCCAGAAACAGCACGTAGAGCGACCTGATAATGGACTCCCTTGTAGGACGTCCTGACACCCCGCAATGGGGGAAGTAAGACAGCCATTTACGTCAATAGACGCCCGAATACCAGTGATTAGAGAGCTAAACAGCTGTTGTGCAGCATTGTTAAAACCAACAGTCGTCAATACTCGCATAAGGAATCCATGATTGACATGGTTGAACGCTTGGTGAAAATCAATGAAAAGCAAAGCGCTTGGCACGGGAATGTGGAAGCAATCGAAATTAAGTCGCAACATTCAGCAATGGGAGTCAGGAGAGTACTACCTGGAAGAAAACTTTGATGACTCACAATGGTGGTAGTCAACAATACCGATAGTCGGCTATTGACCGCTCATGCCACTATTTTGTAATCATAGTTGAAGAGGGTTGTTGGGCGGACCTGATGCACATGCAAACGTCCCGGCTTTTTGGGAATCAGGACTATTTTAGCAACCTTAAAGCTGGGCGGGAGAAGGCCTCCCTGGAACACCTCATTCACCATGGGAGTTATCGTATCTCCTATTAAAGGCCAAAATCGAATATAAAATACTTTGGGAAGGCCACCGTGGCCAGGTGATTTGTGGGAGGGAGAACGAGCCACAATATGAAGTGTATCATCGTGATGGAATACAGAGAAAAATTCTTCCAGGAGAGCTGGTGTAACAACACAATCAAGGAGGAAGGTGAAATCAACAGACGGTGGACCATCTGAATCCACTTCAGCATAAAGCTCGGAATAGTACTGGTAAAGTTCATGCATGATATCAGATTGGGAGGACCACTCACACCCATCTAGAGAACGAATGGTAGAAAGACACGTCCTTTGAGATCGCTTGTGAAGCCGGAGAAGATGATAGAGAGAGGTCAACTCATCATGTACGATTGACCGAGGCTGGGAACGCAGTTGGACCCCATCCATTTGCCTACGTTTGAGTTGGAGAAGTTTTGCCTTCACATAGTGGACGTCGAAGACCCTCAAGGGGGCATCACAAGCATTATCATAAAGATCGCAAAGGACCGCATAATAAAATTCTCTAGTGCGCCTTATTTCAGCAGCTTTTTCAGTGCTAAAATGCTTGAGTGTATTTCGAATCTGGGGTTTAGCTAAGGTAACCCACCATTCGAGAAGTGAGGAATAACGCATCTGGGACTGGGTTGTCCACCACCGTCTGCGGTGATGCATTCCAGAGAGGGGTCCGTGAGATGTAGAGTATTTAGCTTCCATAAAGGGCGCGAGTGATGGACCCACTGCGGGACATGGTTAAAAGTCATTGAAACAGCACAGTGATCAGTGAAACTGGCAGGAATTACATCAATCTATAGAAGCTGACTACATATGGGGGTTACTTGAAGTAGCAGTAAAAAACGTGAACCGCACCAGTGTAGGATATCTGCAAACCCAAGCATCCTGGAGATGCAAGGATGTCACCATATCATTAAGTTCACGACAAAATGTATGATTGGGGGTCTGATCAACATGGCATAAGACGCAGTTAAAATCGCCCCCTAACAAAACCTTGTGCGGGTTCCGTCAGAGTAAATAAACAACTTCTTCCTTATAGAAACGCGTGCAATCGGATGAACGAAGGGATTCAGATGGAGCGTAATGGAAAATTAAGGTGAGGTCATGAAAACTACAGCCTATACCGTGACCATCATCTAGCGTTTTGAAGTCCGTCAGCAAGATTCCATCTCGATAAAGCAAAGCCATACCGGTTGAATTTTCAGGCACGACATTGAAAAACATAGAAATCCAGGAAGACAAAAAACATCAAATAATACTTCTTGTGAACACACGATATCAGCTTGGGAATCGTAAATAAACTGACGTAATGCAGCAAGCCGTAATTGGGAATGTATCCTATTAACATTGAGGGTTAGAAATCTATATGCCTGCATCCGTTAACACATGTAAGGTCAATAAAACAACATTAAGGAAAAAGCACTATCACATCCGTCTCTCCTCAACATCCAGAGGCAGGGAAAAGAAGATATAATGTTAGTCCTCCCCACCTGACGCCGAGGAATCCTCTCTTTTCTTTTTGCGACACGCCACAGTACGGGCAGGTTGAAAACGCTGTTTCACACCACTCCGTGAAAATATACACTCAGTGTGCTCCCTGCCGCCGTTGGACAAGCAGCTGCAGCAGCAAGTCGTATAACCCTAGCTTACTTATTTGTTAGATAGTTTAATTAATTTCTTTGCGTGTTTTTGGGTACTTGCATTGTTTAATTCATATATTTCGGGCGTATTATAGTATTTGACAGTTGTAGCATCGCGCTTTAGTGTTTACTTCGTAGATTCTTATTTAAATTGCGTGTGAGTTTCGTATAGGAGGTGCAATTTCGAGTCTTAGTTACTGTAATCGTAAATCCAGCAGATTGTAGCGCAGTCGTTAGGCATTTGTACAGGTTAGTTGATACATTCTTTGCGTGTTTCGCTTGCATTATCTAGGCACGGACTCGGGTTTCGGCAGCTGTTGTTCAACATCGATTAGAATGGACAGGGACTGCGATTGCTGTGTTCGGATGAGGGCTGACTTGGCATCCCTTCGCTCACAGCTGCAATTGGCGCTGACTTCGGTCGCGCAGCTTGAGGCTGTTGCCAATGGGCCGGACTTGGGTATCACGGGGATGTCAACCTCGTCCCGTCTGTCCCCAGATCGGTCTGCCGCTGTGGTTGCCCCGGTTGCTGCCCGCAGTGGGGCTGAGCCCTCGCCTGTGGTTGATTGGGAGGTCGTTCCAAGGCGTGGCAGGCAGCGAAAGGCGTCCCCGGAGGCTGATCAGAAAGCCTCCCCGGTGCGTCTGACAAACCGGTTTCAGGCACTGTCTCTGGCTGAGCCAGATGCAGCTGCCTGCCCTGTTTCAGAGGATCATTCTCAGCCTTCAAGGTCCGGGCAATCGCAGAGGGTGGGCTTACTGGTAGTTGGGAGCTCCAATGTTACCCGCGTAATGGGGCCCCTTAGGGATACGGCGGCTAACGAGGGGAAGAAATCCAGTGTGCACTCCGTGTGCATTCCGGGAGGAATCATTCCTGATGTGGAAAGGGTCCTTCCGGATGCCATGAAGAGCACAGGGTGCAGCCGGCTGCAGGTGGTGGCACATGTCGGCACTAATGACGTGTGTCGCTTTGGATCTGAGGAAACTCTCTCCGGATTCCAGCGGCTATCTGATTTGGTCAAGGCTGCCGGTCTTGCTTACGAGATGAAGGCAGAGCTCACCATCTGCAGCATCGTTGACAGAACCGACTGCGGACCTTTGGTGCAGAGCCGGGTGGAGGGTCTGAATCAGAGGCTCAGACGGTTTTGCGATCATATTGGCTGCAGATTCCTTGACTTGCGCCATAGGGTGGTGGGGTTTCGGGTTCCGCTGAATAGGTCAGGAGTTCACTACACTCAGCTGGCGGCTACACGGGTAGCGGAGGCTGTGTGGCGTGGACTGGGCGGTTTTTTAGGTTAGATGGCCTCGGGAAAGTGCGGGATGGGCTGCAATGTCAAAGGGTGCTTGGCAATTACAGGACGTGCTTGGATCAAGGAACAGTCGGAATTATAGTTGTAAATTGTTGTAGTTGCGCTGGAAAAGTCCCTGAGCTTCAAGCGCTAATAGAAAGCACAGAAGCTGATATCGTTATAGGTACAGAAAGCTGGCTAAAGCCTGAAATAAGTTCTGCAGAAATTTTTACGAAGCCTCAGATGGTGTTCAGGAAAGATAGATTAGGCAGAATTGGTGGTGGAGTGTTTGTGTCTGTCAGTAGTGATTTATCTTGTAGTGAAGTCGAAGTAGATACTCCGTGCGAATTGGTGTGGGTGGAGGTTATACTTAACAGCCGAATTAAGTTAATAATTGGCTCCTTCTACCGACCCCCAGACTCCGATGATACAGTTGCGCAACAGTTCAGAGAAAGTTTGAGTCTCGTAACAAATAAATACCCCACTCATACGGTTATAGTTGGTGGGGACTTCAACCTACCCTCGGTATGCTGGCAAAAATACTTGTTCAAAACCAGTGGTAGGCAGAAAACGTCTTCCGAGATTGTCCTAAATGCTTTCTCCGAAAATTATTTCGAGCAGTTAGTCCACGAACCGACGCGAATTGTAAATGGTTGCGAAAACACACTTGACCTCTTAGCCACAAACAATCCAGAGCTGGTAGAGAGCATCATGATTGATACAGGGATTAGTGGCCACAAGGTCATTGTAGCTAGGTTCATTACCATTTCTTCCAAATCCATCAGAAACAAACGCAAAATAATTTTATTTAAAAAAGCGGATAAAGTGCCACTAGAAGCATTCCTAAAAGACAATTTCCATTCCTTCCGAACTGACGATGCGAATGTAGACGAGATGTGGCTCAAATTCAAAGATATAGTAGCAACAGCAATTGAGATATTCATACCTCATAAATTGGTAAGAGATGGAACGGATCCCCTGTGGTACACAAAAAAGGTCCGAACGCTGTTGCAGAGGCAACGGAAAAAGCATGCGAAGTTCAGAAGAACGCGAAATCCTGAAGATGGGCTAAAATTTACAGACGCGCGAAATTTGGCACGTACTTCGATGCGAGATGCCTTTAATAGGTTCCACAACGAAACATTGTCTCGAAATTTGGTAGAAAATCCGAAGAAATTCTGGTCGTATGTAAAGTACACAAGCGGCAAGACGCAGTCAATACCTTCGCTGCGCAGTGCCGATGGTACTGTTATCGACGACTCTGCCGCTAAAGCGGAGTTATTGAACGTAGTTTTCCGAAATTCCTTCACCAGGGAAGACGAATGGAATATTCCAGAATTTGAAACACGAACATCTGCTAGCATGAGTTTCTTAGAAGTAGATACCTTAGGGGTTGCGAAGCAACTCAAATCGCTTGATACGGGCAAGTCTTCAGGTCCAGATTGTATACCGATTAGGTTCCTTTCAGATTACGCTGATACTATAGCTCCCTACTTAGCACTCATATACAACCGCTCGCTCACCGATAGATCTGTACCTACAGATTGGAAAATTGCGCAGTTCGCACCAGTGTTCAACAAGGGTAGTAGGAGTAATCCATTTAACTACAGACCTATATCATTGACGTCGTTTTCCAGTAGGGTTTTGGAGCATATACTGTATTCAAACATTATGAATCACCTCGAAGGGAACGATCTATTGACACGTAATCAGCATGGCTTCAGAAAACATCGCTCTTGTGCAACGCAGCTAGCTCTTTATTCGCACGAAGTAATGGCCGCTATCGACAGGGGATTTCAAGTTGATTCTGTATTTCTAGATTTCCGGAAAGCTTTTGACACCGTTCCTCATAAGCGACTTCTAATCAAGCTGCAGAGCTATGGGGTATCGTCTCAGTTGTGCGACTGGATTCGTGATTTCCTGTCAGGAAGGTCGCAGTTCGTAGTAATAGACGGCAAATCATCGAGTAAAACTGAAGTGATATCAGGTGTTCCCCAGGGAAGCGTCCTGGGACCTCTACTGTTCCTGATCTATATAAATGACCTGGGTGACAATCTGAGCAGTTCTCTTAGACTGTTCGCAGATGATGCTGTAATTTACCGTCTAGTAAGGTCATCCGAAGACCAGTATCAGTTGCAAAGCGATTTAGAAAAGATTGCTGTATGGTGTGTCAGGTGGCAGTTGACGCTAAATAACGAAAAGTGTGAGATGATCCACATGAGTTCCAAAAGAAATCCGTTGGAATTCGATTACTCGATAAATAGTACAATTCTCAAGGCTGTCAATTCAACTAAGTACCTGGGTGTTAAAATTACGAACAACTTCAGTTGGAAGGACCACATAGATAATATTGTCGGGAAGGCGAGCCAAAGGTTGCGTTTCATTGGCAGGACACTTAGAAGATGCAACAAGTCCACTAAAGAGACAGCTTACACTACACTCGTTCGTCCTCTGTTAGAATATTGCTGCGCGGTGTGGGATCCTTACCAGGTGGGATTGACGGAGGACATCGAAAGGGTGCAAAAAAGGGCAGCTCGTTTTGTATTATCACGTTATAGGGGAGAGAGTGTGGCAGATATGATACACGAGTTGGGATGGAAGTCATTACAGCATAGACGTTTTTCGTCGCGGCGAGACCTTTTTACGAAATTTCAGTCACCAACTTTCTCTTCCGAATGCGAAAATATTTTGTTGAGCCCAACCTACATAGGTAGGAATGATCATCAAAATAAAATAAGAGAAATCAGAGCTCGAACAGAAAGGTTTAGGTGTTCGTTTTTCCCGCTCGCTGTTCGGGAGTGGAATAGTAGAGAGATAGTATGATTGTGGTTCGATGAACCCTCTGCCAAGCACTTAAATGTGAATTGCAGAGTAGTCATGTAGATGTAGATGATGTGGAGGAGTTGGGGGCACATGAAGCTCCGATTTGACAGAGGAGCCATCATCACCGCACTTATCGGAAATTGGGGAACACATCTCAGAACGACCAACAGCAACATCAGGTACCGAAGAGACAGGTAATGCAGTGTCAGTGTCAGGTGGCATCTCCTGAACATCAGGAAGAGAACCCGTAGAATCCTGTTGCTTGACTGACTCAGCGTGGAGGAGGGGTGGTACTGCACTAGAACACTGTAAAGGCTGGCCAGCAGGTGATGTCTGTGCGGGAACATTGGAACCCACGGGAACCGTCACGTCGACGGGTGAAGTGGGGGATGCAGATTGAACGCACATTTCAACATCAACAGAAGCAGCTACATCCTCACAATTAACATCAGTAGACAATGCATTACCGCGAGAAGATGCACCCCCTGTCAATGCCGTGTCAGAAAAACGAGACTGAAGTGGGGCGTCTTCCAGATCTATACCATCCTCAGTCCGCTGGCATTTGACATGTGTTGCAGGAGTTGTCGTACCCTCATGGCTAGAAGCTGCACTGGTACGCATCGGTAATGATGGAAATTCACGACAAGTAGTGGGTAATGTTGCCTCTACATTGTTTGAAGCTTGAGACTGACTGACAGCTGATTGCGAAGTTACTATGTCTGCTGATGTTAAAGGAAGAAGTTTTTGATAAGACGACGTCAGAACAGTAGTACGACACGGGCAGTCAGATCTGAGATGACTGCTTTTGTTACAGAGAAAACAAGTTTCTTCTTGCCCTGTATATGTAACATGGATGCAGTAACCACAGACAGTTAAGTGGGAAGGAATATTCTTTTTAACGCACATGTACACAGTCCGGATACCATTATAACACTGGAAGCAATGTTGTACTGACCAGCATTTCCATTGATCGTGCCGTATGATTTCAAACGGAAGCAACGCTGTTTTAAGAAATAAATCGTCCACTTCAGGAGAAAGGTTATAAATTCTAACCAGAGTATACTCAAGTGCCGCACTTTCAAGGAGGACTTGACTAACAGAACCATCACGATGTGTAAACAACACTTTAGAACCAACCCGGGACAGAAGTCTTTCAACTTCAATGGGATCATAAAACTTCACAAAGAATGCGTACAAATTAGAATCAAAGTAAGCAGTATCTACCTGATCAGGTGTAACACGGATAACATCAGCCAACCAATCGTGAATTTCTAAGGAGCCACGTTGAACACGACACGTACTCTTGTCAAAAGTGAAACGAACAGTAGCTCGGTAAGGAACAGATTTAAGAGACTCGACAGACACCATGGTGCAGGCAGAAAACACCGCCGCCAAGAGGAAAATGCCAACAAACTCCGCTATGCAACTACGATGTGACTCTGGCCAATACACCAACAAGACTGAGCAGCTTCGACACAAGTGGCGCTGGGGCACAGGCGGAAGTCAACGACAACCTGCTCGATCGATGCGCAAGGCGACACTGACCACTAGACCACTCGCAGATACAACACTGCAACGCTCGAGCGCAAGACAACACAGTTTTCATTCAGATGGCAGGACTCAAAATTGTGAGGAGGGTCTGTTTAATTGGCGTCTTAAGTGGACATCTCAGACAGTCTCTGTGGCAGCTGGTTAGCGGCCAGGTTTAATGCCTAAGACTGTACCTAGTGTAAAAGATATGACAGTTTTATTTCTGTTAAACAAAAAGGGGACAAATCAAAGCTAGTATCTATACCTTCAGACTCTACGAGAGCATTGAAGGACTAATAATCATGGACTTGAGTCCCTTTACCATCACTGTCATCGTCGTCGTCGTCGTTGTCGTCATCATCAATATTCATATGTTTTATGACTAAAATTTTGTTGGTGATTTAAATCTGGACAATCAAACTCATCTTGTAATAAGCTTTGCATCAAAAGACTCAGCCAGCATAACTTATAACTTGTTTAACAGCCTTACATTCATTTTTTGTCTATTTTCTCTTATTTCATTTATTAAGGCAACTTTTCACTTTTTATATTTTAAAGCTTTCCAGTTCACGTAGTGTTATTTCTGGTGCCTCAGTTAATGATGTAAATTTCCCTCTTTTTTTCTTTCATCAAACAAAGCAGAATAATACATACTATATAGATTGAGGAGGCATACTATCTTCTACTACTTTGGAGGCCTTTACAATTTTTTTCTCAGTTGCTTTCATATTAGTAAAATCTTTTTGATTGTTCACACCATTTTGCTCAAATCTAAAATAAAGCAAACTATGTAGCACCCATCATTCTATATGGCCATATATTATTGTAAAAATAAGTTACTTACATAGGCTGGAGGCACATTTCAACAACGTTGACATATACCCACAACTGTTTATTGAAATCTGTCCCATATGCAGCCATTAATGTTAAAGTAGTTTTACTACACGTAGGAAACATGATTCAAGTGGTTTGTAGAATATTTAGATGTAGAATCTCTTAACTTGGTGAATAACTCTCATTTAATCCTCAGTCAGTATTAAGTGCCAAAAATACAGCATTGAAAACAGAACTGAGCCATAAATTTAGAAGTCACGAAAAAGCATTAATTGAATAGCAATATTTTTATTGGATGATAATGGAGAGCCACCCATTGTTAGCTAGTGACCTATTGTGGAACTAGATTGTTTACTCAGTGGACAGTTAAACAGAGCTTCCAGTGGTGAGAAATTCAAAGTGTTAAAAGGTACAACTATATGAATTCTCCTCTCCCCTGTTTCCTATAACTTCTTTGCTGAGCCTTCGCTTCCCAAGATCCTAATGTAATTATTTCATCCATGGTACTTGCGTCTTTCTCCTTTCTGTTAGGTCAACATCTTACTTGCTGCCCTTTCTGTTTTTAGAAGAACAGTGGAAAGTACAAAGTTACTGCACTGCGTTAGAGCAAATGGTGGGACAACAAGAACATCAGCACGTTTTGTTATTTCCGGTTGCTTACATCAGGGGCGGGTGTACACTCAGGGGCAAACCTATTGTTCTCCTTTGATTGACAGGTCCTTAAGGTCCTTAAACTATTGTTCCACCACCTACTCCCGCCCCCTTTCAGGAAACCTCCAACCCACCTCTTCCCCCTTGCTGATGCAGCTACCCTTTCAGGTCTGAGTTATTCGAATAGCCCTCTCTCACTCTTATTAATTTGGTTAACTATTTAATTAAATTAATGAATCATTCCCCTTCTGTTAAACCCCCCTCCCGGAAATTGACAGGAAACAGACTCAGTTGATCGGTCATGTGGAGGGAAATTGATTGCAGTTTATGGAATATTGTTTAAACAATTTAGACAATGTATACAATATTGCTTAATTATTTATGGCAATGTATGGAATATAATTTATTTATTTAGTGAAAGAATTTGTCAGGAAATCGATTGCAGTGTATGGAATATTGTTTAAACAATGTAGACAATGTGTGGAATATTGTTTATTTAACCAATTTATGGGATTCAAGGCAGTGTATGGAATATATGAACTTGGTGGCTCTGTGGTGGAGAGGAAGGATCTCATAACAGGAAATTCAAGGGTATATTGTTTATTAACAAAAAATTCAGTTTGTTGGGGGGGGGGGGGGGAGGGGATTTCACTTGCTCATCATTCTCTGCTGTTTGGAAAGATGTAGGTCTTGTAAGAAGCAATGACATGGGACAAACATGTTGCATAACCTAATGTTTGGCACTATACTCTAGGTGTCTTAACCTAATGTTTGGCCCTTTGCCAGCAGTTAACCTAATGTTCTGTTAAAAGGTTTTCCATAATGAAATTTTCACTCTACAGCAGAGTGTGCGCTGATATGAAACTTCCTGGCAGATTAAAACTGTGTGCCGGACCGAGACTCGAACTCGGGACCTTCGCCTTTCGCGAGCGAATTCGAGTCTCGGTCCGGCACACAGTTTTAATCTACCTGGAAGTTTCAGGTTTTCCACGTCAGCCACGTCAGCCACATCCCTTTAAACTATTGTACCGCTTTTGATACCAAATTAAGTAATTAGTTATGTTCTCCCACCATTTCCTGGTACAATTTCCGAATTTCACACGCATTTGAACGCCACTATTCTTTGTCACCCACCCCCACACCTTTAAGCTATTGCACCGCGTTTTACATAAAAATTAAGCAAATTAACCTAGTGTTCTGCACTTTAACCTGTTGTACTGCTCCATGTCACCCACCCATCCACACCCTCCCCTCAATTATTGTGCCGCGAACAACACGTTGATATAAAAATTTATGCAAATCAATTATGCAAATTAATTAAATCGATATCCTTCACATTTATGTAGTAGTTTTTTTAATTCCCAGCGTCCTATTGGTCGCCAATAAAAAACATATGCCACCATCCGACGTCTGACACCGATGCCACCGACTCCGCACTTGCTGCCAGGAGTCGAGATGCACCGGTGGCCCCCGCAAAGTCACGATGCTGCCATCAGCTGCTGAACCATGCGCAGGTGTCACTTCTGGTCTCACAAGGATGAGGTGGCAGCATCTCTTTCATACATGACACCTGAGAAGGACCTGTTGAAACATGTGTTCACCGAGGCACTGTTGCTGGCGCGGTGACGCATAGCTGCGGGTCCAGCGCCGAGTTTGCATAGTGGCTCCCCCTCATAGGCCCAGCTAAAAGGTTGTCGGCGCTATACTGAAGTAACAAGTTCAAAATGGTTCAAATGGCTCTGAGCACTATGGGACTTAACATCTGAGGTCATCAGTTCCCTAGAACTTAGAACTACTTAAACCTAACTAACCTAAGGACATCACACACATCCATGCCCGAGGTAGAATTCGAACATGCGACCGTAGCAGTCATGCGGTTCTAAACTGAAGCACCTAGAACCGCTCGGCCACCGCGGCCGGCAAGTAACAAGTCTATGTTAATAACAGCCAAGTCCCCCTTTGAATGCGCTGTATAAATCTTTTACAGTGCTCTCCAGAACAACACAGGATGCATTCTTCCTAGCGATCCTAATGGAATAGTCCGTCCATTACGCATCAGTCCCTTCCGGGAAATAGTAAAATGCCACAGAAATAGTTAACGGCCGCTTTTGTTGTTGTAGGAGCTTTCGTGATATCTCAGCTTGTCTGCATGGAAATTCTTGTCCTAACAGGATCTGTTTACGAAAGTAGTCCCGAATAACACCGAATGGATTCTTCCTGATGGTCCTAATGGGTCAGCATGTCTGTCACGTATCTTACTGAATTTACCCATTAAACTGCTGCTGCTGCCAATGTGGGAGCACTGCGTGCCATTGTTTTCGATATCTATAGCACACATAATTTTGCACGTAGAAAAAAATCTTTCATTCCCATTATGGCTATCGATGTGCTGAATCTGTACCTCTCTCACAATAGAAGAAAATGAATCAAATGTCTCTGAGCACTATGAGACTGAATATCTGAGGTCATCAGTCCCCTAGACTTAGAACTACTTAAACCTAACTAACCTAAGGACATCACACACTTCCATGCCCGAGGCAGGATCCGAACCTGCGACCTTAGCAGCAGCGTGGTTCCAGACTGAAGCAAGACTGTTGTACAAAGGCTAGGACTCTTCCTTCTGTACAAAGGCGTCACTGTTTCTACCCCTGACCTGCTTGCTTGATTGCTTGCTTTCTACATCCATTTCCAGAAACAGGGATTACAAGAACACACGTATTTTGACATGGTTTACCAGAATATTATACCATTTACGCGATACTTCTCGATATCAAGCACATAGCAATATCGCTTGCATAGCAGTTTCGCTTGCACAGTATAATTCGAAAGATATAGAATGGAAATTATTTCTCTAGAAACCTGAAACATTAGCGAGGTTCAGCGTGCTGTAAACCACTGAGTACTAGAAACTTATCCTGTCTGTGAAGACCTTTACTTGTAAACTCAAAAAAAAAATAGAGGAAACTGATATTTCCACTAGCGAATAGTGATGTCGGTGATGTAACAGATTCCAAATCATCCATGTAATTTACAAAGTCAACTAAGGTGCTTCTCATGTCTAGAGAACCAGCAAACGTGTCTTCTCCAGTCTTGCATCTGCTAGATGCACACACCACAATCGATGTTCTCTCAACTAAATAAAGGCGGGAAATGTGCAGAAGCAGTCAACTGGGCAATTTACATTGGATGGAATAATGGTCCAGCGCAGACACACGTCCATATTGAATCTTCTCAAATTTCCATGAGAAACACACACGATCACGTAAGCTGTCAAACACATACTGAGTACTAGTTCGCTATTCAGCCGTCTAGAGGACGACGTGGTTAGGTCAGCTACATTCCTGCACCCCAACAGGCCTTTCCATTTGGACAGCTCCTGCCGTTAGTTGGAAACGTGAATCATTCCGGCCACAGGCCACCGCCGCCGTGCACCACGCACCTCAGACAGAATCGTCCTAGGAAACCGGCTACATATACACTCTATCACTGTACTTAGAATTAAATGTTACTATTTCGGTCTCAATTGACTGACATTTTACAATGAGCGAAGTATCGGAAATACCCTCTGCTGACGGCTGTGGCTCCGGAAATAGAAATATCTGTACCATTCCTATGACTTGACATACTTTTCCCTTTGCTATCACAGTATTCCACGTCAAATCCCTACCTTCCTTACGAGTGGACACAGTCAGTTTCTTTGTACATCAGAACACACACACATACTTTATAAGCCTGATGCGAAAGGTGAACCTATCACGTATCCCACGCCACTGAATATAAAACTTCGCCAATAACTGATTGCTGGAGGTACGAAAATCAGCGATGGGTTGACTTGTCTCATAAGTTTTCCTGCGAGTTGTACCACTGTGTCTTAGAAATAGAGGCGCAATCGTCTTACAAGCCGCCAGATGTTAAAAAAATAAAAACTAAAAAAAAGGTAACAATGACCATGTACTGTCACAAGTGTTCTTGGTTCTACAGGTGCTCACCAGTGTCCATGTTAAAAGCTATATTGGCTTTATAAATCGAGGTATAGCATTATCTCCGAATGAAGTAGTTTTTCCAGACAGAAACCGCGACTCTGTATATAGGCGGTGATCGCCAGAGTGTATATTATCAGACCAACAGTGGGGTTACACGTCACCGACGGTGCAACCTCGTAATAAAAATACCGAATTTATAAAGCGATTCGGCTAAGGAATGCGGTATGAAGTCGGTATTTGCAACTCCCTCATGCCGCCACTAGATATTTCTCCAGTATTTGTAATGCAGTCTGTCTCGATGCCACGTCAGAGGTTCTGCAATATATTCACTGGGTTATAGGTGATGGTTGATTGAGAAGGATCAGATGCAGTAGATGCTGTGCTCATTGAGGTTGTAAGAAATGTACTCGGGATTTTCAGATCTCTAGTGTTACGCTCTCCAGTAGAAATTCTGTCTGTGATTTGGAATCAAGTCTACCCATTCAACCACATACCTGTTTTGGAACCTAAGGAGAAGTCTTTTACCACTAGCGAATCATACTTCTGGCACTCTCATATCGCGAAACCTATCTGGTACAGTAAAATATTAGATAGTCTCAATGCATCTTGCAACTACCTCTCAGACTCTGCACTGCCACCCTGCAGCTTTTCACATGTGATCATTTCAATTTAAGTCGGAACTGAGCAGAAGTCGGAGAGAACTATATCTACCACATTCTACAGCCCATGTAGAAACAGGCTAAGCTGAGTTAGTGCGACCGTGTTTTGACCATTCGATGGAATGGGAACATGTTGTCATAGCTCCGCCAACAGTGAACGATGTGTAAGGTCAGTCCAAAGGAAACCAGCCCCTGCAACACAAGGTAGTACAAAAGACAGTAACTGGGAGAAGGACGATGCTTTTGCTACTGCATTATGGTGCGTCTCCAAACTACATACAGGTACTGTTGTCCGAAGCAGATCCATGTCTCTCAGGGCCCATTCACGTCCATCACCCCAACATGCTATTATCCTTATTCTGTACCATTCAACAGAGAAAAATTACGAACTATAAGAACTTCATCTGATCGAGAACTCGACAGGATTAGTATCGCATCTCTCTCCTCCCATATATCGAAAAAAAATACCGTCTGCATGCCAGCATCGAGCACATGTGGCGATGTTATTAAATATGCAGGTATTGATCCATTGCACAGACCAGTGTAAAGCGTCAACGCCTGTACTGTAAGAGGATGACCGTATCACACGCATTATACTGTCACAGGCTCCCTGTGTCGTTGTTTGAAACTTTTTTTCCTGGTGTTACACAGTTTGTACAATGCCATATATTTTGATTTTTTCCACCACGGTTTCGAGGTCTGTGTCATGCTCTAAACTGGTATTAACACGTTCTGATCCTCTGCCTGTCCCAGAAAACTAGACATTGCATGGTGTAAATCATATTATTACTGCTGCTATCATAAAACACACACACACACACACACACACACACACACACACACACACAGGATGATTTGAAATAAAAGACAGTCACAACATAAGGAAACAGGAAGAGTTTTGCAGTGTTGTGGAGTGTATCCAAGCTGTTGTCCTAAGGTTATTGACAACCTCTACATTTAAACTCATCTGTCACAGTGACAGGCTAACTGATGACTGTCTTCCATTTCGATTGACTCCTGATATTGCAGTCATGTACGTGATCACTGTTTCAGTGCTACCCATCCCCAGTAGGTGTTGCCCCTCCACGAAAACTCTTTCTCCATCTCAAGTAAAGCAATATCAGTCGATCACTATGTGGTAACCAATGGTGTACCAGTAGATGGATGGGATGGAAAAGACATTGTCAATGTGCTGTAATAATAAGCAGCACAGTTGATAGTGTGAACAATTTTACTAATTTTACAGTAATTTCAACGTCAACCAATGATGCGACAGCATGCTTCCCAATTTCAGTACATCACTAAACCGTCCCTCCTATATTTTGTGAGTACCATTGTGCATGAAGACGGATGACTGTGCAGTATGTCCATTCATTGTTAATCCTCGAACAAAAGTAGTTGGGCAAGGTTTGTGTCACATCACTCTGCATTGTTGCCAAATTTATTCAAGGTGGCGGCGATGATGTCATCCAAGATGGCGGCTTTTGGCGGGAAAATAGGCCAATTGTGCTATGTCCACTAACATAACCTCAAGAAAAAATAGCGGGAAATTTGAATTTTGGCGGGAAAACAGGATAATTCTGCTATGTCCACTAAGCTAAGCTTCCAGAAGAAAAAATGGCGGGAAGTTTGAATTCCAACACGATAATGCATGAAAAAACTGTACTTATCTTTATTTTTATTGATTATCATTTATTAACATTCATTATCATTTATTATTATTTATTATCATTTATTATATTGACCTGCCTCCACTAGAAAATTCCCTCCAAATTCAAATTCCAACACAAACCTTACTTTTGTTTATTATTATTCATTATAATTTATTAACATTCATTATCACTCATTGTCATTTATTATTATTCATTATCATTTGTTATCATTCATTATAATTTATTATCATTTATTATTATCATCTTTATTTATTATTATAGGCCTACCTCCACTAGAAAATTGCGTCAAATTCAAATTCCAACACGATAAGGTCTCGAAAACTGTACTTCTATTTATTATTATCTTTTATTACTTATTCAAGATGTCCAATTTTCTCAGCAAGAAAGCCATTTTCCTCACATCTATAACTAAAATCTATCACCAGTTCAAATCCCAACACCATAATTGATCACATGTACGAACTTTCTCCATCACTTATCTTTTTTCACTGGTAGCCTATCGTAATTGCGTCAAATAATAAACTGCACTTATAGTAAGGTAAGTCATGTCGTTTGATTTTCAAGGGGGGAAGGGTGTGAAGACTTTATTTCAAGCAGTACGGTCATCACTTGTTCTCCAACACACATCTTTGATATCGCAGTGCAGTCGCCACGACGTCCGCGCTCCAACTGAATTAGTTCAGATCCTCGCCACCCCCTGGCCAGTGCTCGGAGACACTGCCTACGCCTGCACGTGAGGTGGCCGGCCACTCGTGGTGGACTGCCGGTACCCTGGGGGCGAGCCCAGCGATCGCTCCCACGTTGTAAACATGTTTTCGCTGGACACGCTGGAACTTGCCGAGTTTGACGTCACAGCGGTCCCTTGTCCACTCACCACGTGTATTCGTCGCCTCCGCTCGTTTCCCGCCAAAATTGTTTGCCTCGGAGCTGAATCACACCATGGTCGGCTGTTCCCTGCCACACTCTTGGCGCCAAAGTTGTTTTCCTGGGCACGTTCAAACCTGTCGATGCTGACCGCCCACCGTCCACCACGTGTCCCTGTGCAAGCGAGAACGCAGTGCTACACTTTTGGCGGCAAAGTTTGCTCGACAGTGGAATCTGCCATTACTATATAACAGCACGTTTGCTCCGCACTAGAACGCTCGCTAATTGACTCTCTCGCGCGCGTAATAACTGTACAATCGCTGCCCCGCTTACGGCACATACCCTCCATGGATGCGACGGACATCGTCTTCTGTAAATACCTAAGTACTTAATTCCATTTCGTTTTTAATTCAATTAAATAATTCAATTTACAATTTCATATGTGTATGCAAAGGTGTTCAACTACCTAATTTCAACTACTTTTCGAGGACCAGGCAGCCACCTCTCCTTAGGAACCAGCGCCGAATTTGAATTCTCGCAGCAAAGAAAGGTCACTTCTGCTTTCTCTACCAACCTAACAAAATTGTCGGAAAGAAAAGGTACTTGTACGAACCTCAGCCGCCCGACCGCCACTTCCTCCTAGGAACCAGCGCCAAGTTTGAAATGTGCCAGTAAACAAAGCTCACTTGCGTTCCCGCCACCAACCTAAGAAAATTGTTGCAAATAAATCTCATCACCACCAAACTAAGCCACCAGCACTCAACCTCTTTCTACACATTTCGGGTAAAAGGACTCACCCTGCACTAGGCCCATGGATGGAGGAACCAATTTACTTTATTTAGGAATGGAGTATAGGTATGACACCGACATGTACAACACCATATAGTCCTGCAAAACACTCCTACATATCTCATTTGTAATGCTCTAGACACACGCTTGCTAATTGTAAAGAGTTAAAAATAAACCATAGCACAGCCTATAGACATGCGAACCGCTCGTAAATAATACAAAACATTTAGGTCCAAATAGCCAAACAACTGCTAATTTTCGGAAATAATTTCACTGCATAGGCTGAGGGATGGAGGAACGAGTGTACTTTATTTATTTGGGGCATATCTTTTTGAAACTTTTGCTTCTCATAGGTTTCGATATGTAAGGCTAACCTAAGGCATGTTCTGAACTCCAGTGGTGCACTACACTTGGCAACACAACCACACCCATCAAGATATTCATTCTAATCCAGACCTGTAACGCCTGTTGTTGTGGTCTTCAGTCCTGAGACTGGTTCGATGCAGCTGTTCATGCTAATCTACCCTGTGCAAGCTCCTTCATCTCCCAGTACCTACTGCAACCAACATCCTTCTGAATCTGCTTAGTGTATTCATCTCTTCGTCTCCCTCTACGATTTTTACCCTCCACGCTTCCCTCCAATACAAAATTGGTGATCCCTTGATGCCTCAGAACATGTCCTACCAGTCGATGCCTTCTTCTAGTCAAGTTGTGCCGCAAACTTCTCTTCTCCCCAATCCTATTCAATACCTTCTCATTAGTTATGTGATCTACCCACCTAATCTTCAACATTCTTCTGTACCACCACATTTCGAAAGCTTCTATTCTCTTCTTGTCCAAACTATTTATTGTCCATGTTTCACTTCCATAGATGGCTACACTCCATACAAATACTTTCAGAAACGACTTCCTAACACTTAAATCAAATTTCTCTTCTTCAGAAACCCTTTCCTTGCCATTCCCAGTCTACATTTTATATCGTCTCTACTTCGACCATCATCAGTTATTTTGCTCCCCAAATAGCAAAACTCCTTTACTACTTTAAGTGTCTCATTTCCTAATCTAATTCCCTCAGCATCACACGACTTAATTCGACTACATTCCATTATCCTTGTTTTGCTTTTGTTGATGTTCATCTTGTATCCTCCTCTCTAGACACTGTCCATTCCATTCAACTGCTCGTCCAAGTCCTTTGCTGTCTCTGACAGAATTAAAATGTCATCGGCGAACCTCAAAGTTTTTATTTCTTCTCCATGGAATTTAATACCTACTCCGAATTTTTCTTTTGTTTCCTTTACTGCTTGCTCAATATACAGATTGAATAACATCGGGGAGAGGCTACAAGCCTGTCTCACTCCCTTCCCTACCACTGCTTCCCTTTCATGCCCCTCAACTCTTATAACTGCCATTTGGTTTCTATACAAATTGTAAATAGCCTTTCGCTCCCTATATTTTACCCCTGCCACCTTCATAATTTGAAAGAGAGTATTCCAGTCAACATTGTCGAATGCTTTCTCTAAGTCTGCAAATGCTAGAAACGTAGGTTTGCCTTTCCTTAATCTTTCTTCTAAGATAAGTCGTAGGGTCAGTATTGCCTCACGTGCTCCAACATTTCTACGGACTCCAAACTAATCTTCCCCGAGGTCGGCTTCTATCAGTTTTTACATTCGTCTGTAAATAATTCGTGTTAGTATTTTGCAGCCGTGACTTATTAAACTGATAGTTCGGTAATTTTCACATCTGTCAACACCTGCTTTCTTTGGGATTGGAATTATTATATTCTTCTTGAAGTCTGAGAGTATTTCGTCTGTCTCATACATCATGCTCACCAGATGGAAGAGTTTTGTCAGGACTGGCTCTCCCAAGGCCATCAGTAGTTCTAATGGAATGTTGTCTACTCTGGGCGCCTTGTTTCGACTCAGGTCACTCTTCATGCAGTATCGTATCTCCCATTTCATCTTCATCTACATCCTCTTCCATTTCCATAATATTGTCCTCAAGTACATCGCCCTTATATAGACCCTTTATATACTCCTTCCACCTTTCTGTTTTCCCTTCTTTGCTTAGAACCGGATTTCCATCTGACCTCTTGATATTCATACAAGTGGCTCTCTTTTCTCCAAAGGTCTCTTTAATTTTCCTGTAGGCTGTATCTATCTTACCCCTAGTGAGATAAGCCTCCACATCCTTACATTTGTCCTCTAGCCATGCCTGCTTAGCCATTTTGCACTTCCTGTCGATGGCATTTTTGAGACGTTTGTATTCCTTTTTGCCTGCTTCATTTACTGCATTTTTATATTTTCTCCTTTCATCAATTAAATTCAATATTTCTTCTGTTACCCAAGGATTTCTACTAGCCCTCGTCTTTTTACCTACTTGATCCTCTGCTGCCTTCACTACTTCATCCCTCAAAGCTACCCATTCTTCTTCTACTGTATTTCTTTCCGCTATTCCTGTCGATTGTTTCCTTATGCTCTCCCTGAAACTCTGTACAACCTCTGGTTCTTTCAGTTTATCCAGGTCCCATCTCCTTAAATTCCCACCTTTTTGCAGTATCTTCAGTTTTAATCTACAGTTCATAACCAATAGATTGTGGTCAGAGTCCACATCTGCCCCTGGAAATGTCCTACAATTTAAAACCTGGTTCCTAAATCTCTGTCTTACCATTATATAATCTATCTGATACCTTTTAGTATCTCTGGGATTCTTCTATGTATATAACTTTCTTTTATGATTCTTGAACCAAGTGTTAGCTATGATTAAGTTATGCTCTGTGCAAAATTCTAAGACGGCTTCCTCTTTCATTCCTTATCCCCAATCCATATTCACCCACTATGTTTCCTTCTCTCCCTTTTCCTACTGTCGAATTCCAGTCACCCATGTCTGTTAAATTTTCGTCTCCCTTCACTACCTGAATAATTTCTTTTATTTCATCACACATTTCTTCAATTTCTTCGTCATCTGCAGAGCTAGTTGGCATA
The DNA here is from genome assembly GCF_023897955.1 of Schistocerca gregaria. Taxonomy (NCBI): domain Eukaryota; kingdom Metazoa; phylum Arthropoda; class Insecta; order Orthoptera; family Acrididae; genus Schistocerca; species Schistocerca gregaria. The sequence continues at coordinate 519,480,371 of NC_064931.1, read as the reverse complement.
TAAACTTGTACTACTGTAGTAGACATGGGCTTCGTGTCTATCTTGGCCACTATAATACGTTCACTATGCTGTTTGTAGCTTACCCGCACTCCTATTTTTTATTCATTATTAAACCTACTCCTGCATTACCCCTATTTGATTTTGTATTTATAACTCTGTATTCACCTGACCAAAAGTCTTGTTCCTCCTGCCACCGAACTTCACTAATTCCCACTATATCTAACTTCAACCTATCCATTTCCCTTTTTTAATTTTCTAACCTACCTGCCCGATTAAGGGATCTAACATTCCATGCTCTGATCTGTAGAATGCCAGTTTTCTCTAACATCCTCCTGAGTAGTCCCCGCCCAGAGATTCGAATGCTGGACTATTTTACCTCCGGAATATTTTACCCAAGTGGACGCCATCATCATTTAACCATACAGTAAAGCTGCATGCCCTCGGGAAAATTTACGGCTGTAGTTTCCCCTTGCTTTCAGCCGTTCGCAGTACCAGCACAGCAAGGCCGTTTTGGTTATTGTTACAAGGCCAGATCAATCAATCATCCAGACTGTTGCCCCTGAAACTACTGAAAAGGCTGCTGCCCCTCTTCAGGAACCACACGTTTGTCTCAACAGATACCCCTCCGTTGTGGTGGCACCTACGGTACGGATATCTGTATCGGTGAGGCACGCAAGCCTCCCCACCAACGGCAAGGTCCATGGTTCATGGGGGGAGGCTGTAACTCCTATACAAATAAATTTGTCCAGTTATTTGTCGATTCACTCACAGTCTGACCAGATTGCCGTTATTGTGCAAAAACCGCTCAGACTGCACTGTGCTGCTCGGGGAAGTAAGGAAGGACTGCACTCTATTTATTTCAAGCCCTTTTATTTCGTCGTGGAGTATATTTGTCAAAAAACACCCGCACTGATCCAACTGTGGTCATGTAACACAGGCCACAAATACATAAACAACTCCTAATTTCACCACACAATAGCAACAGCTCTTAAATAATGCAGTACACAATATCCGCAGACGAGCTCTGTACTCTTAAACTATCCAAATAAAGCACAGCACAGTGCACAGGCATGCTCGCAAAATAGTGAAATAGACGCGCCCAAATACCCCCAGCTGCCAAACCGACAAAAGTCTCTGCTCGGTCCCCACCCCAAACAAGACCACAACACAGTCGCATTCGCGTCTAACACCGGGGCACCGGGGAAATTGATATCGCCTATGCACCTTAGATTACGCTCCAAGGAAGGCGTGAGAGAGGGTTCCAGAGCCTCCACCCAAGTTGCTTCTGCGCTCGCTCGTGACAGCCGACCAGAAAGGGCAATTCACGCGCCATAATCTCTGGAAAACCGTACTTCTATTTATTATTATTATTATCATTTACTATTATTTATTAGCGTTTATTATGATTTATTGTTATTTATTCAAGATGGTCTATTTTTGCTCCAAGAAAGTCAATTCCCTTACATCCATAACAAAAAATCTCTCACTAATTCAAATTCAAACACGATTATCTGTCACACCTACAAAAAAAACAAAACAAAACGAAGTTTGAATTTTTCGCCCTCACTTATTTTTTCACTCCTGAGCTATGAAAATCGTGTCAAATAGTAATAAAGTGCACTTTTACTAACGTAAGTCACCTCCTGTGAATTCGTGGGAAAAGGACTGAAGTCTTTATTTCAAACAGTACCGTCATCACTTGTTCTGCAATAGAGTTAGTACACATCTCAGATCGCAGTCCAACCGCCACAAGGCCCCAGTCCAACTGAACTAGTTCATATGGTCGCCACCGACCCGCGCGCCACCGGCAAGCCAGCGGTCGCCTCACGTGACGGCCGTCAGCTGCGTCCGCGCCCGCTGCCCGTCCAGCGGCCCGCCCACGTCACAGCCTACTGCCGCCGACTCGCGTCACAGGCCTGAGCTGGTCCAGCGATGTAAACATATGTTCGTGGACAGTGGAGTCCGTCCCCACCGACTAAAGTTCGCTGGCCAGGTTGGAACCTGCCGATTTCGTAACGGTCGGTCGGTTGATCCAGCACCTGGTTGACAAAGAATGCCATACCGCACCATTGACGCCAAAGTTTGCTCGAGAGTGGAATACTCCATGACGTCACACAAGTGGTCCAGCACATGTGCTCGTCACTACGTGCCTCGCTAAGTTAATTGATCAACCGACTCTCATTATTCAATCCATATTCTGCACTTACCTAATCGAGGATCGTCACGAAAACACACGCCCGTACACGTGAGCCTTCGCGCGCACCGAGCTTAGAACCTCCGCAAGTGAATGTAACAAAGTTCCCATGACTGCTTAATTAAATTGATCAATTAATTAACTTCTCTGATGCGGAACACTGTCACGTCCACGTCACAGACATACAGAAAACAGAGCAAGCGCTCTGCGAATGTGGAGGTGACTGGATAGGCGCGGGTTACATTTATAGGCAATTTTAGAACACAGAACGATATGTTATGTCGCAGTCGCATGGATCGATGTGACATAAAATCGAAAGAAATGCGAAAACTGATTAGCGCATACGTATAAACTAACCTAATATAGACCAAGATGCGGTGAAAATGAGGACGTGCAGGTTTGCAGGGAGCAATTTGTACATGGAGTCAAATATGCGGCAACAGGAGGAGTGTAGGAAAACGATGACATCGAAGCGAGCGGAAACAGGAAGGTAGTAATTTTTTTTTCTCTTTGAGTTCGTATTATAATGTTTGTCTACTAAAGTAGCAGTGCTAGACGCGAGTTGAATACTGTATTTGGTGCTTTTGAGGATGACAGAGAATCATTCACGTCTAAACTTACTTACCTCTGTGTTAAAGGATAACAGAGAGTGTACGGGATGATCGATTGAGACAGAGCTGTTGCTGTAAGATTTAACTTTGATGTCCTCAGGACGACTGAATAGCGAAGTAATAGTATGTGTTGGGCGGCTTTGGTGATCAAGTCAGAATTTGAGATGATGCCGGCCGCGGTGGTCTAGCGGTTCTAGGCGCTCAGTCCGGAACCGCGCGACTGCTACGGTCGCAGGTTCGAATCCTGCCTCGGGCATAGATGTGTGTGATGTCCTTAGATTAGTTAGGTTTAAGTAGTTCTAAGTTCTAGGGGACTGATGACCACAGATGTGAAGTCCCATAGTCCTCAGAGCCACTTGAACCATTTTGAGATGATGATTGATTCGGGTTGGATCGTTGTTCGATGGGATGTAGATCGTTCGGTTGACTACTTCTGCACATTTGCTTCCTTTATTTAGTTGAGTGAAGATCGATTGTGGTGTGTTGGATACACGCTTGTCTGTTCTCTAGACCTGGGACAGAACTTAGTTGACGTGTAAATTATAGCCATGATCTTGAATATGTTACATGACTGAGACCATGTTGGAGACTGAGAGAGTGTGTTGGAGAACAAGTGATGACTGTACTGCTTGAAATAAAGTCTTCAGTCCCTTCCCCCCTCCAAAATCAAAGGACGTGACTTACGTTACTATAAGTGCAGTTTATTATTTGATGCGATTGTGATAGGCTACCAGTGAAAAAAGATAAGTGATGGAGAAAGTTTGTACGTTTGATCAATTATGGTGTTGGGATTTGAACTTGCGATAGATTTTTGTTATATATGTAAGGAAAATGGCTTTCTCGCCGAGTAAATCGGACATCTTCAATAGAGAATAAAAGATAATAATAAACAGAAGAACAGTTTTCGAGACATTATCGTGTTGGAATTTGAATTTGACGCAATTTTCTAGTGGAGGTAGGCCTATAATAATAAACAAAGATGATAATAATAAATGATAATAAATTATAATGAATGATAACAAATGATAATGAATAATAATAAATGACAATGAGTGATAATGAATGTTAATAAATGATGATGAATAATAATAAACAAAAGTAAGGTTTGTGTTTGAATTTGAATTTGGAGGGAATTTTCTAGTGCAGGCAGGTCAATATAATAAATGATAATAAATAATAATAAATGATAATGAATGTTAATAAATGATAATCAATAATAATAAAGATAAGTACGGTTTTTTCATGCATTATCGTGTTGGAATTCAAACTTCCTATGTCAGATAACTGATGCATCCTGACAGAACATCGCACTGATTCCGTACAACTGAATGGTACATACAGACTTATTTACTGCCACCTACCGAGGTGGTACAGTGGTTAGTACACTGGACTTGCATTTAGGAGGGTGACGATTCGAATTCCTGTCCGAACATCCAGATTTAGGTTTTCCGTGATCTCACCAAATCGTTCCAGGCAAATGCCAGGTCCGTTCCTTTGAAAAGGACGCGGCCGACTTCCTACACCATCCTTCCATAATCTGAGGTTGTGCTCCATCCCAAATGAAGACGGTGTCGACAGGACGTGAAACTCTTCTCGTCCTTTCTTCACTTCCATGACTTACGTCAGTGTTGCAGGGTCAGATGACCGCTTGGTACTACACTGTCTAGTCACATCAATGTGACCACCTGTCAGAAGCCTGAATAACCAACTTTTTCAGCACAGACTGCTGCGAGACGTACAGGAAGAGAGTCAATGAGGTACTGGAAGGTACTGATAGGGATGTGGAGTCATGCATACTCCACAGCTGCATTAGGTTTCTCGGTTGAGGATCCATGGCGCTTCTAGGCGCTAGAGTCTGGAACCGCGCGACCGCTATGGTCGCAGGTTCGAATCCTGCCTCGGGCATGGATGTGTGTGATGTCCTTAGGTTAGTTAGATTTAAGAAATTCTAAGTTCTAGGGGACTGATGACCTCAGAAGTTAAGTCCCATAGTGCTCAGAGCCATTTGAACCATTTTTGATCCATGGCGCTAAGAGCCCGATCCAGGTGGTCCCACAGATTCTCGATTGGGTTTAAATATAGGGAGTTTGGTGGGCAGGGGAGTACGGTAAAATCATTCTGGTGCTCTTCAAACTACACACATACACTGCAAGCTGTGTGACATACTGCGTTTTCCTGATGGTAGATGATATCATGCCAAGGAAGAACAAACAGCATGCAGGGGTGGACATGGTCCCCTAGGATCGATCCATACTTGTATTGATCCGTTGTGCCTTCCAGAATGATGAGGTCACCCAGGGAATGCAACGAAGACATTCCTCTGACCATAACCCTCCTCTGGCCTGGACCCTTCCGACGGTTGTTCCAGGGTGTTTGCTTTCAGTCCGATGGAGCATAAAAAGTCATGCATGTGAAAAGGCCCTCTGGCGACACTCAGTGGACGTGCAACTGCGGTACTGGTGTGGAAATTCCAGCATTCGTCGCCGATGAACAGCAGTCAGCTCGGGTGCATAGAACAGGCGCCTGCTGCAGTGGCTCATACGCAGCAACGTCCGTTGAACGGTCATTGAAGAGACACTGTTGGTAGCCCCTTGATTCATCTGGGCAGTCAGTTGCTCAACAGTTGCACGTCTATTCTCCCGTACATTTCTCTGCAGCCGTCATTCATTCGTGTTATCCATGGCTCTTGGTACATCACAGTTGCCTCGATGCTGATTTTAGATAGCTTCATTTTGCTTTCCACGGTATACTTTAATCACGGTGAAACATTAACAGTTTACAAACTTAGGCGTTTTGGAGATGCTTCTACACTTGGCCTGAAAGCCAACGATCATGTCCTTTTGGACGTCACATAACTCGCTCCATTTCCGCATTACAACGACTGCACTGTTTGAACTCACTCCACCCCCCCCCCTCCCCTCCCCCTGACGCCGTGACACGCTTTGTATAGCCTCCTCTGAAAGTGCTGCCACCTGCCGTCTGTGAGTGGTTATTGCACGTTGACGTCGAACATAGGCGGTGGCCACATTAACGTGACTGGACTGTGTGGTTCATCACCACCTACAGAGTTCTATAGACCGCAATGTGTTCTGTGAAAGGTTTGACATATTGTGCCCTGTGACATTATTCACTCAATATGCTTGTAAGATTATGGTTAGGTGGTTTCTTATTCTTTGACTGAACACAACTGTGTAAGCTGTAACGACATTGAAACCTTATGGCAGATTAAAACTGTGTGCCCGACCGAGACTCGAACTCGGGACCTTTGCCTTTCGCGGGCAAGTGCTCTACCATCTGAGCTACCGAAGCACGACTCACGCTCGGTACTCACAGCTTTACTTTTGCCAGTATTGTTTAATATTGCAATTTTGTCAGGGCAATACATGCTTTTACACAGTTTACAATGTGACAGTGTTAAGACAGTCGTCAAAACGATGCACCTCGACCTCTGAGAGTGAACTAATCCTAAACACAACATTATTGAATTGTAACTCCTAGAAAGTTAAGTGATCCTAAACACAACAATATTAAATTTTAACTAGAAGTTACTTTACAGAATTATTATTACAATTACGCTATGGTGTTGGCCAGTACTACGATAAATCATCCGATTCCAGTTCAAAGTTCCATACTATTTTTAAGATGACAATCAAGTCTACAGACGATCTACATCTACATCTACATTTACATCCATACTCCGTAAGCCCCCTGACGGTATGTAGTGGAGGGTGCCTTGAGTACTTCTATCGGTTCTCCCTTCTATTCCAGTCTCGTATTGTTCGTGGAAAGAAGGATTGTCGGTATGCTTCTGTGTGGGCTCTAATCTCTCTGATTTTATCCTCATGGTCTCTTCGCGAGATATACGTAGGAGGGAGTGATATATTGCTTGACTCTTCGGTGAACGTATGTTCTCCAAACTACAACAAAAGCCCGTACCGAGCTACTGAGCGTCTCTCCTACAGAGTCTTCCACTGGAGTTTATCTATCATCTCCGTAACGCTTTAGCGATTACTAAATGATCCTGTAACGAAGCACGCTGCTCTCCGTTGGATTTTCTCCATCTCCTCCATCAACCCCATCTGGTACGGATCCCACACTGCCGAGCAGTATTCAAGCAGTGGGCGAACAAGCATACTGCAACCTACTTCCTTTGTTTTCGGATTGCAATTCCTTAGGATTCTTCCAATGAACCTCAGTCTGGCATCCGCTTTACCGACGATCAATTTTATATGATCATTCCATTTTAAATAACTCCTAATGCGTACTCCCAGATAATTTATGGAATTAACTGCTTCCAGTTGCTGATCTGCTATTTTGTAACATAATGATAAGCGATCTATCTTTCTATGTATTCGCAGCACATTACACCTGTCTACATTGAGATTCAGTTGTCATTCCATGCGCCATACGTCAATTCGCTGCAGATTCTCCTGCATTTCAGTACAACTTTCCATTGTTACAATCCCTCGATACACCACAGCATCATCTGCAAAAAGCCTCAGTGAACTTCCGATGTCATCCACATGGTCATTTATGTATATCGTGAATAGCAACGGTCCTATGACACTCCCCTGCGGCACACCTGAAATCACTTCTCTCCATTGAGAATGACATGCTGCTTTCTGTTATCTAGGAAGTCTTCAATCCAATCACACAACTGGTCTGATAGTCCGTATGCTCTTACTTTGTTCATTAAACGACTGTGGGAAACTGCATCGAACGCCTTGCGAAAGTCAAGAAACACGGCATCCACCTGAGAACCCGTGTCTATGGCCCTCCGAGTCTCGTGGACGAATAGCGCGAGCTGGGTTTCACACGACCGTCTTATCGAAACCCATGCTGATTCCTACAGATTAGATTTCTAGTCTCCAGAAAAGTCGTTATACTCGAACATAATACGTGTTCCAAAATTCTACAACTGATCGACGTTAGAGATATAGGTCTATAGTTCTGCACATCTGTTCGACGTCCCTTCTTGAAAACGGAGATGACCTGTGCGCTTTTCCAATCCTTTGGAACGCTACGCTCTTCTAGAGACCTACGGTACATCGCTGCAAGAAGGGAGGCAAGTTCCTTCGCGTACTCTGTGTAAAATCGAACTGGTATCTCATCAGGTCCAGCGGCCTTTCCTCTTTTGAGCGATTTTAATTGTTTCTCTGTCCCTCTGTCGTCTATTTCGATATCTACCATTTTGTCATCTGTGCGACAATCTAGAGAAGGAAGTACAGTGCAGTCTTCCTCTGTGAAACAGCTTTGGAAGAAGACATTTAGTATTTCGGCTGTTAGTCTGTCATCCTCTGTTTCAATACCATTTTGGTCACAGAGTGTCTGGAGATTTTGTTTTTATCCACCTACCGCTTTGACATAAGACCAAAATTTCTTAGGATTTTCTGCCAAGTCAGTACATAGAACTTTACTTTCGAATTCATTGAACGCCTCTCGCATAGCCCACCTCACACTACATTTCGCTTCGCGTAATTTTTGTTTGTCTGCAAGGCTTTGGCTATGTTTATTTTTTGCTGTGAAGTTCCCTTTGCTTCCGCAGCAGTTTTCTAACTCGTTTGTTGTACCATGGTGGCTTTTTCCATCTCGTACGATCTTGCTTGGCACATACTCGTCTAACGCATACTGTACGATGGTTTTGAACTTTGTCCACTGATCCTCAACACTATCTGTACGTGAGACAAAACTTTTGTGTTGAGCCGTCGGGTACTCTGTAATCTGCTTTTTGTCACTTTTGTTAAAGAGAAAAATCTTCCTACCTTTTTTAATATTTCTATTTATGGCTGAAATCATCGATGCAGTAACCGCTTTATGATCGCTGATTCCCTGTTCTGCATTAACTGATTCAAATAGTGCCGTAGGGGACCACACCGCCACTTCCCAGCAAATTAGGGACACTGTTGCTCCTGGGGTATCGGCGAGGACCATTCGCAACCGTCTCCATGAAGCTGGGCTACGGTCCCGCACACCGTTAGGCCGTCTTCCGCTGACGCCCCAACATCGTGCAGCCCGCCTCCAGTGGTGTCGCGACAGGCGTGAATGGAGGGACGAATGGAGACGTGTCGTCTTCAGCGATGAGAGTCGGTTCTGCCTTGGTGCCAATGATGGTCGTATGCGTGTTTGGCGCCGTGCAGGTGAGCGCCACAATCAGGACTGCATACGACCGAGGCACACAGGGCCAACACCCGTCATCATGGTGTGGGGAGCGATCTCCTACACTGGCCGTACACCTCTGGTGATCGTCGAGGGGACACTGAATAGTGCACAGTACATCCAAACCGTCATCGAACCCATCGTTCTACCATTCCTAGACCGGCAAGGGAACTTGCTGTTCCAACAGGACAATGCACGTCCGCATGTATCCCGTGCCACCCAACGTGCTCTATTAGGTGTAAGTCAACTACCCTGGCCAGCAAGATCTCCGGATCTGTCCCCCATTGAGCATGTTTGGGACTGCATGAAGCGTCGTCTCACATGGTCTGCACGTCCAGCACGAACGCTGGTCCAACTGAGGCGCCAGGTGGAAATGGCATGGCAAGCCGTTCCACAGGACTACATCCAGCGTCTCTATGATCGTCTCCATGGGAGAATAGCAGCCTGCATTGCTGCGAAAGGTGGATATACACTGTACTAGTGCCGACATTGTGCATGCTCTGTTGCCTGTGTCTATGTGCCTGTGGTTCTGTCAGTGTGATCATGTGATGTATCTGACCCCAGGAATGTGTCAATAAAGTTTCCCCTTCCTGGGACAATGAATTCACGGTGTTCTTATTTCAATTTCCAGGAGTTTATTTACGGCTGAAATCATCGATGCAGTAACCGTTTTATGATCGCTGATTCCCTGTTCTGCATTAACTGTTTCAAATAGTTCGGGTCTGTTTGTCAACAGAAGGTCTAATATGTTATCTCCACGAGTCGGTTATCTGTTTAACTGCTCAAGGTAATTTTCAGATAAAGCACTTAAAAAAATTTCACTGGATTCTTTGTCCCTGCCACCCGTTATGAACGTTTGAGTCTCCCAGTCTATATCCGGCAAATTAAAATCTCCAACCAAAACTAGAACATGGTGGGGAAGTCTACTCGAAATATTTTCCAAATTATTCTTCAGGTGCTCAGCCACAACAGCTGCTGAACCCGGGGGCTTATAGAGACATCCAATTACCATGTCTGAGCCTGTTTTAACCGTGACCTTCACCCAAATCATTTCACATTTCGGATCTCCGTCAATTTCCTTCGATACTATTGCACTTCTTATCGCTATCAACCATGCCTGTCTCTGCGGTATACATTCCAATCTGAGTTTAGGATTTCATTACTGTTTACGACTGGTTTCAGCCAACTTTCTGTCCTTAGTACTATATGGGCATTGTGACCGTTTATTAATGAGAGCAGTTTTGGTACCTTTCTATAGACGCTCCTGCAGTTTACTATTAGCACATTAATATTGTTATTCCCTGTTGCATTTTGCCTACTCCTACATTGCCGCGTCTCAGGAGGCGTCTTGTCGGGCCTAGGGAGGGAATTCTCTAACCTAAAAAAACCCACATGTGCACTCCACACGTACTCCGCTACCCTTGTAGCCGCTTCCGGCGTGTAGTGCACGCCTGACCTATTCAGGGGGACCCTACATTTCTCCACCCGGCAGCGGAGGTCGAGAAATTTGCACCCCAGATCTCCACAGAATCGTCTGAGCCTCTGGTTTAAGCCTTCTACTCGGCTCCAAACCAGAGGACCGCGATCGGTTCTGGGAACGTTACTACAAATAGTTAGCTCTGATTCCACCCCGCGTGCGAGGCTTTCCGCCTTCACCAATCCCGCCAACCGCCTGTACGAACTGAGGATGACCTCTAAACCCTGACGGCAGGAGTCATTGGTGCCGACATGAGCAACAATTTGCAGTCGGGTGCACCCAGTGCTCTCTATCACCGCCGGCAGGGCCTCCTCCACATCAATTCGAGCAAAAGATTACCCAAGGTTGCTCGAGTTTACAGCGGGCGCAAGCTGGTGAACCAACGAGTTTACGCCTCAGCATGCAGTATTTACCTTAGCTACGATGAGTCTGCTCTCGCCCACTGAAACTCCTATAAAATCTAATTAAGCCTGTGCTGAATTTTCAGCAGAAACTCTTCCTATGTTTCTCGATATGCGAGAACACAAGAACTCATCCCTTGTCTCAGACTATGGCGATATACAAGCGCATGGCTGGAGCAGCGTGCATATTATAATGCCCTCTCAGTTCTTGCAAGAACAATTAACTAACTGACTGGTATGTTTCTCCACAATTGGAGCGCAACGATGCTACTGCTAATTTTTAGCTATAGGTCAGCCACTGTGAACGCACTGTTCACACAAATTTCTCCTCTGCTTCGTACAGAACGTTATGCGCTCTGTTCTGCTCTTGACGCCAGTTCAGAGAAGAGAAGAGTCCCCTCAAGTTTCCGTTTTCTCTTTCTCGTAGCCGAACTCTCTCCCCACCTGGGTTCTTTCGTTCTCCACGTCACGGCTTTTTCGACCAATAGGAACGTTTCTCTTATTTTGTGGAAACTCTCTCTACTAATCGATAGGCTCCTTCCATTGAACTGCGTCGAAATCTAGGCACTTTACTCCTTCCTGGTGCGTTTCTGCCAATCGGACGTTTTTGTGCCTGCTCCAGACGCCCAGACACCTAAAAAGTTACATGGGTCTATCACGTATGCATCACTTGCAGTTCCCGTGGTCGAATGCGTCACTGGTTTTGTGCGTACCCCTTTGGCATTCTGAAACGCAGTTTTACAAACCTTCTCTCTGTCTTACTTCTGGTGGCCCTGTTACTCCCCCTGCAGCATGCGTCACCTGTCCGGTCGCTGACCTGCCGTGGAGCTTTCTATAGTGCCTCCCGGAGTGCAGCCTATGCGTATACCCACACTGGCTCCACACAAGACGTTTCCTCTCGTTGCCTGCTTCACTTTCTGCTCATTGACATGCATTATATGGGAGTGGTATATTGATACCGTCGGTTGAGTGTCATCCCTTTTGCATTGCATACCTTTAGGCAAATCTGCTCATTACCGCCGAAGTAAGTTAGGTGTCATATTGACCTTCCCATTACGATGTATAAAACTCTTATGTAAGGTGCGAAATTGGTCTTCTGTTCTGCCACCTTACATAATTACTACGACCAGCATTAGTCGGTCATCTGCATTGTCCATTGTATATCTTTGCTGTGTGTGTATATAAAGTGTGATGAAAAAAATCTTGGTATATTTCAAGAAGGAAGGAAGTTTAGTGTTCAGCGTCCCTTCAACGTATGGTCATTAGAGACTGAGCAGAACTGAGGACGGAAGTCGTTTGTGAACTTTCAACGGAACCTTCCCAACATTCGCCTTAAGCGGTTTAGGTAAACCACGGAAAATCTAAATCAGGAAGGCAATTCCAGCGTTTACCACTACGCCATTCGTTTGGTTCTTGATAGTGCAGACACAAATGAATGATCTCATCAGTGTTAGGTCAGAAATGAAAACGAGGTTTATTGTTGGGTAATATACCGCTTCTCTACAAAAGCAGTTGCTTACAAATACATTGCGTATCTCATTATTGTCTATCGATCATACATGTCATAGCAGGTTGCCACGAAAAAGTCGTACAGTTGAAAGAACAACTAGTCTGTTAGAGCCCATTTGTATGTCAGAGCGATGGCATTGCAGAGATACCAGGAAAAGTTCAATATGTTACCCATCAAGAAATGCGTCTTGCATCATGCGAAACCCTTTCTTCTATCTTCACAGTATATTCTAAACGCGTTCACCTGCTTACATACTGAACAGAGAGAGTATTGACGAAACTTGCGACATTAGGTCAGGGTAAAAGAACGGACCCGCAACGTTACAGACCAATATCTTTAACGTTAGTTTCCTGCAGAATTCTTGCACATGTTCTAAATTCGATAAAATTAATTTCCTTGAGACAGAAACTTCTGTAGACAAATAAATGCTGCTTTATAAAGAATCGTTCGTGCGAAACTCAGCTCGCCCTTTTCTCACGCGATATCCAGCGAACCATTGGTATAACAGAACGGGCAGATTCCATACTCCTACATTTCCGGAAAGCGTTTGCCATAGTACCATACAGCAGACTGTTAACAAAGGTCCCAGCACACAGAATAGGTTCTCAGATATGCGAGTACCTCGAAGAGTTGTTAAGTAAGAGAACCCAGCTAGTTGTCCTCGACGGCGAGTGTGCGTCACAGACAAGGCTATCATCGTGAGTGTTCCAGGAGAGTGTGATAGGACCACTCTTCTTCTCTATAAAGATAAACAGTATGACGCATAGGGTGAGTGGCAATCTGCGACTGCTTGCTAATAACGTTTTAGTGTACGCGATAGTGTCGTCGTTAAGTGACTATAGTAGGATACAGGATGGCATCAACAGAATTTCTATTAGCCGTAAACACGAAAAACTGAGTTAATGTACATGAGTAGTAAAAAGAGTCCTGTAAAGTTATATTTCGGTATTAGTGATGTGCTGCTTGACAAAGTAAAGCCGATTAAATGTTTAGGCGTAACGTTCCAAAGTATATAAAATGCAACGAATGTGTAAGATCTGTAGTAACGAAGACGAACGGCCGACGTCGGTTTATTTGGAGAATTCTAGGAAAGTACAGCTTATCTATAAACAAGGCCATTTACGGAACACTTGTGCTATCCATTTTTGAGTGTTTAGGATCACCACCAGGTCGGATTAAAGGAAGACATCGACGCAATTCAGAGGCCTCCTGTTAGATTTGTTATCGGTAGGTTCGATCAACACGCGAGTATTACGGAAATGCTTCGCGAACTCAAATGGGAGTCCGTGGACTGAAGACATTCTTTTTGTGAAGCCCTACTGAGAAAATTATCTGATGGAGTTATATTTCATCCAGACATATGAGTCTCAACATTATCTTCGATAATGAGAGAAGCTGAAGAAATGAATTAAAATTTGTGCTACAACAGGGAGTTGAACGCAGGTTTTCTGCTAACTAGGCAGATGTGTTAACCATTGCAGTACCACAGCAGCATGGCTAACACCTGCACGGACTACCTTTGTCCGATGCCCTCCGTAACGCAAACTTCAATTCATGGTGGTGTAATGGTTTCCATATCTGCCTAGTAAACATGAGATCCGAGTCAAGTTCTGGCTGTGGCATAAATTTTAATTCATTTCTTCAGCTTCTATCACTATTGAGAAAGATCAACGAAACGACATTTGCGGTAGACTGCACAACGATTCTGCTGCCACTAACATACATCTTACCTAAGGACTGTGAAGACAAGGTAAGAGAAATCAGCACTTCTGTGGAAGCATATACACTATGTGATCAAAGATATCTGGACATCTGTCAGTGGACATTAATGTGGGTTTTGTCCACCCTTCGCCTTAATGACTTCATGGACTCTGCTGAGGGCACTTTCAATGAAGTGACTGAATGTCTTTGGAGGAATGACAGCTCATTCTTCCTCAAGGGAAAAAAACCAGGGAAGTTAATGATGTTTGACACTGGGATCTGGAGCGAAGTCTACATTCTGACTTATCCCAAAGGTTTTCCACTGGCTTTAGCTCGGGAAGCTGGGCGGACAAGTCCACTTCAGCAATGTTACTGTCCACAAACCATTGCCCCACAGACGCTGCTTTGTGACAGAGTGCATTGTCATGCTGATAGAAATAACTATTGTCTCCGAACTGTTCCTGTACTGCCCACAGTACACAATGCAGAAAAATGTGTTCATATCCCTCCACCTTCAGCGTTTTCTTAGGTGCAATAAGGGGGCGTATTGGCGCTATACGTGATGGCAAATACCGTTATCCATTAATAGCGAAACCCAAATCGTTCCTTCGAGTATTATGTAATTAATTACTCAAAATCACTTGTTTCCAGTCATCACAGTCCAATGGCAACGCTCTTTACACCAACGCAAGAGTCGCTCAGTATTGACCACTGTACCTCATTCTTTTTAATTTCATACAGACAGTCACTGTGCTAGCTATATTGCTGGTAGCACTTTGGAACTCAAGAGCGATTCCTTCCTTTTTTACAACCAACATTCGCACTGCAAGAGGGTCTCCTTCCATATGTACATGAAGGCAGTTTGCTAGTCTCGGTTGTTTCTTCGCGTTTCCGCTTCACAGTCACATCAGCAACAATAAACTTGGGCAGCTTTACAAGAGTTGAAATGTTCCTGATGACGTCCAATGATTAGTCCACGTTCGAAGCCACTGATTTCTCCTGACCGCTGTTACCGCTTTTCTACTGACAACAGCCGGCCGAGGTGGCCAAGCGGTTCTAGGCGCTACAGTCTGGAACCGCGCGACCGCTACGATCGCAGGTTCGAATCCTGCCCCGGGCATGGATGTGTGTGATGTCCTTAGGTTAGTTACGTTTAAGTAGTTCTAAGTTCTAGCGGACTGATGACCTCAGAAGTTAAGTCCCATAGTGCTCAGAGCCATTTGAACCATTTTTGAACTGACAACACTTTCTTTTGTACCGGCGGGTACGCCTCTTGTGACGTCTAGTCGCCAGTTCCACATTACATACGAGTGTCCGGATACTTTTGATTAGACAATATAAACAATTGTTCTTCCCTTGCTGAATTTGCTAATGGAACAGGAAGAGTAATGCATAGCAATGGTACAACGTACTGTCCGCCATGTGCCATATGGTGGCGTGTGGAGTATGTAGATGATGCAGAACTGCACAGGGAGTTTTCCCACCCCAGCTGCTTCTGTGATTGGAATGGGAAAGTAACCAGCAGTGCTTGAGGCAGCACAAGTAGTTAGGTGTAGATGCGGCTTAGTATTAAGTAACGTACACCAGTTGCATAAATATGAAATTTAAAAAAAAGGAAACACAGACCCTGATAAAGGGATTTTATGCCTGTAACCGCGAAAAAAGAGAAGATTCAATAATGAAGGTGCGAAATGAATGAAAAAAAGTTGCTCATAATGGTCGCAAACAAGAGCTGAAGGCGTAATACTGGAGCTGTAACTTTTGCTGTCAAGGCAGAATCTCGGTTGTTAATCACGAGAGCGCAAAGAGTCTCGCAAACAGCAGGGAGCAGGACGTGTCAGTGCTGGCGGCTACTGTTCTCAGGATGGCAGACTATGGTGAGCCATTCTTTTCCTTCGGAAAGCTTGCATCTTATTTGAGTAACATACAGATATCTCATTAATACTAAACCTCTTACTCCTCACAGTTTCATTATTGAGTTCTCTCCACAGTCACAGTTGGCTCAGGAGGACTTTATAGCATCAAACAACGAGCTTCAGTCGTACCATTTTATTGCGTGCTCTATCCTCGATTAAAAATTGGTTTGTTCTGGCCTTTATCTGGAGTGCAATTCTTGTCTAGTAGGTGAATCCTTTCCCGTCGGCAACTTTTACTGTCAGCACAGGATATCTCTGCAGCTTAGTTCCAGCTCGTTCACGTAGTTTATCATGAAACGGAAAATATATGTATTATAGAACAATCCAAGAGGGTCCTGTCACACTGGCGCCAATATAATTTTAATTAATATTGTGTTTATACTGGTTGTTGGTGAGGAGGAAAGTTAGTTATTAGTATTTTTTAATGAGCTCATTCATAAGCAGCCATATCACAGTCATCACAGTCGCCCAAGAAAGTTATAATTAAGCTTTAATCAGAATCGGACGATGACTCTCCTTGTCCGCAGTCTCGATGATACGAAACGATCTGCAATCCTGTGTAAATAATATGTCTTGGTTTTCTTGCGTTGCGTAGTCAGTCGGGAAACCTCAGATCAAGCGGAAAGTTTGCTTTGATGGAGTTTAATTATCCGATGAAAGAATGGAGCTCTTGGATCTAATAATTACAGGTTCGTTTCCAATCTATCGGAAGTTCCAACGAAACGACACCTCCGTGCAAATTTCCAATTAGAGAGTACATATATAATGAAATTCCTTAGACACCTTTGATGTAAATGCTCAGTATATATTTTCTTGAGTAGCATACAATATATTTTCAATCTCTTTCTTCCAGTAATCGCGATAGCAAAATTAAAATTATTCAATGCTGCTATTAGACACGGAGAAGATCCTAGAAGTCCTCTCAACATACCAGAGAGAATATCACAAAGAGTAATTATGCGCTCATGGAATAGTAATAGTACTGTACTACTTTGCGCATCGATTCTGGGAGTATATACGAGGTGCGTTCAATTTCTAAGGCCTCTGATTTTTTTTTCTGCGGACTGGAAAGAGATAGAGACATGCGCATTGTTTTAAAATGAGGCCGCGTTCATTGTCAATACGTCCCAGAGATGGCAGCACCATACGGCAGATGGAATTTTACCGCCAGCGGCGAGAATGAGAACTGTTTTAAATACTTAAAATAGCGACGTTTTCCTTACTTGAACAGTATGCAATCATTCGTTTTCTAAATTTGCGTGGTGTGAAACCAATTGAAATTCATCGACAGTTGAAGGAGACATATGGTGATGGAGTTATGGATGTGTCGAAAGTGCGTTCGTGGGTGCGACAGTTTAATGAAGGCAGAACATCGTGTGACAACAAACCGCAACAACCTCGGGCTCGCACAAGCCGGTGTGACGACATGATCGAGAAAGTGGAGAGAATTGTTTTGGGGGATCGCCGAATGACTGTTGAACAGATCGCCTCCAGAGTTGTCATTTCTGTGGGTTCTGTGCACACAATCCTGCATGACGACCTGAAAATGCGAAAAGTGTCACCCAGGTGGGTGCCACGATGGCTGACAGATGACCACACGGCTGCCCGTGTGGCATGTTGCCAAGCAATGTTGACGCGCAACAACAGCATGAATGGGACTTTCTTTACGTCGGTTGTGACAATGGATGAGACGTGGATGCCATTTTTCAATCCAGAAACAAAGCGCCAGTCAGCTCAATGGAAGCGCACAGATTCACCGCCACCAAAAAAATTTCGAGTAACCGCCAGTGCTGAAAAATTGATGGTGTCCGTGTTCTGGGACAGCGAGGGCGTAATCCTTACCCATTGCGTTCCAAACGGCACTACGGTAACAGGTGCATCCTACGAAAATGTTTTGAAGAACAAATTCCTTCCTGCACTGCAACAAAAACGTCCGGGAAGGGCTGCGCGTGTGCTGTTTCACCAAGACAACGTACCCGCACATCGAGCTAACGTTACGCAACAGTTTCTTCGTGATAACAACTTTGAAGTGATTCCTCATGCTCCCTACTCACCTGACCTGGCTCCTAGTGACAATTGGCTTTTTCCAACAATGAAAGACACTCCCCGTGGCCGCACATTCACCAGCCGTGTTGCTATTGCTTCAGCGATTTTCCAGTGGTCAAAACAGACTCCTAAAGAAGCCTTCGCCGCTGCCATGAAATCATGGCGTCAGCGTCGTGAAAAATGTGTACGTCTGCAGGGCGATTACGTCGAGAAGTAACGCCAGTTTCATCGATTTCGGGTGAGTAGTTAATTAGAAAAAAAAGAAATCGGAGGCCTTAGAACTTGAATGCACCTCGTAGATCGTCAAGTAGGAAACGTAATTCACTCATAGAATTGTGCAGGGATAATTAGTAGTATATAAAGAGATATTACACTCGCACTGCGCCTATAATGGATCGTCACAGACGTATAAAATAAGAACCTTAACGTCACTATTCTCACGTTAACCTGTCGCATAATAACTGTAGCTCAGTAGACACATGAATACAACTCGCACACTATTTACAGAGCGGTTTCACGCTATTTGTGGCCAAGTGCGAGTCCTGGGTTCGACTCTTACCGGTGGAAAGGAAGGGGGTGTGTGCTCACAGTTTGTTTTGCTCTACCGCGCCGAGCGAGGTGGCACAGTGGTTAGCACACTGGATTCGCATTCGGGAGGACGTCGGTTCAAATCCGCGCCCGGCCATCCAGATTTAGGTTCGCCATGATTTCCCTAACTCGCTGAAGGCAAATTCCGGGGTGGTTTCTTTGAAAGGGCACAGCCGATTTCCGCCCCATCCTTCCCTAACCCGAGCCACTACTTCGTCTCTAATGACCTTGTCGTCGACGGGATGTTAAGCACTAATCTCCTCCTCCTCTTTGCCCGCCCGCCTCCCTTTCCCCAATATAATTAGTCCTGACTGTCAACATTTCACAGAAATGATAGTAATATTAAAATACATA
Organism: Schistocerca gregaria; assembly: GCF_023897955.1. Lineage (NCBI taxonomy): Eukaryota > Metazoa > Arthropoda > Insecta > Orthoptera > Acrididae > Schistocerca > Schistocerca gregaria. The sequence continues at coordinate 519,461,417 of NC_064931.1, read as the reverse complement.
AAATGTTTTAATTTTGTTATAATAATGTCACATTTATGGAATATTCCATCGGTACTTGGAGGAACAGGGACAAATTAAAAACTGAAATACACTGTACAGATGTTGCATAATAAATTTTTTTTATAGTTGGTTATGAAATGGCTTTTTAGGCTATTTTCAGACAAGTTAAGACTAAACAGATAGTCGATACATCAGACTGATTGAAAACGAAAGGAGTAGGAGACTGCAAATGAAAGAGAGTCCACTTTCGCTGAACATGCTCTGAATGAATGTCATTCTTACGATATTAAATGTGGTGTTCTTCCTAGAGGAAATAAAGGCAGGAAACTACCATCACTTGAAATTCTGGCTGTTAATGCACAGAATCCTTAACGATCATACACAGTTTCATTATTCACCCTTGCTAAAATACCAGCAGCCTATTGATATTGTTCTACCCATAACATGATACGCTTATTGTAAATAGTATAACTGTTCCCCACTCACATTCCATTGGCTCCTTCCTCATCTCTGGCGCCATCCTCTCTCCTTTTTTGCTCGTTCATCACATTCACCAGCTTTTTTATCCATATAACATAGTATTCTGCGCCAGTACTCACCTGTGCATTATTCTGGCGTGTACATTCTCCTTCTTTTAAACTTGAGTACAATGCTGTATAAGGTCAATTTGTCCATAGCTTCTTTGTGTACTTCATAATCCGTGTGTTTTTCGTACAGACATATAGTCGTAAAAGGTATTGTGTGCACTGTCACTCTAGTCTTAAGTTGTCGAAGGTGGCCTAAAAAGCCGAAAACTGGTTCATAACGAAATATTATTGTGGAACATCAATAATGAGTATTTCAGTTTTTGATAATAATAATTTGCTTAGGTACGCTTTAAAATACCTTACAAGATATTTTAATATTATTATGGAACGTCAATAATGTGTATTTCAGTTTTTGATAATTATAATTTGCTTAGGTCCGCTTTAAAATACCTTACAAGAAATTTCAATTCAGTGAGAGACATTATTTGGAAAGAACTGTTCCGAAGAATTGTAATTTACATGTGTAATGCAAAATTTAAGAACTACAGGGTTTGGACAAAAATATGGAAACAACGCCAGAAATTCATTCTTAAATAAAAACGCAAATGCTAGCCAAGCCTGCAGGTTGTTCTGTTGTGTCTGACCACGAACGGCATCTGTGCAATGTACTCAACAAGTTGCAAGAATCAATCGTGGTCAGAACAGTGTTCTGTGTGGTTGGGAGTGCATTACGCTGGAGCTAAGTGAATTCGAATATGGGCGGGTTGTTGGTCCTCATATGATGGATGCTCCCGCAACAAAGGTAACTGAAGTGTCTGATGTTTCAAGAGGCACCGTATCGAAGATTTGTACCGCATGCAGAGAAAGTATAAAGACATCATCCGCCAAGCCATAACACGGATGAAACTGTGTATTGAGTGACCGTGACAGACGGTCACTGAAGAGAACTCTGACGAAAAATAAGAGCAAAAGTCAATGCAGAACTATGTGTCGCACTTCAGAAGGTCAGCATCAAAAGAAAGGGAATTGCAGGGCTAGCTGGAATTCCAAAACCACTCATCAGTGATGTACATACCCGTAACAGGAAAACGTGGGGCCGAAGCCAAAAAACCTGGTCTATGGGGCAATGGAAGAATATCAGTTGGTGAGATGAGTCCTGTTTCACACTGTTTCCTGCTTATGGTCCAGTTTACGCTCAAAGAGTGAAACACGATGGCAATTAAGCGGTAATTTAAGCAGCCATATCACGGTATTCCATGGAATCCACAGTTGCTCTGCAAGGTTGCATTCTACCAAGGATTATGTGACCATTTTGGCCAATCACGTCTATCCCATGATACAGTGTTTGTTCTACAACAGTAATGCTGTATTACAGAATGACAGGTCCACTTTTCACATAGCTCGCATTCGCATCGGCCAGGGTTCGTTTTGTGGGCACGAGGATGAATTCTCGCATCTCCTCTGGTTACCATAGCCTCGTGTTGTTGTTGTTGTTGTTGTTGTTGTTGTGGTCTTCAGTCCTGAGACTGGTTTGATGCAGCTCTCCATGCTACTCTATCCTGTGCAAGCTTTTTCATCTCTCAGTACCTACTGCAACCTACATCCTTCTGAATCTGCTTAGTGTATTCATCTATTGGTCTCCCTCTACGATTTTTACCCTCCACGCTTCCCTCCAATACTAAATTGGTGATCCCTTGATGCCTCAGAACATGTCCAGCCAACCGATCCCTTCTTCTAGTCAAGTTGTGCCACAAACTTCTCTTCCCCCCTATCCTATTCAACACCTCCTCATGAGTTATGTCATCTTCCCATCTAATCTTCAGCATTCTTCTGTAGCACCACATTTCGAAAGCTTCTATTCTCTTCTTGTCTAAACTCTTTATCGTCCATGTTTCACTTCCATACATGGCTACACTCCATACAAATACTTTCAGAAACGAATTCCTAACACTTAAATCAATACTCGATGTTAACAAATTTCTCTTCTTCAGAAACGCTTTCCTTGCCATTGCCAGTCTACTTTTTATATCCTATCTACTTCGACCATCATCAGTTATTTTGCTCCCCAAATAGAAAAACTCCTTTACTACTTGAAGTGTCTCATTTCCTAATCTAATACCCTCAACATCGCACGACTTAATTCGACTACATTCCATTATCCTCGTTATGCTTTTGTTGATGTTCATCTTATATCCTCCCTTCAAGACACTATCCATTCCGTTCAACTGCTCTTCCAAGTCCTTTCCTGTCTCTGATAGAATTACAATGTCATCGGCGAACCTCAAAGATTTTATTTCTTCTCCATGGATTTTAATACCTACTCCAAATTTTTCTTTTGTTTCCTTCACTGCTTGCTCAATATACAGATTGAATAACATCGCGGAAAGGCTACAACTCTGTCTCACTCCCTTCCCAACCACTGCTTCTCTTTCATGCCCCACAACTCTTATAACTGCCATTTCTATACAAATTGTAAATAGCCTTTCGCTCCCTATATTTTACCCCTGCCACCTTCAGAATTTGAAAGAGAGTATTCCAGTCAACATTGTCAAAAGCTTTCTCTAAGTCTACAAATGCTAGAAACGTAGGTTTGCCTTTCCTTAATGTAGCTTCTAAGATAAGTCGTAGGGTCAGTATTGCCTCACGAGTTCCAATATTTCTACGGAATCCAAACTGATCTTCCCCAAGGTCGACTTCTACTAGTTTTTCCATTCGTCTGTAAAGAATTCGCGTTAGTATTTTGCAGCCGTGACTTATTAAACTGATAGTTCGGTAATTTTCACATTTGTCAACACCTGCTTTCTTTGGGACCGGAATTATTATATTCTTCTTGAAGTCTGAGGGTATTTTGCCTATCTCATACATCTTGCTTACCAGGTGGTAGAGTTGTGTCAGGACTGGCTGTCCCAAGGCCGTCAGTACTTCCAATGGAATGTTGTCTACTCCCGGGGCCTTGTTTCGACTCAGGTCTTTCAGTTCTACCATAGCCTCACCGTAGCCTCAGATTTCAAAATTATTGAGCCTTAGTAGTCTACTTTGGAGAGAAGTGTGTGTGCTGGCTATCCATCTCCATCGTCGTTACCTGAACTTGACACTATTTTACAGGAAGAATGATACAAATTCGCTTGAAAACCATACGGGACCTGCATTTATCCTGTAAGGGTGTGGGTTGAGACCCTTACTTTTGTCGGGCAGTCGACAGGCCTCTCTGTCGGCCGGCGTAGCCGGTGCAGCAGGCGTTTTTGCCCAGGTCAGCGACTGTGTATTACCAGAACACTCTCGTAGACATCGACGGGAACTGCTCGGAAAATCTCTCAGCAGCTCTGCACGGTGTGGACACAAACAACAGCACAGCCCTTCCATCGTGGAAGCCTGGGGATGTCGATGACTGCTTACAGGTCGTAGTTGGGGCAGCAGTCGCTAGTGCACCTCCCAAATAGTGCGACAGATGAACGGTGCGGCTAACACCATCAGTTAGCAAGCCAGAGGCAGAAGTCTCGAAGTGTTCCCATCAGTGGCTGTGAAGTTGGCAGCTAACAGCGATAGAGTGCAGCATATTAGATAGGTAGCAGTCTCGAAGGCAGAAGCCATCTTGGCGAACGGTAGCGGCATATCACAGCCTCGACGTTGTAGCTAGTGTACTGGAACGTAAAGATTCAAAGATTCGTGCCAAGGCTCGGGAGCCTGAATATTTATTACCTGAAACTTCCTGGCAGATTAAAACTGTGTGCCCGACCGAGACTCGAACTCGGGACCTTTGCCTTTCGCGGGCAAGTGCCCTACCATCTGAGCTACCGAAGTGCTTCGGTAGCTCAGATGGTAGAGCACTTGCCCGCGAAAGGCAAAGGTCCCGAGTTCGAGTCTCGGTCGGGCACACAGTTTAAATCTTCCAGGAAATTTCATATCAGCGCACACTCCGCTGCAGAGTGAAAATCTCATTTTATTTATTACCTCTCACCTGAGGCAGTGCGCTATGCCTGGCTGGCAACGATCCGACTTGGCATACTTCTCTGGGCTCATCAGCGGTCTTCACCACCCCTCTGTTTTCCAAGTATTGCTTTCAGGGCTTCAGCTCGTTGCCTTTCCGCCATATCAGCAGGCTGTTAGATGCTGTTGTGAAACTTTTACTCTGTCTTGCGAAATGAATCTGTGCTGTTAGAACGATGTTGTCTTCTCCTCGCTAAGGCTGTGGTGCTTCCGAGGGGTGAGACAATATATTGTGGGTTTGTTCTGCTTTCCGCAATGTCGGCTTTCTGTCTGCTTGTCGTTTTGATTACAACATGGGGCGTTAGCTTGCCTGGACTTGGTGCTGGCTGGAGAGCACATCGAGAAACTTTTAGATTTGCTCATAATACATTTCAGTGTGTAATAATCCATTCTGAGACGACTGTAAGCTGTTTTGAATACCAGTGGGTTTCCTACACCGTATTAGGCATGGTAATGTGTTGTGGTTTTGCTGTTTTCGTATTTTTGTTCATCTCCTGTATGTTGGCAGCTGATACAGTCAGCCTTTTCTGGTTGGAATATTTTCTCAAGCCGGCCAGGCAGCGAGCATCAACGTAGGATGACCCTCAGGCAAGCAACAGGAAAGTGTCCTTGCCATTCGGGAGACGCTTAGTTTTCATGCTACTTTATTCTCCGAAACTGTGTTGAGAAAACTGGAAATTTGAAATAGAATTCTCTGTCCCAAAATAGACCACCTATGCTGTACGATGTACAAGTCGTCTGATTTGGCAGGACAAGGGAGAAAAAAGTTCATTCCCACGCCTGAACCAAGCTGGCACTAGGATTTAGTTACACTGTGGCCTCTTTTAAGGGAAAAATCTGTAGTACAAGACAGACGTGATCACCTGAGATGCCTGTATAATCCTTGTTCGTGATGCATTCTCAGAAAAACTACGAGACCAATGAAACATCACGTGACTAAACCACACTGAAACAGAGCCACTTCATCTTCAATGATTGAAGTTCAACGTATTCCATCTCAATAACAGGGCGCGTTACACGTCTAATAAATGACTGAGAAAAATTAGCACAACATATCTTCACTTACCTTTCGCTTTGCTGATCTTCAAGGAAGTTTATTGTAGATAGTTAATGTGTCGTTTCCATCATATACCTCGAATCATCTCAGTTACTGAATGCTGCGAATAGAACTGGTGAGTTTTAGTTTTTCTTTACATGGATTCTTCTGTTTCTTTCGTTGTCATCAGATGCAGCATTAATTTGCTTTAAATTGACGAATGTCTCTTTTGGCCATAGAACTCATCCTTACAACTGCCTCAGGCTCATATCAGGTCTGAACCGAACTACGATACACGTGCTCGTCAAAAGTAGCGTAAATGACGATCAGACGTACACTGATGCGCCAAAATATCATGAGCACCTGCTTAATGAAGTGTTATTCCACCCCTGGAACAATGCAGAAGCAATTCTGCGTGGCATGGATTAGAAAGTTCCTTGGTAGGTTTAGGAAGGTATGTGACACTAGATGTCCCCACACAGGTCACACAATTCCCGTATTACTGCCTGGTGGTTTATGGACGCGGAGTTGGAGCCCGCTAGCTTCTCAATTGTGTCCCATTGGATTCAGATAAGGCGAATTTGATTGCAAAGACATAAACGTGAGTTCACTATCCACTGAAGCACGATTTTTTGATACAGTCAGTTATTATGCTGGAAGATGTCGCCGCCGTCGGCCAAGCATCAAGCATGAAGGAATGCGTTTGGGCCGCAACTATGTTCACGTTGTCCACAGCTGTCGTGGTGAGTGCTTTCGATTAATACCATAGACCGCATGGAAATCCAGTTGAATGTTCCCCCTAGCATAATACTACCCCCCCCCCCCTCCCCTCCCCGGCCTGCGACCGTGGCGCGTTGCATGTTTCGAGCAGCTGTTCGCCTGGTTGACAGCATATCCGGATAGGACCAACCACAACAACGGTGCTTCACCTGGCATGTTTCTGGTGACCCACGGTCTAATCCTGTGATAATTACAATGGGAACTGACGAAATCGTTGGGTGATCATGATGAGAACGCGTAGGGGTCGTCTACTGTGGAGCCCCACGTTCGACAACATGCGCTCAACTGTGCACTCCAAAACACTTGTGCCTACAAGAGCATTGCGCTCTGTCGTCTGATCTGCCGCAGATCTCCGAATGTCAAACAGAGTCTTCGAGACTCACGCTCTGCAATAAAGCGTGGATTCCAGCAGCTTTTAGTCTACTCGAAATTTCATCGTCTTTCAGTCGCTTTCCATAGATGCTCACTACAATAGCACGCTTACGGCAGAACAGCTTCGCCGTTCCCAAGATGCTCGTTCCCAAGCGCCGGGCCATTACATTCTGCCCTTCGTCAAAGTCGAATATGTCAGTGGATTTTACCATTTGCGATCCGTATCGTCTCTGGAATGATTCCCCTTTCGTCTCTGCTCTTCTTAGATACTTCCTTATGACGTCAAATGCGAACAGCACCACTAGGCGAATGATCTGGACACACACATCTCCCGACATGAATTACGTCGAACATTTATGGGACATAATCGAAAGGTCAGTTAGTGCACAAAATCCTGCATTGGAAACACTTTCGCAATTATTGACGGCTACAGAGGCTGTATGGCTCAATATTTCTGCAGAGGTGATACATTATTTTCGGAGGTATCCCATGGCTTTTATCACTTCAGTATATGGCGCTTCCATACTACCTCTCTGTACCTTTGTCAGAGACCAATAATTTTCTGACCAAAGACTGGGTCGCGGTACTACACCATTATTCTTTTCTAACTACCGTTTCGTAGCAACATTTGCATGCAGTTAGCGACTGATCACAAGTTTGAAGGTTGCCCCACTTCCGCGGATCTTCGGCCGGTGCTGTGTGATTGTATAAACTGGTTCCTACCGAGCCAACGGGCTTTAGAAGAAAGTGAGGGACCATGAAAAGCCTTTCCACGCAATCGACTTTCTTGTCGCAGTAGGCTACCTGAGACAAGTGAGTCTACTGCAGCGTCCAGGAGTTTTATTCCTGTGCTGTCTCGTCTCTCTCTGCGTTTACACGTCAGTGCCAAAATAGCGTATGTTGTGAGAGTTGTCTACTGTGCCATTTGACACCTGAACCGTGAGTTTGAGGTTATGAGGGACTACCATTTTTACGTAGATGAATCGAAATTTAGTAACAAAATCTAGGAACAAGCAATGATAACAGAGTTTTAATGACCACAGCGTAATTCATAGTGGATGTTCTTATCAATGGCCGTGAGGTAAATTCTCTTAAGAACTGAGAGTACGAAAAGTGTTGTCCAAACATTTCAGAACATATACATTCATTTGCTCGAGAAAATATATACTTGAAGACACGTTAAATAATATCTAGAACGAAGTAAATAGCGCCTTTTTAATTTATCCTTTGTATCTGTTTTTCTTGCTTGGTGATAAATAACACCGAAAATTATTTTTCCGTCAAATAGTTCTGACCTTTCCACTGTTGAATTGACTTTCAATAAAACACTTTTATCTGTTTGTGTTCTTACTCATGCGTAGTGTAGGCTTTCTCTCTGTGAAACATAAATATCTCTTTACTTTCATATATATCGTTTCTCTTGTAGGAGGAAACTAGGGCGAAATATACGATGGTTGACTGAAAAGTAATGACTCTACCATCGTAGATGTCGGTCGGTGGCCGAGCGGTTCTAGGCGCTACAGTCTGGAACTGCGCGACCGCTACAGTAGCAGGTTCGAATCCTGCCTCGGACATGCATGTGTGTGATGTCCTTAGGTTAGTTAGGTTTAAGTAGTTCTAAGTTCTAGGGGACTGATGACCATAGAAGTTACGTCCCATAGTGCTAAGAGCCATTTGAACCTTCGTAGCTCTTCAACAGTTGGCAGCATTGGTATACGTCAGATACTGGCTTGCTACGTAGCCTCTTCTCTACAGCTCCAGTTGGCGGGAAGCCTTGACATTAGTTGGTTAGATCAGATTAGATTAGTAACCTAACCTAACCTAATGAACTGTTGTGTTGTTATAGTGTAAAGTATGGAACCCTATGCAGACTGTCGGTCAATGCGATTTAAGCATTGAATTCTTGACAGCAGAAGGTGTCACCTTAAAGGAGATTCATCAGATAATGAAAGCAGTTTGTGATGACTGTGTTGATGTGAGTACTGTGCGTCGCTGGGCGAGTAGGTTTAAAGATGTTGAGGCAGGAACATCTGACCAGCGTGACAAACAAAGAGTTGGACGTCCTGTGACATCAACGACCGAGTTTCACAAGCAAAATGTTGACAGGTTGATTCAGGACGATCTTCGTATCACTCAGAGAGAAACTGCAAGCACAACCGGCATTTCACAAGAACGTTTGGGTCACGTTATTGCTTTGCTTGGCTATCGAAAGATCTGTGCACGATGGGTACCCCGGATGCTGACTCCTGAAACGAAAGCGCACAGACTTGAAATTTGCTAGCCACTCCACTCGCATTACGAGAATGAAGGTGACACCTTTACCGATAGTGAAAGGCGATCTGCGGGGGCATCATTATGCTTCTGATGAAGGCGTTGAAAGAACTGTGAGACAAACTGTCGATTTCTTCCGTGACGGCTTCAGAAAACTTGTTCATTGTTGGCAGAAATGTATCCAATTGGTTGGTGATTATGTGGAAAAGTGAATATTGGTAATTAAATATCACATTCTAAGGATTATTTCTGCGTTTGATTTATTAAAATATTCCCCTCCAAATCAATTAACGAAGGTGGAGGCATTACTTTTCATTCAACCCTCATAGCAGGACCTTGTGTAACCTTTTCAATGTGTCACGCAAACAAAACAAACAGCATAATAAAGAGTAAGAACACGCGAAAGCACAAAATCTGTTTCTGTAACAGGATTGAGCTCAGCCAGAACACGATAGCTTTTGGTGTTATCAGTACGTTTCACACCACTTTTTTTCAGAACTGATGAAATCTTGAAGTAGTTGCGCTGTGAAAGCGACCAGAAACGAGGCTATCGATGTGTCAACTGCTATAGCACCGAGCTGATGTTTATGAGCGTGTTAGTGACAGCAGAATCTCACAGCTGTAGCGAGAACTCTTTATAGGGATGTGTTTGTGCTTGTGCAACGCGCGAAACATTAGTGACAAGGAAGAATATGAATGTTAATGCTCATCGTTTCATTTGCAGCAATTTCAGCTGTGCTTCACGGTATCTGCCTAACCACACATTTTAAAATCGGCACATATTCAGAAATAAAGAGGGAAGTTTTGTGACAAGTGAGAATATAAATTTTACTGCTTTTCGTTTCACTCCTCTTAGGTTCCTGCCTAACCATACTCTCGGAAATCACCACATATTCGCAATTAAACAGCCAAATATTTATTTCAGCCTTGGTTCTCTGATCAGACGGAAATGTTAAATAACATCCAATATTGCAGAAAATACTTGTATCATATTCATAACAAAGCCCCAGGTGGTCTTAACAACGCTTAAGAAGAGAGAAAAAAAGTTAGCATGTAGAGGGATGCGAACCTACCACCTTCAACTCCGTACAAGACTTCTTCCATTACACTACAACGTCGTTGTATGAGCTTCGTCTCACGTCTTCTTTACGATGATATCTCTTGAAGCTTTATATTGTTGGTGCTTTATTAACTGACACTTAATGATAATGGAGACGCATGTGTGATACATTTTCAATGCGCCGTTGCTTTGGAAAGGTATACTGCGTTGTTCACACTAAAAAGGAAATGACTAATCGAAATGCACACGGAGGTCGTTGACACGCCGTCGCAAAAATCAATATTCGAAAGCCCACTCGTGATGTCACGACTGCAAAAGGCAGTGTGAAATCTATTCGACCCTGTCAGCAGACGCCGCCTTAGCCCTTGTTTTTGCACATGCGCAGTGTGCAGCCGTCTCGGAAACGTGGAACTTCAGACTGGGGACAACCTACAGGGTGACTTTTTTCCACCGTGTACAAACTCTAGGGATTGATCGACGACAGGATATGGAACAAAAAAGGTCTAACGAACTTATGGTCGGAAATGCATGGTTTCCATGCTGGAGACCACATTTACAGTATGCATGGTTTCCTCCTAGAGAGTAGTACTGTTCCTCATACGTCATGCCCTAGAGCCCTCTCCTGCCATAGTCATTGGTAATGTGGTGTCCGATTCACTTCTCTTGCTGACTCATCTTGTAGTGGAGGTGATACAGTGATACAGCGTAGTATAATGGTTCCGTATTCGAATCGAGAGCTTGTCCGCATGACGTTTTCTTACGGAATGGCAAATCGAAATGAGCTTCGAGCAGCAAGGTTGTGTCAGGGGACCTGTCCCCGCCGCATCAACCACAGCATTCAATGTTTGCAACAGTGTTTCGCCGTTTGTCTGAGACACGGTCGTTTTAGGAAGCAGGAAATTATGAAGGTCGTACCTAAAATGTTCGGACACTAGACTTGGAGGAAAATGTGATTAACACTGTGGAAGGCGAGCGCCGTGTTAGTACCAGGCAATTGGCCCGCCTGTAGAAAGTAAATGGCTCTGAGCACTATGCGACTTAACTTCTGAGGTCATCAGTCACCTAGAACTTAGAACTAATTAAACCTAACTAACCTAAGGACATCACACACATCGACGCCCGAGGCAGGATTCGAACCTGCGACCGTAGCGGTCGCTCGGCTCCAGACTGCAGCGCCTAAAACCGCACGGCCACTCCGGCCGACCGTAGAAAGTAAGCCAGACGATCGTGCGGAACATTCTCCATGACAATTGTTACTATTCTTATTACTTACAGCGTGAACAGGGCTTACTTGCGACTGACTTCCCACATCGGGAGCAGTTTAGTCACTGGTTCCTTCACCAGGGAACTACGATTCCGAGATTTGTGTCATCCATCCTACTCACAGATGAGTCCACATTTACGTGAAGTGGTATCTTCAGCTTTCATAACAGTCGTCTGTGGGATGGTAATAGAACATCCATGGTACGGTGACAGCAAATCAACAGCATCGGTGCAGCCGGACTGTGTGGGCTGGGATAATTGGGACCATATTTTGGAAATTTCTGGTAAGTTCCAAAATGGTGACATCATCGGTCCCTAGACTTACACACACTGCTTAATCTAACTTTAACTAACTTACGCTAAGGACAACACACACACCCATGCCCGAGGGAGGACTCGAACCTCCAACGGGGGGAACTGCACGAATCGTGGCAAGGCGCCTGAGACCACGCGGCTCAATTTTGGGACCAGTCTTGCGTCCACGTCGCCTAACAGTCCGGAATTATCAGCGTTTCTTGCGGTCGACTTTGCCTCCACTGCTGAAAGAACTGGCATTGATGGTTCGAAGGGTTATTTGACTACTACATGACGGTGCTCCAGCCCACTTCGCCGTTAACTTCCAGACGCATCCCAATCGTGTTTCCCTGGTCGATGCATCGGAGGAGGGCGTCCAGTTGCATGGCCTGCTCGTTTACCGGATCTCAACCCCTGCCATTTCTGGTTATGGGGCCATCTCAAAAGTATCGTGTATGCAGAGCCCATTCCAGATGTGGAGACACAGGCGCAGCGTATTGGTGCTGTCCTTGACAGTGTTCGGATGCAGCCTGGCCGACGTGAACGTGTGAGACAAAACATGCCACGGCACGTACACGTATGCGTTGAGGCATATGGAAACCATTTTCAACGCATAATGTAACTGTGGCTGCACGGTACGGCGCTTATTAGACCGCAGTTTCTGTAACAATGTATGATTGAATAAATGGTCTTTATCATGGAAACCATGCATTTCTGGACATAAGTTCATTAGACCTTTTTTGTTCCGTATGCTCTCATCGATCAGTCCCTAGAGTTCGTACACGATGGAAAAAATCACCCTGTATAGATCACTGACTGCATAGACACATTCCCCAACGTGTTTGGCTGCTGATTTACATGCTGGCAAGAATGGCGCAAGCACATCGAGTATTCCGTTTTGACCAGAAAGTTACTCGTTTAAACAGGCTTAATGCAGGTAACATCCATCTCTGTGCATCACAATAAATAGCTAAAAGAAGAAGATATACGATCATAAAAGCGAAAATGCTCCATTAAACGTGAGACGCGCAAACGAGCCATTTGCAAGATAACTGCAAGTGTGTCGTTACGAGCAACCACTGACTTCAGAATGAAATGTTACCATAATTAGTACAAATTTATTTAAAATGTCAATTTTTCGATTAAGCCCCTAAGTCTAATTAGCCTCAAATTTCACCCATGACTCATGATTGGGGAATGTAGTAGATCCATGATGAGGCAGCGCCACGTTTTGCTGCCGATGTAAGATAACGTCTTAACTCTAGCAATACCAACGCATTTCCCACAATGCGCGTTACCAAGGGAGCGGTAATGTTCATGCCCAACTTGAAAAAATTAAAAGAAAACAAAATTCGTTAATTGTCGTTGAATCATATTAATAATAAACTTTTTAAAGAGGTAATGAAGTTTAGGGAGCATCCAGAACCTGAAAATGGCTTTTAGCACACTATGAGAAATATCAACGCACTTTCAATAACGTGTACTACCGAGAGGGTGGGGGGAGTGTACTTCATGGCCACCACAATTTTTTTAAAAATAATGCAAATTTCGTTCACTTCCGTTGACTTTTACGCTCAACATATTTTTTAAAGTGAGATTGATGTGTAAGTAAGGCCCAGAACGTGGAAATATTGAATATGACATAACTGAGGGAAATGATACTCGCTATTGAGCCTCAAATTTTTGGGTTTAATTTAACGGTAAAATTTAAAACATACAGCGTGTCCCACTTAAATATTTCAGCGCAAGTATCTCTGAAACAACAACGGATACTGAAAACCGACTTTCACGGGAAAGTAGATGCTATGAGACATTCTAAAACGTAAGTAATTGTTAGTTTCAACGCAAAGTCATGTTTTTTTTATGGACACCCCATATTATTTCTTACGCAGCCGGTAACATGAAAAATCAAAAAAGAATGGCGTTGGCTGCATCGCAATATGTCAGTTACATTCCGAGAAACTGCAAAGTGAAGTTGCCACTTGAAATAAACGAAAAGCCGCTCTTGCACATCCCGAGATGCAAGCGTGAACCCTATGTTGCTCGTAATCGGACGTAATACGATGCAACAAATGCTTTACTTATTGCTGTTTGCACTGTTATTAAGTGGGCTGTAAACAATACAGATGCCCTGTCACACAACTACGTACAACTACCATTTACCCCTCTGTTAGATCCTTGGTAAGCCATTAATAATTTTTCCCCTGGTCGACATATTCGGTGTTTCGTTACCGTTATGGCCATTTCTAGTACTGCAGTAAAGATCAAGAAAGCACGAAGGAGTAAACAAAAAAATGGTTCAAATGGCTCTGAGCACTAAGGGACTCAACTAGAACGTAGAAATACTGAAACCTAACTAACCTAAGGACATCACACACATCCATGCCCGAGGCAGGATTCGAACCTGCGAGCGTAGCAGTCGCACGGTTCCGGACTGCGCACCTAGAATCGCGAGACCACTGCGGCCGGCGAAGGAGTAAACCCTTTCCTCATTTTTCATTGTGTCTGACTGGACATTTGTATTTGTTTTCCAGTCCACTTGATAATAGTGTAAAACACTGTAAACAGCATTAGGTACAGCGTTTGCTGCATCGCAGTACGAATCGCATTGTGATTAGGAGCAACGCAGGGTTCACGCTTGCATCTCGGTATGTGCAGTAACGGCGCGTTTCGTTTATTTCAAGTTTCAGTTTCGCTTTGCAATTTTTAGGGATGTAATTGATGTATTGCGGTGCAATGAACGCCATTCTTTTTGTGATTTTTCGTGGTATTGATTGCTCAAGAAATAAACAGGTATCCATTTAAAAGAACCTAAATTTCTTATGAAAATAATATTTGCCTAGCTTATAGAATGTCTCATAGTATTTACTTTCAGGAGCCCCTGCCTTACGTTCATACCCATGAATGTTGGTTTTCAGTATCTGTAGTTATTCCGTAGATATCTGCGCTGGTAGAAAAATTCATTGAAAACAATGAATACTCTTTCGAATTTCTAAAACAGGAAGTAACTGGCCAGATTACAACATTCTCAAAAGGTGGGCGTAAAGTATCCATCCTTGGTATTTCGTGGTTGAAGCCACTTGTCGACTGAGCGAGCGTGCCGCGGGCAACATTTGGAGTGCGACGAACCTGTGCATCCAAGCACGCGGCAGCCGCACTCAGTCGATACGCGATTTCATTACGCTGCGGGTGTTCGCTGCTGATCGCTACTTGGGGCATCCATATAGCTAACTATGCGCCTCTACACAATTCAAGCATGCTTGTGCAAGCACCAGTTAATTCACCAGAAAATGTCGAGCTCAGGCGACGATGCAATATCTTTGGCAGCCTTTCTGTTGGAGTTACGAAAAAAGCAAGAGGAAAGGTGATATGTGAAATAAAGAGTGATTAAAGAAACGAAAATTTTAGACCCGTATTAGCAGTCAGCACTATGCAAACTAAATCACAGCATTGCTGTTTCCCTTTTCTTTCTCCATATATATATTGTATTCTTTTACTTGTCCTATATTACAGTACAACATACGTACAGAATGTAACTCTTCTTTTTCTTATGTCTTTGTCCCGCATCGGTTTGGCATAGTTAATTCAAGACGGGGCTGGATGCCCTTCCTGTTGACACCCCACGGGACGGAATATATGTACCCTAACTGTCTGTGCGCAGTGCTATTCACGTGAAAGAGAGCCATAATTTTCTAAATGTTTGCGAATCGTGTAAGTGAGGCGGGACTTGGGTACCAGCCCGGTGTTCACTGACAAGGGACCATTCTGACTTCGGACACTCGGAACCGCACGCAACCACGCATAGAGGAGCTCTCGATCATTAATATAACGGTGGTCCGTGTTATTTCCATGCAAAATTCCGCACTTGTCTGCTAGTCGTCAGACAGTGGCATGTTGCAACTGCACTAACAAGTGCTCGAGTCACGTGACTGGTACATCTGTAATACCCATGTGTTTCTTGGAGTGTTCGCATGCGAAATACTGTGCAACTGTGTACAGTAATATCATTAAGAGAATTCATCCTACGAATGTGGTCCAAATATTAGGGACAAAGTGGCGACGAACTAAATGTGGAAGTGAAATCGGGGTCGAAGAGAGAGAGTCTTCATCGCCAACATTGTCTCACAGAGGAGACAAAACTACAGCTAGTTCAAATGGCTCTGAGCACTATGGGACTCAACTGCTGTGGTCATTAGTCCCCTAGAACTTAGAACTACTTAAACCTAACTAACATAATAAGGACGTCACACACATCCATGCCCGAGGCAGGATTCGAACCTGCGACCGTAGCAGTCGCACGGTTCCGGACTGCGCGCCTAGAACCGCGAGACCACCGCGGCCGGCTACAGCTAGTATGTTGCAATCTGTAGATAACTCTACCCACAGCTACACAACTGATGTGACTTTATCAATGACAGGAAGACTAGGAAGCAAGTTGTACCTCTGCTTTCAAGCGACACAAGGCACTTTCGGCCTAAATATTTCAAAGAAACTTGAAACGACCTGACCACGAGACATTCACGTGGAGGCAAGCAAAAGTGGAAAAATGACTGAAGAATACATGAAACGTTTCCTGCTTTCAGTCCTTGGCGAACATTTAACAAGTAAAAAGAACCTATTGCAGCGTGATTCTTGGCCAGGATATACAGATCGTACCCTTCTAGATGTCAGTTTTCCGAACAAAGATGTTATGCTGACGATATTGCCACCGAAAACAACAAAATGTTGCCGACCAGTTGATGTTTCCTTCATTCGGCAATGTAAATTCTACACCAGAAGGATTGCTGATATTGTAAGACTACATTGTGGCACACCACAAGTGAAGATACAGATCGTTACTTCATCATCAAACTTCACTCTGCGATTCACAATCAATTTTTCTGCACCAAAGTATACGCCTATGTTGCATTATACTTGGCGAAAGGCAGGTTATAACATTGACATACCCATATCATCATATGAAAATGTAATTAGTGTGGCTTTTGATATTGGACTGCTTGAATGCAAGAGTGATTTTTAATGTAAAAACGTGGATTTCGTGAGGTGTGTGCATTGTTCTCTTCCACTTTGTTTTAACCACTTCATCGAAATTCGCATCTACACTGCGAGGACTAATATAAACACTATCAGATATGTAGGATAAGTGTGTTTTGCGCTATTATAATTGATTAAGCAGAGGTTTTTTGGCACTGTTGATTGAATTTGTAGTGATACACTGACATCTTTGAATTACGTGTAATTTCCCTCCTACGGCACTGATATCTTGTTACTTTGTTTCTCCCTATTAAAATGTCATTTGTGATAGAATGCAACGTTTTTCAAGGAAATGACATAGACCACAGCTTTTTTTTTTTATCATCGAGTGTTATTCTAAGCATGGTTTCGTGCGGTTCCGAGCGTTCGAGATCAAAGGTGTTCCTTCTAAGTGAGATGTGGGGAACCACCCAAAAACTACATACGGTTGGCTGGTACACAGCCCCACATTGTTACTTCGCCGGGCGGATTTGATCTGGGGCCGGCGCACCTCCCCGTACCGGAAGCGGCGCTTCAACGCGCACAGCTATCCGACTGGGTTTGTACGGAATGTAATTTAACAGTACTAAATAAAAATTAAATGAAGCCGAATCACTGGCGAACGCTTGCGCAAGTGTCCCTATTCCTAGTGTACACTCTCAAGTATGCACTCACTTCAAAGCTTGCACGTGCACACATAATCGAAATTCGATCAAGCATGAAGCTGCTTGTACAACACTGATGCTTGCGCATATTTATCCTACACACACTCAAGCATGCTTGTGCATGTGTTTCTCGTCAAATATGCAGTTACATGTGTAGCTGCCTTTACTCAGTGCGCGAGACAACACCGTGAATACAAGAGAAGCGGGGTCCTTCATACTGAAGTATAACTTAAAAAAATAGGAAACCGAAATGAGAAGTGTCAAACAATGCAATACGGAAACTGACTTACGCAAGATATGAAATCGAAGCGGTGGAAGATAAAAATGGTTCAAATGGCTCTGAGCACTATGGGACTTAACTTCTGAGGTCATCAGTCTCCTAGAACTTGGAACTACTTAAACCTAACTAACCTCAGGACATCACACACATCCATGCCCGAGGCAGGATTCGAACCTGCGACCGTAACGGTCGCGCGATTCCAGACTGTAGCGCCGGTGGAAGACAGAATTAAAATTTTTAGTCGATTGTCGTTACATGAGTTCCAACAATTAAACGCGATGATAGAGCCAAAAATAATTAACATAGGCACCTTGTTTCGAGAAGTGGTTACTGTGATGTCGTCAGTCATACGACCACACCGCCGCCTGAGAGATCAATCCGCCGGATGCGATTCTCTCGATAAACGGAATAGAAGAACCCCGGGTTCCCGGGTTCGATTCCCACCTGGGTCAGGGATTTTCTCTGTCTCGCGATGACTGAGTGTTGTGTGATGTCTTTAGGTTAGTTAGGTTTAAATAGTTCTACGTTCTAGGGGACTGATGACCATAGATGTTATGTCCCATAGTGCTCAGAGCCATTTGAACCAATAGAAGAACGGCTGTGCTAGCCACAGAGTACACAGCCAGCCGCAGTACTTATGCTCGCCGCAAGGCGCTGCTAGGCCACTTCATGTGTAGCAGGAGTGTAATGCAGTGCAGTAGTGCCAGTCTATAGTTCGTAGCCGCCCTCAGTGGTCAGCCAGCGCCGATGTTAGTCATCGTCTGCAGCTCAGTCATTGCTGCCATCTAGTATTTCAGCCCAGTTGTAAAGTTCCGTAATAGTACTACAGTAAAGTCAACAGTACTAAGTTGTCAGTTATAAGCAATTCTACGTTCTGTCATGTCTACAGCCAAGTTAGTCTTCAAATTCACTGGATTCGACATTCAAGATTACTCGAGATTAATTCGTCACTGCAAGATTTGTGACTTGTAAATTACGCCATTTTACAGACATTTAGTCTAGTCGCGTCTTCTATAATTGTCAACCAAAATATCATGGACTACAGCAAAGTTAAGTAATAAATACGTTCTTATTTTGTACTCCTGCTAATTAATTGTATTTTCCTGTTGTAGCTACCAAGCAGTCTTGGCATAGTAGAACCCACGTTTCCACCTCCATGGCTACCTCATATTTGCTACCTCGTGTCGATGGACTCGGTTGTGGTGGAAGATCGAGAGCCATCAGTTACTATGAGGGAGACGTTCTTCTGTAGGAAGCAAGTAAAGATGTAATTTTCTTTTTCAATACTGACATTTTCATTTTTCCATTTATGTCCTTCAATGCGTCGTCACGAGCATTTTTGTTGTGGTATTCTTTGGGTTCCACTAAACCTCTTTTGTAAAACTCTATCAATTGGAGACACGTGTTTTATCGCGTAAAGCCTTTCTCGTTGCAGCGAGATCTTTTCACGAAATTTCAGCCACCAACTTTCTACTCCGATTGCGAAAATATTTTGTTGGCTCGCACCAACATAGGGAGAAATGACGATCGTAATAATGTAAGAGAAATAAATTCCCACATGGAAAGGCTAAAGTGGTATTTTTCCCGACGTGGTATTCGAGATTGGAACAGTAGAGAAATAGTCTGAAAGTGCTTCGATGAACCCTCTGCCAAGCACTTAAGTGTGAATTGGAGAGTAGTTATGTAGATGTATGTGTAGATGAGTGTGTGGCAGATTATGACAGCGTTGTCGACAGAACGTTAAACTATACTGTTCCTTTGTTCACTTCCATGACTTACGTCAGTGGAGTAGGGTCAGATGACCGCTTTGTACTACACTGTCCCGTCACATTAATGTGACAACTTGTCAAAAGCCTCAATAATCGTCTTTTGCACCACGGGCCGCCGCGAGACATGTAGGAAGAGGGTCAGTGAGGTCCTGACAGGGATGTGGAGCCATGTCAACTCCAGTGTCGTAGCCAACTGCACTAGGTTTGTCGCTTGAGGATCCATGGCGCGAATAGCTCGATCGAGGTGGTCCCACAGATTCTCGCTTCGGTTTAGATCTGGGGAGTCTGGTGGGCAGGGGAATACGGAAAACTCATTTTGGTGCTCTTAGGACCGCGGACGACTGCGAGCTGCGTGACATGTTGCGTTGTCCTAATGGTAGATGCCATTGCGCCGATGAAAAACAGACTGCATTTAGGGGTGACATGGTTCCCAAGGATAGATGCAGACTTGTGTTGATCCAGTATGAGTTACAGAGTGATGAGATCACCCTGGAAATGCCAGGAAAACATTCCCCAGCCCATAACGCTCCCTCCTCCAGCTTGGACCCTTCCTACTATTGTTGCAGGCTGTTTTCTTCCAGACGTTTCAAGCCATACACGCCAAAGGCCAATTGTCTTCTGGAAAGACAATCCGTCGCCACTCAGTTGACCTCCAGTTGGTGTATTGTCGTGCAAATTCCAGCCTTCGTCGCTCAGGAACACCAGTTAGCATGGGTGCGTGTACCAAGCACCTGCTGCTCAAGTGCATACACAGCAGCGTTTGCTAAACGGTGGTTTAGGAGACACAGTTGGTAGCCCCTTCGTTCATCTAGATGGTCAGTTGATCAACAGCTGTACGTCTATTCGCCTGTACACATCTCAGCAACTGTGGATCACCTCTGTCATCTGTGGCCTATAGTGCACAATAGTTGCCTCGGCACCGGATTTGGATACACCATGCACGGTGCGGTTTAACCACGACGGCATGCAGACAGTTTACTAACTTAACTGTTTTGGAAATGTTTCCACCTCTGGCCCGAAAGCCAATGATCGTGCCCTTTTGGACGTTTCACATTACAACAACGCCTCCGCGCGCGGTAGCCGTGCGGTCTGGGGCGCCTTGCGACAGTTCGCGCAGCTCCCCCCGTCAAAGGTTCGAGACTCACCTCGGGAATGGGTGTGTGTCTTGTCCTTAGCATAAGTTAATTTAAGTTAGATTATGTAGTGTGTAAACCTAGGGACCGATGACCTCAGCAGTAGGGTCTCATAGGAACTTACCAGAAATTTCCAATTTTACAAAAACGCCTGCACTGTTTTCCGCGTCTCCCGACACGTTTTATATACCCTCTACTGCTATTGCTGTCACCTGCAGCCTGTGAGTGGTTATTGCACACTGACGTCGAACATAGGTGGTGGTGGTCACGTTAATGTAACTGGCCTGTATATGTGAAGTGTTCAAGTACTGTTGCATTTCTTGTTGAGGTAGGCCACGTGTGAAATTTTAGCTTCGTTAGATGGGGACTTAATCGAGGACACAGTGGCAAATATTTCGCGAACGAATCGTTTGCTCACTCATGTATACTGGAACGTTTTTCTCCCATTATCGTATATATTCACCTGTATCACTTTCCAGTATTTATTATGGTACATGCTGTGGAAACCAGATGTTATTTGATTAGAAGACATTCATTCCAGGAGGAAAGTTTTTTAAAAATATTTTGCAAACGCAAGTTGTGTTACACCTTGTATGAGTTTACAATAAATTCATGGATACTTCACACCTACTGTAATGCACTAACGAAATTCTTTCAGTGCAAAAATTTTGAGAAACTGTAGACATATCATTTCATGAAGGTGTTGTTTACATTGTTTCTCTCAGAGATGGTTTAAAACACTGTGCATGCTTTTATAATCCGAACATACTTTTATGAGTGCTTTGATATGTAATCTGGTATAGCAGGTATAGTGTTTAAAAATTATGTACCTTACTATGTGTACGATACATGCAGTTTTTTGGTTTAATTAATTTTTTGATTATATGCCTGTTTATCCAGCGAAGTCCATGATAGTTTACACCGTGTTCGAAAATGCTAGTGTCGGATTTGAAGTAATGTTCCCGAGAGATGAGAATGTTAAGTTGATTAAATGCAGAAACATCAGAAAGGAAAGTTTCAGTCATAAAGACCACCCTGTAAAACTAGGTATCTCACATAATGCTTGGTGCCCAGAGACATCAAAAGTCGGTAGTAATGAAGTATTTTGGACAAAGCTAAATGGCTCTGAGCACTATGGGACTTAACATCTATGGTCATCAGTCCCTTAGAACTTAGAACTACTTAAACCTAAGTAACCTAAGGACTTCACACAACACCGAGTCATCACGTGGACAAAGCTACGTGACTGCCGAAAAATACAGGTTTCATGGAGTGTGAGGTGGCGTATTCACAGCAGTAGGCAACGTTATGAACTAAACTGAGATAAACATTGAGTCTGCTTGCGAAGTAGGTTGGACAAGAGTAACTCTCAACGTAAGCTGGACGTTGTAGCTGCATCTATTTACTTGCAACCAAACACATCTGCACTAGTACTTTGAAAACTCGGTTCACTAGAACGTACGTTCCCCAGTCATGTTGCACTAGTTGGAGAAAATTTAACATCCCCACAAGAGGTAGAAGAAATTACTATATTAAACTGTGGACAACACAAAACTTCAATGGAAACCATTATGAATGCTTTTTTCCGAAAATTACCCAGTATATGTGTCTCGGAATCTGACTCATGACGGAAATATATTAGTTTTTTTGGCGACAGTAGCTCTGATTTATTTGAAGATCTTGACATAGAAACTGACATATGGATCATGCTGTGGTTGTAACAACAGCAATCACCAAGGTGGAGACTGCTGCAAGAAAAGAACCATCAGATAAGTACACGTTGTGCACATAAGATAAGGAGGAAGTTATGTCATCTCTCAAACAGACTGTCCCTTTATCGTATGATTACGTGATTGAAGAGCGACGACTGTACGCAGTTACTTCCATAAAATATTTAGGAATCTGCTTACGGAGCGATTTGATATGGAACGACCACATGAAATTAAACGCGGGTAAGGCAAATGCTTGGCTGAGATTCATTGGAAGAATCCTCAGGAAATGTAAACCATCAACAAAGGAAGTAGTTTACAAAACACTCGTTCGACCACTACTTAATATTGTTCATCAGGCTGTGATTCCTACCTGATAGGATTATTAGAGGAAACAGGAAATATCCAAAGAAGAGCAGCAAATTACGTCACAGGTTCATAAAGCGCGAAAGCGTCACGGATGTGCTGAGCTAACTCCAGTGGCAGACACTGCACCTCATGGTGAGGTTTACTGCTGAAGTTCCAAGATCGTAAATTCCTAGAAGAGTCAACCGCTTAATGCTACGTATATCTCGTGGAGAAACCAAGGATATAAAATTAGAGAGATTCGAGCCCACACTTAAGTTTACCAACAATTGTCCCTCCCGCGAATCATTCGCAACTGGAAGAGGAAAGGGGGAAGTGACAGTGGTAATCAAAGTACTCTCCGCTACACACTGTAAGGCGGCTTGAAGAGTATAGGTGTAGATGTACATGTAGAACAGAAATGGGAGAGTCTAGAATCATTTAATTCAGGGAAAGAACTTGTACTGGAATTGTGACTCACGTTCACACGTAGTTTTTCAGCGCTACCACTTTTTCAGCGCAACCACTCAATATACACTCCTGGAAATTGAAATAAGAACACCGTGAATTCATTGTCCCAGGAAGGGGAAACTTTATTGACACATTCCTGGGGTCAGATACATTACATGATCACACTGACAGAACCACAGGCACATAGACACAGGCAACAGAGCATGCACAATGTCGGCACTAGTACAGTGTATATCCACCTTTCGCAGTAATGCAGGCTGCTATTCTCCCATGGAGACGATCGTAGAGATGCTGGATGTAGCCCTGTGGAACGGCTTGCCATGCCATTTCCACCTCGCGCCTCAGTTGGACCAGCGTTCGTGCTGGACGTGCAGACCGCGTGAGACGACGCTTCATCCAGTCCCAAACATGCTCAATGGGGGACAGATCCGGAGATCTTGCTGGCCAGGGTAGTTGACTTAGATCTTCTAGAGTACGTTGAGTGGCACGGGATACATGCGGACGTGCATTGTCCTGTTGGAACAGCAAGTTCCCTTGCCGGTCTGGGAATGGTAGAACGATAGGTTCGATGACGGTTTGGATGTACCGTGCACTATTCAGTGTCCCGTCGACGATCACCAGAGGTGTACGGCCAGTGTAGGAAATCGCTCCCCACACCATGATGCCGGGTGTTGGCCCTGTGTGCCTCGGTCGTATGCAGTCCTGATTGTAGCGCTCACCTGCACGGCGCCAAACACGCATACGACCATCATTGGCACCAAGGCAGAAGCGACTCTCATCGTGAAGACGACACGTCTCCATTCGTCCCTCCATTCACGCCTGTCGCGACACCACTGGAGGCGGGCTGCACGATATTGGGGCGTGAGCGGAAGACGGCCTAACGGAGTGCGGGACCGTAGCCCAGCTTCATGGAGACGGTTGCGAATGGTCTTCGCCGATACCCCAGGAGCAACAGTGTCCCTAATTTGCTGGGAAGTGGCGGTGCGGTCCCCTACGGCACTGCGTAGGATCCTACGGTCTTGGCGTGCATCCGTGCGTCGCTGCGGTCCGGTCCCAGGTCGACGGGCACGTGCACCTTTCGCCGACCACTGGCGACAACATCGATGTACTGTTGAGACTTCACGCCCCACGTGTTGAGCAATTCGGCGGTACGTCCACCCGGCCTCCCGCATGCCCATTATAAGCCCTCGCTCAAAGTCCGTCAACTGCACATACGGTTCACGTCCACGTTGTCGCGGCATGCTACCAGTGTTAAAGACTGCGATGGAGCACCGTATGCCACGGCAAACTGGCTGACACTGATGGCGGCGGTGCACAAATGCTGCGCAGCTAGCGCCATTCGACGGCCAACACCGCGGTTCCTGGTGTGTCCGCTGTGCCGTGCGTGTGATCATTGCTTGTACAGCCCTCTCGCAGTGTCCGGAGCAAGTATGGTGGGTCTGACACACCGGTGTCAATGTGTTCTTTTTTCCATTTCCAGGAGTGTACTTAGAAGTAACTCCGTGTGGATGGTGGTTATAACTAAACTTTCACTACTTGAGGCAGCGTAGACGGAAAATCATTTACCGTATGAGTACCCAACTTAATAGGACATGTGTTCAGATCCGGAGAATATGGCGGCCAATCCAGGCCCATGCCAGTGACCTTGGGATACCCCAGAGCCAGAATGCGGTCCCCAAAGTGCTCCTCCAGGATATCCCACTCTCCTATCTTAAAAGGAGACATTATGCAGCGGATTTCTCTCTCTAAAATCGCATCTGAATGTTCCTTATTTGCGAGAAGATTGTGTTTTGCCTCGTGTAAGAAGGAGAAACGTCTATCAGCACTCTGGCAGGATCGTGTCCTGTCAAGACCGCAGTTTATCGTTTCGCGATATTACTACTCGCGTTGGATGGGATCTAACGACTGTCATGCGAATATGGAATCGATTGGTTGAGAAAGGCATATCGTCACCACGTAAAATCTCAACTGCCCCACATGACTAACATACCAGAGGATAGGCACTGTTCGCTCGTAGTGTAGGACAGTACTGTTGAGTCATGTACGTAAAGTCGGAAATTGATCTTTTTCGCAGCGCCACGTGTATCCATACTTTCAGTGTAACGACCTCTGGAGCACCACGGGCTGACAACAAAGTGACCGCTGTTGCGGCGGTAGCAGGGAGAGGCACGTTGACAATGGTGCGCCCAACGATACTGGACATACGAGTGGCTTCAAACCGTCTTCTCAGTAGGGATGAGAAAAAGCGACCATTTAAAACCGATACCTGTATTTTAGTTCTCAATAATCGGTATTTTTTTATATTTCTTTGGTCTCCGTTATAATAAGTTTTATTTTTATTTTTTACTAATAACCCCGTAACACAACCGAAGTGTTAATTAGCCATAGCAGCAGTGCTAAAATGTTTCATTTTTAAATAAAACTTTCTTAAAAAAAGGAGTAACTTTTATTCGTAAAATTTGCATTGGTTTGAAATATTGCGTTAGTGTAGGAAATGGGAAAAACGATCAGTGCTATTTTAATAACAATGCTGACAGAAACAACGAAAACATAGTATAAGATTTGGTACAGTACTACTGAGGCAATAATGTCCCTTTAGCGTGTGTCGTGGCTTAAGGTACGCGTGTACGTGCAGGGTGGAAGACTTGCCCCCGCCTGGTCTATCCGGTATTTTCTCGCAGTCGTCGCCGGGCATCCATTGTATTGCAGAACGGCACCAATCCTAGCCTGGAAATATTTTTACGAAGTGGCGTAACAGTGAAGTACAATGCTTCATTTGCTTTAAAAGATTAAAGAGTTGTTTGCCATTTCTATGAAATAATAAAACAGGAGGAAATTCTGGTGACATCAATCAATTACAAACCCAACAATACTTCATTTATAGCATACAATAAAAACGGAAAGTAGCTTATTTAGTGCCTGTGTCTACATGATATACCTGTTTCTGCTTGTAGCCCTTGAAACTGACAAATTAGCACGAAACACAGTTCTTCAACCTCAGTTTTCATCCTTTACCACTGACTGTTCGTAATGCCAAAATGTTGTATCCATGAGAAAACCTATCCGTACTACTGTGTCTCACAGTTAACGAAGAACTACCACTGCCGGAAAAACAAACCCGACACAGAATCGAGCGGTACTGAATGCGCGTTTGAGGGTATAAAACGGGTAATACTGTTGTCAACAGCAAGTGAATAGAACAAGTTTGTTACCAAACAAGACACGCAGCGCATACCGTCGACATTTGCACTGTTGTGCAAATATTTTCAGTGCAATACAGATGCGGAGTAAGAGATCAAACAAAATGCAATTCCTTTGCAAGGAGCCATCTGAGAACGGTGCTCCCTCATACGGAAATACTCGGGAAATAATTCCTAAACAACCTACGAAATTTTACCACTGGAACTGAGGATCACCCTGAACCTCATGTACTAATACATATGTTTTTGGATGGAGTCCACCTTTAGCAAACCCAATTTTGTTTTTTGTGCCAAATATGTTTCACTGCAGTTACAGCATCGTCAGTGTGCTTTTATTTTATGGCGGTTAAACATGAAGAATGTTCTTTACTGTTTTTATACATGTAAATATTAGTTTTTAAAATTGTAATTACAAATTTTTGAAGACCACATAAAATTACATATTCATACCTTTTTACCACATGGTGTGGTTTTCCTGCGGTATTATGCTTGTATAGTGCCTGTTTTCTTTTCCAGTTTGTCATCTGCAACCATATACAACTTAATGTAGACAAATTATTTAAGCAAAAATTATGCCCCCCTGCGGGTCCGAGGATTAGAATAGGCCCGAGGTAATCCTGCCTGTCGTAAGAGGCGACTAAGAGGAGTCACACGTTTTGGCCTTTATGTGATGGTCCATGGTCCCCTGCAGGGTTTGACCTCCATTTTTCAAAATTTTTCCGAAGAGCGAACCAACTGGGTAAGGGCGCCTTACATGGTGCACCGTGGTCATCCTGCCTTGAGATCTTTAGCCCACTTTCTCATCGTCGCACTGCAGTCCAGCTCATTCTCCATCTCTTGGGCGAGGACGCCTTCCTGGGTGCGTTTTCCACCATGCACTATGCAGTGTCGCTTTTTGCGCCGACAACGACCATGGACTTCTTTGCACTTCATATCCAGCACGGTAGCCAGTCTGTTGTCGTGGGGCCGCCATGTACCCTATTGGTTGTAGCCCCTTGACAACACAGGGATTGCTCTACTGATGCCTGCGCCGTTTACTCCCCACGTATGTCAAGGAGTAGATGCCCATCACCCTGGGGCATCAGGACTCCCTGCAATGGCCATCCTGCCAGGTGGCCTTTTCTGCGGTTGGTTGGTGCCTGTGGGGAGGGATCCAGGTTGAAGTGGGTGGCATCAGGATGGATGACACGCCATGAAGCATAGTACGTCACCTCTTGCTGGTGGTCCGCCGCCTCAAGTCTCTAAGCAGGCAAAGTCTAACTTCAATTCTAAGAAATATGACCCCAAGTCGTTCCCCTCCCTGGCGACACCATGGGAGGAAAGCCAGGCAAAGGATGGCAGTGAAGCTTATTTGCCACGGTACCTTGTATGTACGAGAATTGATGGGGAATCTATCACGTCCATGAACCCTCAGTTTTCTGTGGAGCATTTGGAGGACAAGTTTGGGGAGCTGGAGCGCTTTTCCAAAATGCGCTCTGGGTCAGTCTTGATAAAAACAGCATCCTCTGCCCAGTCGCAGGCATTACTCGCTTGTGGCAAGTTGGGGGATGTTTCTGTTGCCATCACGCCTCATAAGAGCTTAAATATGGTCCAGAGTATTATATTCCACAGGGACCTTCTTTCACAGTCTGACGACGAGCTGCCCGCCACTTTAGAGTGGCGAGATGTTCATTTCGACCGGCACGTCCATCGGGATCTGAGGGATAACCAGGTTGCCACCAGTGCCTTCATCTTGGCCTTCAAGGGTGACATATTGCCCAAGAAGGTCAAGGTGATGGTCTACCACTGTGACATCTAGCCATATATTCATCCACTGATGCGGTGCTTTAACTGCTGGTAGTTTGGTCATATGTCATCCCACTATACTTGCAGCCCCACCTGTCGAGTTTGTGGATGTACATCGTATCCCAATACCCCATGTGCCCCATCTCACATCTGTGTCAACTGTGGAGAGCATCATTCACCTTGCTCGCCAGACTGCAGGATTTTACAGAAAGAGAGGAAAATCATGGAATATAAGACTCTGGACCGACTGACCTACACTAAGGCTAAGAGGAAATTTGAGTGCGTACATCCTGTGGTTATGACATCCTCATACGCCGCCACTACGAAAACAGTTTTCGCCTCATCAGTTCCCCGAATTCCTGTCGTCTCTAAGAACCAGGAGACTACATCTGCCCCCTTGATGGTGGGGGGCACTTCCCTCCCTGTTGCTCTCGCACCAACTGATTTGCAAAAAATTTCAGTCCCCCCTTCTGAGACAGAGAAGCGTAAGGTTTCTTCGGCTCCTCTCGCTAGGAAGGGGTCCCATGGTTTACTCCCTTCCCAGGTTTCTGCTAGTGGGAAAGATGACACCCACCAGCGGCTGAAGAGTCCAAAAGCAGCTGGTCATAGGACTTCACACTCATCCTCAGTCCCAGAAACTGATTCAGTGAAGTATTCCTAGCCAGGGAAACCCAAGGGACAGTGCGAGAAATCAAAAATGAAGACCCCTAAGAATAAGTAACTTGCGGTGGCACCCACACCACCGCTACATACAAGCTCTGCGTCTGAGGATGGGGTGGAGATTCTGGTGTGTGCTGAGGACCTGGATCTCGCCGGACCCTCAGACACAATGGATATAGAGTGCTCAGGCAAAAAGTAGGTGGCAGCAGGTGACCCTGAGGCGTAAATTGCCTCATTGAATGTTCAGTGCCTTCCCAGTCTCACGATGATGTCATCCTCCAGTGGAATTGCGGTGGTTTTTTCCACCGCCTGGTTGAGCTACGGCAATTGTTAAGCCTTACGCCTGCTTTCTCCATTGCCCTCCAGGAAACCTGGTTCCCCGCAATGCGGACCCCTGCTGCCCTCCGTGGCTATAAGCGATATTACAGGAACCGTAGCGACTATAATTGGGTGTCAGGTGGAGTTTGCGTTTATGTCCTAAACTCAGTCTGTAGTGAAACTGTGCCCCTTCAAACCCCTCTTGGAACTGTGGCTGTCAGAATACGGACAATGCAGGAAATAACTGTCTGCAATGTATATCTTCCTCCGGGGGGTGCAGTACCTCTGAATGTATTAGCTGCACTGATTGATCAACTCCCTAAACCTTTACTGCTTTTGGGAGATTTTAACGCCCATTACCCCTTGTGGGGTGACACCGTGCTTACTGGCCAAGACAGAGATGTCGAAACTTTACTGTCTTAGTTCGACCTCTGCGTCTTAAATACTGGGGCCGCCACACATTTCAGTGTGGCTTGAAGTAGTTACTCGGCCATTGATTTATCAATTTGCAGCCCAGGACTTTTAACATTTAACTGGAGATCATATGACGACCTGTGTGGTAGTGACAATTTCCCCATCTTCCTGTCATTGCCCTGGCGTCAGACCCATCATCATTCTTGTGATTTTTCCTTTCATTCAGTTTTGAGTTGTCAGTCTCGTTTGTTTTATTCTCACACTTGTGGCATTGCTTCATTCGGAACAAGGGACTGATGACCTGGTAGTTTGGTCTATGGCTATGCCTGAAATTAATTAATTCTGTGTGTGTGTGTGTGTGTGTCTATTTACATTATGTTTCACTTACCTTTTCTTTTAACCTCATCTTCTTCACTGTGAAGTTCTGTAAGAGAGAGAGAGAGAGAGAGAGAGAGAGAGAGAGAGAGAAAGTTTGAGAAGTTTTTCATTATTATTAAGATGAGGAAATAAGAAAACCGAAGCGAAACATAATGTAAATAGACACTCACATACACACACACACACACACACACACACACACACACACACACACACACAACCTTCCACATAGAATTAATTAATTACAGGCATAGCCATAAGAATTTCCAAATCGTAATATTTGCTTAAATAATTTGGCTACATTAATTTGTATATGGTTGCAGATGACAAACTGAAAAAGAAAACAGGCACTATACAAGCATAATACCTCAGGAAAACCACACTATGTGGTAAGAAGCTATGAATACATAATTTTATGTGTTCTTCAAAAATTTGTAATTACAATTTTAAAAACTAACATTTACATGTGCACAAACAGTAAAGAATATTCTTTATATTTAACAGCCATAAAATAAAAGCCCGCTGACGATACTGCAACTGCAGTGAAAGATGTTTCTGTTTTGATAAAGGCTGACCCCATCCAAAAACATATGTATTGTTAAAGAAAAACACGTGCAAAAGAGCTTCAAACCTCAAGATGATTACTCATGTACTAGATTATATTGATTTAAGGAGCTCTGCAGGTAATTAATCGAGACCAACTTCTTCTTGTTCTTCTGTGTTGCTAGTGCTTGGCGTTTATGATTTTATAGTCTCCATTGAAAAACTCTTCATTTTATAGCCATTTTATTTCTCTAATTCCAGTTATAACTTTTTTTAAAGTTTTGGCAATTTAGAATTAGAATTTCCGTAGCTTGTCGTACCTCAAAATCATTCTGACATTTCAATCTTAGATAGCATAGTTTCTGTTTCATACTATTAAATGAATGTTGGAGTGGTCCCCTACAGGATATCAGATTGACGCACTGAGCCAGAAATTTTAAGCAGGGCTTGTACAGCATTGGTTACTTACACCTATCGCGTCTCAAATGTGAATGTTGCTTGGGACTGGGCGACAGGATTCGGAAAGTAGGGAAATAATTGGCTGGCCTAAGTGAGAGGGAGTCTTGACCTCGAGTTGTTAAAATTCCGTTGTTACAAAACCCGAGGCTTGGAATAAGCACTGTGAGTGTTTTACACTCTCTGACTTTATTCAGCAAACAGTATCAACCCCTGATACATTTGCTCTAAAGGAATTGTATTCACGAAAGTACCAACTATTTACACAGAGACGATAACTAACTAGCACCGTTGTGCCTACTTAAAACTAAACTGTCACTACTTACCTTCACCCATGACACGACGCGCAGAATTCCCTAGCTGAAGGAGCAGGCTTCCATAGCTCCGCTGCAATAACGGCAGATAACTCTGCTGAGGCCTGCCTGGCTAATCTCGTTGGCTGCCCCTGCTGACACTACTGCCAAGTTCCTACTCGGACTGCAATAGACCTCGCGGTGCGTCCTGCTTCCGAGTTTGTTTAGTTTCCCGCTTCGCCCTCACCAGCTCCTGACGTCTCGTGTTGTTGAAGGGCTCTCACCATCTCATTAGGTCTAACTGTGGACTATTCTTCGAAGGCTGAGTAAGTGGACGGAAATGTGTGTCGTTAAATCATGTCTTCGGCCAGCAGTAGGATCTCCATGACGGATTGGTGCCTCTTTATCCCTCTCTTACCTTCACTCCTTGTCTTCAGTTATATCACTCTTGCTTTTACAGCTTACAGTGTTATTCCTGTACAAGACAGTCGCCACCCTCGCGCGTCTGGTCAGTATTTTCTTCTGACATACACTGAGCTACAAACGTCACGGGATGGATACTTCCTAATATCGTGTCGGACCTCCTTTTGCTCAGCGCAGTGAAGCAACTTATCGTGGCATAAACTCAACAAGTCTTTGGAAGTCCCCAGCAAAAATACCGAGCCATGCTGCCTCAACAGCTAGCCGTACTTGGGAAAGTGTTGCCGGTGCAGGTTTTTGTGCATGAAATAACCTCTCGATTATGTCCCATAAATGTTCAATGGATGGCAAGTCATTCGCTATAATTATCCTGGATGTTCTTCAAACCAATCACGAACATTGTGGCCGAATGACATCGCTCATTGCCATCCATAAAAACTGCATCATTTCTTGGACACATGAAGTCCATGAATGGCTGTATGTGGTCTCCAAGCAGCCGAACGTAACCATTTCCAGTCAATGATCGGTTCAGTTGGACCAGAGGGCAGCCCACACCATTATGGTGCCACCACCAGCTTGCACAGTGGCTTGTCGACAATTTGGGTCCATGACTTCTTGGGATCTGCGAACACTCAAACCCTACCATCAGCTCTTACAAACTGAAATCGGGACTCATCTGAACAGGTCACGATTTTCCAATCGTTTGAAGTCCAACTAATACGGTCACGAGTCCAGGAGTGGCGCTGCAGGCGATGTAGTGCTGCGTGATCTTTTGCTGCCATACCCCATTTACGCCAAATTTCGAGCAGTGTCCTGACGCATACTTTCGTCGAATGTCCCTCATTGACTTTTGCGGTTATTTCACGGAGTGTTGCTTGTCTGCCATCGAACTATAGACCTATATCATTGACGTCGGTTTGCAGTAGGGTTTTGGAGCATATACTGTATTCAAACATTATGACTCACCTCGAAGGGAATGATCTATTGATACGTAATCAGCGTGGTTTCAGAAAACATCGTTCTTGTGCAACGCAGCTAGCTCTTTATTCGCACGAAGTAATGGCCGCTATCGACAGGGGATCTCAAGTTGATTCCGTATTTCTAGATTCCCGGAAAGCTTTTGACACCGTTCTTCACAAGCGACTTCTAATCAAGCTGCGGGCCTATGGGGTATCGTCTCACTTGTGCGACTGGATTCGTGATTTCCTGTCAGGAAGGTCGCGGTGTGGGATCCTTACCAGGTGGGATTGACGGAGGACATCGAGTAAAACTGAAGTGATATCAGGTGTTCCCCAGGGAAGCGTCCTGGGACCTCTGCTGTTCCTGATCTATATAAATGACCTGGGTGACAATCTGAGCAGTTCTCTTAGGTTGTTCGCAGATGATGCTGTACTTTACCGTCTAGTAAGGTCATCCATTATCAGTTGCAAAGCGATTTAGAAAAGATTGCTGTATGGTGTGGCAGGTGGCAGTTGACGCTAAATAACGAAAAGTGTGAGGTGATCCACATAAGTTCCAAAAGAAATCCGTTGGAATTCGATTACTCGATAAATAGTACAATTCTCAAGTCTGTCAATTCAACACCTGGGTGTTAAAATTACGAACAACTTCAATTGGAAAAACCACATAGATAATATTGTGGGGAAGGCGAACCAAAGGTTGTGTTTCATTGGCAGGACACTTAGAAGATGCAACATGTCCACTAAAGAGACAGCTTACACTACACTCGTTCGTCCTCTGTTAGAATATTGCTGCGCGGTGTGGGATCCTTACCAGGTTGGATTGACGGAGGACATCGAAAGGGTGCAAAAAAGGGCAGCTCGTTTTGTATTATCACGTAAGCTTACACACTATTTAATCCAACTTAAATTAACTTCCGCTAAGGACGACACACGCACACCCATGCCCGTCGGGGGGAGCCGCGCGGACCGTGAAAGACACCCCAGACCACGCGGCCACCCGCGCGGCTGGACGGCGTTGTTGCTGAGCCCCCACCAGACTAACAAATAACACAGCCCACCACGGTGAACAGGAGACAGACAATGGTTCAGAACCTACGACATGCGCTGTTAGCGAAATGAGTGCGCACGGCAACCTAATGCCGGCGCAGGCGTACAGAGTTGCCACCATCAATTGAAATGTGAATGGTTCCTATGTTAAATGGAATTGTTACGTGGTACGTTACGAACAGCGGACGTTGAAATTGCCCTGTTCCAAGAGCTCGGATGGAGACTTAGCCTGATTTTTATGTTAATACTACATACGATACCACCCACCAAAGGAGAAACCGGTGTAGCGATTATCATGCGCGATGGCATTGCAGTGGAAGACGTCATTTACTTGCATCAGTACGAGGACTAGCACTCACAGCACGTGAGATCAGATCAGAGAAAGTCTATGCGCCATCCGGCACAGACTAACGACGACAGTGCCCACAGTTTTATTCTGAAACGTTCACACCGCTTTTTCTGGGACGATGTGAGCACATAATTGTCGGCGGAGATTTCAAGTAAGTTCTCGAGAGGAAGGACCAATATCCAAATTTTACCACCTGTCCCGAACTCTGTTACACAGTACATCTACATCTACATCTACATCCATACTCCGCAAGCCACCTGACGGTGTGTGGCGGAGGGTACCCTGAGTACCTCTATCGGTTCTCCCTTCTATTCCAGTCTCGTATTGTACATGGAAAGAAGGATTGTCGGTATGCTTCTGTGTGGGCTCTAATCTCTCTGATTTTATCCTCATGGTCTCTTCGTGAGATATACGTAGGAGGGAGCAATATACTGCTTGACTCTTCGGTGAAGGTATGTTCTCGAAACTTTAACAAAAGCCCTTACCGAGCTACTGAGCGTCTCTCCTGCAGGGTCTTCAACTGGAATTTATCTGTCATCTCCGTAACGCTTTCGCGATTACTAAATGATCCTGTAACGAAGCGCGCTGCTCTCCGTTGGATCTTCTCTATCTCTTCTATCAACCCTATCTGGTGCGGATCCCACACTGCTGAGCAGTATTCAAGCAGTGGGCGAACAAGCGTACTGTAACCTACTTCCTTTGTTGTCGGATTGCATTTCCTTAGGATTCTTCCAATGAATCTCAGTCTGGCATCTGCTTTACCGACGATCAACTTTATATGATCATTCCATTTTAAATCACTCCTAATGCGTACTCCCAGTACGTCGACTCAATCTCATAGCCACCAAGGAAGAGATGCCCGACGCTTGCCTGGGTTATATGTACGTCACTAGCCGCTCAGTCAGTCTATTTGATAGCGTCTACGTGACTTCCCTGTCCGATTCAGACGATCTTTATGCGGGAGTGGCCTTCGATCTTCTCAGATCATAGAGTTTATGTGTGCACGATCAACCTCCAACGTGAAACAAAATGGCATAGTCCGGATCAGTGTAAGCGTAGCGTCGTCTGAAAGGAACATCACACAGCACTCGTCCATGCTCCTTTGGTGGATACAGTGTGTAAAGCCAGCTCTACGCCGCGCAGTGGTAGAATATAGCAAAGAACGAATGCAATGGCACAGATACACAACAGACTTTTACTATATAATCCTCCGGGGCAGCAACGACTGTCCCCGCAACGTCAGGCCGAGGTTCAACACATCAGGCTTGATATTTTAGCGCTTACTCGGTGCCTATGGGACGGTGTAGTTGTCCGAGCATGACGCCAAGACAGCATCAATGGAGAAGTGACGTCAGTGCACCATGTCGTTGCAGATCTTAGACGCCATCTACAAGCGCTGATACAGTGCTTGGGTTACTTCACGGCCGACGGCTGGTATCACAGGCAGACATCGCAACAGTCTTCGAAGCTAACAAGCGTCATTTCTATCGTGAGAAAGACGCTAACGCTGAGGCACGTACAGAAATACTACACGCAGTCCATTGCACCCTTCATGGCCCGGTGGTGGACTCTCTTTTAGCAAACATCTCCACTGAAGACACCATTAATGCGCTAGCCAAGGGGGCTCTCAACCGATCACAAAGACCACACAGCCTGTCGTTAGAATTTTAAAGGACCTTTAAAAACTTAAAGCTGCCGTGACGGAGGGAAATGCCCAGGAACTACTGTCTCCTACGATGCTGCCGCAACCGGAATTTCTGGACGGTCTAATCATTCCGATACCCAGACCCTCTGGAGGCACGCGACCTGACAGCTTTCGTCCAATCACTTTGCTCAAATCAAATTTTAAGATTTTTACGTGCGTTCTCGCGATGCGTCTCAGACGGGTCCTACACCAGGTCATGTCGCCCTTCGCAGACGTCCTCGGGCGGAGACGCTAATATAAATTTAATGCTGAGTGACTGTAGGAATGTCATCGCCATTGCAACAATCTGTCGATTGAAGCGAGCCATGATTTCCGTCGACTTCGATCAGGCATTAGATCACATGAATCACACATTCCTCGCAAAGGTGATGGAAAGGAAGGATTTCCCATCTTCCTTCGTCCTCGTAATCATGCGTCTATGTGACGTTTCGTCGAGGGTGATAGCCAGTGGGCGGAAGCGACACCAATATCATTCGCAAGAACAGACCGACAGGGTTGCCCCTTTCAACGATCATGTACGTCATCGCACTAGAACCACTTCTCTGGGCTCCCAGCGTCGTTTATCAGGGATCACCCTGGGAGGGGGGGGGGGGGGGCACATTCAAATGCCGCGCCTATGCAGACGACCTGGTCTTCATCGAACTCACCAACGAGGAGGTTCTAGGGGCAACCTGGTGGGTCACGCAATACGAGAACGGAGCTTGCAGCCACATGAAGATCGCCAAATCCTGCCCGAGACTACTGG
Source organism: Schistocerca gregaria (assembly GCF_023897955.1). NCBI lineage: Eukaryota > Metazoa > Arthropoda > Insecta > Orthoptera > Acrididae > Schistocerca > Schistocerca gregaria. The sequence goes on along the minus strand of NC_064931.1, from coordinate 519,425,167 downwards.
AAGGGGAATCACGGATAAAAGTGTGGCTCCGTTCACTACGATGTCTAGAAACAGTTTTCACTTGAGACATCCGTCGCACCACAGCTATCAACTTTCGTCGTCTTCTTCAGAACATCAGGACTGGCATTCGAAGGCAGTTATTGTGATCAATGGACATGTTAAAAAAGGTGCAGTTTATTGACATTGGTATAGCATCCTCCATAACACACGCCGCACAGATTTTACCTGTCTCTAAAGTGATGTCGCGCCAGATCCGAGCGACCTTCGGTTGCTTTGTCAGTTCCGGTCACATATTCAAGGTCATGTATGACACTATCGTACTCCTTAAGCGAAGAGGGGGGGGGGGGGGGGGGTCAGCCTGGTCAATGTCCGTACACGCGCTACAGCTCTTTACGTGCATACAATCTTAACCTTGAAGTTACGGAATCACAGCCTGACCAGTATCACTGGACTTTTATCGATGAACTCTTACCAGTTCTTGTAGACCGCCGATTGCCCTGGCCCACATTGCTCTAGCACTATCACATATCAAACGTTTCCTTCTTGAATACAATTACGTCCGTGAAGTCTTTCCTCGTACTAGGACTTCCACTACGTGAGATGTTCCTCACCTGTTAATGTGGAATCGCCTCAAGAACTTTACCGAAGGACATCACCCAGAAGTTAGGTGGCCGGTGGTGTGGCGCGCACTTTGTCAACCATACTTCATCACGGAAACGAGCGCCACTTGGTACATGGTCGTTACCGGTAAATACCGGACGCGACACAAACTCCTTGCCATCGCCTCGCCCCTCTGGCTGAAGTGTGATGTGGACGACGAAGACAAAACACCGTGTCCTCTGCGGCACGCCAGTGGACGTACGGTTCCATCTCCAGCAGGTACAGGGCATTTATCTCCGGGTGTCAACGCACATAATCATCCCCAATACATTCCTCCGTCAGGACGAATGGTCACCAGGGTAAAGGGTATGGCCGTCCTTTATCTTTCCAGAAATGACCCCAAGAACGTGATCGATTTTTGGACGTTTTTGCTGACACGACACCACGTAATGAGACGATACATCAAATACCAGTCCACTATTTAGGGAGTATTTTTTCCACCGTGCCCCACAGTTGGAACCTCCCCGGTGAGCGGGCTTGATAGGTACAACTCTATTCTGATGATCATCAAAGACTCGGCGTTGCTTTCCGAAGTTATGTCCCCAACTGGCTTCTTGAAAACGAGCGATGGCCGATTTGTTTTCGCACATCAGGAGCATCTTGGAGTTATTTTTTCCTGTTTCCCATGTTAAATAAATGAGTTTTATGTTATTCTTTTAGACTATGTAACTGAAAAAATAAAAAAAATAAAAAGACCTACACAAAATTGTTTCCTTAGTTGCCTGTATTCTATAATTTCTAGTCAGTGTATAAAAGTTAATTGTAGAGGACGTTCTGTTTGATTTAAGAACTTTGATTATTACGTCCATGTATATAAATTTAGGGGTTATTAGCATTCGTAACTGAAATATATCATACTTTGCTTTGCTCGAAAACTATTCTTATGCAAAAAACGTAAATAAAGAAATATGTAAGGCGACCGCTCACTATAAGCTGTAAATCCGGGTTCGAACCGGCTCGGCAAAATTTTCATATGTCGCTTTAGGTAGTATATTTATACCTATCACAGTTAAGTTGCATTTCAGAAATAAATTACAGTATTTGAAACTTAAGTTCGTTATCAAACATAAAACAATTTTTCGGTCTTGTGTACTTAGATGTCACAGCTATAGCGAATATCGTATAATATGAATTTCAGACGTTACTGATTCGTGGCTTGCGCTCGTAACCTTTGTCGACGTTGCTGTTGATTTCAAAATGTCACATTTCACACTTTCGTTCACCCAACAAAATTTCGTAACGATTTTCGGCTGGAAGTGTGCGCGCTTCTGTTCTAGGAACGAAAGTGTATGTTCCGGCAACGGCTTCTTCAAAAATACGAACAAAATTAAAAGTACAAGAGAGAGACAAGCTATAAGAATAAAAAGGAAATGAAAAGGAGTTTTGAATTTAAGCAGTGCAAATTTTGTATCATTTCCAAGGGTTAGCTTCAAAATGGAAACTGATACCAGCAAACAGAAAATACTGCGTCTTTCTTTCGGCACAGCCTGCGCGTCGTTCCAACAGTGGGAGAGGGGGCGCAGTTACTGCGTATCAGGCCACAAGACCAGTCAGCGGAAATGATCCATTTGACTGGGACCGACGGGCGTGCACGTTCTCACAGCGGCAGGAACAGTGAGTGGATTGCAGCTTACAGCGCCACAAAACTACGCAACTAAGTGCTTATGGCTCTGTAGTTGCAATTAAAACTCTATATGGTAGTGTCATAACTTGTAGCTATCTAGTATTTCGAGAAACTATGAACTATACATTACAGCACAAAAGAAAATAACAAGTATTATTTTGAGTTAATCATCTGTTGTATGTTGTAGCGCTTCTTATTTTTCATGCTTGCTAAGAAAAACTGGAGAGGACTTCCGCGTCGTGAAAGCCACCGTTTTACAATTTTGTTGGAACCCAATCTATCATTAGCTGAAAATTAAGGAATGTTTTCCCAAGACCCATTTCAACTAACTGGGAAAGCATCCTCACTGATGATAACGTAAACATTTTGAGTATACTTCTTTTTTATGTTTTGATTACTGTAGAGTTAAATCTGTTCTCTTTGGAATATGCTTTTTCTATGACTTACGGTGTTTACTGTTCAGTTTCAAATGTTGTAATGAGAACTTATTTTCCCATTAGTTATCGACAGAGGTTCAAGACAAAATATTTTTTTCTGGTTCTTAGAAGCCCTCTTTTCCTTAAACTGCATTTGGTTTCTATACGTACTTTACCTTAACTTCGTAAAACTGTACTATAGGTAACTTCACATAAATTCTACATTGATTTTGTACGTTTTACATTAAGTGTTGCGTTGCTGTGCGTTCATTTGACTATTGTGTGTATTGCGAACTTCAAAAATGCAGTGTTTGTAGGTTCGCTCTTATTTGTGAATGTGTGTGTGTGTTTGTGTGTGTGTGTGTGTGTGTGAGAGAGAGAGAGAGAGGGGGGGGGGGGGGGTATTAGACCATATATTTTGTTAATTTAAGAAACGTGTGATCTGACAGGTTTATTTAGTAGTTTAATAGACATTTCTTTTCCGTTACTTCCTGCAGAGGGAGAAGGTATTCCTCACAAATTAGTCTTACAATTTACATGTCTTTGTCTCTTTTAGTTTTATGTTGGTGCTGCAGAGTTCCATAAATTGTTCTGTATTTCTGTGCTCTTTATACACTGAAGCGTCATAAAAACTGGTATAGGCATACATATTCCAATACAGAGATATATAAACCGGTAGAATACGGCGCTGCTGTCGGCAACGCCTATATAAGACAAGTGTCTGGGGCAGTTGTTAGATCGGTTACTGCTGATACAATGGCAGGTTACCAAGATTTAATGAGTTTGAACGTGGTGTTACAGTCGACGCACGAGCGAGGGTACACAGCACCTTCGAGGTAACGATGAAGTGGAGGTTTTACCGTACGACTATATTACGAGTGTACCGTGAATATCAGGAATCCGGGAAAACATCAAATCTCCGACACTGGTTCGGCCGGAAAAAGACCCTGCAAGAACGGGACCAACGACGACTGAAGAGAATCGTTTAACGTGACAAAAGTGCAACCAATCCGCAAAATGCTGCAGATTTCAAATTTGCCTCAAATGGCTCTGAGAACTATGGTACTTACATCTGAGGTCATCAGTCCCCTAGAACTCAGAACTACTTAAACCTAACTAACCTAAGGACATCACACACATCCACGCCCGAGGCAGGATTTGAACCTGCGCGCGGTTCCAGAATGAAGCGCCCAGAGCCGCTCGGTCACAGACTCTACAGATTTCAATGCTGGGCCATTAACAAGTGTCGGCGTGTGGACCATTCAACGAAACGTCATCGATACGAGCTTTCGGAGCCGAAGACCCATTCTTGTAGGCTTGATGACTCCACGACACAAAGCTTTACGCCTCGCCTAGGCCCGTCAACACAGACATTGGACTGTTGATGAATGGAAATATGTTGTATGGCCGGACGAGTCTCGTTTCAAATTGTATCAAGCGGATGGACGTGTAGCCGCGCGGGATTAGCCGAGTGGTCTCAGGCGCTGCAGTCATGGTCTGTGCGGCTGGTCCCTGCGAAGGTTCGAGTCCTCCCTCGGGCATGGGTGTGTGTGTTTGTCCTTAGGATAATTTAGGTTAAGTAGTATGTAAGCTTAGGGACTGATGACCTTAGCAGGTAAGTCCCATAGTGCTCAGAGCCATTTGAACCATTTTTTCTTCCCCTATACACTGTCCATTTCGGTTATAAGGTGGCTACCGACATCATATATCTGCAATATAACTGGACAATTTGAAAAGAGATACCTATCGAGTGGGCCGGCTATAGGGTAGGCTATTGCCTGCGCTACTCTGGTGGCTGATTGGAAGGCGCCTCTAGTAGGTAATTGGTAGAAAATAACTTATCGTCAGGCTATTGCCTGTGCCAATCCAGTAAGTGATTGGCAGGAAACGCTTGTTTGTCATTGGTAGGCAATAAAAAATAGGCAGCTTGCACCCAGAGGTAGTGTTTTCCTGCAACGAAGCCTTAAGGTGGCAAGCCATTTCTCGTACGACCATTCTGTCAAACATGGGTCAAGTGGTGGTGTTGGGTGCTTCGGGGTTGTAGGTAGTTACTTCATATGAATCGCAGCCTTTCAGCCAGCACATGAAACTGTTTGTCTCCATATAAAGTAATTTAGGACCAGCGAAGTTTGGCTTCGCAAACTCGAAGTGGAGTTTGGAGAGGAACGGAAAATACCTACCGTTATAGAAAGGCTTTGTGAGCTGCACTGAAACCATAACCATCTCCACAGCAGTTAGTCATTTATTGAAGATGGTGGCCCATTTGAAATTTAATCTGGCAGTTTAATTCTTGCGCCAAAACGACCTTTTCTCTCATCGGTAAACTAAATTAATTTTGTGGTATTCTCTAAAATTTTCCATGTTTTTCCCGAAACTTGAATTATTCATCAATTTGAAAAAATTTCAAAGACAGACATCACGAGAGTCCTCCATTCGGTGTCTACATGAATGCCATGGGTGATTCAGTCCCAAAGTAAGACACTGCTGAAGGTTTCTGTAACGCAGAAAAAAACTCCGCTTACTTCCCAGCGTTGCCGTCAGCCTGAGGACGGTACCACTGCACAGGACCAGGTTCTCCCGATACAGTGGCAAGTAACTGTGCACGTCGTGCAGATGGGTGAGGCGTTTCAGTTCTGCCTCTAAGACATATTTCTCACCAGGATCAGCGGCCACATTTCGGATCTCATCTTCCAGTCTGTCGACTTCTGTTTGGGCAACAATCGAATCCCACTAAAACGGCAGAGACTGTTACATGGCATACCCGTGGAGGTTCTTTAGATCCAAGTAAAGGATGTAACGTAAATCGTAAGGTGGCCTATTCACTCCTCACTCATTCGCAGATTATTCGTATTGTTGTACGTGAATATACACTGTCAAAGCACCCCACAAGTCGCACGTGTGAAGAAGAGCAGCATCAGTTAACAGCTCAATGCTGGCACGTGTTTTTCTTAACATAGCATCCTACGAACGCCCTGACGTGCTGTAATAGAAGGCAGGGCCCAGAAAACTTGTGCCCAGGCATACACTCCGGAATTTCTCAAAAATATCTTAGAGCAGGCGTACATCGGTGTTCACGTACAATCTAGCGCAGGGCTTCCCAACGTGTGGTTCGTGGACCCCTTAGGGTTCCGCCGGCTCTTTCTAGGGGGTCCGCAGCCAGCTTTCACCAAATCATGTAAAAAATGAGTAAAATTATTTAATAAAAATTTGAAAAACAAGTTCATAATTTTTTTCGTGTGAAAACATGTGTACTTTTACTTCAGGTCGTATTGTCAAGCAGCCTTTGCGGTTCCTGAGGGAGAACGCATACACAGTTTAGTGCAGGAGAATGCGGCTTCTCTGATCGACTGTTTCGCAACAATATCGGTGTCATTTGTGCGCCAGCTCACGCCTCTAGATGCGCTGAAACCTTTTACGTATGCGCAGAGCGAGCTTTGTCGACCAATCACAGCGCTCGCTGGCATGTATGCGGCCTCATGCATCATTAAGTGTTAAACTTGGTTTGTCAGTGCACTACCTACTTCATAAGTCGATGTTTGACCAGTTTATTACTTCTAACATGGATCGGTGGCTGAAGTCAGGATCATTGAAAAAGGGTGCAGTTTCTCCATCGCCTTTACAACAAGGGAAGTTTCCAGTTGAAATGAATGAGGAGGGAGGACGACCAAAGGAAGAACAATCACAAGAAATTCCACAGCCGGATGTATTATGTGAAAACGCTGCAAGTACTCCATTGGTTGAATATCCTGTGGAAGTGGAATAACCAAGAAGCGTAAGTACAACGAAAGCTAATTAGAAATGGGCTTTATGGAGAAAAAGGAGGGTAAAGCTCAGTGTGTAATTTGCGCGCGAGTCCTTCTGAACAGTTCAATGGTTCCAGTTAAATTGCGCCGACATTTTGAAGGTACTCACCCGGATTTCCAGGCTAAAGACATCGATTTCTTCAAAAGGCAGAGTGCTTGTCAGCATTGCATGAAAACTCATGCATAAACTGTTAATGAAAAAGCTTCTTTCTTGGTTAGTTATCGAGTGGAAAAAACAGGCAAAGCTCATACCATTTCAGAAAATCTCATAAAGCTATGTGTTCATGATATTGTTCTTCTATGTTAGACGAAAAGGCAGTAAAGCTTATATCTTCGGTGCCATTATCAAACAATACTGCCAAGAGACACATTGTTGACATGTCAAAAGATGTGAAAGACACTCTTGTTTCTCGCATCCAACACAATTCATTTTCTCTGAAATTAGACGAATCCACTGATGTTGCATGATTAGCGATTTTATTGGCTTTTGTCCGTAATGAATATTCTGAATGTTTTGAGGAGAACCTCTTATTGTGCAGAGTATTACCTGCCAACACAAAAGGAGCTGAAATATTCGGTCTATTTCAAGGCCGTTGAAGTTAAGGCTTTTCACAATACTGTGTGAAGATATGGGAAGCCTTCATCGTTCCCTGCTTCTCCACACAGAAGTGAGGTGGCTCTCATGTGGGAATGCACTCTCTCGGTTGTACGAATTAAGATTGGAAGTCTTAGCTTTCCTTTTGGAGCATAAAACCAAATTCGCAGACCTCGTTAATGACGAAAATTGGCAGTGTATACTTGCCTATTTGTCAGATATTTTCTCCAAAATGAACGAAATAAATGTTTCACTCCAAGAGTAAAGTGAAACAAAGGTCACTATTATCGATAAAGTTCGAGCATTCAAGGGAAAAATCAATTTTTGGGCGGAGAGTGTCGAGGAGGGGGAGGTCGAGTGTTTTCCTCCTCTCAAGGAGTTTTTGAAAAGCAAATCATTGGCGCTTGGGAAGAATTTGTTTCATCAAATCCTGGAACATCTCCGAAGCTTGTTGTCATTGTTGGAGCATTATTTCCCAACAGCTGAAGACGAGAAGCTGCAGATATACGAACGGGTGGTCAACCCATTCACTGTACCCGAAAAACCGAACATTCTATCATCAAATGAATATGAGTTGTTGATATAAATTGCCACAGACCCTACCTTGAAATCAAGTTTTGACAATGACGATTACTCACACTTTTGGATCTGTCTGGATAACAAGAAATACTACCCCCTTGTTGAAAAGGCAAAACGTTTACTTTTTCCGTTTGCCACAACATATATGTGTGAATCTGGATCCTCGATCCATGCTGCCCACAAAACTAAGTACCAAAGCCGTCTAGATGCAGAACCAGACATCCATCTCCAGTTGTCAACAATTTGAACCCAACTTTTCAAAATTGTGTCAGCAAAGTACCCTCAACCATCACATTAGGATTTTATTATTATTCCTATAGACTCATCTATAGTAAAGGAGAAAGCATTTTTCTTCGCACATGCTCAGTGAACGTACCTGGACTATGACTCTGTAGGAATTTTGATTCTGACTTCTATCATTTACAAAATAATTATTAAGTGATTTCTGTTGGCATTAATACTTTGGTTACGAAAATTAAAATGATCTCTAAAGCTAATTTCTTTTCTTTACAATATATTGCGTCCTCTCAGTTAAAAATATGGACTGTCTATACTTCAATTACAGTTACCTGCTATTACTCTGACTGTTGTGTTGGCAGAAGAGCCAACACCGTGTTACTGGTGGAGGCCGAAATGCACGCGTTTTATCTCACGCAGGCTGACGTGAGGAGGGAAGAACTATACTGACGTGAGGTCTGGAACATGACAAGGAATTAGAATTCAGAAAGCGGACGTAATTAGTTTGATACTTAACTTTAATCCATTAATGATGAACGTCGCTCTTGACGGTACATGATTCACAATATTATCAGTTCAGAATACAGTCTTGAAGAATATGGCGCCTTGCTAGGTCGTAGCAAATGACGTACCTGAAGGCTATGCTAAACTGTCGTCTCTGCAAATGAGAGCGTATGTAGTCAGTGAACCTTCGCTAGCAAAGTCGGCTGTACAACTGGGGCGAGTGCTAGGGAGTCTCTCTATACCTGTCGTGTGGCGGCGCTCGATCTGCAGTCACTGATAGTGGCGACACGTGGGTCCGATGTATACTAAAGGACCGCGGCCGGTTTAAAGGCTACTGCCTAGCATGTGTGGTATCTGGCGGTGACACCACACTGACGCTATATTGTGGCAGCTGGCTGTGAGCGTAAACAAATGAGGACTTTTCACGTGCCACCTTGTAAAAGGTAAACCTTCTCTGCCAGAATTGTTTCCTTTGAGAAAAAAGTCTTACGTTCTGTGAAATGCTTTGTCTTCTTATATAAGAGTGTCTGTTTGTTTATTTTCCTAGTTTGTTTACAGTCGAGGCTGACTGCCACGATATAGTGTCCAAATAGTAGTTGAAGTTGTCAGCTGTGGCTAAACTGTTGCCACGCCGCCTGCCAGTTGCCAGCTACCAACCGACAGTACACTGTCGCCACGCCGCCTGCCAGTTGCTAGCTACCAACTGACAGTACACTGTTGCAACGCTGCCTGCTAGCTGCCGGCTATGGACTGACAGCTGCCGTTCAGTAGATACGCAAAGACGTACAAATAACTAGACTCCCCGAGCTGTTTACATGGGCACGAAAATCGATTGTGGAACTGGAACACGACTTTATAAAAGCAGATTTCCAGAATCGATTTTGAAGTGTTTACCTGACCAACCAAACGCGGAGCTGGGACATCAGCTTACGAAATCCGGTTTTGGAAACGCATGCAAACTGGGTGCATGTATTCCCACACATTACACAACAGATGTCTCAATAGTCCTTTAAAGGAAATTCCTTGGCCTCTTTTCTTTCGTGATGTGTTTGTATCCCGAATCATGCTTCTGACTCTTTTCTTCACGGCCGCGCGGAATGGCCGCGCAGTCTAGGGCGCCATGTCGTCGTGGATTGCGCGGCCGCTCCCGCTCGAGATTCGAGTGTGTGTGTGTGTGTGTTGTCCTTAGCGGAAGTTAAACTTAGGTTAATAGTGTGTAAGACTAGGGACTGATGACCTCAGCAGTTAAGTCCCATAGATTTTACATACATTTGAACATTTTTCTTCGTATTCACGAGAAAACCACACACACACACACACACACACACACACACACACACACAAGACGACTGTTACGAAATATGCATGCTCCTTACACAACAGTAGCCAAACAGTGGAAGTGAACAGACCACAAGTGGCAGCTTGTCAACAGCGTACAGTTTGGACGTCACGTTGATTACTCTTGGAGAAAGGCAGCTCCAACGTGTGAAATGTCAATTACCAAGTAATTTTAATCGGGCTATAGTGTGATGAACAAAGGGATTAAATCCACTAGTAAGTGTCTGGATACAGTGGGAATTCACATTGGATCGTTAATTTCACGTTGTTTTCATTCATCTCTAAACCAAAGACTATTGATACTTTGTCGGGGGGGGGGGGGGGGGGGGGTCACTGGGAACATGGCACTTGCATTAAGAAGCTGTCAGTTCCCATCGGTTTCGCTCTGAAATTTCAAGTTACTGTGCTCTTGACTGACTAGGAGTCCGCCATGGATTTTCGACTGAAGAAGGGGTCCGCCAGCTGAAAAGGTTGGGAAGCCTTGAATCTAGCGTATTCTCCTGAATCATGGACGTTGAACCTCTGCCAAACATTCACCATGTGCTCATACTCATCTACTGTTATGACTGTGCCTGTTAGTTAACTGTATAGTGCAGTTGTGTCGGGAAATATGGTTACATGGGGTCTCTCCCCCAAATCCTGGTATTTGTAAGGACATGCCCACTTTTTCGTGAAACACTGAAACTTTTCATCATCGCATATGCAGCACTAGTGACGTGCAAGTTTATGAAGAGATGCGTCCACGAAACGTAGCGAATACAGCAAGTGGAGTGTTACTTTTGACGTGATTTGCCTGAAAAAAGAAATGCCCTTTTCAGGTATGTCAGGTATGACATTGACCTTACGATATTTCAGGCCGAAACCTTGCAAGTGCTCAACAAGGAAGTGAGTGTCACACTCGCTCAATCTACGGAAGGAGATAGGTATGTGTCGTGGCTGTTGGTACTTCAAGTTGCACGCGTTGCACGTGCACTGCGGAACTTCCTCTTTAAATGACAGAGCTAGAGTACGAGGCACTCAGAGTCAGCGTATAAGATGAAGGGTCATTGTTCCTGGTGGTAGATGTTCTTAAACTTCAAGATCTTTTGAGTCTGGTTAGGCATTTACACACGTACCGGTTTCTGTGTAGAGCAGGTAGTCAGATGCCCTTCACGATACTCAGTCTTGGTAAAAGAGTTAAGACATCTATGGCAAAAATGACTTGTTCCACAATATTTTTAAAATTGGACAGGAAGTTCGGGGGAATCCTTTTTATCGACTTCTAGTGTTGCTTCTCGCCCTCAGAGAATTGCAACGTACGAGTATCTACGTGCTTGGAACGCTGACTGGGGTTCAACTACTTTGTGCTTTACTTCTTTCTCTAGTCTGGAACAGAGTGGCGTCACCGATTCTGTGACGAGGTCTGCTGCTTAATTTTCGACCTATGCTACACGGTGGAGACTTGTAAAGTCTCCCTAGATAGGTCGGGTGGGCACTGTACATCGTAAACAACTACTCTGGTGGCAGAGAGGTGTGGGATGATCATTGTTTTTTCTGTACATTAGATGAAACTCCGACACCCCAGTAGAGAAACTGGCTCTTGAGGAATAATGGGCTGCCTTTCTCCGCAGACATTCAGACATTTCATTGAAACTGGTCCTATCAGAGTTCAAGTTATCATAAACGCGAGCGGTGGACACAGCCTATATAAACCTTTTCACTACCATTGGGACATACGTGTCCCATGATAGGTGTAGGAGAACCAGTGGGAGTTTGCATCGTGTTATTGGTAAGCATCAATGTCCCAGTAGTAAAGGAAAGCTTGCTAATGGTTTACCGAGTTCTTATAATTACAGCTTACACCTGTAGGTTGTGCTGTCTTCAACCCTCTGTTCCATTCCGCTCTGTACCGTTGCACCGAATCAATATGCGCGCCTGAACAGATGTGCAAATTGGGCTGCGGCGTCGCGCCTCCCCTGACTATTCGTGTCAATGAATTGCACGCACATATCAACGTTTTCCGTATCACAAACGCGCACCCGTAACGTCAGTTAAAACCTGGAGAGATGCTCTATTCACTGATGTGTGTCTATTTTCTGTATGTTTTGTAACTTCCGCGGAATTGTTTTCTGAAATCCTGGAGTTGCTTATGAATAACTCTGTATGTCCAACACCTCCCCACGTTGAAAAACGAAACGGCTGGAAAATATTTGTTTCCAATTGTTATTTCTTGTTGTGATATTAATTTTAAAAAATACACATTTCATTCCGAAAAAAATTTGTAATCAAAGGTTTAATATCTAGTAACAGGTGCTCAGATACTTTTGACCACATAGTGTAGGCTGCAGTAGTTTTGCACAGATGAAGATGATAGCACAGCATATACCAGTCTTTGAATTGAAGACCACGACAACAATAGTCACATTTTACACTTTTATTGGTTTTAAGTTACTTTTATATACAGGATGATTCACAATTAATGTTACACACTTCTAGACATTGTAGAGGGGACACGTAGGTCAAGTTTTACGTATGAACCGATGTTCGGATACGGTTCGTTTCCATGTTACAAGTATGACAAGATGTACAGATTTCACTCCTATTTACTGTGAAATTACAACAACTGTTCGATATGACGACCACCAAGTTTGGTGCACTCAGTGTATCTGCGCAGAAAGTCCGCATAAACTCTGTCCAAAATGCGTGGTGCATGGTTGATGACTTCTGCCGCAGCCAAGATACGTGCAACTAGATCTGCCTCTGAGTGGATAGGGATCTCGTAAACGAGACCCTTCATGTGGCCTCACAAGAAAAAGTCCAAAGGGGTTAAATCTCTGAATCTTGGCGACTAAGCATGTATTCCACTTCGACCGATCCACCTGCCCCCGTAGACTATGTTCAGATTGATTCGGACACGAACTGCAAAATATAATGCCGCGCCATCATGCTGGATCCGCAGTTCATGTCCAATGTCCAACGGCACGTCATTCGAAAACACCGCCAGTACATTTTGAGGAATATCAAGCATCTGGCACCAGTTAGGAAGGGGGTGGGGGGCGGAGGATGTACGGCCAAAGGACACGACCATCGCAGATACCCGCTCAGATGCCGAATGTGTGCTGAAATCTTCGTGGTTTTGGGGTTTTCTTGATCCCAAATACGGCCATTTAGTACGTTCAGAACACTTTCCCCGTTGAAATGCTTATCGATGGTGAACAAAATTCGTCCTGGAAATTGATGAAAATCCACACAAAGGTACAAAAGCCAAGTACAGAAATTGACATTTGGCACAAAATCCGTCGGAAGCATGACGTGTACTCCTGAGGGTGATATGGGTGAAGCTGCTGTTCATGCAAAACACGCTAAACAGACGAGTGAGAAACATGCAAGTCAGGTGCAATGGTTCGAGTACCCTCGATGGGTTCTGTTCAGCTTGATGAAGCCCTTTTCTTCCAGTGTGACGGTGCACCGCCTTCTTGCAGCACCAAAATTTGCTCAATCCCTTGTGGATTTCTTATTTTCCTGCAACCGTTTACCTACTCTGATAAACATGGAATGAGATGGAGTCACACGGGGAAGTACTCGTGGTACAGACGATGAGCTTCTCTTCCATTAAGGGAGCTTCACGGTAAATTAACAACATACCGGTGTACTCTGCGAATTTGTACTCAGGCATCCTGCTACTGCGGTACTAGTCACAGTAATGTCAACTGACGCATCACCAGTAAGCATGAAAACAAGGCAGATGGAAGCAGACGAAATCATGTGACATCGCGTCATCGTACCATTCATGAATGTAGGTAGCTAGCCGTAACAGGCGCACTGCGTAAGAAATATCTAACGCGCGATTGAGTAGCTCTTGTTTTTCCTTGTAACATGGAAACAAACTGTTTCCAGACTTGGGTTCCTATGTAAAACTTGATCTACTAAGTCGGCTCTACAACCTTTAGAAGTGTGTAACATGTATTGTGAAACAACCTGTACATATTTTTTAACATCTCATCTGGTTGAGGAGTGAATGTGTTAACCCCGATAGTCAACCCACTGCAAGTGGGATGAAATAACAAAAAAAAAAAAATTAAAAAATGTATACGCACGGTTTGACACGTGGAGGCTGGTGCCGGCAGCGGGCGACCCTGTGCAGCTGTGCGTGGGCGAGTGGGGGCGGTGGCAGTGGCGCAACGCGGTGCTGCTGTCGCTGCTCAAGATGCCCGTCGCCTGGTACCAGCTCAGCATCCTCGTGCTGGAGGCGCCGTCGCCTTTCTGGTGCGCCGGACACCCGCCCACGCAGGTAAGCCGACAACCACACCTTTCTTTCTCTTCTCTAATATAACGCACAATGCTGTATCTCGGAACGCTTTTCAGACTTTCGCCTCTAGCCAGCAGTGGAAGAAAAATTTACTATATTTTCTTATCCCATTTTTAAATTATGGCATTCGCTGCAGTCTTTTCTTGAAATTACAAAAAAATTCCCGAAAATTAAGGTTTCCCAAATGTGAAAACATATTCCAAGGTACAACATGGTCGTGTACTTTATCTATCTACACGACTACTCTGCAATTCACATTTAAGTGCTTGGCAGAGGGTTCATCGAACCACAATCATACTATCTCTCTACTATTCCACTCCCGAACAGCGAGCGGGAAAAACGAACACCTAAACCTTTCTGTTCGAGCTCTGATTTCTCTTATTTTATTTTGATGATCATTCCTACCTATGTAGGTTGGGCTCAACAAAATATTTTCGCATTCGGAAGAGAAAGTTGGTGACTGAAATTTCGTAAAAAGGTCTCGCCGCGACGAAAAACGTCTATGCTGTAATGACTTCCATCCCAACTCGTGTATCATATCTGCCACACTCTCTCCCCTATAACGCGATAATACAAAACGAGCTGCCCTTCTTTGCACCCTCTCGATGTCCTCCGTCAATCCCACCTGGTAAGGATCCCACACCGCGCAGCAATATTCTAACAGAGGACGAACGAGTGTAGTGTAAGCTGTCTCTTTAGTGGACTTGTTGCATCTTCTAAGTGTCCTGCCAATGAAACGCAACCTTTGGCTCGCCTTCCCGACAATATTATCTATGTGGTCCTTCCAACTGAAGTTGTTTGTAATTTTAACACCCAGGTACTTAGTTGAATTGACAGCCTTGAGAATTGTACTATTTATCGAGTAATCGAATTCCAACGGATTTCTTTTGGAACTCATGTGGATCATCTCACACTTTTCGTTATTTAGCGTCAACTGCCACCTGACACACCATACAGCAATCTTTTCTAAATCGCTTTGCAGCTGATACTGGTCTTCGGATGACCTTACTAGACGGTAAATTACAGCATCATCTGCGAACAACCTAAGAGAACTGCTCAGATTGTCACCCAGGTCATTTATATAGATCAGGAACAGTAGAGGTCCCAGGACGCTTCCCTGGGGAACACCTGATATCACTTCAGTTTTACTCGATGATTTGCCGTCTATTACTACGAACTGCGACCTTCCTGACAGGAAATCACGAATCCAGTCGCACAACTGAGACGATACCCCATAGCTCCGCAGCTTGATTAGAAGTCGCTTGTGAGGAACGGTGTCAAAAGCTTTCCGGAAATCTAGAAATACGGAATCAACTTGAGATCCCCTGTCGATAGCGGCCATTACTTCGTGCGAATAAAGAGCTAGCTGCGTTGCACAAGAGCGATGTTTTCTGAAGCCATGCTGATTACGTGTCAATAGATCGTTCCCTTCGAGGTGATTCATAATGTTTGAATACAGTATATGCTCCAAAACCCTACTGCAAACCGACGTCAATGATATAGGTCTGTAGTTAAATGGATTACTCCTACTACCCTTCTTGAACACTGGTGCGACCTGCGCAATTTTCCAATCTGTAGGTACAGATCTATCGGTGAGCGAGCGGTTGTATATGAGTGCTAAGTAGGGAGCTATAGTATCAGCGTAATCTGAAAGGAACCTAATCGGTATACAATCTGGACCTGAAGACTTGCCCGTATCAAGCGATTTGAGTTGCTTCGCAACCCCTAAGGTATCTACTTCTAAGAAACTCATGCTAGCAGATGTTCGTGTTTCAAATTCTGGAATATTCCATTCGTCTTCCCTGGTGAAGGAATTTCGGAAAACTGCGTTCAATAACTCCGCTTTAGCGGCGCAGTCGTCGATAACAGTACCATCGGCACTGCGCAGCGAAGGTATTGACTGCGTCTTGCCGCTTGTGTACTTTACATACGACCAGAATTTCTTCGGATTTTCTACCAAATTTCGAGACAATGTTTCGTTGTGGAACCTATTAAAGGCATCTCGCATCGAAGTACGTGCCAAATTTCGCGCGTCTGTAAATTTTAGCCCATCTTCAGGATTTCGCGTTCTTCTGAACTTCGCATGCTTTTTCCGTTGCCTCTGCAACAGCGTTCGGACCTTTTTTGTGTACCACGGGGGATCCGTTCCATCTCTTACCAATTTATGAGGTATGAATATCTCAATTGCTGTTGCTACTATATCTTTGAATTTGAGCCACATCTCGTCTACATTCGCATAGTCAGTTCGGAAGGAATGGAAATTGTCTTTTAGGAAGGCTTCTAGTGGTACTTTATCCGCTTTTTTAAATAAAATTATTTTGCGTTTGTTTCTGATGGATTTGGAAGAAATGGTATTGAGCCTAGCTACAATGACCTTGTGATCACTAATCCCTGTATCAGTCATGATGCTCTCTATCAGCTCTGGATTGTTTGTGGCCAAGAGGTCAAGTGTGTTTTCGCAACCATTTACAATTCGCGTGGGTTCGTGGACTAACTGCTCTAAATAATTTTCGGAGAATGCATTTAGGACAATCTCGGAAGACGTTTTGTGTCTACCACCGGTTTTGAACAAGTATTTTTGCCAACATACCGAGGGTAGGTTGAAGTCCCCACCAACTATAACCGTATGAGTGGGGTATTTATTTGTTACGAGACTCAAACTTTCTCTGAACTGTTCCGCAACTGTATCATCGGAGTCTGGGGGTCGGTAGAAGGAGCCAATTATTAACTTTATTCGGCTGTTAAGTATAACCTCCACCCACACCAATTCGCACGGAGTATCTACTTCGACTTCACTACAAGATAAACCACTACTGACAGACACCAACACTCCACCACCAATTCTGCCTAATCTATCTTTCCTGAACACCGTCTGAGACTTCGTAAAAATTTCTGCAGAACTTATTTCAGGCTTTAGCCAGCTTTCTGTACCTATAACGATATCCGCTTCTGTGCTTTCTATTAGCGCTTGAAGCTCAGGGACTTTTCCAGCGCAACTACAACAGTTTACAACTATAATTCCGACTGTTCCTTGATCCAAGCACGTCCTGTAATTGCCAAGCACCCTTTGACATTGCAGCCCATCCCGCACTTTCCCGAGGCCTTCTAACCTAAAAAACCGCCCAGTCCACGCCACACAGCCTCCGCTACCCGTGTAGCCGCCAGCTGAGTGTAGTGAACTCCTGACCTATTCAGCGGAACCCGAAACCCCACCACCCTATGGCGCAAGTCAAGGAATCTGCAGCCAATACGGTCGCAAAACCGTCTGAGCCTCTGATTCAGACCCTCCACCCGGCTCTGCACCAAAGGTCCGCAGTCGGTTCTGTCAACGATGCTGCAGATGGTGAGCTCTGCCTTCATCTCATAAGCAAGACCGGCAGCCTTCACCAAATCAGATAGCCGCTGGAATCCAGAGAGAATTTCCTCAGATCCAAAGCGACACACGTCATTAGTGCCGACATGTGCCACCACCTGCAGCTGGCTGCACCCTGTGCTCTTCATGGCATCCGGAAGGACCCTTTCCACATCAGGAATGACTCCTCCCGGAATGCACACGGAGTGCACACTGGATTTCTTCCCCTCCTTAGCCGCCATATCCCTAAGGGGCCCCATTACGCGCCTAACATTGGAGCTCCCAACTACCAGTAAGCCCAACCTCTGCGATTGCCCGGACCTTGAAGGCTGAGAATGATCCTCTGAAACAGGGCAGGCAGCTGCATCTGGCTCAGCCAGAGACAGTGCCTGAAACCGGTTTGTCAGACGCACCGGGGAGGCTTTCTGGTCAGCTTCCGGGGACGCCTTTCGCTGCCTGCCACGCCTTGGAACGACCTCCCAATCAACCACAGGCGAGGGCTCAGCTCCACTGCGGGCAGCAACCGGGGCAACCACAGCGGCAGACCGATCTGGGGACAGACGGGATGAGGTTGACATCCCCGTGATACCCGAGTCCGGCTCCCCACAGTGGTGCCCATTGGCAACAGCCTCAAGCTGCGCGACCGAAGTCAGCGCCGATTGCAGCTGTGAGCGAAGGGATGCCAAGTCAGCCCTCATCCGAACACAGCAATCGCAGTCCCTGTCCATTCTAATCGATGTTTAACAACAGTTACTGAAACACGAGTCGGTGCCTAGATAACGCAAGCGGAACACGCAAAGAATGTATCAACTAACCTGTACAAATGCCTAACGACTGCGCTACAATCTGCTGAATTTACGATTACAGTAACTAAAACTCGAAACTGCACCTCCTATACAAAACTCACACGCAATTTAAATAAGAATCTACGAAGTAAACACTAAAGCGCGATGCTACAACCCTCAAATACTATAATACGCCCGAAATATACGAATTAAACAATGCAAGTACCCAAAAACACGCAAAGAAATTAAACTATGTAACAAATAAGAAGCTAGGGTTATACGGCTTGCTGCTGCAGCTGCTTATCCAACGGCGGCAGGGAGCACAATGACTGTGACCAACCGACACTGGCTGTTCAAAACAAAAACAGAAGACAGACGACTACGCGAATTTGCACTATTCAGGTACTAAGGCGTGATGCTACAACCCTCAAATACTATAATACGCCCGAAATATACGAATTAAACAATGCAAGTACCCAAAAACACGCAAAGAAATTAAACTATGTAACAAATAAGAAGCTAGGGTTATACGGCTTGCTGCTGCAGCTGCTTATCCAACGGCGGCAGGGAGCACACTGACTGGCCAACCGACTCTGGCCGTTCACAACAAAAACAGAAGACAGACGACTACGCGAATTTGCACTATTCAGGTACTAAGGCGCGATGCTACAACCCTCAAATACTATAATACGCCCGAAATATACGAATTAAACAATGCAAGTACCCAAAAACACGCAAAGAAATTAAACTATGTAACAAATAAGAAGCTAGGGTTATACGGCTTGCTGCTGCAGCTGCTTATCCAACGGCGGCAGGGAGCACACTTAGGAGGAAATATTCTATTGAAATTTTTAAAACTTTGCCACCTAGAAAATCTTGTTAATACTATATTTAGTCATCTATCCGTTACAATATCACTCTGCTAGACACAAAAAATCAGTTAGTGAAATCCAATTACGCAGAACTATTATCAAAAACCAGTTAAAAGTTAAACATATTTTGAAATTGAAGCTACTTGAAATTAACACAGATTTCCATATTCTGGGCAGGCAAAATTGTTGAGATATTAACAAAACTCATTTAATTTTGAAATGCCACCTGTTCCATGGTCAAACAACTCCCGTTTCGTGGTTCAAGATGGTGCACGACCGACAAAGTATGGCTTAATTGTCCACAAGCTATAAAGGGCGTTCGTAAATCCCCGTTACAGACTTCAATGATTAGTAAAGGGGAGTAACTATATAACATTTTGAATAGGAACCTATGTCTGGAAACGTACCGCTCCCGTCCTACGACGTTTTCAATTTAGATCTTTAACTCATCCATTTCTGCTTGAGGAATTAAATTAGGCGTAACACAGTACAGTTATTAGTTAACAGTTCGAAAGAAACTTAACGAGACATCCGTTTATCACTTAAGCACATTTCTTTGTATTAACACTTAAACATTTCGTGTTTACATTAGTCCAAAATAGGAAAAAAAAGAACTCAGCATAATTTCATTTCGGAAATCGTTACGAAATTCAATATTCCGCGATCCACGTATCAAAAGCGTGCTGAGAACACGCCTTCATTTAACGACTGAGAGCAGCGACCCTTGCGTGGAGTTGCCAATACTAACTGACAAGCAACTCTGCGTGAAATGACGGCAGAAATCTATATGGGACGTAAAACGAACGTATCCGTTAGGACAGTGCGGCGAAATGTGGCGTTAATGAGCTATGGCAGCAGACAACCGACGCGAGTGCCTTTGCTAACAGCACGACATCGCCTGCAGAGCATCCCCTGGGTTCTTGACCATATCGGTTGTATCCTAGCCGACTGGAGAACCATGACATGGTCAGCGGCTCTCGATTTCTGTTGGTAACAGCTGATAGAAGGACGCAGACCCCTCGACACCGTGCACCCAAGTTATCAACAAGGCACTGCGCGAGCTAGTGGTGGCTCCATAACAATGTGGGCTGTGTTTACGTGGAATGGACTGGGTCCTCTGAATGTTTGGTTACTTGGAGACCATTTGTAGCCATTCATGCACGTCATGTTCCCAACCAACAATGGAATTTTTATGGATGACAATGCGCCATGTCGCCGAGCCACAACTGTTCGCGATTTGTTTGAAGAACATCCTGGACAATTCGAACGAATGGTTTAGCCACCCAGGTCGCTCTACGTGAATCTCGTAGAATAGTTCTGGGGCATAATCGAGAGGTCAGTTCGTGCACAACGTCCTGCATCGGCTGCACTTTTGCAATTATGGACGGTTGTAGAGGCAGCGTGGCTCAATATTTCTGCAAGGGACTTCCAACGACTTGTTGAGTCCATGGAACTTTAATTTCATGCACTACGCCGGGCAAAAGTATGTCCGACACAATATTTAGGAGGTGCTTCATGACTTTTTGTCACTTCAGTGTATACTCACCTTCACTGTCATGACTTACAATGACCAGCCAGAACATTATAACCACCTACCTAATAGCCGATATGCCCACCTTTGGCACGGATTACAGCGGCTATGCATTGTGACATGGAAGCAGTGAGGTCTCGGTAAGTCGCTGGAAGGGTTTGGCACCACATCTGCACACACAAATCACCTATTTCCCGTGAATTCCGGCGAGGGGGACGATGAGCTCTGACGCCACATTCAATCACATCCCAGATCTGTCTGATCGTAGTAGGTCGGTGGTCATAATGTTCTGGCTGATCAGTGTACGTCAGCGATAGAGAATCACGTGACCCTCTGAAATTGACCAGAGTGTCGTTTTAAGACGGTGATTAAGTTCTTCTCCAGAGAGCTTATCATCGCAGGTAAACTAATATGCTCAATGTAGCCACCGATGCATTGAACAGCTTAGTAGACGCATGTTTAGGCGTTGGTGCGCCGTAGACCTTAGCGTAGAAACAATCAGTTTAAGCGGTGGTGCTGAAAAGTAATGCTTCCGAATGTTTTATGTCAGAGCTTTTAAATAATTTTAAATAAAACAAATATTATTAATGTTCTATGTTTTTACTCTGTGACCGTGCTTGCATTGCTTCATCACTATCAAACTGAAGTGCTCGACGGTGTTCTTTAATGTATGCAAGATAATGAAAACCGGATGGGGCTAAGTCAGGACTGTATGGAGGATGGTCGATGACTGCGAAACCAAGGCGTCGGATTTTTGAAAGTGTCGCAGTGGGCGTGTGTGGTCTGGCATTGTCATGCTGAAGCAGAGGTGCTCCATGTGTGGAAAAACTCTTCGAATTCAAAACTAGACTACAGCACGCTGTTTCTCATGCACGACATAGTTACATTACACACCACCATGTTACACGCTACAATTCGGTGTCCTCTAGTCGCAGAAGACTGCAAATATGTAGACATGCTAGAGGGCTCCGAATTGTAGCATGTAATATAGCGCCGTGGCTTGCTGTAATCCCTCTGTAAACTGAAAGCATTAATTCGAAGAGTTCGTCCACACATGGAGCACCCTCTCCTTCAGCATGGCAATGCCACACCGCTGCGAGATCTGCAAAAATCCAACGCCTTGGTTTCGCAGTGATCGACCATACTCATAATGTCCTGACTTGGCCCCATCCTGTTTTCATCTTCTTCCATAAATTAAAGAACACCTTCGAGGACTTCACTTTGATAGTAATGAAGCAGTGCAAAAAGAAGTGAGCCTCTGGCTGTGTCAACAAAGTCAAATATTGTACAGAGACGGAATAAACAAACTGGTTCCTCGTTGGGAGAAGTGTGTTTGTTGCCAGGGTGGGTATGTTGTGAAATAAATATGTAGACACGAAGAATAAAGATGTAGAATGTTGACGACGTTGTTTTATTTAAAAATCTTTAAGAGTTTTCACATAAAAAATTCGAAGGCCTTACTTTTCTGCAAGCCCTCGTAACGCGAAACAAGTTGCATAACGCTTCAACAACTGACCAATAAACGGTGTGTAAGACAACTTCCCACTCTGGTGTCAAGTTTAATTCTACCCATTCTGCATTGCATCGTGGTTGTGTACCATAAACTGTCATTTCAAATACAGACTTCTGGTCAACAGCTCACGGTCTTGCAGTTAGAGTTGCTGGCGCTCGATTACGAGACCCCAAGTTGTGTGTGTGTGTGGGTTTGTGCGTGCGTGCGTGTGCGTGTGTCACGCAAGTCGCTGAAGTGGCGTCAAATAAGACGATTTACAGCAGGCTGTCTCCTGATTTCCGTAACTCACTTGCCACTCCAAGTGCCATCTAGTGACATTTTTCAAATCGGACAGGTCAGTTTGTCCAGCATAACAAGCTCCCTGGCGGGAAGTATTGTAACTTTGTGTGTGCCGAACTGGACTTTCCTGGTTTTATGTGATGAGAGCGGATGCCTCAGGTAACCTGGAGGCACTGCGGCGAGCAGACATACGTCTCTACCGGCCAAGGGCCGCAGCTCGCGGGCACCTAGTACAACACTACTGAATATCACCTTGTGCACTTGGTAAGTAATACGGAATAAAATATTTTCACGTAAAGGTTGTGTTTCCTCTCACCATTGTGGAAGGGAAAAACGGGGAGGGCAGTGATTCCTCTTGTACTACACACTCCAAACTTAAATGTACCAGTGCGAGTGAGCTGTGTACAATGCCGAACTGCCCAGAAGAGTATTCCCTACCAAATGTGCCGCACACAGATTTCATTTTCAGAGACTCCTGGAACACGTATGCATTGCCATTGTCACTATAACTTCTTTTCATCTATGTGACGTCGTTCTTTTGTTAGTACATCAGTGAATCCCATATAGTCTTCTTTATCGTAAACCGAAATAAAAACTATTACTAATACATTCCAGTCTCTCTTTCTGCACCAGTGTGTTAGTTTCTGCAAACTGAGACGGTGTGAAAATCGCATAGCTGAGATTGTTGTGTATGCCTGATTTGTGAAACTTTGTTTCAGGAATCCTATGACGCCTGCGTAGTACCACGTAATTCATCCACTTGGAACGACAGTTCGTCATTAGAGCCATGCTCATCGTGGGAATACGCGCCTGACATTTTCACATCTACTATAGTAACGGAGGTAAGGATGAAATTTCATATCTGAAAGCTAAAGCAGACGCATGTCGTGTGCGATTAATACATTTAAAAGACTACACTTTTTTTTGCGAAAATTGGAGGTACACAACCTTTTCAATTTTTTCGAGCGTTAATCCAGTTTCGAACGAAATTGTTCACAGACATTTAAAAACGACTTTCTCATAAACTTTATTACCATTTTCTCTAGAATTTTGCTGAAATACAACACATGTAATAATCTCATTAAAAACAAAAACTGCTGTTGCCGTTACTGTATGTACTTTTTCTTAAACAATTTTAACTGGATAAGGGTGAAACTTACATTTTAGTCAGAAAAATATAAAGGACGCAAATTAGCAAAACAAAATATTTACACTTCACTGAAATTTAATTTAACAATTTTCGAACATTTTTTAAAAATTATAATTTTCAACTTTAAATTTTCGTTCGTTGAATAACAGCTGGAAGAAACAAACATTACATCTCAAAACTGAACTGGGTTGACGTGAGTAGGTTTTGCAGGGGAGATACTATACAGGGTGAAAAGTATTTAAACGACAAACTCTGGTAGGTTGTAGCGGACATCAAAACAAATATTTTTCCCCAATGTAATTTTTTCCTATGAGGAATATTTAAACCGGTAGACGAAGATTTCTTTGGTGGCAAATTAATTAAACCAACAAACTCTTTTCCATTTTTTTATGACCAAGAGACAGCACATTAACACAACACAATTTTAATTGCAGTAGATTTTCAAAAATGCCTCCATTGACACGTAAACAAAGGTTACACCGTCGGATCATGTTCTGTCTAACACGGGAAAAAACCCCAAGAGTTTCCTGAATTTTTCTTGCTGCTGCTACTATCCGGGCAACCAGATCCTCTTCTGATGCAACAGCAGTTGCGTAAACAAGGTTGCACATCTCTCCCCACACAAAAATGTCCAGAGGGGACATATCTGGGGATCCAGCAGGCTATGGTACAGGACCACCTCTGCCAGTCCACGTTTCTGGGAACCGTCGGTCCAGGAATCGACACGACGATTGAAATGTGCCAGCGCCCCGCCATGTTGGAACCACATGCGTTGTCTTGTAGGGAGTGTGACGTCTTCTAGCAATTCTGGCAATTCTCTGTGTGCCTGCCATTTAATGGCCTAGGTAGCAGATACGGCCCAATTAAACAGTCCCCAACAACAACGTGTCACACATTAACGAAGAACCGCACTTGATGAGCGCTACTAACTGTGGCATGTGGGTTATCCTCACTCCAGACATGCCAATTATGCATGTTGAAGACTCCATCACGCCCGAACATTGCTTCATCGGTAAACAACACAGAGGATGGAAATGGTTCAAATGCTTCAAATGGCTCTGAGCATTATGGGACTTAACTTCTGAGGTCATCAGTCCCCTAGAACTTAGAACTACTTAAACCTAACCAACCTAAGGACATCACACGCATCCATGCCGGAGGCAGGATTCAAACCTGCGACCGTAGCGGTCGCGCAGTTATGGACTGTAGTGCCTAGAACCGCTCGGCCGGCCGGATGGAAATATAGGATGCATTTGACACTGTTCCAGGTACCACTGCGAAAACTGTGCTCTGGGTGGATAATCAACTGGTTCCAGGTTGTGGACACAATGTAAGTGAAATGGACGTAACAATTGCTCTCGAAGGACTGTTCTTACATTCGTCTGATTCGTCCCCATGTTACGTGCAATTGCACGAGTGCTGATTGAAGGATCCCGCTCCACATGCTGCTAGACAGCTTCCTCAAACTGCAGCGTTCTTACCGTGCGACGGCGTCGCTGTCCAGGTAATCTGCTAAATGACCCGGTCTCACGCAGACGTTGGTACACAGCAGCAAAGGTCGTATGATGCGGGATACGGCGATTAGGATATTGTTGTTGATACACCCGCTTTGCAGCTCGTCCGTTGTGGTGAGCTACGCAGTACGCACCAACCATATCTGTGTACTCACTCCAGGTGTATCGCTCCATTAGTAAACAGAGACAATGCATTACTACACTGGTGGACAGCAGTTGCTTACAACTGAAGAGTGTAATACGCCCTCTAACAACTGAGGATCGTAATACGGCCTCTAACAACTGAAGATCGTAATACGGCATCTAACAACTGAAGAGCGTAATACGGCCTCCACCGGTTTAAATAATCCTTATAGGAAAAAAAGACATTAGGTAAAAATATTTGTTTTGATATCCCCTACGACATCCCAGAGTTTGTCGGTTTAAATACTTTTCACCCTGTATATAAGCAAAAATTCAAGTTCTGAAAAAGCCACTGAATGAAAAATGTACAAAATTAACTCTAAATTTGAACGTGCATTCTAAAAAAAAATGTCGTATCCATAGTCCTTTGCTGTAGATTGTCTTTTTTTAAATCCATCCTGTACCTTCTCTAGTTTCTTTGCATTCTTCTTTATGTTTACAGGTTTTCATTTGCATAACTACGAAGTTTTTTTTTAGAGTTTCAGT
This sequence comes from Schistocerca gregaria, assembly GCF_023897955.1. Lineage (NCBI taxonomy): Eukaryota > Metazoa > Arthropoda > Insecta > Orthoptera > Acrididae > Schistocerca > Schistocerca gregaria. Next base: position 519,399,458 of record NC_064931.1, on the reverse strand, counting down.
ATACCACACCGATTCCCTCAAGAATCAGTGTGGCAGATGTAAAACCATCATTGAGAGAACAAATTGCATCTCACAAATTGCATCCAGCAAACCTATACATACAGTATCTTTGGAAAAGTATTTGGTTTTAGGCTACCTTTCCCATAATACGGCATGGAGTGATTCATTTTATGTAAACTGAACACAGTTCACACTGTATATGCAGATAAATAGCCGCAAGGGATAGCCGTGCAGTCTAAGGCGTCTTGTCACGGTCCGCGCGGCTACCCCCGTCGGAGGTTCGAGTCCTCCCTCGGGCATGGGTGTGTGTGTCGTCCTTAGCGTAAGTTAGTTTAAGCTAGATTACGTAGTGTGTGAGCTTAGGGACCGGTGACCTCAGCAGTTTGGTCCCATAAGAGCTTACCACAAATTTCCAAATTTCCAGGTAAATACACTCCTGGAAATGGAAAAAAGAACACATTGACACCGGTGTGTCAGACCCACCATACTTGCTCCGGACACTGCGAGAGGGCTGTACAAGCAATGATCACACGCACGGCACAGCGGACACACCAGGAACCGCGGTGTTGGCCGTCGAATGGCGCTAGCTGCGTAGCATTTGTGCACCGCCGCCGTCAGTGTCAGCCAGTTTGCCGTGGCATACGGAGCTCCATCGCAGGCTTTAACACTGGTAGCATGCCGCGACAGCGTGGACGTGAACCGTATGTGCACTTGACGGACTTTGAGCGAGGGCGTATAGTGGGCATGCGGGAGGCCGGGTGGACGTACCGCCGAACTGCTCAACACGTGGGGCGTGAGGTCTCCACAGTACATCGATGTTGTCGCCAGTGGTCGGCGGAAGGTGCACGTGCCCGTCGACCTGGGACCGGACCGCAGCGACGCACGGATGCACTCCAAGACCGTAAGATCCTACGCAGTGCCGTAGGGGACCGCACCGCCACTTCCCAGCAAATTAGGGACACTGTTGCTCCTGGGGTATCAGCGAGGACCAATCGCAACCGTCTCCATGAAGGTGGGCTACGGTCCCGCACACCGTTAGGCCGTCTTCCGCTCACGCCCCAACATCGTGCAGCCCGCCTCCAGTGGTGTCGCGACAGGCGTGAATGGAGGGACGAATGGAGACGTGTCGTCTTCAGCGATGAGAGTCGCTTCTGCCTTGGTGCCAATGATGGTCGTATGCGTGTTTGGCGCCGTGCAGGTGAGCGCCACAATCAGGACTGCATACGACCGAGGCACACAGGGCCAACACCCGGCATCATGGTGTGGGGAGCGATCTCCTACACTGGCCGTACACCTCTGGTGATCGTCGAGGGGACACTGAATAGTGCACGGTACATCCAAACCGTCACCGAACCCATCGTTCTACCATTCGTAGACCGGCAAGGGAACTTGCTGTTCCAACAGGACAATGCACGTCCGCATGTATCCCGTGCCACCCAACGTGCTCTAGAAGGTGTAAGTCAACCACCCTGGCCAGCAAGATCTCCGGATCTGTCCCCCACTGAGCATGTTTGGGATTGGATGAAGCGTCGTCTCACGCGGTCTGCACGTCCAGCACGAACGCTGGTCCAACTGAGGCGCCAGGTGGAAATGACATGGCAAGCCGTTCCACAGGACTACATCCAGCATCTCTACGATCGTCTCAATGGGAGAATAGCAGCCTGCATTGCTTCGAAAGGTGGATATACACTGTACTAGTGCCGACATTGTGCATGCTCTGTTGCCTGTGTGTATGTGCCTGTGGTTCTGTCAGTGTGATCATGTGATGTATCTGCCCCCAGGAATGTGTCAATAAAGTTTCCCCTTCCTGGGACAATGAATTCACGGTGTTCTTATTTCAATTTCCAGTTGTGTATGTGGAGAATCAAAGCGTTGATAAGTAATCTAGAAACTGAATGTTATTCATTGTTGAGAATCTGTGAGCCACGACTATCCGAACGTCAAAATTCAACACGTCATAATTAAAATACTGTGAAACATACAGGGTGAATCACCTAAACTTGAACCACAAGTATTGCTGAAATGGAAAATGCTATTGATGTGCGGTTTTCACAGAATGGGCTGGTAGTCAGGAACACGTATTATCAGCCAATAAACAGTTTTTAGTAATAATTAGAAATTGTATTTTTGTGAAATTGTACACTTTTTGAAATGGAACAATGCCTATTGACATTAACAGATTAAAAGTAGGGTAAATCAGAATGTCAGTAGTTTTTGTTGCAGGATTCTAATGTGAGTCGTTTACGAGATATGTTATTTTGTAAAGTTTCCACAGCAACACTTAGTGCTATTCAACCTGAATGGTTGCTAGGTCCGATTTTGTTATGTTTGCGTGTTCCTTGAGTGCAATGCGACTTGCTAGTCAGTTAGTGTGTGACAGTCCAAGCAGTAGGTCGTGCGTGGACGACGGGATTTATCAATGCAGAAAAAGCAAACATGCGAATGGTGTATGGAGAGTGCAAGAAGAAGGCGATTCGTTCTTGTACGGTGTATGCGGCAATATATCCAACAGACGTTAATCATCTCGGCAATTATTTACCAGCCTCTTCAACCAGTTACGTGAAAGTGGTTGTGTAACACCTAGACAATGTAATACACGTGACGACAGAAGAGGGGGAAATTGATGTTCTTGCTGCTCTTGCAGTTGATCTGCATGTTGGCTCCCGCGCAATTGCCCTAGGGAAAGGCATGAGACAGGCAAGTGGCCTACGAATGCTCCATCGATACTGGTTCCGTCACTGTCACATCTCTCTCCATCAAGAGCTGAACGGAAACAATTATGAGAATCGTATTAACTTCTATACACGGGCTTTAAGACAGGATACTCCAGATATATCAGGTACCTTGTTTAGTGATGAAGCCACATTTACCAATCATGACCACATAAACCACCGAAACATTCACTATTGGTCTGTTGACAATCCCTGTCGACTTCGTCACGTGGAATATCAGCGTCCATGAAATGTAAACGTGTGGTGTGGGATAGAGAACCACCAGCTCACAGGCAGGTTTTTCACATATGGGTCACTGAACGCACACAAGTATCACAACCTCCTAACACACCATCTCCCATGGATGTTAGAAGACGTCCTCTGCAGACTAGGAGGAACTTATGGTACCAACATGATGGCTGTCCAGCCCACAGTGAGGAAGTGCCACAGCATGTTCTCACGAACTGTTTCCAAATCATTGGACTGGATGCAGAGGACATACCCATTTCCCGGATTTCACGCCTGTAGAATTTTTCCTGTGATAAAAGCTGAAAGATGCTCTTTACAAGGACATGCCTTCTGCATGTTCCACCATGTTCCACCAAACACTTTATGACTGGAAGCCGACCAGTAACAGCAGCACACCACAATGGAGTCACACAGTGAACAGAGTGATCATCAGGCACTTCATAGAGTCCTTTTTGTTCTACATCTGCGTCACATACTGTTATTAAATATTCGACGATTTCCACATGACCCCTTTTGCAGGCAATAAACAACGGTGCACAACCATCTTTCAGACGACACACAATTTCCTTTCTTTCTTCTCGACTGAACTTTTCCAGTTTAGTTCTCAATTGATAGGACAACCTAGCACCTGGAGCTGCATGTTTACATTCTTGCATAAGGTCGTTGAACAGTGCAGACTGCTCAGACATCTCTACAGAAATGCTAGCACTTGTGTAACAGTCGTTTCATACCAGACTGGAAGCATGTATTGCCGCTTTCACTGGTCATTTTGAACACAATATGTGATGGTCAATTTTTTAGTTACTGGTCAAAACTACATAATTAGCGTATGCATGTGCTTTGTCCTTATGTGTGCTAACACAGATATTGTACAACTGTTGGTGTGGGTACTTTTCAAAATTCGGAATTGTGCTGGTGTAAGCTGTAGCCAGCACGCCAGTCAGCAAAGAAGCTGCGAGAAGATCGATAGTAGGCGCTGGAGCAAGCGAGCCTATCAGGAGAGAGGCCAAAGACAGACTTGCAAGAAACGTGCCACCAACGCCCTCTCGGCCGCCGGTACTGAGATCGCCGCCACAGATCGGAGGGGCGAGTCAGTCATCCAGTGAGTCACTGAGTCGAGTCATCAGTCGCAACCCAGTCACTTTCAAACACGGACAGCTGCAGTCACCATCGGAGTATCAGTCTCAGGCAGCAGATAGCGACCAGAGCAGTGTGCATAGTGCGACGTGTACTTCACCAGCAGTGAGGCTAACGTGGTCTATTACGGAAGAGCGTGAACCACAACAACTTGCTTTAAGATAAGTAACTCTCGGTTTATGTTAATAAAGAGCCTGTTAATACATGCATGCAGTTGTGTTATAGAAAGAGGGTACCGACGACCAAACAATGTCCTCTCCTTGCTTGCCATGGTTCTAGACTCTACAGTGGCAACGAGACGACACAAAAGAAATCTCGTAAACGACTCTCACAAGAAACATGCAACAAACAGCAGTCATTCTAATTTACCCTAGTTCTAGTTTGTTAAGGTCAGTAGGCATTGTTCCATTTAAAAAAGTGAATGTTTGCACAAAAAGTACACTTTCTAAGTATTATTACAATCTGTTGAGCCCCTGACAACCGATATACTCTGTGAAAATCGCACATCAGTTGCACTTTCCCTTTCCGAAACGTTTACAGTGCGTATGCTAGGTGATTCACCTTTTATGTGATTGAAAGAATTCGTCCTGACGTCTACAATGTGCACCCGAAATCCACCGACAAAATTCGAGAGGTTGTTCAGGGATATTTTATGGATATTTTGGTACTAGTGATCAGAGGTCTCCAGATGCTCGTTGCAAAGTAATAGTGTAATTATGATTATTCGGATTGTTACCCCAGTTACCTTTGTTTCTGTGAAAATATCTTCACAACGGTGAAACGGCCCGTGATTCGCTATCAGAAAAACGTATAACACAAAACACACAATAATCCAGCAAGCGTGAGACAGATGCAGAAGTGCTGTTACATAGTTACCGTTCCAGTGTATACAGCTCAGCAGTGTGTCGTCGTGTTACTCGTCGATTCACTGAACCCATTCACGAACTGTACGTCGACCAACTTGTCATCAGTAAACCTATTCTGTAGACCGCCCGGTTGGCCGTGCGGTCTAACGAACGGCTTTCCGGGCGGGAAGGAGCGCCTGGTCCCCGGTACGAAACCGCCCGGCGGATTTGTGTCGCGGTCCGGTGAACCGGCTAGTCTGTGGATGGTTTTTAGGCGGTTTTCAATCTGCCTCGGCGAATGCGGCCTGGTTCCCCTTACTCCGCCTCAGTTACACTCTGTCGGCGATTGCTGCGCAAACAAGTTCTCCACGTACGGGTACACCACCATTACTCTACCTCGCAAACATAGGGGTTACACTCGTATAGTGTGAGTCGTTCCCTGGGGGGTCCACCGGGGGCCGAACAGCCCAATAACACTGGGTTCGGTGTGGGGCAGCGGAGGGGTGAAGTGGACTGCGGCAGTCGTGGAGTTGTGGACCACTGTGGCTGTGGCGGGGACGGAGCCTCTCCGTCGTTTCTAGGTCCCCGGTTACCATACAATACAAACCTATTCTGCATAATATTACCTTTCATTTTGATTCAAATGTGGCCGGGGAATTAGATAAATATTTAGCTGTTATTACTTGCTTTACTATTCCTACACCTGAAGGAAATAATCAACGGAAGTAAGTGATTTTGAAGTCAACTAATAAGCAAGCTCCCTGAAATTAAATTATTTCGTGAGAGGGAAGGTTTTCATTAAAGTTCAATTGAGTTAAAATCGTTCGTTATTATGTATTCAGAGAAAAAGCAGATTTCCCTGACTGCCTTCAACGTCTTGATTAGACTCCTGCCTTTACGACATTGGAAATTCAGTAGTCCCAACCGAGAATTGTAAGATAGTAATAACGGTGCTCGACATTCTTGCTGTGTAGGAGCAGCTACAGATCTCCTTCCGTCGCTTGTAAATTGCTGGAAATAAGTCCGCCTGGTTAGCGGGGTGGTAACGTGCTCGCCTCCCCTGCAAGCGAGCCCGGGTTCGGTTCCCGGCCGGGTTGGTGATTTTCTCCGCTCGGGAACTGGGTGTTGTGTTGTCCTCATCATCATTTCATCGTCATCACCGGCGAGCAAGTCACCCAACGTGGCGTCGACTGAAATAAGACTTACACTTGGCGGCCGAACTTCCCCGACTAGGGGCCGCCCGGCCAACGATGCCATACGCTCATTTCATTTCATTTGCTGGAAATATTTAGGATTTTCTATAGAAGCTTCGGAAACTGATCCAGTGCAATACATTTATCATTTGGTTCGACGGTACGTAGCCAAACAGCAGATTACTTCAATCATCGGTAAAAAACGCCTCCTGATGTGTCCTAAGAGCGTGATGCAGATTCGTCAGCAAACATCACGAACTAGATGTCCGAAGGAGCTATGAAAGCCTTGCACATATGTTCGTTCACTCTTGGAAATGCACCGTTTATAAAATGAAACTTGTTTAAATACCTTTTCAACACTATATTATATCCTTGAGGGTAATTACAGTCTCCTCTCTTGAGTTCTTTTAACGGCCGCCCCCGGTAACTGAGTGGTCAGCGCGACAGAATGTCAATCCTAAGGGCCCAGGTTCGATTCCCGGCTGGGTTGGGAGGTTTTCTCCGCTCAGGGACTGGGTGTTGTCCTAATAATCATTTCATCCCCATCGACGCGCATGTCGCCGAAGTGGCGTCAAATCGAAAGACTTGCACCCGGCGAACGGTCTACCCGACGGGAGGCCCTAGTCACACGACATTTACATTTGGTACTTTTAACATCTTCATCACAAAAACAAAGCAAAATAAAATTTACTTTCATGGCGGACAACAATGAGTTATAATTCTGTTCAAGGATTGTACACGTCTATTCTTGATCGCATGGAGTGTGTCATCTATCTCTGCATTTTGCTTTGGATTTAGCTCTTTAAGGAGTCAAAATAGTATAAGCATCACTCCCACAGGTGGAAAGCGGTACATAGCCGTATTTCAGAATTTATCATTAAAAGCAATAGCGAGTTCTTTGAACCCTCAGCTGATCGGGTTAAAAAAAATGGTTCAAATGGCTCTGAGCACTATGTGACTCAACTGCTGTGGTCATTAGTCCCCTAGAACTTAGAACTACTTAAACCTAACTATCCTAAGGACATCACACACATCCATGCCCGAGGCAGGATTCGAACCTGCGACCGTAGCACTCGCACGGTTCCCGACTGCTCGCCTAGAACCGCGAGACCACCGCGGCCGGCAGCTGATCGGGTTCCTAAACAGATATTATATAAAACATCGCACACTAGCACAGTCAATGAAGTCGGAATATTACACCGCGTGGCTGTGTATAGCTGTGAATATAGAAATAACACTGCCAGAAAAAATACAAAAAACAAACAAACCTAAGACAGAACCAAACAGCACTGAATGCAAGCATGAGGGTGAATAGTGATGCCAGCGTTACTGTTGTCAATAGCAAGTAGCGTGAGTGTATGTAACAAGTTTTGCTTCCGACAAAGACATTTCGACTGTTGTGCAGATATTTTCAATGCGTTACACATACAAAGATGAATGGTAGTAAGAAATCAAACGAAATTCAATCACTCTGTAACGAGCTACCCGAGATCACGGGTTGCTTATGCTTTTAGCAGAAAATAGCCACGAACAATCTCCGAAATGTTTCCGGAGAATTTCGGGTTCACAGTTTATAGCCTCAGATTTATAAAAAAAAATGAAATCGACTTTTAATCATTATCCTAAGTTAACGGCAACAAAACGTAAGTAGTGCAGTTACGTTTTTGCTTGCAGTGGGACCTGGTATGCAGCCGGAAGCACCTGGCCGACGTGACGCAGTTCACGTTTATGTTGGGAGTTCTTCTGGGGACGGTAGTCGCTGGCGCAGCAGCTGACAGGTGAGCATGCCGCTATGTGATAAGGTTGCCAGACAATGCATTTTTTACGGATTCCTCCATTTTCTGGTTTTAATTTCACCACTCCGTTTTTATCCATTTTTCAGTCTGAAATATGATTATCTCTGGTCAGAGACCATTTTTTTTTATTATGCGTGCCAATGTTGGCTACAATTGAAAGCAAACCAAACGAAGATTGGTTCGAAAGTGGCATACATCCAGTCCTTGCTTGTAGCGCTTACCATTGGCATTGTTTGTATTCTCTGCTCACCATTTGCATTGTGTTCAAGCAAACGTCTCCATCAAGTAACACGTGACATTTAGAATGAGGGATAGCGAAAAGGTTGTTTCAACGACTCCTCCGAAGGAGAAAGTAAGATCTCACCATCAGCAGGTGTACTTGAAGAAGTGGGAAAAGTTACTTTCATGGATAAAACCGGGAGAAAAGAGAGACAGGGCATGTTGCGTGGTGTGCAGAAAGAATTTTAACATTGTTCATGGTGGACAATGTGACCTCAAACAACATTCCCTGTATAAAGGACACACACTGATGGAAAGTTAAAGTGTAGGCAGTTCTAAACACTAACTATTTTGTAAACTTAAATAAGAAAAATGAATGCGATGGTGTTGCAACATGTGAATTGGGTTTAGGTTATCGTGCTGTAATGCATAATTTAAGTTATTCCAGCTTTGACAGTAGGAATAAATTACTATCCCATACATTCGCCGATCCAGCAGTTGCTTCAGAACTGAAATGTGGACATACGGAGGCAGAAGACCAAGTGAGGTGGCTGAGGTGGCGCTGTAATCATCACACTGGACTCACACTCTGGAGGACAATGGTTGAAAAGCTCGTCGGGCCATCCAGATTTAGATTTTCCGTGATTTCCCTAAATCGCTCCAGGCAAATGCCGGGGTGGTTCCTTTGAAAGGGCACGGCCAATATCATTCCCCATCCTTGACACAGGAGCTTGTGCTCCGTCTCTAATGACCTCGACGTCGACGGGACGTTAAACCCAGTCTTCATTCTTCAAGAAGGCAGAAGTGCTTGTGAAAAATGTGCTAGCTCCCAAGAGTGACAAAGACTTTTTAGAAGTTTTAAACTGTCCAGAAAGGACTGCCAAATTCTTTTTTCTGGCAACAGATGCAAAGAATAGAAACAACAGAAAACTAATCGAACAGGCCACAGGCGCACTGCAGGCCCGTAGTGTCCAAAGGACATAATATTTCGGTGATCAGATAAGTCGGTATCATCAGCCGCGCTGACGAACTGAGCTCCTGAGAGTTTATTGTAATTTAATGTAACCTAATTTACTTTTTTTAACTTTTCATTCCCGTTCCTGAGAACATCTTCCTCTGTTGGCGCCTTATCTTAGTTTATTCTGTTGGGCACATTTTATTTATCTTATAACTAGGGTGTGGGGGGTCCTATATCTCCCAATTGGGAATTTATTTGGAGGAACTTGAGGGGAGAGTTCTGACATTCGTCTTACGGCCGAGGAAAAACCTACAAAAACTCTGGCTTGCACTGTTGGTGTTGCCACCTTATTTTGTTGGTATTGACTATATTTGTGGCCGTTTCCAGTACGGCTTCCATGTTTTGGCTGTGGGGCGGAATTGTTGGCGTCTTCGCTGGCGATGATTTCAGGTGTTGATAAGTAGTAGAGTCTGTCGACTATCTCGTCTGTTTGTATACTTGACTGACCATCATCATTTCTTCTCTGGCGACGTGCTCCGACTGAGTTTCTCTGTCAACCACCATCTTTTTTGGTTGCTCAGTTTGGGTCGCTCGTTTCTGGTATAGTGATTGCACTGTTTGGCCTTCTACGTGTAGGATCGTCATCTTCTCTGGAACTTTCTGTTTGCCTGGTTGTTTATTTTCTTCTTATAAGAATGTAGTGACCTATTTCTGACAATCGATCCCTACAAGTGTACAGTGCTTCATAAACATTCCGTGAAGTGTTAATTTACGTGCAGTGATATAGTTATTCTCTGACTTAGCTTTAGTTAGTTATTCCGTGCTGTTCATGTCTACACAATTCATTCATGTGTGTAGTGCTCAGTTATTGCTAAACGTATGTGGGAATAAAGGAATTGTTTTCTCTGACACCCACAAGACGTTTGAGTACCTTTGTTGTTTGCTCGCTGGTTCTCCGTCTGCTTGGATGTGCTGCTCTCATGTGCGCTGGTTTGTGCTTCCCAAGGTTCCATTTATGGGCGTTGTTGCCAGCAGGGAAGTATACAGGGTGTCCCAGGATGAGTGGTCAGCATTCAGGAATGTGACAGGAACGATAATATGAAGTAAAAAACTTCATATGGACATAGGACCTATTCCGAATGGTTTCCGAGATAGAACACATTTTATGAACATTGTTATTTATTTTCTGTATTATTCAGTACATGGCCAGGTTTATGCATATACACATGCACAAACGTTAGTTACCATTACAATATGCATTTTACAAAGTATCAATTGAAAAACGCATATTTTTAACACATTGACACTCAGAACACATCACAGACAACTGTGCGTTCAAAAGGCTAGTTTAATGGCAGGAAGACATACCAAGCAAAATGGTTGCAAGCAACGAAGTAGACTAGGCTAGAAGAAAACGTCAAAGATGTTGGGTGGATGAGACACACAGGTGTCCCACCAGCCCAGAAACAAATGTATACTAAATGCTGTTTTTAACAATGTCTGAAGAAACAAACGGTGGTGAAGACCCTGCAGCTGTACTAAATTTACGAAATTCATTCTCAATTGCGGATTGTTTCTGTCATTAGCTGCACTATGTATGAGGATATTACCTTTTGGTGACACCTGAAAACTTGCGCCAGACTCGAATAACTTTACTACTCCGGCTGTCCAAACACTCTTCCAGAACTGACCCAAACTTTCGTGTGTCATGCTGTCTACAAACCCATCGCTCGAAACTTTATTCGGATACCCGCAACGGTTTCAAGAAGACAGCCGACCGCGGTGGTGTCGCGGTCCTAGGCGCGCAGTCCGGCACCGTGCGACTGCTGCAGTCGCAGGGTCGAATCCTGCCTCGGGCATGGATGTGTGTGATGTCCTTAGGTTAGTTAGGTTTAAGTAGTTCTAAGTTCTAGGGGACTGATGACCACAGCAGTTGAGTCCCATAGTGCTCAGAGCCATCTGAACCATTTTTTTCAAGAAGACAAACGTACTCAACGTTAGTATTACGATTGTTATTTTGCTCGTAGAGGCTTGTGATGCTTATTTTTAACAATGTCGTAAGAAACAGACATTGGTGACGATCTTGCAACTGTACTAAATTTATCAAATTTATTCACAATTGCGGATCCATTCCTTGAAACCCTGTGGCTGGAATATAAGTAAAGATGGGAGCGATGGGCTCATAGACAGTATGGCATATGGAAGACTGGGCCAGTCCTGGAAGCGTGCTCGGATAGCTGAAGAGGTGAAAGTAGCCGCTCGTGACAATCGGGAATTCTGGGTTTGAGTCCTGCTCTGGCACAAATTTTCATATGCCAACAATAGGTAATATCTTCATTTATAATGCAGCTATTGTCAGAAATATTCCCCAGTTGCGAATAAATTTAAAACATTAAATGTGTTCTATCTCAGGAAATATTCGAAATAGGGTGTACGATATGTGTGAGAAAAGCAATGAGACTGATGCTTTATCTACCAAAGTTTTTATATTTTTCGGCGAACAATATTCTTTGCTTCATAATAGTTTCTTTCGGCAGCTATACGCCGGCGGGGCCATTGCTCCCAATCTTGGTAGCAGCGCTGAAAGGATGCAACCACTAGGGCCTTTAATATGTCGGTCACATTCTTTTCAATGTTCTCCAGAGTCCCAAAACGACGTCCTTTCAAGAATTTTTCAGTTTCGAAAAAAGTCACAATTACTAAGTTGATGTGAATAAGGGGGCTGTGGGACAACAGGAATGCCTTTTCAGGTCAAAAATTCCGTGATGGGAGCGGTCGTTTGACATGGAGCATTATAATGATGCAGCATTCTCTTGTTTGCAATGTCCGGTCTCATTCGATTTACACTTTTCATGGGCCTTTCAAGGACATCTTTGTGAAACCCTTGGTTGACACTTTGTCCTGGAGGACTGATCTCACTTGAGCACGCAAACGTACGACGTTTTCGTTGGTTTTTGACGTTGAAGGTCTCCCTGAGCAAGGATCGTCTTCAATGTGTTCTCGGCCTTCCAAAAATGATTTGTGTCAGCGAAAAACTTCTGTTCTTGGTAAGGAATGTTTCCCATAGACCTGTTACAACTTTTAAAAGATCGCACTCACGGATTCCCCAAGTTTAACACAATACTTAATGGCATAACGTTGCTCTAAATACCGCTGTTCCGTTTTCGTAAAACACAACGAAAACACAACTCCACTGATGGCGCCCTCAGGAATTTCTCGGAACTGAAGCTCGGACTGAGGGATGTACACAGCGGTCTACACAAGTAGGACAACACAGAATTGTCAGATCACCCGCAGTGTTCTCTGTCTCATTAATTCCCTCACACACCTCGGATGTCCACATGAAGTTCTTTGCATCAAATGACAGTTCTCGTCATATCCCTGAATATTGATCATTCCTCCTGGGACAATGCAGCTCAATGGGGAATCATTCTATCGACGATACGGGCCACAAATAGAGAAATCCACTGACATAGCCACTTTGACAAAAGTAGATTCTTATCACTCGGTGCTTGGGAACGAACATCTCGAAAATGGCGAAGCTGGTCGGCTGGTCACGTGATACTGTTGTGAGCATATATGAAAAGTTATTCAGTGTGGGAGATTTGCTCGCTCAGTAGAGCAGTGGGATTGGTGGTGATTGTGACAGATCTGACAAAGAGTACAATGATGGTACATAGGCACAGATGTCTTGAAGTACATAAGGGCAGTATTATCCTATGGGGGGGGCGGGCGGCATTGTAAGTATCCTGTTTATGTGTTTGTATGTTGACAGCGCTGTGTAGCACTGTGCATTAATAACGCTGACAATGCTGTGGCGCTCTGTAAGAGACTCTATGGCTGGTCGGACTCGCAGTTGGAGGTGAACAGCCAGAAGTAATGGAAGTTGGGAGTGAGCAGTCAGCAGTGATGGAGGTTAGACGTTAATGATTAGCGGTGTTGGAGGTTTGCAGTATTAGCGCGAGCGGAGGGCCTGAATGTATATCCGTCATCGAGATTTATTACTGATCATTATATAATTTTTTTGATCTGGTTGTCACTTGATTAAGGTAAAATCAGGTAAATATATTGTTCGGTCTGCAACAAAATTTTTCCTTTGCTAACCACATGCCTATTAGTAGTTAGAGCCTTCAGTAGTTAGAATCTTTTATTTAGATGGCAGTATTGGTGCTTGCAGCATTGGTGTAGTTCGTGTAATGAAGATTTTTGTGAGGTAAGTGACTTATGAAATGTTTAGATTCTTGTTAGGATTTCTACTAATTCAAGGCCATTCTTTTGTATTAATTATTTGAAGTTAGGTTATCAATTTTAAAGCAGTCAGATCGCGATATCATTGTATATTGTGAGTAATTAATGAATAGGCAAAGTTTGAGTTCTGTTTGTCAGGGCAAATTCTGTAGGTCAGTGTTGAAATGATGAGAATAACTAAATAGAAAGTAGGCTCAATACGTCCAGTTTCACTCAGCAGTTAATGCAGGTTGACTTGCATTCAATTTCACTCAGCAATATAAGCAGTTGAAGTAAAAACTATTAAGTTTCAACATTTACTTCTACTTCTTTTGCGACTGTGGTAGTAATCGAAGTCTGCGTGACAGTTGTGAACCACGTGAAAGTTATTGCTAATCACCAGCATCATTTATATTTGATGTCTTCTCCTATGGCGATGGCATCTCCCAACAGGATGACTGTCCGTGTCACAATGCCAGAATCATGCAACAGTGGTCTGAGGAGCTTGATAGTGAACTCACAGATGTCTTTGTCACCAAATTCGCCTGATCTGACACCAATGGAACACATCTGGGACGCTATCAGGTGCCAACTGCACGTCCACGAATCACCGACTCTTTCAGTAGTTAAAACTTCCGGGCTGACTCTTTATTTACGGGGACTGCGCAGACATCTGGTGCAATGTACCTCCACAACCTAACAAGGACTTGTCGAATCCATGTCAAGCTCCACTGCTGCTGCATTGCATTTAGAAAGTGGACCAAAAAGCTATTAAGCCAGTGGACATAATGTTTTGGCTCATCAGTGTATGTTCAATTATAGAAAAGAAACAAGAGAATTTGTTTTTATAATAATAGGCACCCGAAGTGTTGTTGTGGTACAGAGTGATTCTTGGGGATTGGCGTAAGTGCTTTTCCTTCGGTCTCGTCGAGGACTCTGACAAACCTTAGGAACACGACCATTTGTACTTGCCGTGGTGCAACCTAGCATTGCTATGACTGCGTGTGTTGCTGGAGGAGGGGGGGGGGGGGGGGTAGCCTTGCGGTCTGAGGCGCCTTGTCACGGTCCGTGCAGCTCCCTACGTCGGAGGTTCGAGTTCTCCCTCGAGTATGGGTGTGTGTGTTGTCCGTAGCATAAGTCAGTGTAAGTTAGATTAAGTAGTGTGTAGGCCTAGGGACCGATGACCTCAGAAGTTTGGTCCCATAAGACATTACCACAAATTTCCAAAATTTGTTGCAGGTGGGGCCGCAAGAAGCCACTCATGTTCTGCATCGGGCTGCAAGTGCTGGCTAGCACGGCGGCCGCGCTGGCACCGTGGCTAGCTCTGTTCATCCTGTGCCGCTTCATACTGGCCACCGCCACTGGAGGCATTCTCGTTATTGGCTTCGTCTTGGGTACGCATACACACCTCCAGTTTACCACTTGTAATATTAATGCCTCATCGTCTCTCTTATTTATTTTATTTATTTATTTCCAAGCCTAGTTCCATAGGACCAAATTGAGGAGAAAATTTCCAAGGCCATGGAACGTGTCAGTATATGAAATTACAACATAGAAGTAATAACAGACAAAATAAAATGTTTATGAACCCAAAAAAAGTCAAGCCATAAGTTTAAGTAAACGCAATCAACAATGTAACAGAGGAATCAGCTTAATTTTTCAGGAACCTCCTCAACAGAATAGTAGGACTGATCCATGAGGAAACTCTTCAGCTTCGATTTGAAAGCGCATGGATTACTGCTAGGATTTTTTGCTTCTTGTGGCAGCTTATTGAAAATGGATGCGGCAGTCTACTGCACACCTTTCTACGAAAGAGGTATGGAAGTCGATCCAAATGTAGATTGGATTTTTGGCTAGTATCGACTGAATGAAAGCTGCGAACCCTTGGGAATAAGCTGATATTCTTAACAAGAAACGTCAGTAAAGTATATAAATATTGAGAGGTCAATGTCAGAATACCCAGACTAGTGAACAGGGGTCGACGAAAGGTTGGCGAACATACACCACTTACTGCCCGAACTGCCCATTTCTGGGCCAAAACGTCCTTTGAGAATGGGAAGAGTTACCCCAAAATATAATGCCATACGACATAAGCAAATCAAAATAAGCAAGTAGACTAGTTTTCTTGTCGAACGATAACTTTTTCAGATACCATTCGAATACTAAAAATAGCAGCATTAAGTCTTTGTACAAGGTCCTGAACGTGGGTTTTCGATTGTGCAGTTTCACTAATCACGTGCCCATTCTGTGAAATTAAAACGTCGGGTTTTGTTGAATTGTATATTATAAACTTGTTATCAAACATACAGGGGTTGGATAAAAATAAGGAAACACAAAAACTGCGACACATAACGACGCCTAATATGGTGTCGGAAAACAAATAGTACCCAAAAAAATGGTTCAAATGGCTCTGAGCACTAAGGGACTTAACATCTACATCTACATCTACATTTATACTCTGCAAGCCACCCAACGGTGTGTAGCACAGGGCACTTTACGTGCCACTGTCATTACCTCCCTTTTCTGTTCCAGTCGCGTATGGTTCGCGGGAAGAACGACTGTCTGAAAGCCTCCGTGCGCGCTCGAATCTCTCTAATTTTACATTCGTGATCTCCACGGAAGCTATAAGTAGGGGGAAGCAATATATTCGATACCTCATCCAGAAACGCACCCTCTCGAAACCTGGCGAGCAAGCTACACCGCGATGCAGAGCGCCTGTCTTGCGGAGTCTGCCACTTGAGTTTACTAAACGTCTCCGTAACGCTATCACGGTTACCAAATAACCCTGTGACGAAACGCGCCGCTCTTCTTTGGATCTTCTCTATCTCCTCCATCAACCCGATCTGGTACGGATCCCACACTGATGAGCAATACTCAAGTATAGGTCGAACGAGTGTTTTGTAAGCCACCTCCTTTGTTGATGGACTACATTTTCTAAGGACTCTCCCAATGAATCTCAATCTGGTACCCGCCTTACCAACAATTAATTTTATATGATCATTCCACTTCAAATGGTTCCGCATGCATACTCCCAGATATTTTACAGAAGTAACTGCTACCAGTGTTTGTTCCGCTATTATGTAATCATACAATAAAGGATTCTTCTTTTTATGTATTCGTAATACATTACATTTGTCTATGTTAAGGGTCAGCTGCCACTCCCTGCACCAAGTGCCTATCCGCTGCAGATCTTCCTGCATTTCGCTACAATTTTCTAATGCTGCAACTTCTCTGTATACCACAGCATCATCCGCGAAAAGCCGCATGGAACTTCCGACACTATCCACTAGGGCGTTTATATATATATTGTGAAAAGCAATGGTGCCATAACACTCCCTTGTGGCACGCCAGAGGTTACTTTAACGTCTGTAGACGTCTCTCCATAGATAACAACATGCTGTGTTCTGTTTTCTAAAAACTGTTCAATCCAACCACACAGCTTGTCTGATATTCCGTAGGCTCTTGCTTTATCAGGCGACAGTGCGGAACTGTATCGAACGCCTTCCGGAAGTCAAGGAAAATAGCACCTACCTGGGAGCCTGTATCTAATATTTTCTGGGTCTCATGAACAAATAAAACGATTTGGGTCTCACACGATCGCTGTTTCCGGAATCCATGTTGGTTCCTACAGAGTAGATTCTGGGTTTCCAAAAACGACATGATACTCGAGCAAAAAACATCTTCTAAAATTCTACAACAGATCGACGTCAGAGATATAGATCTATAGTTTTGCGCATCTGCTCGACGACCTTCTTGAAGACTGGGACTACCTGTGCTCTTTTCCAATCATTTGGAACCTTCTGTTCATCTAGAGACTTGCGGTACACGGCAAGTTCTTTCGCGAACTCTGTGTAGAAACGAACTGGTATCCCGTCAGGTCCAGTGGACTTTCCTCTGTTGAGTGATTCCAGTTGCTTTTCTATTCCTTGGACACTTATTTCGATGTCAGCCATTTTTTCGTTTGTGCGAGGATTTAGAGAAGGAACTGCAGTGCGGTCTTCCTCTGTGAAACAGCTTTGGGAAAAGGTGTTTAGTATTTCAGCTTTATGCGTGTCATCCTCTGTTTCAATGCCATCATCATCCCGGAGTGTCTGGATCTGCTGTTTCGAGCCACTTACTGATTTAACGTAAGACCAGAACTTCCTAGGATTTTCTATCAAGTCGGTACATAGAATTTTACTTTCGAATTCATTGAACGCTTCACGCATAGCCCTTATTACGCTAACTTTGACATCGTTTAGCTTCTGTTTGTCTGAGAGGTTTTGGCTGCGTTTAAACTTGGAGTGAGGATCTCTTTGCTTTCGCAGTAGTTTCCTAATTTTGTTGTTGAACCACGGTGGGTTTTTCCCTTCCCTTTCAGTTTTACTCGGCACGTAATTGTGTAAAACGCATTTTACAGTTGCCTTAAACTTTTTCCATAAACACTCAACATTGTCAGTGTCGGAACAGAAATTTTCGTTTTGATCTGTTAGGTAGTCTGAAATCTGCCTTCTATTACTCTTGCCAAACAGATAAACCTTCCTCCCTTTTTCATATTCCTATTAACTTCCATTATTCAGGGATGTTGTAACGGCCTTATGATCACTGATTCCCTGTTCTGCATTTACAGAGTCCAATAGTTCGGATCTGTTTGTTATCAGTAGGTCCAAGATGTTATCACCACGAGTCGGTTCTCTGTTTAATTGCTCTAGGTAATTTTCGGATAGTGCACTCAGTATAATGTCACTCGATGCTCTGTCGCTACCACCTGTCCTAAACATCTGGGTATCCCAGTCTATATCTGGTAAATTGAAATCTCCACCTAAGACTATAACATGCTGGGAAAATTTATGTGAAATATATTCCAAGTTTTCTCTCAGTTGTTCTGCCACTAATGCGGGAGGTCGGTAAAAGGAGCCAATTATTAACCTAGCTCGGTTGCTGAGTGTAACCTGTGGTCATCAGTCCCCTAGAACTTAGAACTACTTAAACCTAACTAATCTAAGGACATCACACACATCCATGCCCGAGGCAGGATTCGAACCTGCGACCGCAGCAGTCGCACGGTTCCGGACTGAGCGCCTAGAACCGCGAGACCACCGCGGCCGGCAGCATTCAAAACAGCTTGCATTCGTCTCGGAATGGATAAATGCAGCTCCTATATGGTTTTCAATGGAATTTTATACTATCCACAGGAGCCAATATGGAACAATTGATATGGAAGAGCCCAGAATACATTTAACCTAGTAAACACTTACAAAAAGAACTGGGAGATCTCAGTTTGTAATCATCATATCATAAATAACCCTTCAAAAGCATTGGAAGGGTTCAGCTTCCCAAGAAAAGATTGGACTAGACTCAACCGTATACGAAGCGGCTGCACTAGATGCAAGACCATGATTTATAAATGGGGACCTTAGGACAGCCCAGGTTGTACTCTGGAGTACCGGAGATGACTATAGACCACATCATAAAACTGTGCCCCGTAAGAAAATACGATGGATTAGCTGAGGACTTTGCAGTGGATATAAGATCTAGACAAGGATATGTAGTCGCCATCTATGTGATACTTATTGGGCCCAATAAGTTCCTTTATATGGAAACAACAAAAACAAAACACATTACCTTGTCTAATATGGTTTAGGAAAATCTTTGGCGTTCAAAACAGCTTCCACTCGACTCGGAATTGATAAATTAAAGTCCTGTATGGTTTTCATGAGAATCATATACCATCCTTCCTGCAAAATAGTGGCAAGTACAGGGAACGATGATGGAAGTGGATAGCAATCACTCATATGTCTCCCCAAGAAAGACCCCAAAGGCTCAATAATACTGATATGTGGTGACTGGTGACCAGGAGACATGCGGCAGTTCATCCTCGTGCTCACGAAACCAGTCCTGGGTGATGCGAGCTGTGTGCACAAGGGCCCTGTCGTCTTGGAACACAGCATCATCATTGGGGGGAACAAACGTTGTACCATGGGATGGACCTGTTCAGCCACAGTGGTCACATAATCCTTGGCAGTAATGCCACCTCCCAGAGAATGTATGGGGTCCATGGAAAACCACGAATGGCCGCCCAAAATCATCACCGAACCTCCGCCACGTTTCACTCTTGGCAGGTAAACTCTGTCAGAAGCTGGAAACAGTGTGCAACAAGACTCATCCGACCAAATGACGTTCTTCCAATGCTCCATAGACAAGGTTTTATGACTTCGGGGCACTTGCACCACTGGCGTGTGGGATTAGAATTCCAGGTCGCCTTGTAGTTCGCTGCTTATGAAGCTCCCTTCGTGTTGTTTTGGTACTGACAAGACTCCCGAATGCGATGTTCAATCCCGCAATGTCTTCTGCAGCCGTCGTCTTCCTGCTTTTCGTCACAGTACTCTTCAGCGACCGTCTGTCACGATGCCCGAGTGTCCACGTTGTGCCTTTGCATATGATATGTGTTTTTTTTTTTATTGCTCTGTATGCGGTATAACCCTTCGATGCGGTGCCTCATTAGACACCAAACACATAGGTTACCTTTTGTTACGGAAACAACCATCACACAAACACCAACATTTGCCCACGTTCGACTTCACTGAGCTCTGACATAATGCATTCCCAGCTATACAGAACACTGTTCTGACCACGAATGGCACTTACAACGTATTTAGGAACTGCACAGGTGTAGTTCGTGATCCGATACGACAGTGCAATATACAGGCTTGGCTAGCATATGCATTTGTGAACAAACATGCATTTCTCGCGGTGTTTCCGTTCTTTTTCCAACCCCTGTATTTAAATAGATATAGTTAAGTTGTTTACAAAATATGAGAACGAATTTTTTCGTGACGACATACTTGTGTGAAACATTCTCGGTTTCAAATCCGAGTAAACACTCGAGGTATCGACGATCACGTCTGTTACCTTCGTTAGGAGTTACTGACTGTCAGGGCTGCTGTTGTGGTGGCCTTTTCTAGGTCATTGATCGAGGTATATTATAATTACGCCAAGGTTCCGGAGACCCTGTCATCTTCTTCGCATGTGGTGCCATCGCTGTTGTAGGAACGTCGACATCTTTGTGAATGTGTTACCAACGTGGTCAAATTCTCGAGAGCTAATAAGCCTACAGATTCTTTTGCCTCTTCAATAACATCTGAATATGATCGTATTAGCATTATTGGTCTGGCTACCCCATCTGGGATTAAGGAAGAAGCCGCGCAGAAAAATGTGGTTACTGCAGTCGGGCGATCCTTTGGCAGCGGCTTAATACCCGCTAATTTTTCCACGAATGTGCTCCCGTTTCGGGGCCAACCAACTAAAGAACGCTCATCGATGCCCATTGGTAACAATTTACTGATCTGTCACTTGAACATTGTTTCGATTTCATCTGTTAACAATAAATATTTCTCACACTGTATGGTACAGAATGCTGTAACTATTAGCGCATTGCAGGAGACTCATATTAAGGATGACAGAGATCTTTACAGAAGAGAAAGAATATATGGGTATTTTGTAGTGAGGGTCATAAATGATGAACAACACGGCATTGAAACATAGATACCATCTCACTGATTACAAAGTAACTTATCAAGGAAGGACAGCAAATATCTTTGTTTTGGCTGTAGAGATTGCCGCAAACAAGGCTGGAAATGTCTACAAACCTCCGCAAGTCAGTTGGCTAAATTCGTCTGTCAGATGCTTCATCGCCCAGTTGTGTATGTCATAGTCATGTCTGGGGGATCAGAAAGAAGGCAGCAATGAAGTTCATGTAAATGAAAGGATGGATATGCACATTATCCAGCTTGTGTACGATGCTAAAGGTCCAGGAACGTTCCGATCTGGTAGATGGCTAAAAAATTATTCTCCTGATACGTGCGTCATATTTAAATCTGGAAATAGCGACGTGACACGACGAAAGAGCATCAAGACTTTTCCGATCATAATTTTTTATGGTACTGAAATTCCGTTAGTCACCTCCGTCTCTCCTTCTTCGATGGAATTTTCAGCTTGTGAACTGTGGACTGTTTCAGACATTTCTTGCTCATACCGTTCTGCGGATTCCTCCAATTCTATCTAATTATGAACGATTGCGGGTTAAAGTTAATTTTACAAAATATATTCTACGTAGTTTCCGGAAGGAGTGCGTCCCTGGGTGGTCAAAGGATGCGACGAGCTATGTTCTAAATATCAAGAATCTCACATTTATACAACAGTTATCACCTTTTGAGAGCTCTTAATAAGAAAAGAAGAGAAAAATGGCATAAAACATCGGCAGTACTCAGCTTTACACATTCTAGTCGTTAAGCCTGGACAACTATAAGAAAACAAGGTACGGATCCAAGGTTGTCAAGCAGTAAAATGTGTAAATGCCAATGATGTTGTATCCAGGCTAATGAACATTACGAAAAATAAAGTAGACAAGGCACTTACATGATTGAACTGTACTTTAAGAGGTCCCTTCTAAAACCACATCCAGACTACTCACGTGACATATGATTGAGGAATCTGATATAGCCTTGAATGTGCTGAAGGTAAATAAAGCTGTGGCTTCAATGGCTTTTATCCAGAGTTTCTTAAAGCCATCAGACCCAAAACAAAATCCTGCCTAACTAAATTTTTCGATGTGATTGTCAAAAGTGGAAAATTACGAACGTTTCTCGAACGGGCTAAGATAATTGCCATCCTGAAAACAGACAAAGACCGAACTGATGCTTCTCATTACCTATGAGTATCGCTACTCAGCATGGCCTACAAGCTACTAGAAAGGCTCATTGTAAGTCGTATTCAAGAGGCCACTAATCAAATCATCACCATCGAACAAAGTGAGTTTAGGAAACATTGGAGCCACTGAGATTGACATCTCTAGTAAAATTAGATATCAACAAGGCCCGAAATCAGCTACAGCTTTTGTAGATCTTAACAGCACTGTGTGTACAGAGGGGCTGGTGTCGAAGTTTATTGAAATCATCCCATGTCCAAAGCTGGCGTTTCTAGTGAACAACAAGCTCCCTGACGGGCGCTTTAAGGTGTTTCTGAATGGACAAGCTAGCAGATGGAGGACTCTAAATAATGGCATACCTCAGGGATCAGTTCTTGCCCCCATTTTATTTAACATGTGTATCTCTGAGATACCACATGCATTCCATGAAAAACCAGTATGCACGTGACCTAGAATTAATTTTCCAGGGTAAAGATCGTATGTGTTATGAGAATGGGCGGACAAGTAATCTAAATAAACTGTGTGATTGCTTCCAAATATGGGTACTTCAGCCTAACATAAATAAAACTGTTACTCCATTCCATGTAAATAATAAAGGGGGCAATACTCTGCACTCTGCTGCACTCGCTCTTGTGTATTGTGCAGGTGAATGACAAGCTCCCGTGTGGGAAAACAGCGCCAGCATAACAAAAATTGATGTGCATCATAATGAAGCCCTGAGAGTTATCACAGGTACTGTTAGATCTGTTTCCGTCTGATGAGCACCTGTCCTAGCTAATACTGCTCCATGGGATTTAAGAAGAAATGAAACTAAGGTAAACTGTCGAACTCTCTTTTGTACGATGCCCTACAAGGTCTACCGTTAACCTGTGTGAAATCACAGCAACCACCATGGATTAATTCATAAACTATCAGTTCTTTTGATGTGACCTCCAATTGGAGACACCGCTGGAACTAACTTCCACACAATAATGCTCACCTTGCTCAAGATCCAACGAAGAAGGTTGAGGGATTCCAACTACTGTGCCAAACCTGGTCGAAACTGAACCATTTTAGGACGGATCAATGGAGGTTTGGTTACACATCAAAGAAGTGGGTTTCCATTCATCTGCTGACTGCGACTACGGAGAGGTGGAGCAAAAAATAGAACACATTGTTAAGGAGTGCCCACTTCGAGGATTTGACGGTGATCTGAGGACTCTGTACCAAGGGACGCCTGGCTGTCAAATTCACTAATTTCCATTTCATTATAGATACTTTTGTACTTACAAAATCCTCTCGAAATACATGTTTTTGAACTTTTCTCTAATGCACATGTTGCGTGAAAAGCCGAAATTCACCTTAAGAAACAAAAAGAAACTTGCAAATAACGCTAGGAAACAAGGAGATTGTTAGCAACTGAAAGTAACATTACGTGCTTCGCACTCATCCAGTCGTTTGTGAAACTCTTGCTAGGGGAAACTTTTGTTACCGTATTGTACTACATTCTAGCGAGAAATTTACAAAGTAGCAATCCTTTACTTCAGTAGATAGAAATTCGAATGCCAGAGAATCGTTAAAAGTATCAAAAAGTTAATATTGAACATCGGTTAATGACGAATCATTACATAATAGAAGGGTACAGAGAAGAGCCAGTAGCGTTAGCAGCAGTAGCAGTTGGCCAATATACAGTAATTTAGTTTAGTTTCTGTTTATTTCACTTACTTCTGCGAAGAAGTGGACTACACTGATAAGCCAAAACATTATGACCACTGCAAACCGCGACGTTGGATGACGCCTGGTGGCGTTGCAGGCATGTGACGCCGTAACAACAGTATGCAAGCGGAGCAGACAAGCACTGGGGATCATCGTAGCGAAGACATGGGCTGCAAATGAGGAAATCAATTGAGATAAGCGACAATGACGAAGGGTAGATTATTATTACGCAGAGCCTGTGAACGAGTATCTCGAAAACGTCGAAGCTGGTAGAATGTTCACGTGCTACTGCCGCGAGCATCTGTGCAAAGAGGTAGAAAGACAATGAAGCTACCACTAGGCACTAAATGGTTGAACTTCCACGACTCTTCACGAACGTAGGGTTCGGAGGCTGTCTGCTCTGTAAAATAGGACTGATGGTGATTTGTGGCATCTCTGCCGGAAGAACACATTGCTGGCACACGCACAAGTATTTCTGAGCACTCCGTTCATCGTACGCTGCTGAACTTGGAACTCCACAGCAGATTACCCTTGCGTGTTCACAAGTTGACCCAACGACATCGTCAATTACGATTGCAGTGAGCACGGGACCATCGGGATTCGACTGTCAATCAATGTCACCGTGTCAGCTCTTCGGGTGAAATACATTTTTGCTACACTAGGGCGATGGTCGTCTCCACAACGCCATCATCGAGGTGAACGGCGTTTCAAAACGTGCAACGCACCACGGACCCATAGCAGTATTATCCTATTGGATACATTCTTCTGCGCTTGCATGGGACCTGTGGTAGTAATCGAAGACACGCTGACAACTACGAACCACCTGCATCCTTCCATGCTTGGTGTCTTCCCCGGCGGTGATGTCATCTTTCAGCAGCATAACTGTCTGTCTCTCGGAGCCAATACTGTGCTACAGTGGTTTGAGGAGCATTACAGTGAACTCGCGTTGACATCTCGGCGACCAAATTCGCCTGATGTAAATCCCACGGAATCCGTCTGGGTCGCTGTCGGGTGGCATCACCTCGTACGCAAATCAAAGACCCGTTATTTTCGCGAATTACGTGACTTGTGCGTAGACATACACATACCGTCACAAACCTACCAACAAACTGTTGGATCCCTGATACGCAGTATCAGTGATGTATTTCGTTCCAAAGACGGACAAACAAGCCGTTAAGCAGGTAGTCATAATGTTTTGGCGCATCAGTGTATAATTATGCATTTTTTGTTTTGACGTAAATCTTAGTTCACTTCCTTGTGTGAGGTGGCTTCCCAGCGTAATTTTCCGCCGCCAGAAGCGTTACATCACGTGACAACGTTTAAATTTCGTGTTGGTACGAAGCGTATAGTTTAGATCAGTGAATTAGAGTTTACACATTTATTTCTTGCAGTAACTTTTGTGTAAGCAGAGTTTCCAGTAAAAAGCAACTGTTACTACATCCATTTTCAGTAGAGAAAGTTCTTTTTTAAGAGCCTGCGGTCTCTGGCTATGGTGAGAACTCTGCAGAGCAGGCTTTAGTGTTTGTTTATTCTACTCTTTATATTTTGCGTTCATTCCACCCTCCGTAACGCCACATTTGATTAAATGTCTCTTTTTCGGGGGTATGTTCATACTTTTTAGGTCCCCCTGACTGCTCTGTTTGTATTTTTGAGACCTTGTACCAATCTCTTACACGGTACGATATGGCTAGGGACTGTGCTTGTTGGATGAACTGACTGCTGCCCATAAACAGCACTGGCCACAGTCGACAGGCTTCTGGCTAATTCTCAAAGCTGCGGCGACATCGGGGCGCCGGTGGCGACACCTGCGTCACCTTTGGTGCCGTTGGAATCCCCTGGTGACCTGTTTCTCACTGCGTCTTCTGACACGTAACATCTGACATGTCTGTCCTCACACGAGAATGAGTGGGGAGTAGCCGCGTGGTCTAGGGCGCCTTGCTACGTTTCGCACGGCTCCCTTCCGTCGGAGGTTCGAGTTCTCCCTCGGACATGGGTGTGTGTCTTGTCCTTAGCGTAAGTTAGGGGAATCGCATGCAAGGCGGAAAAGAATGTCAGTGCGCACTCGGTATGGTTGCCAGGAGGTCTCGTCCACTATGTGGAGGAGGTCCTGCCGGCGGCTATCCAGCGCACTGTGTGCAAATTGTGGCACATGTCGACCCAAATGATGCCTACTGCTTGGGTTCTGAGGCCGTTCTTGGTTCCTTTCAGCGGATGGCTGATTTGGTGCAGGCAACTAATATCGCACGCAGGGTGCAGATTAAGCTGACTATTTGTAGCATCGTACCCAGGGTCGATTGCTGTCCTGTGGTTTGGAGCAGTGTGGAAGCTCAGCCGACTCTGCGATGGCATTGAAAGCAAAGTTCTCGACCTCCACTATGGAGTGGAGAATTGCACGGTTCCCCTTAACAGGTCTGGTGTGCACCACACGCAGAAAGTGGCTACTTGGGTCGTAAGGAAAGTGTGGCGTGCACATGGGGTTTGTGTTAAGTCAGAGAACCATCCCCTTGGGATCAGAGACAAATTACCTGCGAAAATCGAAGTTACATAAACCACAACGTTCTTAGAGAATGCTCATCCTTGCATATTGGATGTAGAGAAAGTTGTAATGATATTAGCACCCAAGGATATGTCCCAGCAACAGTATCGTTTATTGAAGGTTATAATGCCCAGATAGTATTAGGAACAGAATGTTGGTTGAAACCACAAGTGAACACCAACAAAATCCTAAGTTCTAATTGGAATATTTGTCGTAAGGAAAGGTTAGTCGCCAGTGGTGGTGGCGTATTTATTGCAGTAAAGAACTCGATAATATCTAGCGAAGTTATCAGAGTTTCCGAATGTGAATTAATTTGGATGAAATTAAGCATTAAACATCGGTAAAAATGGTAACCGGATGCTTTTATAGACCTTCTGGGTCAGCAGCTGTAGTGATAGAGTGGTTCAGAGAGAACTAGCAGAATATCGCTAGTAATTTTCCTGATCATGCTGTTGTAATGAGGGATGACTTCAGCTTGGCTGGTATAGATTGGAAAAAATGAAATGAGCGTATGGCATTGTTGGCCGTGAGGCTCCATCCGGGGAAGTTCGGCCGCCGAGTGCAAGTGTTATATCAATCGCCGCCTCATTGGGCGTTCAGCGTGTCGGTGATGAGGATGAAATTTGACGAGGACAACACAGCACCCAGTCTACGAGCACATAAAATCCCCAAGCTGCCGGGAATCGAACATGGGCCCGCTGCAGGGGAGGCAAGCACGTAACCACGCAGCTAAGGAGGCGGACTATAGATTGGGAGAGTCATGCTATCACAATTGTTGTCAGAGGCAGGGATTATTGTTACTTTATTCTGAATGTCTTGTCCGAAATCTACTGCGAACACATAGTTAGAGAACCATCTCGTCAAGGTTAGGTTGGGTTGTTATGAGGGAGGAGACCAGACAGTGAGGTCATCGGTCTCATCAGAATAGCGAAGGACGGGGAAGGAAGTCGGCCGTGCCCTTTAAAAGGAATCATACCGGAATTTGCTTGGAGTGATTTAGGGAACTCGCGGAAAAACTAAATCAGGATGGCCGAATGCGGGCTTGAACCGTCGTCCTACCGAATGCGAGTCCAGTGCTCATTAACGTAACCGCGGCATCGTTGTTTCGCGATATCAAACTGAACTATATTAAAATTCCTACAAATGGGGTCCTATTCATTTTTTCTCTAGGACTAATATTTTCCACGTAACAGGGGTTGGAAAATCCGCATATTATAAAAATAGTGTTTTAATGGTATAAAAGTAACGTACGTTGCTGAATAACGTGGGTTAGGAATAAATATTAAATATTTGTACCATATGTAACAAGGGAACTTTCCCATCGCACCCCCCGTCTCCGGATTTAGTGGTAGGAGGGCCCTGTGGATAGCCCGTCAAAAACTGATCAAGCATGAAAACAGGAAAAAGGGGTACTGGACTGTGAAAAAATAAGCAAAATAGAAACAGAAAAAGTGCAATGCAGAGTAATGGCGTCATGCGGGCAAGCCGGGTTCCAACCTCCCTCCTATCTTTTTTCTCTGTTTCGCTGTACGCTTTATTCAGATTTTTGTCTGTCATACAGGGCATTAGTGACAGTAGTGTGTCATATGATAGGAATCTCTTGCCGATGAACCTAACTTGTACGACTGATAAGTGACTAAGATATGCCTCCGTGCCCAATTTGGCGTTCATTCCCAAGGAAATGATGAAAACCTAATAGCATGTTGTCGCGTCCCAAGCGTGGGTTTTGCGAGGGATTGAGCGACACGGTTCGTAAACGGGAATTAGCCGGTTGACCTAATTGAGAGGGAGACTTTTGATCTGGCTAAGATGTAAAATTCCCTGGTGTGAAGGTACAAGGCTAGGATGTTGGTAGAAGTAAACTCGTATGGACGTTATAAAAGTTCTAATTTATTCATAAAGAATACAGATCACCCTAACTGCGTAGTGATTGTACCTACAGAATAGCCAAGCCCATTACAGAGACGGTGACTGACTTCCACCGTTCTGGCTGCCTGATAGAACTTTCCAGCACTTTGCTGCCCACACTAGCACCCTACGTCAGAGTCCCGCGGTCGCTGCCTAAACGCTCATCGGCGACTATCAACTGTCTGCCTGCAGCCCGCCCTCAGCCCAAGTCGGCTGCTACTCACGCTGACTACCGTCGCTGCCTAAACCCGAGAGAGAGAGAGCTCCCCGGAGCGGCGTGCCTCCGAGTTTTGTTAGCTCTTCCCCTTCGACCCCGCCAGCGCTTGGCATGACGTAGCGTCGAGTGCAACTTTTCCTTATTAGGGATTGTTTTAGTATTAACTTCAGTACTTTTCTTCAGAAGCTGGGTGGAGGGGTAGAGGGGCCTCTCCCTATATGGTCACGCACTGCGTCCTGAGCCCTTCATTGGCTCCTCATGACGTAGTGCGGTCCCCACCTAGGGCCCTCTTTCTTTCTCTCTCCGCTCCCAGACTTCTCCCTCTAGCCAAGAGTGTTGATACTGCAAGTTATTGTTTATTAAGGGACCTGCCCAGAGCGCCCTGTTTATCTTAATAGCTGAGTCTGCTTCCTTGCTTATCACGCGCAGCTGCCTGGCCGCTTGGACCGCCGCCTCAGCTATCTGGCTGCGTCGTTATCTTTTGTGACCCCTCTGACACGCCTGGCGTCCCCTGTTAACTCTATCTCCCCGTATGATTTCTGGTGTATCGTCTGAGAACAACTGCATTTAGACTTGGCTTTTCTGCGGTTGCAACACCTCCCCCGCCAGGGAAATTGGCGTTACTCCTCAGAGTAGCGTCAATTGTGACTCTTTTATTTTTTTTCCATTACATGCTTTACTGATTTGTTTATTACATTAGCATCTGATATGTTATATTTTTCATTTTCATTTAGTAAAGTCAAATTCATTAAACACACAATAATACAATTACATTATACATGCCTAACATTCAGTTATGTCAAAAGCATTTGCATTAAAATCAAAAGACACTTTCATTGATACATACATTCACATTTCCATTAGAATTACATTTCAAATACAGTTACATTTCAATTACACATTTCAAATACAGTTACATTTCAATTACATATTTCAAATACAGTTATTTAACGTCTGTTTCTGAAAGCGACCGTATCACCTTGGTCTTTTCCACATCTTTCATATATTACTATCTCTTCAGTTTCTTTATTACTGTGTCTTCTAGCTGAACTAGTCTCTGGGTATTGGTTCACTATGGTATTTCTTATACATACTTTTCCACAACAATCACTGTCTTCAAAATATTTCCATATACTTTTAAAACAGTCTTTACAACATTTACAGTTTTTACAACAGCATGTTATTATGATTAGAATAACTATTGATATGGCTACATACGTAGTTATGGAGTAATGTGTGAAGTACCTGGAGTACTTCATTTCCTCCTCTTGTCTCTCTACCATCTTCTGGACATCATCCAGTCTTTTTCCTGCGACTTTCAAGTCGTCTAACTGTGTTATTACCTGGTCCAATGGCAAATCTAATGCTAACGTTGAGACATTCCTTTTTTCCTTGTTTACCACGCAACAATCGAATTCTAGATTGATCTGCGGAACTATGTCTTTCTTCGTCACATTACTCTGAATCACTCTATCTGTTTGTATGAACACTTTAGTGCCATACCCCTCACATTTACTGTAAAAACTAATTTTTCCTACCCCTTTTATTACTAGGTCCTTTGGTGATTCCCTTCCACACAATACTGTTAAGCCTTCTTCCTTCGGTGCTACATATAGCCATTCGTTACTGTTTAGATGAGTCAAAAGGCTCTGATTCAGTGTGACTATTTTTCGCACACAATCTTCCGGAATTTCTCTTACCGGTTGCAACAATTTGGCTTCGCACTCTTCGTGGTCGAATGTCGACAGCAAGGCGAATGCTTGTTTGCACAGTCTCCTATTTTTACTTAGCTCCTTGCATTTTAGTTCTTCCGCAGAAAGTTTCGCGTACTGCCTTTTGGATTCATCTATTAGTAAGAATTCTTTCTCTGGCTGTATGTACACATATTTACCTTTCATGTTTGGAATTTCTTTTGGTAGTGGGAGTACTCTATACAAATTGAAATTGTTATTATTTATTAATGGAATATTAATTACATATCCTAGTATGCTACCCGAGATAAAACCATCTAAATCAATTATTCTTAACAATAGATAACCTGAGGACTCCGTAAGAGGAACAGGAAACTTTACATCTTTTAGTTCTTCCCGTATTAAACTTAGGTATTTTACAATTTGGACTGGATTAATTATATGAGGGTGTAGTATTCCCTTCTGAGCATTTACAATGGCATTTATCATTTGTTCGTATTCCTCTTCGATCTGACCAAACACTGCCGATAGTTGTAATACTTGCTCTGTTACTGTGGCGAAGGACGCTACACGTTTAAACCCTATATCGGTTTCCTTCACGTATTCCTTCATGAATCGTTCTAGTCTTTGCATACCTGTCTTCAGAACGTGCTCATTTGACTCTAGTGTATATACCGTCCTGTTTACTCCCGCCAATGTGGCTCTTACCACTGCCACCTGTTCCTTTGTTAGCCTCAACAACCCTTCTGAGTTTTTCTCCATAGCGTCTATTCTTTCCTTATAGTATGCTGCATCTGCTTCGTCCAACGTCCCGAACAGTATTTTACTTACCTGCCCGACGAAGTTGAATACTCCTCTCTTCCTTCTGGTCTCGTGTTTCGTTAGTTGCTGTACTAAAAGTTGCAATCCTGTGATTTTTTCCACATGATGGGTTACTTGTTGGTCTAGTACCCTGCATTCTATTAATCCTACATTTAATTGTGTTAGTGTTTCTCGGCACCTTTGTACCGCTGCCCTACCATACCTAACTGCATTCTGAAACCTTTCTGTTATTATATCTAGATTTACGTATGTGACTATTCTCCATGTGGTACTGTATATTTCTGCCTGTCCTCTATTATCGTAATATAGTCCTGATGAACTCGGAAATGGCGTCACTTGGTACTCATTTGTTGCATGCTCTGATGCAGTGATGTAGTATGCTGTTATCACTATGACGAATTTCACGACCTGCCACTTGAGTGCCATACCTGAAATTTAAAAGAATTGTTTCAGCCTGTTGGCATGTACTTTTGTTTCCTTATTTCTTTTAACTTTTATTACTACGTTAGGACCTTCCACTTTTACTACTTCAAATGGACCTCTCCATTGTGAATCTAATTTCCGAGATCTACCCCGTCTCACCGACTCATCGTGCAGTAATACTTTATCTCCTACCTTGAAGTTTTTTGGATTTTGTTTCATGTCATACTGTTCCTTACTGATTTTCTTACTTCTTATAATCGAGTCTCTGGCCACTCTGTGGGCTTCCTGCATTCTCGCTCTTAGTTTATTTACATACATTTCATAATTGTAACTTACCTGCTGTGTTTCTTGCTGCAGTACTCCTGGTATGTTAACCTTTCTTCCGTATAGTAATTCAAATGGTGTGTATCCTGTGCTGCTGTGTGGTGTAGTGTTGAACACAAAAATTGCATACGGTACCCATTTGTCCCAAGAACTTTGATCTCCTGTTACAAAGTGTCTGAGATACTCTACAATAGTTCTATGACTTCTTTCTAGTGCACCATTTGATTCAGGGTGGTACGCTGTAGTATTTATACGCTTTACCTTCAACAATTTACATACACTTTTAAAAACATCACTCAGAAAGTTAGACCCTTGATCTGTTAATAATACTGATGGAATTCCATACCTTAATACTACGTTTTCCACAAATGCCTCAGCTACTGTTTCGGCATCTTGTTTGTCAATTGGGATTGCTAAGGTAAATTTACTCAGATCGTCTTGGAATGTTAACATGTACCTTTTTCCTGTATTAGATACATCTAGTGGACCCACTATATCCATCGCACACTTTCCAAATACTGTTTCTGCTGTGTCTGTAATTTCTAAGGGCATCCTAGTTTTCATTTGCGTGTTTTTATTCTTTTGACACGATGGGCATTTCCTAATGTAATTTTCAATGTCACGCTTCATTCCGCGCCACTGCTTGTATGCTTTAATTCTTTCGAGTGTCCTGTGCATTCCTTGGTGACCTCCCAAGGGATTGTCATGCATTTCCTTTAGTATATTTTCTTTTTCTTCGGGACTAATTTCCTCACCACTATCCGTTTCCTGTTCTATTTCACTCGACACTTGTGCTTGCCGCACGTTTACGGAACTTTCTTCCCCATTTGCTTTTGCTGCCGAGATCTATGTCTCCACCTTCTGCTTCGCATCTATCTCTTCCTTCCCTTCATGCCTTATTCTACTCAGCGCATCCGCATTACTATTTAACTTTCCTGGCTTGTATATTACTTCATAATCATACTCCTCGAGTTTCAGTCTCCACTTCAGGAGTCTCGAACTCGGATCTTTGACACTAAATATCCACGTTAGTGGCTTATGGTCTGTCACTACAGTGAACTTTCTGCCATATACATATGGTCTGAAATGTTTTACTGCGTAAACTATAGCCAACAACTCTTTTTCCGTTGTGCTATAATTTAGTTCGGCTTTGTTCAATGCTCTGGATGCATATGCGATGGGCAAGTCTTCGCCAATCTTCTTACCTTGCGATAACACTGCACCCAAGGCTGCGTTACTCGCATCCGTTGTAATGATGAACGGTTTCGTAAAGTCAGGGTACTGAAGTAACGGAGGGTTTATTAATTTCTCTTTTAGTTCTTCGAACACATTGTTCTGACGTTCGCTCCATCGGTACTCCACTCCCTTTTTTAAGAGCTCATGGAGAGGTTTCGCAATCTTGCTGAAGTTAGCAATGAAACGGCGGTAGTAACCTATCAATCCGAGAAACCCTTTTAGTTCCTTAGTTGTCTTTGGCTGTGGGAAGAACTTCACCTTCTCCACCTTCGCCATATCTGGTGATATTCCTTTGTCAGTGATGCAATGACCTAGGAAGATTACTTCCTTCCTCAGGAATTCACACTTGTCTGGTTGCAGCTTCAAATTGTGCTCTCGCAACCTGTCAAATATTTCCCGGAGCTTTTCGTTATGCTCCTGCAGGTTTTTCCCATAGCATACTATGTCGTCTAGATATACAAAGCATTTCACTCCTTGTAAACCTGCCAAGACTGTATTCATCAGTCTCTGAAAACATCCTGGGGCTCCCTTCAGTCCCATCGGCATTCGTTTGTATTCGTAATGCTGATAGTTTGAGCTAAATGCCGTTTTCTCTCTGTCCTTCTCGTCCGTCAATATTTGATGGTACCCGCTTGCGAGGTCAAGCGTCGAGAAGTACTTAGCTTGCCCTAACTGATCCAGTATCTCGGAGATATTCGGTAGTGGAAATGCATCGCCTACAGTGATATCATTTAATCGTCTGTAGTCCACTACGATTCTCCATTTCTGTTTGCCACTAGCGTCTAGCTTCTTTGGAACTAACAGTAGCGGTGCGTTCCAAGCGCTCTTACTCTCGACAATTATGTCATCTCTTAGCATCTGCTCTATTTGCTCCCTTAGCACTTCCTTTTGCGCTTCCGGGATCCTGTACGGTCTAGCGTTTACTACCTTTCCCGCGTGTTCCGGTGCAATCGGTATTCTGTGCTTCACTGCGGAAGTATAGGACAGGTTGTCCCCTGGTAGATGAAATACATCTCCGTATTCCGCGCAAACCTCTGCTAGAGCGCTTTTCTCTTCAGCGTTCAAATGATCCATTCTTAATTGCCTTCGCAACACACTAGTACGACTTTCTGTGTTTCCTATGACATTACTGCAACATTTTACTTCGCGTATTTTCCCTACTTTTTCTAATTCTTCCGTCATTAACCTGACGTTTCCTAACTGCACTCTGTCTTCTGACAAGTTTAATGCACTTACTATGCATTTCCCATTTCGCACTTTTACTAACGCTTCAGGTACATGTACCCCTTGTGCAATCTCCTGCCTAGGAATAACCATTTCCTTTTCGATTCCCCTTTTTACATTTCCTTCCACCTTTAATAACATTATTTTTTCCTCTCGGGGCCCTATTTCCCCGCCTACTTCTGAATCTTGTTCGTTCTCATGTCCCTTTGGCTCTTCCTCTACTACTAAGGGTATATCTCGCCCTTTTAGTCTCACTATTTTACCTGCATAGTCTAACTTAACTCTATGCTCTGTCAAGAAATTTCTGCCTATCAGTCCGTCGTACGGAATATCTAATCCTCTCCCGTACACGTGAAATTTTTGCCCTACTTGCTCAGAACCGTCCACACTTAAGTGTACCTGTACCGTACCTATTGTGCTGACGGCCTCACTGGTTACACCTTTTAGCCGAAGCCTTTCCGCTTCATTAATTGCAAGTGTACTATTTATCGGAATACTCGTTCTCTTGAGCAGACACAACTGTGCTCCAGTGTCTATTAGCAACTTCAAATATCTTTTTAATTCTATGCAGTATAAAACCAAAACGTCATTTTCTGTTGCACAGTCGATTACCCTAACTGAGGGTTTACCTACCGCAACAAGGCCCGACTGTGCGGCCTTGCCGCCTCTTAGTTTCCCTGCACCACTTTACCGGTTTTGCTCGATACTGGCACCCTGCCTTTTCTCCATGCGTGCCAGGGCCCTGCGTGACAATCTTTCGCGTAATGTCCCGGCCGCTTACACTTGAAGCAAGCAACGTCTTTTACCCTCGTACACGGAACTCCACAGTTCCCTGGTAGATTACATTGTGGGCAACTCCACTCTCGTAACCCTCCATCAGCTTCCCTATGATTTCCTCTAAAGTCTCTTGTATCTATCGGCTGAATTTTTCTTAATCTTACCCGGCATTCCGCGTCTGTATGTCCTGGCCTGTCGCACCCGTAACAAAAATTCGTAAACTCTTTGCCCGTCATTATCCGTACTCTTCCCTCTGGCCTATTCTTTCTACACTTGCTTGCCATATGCCCTCTCAATCCACAATTGAAACATTTCAAATCTCTAATATCTCTGGTATTCTTCACCGTTTCCTTTCCCCGGTTGAAAATTACTTTAGGGGCTAGTCCCCGCTCTTTCATTGACAGTATTGCACTTTCTTCTTGCAATGCTAGTTCCACGGCCGCTGCTAGCGTGATTTCATCGCCTCTACTTCTTACTATCGTCTGTATTCTATCATTGCTTAACCCTTGTATAAAGCATGCTCTTCCTAGTGAATCAACCAGTTCTATTGCGCCCTTTAAGTTCTCCCTAGCCGTAACTCTGCTTACTGCTTCCCTGAAATCCCTTTGCATTTCATCTATTCGGCTTGCCCATGTCGCAATTGGCTCTCCTTGTCCCTGTCTCGATTGAAATATCTTGCACGCGTACTAGTCAATGGTACGCTTACTCGCATAATTTTCCTCTAGAAC
The DNA here is from genome assembly GCF_023897955.1 of Schistocerca gregaria. Classification (NCBI taxonomy): domain Eukaryota; kingdom Metazoa; phylum Arthropoda; class Insecta; order Orthoptera; family Acrididae; genus Schistocerca; species Schistocerca gregaria. Next base: position 519,363,856 of record NC_064931.1, on the reverse strand, counting down.
ATGTTTTACTTCCTGCCATGTCCCCGTGCGTTCCCTTACTTGCAGCCTCGATCTGGCCTCTCCGGTTATTTTGGCTTTAACAAACTTCAGTAACGTTTCGTGTTCCTCCGGTTTCACAAGTTCAAATGCAGCGTCTACATTTTCAATAAACTCCCTAAAATCTCTCTTATTTCCTTCGAACACTTTTGGAACTATACACAAGGCTTCTTTCACTGATATCTTACCGCTACTGGAGGATGACGGAACTTCGTTAGTTTGGGCCATCTTACCAACTTAACTATGTTAGCACTTTACAATACAAGATACAAAATTCTTAATATAATTTTATATGTACCGCTTCTCTTGTGGTGCGCCGTCTGTTCCGCTGATCCGCGTTGTCCCGCGTTGTGCCGCGCTGCTCCGCGCTGTCTCTGTGCTCTCTATGCCCGCGCTGTTCCGCGCTGCCGCGATGCGTCGGCCGCCGCTCTGCTGGGCTGTGCCGACCCCGTCGCTCGCCTCGGCTGCCGCTGCTCGGCCCGGACCCCCGGTCTCGAACGCTGGCTGCTTAGGCACCTCTGTGCCTCGTCGCTCCGCGTCGTGCTGCCGCTATCCTGCATTGCCCTGCACCCGCGAGGACTACTTCTCTGGACTCTGTCGTAGTGGGGCTACTAATGCTGAAAGTTGCGAGTCGCCACAACTTCCTGCTAATTGCCACAGTCGCTGTAGCAAAATCTACTGGCTCCTATCTCCTCTTTGCCTATATGCCTTTGTGGTACCCCACACCTGGCACCAAAACTTTTATTTATGTCGCGTCCCAAGCGTGGGTTTTGCGAGGGATTGAGCGACACGGTTCGTAAACGGGAATTAGCCGGTTGACCTAATTGAGAGGGAGACTTTTGATCTGGCTAAGATGTAAAATTCCCTGGTGTGAAGGTACAAGGCTAGGATGTTGGTAGAAGTAAACTCGTATGGACGTTATAAAAGTTCTAATTTATTCATAAAGAATACAGATCACCCTAACTGCGTAGTGATTGTACCTACAGAATAGCCAAGCCCATTACAGAGACGGTGACTGACTTCCACCGTTCTGGCTGCCTGATAGAACTTTCCAGCACTTTGCTGCCCACACTAGCACCCTACGTCAGAGTCCCGCGGTCGCTGCCTAAACGCTCATCGGCGACTATCTCCAACTGTCTGCCTGCAGCCCGCCCTCAGCCCAAGTCGGCTGCTACTCACGCTGACTACCGTCGCTGCCTAAACCCGAGAGAGAGAGAGCTCCCCGGAGCGGCGTGCCTCCGAGTTTTGTTAGCTCTTCCCCTTCGACCCCGCCAGCGCTTGGCATGACGTAGCGTCGAGTGCAACTTTTCCTTATTAGGGATTGTTTTAGTATTAACTTCAGTACTTTTCTTCAGAAGCTGGGTGGAGGGGTAGAGGGGCCTCTCCCTATATGGTCACGCACTGCGTCCTGAGCCCTTCATTGGCTCCTCATGACGTAGTGCGGTCCCCACCTAGGGCCCTCTTTCTTTCTCTCTCCGCTCCCAGACTTCTCCCTCTAGCCAAGAGTGTTGATACTGCAAGTTATTGTTTATTAAGGGACCTGCCCAGAGCGCCCTGTTTATCTTAATAGCTGAGTCTGCTTCCTTGCTTATCACGCGCAGCTGCCTGGCCGCTTGGACCGCCGCCTCAGCTATCTGGCTGCGTCGTTATCTTTTGTGACCCCTCTGACACGCCTGGCGTCCCCTGTTAACTCTATCTCCCCGTATGATTTCTGGTGTATCGTCTGAGAACAACTGCATTTAGACTTGGCTTTTCTGCGGTTGCAACAATGTCACATAGGCTGCAACAAATGAATTCAACAATGTCACAATCACACAGTTTCTCTATACTCTGTCAAAAAATATGTTTTTAACGTTTTTGAAGTTGCGTTCCGTTTTGGAAGTCTTAACTACTGAATTCCTTTGTAGTAACATAGTTCACACCCATTTATTTGTTGTTTTCATTTCTGTGAGACATCTATACGGTATCTCGCCTGCTCTCACTATTCATCACATTTATTTGCGATGGTAACCTATTCTTACCACATCACGCACATTCTATAACTAATAAAAAAGAAAAAAAATCGTATGAGTAAGGTTTGTTATAGGCTCGCACCATAACCACATAACCACGACGCCATTTCTCTGCCGCCCTCCTCTACATTGCACTTCTTGTTCATGGACCGTTCACTGATTCTATTTTTTTTTTTACAGTCCAGCACACCTTCTTCCTGTTTTCATGCTTGATCTGTATTCAGTTTTTGACGGGCTGTCCATTGGGCCCTCTTACCACGATGGGAAGTTTCCCTTGTAAGTGCAGTAGAACCGTATTAAGGGATAGATTCTGTTCTGCGTTGTAACAGGGTGGAAAGGTGGGAATGTATGTTACAAGTGTGACGGAAGGAAGTCATGCTCTTCCCTCCTTCATAGGTCTACAAAATGGAGAGCGGGTAGGCAGTTCCCCATTTTGTCTAGCGCATTAAGTCACAAAAAGCAACTACTGCGTGTTTCACATACTTTTATCGACCCATCCGCATCTTGCCCTATGCGTCACTTGCGATACAGTATGCAGACACTGCCAGGTGTTTATATTCCAAACGTGTGTTAACCCTACATTGAATACAGATATGCGATGCCAATGAGACAAACGCAAGAAATGCATACGGACAGATTCTGCACATTGTTCTACACTGCTATAGTGGAAACAGATACTTAGTCATCTTGTACGACAGCTGTAGTGTGCTTTCAGGAAAGGCAACTTCTCTCACCATGAGTGCTGTTCGATTTCTAAATTTACGGACAGACAGTGGACGATTTAATATTTTTGCGCCCTAGGCACACAGTAAAATATGCGCCCCTCCAGAAACATGTTTTAAATAAAAACTATATAGTTTTTAAAACGTGATGAATGTGATGTAAGTTGCTAATAAAACTCACATTGTAATTGAAATGTTTAAAACTAATATGAGAAAATAAACAAAAGTCACCAGTCAGCAAATTTTGCATCTGGCTATGATGGCAGCAAACAAGTGAATCATATCGTCATTACTGAGACGGTCATCACTTACGAGGTCAGCTTCAATCTGAAGCATGTACAAGGCATTCAATCTCTCCTCAAGAGCCGGAAACGAGCGTTCTGATGAACAATTTCTAAGTGTCGTACATAGAAACATTCTATGAGCAATGTCAACATTCGGAACATGACTTTAACCGCTCCTTTCATATAAATTTACTCATTTTGACTGCTACATCACTAATCTCACAAGATTTCAATAGTGCCCCAAAATGTGTGCATTCACTTGGGAAGGAAGATTCTAAATCGGTTTCATTTGAAGCTTGGAGTTTTGCTGCGCATTCAGATGTAACGTCTCGTGAACTATTTTTAAGTTTACGGAAAACTAAGAAGGAGTCTAACAATGTTTTATAACTTTCCTTCCCCGTCACTAACTCAGCGTACCTGTTGTCGAGTATCGCGAAAAATGTCGCGACCCGAAATTTCTCCCAAACCGTCAAAGGAACATCTTAAGGGCCCACTTCTTCATTAATATGAAGTTTGCCTTTCCTTGATCTTTTATATCCTCAAATATCAGTCATAATCTCCATGGATTTATTTTTATAATAGTCGAATATGCCACGAATAGAGTTAATAAACCCTACACGTGATTCATACAATTCATGCACTAATTCAGTATCAGTAACTGCGCTTTACAATTTCACATTTACATTATTAAATCTCTGGAATATGTGTCTTCAAACTGTTATCATGAACACTGTTTCTAGTCCACTGAGTTGATTCAGTAAAGCTGAAGCCTCATTTCGCGCAATTGGTTTCTCGCAGGTATTATTGGTAACATGTGTGTGGGCATTGATAACGTTCTCTACATTTTCATTTACACTTACACATGCTTCCTCTCTTGCTGACCAACGTGTGTTTGATAAACTTTTAACTGTTTAGTTCCCTGGTTTCATGAAAGACGTTGATCCCAGTGTTGTGTAGAATCAAAGAAAAAATTATAAACATTTTGCACTAAACTTAAAAATGAAAATGCTTCCTGACAACAGCCTGCAGCACTAGAGCCAACTAAATTCAAATAATGTGCTACACAAGGCACACAACGCGTTTTCGGATTTCGTTCTTCAATGTGTGCCTGCAAACCGATGTAGCCTCCTGACACGTTGCTTGCATTGTCGTGTGGCTGGCCCCTACAGTCGGTAGTATCAATGAAATTTGTAGACAGGGCCTTCAGTACGATCTCAACTAGGTTTTCAGACTTGTGTCCCAAGTTTGGTAAAAACAGAAGAAAACTTTCAACAGGTTGACCAGTGCCGTTCACATATCTTAATAAGAACGATAACTGATGAATATGTGAATGTACGTGCCGGCCGGGGTGGCCGAGCGGTTCTAGGTGCTACAGTCTGGAACCGCGCCTCCACTACGGTCGCAGGTTCGAATCCTGCCTCGGGCATGGATGTGTGTGATGTCCTTAGGTTAGTTAGGTTTAAGTAGTTCTAAGTTCTAGGGGACTGATGGCCTCAGAAGTTAAGTCCCATAGTTCTCAGAGCCATTTGAACCATTTTTGTGAATGTACGCAGTAGAATCTACTATTATAGTCAAGTATTTGGCCTGTTTAATATCACTTACGATAATTCTTTTTACTCGTTCATACATCAGCTCTGTTCTACATCTACATCTACATGGATACTCTGAAAATCACATTCAACTGCCTGGCAGTGGGTTCATCGAACCACCTTCACAATTCTCTATTATTCCAATCTCGTATGACGCGCGGGAAGAATGAACACCTATACCTTTCCGCATGAGCTCTGATTTCCCTTATTTTATCGTGGTGATAATTCCTTCGTATGTAGGTCGGTGTCAGCAAAATATTTTCGCATTCGGAAGAGAAAGTTGGTGATTGGAATTTCGTGAGAAGATTCCGTCGCGACGAAAAACGCCTTTCTTTTAATTTCCAGCCCAAATCCTGTATCATTTCTGTGACACTCTCTCCCATATTTCGCGATAATAAAAAACGTGCTGTCTTTCTTTGAACTTTTTCGGTGTACTCCGAAAGTCCTATCTGGGAAGGATCCCACACTGCGCAGCAGTATTCTAAAAGAGGACGGACAAGCGCAGTGTAGGCAGTCTCCTTAGTAGGTCTGTTACATTTTCTAAGTGTCCTGCCAATAAAACGCAGTCTTTGGTTAGCCTTCTCCACAACATTTTCTATGTGTTCCTTACAATTTAAGTTGTTCATCACTGCTTGTTGAAGGTAAATAACTTGTGTATCCCTGCCCCGGATTTCCATATCATTCCGTGTACTCTACGAGAAAAGGATGGAACACGGTTCGATCAGAGACATCAGAAATTGACGGTTGTGTAATGAATGGATTTTTTAACGTGTCCAGTTAGGGGAAGTCCACGACTTGTTGTCTTCTTCACTACTGCAAACATCATTTTCAATACATTGGGCCAGTACATTTTTTGTGCGCCAACATATGTCTCGAAATGGTTTTCTACCGTTCCAAGTGATTTTTCTTCTTGTTAAAAATGATGACTAAATATATTTGTGTTCAAGTGAATTTTCATAATGTGATAAAATACTAGCAATATTTCTCCAATCTGGAATGCCAATAGCAGCAGTCGCGGTCTTACCTCCGAACAATTTACATGGTGCACAAAAAATTGCACCGGTGCTACAGTACGCTAAGTAATCACGCAAATTCGATTCACCATTTAAAAGTTACGATAAAATAAATTTTTGATCAAATACCTGGTTTTAGCGCCTTTTGACCTTCGTGTATTAGAAAAATTTGGTTATGCTACGGTCGCAGGTTCGAATCCTGCCTCGGGCATGGATGTGTGTGGTGTCCTTAGGTTAGTTAGGTTTAATTAGTTCTAAGTTCTAGGCGACTGATGACCTCAGAAGTTAAGTCGCATAGTGCTCAGAGCCATTTGAACCATTTTTGTAAGTGCAGTTATTTTAAAGCGTAAAATGTTGAAATATATACAATGCAAAAAATGCCGACATCTAAGGGTGCCGTCCCTAAGTACGTGACTCGTGAGCCTACGGTAGAACCTCGCTAATCCGTCTCCTACGGACTGGGTTCAAATGGTTCAAAGCACTATGGGACTTAACATCTATGGTCATCAGTCCCATAGAACTTAGAACTACTTAAACCTAACAAACCTAACGACATCACACAACACCCAGTCATCACGAGGCAGAGAAAATCCTTGACCCCGCCGGGAATCGAACCCGGGAACCTGGCCGGGGGAAGCGAGAACGCTACCGCACGACCACGAGCTGCGGACACGGACTGGGTGCAAGGTCGAAAAGCTAAAAAGTTCGGATTATCAGATGAAGGCTTTTATGGACTCATAACATCCCAATACAGGAATATCCAGTTTTAATTTTCGACTGGAAATACTGTCTGAAATATTGTTCCATGTTACAGGAGTAACAAAACGAAATGAAAACGTTCACACATCGGAAAGTCTTACATGAAAATGTAATGTACAGTAGTGCCTGTACTGTAAAATACGGCTGTATCGTACGGTAAGATATTGGTACTTTGGTACTTCGAGTAAAAGTTTTACATCTTTAATTACCTTATTACAGTACAGCGTTGACGCAGAACTGATCTGCACTTACTTGTTTAACTTATGAGCTATCACAAGGTAAGAAAAGTTCTGTTCCTAAATAGGTCACAAAAGTATAACGTTCTTTTCCTTAGCAGACGACAGTCTTGATTTTGCCTCGATGTTCCACCATTTCCTAATCCATAAAACGTCTGTATGGGTAGACGTAGAGCTTCCTTAAACGTGCCGGGAGGGCCATATTAAGTGCATTTATAGCATCTGTATGTGATACTCAAAGGGTAGGTTCATTTTCTTTGTTGTCGTCGTCGTCACCCTTCTCGTTCTCATCGGTTTCTCGAGCTACAGCGTCAAGGAGTTGGTCGTCAGTTAATTCTGCTTCCATTGCGCAGTCAACGTCAGCCATACTAATCCACTCACCGCGGTGGTCTAGCGGTTTTAGGCGCTCAGTCCGGAGCCGCGCGACTGCTACGGTCGCAGGTTCGAATCCTGCCTCGGGCATGGATGTGTGTGATGTCCTTAGGTTAGTCAGGTTTAAGTAGTTCTAAGTTCTAGTGGACTGATGACCATGGATGTTAAGTCCCATAGTGCTCAGAGCCATTTGAACCATTTTTGATCCACTCACGTTACTGGGTTCAACGTCCGGGGTTAAAGACAGCGTCACATGTTTACGTTTAGTTGATGCCCAAATTTAGTTTTGCACACTTTAATATGTCGGAAGAACACTAATTTGTAAAATAAATGAGTGCACAATAGCACTTATTGATCGAGTTAATTGGAAATTTGTGCTAAGGTCTATGGGACCAAACTGCTGAGGTCATCGGTCCCTAGGCTTACACGCTACTTAATCTAACTTAAACTAACGTACGCTAAGGACAACACAGACCCATGCCCGAGCGAGGACTCGTACTTCCGACGGGGGAAACCGCGTGGACCGTGACAGGACGCCTTAGACCGCACGGCTTGATTGAGTTACAAACAAGTTAATTTATACTAAAGCTGATGGAACTATCGCAGCGAGCAACTGTCAACTGCCTGCTGACCCGTAAGGTAGACGGTGAGTCATCGATAAGTCCAGGCCAGATGTAACAGCGGCCCGTTTATATAAACAAACACCGGAAATGGGATGGTCGAATTAAGCGGAGAGTCGGACCATCCAGGTCGGATTATCGAGGTGCTACTGTTTATGTAAATCCGCCGCTACAGACAGACTATATCTTACCAGCATTTCCTGTCCAGTCCTCTCATATTAAAAGACAAAATAACTTCACTGAGCTTGTGTTTATGTAGTGGAGTTAATTTCAGTTTATTAAGTAAGATTTTATTTGTAGTTGTTAAAAGAGCTATTATACAAAAACATCTATAGCTGGAGCTGTCAACTGTCTACCACACTGAAATTCCCTCACTAGGTATTCTACAATGCCTATTTCGTTGTCTCCACAATCAATGGCTGGAGTACTCTCTGCAGCTTGAGGATATCTAGTGCATTACTCCTGCCTCAGCTTTCCCAACATCTGAAAGCCCCAGACGCTTAAACTGTCTCTCTCTTTAACAGGAGTATGTCAGCTAGATGTTATAGAAGTTCAGACATTGCAAGTCAAGCAATACATTGCAGGAGATTATTGTTCTAGATTTAAACATGATTAGTCCCATTCCATCAAATATATTTACAGCCAACTTGCAGGATATACTGTAGAGGTGTGGTACGTGGCTCCAATCAGTGCAGCTCATTCTACAAGTGCCAGCATTTCCTGAATGGAAGAGATTTATGCGATTTACGAGTAACACAATTAGTGCTGATAGAAGTGCAGTAAGTTTCTGCTCATTCATTAATTCACCACAAAGTGACTACAATATGGTTACACAGCTTTACAGTATGCTATGAACGACAGGCAGCAGCAAAATGCCACATTTACCAGTCCAATCCCTTCCTACAACACGACGTAGATCACGAACAGCCGCGCGGGATTAGCCGAGCGGTCTTAGGCGCTGCAGTCATGGACTGTGTGACTGATCCCGTCGAAGGTTCGAGTCCTCCCTCGGGCATGGGTGTGTGTGTTTGTCCTTAGGATAATTTAGGTTAAGTAGTGTGTAAGCTTAGGGACTGATGACCTTAGCAGTTAAGTCCCATAAGATTTCACACACATTTGAAAATTTATTTTTGATCACGAACAGCATCACACTTAAAAATTAAGCAATTCTCGGCCATTGTTTACAGGAACTTATTTTACATAAAAACTCATTTAACAACTGCAAATAAATACTCACTTAACACAGTTAAAATAATTGTACTTATAAACACGAGTTCTGTAAAGTTACGTTATCTAGTTACATAGCCGGCCGCGGTGGTCGTGCGGTTCTAGGCGCTTCAGTACGGAACCGCGCGGCTGCTACGGTCGCAGGTTCGAATCCTGCCTCGGGCATGTATGTGTGTGATGGTTTAAGTAGTTCTAAGTTCTAGGGGACTGATGACCTCCGATGTTAAGTCCCATAGTGCTCAGAGCCATTTATTTCTAGTTACATAAAAGAACGAGATAAGCAATGCAGAAGATATAAAGTCTGTCTGTAAACTGAAAATCGAGTATGGCTCGCGGTAGAGGAAGTCGCCTGTTCCGGAAGAAAGCTACAACTGCCGTACAGGATGACAAATAATCTGTTTCCTCTGCAGCAGTGTAGAACAGTATGCAGAAATTTACGTATAAAACGCTCATGCGCTTTTCTTGCGTTTGTCATATTAGCAACTCATATCTGTATTCAATGTAATGTTAACACACTTTGTGGGAAATAAACACCCCCGACCCGGGAGTGTCTGCACACTGCGTCGCCAGTGATTCATAAGGCGAACTGCGGAAGGGTCGGTATAATTTTGTGAAACACCCTACAGTTGCTTTCTGAGACGTTGTGTGGTAGAGTGAATGGGAAATGGTCTGCTCGCTCTTCATTTTGCAGACCTATGGGGCAGGTAGATGCATCACCGCCTTCCGTCACATTTCTAACATTCATTAACACCTTTCCACCCCGTTACACTGTAGAACAGAGTGAATGGGAAATGGTCTGCTCGCTCTTCATTTTGCAGACCTATGGGGCAGGTAGATGCATCACCTCCTTCCGTCACATTTCTAACATTCATTAACACCTTTCCACCCCGTTACACTGTAGAACAGATTCTATCCATTAATACGGTTTCACTGCACTTAGATGTGGTACAAACAATATTTGTTCTTAACCCACGGTATGTAACAACATACGTTACTTTTATACTATTAATACACTGCTTTTACAATCTGCGATTTTCCATCCCTTGCAGTGTGTTCTAGAGAAAAAATGGGTAGGGCCAGATTTGCAGGAAATTTAATGTAGTTTAATTTGGTAGCGGGAAACATTTTCGTTGGAATACGCGGTTCTCGAGACGCCCCCCCTCCCCCCTCCCCCCCTCCCCCCCTCCCTCCTCCCCCCCCCACAACGCTCACACTGGATAGGATTTTTAATAGGCTGGCCATGACGACTGTAGAAAAATTTGCGGCTACACAAAATTGTTACCCCAGTGGACATATTTTTGGCTTCGTTAATTAGGAGACACGTAGAGAAGGAGAGTGTGAGATGGAGAACAGTAGCACGTGCACGCCACCTGCTCTGCAGTCTTTCGCACACGATTTTAAATAAACTGTTTGGCGAAAAAATTGATTCTTTTGTTGCTTATATTCCCACATATCAGCTTCATGGAGAACTGCCTACGTTTTCGTTAACAGTCATAGTTACTGCGATATTTCCAATTTATATCGGCCACTGCACAAAATTCGAGTAATTTGCGATGGAAAATAGAAGTCGCTAAGAATTTATGATTGGTTCATGTTAGGCTATATATTGCTGCATACGAAATGTAACTAACATATTGAATTTTTCTTTAGACGAGGTTTATATCTATCTCCATTGTCGAGAAAATGGATTTTATATACTGTACTCATTTCATTCCATGTGTGCTACAATAGCATAGTAGTGAATTATTCGTAATAACAATCATATTCCATAAACAACGGAAGACACTGAAATAGATTTTTGGTAAGTAATGACACACAAAGAGAAAAATACTTTGCCATATAGTTAAGATGCGAAACTTTCATATATGTATAGATAAAAGTAATTAAGGATTTATCAATGCAATAATGTAATTCTTAATGGCCATTGATAGCTGATGACAGGAGAAATTTGCAACAATCTAAGTGAACAATTTCGATGTGCTCATTTTCTAATAATGAGCTTCTTACAAGTTATTGACATGTCATATCCTCAACATCTTGATAATGAAAGAATATGATCGGGAATCTTAAATTGCAACTGACCAGGCCAGGGGCAAAATTTTTCACAGAAAACCCTTCAGATTGTATGCGACTGGTTACTTAATTTCAAAGCATCACAAGAACTATCATCGATATCAAAAAATAGCCATTTCACCATCCAGAATGGAAACTACAAGATATCAAATGTCAAATGTATGTCCCATTTAGTTTCCTATAAATCTAATGAGAAGTATATTTAGTGAAGAAAATGTGGAAAATTGAGTGAAGTGGTTTTCAATTTTTTGCAGACAAAGCAAAACCTTCACCGAAAAACTAACTGCACAAGCTGATGCAGCTATGCTTCATTTACAAACAAGATTTCTTTCAACAAGGAAATCGGAAAACTCATTTTTCTCATATAGTACTATCACCGCAGGCCTTAGCTGCTTCTTGGGAAATCACTCGTTAATGTGTGTGCTGAGAACATCACTAGATTCTTAACTTTTTTCAAATTATAGTCCAAAAAATAATATTTTCTATTACTGAAAATCATCCTACAATGAATGACATTCATATAAAGCTCAAAATTTTTAAAAGTGCGAATAATAATATCCCGTGTTGTGGTTGTTAGGAGAGCAAACGCCGTGTTACTAGAGGACGCCTTAAGGCACGCGTTTTAGAATGCAGAATGACTGAAATTCTGCTGACATGAATTGTGGGCCATTGTCGGAAACAATAGTCTGTGGAAGACCTTCAATGCAAAAGATAGCGGATGTCGGAGGACAACTGGTCATGGGAAGCGACAGTACATGCTTCACAATATCAATAGAAACTGATAAAGGCGCCTTGCTAGGTTGTAGCAAATAACGTAGCTGAAGGCTATGCTAACTATCGTCTCGGCAAATGAGAGCGTATAAGTCAGTGAACCATCGCTAGCAAAGTCGTCTGGACAACTGGGGCGAGTGCTAGGAAGTCTCTCTAGACCTGCCGTGTGGCGGCGCTCGGTCTGCAATAATTGATAGTGGCGACACGTGGGTCCGACGTATACTAACGGACCGCGGCCGCTTTAAAGGCTACCACCTAGCAAGTGTCATACGAGATTGGAACATTCACAAAAATGGTTCAAATGGCTCTGAGCACTATGGGACTTAACTTCTGAGGCCATCAGTCCCCTAGAACTTAGAACTACTTAAACCTAACTAACCTAACGACATCACACACACCCATGCCCGAGGCAGAATTCGAACCTGCCACTCTAGCAGTCGCGCGGTTCCAGACTGTAGCACCTAGAACCACTCGGCCACTCTGGCCGGCGAGGCGTAAAGCTTTGTGTCGTGTAGTCATCAATGGTACACGAGTGGGCCTTCGGATCCGAAAGCCCATACCGATGATGTTTCATTGAATGGTTCGTACGCTGACACTTGTTGATTGCCCAGCATTGATAAGCAGTAATTTGCGGAAGGGTTGCACTTCTGTCACGTTGAACGATTCTCTTCAGTTGTCGTTGGTCCCGTTCTTGCAGGATCTTTTTCCGGCCGTAGCGATGTCGAAGATTTGATGTTTTACCGGATTCATGATACTCACCGTACATTCGTGAAACGATAGTACGGGAAAATCCTCACTTCATCGCTACCTCGGGGATGCTGTGTCCCATCGCTAGTGCGCCGGCTATATCACCCCGTTCAAACCCGCTTAAATCTTGATAACCTACCATTGTAGCAACACTGACCGATCTAACAACTGCACCAGACACTCTCTATATTTGAATATGCATGCCTACACCAGTTTGTTTGGCGCTTCAGTGTGTTTCAGTCTACCTTTCTGGGCGGCCCTGCTCTAGACGTTTTTAACTACAAGCCGCGCCTGTGGCAGATGCTCTCAGTTCATCCGAATTACACTCCTGGAAATGGAAAAAAGAACACATTGACACCGGTGTGTCAGACCCACCATACTTGCTCCGGACACTGCGAGAGGGCTGTACAAGCAATGATTACACGCACGGCACAGCGGACACACCAGGAACCGCGGTGTTGGCCGTCGAATGGCGCTAGCTGCGCAGCATTTGTGCACCGCCGCCGTCAGTGTCAGCCAGTTTGCCGTGGCATACGGAGCTCCATCGCAGTCTTTAACACTGGTAGCATGCCGCGACAGCGTGGACGTGAACCGTATGTGCAGTTGACGGACTTTGAGCGAGGGCGTATAGTGGGCATGCGGGAGGCCGGGTGGACGTACCGCCGAATTGCTCAACACGTGGGGCGTGAGGTCTCCACAGTACATCGATGTTGTCGCCAGTGGTCGGCGGAAGGTGCACGTGCCCGTCGACCTGGGACCGGACCGCAGCGACGCACGCACGGATGCACGCCAAGACCGTAGGATCCTACGCAGTGCCGTAGGGGACCGCACCGCTACTTCCCAGCAAATTAGGGACACTGTTTCTCCTGGGGTATCGGCGAGGACCATTCGCAACTATCTCCATGAAGCTGGGCTACGGTCCCGCACACCGTTAGGCCGTCTTCCGCTCACGCCCCAACATCGTGCAGCCCGCCTCCAGTGGTGTCGCGACAGGCGTGAATGGAGGGACGAATGGAGAAGTGTCGTCTTCAGCGATGAGAGTCGCTTCTGCCTTGGTGCCAATGATGGTCGTATGCGTGTTTGGCGCCGTGCAGGTGAGCGCCACAATCAGGACTGCATACGACCGAGGCCAACACCCGGCATCATGGTGTGGGGAGCGATCTGCTACACTGGCCGTACACCTCTGGTGATCGTCGAGGGGACACTGAATATTGCACGGTACATCCAAACCGCCATCGAACCCATCGTTCTACCATTCCTAGACCGGCAAGGGAACTTGCTGTTCCAACAGGACAATGCACGTCCGCATGTATCCCGTACCACCCAACGTGCTCTAGAAGGTGTAAGTCAACTACCCTGGCCAGCAAGATCTCCGGATCTGTCCCCCATTGAGCATGTTTGGGACTGGATGAAGCGTCGTCCCACGCGGTCTGCACGTCCAGCACGAACGCTGGTCCAACTGAGGCGCCAGGTGGAAATGACATGGCAAGCCGTTCCACAGGACTACATCCAGCATCTCTACGATCGTCTCCATGGGAGAATAGCAGCCTGCATTGCTGCGAAAGGTGGATATACACTGTACTAGTGCCGACATTGCGCATGCTCTGTTGCCTGTGTCTGTGTGCCTGTGGTTCTGTCAGTGTGATCATGTGATGTATCTGACCCCAGGAATGTGTCAATAAAGTTTCCCCTTCCTGGGACAATGAATTCACGGTGTTCTTATTTCAATTTCCAGGAGTGTATTTCTGACTGTGCGATTTTTGTACAATTTGGTTAACGAATGCATTGATTTCAGCAATGGAGATCTCGGGAGACAGACACCGGACGACGGTGTCGGTCCTGTACCAGCTGCCGTTCACCGTGGGCCTGTGCATCATGGCAGCCGCCGCCTACATGCTGCGCGACTGGCGTCACTTCCACCTCTCCTTATCGGCGCTCTCTGCACTCTTCCTCTCCTACGCGTGGTATGCGCTACCTCATCATTTACCTATGACTACAGTTGCACTGAGTGTGCATGTTCCTACAATTCAGTCTGCTTGGTACATGACAACTAACGCCTAAGCAAATTACACAACAGAATAGCCACCACTAGGGGGAATTACGCTAAAACTATGTAACACCGACCCCAGCTTTCATAATGACATCAGTTCGGAAAGGAAGGAACCCCACAAGTTTTCTTGGGTATGCCATATCCAGCTGAAGACACTCATTAACGATTAGATCTCGTAGAGCTACTAAGTTGCCTGGATGTTGACTGCTATGTTAGACCAGCTGTTTCAAATAGTGCAAAACTCTTTCTGTGTGATTAAGATCCTTTGATTTAGCTGTCCATCCGACGTGTGATGGGATGCCAGAGTGTTCATTAAACTGGGGATGTATGCATGCAGCCGTCTTAGTATGGCTGCTGTTACACTACTTGCCATTAAAATTGCTACACTACGAAGATGACGTGCTTCAGACGCGAAATTTAACCGAAAGGAAGAAGAAGCTGTGATATGCAAATGATTAGCTTTTCAGAGCATTCACACATCGTTGGCGCCGATGGCGACACCTACAACGTGCTGACATGAGGAAAGTCTCCAACCGATTTCTCATACACAAACAGCAGTTGACGGCGTTGCCTGGTGAAATGTTGTTGTGATGCCTCGTGTAAGGAGGAGAAATCCGTACCATCACGTTTCCGACTTTGATAAAGGTCGGATTGTAGCCTATCGCGATTGCGGTTTATCGTATCGCGACTTTGCTGCTCGCGTTGGTCGAGATACAATGACTATTAGCAGCATATTGAATCTGTGGGTTCAGGAGGGTAATGCGGAACGCCGTGCTGGATCCCAAAGGCCTTGTATCACTAGCAGTCGAGATGACAGGTATCTTATCTGCATGGCTGTAACGTATCGTGTAGCCACGCCTCGATCCCCGAGTCAACAGATGGGGACGTTTGCAAGACAACCATCTGCAAGAAGAGTCCGACGACATTTGCAGCAGCATGGACTATCAGCTTGGAGACTATGGCTACGGTTACCCTTGACGCTGCATCATAGACAGGAGCGCCTGTACTCAACGACGAACCTGGGTGCACGAATGGCAAAATGACATTTTTTCGGATGATTCCAGGTTCTGTTCACAGCATTATGATGGTCGCATCCGTGTTTGGCGACATCGCGGTGAACGCACATTGGAAGCGTGTATTCGTCATCGCCATACTGGCGTATCACCCGGAGTGATGGTATGGGGTGCCTTTGGTTACACGTCTCGCTCATCTCTTTTTCGCATTGACGGCACTTTGAACAGTGGACGTTATATTTAAGATGTGTTACGACCCGTGGCTCTACCCTTGATTCGACCCCTGCAAAACCCTACATTTCAGCAGGATAATGCACGACCGCATGTTGCAGGTCCTCTACGGGCCTTTATGGATACAGAAAATGTTTGACTGCTGCCCTGACCAGCACTTTCTTCAGATCTCTCACAAATTGAAAACGTCTGGTCAATGGTGGTCGAGCAACTGGCTCATCACAATACGCCAGTCACTACTCTTGTTGAACTGTGGTATCGTGTTGAAGCTGCATGGGCAGCTGTACCTGTACACGCCATCCAAGCTCTGTTTGACTCAATGCCCAGGCCTATCAAGGCCGTTATTACAGCCAGACGTGGTTTTCTTTGTACTGATTTCTCAGGATCTATGCACCCAAATTGCGTGAAAATGTGATCACATGTCGGTTCTAGTGTAATATATTTGTCCAATGAATACCCGTTTATCATCTGTGTTGTGGTTGGCTGGAGACCCAACCGTGTTTTTCTAAAGGAGGCCGAAATGCACGCGTCTCAGCTCACGCAGGCTGGCGTGAGGTCTGGAACATGACAAGGGAATTAGAATTGAGAAAAACGGACGTCGCTGGTGGAATACTTAACTTTAATTCTTTAATGGAGAACGTCGCTCTTTATGTTACATGATTCACAATATCAATAGTACGGATACTGGCGCCTTGCTAGGTCGTAGCAAATAACGTACTGAAGGCTATGCTAACTATCGTCTCGGCAAATGAGAGCGTAGAAGTCAGTGAACTATCGCTAGCAAAGTTGGCTGTACAACTCGGGCAAGTGCTAGGAAGTCTCTCTAGACCTGCCGTGTGGCGGCGCTCGGTCTGCAATTATTGATAGTGGCGACACGCGGGTCCGACGTATACTAACGGACCGCGGCCGATTTAAAGGCTACCACCTAGCAAGTGTGGTGTCTGGCGGTGACACCACATTCCTCCCCCGCAAATCGGCGTACGGTTGTGGCATAAGGCTTCCGCCCGCCGTGGGGAGGACCCCATAGTTGACGTATGCAACGAGGTGGGGAGCCTAACAACAGGCGAGTCTGTGTCACCCGCACCCTGCCATTCGAACTGCGGGGAGCTAGGAAACGCCTGAAAACCTGCTCCAGGGTGCACGCCAACATGCGGTGTATGCGCCCGTAGAGAGACAGGAGGGGCCGAAGGGTCGACCTCCATCGGGCCGGGGCACCCGACGGGCGAAGACGACATATGGTCCGGAGCGGGCAAGAGTTCCATGTCGGAGGACAACTGGTCACGGGAAGCGATCCGCGGCGCGTGACCTCGGGAGGCGCCCGGCGGTTGCAGCGACGCGTCCACTGCGGGCGTCGCCGACGGGAGAACAGGCGGCGGCGGCGGCGGCGGCGGCGGCGGCGCGTCGCCATGGGGCAAAAGGGAAGGCAGCGTCGGCAACGCCTGGGGCTGAGGCGAGCCAGTAAATGGGTCCCCAGGGCGCTGACCGGACGGCACCGTCGCTGAAAGCAGATGGCGAGCGGCAGATCCCGTGCGACGACAGAGGAGCAGCTGGTTGAGATGCCGGCGCACCTCACCAGAGGCCCCCAAAACCAGATACATAGCGCGTCCAAGGCAGCGAAGAATGCGCCCTTCGAGCCAACGCCGTGAACCTCGATATTGGCGATAGTAGACAACGTCGCCGGGGGCAAAAGCAGGTGTCTGCTGCTGCACAGGAACCTGATGCGGCGGATGGAACAAAGACATCAAGGTTCGATGACGACGACCGTGGAGCAACTCAGCCGGCGAGCGACCATCTCGGGGCTGAGCGCGAGACGAGGACAAAAAGAGCAATAACGCGTCCTCCCGAGAATGCGGCTCTTTCAACTTCAACATCTGTGACTTGAAAGTCCTGACCAATCGTTCAACGGCACCGTTTGACTGTGGCGAAAACGGCGCACACGTCAGATGTTGAATACCATTGGCCTTGACATGAATTGTGGGCCATTGTCGGAAACAATAGTCTGTGGAAGACCTTCAATGCAAAAGATAGCGGATAACGCTTGGATGGTGGCATATGACGTCGTGGAAGACATCCGGACAACAAAAGGAAAATTACTGAATGAATCTACCACAACCAACCATCGAGCATTCCAGAATGGACCAGCAAAATCGATGTGTAAGCGTTGCCAAGGGGAAGTGGCTTTTGGCCATGCAAAGAATTTCCGCGGTGGTGCTGATTGTTGTTCGGCACACACCATGCACGAAGAGCACATATTCGTAATCGCGGCATCGATTCCGAACCAAGTACAGTGCTGACGAGCAAGTTGTTTCGTTCTCACTATACCCCAATGTCCTTGGTGGAGAAGCTGTAAGACAGAGGACTGTAATGAACGTGGCACCACGACCCTCGACTGATCATTATCAGAACGCAACAGCAAAACACCACGTCGTACAAAAAGTCTCTCCTTGTGAGCAAAAAATCGGCGAACCAACGGGTCCCCGATCCGTGACTTTGACAAGGGCCATTGCGTAGCAACAAAACGCAGAACGGTAGCAATGACAGGGTCGGCAGCAGTGGCTGTAGCTACACGACGAAAATCAATCGGAAACGAATCGACCACGTCATCGGTTTCCGCATCAATGAACATGCAAGCAAGTTCGGAGGAATCGAATTCCCTATCCTCAGCAACAGGCAAGCGGGACAACGCGTCGGCGTTTCCGTGCTTAGCAGTGGACCGATACAAGATATTGTAGCGGTACTGCGAGAGGAAAATGACCAGCAAATGAATTTCTGCGCTGCACGTGGAGGTACAGGCTTGGTCGGATAAAAAAGCGATGTCAATGGTTTGTGGTCTGTGATTATGGTAAAGTGACGACCATACAAGAAATCATGAAACTTTGTAACACCAAATACGAGAGCCAATGCTTCTTTCTCGATCTGTGAATAATTTCTTTGAGCAGACGAGAAAAATATGGACGCAGAGGAAATAGGGCGATCGTGCGATCCATCTTTGTGCGCAAGCACAGCACCGATCCCGAAATCGGATGCATCCACTATCAACAAGAGGGGCTTCTGGCTTCGAACGGCGTAAGGCAAGTATTGGAAAGCAACGCCGATTTCAACTGGCGAAAGGCGCGTTCGCATTCCGTCGTCCAGACGAACGGAAAACCTTTACGGCGTAAGCGATGAAGCGGAGCTGAAATGGAAGAGGCATGCGGCACATATGTATTGTAATACGTAAATTTTCCCAGCACACTCTGTAGCTGCTTCAAATTCTGCGGCAACGGCAAGTCTGGTATGGCACGAAGGCGCGCGGGACTGGGATGTATGCCTTGGGCATTGAGTACATGTCCCAAGTATGGTAAGTCCCGAGCAAAAAACATACATTTGTCTTTTCGCAAGCGAAGACCATTTTGCCGCAAGACCTGAAATAATGTTCTGAGATTGGCCAAATGTTCTTCGTCCGTCTTTCCGGAGATCACAATATCGTCCAGATAATTTGCTGCAGTAGGGACCGACGCACAAACAGTTTGTAGATATTGTTGAAACAATGCAGGGGCGGATGCACACCCGAATGGCAGTCGTTTGAATTGATACAACCCAAGATGCGTGTTAACCACCAAAACGCGCTGGGTTTCTTCGTCCACCGGTATTTAAAAATACGCATCTGCCAGGTCCAACTACGAAAAATATTTACCCGGGCACAGTTTGTCAAAAAGATCTTCCGGGCGGGGTAGAGGAAAAGTTGCAATCACTAGTTGTGGATTCACTGTTGCCTTGAAGTCCACAGAAAGTCTCAATTTGCCGGAAGGTTTTGGCAAAATTACTAAGGGTGATGCCCAGAGAGAAGCCTGCACACGTTCAATCACACCTTGTGATTCCAAATCGTTTAACGTTTTTGCGACCTCATCATGCAATGTGTGGGGAACATTCAGTTCCAAATGGGCTTTATAGTTCTTAGCGCAACCGAGACCTGGTGCAAAAAGTCTGCAAATTCTTCACATAGACGAGAAACTCTGTCTGAAGGCACAGTCTGGTTCACTGAGAGGACCTTATTTTCTATAGACAAGTTAAACAACTGAAATAAATCGAAACCAAACAAGTTCACTGCAGAAGAAGAACGAAGGACGTAAAATGACACAAGTTTTGTTTGTCCTTTGTACACTCCTGGAAATTGAAATAAGAACACCGTGAAGTCATTGTCCCAGGAAGGGGAAACTTTATTGACACATTCCTGGGGTCAGATACATCACATGATCACACTGACAGAACCACAGGCACATAGACACAGGCAACAGAGCATGCACGATGTCGGCACTAGTACAGTGTATATCCACCTTTCGCACCAATGCAGGCTGCTATTCTCCCATGGAGACGATCGTAGAGATGCTGGATGTAGTCCTGTGGAACGGCTTGCCATGCCATTTCCACCTGGCGCCTCAGTTGGACCAGCGTTCGTGCTGGACGTGCAGACCGCGTGAGACGACGCTTCATCCAGTCCCAAACATGCTCAATGGGGGACAGATCCGGAGATCTTGCTGGCCAGGGTAGTTGACTTACACCTTCTAGAGCACGTTGGGTGGCACGGGATACATGCGGACGTGCATTGTCCTGTTGGAACAGCAAGTTCCCTTGCCGGTCTAGGAATGGTAGAACGATGGGTTCGATGACGGTTTGGATGTACCGTGCACTATTCAGTGTCCCCTCGACGATCACCAGAGGTGTACGGCCAGTGTAGGAGATCGCTCCCCACACCATGATGCCGGGTGTTGGCCCTGTGTGCCTCTGTCGTATGCAGTCCTGATTGTGGCGCTCACCTGCACGACGCCAAACACGCATACGACCATCATTGGCACCAAAGCAGAAGCGACTCTCATCGCTGAAGACGACACGTCTCCATTCGTCCCTCCATTCACGCCTGTCGCGACACCACTGGAGGCGGGCTGCACGATGTTGGGGCGTGAGCGGAAGACGGCCTAACAGTGTGCGGGACCGTAGCCCAGGTTCATGGAGACGGTTGTGAATGGTCCTCGCCGATACCCCAGGTGCAACAGTGTCCCTTATTTCCTGGGAAGTGGCGGTGCGGTCCCCTACGGCACTGCGTAGAATCCTACGGTCTTGGCGTGCATCCGTGCGTCGCTGCGGTCCGGTCCCAGGTCGACGGGCACGTGCACCTTCCGCCGACCACTGGCGACAACATCGATGTACTGTTGAGACTTCACGCCCCACGTGTTGAGCAATTCGGCGGTACGTCCACCCGGCCTCCCGCATGCCCACTATACGCCCTCGCTCAACGTCCATCAACTGCACATACGGTTCACGTCCACGCTGTCGCGGCATGCTACCAGTGTTAAAGACTGCGATGGAGCTCCGTATGCCACGGCAAACAGGCGGCGGTGCACAAATGCTGCGCAGCTAGCGCCATTCGACGGCTAACACCGCGGTTCCTGGTGTGTCCGCTGTGCCGTGCGTGTGATCATTGCTTGTACAGCCCTCTCGCAGTGTCCGGAGCAAGTATGGTGGGTCTGACACACCGGTGTCAATGTGTTCTTTTTTCCATTTCCAGGAGTGTATGTTGCAAGAAGGTTGCACTGTCCTAACACAGGGATATCTTGACCGGAGTAGCTATTTAACGTAGCATTTGCGGCACGCAACGGAGGTGTGCCCGCATTTTGTAAGTGTCTTGATTGATCAGTGAAACTGCAGCTCCGGTATCGAGCTGGAATCGTATCACTTTGCCGTTAATGTCCAAGTCCACAAAAAGTTTATTGTCCTGCTGACGACAAGAGCGACTGTCTCGTGCAACGTGAACTGACACTGGTACATAATCACTTGCGAATTGACGGGAGTTCCGGCGATGTCGACGCACACTATTTTTGGGACGAATACAGTCACTGTTAGTGAGAGTGGCACTGGGCGGAGTAGAATGAACTACATGAATTTCCATGGGCGAAGCTTCGCGAGCCTGAGTATCCATGGTTCGATTCCGATTCCGGCGCGAAGCAAAGGGCCTGGAACGGTTTTGAGCTTCCGATCTGAGTTTTTTCTGGCACACACTCTGAACATGTCCCTTTTTATTACAATAAAAGCAAATAGCTTGGCGTGACGGGCAATTCTCACGCGAATGTTTAGTAGCACACCGCGGGCATGATTTGATCACTGCATTAGCTTGCCATCGCGGTACACGTGGCTGAGAGCCTGGCGGCAGCGGCGCGGCCGGGGCGAGGACTGTTTACTGTTCCGTGCAGCTCTCGGGCGGGCCGGGTAACCTTACACACTGGTGGCGAAGTTTCAAATGATTCCTGAGCAAAGTAAAGTGTGTCCTGCCGATCCAATATGTCCATCGCTTGTTGGAGGGAGGGATTTACTAGTTTCAAAATTTGTTCCCTTATACGAACATCAGAAACGTTCTGTGTAATTGCATCACGTACCATAGTATCTGAATAAGGGAGTCCACATTGACACTCAAAAGCACAGTCCATAGTAAGGCCTTGCAAGATTGCAACCCACTCCCGATTAGTCTCACCTGCCGTACCTTTTGTACGAAAGAAGGTATACCGTTTGGCAACTACGTTGACTGATTCTTTGAAATATGCATCTAATGCAGACAAAATTTCTTCGTAGGACAAAGTTGCGACGTCGCGTCGGGGAAATAATTTGACTACCACACGGAACGTGGTTACACCTACGGAAGAAAGGAGAGAAGGCTGCCGCTCGTTACCTT
This sequence comes from Schistocerca gregaria, assembly GCF_023897955.1. Classification (NCBI taxonomy): domain Eukaryota; kingdom Metazoa; phylum Arthropoda; class Insecta; order Orthoptera; family Acrididae; genus Schistocerca; species Schistocerca gregaria. The sequence goes on along the minus strand of NC_064931.1, from coordinate 519,341,398 downwards.
GAATTCTGTAGGCGGCGAGATGGAATCCAAATTGGCGTGACCACTCCGTCCAGCTTTCCAGTGCAGCATCAAAAGATCGAAAAGTTGGTGCAACAGCGTGTTGTGGCTGCGTTAGCGGTGAAGCGGCTGCTGCCGCATCGTTTTGCGTCGCACGTTGACCTTGGACGAGCTGTCCAAGGGCATCCAGTAAGGCCTGCGTCTGCTAATTCTGTAAGCGATAAAATTCGGACAGAACATCTGGAGATTGTGGAAAAGCCATTACACAAGTAAATCAGGGCAATATCGATACGAACGCGGTTTTGCCTCGTCGCCAATGTTGTGGTTGGCAGGAGACAACCGTGTTTTTCTAAATGAGGCCGAAATGCACGCGTCTCAGCTCACGCAGGCTGGCGTGAGGTCTGGAACATGACAAGGTAATTAGAATTGAGAAAACGGACGTAGCTGGTGGAATACTTAACTTTAATCCGTTAATGGAGAACGTCGCTCTTTATGGTACATGATTCACAATATCAATAGTACGGATACTGGCGCCTTGCTAGGTCGTAGCAAATAACGTAGCTGAAGGCTATGCTAACTATCGTCTCGGCAAATGAGAGCGTAGAAGTCAGTGAACTATCGCTAGCAAAGTTGGCTGTACAACTCAGGCAAGTGCTAGGAAGTCTCTCTAGACCTGCCGTGTGGCGGCGCTCGGTCTGCAATTATGTATAGTGGCGACACGCGGGTCCGACGTATACTAACGGACCGCGGCCGATTTAAAGGCTACCACCTAGCAAGTGTGGTGTCTGGCAGTGACACCACAATCTGCATTTCTTCTTGGTGTAACAATTTCAATGGCCAGTAGTGTATTTCGATCATCATCCTGTGTGTTGTGGGAGCAGCAACATAATTTATACCGTGCAATGTCCAGCTTTCACTCAAAGCCAGTGGATCTAAACATGTTAATGTCAGTTTAGCACCTGACACAGACCTCGATGTCATGGTGGAAATAAACAAAATGTCTAGCGGTGTACAAAGCTTGGATGTGTTACAGCAGAAAAAAAAACAATGAATCAGACAACACAGGAACCCTCTCTTGCGACTGGTGGTCTGTGGGATAGAGTCCTCCTACAGTACAGGCGACGTAACTTTACTCTGGTCTAATGTTACTTAAATATCGATGAACTATCGATTAACCGATAACATCTGCACTATCGGTAGTCTGATTTAACTATTGATAGTCATATCGTTTTTAATGTAATTCTTTTTTAACTAGGACCCCAAAAATTGTCGGATCGTATTACGTCCATTGCGCGTGGAGTGAAGAGGGAAAGTAGATTGCATGGAGGTATTTAATCAACATCAAATATGGTAGCGCCTCAACCAGTCTATGGTGTTTATAAATGTATGTCGTTTATAGATTGGCTGCTGTGGGGGAGGGAACGTGAGAGAATGAATTGTCTTGTTTGTCTTCTAGTGATGACAACTCACGGTCATGCGTATCTTGTACCGACCAGATGCTTATAGTAACAATTACACACATAAGTAACAAGGATTCATGAATGCACATTATACGGACTACCATCTTCGAATGTGTGAGGATGATTAGATATAGCATGGAATACAATTGTAAATAAGGCTGTAATACAACGCAGTTAGTAGAGAAAAAAATGAGATTTTAAAGATTTGTTAAGAGTTTGATTTTACTGGATAATGCATTTTAAAATAAATACTATTATTATCGTTATTAATTAAACACACCCCTCTCATCCTCTTTTGTTTCTGAGTCCTCATTGTACTTACAGGTGTTTTCAATTATATATGTTAATTAATGTATAAGGTGGTTCAAAAACACAAAAAACTGACGCAATCCTAACGCTCCTGCTTTTGTAGAGGCACAAATATCGTTCATACGTTGGCTGCCTGTGTTGTTTTCGGTTAGTGGTTGTTGTTCGTTAGGGAGACACCAGTTCCTCCAAAACTGAATGTAGTAAAATGCCAACCTGACAAGCGTCAAGTTTTTTATTTGTATGGTGGCTGGACATAATAGTTAAAATGTACAGCTTATTTACATACTATATGCTTTTAAAGTATTGCAATGCATTATTCGTAAGTAATGCGGGCGAAACGTGAATGTTTGAATGGATCTGAGACAAAACTAATCTCTTCTTGCCAAGAGTTGACGGTGGAGGTCCGGCAATGTTTTTGAAAATACTGTATCCTGTAGATATTTCATAAGCTCTTGTCTGTTAATGTTGAAACTCCTTGTCTGAAACTTGAGCAGTGGGTGACTAATCTCGCCATTATTTTTATTTTATTTTCTTTATTTTTTGAGTTTACAGCATCCTGCAACCTAACTAACAATTTTTCCAGCGTCACGAGGAAGAATGCTTCACCTAAGGCTTCTAGCTCTTTGGGTTATTGTAGGAGGTCGCTTCAATTTGGCAACAATGGCTTCTTTGTCTCTAATTTCTTTATTTAAACGCCACACAACAACAGGATTACTCTTCGTCAAGCAACTATAGTGCCACACATGTTGAATCACTGTCACTGGCAGCAGTGAGGCAAAGAACTCAGTCGTCAAAAAGTGTTCGGAAGGGTGTCGACATGAAGCGATCACTATTTTTCGCGCGTTACAGATAGTCTCTGTTTTATTTACGTTTGTTTAGTGCATAAATAGAGCTTTTTGTTAGTGTTTTCAAAATGAATCTTAAAAGTCCATCGTCTGTGTAGAATTTTTTCAAGAAAGTGGGGACAATAGTCAGTTTGTGAAGTGTACCATCTGCATCTAAGAATATAAACATTCATGGAATACGACTAATTTAAGGTGAAAAACTAGAAAACCATGGATGAGTAAAAGATTTGAACGGCGAGGAATCAACGTGCAAGCTAGATAAAGTGTAAGAGGCGCAAAAAAAAGAAAAAAAAGCTTTTCAAAAATTCCAACCATCAAGGTTTGAAAAATGTTTTTAATAACGTAGACAACAGATATGAGTTGCCAGAAACACCACAATCAAGTGTTCACTGATCCATGCTGAGTTACTGAGTTATGGCTCCTTCTTGTGACCGGTACTTGCCAGAATAAGTCAAGTTGGTATGGCTTGTAAAGTTTTTCTTTGCTGCTTGGAAGTACAAAGTGAGCTTGCGATTGCGATCAACGAAAGTTCAAAAGCACTGCCTTTCCTCCCATGAGCAGTGCTAATACTTCTTCTGATACGTATGAGGTAACGGTCGAGTTATGGCACCCTGACAATATTAGGATTTGTCGTGGTCGCAAGGGGTCGCCGAGCAAGCCGGCGCTCGTCAGCGGCAGCGTGATGCCGTGCGTTAGACGGAGCAAGAGGGGTAGCCCCAGCGCGTGGTCCAGGCCGGCCACCTGGCTGGCAATTCCATGTTAACGCTGTGTCGCGGAATGGGCTTTGTGTCGATGAAGAAGATTTGTACGCCACTGAGTGCCAAAGGTGGCGGACTTTGTGAAACCTTAATGGCAGACATTTCACAGTTCATATAGAAACTAATAGTAGCCAGAGGAATCATGATACCTCAAAAAGAAACATGTACATTACCATTATTTCCACGACGATTCTGATGGTGTAATCAGATTTTCAGTATGTTTATTAGTTTAAAGATTAGTATCTGATCATAAATTATACAAGTAACACTCAGCAACGAATTTCCAAAATCTAAACGGTTGAAACACCCCCTTAGAAAACTTAAGAATGGCAATGCTGGTAAACCTCTTACGTTATTTGATTTTCAAACAGCTGAGCAAAACTGAACGTACTCAGACATTTCTCTCTTTACTTATTCTGATCAACAGTAAACTGACACACATTTTTTTTTATTTTTTAGCGCAACGCAGTCTGACTTTCAATAATCCCTACAAAAGAATGGCCCTGACTAACAATAACCTATACCTTTCGTGAATCACTTACCCGCCCAAAAATCTTCGTTACTCAAACTACTACAATACAGCGTGCGCCAATACTGCCAGCTAAATAAAAGATTCAAACTACTGAAGGCACTAACTACTGATCAGCATAGTTAGCAAATGAAAGATTTTGATGGAGAACAAACAATGTATTTACTTTAAAAGTGTTCAAAAGTCGTAATATGTATATCAGTTCATGACATCAGGTCTTACAAATTTCGTTTTTCCGATGGACACACGTCTAGAGCATCCGCTCTCAAAACTCTGCATCTCACTCCCCACACCCACCACTGCTGGAGGCTCACCTCCAACTGCGCAACGCTTACCAACATAAAAATCTAAACAGCCTACTTACACAGTTCAAAAAAATGGTTCAAATGGCTCTGAGCACTATGGGACTTAACATCGATGGTCATCAGTCCCCTAGAACTTAGAACTACGTAAACCTAACTAACCTAAGGACATCACACAACACCCAGTCATCACGAGGCAGAGAAAATCCTTGACCCCGCCGGGAATCGATCCCGGCAACCTGGGCGTGGGAAGCGAGAACGCTACCGCACGACCACGAGCTGTGGACTTTATACAGTTCATCCAATTTTGTCGATCGACATGTCTTTAGAAGGCTATTAGTGTCATCCTAAACTGGTATAAATTACAGGCATGTAACTTGAATAGTACATGAGTTATTGGAGGTCAAAGTTGCCGATTGCTATCGATCGTGTCAGGCCATAAGTATTCCACAGTTACACGAAAAAAAAGAAACGTTAGCAGCAAGCTTATAAATATATCTATTCATCCATGTCTATGTTTATATGCGATATACACTATTCATGAAGAAATTGGTCAATTATTTACTGAGCTTTACAAAGCACAGAGACATTAGGCTATTGGTTTACTTCTGACGTATTCCTTTGATATATGTTTATTTAATTTATTTATGTATTTAAAAATGTGTGATAGAGAGTGTTTATGGTCCAGCAGTAGGAATTTTATTTAATTTCAAGTTATTTAAATGTAAATCCAGTATCTCGAATGTGTTTCATTATGTTCGTAGTTGAGGGCCATCACACCACATCATGTTTTTGAAAGCCCACATACTTCTACCAGTTTGAAATCGGATGATCTACTTTTTATGCCCAATCAGCAACAGCATAACGTCGATGTCGTTACAAAAATCACTGATTCCATAATTGACCTACGTCAACATTTTGAAAAACTTGTAATAGACAATCGTGCTTGTGTATTAGAATATTGGCTAAAATCTGATGGTATGTTGCTTATAATGGCCACTAAATATTTGTGCTTTCCAGCGACTTCAGTTCCTGCAGAGACCGTTTTCTCCAAGGCAGGAGTAACAATTATTGATACACGCAACAGACTAAATGAGAAGAATTTAAATACTTTTCTTTTTATAAGACGAAATTTGCGTATCTTGCAATGTTGTATTTTAAACAATAGACTACAGAACAAGAATTTAAATACCGTACTTTTTATAAAACGAAATTTGCGTATGTTATTTGTAATTAACAAATGGGGAAGGGAAGATAGCAGTAGGGCAGTCCAGCAGCAGTATAACACCCTCAAAAATAAATAAAGTAAATAAATAAAAACAGTGCCTTACATCCTTCCTTTCTAGCAGCTTAGAAATGGCGAGGGGGGGGGGGGTGGAGGGAAGTGGGGGGAGGGGGCGAGTAAGGGTGGTGACATCGTCATGCGATATTGCCACTTGTAGCCCCACCCCAAGGAGAGGAGGTGGGGGACGCTCCAGGGAAGCCACCATCTTGAATAAATTTGGTAACAATACTGACTGTTCCAACTTCAGCTTTGTCTCCCTACTATCATGAAGACAAGGTATGAGAAGTTAGGGCTCATACAGATGCACATAGACAGTCATTTCTCCCTCACTCAATAAAGCAGAGCAAGAAAGGAAATGACTAGTGGAGGCAAGGTATGAGAAGTTAGGGCTCATACAGATGCACATAGACAGTCATTTCTCCCTCACTCAATAAAGCAGAGCAAGAAAGGAAATGACTAGTGGAGGCTGAAGGGACTCTACAGTGGCTTGCCGAGTATGTGTGTAAATGTACCTGTAGATCGAGATTGGCCCATGAATCAATGAAAACTTATTGCCTGCTTGAATGAATCTTGTTACACCAGGTCGATGGTCGTGGCTGGACATACCATTATCCTTGCAAAGGGTTATTCAAAAAATCTGCTGCACCAAAGATGCAGGCCTGCGGGGGCTGTTATTCTGTGGGGTACGCACACCTGGATATCTGTGGGACGTGTGGCAGTAATCGATGTCATCATGACAGTTGTGGACCACGTGAATATTACTGCAGACTACCTGCATCTATTCATACTTGATGACTTCCCTGGTGGCAGTGGCATCTACTAGTACGATAACTGTCCCTGTCGTTGAACCAAAAACGCACAATAGTTGCTTGGGGAGCGTGATAATGAACTGACATTGATGTCTTGACTGCCAAACTTGCCTGATCTGATCTCAGTGACAAATGTCACGCTGTCGGGTGCCAGCTCAGTGCACACATACAACCGGTCTGTAAATATGGGGCTTGTGTGACTTGTGCGTAGACATCTGGTGCCGCATATCTCCGGAAACGTATGAAGGACTTGTTGAATACAGGTTTGCTGCTGTAATGCGTTCCAGATGTTTACTGGCACAGTGTTATACATTTGATACCCTCAAACACACACCATAAAATGGTTTGCATTGTGCACTGAGCTGACCAAAGTCCCAGGATACCTCCTAATATAATGTCGAACCTCACTTTGCATGGCGCAGTGCAACAACTCGACGTGACATGGACTTAGCAAGGCGTTGGAAGTCCACAACAGAAGCATTGAGTCATGCTGCCTATAGAGCCGTCCGTAACTGCGAAAATGTTGCCGGTGCAGGATTCTGTGCACAAAGTGACCTTTCGATTATTTCCCATTAATGTTCAATGAGATTCATGTCGGGCGATTTGGGTGGCCAAATCATTCACTCGAATTATCCAGAAAGTTCTTCGAACCAGTCGCAAATAATTGTGGCCTGATGACATGGCGTGTTGACATTCATAAAGATTCTATCATTGTTTGGGAACAAGAAGTCCATGAATGACTATAGATGGTCTATAAACAGCCAACAATAACCATTTCTAGTCAACGATCGGTTCAGATGGACCAGAGGACTCAGTCTATTCCGTGTATACACAGTCCACCCCTTTATGGAGTCACCACTAGCTTGCACAGTGCCTTATTAAGAATTTGGGTCCATGGCTTCGTGGATTGGTTTTTGGGGGAGGAGACCAGACAGCGAGGTCATCGGTCTCATTGGATTAGGGGCGGATGGGGAAGGAAGTCGGCCGTGCCCTTTGAAAGGAACCATCCCGGCATTTGCCTGGAGCGATTTAGGGAAATCACGGAAAATCTAAATCAGGATGGCCGGACGCGGGATTGAACCGTCGTCCTCCCGAATGCGAGTCTAGTGTGCTAACCACTGCGCCACCTCGCTCGGTATGGCTTCGTGGAGTCTGTTCCGCACTCTAACCCTACCATCAGTTCTTACCAACTGAAGTCGGGACTCATCTGACCAGGACACGGGTTTCCAGTCGCCTAGGAACCAATTGATGTGGACACGACTCCAAGAGAGGCGCTGCAGACGATGCCGTGCTGTTAGCAAAGGCACTGATGTCGGTCATCTGCTGCTATATCCCATTATCGCCAAATTTCGCCGCATTGTCCTAACGCATACATTCGTCGTACGTCCCACATTGATTTAGATGGTTACTGCGCGCAGAATAGCTTGTCTGTTAGCACTGACAACTCTATGCAAACGCCGCTGTTCTCATTTGTTAGGTGAAGGCCGATGGCCACTTGTAACCTCCCCCTCACTTATCCACCTTAATGACAGTGAAAAATTAAACCGCGGGTACCTAATGGAAATTTGGGAAAAGCAATCGTCACCGAAGTTAATCTGTCGGTAAAGAGGGAGGAAGGGTTACATCTAAATGAAAGGAAAAATTCAAATGAAATTGGTGGAAATTAATTTTGAAGAAGCGTAAAGTCAATGAAGAAAGTAAATGTGCCGTCATTACGTTAAAAATTAACTGGCGTTAAATAGATATTTGAGATTTGGGGAAAATTACGGGCGCAAGTCCTATAGACAACTACTATAATAACTGAAAAAGAAAGGTTAATGCACATATAATTAGCACTAAAAGCGTGGCAACTGAGGATTGACAAGTGTTGTGTGAAAACTGAATGTTTCTGAGAAGTAGTAAATTTCGCTACACTCTGAGTTAATTTAGCAAAAGAATCAATAAACCCGGAAAATTGAAAGTTAATTTAGTGATTGAAATTAATCGTGTACTTTGCTTCTGAAGCACTACGAAATTAAATTAAATAAGGTTAGTCTTGGGCTACCTCAACAATCATCTCAAAAGCTACTTGAATCTACGCAATTTAGAAATAAGAGCTTTAAGTTTGAACTTGAATTAAATGATTTTCAACAATTAACAATAGTAAAATTTAGTACGTACCAAGCTGAGCTGCAGTCACAGGTAAGCTAAAATATAGTAACAAAACTCGCACTCTTAATTTGTGCTTGTGTAATCTAAATATTGTAGCCAGCTGTGAATAGTTTAACTGAACTTTGAAATTAAAGCTGTGAAGTGGAATGATATTACTTTAATGCTGGCGTTTGAATATCATCGACACACGGGTTCATTTCGGAAAAGGAAGGGACCCTGCTTAGTAATGCTATTGGAACAATGAGCAACAAAAGTTCATGCTAAGTTGCTGTATTTTAGTGATGCAAATGGAACAGTTTGGAAAGCTGGGGCCTGACATACAGTTCTAAAACTTTACTTGCTTTCAGTCTTCCTTGTTGGTTGATTGAAGGTTTGAAGTCGTCGATCGAGGAGGTGGCGACAATCACTGTTGCAGAAGCTGGATGTTGGCGCGCCTTCTTCTCACCAGGCGAAACGGGCTCTTGATGTGTACCAGCTAATGTTTCCCGACCGCGACACTGTGCCAGAAACTATCATAGCAAGTCGAGCGCAATTACATGCTGCCAAACCCCGAAAGCGCCGCAACTTGCGGGAGCGTCACTCAACACACTTGCTCCACCGCCCTACTCCAGCCAGACTCTGCTCTGCCCGCGCTCCATGCGGCAGAGTTAACACTGCCCAAGATCCTAAATACTTTGGTTCTCCGCACGAACTATCGATGTAATCGTTCGATAGCATAGCTTTCCCTAGGCAAGACCCAGCGTAAAAATACAAATAATATTTACAAAACAAACCAATTATATGGTTCAAATGCCTCTGAGCACTATGGGACTTGACATCTATGGTCATCAGTCCCCTAGAACTTAGAACTACTTAAACCTAACTAACCTAAGGACATCACACAACACCGAGTCATCACGAGGCAGAGAAAATCCCCGACCCCGCCGGGAATCGAACCCGGGAACCTGGGCACGGGAAGCGAGAACGTTACCGCATGACCACGAGCTGCGGACAAACCAATTATACATCGACATAAATGCATAAATATACATATACAAATTGTAAAACAATTACAATATATAAAGACACAGGAATGTCATATCTTCAGGTAACAAAATAAGGAAAAAAAATAGTACAATAGATGGAAATAGGAGGATATTCATTTCCGGCGTTACACACTATGTGTCCGGAGTGAGAAGTAATGCCTGAAATTTCGTATTCTCGGCACGCTATTGATGCTGTGTATCTTGGAATATTGAGTTCCCTAACTGTTTCCGAAATGAGATGTCCTATGCTTCTAGCTCCAATTACCATTCTGCGTTCAAAGTCTGTTAATTCCCATCGTGCTGCCATAATGACATCGTATACATTTTCACTTGAATCACCTGAGTGCAAATGACGGTTCCGGCAGTGCACTGCCCTTTTATAACTCGAGTACGCGACAGTGCCTTATTGACAACTGTCGCATGTCCTTTGTCACCTCAGTGTATGCTATTGGGAGTGGATGTAGAGTCCTGGCTTTGAGGATGTGCCGCGACCTGCGGCAATGTGTGTGCAGGCTAGTGCCGGAGTCCCCTCGCTGGCTGCTGGCGGTGGGGCGCCGTGAATCTGCGGTGCGTGTGCTGAGCCGTGGCGCCAAGCTGAACCGGCTGGACGCGGCGGCGGTGCGGGAGCGCCTGCCAGCCGTGATCCAGAAGCGCGAGGAGCAGCCCCGGCCGGGCATCACGGCGCTCTTCCGGTCCGCCTCCCTGCGGCGCAGGATGTGCGTGCTCTGCCAAGCCTGGTTCGTCTCCGGCCTTACCTTCTTCTCCTTCACGCAGTCTCTCGACAGAATGGGAAGCAACATATTTTTCAACATCACGATGGCAGGTAAGTTCGAGTTACCTTGCGAAGCCTTGACTCGTATTTCCAGAACGAATTTTCACTCTGCCGCGGAGTTTGCACTCATTTGATATTTCCTGGTAGATCTAAAGCATCTGCCGGAACGGAATTCACTTGAATCACCTGAGTACAAATGACGGTTCCGGCAGTGTACTGCCCTTTTATAACTCGAGTACGCGACAGTGCCTTTTGCGGGCAAGTGGTTTTAACGAAAGAGCTGTCCAGTCGCGGCTCACGATCCGCCCTCAGAGTTTTACTTCTGCTCAGGCGCGCTCATACTTAAAGGCTTTTAGGCGGAGCTGCCCCAGAATATACAGGGTGAAAAGTATTTAAACCGACAAACTCTAGGATGTTGTAGAGGACATCAAAACAAATATTTTTCCCTAATGTCATTTTTTCCTATGAGGATTATTTAAACCGGTAGAGGCCGTATTACGCTCTTCAGTTGTTAGAGGCCGTATTACGATCTTCAGTTGTTGGTTGGCATATTACAATCTTCAGTTGTAGGCAACTGCTGTCCACCAGTGTAGTAGTTCATTGTGTCTGTTTACTAATGGAGCTATACACCGGGAGTGAGTACACTTATATCATTGGTGCGTACTACGTAGCGCACCACAACGGACGAGCTGCACAGCGGGTTTATCAACAACAATATCCTAATCGCCGTATCCCGCATCATACGACCGTTGTTGCTGTGTACCAACGTCTGCGTGAGACTGGGTCATTTTGCATATTACCTGGACAGGAACGCCTTCGCACGGAAAGAACGCTACAATTTGAGGAAGCTGTCTTGCAGCGTGTGGAGCGGGATCCTTCAATCAGCACTCGTGCAATTGCACGTAACATGGGGACGAATCAGACGAATGTAAGAACAGTCCTTCGAGAGCAATTGTTACGTCCGCTTCACATACAGAGTGTCCACAACCTGGAACCAGTTGATTATCCACCCAAAGCACAGTTTTCGCAGTGGTACCTAGACCGGTGTGAAATGCATCCTACATTTCCATCCTCTGTGTTGTTTACCGATGAAGCAACGTTCGGACGTGATGGAGTCTTGAACACGCACAATTCGCATGTTTGTAGTGAGGATAACCCACATGCCACTGTTACTAGCGCTCATCGAGTGCGGTTATTCGTTAGTGTGTGGGTCGGTGTTGTTGGGGACTGTTTAATTGGGCCTTATCTGCTACCTAGGCCATTAAATGGCAGGCAGTATTACACTTTTCTCGCCAGAGCATTGCTAGAATTGCTGGAAGACGTCCCGCTCCCTACAAGACGACGCATGTGGTTCCAATATGACGGAGCGCCGGCACATTTCAATCGTCGTGTGCGTCGATTCCTGGACCGACGGTTCCCAGAAACGTGGATTGGCAGAGGAGGTCCTGTACCATGACCTGTTCGATCCTCAGACATGTCCCCTTTGGACTTTTTGTGTGAGGAGAGATGCGCAACCTTGTTTACACAACTCCTGATGCATCAGAAGAGGATCTGGTTGCCTGGATAGTAGCAGCAGCAGCAGCAGGAACAATTCAGGGTAGTCCTGGGTTTTTGCCCGTGTCAGACAGAACATGATCCGACGGTGTAACCTTCGTTTACGTGTCAATGGAGGCATTTTTGAAAATTTACTGTAATTGAAATTGGGTTGTGTTAATGTGTTGTCTCTTGGTCCTAAAAAAATGGAAAACTGTTTGTTGGTTTAAATAATTTGCGGTAAAGAAATCTTCCTCTACTGGTTTAAGTACTCCTCATACAGAAAAATGACATCAGGGAAAAATATTTGTTTTGATGTCCCCTACAACCTTCCAGAGTGTGTCGGTTTAAATACTTTTCACTCTGTGTATGAAATATGTTTCTCAGCAACTGATTATAGAATTTAAATTGTCAGAAGCATTTCGAATATTTCCCACACGAGTATTGACAGTCAGCATTTTTGGAACTGTTGATATCGACTGATGTTGCTCAAACAGGTAATAGCCTTGGAGGTGTAGCTTCTACAGAGTACAGCTCGTATGGGCTTCCATAGGCTGAGCTAACAAGAGCCTAAAGCCATCGGCACACGGGACGAGTTATCCAAGGTAGACTTGGCGCTCTAAGAGTTTTGTGATTTCACTCCCTGTTATTTCACGTTGAGGGGCCATTTTGTCACGTGAAACACAAAAGGAGTTCTGCGACATTTCGGAAACATACCCCGTAAAGTAGAACTAATAGGAAGCAAAAACGCAGCCAGAAAGCAAGACCCCCTACTGTATTTTTCGTATTCAGTAGAAACACATATTTGGTGGTTTTTATGTTATGCGTTTCACCCTATGAATATATGCTGTTTCTAAGCATCAGCACATTGAATTTCTCAAGAACGGATCGTTACTTGTACGATATGTTGTAACAAAATGACGGGAAGCCTCATGTTGATGGTTAAAGGGTTTTCGTATTTAGTTATTTTTCCTTTATAGCTCGCCTGTTACAAAAGTAAGCTGTTTTGTGGTAACGACCCTTGAAGATTAATGAAAACGTGTCTTTCTTGTTAGTATTTGTTATAATTAAGTGTAAATTCATATTTCGACAGTTAAAGTCTTTAGAAGAGTGAAAGACAAAATACTAGGGCGATCACGGCATATTTTCAACGTAGTGTAGTTAGTTGAGGCACTACGAAAATGGTTCAAATGGCTCTGAGCACTATGGGACTTAACATCTATGGTCATCAGTCCCCTAGACCTTAGAACTGCTTAAACCTAACTAACCTAAAGACATCACACAACACCCAGTCATCACGAGGCAGAGAAAATCCCTGACCCCGCCGGGAATCGAACCCGGGAACGGGAAGCGAGAACGCTACCGCACGACCACGAGCTGCGGACGAGGCATTACGCTCCGGAAGTGAGGATAGAATTTTGTAGGGTTCGCATCCTCCTGCTGTATACAGTTTTTACTTTTCACTTTCGCATATTCTAAAAGACTATGAGACTTTCCTGTGAAATTAGTAGAAATAAATTCTGTAATACTGTGTATCTGATGTTATGTAAATGTGAGACTAATCCGGAAAATGAGGTTACAAGATTTTTTTGAAGTACAAAAAATGAATTTAATTTTATAAAATTTACATGCATTGTAGGGTAGGTCTTGCATTGTCTTGCTGCATAATCATCATTTATCTCAATAAATTTTGTCATCCGTAGGACGAGTTTTTTATTCCTGTGTCACAGACGACTCCCGCGGTTTTTTTCAGCCAATTCTTCACTTCGATTTTGGCCACGTCGTCGTCGGAAAAGTGCTCCTTCAATTTAGTGAACAGATGATAGTCACTTGGTGGGAGATCGGGGCTGTGAGAGGGGTGGCTTAAAACATGCCAACCAAACGAAGGCAATAACTCTTGTGTTGCATGAGCGATGTACGGACACGCTTTGTGACGAAGGAGACAGACTCCGGTTGTCAGCATCTCGCGACGTTTGTTTTGTATGGCTCTACGGAGTTTCTTCATGTTTTCACAATATGTTGCTTCACATCTTTCCAAAAAATCAACGAGTATAACCCCTTTTCTGTCCCAAAACGCTGACTCTATAATTTGCCTCGCTGTTTGCTGAGTTTTGAATTGTTTGGCTAAAATAAATGCCGTGTGACGAGGGCCTCCCGTCGGATAGACCGCTCGCCTGGTGCAAGTCTGTCGAGTTGACGCCACTTCGGCGACTTGGCTGAAGAAGAATGAGTATGACGCCACTGCACTGATTGTCGTTTGCTCTCTGGAGTATGGTGATAAGCCAAAATTTCGTCTCCTGACACTATAGAATTGAGAAAAGCCTCGTCTTCAGTTTCAAAACGGTCAACAAATTTGCGAACGGCACTGACTTAGTTCATTTTGTGTACTTCGGTAAGCATTTTGGGCACCCGTCGCGCACACCACTTGCGATAATTTAGTCGATGAACAACAGTTCGTGAAATGCTTGGAGAAACTGCATAGAGGTCGTCAATTGTCGATCGGCGATCGGAGGGAAAATGTTCTTCAATTTTCTGCACCACATCAGTAACAAAAGACGGCTTTCCGCTTCTGTCTTCATCGTGAATTTCCGTCTTTCAAAAACTGAAATTCCGTACCCAATTCGTCACATGCTGCCCTGATATTACGTCCTCTCCATAAACTGAAACATTTTCGCGATGAATCACAACGGCGTTCTTGCCCTTAGCATTTAGGTAGCGAATTACAACGCACACTTCGCACTTGGGAGCCGGAATGAGTCACCACAACAATAACCGACGAGCTACTGATTGCCGGGAATGCTCGTTCCTTGCGCTGACTTCCCGCCACATGGCAGTGGTACCTGCTTCCATCACGGATATTCCATACCTTGTAACCTTAGTTTCCGGATAACCCTTGCACTCTTCTGTCAGGAGTGAGTTTCTTCGATTTGGTGAGCTTTTATAAGATGATGTCCTTTCATTTTTGTCCTTTTACACGTTCACGATATTGAAGTTCTTATTTATGTATACCACAAACGAAAAATGATTAGCATATGATCAAGAAAGGAAATGTGCCTTCTAATAGAGCTACCGTAGGCATTCTACAAGCGTCCCTTTCCGTGAACAAACTGCATAGTTTGTAGGCCAAGTAGAAGTGACAACTGCCGCTGAACGGAGCTGATTGCGCAAAATTACGTTAACCAACTAGTGTCGTGTGCTGACGGCTCTTTATCTCTTAACGTTTGATAACCCGCCTGCATGCACGTCAACGTGAGCTGCCTCGTCCCGTGTGCCGACGGCTTAATGGTGCCCTATAACTTCCATACGACTTACACGTTCCGCTACTTACATAAAAAAAGAATGAAGAAACTGGCTAAAACTTCTTTATCGAGTCCTTGTCTCTCTATATCGCTATTATACATTGCTGCGTCATCAACCGACATTTAGTATGAATGTTTTGACAGTGTCTTAGATACCGCAGTTTTTTGGTTCTGTCATTGGTAATTCTATCTGCTGTAGCAATAAGTTTGTAAATGTCTCCCTGGAGAGCACTAGAATATTCTAACCGAGGAGGTTCTGACCTTCTTGACTGTAACATTAAATGTCACCACCTAGCGGGAGTTTCACAAATTAATAGAGGAAATACGCGCATGAAAAAAGTCCCGTTATCGTTATTCGCAGGTTTCTTTTTGTGACTGTATTTTGACTTTCACTTTCTTACGAACAACTGCAGCGTACCGGGAGTCGGAAGAGAAGACAACATGAATTCAGTGTGCAATTTATTACACAAAAATTTCAAACATGAGCTTGAAAAAGAACTATTGAAACATTTAAATTTTAATGAAATGAATTTTACAGCACAGAAGGGAGACGAGTTGATTTCATCCATAAACAAAGAAATTAGGGTAAGAAAACCGTTCGCTAATAGACGAAACGAAACAATTTGTTGTAAGTACCTATTTAACCTAACAAGTGAGGTGCTTAAAATTAGTGGTAAAATGTTCATATACCGACGTCACATTTTCTGATACTTTAGCATTACAAAATGACGCGTTTCGAAGAGATCTTTCGTTTAGTTTATCACTTAAACTGCATATTTTCATAAGTGGACTAACTTCGCAAGCAAGTCAACATGGTAACTGTTTGTTTTGCTTCTTCTCAGCCAATCACAGCACAAGACCCGTCACGTCACGGAAACAACACTATTTAGTCTCGCGGACTCATAAACACCGTGAATTGAACACACACAAAGCATTAAACGTATAAGTTTAGATTTGAAAACACGAAAAACATTAAGCATAGAGTGAAGCGTTAATGATCACTCTCCGGAACGATATTTTTGGTACGATTTGTTGCGATACAGTGTCGGGAAACGTGGCATCAGCAGATAAATGTACTACCTATAGATCCTATCGTGGATTTAGCTTTTGGTGTTGCTTAGTAGGTGAGTATGAAACCGAAAGATGTGTGTAAACTTGTGGCTAGAGTGTGTAATTGCTCCCACTCTCTCCACCTCCCTCGACCCCCTTTTTCCTGAAATCTGTGTTGCAGTGAAAGACTGGTCTGCGGCTAGATTAGTTCAGATATGTAAATGTTGCAGCTTTTCCCAGTAAAAGAATTATGAGCCGCGCCTTCTTCCGCCAGTACCTCTCTTACCTTCTAAACTTCTGGGAAGCTCCCAACACCCCTCCCCCCCCCCCCCTTACGCCATGGCTAAAGAGTTTCTCCGCAATATCTTTTCTTCCAGAAGAGCTAGTTCAGCAAAACTTTGCGGTTTGTCGATGACACTGTATTTTTGCCAGAGACGGCTAAGAACGTGGAAGAGCAGTTGAACGGAGTGGTTAGTGCTTGAAAAGAGGTTATAAGACGAACTTTACCAAAAATAAAACAAAAATAATGCAATGTGGTAGAATTGCATCAGGCGATGCTGAAGGGATTAGATTAGGAAATCAGACACTAAAAGTTGAAGAGTAGCTTTGGCATTTGGACAGCAAGAAAACTGACGATGCAAGACGATAGCTACCAAACCATTTCTGAAAAAGAGGAATTTTTTAACATCTAATATAAATTTAAGTGTTAGGAAGTATTTCTGGAGGTATTTATTTGGAGTGAACCCTTGATTAGAAGTGAAATGTGGGCGATAGGCAATTCAGACAAGAAGAAAATAGAAGCTTTTGAAATGTGGTAGCGTAGAAAAATGCTGTGGATTAGATGGGGAGATCGAATAACAAATTAGGAAATAGTGAATCGCATGGGAAAAACAAATTTATCGCACAATTTGAGTAAATGATGGGATCGGTTGTTAGGAACATCCTGAGGCATCAAGGAATCGTCTACTTGGTAATGGAAGGAACTGTGCGGGTAACAAATGTAGAGGGAGACCAAGGCTTAAATACAGATTCGTATAGGTTACAGTAACCAACGGTCTTGCCGCAGTGTTAACACCGGTTCCTGTCAAGTCACCGAAGTTAAGCGCTGTCGGGCTGGGCTGGCACTTGGATGGGTGACCATCCGGTCTGCTGAGCGCTGTTGGCAAGCGGGGTGCACTGAGCCCTTTTGAGACAAACTGAGGAGCTACTTGACCAGAGAAGTAGCGACTCCGGTCTGGTAAACTGACATACGGCCGGGAGATCGGTGTGCAGACCACATGCCCCTCCATATCAGCATTCAGTGACGCCTGTGGTCTGAGGATGACATGGCTGCCTTCCAAGGCCTGTTCGGACGGAGATTAGTTTAGTAGGTTTCGGTAATTATGCAGAGATGAAGGGGCTATAATATAACAGATTAGCATGGAAAACTGCATCAAACCAGTCCTCGGACAAAGGACAACAAAATTCTTTCTTCCAGGTGTGCTAGTCCATTAATATGCAGGAGGGGCCTCTTAGTAGTTTAGGATTTGAGACAGCTGTATGCGCACGTTCTGAAAGTAAATTAATTAAAAAAGTAAAAAAAAAACAACTTTGGTTAACAGGAGAGAAATACTGGTGGAATTTAAGCTGAGAGGGCGGGAGTGAGTAGTGAGTCGTCCTTGGATACCTCAATGCTTAGTACTCATTTGGAGGACCTTTCACTCTTTATGGTGCAGGGTCAATTACTGCCACTTTTAGCTCGATGCAAATATCTTCTCTAAATAATTCTGTAACTCATTTTGATAATCTGATCACTTTACTAGATAATAGACGACAACGTCATTTTCCAAACAACCTAAGACGGTTGCTGAGGTAGTCTCGTAAACCGTTTGTATAGTTCGAGAACGGCAGGTCGCCTATAAAGCTTCCTCAGATATGTATGGGCTGGATGAAATATAGAAACACCAAAAACACGACACGTTACTATGCCTAATACGATGTAGGAAACCCTCTCACATTCAAAACAGCTTCCATTCGTTTCGGTATAGATAAATACAACTCCTATGGGTTTCAAAGAGGTCTTATACCATTCTTTCTGTAAAGTGGTGGCAAGTTCAGGTAATGATGATGGAGGTGGATAATGATCACGTACCCTTCTCTCCAACGTTGACCGCAAAGGCTTAATAATATTGAGATCTGGCGACAGGGGAGATGCGAGCTGTGTAAACAGGGCCGCCATCGTCGTGGAACACGACACCATTCGGAAACAAACATTGTACCATGGGAAGGACCAGGTCAGCCAAAGCGGTCACATAATTCATGGTAGTAAAACGACCTTGTGGAGTAACCATGGGGCTCATGGACTACGACGATATGATTAACGAACTCGCCGAACACCACCATGTTTCAGTCTTGAGACGTAAAATCGAGTGGCCAAGCGGTTCTAGGGGCTACAGTCTGGAACCGCGCGACAGCTACGGTCGCAGGTTCGAATCCTGCCCCGGGCATAGATGTGTGTGATGTCCTTAGGTTAGTTAGATTTAAGTAGGTCTAAGTTCTAGAGGACTGATGACCTCAGAAGTTAAGTCCCACAGTGCTCAGAGCCATTTGAACCATTTTTCGTAAAAACCAGAAGTTGGAAACAGTGTGCAAAAAGACTCCTCCGACCAATTTACTTTCTTAAATTGCTCTACAGGCCTTGTTTTATGGCTTCGGCACCACGTTTCAAGTTACAGGCATCTGCATCACTGATGAGTGATTTTGGAGTTCCAGCTCTCCCTGAAAATCCAACTTATTTGTGTTTTTTTGATGCTAACAGGGTTCGCGAAAGCGACATTCACTTCTGCAGTGACTTTTGCAGACGTCGTCCTCTTCAATAACTGCCTGTCATGATTGCTCAGCACACGCTTCCATCCGCGTTGTGACCTAGAGGATGATGTTTTCCACTTTCCTTGTATGCAATATAGACCTACCACATGGCGCCTCTTGAAACCGTTAGGGAATTCAATATTCCGAGATACACAGCGTCAAGAGCGTGCTGAGAATACCAAATTTCGGCATTGCTCTCACCACACACAACACACTGGCCGACGGCCTTCACTTAACGACCGAGAGCCGCGGTGATTACGTACAGTTGTCAGTGCTAACATACAAGCAACAGTACTTGAAATATCCGCAAAAATCAATGTGGGACGTACGTCGGACGTATCCGTTAGGACAGTGCAGGGAAATTTGGCGTTAATGGGCTATAACAGCAGACGACCGACGCGAATGCCTTTGCTAACAGCACGATACCTCGTGCAGCGCCTTTCCTGTGCTCGTGACCATATCGCCTGCGCTCTAGACGACTGGAAAACCGTGACCTGGTCAGATGTGTCCCGACTTCAGTTGGTAAGAGCTGATGGTAGGGTTCGAGTGTGGGGCAACAAAGCCTTGAATCCAAGTTGTGAACAAGACACTGTGCAAGTTGGTGGTGGCTCCATAACGATGTGGGCTGTATTTAGATGGTATGAAGAGGGTCCTCTGGTCCAACTGAACCGATCATTGACTGGAAATAGTTATGTCCGGCTTCTTGGAGACCATTTGCCACGATTCATGGGCTTCATGTCCCCAAACAACGATGGAATTTTTATGGATGACAATGCGACATGTCACCAGGCCACAGTTGTTCGCGATTGGTTTGAAGAACATTCTGGACAATTCGAGCGAATGATATGGCCACCCACATCGCCCGACATGAATCCTATTGAACATTTATGGCACATAATCGAGATGTCAGTTCGTGCACAAAATCCTGAACCTGCAACACTTTCGCAATTATGGACAGCTATAGAGGCAGCATGCTTCAATACTTCTACAAGGGACTTGAACAACTTGTTGAGTCCATGGCACGTCGAGTTGCTGCACTTCGCCGAGCAAAAGACGGTCCGACACGATACTCGGAGGTATTCCACGAGTTTTGTCACATCAACGTACTGCACTCACCAGTACACACAATGTTGTTCTTACCATGGCTGATACTTGCGACAGAACAATGTGCAAATGCTGTTCACAAGAGAGCCACCTGCAGGCTTGGGCAGCATCTGCATTTATGTTCATGCAGCATTTCTCGCGGCATGTAAGATACGGAACATATGTTTTTTCAACTATTATAACTTTACTTTCACTAGATGACTTCTGGTCAGTTACTACAAATATTGACCTTATGGGAAATCATGAATCCAGTCGCATAGCCGAGAAGACGCTTTTTAAACCTACAATTTGATCAAAAGCCGCTTGGGAGGATTAGTGTGAAAAGCCTTCTGTAAATTTAGAAATATAGAATCAACTTGAGATATCTCGTCAATAGCACTCATTACTTCGTACGAATGAAGTTCCCATTGTGTCTAACAAATACGAAGTTTTCTGAATCCGTGCTGGTTATGTGTAAATAGGTTGCTCTCTAGGAGTATTTCATGATGTTGGAACACAATATATGCACCAAAATCCTGTCAGTAATCGATATTAATTGTATAAACCTATGAATCAGAAAATAATTTGTATTCTATTTCTTGTGTATTGGTGTGACTTGTGACAATTTCCCGTCTCAGGTACTGCTCTTTCGTCGAGCGAGTGATTGTATATGAGTTATAAAAATGGAACTAATTCATCAGCATCCTCTGAAAGTATACATTTCAGACCGGAAGACTCTTCTTTATTAAGTTCCTTTAGTAAGTTCCTTCGGTACACTGTTGGTATCTTTTTCCAAATTATTCGCGCTGGCAGCTGCTCTTTATTCAAATTCTCGAATATTTATTGGATCTTCGTTGGTGAAAGATTTCGTAAAACTGTATCGAGTAACTTCACTTTAATGGCAGTGTCGTCGGTAAAATTACGATTACTGTCAGGCAGTGATGGTATTCGTTGTGTCTCGCCGCAGATAGACTTTACAAAAGACCAGAATCTCTCTCTATTTTCTGTCAGATTTCGAAACAGCGTTTCGTTGTGGATACTGCGAGGGGCCTTCAATAACTAAAGTAACACCTTTTCTTTATCTGCCAATTTACGTTGAAAAAATGCGAAATTTGTTGTGGGGCATCGTAGCACATTCTAGCTTCAGCCCTTATAGTATTATAAAGTCCGGCAGCCTTCAAAATGGCGTCTGTAACGGAAGTGCTTTCCAAGCGGAGAGCTGTCATTGAGTTTCTTTTGGCGAAAAACCAGAGCATCAAGATATTTATAGACGCTTGCAGAATGTCTACGGAGACCTGGCTGTGAACAAAAGCACGTTGAGTCATTGGACAAGGCGTCTGTCATCCGTGAGACAAGGTCGCACACACCTGTCCGATCCCCCGCATGCTGGCCGGCCGTACACAGCAGTGACTCCCGCACTTGTTGGTACGAGCGGACACACTCATTCCAGGTGATTGACGGATCACAATCAAGCACCTCGCTGTTGAACTGGACGTCTCTGTTGGTAGTGTTGACACTCTCGTCCACCAGTTGGGGTACTCAAAGATGTGTTCCCATTGGATTCCTCATCGCCTAATAGAAAACCATAAAGAGCAACGAAGCACCATCAGTGCGGAATTGCTTGCGCATTACGAGACTGACAAAGACAATTTTTCGTCAAACACCATTACGGGCGATGAAACATGGATTCATCACTTCGAACCGAAGAGAAATGGGCAAATGCATGGACTGGCGACACGTCACCTCCCCTTCGAAGGACATGTTCGAAGCCTGACTCTCATCCGGTAATGTCGTGGTGATGGCCTTCTGGGACTCGGAAGGGGTTATTCTGTTTCATGTCCTGCCTCACGGTGCAACAGTCAACACTGAAGTGTACTGTGCTACCTTCAGAAAACTGAGGAAATGACTTCAACTTTCTCGTCGGCACACAAATGCAAATGAACTTCTCCTTCTTCATCACAACAAAAGGCCTCACACAAGTCTGCGCACCTGAGAGGAGCTCACAAAACTTCCTTAGACTGTTCGTCCTTATCCATCCTACAGCCCGGATGTCGCACATTCCGACTTCCATCCATCCGTTTGGCCCAATAAAGATTGCACCCTACGGGAAACAGTACGTGGACGATGGGGAGGTTACTGATGCAGCAAGAGTGTTGGGACAGTCTACTGTTTTTAACAATCAATTGGTCAGTCGATTTTTTTTCGTTCAGTCGGTTTTTTAAGTCGAATGAAACAACCGAATCACACTAATCTCTGCGGCCATGTCAGCTACATAAATGTTTTCACTCACTCACAGTCTTTGAGTGTTTTCATCAGTGTCAAACAACCGACTGAAACAAATCTCCTTCGGTTGCGTGCGTTATATGAATGTTTTCACTCACTTACCGGGTTTGAGTAATTTTATTTACATACTTTTTCAGCCTTTTAGGTTATACATGAACCATAACTAGGGCTGGAAACCTTGTTAAAGACAAATAAAGTATCTTATTTCAAGGAGTTATGAATAACAAGTATGTCTCTAAAAACGAAGTATATTCGGAATATCGAATTTTCGTACTCGTGGCATTAAATATCATTTTTTGGTAGGTTTTTAAAGTTTGATATCTGGTGCTGTATAGTAAATTTGTGTACATATAAATGAAGGTTTTATTAGGTCGGTTTCTTCTGTTTTTCGTTTCAAGTTTTACAATTGAATTTAAACTAGCTTCCCGAGAAGCTAGAGACTTGAAACTTTCAACATAGCTCATAACTGGATGACGCTGGAAAAAGGCTAGAAAACCTTTTGAATGTAACACGGTTTCAAAATGAGCTAATAAATATTAAATATATCTCCTAGCCCCATACAGATTTTTAACACCATATAGATAGTCATGAAAATTTGTGCTTGTGAATTTTTAATAGCTATAACACTACCTACAAAACTGAAAACGTGGGAGATACATATGTAGCTGATGACGTAATTTTCTGTACAAAATATTTACCTTCCACACAAATAAATGGCTGAATATTGAAATAATTTTGCACTTGCGGACATCTTTACACATTGCCTATAAAACGGAAAGCAAACTGTTGCTAAAACGAGACAAGTTTCCTGTCTTCTATACATATACTTAATGGAACCATGACGCTCACCTTTGCACCCCCAACTATGGTTGCAGTACTTTCGGATTTACCCGGATTGGTCCTGGCTTTGAGGGCGTCCAGAGGCGTACTGAGGGGATTTTAATACAACTGTCCGAGGTAATCCTGGATCTTTTTCGTGTCGGCGGAAACTTGATTGATTGGGAACAAATAGATTGTAACAAATTTTGGTTAAAATTCATTAAATGACGACCGAATCGTAGATAGTTTCTTCGTTTTAGTCTATTAAAATCTCAGCGGCCACCTCTAGACGCTTTCCTGTACACTTATAGTATCGTCCAAAATGATCTTTACAACTTCGATTAGTTTCTTCGTTGTATTCTATTGAAAATGCAGCGTCTAGTGCACGTACAGTACGTTCCAAAACGATCTTTACGACTTTGACCACGTATATTTCAGAAATGGGAATAGGCAGAAAGGTACGATTTGCGGCATAATGTTGACATACAACTAAAGCTGTTTTTTTTTTATATGTGATCAAAGTTATAAAGATCATTTTGGTTCACCCTGTACTTTCCACACTTCATTATTGAGACTATGAGAAGCCGCCGACAAAAGGTGCCCGACGCTGCACCGCCCGCCACACAACTCAGTACCTTAATGCCATTTGCCTTGAACTCATTGACCTGCATATAACTCACTTAATTACGTTGATGTTTCTTACTGCAGATTGGTACTATGCCTGAATTAGAACGTCTCTACAATGCACTTTCACAAATCCTTATTACTCTCACGTGTAATATATATCTGTTGGTAAGATGGAGGCGTGCGGCCCTTGGTATAGTCATCACCGAAATGCAAGCGAAGAAACATTCCGTCTCTGACGTCCCCGCTCCCGCAGAACATCGTGACCATCGTCCAACTGATCGCCTACACACTGTTTGTGTCCTGGATAATAATCCGATGTGACTCAGACGACAGGGGTTTTCGAAGTTTTTGCCTGGTGTCAGCAATTTAAGTGATGACAGACCTACCCAGCGATACGTCAACTTAATTAGTTACTCGTTAATGGCACCTAGAACAATTTTATCCACATCAACATATGAATCAGTTTTAAAAGATGAAAAGCAAAATTGTTCCATTCAGTACATAATTAAATGAACATGTATATTACTTATTTTAACTCTGGCATACCGTGAGATACGTCTTCGCTTACCCCTGGGGGTAGGATTATCCTCTGACGGTATAACGTAGCACTGCTTTATTTAATCTAATTACAGTATTGCAGACTGGTTTCACTCAGAAGTATGGATGGGTAGCTCGGTCGGCTGAAACACTAAAGAGTGGTTTCAGTCAAAAGAATGAATACTACTGATTGTAAATGAAGAACTACTGATTGTTTTCACTTGAAAAGAAAGAATAAATAATTCAGTTATGGTGCAAAGCTACAACGGCGTCGAATCTTTACATTCGATTCCCCTCACTGACTGCTTTCAGTCGAAGACATAAATGAATAATAGTCCAACTGTCATGTAAAACTACAGCCCACTGACACGACTGTCTTTGTTTGGTTGCTCCTACAGACTGGTTTTGTTCAAAACAATGAATGAGTAGTCCAAACGACTGAATCGATTGTTTTAATTCGGCTGTTCCCATAGACTCGTTTCTCGCAAAAGAATGAATGCATAATTCAACCAATACGTAAAACTACAACCGAATGAGTCAAATGGTCCAAAGGGCTCTGAGCACTATGGGACTTAACTTCTGGGGTCATCAGTCCCCTAGAACTTAGAACTACTTAAATCTAACTAACCTAAGAACATCACACACATCCATCTCCGAGGCAGGATTCGAACCTGCGACCGTAGCGGTCGCGCGGTTTCAGACTGTAGCGCCTAGAACCACTCGGTCATTTCGGCCGGCACGAATGAGTCGATTGTTTTCCAGCAACTGAATTAATCGATTGTTTTCATTCTGTTGTTTCCATCATTGAGCAAGTCGTTGGCTCCAACGGCGTAGACCAGTGGAGCGATATCATGCGGGCACACAGCCCCCCTCCCCCCCCCCCCCACCCCCTTCAGCAAGGTGTCGTAAGACTGTCGTGTTGAAGGAAGAGAGTGTTGAAAGATAGGGCTCTGCAGTCGAAAGAGTGGAGTAGAATATGGTGTAATGGGGAAGAACATGGTGTATAGGAATCCTGAATAAAACCAAGCTGCTTTCAGAAAAATAGTGTTGCATTAGCTATTGAAGGCCCTTCGCACTAAAGGCATCTCGAGCTGAAGTGTGAACTAAGGTCTGAGTGGCTGTAAATTGTCGCCAATCTTTGAGACTTTTCGTTCTTTTAAAACTAGTATGTCATTTTCATTGCTTCTGTCACTGTGTGCTGACCCGTTTAGGTGTCGTGGCATGCAGTCGAAGAGGGCTCGGATATGCTGGAGGGGAATATACTGCACGCAGTTTGTAGGCGCGTCCACAAAGCTTCGGCAATGGTAGCAGGAGAACCAGAACAAACCAGTTGCTGACCAACCATGTCTCACACATGTTCCATGGGCGACATGTTAAACGGACGTGCAGACCGAGGACGAAGTTCTTCGAAAAAGGCTTGAACATTCCCCTCTACATATAGTCGGGCCTCGTCCTGCTAAAATATGGTACGTGTGCCTGCAAGACGGATAGTGTTTCGGGTTTCGCGTTCGAAAACAATCCAGATGTAGCACTTGCAGTTCATATCGCCCTCAACACGCCCGACACGAGATCGCATGTAACAGCCAGTGGCACTCATAACCACCACACTTGACGTTTGTACGCTCTACCGCTCAACAATACAGTCTGCCCAATTGGGTTCACCACAGTAGCGTCTAACACGTACGTGGGCGTCACTGCAGGACAATTTTAAGTGGGACTAGTCGAGAAACACTAAATTTTGCCATTCAGCAAGCTAGTGACGGCGTTCACTTGCCCACTGCAGTCTGAGGCGTTGGTGGCTTCTGGCCAGTGGAAGTCGACGCAATAGCGTCCGCGCCACCAGTCTAGCGCTCAACAGACGACGCTGTCGGCGCAGACATATCCACAACCTTTGCATGTCCAGCCAATACTGTGGACGAAGATGTTTTGTTGTTTACGGCAACGTGAACAAGATGGCGGTCATCTCGCGCTGTGGTCACATTGTGTGGTTCAGTATCTGCTCGTCGCTATGTACGACCCCCTGCTATCCAGTGGATCCACACGTACATTACTGTCATACCATCTTGTTCTGTACAAGCCGCAACTTTACGGTACATCAGACCCGTTTCCCGGACACCAATCATTTTGGCCCGATGATACTCTTTCAAATATTGCGCCCTTTGACGTAGACGAGGCTTACCGGCACTTTCTTCCACGTTTGCACTTGGTTTGATGGCTCTGCACCGACTAAGCGTAGCGCCACACTGACCTGTTCGTTCACACAAAAAGTTCACTGCTGGGATTATGTGCACGCCATCTCCCTGCAATCTTAATCTCTTATTCTGATTCCTTCGTTCTACTCCTCCTGCGATTTTGTAGTGATCCAGACCACTGCTTCTGGGTGTTGCGATTTTCAAAAACAGTAGTGTAGTTAGTATGGAAGTAATGGAGACTGTCTCTTAGGAATTTGTCAAGCGATTTTTTATCTGCAGATTTTTTTAAACATATACACTTTGCGTCTATATTTGGTGGATTTGGGTGTCACAGTATTCCGTGTCGCTACAAAAAAATGGCTCAAACGGCTCTAAGCACTAAGGGACTTAACATCTGAGGTCATCAGTCCCCTAGACTTAGAACTACTTAAACCTAACTAACCTAAGGACATCACACATATCCATGCCCGAGCAGGATTCCAACCTGTGACCGCAGCAGGAGTGCGGTTCCGGACTGAAGCGCCTAGAACCGCTCGGGCACAGCGACCAGCCGTGTCGCTACATTCCTCATGAAATTGTCTACTTGCTCAGGTTTGTTTGTTGTAAGAGGTCTAGTTTGTTACCGCATCCATTAACACTTCGAGTGGGCTCCTGAATTGGTTTCTCAAAATAATTATCGGAGAAAACATTTAGTACAATTTTGGACGATGCTTTATGCCTACCATCGACTTTAAAGATATATTTTCGTCAAGATATCGTGGCTAAATTAATGTTTCCACCAACCATAATTGTTTGATTTGGGTACATATTCGACAAGAGAGTCAAATTCTCTTTGAACCTTTCAGTAACTATATGAGGCTGTCGAATGAAAAGGAGACAGACGGGAAAAAAGTAAGTAAACTGTTTATTATTTCAAAGGCATTGCCTTAACTGTTAATACATTCATTCCATTGTGAGAGAAGATCGTCAATGTTTTCATGGAAAAATAATTGCCCTTGCCTACGGATCCTCGACTGCACCCAGGCGTGCGGCGCTTCGTCCGAAGCAAATCGACGGCCACGAATGTCTTTCTTCAACGACTCCAAAAAATATGGAAATCGCATGGGAAGAGGTCGGGACTGTATGGAAGATGTGTAAGAGTTTCCCTCGAAACTTTTGATGCATAGTCGAAATAACCTTGGCAATACGTGACTCGAGTTTGTTCAGCGTCTCGAATGACCTAGATATCAACGGGGCATTGAACCTTGATCTTCCTTCTTACCTGGCAGTAACCAGGCTGACCGAATTGATGGGATGATCGTCGGATACGAACGTCCGTTTCATCCCACGTCTGTCCTCCCTCCTCCCCGCTCCACATTACTATTGGCAAAAGCATCAAGCTCAGAGGTGACGTATTCTATTATTGAGTGGACCTATGAGATGTTAAGAATATAAGGGCTCCATAGGTTATTAAATCTGTACTGTTGTTGTGTAACTGATATGAAAGAAACACATATTTAAATTTTTTATCCCAGAACTTGTTAACGTTATTCTAATCTAGAAAGCAAAGTGTGGAACTCCTGTTTAGCAATGAGGAAAAATTTTCTATTGGAGAATTAACTTCGTTGAGACACAGACGTATGGTCCTGCAAAAAGTTTCAGTGAATGAGCATACGCAGTGATGTCAGCATGTATTGTGTAGTGTGACGTGCGTGCTTTAACAGTTGCAAAATTTTCTCGCGGTGGTAATAGAAACAATCATATTTGCTTAACAACTAATTATGAACCCTAATATGACATTCATCCATCATATTTCTGTACCATTGTTCACAAATCAAGTATCTGAAAGCAATATGAAAGTTCTCTACTAGAACTTCCTTAACTCGAAATTGTTCCCGCCATATCACAATACTTGTAATTATATGTGTACCTATTAGGCGAAAATTTAAGATTCTATTTGAAATTAACGACTCTTTCTAGTCATAGCGTGGCTGTATAACTATTCTTGTAATATCATTTCCACCAATTATCAGAATCCAAAAGCGTTGGCGCTCGAATTTTGTCAGTTAAAATGCTGCGTATTATTATATGAACATGACTTCATATTCTTCTGGAACATGCACGTAAACATCATTTTTTCGTTATTGTATCAAAATCACGACAAATGGGAAGAAACGAATGGCCTCTAGTAAGAAACAAGGCATTATCTTGTTAAATTCCCATCGTCAGTTAGAGGAAGACAAAACTGAATCGTTATGTCGTTGTGGTTCTGTTCAGATCAACCAACAGTAAAAAGGTAAAATTTCTTCTGTAGGATTAATGATTAATTAGCGTGGTTAGTAAATGTACTACAGAGTTAAATATCTCCTTTCTTTGCTTCCCCTCCATCCAATGTCATGTACGAAAATTATTTGGGAAATGGTGTTACACAAAGCTGTTCTATACTGGCTGTTATCTGAGTGCATCAGTTGCTTCTAATGCGAGTTAAATGTGATAACAAATCGTCTTAGAAGACTCACTGTGAAATGAACTACAAAGCTATTTCATTATTTTTATATTCATTGCCCGAAAAAAATTACTTTATGTAATTATTGTTGAAGATGTTGGTAACGTTACGTCAAGCTGTAGCTTCAGATCTCTAGGCAGATTTTTTAACTACTACAAAACTGATATTGTAAATCATAATATAGTAATTTAAATAGAGATTACACTTGAAAAACAGCGCCCTAAGTAATAAGAGTTGTTTATTCATTTGACCTTACTTCACAGTTGTTGTCCTAATCATCATCATTTCATCCCCATTGACGCGCAAGTCGCCGAAGTGGCGTCAAATTGAAAGACTTGCACCCGGCGAACGGTCCTAGTCACACAACTTCACAGTTAATAGTGTTCCCACTGAAATCTTTCATACATTTCGTCTCAGAACTGATTGGAACTCTCAACTGCTTGTTTATGTTCAACTCAACTCTCAACTGCTCTGCTTCGCACAAAGCCTGCGCCACATATCACGTGTGCTACTCTGTGATACAATGAAATGTTTTATGTTATTCATTTTCATTCAGCTGCATGCATTTTACATATTATGGCGCTTACAAGAGGACCAGACATTTTGAGTTTGTGTGATATTTAGTAATAAATTTTCAAAGTTAAGAATTTACACAAAATGGATAATTTTGCAACACATTTGTTGACTAGGGTACTAGGGTACATGAAATTTGCATGATGTTAATAGTGACTGGAAAAAGACACTTTCATTTTATAAAGCATATCAAGACATTAAAACATGTTCACAAATACAAGCTAACAACAGTTTTCCCAAAAATAGCCATTAAGGGAGAACATTATTAAAATGTATAACAAACGTGTCTGAACCCTAACAATACCCAGTTTTAATATGTAAATAATGTGATATCTCAGTTGACACCGTCAAAACCTCTCAAAACCTCTTAGCATATGACAAACGTTCAGTTCTATTTTTCTAGCACATGTCAGCAACCCTGTTCGAAATTTCCTTTTTAAGATGTACATATAGCACCTAATTAATAGCGACTTATTCAACGTAATTCAAGAATAAAACAGATAGCTGTAATATATGGTTTTGGGGCTAATTATGTGAAGAATAAGATCTCATAGCAGATAGTACTGCTTATTTATAGCGTTACCTATTGTCTCTACTATCAAGATTTTTTAAAATTTAGTATGCTTCCTTTTTTATCTTAGATAGAAATCCATGTATTCCAGACTTCATTGACATCGAGCATACACTTTCTCTGGCTGATAACCAGATTTGAGAACAAGCTATATCTATTTAACGGTGTGAAATTAACAGATCAGGATAACTGTGAAACAAAACGTATTACAATAACACTTTCTCTCTTGGAAAGCCACAAAGCATTTGTTTTTTTCCGTACATCACTGGAACCTCAAAATTAACAGCTTCTCTTTAGCCAGCAACAGCTAATTATTTTTTCCTAAATTTCGAATATGTACGATGTTTTAGCGACTGTATTTTAAATCATTTTAACAAAAATGACTATATTGTCGCTTTATCATTTGTAGTTCACGTATGTTATAGTAAAACAGATGTGAGCCTTACTTTCTAGGTGAGAATAATTCTTACAATTACATTTTTCAGTTTGTAAGATAGTATTGATTAAAATAAAATTTACGCTTTTAAGCTTTTGTGCTACTTCGGTATAACGACAAGTATGTTGCAATAACTATTGTTCTTTGTTTTCCTTTTAGGGGTTGTTGGAATTCCAGGAACAATACTATGCGTGTTCGTTATTCGGCTGGGACGAAAACGCAGTGTTATGATTGGGCAGATCATTTTAATTATGTGTTGTCTCCTTATCACAGCTTTTCCAAAAGGTATGAATCACACTGTGAATTGTACGTTTCATAAGCCTCCAGTTAAAACATTTGCTTGCTTCTTTATGTTTAGAAATAAGTACGAAACATTAAATCTCAACAGAGCTGTAATAACTAGTAAAATTTATTGATTCTATGTGAAGAAATCGTTACTAAATCTAACATAACTATTAGATATGAAGTAATGATGAAAAATCTTGTAGTGATTCATTATTCATTTTTGATGGTTTTCACTTGTTACACTACCTTATACAGTGGACGTGTCAATACGACTAAACAATCGAAGCACCAAAATAAATTTTTTTGTGTGTATGACCTCAAATTGTTACTTGCGTCTGTATTTATTTATCATTCTTGATATTCGTGTATGTAAACTTAAATTAACTCATTCTTAACTTCTGTTAACTAAATGATGTGATATTTCGAGGCTGGAAATTATGATTTCGAATAGTTACTAGGAAATAACGCTTCTAGTTTCCAGCAGTTATAAAAACTGAAGATCTGCAATAAATTTGCAACATAGAGCTTGTGACTGCCATTGTATTCAGGTTTATGTCCTACATTAAATGATGCACATAGATTACATTGTGTTTGGGAAACAGCCTTCCAAATGTGGTTTTACGTGAAAAAAGGAAACTACAGGAAAGGTGTGTCCATTAAGGGAAAGTCGGTCGGTAGTGGAAGAAAGGCTCTGCCATTGTATTCAGGTTTATGTCCTACATTAAATGATACACATAGATTACATTGTGTTTGGGAAACAGCCTTCCAAATGTGGTTTTACGTGAAAAAAGGAAACTACAGGAGAGGTGTGTCCATTAAGGGAAAGTCGGTCGGTAGTGGAAGAAAGGCTCTGCCATTGTATTCAGGTTTATGTCCTACATTAAATGATACACATAGATTACATTGTGTTTGGGAAACAGCCTTCCAAATGTGGTTTTACGTGAAAAAAGGAAACTACAGGAGAGGTGTGTCCATTAAGGGAAAGTCGGTCGGTAGTGGAAGAAAGGCTCTGAATAGCAATTGTCTAGTTTTCAACAGCGTATAAACCCGATGCTACTCTGTTGCAGTACCACAAATTCCACATTCGCTTTAGCACTGTTACTTGCTCACTTCTGAAAAAAAAATTGCTTGTATCGAAAGGTAAGTTTGCGCACTATCTATTCCGTGTGGTCATTTCAGCACTGTGGGGTGTATGTTGTTTCGTCTATGCAGATGTAGGATTTGATACAACAAACCTGCAGATTATATTCCTGGCTCTTAGTTCAATTCATTGCGCCCCTTTTGGTCAAATTAGTCTGCTGACGTTTCTGGTCGTAGCTGTGAGGGTTGACGGATAGGGGAGGTTGGACTAAGAAGCTTGGGATCCAAAAGTGATGATGCAATATAGTATATTAGCAAGAGTTCATAAACTCACCGGACAAAATATAAGTAACCCCCTTGGAAGAGTGCACTGGATGATTTGGAACGGAACAGATGGTGTAGGACTGGTACCATGTGGTCATTTGAGCCTCCACCGCTGACGTGAGTCATCGCAGCGAAGTGTTGTGCATGTCCTAGTCGGTTATATGGAGTCAGCTTTCGTGTCGGTATTTTGGAACTTTGATGGTCCTGTAATACTCGCACCTCTCAGCGCCTGCCTACTTCGAAACTGCATTTATTACATTCATCTTGAAGTTTGACGGTATTTCGCTTATCATGATGTATGTTGCATACCGAGCGCCACTACTGCCAGCTAAATAAAATATTCTAACTACTGAAGGCACTAGCTACTGATAGGCATAGTCAGCAAATGAAAGATTTTGATAGAAAACAAACAATGTATTTACCTTAATAATGTTCCAAAGTCATTATATATATATATATATATATATATATATATATATATATATATATATATATATATATATATATAATTCTGCCATTTCTCTCCCCACATCCACCACTGCTGGCGACTCACCTCCAACTGCGCAACACTACGCGCTGTTCACATCCAACGCCCAACACTACAGTGGCGAATATTCCAACAATGCCAACCAGCCACAGACTGCACACAGCACAGCCAGTGATTTTTATACAATGCGCTAGGTGACGTTACCAACATAAAAACCTAAACAGTGTACTTACAAGTTTTGTCATGATTCTAAGGGAATGTCGTTAACTTCAGATGCCTTGTTTCGACTTTCTTTCAGTGCTCTGACAAATTCTTCTTGCATCGTGATAACTACCGTCTCCTCTTCATCTATTTCCTCGTCCCTTTCCTAATATTGCCATCAATTCAGTTTCCATTGCATAGCCCACCTTTATATTATCTCAGCCTTTCAGCCTTCAATTTTTATTTCGTACTGGCTTGCCATCTGATCTATTGATGTTCGCACAGCTACTTCTTTGTTCTCTAAAGGTGTCTTTATTTTTCATACAGGTGGAATCTATCTTTTCGATAGTCACGTATGCTTCAACAACTTTGAATTTCTCTGCTATCCATTCTTGCTTAGCCTGTTTGTACATTCTGTCAGTCACATAAAAATGAGAATGACAGCTGGATTGTAATAACTTCTTCCTTCGTCAGCTGAATTTAATACCTGGTGTATTATCCAAAGATCGCTACTGGGTTTCATCTTTTAGCCTAATTGATCCACTGGTGTCTTCACTGTTCAGTGTCTAAAAGATACAAATTCGTTTTCATTTGTTTTATTTTTCCTTTTCTCATTCAACATTTGCCTACTGCTCCCTTTGACATTCTCAACAATCTCTGGTTCTTTCAGCTTATCCCTGTCCCAAATCCTTCACTTCCTACCTTTCTGCAGCAGCTTCTCGGTTTTACTCTGCACCTGGAATTGTCTTACAGTTTAGCATCTGGTTTAGAAATCTCTCCCTTACCATTATACAAGCAGCCTGGAACCTTCCAATGTCCCAGGTCTCTTCTAGATATACAGCTTTCTTTCATGATTCCTAAAACTAGTGTTTGCGATGATTAAATTATGCTCTGGTCAAAATTTTACCAAGTTTCTTCGGCTTAATCCTCCCCCCCCCCTCCGAGTTCATGTTCTTCTGTAATTTTACCTTCTCCTTCTCTTTCTGTTGTCGAGTTATGGTCCCCGGTCATAAACTTCTGTCTCCCTTAACTATCTGAATTATTTCCTGTATA
This sequence comes from Schistocerca gregaria, assembly GCF_023897955.1. Lineage (NCBI taxonomy): Eukaryota > Metazoa > Arthropoda > Insecta > Orthoptera > Acrididae > Schistocerca > Schistocerca gregaria. Next base: position 519,307,391 of record NC_064931.1, on the reverse strand, counting down.
TCATCATACATTATTTCAATCTCTTCACCATCTGCAGAGTCGCAGGCATAGAAACTTATACTATTTCACATGGGACTTGATTTTGCGTCTGTCTTGACCATCATAAAACGTTCTCCACACTGTTTACATTAGTTCATCAGCAATCCTATTTAATTATTCATTATCGGATCTACACCTACATTACCCGCATTTGATTCTGTATTGATAACCCTGTTGTTCGTGCCACTGCACTTCACTAATTCCCTCTAAATATAACTACAGCTTAACCATTATTTTTTTAAATTTCTCTAACCTACGTACTAGATTAAGGAATATAACGTTCCATCCTCATCCCGCAGAACGTCAGATTAGTTTTTTCTGATGACTACAGCTTCCTGAGTAATGCCCCTCCACCTGTTTTACCTCAGAAACATTTTGTCCAGGAAGATGCTATTACATTAAGCTATACAGGAGAGCTGTATGTACTCGGGAAATATAACTCCACTTGCTTTCAGCCGTTTGTAGTACTAACATAGCAAGGGCTTCTTGCCTATTTGTACGAAGCCGGGTCACTCATTCATACAGACTGTTACCCCTGCAGCTAATGAAAAGACTACTTCCTCTCTTCAGGATCCATATGTTAGTCTGGCCTCTCCGGAGATACATTCCGGTGTTGTTTGCACGTAATTAACTGCTGTCCATATCGTTGAAGGCCAGAAGCGACCCCAGCACGGCAAGGTTGATGGTTTAAGGTATTTTCTGTCGGGTCGAGACAGGACAATGGAGTTTATTTCTTGGAGGAGACTTGATGGGTGGTGCCAGTGGAGACAATATAATGAGTAACATCGATTTATGGAGAAGTCTTTTTGGATCAGGGCATGAATTTTCCATTGGAAATTTAAGGGATTGTATCTACAGAATGACCAGTTGAGTTCAGTTTCTATCTGATGTGACGGCAGGCAGGTGATGTGCAATTCTGTCTGTTTTAGAGCCGAGCTGACGATATAATTGTGTGTGTTTATTATATAGTTCTCCATAGAATACCCGAAGATGAAGTTGAAGGATAGACATTATATAACCGCCGCGTTAATAATAAAAATGTCCTAGGTATTAAACCGAGCCGGATGGTGTGGCCGAGCGGTTCTAGGCGCTTGAGTCTGGAACCGAGCGACCGCTACGGTCGTAGGTTCGAATCCTACCTCGGACATGGATGTGTGTGATGTCCTTAGGTTAGTTAGGTTTAAGTAGTTCTAAGTTCTAGGGGACTGATGACTTCAGATGTGTGTGATGTCCTTAGGTTAGTTAGGTTTAAGTAGTTCTAAGTTCTAGGGAACTGATGACCTCAGAAGTTAAGTCTCATAGTGCTCAGAGCCATTTGAACCATTTGATCCGCGCCCGATGGAGGTGGTCCCACGGATCCCGATTGGATTTAAATCCTGGACGTTTGGTGGCCAGGGGAGCACAGTAAAACCATGCCCGACGGCAGGATTCCAACCTGCAACCGTAGCGGCCGCACGGTTCCAGACTGAAACTCCTAGAACCGCTCCGCCACAACGGCCGGTGGGCACAGATCCTTAACCGAGAAAATCTATCGACACTGGAGTCCGTGTGGCTCCACAACCCTGTCGGTACCTTCCCGAACGTCATTCACTCTCTTCTTTGCAGCGGTCACCGCTGCAAAAGGTGATTATTCAGGCTTTTGGCAGTTGGTCACATTAATGTAACCGGACAGTGTATCATTTTAACGATGGATGACTTTGCGGAGGCCTTGGTTGTGTATGTCTACATCTTGGCTCTTTATGAATCGTTCCACCTCGAAAATTATCTCGTCCGCATTGTGGAGGTGCCTGTCACGTAGTTTTTTCTTTGTTCGAGGAAAGAGGAAGAAGTCACCGACTGCCATGTCAGGAGAAACAGAGAAATGGGGGATGGGGCAAGATTTAATAGATGAAAGAAGCAGCATGTCCGATTGTATCCTCTGCAGAATGAGCTGGGACGTTGTCGTGGAGCAGCACTCACGATCTTGGACAGCCTTCGATGACCCTTTATCTCGACGGGCTCTTGTAACCGCATCAGGAGATTTCGGCGGTATGGTCCAGTCAAGACTTGCCTCTTACGAGCGTAATCTATTGGCACTATCATATGGCTGTCCAAAACACAATCAGCATCACCTTGCCCGATAATGTTTGGGTATTCGCCGTTTTCGGCTTTGGTGAATCCACATGATTCCGTGTGGTGGCTCGTGGCTGTAAAGTTAGGTGACCAGGAAAGAAAAATATACATATATTTACACAAGCTTATCGTAGTACTTGGACTTACCAATTTCTTGTCCACCAAATCAGTCAAAATGGTTCAAATGGCTCTGAGCACTGTGGGACTTAACTTCTGAGGTTATCAGAACTATTTAAACCTAACTAACCTAAGGACAGCACACACATCCATGCCCGAGGCAGAATTTGAACCTGCGACCGTAGCAGCAGCGCCGTTCCGGACTGAAGTGACTAGAACCGCTCGGCCATAACGGCCGGCCCAAATCAGTCCTTCGGTCCTTTTAAGCTACAAACTTGTCGGTGATGTGTTCATAGAATTCTGTGTTTTTATTAACTGCGCTAGAAGTTCCTTCTGAACTGAAATAATCGCTAAGGAAGAAAGTCTCACTTTTGAAATTGTGTTCCTCAGGCATATTTTTATACGCTTCAGGCAAGAAAAGCTTCGTTCCACAGATGCTGTACCGTAGTAGAAAAGATGGCCAGAATGAGGGAGAACAGTTTATACGTATCCGTAAAAATGTCCTTTTCTTATTAAGCATTTCTAACACCTTTCGGGTGGAAATCTTTCTGTACGTTTCATTAGCATACAAAACCGAGAGTTTGTTTCTTAGGCATTGTCTCTTTGAGAGTACGGATTCAATTAAAGTTTGTAAGTTTTCAAGTGCACTAGAAGTTAGACATATGTTATGTTCCTCTTATTTTGTGGTATTGGCAAGGCAAACAACCTAAATTTTTTCACAGTTACAAAGTCTCTCATTCATTTCCATCAAAACGTAACCCAAATATCTTAATTCGAGACTTGATACAACGTGAAAATGCAGTTTTTAATAAAATACACACTATATCACAAGCAAGATTCATATTTAAATGGCAGAACACTAATCGCATTACAGATGGAAGCATGCTCCATGCACACAACAATCGATGCTTTAACGGTCTGCCGCCTGGAACTGGAAGCAGCCGGGGATAAAATCTCCATCTAGCTCACCGCATACTCCCTCCACAGACAAACTCAAACAGTATAGCAAGCAGCTATAGCAACCTTACAGCTACGCTCGGCAAGTGGCTCCGCGCTTGAGGTAGAGCTGCGAAAAAGAGGAGGCCTACTTTAATGCACTTGGTCTGAATCGCAAGCATGCTGGTACAAGAGAATTCCGCGCAGTACAAAACAGGAAATATGTTTGGAGTAAAAACCGGGACAAACTTTTTTTAAGTGCGGCAAGATAAAAGTGTTGGTGAAGTGCCACTTCATCTGCTACCAATGAATAGCCCCTCCTGTTGTTTCCACTGCCTCCTTTGCTCCTTTGACTCGGGGCACAATGATACACTCAGCACTTGTCCTTGATGATTAGGCTGCTGAAGACGTCATCTAGGTTGGATCGACACAGCTGCAACTTTCTGCTGCTTGCTCGGTTCGGAGGGGCTTTTTGAATAGGTGCGGACAGTCGAAGAATCCAGCGGTTGGTGACTTCCGTCAGGTACAAAAAGTCGTCCAAGATGTTAGAAACGGTTCCATGATTGATTTCCGCATTTTCCACTATCGCTTCGATTGCGATACGCGAGTACCAGGGTCTCCACTACTCTCGGAATCCCCAGTTCATCGTAAAGAGATAATCTGATACTATGTTCTTCCTCATCCAGAATTGTTTGCCCACTTGGGAAGCGTTTACATCTAACCTCTAGAGTCATATCGTGATGCGTTGTTGTTGCACATTTCCACCTGCTGAGCATGGGCTGTTGCGGCATTGCTCCCCTTCAAATGTACAAAACAAAATACCCCACGATTCTCCACTGCACAATGTTGTTTGAGATCTACTGGTGGCGTGCTGCCGTATTGTGACGTGGGGATTTCATTGCATATCAGGAGTGGTGTACTTCAAACGGATAACGCGTTTCGGAAAAAACTGACATCATCAGTTTGTTGATTTTGTGATTAGGGTAAGAACAATTATTATCGTTTGATGTAATTGGTTGATCGGGTTTATGTAACTTAACCTGGCATCTAAAAACTGGTAAAGATGGGTTCGTCATGCTTAACTTTCTTTTTCTCCCCTCATTCTACATCTACATCTACACAGATATTCCGCAATCCACCATACGGCTCGTGGCGGAGTGTACCCAGTACCATACTAGTCATTTCCTTTCCTGCTCCACTCGCAAATAGAACGAGGGGAAAACGACTATCTGTATGCCTCCGTATGAGCCCTAATTTCGCATATCTTATCTTCGTGGTGTGTGTATTGCAGATAGTAGAATCGTTCTGCAGTCATCTTCAAATGCCGGTTCTCTAAATTTTCTCAATAGTGTTCCTCGAAAAGAATGTCGCTTCCCTCCAGGGATTCCCACTTGAGTTCCCGAAGCTTCTTCGTAACACTTATGTGTTGTTCGAACCTAGGAGTAACAAATCTAGCAGCCTGGCTCTGAATTGCTTCGATGTCTTCCTGTAATCCGACCTGATACGGATCCCAAACATTCGAGCAGTGCTCAAGAATAGGTCGCTCGAGCGCCCTATATGCGGCCTCCTTTACAGATGAACCACGCTTTCCTAGAATTCTCCCAATAAACCGAAGTGGACAATTTGCCATCCCTAACAAAATCCTCACATCCTCGTTCCATTTCACGTCGCTGTGCAATGTTACGCCCAGATATTTAAACGACGTGACTGTGTCAAGCACTGGAACAACTAACGCTGTATCCGAACATTACAGGTTTGGTTCTCCTACTCATCTGCATTAACTTACATTTTTCTACATTGAGAACTAGCTGCCATTCCTCACACCAACTAGAAATTTCGTCTAAGTCATCTTGTATTCTCCTATAGTCACTCAACTTCGACACCTGCCCGTACACCACAGCATCACCCGCAAACAATCACAGATTGCTGCCCACTCAGTCTGCCAAATCTTTTATGCATATAGAGAACAATAGCAGTCCTATTACACTTCCCTTGGGCCCTCCTGACGACACCCTTGTCTCTGATGAACGCTCGCCTTCGAGGACAACATATTGGGTTTTATAAGTCTTCGAGCCACTCACATATCTGTATACCTATTCCATATGCTCCTACCTTCAATGGGACACCGTGCCAAACGCTGTCCGGAAATCTGGAAATATGGAATATGCCTGTTGCCCTTGACCCATAGTTCGCAGTATATCATGTGAGAATAAAGGAAAGCTGAGTTTCACACGAGCGATACTTTCTAGAACCATGCCGATTCGTGGACAGAAGATTTTCGGTCTCAAGAATATGTATAGTCGAACTGACAATGTGTTCAAGGATTTGCAGGTAATCGATGTTAGGGATATTGGTCTATAATTTTGCAGGTCCGTTCTTTTACCCTTCTGATATACAGGAGTCACCTGCACTTTTTTCAGTCGGTTGGGACTTTGCGCTGGGCTGAAGATTCGTGATAAATGCAAGCTAGGTGAGGGGCCAATGCCGTAGAGTAGTCTTTGTAAAATCGAATTAGGATTCTATCCAGACTTGGTGACTTATTTGTTTTCAACTCTTTCAATAATTTCTCTACTTCAGGGATGCTTATTGCTGGGTAGTCTATACGGGAGTAAGTTCGAAGCTCAAACGATGGTATGTTTTGTACGATTCTCGTGCATGAGCGATTTCTTAAACGTGAAATTTAAACCATAGGCTTTCGGTTTGCTCTCTTCAACTGCCACGCAACGGACTGGTCAACAAGTGACTGGATGGAAGCTTTAGACCCACTTAGCGATTTTACATAAAACCCGAATTTTCTCGGGTTCTCTGCCAGATCTTTTGCTAAGGTATGACTGTGGTAGTTATTGTGTACTTCATCGATAGATCTTTTCACAGACGCACGAACCTCTACTAACCTTTGCTTGTCGTCATTTGTGCGTTCTCTTTTAAATCGAGAGTGTAACGATCTCTGCTTTCTCAGCATTTTCCGAACCTCGTTAGTGACTCATGGTGGGTCTTTTCCGTCGTTAATCCACTTACTAAGCACACAATTCTCCAGATCACGATTTACAATCGGCTTAAACTTTGCCATAATTCCTCTACGTCCATCTTACTGGGACTAAGTGATGTCAGTTCATTGTTTAAGTGAGATGCTAACAATTGCTTATTTGCCCTTTCTGGCATAAACAGTGTCCTAGACTTCGTAGCCACAGTTGCTATAATGACATAATGATCTCTAATCCATGTTTTTTGCCGGCCGCGGTGGTCTCGTGGTTCTAGGCGCGTAGTCCGGAACCGTGCGACTGCTACGGTCGCAGGTTCGAATCCTGCCTCGGGCATGGATGTGTGTGATGTCCTTATGTTAGTTAGGTTTAAGTAGTTCTAAGTTCTAGGGGACTAATGACCACAGCAGTTGAGTCCCATAGTGCTCAGAGCCATTTGAACCATTTTTTTCCCCGTTTCTTTACTGACGCTGACGATAAAGTCCGGCAGAATTGTAGCTACAAGATCTAAGATGTTTCCATTCCGTGTGGACTGATGAACTAGCTGCTCAAGGTAGTTTTCAGAAAACGTGCGTAAGAGCACACTATCCGCTACCTTTTCCTTTGCGTCGCGGTGAAACTGATGAGAAGGGTCCTTTTTCGCTTCTTTAACTTCATTGTCCTGAAGAACTTCTCAGTTTATACTTTTGATCAAGATTTATCACAGCTGTGTTACCTTTATTAGCCTTAGTTACAGGAGGTTCATGCAAAACAAGTTCCTTATTGAGAAGTTTAACACTACTTAAATTAGCTAAGGCTACTCTTGTTCTCTTTCTCCTCATACACAGGGCTTTATTGGCGCCGACCGCGACCTCAGCCTGTTGACGCCTATTAAGTGATGCTACATCACATACAGTTTTGCCTCAGCTGTAGTGGTTATAACAGCTTTAGAGCCAAAGAGTGGAATAAGATTAAGCTTAAGACCTTTATTTTAAAGTCATGTCTCTGCTGCAGTTAATGGATATTAGTTAAGTTCACAATTCTTTTAGCAAAATCTCGTTTAACTGCCTGCTTCATGGCAACATGCTTACACCGATTACCTAGCAGGTTTGGAATTTGACGATGGTAGTCTGACGAAATGCGTTATCCATTTGAGAAAATAAAGTGCTGTTTAGAGAGGCAACGTTCGTATAGGAGCATCATGGGCGTAGACCTCTACAAAGACCTATCTTCCGTTGCCATAAAAATAATGACGCGAATTTATTTTATCGAAGTTATCTTTTACAAATATCAAAAAAGACTTTGTTAGTTGATGCAAATCTTCGAGGTAAGTTGATTATGATTTTTAATTTACTTGATTTTGATCTAATCCACAGGATCTTATGCGTACGACTGGCCGAGACTGAGCCTGTCGGGCGTGGCCATCACGTCGATGTCAGTGTCGTTCACGACGGTGTACCTCTACTCCGGGGAGCTGCTGCCCACTGTGGTGCGCAATGCCGGCCTCGGCTTTGCAGCCATGTTTAGCCGCCTGGGCTCTGCGATAGCTCCGTTTGTTAAGTCGATGGTAATACTCACTCCAACTAATAACTTTAAGACTAAGAACGATATGAGACGGCAAAATAATTCTGCATGGGAATATTCACGAGCTACTCTTCATTTGATGTTGATGAGCATCACTTTCAGTCTCTCTAATTACAGCTGAATAAAACGAATTTTCTGTGCCATATGCGTTTCGCCTTCATTAGCTGATAGCATCACCAGCGGCAGATTTGGCAGATGCTTCTCTGCAAGTACTCTTGAGTCGGTTTTAGAGCCGTTCTTCAGCTTACTGCCATTCGGAATTTAATTTGAATAGCACTAGGAAAAGAACACCCATTTAAGTTTCTTTATAATAGGACCTGCAGCATATATTATGTCACAATAGGGTATTATGCAGAGCATTATTGAACAGTATGCTGCTTGTTTTTGTTTTTATATATAAGCTTATTTTGGCTCTATTGCCTTCATCAGTACATCTGCAAGCAATCGCATTTATTTATATTGCACATAACATATCATTACATATCATTTATAAAGGTCTTTTTTTTTACATTGGATGTTGTACTCACGCTATGATGTTGTAAACGGACATTTGTCAACTTTGAGTAAACTACTGCTGCCATCCGCAGTTTTTGGATGTGACATTTTCTTTTCATTAATGTTTCAAAGTTGGCCGATGATTTGATGCTGCAGGTATATGTTTCATTCATAATATTTTTATTATAATACATTTTCTATTATATTTTTATTATATTATTTATTATGTATATATAATATTATTTTATTACATTTTTGGTTATATTTCAATTTTCATTTGTTCATAAACTATACATTATGTAAAACATAAATAAACGTGATTGTTTGCAGATGTACTGATTAAGGTAATGAAGGCGAAATAGGCTTATATACAAAAATAAAAGATCAAGCAGCATCTGTTTACTAATTCCCTGCATAACACCCATTTATTTCATCTTACATTCTCGATCCAACATTTGTCACTGATGATGCTTTAAAACCTTAAAAGCGAAAGGCGTATGACACGAAAATTTCGTTTTCTTAAGCTGTAGTTAGACTGACCCAACGTGATAATTATCAAAACAATATTACTCGCAACTGTGGATCGTAGGACAACAAAACTGGAAGATGTTACTCTTAATAGCCTAAGAAATTTTCATCGCCTGTATGTGATTGCTAAGAAGGGGAGACGTGGTGGCGTAACGTTCCCGGTTACCACAAAAGGGCCATTATTCTGGATTACACTTCAAACTTCTCCGCAGTGTCTCGTGAAGCGAAGGCACGTGACATTGTGGATGGTAACCTGTCCGCCAAATGGGGACGTTACCTTCAGTGGCCCTCCTTGTGCTATTCGAGAGGGGCAGGCTGTGTGCAGGCACAGGTTTTCCCCCCTTATTTCTCTCATCATCATATAATTCAAACGCGACACTACATTACACACACACATCAATTACGGTCACCTACACTCAACTGATAGACGTAAGATATAACTCTCATACACTGTGTGGAAAGGGGCCATTGCGCTTGGAGGTATAACTGTAAGACTCCTTGGTATCTCACAGACAGATGCGTATGCAGGAAGGGAGGTTCTTCTATTTTTCACATATAAATTTCCAAATTTCACTCCTAATTTTCAGAGAGTAAAGTAGCATCTAAACTAAAGAGCCGCGCAAATAGCAAGAAATTCTAGAAATTACAAGTTACTTGTAACACAGGATAAGTTTCTGTTGGTTTCTCAGGGCTGTCGTGTCCTGGTGCCATTTCAGTCCACCAATATAGAGTCGATGTGGCCTACGTGCCACAATCGTCAATCGGGATGTTGACGTCATTGAGAGTTTGTGGTGTTGTTGTAATTACTCGAATCAACATGAGAGGGAGTAGATCCTCCTAGGCTGATTAAGATTGTGTTGGCGACTGGTGAAAAATGGTTCAAATGGCTCTAAGCACTATGGGACTTATTATCTGAGGTCATCAATCCCCTAGACTTAGAACTACTTAAACCTAATTAACCTAAGGACATCACACATCCATGCCCGAGGCAGGATTCGAACCTGCGACGGTAGTTGCAGCGCGGTTTCGGACTGAAGTGCCTAGAACCGCTCGGTCACAGCGGCCGGCGCGAGTGGTGGCAACGAGTTCATTTTGTCTGCCGAAGTATCAAATTATTAACCTTCTTTTAACAGATTTACTTACGTCTGTACGCATTGACATGTGAGATGTCCGCCTAACTACTTATTTAGAGTCAAATAATTTCCTGTAGATTTAGTCGGAACCTCTATTTAGGAGCCTAATCTTCTTACACACCAGCTACAGTTTCTATGAGAGACGAGTGCTGTTACTGTCACTCGTTCTGTGAACTACTAATTGTCTGATCACTTGACCTGACTAATCAGTAATTGGCCCTGTCCGCAGCTCGTGGTCTAGTAGCTAGCGTTGCTGCCTCTAGATCACTGTGTCCCGGGTTCGATTCCCGTCCGGGTTAGTGATTTCTTTGCCGGGGACTGGGTGATTGTGCTGTCCTCATCATTTCATCATCATTCGTGCAATTGGCTAGACTGGACTGTGTAAAGTTTGGAACTTTGTACGGGCGCTGATGACCGCGCAATTGAGCGCCCCACAAACCAAACATCATCATGGCCCTTGGCTTTACTAACAGAAGACAAGTATTAATCGGTGACTTGTTTCTGTTACAACCGATTGCTCAACACAGAAACCAGCTGTCTCTGTTCAATGCTATTCCAATGAAAACGAAAAGCGCTACTTATTGAACAGTTGTGCCCGCCAGAGTGTTTCACTGTCTTGTCATAGTCGAAATTTCTTAAGTTCCATCAGTACCTGCTGCTAGGCCTCACTGTCCAATGATATCCTGATGGAGACTGGGTGCTCGCTAGATACTGGGTACTACTTGATACTTATAGTCCTACTGCTCATGGCTGTTGCTTTATACAATTTTTAATTGGCCCTCACTCGGATCTGATTGCACACGACCTTCTTCATTATCTTTGTGGAACAGTCCACTTGCACGTGATCGCCTTAATTCTCGTTTAACATGCCAAATCCAGCTCTGGCTATTTCCTGTCACTGGTTTGGCCTCGAATTTCAAGCGCACGAGGTGCACGAAGGAATGAGGGCTGGAGCCCGTCATAAGAACTTACCGTAGTTTTACCTAGTTTTTGTTATTGTTAGACACGAGGCTGTGGTCTGTGGACCATTAGCAAATATTTCGAGTTCTACTTGTTTGGTGAGGTGAAAAGTTTTACTTTCATGCTGCAGCATTGACCGACCTCCAAGAGATAGCTCGTTGCTAGATGTGTCTAAACGCTTTATCTTTTACAAATATCCTGTTTGCCTTTCCGGCTTGCTCGCCGGGCGAGCCCCGCTCGTCGTTTTTTCTCTTTATGATACGACATACGACTAAAATATTGTAAGGTCGCGACAAGGCCTGCCCACGTGGATGGGCTTGCATCTCGACCGGTAACATTCCAACCAGGTAAAGATGCACATACTTTGCCCACGAAAGGCAAAGTTCTCGAGTTCGAGTCTCGACCCGGCACACAGTTTTAATCTGCCAGGAATTTCCAATCATACCTACTATTAACAACAAATCTAGCACAGTGCTAAATCCACAGGTAGAAACGGCAAACCACAGGAAGTTGATTGGGCGAAGGAAGACAGAAACGGAAAGACCTTTCACTAAGAAATAGAAAAACAGATACTCTGACTTGCTGAACATGACGGAAACGACTGAAAGAAACTTCATTCTCCTCATTTAAACAATCATACAGCCATTCTTTGCAGACCAGTGTTCACAATCATATTGATAATTGAGAGTGCATACTTTGGTTTTATATTTTATAAATTATATTACCAAAGTAGAGAGAGTTTATTACTACTACGGTTCTTAAATTAACTGCGAGATTTATGCAGGGGAGAGTGTTGTAGCACGAGGATATGGTACCTAGGAACACGTGATGTTTTTGTGGTAGGTACTTCAGTCTAGTGACTTACTTTAAAGGCACATCAAGGAATGCGGACTAGAGATCACAATAACCTGCTCCCGTCATTTTCTACAATTTTGTTGATGCTAGACGTGAGGTTGTGTTTTGTGCAGCATTTTCAGATATTTCGAGTTCCACCCATTTAAGTGTTGTTTAATATATTAAAGCTATTTGGACTATATTGTTAACTCTTCAGGTAGAGAATTTTATGTGAAGTAAAACTGTATATATTTTTAAAACAGGTTACATAGCATGCGAATGGTGAAGCCATAGTTGGTCGATCGGCCACCATCTTGTGCTTTGACACAGAACGTGGAATATTTGCACATTCATTCAGTTTTACCTGTATTGAAAACGGAAATTTGTCTTAGTTTCCAAGAGATTTAGTCTGAAAAAGAATTTAACTTGTAACTGGTATATGATAACATTTCTTTAAAATATTTATTCCTAGGTACATGACGATATTGGATCTTGGAACATGTTTTGACATTTGGAAAAACTTTAATTTTCCGGAGTAATTTTTTGCTATTTCAAAAAAAGATTGCAGGGCGTTAAAAGTGAAGACTATCATTTGAAAATAGAATAAGAAAATATATATGAAACTTCCATTAAACAGCTTGCGAGAGGCAAAATCTGAAAAATGTCAAATGTAGAACACTCTTCCCTACATGACAGGTTTGCGCGTGTACGGTATACCTTTCAATGGCTATATTTTTCTGAATTGCAATTTTTGGGACACTGTGTTAAAGTACATACTATTCACTAATGCGAACAACTTATTATTACATTATATATATATATATATATATATATATATATATATTAATTAATCAGTTTACTAGTATTTTAAACATTTTTTTTTACCTTTAATGAAATGATACCCATCAGTGACACTTTAAAAGTGTGAGTGATGGGTCGTTACATGATGTGGTTGAGGAGGGAGGGGTAGTGGGAGATAGACAGTTATATAAAGAGAGACAGAGAGAGACTTCTACAGTAACAACAAAATATGAACACCCTCAGAACAGAATCCTAGATCTGCACCTATTCTCATACGACTCTAAGTTCAGGAGTTAACTGAAACACTCGAAACAGCATCTGGAAATACAAACGTGTTCCTTCGCCTACACTCAACAACAAAAAAGTTAATTAATAACTGGAATCGTAGGTTACTGACAGTTTAAACCTGTGTGAACATTGGGACTCAATCCCCGATCCTTGTTATACAGGGGCAATGTCCTTACCAACTCAGCTAACAAGTCACAACTGAGGATCTCTATTCACCGCTACAATTCTGCAAGAATCTCCTTCCTACTTTCCAAACTTTAAGGAAGCTGTACTGTATGCTATACTGAAATACCTTTCCGGCAAGAAAGAATATTGCGGACAAATGGCTTATCCATATACTAGCGATTGTCTCTTGCAGCGGAATCTGCAAGGTTTCCTACTGTGAGTCTGTAAAGTATGGGGAGACTGACTGACTGACAGATTTCCCTGAAGACGGACCTTCAACCATACCTAAATAGCTCAGTCGACCTAGAACACTGGCAGGGGAAAGGGGAAAGGTTCGAATCCCGATCCTGCGCAGTTTTAATCATCCGCGAAGTTTCGAAACAGTGCACGCTACGCTGCGGTGCGCAAGCTGTTTGTAGAAATGGGAGCGGCGGAATTGGGTATAAGGAGTTATCAAAGAACGACTCGCCACTCACCCTCACAGATTTACTTCCGCCAGTACCTTCTCTCCCAGCTTCAAAAAATCACAGAATTTCTTCCGCATACATTGCGGGACTAACACTCCTGCAAGAAAACTTAAAGGTCAGACGTTGCTTAGCCACAGCCGAGGGGAGTGTTTCCATTTCTGTACAGAACTGAAGAGAATCACCGAATTTAACATATTTTGTTTTAATTCCGAGGGCATGTTGAAAAGTAATATCACCGAATTTTGTACGTGAAAACTTTGAAAGCTCTTTTAAATAAAACAAATTTGTTAATATTCTACATCATTATTCTGCATATTTCTTATTTATTTCTCAGCGTAGTCAGTCTGACAACGAACACATTTATCCCAATGAGAGACCACTTTCTTCATACCGACTCTACAACGTTTGACTTGTTGACGCAGCCACAACCTCTGTCTTGCTTGCATCGCTTCATCACTGTCAAAGTGAGGTCCACATCTACATCTACATGGATACTCTGCAAATCACATTATTGTAATCTCGTATAGCTCGCAGCAGCTCTTTCCGTACGAGCTCTGATTTCCCTTATTTTATCGTGGTGATCGTTCCGCCCTATAGCAATGGGTTCGGTGTGGGGCGGCGGTGGGGTGGGTGGACTGCTGTGGCCTGTTGTGGTGTTGTGAACCACTGAGGCCTACGGCGGGACGAAGCAACTCCGTCGTTTCTAGGTCCCCCGTTTAATACAATACAATATAATATCAGAGTAAAGCCATTCACTGATAACTAGATGCCACAATGCTACAAAGGAGCAGAAATGTTGATTGCTATGTTTCACCTGTTATTCTACATAGACGCAGATATTTTCTGTGGGATTAAGTCCGGGTCATTTAACGATCCAGTCGAGGTGCTATGGGGTGCCTCAGTGTTCGAAAAACCATGGACGTTTCTATGCAGCCATGTGAATAAAGCTGTTGTCCTCTTGAAAGACAGGAGGATCTGCAACGAATTGACGCATGGTGCAGGGAATGGCAATTGAATCTCAATGTAGATAAGTGTAATGTGCTGCGAATACATCGAAAGAAAGATCCTATATCATTTAGCTACAATATAGCAGGTCAGCAACAGGAAGCAGTTAATTCCATAAATTATCTGGGAGTACGCAATAGGAGTGATTTAAAATGGAATGACCATGTAAAATTAATCGTCGGTAAAGCAGATGCCAGACAGATTCATTGGAAGAATCCTAAGGAAATGCAGTCCGAAAACAAAGGAAGCAGGTTACAGTACACTTGTTCGCCTACTGCTTGTATACTGCTCACCAGTGTGGGATCCGTACCAGATAGGGTCGATAGAAGAGACAGAGAAGATCCAACGGAGAGCAGCGCGCTTCGCTACAGGATCATTTAGTAATCGCGAAAGCGTTACGCAGATGATAGATAAACTCCAGTGGAAGACTCTGCAAGAGAGACGATCAGTAGCTCGGTAAGGACTTTTGTTGAAGTTTCGAGAACATACCTTCACCGAGGACTCAAGCAGTATATTGCTTCCTCCTACGTACATTTCGCGAAGAGACCATTAGGATAAAATCAGTGAGATTAGAGCCCACACAGAGGCATACCGACAATCTTTCTTTCCACGGACAATTCGAGACTGGAATAGAAGGCAGAACCGATAGAGGTACTCAAGGTACCCTCCGCCACACACTGTCAAGTGGCTTGCGGAGTGTGGATTTAGATGTAGATGTAGAGTGTCCACAGCATACTACTCATCATTAAAATATAGAAAAAGAGCAAGTCTTGTTAACTGAGAATGCTGGAATAAAGATTCTGGTTCATGTTGACCCTAACCTGAACGAGTGAGCCCAATCCATATTAGGAAAAACAGCCCCAAAACACCACAGAACTGCGAACAACCTGAACAACCCCCCCCCCCCCCCTCACATGCAGCTTGTTAAACGCCTTATTGAGCCGTCGGTGCATTTGATGCTTTGCATATCTGAACAGAGGCAAAATAGCTACTCGTTCGACCACATTACACGTCTCCAGTCACCTGTTGTCGAGTTTCTGAGTTGTCTGGTTTTTGGAAGACGTGCAGATTTTTGTGCCCAGGTGAGCAATGACCTTTTGCGAGGCATCCGACTTCATATCACCGCTGCATGTAGTTCCCTTCACAGTGTTCGCAAGGAAACTGGTTGAGATGGACCTGCAGTCACTGAGAGCAGCAATACCTGTAGGTTTCGAGATCAGTTGTCATTGGCAAGGCGCGATACTCTTCTCCAACCTCGTTGGATTACGATCTTTTTACTACCACTGGTCTTACACCCTGTCACATGGGAGTGGTACACTATTCCTTGTACACACAGTGGCAGTCTGTGTTTGTATACCAGTAAATCGGGCAGCTTCATTCACATTATGGTCACGGACACGTTCGAACACGATAGATTCTTTCTGTCATTACATACGCCTCCACAACATCGATCCATCTTACCACTCCTGTCCATGCCTCGGAAAGCCCAACGGTACCGACCGACTGCCGTATCATCCTCAGCCGATCGGTGCCACTGGATGCGGATGTGAAGGGATATGTTTGTCAGCACACCGCTCTCCTATACGTTGTCAGTTTTCGTGGCCGGAGCCGCTACTTCGCAGAATGTAGCTCCCCAATTGGGCTCACGAGGACTGAGTGCACTGCGCTTGCCAACAGCGTTCGGCAGATCGGACGCTTACCCACCTAACAACACAGCGGTGTTACTCCTGGCGTCATGATGTGGGGTGGTCGTGTGGTAGCGTTCTCCCTTCCCACGCCCGGGTTCCCTGGTTCGATTCAAGGCGGGGTCAGGGATTATCTGTGCCTCGTGATGACTGGGTGTTGTGTGCTGTCCTTAGGTTAGTTAGGTTTAAGTAGTTCTAAGTTCTATGGGACTGATGACCATAGATGTTAAGTCCCATAGTGCTCAGAGCCATTTGAACCATGATGTGGGGAACGATGGGGTCGAAATTTAGGTCACAGCTGGTAGTGATTGAAGGGACTCTGGCGGCACAACGGTATATCACGGACATCCTGTGTTCTCATGTGTTACCTCTCATGGACAGCATTGTAGTGCTATGTTTCAGTACTTGTCCACGCACAATATGTGTCTCTATGAACAGTCTGCACGTTGTTGAGGTACTCTCGTGGCCAACAAGATCCCCATATCAGCCCCGATAGAGCATGTGTTGGACGAACTTATATGTCAACCCCGTCCCAGTGTCACTATCCAGGATATCAAGGGCCAGTTACAACAATGAATTTACAATGAAATCCAGACCATTAGCTGCTTACAGGCGTTGATAAATATCAACGGGTACAGTTGAAAATGTGTGCCCCGACAGGAACCCAAACCCGGGATCTCCTGCTTACATGGCAGACGCTCTGTCCGACTGAGCCATCAGGGACGCAGAGGATAGTGCGGCTACAGGGACTTACCTCTGGCGTGCTCCACGTGAGATCCACATTTCCAACTTACAGTCCACACACTACATTTGTAGTGACATTGCCCACTACACTCATTACTCGCGGCAGTCAATCTATCGATTCCCGTAAGAGTTTGTGCAATGTGAGTGCATCAACACTGAACAAGATCATTGGCTGGTAAGCCTTATCTACATGTAGATGGTATCTGTTCTTTCGGACATGTCCGAAAGAACAGATACCATCGTCATATAGTTACAACAGTTGTGGGCCAGCCTGCCTCAGGAGAGAGTACAACGCCTTAATGGCACACTTCACAACCGATTCGCTCTATACATCCAGACCAGAAAGGGTGCAACGTCATGCTTATAAGTGGGCTCACACTGCAAAGTTCTCTGTAACTTTGGCTATCTTGTATTCACTGTGGCAACATCACGTACCTTATCCACCCGTGAAGTTTGACTTCGTTCCCTGCTCCCCTTCTGAGTGTTTCACACTTTTGGAAGGGAGTGCATGTCTCGTACAGTGATAATAAATGAGTCTTTATGTACAACATGCTGTCTTTGCTAACGACGTCAATTCTTTCACTAACTTACGTGCAGCCACCTTTCTAACATAGCAGTATGTTTCTAACATCGCCCTAACGTATTAGAAAATTCGCCTTGAAAATCTATTTAGCTCACCGGATGAGCAATAATTTTTGCATTAATGTATTCTGATCCGAACCTTTACAAGTATTCCTACTTCTTTTCGTTTAAGTTTAGAATACACGCTGTCTGAGAAGTAAAATTCTTCTGTCATTAACGACGAGAACGTGATATTCTACCGCATATTGGCGGCACGCTCGCTGGAATTTCGGCTAGCTGACAACCTGCTGAGGCAAGCTTAGCAAGGACGTCTACTGTGTCTTCCGTTAGCCTTCCTTCCCTCACTCTATCAAGCACCCTTCGACAAACTTCAAGTCTCTCTGCAGCTATTAGCTTCACAGCGTCATGATGAATTCGGTCGACTGGATGGTGTTTTGTGTCGCTGTTACGTTTCATCTTGAAAGCTAAATTTCGGATATTCATATCTGATCCTCTCAGGCTACCCATTCTGTGCCAAAATATGAAGTTCTGGTTTTTCTTTCACGTATAGCGTGGAGGCAAATTGGTAGGCACTGCAGATACGTTCTTACCTGTTAGGCTTCCACGATGCTGAAAAACGTTAAGTACACGACCGGGACAACGTTTTAAGAAACGTGAAACTACACTGCGCAATACAATTAAAAGGTAAGTTTATCGAAATTCCCTGACTGTCTCCCATTGCGACGCAGAAGTTCGAAATTTGCGTGAAATGTGTCTACACCCTTCCTCTGTAATGGTGCAAAAGCGTGGCGCCCTGCGTTGTCAACCACGGATCCAATGACGCTTCGAACAGAAAGATATCGTCACATGCGAAAAAAGGGCCCGGACCTCAGAAGTTCATGTTAAGTGTAAAGTGGGTTAACGATGTCACGTTGGAAACAGATTTGAAACCCCACCGTATTTCGATGAGTCGCCGAGCAAAACGTTTCAGACCCACCGCCGCTCAGAATCGACAAGAAAAGTCCTCAGGGGGTGGCAAAAGGGCATCAATGAAACCATCCTTTCCCTTGGGGCGTCGATTCTCACACATTCCCTGCACGTAGACAGCCATTCACTGATTCCTAGGCGCCGGTGTGACAGGCAACTATTTCAACATACTCAGCTGAGTGGCATTACGTCGCTGAATTAGCGCCTGTTGGCCGCATGTGAAATGTAAGTGGTATCGCCGGCGCCTTGGAAACAGTAAATGGGTTTCTCTGCACATGAATACTTTTAAAGTGACCAACAAAGATGTGTGGGCGGCACGAAGGGCGTTGCCGAACTAGGGGGTGGGGGTTCTTAGAGGGGCCCTTTCCCGTTTTATTCACGCATGTGACAGTAGCACACCACTGTCAACGTCGCACGCCATCCATGACGAACCCCCGTCAATGCTTCCCCCCCCCCCCCCCCCAAATCGTCATTACTCCACAAAAGGCCAAAACAGGAGGGCTGATGAAGCATAAACACCCTCTGGTGCTTCAGATCACGTTCAAGCTTCGTCGACTGGTTTTTAACTGTTCCCAGTGGTTCCATCCTGTACAACAAAGCATACTTCGAGGTCGCACTACACTCCAAAGACGTGCGATCACATTCAGTGTGGTTGCAAACCCACAATGTATTTAGAGAAAGATAGAATCGTTCCAGGGAATGTCAGCAGTGTCAAAGGTTTTGAAGAACGTCGTCCTATTGCTCGTCGTACTGCGAACTATAATTTTCGACCGCCAAATGTGAGGTAATCAAAGCGCCAGGGGCTGGGATGGTTTTATTGACCTCCTTTATGCCATCCCATGAGGTCTTTTATCACGATTCTGAGTGGCAGTGTGTCTGAAATGTTTTCCTCGGCGACTCAGAAGACAACCGCGTGATTTCAACGCCGGTCGTCGCATCTCTGATTTCCACTTAGAAGTGTCAAGAGAAGGGATGAAATGTGGGTAAGAGGGGCTGTGACGACCTTCTCATCGTGTGGCATGTCCCCGGTGGCGTTGGGCAGAATTGCGGCGAAATATGGTGCAAATGTGACATCATTAACCTACCTTACACCTTACATGAACTTCGGAGCTCTGGCCTTGCTGTTTGAAGTGTCACCGGGCCCAGTGGTGACGTCGAAGGGTGCTACGCTTTTTCAGCATTACAGAGGAAGGTTGTAGGTACCTTTGAGCCAAAATTCAAATTTCTGCGTCTCAATCGGAGACAATTAGGTGGTTTCGAAAAAGTGGCCCTTTAATTGTGTTGCACAGTGTAGAAAAGTTTCCATACTTTTCAGTCCAAAACAATCGGTGATTTGCTACACACTGGGCTAAGGTTGCACAGTTATGTTTAAACAGCTTAACAATAGTGTGCCGAGCCGCGAATTACTCTATCTTGTGTCCATATCGCTAGTTGAATGAGACACACATCTTTACACTTGCATTCTTCATATGTTGTGTTCTGCACACGACTTTTCGAATGCTTCTATCACAGCTTGGTAGTTGTGCTGTAAGTTCTTACAGAGAAACTGCCTGAGAAAGACCATAAATCTTCCATAAATTGGCTACGGTATGTCGTCATTCACTCTATTTTGTGATGTTCCGACTGTAGTGTGTCCCATGTTTGATTAAACTTTTTCTTGCGAACGCCCCACTATCTTTACGAGTTATACCAACATACCAGTGTGCACTCTTCGAATGAATGCTTTGCTTACAACCAGAACATGGGCACGCCGATTAACTCTCGTCACGAAAAGAACAGCTGGTAGGCGATGGCAACGGAGTTTACTGCTTAAATTGTTAAGGGCTTACGGCACCACATCAGTGATTGTACTGTGCGTGGCACTTGGAAAATACCAGATTGATATTACTACCAGATATCGGATTGCAACGTACTGGACGGGTAGACTAGACCAGATTAGACTGAAAGCCGATGTATCTATTAACAAAAAGCACCACCTCAAACTCTGGCGAATGGAGAGCTGGCAAGGTGAATAGGTCAGCGGTAAGGCTAAACCCTTTTCCTCGAAATCTCGTAGCGGTTAACTACGAAATATGCCGATCCTAGCAGATCGTGCACTTCTTAACTGGAGACAAACCTTATCCCACGCATTTAAACCAGACACCAAATTGCACATGTGGGGGATTAAGAACCCCAGAACACACAATCCTATTCTGCGGGAGTTACGGAAACATCAGAGACATATCACACATACACAACATAACCACTGAACGTCAAATATAGGAAGTCATTAGGGACTTTGATCACTAGAAGCAGCTAAATAAATTTGCTGGCCGGCCGCGGTGGTCTCGCGGTTCTAGGCGCGCAGTCCGGAACCGTGCGACTGCTACGGTCGCAGGTTCGAATCCTGCCTCGGGCATGGATGTGTGTGACGCCCTTAGGTTAGTTAGGTTTAAGTAGTTCTAAGTTCTAGGGGACTAATGACCACAGCAGTTGAGTCCCATAGTGCTCAGAGCCATTTGAACCAAATTTGCTGGCGAACGTTCCGAAGCAACTTAACGCGCTAGGCCATACAGAGGGGAAGTCAGTACGCAACAAAACGAGAGAATTCATAGGTTGGAAAAAGGAGAAGGAAGCACTTAAATAACAGTTGACTATTAACTGTAGGCTCTTTGATAGCAGATGTATTGCACATAGACGTAAGGGCAGTCGAATAAAATATGGAAATCACATGAGGACATATCGGGGATGTACGGAGGATGTGTAAGGGATTCCCATCGAAATTTCTGCATCGTACTCGAAACACCATTAGCAGCCTGTGGGCCGGCTTTTTCCCTGCAAATCCCTTACACATCCTCCATACAGCTTCGATCTCTCCTCCTACGATTTTCCTATTTTTGGAACCCTGAAGAAAGAAATTCGTGGCCGTCGATTTGCTTCGGACGAAGAGGTGCACGCCTGGGCACAATCATGGTAGACAACCTCAAACGTTTTCCGTGAAGACACTGACCGTTTTGTCTCACAGTGGGATACATGTACTAACAGTTATGGCGATTACTTTTGAAATAATAAACAGTTTGCTTAACTTTTTTCCATCTGTCTCGTTTTCATTTGACAGCCCCTTATACACACATCAAAAAAAGTTTTGCGTCACCTCGGTTTCGAGAGTTCCGGAACCTGTACAGAAAATTGGAATAAGATCAACATAAACATCATTTCCGCCCTTTTTTTTGGCTCATGAAAACCACACATTGGATGTTGTACCACCATACAACGGGACCTTCAGAGGTGGCGGTACAAACTGCAAGCCGGCCGGAGTGGTCCTGCGGTTCTAGGCGCTACAATCTGGAGCCGAGCAACCGCTACGGTCGCAGGTTAAGTTCTAGGCGACTGATGGCCTCAGAGGTTAAGTCGCATAGTGCACAGAGTCATTTGAACCATTTGAACAAACTGCTGTACACACCGGTACCTCTAATACCCAGTAGCACGTCCTCTTGCATTGTGCATGCCTGTATTCGTCGTGACATACTATCCACAAGTTCATTAAGGCACTGTTGGTCCAGATTGTCCCACTCCTCAACGGCGTTTCGACGTAGATCCCTCAGAGTGGTTGGTGGAAGACGTCGTCCATAAACAGCCCTTTTCAGACTATTCCAGGCATGATCGATAGGTTTCATGTCTGGAGAACATACTGGCCACAGTAGTCGAGCGATGTCGTTATCCTGAAGGAAGCCATTCACAAGTTGTGCACGATGGGGCGAGAATTGTCTTCCATGAAGATGAATGCCTCGCCAATATGCTGCCGATATGGTTCCACTATCGGTCGGAGGATGGCATTCACGTATCGTACAGCCGTTACTGCTCCTTCCATGACCACCAGAGGCGTACGTCGGCCCCATATAATCCCACCCCAATGTAGCAGGGGGCCACCATCTTGCTGCACTCGCTGGACAGTGTGTCTAAGGCGTTCAGCCTGACCGGGTTCCCCTCCAAACATGTTTCCGACAATTGTCTGGTTGAAGGCATATGCGACACTCATTGGCGAAGAAAACGTGATGCCAATCCTGAGCGGCCCATTCGGCATGTTGTTGGGCCATCTGTACCGCGCTGCGTGATGTCGTGGTCGCAAAGATGGAACTCGCCATGGACGTCGGGAGTGAAGTTGCGCATCATGCAGCCTATTGCGCACAGTTTGAGTCGTAACACGACGTCCTGTGGCTGCACGAAAAGCATTATTCAACATGGTAGCGTTGCTGTCAGGGTTCCTCCGAGCTATAAAATGTAGGTAGCGGTCATTCACTGCAGTAGTAGCCCTTGGGCGGCCTGAGCGAGGCATGTCATCGCTAGTTCCTGTCTCTCTCTGCATCTCCTCCATGTCCGAACAACATCGCTTTGGTTCACTACGAGACGCTTGGACACTTTCTTTGTTGAGAGCCCTTCCTGGCACAAAGTAACAAAGCGGGCGCGATCGAACCGTGGTGTTGACAGTCCAGGCATGGTTGAACTACAGACTAAACGAACCGTGTACCTCCTTCCTGATGGAATGACTGGAACTGATCGGCTGTCTGACCCCCTCCGTCTAATAGACGCTCCTCGTGCATGATTGTTAACATCTTTGGGAGGGTTTAGTGACATCTCTGAACAGTCAAAGGGACTATGTCTGTGACACAATATCCACAGTGAACTTCTATCTACAGGAGTTCTGGGAACCGGGATGATGCAAAAACTTTCTTTATGTGTGTATAGCTCTAGCTTAACGTTCGATGACAAATACCAAGGTATTCACCCGCAAACATCTAGGTCACGGCTGTAACCTCTATCATCTATCTTATCTTCTGTTTTTTTCCTTTCTAAATTATCCAAGAATTTATTTATATTGCCATTTCACGAAACTTCTCATTTTATTTTAAGTAAGTGAAAAGCTGCTTTAACAAAAAAGAAAAACAAAAGATTAAAAGAAATGGACGGCCTCCACGTGGCAGACAATGTTATACGGACACAGGTCTTGGTGGTGGACAGTTTTGGCCCCTCCAAGCTCGGTGGACAGACGCATCGGCTAAGAGACCAAAAACGATCCACCGTTAGAAATCAGGCAATGGGTCTTATAGAAAGCAGCAAGTGAAAAAAAAGTGAACGCGTCACTAATGGTGCAAGAAGTTTACTTCCATGTAGTGATCTGAATTGCGAGTAACTAGCCAGCCAGAGTGGATGAGTGGTTCTAGGCGCTACAGTCTGGAACCGCGCGACCACTACGGTCGCAGGTTCGAATTCTGCCTCGGACATGGATGTGTGTGATGTCCTTGGGTTATATAGGTTTAAGTAGTTCTAAGTTCTAGGGGACTGATGACCTCAGAAGTTAAGTCCCATAGTCCTCGAGCCATTTGAACCTTTTTTTTTTTAGAGTAACTGCTTAAAATGACTGATGGCTTAAAAACAAAAATGAAAACTTCATTCCCTTGCAGTACGTCAGCAAACGTAAGAGGGCTTGCTGAAAAGTAATGTCTCCGTATTTTTTACGTGGTTACTCTTAAAGCTTTTTAAATAAAACAGACGTTATTAATATTCTACATCTTTATTTTAATGTCTACATATTTGCAGACCTTTTGTCTCCTGAGGGCTCCGAATGGTAGCGTTTAACATGGCAGTGTGTAAGGTAAGTATATCGATGCGTGAGAAACAGTGTACTGCAATCGCGTTTCAAATTCGAAGAGTTCGTCCACACATGAAGCACCCTCTCCCTCAGCATGATAATGTCAGACCACAAACGAGCGCTGCGACGTTCCGACGCCTTGGGTTCACTATCATAGATCATCCACCATACAGTCCCTACTTGGTCCTATACGGTTTTCATCTGTTTGCAAAACTCAAAGAACACCTTCGAGGACTTCACTTTGATAGTGATGAAGCGGTGGAAGCAGAAGTGCGGTTGTGGCTACATCAAAAATTTTAAACATTCTATAATGACAGTATCAACAATCTTGTCTCTTGTTGCTAGAAATGTGTTCGTCGCCAGGATGACTGTGTTGAGTAATAAATTTGTAGACATGAGGAATTAAGATGTAGAACGTTAATAACGTTTGGTTTATTACAAAGCTTTAAGAAATTTCACATAAAATAATCAGAGGCATTTCTTTTCAGCACGCCCTAGCACATGCGTCGTTATGCTTTGTTTTCATAACTTGTTGGTCTAAGTACGTAATTTTCCCAAGTAGTATGCCGCTCTTAAGTAGTAAAAGATAGTCTGAACATTTGTGGCCGCGCGGAATTAGCCGAGCGGTCTCAGGCGCTGCAGTCATGGACTGTGCGGCTTGTGCCGGCGGAGGTTCGAGTTCTCCCTCGGGCATGGGTGTGTGTGTTTGTCCTTGGGATAGTTTAAGTTAAGTAGTGTGTAAGCTTAGGGACGGATGATCTTAGCAGTTAAGTCCCATAAGATTTCACACACATTTGAACATTTTTTTTGAACATTTGTACCCTTAACTTTCTCTTAATATGTTATTCTTGTGTTACTTCTATCTCTAGGACGCGTACTGGGTCCATTTGCCGATGCTGATCATAGGATGTGCAGCACTGATTACGACGGTGGGTATTTCTTTCCTACCTGAGACTAAGGGACAGCCACTACTTGACACATTTGAAGAAGATGACAGACGGAACAAGTGAGTGGACATACCTTGTCATTACTGCTATATCATCTCTCTGTGACTCTGAAATATTTAATACGTGGAAAGTTCACAACTATCAGTAATTATGTAATATTTTTACGAGCATTAGTCATAAACTTTTAATTATCACCAAGAGAAAATCAAGTTGCGACCAGGAAAGCTGGTGACGGTGTTAGTCCTTCTCCATTTATTCACCCTTTAATTCGACACATTTTCCCCAACGACGGATGACTTGGAGGAGACCTTGGTTTGACAGAGACCTTTGTTGTAGAGGTCGGCATTTTGGCTACGAAGGAACCATTCCGCCTTCAAAATCCTCTCTTCGTCATTCTGGAAATGCCTGTGACGCACTGGTTTCTTCATCCGAGGAAAGAGAAAATCGTCATCAGGTGTCCTCTAAGGCCAGTACAAGTGTGTGGCAAAATTTGATAGCCCTCAAGAAACAGCATATATGACTATGTCTTGTACACAATAAGCTGGGGCCTGGTGAGGCAAAAACATACTTCGTCAGCTTCTCGCTACGTTTCGTCCTGACAGCCTCCCGTAACCTCCTCGGGATATTTCAGTGGTATTCTCCTGGGACGGTTTGTCCCTTCCGAGCATAATCTATTTGTACCATGCCACAGCAGTGCCAAAAAAAAAAAACAAAAACAAAAAAAAACACACAGTATCACCTTGCCCGCTTATATGAGGACGCGGTTAAAACTAATACCTCCGAATTTTTTATGTCAAAACTTAAAGTTTTTTTTAAGTAAATCAGAAATTCTAATTCTTTATTCTTCATGTCTGCTTTCTTATTTCTCGACATAGCCTATATGGCGACGTACACATTTCTGCCAACGAGAGCCCGGTTTGCTGATATCGTCACTGTAGAATGTTTGACGGAGCTTCTTCCCTCCACTCCCCTTACTGAGTGTTTCTTTGATTCTGTGATGGTAGTGAAATTTGATTCCGCACGATCTCTCAATCGACTGCTGTGATTTCACTCAGCTGCTCCTGTGTTGTTGTCTGGCGTGTCGGTTCCTGCTGCCCTGCTGTGGACGGCCACGTTTGATTGTCGGGATTGCGGATCAGCTGTTTCTCCACGATTTCCCGTTTCCATCTCGAATCTATCGTGTATCGCTGTAATGTTATCAGACTTCTGTTTCCTGGTTATCTGTGCCGAATTCTCCTCGGAGTCCTCTTCGGAGCTCGTACTACTCGTTTCTAGTGGCCGTCCCCTGTTTTTATTTTATCTTATTTGGATGAGAACTGGTGGGACTCACATTGCCGCATCCAGGTCGTTATCTTACTGATGAATTGTTATTTCATGCACTTTGTAGATGTTTTCTTGGTAGGTAGTTGCAGAATTGTCTTCATCGGTTTCAGCCTCATCAGCTTTGTCTGATTTCTCACGTAATTCACTTTTATTGGTCCCTTATTCAAGGGTGGGGAACTTCCCTGTAGCTAAAATAAGGTATTGGTCAGTGGATTCCACAGAAATATTTTCGGCGTTGCCGCTGCATAGCTTGTGTGGATCAGTTCCTGTGCTTCGGATCTTGTCCGCTGTTCCAGATTATATTGGAGAATAAACAATCGCCATGGTCAGTTTTCCCGAAGATGTCTTGGTTCATTGCATAAGTAACTTGTGGGATTTTACTCAACATGAATTATCTACATATACATCTATCTACCTCTACATGGTTACTCTGCAGATCACACTTAAGTGCCTGGCAGAGGGTTCATCGAACCATTTTCATACTACTTCTCTACCATTCCACTCTCGAATGGCGCGTGGGAAAAAGGAACACCTAAATATTTCCGTTCGAGCTCTGATTTCTCTATCCCAACTCGCGTATCATATCAGTGACACTCTCACCCCTATTGCGTTGTAACACGCAACGAGCTGCCCTTCTTTACACTTTTTCGATGTCGTCTGTCAGTCCTACCTGGTAAGAATCCCACACCACGCAGCAGTATTCCAGCAGAGGACGGACAAGTGTAATGTAGGCTGTCTCTTTAGTGGGTTTGTCGCATCTTCTAAGTGTTCTGCCAACAAAGCGCAGTCTTTGTTTCGCCTTCCCCACAATATGATCTATGTGGTCTTTCCAATTTGAGTTGCTCGTAATTGTAATTCCTAGGTATTTAGTCGAATTGACAGACCTTAGATTTGTGTGATTTATCGTATACCCCAAATTTATCGGATTTCTTTTAGTATCCATGTGGATGAACTCGGACTTTTCTTTGTTCAGTGCCAACTGCCACTTTAGGCACCATACAGAAATTCACTCTAGTTCGTTTTGTAATTGGAATTGATCGTCTGATGATTTTACTAGACGGTAAATTACAGCGTCATCTGCAAACAATCTAAGGGGGCTACTCAGATTATCACCTAGATCATTTATGTAATTCAGGAAGAGCAGAGGGCCTATGACACTACCTTGCGGAACGCCAGATATCACTTCTGTTCTACTCAATGATTTACCGTCTATCACTACGAACTGTGGCCTCTCTGAGAGGAAATCACGAATCCAGTCACACAACTGAGGCGATACTCCATAAGCACGCAATTTGATTGATAGTCGCTTGTGAGGAACGGTATCAAAAGCCTTCTGGAAATCTAGGAATATGGAATCGATCTGAGATCCCTTGTCGACAGTACTCATTACTTCATGGGAATAAAGAGCACAAGAACGATATTTTCTGAATCTGTGTTGGTTATGTATCAATAAGTAATTTTCTTCAAGGTGATTCATAATGTTCAAGTACAGTATATGCTCCAAAATCGTACTGCAAATTGAGGTCAGTGATATGGGTCTGTAATTCAATGGGTTACTCCTTTTTCTTTTCTTGAATATTGGTGTGACATGTGCTACTTTCCAGTCTTTGGGAACAGACCTTTCGTCAAGTGAGCGGTTATGTATGATTGCTAAGAAAGGCGCTATTATGTCTGCATACTCTGAAAGGAACCTGATTGGTATACCATCTGGACCGGAAGTGATTTCTTAAGTGATTTGAGTTGTTTCGCAACATCTTATATATCTACTTTTATGTCACTCACGCTAACAGCTGTCCTGGTTTCGAATTCTGGAATATTCACTTCGTCTTCTTTCGTGAAGGAATGACAGAAAACTGTATTAAGTAACTCCGCTTTAGTGGCACCATCATCGGTAACATTTTCATCGGTATCGCACAGTAACGGTATTGACTGTTTTTTGCCACTGGTGTACTTTACATACGACCAGGATCTCTTTGGATTTTTTTACCATATTTTGAGACAATGTTTCATTGTGGAACCTATTAAAAGCATCTCGCATGGACGTCCGCACTAAGTTTCGAGCTTCCGTGAAACTTAGCCAGTTTAGGGGATTTTCCTTTCTTTTGCATTTGGTATGCTTTTTGTGTTCTGACGTGTTTTGTGTACCATGGTGGATCAGACCCGTCTCTTTTTAACTTATGCGGTATGAATCTGTCTGTTGCTATCGATACTGTATCTTTGAATGTGAGCCATATCTGGTCTACACTTACATGATTAGCTTGGAATGAATGGAGACATTCTCATAGGAAGGCATCAAGCGAATTTTATCTGCTGTTTTAAATAGATATACTTTGCGTTTATTTTTTGGTTTTGGTTGATATGGTTTTGAGCCTCGCTACAATGACCTTGTGTTCACTAATCCCTGCATCCGTCACGACGCTCTCTATTAGATCAGGATTATTTGTGGCTAAGAGATCAAGTGTGTTTTTGCAACCATATACAATTCGTGTGGGCTCAGAAATTAATTGTTCAAAGTAATTCTCAGAGAAAGCATTTAGTATAATTTCGGAAGATGTTTTCTGCGTACCACCGGCTCTGAATATATATTTTCGCCAACAAATCGAGGGTAGATTGAAGTGTCCATCAATTTTAACTATATGAGTGGAGTACTTATTTGTAATGAGATTTCTTTGAACCGTTCGGCTATTGTATCATCTGAGTCGGGGGGTCGGTAGAAGAAGGCAATTATTATTTTGGTACGGCTGTTGAGTATAACCTCTACCCATAGCAATTCGCAGGAACTATCTATTTCAACTTCACTACAAGATAAACTACTACCATAGACACAAACACACCACCATCTACTTTATTTACTGTATCCTTTCTGAACACGGTTTGCGCCTCTGTAAAAATTTCGGCAGAATTTATCTCCGGCTTTAGCCAAATTTCTGTTCCTATAACGACTTCAGCTTCAGTGCTTTCTATCAGCGCTTGGGGCTCTGGTACTTTTCCAACACAGCTACGATAATTTACAACTACAATACCGACTGTTGCTTGGTCGATTCTCGTCGAGTCTTTGCCTTGCACCCTATGAGACTGGAGCCTTTTTTGATCTTTCCCTAGACTGTCTAACCTAAAAGCCGCCCAGTCCACGCAACACAGCCCCTGCTACCCGTGTAGCCGCCTCCTGTGTGTAGTGGATGTTGTGGTTGGCAGAAGAGCCAACCAGGGTTAGTTAATGTTGTGGTTGGCAGGAGAGCCAACACCTCGCAACTAAAGGAGGCCGAAATGCACGCGTTTCAGCTCACGCAGGCTGGCGTGAGGTCTGGAACATGACAAGGGAATTAGAATTGAGAAAAACGGACGTAGCTGGTGGAATACTTAACTTTAATCCATTAATGGAGAACGTCGCTCTTTATGGTACATGATTCACAATATCAATAGTACGGATACTGGCGCCTTGATAGGTCGTAGCAAATAACGTAGCTGAAGGCTATGCTAACTATCGTCTCGGCAAATGAGAGCGTAGAAGTCAGTGAACCATCGCTAGCAAAGTCGGCTGTACAACTGGGGCGAGTGCTAGGAAGTCTCTTTAGACCTGCCGTGTGGCGGCGCTCGGTCTGCAATCTCTGATAGTGGCGACACGCGGGTCCGACGTATACTACCGGACCGCGGCCGATTTAAAGGCTACCACCTAGCAAGTGTGGTGTCTGGCGGTGACACCACAGTGGACACCTGATCTATTTAGCGGAACCCGAAACCCCACCACCCTATGGCTCAAGTCGAGGAATCTGCAGCTTACACTGTCGCTGAACCGTCTGAGCCTCTGATTCAGACCCACCACTCGGCTCTGTACCAAAGATCCACAATCGGTTCTGTCGGCGATGCTGCATATGGTGAGCTCTGCCTTCATCTCTCTAGCAAGACTGGCAGTCTTCACCAACCCAGATAGCCGCCAGAAACCACCTACTAGGGTGTGTGACAGGATATCCGTCGTCACAAACATTCAGATAGACCTAGCCCCATTTTGGCTCTGTATCGTGCATCTCTTAGACCACTTTTCGAATTCGATGTTTCCGACCTGTCCGAAATTTCAAAGTACCTGTATCAAGTCATTATGCTCTAGGCCTGGGGGAAGATTTAGTATCCTGACAGTTTTCAGTTGACTGTTTGCGTTACTTATATTAATGGTACTAACAGAATGATCACTATAACAGAATTCAAATTTGCTCAGGTTTTTCAGTAATACTCTATCTAACATAAAGGAGCTACGCAATTAAAAGAAAGCACAGTACTTCTCATTATCCATTTGAGTGAACTCCACATTATCATCAGAAATACCGAAACTGTCATGCAGCTAGTCACTGAATTCCTGTCAAAGGCGAACCTCCAAATATTTTTTTTCTGATCGAATCCATGGACATCATTAGCGCTACGAAGCAGAACCTCCGCTTCACGAACAATACACAAAGACGATGAACAGGTAGAATTGCAAGTACAGTGGCTGCACGAAAATGGAGATGAGCGTTTGGCGTCATTGGCCGGGAGGCCCCTTAGAGGGCAGGACCGGCCGCCTTGGTGCAGGTCTAATTACATTCGACGACAAATTGGGCGACCTGCGCGCCCGATGGAGATGAAATGATGATGAAGACAACACAACACCCAGTCCCTGAGCGGCGAAAATCCCCGACGCAGCCGGGCATCGAACTCTTGCCCGTAGGACGGCAATCTGTCACGCTGGCCACTTTTTTTTAACGCTCTATCCATCTGAGCCGCTTAAAAAAATGAAAAAAAAAAGGAATCAGGATTTTGGAAGGTTTGTTTTTCTGTGTTTTTTTATTTTTATTTTATTTTATTTTTATACAAATGGATAAAGGAAACCCGTTCCTCTTCGAGTACATAAACAGGATAATAGGAAGTCGTCCCGTTACGAAATAAGGATGATCCATACTATAGCCTACTGCGAATTTTTCGATGACTGTCGTCCCGATGCTGTGTTGTTTTCGTTGTTTGTTCAATCTCATAAATAAAGGGAACTGTAAAGGGGTGCTATGGTTGTCTTCTCATGTCATCGATAATCCAGCTGCGTGGTTGATTATGGAATGCACTCCAAAGAAAATTAGAAAAATATTGCCTGTATTTATGGTTCTTGACGATCGCACAGTGTCGTTCGTTGAGGTAATACCAAAAATCGGGTACTGTCTTTTCGCCATTACCGAATAGGTAGTGAACAGCGTGACCTCTAATCCACGTTACAGTGTTCGTTTTTGCTCTTGGGAAATACATCTCATCGGGGAAAAGAAGTGATCGGGCAGTTATCCTCTAGGGAGCCGTGCGTGTTAGAAAAGCCGGCCGGCCGGTGTGGCCAAGCAGTTCTAGGCGCTTCAGTCTGGAACCGCGCGACCGCTACGGTCGCAGGTTCGAATCCTGCCTTGGGCATGGATGTATATGGTGTCCTTAGGTTAGTTACGCTTAAGTAGTTCTAAGTTCTAGGGGACTGATGACTTCAGATGTTAAGTCTCATAGTGCTCAGAGCCATTTGAACCATTTGCGAAAAGCCAATATCTGGCGCACCAAATACCAAACGTCCTTTGCCGACCCGCATTGGAAACGATGTTCATACGTGTCAATCACTTGGCATGTGGCACACAATAGTGAATCGGCGAGGTGGATGTGATGTAGGCGGGACTGGCACAACTGTTTCCCATAAACAGTTACGTACCATGCAGACTGCACGTCAGTATCAAGGGTGGTGGCATTCACTGCCTGCCACACAGCACGCCACTTCGTAGCGGGCTGTTTGCTTTCAATCACATTCGGCGTCCTGTTCATTTGCATGGCTGCATATATCGCCCTCGTCATCATCAAGCGTGTGGGTAGTAGCGCGGTACGGATGTAGTTTAATTCAAGGAAGAATTGGCTAATGTAGAAGAAAGGTGCTGCGATGTCCGATATCATCACGGGGTGCGAGTGAGGTCGGTCGAAAGGCCTCCAGTAAGAGACTTGTTAGGCACGTCGGGCTTCGTCGCCACAGTTGCAGGTGACAGCTGACGAACAGGGCCTTCGCTCTGTTTTCAACATGACAAAGGCCTAAACCTCCTCTGCTCCTCGTGAGGGTTACGGACTCGTAACGAATCTTAAATAACATGCCCGTATTAACAAAGGTTGCCAAAACCGCCAACATCCGGTGAGCCAGAGTAGGTGGTTTCGGGAGTATCTGTGCAAAATGGGAGATACGTGACGCCAAATAGATGTTAGCATATCGCGTCCGTTGCAGGAGGTCTAGATGTCTAAGGCGATGGTCACTTATTCCTACCCTCATCTGATTCAATAAACGCCTGTAATTAAGGGCTGCTGAACGCTTCATGTCAGATGTGAATTCAATGCCAAGACAGCGGATTGTGTCACTGATTCGTAGCGGTGCGACGCTGTCATCGGTTAGACCTCTGCCTATTGAGAGAGCGTGCGATTTGTTGAGATTGAGATGGCTCCCCGATGCCCGCCGTAGGTCGCCACGCACGCCAGTGCTGCACGAACATCGTCATTATTGCGAAGAAGGAGTACCAGATCATCCGCATAGGCAGTGCAGCAAAAAGTGTGTCCACCAAGGGATATCCCAGTCGGGCGTTGTCGGAGGCCGCAGAGGAGTGGTTCCAAGACGAGGGCGTACAAAATCGCCGAAAGAGGGCAGCCTTGTCGCACCGATCGCTGGATCTGTATCGGCGGCGTGAGACGGCCATTATATAACACCTTGGACGTCGCTCCGCGTAGGAGACGCATCAGTACCCCATGTGTCGCAGTACCTCCATCAAAAATGTGTGGTCGACTCTGTCAAAGGCCTGGCTAAAGTCGAATGAGGCCAAAACTCCTGGCAGTTGGCGAGCTTTACCTAGCGCGATCATATCTCGATATCGGCAGAGTGCAGTGCGAATATTATGGTCACCACCTAACGATGCCTGG
This sequence comes from Schistocerca gregaria, assembly GCF_023897955.1. Classification (NCBI taxonomy): domain Eukaryota; kingdom Metazoa; phylum Arthropoda; class Insecta; order Orthoptera; family Acrididae; genus Schistocerca; species Schistocerca gregaria. Next base: position 519,274,152 of record NC_064931.1, on the reverse strand, counting down.
TCCTGCGACACAACATTTTGTACCGATCGCTTTAGACGTGCCGCCAGAAGCCGGGTGAAAATCTTCAAATCACTGTTGAGTAAGGTCAAGGGGCGATAATCACTGACTCTCGATACGCCTCGTGGTTTGTGTATGGGCACAATCAGTCCTTCTAGGAACGCCCCAGGGATCTGTGTCATGAGATACATGAGATCGCGGCAAATGCCAGTCCATGCTGGTGCCAGCAATTGCTGATATGTCCGGTAAAATTCTAGAGGAAGGCCATCAGGTCCCAGGGACTTATGAGCAGCCCCCGCCTGTATTGCTTCAATGATTTCCTCTTCCGTTACACCTGCAGTCAAATCTGCCACCGCTGTCGGAGAGATTGTGCCATAAATGAGTTGAGAGACTTTGGCGATCACCTCTGGGTTATGTCGGTGTTCCGAGTACAGCCTATTGTAGTGAGCATGAAGGGCGTTTCCTATAATGCGCTGGGTATCAAGGCGCCGTCCGTCTTCCGTCGTGATAGCTTGGATCAGTCGGCGCCGTCGTTCTGCAATTACGTGGTACATGGGATGGTTCCTCCTGGGCCACTCTGTCTTGAGCGCTCGCTCTGACGATCGCACTCTCAAGGTGGCAACGTGTTAATCTGATGATCTGTGCCTTGGCACGGTTCACCGTCACCTGCCGTGAGTACGGCAATGTTGTACATTCCCTTAAGATGCTGTAGTAAAAGTCCATGGTATGTCTCTTCCATGCTGCAACATCTCGGCCGTAACCTATCAAGGTCTTCCGAAGGGCTGGTTTGGCGAAGAGTAACCGCAACGACAGTGTAGACAGTTAGGTGCCACGCCGGCGGATACAAGAATCCCACGTGTTCTCTATAATGTGGCGACGTTCCTGAGAGGCTAGGTGAGCGACGTCCAACTTCCAAAGACCACGGCTGCGCCATACCTTCTGGCGGCCCAGGGTAATGGCGCAGATGTAGGCCTCGTGGTCAGAAAACGCTGTGGGCCAAACTTCGGCAGCTCTCGTCCCCACAGCTATAGAGCGCTAGATGTAAATCCGGTCTATGCGGCTGGAGGAATGGCTAGTGTAGTGAGTGAATCCGGGCCGATCGCCACAAACATGTTCCCACGAGTCCACCAATTGAAGATTATTCATAATTGTCGCAAGTTCTATGCAGGGATAATGATTTGGTAACTGATCCTTAGGTGCTTGGCTACAGTTGAAGTCCCCTCCGAATATCAAGGCGTCCTGACAGCCCATAAAGAGGGGCGTGATTGTATGAGTGAAAAAGGTTGATCGTTCACGACGCCGACCAGATCCTGACGGTGCATATATGTTAACAAGTTTGACTCCTTGGATAGTGCGAGCCATGCCCCTGGCGTCAGGGAGATACTCGACGTCTTCTGCGGATACGCCTTGGCGGAGGAGGATTGCCACACCACTGCCATTGTCCGACGCATGTGAGACCCAAGTATTGTAGCCATAGGGTTCCTTGAAGTCCACGACATACACCTCTTGAAGGAGCGCAACGTCGATGTCTGCTGCGTTGAGCAGATCCTGTAGCATCGCTAGTTTGTCGGGCACGTATGTTGTTGATGTTAATCGTCGCTAGACGGTATGTCTGGTCAGCCAGGTCGGCAACTGGGTTGTTTTGGAGGCCAGGTGTGGACGGCAGGGGCGGCCCCACAGAGGTTGACGATACAGCCGTAGTCACTGTGGTTGGTCGGTGCAGGGTACAGCCGAAGGAGTATCTCTGCCCTAGACATCCTCCTGGTGCTGCGGCTCATCCTCGACATCATCCGCCAAGAATCAGATGCAGCAATTGGTAACTGTTGATCAGTTCTGCCAGTAGAGCGCTCGCGCGCATATTCAGTAGCAGAAGCGGTGTTGTAAGACCGAGGCTCAGAAATTGTAGTCGCCGTAGCATCGTGACGGGGAGGGTGAGTTGTGGTGGTGGAGTCCTGAGTGTCGTCCGACGCCGGGTGTTCGTCCGAGTCACACATCCGTAGCAGGCAATCATTGGATGGCGTATGGCGCCATTTCTTGCGTTTTCGAGGGGACCGTTGTTTTCGGACATGTTGTTCTGTGTCAGAGTGCGGGCGGCAACCGTCTGATGCTATCTCCATTGGCAGGAAGGCAGAAGTCGGGACAATTTCCGTTTCTACTTCCATCTTCTCTTTAGGCTCGTCTCGGTGGCACAATTGATCATCGTCTTGAGGCAAGCCTGCCGATGACGTTGTAGAGGGGGATATGCTGTCCGCCACACTTTCACCGACCACTGACTGCAATATGGTGTTTTGATCCTGGGCAGGAACAGCTGTGGCGGTTGCAGCCACTGCATACGTAATGGGGAGTGAAGTAGGTGTCGCCTTGGATGGAACTTCACCAGTCAGTTGGCGTTGAATGCAGGCCGATCTGACATGTCCTTCCGGGCCACAGACTGGCGCAAGTACGCGGTTGTCCGTCGTACATGACAATGGCTCTGCAGCCGCCATTTACTAAATAGGATGGCACATGCTTCGTCAGTTCAATCTTAATTTGTCGCCCTCCGTTTAAGACGGGGTATATCTCAAACGTTTGCCATTTTTCAGCCAGGGGACTTAGCACGTTGCCGTTCGGTTTGAAAGCTGTCATCACAACATCTGGCGGGACTTCGAATGGCAGTTCGAATACCCTCAGAGTACGAAGGCTTAATCCAGCGTGGTCGATCGTGACAGTTCCTATGTGCCCATCAGGATGCTTAAATTTAAGTCCATGAATGTGTCGACACACATCAGTGCACGCCTTTTCACTGATCAGTTTTATGTATACGACACTTTGCGTTATAAAAAAGTGGATCCCAATGATGTCTTGAGGTGCAATATGAAGTTCTTCCCGGATGAAACGTTGAATTTCAAGTGCTCGAGGTATTGCGTAGTCCGCTTGAAATGTGATCTTAATTGTGGTCTTGTGGTACGAGTACGCCATGGCACTACCGAGACACGGACGCGTGACACTAGGCGCAGCGAAAGGTAAACAGTAAACACTCGCTCTAACAGGGGAACACAGGCACGACGATCTTGCCCCACCGCTGCTAACAGCGGACTGTCGGGGCAGACAGGGGCTGTACAACGAAACTCCGAGCTAGGTGGCGCAGTGATTAGCACACTGTGCTTGTATTCGGGAGGACGACGGTTCAAACCAGCGTCCGGCCATCCTGATTTAGTCTTTCCTTGATTTCCCTAAATCGCTTCAGGCCAATGCCGGGATTGTTCCTTCGAAAGAGCACGGCCAACTCCCTTCCCCATCCTTCCCTAATCCGATGGGACCGATGACCTCGCTGTTTGGTACCCTCCCCCAAAACAATCAACCAACCAACCAACCAGCACAAGGAAACGTGATATACATGTACAGCAACACTTGCTTACGTTGCAAGTCAGTCATACCACGGAGCGCCGCACCGCACGTCAACACAGGCTGATCACTCCACCATGACTTGAGAAGTCGTCGCACTATCCGAAACACGCGACCCACGGGCGATATGCGTCCACCTAGCCTCCCCTCCCTCCCCCCTACCACTTTAAAGGTTATTTGTGAGTCCCGTCCCACTAACATAACGATAAATAGTTCAAATGGCTCTGAGCACTATGGGACTTAACTTCAGAGGTCATCAGTGCCCTAGAACTTAGAACTACTTAAACCTAACTAACCCAAGGACATCACACACCCATGCCCGAGGCAGGATTCGAACCTGCGACCGTAGCGGTCGCGCGTCTCCAGACTGTAGCGCCTAGAACCGATCGGCCACAGCGGCCGACCGATAAATAATAACAATAATAATAATTCCGTGAGGTTCAATGGCATGGTGCTAGTCTTTCTATTGGGCGCAACTTTAGCGACTTGATTTTCCCTACCCTAACCCAGTTATCCAACGGGGGAAAGTGGGACTACGGTTTAAGGTGGAATCTGAATCACGTGTCGTTGCTGGCGTCTCCTGACATCGTTGAGAGGTGAAGGCTTGGCAAAAACAAAGACTGAAAAATCCGTGGTCCGACCGAGATTCGATCCTGTGACCTCTCGGTGTTTCGGCACGCACTTTGCTGTCTTTTTATTTAAGTTTTTTCCTGTTTCTATTGTTAAAGAATAAAAGAAAATAAAGACAAAAAAGATGGAAGCAGCAGGAAAATGCTTGTACCGGCAGGATGGAGACAAGATGGGCAGGGGTGGTCTGCCTGGCCATGATGCCGCCCTTCCGCCTGTTACTGTGCTTGTCTCTCACATATTACTGGCCTTTTTTGTTCTTTATTTTCGTTCTTACTTTTATTTTTTTATTTTTATAATTTGCTACAAAAAAAGAAAAAAATGAAACAGAAACGGAGTTCATCCTACATGGCTTCCGCCATTTAAATAAGAAAAAAAAAATCTTTTCCAGACATTGCCAGCAACAATTTTGTTCATTTCCTTTGTATTTATCAAAGAAGGGAACAAGAAAAACAGGGCCAGAAAAATGAAGATAAAACTAAGGAAGAACACTGCTGAACGGCACTATGACGAAAATACCGCAAGGAACGGTTAACTCTACCGATACATTGTCGACGAAACAGTAAGTTCAACATATTGGCGAATAAATGGAGATACCATGGTAGGCGCAACACTTTTCTAGACCACCAGTCTAGACCAACAGTCAGAAAAGGGATGTTGCAGCTTAGGTTGCGCCGAGAAATAATTGTTAAAAAAAAATTCGAAACATTGCGCCGTTTCCGAGTTAATTAGCATTTACCTTAGGCATTCAGGCCACTGCGCACGTAAATTGAAGCGGCCTGCCAGAGACGGTGTCACCAAACGTGTCCGTTTAGTTTCCTAAAACCGAACGAGAGAGCGATACAAAAATTGGGCACGGGACAGTAGTAAGGGTCGAATCCGAGCCAAAGGAGGGACAGTTTCGTGCACTATCATCTACGATATGAGAACAAATGACACGAATAATATCTGATTGGCCGCTTACAAGCTTTTCACATTGTTTCTGACCATCCTGTATAAACATCGTGCTTCCCCTGCGCAGGCGCACCAAACCCGACTAGCAGTGAATATTTTGGTAGCCGCCTATCGTTTACAGACACAAAAAAGTAGAAAAGGAGTTTCAATTCTCTTCAGAATGCTCTGCAGTCTGGTCCTTTGTTCTCTTTGGTTTACACAATAGATATGGGCTCAATACCTAATCAAATGCAAATGGAGATATGTAAGATCCAGATATATTCAGATTCGAAATCAAAAGTTAGTGAAGTTGGTGTACCAGAAGTTTATAAATATTCCCCTAAGAAGTTTGAAAATGCTCGAAAATTTGCGTATGCTATTATTTCCATGTATGGAAATAGTTATGAAGGAACGCAAATAGACCTGTCAGAGCCGAGATTTCATACATTCACCTCAGTTCGTTTTTTAAAGTTATTTCTAGGAATAGGTTTCTCTCGTAATAGGAAAGATATTAGCAGCAAACAGATATTAAGTGTCAGAAAATGAAATTTATAAATGAATTTTCGTTTCTATGGAAACTGACTTTCAAGTTATTCTTTGTTTTTGTGGCCCGCTTAAAGATGAACCTTGTTCATTTGGCCATGTCAGCTTTCGAGCGTGACATCATTGGAGTAGATAGGCCTACTTGCCTCGCAGCAAAGAAAAACATTTCCTGTCTCAAATTACGTTACCGTGCGCTAACTGCAGAAGAGTGGACAAAAATATGGCAACACCAAAAATACAACACATTATCATGTGTAATACGACGGAGGAAACATGCTGCCATTCAAAACAGCTTCCAGTCGTTTCGAAATGGACGCATACAGGCCCTGTATGATTTCAAGGCAATCTTAAACCATTATTTCTGCAAAATAGTGGCAAGGTGAGATAATGGTAATGGATGTGGTCAGTGGTCACGCACTCTTCTCTCCAAAGTAGATCACAAATGCGCAATAATACTGAGATATGGTGACTGAGGTGTCCAAGGCAGACGCGACAACTTATCCTTGTCGATGCTCTTCACGAGTATGCAGCCAGACTTCATCGTCCTGACGACACGATATTTCGACCGTTCGAGTGGCCGCCATCTTCAGGTGAGATAGCAGGTGCCGGAACTGCGGTATAACATCAGATACGGTGGCGCCTTTACCTCGGGACAGGCCGCTGCGAGTGCGGGAGAACTGAAATGGGTGCACTCCAGAGAATAAAGGAGCCGCCGTGTTGATGTTACCTCAGTTCCGGCGTGATCGTGCAGCTGCAATCTCCCCTTAAGATGCCGGCCAGGTGGACCGTCGCAATATCGTGTTTCAGGACGATGAAATCCGGCTGCATACCCGTGAAGAGCGTCAACATTTATCACACCGGAAAAATGTACGTAATAACAATTTATAATTCTCTGCCTCGTGATGACTGGGTGTTGTGTGATGTCCTTAGGTTAGTTAGGTTTAAGTAATTCTAAGTTCTAGGGGACTGATGACCATAGATGTTAAGTCACATAGTGCTCAGAGCCATTTGAACCATTTTTGAACCTACAATTTATCCTCGTGCTCACAAAGGCAGTTCTAGACGACGCGAGCTGTGTCAACAGAAGTCCCGTTGTCGTGGAACACAGATTCACAATTGGGAAATAAATAGGTACCATGGGACGGACCTGTTCAGCCCAAATGGCCACATAATGCTTGGCAGTAATGCGACCTTGGAGAGCAATTATGAAGCCCATGGAATACCACGATATGGCTGTCCAAATCATCATCAAAACGTCACATGTTTCACTCTCGGGACGGAAACTAGGGCAGAGGTTGGACAAGACAAGGTGTGCAACAAGACTTATCGAAGCAAATGACTTCCCTCAATATTTTCGGCATAATGTATTCCTGTTACGGGCATTTGCATCACTGATGAATTGTTTTAGAATTGCATCTGAACCTGAATTTCTCTGCTTGTGGCTCTCCCTTCGTTCTGTTTTGTTAATGACACAGTTCGCGAGTGCGGCATTCAGTGACTTTTGCAGTTGTCGTCAGTAGTAGACAGTTAGGGCTACGGGATCAATTTTGATATCAAATTGATATAAAAATTAATTAAATTGATCAATTAATCACTCCCGGCCCCGCCCACACCGCACCCGACCACGCCCACCTCCGCCCAAGATGACGTCACATGTTTTCTCAGCTGCATGTGTGCCCCAGCCCCCTCTCCCTCCCACTTCCCTCCCACTCCCCTGCGCCACCCCCTCCCCCCAACCTATCCTACTGGCAGGAATTCCGAATTTTGGTGGGAATTCCGAATTTTGGTGGGAATTTCGAATTTTGGCGGGAATTTCCATGTCCCAGGCCCGATAAACCCACCCCACTCCCCATCCGGGAATTGGCGGGAAATTAAAATTGGCAGTACCCTTTACGGGATTCGAAACCTGGTCCTCTTGAGCAGAAAGTCGAAGTGTGCCCCCCTAACACAATTAAACCACCAGAGGCACTTGGAATTGATGGGAAATTAAAAATGGCTGCGTCCTTTCCGGGACTTGAACCCTGATTCTACTAGATGGAAAGTCCAAGTGCAACCCCTAACACATGGAAACTGTCCAGATGCAGGAGAGGAAGGTTAGGTTAGTGTACTCTAATTATTTTGGTCGGGAAACTGACGCAAAGTTCGATCCTAATTACATAATTTATCACAAAGACCTGGCCTAATTACACAATCATATGCATAGTGCTACACAAGGATGGCATAAAATTGCAATACAACACAAAAAATGATGATACCATACAACTGGTGTTACCATGCTGGGGAAATATTTTTAAATACCACTCGAAACTACCGACAGACATACTCAAACTCTACCCTACACCTACAAGCTGGCAGGAAACAGGCTGGAGTGTAAGGTATTATTTTTATTCTTTTTGGCAGGAAATACGTTGAAGTGATGAGATGCTGGTGTTGGACAGAGAGGAGATTAAAAATTGTATTACCTGTAAGCATACAGTATCTATCGTTGTCTGATATCAGAGTTCGCTACAGATGCCCGCTCAAAAACCATCCTGCAGGCCAGGGTATCGAAGCCAATACATGCTACCACGACTGATAGAAAAAAAAGTGTCAAATTTCTAATTACACTTCGAAATTGTCGTGAAAAAACCAGCACCAGCACTCATAATGAATGGGTCATAATGCAGCATATGTACTGGGGAAAATCGTCGTCCTAAAAGACTGCAGAGGAGGCGGTAGTTGAATGTGCATTCTCCTTAATAGACGCCCACAAACTGCCGAAAATAGAGGCCCCTGCCTCCCTCCCTGCGTCCATCCACCTATGGAGGGGGGAGGGGGGGTTGGCACATGCTTCTTCAAACGGTCAGCTGCACTGCTGACCACCTCATGCTACGGGCAGGCAACTGTCCACCCTTTGCTGCCACCCTTTGTGGTCGCTCGCCGCACTCCGCTTTCCACCATGTGCCCGCTGCCTTAAGGAGGCGGTCCTAGACAACACAAAAGGGAAATTAAGTAGCATAGCCCCGCACATCCCGAGGATGCACCAAATGGATATTCAAAAGTCGCCCCCTTTGCTGCTTTCTGCTGACTCATGTATGGCTGCAGACCCCAACAGGTCCTCGCGATATGCGGCATGCCTTTGATGTGGCGCCCCTTAGCACAGAAGGGAAATTTACAGGCATAACCCCACCCAGAACGATCAGGATCGGAACCCGGCTTTCCACCATCTAGCCGCCGCCTTAAGGTGACGCTCCTACGCACGCATAGTAGCATGTATAGTCACCTAAACAGTAGGAGATAAAAGGACGGCCACCTCAGGTGCAACTTGTTCGTCTAAAATATAGTGACAGATGCCCGACATGCCGCCCTCCAGACAAAGAACGGCTGTGTCTGGCGACCACCACAACCGACTTGTCACCACTCCCCCTTCTCCACAGCAGCACGCCATTAGGCAATCGAGAACAATTGCATTTGACTGTCAACACATCTATATCAAGCATCTGTTATCAAAAGTAAAACACATTTGCGACCATAATAAATGTCCTCTTTCCATGAAAATAGGTTAGGACCATTTTCTTTTACACTCCTGGAAATGGAAAAAAGAACACATTGACATCGGTGTGTCAGACCCACCATACTTGCTCCGGACACTGCGAGAGGGCTGTACAAGCAATGATCACACGCACGGCACAGCGGACACACCAGGAACCGCGGTGTTGGCCGTCGAATGGCGCTAGCTGCGCAGCATTTGTGCACCGCCGCCGTCAGTGTCAGACAGTTTGCCGTGGCATACGGAGCTCCATCGCAGACTTTAACACTGGTAGCATGCCGCGACAGCGTGGACGTGAACCGTATGTGCAGTTGACGGACTTTGAGCGAGGGCGTATAGTTGGTATGCGGGAGGCCGGGTGGACGCACCGCCGAATTGCTCAACACGTGGGGCGTGAGGTCTCCACAGTACATCGATGTTCTCGCCAGTAGTCGGCGGAAGGTGCACGTGCCCGTCGACCTGGGACCGGACCGCAGCGACGCACGGATGCACGCCAAGACCGTAGGATCCTACGCAGTGCCGTAGGGGATCGCACCGCCACTTCCCAGCAAATTAGGGACACTGTTGCTCCTGGGGTATCGGCGAGGACCATACGCAACCGTCTCCATGAAGCTGGGCTACGGTCCCGCACACCGTTAGGCCGTCTTCCGCTCACGCCCCAACATCGTGCAGCCCGCCTCCAGTGGTGTCGCGACAGGCGTGAATGGAGGGACGAATGGAGACGTGTCGTCTTCAGCGATGAGAGTCGCTTCTGCCTTGGTGCCAATGATGGTCGTGTGCGTGTTTGGCGCCGTGCAGGTGAGCGCCACAATCAGGACCGCATTCGACCGAGGCACACAGGGCCAACACCCGGCATCATGGTGTGGGGAGCGATCTCCTACACTGGCCGTACACCTCTGGTGATCGTCGAGGGGACACTGAATAGTACACGGTACATCCAAACCGTCATCGAACCCATCGTTCTACCATTCCTAGACCGGCAAGGGAACTTGCTGTTCCAACAGGACAATGCACGTCCGCATGCATCCCGTGCCACCCAACGTGCTCTAGAAGGTGTAAGTCAACTACCCTGGCCAGCAAGATCTCCGGATCTGTCCCCCATTGAGCATGTTTGGGACTGGATGAAGTGTCGTCTCACGCGGTCTGCACGTCCAGCACGAACGCTGGTCCAACTGAGGCGCCAGGTGGAAATGGCATGGCAAGTCGTTCCACAGGACTACATCCAGCATCTCTACGATCGTCTCCATGGGAGAATAGCAGCCTGCATTGCTGCGAAAGGTGGATATACACTGTACTAGTGCCGACATTGTGCATGCTCTGTTGCCTGTGTCTATGTGCCTGTGGTTCTGTCAGTGTGATCATGTGATGTATCTGACCCCAGGAATGTGTCAATAAAGTTTCCCCTTCCTGGGACAATGAATTCACGGTGTTCTTATTTCAATTTCCAGGAGTGTAGTTTTAGGAGCAAAATCGGTGTAGCTTTTAGGTACGACTGCTCTCATTATTTTGTGACGTCCAGCGAAGTATACCGCCACCGATAACAAATGACCAGTAGAGACATGCCCACCCTGCATAAAATCAGGAAAAAAAACTTCGACTATTTTCATGCGAGAACTACCAATCACTACAGAATTTCCTCGTTAATTCCAATCCGTCATCAGAGTAAAGAAAAAGTGAGAATTTAAACTCCAAACAAAAAAAATCTATGTTATGCTACTTCTAGCAGCATATTGAACAAATTGCATGACCTGAGAGCGTCTCTCACATTCAGTTTCTGCAAATAAACTCTCATGTATATGTGTATTACAAACATTTCAGACAATCTTTTATGCCATTGTCACACATGCCGGAAAAAAATTTCAGTTAATGTTTCAATAAGCTGTGATCCAAAAGAACGTATCTGTTTTGTACACTATGATAGTTCCCCTTTTACCATTGTGATGCTGTATCGTACTAGCGTTTACGAAACAAACGAAACAAATCGAGAGAGCCTATCTCGCCCTGTGCAGGTGGGAGATGGAAATATCGTTAAAATACATCACCGCAACGAAAAAAAAAAAAAAAAAAAACGCTTGTCAAGAGTCATTCCGTGGTGCCCTAGCCAACTCTTCCACCCGCCAGGCAGAAAGTCACTGATATCAATTTGATAGACAAATTAATTAAACTGATCATGACAGTCACTTTGTATGGCCGGTAACTGTTTTTTCAGAAGTTGGTTTATACTCGTCAAGTAGGACAACTGGGAATCCGTGGAAGGAACACGATGTTCTTTTCGAAGAACAATACTGAGAAATGACATCTGAAGGTGACCACAGAGGGATTCTGCAACCCACAACACACATTTCGCATAACGACCGCGCTATTAAAAAACACGATGATAACGCCTATGTTCCTAAGGTGCGCGTCATTTACGACGGCGGAGAAGTTTACGTTCGTTCTGCGGATCTGACGTCACAAACAACAGCCAATGAACAGAGAACGACGTTGCCAGAGCTCGACTACAGTGCAGAGCACGGACGAGTGTCTTCAGTTTTAGAAACGTTCAGTCATAAATAAAGTAATTGAACAAAAGCAATGTTTTGATAGCAGACTTTCTTTTATAGAAAGTTTGGAAAAAGCATTTTTTATACCAATTGATTCATATTCTATTAATTAATTAAAACAAACAAGCAATAAGCCTCCTAATTCAGGCGATAGCAAGGATAGGTGTCTGTATCATTCTCACTAACCGCTTTTTCGCAATAAAGAACAGTGGTAATTGTTTATTTCCTATTGTACTTCGACGAAACGTGAGTAATTCATAGTCATACCAACAGTGTTTCTCGGTATGTTGCATGCTATTTTAAAGTCCATGAGCTGTGCAAGCGTAATAGTTAAAGTGATTGGCTACTAAGCGAAAGGTTCCGAGTCAAACCTTGTTCAGTGCTTAATATTTTCTTTATTTAAAAACAATATCGAAGTGTCTTACTTCATGAATTTTATTCGTTTGAATGAGATTTTTTGAAATTTCTAGTGGGAACTAAAATCGACCATACGGAAAGTATACGCTATGGACTTTTCCCACTGCAAACTCTTCAAAATTTTGTGCAATGGTTTACTACATCTAATGCTGCACAATAACTGCGTTGAACATTGAAACAAAATTAAGTCATTTATTGGGGGGAAGATATCATTCAAGAAGATGTGTAAAAATCAAATTATTGCGCCAAATAGTTTTTGTGAAATCGAATGATAAAGTGTGTCCAAGCAGTCGAAACACCATGTGTCTGCACAGGCGAACAGTGCAGTGATGACAAAATCGCGCACAGCGCGGAATGCGGGGAGCACGTCTCTGTAGCAGCGAGGGGTTAATACGACCGTGGTGTTCATAAACTGCGCGCACCCCCTAAACGTAAGTTTGCGAACTATACTATGGCGCTGCTTCTCTTGGAAACCCAGCAGTCTCTCGCGTCTGGGCGGGTATTCGCAAACCGCCAAGATAAGAGAATTGAACTATATCACCCTGCGTAAAAAGCAGTCTCGAGTGTGCAGCCACGTATGGTCCCAAAAAGGACACAGCCATTTTTAATTTCTCGTAAATTTCAAGCGTCTCTGGTGATTTAATTGTGTTAGGGGGGTACACTTGGGCTTTCCGCCCAGGAGGGCTAGGGTTCGAGTCCTGGAAAGGTTATTGCCAATTTTAATTTCTCGCCAATTCCCAGGTGGGGGGTTGGGTGGATTGTCAGCACAGGTCTTGGAAAAGAAATTCCCACGAGAATTCGAAATTCCCATCAAAATTCGAAATTCCCGCCAATTGGGTAGATCGGGGAGGGGGGGGGGGGCGGGGTAGGGGAGAGGAAGGGGGAGGCGGCTGGGGCACATGTGTAGCTGAGAAAACACTTGACGTCATCTGGGGGCGGGGTTGGGCGTGGTCGTGGTCGGGTTTGGTTGTTCAAAAAATCAAATGGCTCTGAGCACTGTGGGACTTAACTTCTGAGGTCATCAGTCCCCTAGAACTTAGAACTACTTAAACCTAACTAACCTAAGGACATCACAAACATCCATGCCCGAGGCAGGATTCGAGCCTGCGACCGTAGCGCTCACGCGGTTCCAGACTGTAGCGCCTTGAACCGCTCGGCCACCTCGGCCGGCGGTTTGGTAGTGGCCGGGGCTGTTTAATTGATCAATTTAATTAATTTGAATATCTGTTTGATATCAAAATTGCACCTGTAACCCCAACTCCCTACTTCTGTCATCCCCTTGTTTTTCGTCACAGTTCAGTGACAGTGTGTCACTATCATTCAACACACACTTTTGTTTGATTTGTGAACTAGTGGATGATGTGTCTCCGATTTCTATGTATCCGGTATAAATCTTTAATTTGGTGTCTCTTGAAACACCAAACAATTCTCGTACTTCGGTTACGAAAGCACCCGGCATACGAGTACCAACTTGCCTATGTTCGAATTCACTTAGCTACGACATGACGCACTTATAACTACACATAACACTGTTCTGACGACGACTGACGCTGAGGACATTGTACAGGTGTCGTTGATGGTCAAAAACGATGGTGCAACCTGCAGGCTTGGCTAGCTTTTTCATTTATGTTCAGGCATACTTTTCTCGCTGTTTTTCCATACTTTTGTCCAATCCCCATTTATCCTGCGCTCCCAGGCGCTAGTTCCACAGGGCCGTTGAGATTCTGCATGGCGTTCAGCATGGTCCTCCTGAACGCAACGACTACGTATTACCATGAAGGTCCTGGGATTCTGAGCGTTGCGAGCGCCAACATTGCGGAACAATAAACAGTAGTCTCGATAGGAACGTTCCTTCCATTGTCAAATTCCGTCAGATACTAGTAGACGTTTCTACTTCTTACAAAGGACATAACACGATCTTATCACAAACAAAAACATTCGAATGAAAAAAACCTCTGCGTAATCATTTCTTATTCAGGATGAACTTTAATAAAACCGACAAACTGCGGTGACGGATTTCAGATTGGAAAAGAAGGAAAAAAGATCCTACGAACATGTGCCCGGAAATGCATCGTTGCCACGGCGGATGGCGCTGACGAATGAAAGGTCTTTTGACCGCGTGGCGTGTGATTGACGCATTGTACTGTAAGCAACAGAATGGTCCTATATTCACGTCGGGAACAAGCCGAGAAGGCGTTTGTGTACTGCCAAGCAGATGAAAAGCGTTGAGATGCAGCACGGCTATACCAAAACAAGTACCGTCTCAGACCCCAACCACGTCACACAAGATTTCATGCCATATTTGGGCGTTTGTGTGAATGCGTGAACATGGGTCCTTTCTGACAGACGAACGATCAGGAAGGCAACGCACTGTGCGTACAGCAGATTTGAAGGACCGGGTTCTACAGGGTATTGAGATGAATCCTAATACAAGCTCCAGGCAAGTGGCCATCACAGTGTAACCCGGAGAACAATTATGTGTCTCCTGCATGACAACCGTTACATTCGCTATCATCTGCAGAGTGCAAGTATTATCAGCAGCGGATTTCCCTCTAAGGGAAGGATTTGGCGATTGTTTTTGCACCAGACCATTACAATTATGGGATTTCTGTCATCAGAAATCCATGCTGTGACATGTAAACGCGTGCATTGCATCCCATGGAGGCCAGTTTGCACATTTGTTGTGACATGGATGCGATGCAGCTCTGTACTGCATTTCGGGACGGTTTGTTGTGGTTGCACGCACACCGTCCATTTCTGAACACATGTTCGTAGAACTTTTTTTACCACTATTTCCAGTCGGGAATCCGTCCCTGCAAATTGTCAGTTTTGTTAATGTTCACCCTGTATACAGAATTTAGAGGATGATCCTGTTTCTTACTTTGCGCAATTGGATTAGTATGTTAATGATTTGTATATGCAAGGAAGTGTAACACTTCACGCCAGTTTGGCGTTTGTTGCACAGCTTTTCCATGATGTTGCAGTTTTGATGGCCAACAGTGCGTTCCGTTTTCAAGTGTTCGTTTTTCCCGCGCGCTGTTAGAGAATGAAACGGTAGAGAAATAGTATGAAAGTCGCTCAATATACATGTCTTCGGCTTGTTTGTCTTCGTTGTTGGTCGTGACCACAACTTTATGGAACAAGAACAAAAGCTGAGTGTCCTATTGACGTGGTGATCATTCCAGAAGGTGAGTAATCCTCAGGTCGCTGTAGACGTGGCCTTCTTCCGAGTATAGGGCTCAGAGCTCAAAATTTTGCAAATATGCTTCGCAAAATCGTTTAGTCAGTTAATTATAATATTTTAAAGTGATTTACTGTCCGCCACATTCAACTAAAACACTAAATGGAAAATACTGGTTTCGACCATCGCCAGCCATCTCGAGATCTGTATCCTTGTCAAGTGAACAATTTGTAATAAATCCACTGCAATCAGTCACATGTACATGTATGGTAGCGTATGCCTCATATCCTTAAAAAACAAAACTCGGGACAATGAACGATATCTGATAGTGGTAATTCGTCTCAATGAAACTTTTCACGAGATTTCTATTTTTCATCCTCACGCGAAGTAAAACAATGAATTGGGAACTCTTTAATGTTGCATTAAAACGACTTTATGAATTAATCCTAGAAGGTTCGCCACAAAAAAAGCTGTCGAAGCCGGTTGTGTTTGCATACAAATAACTAAGTTCCTTCTTTTTTTTTTTCAGGGAAGAAGTGGAAGATCAGAAGAGTTACACCTACAAAATAGTCAACCAACAGGACCAGAAAACAGTGACGAGTAACTGTTAAGGAGATCGGAATTACGAGAAAAAAGTGGAAAATACTCATTCTGGGAATAAAAAAATCGCCTGCTATTGAAAGGATGCAAAAGAACGAATTATCAGTTAAAAATTGGAATATACTTGCCCATTTTCTTTAGTTTAAGAATTGTCATATTTGTGTTCCTCTGGCGAGTTAAAAATGTTGCCAAATTATGTTTACTGATATTACCTTATCCTTCAGAATATTGCTTTCATCTGAGAACTGTTATAAAAACTTGTTAACTGAAACGAAGTTTGAAGTATTATTATATGCAAATAATCCTTCAACGCGCAAATCTCCTGCATTAGTAACCTTTCTTCAGAGTTTGAATAAGATTTAATGTTTTTCATATCTCAGCGCTGGCGTGCACACACGAAACATTTGAACTTCTTTCATGTTTTACTTCACGAAATCCAGTTTTACGATAACAGCTTCATGATACTCATTTTGCCTACTGATTTTGGAAGGAAACAATAGCAACTTCGAAGTAAAGAAATTTTTGGAACTGAAAAGCCAGAAACTGAACTGTACAAAATACATAACGTAAATTATAAGTAGTAGACACGAAAAATAATTCAATAGTTATTTTCGTGTTACTTCGTGCAGAAAAATTAGAAAAGTATATACGTAAGTGTGGTAGCTTTCATAACGCAAGGAAAAATAAAAAAAATTACAAAACAAGAAGTTTTGTGTCGAATGTAATGAACCCAAAAGACGAAACGCGTGGTTGTAGCGGTTTGTTTCAGGACAAGTAATGCAATTTCATATTCTGAATGGAATGTAGCATGATATGTAAACGTGTTAGTGTGTCCCGTAAGAAGTGAAGCCCCTTTCTTCCACCAGCTCCATTCAGCGGCGAGGATGAGTAATAGCTGGATCATACCCATGACTCCTGAAGGTTTTCCAAGTATCTTCTGTATTATTCAGGTAAGAAAACTGCGCAGGTAAGTCCATCCACTGAACCGTATACTGGAGACGTTTTGCACTCACGAGACGAATCCTCTTTTATTACTTTTTAATTTTATTTAAAAGGGGGGATCAAAAAGCATCCGTTCAAAGATGGTACAGTCCAGAAACGGCGTACCAATTAGATAAAATTTAGTGAAGGTTCAGACGATCGTCCTACTGTCGCACCAGGTTGAAAATACCCACCTAGTAAAACACAGTGTCCCGCTGCTTTAGAAGTCAGCAACTGTCTGGTGCACATCCTCGTCCGACTGTAATAGTCGACACTTCAACACTTTTTGAAGAGACCGAAAGCGTGATAACCGCATGGAGAAAAATCAGGAGTACAGGCCGGGTGCTCTAGTATTTCCCACTTGAGTTGGCGTAACTTCTGCATTAAGTCATTTGTGATATGGGAAGTGCGTCATCATGAAGCAGCAACACCCCTTGTCAACTATTCCACAAGGATACATTTCGACTGACATGCTGCCCCACCCGCTTTCCTCATTCTCCGATGTATTTCTACCGGTATTTGTCTTTCGGCAGCCAAGAAAAGAATAACTGCACGTTGGTCCTGTTCGGACGCATTAGTAATAGCTTCGCCATAGTTCACTTCTCCGCGTTTACCCCGCGTACGTCGGACAGACGCGACTGCCGCCCTAGTCCCTTGCCTACGTCTTAGTGCTTATCGGAGTCGCGCCAGGTTGCAAATACGCTGCAGCAACGCCCTCGATTGCCTCTTATATTTATTGGTTTATTCATCCTGGCAAGATTAAAGCCATCAGATCCTCTCTCATATCTAACCAAGGATTATATATGTTTTGCATTATGTGCACATAACTATACAGATGTTATAAAAACTTACGTTTATTATGGGATACAACTTTAGAAGTAACTTATACGACGCCACTAGGGTTAAGGCCAGTGTTTTTACGGTATGAGTCTATGACATGCACCGAGCATCCCCTTTCGGTATGCAAATCTACCCACCGCGATTCAAAATTATGATAAGGATATATGCGCAATTAAACGGAATGGAAGGTTGGTCCTAATAGGTGAACCATAGCTGCGGGTCTTGTATTAATTTAATACACATGAAAGAAGCGTAGGGGACAGATAGCCACTGAAATGAAGCAGGGATTCAGAACCATTATAGTTTATTGTCAAGTTAAACGAATGTAAATTATCACTGGACACAAACAAGCAAACAATATCTATCTCATATGAGAAATGAGGGCGGAACCTGGGTTCATGGAAGTGGTCACGTTAAGCAGTTAGGACGAGCGGTGCAGTTCGTAAAGAAATTGATAATATTGTGGCAACAAACTTCACGCAGGATCTAACTAACCTTAAACGCGAGGTCACTCTTGTCATGATGCCTGCATCGATTCGGTAAGTGAGGTGGATAAGAATGTCTGAAAACCGATCAACAAAGTAATGGTCAAGAGGTCAAATACGAAGCATGACCGATTAATATAAAGCAAGATCAAATCGCGCCTGTTCCCTAGCGAGTATTACTCACTCGTGACATTGCTGTGAGAGCTTACCCAAGTTAAACTGAGACGAGGTGGGATGCTGTTGCGGTAGATGATGGGCTGGTAACAAGGGAAACTTCCCATCGCAACCCCCCCCCCCCTCCCCCTGAGATTTTATGGGAAGAGGGCCCAGTGGACAGCCCATCAAAAACTGAAAACAAATCAAGCATGAAAACAGGAAGAAGGTGTACTGAACTGAAAAAAAAACAGTGTAAGAAAGAGTGAACGGTCCACTGGGAAAAGGACGGCGTCGTGATTGATTGGTTACGCTGTTGGACTACCAAGCGGGCGAGCTGTGTTCAAAGCTCCGTCACACATTTCTTTTCTTTTTTTCCCACTGTTTGCTATATTGAAATTTGTGTCTGTGTGGTGGTGTAACGTCCATTTGGAACAACGAGGTGTAAGGAAGGGACTTATAATGAAAATTAATTCTGCACGACTTGACTAATTTCCCACCAGTTGCATAAGAGCGGTGCTAGTAGCGCCACTCTGTGGATGCAAATCAGGATTGCTTTAAATACACTTTGAAACGGTTGTGCGTGTTAGTTACTTTGAGACTGGACGTGGTGAGTTGACGTTAGTCAAGCATGTCTTTAAGGCGACAAATCGAGCACACACGGGACATCATCGGACAACTCCAGCGTTATCCACAAACAGCATAATCGTCCCTTTATTGTTAGAGTTACTATGTCCGACCCCGGTAGCTGAGTGGTTCCTGAAACTGTAGAATGCCGGCACGGTAGCTCAGCGCGTTCAATCAGAGGGTTAGCTGCCCTCTGTAATAAAAAAAAAAATTAGTTAACCGATCAACGACGAACTTAAACGGGTGTCTTACGACGTCCGCCACGAGCAGATGCAAAGAACGTAAGCGAACAAAATAAGATTAAAAATAACAAATAAAAAAGTGGTCTGCGTAACAGAATGTTAGTCCTAAGGGCCTCGGTTCGATTCCCAGCTGGGTCGGAGATTTTCTCCGCTCAGGGACTGGGTGTTTTGTTGTCCTAATCATGATCATTTCATCCCCATCAACGCGCAAGTCGGCGAAGTGGCGTCAAATCGAAAAACTTGCACCAGGCGAACGGTCTGCCCGACGGCAGGCCCTAGTCACACGACATTTTTATTATTATAGAATTACTATGGATTTATAAAAACATAAGTGAAGAAATTTCACTTTATTTCTATACCGAGAATGGGCATTCTCATAAACTATTCACTTGTCTTTAAGTCAGTTGCTTTTTATGATCCGTCGCAACTTCAAATGCATTAGAATGTTAGTGAGATGAATATTTACAGTCTCTGCTGCGTTTTGGTAAGAGAACGAGATCTGAACTTGGGAACAAGAGAATTTATGTATTACTCAAAACTAACCACTGATAACGTCTCGCCGCGCAGGATTAGCCGAGCGGTCTTGTGCGCTGCAGTCATGGACTGTGCGACTGGTACCAGCGAAGGTTCGAGCCCTCCCTCGAGCATGGGTGTGTGTGTATGTTTGTCCGTAGGATAATTTAGGTTAAGTAGTGTGTAAGCTTAGGGACTGATGACCTTAGCAGATAAGTCCCATAAGATTTCACACACATTTGAACATTTGATAACGTCTCTCTGAACAAAATTAAAGCGAATAATAAGTCTGGCGAAAATAAATCGATACTTCCATTGAAATTTTAAGTGAATCCTATACCCCATGTGCTTTTAATAACTGATGTTGACTAGCAATGGCCAAAGAATTTCAATTCTGTAACTCATTGATCTGTGAAATATGAAAACAGTTAAATTTACAAAATCCAGTCAACTACCTATCAAGATGTAAACAAATTACCAAGATCTTTGACAAACTAAGAGATGTTTGTGGTGAAAAAGTACAGCTCCTCATTCTGTATAGGGATAGAAAAGAAAAGATGGCATTCTATGCGCTGATAATTGTTTTTATTTTTCTTGGATTATTGAGATACAGAAATGAAATCCGTCGCCCAGTTTCAATCAATATTATTCGTTATTAAAAATATACTGTTTTATAGGATACCGCCGAAATTTTATCAGAAGTAACGATTCATTTTCCCCAGACACACCGTCACCTTTTTTTTCATCAGAGACACGTTGTCAGTGATGAGTTTTGAGTAATACATGAGACTCCTTATTGCCACATTAATCGGATCCTTTCGCCAAAATACATATGAGTTTATAAATGTTCATCTTACCAACATCCAAGTGCAGTCGAATTTGCAACAGAATCATAAATAACTTATGTAAAAACATGTCAGTAGTTTATGAAAATGTCCATTCTCCCTATAAAAACAAACTGTAATTTCTTCACATACATTGTTCCAAACCCACAGTAATTCTTGCTTCATCAGGTATCGAAATCACTTAAATATTACATCATTTTCATTTTAAAAAATCTGTAATCGCTTGAATATCACAGTAGATATGGAAGTTTCGCACATTAATCATGTGGTGAAATACTCTTCTCTTTCCGTACTACCATTTGTCAACATTTTGTTTTGATATGTCAAACCATTTACAAGATATGAGGAATTTTGTGAATATTTCAATCTGGCTTTTTCACTGGCGCACGAGTTCAGGACGAAGCTCTTTAGATACAGTCCATTTTCTTGAGATTGGTGGTAGATAGCAATGTCCTTCAAAGTTTTCAAAAAATATTCAATATGTTAGCTACATTTCATTTGCAGCTACATATGACTTAACAGGTACCAAACACAAATTCATGTCGACCTCTGTTTTTCACTGCACACTTGCCAAAATGTTGCAGAAGTTTACTTGATCGTAAAATATCTCATTAAATATGACCATTAACGAAATGACAGGCAGTTCATAATGAAGCTGACGAATGAAGCTATGGGATCTGCGAGAGTCAAATTTTTTCACCGAATACTTTTTTTACAATCCTTTAAGAAAAATCGCAGGTTGGCGGGCTGGAGCGTGACGTTCTGTTTGGTATGGAGGGTTAACGGCGTTATCTGAGAGTTGCTGCCCCGCAGGCTGTGACGTCAGTCGCCAAACAGGACTCCTGATCGGCCATTGCAGGTAACGCAGGGAATCCAGCTTGGCTTCACAAGAAAAATAGCAGCGGACCCACCGCGGGAAACACGCACAGCAGGCTGCAGGGTAGCCGTCTAGCAGACAACACAGTCCTCAATGGATCCGTTGAATGAGTCTGCAATAAGCTCGCAGCAGATCTTACTCTGTCTGAGGTGGACCTAACAGCGTTCCTTGGCCACTGCTCTGCTGATTTTCTAACTAACGGAGGTAGATTTACTAAAATTAGCACTGGGTAATGTCAGCAATTATCACTCCTGTTCGTTGAGAATCAAGCACTGCATTTTGAATACATTACACTCTTAAGAACGAAATGTCCCAGTCATGTTACTAGCTCAATAAACATAGTTTATCAGAGTGAAATGAGAGGCTGACTACAGGCCAATGTGTTTCAAACTGTAACATAAATAGTAGAAAGCAGTAGCAGTTATAACAGAAAAAATAAGAGATTGTATTAGTTTGTGATAAGCTGAGCAACAAAGGCTGATTACAGTCAGGTAGATATAAACTGGGGACACTGGGAGAAATAGGTGTCTGAGAAGAGGTGGGAGAGGCAGACAAAGAGATGATAGGAACACTAGGAAAGAAAGTGTGTGAGTGACTGCAGAACTGGGAGAAGACGGAGGCATTTGCTTTACTGCTCGACAGAGACTAGGCTGATCATGTGTGTTAACTTTTAGGGAAAATTTATAATATTGAGAAAAGTAAGTGCTTCAGCTTTTTCTTAAATGCAACACAGATAGAATTTGGCGCTGAATATGTCACATCTTGTTCCACAGGCAGTTAGTAGCAACTGAGAGTTTAACTGATGCTTTTAATAATTCACATTTCACCTACAGTTCACAAAAATTGTAAACGGTAGGCAAAATAAAACTGGCCAGAATAATGTCGGCTGCATCTGAAGATAGGCAACCTAACTTGCGTCATCTGTCCAAGGTTACCTATCTCAAGGTGAATGAAATATTTTCACGAGGGCGTGCTCAATAGTAATGCCTCTGAATGTTTTATGTGAAAACTCTTAAATCTTTTGAAATAAAACGAACGTTATTAACATTCTAAATCTTTATTCTTCATGTCTACAAATTTATTTTTCAACATAGTCACCCTCGTGACGAACATTTCTCCCAATGAGAGACCACTGGGTTGATACTGTCATTGTAGAATGTTTGACTTCATTGACGGAGCCACAATCTCACCTCTTGTAGCACCTGTGTTCCTGGATCACGCTAAACGTAGTTTCTAATCAGACACTGAAACGGAGAACTATATTGAACTCTGCAATCAAATTTGCAAAACTAAAGTAAATTTAGAACATAAAAAAATCAGTCGTTAGAAAACAAAGGTTTACGTTTACATCGTAAACGAAATATAGAATCAATTGCGGCGGTTCTTACTACTAAGTGAGGTAGCGCAGTGGTTGACGTACTGGACCCGCATTCGGGAGACCGACGGTTCAAACCCGCTGCCGGCCATCGTGATTTATGTTTTCCATGATTTTCCCATACCGCTTAAGGAAAATGCTGGGATGGTCCCTTTGAAAGAGCATGCCCGATTTCCCTCACCGTTCTTCCCTAATCCGAGTTTGTGCTCCGTCTCTAATGACCTCGTTGTCGCCAGCACGTTAAGCACTAATCTCGTCTTCCTGCACCTCCTTCTCGGTTCTTACTTGCCGATTACAGCGCCATCTACCACGAATGGAAAATAATGGTTTGAGTAAACCATACGTATGTTTTGCCATACATTTCGAATTTGCAATAAAATTGGGTTATCCACCTACACAGGAGGGGTGGGTAGTTATGACCAGTTGTAGCACAGTCAGATATCCCAATTATTAACATGAACTTTTCAACTTGAACATTTTTTTCCTGCGATGCGACATTTCCGAGACTTTTATTTGTTTCAGGTTAAAACAAACACCCTGTATAATTATACAACAGTTTTTTGCTAACACTACCGTAGGATTTGTGACTATGTATCTCTAATGCAGTGTGTACTATGCAGAATAAGCCAAACGTCTACTTGTCATCTACATTTCCCACATCAGAAATATCGTATAAAGTATTGTGTACGTAGTAAACGTTCTGGAAACCATCACTTGTTGGTAAGTTCACCAACATGTGACCAGCCTCCAATAGTACGTAAAGTAAATGCAGATCTTCTGTATTCCCACTCGTATCCAGATTATTTCCATATCCAGTGTCTAAATTTCTATGCGATGACTAATAAAGGTTTTGATACAACAAGAGAGATATTCTTATCCTCCACCCAACCAGAAATGAGTTGGTTTCTTTAGAATCCAGCAGTGATTCAGAGTCTACTAAGTATATGCAGGACCATTTGTTCTTCGAAATATCTAACCAGAAAAAAAACTTCTGTAAATACACAACGCCAGGTTATATACTAAGGTAATAAAAACCATGGGATAGCGATATCTACATACGCAGTACGCAAGGTATAAAAGGGCAGTGCATTGGCAGAGTTGTCATTTTTACTCAGGTCATTCAAGTGAAAAGATTCCCGACGCGATTAGGGTCATACGACAGGAATTTACAGACTTTGAATGCCGAATGGTAGTTGGAGCTAGATGCATGGGACATTCCATTTCGGAAATTGTTAGGCAGTTCAATAACCCGAGACTCACAGTGTCAAGAGGGCACTGCGAATACCACTTTTCAGGCATTGCTTCTCACCACGGACAGTGCAGTGGCCAACGGCCTTCACTTAACGACCGAGAGCAGCGGCGTTTGCGTAGAGTTGTCGGTGCTAATAAATAAGCAACACTGCGTAAAATAATCGAAGAAATCAATGTGTGACGTACGACGAACGTATCCGTTAGGACAGTGCTGCGAAATTGGGCGTTAATGGACTATGGCGGTAGATGACCAACATGAGAGCCTTTGACAACAGCACAACATCGCCTGCAGCGCCGCTCCTGGGTTCGTGACCATATCGATTGGACACTAGACGACTGGAGAACCGTGGCCTGGTCAGATGAGTCCCGATTTCAGTTGGTAAGAGCTGATGGTGGGGTTCAAGTGTGTCGCAGATCCAATGAAGCCATGGACCCAGGTTGTCGACAAGCCACTGTGCAAGCTGGTGGTGGCTCCATAATGGTGTGAACCGTGTTTACTTGGAACCGACTTGGTCCTCGGATCCAACTGAACCGATTATTGGCCGGAAATGATTATGTTTGGTTACTTGGAGACTATTTTCAGCCATTTGTGGACTTCATGTTCCCCAAAATCGATATAATTTTTATGGATGACAATCCACCATGTCACCAGACCACATTCTGGATAAATCGAGTGAATGATTTGCCTATCCATCGAATACTTATGGGACATAATGGAGAGGTGAGTCTTTGTACAAAATCCTGCACCGGCAACACTTTCGCAGTTGTGGAAGGCTACAGACGCAGCATGGCTCATTATTTCTGTAGGGGACTTCCAGTGACTTGTTGAGTCCATGCCATGACCAGTTGCTGCACTACATCAGGCAAAAGGATTGCCGTCATGATATTAGGAGGTATACCCTGACTTTTCCAATTCAGTGTATACACTAAAACACATGGACAGAGGTGGGGTGCTTTATAATGTTAGTAAACATATCACAGGTTAATATGCTGACTTAAGCGGTGTTAAATACATTTTATGCTTACTGATTCTTACAAAATCTCACTGCATAACCACCTAACAAAGTCGACACCCATTCTCACTTAAAATATTGATCAACAGCAGATGACAAGGTTTTTTATATGCGCTAAAGATCGAAAATGTATGTAACAGATGGACATAATGTTCGAGCAACTGACGTTATTCAACCGTAAACGCCTAGCCCAGTTGTGTTATTTTGTGTATGTGTTGGATTGTCACAGTGGCCGCAAAATCATTCCACAGTCGATCCACCTTCTGATGCTAGCACGGACCTAACGTGTATGGATCCACCTCTGATCACTATTCCAAATGTAGCGCAGATGAATCCACCTCCAAACACTATGTTGACGTAATGTGGGTAGATACATCTCCGGATGCTACTGTGGACCTATCCTGGATACAGGGGCCCCTGCAGCACACCAATACATACACAAAATTGTGTAGTTTTGCTAGGTGTTTACAATTGGATTTCTTTCGAAATTATTTCCCTCTGTTGCATACATCTTGGATCTTTACAGCATACAGGATGAATCATCTAAATCTTGTACCGCATATATTGCGGAATATAAAGTGCTATTGATGCAGCGTTTTCATAGAGTATCGTTAGCCAATAAACGCACTGTTATAATACTTAGAAAGTATTTTTTGTGCAAACATACACTTTTTAAAATGGAACAATGTATACGGACATCAAAAAACAAAAAGTAGGTTAAATTAGAATGTCACTGTTGTTTATTTCAGGATTCTAGTGCATGTCGCTTACAAGAATCATATTTTGCAAATTTTGCACGCCGTCACTTGTTTGTGCCATTCTACCTGCGTATTGCTAGGTACGATGATGGTACGTTTGCTTACAGTGTGCTTGTGTGTCCCTTGAGTGCACTCCGACTTCCTAGTCACTTAGTGTGAGACAGTCCAAGCAGCAGGCCATGAGTGGACGATGGGATTTACCAATGTAGAAAAAAACGACATGCTCATGACGTATGGAGAGTGTAGGGCGATCCCAATAGGTGTCAACCGTGTCGGCTATTACTTATCAGTCTCTTCAACCAGTTGCGTGAAAGTGGTAGCGTAACAATTAGACAACGTAACAGAAAAAAAAAAATGTTCTTACTGCTGTTGCAGTTGATTCGCACGTTAGTCCCTGCGCAGTCGCATGTGGAAGGAGCATGAGTCAGACAAGTGTTAACGCATTATACATCGACGTAGGTTCCATCCCTATCACATATCTCTCCACCAAGAGCTGCTTGGAAATGATTATGAGAATCGTGTTAACATCTGTACATGGGCATTTGGACTGGATACTCCAGATGTACCTTCTTTAATGATAAAGCCACATTTACCTGTCATAGTCAGGTAAACCATCAAAATACGTACTATTGTTCTGTTGACAGTCCCTATTGGCTTCGGCAGGTGGAACATCAGAATTCATGGTTAATGACGTTATAGTTTCTTCATATTTATCACTGATATTATCTAGTATTCTTAATGTTCTGTCCCCAACCCCCCTTTTTTTCACAAACTGTTTTTTCACTAACAGTCTCCTTTTAACGGATTTTGTATCCTTTAATGTTGCATGGATTATTTCCTCATCACTATTACTTTACATCTTATTATCTATTATATGAATTTATAATCATATCATGTTTAACACAAGATGTAATGGAGCTCTGTACATTTGAAACCTTATGCTGCCCATTGTATCTATGTTTCCTTCCTACATGATAGGAAAGATTGCTTGTTAAATAACGCCCCATGTTTCGCTATTCTGCCATTCATATTACTATGACTAATCTTTAACGACTATTATATTCACAACTATATTTTCTATTTATTTTTTTCTTGCCACAACGATACAGGATCCTGTCTTTACGGCAACTTTTAACGTCTACATAGATCGTCTTTGCTGTAGTTACAGCACTTTGTGCCAGCTTTCCAGAATGAGAGGACGCCGTTTCTACGGTAACTCTCAACATCTATATACGATTAACTTTGCTAGCAGATTTTCTCTACCGCTATAGCAACCTTTGACAGCTATTCCATATATCTTTGCCAACAGCACATATTTTACGGAACGGATAATAGAGGGGAGCCTAGACTAGTTTATTTTAAGCTAATTATTTACTACAGTTTATATTTTTGACGAATAGCTATTTCATAGCAACTTTACAATGTATTTTAACTATAACTCCACTTCAAATCTTAGTAATATAGGCTATTGTAATACATTTTATGCTAATAGTACACACTGTACTTGTGATTGGTTAGCACTGATATCATAGATAGAACGGTGAGCGCGACTACTGCTATTTTAGACCACTCCCTGCCTATCCATTTAGCAGTCAGTTCAGCGTCGTGTGTCGGTGCACCTTGCTCCATGTAAGTCCACCTGCCTTTCTGGGCATATGTAGTTTGTAACTGTATTTCGGTGTATATACGATATTGTAAGGTTCCATCTACCTGTACGTATGTTATGTCAGAGTCTGAAGATGATCCTTAAGGAGTGGAACCGGTCACTCCGATTAAAGGAAATTTGCGAAAATTACGAATTTATTAATAAAAATATACACTGAGGTGACGAAAGTCATGGGGTTCCTGCTAATGACGTGTCTGACCTCCTTTTTCCCGCATGGTGCAGCAACTCGACGTGCCATGGAATCAACAAGTTACTGGAAGACCCTGCAGAAATATTGATCCATGCAGCCTCTATAGCCGTCCATAATTGTAAATGTGTTGTCGGTGCAGGATTTTGTGCACGAAGTGTCCTCTGTATTGCGTCTCATTGATGCTCGATGGGATTAATGTCGGGCGATCTGGGTGGCCAAATCATTCGCTCGAATTGTCCAGAATGTTGTTCCAAGCAATTGCGAACAATTGTGGCCTTGTGGCCCGGTGACATGGCGCATTGTCATCCATTAAAATTCCATTGTTTTTTGGGAACATGAAGTCCACGAATGGCTACAAATGGTCTCCATGTAGCCAAACATAACCATTTCCAGTCAATGTCCGTTTCAGTTGGACCAAAGGAGCCAGTCCATTCCATGTAAACAGAGCCCACACCAATATGTAGCCACCAGCAGCTTGCACAGTGCCTTGTTGTCAACCTGGGTCCATAGCTTCATGAGGTCTGCGCCACACTCGAACCCTACTATCAGCTCTTCTGAACTGAAATCGGGACCTATGACCAAGGCACAGTTTCCAGTCGTCTAGTGTCCCGAGCCTAGGAGAGGCGCTGCAGGCGATGTGGTTCTCTTGGCATAGGCAATTACGTGGGTCATCTGCTGCCGTAGCCCATTAACGCAAAATTTCGTCGAACTGTTTATTCGAACGTCGCACATTGATTTCTGCGGTTATTTCATGCAGTGTTGCTTGTCTGTAGCACTGACAACTCTACGCAAACGCTGCTGCTCCCGGTCATTAAATGAAGGCCATCGGCCATTACGTCGTGCGTGGTGAGAGATAATGATTGAAATTATGAATTCTCGGCACACTCTTGACACTGTGGATCTCGGATTACTGAATTCCCTAAAGATTTTCTAAATGGAATGTCCCATGCATCCAGCTTCAACTACCATTCATCATTCAAAGTCTGTTAGTTCTCATCGTGAGGCCATAGGCACAATGGAAACCTTTTCACATGAATGACCTGAGCACAAATGACAGTCTCGCCAATGCATTGCCCTTTTATACCTTGTGTACGCGATACTATCACCATCTGTATGTGTGCATATAGCTATTCCATGACTTCTGTAACCTAAGTGTATTTGTCTTTTTTATAGGTGTAATTTGGGCTTAATTACTTATACCAGTATGAACGATTTTCTCTGCAACTTCACCTTTTTTGACACGTGTGTGTGTGTGTGTGTGAAATGTTATGGGACTTAACTGCTAAGGTAATCAGTCCTTAAGCTTACACACTACTTAACCTAAATTATCCTAAGGACAAACACACACACCTGTGCCCGAGGGAGGACTCGAACCTCCGCCGGGATCAGCCGCACAGTCCATGACTGCAGCGCCCTAGGCCGCTCGGCTAATTCCGCGCGGCTTTTTCTTTCTTTCTTTCTTTCTTTTTTTTTGACTAGTACTCGCTATTTTCAATCCGAAACATCATCAGGTCTTCTCTTATAAAATATTTCTGCAGTAATGAGAACCACCTCTGTAAGTCGAGATGCTTTGTACCTAAGAACCTGAAGATGTCTATTATACTGCAAAGCCAACATATTCAAGGTTTGGAAGTCTAGATTCTGTAACCTTATTGTGTTCCAGCTAAATATGGTCCCAGTTTTACCAATTTTAATTAATTTTTCCAGGATGTGTTTTGTGGGTTCGCTGAAATCGTTCTAAAGGGCCAAGCAGTCATTCTAAATACTTCAAATGCATTTCACTAAATACAAAGTTCGTTTTTCAAATTACGTTAATCTAAGAAGTTCATGTCCGAGAGAAGAAGGTTTTCCCTTATACTAAGTTTCCTTCGCACTACGTTGCATACAACCAGAATGTGGTTTTTAAGATCCACTGCGCCATATTTTTTCCTATTTCAATCAATGTTTACCCTAAAGGCTCTCAAGTAATTAGTACGCATTTCCACCACTTGTCGGCCACTCTTTCAAGATATTTATAGAGTAAGGAAACTGCTGATAAAATTTACAATTATGTCGTCAATACTCGAGGTTCCCAAATGAGTGTTTAGTAACTTTTTACACAATTAGCAATGCGAGGCACTTACCAATTTATTTGAAGCTGCCTCACAAACACACGGCAACTGTTCCCTTGCTGGACTTTTGCTCTGTTTCATTACCGGTATCTATTCCCCAATTCTTAATTTCTCCTCAGCCTTCTTTAAATATTTTGTTAATTTTGCTGCTCCCACCGTTATGATAAATTAGCTGCAGTGAAAAGTCATACGTAATCACACATGGCTAGTCACGTTGGATTGATAGAGCAGTCAGTCAGGTGCAGCAGCTGTGAAGCTTACCAAGCTGGCAGAAACCAAACTTGGCCTGCTTTAACCACCGTGCTCCAGTAAACATGCACCCTTGTGTTTCCGTTGCTACAGGTTTCGCGTCTTTAATGGTAGCGGCGGAGATAGGGCAGGAAGCCTGAGAGGAGAATTTGTGACCTTCTAAATCAAACGCAGCAACACAGTTCGGATGGTGAAACTAGAACCCATATAACTGACCCCGTCAGCACAGCTACCACAAAGTCGCCCACAAACGCATCTAATACAACCAACAAGCAAGCCTGTCCATCCGCAACACCAACACAGACCAACGACCGGGTAGCACGCACATAGCGACCCAGTGGCCGACACAATCCACGCACCACTTCTTGGTGGACTTGTGGCAACACTACCCCAAACCTCCGCTGGAAGTGATTCTCACCAAGATCAGTGCAGTCGCCACACAGCTGTTCGCGGCCAAACTCGGCCAGGAGCGATCTGTCACAAGAACACTTCTGAAAACATTGATAACACCTATCAATGGATAATACACCTCACCCACCCACCCGTCACAAACAACTTAGCAGAGACACACGTTGTGTTCTGGAATGAGAACGAGATCTAACACGAGAGGGCTGAACTAGCCGTGTTCATGGAGCGGAAGGGCATCCGGATCGTTCTCGTGAACCACAAACTACTGAAATCGCACAGCTTCGCATCTCACAGTCAGTTTATTGCGTCTATCGTACCCATAGACCGGGCGGCAGGGCAGTAGGCGGGAAAGGAATTGCCACACACCTACGCATAGACCATACAAACACCGAGCTCCCTGTTATCTAAAGATTAGAGGCCACGGCCATCGGGGTCAAGTTCAACGGAGCCTACACCACACTGATATTATACAATCCGCCAAATAACATCATAACACTTGATATCAGAACCATGCTCAACATAACACCGCGAGTCACTGCCGCCGGAGATCTCAACGCTAACCACCACGACTGAAACTCACGAATGCGAAACTCTAGCGATAAAAACTATACGTACATTCAATAGGGTGAAAGTACTTTATATTAGGGCAGGACGTACCCATGCTCACGCCAAACCACAGGCGACAGAGACCAGATGCGTTAGACACAGCCCTCGTCAAGGGCACTACAAGAACTCTCAACTTTGAAGTTGAAAACGATCTAGCTTTAGACTGAATACCACTTAAACTGTACACGGAAGAATTACTGCAGGACACAGAACAACCCCGGACTTCAAACTACAAACACGCAAATTGTGCTCTGTTCAAGTACATTCTTGGCAGTCATATCCCTGACGACATTTCAAGTCTCACACTACGACAACACCAACGCACCCTGCCCCAGGAAATCCTGGGCCTTATCTATATAAGAAATCGTCTCAGGACCTACTGGCAGTGCACGAGACATATGTTGTATAAAAAGCATGTTAATAGGTTCCACGAAATTAACGGGAGAAGATACAAACATATCGAAACACATAGTGGGATCAGAAACTTACTGACCTGGATGCCACATGACTCGGAGTTTGAAACCTAGCTCGACACTTCACCAGCCAGCGACACTGCACTTCCACTCTACAAGGACCTGCCTGACTTGCCTATTCCGCGGAGCTGAACACGTAACGGACAGATATAGCACAAGCAAAGTAACGGGTATTGTGTTTCTAGACATGGAAAAAGCCTTCGATCGTCTATGACACAACGGCCTCATTCACAGACTCAACGATGCTGGGTTTCCCAAGGAAGAACTCGTATGTCTCATATACCTCACAAAACCTCCCTTTTCATTTAGCTACAAAATA
Source organism: Schistocerca gregaria (assembly GCF_023897955.1). Classification (NCBI taxonomy): domain Eukaryota; kingdom Metazoa; phylum Arthropoda; class Insecta; order Orthoptera; family Acrididae; genus Schistocerca; species Schistocerca gregaria. Next base: position 519,242,416 of record NC_064931.1, on the reverse strand, counting down.
GCAGATCAGCAACTGGAAGCAGTTAATTCCATAAATTATCTGGGAGTACGTATTAGGAGTGATTTGAAATGGAATGATCATATAAAGTTGATCGTCGGTAAAGCAGATGCCACACTGAGATTCATTGGAAGAATCCTAAGGAAATGCAATCCGAAAACAAAGAAAATAGGTTACAGTACGCTTGTTCGCCCACTGCTTGAATACTGCTCAGCAGTGTGGGATCCGTACCAGATAGGGTTGATAGAAGAGATAGAGAAGATCCAACGGAGAGCAGCACACTACGTTACAGGATCATTTAGTAATCGCGAAAGCGTTACGGAGATGATAGATAAACTCCAATGGAAGACTCTGCAGGAGAGACGCTCAGTAGCTCGGTACGGGCTTTTGTTAAAGTTTCGAGAACATATCTTCACAGAAGAGTCAAGCAGTATATTGCTCCCTCCTCTCGCGAAGAGACCATGAGGATAAAATCAGAGAGATTAGAGCCCACACAGAAGCATACCGACAATCCTTCTTTCCACGAACAATACGAGACTAAAATAGAAGGAAGAGACGATAGAGGTACTGAGGGTACCCTCCGCCACATACCGTCAGGTGACTTGCGGAGTATGGATGTAGATGTAGATGTAGAAACAGAAATTTCAACACTCACATTCAGGGTAAACAATCAACACTGCATTGTATGTTGCTGAGTATTCCAGGCCAGCATACTGGGGCCACTCTTGTTTAACCTCTATATTAATGATATCCTAGCAACGCACGACGAGATGGTTGTCGTCTACGCAGGCGACACTGCTATCTTGGTGCAAGACTGGAAACAATCAAACATCAGCTCACAACTACAGATAGCACTCAGAGCTCTCGAGGCTTAGTTGGGCGAATGATGTATCAAGGTAAACATCGACAACTAAGGCAGTTCTGTTCACACGTAGACGTAAACAACTGTACAAACATAAACACTGTAATAAATCACACTACACGCACTCCCAGTACGTTTCGGTGTGAATGTCAGATATCTAAGATTCTGACTGGACCGGAAACACTGGAGGACCACATGCAGTACGTTGCTAACAAAGCATACTCGAGGCTCAGGCAAGTGTACCCTACACTTAACAGACAAAGCACACTGAACAGGAGGGTGGCAATGTCCATGTACTTGACACTTATAGACCACTGATGACGTACGCAGCTTCAGTCTGGGGCTACGTAGCTCCAACACGCCTGCGCCGATGCATATCATAAAAAACGAGGTGCTACGAATCATAATCAATGATCCAAGATACACACGACCCGCGGAATTCCATAATAAATTCCGACTTTCGAACAGGTGTTCAAAAAATTCATCACACGACTGTACAGAAACTCTAGACACTCGAACAACTTCGTCATCCTGAATCTGGGGAACTACTCCACAACCAAAGGTGGAAGTACAACTGCACACAAACACTTTCTCTTAGGGGAAACTAGCCACCTACGGAGGGCTTAAATTAAGCACGCAAATAGTGAAACTTCAGCGAACCCCTGTACCACAGAAAAACTGACTGGCACTGTCAGCTGCGCCCATGCAGCCTACCAAACGATACAGACAGGGATGCCGAAAACACAGAACATAAACAGACCCCACACTACTCTACACAACGAGCGGTCACTTTATGACCAGCTGACCACTTAGATGACAATTTAACATGTTACTGTATGCCGACATTGCAGGTGGCACAGGAGACATCAGACACCAGCTACAACGGCAATACTTGTCAACTAACTTTTCCCGTACCCATGCATGAACTATCGCTGCTGTCACAAATCCGCCAACAGCCGTACTTCCCGCCCAGACTGGGCAGAAATTTTCTTCCGGCACTGCTTGCCGTGGCGCTTTCTTCCCACCGCCCTTCAAAACCGTCACTCTTCTAACGCTTATATCGACTGTCTCCCAAATTGTAGCACATTAGTGAGTGATCGCACCCACACATACGGACAACATCACAGACACCAAGCCAGTGACTTCTAGGTTTGAATACTAACCAAACTGCAGAGGTGACAGTGGGATTTTTTGTGTTGGTCACCATGCTAATGCGGCATGAAGGGGTTCCAGTTCTTTTTTTAAGTATGCTAGTTTTTTTCCTCTACGTCTAACAGTCTTCCCACAAACACATAACGTAATTTACCACCTGATGTTTTCTGCACAGTCAAAACCGAGCCGTGAAGTGGACGAGGCTTGGTAGTACAGACCATCTATTTTGCGTCCATACGTTCACAAATCAATGTCTGACCTGCTGCCCAGGGGAAAATAAGCATTAATGGCTTATTTGTGACATGTGTGCTTGGAAATACTAGCCAACCTTAAAACCTGCTACTCGTAACAGTTATAGTCTTCCAATTAAGTAAATAAAGATCTAATGTTCAGTACACTATCCTCAGTAATCAATAGAAATATCTGCGCTTATACCCTTAACACCCTGTATGTGCAATCACATTTCTCAAAATTAATTCTAACTTCAACTCTATTGTACATTGGATCTATGCCAGTCTCGACAAAACTCGAGTCACAGCACCCACTATATCTGTTAACAAATTCTTTTGGTACATAAAGCCCTACACTTTTGTGGTAATTGGCGCTACATCTCGTGTGGGTTGCCAGATATTTAGTTATAAGGCAAAATGCATGAAGTACATACAACTTATTACATACCAGCAGAGCCTGTCCACACTACAGCAATATAAATACTACGTCTGTTCAAATTACGAACCATAATACAAGATACAAAAAACATTGTTTACTGTATGTGTTCAGCATACACGCTAAAACAAGGGGGAAAAAGACGCACCGCAAAGTTTTTATGCTCATGAGACAGAAATCGGTAATGTGACGTACATGTATAGACAAACAAATGATTACAATTTCAGTATAATAGGTTGATTTACTCAAGAGAAAGAGCGTCACAAAATGAGTAAGTCAATGACGTATTGGTCCACCTCTGGCCCTTATGCAAGCAGTTATTCAACTTGCCATTGACGGAGTTGTTGGATGTCTTCCTGAGGGATATCGTGCCAGATTCTATTTAAATTGGCGCTTTATCGTCCAAATACCGAGCTAGTTGGAGGTCCCTGAACATAATGCTCCAAACGTTCTCAATTGGGTACAGATCCAGTGACCTTATTAGCCAAAGTAGACACTCCCATCGTGTCCGAGTGGGTTGGCATTATCCTGCTCAAATGTAAGTTCAGGATGGCTTGCTATGAAGGGCAACAAAACGGGGGTTAGAATATTGTAGACGTAAAGGGCTCTTGCTACGAAATGATATGGTTCCCCAGAACATCACTCCTGGTTGTCGGGCCATATGGTGGGCGACATTTAGATTAGTAACTGTCGGTCGGGGTGGCCGAGCGGATCTAGGCGCTACAGTCTGAATCGCGTGTCCGCTACGGTCGCAAGTTCGAATCCTGCCTCGGGCATGGATGTGTGTGATGTCCTTAGGTTAGTTAGGTTTAAGTAATTCTAAGTTCTAGGGGACTGATGACATCAGATGTTAAGTCCCATAGTGCTCAGAGACATTTGAACCATTTGAGATATTTGGTTAGCAATATTATTTACAGTTGCTCTTAAATCAGGGCTTATTAATGCATATTGGAGATCCATGTCTGTAGTGATATGGCCCCTGATATCATTGTTTAGACAACACTGTAATACAATATGATCAGGTGTTTCGTTCTCTACACACACGCATCTGTCCGATTGACTTTCGCCGATTTTATGCAGATATACAAGGTAAGGCCCACGTCCCGTTATGAAATAGACGATGCCTCCACCAGGATTTATATACTGCAGTTCCTTCCTTTCTCTATGTCTCTGAACAATTTGTAAATACGACGGCAAGTGTGTTCGTTGTCCCAATCGCTCTGTCACGTACCGTCTCTTGCATTCTATTCGTGATTTGTCCCCCGATGATATGCCTACTTTAATGACATTTTATTTTATGGGTATTGGGTAGTTGGGAGCCGCCCTGAAGGCAATGTGATTCTTCGTTTCCGCTCTGCTACCTCGGAGTGGAGGCTCTCCCATATGGTCTCACTCCATAGTACTCAGACGAGTTAGTGTGCGACCCCAACAACTGGAACGAAAGAGAAATGGGGCGAACCGTCAAAAAACAAGAGTTACTTTATTCACATTTTAGTTTAAGGCTGCAGTCCAATGTGCGCGTCATTGAGGGTGTCAGTTAGAAGAAACAAATATTGAGTGAACCTCGCTAGCAGATAAATATTGTGGACATACACGGGACTCGGACTTCGGCCTTTACCAACAGACGTGCCTCACAGAGCCAGTATCTCCCTCCTACTGTCCAAACTTCAGAGGGCTGCTGGGTATTTTACTGGGATAGCTTTGCGCTGCATTCTAGGAGATTTTATGACATCATATCTCCTGATTTGTGTGTCTCACAATAATATAACTTTATAGATACTTTCAGTGGAGCATGTGGATACTGTCTGCGAAATGTGTTGCCATCAAAATTAGTAACAAATAGGTAATACATTTAAACGCTATGCATGATGTATCAGTTGTTCAAGCATTAAAGTGTTTATGAGGGCTGAACTATGTGTCGTACAACTATGTAATTTTGCAGATACATTCAGTAGTATGTGAGAATATGCAAAATGTGTAGCGAATAAAATTAGTAGTAAAGAAGTAATTAATTAAAATAGCATGTCTGATGAAGCAGTTTTACTTTATGAACAGCGGAAATGTCTTAAGCGGTAGAATTCCTTCCTTCCATCTTTTGTGGAGATTGTCAGAGAGAAAAAGTTTCGTAAAGACTTGAAAGTATACGTAAAGTTTGTTGCAAGTCACTAATTGCTCTCATTCTCAAATACTTGACAAACTAAATCTAAGTATTCGCATGTCATGGGCTACACCTCCTTCTCACCCCCCACCCCCCACCCCCACCCCCAAATCCCACCCCTATAGCTAGGTGGTTCTTACCACACAGTTTGCCTGAAATCGGTCCAGTGGTTTAGGAGGACGTACATGCATACATACATACATGTTACATTTTTATAAAATGTATCGATATCTTTTGGAAACTCTGCTTGTATTTTATATTAAGCCAGATACTATTGTGGGGTACAATAATCTTCACTCATTTTTTTAAAATTTTGCTAAGAGGTCACAGCACTTCGTTATTTGAGATTCCAGACAATCTGTCGTCAAGTAGAGATATATCTAGCAATAGGTGTAAGCTTGTTTGAAGTCGTTGTGTTCGTTACTAGTATCATTGCCAGACACAACATACCCCAATCTAGTGTTACTCTAAGTATTTCTTTCCACATCTCCGTTTTTATAAGTTTCTTTACGATGTAAAAAAAAACTGTGAAATGTTCCAATAATAACCTTAATACTGCAATAGTGTGTGATCTGATGTCCCGCGTCGCTCAAATGCCCACTTAGTGCTGATCCTCTGTTTGCACAACTGGTATGCTCTTTTAACTGAGTTGAAATATTTCTGCCAGTTGTGCCTATATACTTGGCGTCACATTGCTGATAAGAGATGCAGTTGACAAAATGCCAAAGTTCGCAATGGTGCTCAAAGGGATCACCCAGACCGAAGAAAGCTCGCATGTCAAAGTCAAAAGTGAAATGCATGCCTGTGTGCTTCTTTGATTCCAAGGGAATTGTTCATAAAGAGTGGGTACCTCTTGGACATACAGTTAACCAGTATTACTACAAAGAAATTTTAGAAAGACTTCGTAAAAGAGTTCTTTGTGTCCATGCCAACATTGCTGATAATTGGATTCTGCATCACGATAACGCGCCATCCCATACTGCTCTGTCAGTATAGCAATTTTTAACCTCAAAACAAATTTCAGTACTACCACAGCCACCTTATTCACCACATTTCGCTCCGTACGACTTTTTTCTATTTCCAAGAGTCAAAACGGCGGTCAAGCGACACCATTTTCAAACAACACAAGATGTACAAAAAGCTGTGACGAGGGTCTTGGAGGATATTACAGAAGATGAGTTCCAGAAATGTTACCATCAATGACAGAAGCGATGGAAAAAGTGTGTGCAATCAGAAGGGAACTACTTTGAAGGAGACAACACTAAACTTGACTAAAACGGTAAGTAACCTTTTTTTCACGTCAGTCTCATTACTTTATTGTCGCACCTCGTATAACTGTATCAGAAGTCTTTGGCTTTCTATAAATATCATATTCAAACGAGTTACCTTTAATCTTTAACATAAATCTGAAAATGGAAGGAGTGAAAATGGAAAATGGTTTTCGGATACAACGGCCAATGCAGTTTTCCTCGTGGTTACTAGCATAGGGGTTTTATTAATGTTCGCAATGGCCGAGCCCACATCGCCTCCAGCTGATTCAGTGATATGTTTTTATTGGTGCTTATATACAAATTCGCACGCTCTGAAGGGCTTATTTTACTCTCTCGGCATCAAATACTCGTTTTATTTTGTTTTAGGGAGACGCAGTTTTATCTGTTTGAGAAACGCTTCTAGTGGGTTTAAATTTTATCAATGACGTGACGGACAGGGAGAGGCTTCAAGAAAGCGTTAAATAATGTTTTAGACACAATTATGGAAGCACCTAACGTGCGGGTCTATTCTACTCCATTTAACAATATTCACTAAGCCTGTGTTAAATACTTCCTTTCTGACCCGTGTTTAGATGACCTGAGGATACGCATAAACTGGCGTGAAACCGGTCGCGGTTTTAATAAATTTTCTACAGCCAGAGTTGTGTTTGTTGCCATCATATAAAAATAATTTCACTGTATTCATGATGGCACGTGAGTCTATGAGCAGTTCAAAAGACACCAACCCCCCCTTGTTATCCAACACACAGTGACATTAAAAATCACGAGTAGCTAGTTCGGCACATGCTGGCCTTCAGAAGACACGACAACTATTTTATTCTGGATACGGATTCAAATCCAGTATCTATAGGCAATGCAAACTAAGCAAAGCCTTTGTACCTGACGGAGACTCGAACACAGGACTGATCTTCATTCCTCACTAGGCATAAAGAGAAAAGATATACCTCATTTTTAACTAATATCAGTTATTACCGTCCCCTCTCCCCCCAACTTTGACTGTGAGGTGGCTTGCGTACCTTAGCGATGCAGATAGCCGTACCATAGGTGCAATCACAACGGAAGGGTATCTGTTGAGAGAGCAGACAAACGTGTCGTTTCTGAAGAGAGGCAGCAGCCTTTTCAGTAGTTACAAGGACAACAGTCTGGTGACTGACTAATATTGCCTTGGAACATCAAACAAAACGGGCTTGTTGTGCTGGTCCTTCGAACGGCTGAAAGCAAGGGGAAACTACGGCCGTAATTTTTCCCGAGGGCGTGCATCTCCACTGTATGATTAAATGATAATGGCGTCCTCTTGGGTAAAATATTCCGGAAGTAAAATAGTCGTCCATTTGGCTCTCCGTGCGGGGACTACTCAAGAGGATGTTGTCATCACGAGAAACAAAACTGACATTCTACGGATTGGGGCGTAGAATGTTAGGTCTCTTAATTGGGCACGTAGATTAGAAAATTTAAAAATGGAAATGGATCGGCTGAAGTTAGATATAGTAGGAATTAGTGGAATTCAGTGGCATGAGAGACAGGACTTCTGGTCAGATAAATACAGCGTTATAAACACAAATCAAATAGGAGTAACGCAGATGTAGAATTAATAACGAATAAGAAAATAGGAATGCGGGTAAGCTACTATGAACACCATAGTGAGCGCATTATCGTACACAAGATGTACACAAAGCCCACAACCACCACAGTAGGACAAGTTTATATGCCAACTAGCTCCGCAGACGATGAAGAGATTGAAGAAATATATGTCGAGATAAAAAAAAAAATTATTCAGATAGTTAAGGGAGACGAAAATTTAGTAGTGATTGGGGACTGAAACCCGATAGTACGAAAAGGAAGAGAAGTAAATATAGTAGGTGAATATGAACTGGGGCAAACAAATGAAAGATGAAGCCACCTGGTAGAGTGTTGCACAGAACATAATTTATTCATAATTAACAGTTGGTTTAAGAAGCATGAAAGAAGGTTGTATACGTGGAACAGACCTGGATACACCGGAAGGTTTCATACTATTACACAATGGTAAGACAGAGATTTAGGAACCAGATTTTAAATTGGAACGCATTATCAGGGTCAACTGTGGACTTCGATCACAATTTACTGGTTATGAACTGTAGGTTAAAACTGAAGAAATTGGAAAAGGGTAGGAAATTAAGGAGATGGGACCTAGATAAGTTGAAAGAACCAGAAGTTGCCGAGATTTTCAGAGAGAGCATTAGGCAACGGTTCACTAGAACATGTGAAAGGAATACAATAGAAGACGAATGGGTAGATTTAAGAGCTAAAATAGTGAAGGCAGCAGAGGATCAAATAGGTAAAAAGACAAGGCTTAGTAGAAATCCTTGGATAACCCTAGAGATATGACATTTAATTGATGAAAGGAGGAAATATAAAAATTCAGCAACTGAAGCAGGCGAAAGTGAATACAAACATTTAAAGAATGTGATTGATAAGAAGTGTAAAACGTCTAAGGAGGAATGACTAATGGACAAACGTAAAGATACTACCTACAGGAAAATTAAAGATGCGTTTGGAGAAAAGAAAAGCAGCTGTATGCATATCAAGAGCTCAGATGAAAAACCAGTCCTAAGCAAAGAAGGGAAAACTGAAAGGTGGAAGGAGTATATAGATGGTCTATATATAAGCCCATATTTTAGGAAAGGAAGAGGACGTAGATGAAGATGAGATGGGAGGTATATTACAACAAGAAGAATTTGACGAAGCTCTGAAAGATCTAAGTCAAAACAAGGTCCCGGGAGTAGACAACATACCATTAGAACTACTGACGGCCTTGGGAGAGCCAGCAATGACAAAAATCTTCCATCTGGTGAGCAACATGTATGAGACTTCAAGAAGAATGTAATAGTTCCTATTCTAAAGAAAACAGTTGCTGACAGATGTAAAAGTTTCCAAACTCTCAGATTAACAAGTCATGGTTGCAAAATACTAACACGAATCCCTTACAGAAGTATGGAAAAACTGGTAAAAGCCGACCTCTGGGAAGATCAGTTTGGATTCCGGAGAAATGTAGGAACACACGAGGCAATACTGACTCTACGACTTATCTTAGAAGATAAGTTAAGGAAAAGCAAACAGACGTTTATGGCATTTGTATAGCTGAAGAAGGTTTTGGACAATGTTGACTGGAATACGCTCTATGAAATTCTGAAGGTGGAGGGTAAAATAGTGGGAGCGAAAGGCTATTTACAACTTGTGCAGAAACAAGACGGCACTTATAAGAATCGAGGGGCATGAAAAAGAAGCAGTGGTTAAGAAGGGTGTGAGACAGGCCTATCCCCGATATTATTCAAAATGGTTCAAATAGGTCTGAGTACTATGGGACTTAACATCTGTGGTCATCAGTCCCCTAGAACTTAGAACTATTTAAACCTACCTAACCTAATTACATCACACACATCCATGCCCGAGGCAGGATTCGAACCTGTGACCGTAGCAGTCGCGCAGTTCCAGACTGAGCGGCTAGAACCGCTAGACCATCGAGGCCAGCCCCGATAGTATTCAATCTGTACATTGAACAAGCAGTAAAGGAAACCAAAGAAAAAATTGGAGTAGGAATTAAAGTTCAGGGAAAAGAAATAAAACTTTGAGGTTTGCCGATGGCATTGTCGTTTTATCACAGACAGCAAAGGAATTGGAAGAGCAGTTGAACGGAATGGACATTGTCTTGAATGGAGGATATAAGATGAACATCAACAAAAGCAAAACAAGAACGATGGAATGTAGTATAGTTAATGCAGGTGATGCTGTGGGAATTAGTTTAGGAAGCGAGACACTTAAAGTGGTAGATGAGTTTTGCTATTTGGGCAGCAAAATAACTGATGGTGGCTGAGGTAGAGAGGATAAAAAACGTTGACTGTTAACGGCAAAAAAAGCATTTCTGAAGAAGAGAAATTTGTTAACATAGAATATAGATTTAAGTGCTTCAAAGTCTTTTCTGAAAGTACTTGTATGGAGTGTAGCCATTTATGGAATTGAAACGCGGACGATAAACAGTTTAGGCAAGACGCGAATAGAAGCTTTTGAAATGTTGCGCTACAGAAGATTATTGAAGATTACATGGGTAGATCACGTAACTAATAAGGCAGTACTGAACAGAATTGGGGAGACAAGAAATTTGTGGACAACTTGACCAAAAGAAGGGGTCGGCTGACAGGAAACATTCTGAGACACCAATGTTTAACCAATTTAATATGGGAGGGAAGTGTTGGGGGGTAAATATCTTAGAGGGAGACGAAGAGAGGAGCATATCCAGAAGGATGTAAGTCGCAGTAGTTATTCGGAGATGGGGAGGCTCGCACACGATAGAGTAGCATGGAGAGCCGCGTCAAAACAATCTTCGGACTGAATATCACAACAACACATCAGTTAGTATATCTGTACTTGAAATTACATGCGGAAACTCTTTCTCTACTGAACTAATACTCTGTCTGGCAACTATAGTCGCTGTTAACTAACGATGAAAGATGTTAAATGTAGTTTCATTCGCAAGTAACAACCTAGAAATAACGTGATGAACTTTTGTGATGGATCTGGATTCGAACCCGGCACCTGATCGGTTTGTTAAGGAAGTACAATCAGATGTCAGTACTTTCTGCTCTCCCGTGATATGAAACCCGGAATATAGCGCCGTTGTTTTCTAATCACGAATGAATATTAAATACAGGTTTCTTTCGACAATAGTGAGGTTTGCGCATGTGTGAACTATAAATAACAGTGCTGGCTGGGAATCGAATCCACACATATGGTAATTGACTACACACGAAGAGATGGTTACTATTGTGTTCTACTTCAGCAGTAGCTAGGAGTGGCATGTATGAACTCGAAAGAACCGATGTAATGAAAAGTTCTGTATTTTTGTGGGAGTCGAAACAGTTCATATCGTTATTGCTGACAACGAATGAAGAAACGTTGAAAATGAAAATTATTTTCTACCAGCAGTTAGGTGTGCACATGCTAGGGCTTGAAAAGACAAAATGAAACGTTTTGAGCTGAAACAGGATTCTAACCTAGAAACACTTCTTACGTGAAGACATTGAGGGGTTTAGAGACTTCAGCAGACAAAGAATTAATGGAACTGTATCGTCACAAGGGTTAAAATTCTGCGAAAAGGCAGACCCGATTTCGAATCAGTCCAGAACCAATATACGTACTCAACATCCCAAGCTCAAATAAATGACGGAATTAGTGTCTTGTGACATTATCTCCGTGGTGACCCATACTAACCTCTAGTCTACGGTGCAGTCTTACGTTGTTCACTTTGCGTGTCTATAGATGAATAGGTTTCGTTGGTGCCTACTAAAAACCATTCGGTGAAGGAGGAATCGAACTCAGGCCCTACGCATACAAGTCTACCATCACACCAAGAAAATGCACATCCGATTTTGTAATGATTTTGTTGTAACGCAGATGCGCCGCAGTAGATGAGAAATCTGCCTCCTTGACTCCATGGAGTAGATTACTGCCTTTTCAATACATTCATTCCCTTGTTTGATCGAATTGCCATTAACCAGCTGCCTCGACTACCAGTTGCGTGCATTCGACTTGAGTTTTTAATCACTGGAATAAAATCACATAACGGACGTCTTCACAAACAACCGACACTGTACGATGCAGAAGTTTTCGCAGAATTTCTTGCTTGAGCTGCTCTGCTGCACGATATGTTCATAGTAAGTGACTCACAGCGCAAAACAAAATCTATGTTGTTGAACCCTATTTTTCCGTAATATACGAAACCACGCCTCGTCTGGCTACTAACAGTATCAATCTGTTGGAGATAATTTACTTCATTTTCTAGCCAGCCAGTAATAGCAAAACCGTGAAAAAGAAAACAACGTTCGTAGAAAGGGCTCCTGGCTACCTGTCCTTATCAGAACAGTTTCTGTTCCACTGGTCTACGGCCGCCTGGCGCTATCTTGTCAGCCCAGGTAACAGCGACACATCGCACTTTGAGCCTATATCTGCAGCGGGCTTTTCTGCACTCGCACTTATTTGATATTGTAATTCGGTTTTTAACTTCCAATAGTTTCGATAAACAGCGTGGAAAAAAAAGGTTGGTGCATTAAGTTGGTGGTGATTTTGTTTGGCGTGTTGGTGGGCAAAGTTTCAGGGTATATTACTTTTTTCCTCTGAGGCAATTGTGTCGACTGATGTTTTGTTGAGTTTTATATTAACGACACTTTGAAACTTATTCACGGTTTTTGTACTGAGTGGCACTGGGATCAATAGACCCAAATACAATTTTTTTTTTATATTTTGTGTCTTGAATTTCCTACTTATTATTTTGCCCACCGTTTGGGTTTCTTGCCCCAGCTGTAGTTGTGTATTGCCTCAGCTGCTTGTAGTGTCTTGCCTCAGTGTGTTGTAGAATTACATTGTGAATAGAAAACGTTTGGGCAGTTTCTAAATGCAAGCAATTTTGAATGAAGAAGAGTAATTAAGTAAAATATCATCTGTTGGCGAGAAACCGGTTGATGCTATTATTTATGAAGACAGTGAATCAGCTAAGATGCTGATGATGATACTGGAGATTCGGAAACTATTGTTCCACAAATTGATGACATCTCAAATCAGAATGTTTTCAAGTATATTTCATCTACCTTTTATTTACAACAACAGTAATAATAATAATAATAATAATAATAATAATAATAATAATAACAGAAAGATTCACATTAAGCAGAAAGGAAGGAGGAAGGGGATTTATCGACATGAAAAACCTACATTATGGACAGGTAGACAATTTAAGAAAATTCTTTAAAGAACGAGCAGAAACTAGCAAAATACACAAAGCAATCACTCGTATAAATACATCGGCTACACCACTGCAATTTCATAACCACTTCTACAACCCTTTAGATCACATAACATCAACAGTTACGAAGAAAGTAAATTGGAAAAAGAAAACACTACATGGCAAGCACCCGTATCATCTAACATAGCCACACATCGATCAAGACGCATCCAACACATGCCTAAGAAAAGGCAGTATATACAGTGAGACGGAAGGAATTCATGATTGCAATACAGGATCAAACAATAAACACCAGATATTACAGCAAGCATATTAATAAAGATCCCAATACCGCAACAGATACAGAGTGTTTCAAAAATGACCGGTATATTTTAAACGGCAATAAAAACTAAACGAGCAGCGATAGAAACACACCGTTTGTTGCAATATGCTTGGGACAACAGTACATTTTCAGGCGGACAAACTTTCGAAATTGCAGTAGTTACAATTTTCAGCAACAGATGGCGCTGCAAGTGATGTGAAAGATATAGAAGACAACACAGTCTGTGGGTGCGCCATTCTGTACGTCGTCTTTCTGCTGTAAGCGTGTGCTGTTCACAACGTGCAAGTGTGCTGTGGACAACATGGTTTATTCCTTAGAACAGAGGATCTTTCTGGTGTTGGAATTCCACCGCCTAGAATACAGTGTTGTTGGAACAAGACGAAGTTTTCAACGGAGGTTTAATGTAACCAAAGGACCGAAAAGCGATACAATAAAGGATCTGTTTGAAAAATTTCAATGGACTGGGAAAGTTACGCATGAACTTGCTGGAAAGGTAGGGCGACCGCGTACGGCAACCACAGAGGGCAACGCGCAGCTAGTGCAGCAGGTGATCCAACAGCGGCCTCGGGTTTCCATTCTCCGTGTTGCAGCTGCGGTCCAAATGACGCCAACGTCCACATATTGTCTCATGCGCCAGAGTTTACACCTCTGTCCATACAAAATTCAAACGTGGCAACCCCTCAGCGCCGCTACCATTGCTGCACGAGAGACATTCGCTAACGAGATAGTGCACAGGACTGATGACGGCGATATGCATGTGGGCAGCATTTGGTTTACTGACGAAGCTTATTTTTACCTGGACGGCTTTGTTAATAAACAGAACTGGCGCATATGGGGAACCGAAAAGCCCCATGTTGCAGTCCCATCGTCCCTGCATCCTCAAAAAGTACTGGTCTGGGCCGCCATTTCTTCCAAAGGAATCATTGGCCCATTTTTCAGATCCGAAACGATTACTGCATCACGCTATCTGGACATTATTCGTTAATTTGTGGCGGTACAAACTGCCTTAGACGACACTGCGAACACCTCGTGGTTTATGCAAGATGGTGCCCGGCCACATAGCACGGCCGATTTCTTTAATTTCCTGAATGAATATTTCGATGATCGTGTGATTGCTTTGGACTATCCGAAACACACAGGACGCGGCGTGGATTGGCTTCCCTATTCGCCAGACATGAACCCCTGTGACTTCTTTCTGTGGGGACACTTGAAAGACCAGGTGTACCGCCAGAATCCAGAAACAATTGAACAGCTGAAGCAGTACATCTCATCTGCATGTGAAGCCATTCCGCCAGACATGTTGTCAAAGGTTTCGGGTAATTTCATTCAGAGACTACGCCATATTATTGCTACGCATGGTGGATATGTGGAAAATATCGTACTATAGAGTTTCCCAGACCGCAGCGCCATCTGTTGTTGACAATTGTAACTACTGTAATTTCGAAAGTTTGTCTGCCTGAAAATGTACTGTTGTCCCAAGCATATTGCAACAAACGGTGTTTTTCTATCGCTGCTCGTTTAGTTTGTATTGCCGTTTCAAATATACCGGTCATTTTTGAAACACCCTGTAGATGCATACTTTGCAAACAACAAATAGAAACAGTAGATCACATCACAAGCGGATGTACAATAGTAGCAAATACAGAATACCGCAGAAGACATCACAATTTAGCAAAAATAATACATCAACAACTTGCCGTACAACATAAATTAATAAAACAACACGTTCCCACATACAAGTATGCACCACAAAATGTACTGGAGAATGATGAATACAAATTATACTGGAACAGAACCATTATAACATAAAACAACACCACATAACAAACCTGACATCATACTCACCAATAAAAAGAAGAAATTATCACAACTAATCGAAATATCCATACCCAGTACAATAAATGTAAGGAAGAAAACAGGAGAAAAAATTGAAAAATACATCCAACTGGCTGAGGAAGTCAAAGACATGTGGCATCAGGATAAAGTTGACGTCATAACAATTATACTGTCAACTACAGGAGTAATACCACACAATATCCACCAGTTCATCAACGCAATACAGCTACATCCAAACGTATATATACAACTACAGAAATCTGTAATTATTGATACATGTTCAATTATCCGAAAGTTCCTAAATGCAATGTAACATGTACCGTGCTGTTAAAAGGAAGTCACGCTTGACCAAGGTCCGCGTCACTTTCCATTTTTAACCAGACATAACGTCGGAGACAGGAAAGAGAAATAATAATAATAACGTATAAGTAAATATGTAAAATAGTAATCTTGCTGTTTTCAGTTCCATAAATGGAAAAGAAACATTGGGAAAAAGTCCTATTAGATTATATGGGAGGCAGCCAGCACGAGACATATTGAAGTTGGCTCCAGGTCCCACCCTGCTTAGTGTGAGAACTGTAAATACTGTGCACCCAGAATCTGAATCATTTATGAAACCCAGCAATTTACAGAAAATTTTGAACCGGACGAACAAAGCAGGTAACATTAAAATCGGGAGCAAAGAAATCTTGATTCAGAAGACTGAGTTCTTTCTTGCGTGCCTCACTTACAGCAGTAAACAATGGTCACAATGAGGCCATAGTGAATTTATGGAACAAAGGGCATGGCTAACCTATTTTCAATAGCTCTATGGGTAGGATCCATTTCACAGAAATGTCACACTGTATTCGGTTCCATGATGCACAAAAGCGGTGGCAGAATCGTAACCCTGATAAATTGGCTCCTATAAGGAATATATTTGCACAGGAAAAGTTCAACATTACATGATGCATACTAACCACATGGGAATATTGATGAGAAACAGATAACTTTTAGGGACAGGTGTCCTTGTCAATATATTCCCTCAAAACTCGGGAAGTATGATATCAAGATATGAACTGCATGTGACAGCCCTA
Organism: Schistocerca gregaria; assembly: GCF_023897955.1. NCBI lineage: Eukaryota > Metazoa > Arthropoda > Insecta > Orthoptera > Acrididae > Schistocerca > Schistocerca gregaria. The sequence continues at coordinate 519,226,301 of NC_064931.1, read as the reverse complement.
ATTACTGTCTCACAAAATGACCAGCCTAGACAAATAAATTAGAGTAAAAGAATAGTGTTGTAATTGACAGAGGATTTATTCAGGAGTGGTAAAAATATTTCACTAGATAATTTCTTCACAAGGAACTAGAACGAAACCAAGTGAACAATAAGAAGAAATTATCGGGAAATTTGTCGTAACAATAAGAAGAACTGCAGCTTCGAGTCTCTTCGTACTGCAGAAATGAACCACAGTAGTCTCGTATTTCCTAAAAATTGTTAAAAAGTGAGACTGCTAGCTACTGTACGTTTCAAAGGGGAAATAAGTGAAGGTGAAATACCAACACTTATGATAATCCTTGACTATAATGTAACTAAATCATATGTAGACGCAATGGACAAATTAACTAGGATGAATACTACAAGCTTTATGACGAGAACAAGGCTCATGATATTGTTTAGTAATATTTTGTGTATCAGTATTCTCAATAACTTCATAATTTCGCTGTACTTACGTCCTGACTGGAAGAAAGAAGCCAACTACAAAAGAAGAGAATTTCTTCTTGAACCGGAAACGTCTATAGTACAGAAAACAGTAGTTAGCTCAGCAAATTTCCTCTTGTCCTTCCTCCTTTTCGCCCAGGACAGTGCAAAGGGGGACAGAACGTGAATAGTGTTCCCCATGCAAACGTTCCTTGAATGAACAGCATGCATAAAAGTGCGGAAGATATTTTTCCTTTGTCTGTAAACAACATTCAGATTTAAACAGTTTTAAACATATGGATGATTAAGGTAAAGGTCAAAGACAACATTTAAAATGCAGGTATATATAGTTTCCATGTTTACTATTAAATAATGTATATTTTTTGTCAGTTCATTAAAATAAATAAATCCCGTGTAAATTATTTTCTGTCAAATTGAGCCTAGTCAAACAAAAAATTCTTGGCAGTTGGAGTATCACCGCATAAGGTAGTTTTAGTGTGAATTTATGGCAGTGCATTGCAGCCGTACCCATAAGTCAGGCGCGGGCTTGTTGGTGAGGTAGCAAAGTGTGTCGGGTCGACATGGGAGCAAAAGTTACGGGACGACTTGCTCAGCGGGATTGAGAGTAACCGCCATCGAAATCAGCGCCCTGGGGTTAACCTAATGTGTGTCTATACGTGACTTGAAGAGGCGTATTCGCAAAACAAATAAGCACTTACGAGTATAAATAGAGGGCAGTCAAATAATCAAATAATACCTGTGTCTTTAGAGTCCCAGCTCTCTTAGACGTCGATGCTGGGCTACACAGGTGGCCACGTGAAGCTTCCGACGGAGGACCACATTTCCAGTCTGTGGCGGGGCCGGGGTTCCACACTCTTGAGTTGGCAAGAGACTCGGAGCCAGCCAGCAGCGGGCCAGACTAGGCCTTCCAGCAGAACGCTGGACTCCTGCCTTGAGGCAAAAGGGTCGCATCCCGGCTGCTGCAGACGACATCCACCCACCAGCACCCGCCTTCCGCCGTGGCGAAGAGCGGGCCAGCGCCACGCGAGTGCCACTGTCACCAGAGGCCGTCATGGAAGAGTTCGCTGATGGGGTAACGTGCCTCGCGGTGGCTGGCAACTAGGCCACGGGCAACGAGACTGCGTCCTCGGCAAAGTAGAGTGACCCAGCCGCAGGGAATTCGACGTGAGCGGAACGACGGACATCTATCCCGGCTAAAGCAAAGGAATAAAATGTTTACAGATGGCCGCAGCGTCTCTCCGCAGCCGCGAGCTGCCCTGTGCTTCACCCCACAGTCTCCACTCAAACATCCCAGTACCTCTGGCGACTTGAACGTTATTGGCAAGATTTTCTGCCGGCCGCTGTGCCAGAGCGGTTCTAGGTGCTTCAGTCTGCTACGGTCGCAGGTTCGAATCCTGCCTCGGGCATGGATGTGTGTGATGTCCTTAGGTTAGTTAGGTTTAAGTAGTTCTAAGTTCTAGGGGACTGATGGCCTCAAATGTTAAGTCCCATAGTGCTCAGAGCCATTTGAAGCATTTTGAACCACTGTCAGAGGAATCATTACTGGTTTCGCTTATAACTTTCCACTCGTTTGTTTCCGGTACAGGGCTCAAATTGATACATTTACCCTTCTCCGTCGAGCTACCTCAGATGTTAAGTCCCATAGCGCTCAGAGCCATTTGAACCTTGGCTGAGCACCACGAAAATTCACAATGATCCATCTCCCAGTAGTCTGTTGACGAATCAGTTTGACACAAACAAGTAACAGAGACTGAGCCAGGAAAAAAACTTGGTAGTAGGCGGAAGACGCTATTTAAGCAAAGAAGATGTACATCAGGCTCACCATCTCATCGGAGAAGACTTTCTCTTTACTACTTTTAATAGGTAGCGGTTAATGAGGAGTGTAGTGACAAATTTTTATCATCACGAAAATAATCTGTGATCAAGAACCTTGATGACAGTGTTACTGCTACACCCTTCAATGCGACACCTTTTCGCCAGCGATGGATGACTTGATGGCGACATTAGTTGTGCAAGTCTACATTTTGGCAGCTCAGGAAACGTTACATCTCGAAAAAATAAAAAAATAAAAAATGGTTCAAATAGCTCTGAGCACTATGGGACTTAACATCTGAGGTCATCAGTCCCCTAGAACTTAGAACTACTTAAACCTAACTAACCTAAGGACATCACGCACATCCATGCCGAGGCAGGATTCGAACCTGCGACCGTAGCGGTCGTTCGGTTCTAGACTGAAGCGCCTAGAACCGCTCGGCCACAGAGGGCGGGCGTTACATCTCGAAAACCAACTAGTCGGCATTCCTGAATTGTCAGCCACGCATTGATTTCTTCGTGCGAGGAAAGAGGAAGAAGTCACTAGGTGTCATATCAGGAGAGTACGGAGTCTGAGGCAACATTTAATGGCTGTGAAGAGTGAAGTGATGCATTCTTTTTAACCAAAAGCGTCTCCTAGAACAGCTTCCAGCGACACTCCGTCTTGATAGCCCCGTCTGGGTATTTCCATTTTCCCCGTAAGAGCGTAGTTTGTAAGCGCTACACTATGGAAGTCCTCCCCCACCTCCCCCCCCCCTCAAAAAAAAAAAAAAATTAACATCACCTCGATCGTTCATGGTCGGGTCTTCACATTTTTCAGCAATGTTGAATCTACGAGGAAGTGCTGAAAAGTGATGCCTCCGAAATTTTTATTCTGTTCTCAATATCGATTGAGGTATTACATGCCATACATATTACTCGGCCGGCCGACTTTCCCGCTTCGCTGACGCAATTTGCAACTCTCTGTGACTGGAGGGCTCCCAATTACAGAGTGTAGCATGGCATTGTGTAATGTAACTATGTCAGTGTGAGAGAAACAGCGTACTGGAATCGAGTTTCTAACCGCAGAACTGTTCGTCCACTCACGGAGCAGCCTCTCCTTCATCAAGACGGTACCAGTCCACAGACGAGCGCTGCGACATCTCCAATAGTCCAATACCTTGGATTCAGTGTCATCGATCATCCACCATACAGTTTCGACTTGGCCCCATCCGATTTTTATCCGTTTCCAAAACTTAAAGAACACCATCGTGGACTGATGATTCGGTATAAGCAGAGGTGAGGTTGTGGTTTCGTCAATGAAGTCAAACATTCTATAGTGGTGGTATCAACAAACTGTACTCTCCTTGGGAGAAATGTGATCGTTACCAGGGCGGCTATGTTGAAAAATAAATATGTAGACATGACGGCTAAAGATGCAAAGTGTTAATAAAATATGTTTTACTTAAAGATCTTCGAAAAATTTGACGTTTAAAATTCGGTGGCATTATTTTTCATAACGCCCTCGTACATGTTTCATCGGCTCGCTTTTCTCCTCTGTCGCAGGGACATGGGGATACACCCATTACTCGTCCATGGTGATTATGTGGCTAAAGAAGTCATCTGCTGCAACATTTCCGCAACTGACCCGGCTTTAAGCCTGTAAATTTCCCGGCATGCTGCACACTGTGTATGCGCAGACAAAAGGGACTTTGGCAGCGTCTGCTAAAATCGAAAGTTAACCTATTCTGGCCGAGCTCACTCGTATTGTAGAAATGACTTTTAGGCTCTCATGTCTCCTTAATTTGTATTGTGTTGTTTGCTTTGTTTTCGTGACGTACTAAAAATTTACACAATGTCCTGGTATTTACCGTTCTAGGGTTCTCTTGCAAGATAAAGGAAATATCTGAAAGCATTTTCGTTTTCGAGAGAAAACGCCTACACTGTGCATAAATAAACGTAAATATATGACATGTTTTAATGAAAATTATTTCAACAGTGAAAAAGTCAGCATTATTTGACGAGGAAAGTAATTTTCGATGTTTTTTTTCACGTAGCAAGAATGCAGGATACACAGGATAAAGCATAAAATCGCTATTTACTGTGTCCTAGATATTGTTTAATGTGTTTGCAAGTATACATATTTTCGAAAAAATAAATGTGTGTGGCTGACATGTTTCAAATGGCTCTGAGCACTATGGGACTTAACATCTGTGGTCATCAGTCCCCTTAGAACTTAGAACTACTTAAACCTACCTAACCTAAGGACATCACACACATCCATCCCGAGCAGGATTCGAACCTGCGACCGTAGCGGTCACGCGGTTCCAGACTGAAGCGCCTAGAACCTCACGGCCACACCGGCCGGCTTGACATGATTGGATAGCACTTTTCGTAGTATTCTTTCCGTTCTCATGAGTGTGGAGAACTTATCACGCGACCTTTGACAAGAATTTCCGCTATGAATTGTCCTTTGGTCCCTAATAAACTATTATTCCTGCTTTTTCCTACCTTTTGTACTATATTTTGATTTTTTCGTAAAAAGGATGGTCCCTCGTAACCTCACTTTCACAGTTCAGATGCCAAACTCCTCATCAGACAGCTTTCACATCACACGGAACTTTCTCGCTGACCTGTATACGAAAATAACCACTCGAAACAGACGAGACTCAATACAGGAATAAAACGCCAGGGGCGCTGTAGTAGAAAAAAAGAAGTTCAAATGTGTGTGAAATCTTATGGGACTTAACTGCTAAGGTCATCAGTCCCTAAGCTTACACACTACTTAACCTAAATTATCCTAAGGACAAACACACACACCCATGCCCGAGGGAGGACTCCAACCTCCGCCGGGACCCTGTAGTAGAATGACTTGTCTTCAGTAGCAACTGAGACAAGAAAGTCGATGGTGTAAAAGGGGCTTTAGGCGCTTTTTGGTTGGGTGTGAGCAGTCGTGGAACCCAACATACAGTGATCTTCGCCGTGTTCAAAATATCGTGTAACATCTTGAAAATTGATCCAGAGTACAAAAAAGGGTACCGCACCATTTTCCAATTTATCACTGTGCTGCTTTATGTTGTTTTGGTTCTTGTAGCTGCCAGCTGCGGTACTGTGGTGTGAGGTTTTCAGTGTGTACCAGGACTGCAGACAAGTTCCTGCAGACAAACAAATCATCAATTGGGTGAATTAATTTTACAAAATGATAGTTGAAAATTTTACAATCGCGCGTCACTTTTATCTCTTTCTTAGTGTTGCAGTTGTGGCACTCAGCTGTTTTTGTACTTGACTAGCAATAACAACCTGAGTCATTTTCAACGCTCTGTGAATAAAGTGCTAAAGCATAATGAACAAAAATCATCAGATCAACTCCATAACAACCCGAAGATTCACGTATGTCAATGGCTATAAATGCAACTCAGGATTTACGTGGGCATAATCAATATTAGACAGTGATAAAACAAAGTCCTACCATACATGGTAAAAGTTATGACGCTTATAATAATTGCAACCTTGTCATCTGTACATATCGCATTTGTTTTTGAGGTTATACAGAGATCTGAAACGTTAAATTCATGACAGATATTTTTATATACGAATTCCTTGGACATTTCAGCTCTGACTGTCATTAAACCTGTAGATGTCAGTTAAGTACATCGGATCTTTATATACGTACACATCCATCAATGTGTCGATATTTAATTTCTAGTATGAAATTTTTGTTTCTAACTATTATCCACGTGCAAACTGCTCATTTTATTTTGACATTTGATAAAGATAACCTCACGGAACATTTCGGAGTGAACCTTGTTATGTAATAAAGATTATTTCGTCTGCGCAACAGACTCATGTAATAGCGGCATTAAAAAAAAATTCTCTGCTCCGTCAACATCACTGTGTAGTTTGGAAAGACTAATTGCGTTTTTCATCGCTCTTCATGACGCTATACCTAAAACTAAACAAACAGGTGTAGGATAAAGTTGATCCTAAACGTAAAAAACACATTTTAAAACTAAGAACAACTGCTAGTATTCAGTTCATGTTTTCGTTCTTTTGCCATCATGAGTTCTTTGAAACCGTTTATCTTATCCTGGTGAAGTTCAAGGCGAATCCTGACCTCCTTAGGCCCGCCAGTATCAGCGTTAGGAGTAAACAATGAGCCAGTTTTAGCCTAGGAAGACACAACAGCTGTTCAGGGTTGCTGCAGAACTTCCCCTGCAGCAGAACATTGGTTCCTCTTTACAACATATTCACTTCGCTCTGTGCTTTCTGAACGTTATTCGTATTAGCACATGGAGAAAATTTCTCAACTTGACGTAAATGAAGCCTCCTTTTTTTAAAAAAAAAAATTTGGGCTTCGTAGTAAGTGAAGTATCCAGTATTGAACTGTCTTGTAGAATAGTTTGTGTGTATGGCAGTTAAAAGTAGTTCTGTTTTGTGTATTTCGTGATAATGGATGAAGTGGGATATCGTGCAACTAGAGATGTGTGTGTGGGCAACATTGTCTTGTCTGATCACCTCAGTCGCTCCTATGCTTAACTAGAGTGGATGCGGCCCGATAGGCGACGTGTTTTCAACACAATATGTTTCTTTAACCTGTTTCAGTCACTGGTGTCCCCTATGTATCTATCTATCAAATAGCTATCACCACTCCATAACTACAACACAAGATACGATAAGTCCAGCATCTTGGCTATACGTGTGCATAACACTAAATGTGTGTCCATTTCCGTCACACGCATCTGGAATAAACCACACATTAACCTGTGTACTATCACTTGTTATCGTCGGTGTAGCCTCTATCTCGGTATATCATAAGGGTCTTCCTTCTGTCGAACAATGAAGTAGAGTTTCTCTCAAACTGTCAACACTTTATTGCTTTCATTATCCCTATCTATTACGTTTTCGTTCTCCAACACTTCTTCTAAACGTATCCACGTATTTTTCGCTCTTCTCCTGACCAGTATGGTTCTGTAGAATTGATTCTTTCTGTGTTGCTGTCATTCAGTTTTGTTGTATGACATTACTTACATTCGATAAATGCGAAACGCGCACATAAATTAATACACTGTTAATGAACCTGGCACTTACGAAACATAATATATTCATTATTACTATTATTTACCGTTTATGTACTACATACACTGATTAGTGCAAACGTTAAGACTTACTACTTAATAGCTTGTTGGTCCACTTTTGGAACGCTACACATCAGCGCGACATAACTGCTTGGAATTGATTTGAGAAGTCGATGCTAGGTTTCCGGCGGTATGTGGGACCAGATGTCTACGCACAGGCCATGTAATTCCGTAAGTGGTGGTTTGTGGACTCAGAGCTATAGCGTCCAAGATGTGCTCCATCGCGTTCAGATCAGGCGAATTTGGTGACCAAGACATCAACGTGAGTTCACTATCATGCTCGTCAAACCACTATAGCACCAGAATGAGATTTTCACTCTGCAGCGGAGTGTGCGCTGATATGAAACATCCTGGCAGATTAAAACTGTGTGCCGGATCGAGACTCGAACTCGGGACCTTTGCCTTTCGCGGAGTTCGAGTCTCGGTACGGCACAGTTTTAATCTGCCAGGATGTTTCACTATAGCACCATTAAAGTCTCGTGACATGGACAGTTATCCTGTTGGAAGATGCTACCAACATAGGGGAAGACATCAAGCGTGAAGAGATGCAGGCATTAATGTTCACGTAGTCCACAACCGTCATGGTGCCTTAGGTTACTATCACAAGTTCCAAAAAACTTAGGTGCCCCCCGCCCCATAGCATAATACTGCCCACACCGCGTCTGTGACGCGGTGCATGTTTCGAGCAGTCATTCGCCTAGGTGACGGCGTATCCGGACGCGACAGGATAACGCTCCCCATGCACCACTGTTGTAACCAGCATACCGTACAGTGTGTCGACATGTTGCCTTTGTCTGCTTGATCACCAGATCTGTACTCAATTGAGCACATATGGGGCATCAGACTACAGCTTTAGCGTCATTCACAAACAACATTAATGGTCTGTGTATGTAGATTTGCACAAGTAATGTCGCCATCAAGTCATCCATCGCTGGTGAAAATGTGTCGCATTGAGGGGTGTAGCAGTGACACCGTCTCCAAGTTTCATGATCACAGATTATCTTCGTGGCGAGAAACGCTACCTATTAAAAGTAGTAAAGAGAGAGTCTTCTCCGATGAGATGGTGGGCCTGTTCTACGTCTTCTTTGCCTAAATAGCATCTTCCGCATACTACCAAGCTTTTTTCTGACTCAATCTCTGTCACATGTTTGTTTCAAACTAATTCGTCAGCAGGCTACTGGGAGATGGATCATTGTGAATTTTCGTGGTGCTGAACAAAGGTCTCGGGTGGATTGTCATATGCAGTAGGGTTGTAAACGGATGAATGTGGAGAAGTAACGTAGAAGAAGACTGTAACGTACTGGTTTGGGTATATCAATTCAGAAATATGCGTCACGTTACATGCAACTTCCAGTCTCCCTTATGAGAAAGTGGGAGGGCAGTGCCGTTTGTTTACTGGAATGCAATCCGTTCTGTCCTTATTCTCTAAGAGAGTGGTTGAGAAAGCAAACTGGAATTGCGTTATTCAGTGGGGAGAAAAACTGTGGCACTTTGACTTTCCAGTTGGTTCCATGCAAAATAACGATACAAAAATTGTATGGGAAATAATTTCACTCTTTCCTTAGTTTTCGTAAAAAATGGACGATTAAAAATAGCAGTGTTGGTACATTGTAATCACACGTATGACCAATGTCTTCATACAGTCCCGATCTCTCCCCATGCGATTTCCATATTTTTGGAGCACTGAAAAAAGACATTCGTGGCCGTCGATCAGATTCGGAAGAAGATGTGCAGGCCTGGGTACAATCATGGTTCCGCGGGCAGCCGCAAATATTTTTTCAGGAAGGAACTGACCGTCTTGTCTGATAGTGGGGTAAACACACTGACGGAAAAAAATCGCACCTTCCAAGAATAATTAATGTAGAGTAGTGAAATTTCTGGAATACATTTGTGTAGGTCACATATTTAAGTGGTTAATATTGCAAGCTCACATGTTAATGTATGCGCGAGATAAGCCATTGCAAATCTGAAATGATGGTATATTGCCGGCCACGGTGTCCGAACGGTTCTAGGCGCTTCAGTCTGGACCTGCGCGACCGCTACGGTCGCAGGTTCGAATCCTGCCTCGGACATGGATGTATGTGATATCGTTAGGTTAGTTAGGTTTAAGTAGTTCGAAGTCCTAGGGGACTGATGACCTCAGATGTTAAGTCCCATAGTGCTCAGAGCCATTTGAACCATTTTTGATGGTATATTAATAATCAGTGTAACCGCCAGAATATTGAATGCAAGCATGCAGATGTGCATGAACTGTGTCGTACAGGTACCGGATGTCAGCTTTTGGAATGGAGTTCCATGCCTATTTGGTCGCTCAGGAAACGTCACATCTCGAAAACCAAAGAAACGTGGTTCGTCCGACCAAGCAACGCGTCTCCATTGATCCGCTGTCCTCTTTCGGTGCAGTCGTAATTGACGGTGTTGTTGGGTCAACATGGTAACACGTTGGGGTCGTCTTCTTTGGAGCACCATGTTTAATAATGTGCACTAATGGTGGGCCCCGGAACACTTATGCCTACTCGAGCTTTGTACTCTGTGGTCAGATCTTCCCCAGATCACTGCCTGACGTGCTTTCAGAGAGCGGACGAGCCTCCGACCTCGACGTTTTGTGATTAGGGGTGTTCGTCTCGCGCTTTCACTGCCCTTCAGCCACTCCACACACATGCTTACCGCAGCAAACGCGAACAGCCGACTAGTTTCGCCGTCTCCGAGACGCTCGTTCCCTCTTGTCAAATTCTCTTATGTCAGTGGTTTCATATTTGCGACCCGTATCGTCGCTTGAACGTTTCCCCATTCTTTCTCTAATTCATTTTCGTTTCAGTTTCTCACGAAGGGGCAGGCTGTTAGCGTATAAGACTGCTCTTGAGCCAAAAACTTTACACATTCCTCACACACAAATAAAGAAAAGATGTTATGTGGACATGTGTCCGGAAACGCTTAATTTCCATGTTTGAGCTCATTTTAGTTTCGTCAGTATGTACTGTACTTCCTCGATTCACCGCCATGATTTCATACGGGATACTCTACCTGTGCTGCTAGAACATGTGCCTTTACAAGTACGACACAACATGTGGTTCATGCACGATGGAGCTCCTGCACATTTCAGTCGAAGTGTTCGTACGCTTCTCAACAACAGATTCGGTGACCGATGGATTGGTAGAGGCGGACCAATTCCATGGCCTCCAAGCTCTCCTGACCTCAACCCTCTTGACTTTCATTTATGGGGGCATTAGCTCTTGTCTACGCAACGCCGGTACCAAATGTAGAGACTCTTCGTTCTCGTATTGGGGATGGCTGTGATACAATACGCCTTTCTCCAGGGCTGCATCAGCGCATCAGGGATTCTGTGTGATGGAGGGCGGATGCATGTATCCTCGCTAACAGAGGACATTTTGAACATTTCCTGTAACAAAGTGTTTGAAGTCACGCTGGTACGTTCTGTTGCTGTGTGTTTCCATTCCATGATTAATGTAATTGGAGAGAAGTAATAAAATGAGCTCTAACATGGAAAGTAAGCGTTTCCGTACACATGTCCACATAACATATTTTCTTTCTTTGTGTTTGAGGAATGTTTCCTGAAAGTTTGGCCGTACCTTTTTGTAACATTCTGTGTACGAGGGTTATTTGTAAAGTAAGAACCGGTAGCGCGTCGTATCAGCACATCCTGCCACGTGACGTCCGTTCACGGTCGGCCACTCTAGGCCAGTCTTTTACTACCCTGGCATTACGTTTCACGTCTCTGCCGGTGTTCGTTGTATGGTTCTACTGTTTCGTTTGTCGCCATATCAATCAGTAATCACGTCGATTGGGAAATGCACTCGAGTATTCAGTTCTTAAATAAAAAAAAAAAGTTCGTCCTGCTGAAATTCACTGGCAGCTTGTCGTAGTTTATGGTGCAGGTGTAATGAATTATGGAAATGTGCATAAATGGCTGTTTAATAAAAGAAAGACATATTTTAATGATGGAGAACTATCTGGCGGCCTACTGTCTTCAATGAAGACTTCACACAAAAAGTTGGCGAGGCAGTTCACCAGAACAGTCGCTTCACTACTGACGAGCTGCATCAGAAATTTCCAAAAGTTTCAAGAGCAGTAGTTTTTCACACTGTTACTGCCAAACTTCACTACAACCAAATGTGAGCAACAATGTTGACAGAAGAACACAAAACGAAGCGCATGGTACATTCTTCTTCCGTTTTGGAGCGCTATCACAAGAATGGTGATGAGTTCCTTAGTCACACTGTGACCGGTGATGAAACGTGGATTGTGCACTACACTCCAGAGAATAAACGTCAATCCATGAGTGGCATCTATCAAATTCCCTGATTAAACAACAAAAATTCAAATAAGAACCTTCAAGACGGAAAATTACGACTTTTTTGCCAAGGGGAATGACGATAAATGCTGAGAGGTACCGTGATTATTAAAGCTTAGGCGTGGTATTCAGAATCGCCGGTGGGGACTGCTCTCTAGCGGCGTCGTTCTGCTTCAAGACAATTCTCAGTCTCGCGTTGCGATGAGAACAAAGACGCAACTGGACAAATTTCATTGGCAATTACTGGATCGTCCACCATACAGCCCTGACTTAGCACCATCAGGCTTTCATATGTTTCCTAAACTGAAAGACTTTCTTGGTGGAAAGCGCTTAGGAAATGATGACGTGTTGAAAGAAACTATTAGTAACTGGGATCAGATTTTCCCTCTGCAGCGGAGTGTCGCTGATATGAAACTTCCTGGCAGATTAAAACTGTGTGCAAGACCGAGACTCGAACTCGGGACCTTTGCCTTTCGCGGGCAAGTGCTCTACCAACTGAGCTACCCAAGCACGACTCACGACCCGTCCTCACAGCTTTACTTCTGAAAGTATCCGAGTTCGAGTCTCGGTCTGGCACACAGTTTTAATCTGCCAAGAAGTATTAGTAACTGATCTAACACTCAGGCGGCAGAGTTCTTTGATGCTGGGATCCAAAAGCTGGTGACACGACCTGACAAACATTTAAATATTCGTGATCACTACGTTGAAAAGTAAAAAAAAAAAAAAAACAAATGTGTATATTGTAATTTGTCGAACAGTTTAAGTTCGTAAGTAAAGTTTCTCTTACTCCATTACAAATCGGTTCCTACTTCCAAAATGACCCTCGTATATTTTTAAATATATAAAAAAATAAAATGAAAGTAAAAGGGGCCGTCAAATGAAAACGAAACAGGTGGAAAGAAGTGAGTAAACTGTTTATTATTTCAAAAGTAACCGCCCTAGCTGTAAACATACACTGAAAAAACTCGCTGCACCAAGAAGGAGTCGTGCGACATAAAGTTAAGTTGGTGGGCGTGTTTCTACACTCCTGGAAATTGAAATAAGAACACCGTGAATTCATTGTCCCAGGAAGGGGAAACTTTATTGACACATTCCTGGGGTCAGATGCATCACATGATCACACTGACAGAACCACAGGCACATAGACACAGGCAACAGAGCATGCACAATGTCGGAACTAGTACAGTGTATATCCACCTTTCGCAGCAATGCAGGCTGCTATTCTCCCATGGAGACGATCGTAGAGATGCTGGATGTAGTCCTGTGGAACGGCTTGCCATGCCATTTCCACCTGGCGCCTCAGTTGGACCAGCGTTCGTGCTGGACGTGCAGACCGCGTGAGACGACGCTTCATCCAGTCCCAAACATGCTCAATGGGGGACAGATCCGGAGATCTTGCTGGCCAGGGTAGTTGACTTACACCTTCTAGAGCACGTTGGGTGGCACGGGATACATTCGGACGTGCATTGTCCTGTTGGAACAGCAAGTTCCCTTGCCGGTCTAGGAATGGTAGAACGATGGGTCCGATGACGGTTTGGATGTACCGTGCACTATTCAGTGTCCCCTCGACGATCACCAGAGGTGTACGGCCAGTGTAGGAGATTGCTCCCCACACCATGATGCCGGGTGTTGGCCCTGTGTGCCTCGGTCGTATGCAGTCCTGATTGTGGCGCTCACCTGCACGGCGCCAAACACGCATACGACCATCATTGGCACCAAGGCAGAAGCGACTCTCATTGCTGAAGACGACACGTCTCCATTCGTCCCTCCATTCACGCCTGTCGCGACACCACTGGAGGCGGGCTGCACGATGTTGGGGCGTGAGCGGAAGACGGCCCAACGGTGTGCGGGACCGTAGCCCAGCTTCATGGAGACGGTTGCGAATGGTCCTCGCCGATACCCCAGGAGCAACAGTGTCCCTAATTTGCTGGGAAGTGGCGGTGCGGTCCCCTACGGCACTGCGTAGGATCCTACGGTCTTGGCGTGCATCCGTGCGTCGCTGCGGTCCGGTCCCAGGTCGTCGGGCACGTGCACCTTCCGCCGACCACTGGCGACAACATCGATGTACTGTGGAGACCTCACGCCCCACGTGTTGAGCAATTCGGTGGTACGTCCACCCGGCCTCCCGCATGCCCACTATACGCCCTCGCTCAAAGTCCGCCAACTGCACATACGGTTCACGTCCACGCTGTCGCGGCATGCTACCAGTGTTAAAGACTGCGATGGAGCTCCGTATGCCACGGCAAACTGGCTGACACTGACGGCGGCGGTGCACAAATGCTGCGCAGCTAGCGCCATTCGACGGCCAACACCGCGGTTCCTGGTGTGTCCGCTGTGCCGTGCGTGTGATCATTGCTTGTACAGCCCTCTCGCAGTGTCCGGAGCAAGTAAGGTGGGTCTGACACACCGGTGTCAATGTGTTCTTTTTTCCATTTCCAGGAGTGTATATCTGGAAGATAATGCCTCTTCAGATTTCGCGCCAGTCGCATAAGAGCGGCGCTAGTAGCGCCACTATGAGGTTGCAAATCAGGATGACTCCAAATGCTCGCTGTAACGGTCGTGATCGTTAGTTACCTTGAAGTTGGACGTGATGAGTTAAGCTTAGTCAAGAACGCACTTAAAACGACAAAGACGCTAGTATCAACATCTCGTTGAGTGTGAACGAGGACGTGTAATAGGGCTACGAGAAGCTGAATATTCCTGCAAAATGTACTGTCACAAGCGATCGCCGGACAGCGACATGGCACTACTGAAAGGGAAGACTATCAAGTTCGGAGCATCGCACTGCATCTACAACAGCAGTTGGAGCAGCACTTGGCATCACAGAGATACAACGAACTGTTACAAATCGGTTACGTCAAAGACAGCTCCGAGGAAGACGCCCTGTAGTGAGCATTCCAGTGACTCAAAACCACTACCATTTGCGACTGGTTGGTTAGGAGGAGGCCAGTTGAGGGCCTGCAACCACCCTGTCTGCGAACGAGACACACTGGACCTACACCTCGAACAATGGTCTGGGGTGCGATTTCGCATGACAGCAGACGGCTCTCGTGGTTATCCCACGCACCCTGACTGCAAATTTGTACGTCACTGTTTGTGATTCGATTGTTGTGCTGCCCTTCATGAACAGCATTTCAGTGTGTGGTTTCCGGCAGGATAACGCTCGCCCACACACCGCTGTTGTAACCCAGCATACCGTACAGAGTGTCGACATGTTGCCTTCGTCTCCTTGATCACCAGATCTGTGCTCAATCGAGCACATATGGGGCATCAGACTACAACTTCAGCGTCATTCACAAACAGAATTAACCGTCTGTGTATTGATCGACCGAGTGCAATAGTCATGGAACTCCATTCCACAAACTGACATCCGGTGCCTATACGGCACAGTACATTCACATCTGCATGCTTGCATTCAATATTCTGGCGGTTACACCTGTTATTAATTTACCAGCATTTCAAATTTGCAATGGCTTATCTCGCGCATACATTAACCTGTGATCTTACAATATTAACCACTTAAACATGTGACCTACACAAATGTATTCCAGAAATTTCATTACTCACATTAACCTGTGATCTTACAATATTAACCACTTAAACATGTGACCTACACAAATGTATTCCAGAAATTTCATTACTCTAGATTAATTATTTTTGGGGGCTGCGATTTCTTTTCCGTCAGTGTGTTTATACCACCGTCAGACAAGACGGTCAATCCCTTCCTGAAAAGACATTTGCGGCTGCTCACGGAACCATGATTGTACCCAAGCGTGCACATCTTCTTCCGAATCAAATCGACGGCCACGAATGTCTTGTTTCAGTGCTCCAAAAATATGGGTTCAAATAGCTCTGAGCACTATGTGACTTAACTCTGAGGTCATCAGTCGCCTAGAACTTAGAACTAATTAAACCTAACTAACCTATGGACATGGCACACATCCATGTCCGAGGCAGGATTCGAACCTGCGACCGGAGCGGTCGCTCGGTTCCAGACTGTAGCGCCTAGAACCGCACGGCCACTCCGGCCGGCCAAAAATATGGGAATTGCATGGGAAGAGATCGGGGCTGTATGGAGGATGTGTAAGGCTTCGCAGCGAAACTTCTTCAGCGTGGCCGAATCAACTTTGATAACATGACGACGGGCGTTGTCCTACAACTGAATGATGCCGTCTGACAGAATCAAAGTTGGGATCATGTCTGATGGCGAAAGTGTCTTCTAGGTAGGACGCGAAGTTGCTGACTTTGGTGAGGTTGCCAGGAAGCCCCACGTATCCCATAATATACAACAGGAGCCTTCGTCGGAGCCGTTAGTGACGCGTGAGGGTGTCTCGATCTCGAGTATGGAGGAATTAACGATAGAGGCGACGAGATTCTTGGAGCAGAGCAAAAGCAACTGGAAGGTCATAGTAGATAGTTCTTAGTGGGATATGACTCTCAGTTGCATTTGTGCCGGTGTGCTGCAGAAAATCTTCCGCACACAGGATGTCGTCAGGGTTTTGAAGGTGGCTTTCGATCAGGGTATGAATCTGGGCATTGTGAGTACTCCAATCTGTACAGCGATAGCCCTGACTGAGATTTAGTCTGGTTTTGAACCGGTGTGAGATCTGGAGAAGGACAGACAGCTGATCACTCCCTGTAGGATCTAAGACTTGTCCTGTGGTATGCCTCAGGAGGTTCGGGGTATTGGGGAAATCAATAATGGCACTAGGGATAGTATCTGTATCAAGTCGGACGGGTAAGGATATGTAAATTACTTGCTCATTGAGGATGTTGATGTACTGACTCCACCTCTGGCTTTCAACAGGTTTGTGGAAGTCCTTTGTAGGTTAGGAAATCGTCAGGGGATGTTTCCCCATTCGTCTCTGCTTGGCTTGAGTACTTTCCTTGCGGCGTCACGCGCTCAAATTGCCACCAGGCGGCATTCAATTTCGCATTGGGCAGGATCATAATGTTTTGGCTCATCAATGCATTTCGCCCTAATATCGGCGGCGACGCGTTGTGGCTTGGTTACGACGAGACTTTGAAGGCGTAGGGTCAAGGAGTTGTCTTTATCCATGACTGATCGATCACTATTTACATCTACGGAAACTGATCCGAGCTGTTCCAGTCATGATTCAGAACTATGACGACCTAAGTCGCCTAAACAAGATATTTGTTGATAAGCACAAACCGGACAAATACTCCACCAAACTCGCAGGGATACAAGACGCGGAGCTGTACGTGAACACTAGAACTGACTATACAAACCTACTGAATTTCGTAAAGGAAAGCACAATAGAGTTCCAACACAACAGTACGTGGGAGGGATAGACAATAGCACCCCTAACGCGACATTACAGAAAGAATTCCCTAACCTTGGATGGGAATGCATCAGTGTGAACCAGATGAGAGAGTTCAGAACTTATAGACCGTTTCCAAACTACTTAGTGGAGCTTACCGGCACGGCCTAATCCAAGGTCATCTTTAAGTTAGAACTATTTCTTCATTTGGTGGTAAAGGTAGGGATATACGAACCATCGTTCTCCCCCTCCCCACAGGGCCACCATTGTCAGCGGCTTGGCCATGCAGGTATACGCTATAGCTTGGCAATTCGTTGCCACAATTGCAGTGGCAACCATCACACACCACAGTGCATACTAAAACAGAAAGACTTACGGAAATGCACCAAATGTAGTGGTTCACACCCGGCCAACTACAGGGGATGCATTACACATAAAAAGGTGTTTACGAGTAAAAACGCCAAAAGCGCTAAACCGATCACAGCTCCAATTCTAAACCCCTGCTCACGACTAGTGTTGAAAGGTGTATCCTTCCCTGGTGTTATCAGAGAAACGGGAAGGGGAGGTGATTCTCACACGCCCCCAAGCAACGACACATCTGCACAACTAACAGCAGAAATGCTGCCCTCGCTGGGCACAACAGATAACACAACTCAAAACACGACTGAAACCCCTGAAACCACGGATTGCAACACGCAGACCAAAGCAACAGATGCACTGACACGAGGGAAACCTAAGCGCCAGGAAGAGGAGAAGGAGAAACATTACTAACAAAAAGGGGTTCACTCTCACACCACGACAACCAAATCAACGACAGAACAGGCAAATACGGGTACACAACTCGGACAATGAAACCACTACGCTTTCGTAACAGCTGCCTCACAGGTGCCAACAGATGCAAATCTCGCACCGAACACGCAAGCCTGCCCGCTCTCCACAGCGACACGACTACAAACAGCCGCTATACGAACACTCAATAACCCACAGACTGGGACGCTATTTTTCCCAAGATCTCTCTTTGTTATGCAGCTGCTCACGTCCACACCCGGTCAAGAGCAGCCTGTCACCAAAACATTTCTCACTACGCTTTTGACACCTAGCAATGAATAATACACCACACCCGCCCCCAACTCCCCACACACCACGCAAACAACACAGCACTGACACATATCCTGTTCTGGAACGTTAATGGGATCTATCAAAGAAGGACTGAACCATTTGGATCATGGAGCAGAAGGGTATCCGGATCTCGTGAAAGAGACACTGCTCAGACAACTTTGCATCTCAAGCTATTGCTTCTGTCGTACCGACCACTAGTCGACAGGGCAGGAGCCGGGATAGCAATAATCATACACAAAGACATAGAACACACAAATATAGAGCTCCCCGAACTAGAAAGACTAGAGTTCACAGCCACCGGTGTCAAGTTCAGCGGAGCCTGCACCAGACACATATCGCTATGCAGTTCGCCAAATAACATCATAACACACAATATCAGCACTAATAGATAAAATAATAGAATAATGCTCCCAAAGAGGATTAATATAATAATACCATCCAATACAATAATAAAACCACTCAACATGTTTATATTCACTTATCCATGAACCCCTCCACAGAACACTGAAACTAAAAGTCAAATCAGCTGTAAGCAAAGCTTTGAACCACCCGCTAACAACTAGTACATTCATATTCAATGCTCTACAACTGAAACAACCAACCCCCCTCCATCCTCCCCCACGCACTCACCACAAAAAAGCCATATACACACTCTTCAGCTCTCTCTCTCTCTCTCTCTCTCTCTCTCTCTCTCTCTCTCTCTCACACACACACACACACACACACACACACACACACACACACACACGCACGCACACACACACGATATAAACCTCACAAATAGAAGTTAGTTTTGAACACATACTTCGTAAGGTTGGCAACATGCAGGTAAACAAATCAAAGAGGAGGAAACACATTAATGAAGTTACAATATTTACGTTCTTAAAAGCACATTGTCCGAAGAAATAGCTATATCGAGTGGCAAAAGAATAATAAAACACCACAAAAAGAAGGAGAAGCATGGCGAACAGTGTGAAAATGTTTGGAAGAAAAAATTGTGCTTATGTGTCGGTAGTAAAACGGTAGTGCGACCTCCACAGCACATGAGAGGAAACGCAGATCACAGCAAATCGTAAGTAATTACTTACATAAAAAATCGCGACGTGAACGGTTTGATAATCTAAAAATAACAGAACTGTATCGTTGTAGATCCCATTGATGATGCCTTAGAGCAAGGAAAAGGCGAAACGTGTCTGGGAAAAATGAATTAAGTTGTAACAAAAAAAGGCGGTTTTAACTACAAAACAAGTATTTCTGTGCTTCCTGTGGAGGATGGCCACATAAACTTGTTCAATGAAATCTCACTCATTACTTCTTCCTGAGTGTGCAGGATGGAAAAAGGAACACGGTCATAAGATTATAGAAGGGCAGCGGACGTCGAATCGAGAAAAGTTCTCCAGATAACAATATGTCGGAAATGAATCGTCTTGCGTAACAGGACAGCAAAACAGCAACAAGTGTGTGGGAGTATATGTATAACTTTTCACAGACAATACGTGTTATGGTGAAGATAATGGTGCTGCTGAAAATAATGTGTATTTACACTACCGGCCATTAAAATTGCTACACCACGAAGATGACGTGCTACAGACGCGAAATTTAACCCACAGGAAGAAGATGCTGTGATATGCAAATGATTAGCTTTTCAGAGGATTCACACAAGGTTGGCGCCAGTGGCGACACCTACAACGTGCTGACATGAGGAAAGTTTCCAACCGATTTCTCATACAAAAACAGCAGTTGACCGGCGTTGCCTGGTGAAACGTTGTTGTGATGCCTCGTGTAAGGAGGAGAAATGCGTACTATCACGTTTCCGACTCTGATAAAGGACGGATTGTAGCCTATGGCGATTGCGGTTTATCGTATCGCGACATTGCTGCTCGCGTTGGTCGAGAGCCAATGACTGTTAGCAGAATATGGAATCGGTGGGTTCAGGAGGGTAATACGGAACGCCGTGCTGGATCCTAACAGCCTCGTATCACTAGCTGTCGAGATGACAGGCATCTTATCCGCATGGGTGTAACGGATCGTGCAGCCACGTCTCGATTCCTGAGTCAACAGATGGCGACGTTTACAAGACAACAACCATCTGCACGAACAGTTCGACGACGTTTGCAGCAGCATGGACTATCAGCTCGGAGACCATGGCTGCGGTTACCCTCGACGCTGCATCACCGACAGGAGCGCCTGCAGTGTTGTACTCAACGACGAACCTGAGTGCACGAATGGCGAAACGTCATTTTTTCAGATGAATCCAGGTTCTGTTTACAGCATAATGATGGTCGCATCTGTGTTTGGCAACATCGTGGTGAACGCACATTGGAAGCGTGTATTCGTCATCGCCATACTGGCGTATCAGCAGGCATGATGGTATGGGGTGCCATTGGTTACACGTCTCGGTCACCACAGACGGCACTTTGAACAGTGGACGTTACATTTTAGATGTGTTACAACCCATGGCTCTACCCTTCATTCGATCCCTGTGTAACCTTATATTTCAGCAGGATAATGCATGACCGCATGTTGCAGGTCCTGTACGGGCCTTTTTGGATACAGAAAATGCACATTTTCCAGATCCCTCAACAATTGAAAACGTCTGGTCAATGGTGGTCGAGCAACTGGCTCGTCGCAATACACCAGTCACTATTCTTGATGAACTGTAGTATCGTGTTGAAGCTGCATGGGCAGCTGTACCTGTACACGCCATCCAAACTCTGTTTGACTCAATGCCCAGGCGTATCAAGGCCGTTATTACGGCCAAAGGTGCTTGTTCTGGGTACTGATTTCTCAGGATCTATGCACCCAGATAGCGTGAAAATGTAATCACATATCAGTTCTAGTATAATATATTTGTCCAATGAATAGCCGTTTATCATCTGCATTTGTTCTTGTGAAACGTCCCCTTAGAAAGTTCTACACGAATGTGCTTAAGCTAACACAATATTTTTAGCGCAACGCTATCTGACTTACAAAAATCCCTACGAAAGAATGGCCCTGACTAACATTAACCTATACGTTTCACAAATCACTTACCTCACAAAAATATTCGTTACTCGAACTACTGCAATACAGCGAGCGCCACTAATGCCAGCTAAATAAAAGATTCAAACTTCGGAAGGCACTAACTACTGATAGGTATACTTAGCAAATGAAAGATTTTAATACAGAACAGACAATGTATTTACCTTAATAGTCATAATATATATGATAGTTCATGACATCCAGTCTTACAAATTACAGAACTCCGCCATCTCTCTCCCCACCTCCACCACTGCTGGCGGCTCACCTCCAACTGCGCAACGCTACGCGCTGTTAGCATCCAGCTGCCGCTGCCCAACACTACAATGGCGAGTATTACAACAATGCCAACCAGCCACAGACTGCACACGGCACAGCCAGTAATTTTTATACAAAGCGCTACGTGGCGGCGGCGTTACCAATAAAAAAAACCTAAACAGCCTACTTACATAGCCCCCATGCTCCCCACAAAAAAATTTACAAATTGTTTTGGGCAGTGGCCAATACAGATTTGAAAATTTTTTTCATAATTACAATGACAAAGAAATGAAATGCACACACTTATCGATACAATGTTGGTCAAAAGCTAAAATTTTCTCTCGGTCCATAAAGACAGTCCTGATCATTCATCACAGTAAAAATGCAGTGTTTTTTTTTCAAAGTCTGAGCAATAAAAGAAATTGCACTTGGAAGTAGTGGATTTCTAAGCAGTTTTGAAGAAGTAGTGTTGTCCTTCCAACGAAAGGCAGTGCTGAGTCTTGACATGCAGGCAGGTAATGGGCCACAGCAGAGTCAGTCGACATTGAAGACTATCGGTAGGTAGGTCATCACAGAGCAGACCCACTGTAGTCCTGGTATAGATTACGGTATTGGTGGGCCACCAGAGGTGCAGACCCATTGCAGTCCTTGTAGAAATAATGGTACCGATGGGTCGTCAAAGGTGTAGACCCACTGTAGTCCTTGTAGAGATGGCCAGCAGCCATCTGTTTGACTGTGCAGGTGCACAATCACCGTTGATGAGTCTTGCGGATAATATAGCAAGTCCATAACCACCACTTGTGCACTCACAAAAATTGCTTTTGAAATGTTCTTACAACCAGCAATGCTGTTATCCAGTCCCTTACTGATTATTAACACACGTGCAAACACTATCAGTCCCTACTTCTCACATATTGTCCATATACTATGACCAACAGAAACGTGTGCAGTGAAATGTAATTTACAAGTTACTTAATTTGATGAACTGGTGTCAATTACAATTTTATAACATGAGAATACAATAACAAAGGTACAAAAAATATCATTAAAGAACATAATAGTACAGATAACATTTGCAGTAATACAGGCTTTACAAAAGAATCGAAATAACATATACATCAGTGTTAGAGGAATTGTGACATGAGTACATACATCAAAGATCAGAATAACTTTTGAAACATCAACTTCACACATGAGCATTAAAACAAAACACTATAAATAATGTCTGAACATATTTACAAAGAAAATGACATAGTATTTGAAAAATTCTACAACATAAATCTTATTAGCTAAACACATAAAGACAGGAAAAAGACAAATACACAAGGGTACATAAACACATAGAGGGATAATACGAAAGGAAAGGACAGGGTTTGTTTTACTGCAGTATTTTGCATAGAGATCTCCCTTAGTTCATCATTATTTCCAAAAAGTCCTATCTAAACCTGCTTTCTGTATTCTGTTCACATCCTCTTTCAAAAATAGTTTTTCTCCACTGTACACTACTTTTTTGGCCAAACCATTTTCTTAAAGCTTCTCAATGCTTTTCTTCCAATTCATCATAGTTAGTTTCTTATATAGTCTACCCCCTCTTAAGCTAACTTAAATCTACTGAGCTCAGATACTAAACTAAGGGACGAGGCAATGCAGCAGCACAAAACAATTAACACAAACAGCAATGATAAAAAAATGGAAATTGGCAAAAAAAGGCAGCAATATTACAACTAATATAAGGCAATGCGCAGCAAACAATAAAAATAAATCAGTAATAAAATTGGCTTAACCTAGTAATACAAAGTGACATTCAGTGGCACTATGAATGGCAAACAGCCGCAGCAAATGCTATAACTTATACCTAAATATGACAAAGCTCAAGCAGAAAAAATGTTACACTAAAGACAACAATGCAGATAAGGACAATGTCTATTCACATCTTAATGTCTATGCAATTAAAGTGGTGCACCACAAAAATTTATTGTAAAAAAAATATTACCATGTACTTGAAAAGACAATTCTGTATGCAATTTCTGTGAAGGGAAATGTCTTTTTGTGCTACTTCGTTTTTTTTTTAGTACATCATAAAGTTATTAGTACATCCATAAAATTTATTTTAACCAATGCTTCAGTGCAGTTAGAAACTAGATATTAAACAAAATGAGTAAATAAATGCATAAAGCAAGCCACATGGCATTTCTCTCAACTAGCAGGACAATAGCCATGAAATGTTTCTCGTCGTTTCATTAGGCATTTTAGTAAATATCATAAATTAAGAGCTCCACAGTGTAATCATATTTTTTCAAGTTTGGGCGTGTAGTATTTGCGATGCTTTCTACAAAGGAATCTCAATAGCGAGGATAATGGCCTCTTTTTTTTTCTCCACCTGTGTCTCTGACAGGCACACACTATTGGCTTTCTTTTGTCAGGTGGTTGTCGCGCAGCTGGGTGCCCACGACGCATTACGTGCAGGTAGTCACTTACCTTTCTTACTGAAAAAATTACGACAGCAGTTTCCGCTACAGTGACAGTCCCATATAAAAATATTTTCACAGGTTGAGAATTTGCGTTACAAATCTGTAGAAACAATATCCTATAAATATAACAATGTCCAAAAAAATTTCGTCGGCATTGTAATACATTCACGCATTTACATACATTTCATAACTCTTAAAGTACGATTCTTGGTTTCCAACAACCTTTTTCACAAACCAGAGTCCCTAACCACTACTCATTATTCCTTACCTTATTCGTCGACACTTCTTCAATATTTCGTCATAACAGATACATAGCATAATCAAATAACTCATATAGCATCAGCTTATTGATCATAAACATACCGCAACAGCATAATACACATAGTCATCGTAATAATAACATCATAACACCTCAGTCAACTCTCAAAATCATCGTAGCTTCCTCCAATAATTTCAAAACCTAAAAAAATTCTCTGCTCATGTCAAAAGTTTCATCTACCTCAAACGTACTTTAAAAATCATGATCCCATACCAAATACATCATTCAAAGCTCTCATAGTATCACAATGGTTCCGAAAATGTATGAACAGTTCACAAAGTACAGACAAAAATAGAATTTCATAAGTGTGAAGTTATCCAACTGTGTAATTACGTAAACATCTGTCACTGATGTAGTAAAAAAAAGTTTCTCTCTCAGTTAAATTATCAGACAGCTGTGTAATTTATGTGTTAGAGAAATATGGTACCGATGTGTAAAGTTGTATAAGTAAATACCATATTAGCTAGGGCTCCTTGTGCTTGCCATACACATGGTACACAAAGTAAGCGTGTACCCCCCTGAGGAATAATGTCATTATATCCTCAGGTGTTACAGATTACAGCAATGGAATGAAATGTATCACGGAAAACTTTCTTTGTAATTCAAATATGTTGAAAAATAAATAGTTTAAAGCGTGTCCTGTAGCGCTAAATGTGCGTCTTGCTGTAAGACAATCTCTGTGGAAGTGTCGTAGTTATTGTCCTCCGAAAGCTAAGTTCTGCAGAAGTCAATGTACTTACCTCATGATAAACGAAATTGAAATGCTTTGCGTATAGATATCGTAGTTATTACGCTTATTGCCGGGATGAAGTAAGTACTGTACTGTACGTATTGTTGTGCTACAGAAAAGGCTGTCTCATTGTAGCTATACCACAGACGTTACTACTAAAACATGTTTTACTTTCCAGAAAAAATCAGAAAAACTGTGCAGATATAAAACAGATAAACTGCAAAAGCAACATTGTAAATTGTCACTCATTAGTAGCGTCGTGATAAAATCGTGTAGCTGTCTCATAAACTAACCACTGTATCATCTGGTATCTCACAGAGAGTACTTTAAATCCAGAATGTATTTTCAAGTAAACCAAAATGTTGCATTAAAATCTCAGTAGCAGTACTGGTAAATGTTCTAAGTATGTGAGCCTTATTGTCGTTACGTAATCGTGCAACTAACAAACAAGAATGTACACACACAATAACACTGTGTCGTTTGTTCACAATAACAATCGTAATTTCTGTCTAAATATGTTCCCTAGGTGCTAGACTTGATAGTTAATTTTAAAACATAGTTGCATGTTAACAGTTTCTAAGTGTGACAAAGAGTACTAGTAACGGGAAGTAAAAAAATTTATACCAAAGACTAAGTTAAAAAGCAGATTATCTTTCAATAAACGGTTTTACATGTGAAATGTGGTGCAATCTTTTACTCTTCCTAGTACGCAAATTTTCAGTTTCAACGCAATTATCATGTGGTTACGTCGGTTAAGAATACTGGAGTTTTTCTCAAGGTTAGCGCCTATGTTATTTTTCTCTGAGCCAGCCGGCGCACGCGGCTGCCTGCGGTACGAGTCATTGTCTGTTTCTTTGTTGGCGCGCGCCGTTATTGGGATTAGGAGACCTAACTTCTACAAATTCACCTTGACGAGAAGGCACTGCCCTGTTTGAAGGTCGCCAGTTCTGATGGAATTCAGGTCTGTCGTTTTGTCGGTAGTTTACATAGTTTCTTGTTTGTCGGTCATGTGGTGAAGAATTTCTCCCTGAATCGTAACTGCGCGCTGGACTGTTGCGTCTAAAGTTATTCTGTCTCCCTTGATAATAATTATTTTGGTTCCCATATTGTCTGTTTCTCTGATTGTCTCTGTGATAGTCACTACCGCGGAGAGGTGATCTTTCCCTGTAATTATTATTACTCCGCCAGTGGTTGTCATATGGGTGGTGTCTGTTTTGGTCACGATTTGCGTTGTAAGAATAGACTTGTCGTGTCTAGTTATTGTTTCTGTCGTCATGGAATTGTGACGGATGTGAACTGTAGTGATTGTTTTCCTGTTTTTGCGTTCCGCGATTGTCAGTGTCAATTTCTAATTCTTGTAAGAGTTCCTGAAAAGCTTCAATGTCGTCTTTGCAACGGCCTGCCAAAATAATATGCCGTAAATGTTCAGGCAATTTGATTAAGCAAATGCGGATGAGTTCTGACGGGCTGTATGGGTTTGACAGGTACTGATTCTTGTGCAACATGTCTTCAAAATATTTCACAAGACTGGAAAATTCAGATTGTTCGAAATGTTTCATCATCATGATACCATGTTTTACTCGGTCTTGTGTGGCTTGGGACCAATATGCTGAGAGGAAGGCATGGTAAAATTCTCCTTCACTGTGGCAATCGTGAATGACCGATCGCATTCTTACAGCTGGTTCATTCTCTAAGTAGCCACACAGAAATTCTAATCTGTGCTCTAGTGACCAGTTGGGAGGAAAACAATAAGAGAATTGATGGAGCCACGCTTGTGGATGAATGTCGTTGCCAGAATTCTTAAATGTTTTGAATTTACGTGTAGTAATGAACAGCTTATAGTCAAAATCATCGTGTCGGCGGGTCGCATATCAGTCATTGTTACGTCGTTTCGGCGGTTCCATCTCAAAATTCGGTGTACTTTGCCAATTTCTTTCATAATCTCCAAAGTGCCCTGTGTTGTTATTTTGTGGCAGTTCCGTATTTTTATGTCCCTCTTCCCGTATTGGAGTGCGAGTGTCCTCTGAAATACGTAATTCTTGTATTACCTGTGTCAACTGATCTTGTACTTCCCGGATTTCTCTTTGATTCTGATTTTGTTTGAATTTCCTAATTTGTTCGAACTCTTCTGTGTCATTAAAGACTACCGGTTTTGCGTCATTCAGATTATCATCTACCTTCGTAGATAAATTAGTGAACTGATCCGAAAGTTCGGCTACTTTCTCCGATAGTGAACACATTTCCTTAGTGTGTTTTTCTGAACCAAGTTTCAGAGTGTCTATTTGTGTTGAAATCGAATTTACTGTGTCCTTTAAGTTTACCTGAGTTCTTGCAAGTTGCGTAACCGAATCGGTGGATGCAACTGAGTCCATTTTAGCTTGCAAGGTGTCGTGATTTTTACGAACAACAGTTTGCAATTCTTTTATGGCTGCTTCGTGATTCTGTAATGAGTTTTCATGCCGCGAAAAAATAGGTTGAAAATGCTCACAAATTTGTGTTTTTACGTCATTACAGATTTTTTGACATTTCGATTCAATGTTATGTAACTCAGTAGTAAAATCTTCACGTGTTTGTTCAAGTGTGGTGTCTAACTTCCGAAGATTATGTTCCATTGTGTCCAACTGTTGCTGTGTTTGTCTCTGATTTTGTTCCATTGTGTCTAACTTTTGAAGATTATATTCCATTGTGTCCAACTGTTGCGGTGTTTGTCTCTGATTTTGTTCAAGCGTTGTGTCTAACTTTTGTAGCCTTTGTCCCATTTGTTGCATTAACTGTAATAACAGTGCACTGGTGTCTGAAACATGTTCCTCAGTGCTTTTCGGCAGTGAATTTGAACCGGCAATATTCGCATTTTGAAAAGCAGAAAATGTGTCTTGATTTATTTGAGAAAACGGTGAGGACGCAAAATCTGAATCTACAGTATTTGCAAGATTATGTCCTGTCATTTCGGAATCCTGAGGCGAGCTGTTGCCGACCGATCGATCGATAACGCTTCCCTGTTCATTAATTGTTTCACTGCCTACACCATTATTTGCAACCCGCTCCATTTCCCTATGCGCTATTACCAAATTACTACTTTGAACGTTAGTGAATTCATTACATGGTGACGCTGACACACTGCTTTCGTCTTCACTGTCATTTCTCAGTTTACTTTGGAGCCTAGTGTTACGTTTTTCACACGCCATTATTGTCACAATTTTTCACACGACAACACAGAAAAACACAATTTGAAGAACAAAAATAAGAGAACACATTAACATAGCACTGAAAATAATATCTAGTTAATTGCAAGCGCAGCTGCGAAATACTTGGTGCAAATCTACATGCATGCCACAACTGTTTTACTGTACAACAATGAAACACTACAACTACAAAGGAAATTCTCTCTATGATTACGCGCTAGCAATAAAAAAAAATCTACATTAATTACACAAACTACAAGAAAAAATCAGAAGATTCCAGTGAGGTATCCTCGGCTAAGGGTCGACATATGAAACGTCCCATTAGAAAAATTCTACACGAATGTGCTTAAGCTGACACACAATATTTTTAGCGCAATGCAATCTGACTTCCAAAAATCCCTACGAAAGAATGGCCCTGCCTAACATTAACCTATACGTTTCACAAATCACTTACCTCACAAAAATCTTCGTTACTCGAACTACTGCAATACAGCGAGCGCCACTACTGCCAGCTAAATAAAAGATTCAAACTACGGAAGGCACTAACTACTGATAGGTATACTTAGCAAATGAAAGATTTTAATACAGAACAGACAATGTATTTACCTTAATAGTCATAATATATATGATAGTTCATGACATCCAGTCTTACAAATTACAAAACTCCGCCATCTCTCTCCCCACCTCCACCACTGCTGGCGGCTCACCTCCAAGTGATTTTTATACAAAGCGCTACGTGGCGTTGAAAGTTCCGTAATCTCAACTGTTTCGTCATTTTTATATTTTCTGTAGTTGGTTAGTTGCCTTGTATTATCACTATTATAATAATTATTATTATTATTATCTTGTAGATGTCGCTCATTTAAGTTGATGCTTGCAACGCATTGAGGATATTGCCGTTCGTGTTCAAATACAAAAGCATAACTTGCAGGCTTGACTAGCATCTGCATTTATGTACAAGCACTTATCTGTTGCGGTGTTTCTATATTCGTGTCTAACCTCTCTACATGTTTCGTGTACATATATAATAAATGTAACATAATGTCTCAAGTCTGTATTAGTATATTACAGTTTTTCGTATTTTGCTTATTAATAGGTGAGAGAGAACTTTTTACAGCATAGTTTGTTACGACAATAAGCTACAACGCAGCAAGATAGTCGATAAGTGCAACCGAAAGCTGCAGTGTTGTTAATACGAGTAACTGCATCCAAAACATATAATTTTTGTTAATGTACAGAGAGCATGAGTGATATTTTATTCTAATAAGTACTGTAAAACAGTAAGCATGAAGTAAGACAATGGTGAAAAATTAAAAAAAAATTAATTTCAAACTTTCTTTTTTTTTCTAAATCGCGTTTCCTTACAGGAGATACTCTAAATTTCTGTCTCCAACGTCGCTACAAAGTTGGCATCGTTGACACGAAAGAGCCACAGCATAAAGCAGCGCCGGCCGGACTGGCCGAGCGGTTCTACGCTCTACAGTCTGGAACCGCGCTACCGCTACGGTTCGAATCCTGCCTCGGGCATGGATGTGTGTGATGTTCTTAGATTAGTTAGGTTTAAATAGTTCTAAGTTCTAGGGGACTGATGGCCTCAGAAGTTAAGTCCCGTAGTGCTCAGAGCCATTTGAACCATAACGCAGCAACAGTTTAGCGGGGCTAAACCGTTCTGGTAGACACACGAAAGCAAGTTAAAAGGCTGTCATTTTGTGACGAGCACCTTTCATAAAGCGCGATCTCGTGCGCCACACGTAAGTCACTTGTCAGCTCACGGACGATCTGTCAGTCGACTCTGTCCAGTGGAGCCGTACATCTTTGCAAACAGGAAAGGGTAGGTACTTCTCGTGGCAACGCCATGGCTTTGACTGGTGCCAGCCAATCAGAGCGCTGAGCGCGTATTAATGGCTGTATGCCTAATGCAGTTGTAAGCGCACAGCACTTTGGTCCGTTGCGTTCCTGCGCAGCACACATAGCAGGAGAGACTCAGACTCTTGTCCTGTGTGTTTGATATGGGCGCATTCGACCAGCAACTTTCAACATAATGGTAATCTGCGACGATTCTGGTTATATTCACGTGATTGGAAACTGCGAGAGTGTCGGAGTTATGTAAAACTGTGTCATTTTCGTGTGGTAGTTTGCATGACAATGTCGTGACTTTGTTTACGCTTTTCATCTCTTCAGGACACGTGGCGATCGGCATTCGTTTCTGAATGAACCACTTGACCTTGCTGTCCGAACTGAATTCCGGCTGCCTCGTGCCGCTACGCTACGCTGCGAGCTCTACGAACGGCGCTCGGGCCGGCAGTCAACATTCGTAAGGCATTAAAACTTTATATCCACACCTTTATCTACATACAGGCTCCGCAAGCCACCGTACGGTGCATTGTGAAGGGCACCGCGTCCAGTAATTGTCATTTTCTTTTATGTTCCACTAGCAAATAGAGTGAGTGGAAAACGACCTTCTAAAAGCCTCCGAACGAGCACTTATCTTACCGTCGTTGTCCTTACGCGAAATCTACGTTGGTGGCAGCAGAGTCATTCTGCAGTCGGCCTGAAATGCCGTCTCACTAAATTTCTGCATTAGTGCCTCGAGAAAAGAGTGATACCAGTTGCTATGGTCGCATTATCTAACGTAAGCGTTATACAACAGACTTCGCTGCCGTTTCCGTTGCGTGGAGAAGATAGTGACGGTGAGAACTTTAATGACACTGATATCGAAACGTCAGAATGCGATTGTAACGCCGACGAAGTGCTGACTGCTTGCATTGGTTCTACAAGAACATAGTCTGTTAACTATTGTGCAGACAGAAGTAAATTTCCATTGATAGGGACACCAATTGTAAAAAGTCATGTTTCAGATCCGCCGAATCCGCTTAATACTTTCACATTCTTTTTTGGTGATAGTGTGTTAGCGATGATAACTAATGAGACTAACAAACACACCGAACAGTTCAAAAGTTCGTACGATGGATACACTGAAACAACGATCGCGCGTGCTAAAACGTTACATATTCCTTAACATCAATACCCTACGTTGAACTAACTGTTCTAGTGTTGTCAAGGTTGATATAATTCCGTAAGGACAGGAATATTATATAAGCAGATAAATGTTATCTATCTTGCTATAGATCTTTCATTGTCTAGGGTGTTCGTTCCTGTTTACGCTTTCCAATTAATATATCCGACGTTTCTTTGTTTCAGTGTAAGTCGATGGGATATTGTTGTCTCTTGATATCATCAACATTTATTAATAATTCTTGAGAGTTTCTACAACACTACGTTTTAAGTAAATGCACTGCGCAACATTTCAACTCAATACAAAGAACTTGATAGTTACATTGACCAATCTCGACAACAACTGAAACTATTATGGCGCGTTTGGCCCCTAAAATTACTGTAAGTATTACTTACATAGCTTCTAGATCCTTCTAGAACAGGATGTAGTTAAAATAAATTTTGTTATGACTGGCTTAACTGGAATAACTTTTCAGATATAACTTACATAATGTTTTCAGGAAACAATTATTTATATAAAGATTTATGCGCCTAATATTGGATAATGAAGGTTGCAAATTTTGAAAATATAAAAACTATCAGCTTCCTGTGTTTGTATAATTGTCGATTAAATTATCAATAGTAAATTAGAAAAATTGAAAATGAATACAGAAATTTTGTTTACGTAGAAACTGAAGCATAATAATGTTATTGTCCCTGTAAAACGGTTTTTACTCATTTAAATTAACAGTTGCGATTACTAACTTTCACGATTCACTTAATATTTTTTTTCATAATGCGGGGCCACAGTCATAATATATTTTTTTAAAGTCATTATCGCCATTAGACTGTTGTTTTAAACAAGTCTAATTGCGGTACTGACTTTAAATAAAGTTAAACGATTCATGATCGATGTTGCTAAATGCAGCGTTGTGAAAAATAAAATTATATTATCAAAAAAAATTGTTTTGGTGATTAGATATATGCAAAATTATCTGTAGATGTGGACTAAATAATTTAAGTATAACAATTAACTCAAGTCAGGCCGAAATTTACAACGAATCAAACATTTCAACTGAAGTACGAAAGTTCTGAGGAGGCAAGATTCATTACTGTGCACAAATGGGTAACGTCAACGGAGAATTCTATTCTTTGTTGCAAATGTTATTCGTATAAGACATAGTTCAGACACCTGATTTTGTATTACTCAGAGAAACAGATTCTTAAACACCGATTTTCAAAAAACGAATGCGTATGCACTAGCCCCCCCCCCCCCCCAAAAAAAAAAAATCCTTCGAAATACTGTAAAACTAAATCAAAAGTAATTTGCTTATTTTCGTAACACATTTTTCTGCTGCCCAAAGCCTCGAACTGTTGGCAACATATAATCGCAGTACACTTGTTCGCCCACTGCTTGAATACTACTCACCGGTGTGGGATCCGTACCAGATGGGGTTGATAGAAGAGATAGAGAAGATCCAACGGAGAGCAGCGCGCTTCGTTACAGGATCATTTAGTAATCACGAAAGCGTTACGGAGATGATAGATAAACTCCAGTGGAAGACTCTGCAGGAGAGACGCTCAGCAGCTCGGTACGGGCTTTTGTTTAAGTTTCAAGAACATATCTTCACCGAGAAGTCAAGCAGTATATTGCTCCCTCCTAAGTATATCTCGCGAAGAGACCATGAGGATAAAATCAGAGAGATTAGAGCCCACACAGAGGCATACCGACAATCTTTCTTTCCACGAACAATACGAGACTGGAACAGAAGGGAAAACCGATAGATGTAATCAAGGTACCCTCCGCCACATACCGTCAGGTGGCCTGCATAGTATGGATATAGATGTAGATGTAGATCACTCGATTTGAGAAAAGCATGTCGCGAAGTGTCAGATTAGAAAATGCTGTAAGAAAGCGCCCCCGAGGCATGGGGATAATTATACGGGCAGGAACATATAGTGGCGTGCGCAAATAACTTAGAATGTGGCACCACAGCGCTGGGAAATACCACGACTTGGTCCGCTACTCGCTGCAAGGATAAGCCCGGTTGAGGGCTGCTACATCACCCGTCTGGAACAACACTTTTGTATGTATGAGGTCACAGGTGACTCGCAGCGCCACGCCATCCTCCTGGCTCATGCATGTCCTTCAATGTTAGTGAAACCAAGCCTTTCCATATGATACCCTCAAGGCTAGTCTCTCAGATTATTTTGATTTCCAAATCTAAGTAGCAGCTGTTACAAGGCAGCATCGGAGTCATACCGTGAGTGGCTCATCAGGTTACAGGGGATATCAAGCGACTTTAAATTTGCATGTAGTAATGGAGAGTACCGGCAGTCGTACGCTTCTTCGCTCGTTAGAGACATGGTATTAGTGTACGCTCCAGACGATGATCTCCTTCGGCTCAAGGATCCGTCACTGGAGGCGTGTCTCCCAGTCATACGTGCATATGAATAGTCGATTCGCTCTTCAGTAACCCTACAGGACCCTGCCTTGGTGCTCGCGTCCAAGCTAGCCAAACCTTTCCGCAGACGCCAGCGGCCTGTGGATTATACTTAAGCAGAACAAACTGAGCAGGACCAACACCTGTCAGAGTGGGAGAGTACAGATGTAGTATACATTCAGTCTCTCCTCGCCCCTTTAGCCAAATGTATGACGTTAGAGGTTCAAATTGAAGGGGTGACAGTGGCCTTACAAACTGACACTGGTTCACCTGTCTGATAACTGACAGAAACGCCTGCACAAAAGTGGGGAAACCGACCACGCATCATTTTCCTATCCCACTGAAGAGTTTAAGCAATGATGTAATCGCGATGAAGTGTTTTTTTCAATGACAGTTGTGTTACAAGGACAAGGCAGTTACAGCTCGCATACTGGTTGTCGCTACACTCGGCGCCTGTAATTTGCTTGATATAGATCTCTTCCACGACCTGAGCCCGTCTGTGGGGATTTCAAAGCTACGATCAATGCACAAGCAGTTATGGACTCATATCCAATCCTCAAAGTGAAAGATATTGTGTTTCGTATCGCTTGGGGTAGGGTGTTTGCCAAAATTGACTTAAAGGATGCCTATCTGTAGCCCCTCCTCGACAAAGACTCTAAGAAGTACATCTGGACTTTTTAGATATAGTCGATGACCATTCGGCATTTCCAGTGCAACAGCCATATTCCGAAGGTATTTAGGACAGCTAATTGGAAAAGTTCCTGGAACAGCCAACTACATGGATGATATGTGGGTGGCAGGAAAAACCATTGAAGAACTCACTTGTAATTTAGTAGCACTGTTCGCTACTTTTCAAAAAGTGAATCTACATTGCTATCTGGACAAGTGTGAATTCTTTCTACAGCAAGTAGAATATCTGGGGCATCCATTCAGTGCATCAGCTATCTGGGTCACCCCAGTTTATGTGCTTCCTATTCCCAAGAATGTCTCGCAGCTAAAGTAATTCCTAGATCAAATCAATTACTACCACCACTTCATTCCCCAGACAGCAAGCACAGCTGAACCGTTACGTCAACTTTTACGAAAAAGTGTACCACAGAAATGGACGAACCAATGTGATCAAGCCTTCTGCAGGTTGATGCAGGCTCTTCTCAAACCTACATGCCTAATTGCATATGATCCAATTAAGCCATTGGTACTATCGGCTGGCGCATTTTATTACGGTGTGTGGGTGGTACTCTCCTACATTGCGAACGGAGTGGAACGTCCTAGAGGCTCTGTGTGCAAAACATTAAACCATATGCAGAAACACTAAAGCCAAATAGAAAAAGAGGCCTTGAACATCATTTTCGACACAAAGAAATTCCACAATAACATTATGGCCATCAGTTCACACTCCTCACAGACCACAAGCCACTCCTTCCGCTCCTCCGTTCATCAGTAGAACTTCCCACGTTTGCAATGCTGGCCCTCCTTTTGTCAGTTTACTCAGTTCAATTTCATTCAGCTACGCACCATGATGATGAGAAACTTCTCTCCCGATTACCTGTAGGGGCGAATACTGATTTCGACGTAGACCTGGATGTCTGCTTCCATTTGGGTGTTACATCAGAAGAAGCCATTAACAAACTACCTCTAGATACCAATACTATGAAGAAACACACAGCAATGGACCCAATCCTCAGCAAGGTCTTCAAAAGGGTGCAATCTCGGAGGCCATTCACCAGAAAGCTGTTACAGAACTGAGAACTTCAGGCCTTCTGGGATCATCACCATAATCTTTCTATATTCCAGGGGGTCGTACTGCTCCTAGGGCAAAATTGGCAAACATGTGTCATAACTCCAGATCGCTCCCACAGAGGGCACTGGAACTCCTCCACCAAGGGCACTTGGGAGTGGTCCTTACTAAGTAGCTGGCCAGACACCACATGTACTGGTGAGGAATGGAAATAGCCAATACAAAAATGGTTACCACTTGCCTATCCAAGCAAGTAGCTCCTGCCCACAGATTTTTTTCCAGTGGCCATTCGCTTCGACCCAATAGTCAAGAATTCATCTGGATTTCAGTGGACCATTTTAGGGACTTCTTGGCTCATTGTTATAGATGCAGGCTCAGGATACCCTCTCATCTCATGAATGCCTTCCATCACTTTGGTGACCACCATTCAGACATTAGCCAGGATATTCTCCTTAGAGAGATCCCCAGAAACTATAGTAAAAGAGAATGGTCCCCAATTTACATATACAGAGTTCCAGGAATTCTGTAACATTAACAGACTCACATTAGTCCATACAGCCCCATTTCACACAGCTTCCAATGGCCTGGCAGAATTGTTTGTCAGAACTTTGGAGAATCAAATGTCTAAACTCTACCAGCGTCATTCACACACTGATACACTTTCCTTTTTTCCATCATCTTACCAGGGACACCATCACAAGGGGGTGTCACCTACTGAGAAACTACATGGGCATCTGTTCGGTTCTCAACTTTCTATCATCCACCTGATGCTTATATCACACCAGTCCTCCCATCAACGACATCACAAGTATCCCCCTCAAGACCCAGTCTGGACTAATCCATACACCAGAAGACGATTACGATCGGTCCCAGTCACCCTTCAGCCACACCTAGGAAGGGCTGTGGCTGAAAACTCGTGTACTAATGTGTCTAAGCACAAACAGTACCTAAATCAATTTCGTCCACAATGGGGAAGGTCACAACCAGCAGAAAATCTGACATCACCATTTATTCCAGGAACTCTGGAGCTGGCAGTTGACAGTGATCAAACCCCAACCTGGGAAGATCCGCCACCTGGACCTACCCAATTCCCCTCCGCCCCTACCCTCCGTCCCTCCCACACGTAACGAAGGGCTCGGACGTTTGTCTCCATCTCGACTCTCTACGCCACCGTCCTAGTGAAGGAGGAGGGAGGGGGAGGGATGAGGAATGCTGTGGCTCGCTTACCACGGAGCGTCAGCGGTGAGGAATTACAGCCAAGCGCCGCAGGCTTTTGCACCCTACGACCGAAAGACAGAGCCGTGAGACATCTACATCGCCCGTCAGGATCAACACTTTTCCATGTATGAGGTCAAAGGTTACATGGAGGG
Organism: Schistocerca gregaria; assembly: GCF_023897955.1. Taxonomy (NCBI): domain Eukaryota; kingdom Metazoa; phylum Arthropoda; class Insecta; order Orthoptera; family Acrididae; genus Schistocerca; species Schistocerca gregaria. Next base: position 519,189,656 of record NC_064931.1, on the reverse strand, counting down.
CCACGCCTTCCTCCTGGCTCATACAGGCCCTTCAGTGTTTCAGTTAGTGAAGCAGTACACCCTGAAACTGAGCCCCAAGCCTTTCTCTATGATCTTGTGTTGGACATAAAAATAAGGCTGTTTTTATATCGTTTGTAAATTTATTTTTATGTATTTTTGTGCCATAATATATGGAGGGGATCCTTAACATTCTAATTCAGTGTTTGTCTTTAACCATAACCGCTGGCTTTGTACGTCTGATTTACACTGGATTTATCATATGTCTTGGTTTCACGAATTCAGTATCGCACACCTTTCTTTGTCCACAAATTACACCACATATACCTTAAGTCTATGTGTGAGTATTTAAGATTTGCTTCCTACAAAACGTCTTCCATTCAGTTATATTTCGTTTTGCTAAGGGACTACACTATAGATACTTACCTCGTTCGTATTCATCTTCCGTAAGAACCTTTGAACAAGGCAGGTAAGGCGTCGTTCGTGTAGTTCTTCGAGCCATACGACGGCAGAATCGGCGTAATCGTGAATTATTGCTGCCCCCACACAAGCCCTCCATTTTTAACTCATTAGATAGTGTAGTTAACAGACGTAAATACATTTGTCCTGTACAAATTGAGCCTATAAGGCCCAGTTTTAATACAGTTCGGTGCATTACAGTGTGAGCTTCACATTTAATGTTCTAGTTAAAAAAATCAGTTGTGTTACTTCGTAGTACACCTCCTTTCGGTGCACGTTGATTAACTTTTGCCATCTACATCCACTTGCATACTGCGCAAGCCACCGTATGCTGTATGGTGGCGGGTACCTCGTACAACTGCTGTTCGTTTCCTTTCTTGTTTCACTCACAAACAGGGCCAGGGAGAAACGACTGTCTGTATGCCTCCACCAAGCCCTAATTTATCTTACTTTATCTTCGTGACCCTTACGCGAAATATTCGTTCCCGGGAGCAGAATCGTTCTGCAGTCGACTTCGAATGGCAGTTCTCTAAATTTTCTCAACAGCGTTTAGCGACGAGATCCTCGTCATCCCTCCAAGGATTCACATTTGAGTTCACGAATCATCTCCGTAATATTCGTATGTTGATCGAACCTAACAGTGACAAATTCAGCAACTCTCCTCTGAATTATTTCGATGTCTGCCGTCAATCCGACGTGGTGGAGATCCAAAATACTCGAAAAGCACTCAAGAGAGGGTAGAAATATTGTTCTATACAGGGTGTTACAAAAAGGTACGGCCAAACTTTCAGGAAACATTCCTCACACACAAAGAAAGAAAATACACTCCTGGAAATTGAAATAAGAACATCGTGAATTCATTGTCCCAGGAAGGGGAAACTTTATTGACACATTCCTGGGGTCAGATACATCACATGATCACACTGTCAGAACCACAGGCACATAGACACAGGCAACAGAGCATGCACAATGTCGGCACTAGTACAGTGTATATCCACCTTTCGCAGCAATGCAGGCTGCTATTCTCCCATGGAGACGATCGTAGAGATGCTGGATGTACTCCTGTGGAACGGCTTGCCATGCCATTTCCACCTGGCGCCTCAGTTGGACCAGCGTTCGTGCTGGACGTGCAGACCGCGTGAGACGACGCTTCATCCAGTCCCAAACATGCTCAATGGGGGACAGATCCGGAGATCTTGCTGGCCAGGGTAGTTGACTTACACCTTCTAGAGCACGTTGGGTGGCACGGGATACATGCGGACGTGCATTGTCCTGTTGGAACAGCAAGTTCCCTTGCCGGTCTAGGAAAGGTAGAACGATGGGTTCGATGACGGTTTGGATGTACCGTGCACTATTCAGTGTACCCTCGACGATCACCAGAGGTGTACGGCCAGTGTAGGAGATCGCTCCCCACACCATGATGCCGGGTGTTGGCCCTGTGTGCCTCGGTCGTATGCAGTCCTGATTGTGGCGCTCACCTACACGGCGCCAAACACGCATACGACCATCATTGGCACCAAGGCAGAAGCGACTCTCATCGCTGAAGACGACACGTCTCCATTCGTCCCTCCATTCACGTCTGTCGCGACACCACAGGAGGCGGGCTGCACGATGTTGGGTCTCCACATCGATGTACTGTGGAGACCTCACGCCCCACGTGTTGAGCAATTCTGCGGTACGTCCACCCGGCCTCCCGCATGCCCACTATACGCCCTCGCTCAAAGTCCGCCAACTGCACATACGGTTCACGTCCACGCTGTCGCGGCATGCTATCAGTGTTAAAGACTGCGATGGAGCTCCGTATGCCACCACAAACTGGCTGACACTGACGGCGGCGGTGCACAAATGCTGCGCAGCTAGCGCCATTCGACGGCCAACACCGAGGTTCCTGGTGTGTCCGCTGTGCCGTGCGTGTGATCATTGCTTGTACAGCCCTCTCGCAGTGTCCGGAGCAAGTATGGTGGGTCTGACACACCGGTGTCAATGTGTTCTTTTTTCCATTTCCAGGAGTGTATGTTATGTGGGCATGTGTCCGGAAACGCTTACTTTCCATGTTAGAGCTCATTTTATTACTTCTCTTCAAATTACATTAATCATGGAATGGAAACACACAGCAACAGAATGTACTAGCGTGACTTCAAACACTTCCTTACAGGAAATGTTCAAAATGTCCTCCGTTAGAGAGGATACATGCATCCACCCTCCGTCGCATGGAATCCCTGATGCGCTGATGCAGCCCTGGAGAAAGGCGTATTGTATCACAGGCGTTCACAATACGAGCACGAATAGTCTTTACATTTGGTACCGGGGATGCGTAGACAAGAGTTTTCAAATGCCCCCATAAATGAAAGTCAAGAGGGTTGAGGTCAGGAGAGCTTGGAGGCCATGGATTAGTCCGCCTCTACCAATCCATCGGTCACCGAATCTGTTGTTGAGAAGCGTACGAACACTTCGACTGAAATGTGCAGGAGCTCCATCGTGCATGAACCACATGTTGTGTCGTACTTGTAAAGGCACATGTTCTAGCAGCACACGTAGGGGCCCAATCAAGACATCACCAACAATGCCTGCCCAAACGTTCTACATCTACATCTACATCTACATCCATACTCCGCAAGCCACCTGACGGTGTGTGGCGGAGAAAATCTGTGTTGATAACGTGATTGCACAATTGCGTGCGGATTCTCGTCAGCCCACACATGTTGATTGTGAAAATTTACTATTTGATCATCAGAATCGAGGAAGTACAGTACATACTGAGCTCTAACATGGAAATTAAGCGTTTCCGGACACATGTCCACGTAACATCTTTTCTTTATTTGTGTGTGAGGAATGTTTCCTGAAAGTTTGGCCGTACCTTTTTGTAACACCCTGTATATGTCATCTTTAAGGTGAATCACTCTTTCCCAATAAACTGAAGTCGAGCATTCGCCTTTCCTACTACCGTCCTTACGTACTCGTTCTATTTCATGTCACTCTACAACTTCACGCGTAGATATTTAATCGACCTTACTGTGTCAGACAGCACACTACTAATGCTGTATTGGAATATTTTTCCTATTCACGTGCATTAACTCACATTTTTCTACATTTAGAGGAAGCTACCATTCACCACACCAACTAGAAATTTTGTCTACGTTATCTTGTATGTTTCTACAGTCACTCAACGATGACATCTTCCCGTACACCACAGCATCGTCAGCTAATAACAGCAGATTGGTGCCCACCCTGTTCGTCAAATCATTTATGTGTATAGAGAATGAGAATGGCCCTACCATAGTTCCCTGGGTCATTCCTGACAATAACCAAGTCTCTGATGAACACTCGCTTTCGAAGCCAACCTACTGGGTTCTATTACCGAAGTCTTCGTGCCACTCACATATCTGGGAACCTATCCCGTATGCTCGTACCTTCGTTAACAGTCTGCAGTGGGGCACAGTGTCAAACGCTTTCCGGAAATCTGGAAATATGGAATCCTTCTGCTGGCCCTCATCCATGGTTCGCAGGATATCACGCGAGAAAAGGATAAACTCCCAGTTTCGCAAGAGTGATGCTTTCTAAACCTCAACTTTGAATTCCGATTGCGTCTTTAATGGGCCACATTTAGCGTCTGGGGACTTATTTCAGGACAGAAAGAGTGTTCACAATCTTGTATGAACGCTCAGGTACAGCTTCAAAAAGAGTGACATGTTTACAACGTTTGCATACCTGATACACTTCTGCGTGCTCCCCGGTGAATGGCTATCGTTTTATTTACTCCACAACGGTACATTTACGACCGACGAATATTGAAAAAATTTTGTTCGATTCGACGCCTCGTAGCATTCTGTGACCTTACCAGGTTGTTCTGCTCCACCTTGCATCTTGTTGGGCAAAGCTGTGCCGTCTGACAATCCTAGAGAGCGACAATAAAAGACGCGCCGTATGATTTAGGAATGTTGTTGATGTGGGGTTAGGGCATACGTGTTTGACACATCACCCCGGCGGCCTGCGGTCAGCATGCTGTTGCGTAACACAGACCAGCAGCTATCGGCAGCAGTGCAAGCGCTCAGTCTGTCTCCAGGCGCTACTGGCCCCGCAGTTGCAGGTACTGTGCACAGACCTCTCAGTACACCACACAAACGCACTTTTTCCGTACACAGTCCTGCAAAACACATCAATGTGCTTAAAGGACGCCCTCACGGAGGCACCACAATTAGTTGTAATAAAACTAGTCACAGACAAATCGTTTCGGTAAGCGACCATATCCTAGTCACGCATTAGTACTATATCATGTTTAAGGTAGGTTCTCTGGTGTCAGATACAAGAACTGCATTTTGGTCAAATTTTTGACCGAAAACGAGTTTCCTTAGAAATTATAGATTTTTGGCCGAATTTTCATTACCGAACGAAGAGTGGGAAATATACAAGTAATCAGAGTAGCTACAAAAGTAACATAAACCGATTGATATTTAAATATATCATATTTCATGCGTTCTGAACGAACCCTGAAAATTAAAAAACAAAATTTGAAAATCGAGAATTTTGTGAAAATATCTGTCTAAAAACAAGAAATATTTTTTTTCAATGACTGCGTGCTGCCACCTCTTTATTTCATGTACGACTGTACAATTTCGGTCTTAGATTATTTTCAAGCATCTAAAACGGAAGCATTATACATTGGACACATAAGTGACACTTGTGATATTAACATAGGAATAAGTAACATCTCTAGATATACTAGGCGGATCATAACTTACTTTATGGACGATTGATTTGTTATGTTATGCCTCGTACATTCTTGCTCCTATGAGTGCATATAATTGTCATAAAATAAATTAGAAAAAGTTTCTCGCTATTTTAGGAGCACGTTACTTTCAAGCAGTTGTTGCAAAGCTCTCATATATAAGGTCGGTGTTTTAACGTACTTACAGATTTTTTGTTAATTAATTTACATATGCCTTTGTTCTCAATTATGTTTAATTGTCGTTCATCACTGATGTAAATATGACTGTATGTAATTTGTTTAAAATAACTTGTAAATGTTTGTTCTGTTATTGTGGGAGCACATCATTTTTGAATAGTTGTTACAATGATCTTACATACAACATCGATCACAGCACTGTGATGAAACAGTATTGAAAACTATGAAAATCGAGTAAAAACTGCGTTATGGTTACATGATCTTTCACATTACAGTCATATTTATTAATGTTCAAATGGCTCAAATGGCTCTTAGCACTATGAGACTTAACAGCTGAGGTCATCAGTCCCCTAGACTTAGAACTACTTAAACTTAAGTAACCTAAGGACATCACACGCACCCATGCCCGAGGCAGGATTCGAACCTGAGACCATAGAAGCAGCGCGGTTCCGTACTGAAGCGCCTAGAACCGTTCGGCCACAGCGGCCTGCAATTGATGAATATAGCGGTAATTTTACAATCTATAGTTGTGTAATGCTTCAAGGTACAAAATGTAAAAAGTTATCTAGGAATTTTCCATTTCGCGGATCTTTTTGCTCATTTAAAACTCTGTCTGACTGATCTTTTAGAGGGATGTAAATTTTAATTTCCATTGGTGTCTCAGTGATGTCGTTCCCTACATAATTTATTTTCAGGTTATGGGGTATGTTTGGTTTCAAGAAACGAGAATCGACAGAAAAGAAAACCTATTCTTTTTTGTGCGAACCACTTGCGGGGATAAAAAACGCTTCTGAAACATTCTATATACCATTCGATTTATTTAAAACGTTTCACTGAGTTGAGTATGCTTTAATTTTGCATAAATTATGATATTATATAAGTAAGGGAAAATCTTACCAGGAGCCTATTTCGTATCTGGAAGCAGATAAGTGGTGTGATTGTAGTGGCAGAGCGGAGAAGAAGGAGGGGGAGGGGTGGTGGTGGAAGGAATTCACGGCTTTTATTTCATATGAGCGATATGCTATTGTACATGCCAGATAAGAGGAAGTATTTTTTCTACATGCAGATGGTGTAAGTACAATGGTTGGTGAAGTACAATGAAATGCAAACGATTTAGCAAATACGGCAGTGACTGTTTTCCGCTCGTTGCATACAGAGAAGAGCTGGTCTATTAACTGCAAATTTCTAACATAGATGGATTTTAGCGAAATTTTACTATCACATGCAGGCCATATAATCACGGATGCCTAGCACTTAAATTTTTAGGACTGAATATGGATGGAAAGGTATATTTGTTAAAAAGTTACAGATGCATAATTTAAAGCGCTGTGCTGGACATTGGTATGAGAATTTTATAATATGAAATCCATTTAACGTGTCATTTAACACTATACACGTGTTTTATTATGCATGTCTGAAGATGAACGTTTGATATGGTTGAAAACAATTATGTAAGAACTTGTGTCAGAATAATTTCTACTGTGACTGACACTAACAACTGCAAATCTGTTTACATTGTAAGTTTTGCCTCTATTGTATCTTATGATATATTCTGGAGCGATTCTGTGCGTTTACAACGGATAATCTTAATCTAGAAAATGGCGAAAAGAGTGAGTCACAGAGTTATTTCACAAACTTCGCACAGGGCGTTGGTCAGCTGTCTCGGACTTAAAGGCCTCTCATCTCAACAAACAAAGTTCTGTATCTGGTTTGTAATATATACTATGAACTCCAAAGAACGAAACCATAGTACGTACTCTGTAAATATTATACATAATCAGAATGTGCACTTGTGTTACACTGCGGAGTAACGGCAACAAGTTATATATTTCATCTTGCTTCCAGCATAACGGAAAAAGTGAATGTTTCACCCTTGAGTTTCAAATATTGGTTGAAAAACTTTCCTTTTATTCTGTATTGAAGTTTCTTGTAGGTGTGTACAGCATTAAAAAATCATGGGTTACTTACTGTTCATACAACCAAGACGTCTCATTTTCGTGTTGCTTTAAATTTTATACTGATTGTTACACTGCAGTCCGTATGCACAAAGACCCTTTCATGACAAAATAATTTATGTGCAGATATTCTCACTGCATGAAAAAAATTAATAATGTAAGTACATTTCTTTGAGAATTGAAGAGTGGAATTGTCAGACATTCTAAGTGACAAATCTCGCATTTGTCACGAGAATCGAAAAACAATGTGTCTCTTTGGAACATAACTTATAGTACCGAGAAAATTGCGGAGGTATTCTGATACCACAGAATTATGCTGCTCAATTCATCTCTGCAGAAAATAATGAGACAAATTAAAAAATAAGTAATTTATTAAGAACGTTCTAGGTGCCATACCAGGGAAATGGCTGGTTTCAAGTGCCAATAAGGAAGTTTGTACTGCAAGTACTATCATACTATGACAAGAGGTTTTATTTGTGGTAATACAAGTACAGAAATACAGCAGTAATGTCATAGTCAGCAAAAACAATTTCTCATATCTTTTTATTTTTCATGTGAAAATAACACGTTTAAGAAAAAATCTCCCAGTTTAGACTTCTGTTTTTTACACACCTCCATTCTTGGGGCCAGATATTGCAAAGTTTATTGTAGAACTCCGTGTGCTGTTGAGCAAGAAATGGCAATATCATCAATAGGACATTCTGTTTTGCAGCTAACAAATATGGCTGATCTTTCGGAGGACGTACGGCATGGCACACACCAGCATAGGTCTTCCCCCTTTTAAATACATTGACGTTTTTCCCATTTCTGTTTCACAGTAACAATTTTTAATAGTTATCTGAGATATGTGATTATGAGACAATTCGATTGTACTGCATTTGGAGATCTTACACGCCTGCACTGACAACAATGTTTCAGCAGCACTTTTAAATTCAAAGAACCTCATTGTTAGGCGGCTATTCATCTCTTGTCTTCCTCTTTTCACAACATTTTCCAGTCACATATTGTTTTGTCTGTTCCCTTCTCCTAATTTCTTTTTGCTATTTTTTAAACGCAAATTATCTCCTTCAATTACAAAGATGTTTATTGATAGTAGCTAAAGCTTACATGCACTCTGATTACCACACAAACTGTGCATCAACTAAACGCCGGAGGCCTTAACGCATGCCACTTGGAACGCCAGAGGGAAGCGCTACTTGTCACAGAAAACATGCACCACCTAATAATGGAAGTTCGAAAAATTTTTTCTGTGATTTGTTACCTGGAACTATTCTAGGGGTATGCAGCAGATTACTAAGAACACAGGAGTACTAAAACACGTTTTGCGAAAAAATGGCACTTGAAACATTTCCACTCTTTAATCGCAGTTTATTTCCGGGTATTATTACTCTAAATGGACGAAGGATAATTTATTACTTACCTGCAGTAGAACCGCAGTGTATACCTCCTGCCTGGAGCACGTGACTTTGGGGGATCCAATAAACCTCAAAAACACTGTTACACTGTGTAGGATATCACAAAAGTACCATCGACAGACGAAGGCTGGTATTGCGGGGCGTGGTGAATAGGAGATGGTGTCTGATGATCCTACCTCTAAACTAAATTAAACTGAACTGAACTTAGTGAGTGAGCATATTACCAGCACAGCGCATGCTTGTGAGAACTGTTGAATTGTGTACGCATGTACGCACACCAGATAAAATATTATTTGTATGTCCACCCTTGTAATAGATGGTTACAAGGGCTTCGGCTGTCCTTTCGCTGTATGTGTGTGTGTGTGTGTGTGTGTGTCCTGTCTGGTTTGATACGGCCCGCACGAATTCCTCTCCTGTGCCAACCTCTTCATCTCAGAGCAGCACTTGCAACCTACGTCCTCAGTTATTTGCTGGATGTATTCCAGAACCTCTTTTCCTCTACAGTTTTTATCCTCTACAGCTCCCTCTAGTATCATGGAAGTTATTCACTGACGTCTTAACAGATGCCCTACCACCCTGTCTCTGTTTCTTGTCAGTGTTTTCCAAATACTTTTTTCCTCGACGGTTCTCTAGAGAACCTCCTCTTTCCTTACCGTATCAGTCCACCTAATTTTCAAAATTTTTCGGTGGTACCACGTCTCAAATGCTTCCATTGTCATCTTGTCCGGTTTTCTCTGTAGTCTATGTTTCACTACCATACAACTGTGTACACCAAACGTACATTCTCAGCAATTTCTTCCTCAAACTAAGGCCTATGTTTAATACTAGCAGACTTCTCTTGACCAGGAATGCCCTTTTTGCCACTGCTAGTCCACTTTTTATGTGCCCCTTGTTCCGTCCCTCATGGGTTGTTTTCGTACTTCGTGATAACCAATCCTGATGTTACGTTTCTCACTGTTCTCATTTCTGCTACTTCTCATTACTTTCGTCTTTCTTCGATTCAATATTTTCAATTAGATATAAATATTAAAATACCTGCACCCGTCTCTTTTGCATTTAATTTATTTACGCAACTAGTTTCGGCGTTCCATTACATCGTCGATTGATGAACGGGAGGATAGCGTTATGTAAACCAGAGATCTACGCCTCGCGGGGTAGCCACGGGGTCTAGGCGTCTTGTCACGGTCCGGGCAGCTCCCCCCCGTCGGAGGTTCGAGTCCTCCCTCGGGGATGGGTGTGTGTGTGTGTGTTGTTCTTAGTGTAAGTAAGTTTAAGTTAGATTAAGTAGTGCGTAAGCTTAGGGACCGATGACCTCAGCAGTTTGGTACCATAAGACCTTACCATAAATTTCCAAAAAAATAGATCTACGGGGACTGGAGACTGTCATCGTCAATGACAGTAGGTTTCAGATCTGACAGGAATTGCTGCTCCTAGTGAATGCTGGTCTATCACAACAACTTTCCGCACGACATTGCGGAGAAAGTAGCATTCAAACGAGTTTAGTAGTCGAGTACCTTGCAAAAGATCTTTGCTCACAGTGGCAGCTAAGCCTGCACATCTACAGTATGACAGATAACACAGAAACTGGACAGTAGCTGACTGAAGTCGTGTATTGTGGTCTGGCGAGTCGCAGTTTCCTCTCTTTTAAATTACACTCTAAGACAAAAAAAAGTTACACACGGTGAAGGACTCATCCGAATGGGACGGAAATCCGTAGATATGGTTTACAAGTCCAGACAAACAAATGATTACGATTTCAGAAAAATTGCATGATTTATTCAGGAGAAAGAGCTTCACAAATTGAGCAAGTCAATAATGCGTTGGTCCACTTCTGGCCCTTATGTAAACAGTTAGTCGGCTTGGTATTGATTGATAAAGTAGTTGGATGTCCTCCTAAGGCTAATCGGCCCAAATAGTGTCCAATTGGCGCTTTAGATAGTCAGAACCCTAAGCTAGTTGGAGGGCCCTGCCCATAACGTTCTCAATTGGGGAGAGACCCGACCACCTTTCCGGCGAAGGTAGGGTTTGGCAAGCACGGAGACAAGCAGTAGAAAGTTTCACCGTGTGCGGGGGCCATTATCTTGCTGAAATGTAACCCCAGAATTTCTTACTATGAAGGGCAACAAAACGAGGCTTAGAATATCGTCGACGTACCATTACGCTGTAATGTTGCTACGGATGACAACCAAAGGGGTCCTGCTATGGAAACAAATGTTTGTATGTGCAAGTATATAACATCTAACGATTTCTGTCGCATTCGGATAATTACTTCGTGGAATTTTTTAGAGTATAATTTAAGGTGTATGATGCACAGGTCAATAAGGAGTTAAGTTCACTGTGTATGAAGGGTGTAGCTCAGGCCAGGTGCGCGTTTTCCGTACAATGGCTTGGAACAACTTATTAGGGTCACCGTGAACATTCACAAGGATGGTAATTTCAACATCCTCGGTGATAAGATTTATGTTGAAATCCCTACAGACATTTACAGTGGCTCTTTCAGTAAAAAGAATGTTAAGCAGTGTTTCTAATTTATCAATGAATATGTCTTGTCCCCATTAGGTGGTCTGTATAATGTTATTACTATGACTTGTCCCTGTATTTCTTACAATTTTATAGCTCCTGCTTCAAAATGTTTTTCCGCACTCAATAATTCAGTTTCACGCCTTCTTTTGTACCTGATACTTGATTTAGTAAAGATACATACACCTCTGTTTTTGGCCTTTTTTCTACAATACTGACTTGCCAACTTATATGCATGAGTATTAATGATACTTAATTCAAAAGTTCTGGACCAATGCTCCATGATGCACTTGCAGTCAATGTTTGTACCATTCATTGCTACCTCAAGTTCTAGTGATTTATTTCTAAGGCACTTAAAATCTGCAGGTGACTAGGGTGAGAGCTGGTTACAGTTTTATTTACGTTTTGTGTTGTCATATTCGTTGCCGTGTCCTGGTGAGATACCAAATATCCTTGAGAAGGACAGGTTTCCTGCACCTCTCGGGACGTTCCTCTACATTAGGCTGGGGTGAGTTGCTTGTTGTTGCTGCTGCTAATGTACTTAATACTGCCACTTATGTTGTTGTTGGTGGTGGTGACGCTGTTTCTGACACTTCAAATGTTGGTTCTGCCACTACTGCTGTGTTTTCTTGTGAACTTGGAGTCTTCTCGTTCTTCTTGTTTCCGTCTAAAATAATATTTGGATGATGAGGAACTGTAGTTCTCTTGTCGTTGAAATCGCTGTCCACTGTTATTTCTGTTAACACTTCGTCTTTTTTTTTTACATGCTTTGCTGGTGCTGATGATGGTTCTAACGCTTTTACCTTTTTTTTTTGAAGAGTTTTCGTTATGAAGTCTGGCGATGGCGATGCAATTAGCATTTTGGTTTTTTATTTCCTTGGTTATCAGGTTTGCCAGATATTATTCCCTCAAGACATTCAGGTGAAGTCCGTGTTGTGTGTGGAATCTACGTCCAATATTGGTTATATCAACACATTTCACGTTTTTAAAATGTCTACTGATTTTTGCAAACTGATTGTTGGCACTATTTATTTCCGTATCAACACATGACCGTTTTACAAAATCATAGTAATGCGGAACATTGACCATTACTACGTTTGTGTTAGTGAGGTTTCTCACACACTGTTTAAGATCGAGCATTGCACTGGTTGTTTCATTTTTGAACACGTCGTTTGCGCCTCCCAGAAGTACAACAAAGTCTTTATCGTGCAGATTTTTTACCTCTGCGGATGCAGTCATTTTTTTAATTTCACCAAGTGGGGCGCCCGGTTTCACTATACCCCACGAATATGTTTTAGTTGTTTCTTTTAGTTTACTCGCAAGTCCACGAACATGGCTGACTGAAAGCACAAATAGTATCAGAAGAAGTGTCTCGTGCAAGATTTATCGTGTTCAGCTCGCTATTTTCTTGTTGTATTTCAAACTAACGATTTGGAACTGTAAGCTCGTTATGCGCTCATTCAGTTTCGTAATTTCGTCCTTACCATTTTCACACTATTTCTTTTTTACGGCAAAATTTATGTTTTTCTGGAAGGACCCTTCTTAACATTTACTGTAGCCACCATCTTGAAGAGTTTGTTGGATACACGTATTCTGAGACCGAAGAAAGTGATACCGTGCCTTCAGCTTACAACACTCGCAGAAAAACACGCACAATGACACCAATTTCGAGGTGGCGAGTAGAGTAGGTGTCGGTAAAACATTTAAGACAAAGAATGGACTGCCTCAAGGTTCAATTCTAGCACCACCGTCATTCAACCTCTACATTAGTGATATGTCTTACACAGTAAGCAAAAAAATTCGGGTGGTCTGGCTACAATAGTGTTCTTCTGGAGGGAGCAAGGACCCAGACTGGCGGTCTTAAGACCAGCAACAAATATTGTAGAAGATGGCGTTTGTGTTCGAACCACCTAAGACTGGAGTTTGTGCTTTTCACTTCAACAGTGAGGTAGCCAATAAAGATCTGACGGTGTTATTTAACCAACACAGAGTGAAAGGCAACTTCTTTTCTAAATATCCTGGCATTCTGCTGGGTAGGTCTTTACACCTTTAAAGTGTTGGTCAGAAACTAAAGACGGGAAATATTATTATTGGACAGTTGGTTGGTAGCGCTTGGGGCAGACACTTTCACACTGCGATTAGAAGCAACGTCAATAGTCTTTACCACTGCAGAATTCTGTGTTCTGGTCTGGCAATGAAGTCATCGCACCAACAAGGTAGACGTGTAGCTCCACTAAACTACCCTTATGATTACCGATACATTAAAGTCTACTCCGACATTGGGCCTCTCCGTCATCAGTAGCATAACTCCACAAAAGCTAAGAGACAAAAAATAACTACAACAGAATGCGAAAAAATACTACAGACAGACCGCGCAAGAAATTTACCTATTCAGGATGTAGTAATAAATTTACCAAATACACACTTGAAATCGCGAAAACTAATTTGTAACAACAGATATAGAAGAGGACTGAACACCTTTAACCTAATAAACACGTATAAAAAGGACTGGGAGAAATCAGTTAGTAATCATCATAACTAATCCTTCAAAAGTACTGCAAGGGTTCAACTTCCCAAGAAAAGGCTGAACTAGACTCAATCGTGCCCAAGCAGCCACACAAGATGCAAAGCTATGCTTTATAAATGAGGACCTATGGGTAGCCTAAGCTGTGACTGTGGAGTACCAGAGCAGACTATGGACCATATCATAAAAGTGTGCCCTATAAAGAAATACGGTAGATTAACTGAGGACTTCATAAAAGCCATACTTCATGCTACGAAGTGCATACAAGATCTGGGCATCGAAGTGTAGTCAACAACTAGTCTCGCATACTACATATCTTAATTACGTGTGTTTGCACTGTGATACTTCCTGTGTCCTTTACATTCTCTTACATGGAAACACCAAAAACAACCTTTGACACTCAAATAAGCTTCCAGTCGTCTCGGAATTGATAAATAAAAATCCTACGTGGTTCTCAAGATAATATTATACCATCCTCCCTGCAAAATAGTGTCTAACTCAGGTAACGACGATGGAGGTGGATAGCGATCACGCACACTACTCTCCAAACTAGATCACAAAGACTACATCTACATCTACATGTACGTAAATACTCCGCAGTCCACCATACGGTGCGTGGCGGAAGGTACCTCGTACAGAAACTAGCATCTTCTCTCCCTGTTCCACTCCCAAACAGAACGAGGGACAAATGACTGCCTATATGCCTCTGTACGAGCCCTAATCTCTCTTATCTTATCTTTGTGGTCTTTCCGCGAAATATAAGTTGGCGGCAGTAAAACTGTACTGCAGTCAGCCTCAAATGCTGCTTCTCTGAATTTCCTCAGTAGCGATTCATGAAAAGAACGCCTCCTTTCCTCTAGATACTCCCACCCGCGTTACTGAAGCATTTCCGTAACACTCACATGATGATCAAACCTACCAGTAACAAATCTAGCAGCCCGCCACTGAAGTGCTCCCTCAATCCGACCTGATAGGGATCCCAAACGCTCGAGTAGTACTCAAGAATAGGTCGTATTAGTGTTTTATAAGCGGTCTCCTTTACAGATGAACCACATCTTCCCAAAATTCTACCAATGAACCGAAGACGACTATCCGCCTTCCCTACATCTCCCAATACGTGCTTGTCCCACTTCATATCGCTCTGCAATGTTACGCCCAAATATTTAATCGACGTGACTGTGTCAAGCGCTACACTACTAATGGAGTATTCAAACATTACAGGATTCTGTTTCCTATTCATTTACATTAATTTACATTTATCTACACTCCTGGAAATTGAAATAAGAACACCGTGAATTCATTGTCCCAGGAAGGGGAAACTTTATTGACACATTCCTGGGGTCAGATACATCACATGATCACACTGACAGAACCACAGGCACATAGACACAGACAACAGAGCATCCACAATGTCGGCACTAGTACAGTGTATATCCACCTTTCGCAGCAATGCAGGCTGCTATTCTCCCATGGAGACGATCGTAGAGATGCTGCATGTAGTCCTGTGGAACGGCTTGCCATGCCATTTCCACCTGGCGCCTCAGTTGGACCAGCGTTCGTGCTGGACGTGCAGACCGCGTGAGACGACGCTTCATCCAGTCCCAAACATGCTCAATGGGGGACAGATCCGGAGATCTTGCTGGCCAGGGTAGTTGACTTACACCTTCTAGAGCACGTTGGGTGGCACGGGATACATGCGGACGTGCATTGTCCTGTTGGAACAGCAAGTTCCCTTGCCGGTCTAGGAAAGGTAGAACGATGGGTTCGATGACGGTTTGGATGTACCGTGCACTATTCAGTGTACCCTCGACGATCACCAGAGGTGTACGGCCAGTGTAGGAGATCGCTCCCCACACCATGATGCCGGGTGTTGGCCCTGTGTGCCTCGGTCGTATGCAGTCCTGATTGTGGCGCTCACCTGCACGGCGCCAAACACGCATACGACCATCATTGGCACCAAGGCAGAAGCGACTCTCATCGCTGAAGACGACACGTCTCCATTCGTCCCTCCATTCACGCCTGTCGCGACACCACTGGAGGCGGGCTGCACGATGTTGGGGCGTGAGCGGAAGACGGCCTAACGGTGTGCGGGACCGTAGCCCAGCTTCATGGAGACGGTTGCGAATGGTCCTCGCTGATACCCCAGGAGCAACAGTGTCCCTAATTTGCTGGGAAGTGGCGGTGCGGTCCCCTACGGCACTGCGTAGGATCCTATGGTCTTGGCGTGCATCCGTGCGTCGCTGCGGTCTGGTCCCAGGTCGACGGGCACGTGCACCTTCCGCCGACCACTGGCGACAACATCGATGTACTGTGGAGACCTCACGCCACACGTGTTGAGCAATTCGGCGGTACGTCCACCCGGCATCCCGCATGCCCACTATACGCCTTCACTCAAAGTCCGTCAACTGCACATACGGTTCACGTCCACGCTGTCGCGGCATGCTACCAGTGTTAAAGACAGCGATGGAGCTCCGTATGCCACGGCAAACTGGCTGACACTGACGGCGGCGGTGCACAAATGCTGCGCAGCTAGCGCCATTTGACGGCCAACACCGCGGTTCCTGGTGTGTCCGCTGTGCCGTGCGTGTGATCATTGCTTGTACAGCCCTCTCGCAGTGTCCGGAGCAAGTATGGTGGGTCTGACACACCGGTGTCAATGTGTTCTTTTTTCTATTTCCAGGAGTGTATATTTAGAGTTAGCTGCCATTCTTTACACCAATCACAAATTCTGTCCAAGTCATCTTGTATCCTCCTACAGTTACTCAACGACGACATCTTCCCGTACACCACAGCATCATCAGCAAACAGCCGCACATTGCTATCCACCCTATCGAAAAGATCATTTATGTAGATAGAAAACAACAGTGGACCTACCACACTTCCCTGGGGCACTCCAGATGATACCCTCGCCTCCGATGAACACTCACCATCGAGGACAACGTACTGGGTTCTATTTTTTAAGAAGTCTTCGAGCCACACATATATTTAGGAACCAATCCCATATGCTCGTACCTTAGTTAGGAGTCTGCAGTGGGGCACCGAGTCAAATAATATTGAGGCCTGGTGGCTGTGGTGGCCGGGGGAGACGCGACAACTCACCATCGTCTTCACAAAACCAGTCCTGGGCAACGCGAGATGTGTGAGCATGGGCCTTGTTGTCTTGGAACACAGCATCACCATTGGGAACACATATTGTATAATTGATAAGCCACAATAGTCACATAATCGTTAGCAGTACTGCGTTGTTGCACAGTACCCATGGAGCTCATGGAGTACCACGATATGACTGCCCATATCATCACCGAACCTCCGAAATGTTTCACTCTTGGGACGTTAACTTGACCAGAAGTTGGAGCAGTGAGAAACAAGACTGAGTGAACTAAATGGCTTTCTTCCACTGCTCCATAGTTCAGGTTTTATGTCTTTGCCACCACATTTCCCTGCTAGGGGAATTTTCATCACTGATGAATGGTTTTGGAATTCCAGCTTGTCCTCTGATTCCAGCTTAAAGAGCTCCATTTGTGTTGTTTCAGTGCTGACAGGGTTCGCGAGAGCGACATTCATTTCTGCAGTGATTTATGCAGTTGTCTGATTCTTACTTTACGTCACAATCCTCTTCAATGACTGCCTGCCACGGTCACTAGACATACACTTTCGTCCGTGTTGTGACTTGCGGTTGATATTTTTACGCTCCCCCTGTATGCGGCATAAATCTTCGATATCGTCTCTCTTGAAACACCAAATACCTTTGTGACCTTGGTTACGGAACTACCCACTATACGAGCACCAACAATTTGCCACAGTTCGAATTCACTTATTTCCGAAAAAATGCGCTCACAGCTACAGAGAACACTGTTCTGATCACGGCTGACACTTGCAACTTTTTGAGGACACTGCATAGGTGCATTTGTGGTCAAATACAACAGCGCATCCTACAGAATTGGCTAGCATCTGCATGTACTAATATGTTCAGTCATGCATTTCTCGCAGTCTTTCGATGTTTGTGTCCAACTGTTGTACAAATTACACATTTATATTCTTGTTTATTATTGTATTTATATTTGTAAATGTGCTGCCACCATGTGCCGTAAGATGAATAAAATAAATCAATGAGTGGCTGTAGCTTGAAATGGCACACGTGATGAATATTGTGTAATCTCTTTGTCGGTGTAGTGAGGCTGTTACCAAGGCCGTGTTACACAGATTTAGCGCGTTGTGTCAGAGGAGTGACTAATTTTTTCTGGTTTCCTTATACTGCTAAGATATTACACGTCGGCAAACCACACGTAGCCGAGGTACGTTACGCTAAAGCACATAAACCAAGTTATGGGATATAACACTTTATTGCAGGAAGTCTAAGTCGTAACAGAAAATAGGTCGTCATAGAACCCGCTCAGAAAGCAGCGACTAAGACAGTGGAAAGTTACGAGGCTTTCGCGTCGTTTCCTGTGATAAACGAAACAACTGGTTTTCTTCTTGCTCTTACTACGCTGACATCATCACACAAGAATTCCCCTGGCCCGCGCAATCTCCGTTTATCCGATGAGTAATGCAACGGCAGGAGAGTAACTCACATACAGTATCTCTGTACAGCCAGCCTCATACCCTACGAAGTCGGTCCTACTAATTGTATATAATTCTGACATTTGGTAGCCGTGAAAGTTATTCTTCTGGTACGGAAATCTTAGAAGCATTGCCCGCATCTCGTGGTCGTGCGGTAGCGTTCTCGCTTCCCACGCCCGGGTTCCCGAGTTCGATTTCCGGCGGGGTCAGAGATTTTGTCTGCCTCGTGATGGCTGGGTGTTGTGTGATGTCCTTAGGTTAGTTAGGTTCAAGTAGTTGTAAGTTCTAGGGGACTGATGACCTTAGATGTTAAGTCCCATAGTGCTCAGAGCCATTTGAACCATTTTTAGAAGCATTCGCAACTGCGTTTCCATGTACTGGTGTGGCATTGAAATGTTTCAATTTTATAGTTGTATCCTGCAGCTCAGTTGCGTGCACAGGTGATTTGTCGAAAGCGGTTTGGTACCAAGTAGTGGAGGGGTTAGGTAGTAGGAAGTGAAGTGTTGTAAAAGAGACTGACTAGGCAACGTTGAATTCTGCTTTTCCTTGTGCCTTTCCCACAACTACGCTGCGTCGGCACTGTTGCTGTTGAATGTGGCATGGTTATTTTAAGCGGTCGCCGGTTGCCCTTCTTGCCGCCATGTGTGTACCCCAGCTCTCTGCATGTAGTGTTTGTACGAACATTTTCTATATGTTTTATAATTGTGTAACAGAGGTCGATCTTGGGTACTAGCCTGGTATTCACCTAGTCGTGTGTGGGAAACCGCCTAAAAACCATATCCCGGGTGATCGGCCCTCGTCGTTAATCGGCCGAGCGTATTCGACCTGGGGTCAGCGCACCTGCCTGAATCCCAGAAGCTGTGTACTAACGCAAGCGGCTATCCGGGCGGGCAATTGGTAAGGTGTAATTGAACCCAATAAATTCCCTTCGTTTCTGTGGAAACTCGAAGTGCACTGTTTTTGGAGATATTTTGACTAATTGACTTCGGACTGTATTCTTGTTTTGTTGTGATGCAGATTATCGGCGCAATTTCTTTGGAGTCACAGAAAATGGTTCAAATGGCTCTGAGCACTTTGAGACTTAACATCGGAGGTCATCAGTCCCCTAGAACTTAGAATTCCTTAAACCTAACTAACCTAAGGACAGCACACACATCCATGCCCGAGGCAGGATTTGAACCTGCGACCGTGGCGGTCGCGCGGTTCCATACTGAAGCGCCTAGAACCGCTCGGCCACACTGGCCGGCTCTTTGGAGCTAGATGGAGGTAGTGTATGAATTGTTAACGGTGGCATTTACAATTTATTTATCATATTTCGGAATATATCTGAAAGTAGAATGCCATCTACACGGCTTATATTTTTGATTTAGAAATAATGAGAAGTGTAACTCTACATCGCGCGTTATAGGGAGGCTGTCGACAATTAGTTAGATTTATTTAACAGTGTATCGGAGCAGAGGATCAAGCTGAGTTTGTGGGCAAATTAGCAGCGTTAATCGTCTTGTAGTTTGGCACGCAGGCCGCACATGGCTAAAACAGCGCAGATTCTGTCCGTGTGGGACCTCGCGGGAGACCAAAGAAGCTCAGAGGACAGACAAAAGAAATATTTCACACCAAGCACATAAGATCTCTATTTTCACGCAGGTAACGATTTGGACGGTTTGTTAGCGCATGTTACAACCAAACCAAGCAATCGGGAGACATAAAAGAGGAATGCCTCTAATCAACGCACAAATAAAATAAAGCCCCAGTATTGTTGAAGGTTCTAATAAATAAAAATACAATTAATCTTGTTAAGAGTGGGGATGGAGAAATGTTCTTCTTTTTCTGTCAAGGGACAGTTAGAACGGTTAGCGAGCGCCCCGAAAACTTTGAGAAGTCTGTGTAATTGAGTCTTTCTGAACGCGATTGCTACAGTGAAACAAATTACGAAATTAACCATAACACGAAGGCTGGTTCGTCTCTGCAGATAAACTCCTGTGACTACAGCTCGCGCTCTGAGGATTCCGCACAACTTAATTATGCCTATAGACAATTCATCTATAAGTTTTGATGAGAGAGTTTCCGAATATCAAAATATGTGGTGTAAGTGCCCATATTGTTTGATTGTATTGACTTCAAAGCTTAATTTTTTGTATGCCAAATGGCAGTAGCCCTTAGTATTTGACATAAAATTCAACTTGATACCTCTATCCGTTCCTGAAATTAGCGCGTCTTAACAAAGGTTCAAATGGCTCTGAGCACTATGGGACTTAAGTTCTGAGGTCATCAGTCCCCTAGAACTTAGAACTAGTTAAACCTAACTAACCTAAGGACATCTCACACATCCATTCCCGAGGCAGGATTCGAACCTGCGACCGTCGCAGTCGCGCGGTTCCGGACTGAGCGCCTAGAACCTCGAGATCACCGCGGCCGGCGCGTCTTAACAGACAGACGTGCAACAAATGGCAAATTTTTTATAAATCATGTTACACGCTTCTAGAGGTTGTACAGTTTACTTATTAGATCACGTTTTACATAGGAACCCATTTCCGGAAACGTCATCCAACGACGCTACATAGCGTCATAGTTATAGGCGTCGGCACCTGTAAATATAATATGTATACAGGGTGGTTTTTTTCCACTGTGTACAAACTGTAGGGACTGACCGATGAGAGAATGCGGAACAAAAAAGGTCTAATGAATTTATATCTGGAAATGCACGGTTTCCATGCTAGCGACCATATATTCGATCATACACTGTTACTGCGTCTAATACGCGCTGTACCGTTCAGTCACAGTTACAGTGTGTGTTGAAAGTGGTTTCCATGTACCTCAACGCATGTTCTGCCACACAAGTTCACATCGGCCAGGCTGCATCCGAACAATGTCAAAGACCGTATCAATTCGCTGCTCCAGTGTCTCCACATTTCGAATGGGCTCTGCATATACGATGCTTTTGAGATGGCCCCATAACGAGAAATCGAACGGGTTGAGATCCGGTGCACGAGCAGATCATGCAACTGGACGAGGGGGTCCATCGATCAAGGAAGTCGCGATTGAGATGCGTCCGGACGTTAACGACGAAGTGGGCTGGAGCACCAACATGTAGCAGCCACATAACCCTTCGAACCATCAATGGCACTTCTTGCAGTAGGGGAGCAAAGTCACCCGCAAGAAACGACGATAGTACCAGCCTGTTAGGCGACGTGGAAGGAAGACTGGTTCCAAAATATCGTCGCCAGTTATCCCGGCCCACACATTCCGGCTGCAGCGATGCTGATGATTCGCTGTCACCACACCATGGGGGTTCTGCAATACTGTTCCACAGATGACTGTTATGAAAGTTGAAGATACCGATCCGTGTGAAGGTGGCCTCTTGCCGGCCGCGGTGGTCTAGCGGTTCTAGGCGCTCAGTCCGGAACCGCGCGACTGCTACGGTCGCAGGTTCGAATCCTGCCTCGGGCATGGATGTGTGTGATGTCCTTAGATTAGTTAGGTTTAAGTAATTCTAAGTTCTAGGGGACTGATGACCTCAGACGTTAAGTCCCATGGTCCTCAGAGCCATTTGAACCAACCATTGGCTCTAAAATACATATCTGAGGAGCTATGAGCATCTTCGCCACTGTGAAACACATCTCCTCTATCTCTCCTACACCTTCCAGATGAGTGCGCTGTGGACACACTCCCCTTCCAAGGTAACTGGTGTCGTATTCACAGGGTTGCACGCATATGTTCCCGGTTTGGCGAACACACCACGATTGACTCGTTAAATCGCACGACCTTAATTCCATAAAAATATCTAGGACTATCTACATCGACATCTGCGTAGATACTCCGTAAGCCACCGTATGGTGAGTGGCGGAGGATACTCTGTACCACTACTAGCCATTTCCTTTCCTGTTCCACTCGCAAACAGACTGAGGGATAAACCACTGCCTATATGCCACTGTATGAGCCCTAATTTCTCGTATCTTCGTGGCACTTACGCCCAATGTACATTATGTGATCAAAAGTGTCCGAACACCTGGCTGAAAATGACTTACATGTTAGTGGCACCTTCCATCGGTAATGCTGGAATTCAGTATGGTGTTGGCCCACCCTTAGCCTTGATAACAGCTTCCACTCTCGTAGGCACACGTTCGGTCAGGTGCTGGAAGGTTTCTTGGGAAATGGCAGTCCATTCTTCACGGAGTGCTGCACTGAGGAGCGGTATCGATATCGGTCGGTGAGGCTTGGCGCGAAGTTGGCGTACCAAAACATCCCAAAGTTGCTCTATGGGATTCAGATTAGAACTCTGTGCAGGCCAATCCATTACAGGGATGTTATTGTCGTGTAACCACTTCGTCATAGGCCGTACATTATGAACAACTGCTAGATTGTGTTGAAAGATGCAATCGCCTTGCCCGAATTGCTCTTCAACGGTGGGACGCAAGAAGGTGCTTAAAACATCAATGTAAGCCTTGTGCTGTGATAGTGCCACGCCAAACAACAAGGGGTGCAAGCCCCTCCATGAAAAACACGACTACACCATGACTCCACCATCTCCGAATATTACTGTTGGCACTACACACGCTGGCAGATGACGTTCGCCGCGCGTTCGCCATACCCACACACTGCCATCGGATTGCTACATTGTGTACCGTGATTCGTCACTCCACACAACGTTTTTTCACAGTTCAGTC
The DNA here is from genome assembly GCF_023897955.1 of Schistocerca gregaria. Taxonomy (NCBI): domain Eukaryota; kingdom Metazoa; phylum Arthropoda; class Insecta; order Orthoptera; family Acrididae; genus Schistocerca; species Schistocerca gregaria. The sequence continues at coordinate 519,166,656 of NC_064931.1, read as the reverse complement.
GTCCAACTTTACGCTCCTTACACCAAGAGAGGCGTCGCTTGGCATTTACCGGCGTGATGTGTGGCTTATGAGCAGCTGCTCGACCAGGAAATCCAAGTTTTCTTACCTCCCACCTAACTGTCATAGTACTTCCAGTGGATGCTGATTCAGTTTGAATTCCTGGGTGAAGGTCTGGATAGATGTCTACCTATTACACATAACGACCCTCTTCAACTGTCGGCGGTCTGTGTCTGTCAACAGACGTGGTCGGCCTGTACGCTTTTGTACTGTACGTGTCCCTTCACGTTTCCTCTTCACTATCGCATCGGAAACAGTGGACCTATGGATGTTTAGGTGCGTGGTAATCTCGCTTAGAAACGTATGACACAAGTGACACCCAATCACCTGACCACGTTCGAAGTTCGTGAGTTCTGCGGAGCGCCCCATTCTGCTCTCTCACGATGTGTAATGACTACTGAGGTTGCTGATATGGAATATCTGGCAGTTGGTGGCAGCACAATGCACCTAATATGAAAAACGAAGGGTTTTTTTTTGGGGGGGGGCGGATACTTTCGACCACATAGTGTATGTTGGCGGCTGTAGAATCGATTGACAGTCAGCTTCAGCAACTATTTGGAATGGCAGGAGAAAAGTAGCTATCAACATCCGCGCCATTTGGTAGTTCTTTGGCTTCTACGAGGGCGTGCTGGAAACCTCAGAATTTTGTATTCTGTGTTCAATATCGTTTGAGATATACATCTCATGCATTTTACGCGGTCGATTTTCACATGCTTCGCTGAAGCAAGTAGCAACTCTCTGCCGCTAGAGGGCTCCGAATTGCAGCGTGTAACAAGGCGGTGCGTGGGAAACAACGTGCCGTTATCGAGTTTTGAATTCGAAGAACTCGTCCACGCTTTGAGTACCCTCTCCTTCAGTAGGGCAGTGCCAGACCACGCACAAGCTCTGAGACATCTCCAACATTCCGACACCGCGTGTTTAGTGTCATCGATCTTCATCCACACAGCCGCGACTTAGCCCCATCCGATTTTCATCCGTTTCCAAAACTTAAAGGTCACCTACGAGGACTTCTGTTTCATAGTGATGGAGCGGTGCAAGCAGAGGTAATATTGTGGCTCCGTCAACAAAGTCAAACCTTCTACAGTGACGGTATCAATAATCTGGTCTCTCGATGGGAGAAATGTGTTCGTCGCCCGGCTGACTGTGTTGAAAAATAAATGTGTAGACATGAAGAATAAAGAAATAGAATGTTTGTTTCATTTAAAAAGTGTTAGGAGTTTTCACGTAAGTCAGTCAGAGGCATTATTTTTCAGCACGTTCTCGTAAGCATCAAAGAGTGCCTTCAGCTTTCTGTGCTATACGTAAGAAATTTGTGGCGTCTCTTCTTCGCAGAAACGAGACGACTGTCAGAGCTACAGATGGGGTCACGCTGAATTAGGGTGATATTTCCTGGGGTGACTAACATTTTCCCAGATGTGCTTATTAATTAAGACGCGAACGTAAAGTAAAATGTATATATTCATTGGCATGATGGTACATGACTATGATTTGCAATTAATGTTATGTTCTTATATTGTTATTGTCTTAATATCATCTACATCAATACTCCGCGAGCCACTTAACGTTGTATGGTGGAGGATACTTCTAGTACCACTAACTCAACCTCCCTTTCCTGCTCCACTCTTGAACGGCGCATGGGAAGAATGAGTTTCGGCAAGCCTCTTTATTAGATCTAATATCTCAATTTTTTCTCGTCGTGGTCATTTCACAAGATATATGTGGGAGGCAATAATATGTTGTCCGACTCTTCCGAAAAAGTGCCCTCTCGAAATTTCAGAAGTAAACCTGTCCGTGATGCACTACGTCTCTTTTGTAGCGTCTGCCACTGGAATTTGTTGAGCATTTCTGTAACGCTCTCGCACTGACCAAGAGATCCCGTGACGAAACGCGCCACTCTTCATTGTATCTCCTCTCTCTCTTCTATCAGTCCTGCCTGGTAACGGTCCTGTATTAGTGAAGGATACTCAAGAATTGGCCGAACAAGCATCTTGTAGGCCACGTCTTTCCTCAAGATTCTTCTTATGAGGCGCAGTCTCACATCTGCTTTTCGTGCCGTTTGTCTTGTGTGGTCATTACACTTAAGGTCGCTCTGGATAGTTACTCCTAGATACTGAATGGTAGATACTGTTTCCATATTTGTGATCAATAGTGTTCTCGGTATTGACTGTGTGTTACACTGAGTCATATATTGTGAAAACAATACCATATTGACGTACCTGTGTCTCCGCTACAGACTAGACAGTCATCGTAACAAAACACACGTTTGAGAACGTTGTGCATTTTGTCAGTTTGGTGACCTCTTCTCGCAAACACATGCATTCGACGATCCCGTTCCAAGAAGAGGCCCCACATTCGTCATTGTAAAATACGCATGGAAAAAAGGGCAGCAGTCAAGATAATATTGTGCCAAAACATAAAAAAGAACAAAAATATGTCTCATCATGGCATAACTTCAAATGTAAATGATCGCAATCATTCCGAAAATGTAACCAAGCTCACTTATGTTCTCATAGCTATATTTTATCACGACAACTGGTTCTGAAATTTTTTGTCTGAAGTCTGTTCAATCAATTCACTGAACCAGGGAACTGCCGAGGTATCGGCTTTCTTAACTTGGGGCTCATTAATTATGCTAAACTATTAACAATAAGACTAAAAGTTTTATCAGACAACATACTATTAAATGACCAACATTGTTTTACAGGAGGAAGTTACAGTTCATACTATACATTTAGTAAGACACAATTAATGGATATTAGCGTCCACCCCGATAGCTGAATGGACTGCCGGCACGGTAGCTCAGCGTGATCGGCCAGAGAGCTGGTTGGTCTCTGTAATAAAAAAAAACTGAGTGGAAGGATCAACAAAACGAACATGAACGGGTGTCATGTGACGTCCGCGACGACCAAACAGAATGATAAAAAACTCAGTGTGGCGGACTGCCGTCCTAAGGGGCCCGGGTTCGATTCCCGGCTGGGTCGGGGATTTTCTTCGCTCAGGGGCTGGGTGTTGTGTTGTCTTCATCATCATTTCATTCCCACCCAGCGTGCAGGTCGCCCAGTGTGGCGTATGTAATAATACCTGCACCAAGGCGGCAGGACCTGCCCCTTATGGGGCCTCCCAGCCAATGACGCCAAACGCTCATTTCCATTTCCAATGGATATTCGCAAGGAATTCTTAACTGTACATTCATAGCCTTCGTACGTTAAACTTGACAAAGTTGTTATACATTAATTATAGAAAACTAATGAGAAAACGCAGACCCAGACCAGCTGTAAAATACTTTTAAAAACCATCATCGCAAAATAAGCATTTTGAAAGTGATAAGTGAAACACTAATAATGGTGAGTGCACATTTCTGTTTTGTATTGTGTAAGTTATGATGTTGGCCAACTTTTGAGTTTTTGGTTCTTATAGTTTCTCAAAACTGATAACGGCCGGGAGAGCAGTGTGCTGAACACATGCCCATCCATATCGGCATTCAGTGTTGCCTATAGGCTGAGGATGACACGGCGGTCTGCTGGTAACGTTGGGTCGTTCAAAGCCTGTCCGTACGGAGTTTAGTTTCAGTTTTAGTTCTTAAATCGGAGCCGAGAGGATAACCAGACGTTAGCACGCCACTTCCGGGATTCAGGGGCGCACTCCACTACGCAGGCCAGCCTGGATGTGGTTTTTACGTGCTTTCCCACATCCGACTAGACGAATACCGGGCTGGTACCCACTCCCCGCCAGAGTTTAAGCGATTCGAAAACATCTACAAAACGTTCATACGCTTCATATGGGACAACACTAGATGCAGACAGTTGGAGTGCAAGAATTCCATGAAGGGAGGGTAAGGGGTGAGGGAATGGGTGGCAAAAGGAAGGGCATCCGGCTGCCCTCTACCACTAACATCACCAAATCCAGTAATTAACTTGCCGCCGTGCGGGATTAGCCGAGCGGTCTGTCGTGTCTCGGTCCGGCACACAGTTTGCCAGCACGGTAGCTCAGCGTGTTCGGTCAGAGGGTTAGCTGTCCTCTGTAATAAAAAACTGAGTTAATCGATCAACAACGAACCTAAACGGATGTCTTACGACGTCCGCCCTGAGCAGATGCAACGAACAAAAGCGAACTAAACGACATTAAAAAAAAAAAAAAAAAGGCGGTCTCAGGCGCTGCAGTCATGGACTGTGCGGTTGGTCCCAGCGGAGGTTTGAGTCCTCCCTCGGGCATGGGTATGTGTGTTTGTCCTAAGGATAATTTAGGTTAAGTAGCGTGTAAGCTTAGGGACTGATGACCTTAGCATATAAGCCCCATAAGATTTCACACACATTTGAACTTTTTTTTTAATTAACTTGCCGACACTGCTAAGAAATGCAATTCATACGAGGAACCAGAAGATAGTTCTTAAATCAACAGCATGAACCATGTGCCTAATAAATTTTCTGGCTAATGTTTTTAAATGGTTTATTTCTCTGTATTCCAATTTCTTGGACGTTATGTTGAAGCAGGGGTGTAAATAAATAATTGGTAAACTAAAAATACATATTTTAGTGTAACTGGATAATTTATTATTATTACATTTAAACATTCTATATATTTCGTTATTATTAGTAAAATCTCAGACATCTGTGGCTCATAAAAGTGGAGGTTATGGCAAGTTATATATGGCCTCTAGCACTGGAATACCAGAATCATCACATATATACTGGGCACTTGTTCACCAAAATCCGTGAAGTATTCACCATCACTCCACAAATTGAAAAATTTGGAGAAGTACGTTGAATTTCTGTATACTTGCATGAGCTGCACATAATTTGTAAACTTTTATCTGTTACAGAAAGTAAAAAATGGCATCATACAAAATTGAGAAAGTCACCGATCCCGTTAGGTTGGGCGAAGGCCCTCACTGGGACCACGACAAGAAAGTACTCTACTTCACCGACATCGAGGGCTGCGGAGTACACAAGTTTGATCCAGCAACCAAGACTCTAGCATCACTTACGTTTCGTAAGTATTCTTTAAAGAATTACTCGCGTTTTCTGTTTCAGAACAAACTACAGCACCAAGGGTAATTTTATTTTCTAATACCACGACCAGTTTCAGCCAAAAAGTTGTAAGTAGGCTGTTTAGGTTTTTTTTATATTGGTAACGCCACGTAGCGCTCTGTATGAAAATCACTGGCTGTGCTGTGTGCAGTTAGTGGCTGGTTGGCATTGTTGTAATACTCGCCATTGTAGTGTTGGGCAGCTGGATGTTAACAGCGCGTAGCGTTGCGCAGTTGGAGGTGAGCCGCCAGCAGTGGTGGATGTGGGGAGAGAGATGGCGGAGTTTTGAAATGTGTATGACTGGATGTCATGAACTGCTATATATATCATGACTATTAAGGTAAATACATTGTTTGTTCTCTATCAAAATCTTTCATTTGCTAACTATGCCTATCAGTAGTTAGTGCCTTCAGTAGTTTGAATCTTTTATTTAGTTGGCAGTAGTGGCGCTCGCTGTATTGCAGTAGTCCGAGTAACGAAGATTTTTGGTGAGGTAAATGATTTGTGAAACGTATAGGTTAATGTTAGTCAGGGCCATTCTTTTGTAGGGATTATTGAAAGTCAGATTGCGTTACGCTAAAAATATTGCGCGTCAGTTTAAGCACAGTCTTGTATAATTTTTCAAAGGGGACGTTTCAAAGTCCATTTCCAAATGATTTCAAGCCTAGGGTCATGGAGGTAAACTGTCTGTATCTGTGTACTTTCATGAAGTTGGCTCATAACCCAAGTTATTACTGCAGTTGCAAATACACTGAACAGTCATGTTCAACTCGCTGGACAAAAAAGAATTGTAAATTTTTGTACATTCTGTGATCAGAAGTACTCTATGTAATGTGGAATGGAACACTAAAGTTGACACGAGAAGCAGACTCGCCAGTACAGAAGTAGACAACCAGGAATAGCAACCGCGCGGGATTAGCCGAGCGGGATGAGGCGCTGCACTCGTGGACTGCGCGGCTGATCCCGGTGGAGGTTCGAGTCCTCTCTCGGGCATGGGTGTGTGTGCTTGTCCATAGGATAATTTAGGTTAAGTAGTGTGTAAGCTTAGGGACTGATGACCTTAGCAGTTAAGTCCCATGAGATTTCACACACATTTGAACATTTTTTGAGGAATAGCAGAATGTGTTGGCCAGAAGAGATCAGTAATTTCGAACATGGAGTAGTCATTGTATGACACTTGAGCAACAAAACTATCAGGGACATCTCAACTCTTAGTCAATTTTTAATGATGTGATTGGGAAGTGCAAACCAGAAGAAACAACCACAGCTAAACCAAGACTAGTAAGACCTCATCTACTGAAGGACAGGGACCGTCGATCATTATCAAGGGTGGCTGTTAAACTCGCGTGAGATCAGCGGAAGGAATCGCTCCTGAGTTTCAGAGCGCGAGCAGCAGACCAGTTATCACAATGATCGTATGTAGGGAGTTAAAAAGTATGGGGTGCAATGGTTGAACTGCTCTTCATAAGCTAAACGTTTATATAGTCAGTGTTAAGTGGAGCTTGTGGTGGTGTAAAGACCAACGCCACTGGACAGTCGATGAATGGAAACAAATCATTTGGAGTGTTAAATCAAGCTATACCCTGTGGCATTCCTATGGAATGTTTGTGTTTGGCGAATGCCTGCAGAACGTTAGCAGCCATTGTATATATAATACCAACAATGAAGTATATAAGATGTGGTATTGCGGTATGAAGGCGTGTTTCGTGGTTAGAGTGTGGTCCCCTTATCGCAGTTACGAAAGCGCTAAATGCAGAAGGATATACACACATTTTACAGCATGGTGTAGTGCCTACAGTAGAGAAATAGCACGGAGATTGCGATTTTTTTTTTTTTTTGCATGACACTGCGCCATGTCATAAAGCAGCATCTCTAAGGCAATGGTTTGTGGACACAAAAAATTTTTGAAACGGACTGATCTCAACCCAATGGAACACCTCTGGAATGAGTTAGAACGTCGGCATCGTTCTAGAGACCAGCGTGTATCACTGCCTTCTCCTGTTTCGACTCTTGAGCAAGAAGGGATTGCCATTCTTCCACTGACATTCATGCTCCTCATTAGCGGTGTCCACAGAAGCGTTCAAGCTCTCATAAAAGCATACCGCGTATTAATGCCAACTAATAGATATAAAGATAATTTTGATCAGATAGTGTATATGTAGATATAGATGTAGATGTAGAAATACGTTTCTAGAATACCGACATTGCAAGACCCCTCGCTTCTAAACTGATACTGTTATTACTCAGCTTAGCCGCGAGTCCGTAGAGGGCGGTATATGTGACTTACATTATGATTGGTCAGAATTTCCACCCAGAATTTGCGAGTGTAAGTCGGACCTTCCTTGATCCGTCTTGGTGGGTCGTGTCGTCGGATATCCTCCTACCTGCGCGCCGTGCAGCTCTCGTAAATGTCGCCCCGTGCAGATTCTTCGTTGGCGCATTGGATGTCTTTGTCGGTGGAAGCTAATTATGTGAAATTGCTATCGGTCAACTTTGGGGTATCTGTTTACTCGAAATTAACATTCAGAATGCCGTAATATCAGCTTCATTCCTATTAGATCAATAATGAAATACTCATGTCACAAACTACTCGTAACCGAGAGCATGGCTACCATCGAACAAGACAGGAAGAGCTCTTAACGCCGACTGCCGACTGTGGCGCGCAGTCCGCATCTCTTACTAGTTTCGTCACAGTTCGTTGATTTCCGATCAAGTTCGTACTTTCTAAGATATGCATTTGTTAAAGAACGGGTGTGAATTTTAAAGAGGCAAAATTATGATAAATAGTTTTTAACATCCAGAGGCTCCTCCTAGTATTCATGTTGTCATAAATGATTTTAATTATTAACAATAAATAAACAAAATCGGTGACTTTGGCGCCAAGATGGCGGTACTTCCCGTCATGTATATGTTGTTGCTGCGGTTAAGCGTAGAGCACCCCCCCCCCCCCCCTCCCACTACGCGCGACATATGGCCGCTTCGTCACCTAGCCAGCCAGCGTGGGAAATGCTCTCCGACTCATGGCCGGCTACGTACTACAGCACTTCCTAACTATCGTGAATACATCAATGAGAGGCGCCATACAACGTCTACGAGCGTAACCATCAAATTTTTTATCACCTCGAGAAAATCAAGCGGAGAGCATGAAAACTGGTTTTTGTCCTTCCACATACGCGCTCTTCAGTATGACACTTTTCTATCGATGGTGGACTTGATGGAGTCCGTGCTTGATTTTCAGGAAACGTTATACCTCAAAAATCACCTCGCCATCGTACTGGAAATGCCTGTCACGAAATGGTTTGTTCATCTCAGGGAGGATGAGAAGCCACTAGGTTGTCGAATCAAGAGAATACAGGGACGGGGTGAGTGAAATTTGCTTTCTCGAGAAAGCAGCATGTGTCATTGTATCACGTGCAGAGTGAGCTGGAGTGTTGTTATGGAGTGTATGACTGGGTTGCATTGAGTTCGCGCCATTTTCAGTACCTTTCCTTTAACTCTTCATCTGTTAGCATCACACACTACTGGCTTTCACTTACGCACGCTGCATTGTTTATGAAACATTATTGTGGCCTGGAGGACATTAGTTATCCGCGCGAGCACTACTGCTACAATGTAAAACAAATTCAGTGTATGCTCTTTATTGCTTTCCTATATCCATTGCCGGCCGCGGTGGTCGTGCAGTTCTAGCGCTGTAGTCCGGAACAGCGTGACTGCTACGGTCGCAGGTTCGAATCCTGCCTTGGGCATGGATGTGTGTGATGTCCTTAGGTTAGTTAGGTTTAAGTAGTTCTAAGTTCTAGGGAACTGATTACCTAAGATATTAAGTCAGATAGTGCTCAGAGCCATTTGAACCATTTTTTTGAACCTAAATCCATTACAACTTAAACGTGCGTAATTTTAGTACTATCTAAACTAAATACAGTTAATTTGCTTTATGCCTAGAATACTTGCCTACGAAAAGTAAATATCTCTATACTTTTAGTGCCAAAGGTAAAAAAAAACCTAGGACAGTTTTATCAGAGGTCCTTACGCATGGCTGGAATGGTTCCATGTGTTGAGTGATGAAGACACTGGCAGTGATACCGTTGACCCATGTGTACAGACAGCGGTCATGATTCAGCAACAGAACAAGAAGTGTCAGAAAATGCTGAATTTGAACCCCTGGAGGAAATAAGTCAAGAGGATATTTGTCTCTTAGGAAAAGATGGAATAGCTAAATGGGGGAAAAGTAAAAATCCTACAAACGTTAGAACAATATCTCATAATATTATTTCACATTTACCTAGACTCAAAAATAAAGCTCGTATACCAAAGACTGAAAGAGATATTACTAAGTTATTCTTGGATGAAAATACAGAAGGGTCCAAAAAATGTATCCACCGTTTAAAGGTCCATAGCTTGCAAACTAATTGACGGAGTAGTCTAATTTTTGGTGAAAGTCTAGCTTCAAGTCCAACTTAAAGATATCACTGTGGGTGTTCGGAATGGTTACTATTAACATCCACACACAAACGATGCCGCCGAACTGCAGCACGAACTGCTGACTGAAACGTGTTCAATTGGATATTTGCCAGGAGTAAGTGTGTGATGTGGTACGATGGATCCTCGAAGTTCATCCAATGTGCGAGGCTTTTGTCGATAAACGACGTCTTTTAGTATTCCCCACAGGTAAAAGTCCGGAGGAGTTAGGTCTAGGAAACGTGGTGGATACTCCACAGCACCTCTACGGCCTATCCATCTTCCTGGTAGATTTTCGTCGAGATACGCCCTAACACGATTTTGGTAGTGGCCTGGGGCACCATCGTGTTGAAAGTAAACTCTTCCGTCTCCATACAAGTCTCGGATGGCAGGTAAAATGGATGTGTGAAGCTTCTGAAGGTAAACCTCACCGGTAACTGTGCTGTCAAAGAAGAATGGCCCAATCAAGCCCCGGTAAGACAACCCAGACCACACATTTACTCATGGCAAATTCACGGCCTTGTCTACATGGATGTTCAGATTTTCGGCGGCTCAGTAGATGCAATTGTGGCGGTTTACTGTACCAGTGAGTTTGAACTGTGTCTCATCAGACCACACAATCATCTCTGCAAACTCTTCATCGTTGCTCACCATGTTAGTAAACCACTAACAGTACTCCATTCTACGATCTGGGTCGTCCTCGTTCATTGCGTGTAGCAGTCGTGGGATGTAGCACTTCCACTCTGCTGTCTTCAAAATTCGACGAACACTTGAGCGACCCACTCCAATTTACGGGCACACTGTCTCACAGACTGCTGTGGTGAGCTAGTGAATTGTTGTAACACACGACGGGAGTCAGCTGGACTTGTTACAGGTACAGGTCGTCCAGATCGTTTTTGTGTACATCTTTAACACAGCCTTTGGCTTCAAATTTGTCTCGAATGCGACGAATCGTTAAACGTGTCGGTGGCTCTGTTTGATACTCATTTCGCCATTGCCGTTGAACCTCATTAATGTTTACGTACTTAAAATACCACTTCAAAACTGACTTCCTTTCATCGAATGCAAGCCTTGCGCCAGCCATGTTTACTCGAGTAACTAGGTGCAACTAAGAACAAAACACTGACTATCTGGCGACTGTCATCTGACAAAACAAAACAACGCAGTACAACGCTTTTGTGGCGATTGCCGGAACTACAAACTATTACACTACCAAAGATGATACAACTCCGTCAATTAATTTGCCACTTATGGACTTTTAAACAGTGGATACATTTTTTTGGAGCCCTCTGTATAATACCCATTATTGCAGCATGTGCTAACATTTACATCAACGAAGTCCGTGATAACTTTTCTAGAGAAAGGGATGCTAAAGAAACAGATGTTACAGAGATTGGTTTGTAATATAACTGTGGATCTCTGAGACGTTCTAGAAAGAATTTATCAAAGTTGTGGGATAATTGAAAGGGCAACGGACTTGAATCGTGCTACTTATGCTTGAATGAAAACCGATTCAGGTGGTACTTGTGATTTGTGAGGTTCGATAGTAGAGAGAATGACAAGTGAGCTGCTGTCAGAAGTGTAATAGGGCTATTTACGTTCAACTGCCAAAAATATTTATCACCTAGTGTACACCTTACTGTATTTGTATATTACATGCATTATATTTAGATTTAAATAAAACACTTCTAAAATCATTCCTATAGGCCGTTCAAAAAGTCCAAATACATCGTTTATGTTGTGGATGACACCTGTCATCCGTACGAGTGACCGTGTCAGGAATTACCGTGCGAGTAACGGAGGATTAACTGCCTCCAGAAACCTCGTAAGAGCATTTCCTATGGCGGTTTGCTCCTTACGACCATAATCTATTATTTCCGCACCATGACAGTCCGGAAAAATTCAACATCATCTTGCCCGAAGATGATTGGGTCCTCGCCTTTTTTCTTGCGCTGTTGCAGCTCAGTGGCTGGGTATAGGTCTTCCAATTGGACACAAGTTCGGGACTTCCGTGTACATAATTTACGCCTGTTATTCCTCTAATGAAAGGAGACCTACACTTTAATGTGGAAGTTGAACCACCTGTCGATCTTGGCGACTTCTCACATCCTTCAAAGGTGAAAGCTAGATTAAAGGAACACTGAAAATGTCAGTAGTACGACTGGGATTCAGTCCCATGATCTCTCGGTTTCTATCCCCGCGCTTTACCACTAGACCAATGGTCCCGACTTCCACAGTAGTGATCACAAATGTTTCCAGTGCCTGTGTTGTTCCTTTCTCTCGGGCTCACACCAACACACCCAGAACTCGTCCAGGCTAAGGTAGTCATCTGGATCGATGTGACAACAGCTGTAACATTTCCTCTCCTGTTTCAGTTCGGCGGGATAAATAAAATTTATTTTTCGAGGTAATAATTAAAACTTTGGCTACCTCTCGTAATAGTTATGTCAAAGCGTCGAGTCACGAATCCTTCCGTTGACTAAGAAGTTTCCTGCCGAGACACAGCCACAAGATTTTGCTAGATGCTTCCATAGAACCAGTAGACATGAGGCTGCCCACTCGACTCGCTTACCTAACACTCATTGGATAGCATAGTCTGCATACATGCAGTTCCTAAATGTGGAGACATCCGTTCGCATATTTAGTTTTGTGGAACATACACTGATGCAGACAAGGTCTCACAACAAATTGCATGTTAATTCAATAACACGTCAGGTGAATTTCCACCACTGACCTTCATCAGTGCAAAATGCGGCAATGAATTGCCCAGTAGCCACTTTCATTCTCGAGTGAATTACATCAATACTCTGTTACTATATAGTAGATTTCAAGAATTATATAGGGTGTTTGGAAATTTAAGGTTCTAGGACATGTAGAGAGAAGTGAGTACATAATTCCTTGAATAGCAAGCCATGTCCGGAAACATACAGGGTGTTTGGGAATTCCGGTACAAAATTGTAGGACTTGTAGAGGGGAGTACGTACACAGTGTTTTGAATAGGAACCCATGTCCGGAAGTGTACCGTTTCCGTGCTACAGCCGTTTGAAAACATGTTTACGAGGTAGGAATGCAACAGGGCAGTCATGGAGGGGGGGGGGGGGGGGGGGGCGGCGGCGCTTACGTCGGACCGGCTGATGTCTATTTTTGACCTCTATCCTACTTCTCTGACCAGGTTCGAACCTCATTCATGTGTCTGTGTGTGTCAGACTACACGTTTTCAGAATACACCGACATGATCCTGTGCGACAAAGCTCACGGTAATGGAATAGCTGGTCGTCGCCTCTGTGAAGATCATTATCTACAATGTTCGACTCCACCGCATACACTTTTCACCACAGTTACGGAACGACTCGAGGAAGGGGTACATTCACGATCAGTAGGCTTGACTGTGGTGTTCCCAGGAGCGCCGCACACACTAATTTGAAGAAGCCGTACTGCATACGTTGAACAGTCTTTCCGAAAACTGGTTAAGTTTCCTTTTTGTTTCTTTGGTTATTAATGAGTGGAATTGTGAATTAAGTGATGTACTGGGTCACACCTAATAAATTACTTGTAGAGGTGGTGGCGTTACCATCATGTTTACAAATGGCTGTAGCACGAAAAGGCTACGTTTCTGGACATGGGTTCCTACTCAAAATATTATGTACTCACTGCCCTCTACTTGTCCAAGAAGAATGGAACGGGAATTTCCGAACACCCTGTATTTCTAAGGACATGCTAACCAAAGCATAATTACTGTTTGTAACATTCGGCAGCGGTCGATAGCTAAATGTCCTTCATTTTGAACATTCATGGAGCAACAAATGAAGACTGTTGGAAACTATTGAGAAAGGAAGGAGTGGGGGATAGAACAAATTGGAACATCGTTAATGTACCTGCGTTTTCTCCGAGGTGGACTGTCTCCCAGATCATTATTTCATGATGTAGGCTGTCATCATGTATTTTCTCCACCTGCACACTCTGTGGTACTTTCAGTCCGAGGTAGGTAACTGGGTACCATCTTAATTTGATATCACTGAATATAAATTGAAGTTTCTCGACTTCTCTTCTGCTGTCTATACTTCCGTCCATTTAAGCTTAAACTATTCTCTTCTCTCTTAATTAATCGCCATAAAAAAACACTGAGCTCTTCCTTATATCTAGAATTTACATTGCACTAGTGTGTTATTTTCACCATCTTTGAATTTTTGCGCTCTTAATAAGATTTTCAGTTTATTCGAATTTTACACCATTTTCACTTTACGTATTGTTTATCACGATTTTTAAATAGCACAAGTAGTCTACTTTCCATAGTTTTAGACTCTTTTCACCATTTTTCCTGAAAGTGACATCATTAATGGATGGAAGCTGACGGTCGATATCAGGTGCGAATATAAGGGGGTGGGGTAAGCTCATGATTAACCCTCCCCCCCCCCCCCCCCGCCTAAACAACATTTTACTGAAAATGTTTACATTTTTACATGTATTAATTTTCATATTTTTCAACTAACTTTTGGACAATAGAGTATCGTGTAAAACAAGTCTCTCGAAAGTGACAGCAAACACTAAAAATTACAAGCTTCACTGAACACAGAACACTGCTCATTTGCTTTCCTGAAGATTAGCTCTCGGGGACAGGTTTTCAGCTTGAATTGTTGTAGAAAGCATTCCAGACAGGAAGAGACTCCCATTCACAGGCAGACCATACCTGCGCCAAAAACAAATGTTATAGGGTTCGTGAGTCCACAGGTGGTACTGGCTAACCACAGGAAGTAGAGGGAAAGTAAGACAGAAAGGGACATTTGCTGCACTAAGACACAAATAGCTGAGAGAATTCCTTTCTCGAAGGTAGATGGAAACGACAAGAAGATACAGCATTATCTGCTCGCATAACTATAGGCTGCAAACACGTGTCACACTCTTAGAACTAACAAGGAGACGGCACGACCCTGGGGTCCGGGATTTGTCCGAAATTTTGTGTGGTGAAAGAGGACCCCTAACACCTCACGTGGTTAAAATATCAGGACGCACTACTAAGAAAATCCCGAGAAAAATCGATCCAAAGTTTCTTAGGTGCCTTATGAGTATAAATTGTTAGTCCATTGTCGAGTCGCCTTCTGGCCTACACGGTTAGCAGTCGGACACACACCGGCACGGTAGCTCAGCGTGTTCGGTCAGAGTTAGCTGCCCTCTGTAATAAAAAAGATTGAGTTAATGGATCAACAACGAACTTCAACGGATGTCTTACGACGTCCGCCCCGAGCAGATGCAACGAACAAATGCGAACAAAATGAGAAAAAAGAGACACGTACGCCAGAGGTCTCGGGTTCGATTCCTCCTCTGGCACCTTTTTTTTCTTCTGTTGTTTGCAAAATTGTAGTGCATTGTTACAGGAGAATCGTGAAATTAATTCCCAGGAAGACTGCATAAAAATTCATTCTATAATTCACCATCAGTTATCGTCACCAATATTCCGAGACATGATTCAATATGCCTGGTTTGGCTCAAAATTATCAGAAACTCTAAACATTTTCGTAAATGTTAATGGGGCATATTTTTGTACAGATTTATTGCAAACGCCCTGTGATTGTAAGAAATCCGCTTTTATATGTTGCGCAAGATGTCGCATAAATTATTGCTTTGTTTGTTTTTACGATAATTACCACTGCGGTTCTTGTTTATAATTATTATATTATAAAAATTGAATGTTTCCCAATCGAATTTGTTATTCTGATTAAAAACCCCATGATTCTTCTTATATAATTTACAATGAAAAATGGAAAACCCACCGCCATGAATTACGTTGTTGGACAAAAAGAAAATAATTTTTATTCAATAATGTAACTAATTTGTTAAAGATAATGTAGGTTTGGGAAACTTTCTGAATAATTGGTGGACTAACAAAAGAAAATGAAACAGAAGGAAAAAAGTGCCAGAGTAGGAACAGAACCCGAGACCTCTGGCGTAAGAGTCCATACCCTAAACATCTAGGTCAGACGGCTGCTCGGCAATGGAATAACATTTTATACTGAAAGGCACTTTAGAAACTTTGGATCGTTTTTCCCAGGATTTTCCGGGTAGTGCGTCCTAATATTTTAACCATGCGACGTGTTAGGGGTCCTCTTTCGCCACACAAAATTTCGGGCAAATCCCCGACCCAACGCTCGTGCCGTCTCCTTGTAAGTAAATACTAATGCTAATGAGTGCACACTTCGATTTTATACCTGCAAAATTATTGAAGATGTGGGAATTTGTTGCAGTTATAGGTCTTAGAACAATTTCGTGACACAGGTGCTCCTCCAATTTTTCGACAAACGATCTTCAGATGACTTATTTATCTGCAATGCAGTTTCTTGGGAGTTATGTCGAAGCTATGTAAACAACTTAAACTTGTACAGGGTGTTTCGCAATTCATGTTACGCACTTCTAGAGGTTGTAGAAGGAACTTAGTAGATCAAGTTTTACATAGGAATCCATGTGCGGAAACGTCATCCAAGTACGCTACAGAGCGTCAAAGTTATAGGCGTCGGCGCCTGAAAATGTATGCATATACAGGGTTATTCCGTAATGATGTTATATACACTCCTGGAAATTGAAATAAGAACACCGTGAATTCATTGTCCCAGGAAGGGGAAACTTTATTGACACATTCCTGGGGTTAGATACATCACATGATCACACTGACAGAACCACAGGCACATAGACACAGGCAACAGAGCATGCACAATGTCGGCACTAGTACAGTGTATATCCACCTTTCGCAGCAATGCAGGCTGCTATTCTCCCATGGAGACGATCGTAGAGATGCTGCATGTAGTCCTGTGGAACGGCTTGCCATGCCATTTCCACCTGGCGCCTCAGTTGGACCAGCGTTCGTGCTGGACGTGCAGACCGCGTGAGACGACGCTTCATCCAGTCCCAAACATGCTCAATGGGGGACAGATCCGGAGATCTTGCTGGCCAGGGTAGTTGACTTACACCTTCTAGAGCACGTTGGGTGGCACGGGATACATGCGGACGTGCATTGTCCTGTTGGAACAGCAAGTTCCCTTGCCGGTCTAGGAATGGTAGAACGATGGGTTCGATGACGGTTTGGATGTACCGTGCACTATTCAGTGTCCCCTCGACGATCACCAGAGGTGTACGGCCAGTGTAGGAGATCGCTCCCCACACCATGATGCCGGGTGTTGGCCCTGTGTGCCTCGGTCGTATTCAGTCCTCATTGTGGCGCTCACCTGCACGGCGCCAAACACGCATACGACCATCATTGGCACCAAGGCAGAAGCGACTCTCATCGCTGAAGACGACACGTCTCTATTCGTCCCTCCATTCACGCCTGTCGCGACACCACTGGAGGCGGGCTGCACGATGTTGGGGCGTGAGCGGAAGACGGCCTAACGGTGTGCGGGACCGTAGCCCAGCTTCATGGAGACGGTTGCGAATGGTCCTCGCCGATACCCCAGGAGCAACAGTATCCCTAATTTGCTGGGAAGTGGCGGTGCGGTCCCCTACGGCACTGCGTAGGATCCTACGGTCTTGGCGTGCATCCGTGCGTCGCTGCGGTCCGGTCCCAGGTCGACGGGCACGTGCACCTTCCGCCGACCACTGGCGACAACATCGATGTACTGTGGAGACCTCACGACCCACGTGTTAAGCAATTCGGCGGTACGTCCACCCGGCCTCCCGCATGCCCACTATACGCCCTCGCTCAAAGTCCGTCAACTGCACATACGGTTCACGTCCACGCTGTCACGGCATGCTACCAGTGTTAAAGACTGCGATGGAGCTCCGTATGCCACGGCAAACTGGCTGACACTGACGGCGGCGGTGCATAAATGCTGCACAGCTAGCGCCATTCGACGGCCAACACCGCGGTTCCTGGTGTGTCCGCTGTGCCGTGCGTGTGATCATTGCTTGTACAGCCCTCTCGTAGTGTCCGGAGCAAGTATGGTGGGTCTGACACACCGGTGTCAATGTGTTCTTTTTTCCATTTCCAGGAGTGTACTTTCAAGGATGATGGAGAAGGATAAATGTATCAATTTGATTTAAGGGTCCCTGTCCTGGAGACGATCGAGTCAAAAGTTATAAGAGAAAATCGTTGTGATACCTCTGGCAGTGGAATGCATGTAACGGTACTGGTGTTGTTAATATTATAGGGTAGGCAACTGTCAGTGGTGGTAGTATGGCCAAAAAAATCCAGTAAACACAGCTCCTGTATTGGACAAGTGCTCATAGATCTTAAGGTATGCATTTAGAGCCCATGTTTACTAGACATTTTTTCTTGTCTTGGTCCATACTATCCCCTCAGAAAGTTGCCTACCGAACAATCTTAGCAACAACTAGTATCAGTACATGTATTCCACTGTCAGAGGAATCAGAACGGGTTTTGCTTACAACTTTCGACTTGTTCGTTTCCGGTACAGGGACCCTTACCTCAAATTGATACATTTACCCTTCTCCGTCGAGCTAGAAAATTTGTAACTTCATCACGGAATCACCCTGTATAAACACAGATTTACAGGCGCCGGTGCTTGTAACTTCGACTCTGTGTTTCGTCGTTGTATGACGTTTCCAGTCACGGGTTCCTACGAAAAACTTGATCTACTACGTCCTCTCTATAGCGTCTGGAAGTGTGCAACATGAATTGTGAAGCATGCTGTATGAAATGTTTTAATACAACATGGTAATAATAATATGTTGCTATTACTTTTAAAATCTCAGGCATCTGTGGTTCGTTAAAAATCATGGAAACGGAAAATTATATTTGGAGGGAGCGGGGGCAATAACCAGCTGTGAAACCCCCAGAAATGAATTCCAGATCCGTGCCTGAGTCGACTGCAGTGATGTCACAACAATCACTGTATCACATCAGAAACACGCTATAACTCACAGACACCAGTCAAAAATATGCGATATGCTCTTTAGAATCTGATAGTTTCCTCAATATGCTTGGTACTCGCTCGTGAATATTAAGAGTCTTACTGAAACCAGCACACACCATTAAAGTTCAGTTCTCTGGTCAACAAGTCCACTTAAGAATAAAAATAATAAAAATTTCGCACTGCGGGATATTTCCAAGTAACAATGTCAGTTTAACATGTCTCTCTTTCATTTTTGATAAATTCGAGTTGGATCGTGAAATTTTGTTTTGGCTCCTCTAGTGGTGTGCTTCGGCTATGTAGCGCGGGGATTTAAATGTGTAACAGGGCTGCGGACATGTACCTGGAAACGAACAAAAAGTTAGTTAAGTAACATCGTTCTTTAAGACATGGTAACTAAAACATGGACTTGTCTGATATGTACTTAATATTATTATGAGACCAAATACTGAAATCCTTTTGTTTTTTGTTTTCAGAGGAACCAGTGTCAATCATCATACCAATTGCAGGCCAGAAAGACCGTTTTATCATAACCCTGGGTCGCAATGTGGCCATCCTGACGTGGGATGGCGTGAGCAAGAGCCCGCAGAACGTCGAGGTGTTGGTCAGTGTGGACCAGGAGAAGGGCAAGGAGACGAACAGGATCAACGATGGAAAAGCCGACCCCAGCGGTCGTCTCTGGGCGGGTAGGTGTCACTTCGTGAAATAAGAGCATATTGATATCATGGTTAGGCAGTTTCAAGCTTATTGGCAGAAGTTCACGGCACTAGCCGTCCAGTTCATGATTGATCAAAAAGACGAAGGTTTTGTTTTCCTTAGTGTTCAACCAATCTAGTACGGAGTCCACTTTTTCAGGATTTGGCAAATTTTATTACACTGTCCAGCCACATTAGTGTGACCACCTGTCAAAAGCCTGAATAGCCACTTTTTGCAGCGCGGACCGCTGCGAGACGTGCAGGAAGAGAGTCAGTGAGGTTCTGGAAGGCGCCGAAAGGGATGTGGAGCCATGCTGACTACAGTGCCGTGGCTAGTAGTGCTAGGTTGCTCGGGTAAGGTTCCGTGGAGCGAACAGCCCCATCGAGCTGGTCCCACAGATTCTCGATTGGGTTTAAATCGGGGAGTTTGAAGGCCAGAGGAGTACGGTAAATTCATCCTGGCGCTCTTCGAATCACGCACGTACAATGCAGGCTGTGTGACACGCTGCATTGTCCTGATGGTAGACGTCATCGTCCCGAGGAACACCAGACTGTATGTAGCGATGGACATGATCCCCAAGAATAGATGCATGCTTTTGTTGATCCATTGTGCCTTCCAGAACCACGAGATCACCCAGGGAATGATGCGAAGACATTCCCCAGACCATAATGCTCCCTTCTCCGACACGGCCCCTACCGACGACTGTTGCAGGGTACTTGCTTCTGTCTAATGGAGTATAAAACGTGACTCATCTGAGGTCCAGTTGCACGTCTATTCGCCCGTACACATCTCCGGAGACGTTGTTCACCATGTCATTAGCGGCCCTAGGTGCACCTCAGTCGCTTCGACGCCTGATCTGTATAGCGCCATTTTGTCTTGCACGGTATATTCTAACCACGGCGGCACGAGTACAGGTTAAAAAACCCTTCCACCTTTGGCCCGAAAGCGAATGGTTATGCACTTATCGACGTCACATAAATCGCTCCGTTTCCGCATGACTGCACTGTTTTCCGCGTCCCCCAGCATTATTTATGTACCCTCCACTGCTAGTGCTGCCACCTGCCCTCTGTGATTGGTTATTGTTCGTTGACGTCGAACATAAGCGGTGATCACTTTAATGTGAATGTATCGTGTATTTTACGTTGTCACCACAGTCGTCGACGTAACACACGGGAAAGGAGTCGTGTGCGCCATCTATCTGTGAAGGAGGAGGAGATTAGTGTTTAACGCCCTGTCGACAACGAGGTTATTACAGGAGGAGCACAAGCTCAGCTTCGGCATGGTGCTTCATATATGTCCATGCAGTTTTAAGTCATTTTAAAGTAACGCACAAGATTACTATGTTGTAAGGGGAACGATACTCTATATGTCTGAATGTGTGAACTTATTTTCGTTGCATTAAAAGCCCTTTTTTTTCAAATTCGAGTCAAAGTTGTGTAAAATCACAACATATTATTCTTAGAAACTAGTAGTGCAATATCAGTTTATTTTTAGGAAGTTGTAGATAAATAATTTGACTAGCAAAAACTCGAATATTTTTTTCCATGGGAAAATAGTGTCTGTAACAGTGTATGAAACAGGATCGTTTCTCATGATTTTATTCACTGTTGCATTGCCTGAGCCCTCGTTTGCTGTCATACTGTTTCTTCATCGAACTATTTACAGAAAGTACTACCTGAAAAGATTAATCCCCCCTAGGTACACGTATCACTCAATAATTTTCATAACGATATACCCATGTGACACGTGTCCTCTCAATTTACTACTTCCACTCTTCAATAGAAGTAACTCAATAAACATATTGTATTAAAAAAAAGGAACCTGAAATTAAATAGTTTCTGAATAACACTGGATTTATTATATCTTGAGATCATACAAAAGGTCCCTTCGTCAATCTAAAATCCACTCAGCTTACATGAACACCCATGCTATCCACATTTTCATTGCTATTAGCCGTTTCCCGCTAACATTCCGTTATGTCGCCGCAAAGAAAGATGCACTGATTCACTTTTCACAATTTCATCTCCATCCATACATCCCTATACATTATTATAATGGATATATGTGTATGTTCCACATCTCCTAAACCAATTGATCGATTTCAATCAAACTTGATACCAGTATCACTTACTGTCCGGAAAGAGCTACTGTGGGGATAAGAACCAATACCTCTCGAAGGGATGGGGGTGAAGGTGAAAAGGAAGCACATAGCCAGACTATATTCATCCAGTATTCGAGAATATGAGGACTTAGTGACTTGCAACAAACTTGACCCATAATTTCAAACCTTTCCAAGAACTTTTCTCGTTGACATCCCCACAAAATGGTGAATGGAAAAAAGTTCCTCACCTACTACATTTTCGCTGTTCATACAGTAAAACTTGCCCATCAGGCATGACGTTCTAATTTAATATTTCTTTACAACTAACTTTATTCCTAACACATTTTGCAGGAAGTATTCAAATATACCACTGAATGTAAGTACAGAAATACCTCATTGTACGACACATAATTCAGTAGATATGATGTCATAACATTGAGATGCTAGAAAATTAGCCGCATGATGCATGGCGTTTTAATTTACTTCTTCTTTATTATTTACTCTATTCACACTTTTCGCAGACTGTATCTAAATACACCGCTGAAAATATGTGCAAAATTATATCATTGTTGACCACAAAGTTCAGGAGATACCACGTCGTAAACATTGAGCTGCGTGTAAACGAAACTGGAGGGCGAAATTCGCTAGAGATACAGATAAAATATGTATACAATTATGTGTAAAATACTTTAAATATACGTGAAACATATGTGACATACTTAGGCAAAGCCACGAGTAAAAATCTACTCCTAAGCTTCTGGATCCATATCAACCAAATTTGGGATACATGTCACTTACTAGAAAGAAATACTGTGGGGCTTACAACCACCATCTTCCTATGTGGGTGGGGACGATGATGTGGTTTTTGGAGAAAGAGAGGGGAGGAGGAGATGGGCAGACAGATAGGGAGAAGAAGGAGATGGAGAGAGACAGGGGGAGGAAGAGATGGAGGGAAAGACGTGGAAGGAGCAGATGGAGAGAGAGGGGGCAGGAGGAGATGACAGAGAGTGGGGGGTGGAGAAGGTGGATAGAGAGAGGGGAGAAAGAGATGGACAGACAAAGGGGGAAGGAGCAGACGGACTAATAGAAGAACAGAATAAACACATACCTGGACAAAATGGATATATGTCGGTACGTTCAACATTTCTTCCTAAGCTACTGCATCGATTTCAACCAGACTTGATACACATATCACTTACTGTCTCGAAAGAAGCACTGTGTGGGTAAGAACCACCTATCTATCAAAGAGGTGAAGGCGAAAGAGAAGTGTAATGCACTGCGCACAAATATGCAGAATATATCTGTCCCGTATCTGAGAATGAGAGCACTTAACGTGTTGCAAACAAATTTTACAAAATTTCGTACTTTTAAGAAACTTTTTCTCTCTGACAGGCCTACAAAACGATGAAATAAAAAAATTATCGTCTACTACGTTTTCGCTGTTCATGCAGTAAGACTGTCGCTTCAGGCACTCTGTTTTAATTATTACTTATTTACTACTAATTACATTCGCAACAAATTTTGCAGACAGTATCCACAGCATCACTGAATGAACCGACAAAATTATATCATTGCACAGCATATAGCTCAGGAGATATGTTGTTGCTGTTGTTGTGGTCTTCAGTCCTGAGACTGGTTTGATGCAGCTCTCCATGCTAATCTATCCTGTGCAAGATTCTTCATCTCCCAGTACCTACTGCAACCTACATCCTTCTGAATCTGCTTAATGTATTCATCGCTTGGTCTCCCTCTATGATTTTTACCCTCCACGCTGCCCTCCAATACTAAATTGGTGATCCCTTGATGCCTCAGAACATGTCCTACCAACCTATCCCTTCTTCTGGTCAAGTTGTCCCACAAACTCCTCTTCTCCCCAATCCTATTCAGTACCTCCTCATTAGTTATGTGATCTACCCATCTAATCTTCAGCATTCTTCTGTAGCACCACATTTCGAAAGCTTCAATTCTCTTCTTGTCCAAACTATTTATCGTCCATGTTTCACTTCCATACATGGCTACACTCCATACAAATACTTTCAGAAACAACTTCCTGACATTTACATCTATACTCGATGTTAATAAATTTCTCTTCTTCAGAAACGCTTTCCTTCCCATTGCTAGTCTACATTTTACATCCTCTCTACTTCGATCATTATCAGTTATTTTGCTCCCCAAATAACAAAACTCCTTTAGTACTTTAAGTGTCTCATTTCCTAATCTAATTCCCTCAGCATCACTCGACTTAATTCGACTACATTCCATTATCCTCGTTTTGCTTTTGTTGATGTTCATCTTATATCCTCCTTTCAAGACACTATCCATTCCGTTCAACTGCTCTTCCAAGTCCTTAGATGTCTCTGACAGAATTACAATGTCATCGGCGAACCGCAAAGTTTTTATTTCTTCTCCGTGGATTTTAGTACCTACTCGGAAATTTCCTTTTGTTTCCTTCACTGATTGCTCAATATACAGATTGAATAACATCAGGGAGAGACTACAACCTTGTCTCACTCCCTTCCCAACCACTGCTTCCCTTTCATGCCCCTCAACTATTATAACAGCCATTTGGTTTCTATACAAATTGTAAATAGTCTTTCGCTCCATATATTTTACCCCTGCCACCTTCAGAATTTGAAAGAGAGTATTCCAGTCAACATTGTCAAAACCTTTCTCTAAGTCTACAAATGCTAGAAACGTAGGTTTGCCTTTCCTTAATCTAGCTTCTAAGATAAGCCGTAGGGTCAGTATTGTCTCACGTGTTCCAATATTTCTACGGAATCCAAACTGATCGTCCCCGAGGTCGGCTTCTACTAGTTTTTCCATTCGTCTGTAAAGAATTCGCGTTAGTATTTTGCAGCTGTGACTTATTAAACTGATAGTTCGGTAATTTTCACATCTGTCAACACCTGATTTCTTTGGGATTGGAATTATTATATTCTTCTTGAAGTCTGAGGGTATTTCGCCTGTCTCATACATCTTGCTCACCAGGTGGTAGAGTTTTGTCAGGACTGGCTCTCCCAAGGCCGTCAGTAGTTCTAATGGAATGTTGTCTACTCCGGGGGCCTTGTTTCCACTCAGGTCTTTCAGTGCTCTGTCAAACTCTTCACGCAGTATCGTATCTCCCATTTCATCTTCATCTACATCCTCTTCCATTTCCATAATATTGTCGTCAAGTACATCGCCCTTGCATAGACCCTCTATATACTCCTTCCACCTTTCTGCTTTCCCTTCTTTGGTTAGAACTGGGTTTCCATCTGAGCTCTTGATGTTCATACAAGTGGTTCTCTTTAGTCCAGAGGTCTCTTTTATTTTCCTGTAGGCAGTATCTATCTTACCCCTAGTGAGATAAGCCTCTACATCCTTACATTTGTTCTCCAGCCATCCCTGCTTAGTCATTTTGCACTTCCTGTCGATGTCATTTTTGAGTCGTTTGTATTCCTTTTCGCCTGCCTCATTTACTGCATTTTTATATTTTCTCCTTTCATCAATTAAATTCGATATTTCTTCTGTTACCCAAGAATTTTTACTAGCCCTCGTCTTTTTACCTAATTGAGACTCTGCTGCCTTCACTACTTCATCCTTCAAAGCTACCCATTCATCTTCTTCTGTATTTCTTTCCCCCATTCTTGTCAATTGTTCCCTTCTGCTCTCCCTGAAACTCTGTACAACCTCTGGTTCTTTCAGTTTATCCAATTCCCATCTCCTTAAATTCCCACCTTTTTGCAGTTTCTTCAAGAGATATAATGACATAAAATTCAAGCAGCCTGCTAGAGGTGGCGTGTTCTTAGTTTGATTAGCTGGGACACACACACACAAGCACACACACACACACACACACACACACACACACACACACACACACACACACACACACACAAAGACACACACCAGAAAGCAACTGACGATAGCCAAAACTGAACTCACAGTTCACAGCGCAGGAGTCTGGTGTGCTATCGTCCACACTCTAAGAACAACTGACTGACTGTATCAGTTTTGGCCGAGCGGTTCTAGGCGCTTCAGTCTGGAACCGCACGACCGCTACGGTCACAGGTTCGAATCCTGCCTCGGGCATGGATGGGTGTGATGTCCTAAAGTTAGTTAGGTTTAAGTAGTTCTAAGTCCTAGGTGATTGATGACCTCAGACGTTAAGTCCCATAGTGCTCAGAACAATTTTTTTGTATCAGTTTTTGTTCAAAAATTCAAATGGCTCTGAGCACTATGGGACTTAACATCTATGGTCATAAGTCCCCTAGAACTTAGAACTACTTAAACCTAACTAACCTAAGGACATCACACAACACCCAGCCATCATCAGTTTTTGTAGTGCATGTGGGTAACAGGAGTGAATTGAAAAACGAGCGCATTTTACTGTTAACTTGGTTCCGGGGTACCTAAAACCTGCAATTTGTGTTTTTAAATGATTACTTCTAACGTACATTTTCAGGATTAGGTGCAATCTTTAAGACTTTCCAATCACAACAATGTACCGTATTATTTTTGAAAATAGGTAATTGAGAACCGCACTTTCACGCCCTAAAATGCGATAATGCACAGATACCTGTTGGTTCCTGAATTACCACTTGTTCAAACTCTCATTACCAGTAAAATGGGCCTTTTGTAGAAATGATAAATTTAAGCTATGTGAGGAAAGGCTAGATGATGAAAAGCTACGTTTCGTAGCTAGACTGACTTAAGGTACATATTTTGAGAATGTTGGCAAATTCAGCCTAAATTCCAGATAAAGGAACCCAATTTTCCAAACTTTGAAGGAAAATGGTTTGATTTTTTTCTCGACGGTTCCAGAAGAATAACATTTTCTGATTTTTTCATTTATTTCAGTTGCGTAAATCGTTTTTATGATTTGTCATAAAAAGGGGAAGTTCGTATTTAAACGTGACTTCCACGAGAAAAAGAAATCGTACTTGAAAGGTTGAGGTAACAAATGCGATTGTTACGATTCATTAACGTGACTCACTTAGAGAAAAAAAGACCGCAGTTCCATAGCCGAGTGATCAGCGGAATTGAATGCCATGTGCGAGGCCTCCGGTTCCATTCCTCGCGGGGTCGGAGATTTTCAGTGCTAAGCCATGTCTCCGCAATATCCTTTCTTTCAGGAGTGCTAATTCTGCGAGGTTCGCAGGAGAGCTTCTGTATAGTTTGGAAGGTAGGAGACGGATACTGACAGAAGTAAAGCTGTGAGTACCGGGCGTGAGTCGTGCTTCGGTAGCTCAGATGGTTTGCCGGCACGGTAGCTCAGCGTGTTCGGTCAGAGGGTTGGCTGCCCTCTGTAATAAAAAGACTGAGTGAAGGGATTAATAACGAGCTTCGACGGATGTCATGTGACGTCCGCTACGACGAAATACAACGAACCATAACGAACAAAATGAAAAAAGATGGATAGAGCAAAAAAAAGAAAAAAGAAAGGATGGTAGAGCACTTGCCCGCGAAAGGCAAAGGTCCCGAGTTCGAGTCTTGGTCGGGCACACAGTTTTAATCTGCCAGGAAGTTTCAACTTCATACTTACTCAGCAACCATAAACAAAATACAAGGAAAATAATTATGATTATGAACCAATAAATCTGAGGGTTTCTCAGTTCGTTAATGTAACAACAAAATTACGAAGAATAAAAAATAACATTAATTTTCAAAAAAGCTGCTCAAAGTGTACTCTTTCCATTATGATTGCAAGTATTGTAACGGTGTGTCATGGAGTCCGCAAGGTTTCCAAAATCAAAGGTTTCCCTAATTTCGTCAAAGGCTAAAATTATGCTCGTAAGAAGCTCTTCGATTGTCTTTACTGCAGTCGCGTAGACAATTTTCTTCACATTCCACAACAGATAAAAATCTACAAGGGTAAGATCTGGCCAACGAGTTAGCCAGAGAACTGGACCATCTCGACCAATCCACCTCTGCAGATACAACGTAGTTAAATGCTCACGTACCACAACAGAGAAGTGCAGTGGTGCGCCGTCGTGCTGCAACCACATTAACTGACGATCTTCCCTTAGGAACGTCTTGAAAATACAACGGAAAGACGTTTACACGGAACGCTAAATATGTCCACCAGTTTAAACGGGGAGGATCTAGGACGGGACCCAACAAACAATCGCGTACTGTAGCTCCGTAAATGTTAACGCTATGCTTATAGAAATTAATGTAAGTGCTATGTGTGTTTTCGTCGTTACAAACATGGCTACTTCGACAGCTGAATGTCACTTCTTTGGTGAAATATGCCTCGTCTGTCCACGACACCATCCTAGCGAAATTTGGATTTTCAGTCTATTTGTTTAAGTATCACAAGGAACATTGATTTCGAGAAGAATAGTCTCGCGCCAAATCCTGCACTTCCCCTAGGTGGTGCGGAAATAAAGTTTTGTCATACTACAGAGTGCGAAACCTGTTTCTAAAAACGAACGGATACATTTTATCATGTTTAGTTTTTGGGCATAACGTAAGAAAATATGATTAAATTCACTTACTCGCAAAGTTGACAGTAGGATTTGCGACAACCATATCGAGAACGTTCTGTTCAAACTGAACTGTTCACACGTAGTGTTGTCGTCCAGTGTCAGCTTTGTTAACAAGAAACTTCCAGTCTCTCTAAATTTTCTGCCAACCTTTACTAAAGTAGTCCCACAAGGAATAACGTGGTTAGGAAATCTAGAGTAGTAAATTATGCGGGTCTCGTGTACATTTTGATCCGCAGATCGGCGTATTCGTTCAAGGAATACCGATGACGCTCAGTGTTACCGCTACGCTCAGTTATGTGAAAAATGTATCACGCCTACTTCCGTCGTTGTCCTATCACACCTCTTTCCGTGTAAATTCGCAGCTAAATCAACAAAGATCGACTGCGTAAATACGACTTCCGAAGGTGATCGAATGACTTGCAGACAAAATTCTGCTATACAAGGTGATAGCCTTAATGTCAGTTGTTCTCGTAGCGTAGATGGCAGGCTCGGGTTCGATCCTCGCTGTCGTCCAATGTCAATTTTTTGTATCATTCTCTTGTTTATTTGAGGAAATGGTACGAAGGACAAGTTAGGCAACACCATCTCCAGAAGGCTGCTTCAATTTGTACGCGCAAGGACTTTAATGCTAATTAAATCGGAAACGGGACAACGTACCGAATTTTTTTAAACAATTATTTCTCAACATAACCTACCGTGCAACACTTTTTCAAACCTTTCAGTCGTTTCTGACCACTCTGTACGCGTGCAATATATGTCACATACACACATGTTGAACATCTCCTGCCGGCCCGTGTGGCCAAGCGGTTCTAGGCTACGGTCGCAGGTTCGAATCCTGCCTCGGGCATGGATGTGTGTGATGTCCTTAGGTTAGTTAGGTTTAAGTAGTTCTAAGTTCTAGGGGACTGATAACCTCAGATGTAAAGTGCGATAGTGCTCAGAGTAATTTGGACCATTTTGAACATCTCCTCCTGAGCCTCTAGATCGATTTCAGCCAAACTTTGTACACATTTTACTTACATTCAGGACGCAAATGCTGTGGGAGTAATAACCACCAACCTTCCGTTGGGCTGGGGGTGGGTTTGATAATGGGGTGGTGAAGAGAGAAGGGGGCTGGAGGAGATGGGCGAAGACACGGGGCGTGATGAGGTGGACAGAGAGAAAGTGAGGAGGAAAAAGACAGAGAGAGGGGGAAGGAGGAGATGAATGAAAGAGGGTGAGGAGGACGTTGAGTGAGAGAGGGGAAGGAGAAGATGGACGGTGAAGAGGGGAGGAGGAGATGACAGAAACAAGGGGGATGGAGAGAGGGGGAGGAGAAGATGGACAGAGGGAGAGTGGAGAAGCAGATGGACTAATAGAAGATTAGAACAAATAAATACCCGGGAAAAGCCAAGTTTCTCAGCTAGTATTATCCACATACTAAATACTTGGCGCTCTTTTTCGCACCTATGGGGCCCGCGCCTCGGCTCACACTTGTTCAACCCATGAGCCGATCTCGCTTATTAAGTACCTACGCATCTGCATCCCGACAAACTTGTGGAAAGCACACCAAGCAGTATCAACCGTGGTGCAATGCATGGAGAGGGATAAATCCTTGCCGGCCGGAGTGGCCGAGCGGTTGTAGGAGCTACAGTCTGGAACCGCGCGACCTTAGGTTAGTTAGGTTTAAGTAGTTCTAAGTTCTAGGGGACTGATGACCTCAGAAGTTAAGTCCCATAGTGCTCAGAGCCATTTGAACCATTTTTGATAAATACGTAGAGAATATCCAGCAGAACTGTTTCATTTCTCAAATGTGTGATTAACAACAGTGTGTCCTATTTTGTTACTGTGTTATTTTATTTAGCAATAAAGTTATTATGCATAGACTAATAGGTTTTACTCTTTTTATACCTCTTCCTCCCCCTCCCCTCCCCCCCCCCCCCAATTCTTGAATCTAAGCATGCACAAGTCGGCATATATACTGGCACTGTAAAGCTATATGACCGGTTATCGTCTTAGTTTGTACTTACAAAACCATGGCATGGTTCACGCGTAGATTGAGTGCAAAGTACACTGCCTGATAAGAAAGGTGCAGCACCCAGTAGATAAAGTCGGATTTCAATGTAACTTCACATACGTTCACGCCATTGGCCAGTATGTAAAATGACGAGAGTTGCAATTTGCAGTGACAAGTGGAACAGGGAGAATGGCGACGACCTGTGGAAAGGTTCCATTTTTCTAATGTTTTGGAGAGGCATAATGTTATAGGGAACCATGGGGTATAACTTCAGGTTTCGGCTAGTAGTGATTGAGGCAACTCTGACATGTCATGAACCTCTTGCATCCTCATGTGTTACATCTCATGCGATATTGTAGTGCCATTTTTGAACAGGATAATGCTCGTCCACATATGGCACATGTCGCTATGAAATGTCTGCGTGATGTTGAGGTACTCCTCAGTCCAGCAAGAACCACAGATCTGTCTGGGAGCAGCTCAGGCGTGAACTCCGTCCCATAGCCAGTATCCAGGATGTCAAGGACCATTTACAGTAGTTTTGGCCCAACTTGCCTCAAGAGAGGATGAAGTCGTTCCCAAGAGAATCACTGCGTACACCCAGTTCAGAGTGGGTGCAACGTAATACTAATAAGTGGGCTCATACTGCCAAGTTAATTATAAATTTGTCACTATTTTATAGTCACTGTAATAATATCACATATTCCCTCAACTCGTGAAGTTTCTTTTCGTTCCCCCCCCCCCCCCCTCCCCATTCCTCCAGGCAGTGTAGATACTAAAGGATGGGGCGAATTATAATATGTATTTCAAGTATTCAAATACTATAATGTCATCTACATTCAATTTTCAGGTACAATGGGTCCGTACAAGAACAATAAAGTCACACCGGAACGAGGAATGCTATTCAGCTTGGACAAGGATAGAAAAGCAGTAACACACGTGACAAAAATTGGCATTGCTAACGGCCTGGCCTGGAGTTTAGACAACAAAACCATGTATTACATTGACTCTGCTACCCGAAGAGTCGACGCATTCGATTTTGACATAAAAGCTGGAAAAATAAGTAAGGTTATATATAGGATAATTCTTTATCCTTTGTGAGTAATGCATTAAAAATACTGACGAATGATTGTTTCTGTTTAAAGCAAACAGGAGGACCATCTTCGACTACCCAACGAATGGTGTGGCAGGATTTCCAGACGGCCAAGCTATTGATGCGGATGGCAACCTGTGGATAGCCTCCTATGACGCCAATCTGGTAATGATTTCATGTCACACTGTTCGGATAAAAATATGCTTTCAAACATTTACTTCAGAAATGGAAAACCAATTGATTACCTCACTATTGAACTGTGGATACTTGGCGAAACATGATTACATGGAACACACATTTCTTGACAACTTGTTTCAATAACTAATTTTGCAACCCAGGTTTAGGGTGCGGCTCATAGAAAAACTGATAGGGGAGTGTGCATTCGACATAATGATCACCAGAGAAGTTGAAAGGTGCAGCCAATAGACTCCCCCTTTGCGCAGCATTTTCTGGATACCAGGCACAGTTATTTAGTAGATGTATAAATCCTAAATTCTGGGCACAGCGGGCAGGAACTGTGATTGGAATTCTCGAGATGAAGAGGCACTACAAGAACTATCCTGAACAGATACTGAATTAACAGACCGACTTCGGTTACTGTCCACTTCTTAACACTGACAAACCTGACTGAACGCCAAACCCTTCTGAGCAGTTGTGCCCCACTTGCAGCGTCCCCTCGCTGTACTAAACTGATGTAAACGTTTTTAAATTTAGCCGTGATTCCGTAGAAAGTGGTATAGGTGACATATAGGATAAGTGGTCATGCTTCCCCACCTGAGACTGCGCTAGTTAAGCTAACCCTTACGTGGATTATTTCTGCGAATCTGTCGTAGATGTAGCACCTCGAAGCAGTTCTTGTGACGCTCTGGATTCTTCAGAAGGTGCAACGATGCCAGCTCTGCCTAGAAGTGGATATTCAGAGTGCTAATTTACTTGAAATAAGTCCAAGGATGCCACTACGACGCGTTTATTAGCAAACATCGTAAAACAGTAACAATTTAATACAGTGAAACGATCCTCTCAAAAAGAACAAGCTCCGAGTACATCCTACCGGCGACTGGCGAGATTGGGAAGCGGCCGGAATATCTTGCTTAGATTGTAAAACTTCGTCGCTCTTCGAACATCTTCGTTATTTTAATAATACTCATTTTCTACTGAATTAAATCGTTTCCTTCATAGCGATATTATGGTATGTTGTTTTCGTTGTTGTAGTCTTCAGTCCTTAGACTGGTTTGATGCAGCTCTCCATGCTACTCTATCCTGTGCAAGCTTCTTCATCTCCCAGAACCTACTGCAACCAACATCCTTCTGAATCTACTTGGTGTATTCATCTGTTGGTCTCCCTCAACGATTTTTACCCTCCACGCTGCCCTCCAATAATAAATTGGCGATACCTTGATGCCTCAGAACATGTCCTACTAACCGATCCCTACTTCTAGTCAAGTTATGCCAAAAAACTTCTCTTCTCCCCAATCCTATTCAGTACCTCCTCATTAGTTATATGATCTACCCATTTAATCTTCAGCATTCTTCTGGAGCACCACATTTCGAAAGCTTCAATTCTCTTCTTATCTAAACTACTTATCGTCCATGTTTCACTTTCATACATGGCTACACTCCATAAAAATACTTTCAGAAACGACTTCCTGACACTTAAATCTATACTCGATGTTAACAAATTTCTCTTCTTCAGAAACGCTTTCCTTCCCATTGCCAGTCTACATTTTATATCCTTTCTACTTGGACCATCATCAGTTATTTCGCTCCCCAAATAGCAAAACTCCTTTACTACTTTAAGTGTCTCACTTCCTAATCTAATACCCTCAACATCACCCGACTACATTCCATTATTCTCGTTTTGCTTTTGTTGATTTTCATCTTATATCCTCCCTTCAAGACACTTCAACTGCTCTTCCAAGTCCTTTGCTGTCTGACAGAATTACATTGCCATCGGCAAACCTCAAAGATCGCTAAGATGCATCATGCCATCTCATTTGTTGTTTTTAGGTCATGGTCGAATCTCTTAATCCGTTTCGTCTGATTCTGGCCATTTTCTCTCAAAAACACTGCTAATGGCTGATATGACTCTAACACACTAACACTTTTTATCCACCGGTGTTTTCAGAATTTAGACCGCAAGCCGAATGTGTTGTCTGTATTCCGGTTTTTGCCTGTGAATGTGAGGGCATTTGTGTGTCATTATCTAAGCCATAACCATTGGCTTGTTTCTGGTTTTCGTTCAAGTCAGTATGTTTCGTGCAAATAAACGAAAGTGTAATGTATCATTTTCATACACCCGTAGCTGATGCACCAAATCGTTTCTAATATGATTACGCCAGCTGCAGGCAAGCACTAATTTTTATAGTAAATAAATAATTAATACAAATTAGTTTCTGAATCTAAATAATGTGATAATTCATTAACCCTTATTTAGCTTCCAGAATAGTGGAAAAAATTGATAACTGCATAAAATTAACTTCCTCATTAACTTTCGCATAAGCAAACAATTTACTTAGGGGGGAAAAACGATTTCTGTCGTGAGGAAAAAAACATCATAGTTATCCACCACACACTACTGAACCTGAACATAAACGAATGTAGCATACAGAGCATAAATAGGCGATGAATTCGACTATTGTAAGACTATATGATTGGCGACAGGTCACTGGAACAGTAACTACTGTACAATAGTAGTTACAGTACCATTCACAGTAACGTTTATTGGGAAAATGTTTTGGATGTGTAGTTAATTCACGAAAGAAAGGGCTTAAAGAACACTTGTTCCGCCATTTATTGAATATTGATCGTCAGTCTAGGGACATTTACCGAGTTGAATTAATAAAAGAGATAGACATGGCCCAAAGAAAAGTGACATGTTCGTCATGATCAATCGTTTAGCTGATGCGATAGTGTTAACGGAGATTCTCAACGAACTGTAGTGACAGACGCTGCAAGAGAGGTTTTGTGCATCACGATGAGCTTTACTATTTATTTATTTATTTACTTATTCATTCACTGATCATCTTACAATGATGAAGGATTTGACATCATAATACATTGAAAATAAATAGCTCAAAAATATATAAGTGTACATATATGAGGACAGGACAGATGGCTGGCCATGGCCTTGATGAAGGCACCATCCAGGCATTT
Organism: Schistocerca gregaria; assembly: GCF_023897955.1. NCBI lineage: Eukaryota > Metazoa > Arthropoda > Insecta > Orthoptera > Acrididae > Schistocerca > Schistocerca gregaria. The sequence continues at coordinate 519,132,750 of NC_064931.1, read as the reverse complement.
GCCTGAAATGATTTAGGAAAAACACTCAAAACATAAATCAGAATTTCCGGGCAAAGCAATCTCCATCCATCCGCAGTGTCTGAACAACCACTCCGCCACATTCGATTGGTCCCTATTGTAAAATGCCCTTAGATATATCCACAGTTTGCTCCAGATAAATTATGAATCAAACATAGTCCCCCTCTTTGTCACTGCACACATCGAGGACACACACTGGTGCCTCCTGAACCATGAACATGCTGCTATGCCCCTTGCATTAACTCCAGTCTGTTTCGGAAACTGGCTCCAGGAGCGAGTGAGTAAATGCGGGGAAGAGAAGGGCAATATATTACGCCCTCCCACATATGTGCATACCGGATGAATCGCCTAAACTTTGCAATATTGTGGAAATGGAAAGTGCTACTGATGTGTGGTTTTCATACAAAAGATTGATAGCTGCAAGTATTGCTAGCCAACAAACAGATTACAATAACATTTATAAAGTGTATTTTTGTGAAGATATACATTTTAAATGAAACAATGATTATTAATATTAGCAAACAAAAAGTAGGCTGAATCAGAATGTCAGAGGTGTTTGTTACAGGATTTTAGTGCGAGGCATTTACAAGATATGGTATACTGGAAAGTTCCCACACCAGCACTCGTACAATACCTGTGGTAGCACACACTAAAGAACAACACAAGTGCATACAGTAGTTACGTGGATTGTGACTAGTAACGAGACAATTGACCATCACAGGCTGGGTTCAAAATGACTACTGATAGCGGGAATACCCGCTTCCCGTCTGGTATGGAACGACTGCTGCACACGTGCTACCATTTCAGTGGAGATGTCCGAGTGGTGTATAGTTTATATGTCCTTGTAGACAGCGTCTTTCAGTTTTACCCACAGAGAAAAGCCTACAGGCATCAAGTCCGGAAAACGGGCCGGCCAAAGCACAGGTTCTCTGCGGCCAGCGCAACGATATGGAAACAATTCGTGAAGACATGCTGTAGTACTTTGTGCACTATGGGCTGGACGGGCACCATGTTGTTATTACAGGTTCCTCCTAGTCTGCAGAGGAACGTCTTCTAGCATCCGTGGAAAATGGTCTGTGAGGAGGCTGCGTCCACTCTCGACGTACTGCCCGGACTCTTGCCACACACTAACTGACTAGCAAGTCGCAATGCACTCAAGGAACACACAAGCACACTGTAACCAAACATTACAACATCGTACCCAGCATCTACGCAGGTCGAATGGCACAAATAAGTGTCGGTGTGGAAACTGTGTTGGTGTGGAAACTTTTCAAAATACAGTATCTCGTGAACGATTCGCACTAAAATACCACAACAAACACCACTGATGTTATGTATGAGGCGCAACTATGGGCCTCATCTAAAAAGGGTGACCCAGCTGAGTCACGCAATTTGACACTTAGTCTGATCACAAGGGGTGGCCATTATTGCACTCGTTGATCACGTAGGCTGACGTGAGGATCAATGAACTATACTTGACGGGATGTATCTGGAACATCTTAGGTGATTAGAAGTTAGTAGACAGGAATACAATTAAATACTTAGCTTTAATTCAGCATCAGAGATGAACGTCGATCTTGACTTTGTACAATAATATTTACAATTTCAGTTATAGACTGAACTGCGAATACTGCTTTATAATTCTGATTGCTTCACACAAATAGGTCAATTGGCAATGCATAAACTGTATGTGGCGCCTGGCTAGTCGTAGCTACTGACTCAGCTGAAGGCTATGCTAACTAGCGTCTCTGCAAATGAGATCTCCGAAGCTATAACAAGTGAACCATTCCTATTAAAGTCGGCTATAGAACTGGGCAGTACGACAGCTTGTCTCGTAAGACCAGCCGAGTGGCGGCGCTCGATCTGCTAGCATCGACAGTGGGCGACTCGCGGGTCCGAAGTGTCCTGACGGACCGCGACCGATTTGAAGCCTACAGCTTAGCCAGTGTGGTGCCTTGCGGTGCTACCACAACTGACATTCTGATTTATCCTACTTTTAGTTTGTTGGTGTCAACAGGCGTTGTTACTGTGGTTTCACCTCCAGACACCACACTTGCTAGGTGGTAGCCTTTAAATCGGCCGCGGTCCGTTAGTATACGTCGGACCCGCGTGTCGCCACTATCAGTGATTGCAGACCGAGCCCCGCCACGCGGCAGGTCTAGTCTAGAGAGACTCCCTAGCACTCGCCACAGTTGTACAGCCGACTTTGCTAGCGATGGTTCACTGGCTACATACGCTCTCATTTACATAGCCGACAGTTTAGCATAACCTTCAGCTACGTCATTTGCTACGACCTAGCAAGGCGCCATATTCAGTTAATATTGATATTGTGAATCATGTACCTTCAAGAGCGACGTTCATCATTAATGGATTAAAGTAAAGTATCAAACTAATTACGTCCGCTTTCTGAATTTTAATTCCTTGTCATGTTCCAGATCTCACGTCAGTATAGTTCTTCCCTCCTCACGCCAGCCTGCGTGAGCTAAAACGCGTGCATTTCGACCTCCTCTAGTAACACGGTGTTGGCTCTTCTGCCAACACAACAGTTACATTCAAAAAGTGTAAGTTTGCACAAAAAATACACTTTCTAGCGGCGTGGGGTAGCTGCGCGGTCCGGGGCGCCTTGCCACAGTTCGCGCGGCTGCCCCCGTCGGAGGCTCGAGTCCATCCTCGGGCATGGGTGTGTGTATTTTCCTTAGCAAAAATTAATTTTAAACAGATTAAGTAGTGTGTAGGGCTATGGACCGATGACCTCTGCAGTTTGGTCCCACAGGAACCTACTTTCTAAGTATTATTACAATCTGTTTATTGGCTAACAATACTAGCCCCTGACTGGATTGGACTGGATTGTTTGGGGGAGGAGACCAAACAGCGAGGTCATCGGTCTCATCGGATTAGGAAAGGACGGGGAAGGAAATCGGCCGTGCCCTTTCAAAGGAACCATCCCGGCATTTGCCTGGAGGGGTTTAGGGAAATCACGGAAAACCTAAATCAGGACGGCCGGACGAGGGATGCGAGTCCAGTGTGCTAATCACTAGCCCCTGACTACCATTCCATTCCATGAAAACCGCACATCAATAGCACTTACCTTTTCCGCAATATCTGCTGTGGAAGTTGTAGGTGATTCACCCTGTATGTTACGAAATGATCACAAAATCGAGAAAGCGGAACTAAGGTTGAAGTTTATCGACAATCATTCTTCCCGTGCACCGTTCCCAGGTGCAACAGAGAAGGTGGAAGGAGATTGTGGTACGACTCCAGATACCTTAAGCTGGCTTGCAGAGTATTGAGGCAGATGTAGATGTAGTATTGGTGCCCCGCATGGAGCACTAATAAATTTCCACGAAACATAAATGACGCACAACGTGGGTGCTAACAAGGGAACATCCCGAACGCACCCCCCTCAGATTTAGTTATAAGTGGGCACAGTGGATAGGCCTTGAAAAACTGAACACAGATCAATCAAGAAAACAGGAAGAAGTTGTGTTGAACTATGAAAAAAAGTAAGCAAAATATACAAACTGAGGAGTCCAAGAGCAAGAAATTGTGTTGAACTATGAAAAAAATAAGCAAAATATACAAACTGAGTAGTCCATGCGCAAGATAGGCAACATCAAGGATAGTGGAAGCTCAGGAGCGCCGTGGTCCCATGGGTAGCGTGAGCAGCTACGGGACGAGAGGTCCTTGGTTCAAGTCTTATCTCGAGTTGCCGGCACGGTAGCTCAGCGTGTTCGGTCAGAGGATTTAACTGCCTTCTATAATAAAAAACTGAGTTAATAGATTCACAACGATCTTAAACGGATGTCTTACGACGTCCACCCAGAGCAAATGCAACGAACAAAAGCGAACACAATTGGATTAAAAAAAAAAGTGAAAAGTTTATGTTGTGGTTGGCAGGAGAGCCAACACCGTGTTACTAGAGGAGACCGAAAGGCACGCGTTTTAGCTCACGCAGGCTGGCGTGAGGTCTGGAACAGGACAAGGAAATTAGAATTTAGGAACATCGGACGTAGCTGGTGGAATACTTAACTTTAATCCATTAATGACGAACGTCGGTCTTGACGGTACATGATTCAATATCAATAATAACTGATAATGGTGCCTTGCTAGGTCGTAGCAAATGACGTAGCTGAAGGCTATGCTAACTATCGTCTCGGCAAATGAGAGCGTAGAAGTCAGTGAACGATCACTAGCAAAGTCGGCTGTACAACTGGGGCGAGTGCTAGGAAGTCTCTCTAGACCTGCCGTGTGGCGCGCTCGGTCTGCAATCACTGATAGTGGCGACACGCGGGTCCGACGTATACTACCGGACCGCGGCCTATTTAAAGGCTACCACGTAGCAAGTGTGGTGTCTGGCGGTGACACGACAGTTTACTTTCTTTATTTTCACAAAGTTGTGATCTGTCCGTTCGTTCATTGAAGTCTCTGTTCACTGTAATAAGTTTAGTGTCAGTGTGATTAGTAGACGAAAGGACGTGCTTCTCCAATGGGAACCGAAAACATTTGATCGCAAGGTCATAGGTCAATCGATTCCTCCACAGGAAAACACGTCTGAGATATTGTATACTACACTAGTGACGGCATGTGCGTCACATGGCAGGAATATGTTGTCGGCCCACCTAACTTGTACACTTGGCGAATGGGTAAGAAGATTCTTCTACCTTGCCCGATTTAGGTTTTCTTGTGGATGTGATAATCACTCCCAAAAAAGTGATGAAAACATAATAGTTTGTCACATAAACTGCAACAAATGAATGCAACAGTTTCACAGTCGCACAGGTTTCCCTGTGCTCTGTCAAAACATATGTTTTTAACGTTTTCAAATTTTTCCGTGTGTAGACCGTCAAATCCTGCATATATCCAAGAAAAGCTGAACACGACCTGGAATTTTGGAGAGTGAAGTTGATTATGCGTGAGTGCCTGAACTTTGATATTGTCTGAAAGTAAAAAATTAAACTTCTGGCTCAAGGGAAGACTTGAACCATAGACGTCTCGGTCCGGAGCTGCTCACGCTAACCACGGGACCAGGGCGCTCCTGAGCTCAGGCTCTCCTTAATGTTGCTTATCATGCACATGGACTACTCAGTTTGTATATTTTGCTTAATTTTTTTCATAATTCCACACAACTTTTTCCTATTTTCTCGATTGATCTGTGATCAGTTTTTCAAGGCCTATCCACAGTGCTAACTTATAATTAAATCGGAGGGGGGTGCGATGGGGAGGTTCCCTTGTAAGTAACTATATAATAGACTACATTTTCACTGTTGGCTAATGTTATTGAGACTCGGGTGGTTCTGCGCCGTTTCAGGTTATTCAAGTCAACCCGTCGACTGGGAAGCTGCTGAAGAGGGTCGAGATGCCAGCTCCGAAGATAACTTCGGTGGCGTTCGGCGGAGAGAAGCTGGACGAGCTGTATGTGACGTCAGCGAGGGACGAGCTGAACGACGAGCAGCTGCGCCGCTGGCCGCTGTCGGGCTGCACGTTCCGCGTCACAGGGCTGGGTGTGATTGGCCTGCCCGGCCAGCCCGTCTCTCTCTGAGCAGACACAGTCTGCCTGCCACTTGTCTTTTCTTCCTAGCATGTCTAGCCACCTACTACCTAGAAACATTACATTTCTTCACGCAGTGTCCTCCAGTATCACCGGTTTACTTATTCTCCACCGACAGACATACGAAACAAAACGGAAAATTATGTAGTTGCGCATGTCTGTCGATACTTTCTCCTTGTCACCTACCATGTGGCTTCTGTCTCGTGGTTCCGTGACCTGTTGTGACTTTCAGTCTGTGTAGGAGAAGACTTTGGTTGCATAAGTGGGTATTCTACCATACTTAGTACAGAACACTTGCTTTTATGTCGCACTTTGTAAGTGTAATAAAAATTAACTACTATCAAGAGCACTTAAATAAAGCCCTGAACTATTGAGCCATGCTGTACTATATGAATATTTGTGCCCCAGAGGTAAGACTGGCAACGCGATCCAACCATAAATGTTCAACGAAATAATTACAGAAACACGAGCTTACTTATCGTATGGCAAACGGAAAGGAATTTTGCATAGACAGATATTCAAGCATCAATTAATTGGTAACCATTCATCAAAACTTTGTCCAAAAGTTATACACTACCTATACTTTCAGCTCAAAGGCAAAGCTGTGCTTGGGGATTATCCCTCGTATCTGTAATCACTGAATTTAGATTTGAAAAGAATGTTTATTCAAACGCTTATTGCTATTATTATTATTATTATTATTATTATTTCTCATATGGCCCATGTTTTTAAATCGTAAGAGTAGCTATACCTACACAAAGATTACTAAATTAATACGTATCAACACTTCAACACATTTCTCCAGCATAATGTAACACAAATGACAACAGCTATAGGCGAGTATCAATGTCTTTTATGCAGCTTATAACATCACTCGTTACTCCAAGGAAATCTTCGAAAGGACACTTTTGTGTGACATGTTGATACAACATGAGGAACTGTCTGTCGTTCTGCACCACAATCACAACATGGTGATGAAAAATTTGCCCCACATTTGGAGAGGGCCTGCACATCGTCCAGTGGCCATTCTGATGTGGTTCACGGAAATCAAAATTGCCTGCGGCTGGTCAAGTCCAGGGGATTTCTCGTGGATGCAGCACAGATTCAGTCATTGTGGAGGAGATTTTGTTGCCTACAGCGTTTCCCTACGTTCAATACTGGAAGGTCGAGGTTATCAACGATCTTGTGGTATTCTCGTAGTAGTGCACTCTTCCATCTGATGTCAGCAGTTGGAGCATGATCAACATAGGGAATTAGTATATGGGAGCAGATGGTACTGACCTACTAACAAAGCACATGACTTCTTTAAGTTGTACATCTATCTTTTTCACATATGCACTATTAAGCCAGACGGACACACAGTACGCTGCCGGTGAGTAGAGCAGGCCGATTGCTGATACTCGAAGTATGTCAGCTGACGATCCCCAAGGAGTGACACAGAGTTTATGGAGAATTTCATTGCTGCTTTTGAGCTAAGCAGATGTTCATGCCAAGTGCTCCTTAAAAGAAAGTGACCTGATTACGTAATTCCAAGGTATTTTGAAGGATGTTATGACGACCTTCGTCTCCCTCAAAATCTGCTGGACAAATGAAAACATGCTTCTTTTGTTGTATTTGAGCAGGTTATAATCCCCATTTGCAAAAATATTGGCTTAAGATGTGTAGCTCAGAAGTCAGGTTTTCTTTATTTGTTTTGAAAGTTCTGTGTTGGTTAGCTATTGCCGAGTCATCCACATAGCCCTACTTTCTGGACTGGTTTGGAGCAATATCACATACATAAAAATTAAACGAGGGAAAAGTGAGGATGGATCCCTGCAGTAACCTCTTATTCAGTACTTTTGGACAGCTAGTGTCTTTTCATGTTGTTACAGCAATTGCCGTACCAGCTAACATGTTATCGATTAGTTTAGTTGTCTGTCTGTACGGAATAAATTGTAATTTGTTATGTTTATAAAGCAGAGAGAGAGGGAGAGATGTTGTGTGTGTGTGTGTGTGTGTGTGTGTGTGTGTGTGTGTGTGTGTGTGTCTGGGATCTCCTCCCAAACCCCGTGATCGATTTCTACCAAATTTAGCACAGAAACAACAGGCCTTAAGAGTATCAGTTCTGTGGGGTTTGTTACCTCCTAGCTCCAATAGGAGTGGAGATATGGACAAAACGCATTTTTTCCAGTCTCTGGCCTAGAGACTGCCCTGCACAAGAGGCATGTTGTATAGGAACAATATTGGCCTGCCAAATCAACGTGATTTAGAGGGCAGCCTAAATGCCGGGGGCAAGAAAGAGTTTCCCAGGCCCCAACATGTTGGCTGCCCTGCATGATAAGTGTGTTGTAGTAGTGTGAGCCTACTTTATCAACCTGCTTCGCATGGTATCCTGTATATCAAGGGCAAACAAATCATTTTTAAGCACCTGGTGTTTAGCCTGCGTTTTGGGAGTACTATTGGCCTGTTTTATGGAACTGTTTTGCAGAGGTTGCACTTAGCGATGGGTGCGGCTGGGGACAGGCTGAGATGGATGAAAAGAGGAGGTGGGCAGAACAAAGGGGAGGAGCAAATAGACATAGAGTTGGGAGAAAGTGGAGATGTGTGAGGCATGTGCAAAATGTAGAGGGGTAGTTGGCAAGTGGAAAAAGAAGAGGGGGAGGTGGAGATGCAGAGACAGAGGAGGAGGAGGATATGGTCAGAAGGAGGAGGGATGAAGTATGGTCAGAGAGAGGGACTGGAAGAAAGGAGTGGAGGAGATGAAGAGACAGATAGAGTGGGGAGGAGGAGATAGATAGAGGTGACAGGGTAAGCTAGACAGACAATGGGAGGGAGTGGTGGACACAAAGAGGGAGAGGAGAAGGTGTGTTTAATATGTGTGTTGAACGCAAATGCGGTCGAATCCGTGGGCGAAAGCCTAGTAATTTATAAAGCCACCTACGACCCCAAACTGTATTGTATGGTCCACTTATAACAACGAAAGCCACTGATGTTTTCTGCTTCATTTGGTATCCTCCTTCAATAAATATTGTTAATGATAAGACTGTTAACGTCTGTTACATTTCTTAAGTCACATGAGTCACCAAGTTGGTGCTAATGAGCAGTCACATTGAGGCAGTATCTAAAGCTGAGAAGCAGAGGCACCCGATAATTTGAAATCCTGGTCGACATGAATTTTTTACAAGACATGGACTCAAACGGTTGTTTTCAGGACCCTCCAGCTATAAACACTTTGTTGCGGACTGCACTGTATTTCGTCAGGAGGCCGAGCAAGTTCAAGAGTGTCGAGGGCAGTGCAGAGTGATACAGTGGTATTCGGTAACATTGCTTTATTCAGATAACTTACCGTACTCGATGGTGAGGGGTAGTGTCAGCATGCCGCCCACCGATGTCCCGCGAGTAAAGCCGGCTCAGCAGACTCCTGGCATGCCGGCGTCACTGCTGTCGTCATCAAGGCCGCCCTCCGATGAAAGTCGGCCGCCACTCTCCAGGTCACCACCCAGCGATGCTGCCCACGATTCCAGAGGCTGCTACATTCCCTGCTCCTCGCCGCCCTCCACCCCGTTTGGCCTGCCCTGTCTGACCGTGGGACGAAGGTGGATGTACTGGTCACCCATGGCCCTCGGGCCACTGCTGCTCCCAGGACAGGATCGGACTCGAACCCGCGCCCTACTGGACGCTGTGCATCAACTTGCTGCTAGTGGTGCTTGCCAACACCCGCCACGGTCTCTGGCGCTGCTCCCGTAGCCTGGAGTGGAACCGAGCCCCCCCCCCCCCCCCCCCTGGACCCTCAAAAGACCGCTGTCACTGCCCTCCTTCAGGCAGACCGCGCAATCTCCAAGTTCCAGGCAGCTGTTCCGTCGTGCCCCGGTGTTGCGTCCCACGAGGCAGAATATAGCCTGAACAATTACATACACTCCTGGAAATGGAAAAAAGAACACATTGACACCGGTGTGTCAGACCCACCATACTTGCTCCGGACACTGCGAGAGGGCTGTACAAGCAATGATCACACGCACGGCACAGCGGACACACCAGGAACCGCGGTGTTGGCCGTGGAATGGCGCTAGCTCCGCAGCATTTGTGCACCGCCGCCGTCAGTGTCAGCCAGTTTGACGTGGCATACGGAGCTCCATCGCAGTCTTTAACACTGGTAGCATGCCGCGACAGCGTGGACGTGAACCGTATGTGCAGTTGACGGACTTTGAGCGAGGGCGTATAGTGGGCATGCGGGAGGCCGGGTGGACGTACCGCCGAATTGCTCAACACGTGTGGCGTGAGGTCTCCACAGTACATCGATGTTGTCGCCAGTGGTCGGCGGAAGGTGCACGTGCCCGTCTATCTGGGACCGGACCGCAGCGACGCACGGATGCACGCCAAGACCGTAGGATCCTACGCAGTGCCGCAGGGGACCGCACCGCCACTTCCCAGCAAATTAGGGACACTGTTGCTCCTGGGGTATCGGCGAGAACCATTCGCAACCGTCTCCATGAAGCTGGGCTACGGTCCCGCACACCGTTAGGCCGTCTTCCGCTCACGCCCCAACATCGTGCAGCCCGCCTCCAGTGGTGTCGCGACAGGCGTGAATGGAGGGACGAATGGAGACGTGTCGTCTTCAGCGATGAGAGTCGCTTCTGCCTTGGTGCCAATGATGGTCGTATGCGTGCTTGGCGCCGTGCAGGTGAGCACCACAATCAGGACTGCATACGACCGAGGCACACAGGGCCAACACCCGGCATCATGGTGTGGGGAGCGATCTCCTACACTGGCCGTACACCTCTGGTGATCGTCGAGGGGACACTGAATAGTGCACGGTACATCCAAACCGTCATCGAACCCATCGTTCTACCATTCCTAGACCGGCAAGGGAACTTGCTGTTCCAACAGGACAATGCACGTCCGCATGTATCCCGTGCCACCCAACGTGCTCTATAAGGTGTAAGTCAACTACCCTGGCCAGCAAGATCTCCGGATCTGTCCCGCATTGAGCATGTTTGGGACTGGATGAAGCGTCGTCTCACGCGGTCTGCACGTCCAGCACGAACGCTGGTCCAACTGAGGCGCCAGGTGGAAATGGCATGGCAAGCCGTTCCACAGGACTACATCCAGCATCTCTACGATCGTCCCATGGGAGAATAGCAGCCTGTATTGCTGCGAAAGGTGGATATACACTGTACTAGTGCCGACATTGTACATGCTCTGTTGCCTGTGTCTATGTGCCTGTGGTTCTGTCAGTGTGATCATGTGATGTATCTGACCCCAGGAATGTGTCAATAAAGTTTCCCCTTCCTGGGACAATGAATTCACGGTGTTCTTATTTCAATTTCCAGGAGTGTAGAAACAAAGTAGAAGTTTATGGCTCTGAGCACTATGGGACTTAACATCTGTGGTCATCAGTCCCCTAGAACTGAGAACTACTTAAACCTAACTAACCTAAGGACATCACACACATCCATGCCCGAGGCAGGATTCGAACCTGCCACCGTAGCGGTCACGCGGTTCCAGACTGAAGCGCCTAGAACCGCAGGCCCACACCGGCCGGCTTAGAAGTTCATGCCGAATACTTATAATATTGCTGCGAGACTGGCCCCTCTAAGCGTAGACCAGCACAGGCCCATCCCGGCCCTCGACTGACCTGGTACACTCTGTCAAGCTAAAATTGCCCGTTTATTTGTATTGTTTTCTCCCTCACTACTGACGTAGTGTCAGAGGGAGACAGAAACTATGGCAGGGAGGCAGGGATAAATTCCCGCCGAGCGGTTCTAGGCGCTGCAGTCTGAAACCGCGCGACCACTACGGTCTCAGGTTCGAATCCTGCCTCGGGCATGGAGGTGTGTGATGTTCTTAGGTTAGTTAGGTTGAAGTAGTTCTAAGTTCTAGGGGGCTGATGACCACAGCAGTTGAGTCCCATAGTGCTCAGAGCCATTTGAACCATTTTTAAAACAACGCTGCCGTTTCCTGTCTCGTTGTTGCTCCTCTCAAAACAAAATGTGCCTGCAATACCGCCGTCGCAGCGCCGCGCCCGCGACTGCCATGTTCACCTTGCCTGGCCTGCTTGATGTCGTCTGTTGCCACACTCAGCCAGCGGCCTCAGATTTCATCGCCTAACCGCATCTTCATTGAATTTTGATAAAATTTCCCATTCCCACGACTACGACTGACATTATCACAGCAACTTCATTAAACCATATAGATCAGGATATGATTTAAGAACAAAATCTCCACATACTATTGCAAACAGGGAGCCCCTCGCTACCTTCTGTTCCACCGCACATCTCACTTACATATCAGAAAACCATGAACCATATTCAGAAATCACTAGTCTTCCAGAACAGCAGCCAACGAATTACCTCTGTCCATCTGTCACCATAATCCACTCAAAGAACGATGTATTTATTGCTAATGGTTTGTAATGGTAGTATTTCCTTAATTCAGTTAACTGTTCGTGCCATATCTGCGCGGCAACATGTAACTATGTCACGACTTGGTTTGAACGAAATACGAGTAATTCAGAAAAAAATACCGTTGTATCTAACATAGCCGGCCGTTGTGGACGTGCGGTTCTAGGCGCTTCAGTCTGGAACCGCGTGACCGCTACGGTCGCAGGTTCGAGTCCTGCCTCGGGCATGGATGTGTGTGGCGTCCTAAGGTTAGTTAGGTTTAAGTAGTTCTAAGTTCTAGGGGACTGATGACCATAGATGTTAAGTCCCATAGTGCTCAGAGCCATTTGAACCATTTTTTATCTAACGTAAAGTATGTTTTTCGAAAAGAGTAACGAAACACATGGCTTCTAGCAAGACAAAGAATCATTTATAACACAGAGAAAGGCGATAAGTTTGAATGTACAACAAGACGTAGTCCAGTTAAAATGATACTACTTTGTCCTAGAACCTGTTTCCATTTCACAAAAAATGAGAGAACTCTGAGCCTTCGTTTCATTGCGTGGAAGAAGCGATCGAAAGAAAACTGCGAATTTTTAGAATACACGTCCGAAATAACCTATACTTTCGCCTAATGGTCACCACGGCAAGTAACTGAAAAGATCTCACCCATAATCTTCGTCATTGTAGAAACTCCGAATCTTCTCCCATCGACAGGCCAGACGAAACAAGAATAAGGATAGACCAGACTGCCTCCCAAACAGAAACGCAGGAAATGAGTGGCGATAACTCATTGCAAACAATATCGTCTAGTCATTCCAAACTGATGAACCTTTCTGATTGTCTGAGGGTCTAAACAGGCTTCCAAAGGCATCAGTGTGTATACAAAGAGATAGCTCAAAGAGCTCGTTTCGATTAAGTGAACCTAACCATAGTATACGCACGCAAATCATTGCAAAGATAAACTCACGATTTAAGAAAAGTAAAAATATAGTGATTTGAAAATGAAAGTACAAACGAACTGGTAACTTTACGCTTTTATTCTGCCTTGCGTTTAGTGCTTAAGGTAATTGAATGTTGACGAACTGTCAATACAGATGAATCGGCATCATTACACCACTAAAAAATGTACAATATTCTTCGTTTATATTACACATACGTATATTTGAGACGGAATTGTCTAAAGCCGAAAAATATGTTCATTAGATGTTTTGGCCCCAGTCCGATACCTCTGGAGGCCACCTCTTGGGATGTATTTTGCCTTCCTTTCCTGCTGTTGCTTATTTTGTAAGATTTATGGTGGTTCTTACACCAATACTAGCGGGAAGTTGCGTCCCTGGCCGATATAACAGAGCAATATTTTGTCGACCCCAATACACCGCCAGATGAAAGTAGTATTATCTTTATCCTCTCTTCTCAGAGTAGTTTTTTGGCCGTCCTAATACTTCTGTGCCACCTCCTTGTCGATCCAGCTGCGCTGAAGATTCCTGGAATAAGCAAGTTCTCTCTACTGCGCTACTAAATAAATAGCCACACTTCTCACAAATAAGCGTATATTTCGCCAAACATTTTTACTATTATTTTTTACAAGTGGTTGTAATAGTATTTTTACTGGTCCTCTTCTCGCCTGCTCCACCACTGCTCCACATTCACTGTTTACAAGAAAGGAAAACACACATTTTTCCTTTCCCACTACATTTATCCTTATTCAATTTATTCACTAGCATCTCTTGTCGACGGCTTTGCAATGACATGTTGAGATGTTTACGAATATCCCGAAACACTACATATCCTACCACTCAGACAAGAGATCTCGTGCTTAAGTCTCTACTTACATACACATTTTTACTAACAGTTCTATTATTACTATCCTACTCTTACATCGTAAAGCTGCCTTTATATAATCTCTCCAACGTAACTTTTTATAATCGTTAATTGTCACTCGTGACTCTGTTCACTTAATTACTTAACTACTTTGTTCCTGTTTGGCAGGACTCATTCATTTTCTTCATACTTATAATATTATTTGTCATATCTTGTTACTTTCTTTCATAGTATGGCTATCCTTTCTAAATCACCCAAAGTGTCTGAGCAATGTGTATAGTAATACAAACATCTTACTTGCCATTAATGTTGTTCTTAAGTGCCTTCTAATTTGTGATCCTTTTGACTTCATAATCAATTAACCATTTTCGTTTTTGATTTACGAAAATTTTACCATCTATCTACTGGATACTTGTAAGACATTTATTTTGATACACTTAGACATCACAATATTATTCGTCTTTAAATAGGTAAAGCAATATTAACCTTCTTTACACAGATAGCTCATCTTTCATTATTATACTGATTATAAACTTTCTGAGTTTCCCTTATATTCACATCTAAGTCTTCTCTTTTTAGAGAACTTAACTTCTTTAATATCCTACCTTCCAAGAGTACGGACTTGTATTGCTAAGGCTTTGCGCGCAATAATGTGGAGGTGTAAACTGTCTCCACCACTGCACTCAAATCCTTTCACCTCTTTACTATAAACCATTGGGAAAACCTTCTTGTTATTTATAACCAGTTATAAGAATAATCTACGGATTATCCTTTTAATAAAACTTATCCTCACTTCCACCAAAGACCACTTCTGCGTTTCAGTACATTAAAATATTTCTGTTTCATTCAGTGTGGTATTGCCTCATATTAATTCCTAGTCTACTATGGTACAGGTTAGTCCCTCTCTTGATGCCCCTGCCCGCACAGTATAGGTCAGGTTTTCTTAGGTCCGCCTATCTGCCTTTTATTCATCATTCCTAATGAGAGAGTACGCTCCACATTTCAGATATATTTATATCGTCCATTACTTTTCCCTCTACTTCCTCCCATATTACTTTGAGGTTCCCTTTTGATTTCCATGTCTGTAGTCTATTTCAGGTGTTAAGTCTTTTGCTTACCACCTTCTTCATATCTTAACTCATCTATTGGCGACACTACATGTCTACGTATTCTTAATTGCAATCTATTATTTCTTTTGCTCTCTATTTTCTTAAAACCCAAGCTCCAGCCAGATTACGGATTCAAAACATTACTGTTTCTACTGCCCTCTTCTATTAATCCATTTTCTGTACCTGTACTCTATCTTTCTATTTGTCATCCTATTAATATAGTCACGTCAAATACTATTTAGTACTTGGTTGCTTGTCCACTCTCCCCTCCGAATTTATGACGTTACTAAATAGATACACACACACATTTTAAGTTTATTTATTGCACAGTTTGTTTATATTTCTTTAGTTTGTCGGCATTATATAAACGTTTCTCCTGACTTGTATGTGGGTCTATTAATAGTGTGCTTTCGGGTGTGGACTATCCATGATCTTAAATGGTCCTGCATATTTTGGAAAAAATTCTGCGTTTCCTTTTTAAGATTAGAACCATGATGTTCTTCTTTCACCAACACAAGATCGTTTATTTCAAATGTTGGGTTTATTGCTGACGTATTATAATTTCGTAGTCATTTATCAGCTGATCTATGCAACTAATTTTCTACTACTCTGTCTAAGTTAGCACTTTCTTCCTACTATACCTCTGGCCATCTGAAAAATTTTAATAGTGGTTCCCCTATAAATTTTCTTCGTAGTATTTCTACGGGAGACAGTACCGTAGACGGATGGGATAGTTCATTCAAAAACATTAGAAATTCTGGCACTAATTTTGGCCAAGTTGTATGTCTCGGTGAACAGTAAGTTCTGCATAAACGTCCCAGCTCCTTCATAACTCTTTCACACGGATTCGATTTTGGATTAGTTAACTCTTTAAATGATTGACTCACAAACTGTGAATCATTATCCGTTAATAATCTCTTAGGTTTTCCTACCTCTACAAAATATTTGCGTATACAGGTTATAACTGTGTTAGCTTGTTTAATTGGATATAATGTTATATATTTAGACCAAAACTCTAATAGAACGTAAATATATCTGACACCTCCTTGACTTATTGGTAACGGTCCATAAAAATCCGAAGCTGTTAAATCACGTAAGGCTCTAGGTATTATATGATACGTTGTATAATGTGTTCCTTTAGTATTTTCCTTCACCTTTTGACTGACTTGACAGGTTCGAAGCAATCATACAACTTTCTTACCTAGATGTTTAAAATGGTAAAACTTTAACATACGTTTTATACACTTCCTTATTCCGAAATGCCCATAACCTTTATGTATAGTGATTTCCCTAAATCGTTTCAGACAAATGTCGGGATGGTTCCTTTGAAAAGGGCACGGCCGATTTCCTTCCCAATCCTTCCCTAACCCGAGCTTCCGCTCCGTCTCTAATGACTTTAAACACTAACCACCAGCACCACCACTTTATGTATAAATTAAATTAAATCTTTTGTGCACACTCAGATACACATAATTTCCAATACGATGTATTTGTATTCTCTCTCCAAAACAACACTTGATTGATCACTGTCCAAACTTTGTCTTCTGTGGACGGTAACTCATTTTTCTCATACTTCAGCATTTTAAGGTTTAACTCTTCTTCATCTTTCATTCCCTGCCTGATTTTATTAGCTAACACACGTACTTTGTTTTCGTGTAGCTTATTTTCTTAAAATTTATGTTAAAAATCATTCCTGGTCCTCTAGTTCTCTGAGAATTACTCATTCCTAATGGCAATCGTGATAAAGCATCTGATACGCAATTTAATGTTCCCCTGATGCACATTATTTGTAACTGAAACTGTTGTAAAAACAATACCCACTTCATGAGCCTCCTAGATAATAAACGACTTTCCATTAAGAATATCAATGCTTAATGATATGTATAATTAACGATTTCTGAACCCCAAATTAGTGTTTCAAATTTCTTTAAGTTCCATACAACAGCAAGTGGGTCTCATTTCTCTTGAAATACTTCTACTGATATGCCATATTCCGGTGCATCTGTTGCGATGCCAAATGGTTCACGAAGACTCGGGTGGTTTAAAATGGGAGCATTGACTAGGGTATCCATTACTTCCTGGAATGCCTTTTCTGAATTTTCATCCCATACCCATTTCGCCTTTTGATTTAATGACGATAGTAGATGTGGATTATTCATGACTTGCCCTTGTATATACCGTCTATAAAATCCCACTAATCGTGCAAAGGAAAGTAACTGTTTCACTTTCTGTGGATGTGAACAGTCTTTAATCGCCATAATGTGTTCTGGATATCTCTTAATTCCTCTTATTCCTACCAGATGTCCCAATAATTTTAGTCCCTCTCACCCAAAATGTGATTTAGCGAGCTTAATAGTTATTCCCTTGGTATAAAATTTCTCTAGTGTTCTTGCAATAAATCACAATGTTCCTCCCAGGTTTCTGAAACAATAAGTATATCGTCTACATAAATCAATAGCTCCTGTAACAACTTTCTCCCTAATGCTTCATCTAATGCTCTCGTTGTTGTTGTGGTCTTCAGTCCAGAGATTGGTTTCATGCAGCTCTCCATGCTACTCTATCCTGTACAAGCCTCTTCATCTCCCAGTACCTACCGCAACCTACATCCTTCTGAATCTGCTTAGTGTATTCATCTCTTGGTCTCCCTCTACGATTTTTACCCTCCACGCTGCCCTCCAGTACTAAATTGGTAATCCCTTGATGCCTCAAAATATGTCTCACCAACCGCTCCCTTCTTCTAGCCAAGCTGTGCCACACATCTCTCTTCTCCCCAATTCTATTCAATACCCCCTCATTATTTATGTGATCTACCAATCTAATCTTTAGCATTCTTATGCAGCACCACATTTAGAAAGCTCTTCTTGTCTAAACTATTTATCGTCCACGTTTCACTTCCACAAATACTTTCATAAACGACTTCCTGGCATTTAAATCTATACTCTAATGCTCTTATAAACACTGAAACTGATATGTTTAACCCAAATCGTAAAACTTTAAACTGGTATCACTTTCCATTATATAGGAATGCAGTATAAGGTCTAGATTCTTTAGCTAATTTCACCTGCCAGTAGCCATCTGTGAGATCCACGGAACTAAAATAATTTGCTTTTGCAAAACGAGCAATCAGTTCGTCTATTCATATGGGACGATCTCTCCCCGGTTCAATGTGACGATTCAAGGTTCTTCCGTCTAGTACAACGCGCACACTTCCTGTTGCCTTTCTGACAACTAACACTGGATAGTTGTATACGCTTGTATTTCTTTCCATAACATTAATATCTAACATTTTATCTATTTCTTCCTGTACTTCCTGTTTTACGTTGATAGGTACGTTGTTTTTTATCTTAAAACTACACACAGAATCTCCCATATTTCCTGGTTTGTCTGAAAATACATCTGAATATCTGCATAATATTCCATATAGCTCTTCCTTTTGAGTAAGGGTTAATAGTTCCGATTTGCAAGCCTTTGCATACAAATCAGCTTTAATTGCAGTTTGTTGTAGATTACTTGCATCCTTCTTCATTGAAATCATATTCGCCATTAACCGTAAATTATTACTTGACAGCCATCTGTCTTAAACAAGATCTCTTTATTATAGTTATCGAGATTGCACTTAAAAGAACCACTCTGAAAGTCTATTAGCACTGCACATTTCATTAACCAATCTACTTCTAGTAATATATGCGTATTTATTTTAGAGACTATTAACATGGTTTGCTCAAACACCAGTTGATCTATTCCAAAAGAAATCCTTGTTTCCCATTTCACTACAGTGCTCTTAGTACCTGTAATACCTACACTATGTGCTCCCGTAACAGGTAACTGAGGAAATTCCTTTATTCTTCCACTTAATACCCATTCCTCCGAAATTATCGATACTTAGCTTCCTGAATTAATGTAAATTTCCATTCCTTTATTTCCTATTCTTCCGATTACAACTGGTTAGCGTTGCACCTTTTCTAAATTTTCCTCTTCCTTTAATAACCAATCGTTAATAGGTGGTATTTTACTATAAGCGGTTATTTTACTTGTATGTGGGCCGAGTATTGTTCTGTGACATCCTGGAATCTGGCCCTTGGCCCAGGATTGTTCTAGCTTTCCGTCACTATGACCGGACACCGGTTGAACTTGCTTCAATAATACCCTCATTTGCTTCTGCGTCATTATTTCGTTGCATATTCATTTGTTGGTTTTGAGGTGTCAACACCTGCGAGTTTATATTATCAGTCTGATATCTTGCCCCTCTAGGGTTATTGCGATTTAGATATTTATGCCTGCTGTGAACAGCTTCATTACTGCTTACTCCACAATAATTGGATTCCTTTGTCGGCGGTAAGGAACTAGGAAAGGTTTTTTTATTCCTATTCCCCGTATTTCGGTCATTCACTGGATAATTTTCATTTCTTTCAGTATTCAGTGTGTCTAAACCTACAATACGTTAACAACTAGTTCAAGATTTTCCACCCTCTAAACAATATTCCTTGTCGAGCATGGTATGGTAAACGTCTAATGAGTACTTTTACTAAGTGCATTTCATCTATTGGATAATCTAAGTAATTCGATTTTGTCAAATGCCATTCTATGTACTTTTTATATGTGCCCCATAAATTATTGTATGGAGTAGGGTCAATTAACTTTAACACTAATTTTTCCTGAGTTCTTGAAGACCAGTACTTCCTCTTAAAGCTTTCCTCAAAATATTTCCATGACACAAATTCTTCTGCATGAGCATTTGCCTATTCTGCAGCGTCCTGCATTAAATATACTAATGTGAAATCTATTTTCTTTAAGTCATCCCACTTTTTAGGTAAAGGTCTAGCAAACACTCGTAAAAAATGAATAGGGTGTACATCACAATCTGGTTTATACTTTGGAAAATGCTTTGCTAAATTAAACAGATTTCCCATACGAAAATCCTGTATTACATCTCTAGTTACTTTTGTCATAGTTTCAGTTTTACTATTTTCTAATTTCTTTTTATTATCATATGTTGCTTTCCATATTCTATGCAGTTCTTTGTTTACTGTTAATTGTACATTCCCCAGAAGTGATTTTGTCACTATTTATTTCTGTTTTGTCTTTTACTTCTTTTTCTACGAATAACTGTAAACGTTTCTCCAAATGTTTTATAGCATCAGGTGTTCCTGTTACAGCATTTTTCTGCATGGACGTGATACGCTAATTTGCGTCTGAAATACTAGCCCGTACCGTTTGGAATCGGGAATTCACATTAGCTACATAGCCCGTTCACTGTCGGGTTGTTATTCTATGTATACTTTCTTGTAAATTATCTGATAACACTTGTTTAGCTACTTGTTGTACCTCTACTGGGACTGATTCTCGTAACTCATTTACCCTAGAATTTATTTCCATTATTTTAATGTTCCGATGATTAATTTGAGCGTTAAAGTTAGATTCTAAGTTAGCTTTAACCTCTTAACGTGTAGAGATGTAATAAAGAGATCTGTTGGTAGATCCTCAGTGGGAGCCACAAATACGGTTGCGAAAAATATCGGTTTCCTATATTTTCATACTATTTTTAGGACAACAGCTTGGTGGGTGTTCAGATTTTCTGGTAAATCAAGTCTATAGCGGGCAGTTGGTTTGTATTAAGGATGGCCACTCCCTCTTGTGAACATTTTCCTCAGCATGTTTTCTGTCTGTCTACCCTATGACATACATAATCGAGAAGGCGTATGTCTTTGCCGAAGCATTTGGTTTCGGCAATTCCAGTAATTACAAGCCATTTGCATTGACAAAGCATATAGTTTCAGCGCATTTCTGGGCGTGAATGTGAAAATATTACCAAATTTGAAGAGTGTAGCAATAGGTTACACTTGGGCAGGTAAGTCTGGCTGGTTGCTGATGTAGATGTGTATGGCGCGCGTAATTTCCGTATTCCACCGGAGGAACTTTCTGGAAACCATTTTTATCGTTTTAGTAATGAGGGAATATTCCGGAAGAATATTAAGTTGTCCAGCGGTGAACGGACTCAGAAAGTTTTCATTTTGTGAGCATTCCTGCACGGGGTAATTTGGTTCATCAACGCACTTGATCTTCTCTGTTCTGTTGGCGGAGATGGATTGCTTCGACCTCTTTGAGCAATTTGAATCACTAGCGATATGAGTACCATTGCAATTGCTGCATTTAGGTGATAACAACGTTGATCTGATAATTATTTTAAACGGTAAACGCAGGCCACTGCGAGAGACGGTAAAGGCGATTAGGCAACACTCTGTTACTTGAACAATCTATTTGTAAACCTGTTATTATACAGCGCATCCAGATTGGTTGGTTAGAACAATACTTATAAAACATTTCATAGCTAAAAGGTAAAATTGTTTAGTACGACTATGAAAAATACATCTCTCAACAATATCGCGTATATCGCTTAGCTCACCACAGTGACGTCGGCGGGAGCTGGCCAGTGGTAGCGAGTCAGCAGGTACGAATCTACCCACCTTCTGAGGTACATTGTTCGAGAAACGGCTTATGACTACGTTGTATACCAAACCCAGACGAGTAAATCAGGGATTACGTTCTCTATGCGTTGGCCCATATACGGCGGGGTGAATTTTCGTCTAGATACACAGGGTGAAACAGAACAACGGTCGGCTGTTTCCTGCCACACTTTTGGCACCAAAGTTGTTTTCCTGGGCACATTCAAACCTGTCGATGCCGACCGCTCACCATCCACCACGTGTCTCTGTGCGAGGGAGAACGCAGTGCTACACTTTTGGCGGCAAAGTTTGCTCGACAGTGGAATCCGCCATGACTATATAACAGCAAATTTGGACTGCACAAGAACGCTCGCTAATTGACCCGCTCTCGCGCGCGCTTAATAACTGTACAATCGCTGCGCCGCCGCCCCGCTTACGTCACACAGCCTCCATACACGCGACGGACATAGCCTTCTGTAAATACCTGTAAAATGACTCTTTACTTCAGACATTACGGTCATGCAGGTGCGTCCCAACGGGCTTCTCCATGCTCACACAGTGAAACTCCAGAGCGCACCTGATGTACACTCAGCCGGCTGAACCCGCTCCCTCGGCAGCTCCCTGGCCGGCTGACGTCAAGTGACCAGCAGTACCTGCACAGCCACACAGCCAGCGTGCCAGGTAGGCGGCGAGCGGCGCCTCAGGGTCCAGCCACAAACGGTCAGCCGCTCTCGCCTCAGAGTCCGACTACGTAAACATCTTTCCGCGCCCGCGAGCACTTAACACTGGACAGGATGGAACCTGTCGACCACGTGCTGGACAAAGGACACGTTCCACCCCAAATTTATTTTTCTGAACAGGTTCGAACCTGCCAATATCTACCTCACACAACTGCCCAAGAGGTTTGGAAAGGTCTATCACATGACACGCTGAAAGCTATATCGGTTCTAAAGTTAGCAAATTCTCAGCACCGACGGACAGCAACTGACGCTTGCTCTGTCCAAACCACCCTCACGCCACATACCACCCCACCAGCACGTGTGATGGAGCCCAAGGACGCCCTCATCCCCATAAACTTTGCAATTCAAGACCGATAGACAGGAACCGACACGCTCGAACTGGAATGTTTTTTCTACTGAGTTGGAAAAACTTCCTTGACTTCACAACGCACGATCGACCACGTGGCTCTGTCGGACAAACAGCGCTGTCACTAAGTTAACTGATCACGTGGTTCTCATTATTCAGCCCACATGCTTCGATTATCTAATCCCGGATCTTGGCGAAAACACACGTCGGTACACATTAGTCATCACGTGCACCTAGCTTAGTACCTCCACAAGTGAATGTAATAAAGTCCGCGTGACTATTTAATTAATCAGATCAATTAATTAACCTCTCTGATGCGGAAAACTGCCACGTCCACCTAGACTTGGAATCCCAGCACAACCGATTAATCATTCTTATTCCTTCTTATCGAATTTACTGGCCTGGGGGCCTTCCGCGATGTGTGCATGTACACAGACATACCGAAAACAGAGCAAGCGCTCTCCGAATGTGGAGGTGTCTGGATAGGCGTGGTTTACATTTACAGGCCTCTTTAGAACACAGAACGATATGTTATGTTGCGGTCGCATGGATCGATCTGACATAAAATTGAAAGAAATGCGAAAACTGATTAGCGCATACGTATAAACTGACCTAATATAGACAGAGACGAGGTGAAAGTGAGGACGTGCTTGCTTATCTTCTGGTTCGCAGGGAGCAATTTGTACATGGATTCAAGTATGCGGAAACAAGAGGAATGTAGGAAAACGATGAGATCGAAGCGAGCCGAATCAGGAAGGTAGACAATTTTTTTCTCTTTGAATTCGTAGTATAGTGTATGTCTACTAAGGTGCAGTGATACACGCGAGTTGAATACTGTATTTGATGCTTTTCAGGAGGACAGAGAATCGTTCACGTCTAAACTTACTCACATCGGTGTTAAATGACAACAGAGAGTGTACTGAGTGATAGATTGAGATAGAGCTGTAACTAGGTACGATTTAAACGTTGACTCATTTATTCTAGAGAAGGACAAGGTGATGAAGGTCAATTTTTTTCCCAGTGTTCTATCTAGATGCTTTAGTCACATGATATAGCCTGCGTTCTAGCCATATGCAGCTACAGTGCTTTACACATGATAGATTGGATGATTTACGTAAATATATGTCGAACTACATTGTGTATAAATATCACTTCGTTCTTGTTCTTCTTAACTGTATGCTATTAAATTAAGGCACTTTGAGATCTGTTACTATAGATCGATATGGTGTGTTAAGCTCCAATACTTGGGTACATCTCGAGAAATGTGGTGCACTTGGAGGGGTTAGGCCTAGGAAAGCTCTATTCAGACAAGAGAGGTGAAGTGTAGCTATATTCCTCTGCTCGGTTGAGGATTAATTGGGTAGCGACGTTGCGGGGTAGAGTAGTCAATGCCGAAGTGAGGATGGTCTTTCAACGTAAGAGGGCGAGATTGCTCTGTGACCGCCATAGGCAGAGAGATTGATCGACTAATATGCGCGAGGTCTTAGAAATATGTATATCGTTGTCTGGTATACTTTGATCGTTGTTATGTGTTCGAGAATTAAGTGTGAATGGATGTACTGAGCAGTCATCTATCGATGCTCGCAATGATACTTGCAAAGTAGAGGAGGTATGGTTTAGCTATGACATTGAAATTGGGAAAATATGCTGTCACTTGATTGGCATTAAATGCTCTATCCTCAGTGAGAGGGGCGTGTATGTCGGTAAAAGTATTTGCTTATTCGACTACATGTATGCGTAATGTAGTACATTTAAGTGTTCACCGAATATGAATGTCTGTGGAAAAAGGAATTATTATGTTCTATTGAGCTGGGTTGTATGTGGGGGCGTAAATGCTTGTTCAAAATTATTATAACAGGGTGGTGGCATATAAGTAGAACAAGTTCTGTGAAAGAGTGTGTAGAAGGAGTGAGGAGTGAGTGAATGGATGACACGACTCATCTACGACTGTATCATTAGGACATGTAAATAAATGTCGGATACTCTAAATTGAGGTCATTTCTTTCTTTTTAATCATATGTATGACTTCTGCTTGGAGTTATGTTTGTCTGTTTGTTCTAAATGAATACTCGTCTTTGCTTAGAAAGTGAGTTTTGACAGAATTGTCGGCGCAGAGTGAGTGACGACGGGTTCGCTGGCTGGGGAGACACTGTTTACATGTCGAGTTGCAGATGCAGCGGAGGACAGAGATCTGCGCTATTCAGGAATCCATCTGTACAGTGTATGTCGTTAGACAACAGCTGGAGAGCAGGTATAGAGAGAGAGCCCACTACGGCATGCTGGTCCTGGGGCTTAGTGGACAGCTGTTTAGATGGACAGATATGTGGCTTTGACATGCCGCCGCCGGCGCTTGCATTTCAGGCGATTGGTCAAGACAAGGTCCTGTGGCAGTAACTGAGGTCATTCTTCTTGCAGACAGGCTGCAGAAGGTAATTGATATGTCTTTCTCCGACTTAAATTGCATATATCAGATGCGCAAAGATCTGGAAATGGAATCAGCTGAACGATGTGTAGGGTGTGACTAAAGCCAACTTGGAATTTTAATGTAGCATGCAGGTTCGGGAAAGGTGGCATGTTTCGCACTGGGTGCAGCCGTCTTGAATTATGGTAATTGCGTAATCAACTGACGTGATGACAGAGCGCTCTGGTGGTTGTCATAGGAGCTAAACACAGTTGAACTTGAAGCCATTTTTGTTAGGTAATATGATATAAATAATAATAAATAATAAATCATAATAAATAATAATAAATGATCATAAATGATAATAAATAACTGGAGCAGCTGTCCGAATGCAGAGACCTGTTGGAGTGTATGGATCTGTAAGAGCGAACTTTGATGTCCTCTAGACGACCGAATAGCGAAATAATAGTATGTGTTGGGCGGCTTTAGTGATCAAGTCAGAATTTGAGAAGATGATTGATTTGGGATAGAGTGTTATTGAATGGGATGTAGATTGTTCTGTTGACTGCTGCTGCACATTTGCTTCCTTTATTTATCTGAGTGAAGATCGATTGTGGTGTGTTGGATACATGCTTGTCTGTTCTCTAGACCTGGGACAGACCTTACTTGACGTGCAAATTATAGCCAAGATCTCGAAAATGTTACATGACTGAGACCGGTATTTGAGAGTGGAATATCATTTTGCGTATGTTTGTTTCTAGTTAGTCAGTGGTTTACAGCATGCTGCACATAGATAAAGTTCGGTGTTTGTAGAGAGTTAATTTTAAGTCTATATCTTGGGAATTATGATGAACTAGTGATCGGTAGGGTGTAGCCTAGTGCATGATATTGAGAAGTACAGCTAAAATGGTGTAATATTATGGAGAAAGTACATGTGTTCTTGCAGTCTATGAGTCTGAGGATGTTTGTAGGAAAGCGAACAGATGAGGAAGGAGAGACAGTAAGGCGTTTGTGCTGAGGGGGGGGGGGGGGGGGGGGGCCGACACCGAATTTGTAAAAAGAGTTCTGAGGGTGACTTAGGTCCGCTGATGTAAGAGGGAAGATTAGTTCTGAGTGTCGGGTCTGTAGAGAGAACAGGTTGACGGTGCTTTCCTAGGATTGGGGAACATTGCTGTATATAGACGCTGTAGGAACAGGATATTTTTTTCGCATGCTGTAGAGATATACTGGATAAGTGCACTGTTTTGCGTCAAATGTGTATATACTGTATTGTGAAGTTAATGTGGTTTACATTGTGTAGCGTTTGTACATACTGCACTGTAAAGTTAATATTGATTATGTTATGTGACGAGTAGAGAGGAAGTTGTAAGGACGGTAGAGATATTTCCAGAGTAACAGCGGTCAAGAGAGTGTATTTCCGATACTAAGCTCATTGTGGAATGCCAATCATATGAGAATGGGCTCGTAAGATTTAACTGTATAAGTATAATGAGATCAACGACTTCGGTATTAGAGAGTGTGAATATAATTTTTTGGTCTGTTTCTTTCTAGTTTTTCAGTGGTTTAAAGGATGCTGTACTTCGAAAAAAAATTGGCGTGTTCTTATAGTGTATGAGTCTGGATAAGTTTGTAGAAAAAAAGCGAGCAGGCAAGGAAGAAGAAGAGAGAGTAACGCATATATGTTGAGGGGAAGCGATCGCCGAATTTGTGGAACAGTTCTGAAAGGGACTTCCGTCCGTTGATGCAGAAGTCCCTAATCAGTTGTCGCATTTCTTTCGATTTTATGTCAGATCGATCCATGCGACCGCAACATAACATATCGTTCTGTGTTCCAAAGTGGTCTGTAAATGTAAACCACGCCTATCCAGTCACCTCCACATTCAGAGAGCGCTTGCTCTGTTTTCTGTATGTCTGTGTACATGCACACATCGCGGAAGGCTCCCAGGCCAGTAAATTCTATAAGAAGGAATAAGAACGATTAATCGGTTGTGCTGGAATATAGGGGGGTTGAGAACATTTGCGTATGTTGAGAGCTGGAAAGGTAGGAGGTGGGGAGCGCATTTAGTATTATTTTGGTGAACAAGTTCTGTTAGGGTAAGAATTTGAATTTACAAATAAGCTGAGAAAACACGAAAGCGAGGGTTAACTATTTTTGGGGGCACTATACAATTTCGGAGAGGTTGACTGGACTCTTTTTTTTTAATTTTCAAATGATCGTTTTAGATTGTGAGGGGAGAGAAACGCTGGGAAGTGTGAGGACAGTGTGTGTGTGAACTCGCTCTCGACTATTCTAACAACAGACGTGAAGGTGGAGATGTGTAGCATATAGGCCGGCAAGCAATGGAATGCGGCCTAAACTTGTGTGTTGGACCGCACTGAGTTAGGACGGTGAAAACGACTCGCGTGGCCTGGCTTGGATAGTCATGTTCGGCGTGTAGGTGATATGAATTTCTCAGGTGTTAGGTGTGAATGCGGCTGTCATCAAGTCATGTTTGAAGGGTTGAACAGAGGTCTTTGAGCGAATTGAGAGCTGTCGGACGTGTGACTTAGTGTGGTAAAGGTTGATTGCGCGGGTCTGTTGAGTTACTTTGCTGTGCGTTATTTGGACAGGTTACGAGTACTGATGGTGTTTACAGTTATGTGTACTGCATTATTTAGGAGCAGTTTGATATTGTGCACTGAAATTAGGAGCTGTTTGCGTGTCTGCCGACTGTGCAACATGACACCAGGTATATCAGGGCGAATGTTTTTTGTTTGAGAGTGATAGGTATACTCGATGTGTAAATAAATGTACGTTAAGTATTTGTGGGACGATACAGAATATGAGAGACTTCGAGTTGGTTGTTATTTTTTCTACTTGGAGGGTTTGTTAGATCGAATTGCTGAGGCGAGTAGCTACGAGAGCGCGAGGGATGTGATTGCAGCATATCACCGTCTCTCAGCGGTTAACTAAAGATGGGGCAAGCAATTTTCTCGACTTAGGTACTGGGAGTGTGCTCTGGCCATGTGCTAGACCATGTGGATTGACACGGTATTAGGGTCATAGTTTAGCTAGAATATTTATAGAGGGGTATGTCCGACGCGAGTATAAAGGTCCAGACTGTGATGTGGGAGGTCTAGCGCTCGTGGTGTGTGGGAGAGGCAAAGCAGACGATTTTGAGTCATCACAGGTGACTTAGGTTAGTGGCTTCGTTTGTCACAATTTTCTTGTGTTTGGTAGCGAAACACGAACTGACCATCAGAATTCGAGCTTGGCTTATTTGTATGGACAGAATGTGAAATAAGTTAATGTAGGCTAGTACACGTTATTGCACATTAGTAAACAGAAGCAAGCATTACTGGATGTTAGTCAACGAACATGGGTCGCTAAAAGGACGTGGTGGTCGGTAAGGACTTTAACTATTTCATTTCAAGTCCAGGTGGTCGATCGCGCGTTGTGAAGTCAAGGAAGTTTTTCCAACTCGGTAGAAAAACATTCCAGTTCGAGCGTGTCGGTTCCTGTGTATCGGTCTTGAATTGCAAAGTTTATGGGGATGAGGGCGTCCTTGGGCTCCATCACATGTGCTGGTGAGGTGGTATGTGGCGTGAGGGTGGTTTGGACAGAGCAAGCGTGTCAGTTGCTGTCCGTCGGTGCTGAGAATTTGCGAACCTTAGAACCGATATAGCTTTCAGCGTGTCATGTGATACACCTTTCCAAACCTCTTGGACGGTTGTGTGAGGTAGGTATCGGCAGGTTCGAACCTGTTCAGAAAAATAAATTTGGGGTGGAACGTGTCCTTCCTCCAGCACGTGGTCGACAGGTTCCATCCTGTCCAGCGTTAAGTGCTCGCGGGCGCGGAAAGATGTTTACGTAGTCGGACTCGGAGGCGGGCGCGGCTGACCGTTTGGGCTGAACCCTGAGCCGCCGCTCGCCGCCTACCTGGCACGCTGGCTGTGTGGCTGCACGGGTACCGCTGGTCACTTGACGTCAGCCGGCCAGGGAGCTGCCGAGGGAGCGGGTTCAGCCGGCTGCGTGTACATCAGCTGCGCCCTGGAGTTTCACTGTGTGAGCATGGAGAAGCCCGTTGGGACGCACCTGCAAGACCGTAATGTCTGAAATAAAGAGTCATTTTACAGGTATTTACAGAAGACTATGTCCGTCGCGTGTATGGAAGCTGTGTGACGTAAGCGGGGCGGCGGCACAGCGATTGTACAGTTATTAAGCGCGCGCGAGAGCGGGTCAATTAGTGAGCGTTCTAGTGCAGTCCAAACGTGCTGTTATATAGTTATGGCGGATTCCACTGTCGAGCAAACTTTGCCGCCAAAAGTGTAGCACTGCGTTCTCCCTCGCACAGAGACACGTGGTGGATGGTGAGCGGTCAGCATCGACAGGTTTGAACGTGCCCAGGAAAACAACTTTTGCACCAAGAGTGTGGCAGGGAACAGCCGACCGTTGTGTGATTCAGCTCCGAGGCAAACAGTTGTGGCGGGAAACGTGCGGAGGCGACGAATACACGTGGTGAGCGGACAAGGGGCTGCTGTGATATCAAACTCGGCAAGTTCCAGCGTGTCCAGCGAAAACATGTTTACGACGTGGGGTTCGCCCCCAGCGAGAGTGGCCGGCCACCTCACGTGACAGGCGTCTACATCTACATCTACATCTACATCCATACTCCGCAAGCCACCTGACGGTGTGTGGCGGAGGGTACCCTGAGTACCTCTATCGGTTCTCCCTTCTATTCCAGTCTCGTATTGTACGTGGAAAGAAGGATTGTCGGTATGCTTCTGTGTGGGCTCTAATCTCTCTGATTTTATCCTCATGGTCTCTTCGCGAGATATACGTAGGAGGGAGCAATATACTGCTTGACTCTTCGGTGAAGGTATGTTCTTGAAACTTTAACAAAAGCCCGTACCGAGCTACTGAGCGTCTCTCCTGCAGAGTCTTCCACTGGAGTTTATCTGTCATCTCCGTAACGCTTTCGCAATTACTAAATGATCCTGTAACGAAGCGCGCTGCTCTCCGTTGGATCTTCTCTATCTCTTCTATCAACCCTACCTGGTGCGGATCCCACACTGATGAGCAGTATTCAAGCATTGGGCGAACAAGCGTACTGTAACCTACTTCCTTTGTTGTCGGATTGCATTTCCTTAGGATTCTTCCAATGAATCTCAGTCTGGCATCTGCTTTACCGACGATCAACTTTATATGATCATTCCATTTTAAATCACTCCTAATGCGTACTCCCAGATAATTTATGGAATTAATTGCTTCCAGTTGCTGACCTGCTATTTTGTAGCTAAATGATAAGGGACCTATCTTTCTATGTATTCTCATCACATTACACTTCTCTACATTGAGATTCAATTGGCATTCCGTGCACCATGCGTCAATTCGCTGCAGATCCTCCTGCATTTCAGTACAATTTTCCATTGTTGCAACCTCTCGATACACCACAGCATCATCTGCAAAAAGCCTCAGTGAACTTCCGATGTCATCCACCAGGTCATTTATGTATATTGTGAATAGCAACGGTCCTATGACACTCCCCTGCGGCACACCTGAAATCACTCTTACTTCAGAAGACTTCTCTCCATTGAGAATGACATGCTGCGTTCTGTTATCTAGGAACTCCTCAATCCAATCACACAATTGATCTGATAGTCCGTATGCTCTTACTTTGTTCATTAAAGGACTGTGGGGAACTGTGTCAAACGCCTTGCGGAAGTCAAGAAACACGGCATCTACCTGTGAACCCGTGTCTAAGGCCCTCTGAGTCTCGTGGACGAATAGCGCGAGCTGGGTTTCACACGACTGTCTTTTTCGAAACCCATGCTGATTCCTATAGAGTAGATTTCTAGTCTCCAGAAAAGACATTATACTCGAACATAATACGTGTTCCAAAATTCTACAACTGATCGACGTTAGAGATATAGGTCTATAGTTCTGCACATCTGTTCGACGTCCCTTCTTGAAAAAGGGGATGACCTGTGCCCTTTTCCAATCCTTTGGAACGCTTCGCTCTTCTAGAGACCTACGGTACACCGCTGCAAGAAGGGGGGCAAGTTCCTTCGCGTACTCTGTGTAAAATCGAACTGGTATCCCATCAGGACCAGCGGCCTTTCCTCTTTCGAGCGATTTTAATTGTTTCTCTATCCCTCTGTCGTCTACTTCGATATCTACCATTTTGTCAGCTGTGCGACAATCTAGAGAAGGAAGCACAGTGCAGTCTTCCTCTGTGAAACAGCTTTGGAAGAAGACATTTAGTATTTCGGCCTTTAGTCTGTCATCCTCTGTTTCAGTACCATTTTGATCACAGAGTGTCTGGACATTTTGTTTTGATCCACCTACCGCTTTGACATAGGACCAAAATTTCTTAGGATTTTTTGCCAAGTCAGTACATAGAACTTTACTTTCGAATTCATTGAAAGCCTCTCGCATAGCCCTCCTCACACTACATTTCGCTTCTCGTAATTTTTGTTTGTCTGCAAGGCTTTGGCTATGTTTATGTTTGCTGTGAAGTTCCCTTTGCTTCCGCAGCAGTTTTCTAACTCGGTTGTTGTACCATGGTGGCTCTTTCCCATCTCTTACGATCTTGCTTGGCACATACTCATCTAACGCATATTGTACCATGGTTTTGAACTTTGTCCACTGATCCTCAACACTGTCTGCACTTGAGACAAAACTTTTGTGTTTGAGCCGTCAGGTACTCTGTAATCTGCTTTTTGTCACTTTTGCTAAACAGAAAAATCTTCCTACCTTTTTAACATTTCTATTTACGGCTGAAATCATCGATGCAGTAACCGCTTTATAATCGCTGATTCCCTGTTCTGCATTAACTGATTCAAATAGTTCGGGTCTGTTTGTCACCAGAAGGTTTAATATGTTATCGCCACGAGTCGGTTTTCTGTTTAACTGCTCATGGTAGTTTTCAGATAAAGCACTTAAAAATATTTCACTGGATTCTTGGTCCCTTCCACCCGTTATGAACGTTTGAGTCTCCCAGTCTCTATCCGGCAAATTAAAATCTCCACCCAGAACTATAACATGGTGGGGAAATCTACTCGAAATATTTTCCAAATTATTCTTCAGGTGCTGAGCCACAACAGCTGCTGAGCCCGGGGGCCTATAGAGACATCCAATTACCATGTCTGAGCCTGCTTTAACCGTGACCCTCACCCAAATTATTTCACAATTCGAATCTCCGTCAATTTCCTTCGATACTATTGCACTTCTTATCGCTATAAACACGCTTCTCCCTTCACTGTCCAGCCTATCTCTGCGGTATACATTCCAATCAGAGTTTAGGATTTCATTACTGTTTACGTCTGGTTTCAGCCAAGTTTCTGTTCCTAGTACTATATGGGCGTTGTGACCGTTTATTAATGAGAGCAGTTCTGGGACCTTTCTATAGACGCTCCTGCAATTTACTATTAGCACATTAATATTGTTATTCCTTGTTGCATTTTGCCTACTCCTGCCTTGCCGCGTCTCAGGAGGCGTCTTGTCGGGCCTAGGGAGGGAATTCTCTAACCTAAAAAAAACCAATGTGCACTCCACACGTACTCCGCTACCCTCGTAGCCGCTTCCGGCGTGTAGTGCACGCCTGACCTATTCAGGGGGACCCTACATTTCTCCACCCGATAGCGGAGGTCGAGAAATTTGCACCCCAGCTCTCCGCAGAATCGTCTGAGCCTCTGGTTTAAACCTTCCACTCGGCTCCAAACCAGAGGACCGCGATCGGTTCTGGGAACGATATTACAAATAGTTAGCTCTGATTGCACCCCGCGAGCGAGGCTTTCCGCCTTCACCAACTCCGCCAACCGCCTGTACGAACTGAGGATGACCTCTGAACCCAGACGGCAGGAGTCATTAGTGCCGACATGAGCAACAATTTGCAGTCGGGTGCACCCAGTGCTCTCTATCGCCGCCGGTAGGGCCTCCTCCACATCTCGGATGAGACCCCCCGGCAAGCAGACTGAGTGAACACTGGCCTTCTTCCCCGACCTTTCCGCTATTTCCCTAAGGGGCTCCATCACCCGCCTAACGTTGGAGCTCCCAATAACTAATAAACCCCTCCCCCCGTGTGCCTGCTCGGACCTTGCTGAAGGAGCAGCCACATGTCCACTCACAGGCAGAGCGGGCGATGCCACACGGCCAGCCTCCACATTGACCCTCCGCCTCGTGCGCCGCGAACGCCGCTGAACCCGCCACTCCCCTTGGGGAGAGGGTAGCCCAACCGCGCCTGGCACCCGCGAAGATGTCTCGACAGCAGGGACAGTGGGTGAAGCATGTAACACCTGGGGTGTACCTCGCGACGCACCAGACTCCCCACTGCCGCTACACTCCGAGGCAGCAGCCTGAAGACGGCTGACCGCGGCCATCAACACGCTCACCTGTTCGCGAAGAGTGGCCAGCTCCTCCTGCGTCCGTACACAGCAGCCACACATCCTATCCATCCTAATAAATCAATTTACTATAGAGTGTTAATCAACTTTTAACTAGACTGCTAATTCACTAAAGGCGGTTGATTATTGACTAAACTGTGATTGCTAACCACTTCTTGTAGAAATCAATGAACATAGCACTACCTGTCTCTGACCTGTATTGAAAACAAACACTAGCACTACTGGCACTATGGCTGACTAAAGGGACTCTCTCTGACTGTATTCAAAACAAACACGAGATCTATGGAACACTTAATAGCACTCGACTATTAAAGCTTCCTAAAAGCAAAAACACGCAGAAGAAGAAGTGACAAGTAAGAAAAATACAGATAATACTTAAATTAAGGTAGCTCGCTGCACAGCAGACGTGAAGCAGATGGCGGTTAGGGCGACACTGACACACAGTGTCTCAGCGCACTGGGCAGGATGGGGGGGGGGGGGGGGGGATGAGGATTTGAACTAATTCCGTTGGAGGTCTGACGTCGTGGTGACTGCACTGCAATATCAAAGATGTGTGTGATGACTGTGTTGGAGAACAAGTGATGACCGTACTGCTTGAAATAAAGTTTTCAGTCCCTTCCCTCCTGCAAAATCTAAGGACGTGACTTACGTTACTATAAGTGCAGTTTATTATTTGACGCGATTGTGATAGGC
Organism: Schistocerca gregaria; assembly: GCF_023897955.1. NCBI lineage: Eukaryota > Metazoa > Arthropoda > Insecta > Orthoptera > Acrididae > Schistocerca > Schistocerca gregaria. The sequence goes on along the minus strand of NC_064931.1, from coordinate 519,098,884 downwards.
TACCAGCGAAAAAGATAAGTGACGGCGAAAGTTCGTGCATGTGATCGATTATGGTGTTGGGATTCGAACTTGGGATGGATTTTTGTTATGGATGTAGGGCAAATGGCTTTCTCGCCGTGGAAATCCGACATCTTGAATAAATAATAAATGATAATAATAAATAAAAGTACATTCTTCGAGACATTATCGTGTTGGAATTTGAATTTGGCGCAATTTTCTAGTGGAGGTAGGTCTATAATAATAATTAATGATGATAATAATAAATGATAATAAATTATAATGAATGATAATAAATGACAATGAATGATAACGAATGTTAATAAATGATAATGAATAATAATGGATAATAATAAACACAAGTAAAGTTTTGCAGCGATTATTGTGTTGGAAATTGAAATACAAGGCAATTTTCTAGTGGAGGCAAGTCAATAATAATAAATAATAATGAATGATAATGAATGATAATAAATGATAATGAATGATAATAAATAATAAAGAATAATAATAAATGATAATAAAGACAAGTACGGTTTTGCATGTGTTATCCTGTTGGAATTTGAATTTGGAGACTATTTTTCTGGAGGCTTAGGTTAGTGGACGTAGCACAATTGGCCTATTTTCCCGCCAAAATTCAAACTTCGGGCCATTTTTTCTTGAGGATAGGTTAGTGGATGTAGCACAATTGACCTATTCTGCCCCCCCCCCCTAAGCCGCCATCTTGGATGACGTCATGCGATGTTGCCAAGTCTACATGTGGCCATCGTGGAAACGACATTGCCGACATCTTGAATAAATTTGGCAAAAATGGAAAGTGGGGTGGTACGAACCTTGCCCCACTACTCATGTTCATACACTCCTGGAAATTGAAATAAGAACACCGTGAATTCATTGTCCCAGGAAGGGGAAACTTTATTGACACATTCCTGGGGTCAGATACATCACATGATCACACTGACAGAACCACAGGCACATAGACACAGGCAACCGAGCATGCACAATGTCGGCACTAGTACAGTGTATATCCACCTTTCGCAGCAATGCAGGCTGCTATTCTCCCATGGAGACGATCGTAGAGATGCTGGATGTAGTCCTGTGGAACGGCTTGCATGCCATTTCCACCTGGCGCCTCAGTTGGACCAGCGTTCGTGCTGGACGTGCAGACCGCGTGAGACGACGCTTCATCCAGTCCCAAACATGCTCAATGGGGGACAGATCCGAAGATCTTGCTGGCCAGGGTAGTTGACTTACACCTTCTAGAGCACGTTGGGTGGCACGGGATACATGCGGACGTGCATTGTCCTGTTGGAACAGCAAGTTCCCTTGCCGGTCTAGGAATGGTAGAACGATGGGTTCGATGACGGTTTGGATGTACCGTGCACTATTCAGTGTCCCCTCGACGATCACCAGAGGTGTACGGCCAGTGAAGGAGATCGCTCCCCACACCATGATGCCGGGTGTTGGCCCTGTGTGCCTCGGTCGTATGCAGTCCTCATTGTGGCGCTCACCTGCACGGCGCCAAACACGCATACGAACATCATTGGCACCAAGGCAGAAGCGACTCTCATCGCTGAAGACGACACGTCTCCAATCGTCCCTCCATTCACGCCTGTCGCGACACCACAGGAGGCGGGCTGCACGATGTTGGGGCGTGAGCGGTAGACGGCCTAACGGTGTGCGGGACCGTAGCCCAGCTTCATGGAGACGGTTGCGAATGGTCCTCGCCGATACCCCAGGAGCAACAGTGTCCCTAATTTGCTGGGAAGTGGCGGTGCGGTCCCCTACGGCACTGCGTAGGATCCTACGGTCTTGGCGTGCATCCGTGCGTCGCTGCGGTCCGGTCCCAGGTCGACGGGCACGTGCACCTTCCGCCGACCACTGGCGACAACATCGATGTACTGTGGAGACCTCACGCCCCCCGTGTTGAGCAATTCGGCGGTACATCCACCCGGCCTCCCGCATGCCCACTATACGCCCTCGCTCAAAGTTCGTCAAATGCACATACGGTTCACGTCCACGCTGTCGCGGCATGCTACCAGTGTTAAAGACTGCGATGGAGCTCCGTATGCCACGGCAAACTGGCTGACACTGACGGCGGCGGTGCACAAATGCTGCGCAGCTAGCGCCATTCGACGGCCAACACCGCGGTTCCTGGTGTGTCCGCTGTGCCGTGCGTGTGATTGCTTGTACAGCCCTCTCGCAGTGTCCGGAGCAAGTATGGTGGGTCTGACACACCTGTGTCAATGTGTTCGTTTTTCCATTTCCAGGAGTGTATAAAATTATTTCTTCTTCTGCGTGAGAGGAATTTGTCCTGAAATTTGTGCCGCACAGTTTTGTTACACCCTGTATATGGCTTCCATCACTGGCCATGCATTGCTAAAGAAGTTAGCGGAAGCTTTCAATTTCGTTTTCAGTGATCTCTTGAGGGATGACTTCTGTCACATCCTGGATAGCACGTTTCAACTCATCACTATTATGAAATCGTCGTGGAAAAACTTTGTTCTTGAGATGACCCCACAAAAAAATCAGGGGCTGAAAGGTCAGCTTAACTCGCCAGTCGTGGGATATCACCGAATAGCGAGGGTAATTAATTGTGGTAAGTGGCGCCTTAGTTAAGTCACTGAATTTCGGGCTGTATGGGCTTTGGCTCAACTTGCTGAAACCATATCGTGTTTAGATGGGAATATCCCTGGAGCTGTGGGATGAAGGAATTGGTAATCACGGTCGCATACCTCTCGGAACTGACACTAAGTGGCCAGCCGAAATTGTCTTCAGTAAACTATAGCCCAGCGGTTTCAAAGGACTGTATAATACCACACCAAACGACGACTTTTCGGCTATCTTGAGCCATTTCATGAGCAAGCTGTCTGACTAGTATTGGAAGCTTTGTATATTGATAAATCTGTTTAGAAGAAAATTTGACTCATGAGGCAACACAAGATTTGTTGGAAATGCGTCGTCCTGATCCATTCTATCCAGTGACGTTGTGGTTCACACATTGCGCCTACTCACTTTATCTCCTGACCGTAACTGTTGAGCCACTTGTGGCTTACAAGGATGAAACGTTAAACCCTTTTACACATTCTTCTGCGAAGAAGTGCGAGGGAATTGTAATGTTTCTGGAATGGCGAGCTATAGATCGCTGTGAGTTTCGTTGCAGAGCTGCACGAGCTTGTCCGATATTTTCCGGCATTCGAACTCTCATTTGACGTCGCCAAATACTTACATCTGATTTGCAGAGTTTGTTGCAGAATCCGTCTTACGACATCATTTTATCCAACTAGCCATTGTCCTGCTGTGTGGAACTCGGAAATGGCGGCGCCCTCCAAGGCAAACTGCGCAGTGGACAGTCGCAGTATTCTGTACGCGACAGAACAGTGCCACTGCCTCAATGTGTACCTGCACCAGCGAACTTTCCGCACTGAACCAAATGGCATACTGAAGGATGTTTCACAGTTCATGTTACACACTTCTCGAGGTTGTAGAAGGGACTTAAGAGGCCAAGTTTTACATCGGAACCCGTGTTTGGAAACGCCATCCAAAGTCGCTACAGACCGGAGATGAGCACTTGTTCAATAGAGGAGATGTGTTTCACAGTAGCGAAGATGGACAAGTGCTCATAGCTACTCAGACGTGTATTTTAGAGCCATGTTTCTAGACATTTTTTCCTTGTTTTGGTCTTTATTACCACCTCTGAAAGTTGCCTACCCCACAATCATAGCAACAACAGTACCAGTACTGGTATTCCACTGTCAGAAGTATCAGAATGGTTTTCGCTTACAACTTTCGACTCATTTGTTTCCGGTACTGGGACCCTTACCTCAAACTGATACATTTATCCTCCTCCATCACTCATTTACTTTATCATATATCTATGTATATGTATATATGCACATCCTTCTCCATCTCTCATGTACTTTGTAATTCACGGGAACCGGCGCCTGTAAGTTTGACGGTAGGCAGCGTCGTTGGATGATGTTTCCATACACGGGTTCCTGTGTAGATCCTGACCTACTAAGTACCTCTACAAGCTCTAGAAGTATATAACATGATTGGCGAAGCAGTCTATACATGGGTCCGATCAGACATGGTAAATGGCGCGCACCTATCTACATCTTAGCAGGGGGCCAATTCGCAATGCACTGTCTACCGTGGACCAACATGTAGCTTCTTCGCGCCACTAAATGGTACCCGCTACTTAACAGGATCGCTTTCTTGCAACCCAGTTCATTGGACAAGCACATCGAAATTCCTTTTTCTCAGGTACTCACTGTGTATAACACCCACTGTTCCCAAAAAAGTGAAACATCACACATTAACGACGTATTCAAAACAACTTAAACTGCAGTGGCCAGATACGATTACTATACCTACTGACTAGTCGAAAACAACTGACGTATCACATGTTGCTAACGCCTTCTTTTATCCTTATCTGTAAGCGGAAAATTCATAAATATTCTTGACAAATGTAATAGTCATTCCCAAGAAACACTGGTGAGCCTCATGGTTGAACAATCAGCATGAGTAGGTGCCAAACGAAGGACCCGAGTTCAATTCCTAGTACTGCCAGCGATTTTCCCTTGGTGGGAGGACTGAAACGTTATAAAAACAGCCTGCTGTTTCCAACTGAGGTGCTACTTAATTGAGACGTAGTGGCTCCAAGGTCTGAAAAGATGACAAGGGCTGGGAGAGCAGTGTGTTGAACCACGCCCCTCCATACCTCAAACCAAATGATGCCATTTTTCCTTTTCAGGAAACATCACGTTAATGCTGTGTGACACCGCCTCTATCCTTGAAAAAGGTGAGGAGACGAGTCCACAAATTTCTTCAGATATGCCACACCCAGCTGAAGACACTCATTGATGACTAGAGCTTGCAGAACTAAGCTTTCCGGTGATGTTTAGTGCTACGTTCCACCTGTGGTTCTAAACGGTCCCAAACTTTTCATATGGGATTAAACTCGGGTAATTTATTGAGCCAGTGTGAGACCAGGATCGATGCGTGCAGCCCTGTAACACAGCTATCATCTTGCAGGAGGGGCAGTGTCCAGAGCACACTCATCATGAAGATCTAGTAGAAAGGGCAACACTTGGTCACATAGAATGTTGAACTGAATATTCTGTTTCATATTACCGGTAATTTAATTGGTAGGCTGAAGTAATGGTACAAAAAACACCTCCAAAACCTGACAGAACCACATCTGGCCTTAACTACACTCCTTACACATTATGAGTTGGAAACTTCACAGTGCTGTACGCTCGACAAGTTGCGCGTTTGGAAAGAGACGAAATCGCGACTATTCAGACCACACTACATGCCTTCAGTTAGTTATTATCTTGTTCCTGTGTTGTTTGGGTCACTGAAAACGTGCAGGTTTCTGTGCGCCGTGGGAAATGGCCTTTTGTGAGGTACCGAATTACTACTATACATGTCTTGCAGTTCCCTTCCCTCAGAAACTGGTTGAGAGGACCTACATTCAATGATAGCAGCAATTCCTGTCGAGTTTGTAAGAGATGGAGAGATGGTCATTTAAATGGCTTGACACTCATCTTCGGTCCCTGTCGATTAAGATCTCTTTACGGCTACAGTTATTGCACTGTAGTTTCATAGTTCAGAGTGGAACACCATTCCTTGCAGACACGTTAGACAGCTCGTTGATACACCAGCAAATCGCGCAACTTCATTCACGATAAGGTCATGGGACCGTCTACACGCAAAAAATAGCTCCTTCCTGCCACGTCTCCACTTCTTACTGCGCTGATTCCTTACAGCCACTGGCGTGCACACACGCACACCACTTCACTGACATGACATCCGGCAGCAGAGGAGGGTCACATGATAGCCCAGTACATGTTGTACAAAGCTCCATAGCGAACAGGTGTCAGAGATTCCATATCGTGTCCATGTACCTCAACATGAGTAGATAAGTTAAATCACACACTCTTTTTGTGTAACTGGTATAGCTAACAGCAAGTAAGTTTATCTAAGAGACAGAGCAAATTTCTAATTAATATGAGCCGCATCCTCGCACAAAAAAATCCAAAATCTAAGAAACTGGGAATGAGCTATCTAAGAGACTGTAACCAATGGCATGTGCAGATAATCAAGATTTAGGAGCTGAGATAATGTCTTTGTCTTGGTATTTTGCTGCTTGATGAAGGTTTTGTTGTAAAATGCACCACGAAGGATTTATCCAATGGGACCAAAATCTGTAGGTGTGAGACGTAAATATACAGACAAACAAATGATTACAATTTCAGAAAAAATTGGATGGTTTATTCAAGAGAAAGACATTGACAAACTGAGCAAGTTAGTAATTCTTAGTCGACTTCCACCCCTTATGCAAGCAGTTATTCGACTTGGCATTGATTGATAGAGTTGCTTGATGTCCTCCTGTCGTTCGGCCTGGAATCTCTCCGATTGGAGTGGAATTGTCTTCAGTGATGAGTCACGCTTCGAATTGAGCCCCGATGACAAGCAAAGATATGTCTGGAGGTACCACAAGTACCAGTGAGGTACCAACCTGACCGTCGTCTTCCATATGGCCCGCCAACCAGGAGTGATGGTCTGAGGTGCCATTTGCTTCATACCAGGACCGCTTTAGTTGTCATCCGCGGCACCATTACAGCACAGCAGTACATCAACGATATTCTACATCCAATTTCGTTGCCCTTCATGGCAAGTCATCCTGGGCTTACATTTCAGCAAGGTAATGCCCGTCCACACATGTTGGAAGTTTCTATTGCTTGTCTGCAGGCTTGCCAAACTCTACATTGGCCAGCAAGGTCACCAGATCTCTACCCAATTGAGAACGTTTGGGGCTTATTGCCACGGCCCTCCAACCATCTGGGTATTTTGACGATGAAACGCGCCAACTGGACAGAAGTTAGAGCAATATACCTCATGAGTACATCCAATAACTCCAGCGACCAATGCTAAGTCAAATAACATCTTGCGTAAGTGCCACAGGTGCGCCAGTACATTACTGACTTGCTGAACTCGTAACGGTCTATACCTTGAATAAATCATACATTTTTCTGAAATTGTAATCATATCTTCCTCTGTACACATACATAACACCTACCTATTTCTCTCCCATTCAGATAATTTCTTCATAGTGAGTCGCTTTCTTGTTCTTCTTCTTCTCATTACAGTAAATATCAATGCACTGCCACTGACTGTGACAAGTGATTCATAATTCTTCCTCAACGCACGTGACACAAGTGGTGGCGTGAAACTGACAGGGTTGTTGGTGACATCAGTACGCGAATTTAATAAAACACCTAACTTCAACAAAACGCATTAGATACTGTTTCTGACACTGAACTATTGTAAATGTGAAATTTTATCACACCAAGGCGTTCAAAGAGTCAGTCAAATAAACCACTTTAAACTTTTACGACTGAGAGTAAATGAAACTCATTCTTGGAAGCATCACTTAAAGATCTTGCACAGGAAATGAATACTGCTGTTTCAGTTTTATGATGCATCTCCATTGTCTCTGATAGTGGAACGCTGAACCTCGTTTAATTTATGCAGTTTTGCCAAATAAAGGCCGGGTTAGTAATTTTAGGTGTTATATGAAATAAATTATTGATGGTGTACAACAACAAGCCACAAACTGGTTTTAGGATACTTTATTAAAAAAGTACCGTTATTAGTTTCCAGTTTTCCACAGTTCATCATCAGACAGCGTTTCACTCTTTCATCAAAACAAATTATACATTGGTTTCTTGTGACATTCCATATGATAAACAATATTTCACAATTACAAACGAGTAACCAAAATGGTTGCACAATAAATTTGTGTTGGAAGGCAACTGTGGTGAAATGCACATCTGGCGTAATTGTTTTGCACTTTTCTTGCAAAGAAGTAAATTTTCAATGATCGTTATATTTTCAAAATCACATACGTTGGATTCTATTGTGAAAAACTTTCTTTTCGTCAAAAAACTAATTTTCAATGTGCACCACATGTTTTGATTTTCAACATGCGAAAACAAATACGGAGTTTACAAAGTACATGAGTGTCAAAGATGCTCCAATGTAATGATACAAAGACATATCATTCTGTTGGGAGAGGAGGAGTAAATTACTGTTGCATTACATTCAAAAAGTATTTTACATTAAACCTAGGGCATTAAATGCAGACAAAAATGACAAATACATGGGATTTTGTGAATTATAGCGTTACTAACTTATTTGCTATAACGATAGACATACAAATGTGAGAAAGATGTCTGTGAAATTCTTATGTGCCATTTCAACATTGACGATGATAATACATTAAAATGTATTACTATTTAGTCCAATAAATAATATTGACTATTGCAGGCAAATAAAATATTTTAAGATTAGTTACTAGATTTGCAGATGGTCCAAGTACACTCTTAATGTCTCACTTAACATTATTTATATTGGAGTATGAAAACTACTTTTTGGAAGTTTTTCAGGAAAGGAGTCATGGCCAATACATACTTCTCATTGAGGATATTATCAGGGGAAGTGCTTTTGTAAGTCTGTGTGTGTGTGTGTGTGGCTTCTTTTCATGCTAAAAATAATATTTTCATGTTATCTTCAATGGCTAACACCGAATGGGTTTCTTCTGCAATGTAAGCTGCAAATGGAGAATTGTACAAGTTTCCACACCTTAAGGCATTCAGGTGTTCTTTGAAACTAATCTCAAAACTTCAGCTTGTCTGACCAACGTAGAATTTTGGGCACAAATCGTTTTGAAGCTTGTATATTCCTGATTTACTATAGGGGATCACTTTTTACTGTAATTTACTATTAGTAGAGAACCTGGTTTTAATATTACTATTTTTCAATTAGTTTACAATTTCTTATGAAATCGGGCATATGTATGGGATAATGATATATTCAGGTGTAGCTTCTGCAGAAGGCTCATTTGTTTTGGATTGAATGCTGTGTGAACTACTGTTCTGTGCAACTGTGGCTTTCGATTTTTCATTGATTCAGAGTTTTTCTATTATTATAGGATCATAGCCATTATTATGAGCAACTGTTTTAATTAAACTGATTTCATTTTGTTGGTCTGTGAGACTCACAGGCACCTTTTGCATTAGGGTACCATGGCTCTGAAATGTGACATTTTCTGTTGGTTGGGATGGTATGAGCAATTATCAGTGCTGAGATCTGTGATGGTCAGTTTCCTGTAGATGCTAAGCTGATATTTATGGTTAATGTTTCAGACATTAAGAACAAGAAAATTTGTGGTCTTATTTGTTTCATGCTGAATTGTGAATTTAATAATTTTTTGCATCTTGCCAGGGTTTGTTGCCTGTGCATCAATTTCAGTGTTTATACCATTAAAAAGCAAGACTGTATCATCAACATATTTTTGTAGTGTATAATTTTGTTTATGATCTGTTGATTATTTGAGACCTATTTTTTTCTGTGTGGTTGACGTAAATATCTTCTAATATCCCAGGCAAGTTATTTCTCATAGCCAAACTATCATGTTGTTGTTGTTAAAACATATTGTTGATGCTAAAACAATTGTGCTTTAGGATGAGTGTGAGTAATTTTATGAGCTCACAGATATCTGCAATACTAAGTTACTTCCACCAAAGCAGATTCTTTTCTTATAATCTTGACAGTCTTTTTAACAGGGATGTTTGTGTATAGATTCACTACATGCAGTGGTGCAAATTTAGCTGTAGGTGAATGTGGAAGTCTTGAATGGATGTTGTGGGTTCATGTGTGTTGTATATGGTGCTATTTTCAAATGTGTAATGTTTGGCAATTAAGTCTTTCAGTTTATGGCTTATAAAATATTCAGGGCTGTTTCTCGAGTTACATATCAGGTGAATAGGACAGCTTTCTTTATGTATCTTTGGCTGTGTTCATAGTTTTAGTGCTGAGGGATTTGTTGTCATACTGCTGCACACTTCATATGCATTCAGTAGAAAGTTGAAGTTTATTTAGAAGCTTACAGACTTAAGTTTGGAATTTCATTGTGGCGTCAGACATTATTTCAGTAATGTTGTTGCAATGGAAAAATTGTAATGTTTTCTCTGTATATTTCTTTACGTCTTGTACAACAACAGAGCTTCCTTTATCAGCCATTACAAGCAGTTATTTGTTTTCAGATAATTTTGTGTTGATGTTTTTCACATATTTTAGTTCAGTGCTTCTGTGGGCATTATTTGCCTTTAGCTGTGTCATTTTCAGTTTCTTTGACTGAAAGCCCAGTGTGTTTTTCAAGTATATCTGGTTTAGATATCACATGCAGGTTCTACACATGCATCTGTTGCACTGGTACTGCTGTGTATTGTTGTAGGACTGCTTGAGACCATTATTTACTAGAGTAACTTGACTGTCACTGAATTGGATGTCAGTGGTGTTAACTACCATGTCAAAGAATTTATGTTGGCCTGATTGTTTATTTTTGTCCCAATCAGATTTAAAGAGTTTCATGGCTTCTAGTTTCTTCTTCTGTTTACACGATATTATTATTATTGTTTATTTATTTTATCATTATATGCTGAATAATGAGTCAGAACTTTCAAGGCGAGTGGATGTTTCATATCTGCAAATGCAAAATGTACATGAGGTGGTTTAAATTTTCTTGTTCCTTGTATTGCATTTTTATCTCAGTTTTTAGCGAAATATCACATTTTTGTTGCTATACTGACAGAATTACTTTTTCACTGGAGTTTGACCTACCCATATTTCAGAACTATATTACAGACACACATTAGTTGTTGAATTTATGTCAAGAGACGTTTTGATGAGGTCAGTTTTGTGTTTCTTGAAATTGTGTATATTTCTTGTAATGTAAGCTTAACACAAATTTGTCAAACTATCAGCTGGTTAGAGATGGTGGCAGTTATATGAAATACATTTTCGCAGGGTGCACAGTAACGAGTAAGAAATTTGTATGAGGTTAGTTTATTGAAAAAGCTCCATTACTAGTATCGATTTTTCACAGTTTATCATCAGGTGGTTTTTTTCACTCTTTCATAAAAACAAGTTATTCATTGGTTTCATACGAATTGTCTAGAATATACAATAATTCACAATTGTTGCGCTAAAGATTTGTGTTGCAATGCCACTTAGCTGAAATATCCATCTGGTGCATTTGTTTTTCAAGTTTTCCTGCAATGAAATACAATCACATACTTTTTTTCTGGGTTGTAAAACACTATTGTTAGGTCACAAAACGAATTTTCAGTAAGCACTTCATGCTTTGGTTTACAGCATACGAAAACAAAAACAGATGTTACTAAGTACATGAGAGTCAAAGATGCTGCAATGTAATGATACAAAGCTATACCATTCTTTTGAAAAGGAGGCGTAAAGTACCGTTACATTACATTAAAAAAGTATTTTTCATTAAATATAGGGCACTAAATGCAGACACAAACAACAAATATAAGGGATTTTCTGAATTACAGCATTACAAACTTATTTTATATATTGATAGAGATTCAAATGTGGGAAAGAAGTTTATATGCTATTTGAACGTTGATGATGACAATACATCAAAATCTGTTAGTCGTCTTCAATGCAAAAAGTAATACTGACTTTTGTAGGTGCATAAAATATTATAAGATTAGTTACTTGATCTGCAGATAGGTGTACAAACATTATTTGTGTTGGAGTATTGAAAGTTCTTTCTGGAAGTTTTTCAGGAAAGGAATGATAGCCAATTCAGTCTTCTCATTAAGGATATTATGAAGGGAAGCGGTTTTTGTGTGTGTGTATTTATATATTCTCTAACAGATTCGTAGTGGCTTCTTTTTCTGCTAAAAGTAATATTTTCATGTTAGTCTCAATGTTTGTCACTGAATGGTTTTCTTCTGCAATGTGGGCTACAGATGGAGATTTGTACAAGTTTCCATGCCTTAAGGCATTGCGGTGTTCTACGAACGTAATCTCAAAACTTCTGCTTTTCTGACCAATGTAGAATTTTGGGTATAAATAACATTGGAGCTTATGTACTCCTGATTTACTGTAGTGATCTCAGAAAGTTGTACACCATGTATCACTTTTCGCTATAATTTACTATTAGTAGAGAAGCTGATATTAACATTCTATGTATTCTTTTTGAACAAGTTTACAATTTGGTATGCTAATGCACTTATGTATGGGACAATAAAACTGTTTAAATCTGATTGAGACAAAAATAAACAATCAGGCCAACATAAATTCTTTGACATGGTAGTTAACACCACTGACATCCAATTCAGTGACAGTCAAGTTACTCTAGTAAATAATGGTCTCAAGCAGTCCTACAACAATACACAGCAGTGCCAGTGCAACAGATGCATCTGTAGAACCTGCATGTGATATCTAAACCAGATATACTTGAAAAACACACTGGGTTTTCAGTCAAAGAAACTGAAAATGACACAGCTAAAGGCAAATAATGCCCACAGAAGCACTGAACTAAAATATGTGAAAACATCAACACGAAATTATCTGAAAACAAATAACTGCTTGTAATGGCTGATAAAAGAAGATCTATCGTTGTATAGCATGTAAAGAAATATACAGAGAAAACATTACAATTTTTCCATTGCAACAACATTACTGAAATAATGTCTGACGCCACAATGAAATTCCAAACTTAAGTCTGTAAGCTTCTAAATAAACTTCAACTTTCTACTGAATGCATATGAAGTGTGCAGCAGTATGACAACAAATCCCTCAGCACTAAAACTATGAACACAGCCAAAGATACATAAAGAAAGCTGTCCTATTCACCTGATATGTAACTCGAGAAACAGCCCTGAATATTTTATAAGCCATAAACTGAAAGACTTAATTGCCAAACATTACACATTTGAAAATAGCACCATATACAACACACATGAACCCACAACATCCATTCAAGACTTCCACATTCACCTACAGCTAAATTTGCACCACTGCATGTAGTGAATCTATACACAAACATCCCTGTTAAAAAGACTGTCAAGATTATAAGAAAAGAATCTGCTTTGGTGGAAGTAACTTAGTATTGCAGATATCTGTGAGCTCATAAAATTACTCACACTCATCCTAAAGCACAATTGTTTTAGCATCAACAATATGTTTTAACAACAACAACATGATAGTTTGGCTATGAGAAATAACTTGCCTGGGATATTAGAAGATATTTACGTCAACCACACAGAAAAAAATAGGTCTCAAATAATCAACAGATCATAAACAAAATTATACACTACAAAAATATGTTGATGATACAGTCTTGCTTTTTAATGGTATAAACACTGAAATTGATGCACAGGCAACAAACCCTGGCAAGATGCAAAAAATTATTAAATTCACAATTCAGCATGAAACAAATAAGACCACAAATTTTCTTGTTCTTAATGTCTGAAACATTAACCATAAATATCAGCTTAGCATCTACAGGAAACTGACCATCACAGATCTCAGCACTGATAATTGCTCATACCATCCCAACCAACAGAAAATGTCACATTTCAGAGCCATGGTACCCTAATGCAAAAGGTGCCTGTGAGTCTCACAGACCAACAAAATGAAATCAGTTTAATTAAAACAGTTGCTCATAATAATGGCTATGATCCTATAATAATAGAAAAACTCTGAATCAATGAAAAATCGAAAGCCACAGTTGCACAGAACAGTAGTTCACACAGCATTCAATCCAAAACAAATGAGCCTTCTGCAGAAGCTACACCTGAATATATCATTATCCCATACATATGCCCGATTTCATAAGAAATTGTAAACTAATTGAAAAATAGTAATATTAAAACCAGGTTCTCTACTAATAGTAAATTACAGTAAAAAGTGATCCCCTATAGTAAATCAGGAATATACAAGCTTCAAAACGATTTGTGCCCAAAATTCTACGTTGGTCAGACAAGCTGAAGTTTTGAGATTAGTTTCAAAGAACACCTGAATGCCTTAAGGTGTGGAAACTTGTACAAATCTCCATTTGCAGCTTACATTGCAGAAGAAAGCCATTGAAGATAACATGAAAATATTATTTTTAGCAGGAAAAGCAGCCACTATGAATCCGTTAGAGAAAATCGAAATACACACTCACACACACACAGACTTACAAAAGCACTTCCCCTGATAATATCCTCAATGAGAAGTATGAATTGGCCATGACTCCTTTCCTGAAAAACTTCCAAAAAGTACTTTCCATACTCCAATATAAATAATGTTTGTACACCTTTCTGCAAATCTAGTAACTAATCTTAAAATATTTTATGTACCTACAATAGTCAATATTATTTATTGGACTAAATAGTAATACATTTTAATGTATTATCATCGTCAATGTTGAAATGGCACATAAGGATTTCACAGACATCTTTCTCACATTTGTATGTCTATCGTTATAGCAAATAAGTTAGTAATGCTATAATTCACAAAATCCCATGTATTTGTCATTTTTGTCTGCATTTAATGCCCTAGGTTTAATGTAAAATACTTTTTGAATGTAATGCAACAGTAATTTACTCCTCCTCTCCCAACAGAATGATATGTCTTTGTATCATTACATTGCAGCATCTTTTACACTCATGTACTATGTAAACTGTGTATTTGTTTTCGTATGTTGTAAATCAAACATGTTGTGAACTCTGAAAACTCGTTTTGTGACCTAACAAAAGTTTTTTACAATCCAAATCAACGTACATGATTGTGAAAATGCAAAGATCATCGAGAATGTACTTCATACCAAGAATACTGCAAAAAGATATGCGCGAGATGGACATTTCAACTAACTTTCATTCAAACACATACCTACAGCGCAATCATTTTGGTTGCCCATTCGTAATTGTGAATTATTATTTATCCAATGGCAACTCACTGGATACCTATGTATAATTTGTTTTGATGAAAAGGGGAAAAATTCGTAACCGGCAACAGTACTTTGTGAATAATGTAACCTAAAACCAATTTGTGGTTGAGTGCTGTACACCCTCAATAATTTACTTGTTTACTTTTCTTAATTTCACACTATCATTTCTTACAGTATTACATTTTTGAGTAGATCTACGCACTTCCTTCTTCCGGCTGAGCTACGACTCACGAGTGAAATATGGTATGGGTTCGATGAAGATTTGGGCAATCTTTAACCTGGTACTCTGTGGTACCCGTGCGTACTCTGCAAGGTGGAAATACTACAATGTTTGTTCCCCAATGGTGATGCTGTGTTCCAAGACAACAGGGCCGCTGTTTGCACAGTTCTCATCGTCCAGGACTAGTTCTCTGAGCACGAGGACGTATTGTCACATCTTCCCCTGATCGCCACAGTCACCAGATCTCAATAGTATTTAGCCTTTGTGGTGTACTTCGGAGAGAAGTGTTTGTGATTGCAATCAACCTCCGTCATCGTTATGCGAACTGGACACTATTTTGCAGGAAGACTGGTATCAGATTCCCTTGAAAATCATACAGGAGCTGTGATTATTCATTCCGAGACGAATTGAAGCTGTTTTTAATGCTAACTGTTTTCCTACACTGTAATAGGCATGGTAAAATGTGGCGTTTCCAATTTTTTGGCCACCCCCATTTGGTGCGCACATACTGCAGCTTCCATTGTAAATAGTGTGCTTATGAATAGACCAGGCACGTTGAAGTTAAGTGAGACATTAAGAGTGTACTTGGACCGTTGGATAATTGCTCTTCTACGAATAGTACGAGGATCCAACAACGTTTGTTAGTAAATGTGATATTACTAGTGAACAATTTCGTGAAGTGAGGAAACTTCCAGACTATGTAGAAAACAGAAACGGCCTACTGTATGCTGTCTGTCTGAATTTCAGTTATATTTAGTGAACTGAAGAACTGTTTGGAAGATTTATAGATCAGGAACAGCCGAGTGACAGTTTTGTATCGAAAACTGAAATATAGTGGCCGGAACTAAAAGTGTAAGGTAAGTACAAGTGATACTAAAAATGAAGAAAAAGCTATTGCAGAACAAAATGACTTACATCTTATCAAAGCTGTTTGCATCACGCGCGTCAACGCCTTGTCTGGAAGGAAACGAACGAATTGACAAGAAAAATACATACGCAAAGCAGTTATGTTACGTACTGTACTCGGTGATCAAAAAGTCAGGATAAATTTGAAAACTGAATAAATCACTGAATAATGTAGATAGAGAGGTACACATTGACACACATGTTGGAATGACGGGGTTTTATTAGAACAACAAAATTCAAAAGTTAAAAAAATGTCCGACAGATGGCGCTTCATCTGATCAGAATAGCAATAATTAGCATAACAAAGCAAGACAAAGCAAATACGATGTTCTTTACAGGAAATGCTCAATATGTCCACCATCATTCCTCAACAGTAGCTGTAGTCGAGGAATAATGTTGTGAACAGCACTGTAAAGCATGTCCGGATTTGTGGTTTTTCAGCATCCCTAGAGATGTTGGTCGATCACGATACACTTGCGACTTCAGATAACCCCAAAGCCAATAATCGCACGTACTGAGGTCTGGGGACCTGGGAAGCCAAGCATGACGAAAGTGGCGGTTGAGCATACGATCATCACCAAACGACGCGCGCAAGAGGTCTTTCACGCGCCATCTGTCGGACATTTTGTGAAGTTTTTTTTTTTCTTGTTCTAATAAAACCCCATGTCATTCCAAGCATGTGTGTCAATTTTTACATCTCTATCTACATTACTCCATGGTTTATTAAGTTTTCAAATTTATACTGGCTTTTTGATCACCCTGTATATAGAAAGTTCTGTGAACGCGGCCGAATGGCAACAGAACACTGGTTACCATACCCTAGTTAGGCCATTCGCTAGTCCCATGTTTGGCTATGAAGGAACGTGAACTACAGCAATCCTTGGTCGAGCTGTGTATATTTGCTACCTAGTACGCTGCCCTCGTGTGTAGCGCATCTGCAAAAAGTGAAGGAAATGGACATCGCAGAGTACCCCGACATCCTCCCAAGAGATCAGCCAGCCTTTGGCAGATAGACTAAACAGTGCCGCGCTGCAAAGTGGGACCTACTCTCGAGTGAAGCAGATGTGTACGAATGCAGCCAGTTACCAGATCCGTGGGCCTGCTGCTGTGGCGCCTGTTGAATGAACCTTGTACAGTAGAAGATTTTTTGCAGTTAAGTCAATTCGGTCACAGTTTTTAAACAACTTATTTAATTGGGCATGGAAATAGCAATAATATAAAAATATTTTGGCGACGTAGCACATTTCCATGTCTTCATCTAGGGTGGTAGTATGTAACGAGAACTTTATTTAGTGCCGCCAATCCCTGTAACATTGAGTGCCACGATAAATATGCTCAGAGTAGGACGCGGTGTGCGGGGAGTCCCTTGGCGCCGAGCCCGGTGACGCGGAAGCTGCAGCCGGCCATAGGCAGGCGCTCCAGCTCTTCACGGGTCATGCCGTCGAACGCTGACGTAACGAACAACTCGTCGAGGCCAGCGCCGCCCCACGCCACTGACGTCACGTTAAGTGCCGGGATGTCCACCCGCTGCAGCAACTTGCCACTGGCCGGATCCACCTGGATCACCTAAAAAAAAACTATTATTGTCCTCCAATCCAAAGCAAAGTTTAGCATGTACTTTCCCGTTTCAAAAAGAAATTTTTTAAACGAATGCTGGTAGATTAAGCAATTGTAGTTATTGTACCTGCAAAATACTAATGCGAATTCTTTACAGACGAATGGAAAAACTGATAGAAGCCGACCTCGGGGAAGATCACTTTGGATTCCGTAGAAATGTTGGAACACGTGAGGCAATACTGACCCTACGACTATTCTTAGAAGAAAGATTAAGGAAAGGCAAACCTACGTTTCTAGCATTTGTAGACTTAGTGAAAGTTTTTGACAATGTTGACTAGAACACTCTCTTTCAAATTCTGAAGATTGCAGGGGTAAAATACAGGGAGCGGAAGGCTATTTACAATTTGTACAGAAAAAGCAGATGGCAGTTATAAGAGTTCGGGGGCATGAAAGGGAAGCAGTGGTTGGGAAGGGAGTGAGACAGGGTTGTAGCCTATCCCCAATATTATTCAATCTGTATATTGAGCAAACAGTAAAGGAAACAAAAGAAAAGTTCGGAGTAGGTTTTAAAATCCATGGAGAAGGAATAAACCTTTGAGGTTCGCCGATGACATCGTAATTCTGTCAGAGACAGGAAAGGACTTGGAAGAACAGTTGAACGGAATGGACAGTGTCTTGAAAGGAGGGTATAAGATGAACATCAACAAAAGAAAAATGAGGATAATGGAATGTAGTCGAATTAAGTCGGGTGATGCTGAGGGAATTAGATTAGGAAATGAGACACTTATAGTAGTAAAGGAGTTTTGCTATTTGGGGAGCAAAATAACTGATGATGGTCGAAGTAGAGAGGATATAAAATGTAGACTGGCAATGGCAAGGAAAGCGTTTCTGAAGAAGAGAAATTTATTAACATCGAGTATAGATTAAATGTCAGGAAGTCGTTTCTGAAAGTATTTGTATGGAGTGTAGCCATGTATGGAAGTGAAACATGGACGATTGATAGTTTGGACAAGAAGAGAATTGAAGCTTTCGAAATGTGGTGCTACAGAAGAATGCTGGAGATTAGGTGGGTAGATCACATAACTAATGAGGAGGTATTGAACAGAAATGGGGAAAAGAGGAGCTTGTGGCACAACTTGACTAGAAGAAGGGATCGGTTGGTAGGAAATGTTCTGAGACATCGAGGGATCACCAATTTAATATTGGAGGGCAGCGTGGAGGGTAAAAATCATGAAGGAGACCAAGAGATGAATACACTAAGCAGATTCAGAAGGAAGTAGGTTGCAGTAGGTATTGGGAGATGAAGAATCTTGCACAGGATAGAGTAGCATGGAGAGCTGCATCAAGCCAGTCTCAGGGCTGAAGACCACAACAACAACAACAACAACAACAACAGCTATTCTACAGTATCTGATCAGCAGTACCTGGACACTTATTAGGATGTGTCCACCATTCATCTTTATGACGGCTTTAATTCAGTTAGGAACATTTTAAACTAGGTGTCTCAATGTCTATGGAGGAAACTAAAGAGCCGAAACCAAACAGGGTTGTGATGTTGGACTTGGGGTCAGTAGCAAAGTCGACGTTTTAACTCATCCCAAAGGTTTTCCACTGGGTTCAGGTCGGACAATCGGCAGAACAGTCCAATATAGAAATGTCCACAGACAATTTCCTTGCAGATGATGCTTTAGGACAGGATGCACTGGCGTGCTGGTGCAAACAGTCATCGTCTCCAAACTGTTCCTCTAATTTTGTTGTTGTTGTTGTTGTGGCCTTTAGTCCGAAGACTGGTTTGATGCAGCTCTCCATGCTATTTACCCGATCTACCCATCTAATCTTCAGCATACTTAGCATTCTTCTGTAGCACCACATTCCAAAAGCCACTAATCACTTCTTGTCAAAAGTGTTTATTGTCCATGTTTCATTCCATAGCGTAGCTACAAATGCTTTCAGAAAAAACTTCTTAAGAATTAAATCTTTATTAGATGGTTACAAATTCTCCTTCACAAATGTTTTTGTTGCCATTGCCAGACTACATTTTATATTCATTCTACAACAATCATCAGTTCCGCTCGCTAGAAATATCCTGCAAGCGCTCCACCAGGTCACCTCGCTCAGAGGACCCTAAATTGATACTATCCCACTGCCTGCCGATCTGACTGGCCTGCTCATCATTTCAAGTGGCCGCACTCAGAATTTAGCATGCCGCTCACGGCTCAACAGACACCTCAAATTTAATATCCTGCAAGCGCCCCACCAGGTCATTTCGCTTAGAGGACATTACATTAATATGACGCCACTGCCCGCTGAACTGACTGGCCTGAGCGTAGTTTCAAGTGGCCGCACTCAGAGCTTAGTGTGCCGCTCACTGCTCAATAGACACTTCTAATTTAATGTCCTGGAAGCGCTCCACCAGGCCATCCCGCTCAGAGGACGCTAATTTAATACGGCGCCACTGCCCCCCGATCTCACTGGCCTGCACATCTTTTCAGGTGGCCGCAGTAAGAGCTTAGTGTGCCGCTCACGGCTCAACAGACACCTCTAATTTAATATCCTGGAAGCGCTAAACTAGGCCATCCCGCTCAGAGGACGCTAATGTAATACGACGCCACTGCACGCCGATCTCACTGGCCTGCACATCTTTTCAAGGGTTGCCGCAGTGAGAGCTTAGTGTGACGCTCACGGCTCAACACACACCTCAAATTAAATAACCTGCTAGTGCTCCACCAGGGCATCTCGCTCAGAGGACGCTAAATTTATATGACCCTACTGCCCGCCGATCCGACTGGCCTGCGCATCTTTTCAAGTGGCCACTCTCAGGGCTTAGTGTGCCAACCATGGGTCAACAGACACCTCAAATTAAATATCCTGCAAGTGCTCCATCAGGCCATCTCGCTCAGAGGATGCTAAATTGACGCGACCCCACTGCCCGCCGATCTGACTGGCCTGCACATCTTTTCAAGTGGCCGCACTCAGAGCTTAGCATGCCAGTCACAGCATAACAGACACCACAAATTTAATATTCTGCAACCACTCCACCAGGTCATTTCCCTCACAGGAAGCAAAATTAAAACGACCCCACTGCCCGCCGATCTAAATGACCTGATTATCTTTCAAAGTGGACGCACTCAGAGTATAACATGCCGCTCACGGCTCAACAGACACCTCAAATTTAATATCCTGCAAGCGCTCCACCAGGCCATCCCGTTCAGAAGACGCTAAGCTAATACGACCCCAATGTCCGCAGATATGACTGGCCTGCGCAACTTTTCAAGTGGCCACAATCAGAACATAGTGTGCTGCTCACGGCTCAACAGACACCTCAAATTAAATACCCTGCTAGTGCTCCACCAGGCCATCTCGCTCAGAGGATGCTAAATTTATTTGATCCCAATGCCCGCCTATCTGACTGGCCTGCGCATCTTTTGAAGTGGCCGCACTCAGAGCTTAGCATGCCACTCACGGCTCAACAGACACCTTAAATTTAATATCCTGCAAGCGTTCCACCAGGCCATCTCTCTCAGAGGATGCTAAATTGACACGACCTCACTGCCCGCCGATCTGACTGGCCTGCACATCTTTTCAAGTGGCCGCACTCAGAGCTTAGCATGCCAGTCACAGCTCAACAGACACCTCAAATTAAAATCGTGCAAGCGCTCCACCAAGCCATCTCGCTCAGAGGATGCTAAATTAATATGACCCCAATGCCCACCGATCTGACTGGCCTGCGCATCTTTTCAAGTGGCTGCACTCAGAGCTTAGCGAGCCCCTCACGCCTCAACAGTCACCACAAATTAAATATCCAGCAAGCGTTCCACCAGGCCATCTCTCTAAGAGGACACTAAATTGATACAACCCCAATGCCCGCCGATCTGACTAACCTGCGCAACTTTTCAAGTGGCCACTCTCAGGGCTTAGCGTGCCATTCACGGCTCAACAGACACCTCAAATTTAATTTCCTGCAAGCTCTCCACCAAGACATCTCGCTCAGAGGACGTTAAATTGATACGCCTCTAATGCCCGCCAATCTGACTGGCCTGCGAATCTTTTCACGTGGCCGCACTCAGAGCTTAGCATGCCGCTCATGGCTCAACAGACACCTCAGATTTAATATCCTGTACGCGATGCACTCCACCACGCCATCTCGCTCAGAGGACGCTAAATTGATATGACCCCACTGCCCGCCGATCTGACTGGCCCGCGCATCTTTTCAAGTGGCTGCACTCACAGCTTCGCCCCAGATGCAGGGCATCTATAGACCTACCAGCATTAGTATTGAACGCTGGCGCGATGATACATCGAGGTAGCACGATGCTGCTAAACACTACTAATGTTCACAGACAATTTTAGTGTATCAGTATTAATGACTATTTGTATCTATCAAGAATACTACTCTCATTTATACAGTGAGGTGACAAAAGTCAAGGGATAGCGATATGCACTTGAACAGGAGCTTATAGTATCTTGTATTCAAGGTGTAAAAGGGCAGTGCACTGGCGGACCTGTCATTTGCACTCAGGCGATTCATGTGAGAAGATTCCTAGGTAATTATGGGCACAGGACGGGAACTGATGGGCTTTGAATGTGGAATGGAAATCGGAGCTAGACGCATGGGTCATTCTATTTCGGAAATCGTTAGAGAATTCAATATTCCGAGATCCACAGTGTCAAGAGTGTGCGGAGAACACCACAGTTCAAGTATTATTACATCTCACCGTGGACAGTGCAGTGGCCGACAGCCTTCACTTAACAACCGAGAGCAGCGGCGTTTGCGTAGAGTTGTCAGTGCTGACAGACAAGCAGCATTATGTGAAATAACCGCAGAAATCCATGTGGAACGTACGACGAACGGATCTATTAGGACAGCACGTCGAAATTTGGTGTTATTGGGCTATGGCAGCAGACGACGTATGCTAATAGCACTACATTGCCTGTGCTCGTGGCCGTATCGGTTGGACCGTAGAAGACTGGAAAACCATGGTTTGTTCAGATAAGTTCCGATATCAGTTGGTGAGGGCTGACAGTAGGGTTTTGTCAACAAATCAGTGTGCAAGCTGGTGGTGGCTCCATAATGGTGTGAGATGTGTTCACATGGGACAGACTGGATGCTCTGGTCAACTGAACCCATCATTGACTGGAAATGGTTATGTTCGACTACAGGAGATTGCAGCTGTTCAACGAACCAATTTTGATGGACGACAATGGGCCACATACCCTGCCAATATTGTTCTCGATTGTTTTGAAGAACATTCTCGACAATTCGAGAAAATGATGTGGCCACCCAGATCGGCCGACATGAATTCCATAGAACATTTGTAGGACATAATCGAGAGGTCCGTTCGTGCACAAAATCCTGCACTGGCAACACTTTCACAATTTTTGACGGCTATAGAGTCAGCGTGGCTCAGTATTTCTGCATGGAACTTCCAACGACTTTGAGTCCACGCCACGTCGAGTTGCTGCACTACACCAGGAAAAAGGAGGTCAGACATGATATAAAGAAGTATCCCATGACTTTTATCATCTCAGTGTAATAAGGCAACAGTGTATTTTACGTCTATGGTTCTGTAGATGAATCCACAACTACGGACATAATTTCCCCAACTGACAACTGGTTTGATATTGTAGTACTTGTTCCGCGTTCTACCCAAAAGTTCCAAGAGCCTAATGCCCACGCCCCATTATAATGTACATTGTCATAATTGGGTCTGCATACACCTACTTTAGCTACATTTTTAAGTATTACAGAGATTTAAACATTCCAATATTTTCTTAAGCAGCAGCTTATTCAACTGCGAAACCATAGAGGAGGTTGCTCCCACTGAGAGCTTGAGCAGGATGTACACTATCTGATCATAAGTATCCCCACATCTATTAATGGACATTAGTATGGGGTGTGTCCAAGCTTCGCATTTGTGATGGCTTGAACTCTGCTGGGGACTGCTTATATGAGGTGGCTGTGGAGGAAGGACAGTCCAATCTTCCACAAGAGTGGAAACCAAAGGAGGTAGTGATGTTGGAGGATGGGGTCTGGACCAAGTAAACGTTTAAACTCATTCCAGAAGTATTCCCTAGGGTTCAGGTCTGCACTATGGGCACGCCAGTCCATTTCCACGACTATTTTTGTCAACAAACCATTGCCTCACAGATGCTGCTCTACCATTGGGTGCATGACCATGCTGATACAATCAGTCATTGTCTCCGAACTATTCCTCCATTTTACGAAGTTCAAAACGCTGTAAAATGTATTCATATTCTTCCACATTTATCGTTTTCTTAAGCGCAATAAGCGGTCCACACTCAGTCCACGAAAAAGACCCACTTACTGTAAGATCATCTTCGTTGTAATTCACTGTTGGCCTTCCACATGACGCCAAGTAATGTTGTCCAGGCATTCGGCAAACCCTAACCCTTCTATCGGATTGCCACTGGGTACAACGTCGTCATCACACCAACAAATCACTTTTTCCCAGGTATCCACTGTCCAGTGGTGTCGCTTTTTACGCCACTTCAAGCGTCACTTAGCATTGATTACAGAAATGTGAGGGTTATGAGGATCTGCTCAGCCACTGTACCCCATTAATTTTAACTCTCTACGCACAGTCACTGTGCTAGCTAGCCTTTTGATAGCACTTTGGAACTCACGAGTGATGCCGTCAGCTGATTTCATAAAATTTTTTAAATCCATCCTCCGCAGTTCTCGACGGTTCCTGTACATGAGGTGTTGGTTTAGCTGTGGTTGTTCCTTGGCGTTTTCGCATCATAACTACATCAACAACAGTTGACAGGTTTAGAAGCAGCTTTAGAATGGTTGAAATATCCCTGATGGATTTGTTACTCAGATAATATCCAGTGACTCGTTCATATTCGCTGTCACTGAGATCACGTGGCCAACCCAGTCCACCGTTACTGCTTCTCTACTGACAACACAGTACTCCACGCCTCCACGCCCCCCAAACAAACCAACCAACCAAGCCTCCTTATGCAGGGTGTTGATTTTAAATGAAGTCATTGAAATATCTCGAAAACTACACACCGGATCAAAAAAGTTGTAATTCCAATTGGACTGTCTCGGAGGTGGACGCCCAACCATACTACACGCATCCTGTGACCCCACCCCGAGCGTCGGTGGCAGGGGGTAGCTTTGAAATCTTCAATGGGACCCGCGTTTTAGTTGCGGGTTTTGATTCTACGGTAAAATCTACATACGTTTTGTGTGAAGCATTATCTTCGTTTCGCCACAGATGGCGCTGTAATCGGAGGAGTAGGAATGGGTACACAGTCGTAATTTACGATATGCTACCCAATGACCCTTGAATATTCAATAGCATATGGGATCCCACCTCCACGATGCGAGGGTAGGACAGGCCAGTATTTCATAATTCCTAAATGGAAACCCCATTCGCAACGTTGTATTCCTCCGACATACCGAACAGGAGACTACTCGACGCGCCACCCCACGTGTAGCGAAATACGACGTAAAAGGCAGCACATTACGACCGGAGCTCACATATCCTGCAGGCGCAGCACATAGCGGCTCTAAACATTGCAATACTTGGCCAGTGCCAACCGTAGTGGCCGTGCGGTTCTAGGCGCTGCAGTCTGGAACCGCGAGACCGCAGGTTCGAATCCTGCCTCTGGCATGGATGTGTGTGATGTCCTTAGGTTAGTTAGTTCTAACTAGTTCTAAGTTCTAGGGGACTAATGACCTCAGAAGTTGAGTCCCATAGTGCTCAGAGCCATTTGAACAATTTTTTGAACTTGGCCAGTGATTATTGCCTGCACACCTACGTGTCATTTGGAGAGCAGACTTGGAAGTGCATGATGAACGTTGCAACCACAGACGCAAAATTTAAATGATCCTGATTTACGAAGAATCTAGGAGAAATGCTGAGGCTGCTGTATCCTTGTATGCCGAGCATTTTCCAGAGAAAGCTCGCACTTGTTCGTTCTTTTACAAGGTTGTGAACGCTTTTAAATCTGATGGTAGCGTACAGAGCGACAAAAGGAAACGAAGCAAACGTGCTACAGGAGTAGCTAATGTAACAACTGCACTAGCGGCAGCGCACCACAACAAACAGATAAGCGCCCGCCCGGCAATAACACCGCGGTTCCGGTATATCCGAAGGTAGCATTGTTACAACATTGCGTCGTCTTAAGTATCACCCACACCAAGTGTATCTACACCAAGAACTTCACGGCGTCGATTTCCATAACCGGATAGTGTTTTGTGAATGGGCGCGTCAAGAAATGCAACGACCTCCACGTTCTTTGCCGAGGTACTATTTTCCGACGAGTCTACATTCACAAATCATGGTAGCGTTAAGCGCCATAACACGCGTCACTAGAGCGTAGACAATCCCCAATGGTTACGGAAAGTTAACAATCATAGTCTTCGGTCGGCTAACGTATGGTGTCGCATCATGGGGAAGAAATTCATTGGTCCGTATTTTATCGACGGCACGTTGAATAGACGCAAATATCTAACTTTTTTGGAGCAGGAACTACCGGTACTCCTGCGTGACAGTGCCCTGGACGTTCGACAACGTATATGGTTTCAGCATGACGGTCACCCAGCGCATTACGCAACTGAAGCACGTGAGGTATTAGACCGTGGTTGCATTCGTCGGTGGATCGGCAGAGGTGGCCCTATTAATTGGTCGGCGACATCGCCGGAATTGATCTCGTCGGATTTCTTTCTGTGGGGATATTTAAAAGATAAGGAGTACCATCAAGTGCCAACAGGCCGTGAAGACATGGTCGAACGCTTCACAAACGCCTTCGTTGACATTCCCGCAGATATGCTTCTGTTCTGTGTATAGTCATTTGAAAAGCGAATCAGTAAGTGTATTGAAGTTGGCGGTATTACGTATGAATACTTACTACAATAGGAAAAGGAGAGCAACATTCGCTTGGAGCCACGGCCACTGTGGCACGTGCGGTAGTCTCCTGCAACTTTGCGAATGGGGTTTCCAGTTAGTTAGAAGTAATGAAATACTGGCCTGTCCTAGCCTCGCAGCATTGAGGTGGGGTCCCACGTGACATTAGATATCGAAGGGCCACTGAGTAGCACGCCGTAAATTACGACTGTGTACTCATTTCGGTTCCTCCAATTACAGCGTCATCTGCGGTGAAACTAAGAAAATGCTTCACACAAAATGTATGTAGATTTTGCCGTAGAATCGTAATCTGCAACAAAAACAGGGGTTCCCATTGAAGATTTCAATGTTTCCCCCTGCCACCCAAGCACTGGGTGGGTGGGGGTCGAATGTGGCATCGTTGTATGTCCTCCTCCAAGACAAACAAATTGGAATTATAGCTTTTTTAACCCGCTGTATAGATTTCGAAATATTTCAATGTATTCACTTAAAATGAACACCCTGTATATAGACGGGTCCGGCCCTGGTGACATTTAATGGTCAATTTCCCACTACATAGGGTATCTAGATATTTTTGATAAGACAGTGTACTCCATACCATATGGTGGTTACAGCACGTTGGTAGTGTGAAGAGTTGATCGCTGCGTAAGACACATAGATCACATAGAGGATGATCCGCGGTAAGGGTGCCAAACAGTCATTATTTAAAGAATAAAAATCAGTAATAATAAGTTATGCTACGTAGAAAACATCAGGAGAAGTCAGTCATTAGCCGTAATTATTGTGGCATTATTACAATGCAGTAGATTTCAAGGTTTTGCTAAATTGGTGTCGAGAGTAAAGTCGCCATAGAATATACGAGAAGGTCCCAAATCGTGTGAGTTACACAGAAGGCTTTATAGCGCGCCAAGTGCATCGGTCGGCGTTTAGACTTGATGCAGCCGCTCTCCTATCAGGGGAGACACTTTGTCAGTTTTCAGCATGAGTGCAACACCGACTCTTACATCATTAGAACGAACTTTTACGCGGAGTAGGTAGAAAACTGTCGAAATGCTTACTGACGAAGCTAACCTGCTTGCCTCCTTCAATGAAAATGATTTGCCCATGTTATGTGTACGGAACCAAGGTCCCTATTCATAGGCGATGCGTCTGCTGCTATATACACTCCTGGAAATGGAAAAAAGAACACATTGACACCAGTGTGTCAGACCCACCATACTTACGCCGGACACTGCGAGAGGGCTGTACAAGCAATGATCACACGCACGGCACAGCGGATACACCAAGAACCGCGGTGTTGGCCGTCGAATGGCGCTAGCTGCGCAGCATTTGTGCACCGCCGCCGTCAGTGTCAGCCAGTTTGCCGTGGCATACGGAGCTCCATCGCAGTCTTTAACACTGGTAGCATGCCGTGACAGCGTGGACGTGAACCGTATGTGCAGTTGACGGACTTTGAGCGAGGGCGTATAGTGGGCATGCGGAAGGCCGGGTGGACGTACCGCCGAATTGCTCAACACGTGGGGCGTAAGGTCTCCACAGTACATCGATGTTGTCGCCAGTGGTCGGCGGAAGGTGCACGTGCCCGTCGACCTAGGACCGGACCGCAGCGACGCACGGATGCACGCCAAGACCGTAGGATCCTACGCAGTGCCGTAGGGGACCGCACCGCCACTTCCCAGCAAATTAGGGACACTGTTGCTCCTGGGGTATCGGCGAGGACCATTCGCAACCGTCTCCATGAAGCTGGGCTACGGTGCCGCACACCATTAGGCCGTCTTCCGCTCACGCCCCAACATCGTGCAGCCCGCCTCCAGTGGTGTCGCAACAGGCGTGAATGGAGGGACGAATGGAGACGTGTCGTCTTCAGCGATGAGAGTCGCTTCTGCCTTGGTGCCAATGATGGTCGTATGCGTGTTTGGCGCCGTGCAGGTGAGCGCCACAATGAGGACTGCATACGACCGAGGCACACAGGGCCAACACCCGGCATCATGGTGTGGGGAGCGATCTCCTACACTGGCCGTACACCTCTGGTGATCGTCGAAGGACACTGAATAGTGCACGGTACATCCAAACCGTCATCGAACCCCCCTGGTGATCGTCGAGGGGACACTGAATAGTGCACGGTACATCCAAACCGTCATCGAACCCATCGTTCTACCATTCCTAGACCGGCAAGGGAACTTGCTGTTCCAACAGGACAATGCACGTCCTCATGTATCCCGTGCCACCCAACGTGCTCTAGAAGGTGTAAGTCAACTACCCTGGCCAGCAAGATCTCCGGATCTGTCCCCCATTGAGCATGTTTGGGACTGGATGAAGCGTCGTTTCACGCGGTCTGCACGTCCAGCACGAACGCTTGTCCAACTGAGGCGCCAGGTGGAAATGGCATGGCAAGCCGTTCCACAGGACTATATCCAGCATCTCTACGATCGTCTCCATGGGAGAATAGCAGCCTGCATTGCTGCGAAAGGTGGATATACACTGTACTAGTGCCGACTTTGTGCATGCTCTCTTGCCTGTGTGTATGTGCCTGTGGTTCTGTCAGTGTGATCATGTGATGTATCTGACCCCAGGAATGTGTCAATAAAGTTTTCCCTTCCTGGGACAATGAATTCACGGTGTTCTTATTTCAATTTCCAGGAGTGTAGCAATATTCGGTCTGGTGTCATAGGTATGTAGCACCACGGACGAATCACTATCAACAGTGTCACATGTTCTCACTCCATGGCACACTGCGGAGAGATTTGAAATTTGACGTATGACATCGGCTCGAAGTCTGGAAATCAGGAACTTCACGCCATCACGTCTTTTCCCTTGTCAGTCAAATACTAGAGGTGACAATTTATTTCACCACAACATGCGTTCGAGTCTAGAGCCATCGCATAAACGTTTGTTGGCGACCTCGACTACGGCAGTGAGTCTCTGCCCAAAGAGAAATGAAAATATTACCTGTTTGCCACCATAGCACGCTACCCACAGTTTTCCTTCTGTATCAATAGTTTGGCCGTCTGGGAATCCTTCCACGCCCTGTTCTTCAAAGTTGAAAACCGTCCTCCTGTTGTCTGAAAAAGAAAAAAAAACCGCTTTCGTCAGCACAAATCTTCAATTTTGGAGGAATATAATTAGGAGAACCATACGTTGTTTACCTATTTCAGCCTTGGTGACATCAAAGTCGAAAGCATCTATTTTTCTAGTGGGAGAATCTATATAGTACATGGTTTTGTTGTCCAGGCTCCATGCAATGCCGTTTGAAACGCTGACTTTTGGTAAATGCGTCTTAGCGCTTCGGTCCTTGGAAATGCTAAAAAATATTCCCCTGTCTACAATGACCTGTTTGTTTATTATCGGTGCCATTGTCCCTGAAACGAAAGTAACGAGCAATTTTAAATCTCTGTTGACATACAGCTTTTACTCTTTGGAGGTGCCTTTGAACATGCCACAAAAATGTTTTGAGATAATGTTTCCATACAATAATTATATAGTACCTAACAACAATACAGACTTTTATAAAATCATGTGAAAGTGTCTAGATTATTTTAAATAAACCTGTATACCTACTTCGAGAATCAAACCATTCACCACCAGTATTCTAATACATCACTCTACCCACTGCCCGTTGCACAAACTGGCCCGCGTTGCTATATGGTATTGAACGAAGTTATACATGTCATACATCTGGTTACATACTACGTCACTGCCATTCATTCGGGGACCATTTTCTTCAAAAAATACAGAGAGAGTTGAGAAAAGTACGGAAACACCAAAAACGTAACACATTGCCATGCTTAAAAGGGTGTAGGAAAACAGTTGACATTCAAAATCGCTTCCAGTGGCCTCGGAATGGATAAATACAAGTCCTGTATGGCTTTCAATGAAATCCTATCCCATCCTTCCCGCAAAGTAGTGGCAAATAGCCGGCCTGAGTGGCCTTGCGGTTCTAGGCGCTACAGTCTGGAGCCGAGCGACCGCTACGGTCGCAGGTTCGAATCCTGCCTCGGGCATGGATGTGTGTGATGTCCTTAGATTAGTTAGGTTTAATTAGTTCTAAGATCTAGGCAACTGATGGCCTCAGACGTTAAGTCGCATAGTGCTCAGAGCCATTTTGAAGTGGCAAGTACAGGTAATGATCGTGGATGTGAGTAGCGATCACGCAAACTTCTTCTTCCAGTCCATATATGGCATAACAGCAAACCAGGGCTTAACAGTATTGGT
Organism: Schistocerca gregaria; assembly: GCF_023897955.1. Taxonomy (NCBI): domain Eukaryota; kingdom Metazoa; phylum Arthropoda; class Insecta; order Orthoptera; family Acrididae; genus Schistocerca; species Schistocerca gregaria. The sequence continues at coordinate 519,068,301 of NC_064931.1, read as the reverse complement.
TACAAACAGTCTTAGTTATAATTTTATTTTTTTATTTTTTTTTATTTTTCAACGACGCGTTTCGCCTTATTTAGGCATCTTCAGGTTATCTTAATTTGGTATTTCTTAAGAATACTTTGCCAAAGGGCATCGTCGAAAATATCAGGCCTACATCGCCTTAGTTAAACTCGGTAAAAAAAAAAGGCGATGTAGGCCTGATATTTTCGACGATGCCCTTTGGCTACTCTGACTAAAGTATTCTTAAGAAATACCAAATTAAGATAACCTGAAGATGTCTAAATAAGGCGAAACTCGTCGTTGAAAAATAAAAAAAAAATTGCAACCAAGACTGTTTTTAACCAATACGCAAACTTCTCTCCAGAGCAGACCACAAAGGCTCAATGGTATTGATGCATGATGACTGTGGTGGCCAGGAGAGATGTGTCTAATTATCCTCGTGTTCACAAAACCAGTTCTGGACGATGAGAGCTGTGTGAACAGCGGTAGTGTGGGACTGGAACACAGCAAAACCACTGGGGAGCAAATATTGCACCATGGGGTGGACCTGATCAGCCGAAACGGTCCCATAATCTTTGGCAGTAATATGACCTTGTAGAGTGCCCATGGGCATATGGGAAACCACGATACCACTGCCCACCATATCTCACTCTCGGCGGCAAGCAAGCTACATCGTGTGCTTGTGACATAAACTCGGTGGGAAATTGGAAACAGTGTGAAAAAAGACTCATCCGATCAAATGACTTTCTTCTTTGCTCCATTAGTCCAGGTATTATGGCTTCGGCACAACGTTTTCCCGTTCCGGGCATTTACATCTCTGCTGCGTGGTTTTGGAATTCTAGCTCGCCCTGCAACTCGCAGCTTAGAAAGCTCCCTTTGTGTTGTTTTGGCGCTGACAGATTTCGCTAGTGCGGCATTCACTTCTGCAGTGCAGAAGGGAGAACCGATAGAGGTACTTAAGGTACCCTCCGCCACACACCATCAGGTGGCTTGCGGAGTATGGATATGGATGCAGATGTAGATGTACATGTAGATGTAGACGCATCTGTCATCTTCTTATTTTTCGTCACAATCCTCTTCACTGACCATCTGTAACCATCACTCGCCACACAATTTTGCCCGCGTTGTCACTTAGAGGATGATATCTTTCCGCTCTCTTTGTAGTCAGTATAAATCTTCTATACGGTGGCTCTTGAAACACCAAACACTTCGGCTATCTGGGTTACGCAAGCACCCATCATACGAGCACGAGCAAGACGCTCACGTTCAAATTCACTTAGCTCAGACATAACGCACTCGCAACGAGACAGAACACTGATTTGACCACGACTGGCGCAATGCATTGTGGGTACTGAACAGGTGACTTTCGTGGTCAAATACAGCAGCACCACCTGCTGGCTTGGCTGGAATCTGCTTTTACGTTCGAGCGCGCGTGTGTCGCGGAGGCTCCGTATATTTGTCCACCATCTGTACATAGGATGAAAATTTGTTCATGTTGCTAGTATGCAAACAATAGTGCTGTGAAGATCAGACGTATAAATTTTCCTCCACTCTATAAATAGGTGCCGTTGGTAGCGAGGCAAACATCAACATAGAAGCCAAGATGCACTGGAACTCTCCCTGCCATATCTTCTGTTACTGAAACAGATAAGCCACATTGTCTTAGTACACTCATCGGACTAAATATTTTTCCTCCCTTCAAAAGAGCAGACTGGTCGCTTTGGAACGCCCTGGACAGTGTTGAGTTAGAGCTAGTACCAGGCGGTTACGAGACAAAAATTTTCGAGACTGGATTACTAAAAATAGAGAAAAGTTAAGATGATGGTTTCAGTGCTTCAGGTGCTCTACACAGTCTTCCACCGCTTGAGTACAACGCACAGAATATCCATACAACCATGTTAAACTGTCAGAAAATTCCTTCTTTGGGTTGTTCTTCATCTCAGGCGTCGACTCGAATGTCGGATATGTCGTCAAAGCGTTGGTCCTTCGTGCGAATTTCAACATTTTCTCGTTTTGTGATAGTTTCGTAACGATAACACGAAGTCTCGCAGCCCGTAATGATTTTTTCCAGAAAAGAATTGTTGGTGTTTGCGTTTCAACCAAATCGCGGCAGACGTTCACGTGTCATCTTTTTTTTTTTTTCGGGAGTCGAGATTAGCGGTACGAACTTCCCATACACTTTTCCCTCCTTCAAAATATCTAGAAAATATCTCTAAAATTTAATTTAGAGATCTTGCTCAATTACAATTTATGACACAACATTGACACACTAGAGTGGCACGTCCGCAACTTAACACTGATTGCTCACAGCTGATAGGTCGAATGCACACCTGTTGTTTACGGTTGTTGTTCAAGCTGCCACCGTCGTTACTGCGCTAATGTCGCTGGTACGCCAGGAATAAAATCTCGGAACTTCTTGGACGGACGGTGTACAGCGTAACACTCCGAACTCACGTCCGAGCAGGCCAATGGCTAGACCAAACTGGCGTTCTAACCATTAGCATTTTGCCGTAGTACCGGATAAATACCAGTCCCAAATTTGGAAGTTCCATGTTGTATAAGAGAAACGCAGTGAGACAGTCACACCATGCTCCACACATGGAGAAACCAACGAAAATGGATAGTTTCTAAAATCACCGTTAAGTCCACATGGAATCGCTCTCGTCCACCATATCGTGTCGTCACAGTTGCGTCCTCTTCTCCTGATGCCTGGCCCGCCGGCTGGGTTGGTGCGGGTGGGGGCGAGGCTGCATGATGGTCAAGCCTCCGTGACCCTGTGTTTCATTTAAACTGCGCCCCGTGAAATTTGTGCTCACAGAAAGTCTAGTAAAAGTACACTAGTCCCCCTGTCCCAACTCTACCACATCTTTTAACACTGTACATTCACCAGTCAACGTTATTGTGACACTATATTCCTTCCCCATTCCTTTTCAAGGGTGCATTCGTCCCTGACTTTATTTTTATGGATGACGAAGAGCGACCGCATTCACAGGCGCAGATGTGGAGGTGTTGGAACGAGAGGATATCGGGCGAATGGACTCGAGTACCTGATCCCCCGACATAAATCCCATCGAGCACGTGTGGGAGGCTTTGCGGAGACATGTTTTAGCACGTTCACATGCACCAACGATAATCCAGCAGTTGTTAACCGCACATGTTGACGAATGAAACGCCCCACCACAAGAACTCTTTACCAACCTTGTGGCCTGCATGAGAGCGCTTTGTTGAGCAGGCAGTGCGGTCTGTGTCGGTTACATACTCCATTCAGAACTATGTCCTGCATTTTGTAATATCAAGGTGAGCAACATGGTTCGCTTTTTGTTGAAGAAAATCTTCTAACAGCAGTAAGTATTTGAGAAGTTGTTTTATTTTATTTCCACTGCCATTTCGGCATTTCAGTAAGCTACTTTCAAGCCCTATGTGAACTTCATGTACACATTCAGATGTATCGATTTTGGGTTACTGGAGCCATCAGTGTCTAGACATCTTGAATTCTACAACAAAAGCACCGCAAATGTAATAAAAACCTCCTGCGGTTCTGCGGACACATAATATGTACAATGGATGAAAACAGTATAACTAAGAAAATTTTTAACTTCTTTAATGCAAGTAAATTAAAGAGCAGGTGGATGAAAGACGCTCAAGTAGACTTGGAACGATTGAAAGCCTCAGGACAGAAAACTGAGAACACAAAATATTTCAGAAATAAAATTAGAAACAAAAAACTGAATACGTCTCAAGGGCGTAAAGCTATGACTAGCTCTAGTTCAAATGCTCTCTTAAAATGAAATACTCTAATATTATTTATTTTCGAACGACCAGAATGCCACCATAAATTTACTTGAGCCAAGTGAACTCAGAGTACAAAGTTTAAATCTGCATTTTAGCTGCCTTGAAGTATTCCACTATCAAATTGTGCTAATGTACATCGAAACTGTAGAGTAAGGGAGTAACAAACACTTGTAGGTAAAACAAACCTTGCAACCAGTTACCCCTACAGTACGTCTTGTGCTTGCTCCTTTGCAAGCCAGTATTGTACGAGTCACGTCAACCACGTCAGGTTGATCTTGATCCCAACTTCCAGAAACTAGAACCTTCATTCGGTTTAAATCTGAAGGGTAACATCAGTGTCGCAGCCCCGTACGACTGACAGACGTCAGTTGACGGTTACTTAGCTTCATATAGCCGAACCACGGTCGATGAGAGATGTCCGGTTGTACGGCCGCCAGGTGCCCCTATGTTGCTGAAGTACATGCCACCTACACGGGAAATACCGAGGTTTACAGCAGACATTACCAGAGCACTACTTCGGAGAAATTTCTGTGCAGCATCAAGTCGTCGCGCTAGCCGCAAGACCAGCTGTCGTAACGACGGGCCGCAGCGATAAGGCCGCAGAGGCGCATTGTCTGAGACATGGGCATCGCGTGGCCTCCGAAGCACCGCAGCTTTATACTTAATACCCAGCCCTCTTCAGCCACGTAGGACCAGTGATGACAACACTACTTGTAAAACTCGGTATCTCAGCTCAGAAATGACCTTCCTTGTCGTCTACATACACCGCCACGTTGTTAGGTAAAGAGTTTCTGTCGACTGTACTTGATTATTTACTTATTTCTGGTGGCAAACGTTATGTCATTGACTGTAAAACTGTCTGAAGCAGGAACGAACTGACCAGCACAGGACTAGTATTGTGTTAGAAGACGTCCACATAAACGGAATATTCACACGTGCTACCAATTTTACAATCTGCCTTGTGGGTATGCTCCTGCAAATGGTAATGAAAAATTTAGTGTCTCACAAATATATATATCTGCAGCTTGGTGGTTAATAAGGTTACGAAAACGCGAAGTTGGCAATTTTATGAGCCCACCGTGAGTATTCGTCACGATTTCAACAATTGTAATTGTGTTTAATGGCCTTCCATGGCGTGTATATTTAATGTAATGTTCGTCCAGGTTTACGTATTCTACTGTAGGTGCTTGAAAACGAATTAGTGTCGAAACTAGCCAATCGCGCAGCAAATAAACTACATGATTCTACAGCCTACTAAGGTCAATGTTTTCTTTCGCAAAATTCTGTGAGGCTGTGGAGCACGTATGGACAAAATATTTAAAAAAAACACGTTTATAGATACAGTGATTTGTTAACTCGATAACCAAACTCGTAGTAACATTTAATTGCAGATGACAAGGTGCCAATATACAGCAACGTAAAGAGGATCATTGGAATCGGAACAATATAGAAAAATGAGGGTAATATAAAAGAGAAAAACGGTTTTAGGCCTAATTTTCTTAGAATTATTTCTTAAACGTTGTATAGAACTGAATGAAAGTACCCGTCACTGATGATGGCACAAAGATGCTGAAATGTTTGGGAATTGATAAACGCGTTGTTTCCATAATAGCCGGACTTGAAATCCAGTGGTGGTTTGTTTCCATAGCTTCACATGACACAATTTTTTTTGTTTTGTTTCTGAGTAATGCTATGGCGTCAACGCTGATGGCGACCGCATTGTTTTTATTCCTGTCGATATTTCTCTGCATAGAACTCACTCACTCACCGGCCGACTACTATAGATTCCAGAGTCATTCACTTTCGTTAAGGGTTACGAAACAGAACAGACAACATGGTAGTGTTTACATGAAAACGAGCGAGCGTTTACCTGCCCAGAGGGTGCCGGCGGAGTCCGCCTTGCCGTCGTTGATCCGGTTGTCCTGCTTGCCATCCCCTTCATCCACCGTCGCGATCACCTCCAGAGCACCTGGCTTGCTGCTCTCCCCATCCCACGTCATCAGCACCACTTTACGACGCTGTGTTACAACGAATTTGTCTGCCGTGTCTTTAACTGGAATAATAAGAGACACTTCCTCAGCTGTAATAAAAGAAAATCATAATTTTAATCCTTCTGCATGGTTTCCCTTCAGATAAAATGATGATCGTCTTCAAGCAGTTAACAAGGAACTCATTATCACCCTTTTTCAGAATAAACACACTACCAGTCGGTTTTGTAATTGTTCTTTCACAGAGGCGTTTCAAAGAGCTTCAAGGTAATGCGCTTCTAAACTCTCAGAGCATGCACAGAAAGGAATCGCTGCAAATGTCTTCCTAGAGAGCTGCAATGGTTGCTTTTAACACAATTATAGTTATTGGTGATGAGAAGGAGAAAGAAATGGCAGAGAAAGGTGACTGAACGTGTAAGCAAATGTTTAAAAGTTAAATAAGTCGATGTTATGCAAATTACGGCGGCAGCGGCACGATACAGAGCGGAGAGAGATTCGAATAGCTACCCCAAAGGAGAACGAGAAGAAGGAGAAGAACAAGAAAAGTGCACACAACCAATATCTCATTGAAGACATTGTTGAATGTGTAATTAGGCAGAAATTTATGCTACATTACAGATAATACTAAGAAATAACACCTTTACGAAAACTTCACAGTTTTCGTCGCACAGTACTGGACGTCAAGGCTAGCAATGAACCTCTGAGAAAAACTGTTCTCGCAATGAGATTAGGTTACAAAGGATGGTGGAACAAACAAATCGTCTTGTGCGAAACAGACAACATACACTCCTGGAAATTGAAATAAGAACACCGTGAATTCATTGTCCCAGGAAGGGGAAACTTTATTGACACATTCCTGGGGTCAGATACATCACATGATCACACTGACAGAACCACAGGCACATAGACACAGACAACAGAGCATCCACAATGTCGGCACTAGTACAGTGTATATCCACCTTTCGCAGCAATGCAGGCTGCTATTCTCCCATGGAGACGATCGTAGAGATGCTGGATGTACTCCTGTGGAACGGCTTGCCATGCCATTTCCACCTGGCGCCTCAGTTGGACCAGCGTTCGTGCTGGACGTGCAGACCGCGTGAGACGACGCTTCATCCAGTCCCAAACATGCTCAATGGGGGACAGATCCGGAGATCTTGCTGCCCAGGGTAGTTGACTTACACCTTCTAGAGCACGTTGGGTGGCACGGGATACATGCGGACGTGCATTGTCCTGTTGGAACAGCAAGTTCCCTTGCCGGTCTAGGAATGGTAGAACGATGGGTTCGATGACGGTTTGGATGTACCGTGCACTATTCAGTGTCCCCTCGACGATCACCAGAGGTGTACGGCCAGTGTAGGAGATCGCTCCCCACACCATGATGCCGGGTGTTGGCCCTGTGTGCCTCGGTCGTATGCAGTCCTCATTGTGGCGCTCACCTGCACGGCGCCAAACACGCATACGACCATCATTGGCACCAAGGCAGAAGCGACTCTCATCGCTGAAGACGACACGTCTCCATACGTCCCTCCATTCACGCCTGTCGCGACACCACTGGAGGCGGGCTGCACGATGTCGGGGCGTGAGCGGAAGACGGCCTAACGGTGTGCGGGACCGTAGCCCAGCTTCATGGAGACGGTTGCGAATGGTCCTCGCCGATACCCCAGGAGCAACAGTGTCCCTAATTTGCTGGGAAGTGGCGGTGCGGTCCCCTACGGCACTGCGTAGGATCCTACGGTCTTGGCGTGCATCCGTGCTTCGCTGCGGTCCGGTCCCAGGTCGACGGGCACGTGCATCTTCCGCCGACCACTGGCGACAACATCGATGTACTGTGGAGACCTCACGCCCTACGTGTTGAGCAATTCGGCGGTACGTCGTTCCAAGGCGTGGCAGGCAGCGAAAGGCGTCCCCGGAGGCTGCTCAGAAAGCCTCCCGGGTGCGTCTGACAAACCGGTTTCAGGCACTGTCTCTGGCTGAGCCAGATGCAGCCGCCTGCCCTGTTTCAGAGGATCATTCTCAGCCTTCAAGGTCCGGGCAATCGCAGAGGGTGGGCTTACTGGTAGTTGGGAGCTCCAATGTTAGGCGCGTAATGGGGCCCCTTAGGGATACGGCGGCTAAGGAGGGGAAGAAATCCAGTGTGCACTCCGTGTGGATTCCGGGAGGAGTCATTCCTGATGTGGAAAGGGTCCTTCCGGATGCCATGAAGAGCACAGGGTGCAGCCAGCTGCAGGTGGTGGCACATGTCGGCACTAATGACGTGTGTCGCTTTGGATCTGAGGAAATTCTCTCTCGATTCCAGCGACTATCTGATTTGGTGAAGGCTGCCGGTCTTGTTTACGAGATGAAGGCAGAGCTCACCATCTGCAGCATCGTTGACAGAACCGACAGCTGACCTTTGGTGCAGAGCCGGGTGGAGGGTCTGAATCAGAGGCTCAGACGGTTTTACGACCGTATTGGCTGCAGATTCCTAGACTTGCGCCATAGGGTGGTGGGGTTTCGGGTTCCGCTGAATAGGTCAGGAGTTCACTACACTCAGCTGGCGGCTACACGGGTAGCGGAGGCTGTGTGGCGTGGACTGGGCGGTTTATTAGGTTAGAAGGCCTCGGGAAAGTGCGGGATGGGCTGCAATGTCAAAGGGTGCTTGGCAATTACAGGACGTGCTTGGATCAAGGAACAGTCGGAATTTTAGTTGTAAATTGTTGTAGTTGCGCTGGAAAAGTCCCTGAGCTTCAAGCGCTAATAGAAAGCACAGAAGCTGATATCGTTATAGGTACAGAAAGCTGGCTAAAGCCTGAAATAAGTTCTGCAGAATTTTTTACGAAGTCTCAGACGGTGTTCAGGAAAGATAGATTAGGCAGAATTGGTGGTGGAGTGTTTGTGTCTGTCAGTAGTGATTTATCTTGTAGTGAAGTCGATGTAGATACTCCGTGCGAATTGGTGTGGGTGGAGGTTATACTTAACAGCCGAATTAAGTTAATAATTGGCTCCTTCTACCGACCCTCAGACTCCGATGATACAGTTGCGGAACAGTTAAGAGAAAGTTTGAGTCTCATAACAAATAAATACCCCACTCATACGGTTATAGTTGGTGGGGACTTCAACCTACCCTCGGTATGTTGGCAAAAATACTTGTTCAAAACCGGTGGTAGGCAGAAAACGTCTTCCGAGATTGTCCTAAATGCATTCTCCGAAAATTATTTCGAGCAGTTAGTCCACGAACCGACGCGAATTGTAAATGGTTGCGAAAACACACTTGACCTCTTGGCCACAAACAATCCAGAGCTGATAGAGAGCATCATGACTGATACAGGGATTAGTGATCACAAGGTCATTGTAGCTAGGCTCAATACCATTTCTTCCAAATCCATCAGAAACAAACGCAAAATAATTTTATTTAAAAAAGCGGATAAAGTGCCACTAGAAGCATTCCTAAAAGACAATTTCCATTCCTTCCGAACTGACTATGCGAATGTAGACGAGATGTGGCTCAAATTCAAAGATATAGTAACAACAGCAATTGAGATATTCATACCTCATAAATTGGTAAGAGATGGAACGGATCCCCCGTGGTACACAAAAAAGGTCCGAACGCTGTTGCAGAGGCAACGTAAAAAGCATGCGAAGTTCAGAAGAACGCGAAATCCTGAAGATGGGCTAAAATTTACAGACGCGCGAAATTTGGCACGTACTTCGATGCGAGATGCCTTTAATAGGTTCCACAACGAAACATTGTCTCGAAATTTAGTAGAAAATCCGAAGAAATTCTGGTCGTATGTAAAGTACACAAGCGGCAAGACGCAGTCAATACCTTCGCTGCGCAGTGCCGATGGTACTGTTATCGACGACTGTGCCGCTAAAGCAGAGTTATTGAACGCAGTTTTCCGAAATTCCTTCACCAGGGAAGACGAATGGAATATTCCAGAATTTGAAACACGAACATCTGCTAGCATGAGTTTCTTAGAAGTAGATACCTTAGGGGTTGCGAAGCAACTCAAATCGCTTGATACGGGCAAGTCTTCAGGTCCAGATTGTATACCGATTAGGTTCCTTTCAGATTACGCTGATACTATAGCTCCCTACTTAGCACTCATATACAACCGCTCGCTCACCGATAGATCTGTACCTACAGATTGGAAAATTGCGCAGGTCGCATCAGTGTTCAAGAAGGGTAGTAGGAGTAATCCATTTAACTACAGACCTATATCATTGACGTCGGTTTGCAGTAGGGTTTTGGAGCATATACTGTATTCAAACATTATGAATCACCTCGAAGGGAACGATCTATTGACACGTAATCAGCATGGCTTCAGAAAACATCGCTCTTGTGCAACGCAGCTAGCTCTATATTCGCACGAAGTAATGGCCGCTATCGACAGGGGATCTCAAGTTGATTCCGTATTTCTAGATTTCCGGAAAGCTTTTGACACCGTTCCTCACAAGCGACTTCTAATCAAGCTGCGGAGCTATGGGGTATCGTCTCAGTTGTGCGACTGGATTCGTGATTTCCTGTCAGTAAGGTCGCAGTTCGTAGTAATAGACGGCAAATCATCGAGTAAAACTGAAGTGATATCAGGTGTTCCCCAGGGAAGCGTCCTGGGACCTCTACTGTTCCTGATCTATATAAATGACCTGGGTGACAATCTGAGCAGTTCTCTTAGACTGTTCGCAGATGATGTTGTAATTTACCGTCTAGTAAGGTCATCCGAAGACCAGTATCAGCTGCAAAGCGATTTAGAAAAGATTGCTGTATGGTGTGTCAGGTGGCAGTTGACGCTAAATAACGAAAAGTGTGAGATGACCCACATGAGTTCCAAAAGAAATCCGTTGGAATTCGATTACTCGATAAATAGTACAATTCTCAAAGCTGTCAATTCAACTAAGTACCTGGGTGTTAAAATTACGAACAACTTCAGTTGGAAGGACCACATAGATAATATTGTCGGGAAGGCGAGCGAAAGGTTGCGTTTCATTGGCAGGACACTTAGAAGATGCAACAAGTCTACTAAAGAGACAGCTTACACTACACTCGTTCGTCCTCTGTTAGAATATTGCTGCGCGGTGTGGGATCCTTACCAGGTGGGATTGAAGGAGGACATCGAGAGGGTGCAAAGAAGGGCAGCTCGTTTTGTATTATCGCGTTATAGGGGAGAGAGTGTGGCAGATATGATACACGAGTTGGGATGGAAGTCATTACAGCATAGACGTTTTTCGTCGCGGCGAGACCTTTTTACGAAATTTCAGTCACCAACTTTCTCTTCCGAATGCGAAAATATTTTGTTGAGCCCAACCTACATAGGTAGGAATGATCATCAAAATAAAATAAGAGAAATCAGAGCTCGAACAGAAAGGTTTGGTGTTCGTTTTTCCCGCTCGCTGTTCGGGAGAGGAATAGTAGAGAGATAGTATGATTGTGGTTCGATGAACCCTCTGCCAAGCACTTAAATGTGAATTGCAGAGTAGTCATGTAGATGTAGATGTAGATGTAGACGTCCACCCGGCCTCCCGCATGCCCACTATACGCCCTCGCTCAAAGTCCGTCAACTGCACATACGGTTCACTTCCACGCTGTCGCGGCATGCTACCAGTGTTAAAGACTGCGATGGAGCTCCGTATGCCATGGCAAACTGGCTGACACTGACGGCGGCGCTGCACAAATGCTGCGCAGCTAGCGCCATTCGACGGCCAACACCGCGGTTCCTGGTGTGTCCGCTGTGCCGTGCGTGTGATCATTGCTTGTACAGCCCTCTCGCAGTGTCCGGAGCAAGTATGGTGGGTCTGACACACCGGTGTCAATGTGTTCTTTTTTCCATTTCCAGGAGTGTAGTTTGGAAATGGTTTTACGAACACTTTTATTGCATTTCCATTTTTCTGTGAGAGATTTTGGCAGTCCCATTTGTTGTACAGAGAATAAAGGAGTAGTAATATTCTGCTTCCAAATGTGTATCGATATTCATGCATCTGAAAATTATCGAAATTACTTACATTTGTCATGTATGTATGATGATGATGATAACGAGGATGATGATTTCATGATTAGAGCGCACGACGACTTGGTAATTAGCGACGCTGTTATTATTACTTGAAAACGAATATGGCTGAAATACGAGGTACATCCAGGAAGGAAGTTCCATTTGTATTTCCTTCCGCAGCAGCGCTACAATAGCAGCTTAGCGCATGCTCAGTAATTGCTTTGAGCCAAGAAGAAGGAAATGATATCATTTTGAGTTCTGTCTGCGGCGTTTATGCTATATAGTGCTTGTTTAGAATGGAGAAGTTGACTGAAAATCCCACTGCTTGCGACAATAGATACTCATTAGTTTTCTGAATGTGAAGGGCGCTTTACAAGTCGACACTCTTCTACAGATTTTCGAGGTTTAACGGAGAAAATGCGATGAGTGATTCTGTAGTGGGGAGATGAGTCCGAGATTTCAATGAAGGGCGTGATTAAGTGCTCGATGACAAACAAAATAGATGTCCATGCCTGGTCAATGAGCATCTCGGCAGTGGATTAAACTTTTGAGACGTTACGGCGCCGACCGGTGTGGCCTTGCGATTCTAGGCGTTTCAGTCTGGAACCGCGTGACCGCTGCCTCGGGCATGGATGTATGTGATGTCCTTAAGTTAGTTAGGTTTAGGTAGTTCTAAGTTCTAGGGGACTGATGACCACAGATGTTAAGTCCCATTGTGCTCAGAACCATTTGAACACGTTACAGCGAAGATGGTGATGATTTTCTACACAAGGTAGCGTCCGGAGACTGAAACAATAATCAGTGGAATGGAGGAACACTGCGGCGCATGTAAAGACTAAAGCGAAGCAAGTCTTCACATCTCGAAAAGTCATGAGCTCATTCTTTTGTGATAGACACGCCATCCTACTGGCGAATTTTTTATCACTAGGTGAAACAATCAATGCAAATGTTTACTGTTAGATGCTTAACGGTATTATTTTCATTCATGGCAATGCCCGACCTCACACTGTGGCAAGACACTACAAATCTTGCAGGAATTTGGCTAGAGCCCAAAGGAAGAAAGGAAGAAAGGAAGAATGATGTGCTGCTTCAGAAAGATTATCGATATTCATCCAACTAAAAATTATCGAAATTACCTACATTTGTCCCCAAAGTATCATGGTGATGATGATGATAATGATGATGATGATGATTATGGTCGCCGGGATGGCCGAGCGGTTCTACGCGCTACAGTCTGGAACCGCGTAACAGCTATGGTCGCAGGTTCGAATCTTGCCTCGGGCATGGATGTTTGTGATGTCCTTAGGTTAGTTAGGTTAAAGTAGTTCTAAGTTCTAGGGGACTGATGACCTTAGAAGTTAAGACCCATAGTGCTCAGAACCATTTGATGATGACTATGGCATGATGAGTTCATGTTTATGGTACACGACGACTTGGTTACTAATGTTGGTGCTCTTATTACTTTGAAACGATTTTGGTTAAAATGCGAGGTACATCCAGAAAGTAAGTTCCCTCTAGATTTCTTTCCGCAAGAGCGCTAGAGTCGCAGTTTGGTGTATATGCGGTAGTTGTCCTGATTCCTTGCAGCGTAACTAACTTTGATTCCACCGTTGTACACAGCAACCGTACACTATACGGAAGGAGAGGCACACAGTAGTCAGTCACAATCCCATTAGCTTTTGTTATTCTCGCAAATGTAGATTTTGGCTATAAATAGCCGTCTTCAGTGCATTTCCGTTGTATTTCAACAGACTCGCCGCAGTTTATGTCACTATACGTTCTTACAGGTGTATATGCAGAAGGACACCTCAGTGTGTCTAACAATTACTAGAGCGTAGGTACACACATCATAAATACTTTATTTTTTATAGAGTGTACGCTACAAATACATCATAAAACTTTTCTCGCATGATAAGGCTGAGAAACAAACGATGAAGAAGTATTGGATGTGAGTGACGTACAGTGTAGTGATTCACTGAACTTCCAAGTAATTATAAATTGAAGGATTTCTTAGGCTGTCCATGTAGCATTTAGCTCTGAGCACTATGGGACTTAACATCTGAGGTCATCAGTCCCCTAGAACTTAGAACTACTTAAACCTAACTAATCTAAGGGCATCACACACATCCATGCCTGAGGCAGGATTCGAACCTGCGACCGTAGCGTGTCCATGTAGCAGCACTGCCTACACTCGTTGCCTACGGTTTGCCTTTTCATTTCTTGCTACACCCGCGCCTTACCAAAGCACTCCGTCTTCAGGCCACAAGTGGCCTACCAGGACCATCCGACCGCCGTGTTATCCTCAGAGGAGGATGCGGATAGGAGGGGCGTGGGGTCAGCACACAGCTCTCCCGGTCGTTATGATGGTATTCTTGACCGAAACCGCTACTATTCGGTCGAGTAGCTCCTCAACTGGCATCACGCGGTTGAGAGCACCCCGAAAAACGGCAACAGCGCATGGCGGCTGGATGGTCACCCATCCAATAGCCGGCCACGCCCAACAGCGCTCAACTTCGGTGAACTCACGGAAACCGGTGTATCCACTACGATAAGGCCGTTTCCCGCCCGGAGTCAACAGAATCTTCGAACATAAACTTTGTTTTAACAGTTTGGAAAATGTTGGTGATTTTCTTCATAGCTATGTATTGTTGTAACACTTCTTGTATAAATCGGTCTGTGCATTCAAACATCGATCGACGAACTACTTCTTGAATCGTTAATCCAGGGCCATAAGCTCTACCGCCCGACATTGTTTTATTTATCTTACTACGTACTCGTCGTTCAGTTTTAATGTACATATCATTGAATTTTTTTAGTGCCAAAAGTAACAGCATTGTCTATAACTGTGGTTCATTTTACCACTAAAAGCTCATTCAGGACTTTTTACCTTGGAAAATCCTTTATCCAGATTCAGTTTTGGAGACTGTTGACATTGTTGGACTAAATTTACTTCCTCCATTATCGTGTGTCAAAAGCTGATGTAGGTCAAAAAGGTAAAATTATGTAAAGCTGGAAGGAGAAGGCTTGCTGCATATGTAGTATCAAGATTTGCATATCTTCTAAAGCGCTCGCAATTGTTTCCCCGTTTTCTTTTATGAGCGTAACTCAATTATAATGAGCACCGCAGCGAGTATCAGACAGCCGTTTCAAACTTTTTCTTGTTTTTTTTTTCTACAAGTAATTCCCCTGTATATGCAACAGACGAAAACAATGAATATAACTTACAGTTCCATGACACGTGACGCCAGAGGGAACACATGTGGATGCATGAACTCTACAAAGATTTAAGGAAAGATTAGCACAGGGACTGAACAGAACTTTTGGAATGAGTTTTCGAATTTTTCGTTGCAATCTCCCATGTACACATGAGATGGATGCGGCATTGACATCCAGCACATCTCTTCCCAGGGGCTGTTGAATAACCTTTGCCATACTCTCTGTAGTATTTCCCGGCATAAAAAAAAACGTTAAAACCCGTTTCTCTATGGTTAATTCCTGGGTATAAAGTCTAGATGACTCTAGCGTGCCGGCCGGGGTGGCCGATCGGTTCTAGGCGCTGCAGTCTAGGACCGCGCGACCACTACGGTCGCAGGTTCGAACCTTTCCTCAGGCATGCATGTGTGTTATGTCCTTAGGTTAGTTAGGTTTAAGTAGTTCTAAGTTCTAGGGGACTGATGAACATAAGTCCCATAGTGCTCAGACCCATTCGATTTTTTTTTTTTTTTTTTTTTTTTTTTACTCTAGCGTTGACGTCGATGTCTACAGTTGGTAAAAGGTAAAAACCGTTGCTCAATGCTCAAATCTGGATGACTCTACTCTGTTTCATCTAGTTGGATTTGCATAGTCACACAATAAACTATGTAATAATAATGCATAAACTTTAAAGACATAATTTTTAGAATGCAATATTTAGTTAAAATACTAACAGATGACTGGTAAGCTCTTCACTGCATTTACGGGCGTATTTTTAAACCGCACTTTAGTACACCTGGCATGGATATCAAAAACCGTTTAACGTAGAATAATTGCGTCTGGCAGAAAACTGGTTATCATTGCACAGTTCTTAAGTTTCATGCAACTTTTTACAAAAATAATTCCAAAACTTCTTAACACACTCATTGACAGTTGCCATGGTCTGATAATAGATAAGCAGGTAATTGTGTTCATATTTTGCTTACGTACAGGGCTTAGAACTCCAATTCGCCTCTTGTTTACTAAAAGTATTTTGATCTTGTTTGGGATTTGATTAAAAATGTGCTGGTCTCGGTGGGGGTGGGCTCCAAATCTCGAGGCCATAAAGATTTGGAGGCCACGCAAGACCAGAGGCCCGGGGCAGGCCGCCCCCTCTGCCACCTCCACCCACCGCCCCCCTCTCCACCCACCCCCCATCCCTCTTAGTCCACTACTGCCACAAGGTTCGAATCCTGGCGAAGGTAAGATCGACAAGCCCAATCACACTACACGTGCGCCGAAGTATGCTATTTGGAGACGTCACATGTTCTACATTTAGTCATTCACTTTTCTGGTATTCCCCTATACTGCAACATCAAAAAGTAGTTGTGCAACATAAACTGAAGTTACACTACTGGCCATTAAAATTGCTACACCAAGGAGAAATGCAGATGATAGACGAGTATTCATTGGACAAATATATTATACTAGAACTGCCATGTGATTACATTTTCATGCAATTTGGCTGCGTAGATCCTGACAAAACAGTACCCAGAACAACCACCTCTGGGCGTAATAACGGCCTTGATGCGCTTGGGCATTGAGTCAAACAGAGCTTGGATGGCGTGTACAAGTACATTTGCCCATGCAGCTTCAACACGATACCACAGTTCATCAAGAGTAGTGACTGCCGTAATGTGACGAGCCAGTTGCTCGGCCACCATTGACCAGACGTTTTCAGTTGGTGAGAGATCTGGAGAATGTGCTGGCCAGGGCAGCAGTCGAACATTTTCTGTATCCAGAAAGGCTCGTACAGGACGTGCAAAATGCGGCCGTGCATTATGCTGCTGAAATGTAAGGTTTCGCAGGGAACGAATGAAGGGTCGTAACACATCTGAAATGTAACGTCCACTGTTCAAAGTGCCGTCAGTGCGAACAAGAAGTGACCGAGACGAGTAACCATTGGCACCCCATACCATCACGCCGGGTGATACGTCAGTATGGCGATGACGAATACACGCTTCCAATGTGCGTTCACCGCGATGTCACCAAACACGGATGCGACCATCTTGATGCCATTCGTGCAACCAGGTTCGTCGTTGAGTACACCATCGCAGGACCTCCTGTCTGTGATACAGCGTCAAGGGTAACCGCAGCCATGGTCGCCGAGCTGATAGTCCATGCTGCTGCAAACGTCGTCGAACTGTTCGTGCAGATGGTTGTTGTCTTGCAAACGTCCCCATCTGTTGACTCAGGGATCGAGACGTGGCTGCACGATCAGTTACAGCCATGCGGATAAGATATCTGTCATCTCGACTGCTAGTGATAAGAGGCCGTTGGGATCCAGCACGGCGTTCCGTATTACCCTCCTGAACCCACCGATTCCATATTCTGCTAACAGTCATTGGATCTCGACCAACAAGAGCAGCAATGTCGCGATACGATAAACCGCAATCGCGATAGGCTACAATCCGACCTTTATCAGAGACGGAAACGTGATGGTACGCATTTCTTCTCCTTACACGAGGCATCACAACAACGTTTCACCACGCAACGCCGGTCAACTGCTGTTTGTGTATGAGAAATTGGTTGGAAACTCTCCTCATGTCAGCACGTTGTAGGTGTCGCCAACCTTGTGTGAATGCCCTGAAAAGCCAATCATTTTCATATCGCAGCAACTTCTTCCTGTCGGTTAAATTTCGCGTCTGTAGCACGTCATCTTCGTGGTGTAGCAAATTTAATGGCCAGTAGTGTAGTAGGCGCGTTTCTACATCTGAAAGATGATGTCCATTCAGATTTCGCGTCAGTCGTATAAGAGTGGCGCTAAATCCAAATCAGGTTTGCATGTAATACACACTGTAATGGTCGTGGGCGTTAATGTTTTTGAGGCTGGACGTGGTGAGTCGAGAAAGCCCTGAAGGCGACAAAGACGCCATAATCAATACGTCACTGAGTTTGAGCGAGGTCGTCTACGAGAACCCTGATGTCCCTTCTGCGATTTTGTAGGCATACTTGGCAGCAATGTAGCCACTGTACATGATTTCTAGCAGTGATGGTCGCAGGAATGTACTGTGGCAAAAAGACTGGTTTCCGAACGGACACGTGGCACCACGGAGAGGGAAGACCATCGTATTCGGCGTATGGTTCTGGTACATCATACTACATCTGCAGCAGCAATATGAGCAGCAGTTGGCACCACAGTGACACAAGGAAATGTTAGAAATCGGTTACTTCAAGGAAAGCTCCGAGGCAGTCGACCTGGAGTGTGCATTCCACTGACCTCAAATCACCGCCATTTGCGACTTCAATGATGTCACGCTAGAGTTCATTGGAGGGTAGAGTAAAGGTCTGTTATGTTTCCTGATGAAACCTGTTCCTGCATCGGTGCCAGTGACGGCCGTGTGTTGGTTAGGAGGAGGGCGAGTTGGGGGCCTGCAACCAACCTGTCTGCTTGCTAGACACGCAGGAACTACAGCTGAAGTTATGGTGACGGGTGCCAGTTCGTAATGACAGCAGGAGCACTTTTGTATGATAGCAGGAGCAATCACATGCACCGTGGCTGCAAATCTCTGCATCAGTCTGGTGGTTCGACCTGTTGTGCTGCCATTGATGAACAGCATTCCTGGGGGTGTTTTCCAACGGGACAACACTCGATCACATACCGCTGTTGTAACACAACATGCTCTACAGAGTGTCGACATGTTGCCTTGACCTGCTCGATCACAAGATCTGTTTACAATCGAGCATATGTGGGACATCATCGGACAGCTCCCAGCGTCATCCACAAACGGCATTAACCGTCCCTGTATTGACAGTGCAAATGAACAGGTACGGAACTCCATCCCACAATCTGACATCCAGCACCTGTACAACACAATGCATGCTTGTTTGCGTTCAACATTCTGGCGGTGACAACGGTTATTAATGTACCAGAATTTAACATTTCCAATGACTTATCTCGCGCTTACATTGACCACTTAAATATGTTACCTAGACAAATGTATTCCTGAAATTTTATTACTCTGTATTAATTATTTTTGGAGCTGCGATTTTTTTCCGTCGGTGTATATTGTGGTTCCCTCATTTCAAATACTTGTGACTGAAGGATAACTGTACATTTAGTCCTACAAGAAACAATTATTAGCAGGTATATAAGTTACTTTCATTACCATATCTCTTCTTATATATGGAGCGATTTAGAGAAATTACAGAAAACCTAAAGGCGGGTGGCCGCACGCGGATTTAAACCGTCGCCCTCCTGAATGGGAGTCCACGTCCCTAGTTACAGTGCTGGAGCATGCTCAAGTGTTTCGGAGCACACAGTTCAGGGCACAGTGTTGAAGAAAGAGTTCCGCAGCAGACGGCATTTCAACACAATGACATCCTCAGTTAAGATTCAAGTGGGCCTCGTTGGGTGAATCACGTTTTTTGTTACACCAAGGCAGTATTACGCTAAGGAAGACATTCAGCCGACCTGTGGTAGTAATCTAAGGCACAATGGCAGCTGCGGACTGTGTGAATATTATCACGCAGCACGTGCATTACTTAAAGTTTGATGTGTTCCTTGACGGCGCTGGTATCTTTCAGCGGAACAATTGTCCGTGTTATAAGCCTAGAGTTGTGCAAGACAGTGGTTTGTGGAGCGTGCCAGCCCCGTTACAGACTTTGAGGACTTCGAAAGGGGACTGAATACATAATATTTTGAATAGAAACCCACGTCCGGAAACGTCGTCCAACGACGCTACAGAGCGTGGCACCTGTAAATGCATGTATGTACAGGGTGAGTCAGGGATGATGCCAAAAACTTTCTAGGGTGATGAAGAAGGGTAAATGTATCAATCTGAGGTAAGGGTTCCTATACCGCAAACAAACGAGTCGAAAGTTATTAGCGAAAACCGTTCTGATACCTCTGACAGTTGAATACATGTACTGGTACTGTTGTTGCTAAGATTGTAGGGTAGGAGCTTTCACATTTGGTAGCATGGATCAAAAGAAGAAAAAATTTGTAGTAAACATGGGCTTTAAAATGCATACCTTAAGAGCTATGAGCACTTGTTCAACAGAGGAGATGAACAAGCCTTCATAGCTCCTCATGTATGCACTTCAGAAACCATGGTTCAGATGGTTCAAATGGCTCTGAGCACTATGGGACTTAACATCTGAGGTCATCAGTCCCCTAGAACTTAGAACTACTTAAACGTAACTAACCTACGGACATCACACACATCCATGCCAGAGGCAGGATACGAACCTGCGACCGTAGCGCAGACTGAAGCGCCTAGAACCGCTCGGCCACACCGGCCGGCAAAGAAACCATGTTTACAGGATATTTTTTCTTTGTTTCTCTTTACTGCAACCTCTGGAAGTTGCCTACCCAACAATCTTAGCAATAACAGTGTATTTTGTACTGAACCGGGGACCTAGAAACGACGGAGAGGTTTCGTTCCGCAATAGCCCTCAGTGGTTCATAACCCCACAACAGGTCACAGCAGTCCACCCACCCCACCGCCGCCCCTCACTGAATTCAGGGATTCAGGGTTATTATGCGGTTCGGCCCCCTGTGGACCCCACGGGAATGTCTCATACCAGACGAGTGTAGCCCCAAATGTTTGCCTGGGAGAGTAATTATAGTGTACGCATACGTGGAGACTGTTTGCGCAGCAATCGCCGACATAGTGTAAGTGAGGCGGAATATGGGGAACCAGCCCGCATTCGCCGAGGCAGATGGAAAACCGCCTTAAAAACCATCCACAGGCTGGCTGGCATACCGGAGCTCGACACTAATCCGCCGGGCGGATTCGTGCCGGGGACCGGCACACCTTTCCGCTCGGGAAGCAGCGCGTTAGACCGGGCGGCTAGCTGGGCGGGCAGCAACAACAGTATACCAGTACATGTATTCCACTGTCAGAGGTACCAGAACGCTTTTCGCTTAGAACTTTCCACTCGTTTGTTTCTGGTACTGGGACCCTCACCTTGAACTGATACATTTATCCTTCTGTATCATCGTTGAAAGTTTGTAACATCGTCAAGGAATCATCCTTATGACTCTCTGTAGCATCACTGGATGATGTTCCCACTCATGGGCTCCTATTCAGGCTATTAAGTACCCGCTCCCCTCTCCAAGTCCTAGAAGTTTGTAATGGGAATTTCCAAACACCCTGCAGAAAACACCAGCCCGTAATTTACGGGAATTGCATTACTGTGCGTAGACGTCTGGTGCCACATACCTCCAGAAACCAACCAATGTTTTGTAGCTTCCATGCCACGCTGAATCGCTGTCGTACTGTGTTACAAGAAGCTACTAAGCATGTGCTCATAATGTTTTGGCTCATCAATAAATACCGGGTCAACGGGCAAAGTATAACAATAACGGTCAAAGGAAGCACTTCTGTTGCGTAGGAAGTTTTATTAATATACTGATGACTAGTTTCGGAAAGATCGTCCATTAACAAATCATCCATGTACGTAAGTCATGCGCTGCAATCAGAAGTGCATTACAAGCCATAAAATTTGTAAACGTGGCGCTATACCACGTAGCCTCAACATATGAACATCGCTCTATGTGGCCTGTAATGCATGTCTGGTTGTAACGCAAGACTTACGTACACGGATGATTTGATGATGGACGAGCTGTCGAAGCTAGTCATCAGTGTATCAATAAAACTTCATACCCAACTTAGGACGGTTCTTTTAACAGATAGTGTAACCACATAACAGCTGCTGATCTGTTCAACCCCAGCTTGCTGGAGATACAAGAGTAAATTAGAACTTACCGAAATTGACGGTCACTTCAGTACGAGTCGCCGGGTCATACTTATGAACTCGCATTCCGTCGATGTCGACGAAGTACAAGACTTTCTTGTCTGTGTCCCAGTGTGGCCCCTCTCCTAATCTGCAGGGTTTGGAAATCTTCTCCACCGTCACTGGAGACATTATGCTCTGGCTGTAAAGTACAGAAAAACACAGTTTAATCAGCGGGAAGGGGGCTCGGTGACATAAAACTGAATGGCAAATAGGATCAACTTGATATTACAACAAGAAGACAGTTTTTAACACTGAAAAGGAAGAATGGTTTGAGCCAATTTTGGGCACTGTTAGGCAGTGCTCTGGTCTCTAAAATTGTCTTCGTGTAGCAGTTCCTGGTCAGTTTGCCCTCACTACCTACGAATCGAGGTCACACGTTGTATTCAATCATGCCACACTGTTCAACAGTACATGCTGCCAGATTCCAGAGTAGTATCTAAAAGGTACAATGGCACACTATAGCCGCGAAATAGACGAAAGTGAACTAAAATAAAAGTTAATGCCGCTCTCCTGTTTGTATATGTCAGAAGGAGGAGAAAATGAGAAAAAAAGAAAAGGGGCTTTGTGAATGTGTTCTTTTTTTTTAAGTAAGTCAACTGCTTCCGAAACTTCAGCTCGTGAGCGGATGTTGGGTACAATATTTTTCCAGAAATTCACCAAAATGTCGAGACTCGATTTTGAATATATTGTATAGACAATTTGTCAGGGAACTGGTAAGACCAGTATCAATATGAGAGACTGTACCAAACTGACAATCACCTTTTGGCTGCTGATGATTCTTAGAGAAGTTTGATGTACGCGTTTAAAAGACTTCTCATCGATATGTCCCTTAGTATGAAAAGTTTGGACCACTTTAGTAGAATGACTTAACTAATTTGTTAAGGTACGTTTGAAATAACTACAAAACGTTTATGTTACTACTTAATTAAGAAAGGATTATGAGTTTCATGACTTCAATACATTTACAACGAGAGTTACTGGAACATCGGAAGTAATGTTTAAAAAGGGCGTAATCGAAAAAACCACAGTTGACAAACTGCTGCTGATGAGCGCGTAACCACATGTAATGAAGTTTACAGAATATTTACAAATCTTAGAACTTACGCAGAATACAGCTATGTCTCACTGCTCTACATTTTATTCTTGTACGACGCTAGCAGCGACAACTCAATTATTACTTGTTTTGGAAATTTTTGTACACACATAAAAAAAGTTTTGCATCACCACGGTTCCCAGAACTCCTAAAGATAAACGTTGACTGTGGATATTGTATCACAGACACAGTCCCTTTGACTGTTCAGAGACGTCACTAAACCCGCCCAAAGATCTAAACAACCACGCACGAGCAGCGCCTATTAGACGGAGGGGGTCCGACAGCCGATCAATTCCAGTCATTACACCAGGAAGGAGGTACACGGCTCGCGTTGACTGTAGTTCAAATGTTGAAATGTGTGTGAAATCTAATGGGACTTAACTGCTAAGGTCATAAGTCCCTAAGCTTACACACTACTTAACCTAAATTATCCTATGGACAAACACACACACCCGTGCCCGACGGAGGACTCGAACCTCCGCCGCGTCCGCTTTGTCACTTTGAGCCAGGAAGGGCTCTCAACAAGGGAAGTGTCCAGGCGTCTCGAAGTGAACCAAAGCGATGTTGTTCGGACATGGAGGAGATACAGACAGACAGGAACTGTCGATGACATGCCTCGCTGAGGCTGCCCAAGGGCTACCTGCAGTGGATGACCGCTACCTACGGATTATGGCTCGGAGGAACCCTGACAGCAACGCCACCATGTTGAATAATGCTTTTCGTAAAGCCACAGGACGTTGCTTTACGACTCAAACTGTGCGCAATAGGCTGCATGATACGCAACTTCACTCCCGACGTCCATGGCAAGGTCCATCTTTGCAACCACGACACCATGCAGCGCGGTACAGATGGGCCCAACAACGTGCCGAATGGACCGCTCAGGATTGTTGGCATCACGTTCTCTTCTCCGATGAGTGTCGCATATGCCTTCAACCATACAATAGCCGGAAACGTGTTTGGAGGGCAACCCCGTCATGCTGAACGGCTTAGACACACTGTCCATGTTGAATAATGCTTTTCGTAAAGCCACAGGACGTTGCTTTACGACTCAAACTGTGCGCAATAGGCTGCATGATACGCAACTTCACTCCCGACGTCCATGGTGAGGTCCATCTTTGCAACCACGACACCATGCAGCGCGGTACAGATGGGCCCAACAACGTGCCGAATGGACCGCTCAGGATTGGCATCACGTTCTCTTCTCCGATGAGTGTCGCATATGCCTTCAACCATACAATAGCCGGAAACGTGTTTGGAGGGCAACCCCGTCAGGCTGAACGGCTTAGACGCACTGTCCAGGGAGTACAGCAAAGTGGAGGCTCCCTGCTATATTGGGGTGGCATTATGTGGGGTCGACGTACGCCTCTGGTGGTCGTGGAAGGCGCCGTAACGGCTGTACGATACGTGAATGCCATCCTCCGACCGTTAGTGCAACATTGGCGAGGCATTCGTCTTCATGGAAAACAATTCGCACCCCCATCGTGCTCATCTTGTGAATTACTTCCTTCAGGATAACGACATCGCTCGACTGGAGTGGCCAGCATGTTCTCCAGACATGAACCATATCGAACATGCGTGGGATAGATTGGAAAGGGCTGTGTATAGACAACGTGACCCAACAACCACTCTGAGGGATCTACGCCGAAACGCCGTTGAGGAGTGGGACAATCTGGACCAACAGTGCCTTGATGAACTTGTGGATAGTATGCCACGAAGAATATAGGCATGCATCAATGCAAGAGAACGTGCTACTGGGTATTAGAGGTACCGGTGTGTACAGCAATCTGGGCCACCACCCCTAAAGGTCTCGCTGTATGGTGGTACAACATGCAGTGTGTGGTTTTCATGAGCAATAAAAAGTTCGGAAATGATGTATATGTTGATCTCTATTCCAATTTTCTCTACAGGTTCCGGAACTCTCGCAACCGAGGTGATGCAAAATTTTTTTTGATATGTGTAGATCCGTCACGCGCGATTCCGTCCTCACCGGCAACAACTTGTCAACTGACCTTTTTCAAAGTGCGTCCATACTTCTGGCCGTCAATGTACTGCATTTATGAACTTCATGTTTCTCTCGTTTATCCACTTCTCCATTCCTGTAGAAAAACAAAAAATCGAGTGCCTCTACACAAACTCAAACGAAATCACACTGTTTCAAGGGATTTGGCAACGCCGAGTACTGTCAACGTGAGAAAAATGAATCAAGGGTGAAAGTGAGAGGGCAGCGTGTATAGCCATAGATCCAGCCATACGAAACGTACTGCATCCCGGGCGGGCCACACCTAGGCAATTACCAGCAACTTCCCCATCAATATTGCCAGGGCAGACGGATATAAAAAGTAAAGCAATCATCAATCTCAAAATTGTTTTCTACTCCACATTGATTTATTAAGATTAGTCTTGTCGTGGATGGTATGCCGTTGCCTTCCTCCGACCTTTGAACTGACTTACGCAGCCAATTATAGGGGGACTTATTAGTCGACCACAATATTGCACCTGGGGTCATGGCGCTTCGGTCGGATTTCATGAGTATATGCAAATTGAAGCCTGGCCACTATCTTCCCCCTGTACCTGTTACCGAATCGTTAATACATTTTTCTCTTGAATGCACATACACATTTTTCCTCCTCTTGTATGTTTTTTGTGATTTTTTTCAGATAATGAAAGTGTCAGCTCACCGTCTTTTTAATTTTTTAATATGTTTTTACAGTTTAACATAGATTCCGAACCACAGTGCAACTCAGCGTTTTGCACATCAGCAAACATTGCTAGAGGTGAAAGAAGTGATAAGTGGCAGATAAACATGCTAGAATTGATTGATACGGAATGCGTTGCCTACGCGCCGCCAACAAACAAAAGGCCGAACTTGCCAGGATTCGAACCTTATTTTTCCGCTCATCTCTGTTTGCGAGCATCTTTGCTCTCACTGACTAGCCCTGTTAAATCGGCTAGAGCCTCCGATAGACCCACAGACTGGAGAATACAATGGAGGTTTCAGAAAGGAAAGATCATGGAGTAAACAGATCTGGTGCCTGAGAACAATACTGACAAATAGAAAGTCCAGGAACACAACAATAACATTCGTCAATTTAAAGAAGGTCTATGACTACATAGATAGAGAAACACTCTTTAACACACTTAAGGCATAAAGGTGGAGCCGGCCGGGGTGGCCGAGCGGTTCTAGGCACTACAGTCTGGAACCGCGCGACCGTTACGGTCGCAGGTTCGAATCCTGCCTCACGCATAGATGTGTGTGATGTCCTTAAGTTAGTTAGGTTTAAGTAGTTCTAAGTTCTAGGGGACTGATGACCTCAGAAGTTAAGTCCCATTGTGCTCAGAGCCAGTTGAACCATAAAGGTTGACAAGAAGGCCAGAAAGCGAATCCAGGAAACATTAACAAGCACAGCATACAAAGTGAAGTTTATGGGAGAGATCTCGGAACCATTTGAAGTAAATACATGAGTGAGAAAGCGAGATGGCCTGTCACCCATACTATTTACCTCGGTTTTGGAGAAAGTAATCAGGACATGGGACAAAGGAATAAAATGTTCAAATGTGTGTGAAATCTTATGGGACTTAACTGCTAAGATCATCAGTCCCTAAGCTTACACACTACTTTACCCAAATTATCCTAAGGACAAACCCATGCCCAAGGGAGGACTCGAGCTTCCGCCGGGATCAGCCGCACAGTCCATGACTGCAGCGGCCAGACCGCTCAGTTAATCCCTCGCAGCGGGACAAAGGAGTCAATGGGGTAAAGATGGGGAGACACAAGGATAGAACCAGCAACATAAAATGCCTGGCTTTTACTCACGATATAACCATCAAAACAAATAGCAGAAAAGAAGCCAAGGAAGCTCGAGAGACAGTACAGAAACCTCAGTCAAAACTGGACTACAAATCTCAAATGAATAAAACGCAGACAGACACCAAATGGCAACGAATTATTGAAAGATAACACAACTAGAACGTTTCAAATGCCTGGGAGACGTTATACAGAAAACTGAACTCGACATCCAATGAAGAAAGGCTCACAAAACTACGAAAATCATGCAGACTTACATGGAACCATTACAGCAAAAGAAGAATTTCCGTCAGAGTCAAATTAAGAAACCATAGCACAGTAGTCTTATCGGAGGTTTAGAAATAAAGTAATCAACCGAAGAACGATAATCAAGGAGATGGAAAAACAACAGAAGAGAATACTGAGAAAGATTTACAGGCCGGCTCAGAAAGAGGGGATCTAGATAAAGACACCGACAAAGGAACTCTACGAACAGAAAGAAACGATTACAAACAACATCAGGAAAACATGGGAGAAGTTCTTCGGACACGTACATACGATGAACAAAAACAGACTCTCCAGGAAGATTTTTAACATAGTGACAACTAATACAGTGAACACCAACTGGTTTAAGGAAATTGTGGAAGACCTCAAGAAATTGAACATCTCCATGAAAAGATGACAGACAGAGAAAACTAGAGTGAAAAAATTAAAAAACCTTCAATGGCATGGTGTCGATCGTCTTCCCCGCTCCCAAAAAGTCAGATGACAAGATCCAAGATTAAGATGATATTGATCTCTTTTTCGGACAGCGTCATGAATTTCTAACCGAGGGAGGCGGGGAAGACGATGAACTGCCGCTTGATCTCCGAATCGTATTGGTAGCACCAGGTCTCATCTCCTGTAATGATGTGCATATCGAACAAAGCGTGACCACGACGCTACGAGCGATTCCGCAAGAACCATTTACTGAAAGTTCCCAACAGCTTTACATCCGATGTGAGAAGTGTGTTGCAGCCAATGGTGATTACTTTGAAGGTCAGTAACGGTATTTTGTCTGTAACTTTTGTTTCCTCCATTTTCTGAGATCACTTTCTGAACTCTTCAGACGCAACTCTTACTAGCAAGCGATATGAAATGGAACGAGCACGTAAAATCAGTATTCGGGAAGGCGAATAGAAGGCGTAAATTGTGGAAGGATTCTGTGAAACCGCGATTCTTCTGTAGAGATTGTAGTGCGGCGAGTTCTGGAGTAATGCTCCGCCGTTTGGAGTTCATATCACGTAGGTCTGTACCAGACCGTGATCGATTTCAGTGACACGCATATGGTCGTTAAAGCCACGTGGAAGTTGACGTAATAAAATAAAGCACATGCAGCAGCCGTTGTGATGTTATTTTATTATATGCAAGCAGTTTCGGTGACTCAACACACCATCTGCGGGTCTTAACTGACGCTGAGGGAGTGTGCTCCAGTCGTAAACAGCATCCCATCAGTGGCCAACATATATGAAACAGCTTCCGTAGAATACTGTAAAACCGATTTTGTGTCTAAAACCATCAACTTTACTACATAAATGAAAGGCGACGTCCCGCAGACCAACAATCATATGGATGGATATACAAAATATGGAAGTTAATCCTAGATGCTTGGGGAACGTAGATGGGGATGTATGACAGAGAGGTAATGCTGTTCCCGCAAGATGGGTAAATTTAGAAAACCGGTGATTTCTGTCGGCTTTCCAGCAGTGCCAAGTGGTTATGCACCCACAAGTTTTCGACTAAGTATTCCCCGTCCACTCTCAAGTGGTAGCACAATGGTGGATTAATTCAAGCACACCCTGACGTCGTTTATACAGGGAGTAACGTGTGCAAATGCAGATATTTCTATTGGTGACAAGGATGGAATACTGAGCAACCGTTATTTACCTCATTTGCTGACTAATAGTGTCAGCTATTACTAGTCGTATGTTTTTAGGTGGGGTAGTACCTCCAAATACATGTGGCAAGAGTAGGCCATTAACGCTTATTTTCTTCTGAGCAGCAGGTGAGGTGCTGAAGTGTGGAGGCGTGGATACAAAATGGTTAGTCTATACTGAGATGCGTAGTTCGCTTAGTGGTGCAGTTAAGACTGTGCAGAAAACATCAGGTCGTAAAGTTTGTGGCTTGTTTTGTGGGAAGACTGTTCGACGCACTGGAAAAACAAACACATTGTGTATGTACGTATTAAGGTACACCATATTAAAATATCAGCATTTATAACCGTTAGACCTTGTATTTTGTACGGCAAAGAGTATTTCGTTCAGACTGTCTGTATTCAGATGGGGAGGCCGCAGCTGCAACCACAGCTAACCTAACTTTGAGGATATTGTTTTTACAGCTATGTCGGCGACACATTCGTTGTCTCGCCATAGAGGCGTGAAAACTTGAGAGAGCTCTTAGAAAACCTCAGCAGCATCTATGTCCACATCGTAGGATGAAAAACAAATTACCTTGCCTCTTCTTACTGTCCTCGTCCGCTGAAAACCCAATGGATGTCTCAACCAGAGTGTATACGGAAAACCGACTCATATGAGCCGTTATCTGTACGCTTTGAGCCAACACCCCCTGACCCCAAGGGTACACTGTTCGAGGGACTTTAATTCATCGAGCGGAAGCTGTCTGCTGTGACGTTTCCATAAAAACCGAAATGTTCCTGTCCGAGAACTTTTATTAAAAGTTATTTTACTGACAAGGCACGTGTGTGACCTCGAACGCTCAGAACCTCACATAAAAGTTAGAGTATGAGCCATTCGCTTACAAAACTGCGCGTCTTACCATGAGAGACATTTGAATGATCACATATTCAAGCTCTAATCGTAAGAAACAATACATCGATATTACAGGAGCAAATCACATCAGTTTCAATGTCGTGACTGCTATATTTCCCTCTGTTTCAAATATCTGTTATTTGAGCAAAAAACTTTTTCAAATGACCTGATAGTGTTGCATAGTTATTCAGTCTTCATAGTGCACGTGTTAAGATTTCATTGAAGTGGTTAAAGCAAAATGGAAGAGAAAAATATATACGTCTTACTAAAGCCGCTTTTTCACATTCGACATCACTTCTGCATTCAAGCTGTCCAGTATCAACCACCACACTAATTATTGTTTTAGACTGAGTTGTAAGTCCTCTTGCACTTTGTAATATCAGTTTACACTCAATAAGTATTTGCTTTGTTTATACGTAATGATTATCAGTAGTGGCATATCTATACAGTACCTAATTTTTGGTTTCCGCTGCATGTCACGGCGTTTGTTTGCACGACAACGGAACTATGAGTAAAAATAAGTGAAATCATGCAGAATCAGTCTTATGATCAGACTGTCAGTACTCGGCGCACACGAGATTACTGAAGTGATACATCATTATCGTCATTTTTTGCACTTTTCTTGAAACACTTCAGCTTGTTCTTCTCCAGAAATCTGGAAGATGTGATGTAATAGGCTCATGTAGACGCAGAATCGGAAATTATTTTCTTTTGCATTCTAGTGCCTGTTCGTGGCCGCTGTGAAAAGGTGAAGCCGCGTTCCAGCGGTGTGGTTGCCGTGACCGTTCCTAAAGCATCGAGTTCATCTCCTACTATAGGTGTCATTCGACCTTATCTTCGCAATCACAGTGGAGTAGACCAGAAGCTACGATAGATTAACCATTTCACAACTCTACTTAAATCACTGCCAATTACAGACTCATATATGTTTATTTTGATAGAGACCTACAAATACATTACTCATGGAGGTCACGAGACTGAACACGGTAAAAAGGCACTTAAATTAGTGGCGAAAGCGACTGGATACGAGATAGTTATTACCAAACCGGGAGACTTCGCTCAGTCAACCAAGAAAAACCCCGCAGGTAAGTAATCTATATCTATATCCATTATCCGCAAGCCACAGTGAAGTGCGTGGCAGAGGGTACTTCCCATTGCACCAGTTAGTAGAGCTTCCTCTCGTTCCATTCAAGTATGGAGTACGGGAAGAATGGCGTTTAAATGCCTCTATGC
Source organism: Schistocerca gregaria (assembly GCF_023897955.1). Classification (NCBI taxonomy): domain Eukaryota; kingdom Metazoa; phylum Arthropoda; class Insecta; order Orthoptera; family Acrididae; genus Schistocerca; species Schistocerca gregaria. The sequence goes on along the minus strand of NC_064931.1, from coordinate 519,037,663 downwards.
GCGCTGTAATTAATCTAATCGTATCTCGATACGATTCCTACGGGAGCGTAGGGGTTTTTATTGTATTCCTAGATTCATCCCTTTTTAAATCTGGTTCTTGAGATTTAGTAAGTACGCTTTCTCGGGATAGTTTGCGTTTATCTTCAAGTGTCTGCCACTTCAGTTTCTTCAGCACCTCCCTGATACTCTTCCACGGAACAAACAAACCTGTGACCATTCGTGCTGCCATTCTCTGTATACATTCAATGTCCCCGTCAGTCCTATTTGGTACGGGTTCCACACATTTGAGCAATATTCTAGGATGGGTGACACGAGTAACTTTTAAGCAATTTCCTTTATAGACTGATTTCCACAGTATTCTACTAATGAACCACAGTCTGCCACATCCTTTACCTACGACCGAATCTATGTGACCTTTCCACTTCATATCCCTACAAATTGTATGAGTTTGTGACGCGTTGATACTGTAATCATAGGATACTACACTCCTTCGTTTTCCTGAAGTGCACTACTGAATGTTACTGAACATTTAAAGCAGATTCCCAATTTTTTCACCACTTTGAAATGTTATCAGGATCCAACTAAACGTTTCTGCAGCTTTTTTCAGAGAGTACTTCATTATAGACAAATGCATCATGTGCGAAAAGTCTGAGGTTACTATTAACATTGCCTGCAAGGTTATTAATAAAAACACCAACAACAAGGGTCCGAACATATTTCCCTGGGGCAAACCCTTAGTTATTTCAACATCAGTCGATGACTCCCCATCCAAGATGACATGCTATGTCTTTCCTACCAAGAAATCCTCGATCCAGTCACAAATTTCGCTTGATACCCCGTACGATCGTACTTTTGACAATAAGCGTGGGTGAGGTACTGAGTCAAATGCTTTTCGGAAATCGAGAAGTACTGGAGCTACCTGACTCCCTTGATCCATGGCTTTCATAATGTCATTTGAAAAAATGTTTTCGGAATGTATACGGGTTGTCAGGGAAGAAGACACTCTGTTTGAAATATCTCATAACGTTTGAACTCAGAATATGATCTAAGATTGTGCAACAAATAAAACTAAACTAAACTAAACTCCGTCCGAACAGGCCATGAAGGCCCAACAGCACCGACCGGCCGCCGTGTCATCCTCAGCCTACAGGCATCACTGGATGCGGATATGGAGGGGCATGTGGTCAGCACGCCGCTCCCCTGGCCGTTGTCAGTTTTCGTGACCGGAGCCTCTTCTTCTCAATCAAGTAGCTCTTCGGTTTGCTTCACAAGGGCTGAGTGTAGCCCGCTTGCCAACAGCGCTGGACAGACCGGATGGTCACCCATCCAAGTGCTAGCCCAGCCCGACAGCGCTTAAATTCGGTGATCTGACGGGAACCGGTGTTAACACTGCGGATAGGCCGTTGGCTCTGCAACAAATGGGTGTCAAAAACATTGCGTGGTAGTTTTGTGGGTCACTTCTGCAACTCTTCTTGTGGACGGATGTGACCTGTGCTTTCTTCCTTCTACTGGGTGCCGTTTTCTGTTCGAGGGATATACGGTAGAGGAGCTAACTCGATCGCGAATTCGGTATAGAAACTGATAGATATTCCATCGTAGAGTGGAGCTTTGTCCAATTTTAGCGCTTTGTTTTTTTTCTGAACACCATTTAATATCTGTATTACTCATCTTTGTGGCGGTACGACAATTTAACTGGGGTAATGCCCCTGGATTTTCATTTATATAGGAACATTTGTAAACTGAGTTCAGCTATTCTGCTTTTGCTTTGCTACTCTCAAATTTAGTCCCTCTCATCCATGAGCGTCTGGACACTAGCTTTGGTATCACTGACAGCCTTCACATATGAGCAGAATATCTTTGGGTTTTGTGAGAGACCGTTCGAATATTCTGCTACGGCAGTCTTTTTGGCTTCACAAATTTCCCTCTTGAAAGCCAATCACATGTCATTTATTCTGCATATCTATAGCGCTATATTTTGTTTTATACCTATTACGCAGTAGTCTCTTTTTCTTTAGAAGGTTCTTTCCGTTGACTCTATACCACGGAGGGCCCCTCTCATCATTAACTGTTCTACTACGTACAAATCTATCAATTGCATGGTCAACTACTCTTATAAACCTGGTCCATAGTTCTTTAAATTCTGTTCTCCAGAGCTAAATATCTCGAGTTCCTTAATAACATGAGACACTACTGCCTTTTTATCTAGAGTACTGAGAATTTATATCCTTCATTTTTTAGTTGCCCTTTGTCATTTGGTAATCTTTGTTGCTGGAACAGCCTCATACTAACAAGTACCTTATCCTGGTGCTCTTCGAATCACGCATGGGCACTGCGAGCTATGTGAACCGTTGCATTGCCCTGCTGGTAGATGCCATTGTGTTGAGGAAAAACAAACTGCGTACAGGGGTGGATATGGTCCCTAAGGATAGATGCATACTTTTCTTGATCCATTGTGTCTTCCAGAATAACGAGATCACTCCGGGAATGCCACGAAAACATTTCCCATACCATAACGCTCCCTCCTCCAGCCTGGACCGTTCCGACGATTGTTGAATGGTGTTTGCTTTCACCCGTTTCACGGCGATAGAGCATTAAACGTGATTCGTCTGAAAGTCAGCATGTGTGCACTAACCATGCGTCTGCTGCGGAGGCCCATACGCAGCAACGTTCGCTGAACGGTAGTTGAGGAGACACTGTTGGTAGCCCCTTGCTTCGTCTCGGCGGACAGTTGCTCAGCAGTTGCACGTCTATGAACCCGTACACCCCTCCGCAACCGCCGTTCACCCCTGCAATCTATCGCATATGGCACATCACAGTTGCCTTGGCGCCAGCTTTGGATAACGCCGTTTTGCCATGCACGTTATACTTCAAACTCGGCGCATACGAACGGTTTAGAGACTTAGCGGTTTCGGAAGTGCTTTCACCCTTGGACCAAAAGCCGATGAACATGCCTTTTTTAGCCGGACGATGTGGCCGAGCGGTTCTAGGCGCTGCAGTCTGGAGCCGCGCTGCTGCTATGGTTCGAATCCTGCCTCGGGCATGGATGTGTGTGATGTCCTCAAGTTAGTTAGGTTTAAGTAGTTCTAAGTGTAGAGGACTAATGACCTCAGATGTTAAGTTCCACAGTGCTCAGAGCCATTTGAACCATTTTGAACCATGCCTTTTTGGACGTCAGGTAAGTCGCTCCGTTTCCACATTTTACGACAATGATTGCTCTATTTTACGCACGCTCTTGACTTGCTTTATATATTCTCCACTGCCAGTGCTGCCTCCAGCCGTCTGTGACTGTCTGTTTCACGCTGACGTCAAACATAGGCGGTAGACATATTAATGTGACTGGGCCGTGTATTAGTGGCCGTGTTTAAGTACTGTGTAAGCTTAGGGACTGATGACCTTAGCAGTTAAGTCCCATAGGATTTCACACACATTTGAACTTTTTTTATATTAGTGGACATTCATATAGGGTGTGTCCACCATCGCGTATTGACGGCTTGAACTGAGCTGGACTCACTTTCGAAGAGTCCGCCCCTGGTAGCTGAGTGGAAAAAAAAGGAAAAAACTGGTCAGCGCGACAGAATGAATGTCCTAAGGGCCCGAGTTCGATTCCCGGCTGGGTCGGAGATTTTCTCCGCTCAGGGAGTGGGTGTTGTATTGTCCGAATCATCATAATTGCATCCCCATCGACGCGCAAGTAGCCGAAGTGGCGTCGAATAGAAAGACTTGCACCCGGCGAACAGTCTAACCGGTTTTATTTTTTTTATTTTTTCGAGGAGGTGTCTGAATGTTTGTGGAGTAATGGCACCCCATTCTTTCTCGAGAGCCGAAACTAGAGAAGATAGTGATGTTGGATGCTGGAGTCTGGAGCCAATTCCACTTTTTAACTCATCCCAAACATGCCCCACTGGGTTCAGGTCAGGACTTTGAGGTAGGCCTGTCCATTTCAGCAGTGTTATCTTCAACAAATCATTGCCTCACTGATGCTACTCTATAACAGGGTGCATTACCATGCTGACGCAAATAACCATCGTCTCCAAAGTGTTCCTGTACTGTACGCAGTACGCAATGCTGTTAAATGTGTTCATATTCGTCCGCATTTAGCGATTTCTTATGCGCAATACGAAGACCAAACCTCAACCACGAAATGTACCCCATACCGCAACACCACCTCCTTCGTACATCACTGTTGGCACTACACACGATCCAAGTAACATTCATCGGGCATTCGTCAAACCCCAATGCTTCCATTGGATTGCTACAGGGTATAGCGTGATTCATCTTTCAAACTCACTCGTCTTCAGTCATCCTCTTTCCAGTGGCGCCACTTTTTACATCGCCTCTAGTGTCGCTTAGCACTGAGTACAGAAATGTGTGGCTTGTGAGGAGCTACTTGATCATTGTAGCCTATTTCCCTTAACTCTGTATACACAGACATTATATAAGCTGGAGTACTGGTAGTAGTTCGTAGCTCACGAGTGATTCATTCCGCTGATTTCATGCAAAAGTTTGACAACTACTCTCTGCAATGCTTCATGGCCCCTGTCCGTCAGTACATGAGCCTGCCTGTACCCGTGGTTCTTCCTTCACGTTTCCACTTCACAACCACATCATCAATAGTCGACTTGGGCAATTACAGAAGGGTTACAATGTTCTTCAAAAGAAATGGTTCAAATGGCTCTGAGCACTATGGGACTTAATTTCTGAGGTCATCAGTCCCCTAGAGCTGAGAACTACTTAAACCTAACTAACTTAAGGACATCAAACATATCCATGCACGAGGCAGGATTCGAACCTGCGACCGTAGCGGTCGCGCGGTGCCAGGCTGTAGCGCCTAGAACCGCTCGGCCACTCTTGCCGGCTTAAAATGTTTTTGATGGATTTGTTACTCAGGTGACATGCTATGACTAATCCAGGTTCAAGGTCACTGAGTTCCGACCGACTCATTCTGCTGTTACTACGTTTCTACTAACGAAACTATACCCCTTGCCTCCTTTTATAATGGCGTGTCCGACTCTTGTGACATCTAGTGGTCAATTCTGTATTATACAGGTGTGTCCGGATACATTTGATCAGATAATGTACTGCATATATAGGGTGATATAGCTAAGATGTTCACTTCCTTAACCGTTTAAGACACATTTCTGATTTCACCCGAACGAATTGTGAAATTTTTTTTCATTAAATGACATAGTCTCTTTTCATAGCTATATTAATTACAGATGTATCAGTATCAGTTCGGATTCTCAAATGAAACTGTAGTAATTTCTACTGCTTGTGTCATAGTTCTAAGAGAGACGAATTCAACGGCGTTCCATTCTTCAAAACCCAATTAGTAGTTTAGGAGATACTACAATATTTAGATCTTAGGATTTATTTTATTTGAACATGAAAGCGGTTACTGTCTTACGTGAACGTTCGTGTGGTTACACGAGAGTGCCGCTTCAGGCTGATGGGATGCTCCAGCTTGACGCAGCAAGGAGAGTTTAGTAACGTATTTTGTTTATCTATGTTTGGTGTTTGTTCTTTCGTACATGGAACCGTATTTATAGAATGAAAGAGAGGTTTTCAGATCTCAGCTACATATGGGCACTGAAGCAATTGCAATAGTGACATGTAAAAATCTGTGCCGGACCAGGACTCGAAACCGTAAGCTCCACTTCTCGAAAACGGTTGCTTTAACCGCCTCGGCCATCCGAGAACGCCTCCTGTCCAGTCCAAATTCCCAAATTCCGCAAACTACAGATGCGTTCATTATACCCTATTTGCTCGCAGCTATTCAGCCGAGTGTCGCAAGGGTTCGGACGAGTGAGTGAACCCGCAGAGGGGATATCCCTTGCAGGACTCAGGTGAATAAGCTGCAGACAAATAGAGGATAATGGACGGAGGACACTACCTCTATAGTGTGCGGCATTTGGGAATTTGGACTGGATAGGAGGTGTACTCGAATGGCTGTGGCTGTTAAGGCAACCATTCTAGAGAAGCGTAGCATCCTGGTTGGAGTCACGCTCCAGCACAAATTTTCGGATGATGTCGTTGCATTTAACGCAATGGCCGTATGCAACTGGGAGGTACAAATTGGTCTTTCAGTTTAGTAACGCACTTCCCAGTTGCGGAGTGTTCCTAGACGGTTTCAGAGAAAACGTAAAGCGGCCGAAAAGAAACGGGTGTACGAGGGCAAGCCGAACACCGATCCGAAAGGGCAAAACAGGACGAAAAGCAAACGCCAAACCAAAAGAATCGTCAATAGCGTGTGAATAAAACCTGAATGACAAACCAAGAGACTAACCTTCAACAAGTTTGGTTGGTTGACTTGGGGGAAGGGACCAAACAGCGAGGTCATCGGTCCCATCGGATTAGTGAATGATGGGGAAGGAAGTCTTCCGTGCCCTTCTCAAAGCAACCATCCCGGAATTTGCCTGAAGTGATTTAGGGGAATCATGGAAAACCGAGATCAGGATGGCCGGACACAGGTTTAAACCGTCGTCCTCCCGAATGCGAGTCCAGTGTGCTAACCACTGCGCCACATCGCTCGGTTACAGGTTTGTCGCTGTGTGCGTAGTGTAACGTTCGGTTCGGCGACCTGAAAGCTTCAGATGCCAAAACACAACTGGCCGAGGAAGGCGTGCTTACTTTCCTCCTATCCTACGCGGCCAGAGGATGTTGCCAAGTCACGTGGTGCCCGCGCCGGCCGTGAAACGAAATGACTCTTGACGGCCAACGCTGGTGCATTTGTCTCGGTATCGTTGTCTGAATCCGGCGACCATACTTAAGAGAGTCTACTTACAAATGCGGAATAGCCGAGAAAATTTTTGAAACTGATAGTAATCACAACTGGCTATATACGGTGGGACTGAAACACCAACTGGAAGGCAAAGGACGTAGCATCTAAGGGTGACTCACCAGTGAACTACGGTGACAATTCTGTTTTTGTTTCTGTCATATCCTTGAAAGAATGGTGCACATAAAAACTTGGTTGGATACGTAAAACACAAAATCGAGGTACAAAAAGTGTTAAATAATAACTTCGTGTCATGCGTTTTAATCCCAAACACACACCTACATTGCGAAATTACATCATCAACAGCAACAAAATGAAATTCGCAATGAATTTTGTCATCCACACGTCCCTAAAATTCCACGGGTGTCACGCAGTGTTGGAAATGTGCATCACACACTGCAGCATACCTCTGTAGTTGTAAGGGCAAGGACTTCTGCACAATCTGAAGAGATTCCTGCGACATCATTGCACATGCTGCAACAATGCGATGTTTTAAATACTCTTTGGTCGTTGCCACTAGTTAAAATTTAATAGAATGGATAACAGATGAGTTCAGCGCTTTTTGCGCCAACCAACGTTAACTCGGCCATTATCTCCACGGTGGTCAGAATACTGACAGAAACCCAACGAGTTAAAATCAGGCTTGTCAGTTTCCGGTTTTGAATAAGTCTGTAGACACCAACGGATCCTGATAATTTCTATTTTTTATGCAGAAAAATTATTATTATAAACTTAAGTAGAATTTCATTTTTTTAATATCTAGTATGTTTATGTTGATCACAGTTACTGTCTTCCAAGTCCAAAAAAAGCTGAAAGGATGACAGACTACAAGCAGAGAATGGCCTACTGAAGAAGCATACAAAGCAACTTAGTGTGTCACACAAAAGAACAATTGTGTAGTTAAAAACTTGAGTTGCTAGTTTGAAAAACGTCAGAGTATGCTGATGCAATAAGTCCGTACTTAACGATTATTTACAACCGTTCTCTCGACGAAAGATCCGTACCCAAGACTGGGAAGATGCACAGATCACGCCAATATTCCAGAAATGTAAAAGAAGTAGTCAACTAAATTAGCCCGCCCGGCTAGCCGACCGATCTAACAAGCTGCTTCCCGAGGGGGAAGAAGTACCGGTCCCAAGCACGAATCCGCCCGGCGGATGTGTCGTCCGGTGCGCCGGCCAGCCTGTGGATGGTTTTTGGGACGGTTTCCCATTTACCTCGGCGAATGCGGGCTGGTTCCCCTTATTCCGCCTCAGTTACACTATGTCGGCGATTTCTGCGCAAACACTGTCTCCACGTTCGTGTACACCATAATTACTCTACCACGCAAACATTGATGTTACACTCGTCTGGTATAAGACGTCCCCGGACAGGGATCCACTGGGGGCCAAACCGCAAAATAACCCTGGGTTTGGTGTGGGGGGGCGATGGGGTGAATGGACTACTGTGGCCTGTTGTGGGGTTGTGAAACGCCGAGGGCTACGACGGGACGAAGCCTCTCCGTCGTTTCTAGGTCCCCGGTTCAATACACAATACACAATGAACTAAATTAGAGTCCCATATAATTAAGGTCGATATGCAGCAGGATTTTGGAATATATATTGTTTTTGAACATTCCGAATTACCTAGAAAACAACGATATATTGCAAATAGTCAACAAGAATTTGGAGAACACTCTTCTCCTGAAACACACGAAGTGCTGCGTGCTATCGACAATAGATTTCAAATTGATTCCGTATTTCTAGATTTCCTCACAAGCGACTTGTAATCAAACTGCGTGCGTATGGAATGTCGTCTAAGTTATGCGACTAGATTCGTTATTTCCTGTCAGAGAGGTCACAGTTCATAGCAACTGACAGAAAATCATCGAATAAAACAGAAGTGATTTCTGGTGTTTCCCAAGGTAGTGAAATGAAATGTCGTGTGGCAATACCCTCCCCTTGGGTAGACCGGTCGCCTGTTCCAAGTCGTTTGAGAAGTGGCGACTTGCGTGTCTATGGGGATGATATGATGATGGTGTAGACATAACAACACCCAGTCTCTGAGCAGAGAAAATCTCCGACCCAGCCGGGAACCGAACCCGGGTCCCTATGCACAGCAGTCGGTCGCGTTGACCACTCATCCATCGAGGTGGACCCCAAAGGTAGTGATACAGGCCTTCTGCTGTTCCTTAGCCATATAAACGATTTAGGAGACAATCTGAGCAGCTGTCTTAGGTTGTTTACAGATGGTGAGGACTTATCGTTTAGTAAAGTCATCAGGAGTTCAAAACCAATTGCAAAACGATTTAGGTAAGGTATCTGTATGGCGCGCAAATTGTCAATAGACGCTGAATAATGAAAAGTGTGAGGTCATCCACGTGAGTGCTAAAACGAATCCGTTAAACTTCGCTTACACGATAAATCAATCAAATATAAAGGCCATAAATTCAGCTAAATGCTTAGGAATTACAATTACGTAAAACTTAAATTGGGAAGAACACACAGAAAATGTTGCGGGGAAGGCGAACCAAAGACTGCATTTTATTGTCAGGACACTTAAAAGATGCAATAGATCTACTAAAGAGATTGCCTACACTTGAGTTGTCCGTCCTCTTTTGGAGTACTGCTGCGCGGTGTGGGATCCTTATCAGATAGAACTAACGGAGTACATTGAGAAAGTTCAAAGAACGATAGCACGGTCTTCATATTAAAAAAAGGGCAGATGTACATTTTAGCTTTTTTCGCGAGCTGCTCGAATGTGGAATAATAGAGAACGAATATAAAGATGGTTCGATGAATTCTCTGACAGGCACTTAAGTGTTATTTGCAAAGTAGCCATGTAGATGTAGACATGTAATTCAGTTTTTGGTGCGTTAGATACTGACAATATAATTGATCTGCTGAAGGAGGTTTTGGAATTTCAAGCTAATGGTAAGGCATCACAATATTCCCAGCAAATAAGGAAATTAGCTCTGACCCGACATTTTTATTCCGCTAAGGCTTGTAGCTGGTGACAAAAGTTTGTGAAATTATCTCAGCCAGAATCACTTCACTGCAATTACTGAGACGTCCCTTATTTACACACAGTCACACAGTGACCATCTTCTCACAGTAACTGAACTTGAGGAAGAAACACATTATAAAACTTTTCCTCAAGCATTATTTTATCTGCAAAATAAATTATTCACGTACACCTAATTTTTTTGAGCAAAGATGTAAAGTCAGGATATAACTATTATACCAAGCTTATTTTAATTAAAGGTAAGTGAAAAAAATAGAATGTCGACGAAAACACTAAAAATGAAATGCCAATGAAAACAGCTGCAAGCTATGGTGGCCTTGAAGCTTTCCCTGATGCAAATATTTTGTCTTGGAAGACCTGGAGTATAGCGGAGAGTACAGGCCTACTAGATAAGGTTACCTATGGTACTTTGCTTCCAGACAAGCCCATTTAATTTATCTACAAGAAGAAAGAAGAAGCTGAATGCTGACGAATATCTATTTATTTGGGCCAAAGTAGGCAATAACAATTGTAAAAAAAAAAAAAAAAAGGGTTCAAATGGCTCTGAGCACTATGGGACTTAATTTATGAGGTCATCAGTCCCCTAGAACTTAGAACTACTTAAACCTAACTAACCTAAAGACATCACACACATCTATGCCCGAGGCAGGATTCGAACCTGCGACCGTAGTGGACGCGCGGTTCCAGACTGTAGCGTCTAAAACCGCTCGGCCACCCCGGCCGGAAACAATTGTAAAGTAAAGATTACTGGTGACAATATGTTATATTATAGACAATAAACATTCTTCACCTCCTTTCCTTATAAGCAATAAATTACTTAATTGTCTTGTAAGCCATCATTATTATTATTGAATTACTTGTGCTAATTAATTGTAACACATATATTTTTTAAATCTTCTCTTCCTTGGCGGTCTGGTTTCTTAGGCTGAGACTGTATGCTTAAAATACAAACCAAAACACAGAATTTCCGCGCTAGTCACCGTTTCTGTTAGCTGACCATAATGAGTTTCGAAGTTTACTCCATAATCTTCAGGTGGTACCTGCTTAAGTCGCATTGATTTACGTTCAGTTTGCGAGCACCAAGAAGTTATCTTGGGTTGGCAAACATGTTTTGAGTCGTCTTGCAATTTTGTGTCGAAAAGTATATCCATATTTCGATAAAAAAAATTACTTATTCCTGCCGGTGTACACAGAAATCACATATTCTTACTGGCCTTTTAGAAAAAATAGAATTAGTAAGTGCTATTTGAAGTTAGTTAAAGAAAGTTTCAAATGGGAGTGGCCAAGCAGACGACGCCCGTCACTACAGAAAAAATGGCGGACGGGAATTCAGTTAGCTTAAAAAATGGCGAACATATAACGACAGTACGAAATTTAAACTCGTTAGATCGTCGTAACTTGTACACAGATTTCACCTTTGGGCTTACCTCAGAGAAAATGTCCACTGGCCTCAAACAATGCGATCGTTCAGGCAAATTGATAACACCTTCAGTCCACAGGAAAGAGCTGGGTGAGCGCTTTTGTAGCCACAAAAGAGAGTGACATATACACCCATCGTGCTAGTACCACATATATAATATTGCTTCCTCTAGGAGAACCGGTTAGACTTGGATAAAACTTGTGGGTATCTTTTAATAGTCGAGGTTCCTTCAATGAAGTGATGGCCAGTCACGTAGTCTCCAACACTCCAGCACAAAACGTTAACACATACAGCACGGTGCCCGTACGCCAAAGGGCGCGGCCGGCCGGACGTTGGCGACGGCGCCCATATACCGTACGGGCGAGCCTTTATTTGGCTCCGTAAGCGCGTTTAGCGCGTCTCCGAAGCAGTTTCGTCAACTAATGTGGACGTATTTCATCCTTCTTCCGCAAGAGGCAAGCACTTATTGGCTATCTCATCCTAGGAGTGGCTGTGAGCACTGCAAAGTCGAAGTTACCCGCATTTAATTCACACGTGTTTACGATCGTGAAAATATCGCGCAGAGAGTTGACGGAGGCAGAGATCTTAGATATTCTTTACGGAGATGAAGGATCTGAAGTTGACAATTCTGACAAAGAGGATTCCTACTCTCCAAACGAAACTACAAGTGACGATTCAGGTACGTATATGTCTCAATTGTTCATAAAGTGAAGAGCCTGTTTTCCCGAAAAACTTTGAGTGGTGGTAAAAGCTGTTTTTCCACTTGTTTATAGTGTCAGCTGTCAACAGTTTTATTTTTTACATAAAGAGAACACTAGGTAGAATGTATTACAAGTAGACTTTATTCACAGAGTAGGGAAGAAATTGGCTGAGAAGGGCGGAAATATTTTTCAGCAACATGCCGCTTCATCCTCACAAATTGAGAGGACATTTGCAAGGCACTTTGCAGAGAAGGTCCCACCCACTGCAAACAAGGTGAATACTACTAGGTACTGCAAAGTATGTTCGGATAGGGGGAAGAAAGAAACGGGTAAGCGCATCAGGAAGGAAGTAGATGGTGGTACAAGGACTGTGGCGTTGGCCTTTGCGTACCACAGTGTTTCCAGGATTTTCACACGAAGGCTAACTACATCTGAACTATTAAAATACTCTAGTTTACAGGTACCGGCAGTTAGACCCTCAAGTGATATTTTGTTTTAAATTTAGATATAGTAATAATAGCATTACTCAAGAGAGATCATGTAAAACTTTTTTATCCATGATATTTTTGTGTTTTTTTAATTATAACACCCATTTGTATTTTATATTGTAAAATAAACTCACTATAATGTAAAGCTCTTACTTTTTCCTTTTAAATGATGCAAGAACCATATTCCTATCATTTTCCTGTTCTTCGCAATCTAATTTTAAACATTCATTAAATATGCCAGTTCACAGCCAAGCGCCGGGTGTAACGAGGGCAGTGTTGAAAGTGTTAAACTTCACTGTCTCAGATGTTTAACCTGCCTACGCCAATGCGTATTCTTCGTGGCCCAATAATGCATATTTCTTAAACTCACATTTCAATGATTTAAAAAGATAGTGTCGTAGTGCCCGCATCTCGTGGTCGTGCGGTAGCGTTCTCGTTTCCCGCGCCCGCGTTCCCGGGTTCGACTCCCGGCGGGGTCAGGGATTTTCTCTGCCTCGTGATGGCTGGGTGTTGTGTGTCGTCCTTAGGTTAGTTATGTTTAAGTAGTTCTAAGTTCTAGGGGACTGATGACCATAGATGTTAAGTCCCATAGTGCTCAGAGCCATTTGAACCATTTGAAGTGTCGTAGTTAAGGAGAATTCTTTGAAGAAATATCCAATCGTCCTGATGTCGCATCAGAACCGAATAACGGAATTCCACGCGTCTTCGCAATCCCGATAGTTAATCTGCTGAAGAAGTGAAAGATCATACGGACAGTAGTTATTTATGCGCAAAACACAATCAACGCTGGAGTGACGTATTCCAGAGGCACTCGAAATTTCTCTGGACCTGACATGTGGATTACGAGCAACAGCTGTCACAATATCTACACTGATGTGACAAAAGTCATGGGATAGCGAATATGCACTTACACAGAAGGCGGTAGTATCGTGTACACAAAAGGTATAAAAGGGCATTGCATTGGCGGAGTTGTCACTTTCACTCAAGTGATTCACGTGAGAAGGTTTCCGACGTGCTTATGGTAACACGACGGGAATAACCAGACTTTGAACGCGGAATGGTAGTTGGAGCTAGACGCATGGGACAATCCATTTCGGAAATCGTAAGGGTATTCAATATTCCAATATCCACAGTGTCAAGAATGTGCCGAGAATACAATTCAGACATTACCTGTCACCACGGACAACGCAGTGGGCGACGGCCTTCACTAACGACCGACAGCAGCGGCGGTTGCGTAGAGCTGTAGTGCTAACAGACATACAACACTGCGTGAAATAACCGCAGAAATCAATGTTGGACGAAGGACGAACGTATCCGTTAGGACAGTGTAGCGAAATTTGGCGTTAATGGGCTGTAGTGGCAGGCGACCGTCGCGAGTGCCTTTGCTAACAGCACGACATCGCCTGCAGCACCTCTCCTGGGCTCGTGACCATGTCAGCTGGACCCTAGACGACTGGAAAACCGTGGCCTGGTAAGATGAGACCCAATGTCAGTTGGTAAAAACTGAAGTTATGGACCCTAGTTGTCAACAAGATACTGTGCAAGTTGGTGGTGGCTCCATAATGGTTTGGGCTGTGTTTACGTGGAATGGACTGCGTCCTCTGCAATTGAACCGATCATTGACGGGAAATGGTTATGTTAGGCTGCATTTGCAGCCATTCATGGACTTCGTGGTCCAAAACATGTTACTGGGCCACAATCGTTCACGCTTGGTTTGAAGAACATCCCAGACAGTTCGAGCAAATGCCTTGGCCACAAAGAACGCCTGACATGAATTCCATCGAACATTTATCGGATTAATCGACAGATTAGTTCGTGAAAAACACCCTGAACCGGCAACACTTCCGTAATTATGGATGGCTACTGAGGCAATGTGGCTCAATATTTCTGCGGGGTACTTCCAACAGCCTGTTGAGTTCATGCCACGTCGAGTTGCTACTCTGCGCCGGGAAAAAGGAGGTATCCCACGACTTTTGTCACCTCATTGTATACCTGTATCGCGGTAGTGCAACACACTACTTAGTTGACGTGACGAATTTAGTTATATGGGTATGAAATTACTAACTTCCGGCGGAGGTTCGAGTGCTCCCTCGGGCATGGGTGTGTGTGTTTGTAATTAGGATAATTTAGGTTAAGTAGTGTGAGGGCTTAGGGACTGATGACGTTAGCAGTTAAGTCCCATAAGATTTCACACACATTTGAATATTTTTTTTCTAACTTCCGCATAAGACAGCAATCGGTTTCAGGTTCAAAAGAAATAAATCTCAAGTTCTCCGAAACTAGTAACAGGAGTTAGAATAGTTTAACACCTTTAATTTCGTCTCTTTTAGAACTACAATAAAAGCAGCACAAATTACTGTAGTCCCATTTGAAAAAGATAAGTTGAAAGCGATATCTCTGTAATCAACGTTGTTGTTGTGGTCTTCAGTCCGAAGACTGGTTTGATGCAGCTCTCCACGCTAGTATATCCTGTACAATCTTCTTCAACTCTCTGTAACTACTGCAACCTACATCCATTTGAACTGACTTACTGTATTTAAGCCTTTGCCTCCTTCTGCAATTTTTACCTCCCACTCTTCCTTCCATTATCAAGTTGACGATTCCTTGATGTCTCAGTATGCGTCCTTCTGTTGCACCATACTTCAAACTCTTCTACTCATATTATTATCTTTTCTGATGTGTTTATCGCCCACGTTTCACTTCCGTATAAGGCTTCACTGCATGCAAATACCTGCAGAAACGACTTCCTATCTCATAGTTTTCCAGAATGAATTTTTTAATTCTACAGCGGAGCGAGCAGTGCTATCAAACTTCCTGAGAGATAAAACTGTGTGCCGGACCGAGACTCGGAACTCGGGTCCCTTGGCTTTCTTATTTTTACTTTTTTTATGGACACGTGCCTCTTAGAATTTTTTATTTGTTTCGTTTTTAATTTTTTTTAATTTTATAAATTTTCCCATCTAGAATCTGTTGAATTGAAACTAAAGTCTTACTTAATGGATGTTATACTTCTTCTGTAATCAAATTAGTTTCGTTCTTTCATATAAGCAATTACATTAAATTTTTTCTTCAAGAGTGGGTATCTCACTGGAACACAGCGATGGTTTGTGGGTGGACCACAGGAAAGCGTAAATATGAAACAAAAGTTATTTCTTCTTGTCCCAATTAACAGGCAGTTAAGGTACGAACGTATTTAATTCTTTACATATCTAAATGTGTATTTACCAGTAGTAGATAAGAGATATACCTTAAGTACGCGTTGTATTTGGCGGTGGTTACTTCATCATAGCTATGTTTGTCGATTTTTTCTGTTTCCCTCGTTGTTTTTACGTAAGACGGATAAATTGAAAAAAACTTTTCTCTTGTCCATTTATTGTTGAGAATTTTTGTATTTCATGAATGATGTGTTGTTTAAAATCATCAATAGACTCTCCTCCCTCGTTAAAGACGTAGTACACTGAAGCGCCAAAGAAACTGGTATAGGCATGCGTATTCAAATACGGAGATATATAAACAGGCAGAATACGGCGCTGCGTTCGGCAACGCCTATGTAAGACAAGTGTCTGGCGCAGTTATTATATCAGTTACTGCTGCTACAATGGGAGGCTATCAAGATTCAGGTGAGTATGAACGTAAAGTTCATACCTGACGGGATACCAATTCGATTATACACAGAGTACGCGAAAGAACTTGCCCACCTTCTAACAGCCGTTTACCGCAAGTCTCTAGAGGAACGGAAGGTTCCAAATGATTCGAAAAGAGCACAGGTAGTCCCAGTCTTCAAGAAGGGTCGTCGAGCAGATGCGCAAAACTATAGACCTATATTTCTGACGTCGATCTGTTGTAGAATTTTAGAACATGTGTTTGCTCGAGTATCATGTCTCTTTTGGAAACCCAGAATCTACTCTGTAGGAATCAACATGGATTCCGGAAACAGAGATCGTTTGAGACCCAACTCGCTTTATTTGTTCATGAGACCCAGAAAATATTATATACAGGCTCCCAGGTAGATGCTATTTTCCTTGACTTCCGGAAGGCGTTCGATACAGTTCCGCACTGTCGCCTGATAAAGTAAGAGCCTGCTGAATATCAGACCAGCTGTGTGGCTGGATTGAAGAGTTTTTAACAAACAGAACACAGCATCTTGTTAGCAATGAAGAGACGTCTACAGACGTTAAAGTAACCTCTGGCGTGCCACAGGGGAGTGTTATGGGACCATTGCTTTTCACAATATATATAAATGACCTAGTAGACAGTGTCGGAAGTTCCATGTGGCTTTTCACGGATGATGCTGTAGTATACAGAGAAGTTGCAGCATTAGAAAGTTGTAGCGAAATGCAGGAAGATCTGCAGCGGATAGGCACTTGGTGCAGGGAGTGGCAACTGACCCTTAACATAGACAAATGTAATGTATTGCGAATACATAGAAAGAAGGATCCTTTATTGTATGATTATATGATAGCGGAACAAACACTGGTAGCAGTTACTTCTGTAAAA
This sequence comes from Schistocerca gregaria, assembly GCF_023897955.1. Taxonomy (NCBI): domain Eukaryota; kingdom Metazoa; phylum Arthropoda; class Insecta; order Orthoptera; family Acrididae; genus Schistocerca; species Schistocerca gregaria. Next base: position 519,020,779 of record NC_064931.1, on the reverse strand, counting down.
TATCTAGGAGTATGCGTGCGGAACGATTTGAAGTGGAATGATCATATAAAATTAATTGTTGGTAAAAACGTGAGCACTCTTCTATTATCCATATAACTAACAGTTAATGTATCAGCACTTATTCAGGTCTTCGATTTTATGGTCCAGGATCATTTAATGTTTGTGCTATTGGCGTACCTATCTTTCCTATGTCTTTTCGGTGTTCGTTTACTTCTTCTCTCGTCATTTTGTTATGTGCTACGTTTGAATTCGGTTTGGGCTTCACCTGTCACAATTTTGCAGTACTTTGGGCCTGAGCGGCTTCTCCGGCCGCTTCTTTACAGCCTCTAGTGGTGTCCACAGCAGAGCCATCAGTGAGAGTGAAAGTTGTTTTGGAAGCGTATTCCAAATTCCTTGTCAGCTGTCGTGCCCACACTCAGCTGTTGCTGCGGTCTAGCCTGTTGTGCTCCTCCGTCCGTCGGCTGCTGTTTGCTTTCCTGCGTGGCCTGGCTCGCGCGGTCTGTTACGTCTGGTGTGACGTACTGTAATTGCCGTCTAGTACGTTGTTATAAATTGCTCCTCAAAACGAACACCCGCTGCGGACAATTGTCCTGATTCGTAACAAACATGACACGTTGGTTTGTAACGGGTCCTTGCAGCCAGATAACAGTAATGTGGGATGGGATGTCAATTTTAACGAATATCTGCACTAACTTTATGCCGTTATAAGACTGAACTTTGTACTTGCTGAACCACTTATCAAATTAAAGTGTTTAATCTGCAAAATTTAGAATGAACCTGTACTAAATCATTATTTCCTAGTTCTGGGGGAAGACTCAAAATTCGAGCAGTCTCTAGCTCTTGTTAGCATTATAAATTTTTGCCATGCTAACAGAATCATCACGGCGACGGAATTGAAATTATCCCTCAGTTTTCGTTAAAATCTTGTCCAACAAATCTTGTCCAACAAAAATACAATCTGACAAACACACATTACTTTCCACTACCAGTCTGGATGAATAATGCATTATATCCTGAAATACTGCAGTTACCATGTAACCATTCACTGATTTCCAAGGCAGTGGAGTGAACATGACGAGTATTGTTATCGAACGAAAATCTCAGCGTGTTTTTCCAAAGAGATTCCAACATGATGAACAAGAGGGAAATGCTAATGTTAAGCACTTACAAGCCCGGAAGATGTACAGCCAAACCCGTAACAACACTTGGTAATAGTTGTGCCAAGCACTAGACGTCATACCACCACGCACCGCTACGCTGCGTCCGCACTCGGCGACAAGTAACCAGCTGCGAATTTTAACAACTGAGCTACCCAAGCACGACTCACAACCCGTCCTAACGACTTTGCTTCCCCCAGTTCCTCATCTCCTACCTTTCCAACTTCACACAAGTTGCGGGACTTGTGGACTTCTGGAAGAAAGCAAGCCGTGGAGACATGGTTTACCCATAGTCAGTGGGATGTTTACTGATACGAAACTCCCTGGTAGTTTAAAACAGTGTGCCGGACCAACGCTCGAACTCTGGATCTTTGCCTCCTGTGGGCAAGTGCTCTTACCAGCTGAGCTACCCAAGCACGACTGACGACCTCTCTTCACAGTTTTAATTCCGCCATTATCTATTTCCTACTTTCCCAACTTCATAGAAGTTCTCTTGCGAACCATTCGTGACCAGCACTCCTGTAAAATAAATAAATTTGCATACACATGGGTTAGACACAGCGTTAGGTAGCTCAGCTGCTCAGAGAATTTGCACACGAAAAGCCAACATCTCGAGTTCGAGTCTTAGCCCGGTACACAGTTTTCGTCTGCCAGGAAGTTTTATGTCCATCGTAAACTCCTCCGCAGAGTGAAAAATTCATTCTCGGAACATCCCACTCGCTGTTGCCAAGCCGTGTCTTCACAATACCCTTTCTTTCTGGAGTGCGAGTAATGTTTCGCAGGAGAAGTTCTACGAAGCTATAAACGTAGAAGATAAGGTGCTGGCGTAAATAAAGCTGTAAGGAGGGGTCGCGAGTAGTGTTTGGATAGCTGAGTGATGTACTTAAAGTTTTATTCGATGTTAAGAAAGTACTTCGCCGCAGAAACGCTTTTCTTACTATTGCCATCTGCATTTCATATCCTTATAATGTAACTATGAAAAGAGACTATATGTCGTTTGGTGAGATCTTCTTCGCAATTCTTTTTGCGTGCGAGATCAAGACAAATATGAGGAGAACAGCTTAGCTGAATTATCCTTTCTTTTGTGTACAATGTATCGTTGTTGTGATGCTCCCTGCACGAAATGTGTTCAAATCTGTGTGAATTTCTAAGGGACCAAACTGTTTAGGTCATCGGTTCCTAGACTTACACACTACTTAAACTAACTTATGCTAAGAACAACTCACACCCCATGGTTACCGTGCAAGGTCGCAGTACTGACAATGACTAAGTGACCATTCTGGCGTATCATGTCCATCCTATGGTACAATATGTGTTCCCCAATGGTTACGTTGTGTTTGAAGACGACAAGACACCTGCTCAGACAGCTCGCATCGTCCAAGACTAGTTTTGTGAGAACGAGGATGAACTGTCACATCTTTCCTCGCCACCACAGTCACCATATCTCAGAATTATTGATCTTTTGCCGTCTGCTTTGGAGAGAAGGGCGCGTGATCGCTATGCACATGCAGCATCGTTACCTGAATTTGCCATTATTTGGTATAAGACTCCCTTGAAAACGACACAGGACCTGTATTCTGACATGACTGGAAGCTGGGTTGAATAGCAACGGTTTTCCTACACCGTACTAGGCGTGGAAATGTTTTGGGTTTTTATTGTTTCCAAATTTTTTCCCACCCCTTGTACTTAGCCAGTGTATACACTGAAACTGACCAGGTGACCAGAGGCTCTTAACTTTTTGTTGAGTCAATTGAATCTATCGACAGTGGATATCGGCTTTGTCCCATGACGGAATGATGCGGCGTGTGACGTCATCCATGCTCAAAGAGGAAGAGGACAGAACACCGAAATATTTTTTACAACTACATTATTTTTTATATTGTAGGTTGTGTGGGAAATCTGATCTGTAGCGTTGCCAGAGGTACAGGGTAGGTCACTGGAGATAGTATGCTTGTGCGCTGGGTTAGCAATATCGAGGGCTTCGGTTATTCGCTTTTATTTTCTTGAGGTCATTACTAGGGGATTAGGCGACCATGCTTCTCGCCAGATTTTCGGGATTAATATTTTCCGATTATTAATTCAAAAACATGGAAATGTTCAGAAGAAGAAATTTGAGCACTTCTTTGGAGCTACCACTGGGATTACCATATTTTCAAAGGAAAAAGCAGGAGGGTACTGCACTCAATCTTTATGTGAACCACTTGGCTTACTTTTCAACAAAAGCATATTTCTCGCTTCCTCGAACCTTCTTCGAAAGTTGGTAGACGTGTTTCTACATCGGAAAGAAGACATCCGTTCAAATTTCGAGTCAGTCGCATAAAAGCTGCGCTATTAGCACCACTAAGAGGACGCAAATGTGGTTTGCTTTATCTACACGCTGTAATGGTAGTGAACGTTAGTTATCTTTGCGACTGGACGTGGTAAGTTGATAGTAGTCAAGAATGCCTTTAGGTGACAAAGACGCCATTATCAACACCTCACTGAGATTGAACGAGGTTGTGTAAAAGGGCTACGAGGAGCTGCATGTTCCTTCTGCGATATCGCAAAAAAACTTAGCGGGAATGTAGCCACTGTACGTAATTGCTGGCAGCGGTTGTCACGTATGGTCGCAAGAAGACCGGGCTCCGGATGGCCACATGACGCTGCCAAGAGGGAAGTCCATCGTGTTCTGTGCACAGCTTTAGCGCATCGTACTGCATCTGCAGTAGCAACTCGAGCAGTAGTTGAGACCATAGTGACACAAGAACTGTTACAAATCGGCAACTTCAATGACAGCTCCTAGCCAGGTGCCTTGTAGCGCATATTCCACTGACACCAAACCGCCGCCATTCGCGACTTCAGTGGCGTCAAAGCGAGAGCTCATTGGAGGGTAGGGTATAAGTCTATTGTTTTCTGACGACAGTTGGTTCTGCCTCGGTGCCAGTCACGGCTGTGTGTTGGTTAGAAGGAGGCCATTTGAGGGCCTTCCACCAACCTGCCTGCGTGTTAGACACACTGGACCTACACCTGGAGTTTTCGTCTTGGGGTGCGATTTCGCATGGCAGCAAGAGCACTCTCGAGGTTATCCCACGCACCCAGACTGCAACTTTGTACGTCACTCTGGCGATTCGTCCTGCTGTGCTGGCATTCATGAGTAGCATTCCAGGTGGTGTTTTCCAACAGGATAACACTCGCCCACACATCACTGTTGTAACCCAACAATCTCCAGCGTTATCCACAACCAGCATTAAACGCCCTGTATTGACCGATCAAGTGCAACAGGTATGGAACTCCATCCCACAAACTGACATCCGGCATAATGTAAAACACAATGCATTTACGTTTGCATGCGTACATTCAAAATTCTGGTGGTTATACCGTTTATTAATGTACCAGCATTTCGCATTTGCAATGGCTTATCCCGCGCTTACATTAAGCTGTGATCTGGCAATGTTAATTACTTATATATATTACCTGGACAATTTTGTTCCCGAAATTTCATTGCTCTACATTAACTGTTTTTTGGTACCGCGATTTTTCTCCGTCAGTGTAGTTATAACTGACGATCAACAGATTCTTTGCACAGTGTACAGAAAGTCTATTTCTTTCACCAGTCCAACGTATATTTAATAAGGAAAATATACTTTCCACAATTGCGTTGTGAGCAGGAATCGAAAAAACTTATTGCACAATTTTAAAAGTTATGAATATTCATCTTCAGAATGATTGTTCACGAGATCAGAACGAAGATAGGTGGCGCATACTGGACTTGCTTTCGGGAGGACGACGGTCCAATCCCGCGTCCTGCCATCTTTATTTTGGTTTTCCATGATTTCCCTCAAATCGCTCCAGGCAAATGCTGTGGTGGTTCCTTTGAAAGGGCACGGCCGACTTCCTCCCCTAATTCGATGAGACCAACCCATGAGATCAGACTATCTATCAGATTCAACTTTCTCTAAAAATGTTTATCTGGTTTCAAGTCGAAGCTGTTCACTTAGAAATATTTTTAGCCGATTTACTTCATCAAACGATTCACTGTCATCCACAAGGACATATCTGTTTTTCAAATACACTACAACTTTTTTCGCTCTTTCCCAGTTAAGTTCTTTACTAAGAATTAACGAACTGAACACAGTTAGTTCATCGGACTGTCTCATCCATTTGCTAATGGAATCACTGCACACAGAACGCATTAACAAGTTGCTCATTGTCACATATAGTGATGACATCTCTTTCTGTTAGGGGAATGAAGCTATTTTTAGACCTGTCTTGCAGACTTGGCAAAGTATCACTCAGGACAGAACACACTTACACTACAGTCTTTTTTGCAGACTTGGCACAATATCACTCAGGACAGAATACACTTACACTACAGTCTTTTTTACCGGTAGTGCCCAATATCCGTTTGTATAGGTAGTTGGAGACCCTTATGAAGAAACCATAGATATCCCTCAGCCACAGGAGTTTGCAGGAAAAGCCTAAATGTAATGGGAACATGATTTTCAGACATGAAGTAAGATTTGCAAAATTCTTTCAACTTCAGGCTAAGTCATAACCACCTTTTCTTACTATGAGAAAGTAGTGTCTTATTTTCAGTTCCTACAAAATTACAAAATTCAACCAAGTTTTGTGCTCTCACAGTTGTTGTTGTTGTCGTGGTCTTCAGTGCAGAGACTGGTTTGATGCAGCTCTCCATGCTACTTCATCTCACAGTACCTACTGTAACCTACATCCTTCTGAATCTGCTTACTGTATTCATCTCTTGGCCCCCCTCTATGCTTTTTACCCTCCACGCTGCCCTCCAGTACTAAATTGGTAATCCGTTGATGTCTCACAACATGTCCTACCTACCGATCCCTTCTTCTAGTCAAGTTGTGCCACAAATTCCTCTTCTCCCCAATTCTACTCTGTACCTCGTCATTAGTTATGTGAGCTACCCATCTAATCTTCGGCATTCTTCTGTAGCACCACATTTCGAAAGCTTCTATTCTCTTCTTGTCCAAACTATTTATCGTCCAATGTTTCACTTCCATACATTGCTACACTCCATACAAATATTTTCAAAAACGACTTCCTGACACTTAAATCTATACTCGATGTTAACAAATTTCTCTTCTTCACAAACGCTTTCCTTGCCATTGCCAGTCTACATTTTCTATCCACTCTCCTTCGGCCATCATCAGTTATTTTGCTCCCCAAATAGCAAAACTCCTTTACTACTTTAAGTGCCTCATTTCCTAATCTAATTCCCTCAGCATCATCCGCCTAAATCGATTATATTCCATTATCCTCGCTTTGCTTTTGTTGATGTTCATCTTATATCCTCCTTTCAAGACACTGTCCATTCCGTTTAGCCGCTATTCTAAGTCCTTTGCTGTCTCTGACAAAATTACAATGTCATCGCCGAACATCAAAGTTTTTATTTCTTCACCATGGATATTAATACCTACACCGAGTTTTCCTTTTGTTACCTTTACTGCTTGCTCAATATACAGATTGAATAACATCAGGGATAGGATACAACCCTGTCTCACTCCCTTCCCAACCACTGTTTCCCTTTCATGTCCCTTGACTAATAACTGCCATCTGGTTTCTGTACAAATTGTAAATAGCCTTTCGCTCCCTGTATTTTACCCCTGCAACCTTCAGAATTTGAAAGAGAGTATTCTAGTCAACATTGTCCAAAGCTTTCTCTAAATCTACAAATGATAGAAACGTAGGTTTGCCTTTATTAATATATCTTCTAAGCTAAGTCGTAGGGTCAGTATTGCCTCACGTGTTCCAATATTTCTACGGAATACAAATTTATCTTCCCCGACGTCGGCTTCTACCAGTTTTTCTATTCGTCTGTAAAGAATTCGCGTTAGTATTTTGCAGCCGTGACTTATTAAACTGATAGTTCGTTAATTTTCACATCTGTCAACATTTGCTTTCTTTGGGATTGGAATTATTATATTCTTCTTGAAGTCTGAGGATATTTCGCCAGACTCATACGTCTTGGTCACGAGATGGTAGGGTTTTGTCAGGGTTGGCCCTCCGAAGTCTGTCAGTAGTTCTAACGGAATGTTGTCTACTCTCGGGGCCTTGTTTCGACTTAGGTCTTTCTGTGCTCTGTCAAACTCTTCACGCAGTATCATATCTCCCATTTCATCTTCGTCCTCTTCCATTTCCATAATATCATCCTCAAGTACATCGCCCTTGTATAGACCCTCTATATACTTCTTCTACCTTTGTGCTTTCCCTTCTTTGCTTAGAACTGGGTTTCCATCTGAGCTCTTGATATTCATACAAGTGGTTCTCTTTTCTCCAAGAGTCTCTTTAATTTTCCTGTAGGCAGTATCTCTCTTACGCCTAGTGAGATATGCTTCTACATCCTTACATTTGTCCTCTGGCCATCCCTACTTAGCCATTTTGCACCTCCTGTCGATCTCATTTTTGAGGCGTTTGCATTCCTTTTTGCCTCCTTCATTTATTGCATTATTATATTTTCTCCTTTCATCAATTAAATTCGATATTTCTTCTGTTACCCAAGGATTTCTCCTAGCCCTCGTCGTTTTACCTACTTGATCCTCCGCTGCCTTAACTACTTCATCCCTCAAAGCTACCCATTGTTCTTCTACTGTACTCCTTTCCCCCATTCCTGTCAATTGCTCCCTTATGCTCTCCCTGAAACTCTGTACAACTTCTGGTTTAGTCAGTTTATCCAGGTCCCATCTCCTTAAATTCCCACCTTTTTGTAGTTTCTTCACTTTTAATCTACAGTTCATAACCAACAGATTGTGGTCAGAGTCCACATCTGCCTCTGGAAATGTCTTACAATTACAACCTGGTTCCTAAATCTCTGTCTTAGCATTATATATTCTATCTGATACCTTCTAGTATCTCCAGGCCTCTTTCATGTATAGAACCTTCTTTCATGATTCTTGAACCAAGCTTTAGCTATGATTAAGTTATGCTCTGTGCAAAATTCTACCAGGCGGCTTCCTCTTTCATTTCTTATTAAACCTACTCCAGCATTACCCCTATTTGATTTTGTATTTATAACCCTGTATTCAGCTGACCAGAAGTCTTGTCGCTCCTGCTACCAAATTTCGCTAATTCCCACTATATCTAACTTTAACCAATCCATTTCCCTTTTTAAATTTTCTAACCGGCCTGCCCGATTAAGGGATCTGACACTCCACGCTCCGATCCGTAGAACACCAGTTTTCTTTCTCCTGATAACGACGTCCTCCAGTATAAACTGTAAATGAGAGAATACGTTGTGGATAAAAACTTCCACATCCACCTTTATAATGTCTGAAGTACTTCTAAGAGCATCATGTATAATGTGGTTAGAACAACCATTTCCTAAAAAGTTGTCCTAAATTCTTTCTTCAGTTGACTGAACACATTGCTGCAGCAAGATCGTTCTAGACACAGTTCCTCCAAAAAAGGGTCAAATGGCTCTGAGCACTATGGGACATCTGAGGTCATCAGTCCCCTATAACTTAGAACTACTTAAACCTAACTAACCTAAGGACATCACACACATCCATGCCCGAGGCAGGATTCGAACCTGCGACCGTAGCGGTCGTGCGGTCCCAGACTGAAGCGCCTAGAAGCGTTCGGCCACTGTGGCCGGCCCCAGTTTCTTATGCACAGTTACTACTGTGTCTGGCATTTCGTTTGGAAGATGTTGCTTGTCAATAAGTTTAGTCTGCATACCCCCCACGATTATAGAAGAGAACTGAGTAAGTACAGTGAAAAGTTTAACATTTTGATTGTTGCTTGCATCAGTAATAACACAAAAAAATTAACTACTTTCAGTTGAACTTATAATTTTCTAGGCGCAAGCGGTTAAGAGATTGATGAATATTGCTCCACATTTCGTTCTAGCACAAGAAACATTTCAGTACTATTGGAGTCATCGAAAGTCTTTCCAGCCAATTTGTTGATGCAATCCACGGAGCTAGAATTCTGTGAAGTTTTACGGTATGAAATGAATATTCTGTCTTAGCTGCTTCTATCTTCATATCGTTTTCACTCCAGCATTGCGGGGAAAACTCACGGATTCTTCACAATGTGCCTTGTGTATCTTAATTTTTCGGGCTATTCTGTATTAACATGATCCATAATATCTCATATATAGAGAAGAACATGTGGAAGTAAATAAACTTAAAGTGAGACTAGTGATAAGCTGTATATAAGATACCGGTCACGCATGGACGAAGAAAGCAAAGCTGCAGGCTCTGCACGCATTGTTTTCTTGCACATAACTATATTATTTATATTTGAGACTTATCCGCACATCAGGAATTCTGATCGTATGCAGTTCTTCCTTCTCGTAGAAATTACAATTTATTTTGGTAATGTTCCTTAAATTTGCATTTACAGTTATCTTTAGGCATATTCGAAACGTTCTCTACAAACACAGCAGCTAATATCAGTGACGACGCCACGACAACTGATAACTCGATGCGCTGTAAGCTTCTCTAGACCAGCGAAGCTGTAGTTTAAGTCGACTAAAGTGTTACCAACCTGCTTTTATCCCTCCCAATTCGTGACCAGTTTCAGTTTCAGTCCTCGAGGTGACACTTGACATCACAGAACAAGAACTTGACATGGAACTCCAAAATTCGATTTTTTACTGTTTTATAAATTTGCGACTTAGGGTTGAAATAGAGCATTAAAAATCCGGTGAAATCCAGATAAATCAAACGATTTGATATCCCCAGCTACAACAAGTTCAGGAATGATGTCCAGTGAGTTACGTCTGCGTAATGCAATCACGGCACTCATCGCCTTTTCCTCGCATAGCGTTAGCTCTCTTATCACGTAGGTGGCGGAAGATTTCACGTCTTCTATAATGATGCGGTCAGTGGGGGATCAAATGAAATTTGTGACCATATTCAGGATATCTTGCAAGGGAGAACGTTGCGTGGTTTCTTGTAGTCATCGAATGAAAAGTAACTTCATGTGTCAACTAGGACTGTTGATAAAATATCGATGTATAGATATTTTATTTAAACAATACCGATTTGTAAAGGCGACATTCTTTCCCCGATATATCGATATCGATATGGCAATATTGATGCCGATATTTTTATTTTATATTATATTTATTTCAAAATTTTCGGTGAATGTTTGAAATTGTTCTTTTGAAATTGTAGTACAAAATAACTTTACTTTCACTGTGTGAAAGAGTCTTACAAGTTTTTGAGTTTTCATCACGTCCAGTCTTTCCCTTTGAGTGTGTGAAACAAGTATAGGAGGGGTCCACTGGGGGCCGAACCGCACAATAACCCTGCGTTCGCTGAGGGGCGGCGGTGGGGTAAGTGGATTGCTGTAGCCTGTTTTGGGGTTGTGTAGCACTGAGGGCTACAGTGGGGACGAAGTCTCTCCGTCGTTTCTAGGTCCCCAGTTCAATACATTCATACGTACATACATGTAGTTACCATTGGTAGAAAAGTGGTTATCACCAAGTATGAACTTGCAGATTTTCCTTTCAATTCTTGCTCTAAGGGGAATAAGCAAGCTGCTAGCTTGTTGATGTATAGAATATCTAATAATAAATTTACACTTAAAAAGTCAGATCTAAAACTGACGCTATATTTACAACGCGCAACCGATATTTTTATAGGCCAGTACGTCGATAATTTTTGCATCGATACATCTAGGGCCAATAATGATATATTTAAAATATCGATGTACCGAGTTCCCGATATTTTTAAAAACAGCATCAGGCCTGGCGTGAAACTGGGATATATGGTGAGACACTTGCTCTTGATGTTATAGGTTAATGAACAAACAGTATTAATAGCAACCTCAGATCTTTTGAAGATGATGCAATTATCTGTATTGAAGTACTACCTAAAACAGTTGCACAAATATTCAACCACATCCTAATATTGTTTTAAAGTGGTGCAAAGATTGAATACTTTTTTTCAGTATTTAAAAACTGAAAATATGCACCTCACAATAGTATCCTACGACAACAACATCAATGAGTCACAATTGGAATCAGTCTACTCATACAAATACCCATGTGTAACAATTTGTGAGGATATGAATTGAAATGATCATACACGCACAACCGTAGGTAAAGCCTTCGGTTCACTGCAAGATACATGGAAAATCCAGTCAGTCTAAAAATGAAATTGCTTGCAAAACAATTGCATGTCCCATCCATATGGCTCAAGTATGTGGGTATCATACTAGTTACGACTAAGAGGAGAACTCAACGTATACAAAGAAGGGCAGCATGAATGATGACAGGTTTTCTCCAACCATGGGAGTGCGTCACGGAAATGCTGAAAATCCTGAACTGGTAAACACTTGAAGGTAGATGTCAGTTATCCGACGAAAGGCTACTTACTAAGTTAGAAGAATCAGTATCAAGTGAGGGACTTAGGGACAACACTAAATATACTACAGCCCTTTATAAATTTCTCCCATAGCGACGACAAAGCCGAGATTAGACTAATTACAGCGAACAAGGATGCGTTTAAGCAATCATCCTTTCGCGCTCCGAATAGAATGGCAACAAAAATGTTCAAATGTGTGTGAATTCCTAAGGGACCAAACAGCTTAGGTCATCGGTCCCTAGACTTACACATTACTTAAACTAACTTATGCTGAGAACAACACACACACCCATGCCCGAGGGAGGACTCGAACCTCCGGCGGGAGAGAATGGCAACAAACTCTCATACGTGATATAATAGTAAGTGCCCTCTGCCATGAACTTGGCATTACTTTACGAAGCATTGATATACACAGTGTTTCACAATTCATATTTCACGCTTCTAGAGGTTGTAGAGGAGACTTAATTGATAAAGTTCTACATACGAACCCATTTCCGGACACGTCATCCAAAGACGCTACAGAGCGTCAAAGTTACAGACGCAGGCGCGTGTAAATATACAGGATGATTCCGTGATGATGTTACAGACTTTCAAGGATGATGCAGAAGGATATACGTATCAGTTTGAGTTGATACGGAATAGATTCCCAGCTATGTGAGTGGCTCGAAGACTTTTTAAGTACTAAAAGCCAGTGCGATCTCCTTGATGACGTATGTTTATCAGAGGCAGAGGTATCGTCAGGAGTACTCGTGGGAAGTGGGATGGGACCACTCTTCTTCTCTATACATGGCGTTACAAAAAGGTACGGAGAAACTTTCTGGAAATATTCCTCACACACAAATAAAGAAAAGATGTTATGTGGACATGTGTCCGGAAACGCTTAATTGCCATGTTAGAGCTCATTTTAGTTTCGTCAGTATGTACTGTACTTCCTCGATTCACTGCCAGTTGGCCCAATTGAAGGAAGGTAATGTTGACTTCGGTGCTTGTGTTGACATGCGACTCATTGCTCTACAGTACTAGCATCAAGCACATCAGTACGCAGCATCAACAGGTTACTGTTCATCAAGAACGTGGTTTTGCAGTCAGTGCAATGTTTACAAACGCGGAGTTGGCAGATGCCCATTTAATGTATTGATTAGCACGGGGCAATAGCCGTGGCGCGGTACGTTTGTATCGAGACAGATTTCTAGAACGAAGGCGTCCCGACAGGAAGACGTTCGAAGCAATTAATCGGCGTCTTAGGGAGCACGGAACATTCCAGTCTATGACTCGCGACTGGGGAAGACCTAGAACGACGAGGACACCTGCAATGGACGAGGTAGTTCTTCGTGCAGTTGACGATAACCCTGATGTCAGCGTCAGAGAAGTTGCTGCTGTACAAGGTAACGTTGACCACGTCACTGTATGGAGAGTGCTACGGGAGAACCAGTTGTTTCCGTACCATGTACAGCGTGTGCAGGCACTATCAGCAGATGATTGGCCTCCACAGGTACACTTCTGCGAATGGTTCATCCAACAATGTGTCAATCCTCATTTCAGTGAAAATGTTCTCTTTACGGATGAGACATCGTTCCAACGTGATCAAATTGTAAATTTTCACAATCAACATGTCTGGGCTGACGAGAATCCGCACGCAGTTGTGCAATCATGTCATCAACACAGATTTTCTGTGAACGTTTTGGCAGGCATTGTTGGTGATGTCTTGATTGGGCCCCATGTTTTTCCACCTACGCTCAATGGAGCACGTTATCATGATTTCATACGGGATCCTATACCTGTGTTGCTAGAACACGTGCCTTTACAAGTACGACACAACATGTGGTTCATGCACGATGGAGCTCCTGCACATTTCAGTCGAAGTGTTCGTACGCTTCTCAACAACAGATTCGGTGACCGGTGGATTGGTAGAGGCGGACTAATTCTATGGCCTCCACGCTCTCCTGACCTCAACCCTCTTGACTTTCATTTATGGGGGCATTTGATAGCTCTAGTCTACGCAACCCCGGTACCAAATGTAGAGACTCTTCGTGCTCGTATTGTGGACGCCTGTGATGCAATACGCCATTCTCCAGGGCTGCATCAGCGCATCGGGGAATCCATGCGACGGAGGGTGTATGCATGTATCCTCGCGAACGGAGGACATTTTGAACATTTCCTGTAAGAAAGTGAATGAAGTCACGCTGGTACGTTCTGTTGCTGTGTGTTTCCATCCCATGATTAATGTGATTTGAAGAGAAGTAATAAAATGAGCTCTAACATGGAAAGTAAGCGTTTCCGGACACATGTTCACATAATATATTTTCTTTCTTTGTGTGTGAGGAATGTTTCCTGAAAGTTTGGCCGTACCTTTTTGTAACACCCTGTATACATAAATGATCTGACGGATAGGGTGGAGGGTGGGCAGCAGTCTGTGGCTGTTTGCTGATGATGCTATGGTGTACGGGAAGGTGTCGTTCAGTGACTGTAGGCGAATACAAAAAATGGTTCAAATGGCTCTGAGAACTATGGGACTTAACATCGATGGTCATCAGTCCCCTAGAACTTAGAACTACTTAAACCTAACTAACCTAAGGACATCACACAACAGCCAGCCATCACGAGGCAGAGATGAGAATACAATTCTAACTGGTGTGATGAATGGCAGCATGCTCTAAATGTAGAAAAATTTAATGTGAAAGCAGATGAGCAGGAAAAACCATCCCTTAATGATCGAATACAGCATTAGTAGTGCGCTGCTTCACATAGTCGCGTCGATTGAATAACTGGGCGTAACGTTGCAAAGCGATATGAAATGGAGCGATCATGTAAGGATTGTAGTGTGGAAGGAGAATGGTCGACTTCGGTTCATTAGGGGAGTTTTGGGAAAGTCCGGTTCATCTGTAAAAGAGACCGCTTATAGACGACTAGTGCGACCCATTCTTGTGTACTGAGATCCTCAACACCGGATTAAAGGAAGACATCGTAGCAATGGGCTGCTAGATTTGTTATCGGTAGGTTCGATCAACACGCAAGTATGATAGAGGTGCCTCGGAAACTCAAACGGGAATCCCTGGAGAAAGGCGACGTTATTTCTGGGGAACACTATTGAGTAAATTTAGAGAGTCGGCATTTGAAGCTGACTGCAGAACTAACTGCCGCCAACGTATATTTCTCGTAAGGACCGCAAACATAAGAGAAGTTAGGGCTCGTGCAGAGACGTATAGCACTCGTTTTTCCCTCGCTCTATTTGCGAGTGGAACAGGGAGGGAAATGACTAGCAGTGGTAGACGTACCCTTCGCCACCTGCCGTACTGTAGTTTGCGGAGTATGTATATAGATGTAGATATAGACCGCCTAGACAGATAAATGTTATCCACGTTCTTTTACCATAAATGTGAAGATGTACATACTGCACCTGCGCTATCTTTTAGCCCTCGGCTCGTTTTGTCTGCAGTTCTGACGACTGTTGTCCTCGTCATCACAACAGTATTCAAGTGCCTGCAACTCAAGTACTTCGCAATGTTATTACGTTGCGTTCCGCAAATGCTATGTTAGTTTACGATGTCATCATGTTGATAAAATATCAGTATGGTAGTAACACTGGCAGTTAGCACTTAAAGATAAATGTATACTGTGTTCTTGACGAAAGGTGAAACTGTTGTAGCCTTCGGCCTCATGAGTAATGAGCCGTAAAGAGACACTCAAGTCGTCCAAATTACCAGCGATAAAACTTGTAGATATGAAGTGGAAAAACACTGTAACCTCAAACGCAGGTAAAGCAAATGAAAGGCTACGATTTAGTGGTGCGATGCTAGGAAATTGCGTTTTATCTACGAACGAGATTGCATACAAGATACAGTCGACTCTCGATAACTTCAAACTCGCAATAATCTGAAATTTTTTGCTGGTCCCCTGAAAAATGCTCGACGAATTGAAACACTCAGTGTGTTTTGGTCCCCTCAGTAACCCGAAGTTGCAGTGGTGAGGACATCTCGCTAACACTTTATACAATTTGAAGACCCCTACTTCTGTAATTCCCAGTACAGGCTGAGACTGTGCTGAAGTCAAGCCGTGTTTCTTGAAACTGTGATATGCCACGAGTGCTAGAAGGAACAAGTGTCTGTCAGTTAATGATAAAAGCTTGTTATTCAAGCTTTGGGGAGATGTAGTTTCGGGAAACGGTGTTGCAAAACAGTTCAATATTTTACCATCTACATTACCGATGATTAAAAAAAAATAAAGGTCGTTTCACTGGAAATGCATCAGGCACATGAAGAAAAATGTCACGACAGGACGAATTTCCCCGTCTTCAGAAGTGCTTGCTTATGTGAATAAATCAGTACAGAGGGCAAAACGTTCTCGTGGGTGGTTTCATGTTGAAGGAAAGCTAAGTCTTTTGCACAGTCTATCGGGACTGGAGGATTTGCGGCAAGTGAGTGGTGGCTCTCAAATTTTAGAAAGCGTCACCCTATCGCATTAAAAAAAAAATCTTGGGAGAGGGGGCCATCGTGGACAATTCCCTTTGTACTGAATGGATTGATGAACTAAAACAACTTCTGAATGGCTACGACCCACACAACGTAATACAAATCAAACTAAATCGGGATTTTTTTTATATATCTTCCTGATCGCACCCTAGCATTCAGAGGCGAGAAGTGTCATGGAGCAAAATTGAACAACGCAGAATAACTATCCTTCTAGCCAGTAACACGGAGGGATCTCAAAAGTTGAAGCCACTCAGCGCAGGGAAACGTGCGAAACCACACTGCTTCGAGGGAAGAAAATCGCTCCCCACAACTTCCCACTCAAACTAGAAAATCGTGGATGTTGACTCAATTGTTTAATGAATGGCTGACTTCGGTGGTGGTGTGTTGGGGCTTATGGGGGCTCAACATCGGGGTCATCAGCGCCCTGGATGACTTCGGTTAGTAACGATATGAAACAGAAGAAACGCAGAATTTTAATATTCTTGGATACGATTACGCCGGCCGCGGTGGTCTCGCGGTTCTAGGCGCGCAGTCCGGAGCTGTGCGACTGCTACGGTCGCAGGTTCGAATCCTGCCTCGGGCATGGATGTGTGTGATGTCCTTAGGTTAGTTAGGTTCACGTAGTTCTAAGTTCTAGGGGACTGATGACCACAGCAGTTGCGTCCCATAGTGCTCAGAGCCATTTGAACCATTTGATACGACTACAACACGTAAAACTGATTTTTTTCCCACCCAAAACGACATCAAGATTGCAACCGTTGGACCAGGGCATAATATAAAATTTAAAACTCTCTACCACAGAGGAATTGTTCCACTTATTGCTGGATAGCACTGCAAAATGTGAAAGGGTGAACATAACAGTTTTGACCGCTACAGCCAACGAATTCATTACCGCCAGACTCAGATTGGGATCTTCTACCCAGCTGTGGTGAATTAATATTTGAGGGTTTCGTTCATGTTGACGACGGCATCGCTGTCCATCGTGTCCTAATCGGTGCTGTACCGTTGGCCTGTAAGGTTGAGAACGAGGAAAATAACAAAGAACAACCACCAATTCCAGTCATATTGAGCGAGGCAAGGTCATCTGTCCATACCCTACGTTGCTACGTCCTCAGAAAGAAAACGCATGATTTCTCCTAAAAAAAAAAAAAAAAAAAAAAAAAAAGGAATCGTTCATATGACTCTGAGCACTAATGGACTCAGTATCTGTGGTCATAAGTCCCTTAGAACTTAGAACTACTTAAACCTAACTAACCTAAGGACATCACACACATCCATGCCCGAAGCAGGATTCGAACCTGCGACCGTAGCAGTCACGCGGTTCCTGACTGAGCGCCTAGAACCGCTAGACCACCGCGGCCGGCGATTTCTCCTCAGCTCTCATCACTATCGAAAATTAAATGGACATGTTTGATGGAAGTTCGCTCTCTCTAAGGAAAATCACCGACTATTTTTCACAGTGAAGTGTAACATTCTCATTGGTCTGTTTTTCATGTACTGTATGAATGTACCATATGTGTGTGAGAAAAGTAAACAGATTGATTTTTACCTACCAAAGTTTTTATTTTTTTCTAACAACCATACCGTCCCTTTCAAAGTAGTCCCCTTCAGCAGCTTCCTTAGAGAGAGCGAACTTCCATCAAACATGTCCATTTAATCGGCGGAGTCGTTGTTCTGAGACTTGGTAGTAGCGTTGAAAGGTTTCCACTGATAGGGCCTTTACCATGTCAGTCACATTCTTTTGAATGTTCTCCAGAGTTCCCAAATGACGTCTTTGTAAGGCATTTTTAGTTTCGGGAAAATAAAAAGGCCGGCCGCTAGGGCCGAGTGGTTCTAGGCGCTTCAGCCCAAAACCGCGCTGCTGCTATGGTTGCAGGTTCGAATCTTGCCTCGGGCATGGATGTTTGTGATGTCCTTAGGTTAGTTAGGTTTAAGTAGTTCTAAGTCTAGGGGACTGATGACCTCAGATGTTAAGTCCCATAGTGCTCAGAGCCATTTGAAAAGAAAAAGTCACAAGGACTCAGACCAGGTGAATAAGGGGGAGAGTGAAGAGCGTGCGGGGGGCTGTGGAACAACAAGCACACTTTTTGAGGTCAAAAATTCCGCGTTGGAAGTAGCAGTGTGACATGGAGCGTTGTCATGATGCAGCATCCACTTGTCTGCAATGTCCATTCTCACTAAATTCGCCCTTTTCTCTAGCCTTTCAAGGACACCTTTATAATATACTTGGTTGACACAGTTTGTTCTTACGGTTAAATGTCGGTCTGATGTCACAAGACCACGCAAACGTTCGACATTTTCGTCAGCTTTTGGAGCTGAAGGGCTCCTAGAGCGACATTCATCTTCAAAGTGTTCTCGGCCTTCCAAAAACGATCTGCGCCAGAGAAAAACTTGTGCTCTTGATAAGGAATGTTCCCCATAGGCCTGTTTTAATATTTCAAAGGTCACACTCGCAGATTCCCCAAGTTTAACAAAAAACTAGTCGGGATAACGTTGCTCTAAATTCTGCTGTTCCATTTTCGCAACATACAACAAAAATCCGACTTCACAAATGACGCTCTCAAAAACCACATCATGGCTGGACGGAGCACTCGGACTGAGTATTTGGATGGGATGATCACACCGGTCTACTCAAATAGAACAATGCAGCGTTGCCAGATCGCTCGCAGTGTTGTCAGTCTCATTACTTTCCTCATGCACCTCATACATGTATGTATATTTTGCGCATTATTAAAATAAACATAAATTTACATATGTATGTAACATGTATATACTACAATTTATTTTCAGTCAAATTCTCGTTTATTAGATTTTTTTCCTTCATACCTCTCGTTTACTGGAACTCCTATTATTTTGAATTCTCAGTAATTTGAACTTTTTCCCTGGACCCTTCAGTTTCAAATTATCAAGAGTCGACTGTACTTGAAAGTCCAACACTGGAATATCTCACTTCTCTGAGATCCGTATTAGGGCCGACTAACTGAGGAAATCAAGTGAATATAAAGAAGAGCAGAAAACAACAGGCCAAAATAATATTTAATTTGAGAAAGAGCTTACTCATCTATAAGAACACCAGTCACGAAATAAAAAAAACAGGTCATGAAAGCATTTGCTTGGAGTATGATCCTATATGGGTGTGAAACTTGGCCAATAGGAAAACAAGAGAGAAGACAGCTAGAAGCCTTGTAGAGTTTGTGCTACAAAAGGATGTTGAAGATCAGTCAGTAAGATATTGTTACCAAAGAAGAGGTGCTGAGAAGAATTTAGAAAACCAGACCTTTCTGGGTGCGCATCCAAACAAGAAGAGAAAATCTCATAGGACATATTTTAAGATACAATATCATTGGAATACTAGCAGAAGGAGCTGTTGAGGGAAGGAATCGTTGGAGACGATCAACGGTGTCATACACACAGCAGATAACAAGTGTTTTAGGGTGTGCTACATGTATGGAAATGAGGAGAAAGGCAGAAGAAAAGTGAAATGGCTAACCAACTTCAGAGTTGAACACTAAAGAAAAAGAAAACAACGACGAGGAGTGCGAGTGATAATAAGTCTGTTCGGCAAACAAACCTGGCAGCAATCTTTAAAAATCTAACCAGTGTACACTGGATGAAAGGCAGTACTTTTCGCGGAAAGCTGTTTAGAAAATTCTGATACGCGGCTTTCAGCCCAAGGCCACGATAATTGCTCCGTTTCCTAGGTAGATATTCCGTGGCAATTGTAAAGAAGACAAAAAGTTAATAACAGTTTGCACAAGAACGTGAAAGGAATGGAAAAAAAACCTTAATATGCGTTGCAATAAGTACGTGCTTTTTGCTACACAACCGGAGTCGGAGAAAATCGCTTGCATACTTCATAGGAACACACAATGGAAAAAAGGAATATGCAGGGTTAGCATCCTGCCCGATGTCATTAAAGATGGAGCACACAACCAGATAGAACAAGGATAGAGAAAGAACCTCACCGTGTTCTTTACGAAGGAAACATCCGGGCTTTTACCGTAATCGATTCTGGTAAATCACTGAAAACTTAAATCTGAATGACCGGACTGCGATTTGAAAACGTTGCTTCCCGCATATGCGACTCCAGGACACACAATAATACTATTAATTGCATATTATTTACGGCCTGACTTAGCAATAGTGTGGCCACTGATGCGTGGCTATACAAATGCTCAGCTCAACGAGTGCGACACGGCGTCCTCTGCAACAGTGTTCTTCCGTTCTGCTGCATCAAAATAACGGTTGCAAACACTGAATATTAAGTACGAAAGTAAATATCGCGATTTCAGTAAAAGTGATTTGAGAACATCAAACGCAAAATAGACGAGATGACTCTAAACTGATGTCGATAAACCGGAACTGCAGGGTGCAACGATGAAATAGTTGTTCTCGGGGTTTATACATGTCTGCTAGTATCTAATCAATAATTTA
This sequence comes from Schistocerca gregaria, assembly GCF_023897955.1. Taxonomy (NCBI): domain Eukaryota; kingdom Metazoa; phylum Arthropoda; class Insecta; order Orthoptera; family Acrididae; genus Schistocerca; species Schistocerca gregaria. The sequence continues at coordinate 519,000,394 of NC_064931.1, read as the reverse complement.
AGTCAGTCGAGTGGCATCAAGACACAACTTGAAAGTAATCATTGAAATATAAATTCCATACCTGCAAAGTAGTACGCTGTCTGAAAAGGCTAAGGTGTTCTGCCGGCGACAACCTCGCACGTACTGCACTAACCTCACTCGCCTGTCACATGAGCGTCGGGTCGCGGGAAGGTAGATTTGCGTTTACGCGCATGCGCAGTAGCTGCCTCGGACCGCCGGCTTTTTCATCGCAGCAACTAAACCACGGCATTCAAAGCCCAGTTCCTGAAACGCCACAGGCCGTACGCGAAACTCTTAAACCGCGTGAGACTAACTAACGATGAAATATGTATTTGCGGAGAAGCTGGAACACTGCTGTGAAGCTGTCACGCTGCTATGCAACACGCTGGCACATATGAGACCTATACAGAACGACAGTGACATCACCAGAATCCCAATAATTGGAACACATTAAATAGAGTAGCCCATATTGTATCGAACACACTGCATGAAGAGTAAAAGCGCCAAAACCCATATGGAAGAAAGCGTAGACAGGCGCAAACAACACAACAGACCACATGGGAGAACACGAGCACGACCACAGATTCCGAAACCGAGGAAGAAACCTACACACTAAGTGAACATGACTCAGAAGGGATCAACAGGCGAGGGACCCAAACCAACAACACCTGACACTGCATGCCGTAACACAGTCACAAATACTCAACTGACAGTAACAATCAGGAAACAAACAAACATTGATACCACATACTAAGGCTCTAGTAATAAGGAACAGTCGCTTGGAAGGAGCAAGCTCGAAGAACTTTTATTCCGAGGCTCCCCTTCCCCAATGACACATTGCATATTGTTTAAAGTATACTCCAAACAAGCAGTAATACATTATTCGTCTTATTATGTGTAGACAGAAGTATATTCTCTTCTTTATGTAAAGTTACAATAAATGAATTTTATATATCAAATGTATTTTCTGTATAAAGTATGTATAAAACTAAAAATGTAATGTATTAAGGAATACTGCATTCATGTAGCAACGAACTACATTCTATTTCTATTAACATATTTACAACCATAAGTGTATTCCTCATGTAAAACTAAAATTCACATAGTCCGTGTATCAAATGCTCAGTCAGCATTTAACCTGTATAGTACCAGGTGTATGTAAGGTATCACATAGAATATACGACAACTTCCAACAATAAGACAAACAAACAACTCCTGAATATCATGTAGTGTCCTGACATACAACACTGCAAGTAATATACCAGTACACACAAACACAGTAAACATACATAAACACAAACCATTTCAGATGAGAATAACTCGAGGTTCTACCCAGACCTTCTAGCCTGAAATAGGTAGAAATAGGCTATCATCGACCAACTAGCTATATTACACATCCAAATATACTATATCACTTCCCTCTTTATATTGCAGCTTATTTTCATCACACTTATTGTATCACTTTTTTTCTTTGATCTTTGCACTATATAAATTATATTCTCATCAACGAGGCAGAAACAAATTATATACAACCACTTTAACAATTGTTAAGCATTCAGTTCTCTGTAACCTTAGAGAAATGTTTATGTATTAAATTATTTCTATTACTTAAAAAAAGCATTATCAGCTGTATACTAAGAAGACTGTAATAATAAGAAGTTTGCTGTTGGATTCAGAAGCATCCGACCCACCTTACATTTCAAGGTGATGGATTACCCTGTATTGTTGATGAAATAAATAAATAAATAATTCACAGTTGCATCCGATTCAGTGTACGCGCTTACCGTGCACTGGCCATCTGTTTGCACTGCTAATACACGATTACAAAAATACAGAAAATTCTTTGCTCTTTCGTCTACGAGCCATTCAGTTTTGTATTTCTACTACATACCTTCTGTTGTTGTAACTCATTTGGTACTCAAAATGCTGGATACAAAATCTACGGATAAGACTTGCCTGAAAAATGTAGATGTCGAGTTGAAACATATGAACAAGTCAGAGTTTGGAATTGCTCTCTTCAGCTAACCCCATACGTGTTTAAGAATGACTCTGAGTCATGTACAGATTAAAGGTGAGGAAGCAATGCATGAGAACTGAGCAAGTATTAATCCTTACACAGTGTATTTAAGAACTGATAAAGTACGAAAAGTGAAGGTAAACTACAAAAAATGCTAACTGATTATGCAGTTACTTGGTACCTCGTTGATGTCGAGATGTACAACAGATATTTTTGAATGTTGGTAATCATTATTGTCTGACGTTTCTCCAGTTGTTCTCACGACGACCTGCGCAACATCACAGCGAAACGTCGTTATTTTACATTCCTTTCAGTAAAATTTATCGCAACGTTCCTTAAAATTTCTAGAGAGTGTGGGCATCACGTTTGTAACATAGTTCATTGAGAGCAATGCATCTGATGTTCATTTTGCCTTCAAAATATTATGCGACTATATGTCTCAAGGGGAGAATTTAGTACTGCGAATATTTAATTGTACTGTTGTGAAATTTCTTGTAGTATCTGTCACAATCTGAGAACTTTGTCTTGTCCTTTCAGTCTAGATGTCCATACGGACTGAAATTTGCAGTAACATTTACGGGTTTTCACAGTTTTTCACTCTCAGATTTCTACTAAATTGACATAGGAAAACGTGAATCCTTCTTTTTTTTAACGTATATTCAGAGCTCGGGAGTGGCCTCCAGCGTTTATAACGTTTCCTCTAATTTTACTCAGACTTAACGTTTCCCCAGATCTAAAAGAAATGTGCTACATTTCTTGCAGCTGACGCAGTTACATCGTATTTCTGTCTAAAAAATATAATTGAAAAGGTAAAACTGTCATCAACACGAATGTTGATCTGAACATCAATGCTATTCTAAGTACGATGCTATAAGACGTGTTATGCTGTTGCCTTCCATCGACCTATAAGCAGACCATATATTAACAGTTAATAATTCAGATTGGAATATTTGAACATTATGACTCTCAAAGAATCAGTCTCGTGCCGTTTTTCGTTATCTAGACTGCTCAAACATATGCAGGTTACAACTATCTAGCACTTATCCCTGCTCTGACCGTATCATCTTTCAAACGAATTTTTTTTCAGACTGTTGTGGAATTGTGGAATGCTATCCCATATTCACTGCTATTACACTGACGAAAAAAAATCGCAGCACCATAAAATAATCAATGTAGAGTGATGAAATTACGGGAACAAATTTGTCTAGGTAACATATTTAAGTGATTAGCATTGCAAGATCATAGGTTAATGTAAGCGCGAAATAAGCCATTGCAAATGTGAAACTCTGGTACATTAATAACCATTGCAACCTCCAGAATGTTGAATTCAACCATGCAAACGTGCATGCATTTTGTTGTCCAGGTGCCGGATGTCAGTTTGTGGGCTGGAATTCTATGCCTGATGCACTGGGTCAGTCAACGCAGGACGGTTAGTGCTGGTTGTGGATGACGCTGAAGTTGTCGTCTGATGATGTCCCATATGTGAGTGGTTGGAGACAGATCTGGTGATCGAGCAAGCCAAGCAACATGTAGACACTCTTTAGAGCACGTTGGGGCACAGCAGCGGTATGTGGGCTAGCGTTGTCCTGTAGGAAAACATCCCCTGGAATGCTATTCACGAATGGCAGCAGCACAGCAGGTAGAATCAGTAGACTGACGTACAATCTGCAGTCAGGATGTGTGGAATAACCACGGGAGTGGGCCTGCTGTCGTACAAAATCACATCCCAGACCGTAACTCCACGTGCAGGTGCGGTGTGTCTAGCACGCGGACTTGCTGAGGGTGGGCCCTCAACAGGCCTCCAGCTGACCCACACACAGCTAGCACTGGTACCGAGGCAGAACCAGTTTTCATCAGAAAACATAAGAAACCCCCAACGTGCCCTCCAATAAGCTCTCGCTTGACACCACTGAAGTTTGGCTCAGTGGAATGCACGCTACAGGGTGTCCTTGAAGTAAAGAGTTTGTAACAGTTCGCTGATAGCACTGTGGTGCCAGCTGCTGCTCACTGAGGTGTTGATAATGACGTCTTTCTAGCCTTAAAGGCATTCTTGTCCGAAATCAACTAGCACGTCCAATCTCAAAGATACTAACGCTCACTACCGTTACATCATTTATTTAAAGCAAACCTGATGTGCATCCTCATGGCAGCGCTACTAGCACCATTCTTATGCTACCGGCTCGAAATCTGAATAAACAACACCTTTCAGATGCAGATATACGCCTACCAACTTCCATTTATATCGCACAACTCCTTCTTGGTGTTGGGACTTTTTTCCGTCAGTGTATTTATCCAGGTAACACTTTAACGGCAACTTTTTTCGTCAGTCTAGCTAAAACGAAACATAAAATACTCCATTATTCCTGCTTCTTAAAACATTACGAAATACGAAACAAAGTAATACGTAACAAAATAAGTTTTAGTTCTCTTTTGCGCTAGTATTGAAAAAGATAGGAACAGTAAGAGTTTGCTCTCTCAGCGAGTCTTGAGTTCCATCACTACCCAAAAGTGAAGTATAATCAGCAAAAGAGGAAAGTGGTCAGAGAAAAGGTCATCGAACATTTTAAATAATCAGACTAGAATTGTGCAGGTACGTGAGTCAGAGATAACGAAAAGCCTTGCATTAGTGCGGTGAGGTCACAATCTAGTCTGAATTTTGGTTTTGAACAGGGTGATTATTTTATTTCATTTATTGACCTCAAGAAACTTTGGCGATAGCGCACTAAGTTTTTCGGTCCAAGAGCACTATGGAAAATAAAGAGACAGGAAGGTATTTAGAGGACACTGAAGTATATGATTGAGACTGTCGTCTGATGTCCCAATACACTGGCATGCCGAGGTTCCTGATACACATATTTTGTAGAGACAACTGTAGAAGCAGCCTTGATTGCGTCAACATACGAATAATGTACGTTACAATACTTGTGGACATTAGGGAGTTTCCTGTTATTCCAAGTTTCATTTTTTCTTTGTGCTGCCCGCAGTTTTGCTTCCAATGTACGAAAAAAATTAGTTTTGTGTAATTTGGGCTCCGAAGAAAAGAGGAAGTGGTTCTCCTCAGTCACTAAATTTGACAGAAGCGAAAAATTGCATAACGATGTTACTAATTTTTTGTCTCAAGAAGTATTGCTCAGAAGTAGCCGATTCAACAAAAACTTTATTACTTTCAAGTTACTGTTTTAATGGTAATAACACATTCTATAAAGTTGTAATGTACAACGTTTGTGAGGCCAATATGAAGAGAAAATCATATTTTCTTTTAAAAATGGTTAGTCTTTGATAAAGTCTCTTTTCGCACCCTGGAAACTTAGGGTAAAACGCTGATACAACCTGAAACACGTACTGCTTCTGTTTCTGGATTTTGTAAATTATTCATCGCAGTCGTCTATGGGGATAACACGTCCCTCAGACGTATCACTTATAACTTTCAATTTAGTCATTCCGTGTAGAAAATTGGTGAAATATTCATTTCCATGTCACTGCAATAGATCTGTCGTAAGGTACTTACCATTAAAACAGAATCTGGTAAAAATATTTTTACTTTATTACAAACAAAGTGATGCAGCCCATTATTGATAACTTCTGGGATGTGATTGCTTCTTACTTGAAGTCTTTTAATACTTACATTTAATGGCTCTCGAGATTCACTACATAGCCATTTTCATTTTGACTCAGAAGACTGATCAGAATCAGAGATAGCAGAGATAACAAAGTAGGAAACAGGAAACAAATGACGAGAGATATCAAAATCGACAACCTGATGTGTCTAAAGTTTTGAAGCAATACTGCAATCCAAATACGGCTTCTTGGCTTTATAAGGGGTACAAAATAATGTTTCGACGTATATTATATTTTCTTCTTTTAGTAATAATTCAAATTCATCAGGGAAAAGAAACATTTTCAAGTAGTAAATAACTTTCGCAGTGCGGACAGTGCGAAAACAGAGCAAGGTGACGCAGTGATTAGTAACCTCGGCTCGCATTCGGGAGGACGACGGTTCAAAACACCGTCCGACCATCCAGATTTAGGTGTTCCGTGATTTCTCTATAAATCTCCAGGCAAATTCCGCGATGGTTCCTTTCAAAGGACACTGCCTACTACTTACCCTCTCCTTACAAAAAAAAAAAAAAAAAAAAAAAAAAAAAAAAAAAAATCGGAGCTTTTGCTCGGTCTGTATGTAATGACCTCTTTGTCGACGGGCGTTAAATTCCAATCTTTCTTCCTTCCTTCCTTGTATGAGGGATAGCCCTTATACCACGGAAAGATTCTCCACGAGATGGTACTTTGGCAAGAGACATTGCAGTTATTTCCAAAACTTTTTCAAACAAACGCGCACACCTCTAAATGTGCTCATGTTGTAGTACCAAAACGAATAATTTAACATTAAGACTGAAAACCCACTTCAGCGAAAGTTTGATAGACAACTTTTGCCTGCTTTTGTACATAGCCATTTAAAATACTGAATGATGAGCAAAATTGCCAGCACTGGATAACTCTAAGATTTTTATTTTATTTTCAAATACATTTATATATAAGAATTATGTTCTTTTCATTCTTCTTCTTAACCATTACTGGATGTTGGCGACCATACGATGCTTCTTTATTCTATAAACGGCTGCATGTAATAGATAATCTGAATTTGGCATATATTTTCTAACCAAGATATTCTTCTCCGTCCTTTTGTTCTTTTACCCTCAATCTTCCCTTATACTCGTATTATCAACTGTAAAGGTATATACTTATGTTCCGAAAGATATATCCTAGCTATGCAGGTTTTTTTTTATTTTAAACGTTATTAACATTTCTCGCTGTTGGTCTGTTCGTCGCAACATTTCGGCGTTACTTGTTCTTGCTGTCCACGATTTTAAGCATTCTGCGGTAAATAAACATTTCAAAGACCCCGATCTTCTCCTTTGTTGGCTTATTTAGTGTCCATCCTTCAGAACTGTATGTAAGTACAGTATATTATGAATACATAAAAACGTAACATATTTTTTTCCCATGCATGAACCTTGGCCTTCCTTTCAACAGTTGAATAACAAAATTTGCTTATCTTCTTCAATAGCAATGAAATTCAAAGCATTAATATAATTAAGGTTTTTTAAAAAAGTTTCCTCTTGCTTATGAACCTCGACCGATATTACAGCATATTTTTTGTATTACCCTCCGTCGTTGATACAATGCTCCCAATTTTAGTGTGCAGTTCTTATTTGGACTTTGGTGAATAATGGATTCCAGCACCCTCAAATTGTGAAAGAAAACCATTACGTTTGTTTGAAATACGGCAGTTTGCATCAGTTATTTAATGTGAGCTATACCCGAGGATATAAGATATCTCCTGTAAACGAATTTAAGATGAAGGCATTGTACGTACTTGCTGCCAGGGGCGGTGACAAGGGCGGGGGGGCTGTAGCCCCTCCCCCCCCCCCCCAATCAAGTACCATATTACACTGAATAAAATGACTTCAGAAATCAGCGAATATATTGCTTCAACAGATTCATTCATTTTTTAATAATTATGTAGCAATATAGGTTCAATGTATTTCAAATACATTTTAACAAAAGAATAAGAGCGACAAATAGCTTACTACCTAAACCGATAAATATCATTTAACTTAAAATGGGCGTCTTATTATTTATTAATAGACATTGGATGTATATTAATGTACGAGTACCACTTACAATAATCAAGAAAGCTAAATATGCCTACCGACACTTAAATGTCTGACCCCAGACAAAAACTTTGAAATCGCCGGACATGTGGGTCAAATAGTATTATTTTCCCGGGCACACACAGTCTGTAGACGTGTTTTTGCCCTGAATTCCAAAACAGTTACGAAAAACTACTTTAAGCAACACCAAATTTTACCAATTTGTCGGTGGAGGACCCCAACTCTCCTTTTATTAAGCGATATTTCATTCCCTCAAACCTCTCACCCCCCCCCCCCCCCCCCCCCTTGACCGACTTCTAGAGTCGTCCCTGCTTTCTGCAACTGTCGCCGTTCCTCAAAAGTGAAGACTACTGGGGTGGTGCGCACTATCCCTCTCCACCTCTCTTGAGTTCAATGATCCGTCGCTTTACTCCACCAGCCGAATCTGTGGATTGATAATGCATTCAGTTACAGAAATTTGAATAAAAATCCTGCCTACACTCGTTAATGAATGCATGAAAGGCGTTTTTCGTTGCGACAGAATCTTCTCACAAAATTCCAATAACCAACTTTCTCCTCCGAATGTGAAAATACCACCGCGATAAAATAAGGGAAATCAGAGCTCTTACGGAAAGATGTAGGTGTTCATTCTTTCCGCGGTATACGAGAGTGGAATAATAGAGAATTGCGAAGATGGTTCGATTAACCCTTTGCCAGGCACTTAAATGTGATTTGCATAGTATCCATGTAGATGTAGATGTTGATCATTCAAAAATAATAACAAGTTTTTTCTTTCTTTCTCTTCTTGATTTTCCGATTTTGAAGGCTCCTGGGCACACATTCCCCTTCTTCTAGTGAGCATAAATTTCACAAAGCTCATTTTTACATGGACTGGAACGAAAATGGGAGTCGCCAAAGAAAAGCTGTCAAAATTTTTAGACAGTGCTAGATAGGAGATATAAATGCTACAGATTTTCTTTAGTATGTGGGAATTATTTCTTCAAAAACTGACAAAATTATTGATAAAGTGGAATTGATCTTCCGCCCACCGTCCAGAACCTGTGAAAGATGATCTGCTTTTACAAAAGGCGGCGATCTATGGAATTCCTTGTCAGTGTGATAAAACTTATATAGGATAAACCAAACGTACAGTACAACAACTGTGTATCGAACACGAACGGTACACCTGCCTTCTACAGCCCAACAAATCTGCTGTGGCTGAATACTGCATTTCCACTGGCCTTTAAATGGATTACGGGAAAGTCAAGATACTAGCCATAGTCTCACCATATTGAGAATCAGTGGTCAATGAAGCTGTAGAAAACTGGCAAACAACCTGCTCAATCGAGACGTGAGTATTCCATCTCGACTAGTATTAGAAGCATTTCATCCATCTCTCAGACTGTCCTTAGTATTCGCTGCTGACATTCCAACACCTGCCTCAATTTTCGTGATTAACCACTTAGCTGGTAAGCACTGTGGATTTACTGACTCAGCAATTATAACGTCTTTATCTTATACGCATTAGTTTTATCTGTGACTGACGCTGTTGTACCGACTGTCTTATCTGCACGCGCATTTTACTCCGCCTTATATCCTTAAATTACTTGGTTTTAGAATATCAGTGTGTAAACAGGCATACGCTAGTACTCTCATAAATCAGCCACCGACTAGTCTCCAGGACGACTGTAATGTTGACATGCGATTTATTTCGGTAGAGGAGGTATTGCGGTTCCAGAAGCACGCCTATTCTGTTCGCTGGAAAAAAATTGAAGACGATTGATACTTTAACAAATTTCATACTGGAAACAACTTGAGATGTTTCAAAAGCGAAATGGAATAAACAAAACAAAATTACAGAGGACATAAGACAGATGATGAAGAAAAGGGAACAATTGAGAGTAAATGGTAACAGAAGTCAGACTGCATTAACTGAACTAAACGTAATAATTCAGAGACGTTTAAAGAGATGTCAGAAACTGTAATGAGAAGGTTACAAGGGAGACAATCAAGGATACATGAAGTACAAAAAAGAAAAAAACACGGTGGCTATACATATGTCACATCAGTCAGTATATTAGATGGCTCTGTTACAATGAACAGGAATTCCTTACTATAAGTGTTTGAAGAGTCAAAACCCGTTTTTAGTTAGAATGCGTTCTTACTAGTTAAAACTAGTTTTTACTTAGCCACTTCGTCAACAAGCGTTTTCCCTAGTTAAAACTAGTTTTAACTGATTTTCGCTTTTGACCAGCAGTAAATTCTAGTTGTAACTAAGGCTGTCAGTAACAGCTGGTTTCAACTAGTAAGAACGCATTCTAACTAAACTAGACAGAACTAATTTTCACTAAATTTATTTAGGGGCAAATATTAAAATGATGAGCAACTACATGTTGATTGAAACAAAAAACAGCATTTTTGTATTGTGCAATGCAATATTTATTGGAATATTGATCGTACATCCAAACACATTCCAGATAGTGGAAACAAGAAGACGCCGACACGAAAATGGCGAGTGTTGCTGCAAACTGGATGACAACGGGGAAAACATAAGAAAAGCTACGCGTGTGTGTGGTGAAGAGTGCGATGGTGGAGTGTGTGCGATACCATGCTTTGAGCTATTCCGTACAAAGAGTCATTTCTAACAAATATTCTTCAAGAAACTTTCCTTTAGACCTACCACTAAAAAACTTCCTCATTATATAAAAATTAATAATAAATAATTTTTAATTCTGCAACAGCGTTACTACTGTGGAAACCTTGGAATTGTTAGGTATTCAGTTGTTAGATAATCACTTGCCCCCACAACAATCGAACATAAGCGTGTCAAATGCGCACCGCTACAATAAGCGCTAGAGGCGCGGAAAGACCTCCACGCGCGGGAACAGTTCTAGGCGCCAAAACTCCCCGCCTGGGCAGCGCTGCAGCGGCCAATAATAGCCCGCCTCTGGGCGCTTTTCACTACAACAAACAACACGGTCGAGGGGTTAGATCAGCTTGTACGTATTTATCATGGCAGATCTAAATCAAAAAAGGCGATGCAAAGAAGAATTTGTGAGAACGATGTTACAGATTGAAGAACACGACAAAAGAGAAAACCACTACAATGTTATGACAAAAGAATCTTACGATCAATTAGTGGACGAAATTGAAGAAGCACAATTAGCTGAGAAAAAGACACAGAAGCAGTACAGAAGATTAAATCGATTCAAGGTTATTAATATTTGTGGGACCAGGAAGTTAGTGACAAGAAAAGAGCCTGTGATGTACTACTTATGTGTCGAAGAAATTTTCGACATTACTGATTCAGCTTATCAGGCCGTTGGTCGTTGAGGTCGAGACAGATTAAAGGTTGAAATTTCCAGAAAATATGCAAACATAACAGTGGAGACGATAAACATTTATCTGTCTATGTGTGAAACTTGTCAGCGCAAAAGGAGCATTAAGATAAGGGGGCATGTTCCGAAACCTATACTTCATTGAGAAATGAGCGGTTGTTTGCCAAGCTGATCTGATCGACATGTGAACTCAATAAGATCGTGAATTTAAGTATATAATGGTCTATCAGGACCACTTGACAAAATTTGTTTTGTTACGTGCACTACAAGGGAAGAGGGCATAGGCACATCATTTAGCAGATATATTTTTGACATTTTGTGCTCCTTGTATTTCACACTCTGACAACGGTAGAGAATTTGTTAATTCTGTCATAAACGAGCTGGCTGTATTTTGGGCTGAGTGTAAACTGGTTTACGGAAAACCGAGGCACAGCGAAAGCCAAGGTTCTGTTGAAAGCTCCAACCAAGGCATTGAAGCCCGCCGCGGTGACCGTGCGGTTCTAGGCACTTCAGTCCGGAACCGCGTGACTGCTACGGTTGCAGGTTCGAATCCTGCCTCGGGCATGGATGTGTGATGTCCTTAGGTTAGTTAGGTTTAAGAAGTTCTAAGCCCTGCCCCCCCCCCCCCAATGAACCATGGACCTTGCCCTTGGTGGGGAGGCTTGCGTGCCTCAGCGATACAGATGGCCGTACCGTAGGTGCAACCACAACGGAGGGGTATCTGTTGAGAGGCCAGACAAACGTGTGGTTCCTGAAGAGGGGCAGCAGCCTTTTCAGTAGTTGCAGGGGCAACAGTCTGGATGATTGACTGATCTGGCCTTGCAACATTAACCAAAACGGCCTTGCTGTGCTGGTACTGCGAACGGCTGAAAGCAAGGGGAAATTACAGCCGTAATTTTTCCCGAGGACATGCAGCTTTACTGTATGATTAAATGATGATGGCGTCCTCTTGGGTAAAATATTCCGGAGGAAAAATAGTCCCCCATTCGGATCTCCGGGCGGGGACTACTCAAGAGGATGACGTTATCAGGAGAAAGAAAACTGGCATTCTACGGATCGGAGCGTGGAATGTCAGATCCCTTAATCGGGCAGGTAGGTTACAAAATTTAAAAAGGGAAATGGATAGGTTAAAGTTAGATATAGTGGGAATTAGTGAAGTTCGGTGGCAGGAGGAACAAGACTTCTGGCCAGGTAACTACAGGGTTATAAACACAAAATCAAATAGGGGTAATGCAGGAGTAGGTTTAATAATGAATAGTGAAATAGGAATGCGGGTAAGCTACTACAAACAGCATAGAGAACGCATTATTGTGGCCAAGATAGATACGAAACCAACACCTACTATAGTAGTACAAGTTTATATGCCAACTAGCTCTGCAGATGACGAAGAAGTTGAAGAAATGTACGATGAAATAAAAGAAGTTATTCAGATAGTGAAGGGTGACGAAAATTTAATAGTAATGAGTGACTGGAATTCGACTGTAGGAAAAGGGAGAGAAGGAAACATAGTAGGTGAATATGGATTGGGGCTAAGAAATGAAAGAGGAAGCCGCCTAGTAGAATTTTGCACAGAGCACAACTTAATCATTGCTAACACTTGGTTTAAGAATCATGAAAGAAGGTTGTATACATGGAAGAACCCTGGAGATACTAAAAGGTATAAGATAGATTATATAATGGTAAACCAGAGATTTAGGAACCAGGTTTTAAGTTGTAAGACATTTCCAGGGGCAGATGTGGACTCTGACCACAATCTATTGTTTATGAACTGTAGATTAAAACTGAAGAAACTGTAAAAATGAGGGAAATTAAGGAGATGGGACCTGGATAAACTGACTAAACCAGACGTTGTACAGAGTTTCAGGGAGAGCATAAGGGAACAATTGACAGGAATAGGGGAAAGAAATACAGTAGAAGAAGAATGGGTAGCTCTGAAAGATGAAGTAGTGAAGGCAGCAGAGGATAAAGTAGGTAAAAAGACGAGGGCTGCTATAAATCCTTGGGTAACAGAAGAAATATTGAATTTAAGTGATGAAAGGAGAAAATATAAAAATTCAGTAAATGAAGCAGGCAAAAAGGAATACAAACGTCTCAAAAATGAGATCGACAGGAACTGCAAAATGGCTAAGCAAGGATGGCTAGAGGACAAATGTAAGAATTTAGAACCTTATCTCACTAGGGGTAAGATACACTCCTGGAGATGGAAAAAAGAACACATTGACACCGGTGTGTCAGACCCACCGTACTTGCTCCGGACACTGCGAGAGGGGTGTACAAGCAATGATCACACGCACGGCACAGCGGACACACCAGGAACCGCGGTGTCGGCCGTCGAATGGCGCTAGCTGCGCAGCATTTGTGCACCGCCGCCGTCAGTGTCAGCCAGTTTGCCGTGGCATACGGAGCTCCATCGCAGTCTTTAACACTGGTAGCATGCCGCGACAGCGTAGACGTGAACCGTATGTGCAGTTGACGGACTTTGAGCGAGGGCGTATAGTGGGCATGCGGGAGGCCGGGTGGACGTACCGCCGAATTGCTCAACACGTGGGGCGTCAGGTCTCCACAGTACATCGATGTTGTCGCCAGTGGTCGGCGAAAGGTGCACGTGCCCGTCGACCTGGGACCGGACCGCAGCGACGCACGGATGCACGCCAAGACCGTAGGATCCTACGCAGTGCCGTAGGGGACCGCACCGCCACTTCCCAGCAAATTAGGGACACTGTTGCTCCTGGGGTATCGGCGAGGACCATTCGCAACCGTCTCCATGAAGCTGGGCTACGGTCACGCACACCGTTAGGCCGTCTTCCGCTCACGCCCCAACATCGTGCAGCCCGCCTCCAGTGGTGTCGCGACAGGCGTGAATGGAGGGACGAATGGAGACGTGTCGTCTTCAGCGATGAGAGTCGCTTCTGCCTTGGTGCCAATGATGGTCGTATGCGTGTTTGGCGCCGTGCAGGTGAGCGCCACAATCAGGACTACATATGACCGAAGCACACAGGGCCAACACCCGGCATCATGGTGTGGGCAGCGATCTCCTACACTGGCCGTACACCTCTGGTGATCGTCGAGGGGACACTGAATAGTGCACGGTACATCCAAACCGCCATCGAACCCATCGTTCTACCATTCCTAGACCGGCAAGGGAACTTGCTGTTCCAACAGGACAATGCACGTCCGCATGTATCCCGTGCCACCCAACGTGCTCTAGAAGGTGTAAGTCAACTACTCTTGCCAGCAAGATCTTCGGATCTGTCCCCCATTGAGCATGTTTGGGACTGGAAGAAGCGTCGTCTCACGCGGTCTGCATGTCCAGCACGAACGCTGGTCCAACTGAGGCGCCAGGTGGAAATGGCATGGGAAGCCGTTCCACAGGACTACATCCAGCATCTCTACGATCGTCTCCATGGGAGAATAGCAGCCTGCATTGCTGTGAAAGGTGGATATACACTGTACTAGTGCCGACATTGTGCATGCTCTGTTGCCTGTGTGTATGTGCCTGTGGTTCTGTCAGTGTGATCATGTGATGTATCTGACCCCAGGAATGTGTCAATAAAGTTTCCCCTTCCTGGGACAATGAATTCACGGTGTTCTTATTTCAATTTCCAGGAGTGTAGATACTGCCTACAGGAAAATTAAAGAGACCTTTGGAGAGAAGAGAACCACGTGTATGAATATCAAGAGCTCAGATGGCAACCCATTTCTAAGCAAAGAAGGGAAAGCAGAAAGGTGGAAGGAGTATATAGAAGGTTTATACACGGGCGATGTACTTGAGGACAATATTATGGAAATGGAAGAGGATGTAGATGAAGATTAAATGGGTGATACGATACTGCATGAAGAGTTTGACAGAGCACTGAAAGACCTGAGTCGAAACAAGGCCCCCGGAATAGACAACATTCCATTGGAACTACTGACGGCCTTCGGAGAGCCAGTCATGACAAAACGCTACCAGCTGGTGAGCAAGATGTATGAGACAGGCGAAATACCCTCAGACTTCAAGAAGAATATAATAATTCCAATCCCAAAGAAAGTAGGTGCTGACAGATGTGAAAATTACCGAACTATCAGTTTAATAAGTCACAGCTGCAAAATACTAACACGAATTCTTTACAGACGAATGGAAAAATTGGTAGATGCGGACCTCGTGGAGGATCAGTTTGGATTCCGTAGAAATGTTGGAACACGTGAGGCAATATCTTATCTTAGAAGAAAGATTAAGAAAAGGCAAACCTACGTTTCTAGCATTTGTAGACTTAGTGAAAGCTTTTGACAATGTTGTCTGGAATACTCTCTTTCAAATTCTAAAGGTGGCAGGTGTAAAATACAGGGAGCGAAAGGCTATTCACAATTTGTACAGAAACCAGATGGCAGTCATAAGAGTCGAGGAGCATGAAAGGGAAGCAGTGGTTGGGAAAGGAGTGAGACAGGGTTGTAGCCTCTCCCCGATGTTATTCAATCTGTATATTGAACAAGCAGTAAAGGAAACAAAAGAAAAATTTGGAGGAGGTATTAAAATTCATGGAGAAGAAGTAAAAACCTTGAGGTTCGCCGATGACATTGTAATTCTGTCAGAGACGGCAAAGGACTTGGAAGAGCAGTTGAACGGAATGGACAGTGTCTTGAAAGGAGGATATAAGATGAACATCAACAAAAGCAAAACGAGGATAATGGAATGTAGTCAAATTAAATCGGGTGATGCTGAGGGAATTAGATTAGGAAGTGAGACACTTAAAGTAGCAAAGGAGTTTTGCTATTTAGGAAGTAAAATAACTGATGATGGTCGAAGTAGAGAGGATATAAAATGTGGACTGGCAATGGCATGGAAAGCGTTTCTGAAGAAGAGAAATTTGTTAACATCGAGTATAGATTTATGTATCAGGAAGTCGTTTCTGAAAGTATTTGTTTGGAGTGTAGCCGTGTATGGAAGTGAAACATGGACGATAACTAGTTTGGACAAGAAGAGAATAGAAGCTTTCGGAATGTGGTGCTACAGAAGAATACTGAAGATAAGGTGGATAGATCACGTAACTAATGAGGAGGTATTGAATAGGATTGGGGAGAAGAGAAGTTTGTGGCACAACTTGACTAGAAGAAGGGATCGGTTGGTAGGACATGTTTTGAGGCATCAAGAGATCACAAATTCAGCATTGGAGGGCAGCGTGGAGGGTAATAATCGTAGAGAGAGACCGAGAGATGAGTACACTAAGCAGGATGTAGGTTGCAGTAGGTACTGGGAGATAAAGAAGCTTGCACAGGATAGAGTAGCATGGAGAGCTGCATCAAACCAGTCTCAGGACTGAAGACAACAACAACAACAACAAGTCCTGGGCGACTGATGACCTCAGATGTTAAGTCCCATAGTGCTCAGAGCCATTTGAACCATTTGAACCAAGACATTTAAAAAATATTGGCTTCATGGATGCAAGACAACATTACCACAAACTGGTCAAACGGTCTTCGCTTTGTACAGTTTATGAAAAATCGGGCATATCATTCTGGTAACAAGCAAACACCTTACAAAGCTATGTTTGGCACAGAACCACGAGTAGGTCTTATGACTTCGAGTTTGTCTCTGGATGTTATTAAGGAGATACAAGATGAAGATGATCTTGAAGAGGCTTTAAATAAAATTAATGTGGTAGACGCAGTAAATGAGACACCTGATGACTGGAACTATCACACGACTCAGAGGAGATAGCGGTTATGGCTAGTAGCAATGGACAGATTACAGCTGCAGCCAGACAAGAAGATGTAGGAGCTTTGCGCAGTACAAGTATACAGTCTTCAACAACAACAGCAGCCAATCAAGAGGATCCAGAAGCTGTAGCTAGTATGAGTGCAGAGCCTCAAATAACTTCAGCTTGTCACGAAGATCCAGAAGCTAAAGCTATTACGAAACGACAATCTCAAAAACGAACAGCTAGAGAAAACGCTCATGAAAACCTGACCAAAGAGGCCAAAAGATAGCTTCAGATTCAATACACGCCACCGTAGAAATAAGTGAAAATATAATTATACCGAGTCCTGTAATCAACAGAGCAAAAGCTGATCTCCCCGATATTATTGGGGAACAGGGCTTGCACAAGTTTGGAACGAAATATGGGATACTCGACAAATTGTATTGCAGGTATGTATTTCTGAACTGATTTCAATAATTAAGAACAAAATTAATTAATTACTTGAATAGTTAGCAACATTTTCGGAGCATTACTTCATTGATTTAATGATCTGGAAATGTTGCTAACTATTCAAGTAATTAATTAATATTTTAAATTTTAATACTTATATTGTGATATATTTTATAATATGTATTAAGTGCCTAATCGCCTTTCAAACAAGCTAATTAAAAGTTTTCTTCCAGATCCGAATTCGACGTGTCCAAAGAGAAATTCTTGCTGCTGGAAGACGTGCCAGAGACAAAGATACCATTAAGAACTGCTGCCAAGATGACAGCCGTAGGATCAGGGCAAGAATTTGTTCGCTGTGTGTGTAAGAAGGCATGTATTTCAAAAAGGTGCTTCTGTAGGAAAAAGGAAACCTTTTTAACTTAAAATGTCATGGCAATTTTCTTTGCAATAACAAATAATCAAAATTTAATTGTTAAAATACTTTTACTGTATGATGATTTTGTTTCCAATTTCGTAACTAATACTGTTAATATGGCTCTGTAATGTTCCTTAAAATGTTTCTTCAGTGTATCGTTATTTTATGTATTGCTGTAGTTAATATTAATGACTTAGAGATATGATCAATATTCCCAATAAATATTGCACTGCACAATACAAAAATGCTGTTTTTTTATTTTAATCAACATGTAGTTGCTCTTAATTTTAATATTTGCCTCTAAATAAATTTAGTGAAAACTAGTATTGTCTAGTTTAGTTAGAACGCGTTCTTACTAGTTGAAACTAGTTGATGCTGATAGCCTTAGTTCCAACTAGAATTTACTGATGGTCAAAGGCGAAAGTCAGCTAAAGCTAGTTTTAACTAGGCAAAACGCGTTTTGACGAAGTGCCTCAGTATAAACTAGTTTTAAGTAGTAAGAACGCGTTCTAACTAAAAACTGGTTTTGAAAGTAATCTTCAAACACTTATAGTAAGGAATTCCTGTTCATTGTAACAGAGCCATTTGATATACTGACTGATGTTACATATGTATACCCAGCGTTAGTGTTTTTCTTTTTTTTTCGTACTTCAGTTATTCTTGATTGTCTCCCTTGTAACCTTCTCATTACAGTTTCTGACACCTCTTTAAACGTCTCTGAATTATTACGTTTAGTTCAGTTTATGCACTCTGACTATATATATATAATGTTTCGTGAAAACAGTAGTTGGTATTTTCAATTCATTGAATGGACCTTTCCGGGACGCTCATGATTACACCACTAAAGTAATTCGTTTTAAACGTTTTAGGTGTGAGAAGATTATATATATTGCAATGCCACATTGTACCCGTTGAAGTGCTGTTATTTCTTCTCGTATGAAGATGCGTGTGTTACGTGTGATTATAGTATTGCGAAACTACACTTCTTTCACGTCCATTTTCTGCCAAAAATGTGCACAGGTCGAAATTTTGTTACACACATTTCCGGGTAGACAGTGTGCGGGGAATCGCGCTGAGAGATTTGAGTGAGCTTCAGCCTGCATCTCCAGGATGAGACGTACTGACAACGCATCAGCGCCTGCCGAGTCCTGTTATCGCGCGCCACGTAACTGCATTCTCGTGCGTCCGTCAAGTGCCTCCTGTTAGCATCTTCACAGCTTCGTGGCGGCGGATCGTTTAAATCCCACAATGACCAAATAATACGAGAGTTCTTTGGAAGTTTTCAGTACGGTTCCGGCAGAGGACGGAGGACCGACTGATCAGAAGGTATTTAGCGCAGAAAAATGCCCAAAACATGTAAGAGTCGAGAAGAAAATTTAGTCAACCCAGAAGACAACACGATAATACCAAATAACATAGCCTCTAGTCTTGGTATAGTCCCAGTTAGGTGAGGGAGAGAGATACGCCACATCCAGCTGTAGCCAGTCACTGAAGATTAGGTACCCAAGCGCTATCAAATTAAGAGGATACTAATAGAAGCTAAAGTAATGAATTAAAACTTGAGCCATGATCAGGACCTCAACACAGGTCTCAAGCTGACTGGGAAGATGTGTTATCCACTACAGTGCCCTGACAATGCGGCTAACATAGCTGCACGGTCTACCCTGGTCCAATGTCCTCTCTAACACAAACCTCACCCTTGAGCCCATCTTGATTCTCCTCTTCTTATACCCTCAATATTTCTCAAGGCTCTCTAATACTGGGAAAGTACCACAGCTTTGTGTGTAACAGAGAAATCCTGCCTGTACCTCCAGGAAAATGTACATCAAATCAATAGATCACCTACGCCTGAGGTACAGACAGGATTTTACGCATAACGTACAAAGCTGGGGTGCCATTCCAATATCGGAGAGCCTTGGCAGTACTGACGATTTATGAAGGGTAAAATCAAGATAGGCTGCAGTGTGAATTGCAGTTTGTGTTAGGAAGGGCATTGGGCTGGGGTAGTCTGCGCAGCTGTATTAGCGACATGCCAGGGTGGTGCAGTGGTTAACAAACCTGAATTAGTGAGCAGGAGAGACAGATTGAAGTACTGGCCTCGGCACAAATTTTAATTCATTACATCAGCTTCTATCCTTATCGAAGATAAGGCCGAGATGCAATATGTCTCCAGGGAAATGTAATTTGACAGATTAAGAGGATACTGATTGTTAGATTTTACCTGCTGTCCCACATAGTCCCAAACATATTCTATGAGATGAAGATTGAGTGGTTTAAGGTGCTAGTCGAAACATGATAGGGTATCTGAGCGTTTGTGAAACCTAAAACGTATGCTTACAGCCTTGTGAACATCGCTGTTGTCGTCTTTATCTTGGCAAGCAAAAATATAACACAGCACACTTTCATGAAGATGTAGAAGAAAAGCTAGTACTTCTTCACCGAGATGATGAAATGAACATACAGGCTCATGTTCACGTAACCTAAATGAGTGGACCCAAGCGGTGGAACGAAAACCACCTGTAAAACATCACAAAACCGCCACAGGCATGAACTGTACTCTCCAAAGACTGTGGCCTAAACGCTTCATTGGACTGCCAGTGCAGTCGCCACTTAGCATCATTTGAAAATAAGCGAAATCTCCACTCGTCGGATCACATATAGGCTGTAGTTGAGTTTCTGGGTTTTCTGTTCTGACAGCAGCAGTTCCTGTCAGGTTTGAAACCGACTGTCATTATCAACGCATGACTCTCGTCTCTAGTGCCTGTGGGTTAGAATCTTTTTATGATCACTGTTTTTATGTCGTGTTATGTTGCGGTACACCATTCCTTGTAGACACATCAAACAGTCTGCGTAGATACGACAACAAATCCGATAACGTCATTCACGGTGTGATTATGGGCACGAACAAACACGAAAGCTCTTTTCTGCCATTCTGGCACGTCTCCATGTCGACTCTTCACGCTGCACTTATTCAATAAAACTAACTGGCACATCCGCAGCACTTCATTGCCCTGACTTACGCCAGTAGTGGGGAGACACATGACGACCTGATAGCAGTTCGCACGATATGCAGTACACTAAAGCGACCAGTGTGCTCTTTTAAGGAGGCGACCAATATTATCTCCAAAATGATATTGAAGTGCCTGTGTTATTCTCAATTACGACATGAAGTTCCTTTGGACATGCATGCATGCATAAGCGGGAAATCCGGGTTTGTCTCCCGGCCCGGCACAAATTTTCCTCGTCGTCATTCCATCCTACAGCTGATGATTGTCCATATTCGCAACTGCGAATACATTTCTTGTATTTCCTGTAGTTGCCGCAGTGCCTGTTCATTGTCCGAAGGAACTTTGATTCGTAATTCGGAATAACACAGGCACTGCAATATCGTATTTATCCGCCGGCACAGGGCAAACGACTTTCAAGTAAAATGTCTCAGCTTAATAAGAATATACATAATCGATGAAAGAGCACTGGTTGTAAACGCTTAGTTGACGAATAGTAAATTTGTAAAAATAAAATTTGCATTATAAAAGTACAAAGAAAACGGAAACTTAGTTCTTTATCAAGAAGCAACTGATAGGAGCTGTAGTTGTCACACATGGTTTGTATGACAAGTTTTATTAACAGCCGACCCAATTTCTGAGGAGGAACTGGTGGAGGCTGTTGGTCTCCACAATTCAGATTAGGACATCCAGCTGAAAAGCCCATGCTGTAGTTACCTTCAGCTGCTAGAACACTATCAACCAGATCAATTCGATTCACACGGACGTTACAGCCCATGTCAGGCAACTGCCCCTATTTAAAGTAATACATGTATAAGAAAGATGTGATGACGATGGTTATGTGTATAAAGAGACTAAACTCGTCGGTAATCAGTCCTTACATTTTATGAGAGAAATAAACAAAAGGTAAAAAGCGAAAAAAGTGGGAACTTGGCTTCTCCAACTATACGAGCAAGTCAGAGAGTTTGAGAAAGGTCGTGACAGCAGTTCTAACATGGTAGGTAAAAGAAAACAGAGACAACCGAAGCAGCATCATGCACAAGAGGGTCTAAAGGCAAACAAAGTGAGAAGGAAGAAAGTAACTGCAGTCACATGGGGGCTACCCGTAACAGGGGAAGGCTCCCCCTCCCCGCAACCACCCCAAACACGGAAAGTGAGAATAGTTTAGTGTAAAATACGCTTTCCCTCAGAAAATGCAACACTTTTTTTAGTGGCTGTCTCGTCATCCGCAAGCATCTGAGGCAGTGAGGTAGGAAAGCTGAGAGCCTGTTGCAGACCGGCCAGCAGAGTGCAGCCAACAAGAACACGCGCTATCGTCAGTAGACTACCGCAGCTGCAGTGAGGAAGAGCGTCCCGGCGCAGAAGGAACTCGTGCGTGAGTCTCGTGTGCCCGATGCGTAGACGGCACTACACAATGGCATCTTGCCGAGTGGCCTGGAAAGATGTAAGCAACACCTTTGTGGACCTCTTAATCGCTCTTAACTTCTTTTGTGTTGAAGTGGCCTGCCATTTTAATTCCCAGAGCCTCAGAATATTGCGTCGAAGTTGCAATCCATCTTTGTCAAATTAGACTTGTAAGTATCTAAATGCCTATATACTACATTGGTGATCCCTTGATGCCTCAGAACATGTCCTACCAACCGATCCCTTCTTCTAGTCAAGTTGTGCCACAAACTTCTCTTCTCCCCAATCCTATTAGTAAATTAGGTAAGTCATAGAAAATCTGAATGATGCTCGATGAGGATTAGAGCCTCCATCCTCCCGAATACAGGGCCAGTCTGTTAAAAAGAGTGTAACCTTTCTCGTTTTTCTCCTCTAATACAATACTGTTTTGTTTATACATTCCCATACAGAGGTTACTGCATAAAATAAAAAGCTAGTTCTACACGGTTCATTCGTTTCTCACTATCAATCAACACAAACGCTACACACATAATCAGTTGAGATCAGGACAATGACCACGATGTTTGGTTTCTATTTTGTGTGCCGCATCTTCCCATTTGTTCACTCCATAATGAATGGGACGTTGAGGAAACTTTGGAAATTTGTGCTAAGGTGCCGGCCGCTGTGACCGAGCGGTTCTACGGTCTTCAGTCTGGAGCCGCGCTACTGCTACGGTCGCAGGTTCGACTCCTTCCTCGGGCATATATGTGTGTCATGTCCTGAGGTTAGTTAGGTTTAAGTAGTTTTATGCCTAGGGGACTGACGACCTCAGATGTTAAGTCCCATGGTGCTTAGAGCCATGTGAACCGTTTTGTGGTAAGGTTTTATGGGACCAAACTGCTGAGGTCATTGGTCCCTAAGCCTACACACTACTTAATCTATTTTAAACTAACCTACCGTATGGACAACACAACACACACACCGATGTTCTCGAGGGAGGGAGGAACATCCGACGAAAGGGGGGAGGGGGGGGGTGCTGTAAGGAAAATGACAAGGCGCCTCAGACCACGCGGCTACCTTGCACGGCGATGTTGAGCATATTGGTTTTATCTTTTATACTCCAGTAATTGCTTCTTAAGCTTAGAGAAAGAAAATCAAAAAATACTTGTTTCAAAATAATATAATTTTTTGTGAGAGCAGTACGTGATCTTAAGGGGATATTGGAGAGATTTTGGTGTATTATCCATCCAGCCCTGATAAAACTTTGATATCTGGTGAGCAAGGTGTTTGAGATAGACGAAATACCCTCAGACTTCAAGAAGAATATAATAACTCCAATCCCAAAGAAATCAGATGTTGACAGGTGTGAAAATTGCCGAAATATCAGTTTAATAAGTCACACCTGCAAAATACTAACACGAATTCTTTACAGACGAATGGAAAGATTGGTAGAAGCTGACCCTGGGTTAAGACCAGTTTGGATTCCGTAGAAATGCTGGAACACATGAAGCAATACTGACCCTACGACTTATCTTAGAAGAGAGAATAAGAAAAGGCAAACCTACGTTTCTAGCACTTGTAGACTTACAGAAAGCTTCTGACAATGTTGACTGGAACACTCACTTTCAAATTCTGAAGGTTGCAAGGGCCAAATACAGGGAACGAAAGGCTATTTACAATTTGAACAGAAACCAGATGGCAGTTATAAGAGTCGAGCTGCATGAAGGGGAAGCAGTGTTTGGGAACGGAGTGAGACGAGGTTGTATCCTATCCCTGATGTTATTCAATCTGCTACTTGGGGAGCAAAATAACTGATGATGGTCGAAGTAGAGAGAATATAAAATGTAGACTGGCAATGGCAAGGAAAGCTTTTCTGAAGAAGAGAAATTTGCTGACATCGAGCATAGATTTAAGTGTCAGGAAGTCTTTTCTGAAAGAATTCGTATGGAGTGTAGCCATGCATGGAAGTGAAACATGGATGATAAATAGTTATACAATAAGAGAATAGAAGCTTTCGAAATGTGGCGCTACAGAAAAATGCTGAAGATTAGATGGGCAGATCTCGTAGCTAACGAGAAGGTCTGAATAGAATTGGGGAGTAGAGGAATTTGCAGCCCAACTTGACTAGAAGAAGGGTTCGGTTGGTAGGACATGTTCTGAAGCATCAAGTGATCGCCAGTTTAATGTTGGAGGGCAGGGTGGAGGGTAAAAGTTGTAGAGGCAGACCAAGAGATGAATACACTAAACAGATTCAGAAGGCTGTAGGTTGCAGTAGTTACTTGGAGATGAAGTGTCTTGCACAGGATAGAGTAGCATGGAGAGCTGCATCAAACCAGTCTCTGGACTGAAGACCACAAAAACAACAAATCCATCCATCTCTGAATCTGAGTAAGCCATTTCAGCAGTGGAACTGGTGTAATCGACATTGGTGAGTAACCGATCAACAGTACAATCTATGAAACCATCCATGTACCACAATTTGTCGTCTTCTTTTATTACGTGTTGTACTACATTTCACCACCGTTCGTCAGTGACATGTGACAGAGCTTTTTGCATTAATTCAAGCATGTCTGGTAGCTTAAATGTAG
Organism: Schistocerca gregaria; assembly: GCF_023897955.1. Classification (NCBI taxonomy): domain Eukaryota; kingdom Metazoa; phylum Arthropoda; class Insecta; order Orthoptera; family Acrididae; genus Schistocerca; species Schistocerca gregaria. The sequence continues at coordinate 518,975,869 of NC_064931.1, read as the reverse complement.
TAATATTTCTTCTGATATTGAGTGGTCACTTAACGACAATGTGACCAAACAGCAGCTCTACAGAGACCTCAAGATTAACATTAGTATAGAAAGGCATCTGATTCATGGGTACACATGTATTTAACGATCCATCAGAGCACGTTAAATGTCATGTAGATAATGTAGTGGAGCTCAAGACTGAACTATGTAGCTTCCTATTGGACAACTCCTTCTGCTTCATCGAAGAGCGTTTTCACATAAACTTTTAAATTTAGTGATTCGGGTTAATTTACAATTAGAATTACCACTTTAATACAGTGATGTAATGTCATTTCTCTGTTTTGCACTTAATTTAAATAAACATCTTTGACTTCTTTCTACATCCCAGAGACCACTCTTCATGGGAACCTTGGAGTACAGCTCACGTACGGCAATGTAAAACAAAAATATTCCACCTGGTATGCAAGATATATGAAATAGGTGAAGTTTCCTCGGAGTTCAAGAAGAATATAGTACCTTAAATTCCAAGAAATCAGATGCTACAGATGTGAATATGGGCGAACAATTTGTTTAATAAGTCATGGTTGTAAAATAATTACATGAACTATTTATAGAAGAAAGGACTGTCTGATAGAAGCTGGTCTTCAGGAAAATCAGTTTGGTTTCCAGAGAAATGTGGGAACACGCGAGGAAATACTGGCCCAATGACTTAGCTTAGAATGTAGCGTAAAAAACGGCAAAACTTTTTTCATAGCATTTGTAGATTTAGAGAAAGCTTCTGACAATCTTGACTAGAATATACTCTTTAAAATTCTGACGGTGACATGGATAAAACACAATGAGCAGAAGATTGTCTGTAACTTGTACAGAAACCAGACTGCAATGCAGTTATAAGAATTGAAGGACATGAAAGAAAAGCAGTTGTTGAGAAGGAACTGAGACAGGCTTATAGCCTGTCCCTAATGTTGTTCAACTTGTACGCCGAACAAGCTGTGGAGGAAATTCATAATAAATTTGTGACAAGAATGAAGGGTCAGAGCGAAGAAATATAAATTACATGGTTCCCTAACGTCACTGTAATACTGTCATAGACGACAAAGAAATTGGAAGATTCCTTGAACGAAATGGATATTTTGTTGAAAAGAGGTTAGAAAATGAAATCAAAAAAGTAACGGAAGGGTTGTGGAATGTAGTCGAGTTAAATCAGACTATACTCATGGCGTTAGCATATGAAATGAGACACTAAAAGTAGCAGATGAGTTTGCTTAATCCGGAAACAAAACAACACAATGGATGAAGTTGAAAGCGTATAAAATGCGGACTGACAAGGAGAAGAAAATAGTGTCTCAAAGAAATAAATTTATTAAGACTGAATATAAATTTCAGTGTCAGGATCTTTTTTCTGTAGGTTTAGCCTTGTACAAAAGTGAAATGAGGAGGATGCAGAGTGTCCAGACAAGCAGAGAACAGTAGCTTCTGAACTCTGAAGATTAGATGAGTAGATGGGATATCTAATGATGAGGTACAGAATCGAATTTGGGAAAAAGAAACTTTTGGCATAATATGACTAAAAGAAGAGACTGGTTGACAGAAAGAATCTTTAATCATTCAGAAATCATAAATTTGGTAATTGTGGGAATTGTTGGTGTAAAAATTGTAGAGGGGGACCAATGTTTGACTATAGTAAACATAGTAAACAGGTTCAAATGTATCTAGCTTGCAGTAATTATACAGAGATGAAGAGTCATCCAAAGAAGAACTGCTGCAAACTAGTCTTTGGACTAAATACCACAATAACAACAAATCTTGTTCGAGCCAATAAGCCTGTACCATTCACTATTTCTACAGCCATTCATGGTGTATAACTAGATAGCACAGTATTCTGAATGGTTAGCACAATAAGAATTGGTCAGTTAAGTCAGAAATATTCAGAAAGAGTAATACTCAGATTAACAAAAATTATCTTTCTTAGAAAAGAAATAATTTATCGTTGTGGTGTTAAACACAATATTTAAACAACTCAGAATCTATCAGTCATACATACTACATTCAATACGAACAGACAGATCGAAGACCAGCATATATTTCTCAAGATTTATGTTCTCTTCAAAAAACGGAAATTTGTGGTAAGTTCCTATGGGACCAAACTGCTGAGGTCGTCCGTTCCTAGGCTTACACACTACTTAATCTAACTTAAACTATTGTTCGCTAATGACAACAAACACAACCATGCCCAAGGGAGGAATCCAACCTCCGACTGGGGAGGGGGGAGCCGCGCAAACTGTGCAAGGTGCCTAAGACCAAGCGGCGGCTTGTTTTCGGAGCAGATGCTCGTTGCGACTGGAAGTGTCTTAAAAATGAGCCTACACAACTGAGCCATTTCAAAGGAAAGTCTATGTTTAAACACTGTTGCACATTCATCCCTGTGTACAGATACATAATTACAATGAAAATTCGTTCTACAAAATGAATCGTGACTCACTATGAAGAGCACATCTCCAGTTCATGATATAATCTTGTTATTACTGCGTCCATAATAAATTGGCCTACGGCTGGATTGTCATGTGGAAGACACAAACTGTTAGGCGCTGGACGTCCATACAACTGCTCTGAGCATCTGAAACTGCTGCAGTATTTAAGGAAAAGTTGCCTGCAGATATAAGAGGAAAATACGGGACCACCTCAGAATTGTAAGAGTTTTGAATTGTAAGAGTTTAGAATCATCAGATTCGTTCAGATAACTAGCAGTAATAATCCCAGAATAAAAACTATAATAATATATTTATGTCTTGAGAATTTTTATGAATGTCATTAGTTTTAATGAGTTTTAGTATTATGTGAATAATTAAATTTGAAAATGTAAAATTTGAGCATATGAGTGGACGATAGGTCACTGAGATGATGTGTTTGTAACTTAATACACGGTATACTTTTATTTTTCTCTTTATCTTGCACTTTTTAATTTATGTGTTTAACCCTAATTTTTCTTGCAGTCATTTTTGAATTTTTAATTCTGATGATGACTCATAAGAGTTGAAACTAGCAAATTGTTGCAAGTCCATCCAATGTGATCAAGATAACTGGGAAATTATTTTACTAGTAATCAGATATGCTTGTTATCAAAATATAGCTGCTGACCTTTTAAGGGAATGTTTGAACCTGATAAGCTGACCTGGACTAATAATTTCATTTCATATTTGCTACTGAAACTTCCACTTTGAAACTTACTATAAATCTTCTGGTAATTCTATATTATCCATAAAATTTCCATTTATGAGGACTTTCTATCTTTTATATGTTAAACAGACACAATTCCCATTCAGTATTTTCATAGTATTTTTATCAAATACTTGAACAAATATTTCAGACAAATTTATTTAAAATACAAAGAATATTTCTACCTAAATTTGTACCTGTCATTGATAAATTATAAGCTCTGTACTATTATCCAATTTCGGTTCAGTTTGTCTCGTAAATTCAAGCTGTACAGCAATAACCTCAAAACCATTGCTGAGCTCAAAACAGACATTCAGAAGGTCACCGACAGAATCGCCGTTCCGATACTACAGCTGGTCATGGAGAATTTCGCTATTCGTCTGCGCCACATCATCCCCAATAATGGCATGCATATCGAACGTGTCATAACCAAAATCCGAATATCTGCAATGACGTTTACATGTTGAATAAAGTGCGCGCACACCGTAGTTTGTAACTAATTTACGCTTTTTTTGTATGCACTACTGGCCATTAAAACTGCTGCACCACGAAGATGACGTGCTACAAACGCGAAAATTAACCGACAGGAAAAAGATGGTGTAGTATGCAAATATTAGCTTATCAGAACATTCACACAAGGCTGGCGCCGGTGGCGACACCTACAACGTGCTGACATGAGGAAAGTTTTCAACCGATTTCTCACACACAAACAGCAGTTGACCGGCGTTGCCTGGTGAAACATTGTTGTGATGCCTCGTGGAAGGAGGAGAAATGCGTACCATCATGTTTCCGACTTTGATAAAGGTCGGATTGTAGCCTATCGCGATTGCGGTTTATCGGTGGGTTCAGCAGGGCAATACAGAACGCCGTGCTGGATCCCAACGGCCTCGAATCACTAGCAGTCGAGATGACAGGCATCTTATCCGCATGGCTGTAACGGATCGTGCAGACACGTCTCGATCCCTGAGTGAACAGATGCGGACGTTTGCAAGACAACAACCATCTGCACGAACAGTTCGACGACGTTTGCAGCAGCATGCACTATCAGCTCGGAGACCATGGCTGCGGTTACCCTTGACGGTGCATTACAGACAGAAGCGCCTGCGATGGTGTACTCAACGAAGAACCTGGGTGCACGAATGGCAAAACGTCATTTTTTCGGATGAATCCAGGTTCTGTTTACAACACCATGATGGTCGCATCCGTGTTTGGTGACATCGCGGTGAACGCATGTATTCGTCATCGCCATACTGGCGTATTCACCCGGCGTGATGGTATGGGGTGCCATTGCGTCTCGGTCACCCTTTGTTCGCATTGACGGCACTTTGAACAGTTGACGTTACATTTCAGATGTGTTACGACCCGTGGCTCTACCCTTCATTCGACCCCTGCGAAACCCTACATTTCAGCAGGATAATGCACGACCGCATGTTGCAGGCCCTGTACGGGCCTTTCTGGACACAGAAAATGTTCGAGTGCTGCCCTGACCATCACATTCTCCAGATCTCTCACTAATTGAAAACGTCTGGTCAATGGTGGCCGAGCAACTGGCTCGTCACAATACGCCAGTCACTACTCTTCATGAACTGTGGTATCATGTTGAAGCTGCATGGTCAGCTGTACATGTACAAGCCATCCAAGCTCTGTTTGACTCAATACCCAGCCGTATCAAGGCCGTTATAACGGCCAGAGGTGGTTGCTCTGGGTACTGATTTCTCAGGATCTATGCGCCCAAATTGCGTGAAAATGTAATCACATCTCAGTTCTAACATAATATGTTTGTCCAATGAATACCCGTTTACAATCTACGTTTCTTTTTGGTGTAGCAATTTTAATGGCCAGTAGTGTAGTTCAGTGATTCTCACCCTGTACATCACTGATACATGGTTTTGGAATTCCAACTCGCCCTGCAATTCCCTGCATCTGAAGCTGCCTTTATGTTGTTTTGGTGCTGACTGGATTCGCGAGTGCGACGTTCATTTCTGATGTGACTTCTGAAGTTGACGTCCTCTTATTTTTCGTCTCAGACCTCTTCATTCGTCACGATCACTCAAAACATCTTCGTTGTATCTTATCAGATGACGTTTTCCCTCTTTTCCTGTAGTTGGTAAATAACGTCGATACGGTACCTCTTTAAAAACCAAACACTTCCCCTACCCTGGTTACGGAAACGCCCATCATACGAGCACCAACGATTTGCCCACGTTAGAATTCACTTAGCTCCGACCTAGTACACTGACAACTACAGAGAACACTGTTCCGTTTACGACTTATACTTGGAACACATTGATGACGTTACACAGGTTATGTTTCTGATTAGATACAACAGCGCAACCTGCAGGCTTGGGTAGCATCTGAATTTAAGTTCAAGTATGCATTTCCCTCACTGTTTCTATATTTTCGTCTCACCCCTGTATCTGATTGACATATCCTCAAAATTCTCAGTTAATGCTGTCCAGTTGTTCATACTGTAATGACTGATGTGTTGATAATGTTTTGCAGTGGTAGTTTGATCTCCTGAATAACTGGCTGTTTAATTTTGTAACTGGAATTTCATAAAAAAGTTTTACAAGGATTTTTTGGCAAAATTCGAGCAACTCTTGAAATATACACACATATGCAGGACAGGTGGATGCTGTGCATCCACTTAATTTAATTTTGGTAAATTTTTAGGAGTTTATTCTCATCATGCAAAGACATACACAAAATCGAAGCTTTCGTAAGACTTGCCACGAGATTCCTCTCTAAGCCTGCTTTCTCGGTGATTGTCTCAAGTGCTTTTAAAAATGGTGAACTGTAATGGGTTCGCAAGCAAACTGCAGCACACAGGCGTTCTCGACCCAAGTCGGTGCATGCCTAACAAAGCTTATCCCGGTAAGATGCTTATAGAAATGCCACCCTCTCAGCATTTGAGGGCATTTGATCTATTTGTAATAGAGGGTGTTTAAATTGTCTACTAGACTAGTGCAAGATTGTGTTCCTTAATCTAATAGATCTTAAAAATCATGGTGACCAATAACACGTTCTACCTACATGCTACTTACGCACAATTATGTCATTTGTGTAGCGCTTTCTTCGTTGGACATTTCAAAAATTCCCACGTTATCACTGTTCTCTCGTCTGTAGCACTCAAGGAATCAAACGAGAAAAATATTAGACCGTATGCAGACTTACAAGAGGACCGCACCTACGCATCTTCACCGATTTCGCTCAGATTTATGGTAGATGGAGGGCTTGGACAGAAAAGAAATGATAGAAGTGGGAGCTCCAGACGGCTAATATTTAGAAAAAGGTAGCGTTTCTTCCGCGGATCGGGAGAGCTATGAGCTATTAGCGTTAGCGTGGCTCGCAGGCAGCTGTTGGCTCAGTGTACAAAACGGTAGTTCGAGATTTCTGGAGTCGAGTCTCGAGGAGGGAATTTTTTTTCATTTTCTACTTTTACGTTATTAAACTGCAAATAAAGCGAAATACGTTCAATATACTGTATGTATTAACACTTCATAAAAGGTATGAAAAGGAAAGGCGAAGAAACTTTTGGATTGCAAATAAATGTCCAGAAAAGAATTGCAAGGCATACGTGGGAACTTCGTATATAAAATTAGGAACTGTCATTATATGACAATTGATGATTTACATGTGCTAGAGTGATAAACATCGTAAAACATGGGGAAGCTGTAGTTTCCTTGTCATTTTGCATACGTTATATAAGCCGCGTTTTTATAATTACATAGCATTTTTTAAAGTTTCTATAGGAAAACAAGCTTAGTTTTTCGGCGGAGGTTCGAGTCTTCCCTCGGGCATGGATGTGTGTATTTCTCCTTAGGATAATTTCGGTTAAGTAGTGTGTAAGCTTAGGGACTGATGACCTTACCAGTTGAGTCCCATAAGATTTCACACACATTTGAACAAGCTTGGTTTTCATACATAAAACGTTCATTCTCATCGCACAGTTTTGCAGCAAACTTTACGTAACGCATCTCTTCGCCAAATATTGCCGAGGATGGCAGCTGATTTACAATGGAACGTATTTTGATACAGTCTTCTCGCGATGTGATTTCTTTTTTTTCTCTAGATGTAATAAGAAATACTTTGTAGCTCTTTGATCAAATTCTTTACCTGACGTTAAAAATAGACATCGCAGCGTTGCAGTAGCGGACTGCATTTGGGGAAAGAACTTTAATACTGCACGACGGCACTTTTTCTTCGTCTTGAAAACTTTCGTCATAGAACTCAGGATTTGTTTACCCCGCTTATGGATGAATTAACAGAAGAAATTTGTGCTTCTGGACGTAGGGCTCCATCACATCAGTCAAAAAATTTCTTTTCATGACTATTGTCAAAATATTAATAAATGCAGTACACTGAGCATCACTTCGTTTTATTTGCTTTGTAAGTAACGTAAAAATTGAAAATAAAAAATTAAAATAAAAATTTTCTCCTAAGGACTCGGCTCCGAGGCCCTCGGATTACAACTCTACTCTCTTACCGGTACGTAAAATGCTTCCTGGAACCTACGACAGAAATTAGTTCATGCGTCTCTCGATCCGCATCAAATAGGAGCGCTTGGCTACTTGGAGCTCACTTTCAGATCCGTCCAAGCCCTGCCTATTCCACAACCTTGGACGAAATCGACGATGAAGAGTGGGAGCGATGCCCTTGTTATTTCACCTGCAAATGCAAGAAGATTACTTTATACTTACACACCTCTGCCGTTTGACATCACTGTATCGCTACTATCAAGCTGAATAGCTCTGTAACAGACGGCACGTTAGTCCGCACACTCAAAAAAGAAAAAAAATCTGCACTGGTACCATCGTTACACGATACGCTTCTCTGCTAATGAGGCATTATTGCTTGGCACGACATTCATTGTTTAAGCGATGCAAATTGCGTTAAGCTGTCGCATGTATGGCGATAACGACTGCTCGCTAATTACTCTGTACAACGCTTAGCATAGCGCCGCCAGATGCCCGTGCAAAGGCTTAGCCCGTGACGTAAGTCCCACGTGCGAGTCGCATGATGTGCTGCGCTCGCTCCTGTCTCTGGCGTGCAAATAACGTAAGTAACAAAGACAACAACCATTCCTGCGAGCAACGTAAAACAACAGACTTTTACAAACTATCGTCAAACACACAGCAAAATCACACCAACTATAGCTACTGCTATCTAGTTCCAACCACATTAACTTTATATTGGGTTGGTGCGTAAGTTCGCAGCCTTTTTCCATAAGTTTAATAAACAAAACAGATATACACAACAGAGACTTTAGTGACTAATAAACCAACGCTGGGGTAACTTCGTTTCCGCGATTGTAGAAATCACGTGGTTTTGCGGTGAAGAACTCGTCGAGCCCTGTTCCGATCGCATTTTCATCTGGAAAGGAAGTTCATTGAAGATTGTTTCACGGAGAACGGAGTATGTGAAAATTTGAGTGCACAAGATCAGCTGAATAGGATGGGCGCGAAATTACTTTCCAACCAAATTCATGTGTGGTGTTTTTTGTGTAAAGCAGAATGAGGTCTGACGTTATCGTAGAGCAGGGTCACTTTTGACGCAGTCTTTCTAGACGTTGTTCATGGATTGCCTGCAAGACGTCTCAGTTGTTGACAATAAAAGACAGTAGTGATGGTTACACCCTGGGGAAGCAATTCGCAGTACGCCACACCGTAGCTGTTCCACCAGATGCATAAAACTATCTTTTGAGGATGCGCGCAAGTCTTTGTATGCGGAGTTTGTGCTTTGTTGGTCTCAACCATTCCTTTCTTTTCCTTATGTTAGCGTGAAGACACTTTCTCATCACCAGTAGTGACACAGGATAGGATTGGTCGGTGTTGTTCACTGATTTTTGTGGTTTTGGCTTCGAGCGTGCGGTACCCGTACACCCGATTTTTGAGCCTCCCCATTACATGCAAACGTCGCACGATGGTGAAATGATCACAGTTTAGCATATTTGTCAGTTCTCGAGTACAATGACATGGATCATTGTGGGTTAATGCGTTTCAACGATCTTCATCAAACCCGAAGGTCTTCCTGAACGTGGAGAGCCACTAATGTGGAATCGGTCCTCCTTGAAACAAGAGAACCATTTTTCATGCCATAATCCTCACATACGGTGCAATTGTTTCCGGCTGCATCCGCTGCTGTCATGCCTCAGTTGAATCCAAGTAGAAGATTATTTCGGAACCGTTCCGATTACTCCACTTGGCGCTCCGTTTTCTAGCGTCCACAATTTCACTCGCTAAAACGAAATGACTATGTGTAAATTCAAACAGCAACAGTGAACAATAAATAAATAAAGAAAATCGATAAATAAACCCATACCAACCGGAATGCCAACATACAATACAAAAAACGCTACGAACTTATGCACCAACCTAGTAATACTTAACGTCACCAGACAAAATATCAGTTATCCCCTTAAAAGAGCACACTGAACACTTTCGGACGCTTGCCAGCCGGTTGTATGAAATCAGCGCAGTAAGATGGATCAACGTGGAGATGTGTCAGTATTCACTCAGGTGACAAAAGTGGTGCGATACCTCCTAATATCCTATCGGATCTCCTTTTGCCAAGTGTACTCCAACAGCTCGACGTGTAATGGACTCAACTAGTCGATGGAAGTACAGTGCAGCCATGCTGCCTCTACAGCCGTCCTCAATTGCGAAAGTGTTGCCAGTGCAGGATTTTGTGCATCAACTGACCTCAGAAAAGTTAGATGTTCGGCCAAAACATTCACTCGAATTGTCCAGATGTTCTTCAAACCAACCGCGAACAATTGTGGCCCAGTGACATGGCGCTTTGTCATCCATAAAAATTCCATCGTTGTCTGGGAACATGAAGTCCATGAATGGCTGCTAATAGTCTCCAGGTAGCCGAATATAACCATTTCTAATCAATGATCGGTAAAGTTGGACCAGAGGCCTCACTCCATTCCACATCATTATGGAGCCACCGTCAGCTTGCACAACGTCTTGTTGACAACTTGGGTCCATGGCTTCGTGGGCTCGCAACACACTCGAACACTGCCATTAGCTCTTATCAAGTGAAATAGGGACTCATCTGACCAGGCCACTGTTTTCCATCCGTCTAGGGACCAACCGATGTGGTTATAATGCCAAGAGATGCGCTGCAGGCGATGTTGTGTTGTTAGCAAAGGCACTCACACCGATCGTGTGCTGCCGTAGCCTATTAACGCTACATTTTGCCTCACTGTTCTAATAGTTCTACATCTACGTTATTACTTTGCTATTCACAATACAGTTTCTGGCAGAGAGTACAATGAACCACCTTCAAGCTGTCAGTCTACCGTTCTACTCTCGAACGGTGCGCGGGAAAAACGAGCACTTAAATTTTTCTGTGCGAGCCCTGATTTCCTTATTTTATGGTGATGATTTCTCCCCATGTAGGTGGCTGCCAACAGAATGTTTTCGCAATCGGAGGAGAAAACTGGTAATTGAAATTTCATGAGAAGATCCCATGGCAACGAAAAACGCCTTTGTTTTAATGATTGCCACTCCAATTCACGTATCATGTCTGTGGCACTATCTCCCCTATTTCGCGATAATACAAAACGAACTGCCCTTCATTGAATTTTTTCGATGTCATCCGTCAGTTCCGCCTGAAGTGGATGCCACACAGCACAGAAAAACTCCAGAATAGGGCGGACAAGCGTGGTGTAAGCAATCTCTTTAGCAGACCTGTTGCACCTTCTAAGTGTTCTGCCAAGTTTCAGTCTTTTGTTTGCTCTACCCAAAACATTATCTATGTGATCGTTCCAATTTAGGTTATTTGTAATTGTAACTCCTAAGTATTTAGTTAAGTTAACATCCTTCAGATTTGTGTGGCTTATCTTGTAATCGAAATTTAGCGGATTTGTTTTAGTAATCATGTGGATAACTTCACTCTCTTCTTTACTCAGTGTCAACTGCCACTTTTCGCGCCATGCAGATAGTAGTAAGGCCAGGGGGTGCCACCCCACTCTCCATTGTTGCCAGATGTATCCATGATGGCGGCGATGACATTATCAAAGATGGCGGCCTATAGGCTTGGCAACAGGACATGACGTCATCCAAGATGGCGGATTTTGGCGGGAAGATAGGTCATTTGGGCTACCTCCACTAACCTAACCCCCCCCCCCCCATTCCCAGAAAGTGGCGGGAAGTTCAAATTCCATCAGGATAATGCTACACACAATGGTTTCCTGTACTAACCTAAGAAAATGGCAGGAAGATAGGTCACTTGGGCTACCTCCACTAACCTAAGTCAACTGACCACGATCTCTTCCTAGGAACTGGAGGAGAAAAGGACTTGGCCTGTGCTGGACATAAGTCTTTATTTTCAGTTTTTGTTTAAACAATTACAGGCAGTAAAACAGGTCACTTGGGCTACCTCCACTAACCTAAGTCACCTGACCACCACTTCCTCCTAGGAACTAGAGGGGAAAAGGACTCAGCCTGTGCTGAATAGGATGGAGGTAAGTCTTTATTTTGCAGGCAGCCTTTTTTTAAACAATTTAAGAAAGTACCTCCATCCAGTGTGCTCGACATGCGGTCTGGAGTCCTACTGACCTAGCACATAGTACTGCCACCAGAGGGCACTATCATCCCTCCTGTGATGTAATCCAGGATGGTGGTCTGGAAGAGAAAATGGCTCAGCCTGCACTAGGCTGCTGGAGAGAGGAACGAGTGTACTTTATTTATTTTTGAACAATTTATTTAGGGATGAATTTCACCTAGTTCATTTATTACACTGATACAAAACACTCGCTCTGACATGCTTGGGTTCACAATACACAGTCAGCAGACCTGCAAACTACTCTTAAATATTACAGTACACTGATGCACAGACGCACAAACAACTCTTAAATTACCGAAATAATGCAGCATACAGCATAGTATAATTTCCGAAGCATGATAGGATGTGAACAGTGGATGCTATACATCTCTGGAAAGCTGTATTGATTGTGCTCATATCACACAGAGCCAATGTTTTAAGGAAGTAGTTTTTTCGTTTTATGGTTCAGTAATATAGTTCATCGTAGAGAAACCGGGAAGAAGGAATCATGTCATGCGCTTGAAATACATTTCTCACATTGGAACATTAACAGCGCTACATTCCATATGACTGATAGGTCGGAAACAAAATCGATCTAACATTATAGCGCGTTTTAAGTGCGGAATGTAGTAACCTTATGGGTGTGTGTGTGTTTATGTTCTCTCTTACCAATACCTTCCAGGTACTGATCCGAGACTCTGGAATAATACTTTAAATTCATAGATTGGTTGATTTATGTAAAAATGCTTCGCACTCCATCCGTCTGGAATTACATCGCGCATAAAAATCATCCGTTTCTTGTTCTTCTTCACCGTCTACTATTACATCACAACACTTTCAAATCTGTTACTATACATCGATAAGGAGTGCTAACCTCTTCGACATGGGTGCATCTCGAGAAATCTTGTGCACTTGGATGGGCGAGGACTCGGCAAGCTCCATTCATTTGCGAGACGTGGAATGTAGAGGTCCACTTCTGGTCGATTGCAGATTAAATCAGTAACGGTGCTGCAGGGCGGGTTGGTCAATGACAGTGTGAGGGGGATCCTTCAGTCTCTAATTTTACCGTAAGACTGTGAGAATGCTCCCATCAGCATAGAGATAGAGCGTAAATTAAGCACTATGCTCGAAGTGTTAGAAATATGTAGAGTGCTGTCTGATATACTTTGATGATGGATGTGTTGAAGAATTAACAATGCATGGACGTACTGTACAATCATATATCTACATTCACAATGATACTCCCAAAGTGGGGAGGGGGTGGTTTAGCTATGATACTGAAACTGGTAAACATGATCTCACATCATTGGTCGCTGTTGACATTACTGTAAAATTGGTAAAATTGTTCTCACAGGCAACTGTAATGCTTATTATTTCAGTACATCGGGGGTGTCTTTTCCATCCCATCAGTCCACTGGCAAGCTGTTGGTTACCATATAATGATTGACTGACAACGCTTGTTTGAGTTGGAGAAAGAGTTTTGTGGAGGGGTGACACCTTCTAGCACCGAAACAGTGATCCCGTACATGACAGCAATATGAGGAATCAGACTAAACGGAATGCAGAGCAATCATCTATTCCATCAGTGTGACGGATGAGTTTAAATGTAGTTTGGAAACCCACACAAACACCGCAAAACTCTTACAATTTCCTTATGTTGTAAATGACTTTTATTTAAAATCATCCAGTGTGCGCGGTGTGTTATGGTAACAGCAGTAACAATATGATTTACACCATGCGACATCTAGAGGTATCCCAATTGACCTATCTTCCCCCCAAAATTCAAACTTCCCTCCAGGGAAGGGGGAGAGGGGGGCTTGAGAGGGGTGTGTGGCCCTTTGCAGCCATCTTCGATAACGGTACTCGCGTCATCAGCTGATATCACGGCATCAATTTTGAATGACGTCAATCACGTCATCAGCTGATGTCATAGCAGCCATCTTGAATGACGTCAATCGCGTCACAGTGCGACGTCTTGGATAATTGTACATTGGGGTGATGTTCTTGTTGTCTGCAAGAGGCTGTGGATCAGAATGTCTTAATGTCAGTTTAGAACCTGACATAGACCTCGAAGTCGTGGCAGAAAAACGAAATGAATGGCAGTGTACAAACTGTGTTAGAGCAGAAAAAAAAACAATATTTCAGACAGCAAGACAGGGGCACAGTGGGCATCTCTTGCGAGTTACAGTATAGTCTGCAGGATATGATCATCCTCCTACAGTACAGGTGATAAAACTTTAAACTGATCTATGCAGTTGATCAATACCTGTATATTTAATAGGATCGTCACATGTGCTTGGTGCCTGCATGCAAGCGGTATTTTTTTCGATATATGGAAGGAGAGAGATGTGGTAAAAATCTTATCTAGTTCTCTATTGGATGAAGTTAGTTGAGCTTTTCTAGCTCGTAATTATTCTCTGATGGATTTTACAGAATAACGAAGGTAGCATGTTGGAGAGATAGATGTGAATGGATGTGGATCTGTAGTACTTGTATGTAGTTTGGGCGTGCACCACAGTGCAGTAGCAAAAATCCTCATCCTTCTCTCAGTTCCTGTTTACATCAAATGGTCAAAACACAGTCCTGTCGCAGTAACGCAGCTTCTCCTGTTTCTACATGGTATGCAGAAGGTGGTAGATATAGTTTCCCCCAACTTCTACTCAGTTGCGACTTACATTGGAACGATCACAAGCACAAAGCTGCATGGATGGCAGTGCAGAGTATGAGAGGGATGTTGCATTATGCATAGGGACTACCTAAAACGATGCAGGAATTTTGCTGTAACAGATAGGTTCGAGAGAGGGGACGTCATCGGCTACAATGGATAGTGGGGATTACGTCACAGGAGGGATGACAGCGCCCTCTCTGGTAACAGTACTGTGTACTAGGTCAGTTGGACTCCAGACTGGATGGAGGTAGTGCCTTAACTTGTTTAAATAAAGACTGCCTGCAAAATAAAAACTGCCTGCAAAATAAAGACTTACGTCCATTCTATCCAGTAGAGCCATGGTATGTTGCCTTATCCTGATGGAAGTTGGACTTCCTGCCATTTTCCAGGGGAGGGGGGTTAGGTTAGTGGAGGTAGCCCAATTGACCTACCTTCCCGACAAAATCCGCCATATTGGATGATGTCACTGCCGCCATCTTGGATGACATCAAGTGCTGTTGCCAAGTCTACAGGCCGCCATCTTGGATGACGTCATCGGTTACAATGGATAGTGGGCGCCCCCCCCCCCTGACACTATTATTGCAGATATCTTATCTAAATCATTTTGCAATTCGTTTTAGTCATCTAATGAGTTTAAAAAGACGGTAAATGACAGCATCATCGGCAGATCAGGAACAATAGAGGGCCTGTGACACTTCCTTGGGGAACGCTGGATATTACTTCTGTTTTACTCGATGACTTTCCGTCTATTACAATGAACTGTGACCTTTGTGACAGAAAATCACGAATCCAGTTGCACAACTGATACCATATTCCATAGGCACGCAGTTTGGTTAGAAGTCGTTTGTGAGGAACGTGTGTACCACATTGATATTTGGAGTTATTCCAAGCAGTGTTGCTTATCTGTTAGCACTGACAACTCCACGCAAATGCACTGCTGTTGAGCTTTAAGTGAGGGCCATCAGCCACTGTGTTCTTTGTAGTGGTGGTTTATGCCTGAAATGTGGTATTCTCAACGAACTCTTGACACTGTGGATTCAAGAATATTGAATTATCTAACGATTTCCTAAATGGAATGTCCCATGCGTCTAGCTCCGACTACCTTTCCAACTTCAGAGGCTGTAAATGTCCGTCGTGTGGCCATTATCACGTCGGAAACCTTTTCACATGAATCACCTAAATGACAGCTCCACTAATGCACTACCTCTTTGCACATTGTGTACGTGATACTACCACCATCTGTATATGTAAATATTGCTGTCCCATGAGTTTGTCACCTCAGTGTAGATTGACATGTGGACTTGTCAGTGCCGGCCGCTGTGGCCGAGCGGTTCTAGGCGCTTCAGTCAGGAACCGCTTGATCGCTACGGTCGCAGGTTCGAATCCTGCCTCGGGCATGGATGTGTGTGATGTCCTTAGGTTACTTAGGTTTAAGTATTTCTAAGTTCCAGGGGACTGATGACCTTAGATGTTAAGTCCCATAATGCTCAGAGCCATTTGAACCATTTGACTTGTTAGTATGGTCGATAGGTGCTCATGACTACACCGTGAATTATGTTGCTTGGTTTGTTGATGTATCAACGCTTACTATCCAACGCTTGTACAAGAAATGGTGTACCACTCGCAGCAACGTACCACTGTGTAAGAACAGTGGTCGTGAAAAGATCCCAACTGACATGAACTGGACATGAGAGTCACGATTTGTCAATGGCAATCGCTTTCGAATCCGGTACGAATTGCAGCTGTAATGAATAGAGGAGTATCTCAATAAGTTTCCAAACTAACACTGCGAACGAAATTACATACAATATAAATTTGGAATCAGATACATTTCAAAATGTCATTGCTCACAGCGGTACACAATGCCACATGTATTCAGAAACTGCACAGTGGTCCACTGCTGGCGTGTAGTGTGGTCCGATGAGTCGTGATTCTGCTTCTTATCAAATGAAGCATGACGTCGACTGTGTTAAGCCCACAGTGTGTGGAGCGTGTAGTTCAGCCAAGAGGTGGATTTGTTATGTTTCGAAGGTGATTTTCGTTCATGATTCTGATCCACTCATTTACTTTACCGTGAACATGAACCAGGATATTTATGTCAACATTCTTAGTGACCAAGTGTTGCCGTTTCTTCTACATCTTCGTGATGAGTATCCACACAGTTTGGCAGCTTCACGGGATCTGATCATCAATCATTGGCTTCTGCTGGATATGGCATACTTAGAGAAATTTGTGGACTCTGTTTATCACCAAACTGAGGATATTATCAAGGCTACAGCCGTTGTTACACGGTATTAGCGGAGATTTACTCTGACTTCCAGTTTCTATATTTTTAGAATGGGGAGCATATCTACGAGTCATGTGAGATATCTTTCACTATTTTGCAATTTTCAATTTAATGCCGGTTTCAGTTATATTTTTGCGAATACTTTTGTTGTCTCACTTTGAGCTTTAGGTGTGGTCCGCAAGCTCTTCACCATGTCCTAGCTAAACACGTCTCCGTGCTATCCTTCTACGAAAAACTAATTTGTTACAGTCGTGTATGCTGCTACGCTGGTACTATGACACCACAGACATAACAGTTACAGTGCACAAACACGTACTGACATGATCTATCCATTGAGGGCTCAACCATTGTTTACACATTACTAGTCTCATTGTTATTAGCGATACAGATCTGACGAAATTTTGTCACACATAATTTTACCAACAGATGTTTTCTCATGAAAAGAGGGCCCCAAGTTAAAAATTATCTGTGGGAACATCTTCATAAAATTCTGCATCTACATCTACATCCATACTCCGCAAGCCACCTGACGGTGTGTGGCGGAGGGTACCCTTAGTACCTCTATCGGTTCTCCCTTCTATTCCAGTCCACATCATCAGAGCCCAACAATTCCTGGAGAGCAGCAGCCACTATGCTGCCTATGAGACTGGCTGAATAGCTGCCAAGGTGGTAGAGGCGACTGAGTGTGCCACTGTTACTGCCGCCACTGGTGTGGCTGGTGAGCACACCATTGTGGTTGCAGCTAGTGAGAGCGGTGCTGTCGCTGTCTACAGGAAACTTTCGTCGACATTGTGTCCATCAAGGTTGTCAGCTGGATGTTTCCGGTCATATGAGTGCCTGAGGTATAACTTGTCAGCTTAGTGTACACTTTCCCCTAAGGTGCAGAGCAGCGTTGGTGCAGCAGAGTCCAGTGTTGTGGGCAGTGACGTATTTCTGTCTGACTTATCCTGAATTGATGTCGTTGTATAGAGGCTGAGAAAAAGTGTCAAAGGTGCCTCTGTGCAAGCTTGACACAAGATCTTTTTCATTTGTGACTTAAATATGTGCTCTAGAAGCTCTGATTCCCCGTTCAACTGCGATTGGAAAGGCTGTGACGTAAGGTGTAAAATGCCACTGCAAGTGCAGATTTCTTTAACCAGTTTGGGTGTCAGCTGCAGTTCATTATCAGTGACTTATCATTTCGGGCAAACCCTCAGTTGTTAGGAGTTTTGTGAGGATATGCACAGTTCCTTCCATGGTGATGGAACGCATTCTGAAAACATAAGAATATTTAAAAAGAGTGTCGATCACCATCAACTATATAGATTTACAGAAGGGATCTGCCAAATCTATGTGAATATGATGTCATGGCTGTCATGGCATGGGCCATGGAGTAGACGTATGAGCTGGGTCAGCTGCTGTACAACATGTTTTCATGTTTGGACCATATGTTGAATATGTGCGTCTATATCTGGCCAGTAATCAAAACAATGTTTCAGGATCTTCTTTCAGGTCATTTCCTAATGGTCCCAGTACAGAAGAACTAGTGTTCTGGCCCTTAGAGCAGGAGGAAGTACTACCTCATATTAACATCTTTCATTGCTAAGTAAGAGTTTTCCACCGATTACCACTGGCTGGTGACATTCAAAGAGGTAATACTAATGGGGTCCCTTCATTCTAGCCAGCAGGTGTCTGTGCCAACTGTTATCTACAAAATCCGTCACCTGTCTTAGTGTGTTATCTGGCTGGGTGGTTTGCGCTGCACTGTGGATCACTAATATCCCATATATAGCTTGCTGCATTTGGATACCAACTGAAAACAGACAGTTTCGTTTTTATCGAAAGCTGGGTCTGGGCCTATGAGTAGATGAGGTAATAAATCTGCATTTGTGTGATGTACCATGTATCTGTAATGAATTCTGTAATAGTATCCGCTTAAGATGAGACCAAATAGCTACAATCTTTGCACAGTTTTCTGTGAAGTCATGATCGAGGACTGAAGAGCGGTATAGCGACTTATAATCAGCAGCGAGGGGAAATTTGTCTCAGTATAATAACACAAGGAAAATCTTTGTAGACTATATGATAGCTAGGGCCTATTTTTCTATTTGGAAATACTTAGCTTGTGCTAATGTTATCGTTTTGGAGGTGTACACAGTAGGTTGTTCACATCTGTGAGTTTTCCTGTAAGCCACTGTGACCCCTGCACTTTATTGGTGGCATCAGTCTCCAGTTCGGGCTGTTTTCAGGGTGCAAAGATACCAAGGCATAATGACGATTTTAGTAGCGTTTTTAGCTGGTTAAACACCCTGTCGCATCCTGCTGACCATACTAAACGAACATCCTTTTTATGTAATTTTTTCAGTAGATGTACAGTTCCTGTCACCTAAGGGAGAAATTTCTAAATGGTAGCATTTTTTGCCCATAACAGATTGCAGCCTTTTTAAATTCCGTGGGTTTGGCTGCTACGTGTTAGATCGCTGGCATCCTGCCTTCCTTCAGAGGTTGTGGCCGAAGTATTCTGCTCCTATCTGAAAAGAAAGTCGAGTTTTGGACATTGCATTTGGGATCTGCATCTTGCAACTTGGTGAAGTGTCTACAGAGGTTTTTGAAGTGTTTCTGTCGTGAGGCACATGTTACAATTATATCGTCGAGATAATTTATGCAGGAAGAAATTTCTTGAGCCAACTGCTCTAAGTAGCATTAAAAAATTGTGGAAGAGCTAGCTACGGCAAAAGGCTAGCGCTCGAAACGGTTTCAACCGAACGGCTTGCCATTTCCATTGTCTTCTGGAAGGTAGAATCAAGAGACATTTGCAAATAAGTCTCAGCCAAGTCCATGTTGAAGAAGCAAGTTCCACGCGTAATTCTTTCGGGTGCGGACTAGGATCGCAATCTGTTAGTGACAGTGCGTCAATTGTGGACTTAAAAAATTCCTGCATAGCCGAAGCACTCCGGACGGTTTACGAATGCTGGCCCACTTAAATGCCCGCATTGTCTGGGCTGCAGATGATGTTGGCGCCCCTTTTGAGCTACCCCTGCTGCGGAAGCAACGGTTACAGGTTCGGCAGCTGAGTGCTGGTGATGGACGTGTTGCGCCGTCACATTCACTGATAACATTGGCAGTCACAATAAGGTTGCCTCAAACGTCAGATTTTGATGTTACTCAGATTGGTCCTGTTGATCATTTTTTCTCTTTTCTATCCTTCATGTCTATTCGCTCAATGCAGAAATGGTTTTGCTATTTTCTAGTATGCAAAAACCAATCGTGAAATAGAGGTTTTAGTCCCAGGAGTTTGGTGAAGAGTTGCTACAAAGGCTAGCTAAAAATTAGTAGCGATTGATATTATTAGTAAACAGAATACGAAAGATAATATGTATTCGAAAGGATATGAAAGATTTTTATTTTGTTTTACAGAGTTCATTTCTTTTGAATGAAAATGACTTAGAACTTAGCAAGGAATAGCCATGCATGCTAACGGCATCCCAGAATTTGATTCCAATTAAACTTTCAATATGCAGTTACCTTAAAAACACTATTTACCGTAATATTTACAAAGATCTACACACTGGTGAAACAGGCAAAGTAGGAGATATTAGGCAAAACAAGAACAACCAGAAAGGGACAAAATGAAACAAAGAAGTCCATAAAATGCGGTAGTTTTAAGAGTGTTACAGATGACAAAGGTAATGGTAATGATGTCCTAAAGTCTGAGGAACCACAGACCATGACAAAAGTTAAACTGTGTTCTGAGAGTCAACAAGATAAAATAAAGTATACTGATTGTTGCATTAATATTGTAAGGATTACACCTAAAATCCACGTATTTTCATGTGCTACCTCTTTATTTGAGTTTTTGAGTTCAGTTATCTTGCTTGATGGATAAGGATGGAGTGGGAGGGTGGCAATCGGTGTAAATTCCCTGTGATGACAAGAATACAGTAGGTAGAAATTTAGTTCTATTTTGAGGAACAATCCATAAAAAACTTACTAATTATGTCAATGTAAATGAATCCCCGTTTTCAAGAAGGGATGTCGAACAGATGTACAGAACTATAGAAATATTACTTTAAAATAGATCAGTTGCACAATTTTGAAACACGTATTATGTTCGAGTATAATGACTTTTCTGGAAACTAGAAATCTGCTCTGTAGGAATCAGCATGGGTTTCGAAAAAGACGATTGTATGAAACCCAGCTCGCGCTATTCCTCCACGAGACTCAGAGGGCCATTGACACGGGTTCCCAGGTAGATGCCGTGTTTCTTGACTTCCGCAAGGCGTTCGATACGGTTCCCCACAGTCGTTTAATGAACAAAGTAAGAGCATATGGACTATCAATCCAATTGTGTCTGGATTGAGGAGTTCCTCGATAACAGAATGCAGCATGTCATTCTCAATAGAGAGAAGTCTTCCGAAGTAAGAGTGATTTCAGGTGTGACGCAGGGGAGTATCATAGGACCGTTGCTATTCACAATATACATAAATGACATGGTGGATGACACCGGAAGTTCACTGAGGCTTTTTGCAGATGATGCTGTGGTGTATCAAGAGGTTGTAACAATGGAAAATTGTACTGAAATGCAGGAGGATCTGCAGCGACTTGACGCATGGTGCAGGGAATGGCAGTTGAATCTGAATGTAGACAAGAATAATGTGCTGCGAATACACAGAAAGATAGCTCCCTTATCATTTAGCTACAAAATAGCCGGTCGGCAACTGGAAGCAGTTAATTCCATAAATTATCTGGGAGTAGGCATTAGGAGTGATTTAAAATGGAATGATCATATAAAATTGATCTTCGATAAAGCAGATCCCAGACTGAGATTCATTGGAAGAATCATAAGGAAATGAAGTCCGAAAACATAGGAAGTAGGTTACAGTATGCTTGTTCGCCCACTGCTTGAATGCTGCTCAGCGGTGTGGGATCCGTACCAGATAAGGTTGATAGAAGAAATAGATAAGATCCAACAGAGAGCAGCGCGCTTCGTTACAGGATCATTTAGTAATCGTGAAAGCGTTACGGAGATGACAGATAAACTCTAGTGGAAGACTCTGCAGGAGAGACGCTCAGTAGCTCGGTATGGGCTTTTGTTAAAGTTTCGAGAACATACCTTCACCGAAGAGTCAAGCAGTATATTGCTCTCTCCTACGTATATCTCGCGAAGAGATCATGAGGATAAAATCAGAGAGATTAGAGCCCACACAGAAGCATACCGACAATCCTTCTTTCCACCACCAGCAAATGAGGTGCTGCACTTACATTGGGCCCACAACCGTGTGGGCCACATCTGCCCTTACCACCAGACTCCCAACCATGAACATTATTGACCATATCTGGAATGCCTTGCAATGTGCTGTTCAGAAGAGATCTCCACCCTCTCATACTCTTATGGATTTATGGATTTATTTCCCTCCAGCACTAATTCCAACACCAGTCAGGTCCATACAATGTCGCATTGCAGCAATTCTGTGTGCTCGTGAGGACCCTACATGATATTAGGCAGATGTACCAACTTCTTTGACTCTTCAGAGTAGATTTCAAAATATAAATTTCGAAAAATAATATAAACTCAATTGAGCCTAATCATTTTTAAACCCATAGAAACAAAATGTTAAGAAAGTAGTAAAAGAAAATGTAAAATCAAATAATAGTTTGAAAACAATTTTGTTGTTGTTGTGAGTACCGAATGCACACAAATAAGGAAGTTATGGAATTCGGTCATCAAACTCAAAATTATAGGATTATAAGAGAAAAGATATATCTAAAAAAATTAAGAAAGGGAAAAATATTTTAACACAGATGTCTAATTTTCAACTACATAGATCAGGATGGACATTAAATAGAATATCAACAATGGACGATGGCAACAGACAGCAGCCAATTGTGCCTATGTATTCAATGCATCTGATGTCACGCCAATGTGTAGGAGAGCACGTATAAACGGAATTTTGCTCCAGTCAGGAGCAAGACAGGGTGTGATTTGGACACTCAATGAAGCTATTATCCCCCTTTAAAATGTCGTTTGCAGATGGGGACGATACATTGGGTTTCAGTGTGAAATACATCCGGTCATGGCGTAATAGCTCAGAAGAATTCATTAACTGTGTCAGCAAAGTGCACTGCAATTAAAGTTATCTTATTATCTATGGTGTTAACAATTTCCAACAATACTTGTACATTCAGTAGTTCTATTTGAGTGCAGGTCATCGGCGTTTAATGGTTTTCCACAATCCTTCCAAGCCTGTCTCACCATGGACAGTGGAAGAATTGCAATGTTGGTCTCTGTTGTTTTCTAATTATCAATACGAGTTGTTGTACAGGCTCACTGTACAACATTCGAACGCTGATTTGTTGTTTTGGTTGCCAGTAGTTACCGACACAGCATTTGAAATGCCTGAAGACTAATGTTATCAAACTGATACTCATTGGTTTGGGATGTCTCGAAATTTTACTCTTGATTTCTGGGGTATGGCTGGAGCACCTGTTTCTGATCCAGCTCTTGAGGTAGTTTTGCAATATGTGCACCTTGGAGTCCTGTTGGCAGTCATCCTAGCCACAGCATCTGTGTCAAGGGGTGCTGACGTGCAGCCAGTGGCCAGTCTTCCTTGTCACTCGCAAGGTGGATTCTGGGGATACCAAGGTGCAGACAGGAACCTGCCATCGACCATCATTACACTCCCCGTCTCCTCATCTATGCCCACATTCCAGCTTCCTCCCACCATTACCATATGACACAGCACAGCTGAGATTACAGGGGGGCGGTAGGGGGGACAGGAATGCAGTGCCATATGAAGAGCAAAGTCCTTTTCCAAAGTTGGTACCTCACGACGGAACCTCAAGTAAAGACAGTCGCTGTCTGAGTCCTGTTTTACAAGTAAGTGGCTCAATTCGGGAGGGTTCATTTTCAGCTCTTTTCGCAATCTAATACAAACAGTAGAGAACCGAATACTCCCTCGACATGAACAGGTTTCGTCACGTTTCTGTAAGGTGCGAACTCGTGTTCAGGGAACAGAAAGCAGTCAAGGCGTTCACACATACATGGTTCAGTTTATGTTTCAACCTGATAGCAAATGGTTCTGTTAAAAATTACATATTATTAATATTTTTTTAAGTTGTCTTTTTTTCTGAAAAATGAGCGGTTTAACAGATATTGATGTGGATCGGCTGATTTCTGTAGTGCAGTCTAAACCAGTGCTCTAAGACAAAACTTGTGAAAAACATAATGATAAATATAAAACACAGGAAGCATGAAAAGACGTTTGTGATGATATTTTCAATGACTTTGATGAATTTGATGTCACTAAAACATGGAATTGGGTAATTAGTGAAAAATTCATTTTTGTAGAATAAGAGATGTAGTACATTAGGTCAACTACTAAACTCAGTGCGGTTTTGGGGCAATTTAAAAGCGAATGATTTGAAAATTAAGAAAATCTGCAGTGACACTTATTTAAAACAAATTTTAATTTATAATACAATACACCATTTTTGTGACAAGTATTAAGGTAAGTCAAATTTTAGAAAATTGTCAACTCATTAAACCCACTTCAATTCTTTTTCTCCCAAGTGGTCATCTTCGAAACCTGAGATGGACAACGTTATTTCCATTTCAAATCCATTTCGCGCAGTACGAAATTGTCAACATGAAAACAAGTTCACTTCTCTCTATGGTCACTACTGAAGCTATGTACGAAAGAAAACAAGACCAATATGACCCGTCTGAGAACTGTGTATGTATGAAATGGTTTCATTCGTTTTCAGTTGCAACCGAAAATGAACCAAACCGAATGGATCAGTAGACTTGTGAAACAGGTATGATGTAGCAATGAATGAGAGACGTTGTCATAGACACAGTCTCTTGAGGCTCAATATGCCTCTGCTACCAGAAGCGTACTTACGTCAGAGCAAGTGCAGCTCAGCTGACTCTCTATAATCATCACGTATGACGACAGCATCGTCTTACTTCATATTCAGGAACACGAGTTGTATTAGAATCCAGAACTATATATCGAAATATATAGTCAATTGCACGTTGAGAAGACACTATCATTCTGTATTGCGTCAAGTGACAAGTTATGGTGCGCAGCGACAGTAACGAATACATTGTGACACTCTTGTGGGCATGGATCATTTTCAAGATGAGTGTTTCAGATTGGTCAAGTTTTAATAAAGTAATATAATATTTTGTGTATGTGGTAGTACCTGCTCGACCTCTTCCCACAGTGCATCTAGGATTGGCAGAATCCACTAAAATGCTGACAAGAATGTCTCACGTGATGTTTCGTTTGTCACTAAAGTACTCAGGTTCAATCGCTGTCCTGTGTGTTGAAGTAGAGTAGAAGGCCTCAGCCAGACACTCAAACGATTATGTGATGGTATCGGATACGAATTTCTCGACTTCCATTATCAGGCAGATAATTGTAGGATTCGCTTTAATAGATCAGACGTGCACATGGCCTTTTTACGTTAGAGGAACGCCCCCCTCCCCTCCTTGTGATCAGAGACGAAATGAGTGAAATAATCGAAAATTTATCAGTCACAATCTTCTCAGAGAATGCTCTGCCTTGCAGATCAGATAATAGTATCAAGAACAGAAACTTGGTTGAAACTGGAAGTGAACAGCAACGAAATCATAAGTTGAGATTGAAGTATTTATCTTAAGGATAGGTTAGTCGTCAATGGTAGCGGCTCATTTATTGAAATATAGAATTCGTCAGTATCTAGCGAAGTTATTACCGATTCCACATCTGAATTAATCTGCGTGAAGTTAAGCACCAAAGGCCGGTCAAAAATGGCATGCAATAGGATGCTTTTATAGACTGCCTGGATCGGGAGCTGTAGTGGTAGAGTGCTTCGGAGATAACTTTCAGAATATCGTCAATAACTTTCCTAATCATGCCGTTGTAATGGGGGTCTACTCAACTTGCCAGGTATAGACTAGGAGAGTCATGCTATCAAAACTGGTGTCAGAAGACAGAGATTTGTGTTACATTATTAAGAATCTCTTTTCTTAAAATTAATTCAGGCATATAGTTGGAGAACACTCACGTGCACGTAACATCTTACACCTCCGAGCAACAAACAGACCAGAACTTATCGAATCACTTTGCATAGGCATCAAATGGCTCTGAGCACTATGGGACCTAACTTCTGAGGTCACCAGTCCCCTAGAACTTAGAACTACTTAAACCTAACTAACCTAAGGACATCACACACATACATGCCCGAGGATTCGAACCTGCGACAGTAGTGGACGCCACCTCGGTCAGCCAGTCACACTATCCTCTGCACCCTCGGTGGCTCAGATGTGCTATTAAGTTAGAGTGCTTGAAAACTGTTTCATAAGGACTGTCTAATTACTGTTTATTATGCTAATATACATTCTGTTCTGAAGTATGGGATCATTTTCTGGGGTAACTCACCATCCTGCCTAAAACTCTTCAGGATGCAATAAAGAATAGCGAGAATCAAGTCTGCAATAAAAAAGGAATAAACCCTACAGGTCACTATTTAAAAGGATGTGGATTCTTCATCTTTCATGTATTTACATCTTTGAAAGTGCAATGATTATTAAGAAATATGCAATAGCAAATCCTAGTGTCATCCCCAAAAATGAAAATCAGAATCATTGTAACACAAGACAAGAAACTGTGGTAAAAACCAGTTTGTGGCGAAATGGAACATTACATCTTGGTAAAATTCTTCACAATAAGCTGCCAAAACAAATTAAAGTAACAAATGATCAAAAATTATGTAAAGCAGTATTAAAAGAATGCATTGCTTCTATAGTCTGGAAGAGCTCCTACAAGATCTCTGAGAGTGTAAGAAAGTTAACGTTAAGCATATAACCCACATTCTTTATCACTCACAAAAATATCTACTTGTAGCATGTAAAGGCTGTAATCATTAATATTAGTTTATTCATATCTTCAGTTGTAATTTTCTAGATAAAGTTGTTTGATTATAAACCAGAGGTGAAAAAATGTATCCCTTAATACACGGAAAACATCATGTAAAAATTAAGCTACTGTATACACTAAAGAGCCAAAGAAACTGGTACACTTGCCTAACATCGTGTAGGGCCCCAGCGAGCACGCAGAAGTGTCGCAACATGACGTGCCATGTACTCGACTAATGTCTGAAGTAGTGCACGTGGGAATTGACACCATGAATCCTGCTGGGCTGTCCATAAGTCCGAAAGAGTACGAGGGGCTGGAGATCTCTTCTGAATAGCATGTGGAAGGGCATCCCACATATGCTCAATAATGTTCATGTCTGGGCAATTTGGTGGTCAGTAGAAATGCTTAAACTAAGAAGAGTGTTCCTGGAGCCACTCTGTAGCAATTCTGGACGTGTGTGGTGTCGCATTCTCTTGCTGAAATTGCCCAAGTCCATCGGAATGCACACTCGATATGAATAGACGCAGGTGATCAGACAGGATGTTTACATACGTGTCACCTGTGAGAGTCGTATATCACTCCAAGTGCACACGCCCCACACCATCACACAGCCTCTACAAGCTTGAACAGTCCCCTGCTGACATCCAGGGTCCATGGATTAATGAAATTGTCTCCATGCCCGTACACGTTCATCCACTCGATGCAGCTTGAAACGAGATTCGTCTGACCAGGCAACATGTTTTCAGTCATCAACAGTCCAATGCCAGTGTTGACGGACCCAGGCGAGGCGTAAAGCTTTGTATCGTGCAGTCATCAAGGGTACACTAATGGACATTCGGCTCCGAAAGCCCATATCGATGATGTTTCGTTGAATGGTCCGCACACTGACACTTGTTGATGGGCCAGCATTGAAATCTGCAGCAATCTGCGGAAGGGTTGCACTTCTGTCATGGTGAACCATTCTCTGCAGTCATCGTTGGTCCCATTCTTGTAGGATCGGTTTCCGGCCGCAGCGAGATCAGAGATTTGATGTTATACCATGTTCCTGACATTCACGGTACACTCGTGAAATGGTCATACTGGAAAATCCTCAATTCATCGCTACCTCGGAGACGCTGTGCTCCATCGCTTGTGCGCCGACCTTACCACGTTCAAACTCACTTAAATCTTGATAATCTGCAATTGTAGCAGCAGTAACCAATCTAACAGCTGCGTCACACACTTCTTGTCTTATGTATGCGTTGCCAATTGCAACGCCGTATTCTGGCCGTTTACATGCTTCTGTAATTGAATACGCATGCCTACACTATTTTAATTTTTTTTTCTTTTTGGCGCTTCAGTGTATTTGCATTGACCTGTCCAATATCCAATGTGCTGCACCCTATATGTAAGTTTTACAGGACCAAACAAACGTGATTACAAAATAATGTTTACAGTGTGTATAAATGATCTACTAGAAAGCGTCTGAAGCTCTTTAAGATTGTTTTCAGATGATGCAGTTGTCTATAAAAAAAGTACCAAAGTCAGATAACAGTATCGATTTGCAACATGACCTGTAGAGGATTGATGAGAGGTGTAGGCTCTGGCAGTTGACCTAAGCCTCAAAAACGCATAGGAAACGATTCTAACATTCATGGTGGTGTCTGTTTGTTCTATATCGTGTCTCCCTATCACTTTCGCGCAACGACGCTCTGAGCGTGTTTTATAGGGAATTGACTAGTTTGAACCTGGGACCTATTGCTGGTAAGGAGACGCCAGACCACACATGACATGTAGAACTCAGAAGAGTTCAGTGAGACTAGCGATGATATAACCAAATACTTCATGGTTTCATCGTCAGCTCCACTGCACTCCCTGTAAAAGAATCTTAATACTAACTAAATTTAGTGGAAGGGGTTCAAGGCTTTCCTACTTTTAGTTAGCTGGTAAAATAACGCTGAAAAAGCAGTTAAGTTTACCATTGGAAATTTTATACTACTCACAAAACATTGTTTATAAATTGCACAATTGATAAAAGGAAGTGTTTCAATACAGGATGGTAAAAAACCAACTACGTTCAACAAAAATGTGAACGAATATTCCCTGAGTGGGTTTCCAAGTTCTACAATGGATCGAAGGATGACCTATGCCACATCACATCTATAATCTAGGTTTAAATTAAGTTTCACAAAAGAGAAAACTATCAAAATGGTCTACAGTGACCCTCAATTATCTTTAATTACTTATCTAACTTGTCGTACATTACAGTGGCTGATGTGGCTTCTCAATAATTATACACTCCTGGAAATGGAAAAAAGAACACATTGACACCGGTGTGTCAGACCCACCATACTTGCTCCGGACATTGCGAGAGGGCTGCACAAGCAATGATCACACGCACGGCACAGCGGACACAACAGGAACCGCGGTGTTGGCCGTCGAATGGCGCTAGCTGCGCAGCATTTGTGCACCGCCGCCGTCAGTGTCAGCCAGTTTGCCGTGGCATACGGAGCTCCATCGCAGTCTTTAATACTGGTAGAATGCCGCGACAGAGTGGACGTGAACCGTATGTGCAGTTGACGGACTTTGAGCGAGGGCGTATAGTGGGTATGCGGGAGGCCGGGTGGACGTACCGCCGAATTGCTCAACACGTGGGGCGTGAGGTCACCACAGTACATCGATGTTGTCGCCAGTGGTCGGCGGAAGGTGCACGTGCCCGTCGACCTGGGACCGGACCGCAGCGACGCACGGATGCACGCCAAGACCGTAGGATCCTACGCAGTGCCGTAGGGGACCGCACCGCCACTTCGCAGCAAATTAGGGACACTGTTGCTCCTGGGGTATCGGCGAGGACCATTCGCAACCGTCTCCATGAAGCTGGGCTACGGTCCCGCACACCGTTAGGCCGTCTTCCGCTCACGCCCCAACATCGTGCAGCCCGCCTCCAGTGGTGTCGCGACAGACGTGAATGGAGGGACGAATGGAGACGTGTCGTCTTCAGCGATGAGAGTCGCTTCTGCCTTGGTGCCAATGATGGTCGTATGCGTGTTTGGCGCCGTGCAGGTGAGCGCCACAATCAGGACTGCATACGACCGAGGCACACAGGGCCAACACCCGGCATCATGGTGTGGGGACCGATCTCCTACACTGGCCGTACACCTCTGGTGATCGTCGAGGGGACACTGAATAGTGCACGGTACATCCAAACCGTCATCGAACCCATCGTTCTACCATTCCTAGACCGGCAAGGGAACTTGCTGTTCCAACAGGACAATGCACATCCGCATGTATCCCGTGCCACCCAACGTGCTCTAGAAGGTGTAAGTCAACTACCCTGGCCAGCAAGATCTCCGGATCTGTCCCCCATTGAGCATGTTTGGGACTGGATGAAGCGTCGTCTCACGCGGTCTGCACGTCCTGCGCGAACGCTGGTCAACTGAGGCGCCAGGTGGAAATGGCATGGCAAGCCGTTCCACAGGACTACATCCAGCATCTCTACGATCGTCTCCATGGGAGAATA
Source organism: Schistocerca gregaria (assembly GCF_023897955.1). Classification (NCBI taxonomy): domain Eukaryota; kingdom Metazoa; phylum Arthropoda; class Insecta; order Orthoptera; family Acrididae; genus Schistocerca; species Schistocerca gregaria. The sequence goes on along the minus strand of NC_064931.1, from coordinate 518,945,786 downwards.
GCAGCCTGTATTGCTGCGAAAGGTGGATATACACTGTACTAGTGCCGACATTGTGCATGCTCTGTTGCCTGCGTCTATGTGCCTGTTGTTCTGTCAGTGTGATCATGTGATGTATCTGACCCCAGGAATGTGTCAATAAAGTTTCCCCTTTCTGGGACAATGAATTCACGGTGTTCTAATTTCCAGGAGTGTATAACAGAGAAATCATCGCGTTTCAGATTTTTACTTCAAGTGGCAAATGTGAACACCATGAGCTTTAATTGACGATCGACATTAGTATTACGCAAAAAGGGGGTGTAACAGATGAGACTTCTGCAGTTCTGAGTGAAGCCGTACGCGCTCAAAAATGCGGCATCGCGTGCGTTCATTACCTTGTCGGTGTTTAGGCAGCGTCAGGGCGGCAGTAGGCAGCACAGCTCCGCTCACCTCGCCATCTCGGAAGCAACTCACTTCCCCTAACTTCTCCTTACTACCATTTACCGACATTGGTTTAAAAAAACTATCTGGCTGTGTTTTCATCTGACCAATCAGGGTCTCAATGTTAACCTTAAGCTCCGCCTACAAAACTTCTGTGTATTCAATGAGAAACGTTATACTTTTCGTGGTGGGGCAATGTTTTTAAAGTTTGCAACGTAACAGAGACGCGAAAAAGTCTCACGCTAAAACTTGCTGGTGGTGTGGCCCTTTTTGTGTTATCGTAAGATCTATACTGTTTTTCTGGAGCGCTCTAGCTTTTAACATGGGCTAGCGGTTGGTTCTTGACGTAACAAAGACGCGAAAAAGTCTCACACTAAAACTTGCAGCTGGCGTTGTCCTACTGCTTAACTGGCGACATGGGTATCCAGTCCGTCCCTTTTCATAGGGCCTTCTAGCTTAACACGGTTCTGCTCTCGGCTTCTGTTCTCGTTTCTCCCTTCGGAACTGCGTCTGTCTCACGGTGGGAAGGTATGACATGCCGTTTAGGCATTCTCATGTTAGTCTGTGGTATTCCATTTGCTCACTCGTTACTCGTATTTCTTTCGTTAATTTAATGTCACGATTTATTCGGAGCTATGTGACATACTACTGGATTTGCTTATCATGTCAGGGTTTTCACAGAAGGTGTTGTATTTGCCTGACACCTTACACGATATCCACTACTCTATAAAAAAAAAATGGATCAAATGGGTCTGAGCACTATCGGACTCAACTTCTAAGGTCATCAGTCCCCTAGAACTTAGAAGTACTTAAACCTAACTAGCCTAAGGACATTACACACATCCATGCCCGAGGCAGGATTCGAACCTGCGACCGTAGCGGTCACGCAGTTCCAGACTATAGCGCCTAGAACTGCACGTCCACTGCAGCTGGCACTACTCTATAACTACACATCTGAAGACAAAGTGTGGACAACAGTTTTTACTGTAAAATACGTAGGAGTAACTATCCAGAGCGACGTTAGGTGGAACCGGCACATAAAACAAATACTAGCCGAACCAGGTGCCCGACTGAGACTCGTAGAAAGAATCTTAAGGAAAAGCAACTCCTCCACGAAAGAAGGGGCTTACAGGGCGTTTGTTCGACCGATTCTTGAGTATTGCTCATCGATCTGCGACACTAACAAAGTAGGACTGATAGAAGAGATAGAGAAGATCCAAAGAAGAGTGGCACATTTCGTCAAGGGATCTTTTAGTCGGTGTAAGAGCGTTACAGAGATGCTCAACAAACTCCGGTGGCAGACATTAGAAGAAAGACGTCGTACGCCATGAAGAGGTTTACTATTGAAGTTCCAAGAGAGCACTTTCCAGGAATAGTCGAATAGATTATTACTTCCTCCCACATACATCTCTCGAAATGACCACGAAGAGGAAATTCGAGAAATTAGAAGTAACAAAGAGGCTCAACTTCTCACGCGCCATTCGCGAGTGGAACAGGGTGGTTGTTGTTGTTGTTGTTGTTGTTGTTGTGGTCTTCAGTCCTGAGATTGGTTTGATCCAGCTCTCCATGCTAATCTATCGTGTGCAAGCTCCTTCATCTCCCAGTACCTACTGCAACCTACAACTTTCTGAATCTGCTTAGTGTATTCATCTCTTGGTCTCCCTCCACGCTGCCCTCCAATGCCAAATTAGTGATCCCTTGATGCCTCAAAACATGTCCCACTAACCGATCCCTTCTTCTAATCAAGTTGTGCCACAAATTCTTCTTCTCCCTATTTCGGCTCTGTACCTCCTCATTAGTTATGTGATCTACCCATCTAATCTTCAGCATTCTTCTATAGCACCCCATTTCGAAAGCTTCTATTCTCTTCTTGTCTAAACTATTTATCATCCATGTTTCACTTCCATACATGGCTACACTCCATACAGATACTTTCAGAAACGACTTCCTGGCATTTAAATCTATACTCGATGTTAACAAATTTCTCTTCTTCAGAAACGCTTTTCTTGCCATTGCCAGTCTACATTTTATATCCTCTCTACTTCAACCATCATCAGTTATTTTGCTCCCCAAATAGCAAAACTCCTTTGCTACTTTAAGTGTCTCGTTTCCTAATCTAATTAACTCAGCATCACCTGACTTAATTCGACTACATTCCATTATCCTCGTTTTGCTTTTGTTGATGTTCATCTTATATCCTCCTTTCAAGACACTGTCCATTCCGTTCAACTGCTCTTCCAAGTCCTTTGCTGTCTCTGACAGAATTACAATGTCATCGGCGAACCTCAAAGTTTTTACTTCTTCTCCATGGACTTTAATACCTACTCCGAGTTTTTCTTTTGTTTCCTTTACTGCTTGCTCAATATACAGATTGAATAACATCGGAGATAGGCTACAAGCCTGTCTCACTCCCTTCCCAATCACTGCTTCCCTTTCATGTCCCTCGACTATTGTAACTGCCATCTGGTTTCTGTACAAATTGTAAATAGCCTTTCGCTCCCTGTATTTTACCCCCGAATTCGAAAGAGAGTATTCCAGTCAACATTGTCAAAAGCTTTCTCTAAGTCTACAAATCCTAGAAATGTAGGTTTGCCCTTCCTTAATCTTTCTTCTAAGATATGTCGTAGGGTCAGTATTGCCTCACGTGTTCCAATATTTCTATGAAATCCAAACTGATCTTCGCCGAGGTCGGCTTCTACCAGTTTTCCCATTCCTCTGTAAAGAATTCGCGTTAGTATTTTGCAGCTGTAACTTATTAAACTGATAGTTCTGTAATTTTCACATCTGTCAACACCTGCTTTCTTTGGGATTGGAATTACTATATTGTTCTTGAAGTCTGAGGGTATTTCGCCTGTCTCATACATCTTGCTCACCAGATGGTAGAGTTTTGTCAGGACTGGCTCTCCCTAGGCCGTCAGTAGTTCCAATGGAATGGGATCTACTGCCGGGGCCTTGTTTATACTCAGGTCTTCCAGTGCTCTGTCAAACTCTTCACGCAGTATCGTATCTCCTATTTCATCTTCATCTACATCCTCTTCCATGTCCATAATACTGTCCTCAAGTACATCGCCCTTGAATAGACCCTCTATATACTCCTTCCACCTTTCGGCTTTCCCCTCTTTGCTTAGAACTGGGTTTCCATCTGAGCTCTTGATATTCATGCAAGTGGCTCTCTTTTCTCCAAAGGTCTCTTTAATTTTCCTGTAGGCTGTATCTATCTTACCCCTAGTGAGATAAGCCTCCACATCCTTACATTTGTCCTCTATCCATGCCTGCTTAGCCATTTTGCACTTCCTGTCGATCTCATTTTTGAGACGTTTGTATTCCTTTTTGCCTGCTTCATTTACTGCATTTTTGTATTTTCTACTTTCATCAATTAAACTCAATATTTCTTCTGTTACCCAAGTATTTCTACTAGCCCTCCTCTTTCTACCTACTTGATCCTCTGCTGCCTTCACTACTTCATCCCTCAGAGCTACCCATTCGTCTTCTACTGTATTTCTTTCCCCCATTCCTGTCAATTGTTCCCTTATGCTGTCCCTGAAACTCTGTACAACCTCTGGGTTAGTCAGTTTATCCAGGTCCCATCTCCTTAAATTCACACCTTTTTGCAATTTCTTCAGTTTTAATCTATAGTTTATAAACAATAGATTGTGGTCAGAGTCCACATCTGCCCCTGGAAATGTTCTAGAATTTAAGACCAGGTTCCTAAATCTCTGTCTTACCAGTGTATAATCTATCTGATACCTTTTAGTATCTCCAGGATTCTTCCATGTATACAACCTTCTTTTATGATTATTGAACCAAGTGTTAGCTATGATTAAGTTATGCTCTGTGCAAAATTCTAACAGACGGCTTCCTCTTTCATTTCTTAGCCCCAATCCATATTCACCTACTACGTTTCCTTCTCTCCCTTTTCCTACTGTTGAATTCCAGTCACCCATGACTATTAAATTTTCGTCTCCCTTCACTACCTGAATAATTTCTTTTATCTCATCATACATTTCTTCAATTTCTTCGTCATCTGCAGAGCTAGTTGACATATAAACTTGCACTACTGTAGTAGGCATTGGCTTCGTGTCTGTCTTGGCCACTATAATACGTTCACTATGCTGTTTGTAGTAGCTTACCTGCACTCCTATTTTCCTATTGATTGTTAAACCTACTCCCGCATTACCCCTATTTGATTTTGTATTTATAACCTTGTATTCACCTGACCAGAAGTCTTGTTCCTCCTGCCACCGAACTTCACTAATTCCCACTATATCTAACTTTAAACTATCCATTTCCCTTTTTAAATTTTCTAACCTACCTGCCCAATGAAGGGATCTGACATTCCACTCTCCGATCCTTAGAATGCCAGCTTTCTTTCTCCTGATAACGACGTCCTCTTGAAGAGTCCCCGCCCGGAGATCCGAATGGGGGACTATTTTACCTCCAGAATATTTTACCCAAGAGGACGCCATCATCATTTCACCATACAGTAAAGCTGCATGCCCTCGGGAAAAATTACGGCTGTAGTTTCCCCTTGCTTTCAGCCGTTCGCAGTACCACAACAGCAAGGCCGTTTCGGTTAATGTTACAAGGCCAGAGCAGTCAATCATCCAGACTGTTGCCCTTGCAACTACTGAAAAGGCTGCTGCCCCTCATCAGGAACCACACATTTGTCCGGCCTATCAGCAGATACCCCTCCGTTGTGGTTGCACCTGCGGTACGGCTATCTGTATAGTTGAGGTACGCAAGCCTCCCCACCAACGGCAAGGTCCATGGGGGGAGGTGGAACAAGGTAGGAGGAATCAATTATTGGTACCAGAAGTATCCTGTGCAACATACCGTTAGGCAGTTTCCGGAATAGTGATGTAGACGTAGATTTAGGCACTATGTTACGCAAGAGATTCTGTTTTTCGATTTCTTGATGTCGTGACTTCATAGTATTTCACTGGATTCAGAGTCGTGTGTCACACATTCCCTCAATAGAGCGTAATTACTTCAGTGCAGTCTCTCTTCTTAAAGCTCATTATACGTGAGCAACTTTCTGGTGAAAATCGACTACTCAAAGTGCGAGCACCTATCATGTCTTCGTGTAAATCGGCAACCAACCACGTCAGGAGTCTGTCATTAATGATCTACAGATTGTACTGAATGTAGTTCTCAGCTTATAAGTACGCTGCACATTCCGCATACACAGAAACAGCTGAATGTGGTGACATTTGCTAAGACCTGTTCTGGCCGAGCTCACTCCTATCATAAATGGATTTTGTGCTTTCGTGTATTCTTAATCTCTATTTTGTTATTTGTGTTCGTGACACACTGAATAGGGGACGTAAGGTCCTGGTATTTTGCATATTAATGTTCTCCTACAAGAAAGACGAAATATCTGAAATAGAAAAGGTATTTACAGTAAAGAGTAAAGTTACAAATGAAACTTAGCACCAGCAGTGCTGCGCGAGGACCAAAATCAGGCCACCCCAAGTCGGTGGGTGATCACCAATGGACTGCACGGTCAACAGCATTGCAAAGACTCTGTGACGGAAGGCTTCACGTGCCAACATTGCGTCAGCCTGCAGTGAGTATTGCATTCCCATTACAACAACTCTGACATCATCCTGCCGGTTGGCGTTGCCGAGCGGTTCTAGACGCTACAGTTTGTAACCGCGAGACCGCTACGGTCACAGATTCGAATCCTGCCTCGGGCATGGATGTGTGTGATGTCCTTCGGTTATTTAGGTTTAAGTAGTTCTAAGTTCTATGGGACTGATGACCTCAGAGGTTAAGTCCCATAGCGCTCAGAGCCTTTTGAACTTTTTTTTTTTTTTACAGCGTCCTGTTCCAGATTATTCAGTGTGACACACTAACATTACCGTTACAGTTAAATAAGCTGGGGGCAGCAATAATTCAGGACGCGCGAAACAGTCCGTCATCATCAAACAGCTGACAGCTGGGCAGATGCTGCTGTGCACTATGCCGATGTTGCAGACGCCTCTACCTCCACTGGGACATGGACCGCTGCTTGCCGTCTAAGCATCTGGATGCCAGAGGAAGCTCTGCACTTTGCCGTCATTCCAAAAGTATGGCTTGAGGGTCCAGTTGTCTCTACCATCACTGGGAAAGCAACAGAAGACCAATGTGCTCTTGGCCCTGATGCGTAATGCAGATTGACATACTCGTAGCCGCCGTCGCCAGCCACGCTTACTACTGTCAGGAAAGTGCGAACCTGGCTCTGCAGCATCAGCCACAGCAACAGCAGGAGCAGCAGCAGAACGTGATGTTAGCAGCTAGAGGTCACCGCATTCATTAAACACCGTGATATTCTCCGTGCCACCAACCAGTGATTGTAAACAAACCTAAAAAAAAAAATGGCCATTGTAACCATCACATGTCCTTCTTCAGTTGCATAAGATATCCTTCTTCAGAACATAATCCTAGCCCACACTGACCATCCTAGATGTGTTGTTAGAATTGGCCCCAGAAGTCTTCCCTCTTCCCCCACCCGGTAACAACTAGTGTCAGAACGACTGCTGAAGATGAAGAATAACCTTGTTTTGAAATAAAACGTTTACTGACCTTCCTCAGTTCTTTATTTTTGGCACATAGACCATTTCTATACACAGCAGTATGCCATACCACTACCTCAGACGAAAAGATATCAGAACCCCAGATTTTGAGATGTGATGCGCTAGAAATTTTGCTGCCATTGAAGTGATGTAAGACAAATTTTGTATTCACCCTTCTAAAATGCTCATAAAAACGTTAAAATAATGCTTCAATGAGTCTTAATTTCAAAAAGGCTCCTTGTAAGGTCACAGTATCAGAACCACTTTCATCAATATATATATATATATATATATATATATATATATATATATATATATATATATATATATATATATATATATATATATATATTCGTTGCCAACCTCCTACTGAATCAATCAATGCTTGCACTTATATTTATTTCCATATTTACACCACTACCTTTCTTTCCATTGTCATATTTGCAGCCAATCACATTTCCATGTATTCATTAACACATTCCAGAATGAGATTTTCACTCTGCAGCGGAGTGTGCACTACTATGAAACTTCCTGGGAGATTAAAACTGCGTACCGGACCGAGACTCAAACTCGGGACCTTTGCCTTTCGCAGGCAAGTGCTCTACCAGCTGAGCTACCCAAGCACGACTCACGCCGCGTCCTCACAGATTTAGTTCTGCCAGTACCTCGTCTCCTACATTCCAAACTTTACAGAAACTCTCCTGGTGCAGAGTGAAAATCTCATTCTGGAAACATCCCCTAGGCTGTGGCTAAACCATGTCTCCGCAATATCCTTTCTTTGGGGAGTGCTAGTTCTGCAAGATTCGCAGGAGAGCTTCTGTAAAGTTTGGAATGTAGGAGACGTGGTACTGGCAGAAGTAAAGCTGTGAGGACGGGGCGTGAGTCGTGCTTGATTAGCTCAGTTGGTAGAGCACTTGCCCGTGACAGGCAAAGGTCCCGAGTTCGAGTCACGGTCCGGTACACAATTTTAATCTCCCAGGAAGTTTCATTAACACATTGTCGGCCATGAGGCTGCCAGTGGACACAGTAGAGGCTCACGCCTGACACTATGTGCCCATCAGTGGCCACACATTCCACTCTTTTTAGTACAGTATGGCATAAACACATACATTGTTCTTGGTATCGATTTTGTGTGTCCATATCAATCTCCACAGTTGATGTCACCACAGAGCCCCTCTCCAGTGTGGAGCACAGGGAATAGGAATGTAATCTTGCAGAAAGGTGGGAGGGTGGAGGGGTCTGCTGCAGTGGGGTGCACGAGTGGGGTGGACCACCATTAATGGTACATGGAGTTGGTGACTGGGTGTCGAATTTCTCTATGAGGTTAGGATGGTCTAGGTTGGCTGTAGTGGAAATGGATGAAGGGTCCTCTGGTAGTAGTGGCAGGTTGCCCTCTTCCTTGACCCTCAACACCCAAGATGTCTTGAGGTGCTGGAGGAAGGTCACTAATGATCTACTATGAAGCATGATAGAAAAAGTTTGTCCTCCACACTGGACCACTACATGAGGGCTGGAATAAGGTTGTTGTAGTGCAAAACAGATGGTGTTGTCTTGGGGTATCACTTAATGATTTATGCATGAAAACTCGTCATACAGTGTGCGCTTGAGGTAGCATAAGGATGTGGGCTACATGGCGTATAACCTTGTTTACCAATGATGGTTACTCCAAGGTTGCCACCAGCAGAGATAGTAAGAGGTAGTTTACACAGAGCGTCAGGCATACACCATACAATATTTCAGTGAGAGAACATTTCAGATCGTCTTTTTAAGCTGTCCAGATTCCCAATAGAATCCAGGCTTCATTCCACTGGGAACTGTGATGGACCAACACAGCCTTCAAAGTATAGTACCATTCAACCAACCCATTGGTTTGAGTGTGGTATACAGTTGCGTGAAAGCATTGACCTTCACAGAAAGTTCACAGTTATGCAAAGAGTTGCAATTCATGCTGCCACCCCTGGCCAGTCATGATCGACAACAGGCACCCAAAACATGCAAGCCGCAATTTGAAGAAAGGCCACACTGTTGACTCTGCCGACATGTCGCTTAAGAAGACAACTTCCACTTATATTGTCGTCCTGCTGATGGTGGACAAAATATATTATAAACCGTTTGATTCAAGGAACAGGGTAACCAAGTCCAAGTTCACATGTTGAAAATGGCCTTTGGTAGAAAGGCATGGCGTCCTGTATTGCTGCATTGGCAGGGAAGATAAGTGAGTGTCCACTTTCTGGAATCAGCTTTTACCCCTGGCCAGACAAAACGTTCTGTGACGAACTTTGTGGTGGGAGATTGAGTGTGGTAGATTATCCAGACTGTGAAAGATGGATTCGCAGAGTTTCACCAGAACAAAAGGGCATGGCCTGCCCTGTGAATTATTGACCCATAGGTGCACTCTAAATGTGTTACAACTCTAAAACCATGCTGGTATCCTTTAAGATTGCCCAGAACTGACCGTTCTCACCGATTTCAATCAGTGCATTAAGGGCCTGAATGCGAGACAAGAAATCTGCTACAAATTGTCCACCCCATTTAAATTGGATGACAGTAGTAAAATGTGTGATATAGCCGAAGTGCCTGAAGTGGTGGGAGGAAATGTTCAAACTTTGATTACACATTACTTGGACTAAAGAGCAGTGGTCGGTAAATAGTTTGAAGGGGCAACCCTCTATATTCTCTTTAAAGTATTTGACAGCCTCATATAATACTAACAGTTCATAGTCATAAATGAGCCATAATTGTTGGGTCCTCATGAGCTTACAAGAAAAGAAATGCAGAGGCTGTTAGGAACCAGCAGCTTTCTGTTGCAAAACCACGCATATGGCAGTTTTGCTTGTGTTGGTTGAATTAGACGAATAGGTGAGAGTTTGGCCAAGGTCATAATATTTTATAAACACCGTTTAATCTCTTCGAAATCTTGAATCATTGCTGTCATCCCATGTTCAGGTTCCTTTCCCTCTACATTTTTCCTGGTCAGGGTGTTGGTCAGTGATGCCCAGATTTAAGTGGACTGTGGAATATGTCAACTACGTAAGTTTATCATTCCTAAAAACCTTCTTGATTTCTGACATGTGGTAGGCCTACATATCAGTTGTATTAGTTTGTTTCTTCCTACCATCAATCTGATCCTGGCACACAACACGGAATGTCACTTATTGTTTATGTAATGGACATTTTTCCAGGTTCAGACGTGCTGTTCATCATGAAGGGAAACTATGAAGAGTCAGTGGTGTCATCGACTATGTTTCAGCAAGTAGTGCCATTGTTGATGGTGTGTGCAGCTTTTCTTCAAGAACAACGTGTTTTCTCATCACCTTTAGCATCAACCACATCCAAACACTATAAAGCATCGATACGACCACAGTTGTATATTCTCCCAAAGATACATGAGAACGGAGTTCCTCTACGTGAACACCATTAATTCACCAATATATAGCGAAAAACTTGGCACATCTACTAATGCCTCTCATGTGGGTCACTGTTCACACCATGTGAAAAACTCAACAGAGTTTGTGAAGGTGCTTCAGGACATGTATCTGGAGAAAAGTGATAGCCTGGCCAGTTTCGATGTCACGTCACTTTTCACTTATGTACTGGTAGAGGACACGATGATATTACTAGGGAGTCCATTCAGCCAAGACACCTTGTAAGTATTTCGCCCCATGCTCACTACCACTTACTTCCTATATGATGGGAAGTTCTACCAAGTCAGACAGAGTTGCCACGGAATCCCTCCTATTGCGTCATCACAAACCTATATATGGGGCATTTCAAGGAAACCGCTCCTGAAACTATGTGCCTGAAACCAAAAGCATTATAGCAATATGTGATTGACACATTTATGTTGTGGCCACATGGCGAACGAACCCTGCAAGACTTTCTTGACCACCATGATGGCATACATGAGAATATAAAGCACACTATGGAGGTACAATAAAATGGATGCCTACCTTTCCTCAATATCCTGATAAAGAACAAAACTGAAGGCACGCTGGAACATTCTGTCTACAGACAAAAAGACAGACATGGACCTGAACCTAAACGCCAGTAGCTGCTACGATCTGGCACAATGAAAATCAGTGCTCACTACCTTGGTGTGCAGAGTACAAGACATATGCAACAAGGAGAGTCTAAGCATTGAGTTGCAGCATCCTCAGGAAACCTTTCACAGGTCTGACTACTCAGAAACACAGATAAAACATGCTCTCAAGCCAACCAAGAAGGAGAAAGAAGACAACCAAACAAGATACAAAGCATCTGGTGTTCCTTCTGAACTTCTGTACAGTGGACCACCTACAGCCAAGGTTGCCAGGATTTTGGAGAAACATAACATGAGAAACATTTTCCATTCATCAGCTAAAGTTGAAAATATGCTCGGCTTAATGAAAGACAAATTAGGACTTTAGACACCTGCAGTCTACAGCATCAGTGAATAATATGTTGGCCACACACAGTAACGTAATTTGCAGTGTTGCTCTGAAGATGTGAGAAGCATTCGGCTTGGTCAAATGGTTAACCCTGCAGTTGCAGAACACAGTCTCAATGAAGTCACGAGTTTATCTTTGAAAAGACCAAGATGCTGTGATGGGCAAACAGGTGCTGGGATTCGATCATTAAAGAGGCAGTAGAGATATGGTTTCATGATGATCTTGTCAACTGGGATTGCAGTTTCCAACTGAGCTCCTCATGTAATATGGCAGCTGCAAGAATACGCCAAGTGTGCTCTGATGTGAGGGTGACAAAGGCAGCAAGTGCCAGGGTGTGATGCGCACACTGCAAGTTCCACTGCCACCACTGTCCATGCCCCCCCCCCCCCCCCCACAACTGTCCATGACACCCCTTCCAGGAGTGCGTGATTGTTATAGCTGTTGCAGACGAGTCAGAGGAGCCTGTGGTCCAGCAGCTATAAAGACACACAATGGATTCGAACCCAACACTTCATCTGAAGATAACGAGTAGGAAATCTGTCGAAATGTTGTCGTAGAATGACGTCTTGACTCAGTTGATAACCCAAGAAAACTTCATCATTGAGATTCACCGTGAAAACCTGCATTCCCATACCATTCAATTCATATCTGCTGGCTTGGCGTAGTTTAATAATTTCGCAAACTCTGACGCCTAATGAAGATCACAAGTGGCGTTTGGGAGCTTAAACAGAGATTTGCACTTACGCACAGTTCAACCAAAATGCACATGGAACCAGCATAACTGCACAATCTGTCGGTTGTTGTTTGCAATCGTAGTAGTGTGCGGCACTGGTCTGGTTGTTATTGTCAGCTGGCTACGATACATCCTGGCTACAGCCAGGACGCGTTGACCTGTGGTGAGACTGACGTAAATCTTCAGGCACATTCAGTCCTACTCAATTACTGCCAACTCTTGGGTAGGCCATGATGGCTGCTATTGCACTGTAGATAGCGTTTCACGAATCACAGGAGATGTTTGGCTCTGCTCAGTTACTGCTCACCACATCGCAGCACAATATGGCTGCTGGATGCATGTTTCGCTAGTGGGTGCTGGGTAATAAGGATGTCCATCTCTTAATGTGAAAACACGGTCAGCCATTTTTAGTTTAACTTCTCATGTGAGTCCTTCATTAGTAATCAGGACATTGGAATCTCGTGAGGTAATTTACTGGCCCCTATGCCCCACAGCATATTAATTTAGGATTCACTAAAGTATATATGTGGCGCCAAAACGGTGAAGGTGTCCGTCCATTCAACTGCTGTGAGAAAATCGCTTGGCAGATTTCTTTCTCAGGTTATTTGAATAATCGTTGTAATAATACAGCCTTAGTCACCTCAGATTTTCAAGTAATAGGTGGTGATAGGAACACATCTCTGATGATGGAACATGTTCACCCATGTGACACAATGCAAGATATTTCACTGTATCATAACTAACAATGTGAGTGGAAAAACAGATTCCATAATGGCGAACCAATTCTGTGGCTGTTCTGGTAGGAACTGAAGCAGTTTTTGTAAAACACGCTGGACAGTGGAAACATAATTGGAAATGTGACACTATGGCACTGAGTCGATACAGGTGTATTGTCAAACATAACTGCATTGATCAGTTGTGGTTTGGTAGAAAACTTGGATATCGTTTTGTATGACATGACTGGCTGAGTTCCACCAAGGAGTAAGAATGGATTCATCACCTTAAAAGCTGGAGAAGAAGCACATGTCGTTTCAGGGGTATGAACATGATGATGTACAAGGGTACTAAAATCTGTTGTACACTCAGTAACACTTATGAGTATCAGTCTCTGCTGCACCAGTAACACTTATCAGTATCAGTCTCTGCTGCACCAGTAACCTCATACCTGTATGGCTCCATGTTCTTCACTGCCCTAAGTAGTCCATTAGAAGTATAACCAATATTGGCGAAAGGCCCTAATAGCCTTTGATGGTCCACAATGTCGATTGTCTTGGTGGGAAGGCAGCATTGTGTGTTTCCTGAGTTCATTGAAAATGTACAATTGTTGTGGGCCACCAGTGTGGGAGTTTCGTAGTTATGAGTATGTAGGATAATGTTTAGAAAATTTTTCCATTTTCTTAGCATCAGGAACCCACTTTATTTTTGCTTATTTTGAGGTGAGGTGAGGTGACTTCCACAACCTGAGAGATTCCTCTGATGCCTATTGCCTCCAGTTTGTCAAGGAGAATTTGATGATCTACTGTATCAAAGGCCTTGGAAAGATCTCGGTTAATGTGCATGATGTTTGTGGGTTGCCTGTTTCACAGTTTTTGCTTACAATAAATATCATTCAACAGCAAATCTTGATTTTTGTGTACATCATTTGTATTTTCGACAGTATTTTTAAGGGAAATTAGGGTTTACTATACCATATTCCATAGATACCATTACTGTACTCCTATTTCTCGTTTCTTATTGTTTAAATTTTTTATAGCAGCATTAACAGCCACTAAACTACCGATACTACACATTCATTCACTAGGTCATTTCAAAAAGGCTATTCTTTGCCAATTTATTGCTTTTGGTTAGCTTCTATTCTTCACAAATTTATTTACGTTGTTTGTTGTTTGGTTTGTGTGGCGCCCGTACGAAGTCCCAATTTTTTCAAACCCCAATTTTTTACGCAGTACAATTTAGCCACTATCACGACGACGACGACGATGGATGATGATGATGATGATGATGATGATTACAAGGCAAACCCCCAGTCCCCGGGGAGGGAAAATACCTAACCCGTCCAGGAATCGAACCCAGGACCCCATAATTTATTTACGGATTTCAAAATTAAGGTATTTATATGTGATGATGATGTGTAGTTCATTCAGTCAACCAGACACATTTGATGTGAAAGATCACACAGCAGAGAAATGACAAGAAACCAGTTTTTGCAGTGATACAGTGATCTCTGGGGTACTAGTTTTCCATTGGTCGACGACAAAACAATAGCTTGTTGAAAAATAATTTTGGGTTGCCACTAGGCTGCCAGCTGACAGGAAAGAGGTTCATGCCCAATGCTAGCCACTTGCTCCACTGCATTTAGCAAAGTGTATAATGCAATACTGTAGATCAATTTGTATTTCTTAATTAGTGCCAGTGTACAGGAACTTAGATACAACATCCTGTTCAATGTCTGGCACTTTGTTTTTTGTGACTCTATATACCCTCTGAATAGGCACACGGAATCAGACATGAGCCTCTGCACACATTTGAACATTTTTCTGCACTTCCTCACAGATGAAAACAGTGTCTGATCAAGATTAAAGTTTTCGTATTATAGGACCATTATCAACCAACATCCACATAGACACTGTATAAGAAAACACCTGTGAATTCTAAAGGTATCAACTGTACATAATCAGTGAACCATAACTTAAGTATTAAATATCAAATTAAGCGTACATATCTCCAATTGTCTCTTCACTTATTGTTAGAAGAGCCGCAGTGCGGCGACTGTCGTGGTTTCAGTGTACGTCAAATTGTCTCAATAGGTACCTACGATTGTTTCGGCGTAACCAACCTATCGCATTTTGCAGAGGACAGTGTCTCGTACTCGTAAACAGCAGCAGACTTATTTCAACACACGTAATTCGAGATCACAGAAATGTTGCATGTATTTGAATTTGGTTAAAATTTGATATGTTCATTGAAGATGATCATTGTTACAAAATAAGTAGCAGTTCCAGGACAAATGCAATTTATTAACAAACACACTTTGCTGCAAATAAAAATGATTATATTTTTACCTTACACCTTTCGTTTCACTCCTTTAAACAATGTCAGGAGTAGCCTTTTTGCCTGATTCCCCTTACATCTGAAAATAATGTTGGCTTGCAAATTTATTAGCAGTTGCAAGTACAAATTTCAAATACATTTAATAATTATAAAGCAGTTACGAATACAGTGGCCAAATGAAAAAAAATCTAATCCATCTAAGGCAGAGGGTTATAGAATTTCCCAAATACTGAATACATTATCAATGACATCTTTATTTTTCCAGAATGAGATTTTCACTCTGCGGCAGTGTGTACGCTGATATGAAACTTCCTGGCAGATTAAAACTGTTTGTCAGACCGAGACTTGAACTCAGAACCTCTGCCTTTTGCGGGCAGGTGCTCTATCATCTGAGCTACCCACGCTATACTCACAAACCGTCCTCACAGCAATTCTGCCAGTACCTCGTCTCCTACCTTCCAAACTTCACAGAAGCTCTTCTGCTAACCTTGCAGAACTAGCACTCCTGGAAGAAAGGATATTGCGGAGACATGGCTTAGCCACAGCCTGGAGGATGTTTCCAGAATGAGATTTTCACTCTGCAGCAGTGTGTGCATTGACAAATGTCCCAAGTTCGAGTCCCGGTCTGGCACACAGTTTTAATCTGCCAGAAAGTTTCACCTTTATTTTTGATTACGCTGAAAATATCTACATTCAGTACATGAACATTACGTACAGATTCACTCAATGCTATCACATTCACTTGCACTATCATTAACACATTCATCCATCCCAGACTGTTTCAGTTCATCACCTCTGGAGTGAGCTGTGTGCACATTAATAATTATTTCATCGATGGCAACTTCCATGATGCCATCATTCATCCAGTAGTCAGTTTCTACTTGTGCCACCTTATTGCAGTATGCCTTCAAGTTCTCTGCAGTGACACACTGAAGACAGGCATCTCAAAACTTTTGTAATCTTTCAGTGGACATATCCATCACACTACTCTATAAATTGTCTTAACTTTTGCCCAAGTGAGTTCAATCGTGTTGGGATCGCAATTACATTCCTAACATTTATGGTTGCATCAATTTTTGGTGTATTGTATACCAATTTGACTCACATATACTACACATGTCAACTACTTGCTGGATTAACTGATTGGGATGTTAACACCCCCCCCCCTTTTTTTCCAACAGTGTAAGTGCTGTTGTGTATTAACCAACAGAAACTCAATCACACATCACTGCAATTGTGGTAAGAAATGCGAGACGAGTCTGTGTACAAATGTTTAAATACAAGTTACTGTTTGATCTGAGAGACATCCCTTGAGCACAAATGACAGCTCCATCAATGCACTGCCCTTTTATACCTTATGTACACAACACTGCCACCATCTGTACATGTGCACACTGCTATTCCATGACCTTTGTCACCTCAGTGTATGTCTTCTATAGTTCTCTCATTATCCATACTGGACTACTACTCTGTTGGCCACATATCTGAACATGCAAGCATTAAACAATAAGTCTTTGGAGTAATGTGTGGGAATACTTTGAGCCTATGAGAACGAAAGTTCAAAATACTGGGTTGCCACCTGATTTTTTTTATTATTTCATTCCCAAGGTAACAAAGCAATATGTCATAATCAACATTTTCCAAGGGCCAGTCTGGCATTAAGATTGATGTCAAATACCACAGAATCTCTCTCATGCTGAGCACAATAATAATTTATAACACACAGGTTTGTTGACACACAGAAACTGCATGTGAATTACCATTTCCATTTTACACTCAATAATTTAACATCCTCCACATACTTTCATTTGATCCCAGAACAATTGATCACAGACTGTGTTTACAGATGTTTCCCAAGTTTGGTTTAAGCTTTAAATTAATCTAAATCGGACACAAAATACACTTGTGTATCATAAACATTTTCCTGGTGTGAAATATAGTTCTAGACTGCATTAAAATTGTTCCTAGACTGAGGAAGAGAACTGCTGCCCACCCGATAAACCGCTCGGTCTAACGTGCCACTTCCTAAACGGGAAGGTGTACCAGTCCCCAACATGAATTCACCCAGAGGATTAGTGACTAGGTCCGGTGTGCTGGCTAGCCTGTGGTTGGTTTTTAAGGCAGTTTCCCATCTCTCTCGACAAATGTGGGCTGGTTCCCCTTATTCCACCTCAGTTACACTATGTCAGTGATTGCTGTGCAAATACTGTCTCCATGTACGTGTAAACCATACTTACTCTACCGTGCAAACATTTGTGGTTACACTTGTCTAGTATGAGACATTCCCGGGGGAGGGGGGTGAAGTGCAGTTCCTCAGTTATTTTTGTAGTTTACAGCTGTGTGGGCATCCACAGCAGGTCATTTACTATGTTGCTAACCCCATAAGCTGGCAAATCCATATCGTAGACACTTTCAGGACTTCTGCACACAAATTGATGCTACCCTTCCAATTTTTTGGGCCACAGGCAGTTCACTATTTCACTTCACAATAAGGCCACACCCTATGACATGCAGTTCTAGAACAAGAAAACTCCAGAACACAGTCATGTTTGAGCAAGGTGGGTTAAGGAAGTTAACCATATTTGTCTCTCTGATAGAGGCCATATCAGCATTTATCAAAAGGACAAAATTGCTAAAAACAAATTTAAAGTAGTACACTAGCATGCTTTGCTTCTTATACCACACAGCACCTATATAGGGAACTGTTGCTGGAAGCTGCTAATGTTCTTGGCAGCACCAAGTTCTCTCATTAGTCACCAGAAGCATCTTAATTCTGCATTACACATTACATTCCATTATGAAGGTACCAATTTACAACTGAATAAGAGCAGATTTTCTGGAGGCAGAGCTTCCACACCATTTCATTCAGAGACACTCAACTTACTTGATTAAAGAAGTAGTGTGAAAATTTAAGGCAAACTGAACTGACTGTTTCTGTTTTTATCAGAAGTTTTTGATATGTTTGGTAGCAAAAGTATTCAGAAGTTACAAAAATGCACCAGAGGGATTATCTAATGAGGCGACAAGTCATGAGATGCCTCCCAATTCAGTGTCAGACCTCCTTTCGCGCGCTGTAGTGCAGCGTCTCAGTGTGGCATGGAGTCAACAAGTCATTGGAAGTCCCTTGCAGAAATACTGAGCCGTGTTACCCGTTGCCTCTATAGCTGGTGCAGGATTTTGTGGATGAAATGACCTCTCCATTACATCCCATAACTGTTAAGTGGGATTTATTTCAGATGATCTCAGTAGCCAAGAAACAATTGTGGTCCTGTGATGTGGCGTACTGTCACCCACAAAAATTCCATGGTTGTTTGGGAACATCTAGCCTAACATAACCATTTCCAGTCAATGATAGGTTCAGTTGGACCAGAGAGCCTGGTTCATTCCATGTAAACAGCCCACACCATTATGGAGCCACCACCATCTTGCACAGAACCTTGTTGGCAACTTGGGCCCACAGCTTCATGGGGTCTGCGACACTTTGAAGCTTACCACTGGCTCTTACCAACTGAAATTTAGACTCATCTGACCAGGCCACATTTTTCCAGTCATCTAGGGTCCAACCAATATGGTCTCAAACCCAGGAGAGGCACTGTGCAGCCAATGTCTTGCTGTTAACACAGCCTCTCACATTGGTTGTCTACTGCCATGGAACATTAATACCAAATTTTGCCGCACTGTCAATACATGGATGTTCATCGCACAGCCCACATTAATTTCTGTGGGCATTTCATGCAGTGTTAACACTGACAACTCTGCACTAATGCCACTCCTCTTGGTCATTAAGTAAAGGCCATGCTCGTGAGAGAGAATTCCAGAAATTTGGTATCCCCTTGACACTGTGGCTCTCTGAATTGCTGAAATGGAATGTCCCGAGCATTTATCTCCAACTGTCACTCCAGATTCAAAGTCTGTTAATTCTTGTCGTGCAGCCATAGTCACATTAGACACTTTTCACATGAATCACCGAAGTTCTAATGCCATCTCCACCCATTCACTGCCTTTTTATACCTTGTGTACATGATACTTCTGCCAATTGTGTATGTGCATATCACTATCCCATGACTTGTCACTTCAGTGTAAATCGAGATAAGAAGACAATTGCTCAAAATCCATCTTTTGAATGCATGGTGATAAAACACTCATATCCATAATAGTGAATAATGTATACAACTGGTTTTGTAGAATATAAGTAAACTATTTTTTCTAACAGGATTGGAATTTTTAGAAAGGTATGGAAAGGTCTGTAGGTCAGGACTGAATATAACATGACAGGGACAGAGTTAGATTTAAGTTATAGTGATTAATTATCATTCACCTACAGGAAACCTCTTCTTAAAGCTACTGTTACACATATGAACTTTGCTTTGACATACAAATGTGAACTGTTCTCATGTTTGGAGGTTAGTTTGAACACTGCAATGTTTCCTACATATGGACATGTTGCCTCTGGTTTCCCATTACATTCTTCTGACCTTAGACCTGGCTTATCCAGTTAAATGTGCAAACTGTACTACGGTGCAACTTTTCCTTTTTGCACATTAATGAATCATTGCCAGAGGTGAAAGTATTGATGTCACATAAAGAACTGCAGGGTTGGTTTTGGACTGAATAACAAGATGTCAATTTTAAGTCCAACACCTAACCACAGAGCTATGCTCTGGTATTTGACTGTGGAAGCTGAATGGCCACTGGAGGAAATGGAAATAGACGGCTGTTAGAGAGTGTGGTATCAACACACTGCACTTGTTTAATGACTGTTCCACCCATCTCACCACATGGATATGCCAGCTAATAGTCTTGTTCACAGCTGGTAAAATACAGCCACCCACCAAATGATCAGCCTGTTCTTTACTCTTATCTGATATTGTCAAGTATCATCATTTCTGTACTATGAGCTAGTTAATAACTAGCTTGTCTGACATTGTACTCTCTGGTCACGTTTTGGATTCTCATTCTCTTTGTTTGTGGCCTGTTGACATCATTATGGTGGTTTCCACTTTACATCTTGTTGCACTGGGCTTCTCCTAGTCTGTGTCATGTCTGTTGTTTAGTTCCACTATCACTTGGTATTGTGCTATCTTCTGCAGGTGGCCTTTCCAACTTAAGCTTCACTCATTTCTCTTCCGAGTTCTAATGCAAAATGGTTCAAATGGCTCTGAGCACTATGGGACTTAACACCTGAAGTCATCATTCCCTTAGAACTACTTAAACCTAACTAACCTAAGGACATCACACACATCCATGCCTGAGGCAGGATTCAAACCTGCGACCATAGCAGTCCCGCAGTTCCGGAGTGAAGCGCCTAGAACCGCTCAGCCACCGCGACCGGCTGTTCTAATGCATGCACTGGTATTTGTCTACTCACAGGTAACACTAACAGCAACAGACAGACTTGTTACGGAAGTCGCTTACTCATCACCCAACATAAATAGAAATATTCAATTAAGTGTACAAAATCTTTCTAGTATACAGTATTACTGTAGACTGCAAACAATCACCAAACAAAAATTCTGTAGCTTGTTAGTAAAGCAATACAAAAACTTTTTCTTTCTTAGTGTACACACTTGTTCATATACACGCCAAGACACGGGAAAACAATTGTCTTTGGCCATAATCAGCACTATTGTCACAGATACTCTCTCTTCATATGAGCTATAGAAGGTTTGGAGGACAAGCTAAAAGTATCCATGTAGGCCCCTTTCATGAAACTGGTGAAGGATGAAGCTTTTTTTAGGTTCAACATACGATGTGTATTTTGGCTTTCAACTCCTGAATTTTCCTTTCCTTGTTACAAACTCCACACATCCTGCTCCCTATTAGCTGATACCCAGAGCAGTATATGCACTTTGGAGAAAGTGTACAAGATGTGCCCAATTCATGAGATGAAGCTCCGCAATTTCCACACACAGGCCTCCTGTTATATGCCATGACAAAATCTTCTGCATTTAAAGGGGAACAAACAGCCAAACCTTAAGAAGGATGTAACCTGCAAAAACTTGTTCAGGTAATTCCTCATTCTGCACTTCTGTGACACCTATGTTTTTCCATTCCTCTCATAATTCCTCCAGATCCATCTCCATTATATCGGAACAGAACTCACAAGTTAAGGCTGTTATACAATTCATTAACATCAGGGGAGTCACCTAAGGTCTTGCACACCAGAAGTTTAGGTACTTGGTGAGAAGTGTCAGCTTCAACAAGAAGTACTCGATCACAAAGTTGCTTAACACTTTTTTTAAAGCCAGCAATACCTCCAACCATTAATGAAAATAGAAAGTCTAGAACTTCACAAATGCTCGCTCTGCTCTCTTGATTACCATGAACGTGTTAAGGCAAACTACTGCAAAAAATATTGAAGGTTATTCAGAAATCTAAAAACCTGCATTATGAGAAGATATATGCATCCAGCAGTATAGTTAAGTCAGACACAGGTAGGACCAGAAATAGGGGAACAAATAGCTCTAAAAATAAATGAAACCCTGGTAACAAATGCATGCTGTGTTGCAAACCATTTAAACAAGTATTCTGTCTCAGTTACTGATAGCATGGGCTTGTCAGGTTCAGTAAATAATGCAATGGAATGTCAGAGACTAATGCACACAAGCAATCTCAGTAAAATGGAATTGACACTTACTTCACCCAAAGAAACAGAATCCATAATAAAGTCCTTGAAATCAAAGCATTCTAGCGGTTATGATAACATATCAACAAAGTTAATAAAAAGAGTGTTCATGTGAGTTTAGTCATATCCTAAGTTATTTGTGTAATCAATCACGTATCACAGGAACATTCCCTGACTGGCTTAAATATGCTGAAGTTTTACCTCTCCACAAGAAAGGGGACAAAGAAATGCCCATCAAATTACCAACCGATCTCACTTTTGCCAGTTTTTTTCAAAAATCTTTGAAAAGGTTATGTTCAAGGGTCTACTTAAGCACCTTAGTGAAAATAACACATTAAAGTCACAGTTTGGGTTTCTAAGTGTTCTGACATTGAGAAGGCTTTCACTTTCAGTGAAAATGTCACTAATTCATTTGACAACAAATTAGAGGCAACTGGCATATTCTGCCACTTGTCAAAGGCTTTGGACTCTGAATCACAGAATCCATTTAAGTAAATGAAAATAATATGGCATCACTGGTAATACTGCAAAGTGGATTCAGCCATATCTTACTAATAGGAAAAAAGTGTGTCATTACGTAACACTTCAGCAGTAGGCAATCAGACATGATCTCAAATGAAAGAAATTACATGTGGTGGTCTCCACAGTTCCATACTAGGTCCACTAACTTTTGTTGTGTATATTAATGACATGTCACCTGTTACATTACCAGATGCCAAGTTTGTCTTATTTTCAGATGATACAAACATTACATAAATAGTAAATCACATATAAATTTAGAAATGGCAGTTAATCAAATTTTTACTGACATTAATAAATGGTTCACAGCCAATTCACTGTCACTAAACTTTGAAAAGACCTACTATATGCAGTTCAGAACTTCAAAGAGATTTTCTTCGTGTGTGTGTGTGTGTGTGTGTGTGTGTGTGTGTGTGTGTGTGTGTGTAAAATGACATGGAAATAGGAGAAGTTGAGAGTGTAAAATTCTTGGGATTACAACTTCATAATAAATTCAGTTGTAAGTGACATACTAACTAACTGCTAAAGCACCTAAACAAGTCAGTCTGCAATGCAAATGATGTCAGACATAAGAGAGATAAATATAAAAAACTGGCATATTTTGCTTATTTTCACTCCATTATGTCATGTGGTATCATAGTGCTGTAATGCTTAGATTGGCAGTGATTTTAGATGACAGAAGATGTCTGTCATGTGAGATACTGTATAGTTCAGCATTACGGGTTTAGTTGGCTACCAATATCCTATTTGGAAATATGAAAATGCTGAAATTTACAATGCTTTACAGAGAGGCAGATGAAAGCCTTTGGACCAATAGGTTATAGCAGACTTCACTAGAAGCCTGTAGTTTTATGGAAAGCTGATGTAATCATGGTTCATAATGTACTATTGTCAGCAAAAGTTGTCAAGAGCAGACGAGGAGAACATCCTGAGCAGTGGTACGATTGATTTCATTATTATTTCTTACTTCCTTCAGGTTACTAGTGTACATGTAGGCCTGCAATGTAATGGAAATTAGGAATTGTAATGAAATTTGCAACCCAAAGAAAGAATTCCTTTCAATATGTGAATATTAATGAAGTTGTTGCTACAGAATTGAGGTTTTGTGGCCACACATTAGCTTGTTGGTGTTGGTCTCAGGATCTTTGACCTATGTTTCGAAGCTGATGCCGTGGCTGCGATTATATATGTATTTTCTGTGCCAACGTCAGTGAACATTTACCTTGACATTACTGATGTGGTTCTTACATTGTTGCTTGCATCACTCACTTGCTGCTGCACAAGAATCCAGAATCCAGTCTTTGATCAAAATATAAATTCCTTCGACAATGACTGGTTTCAGTTAGTAATGACAATCTTCAGATCTGTTCTACACCATAATGGTCATTACTGACTGAATCCGGTCATCGTTGAAGGAATTTATATTGTGATCAAACACTGGAATAAAAAAAAAAATTTGACCGTACCTGGATCACTGCTTACAGTCGCGACTGTCGCAGCTGGTGAATCCAGAATCCATTTACCTCGAGGCTTTTTCTAAACTGTTCTCAAGTTATTGAATTTCAGTGGCTTCCCTGAACAAAGTGGTGGCCACTCCAACAGACCTTGCCACATGTACAGTGTGTGTGTGTGTGTGTGTGTGTGTGTGTGTGTATACATATATTTATGTGGAAGAGATCAACTAGCTGTGGCTTAACCACCGGTAATTTATTATCTGTAACCTCATGTTGAGAAAATTGTGAAACATCATTAAACAACAGCAGATGATCCCAAGATGATGGCCAACAGGCATTAAGTCAAAAGTGTTACTGTCGGCAGTGCTATTGGTTTTTTCAGCAGTAATAATTGCCACATGGAAGGTAGGCTATTGTGTGTGTGTGTGGGGGGGCGGGGGGGGGGGGGGGGGGGGGGGACGCGCACACGTGTGCATTATATACAATTTTTTACTGTCCACAGGTAATGCAGCATTGTTCATATAATACTAAATCACTCATAGTTCAGAATTTGTAGGTTCTGAGAGAGACATTTCCCAATAAGTGTACGCTTGCTAATTAAAGTAACACAACATACCTCTATGCTTGCACTACGATAATTGTCTCATGTAGTCATATCATGGGATTCCACATTTCATATGCACATTTCTGTGCAAACAGTGTGTTAAGTGATCTACATAGTTCATTCTTCCTTCGGTTGCCCCTGCAGATGGTTGCAATAATTGAAGTTTAATAAATATGATGGTGGCTTTCTGATGAGGAGCATTTGTTGCCAACCCTGAATTAAGCCGGGATACCATACTAATAAGTTTATTTGGAGCGACAAATGCCACAAGACTGTGTGAAAAACTTTACTAACCCAAAAAAGTATATACGCCATGGAGCTATCAACTGTAAAACAAAACTACCATTTCTGAGAGTGAAATTAACATTGATGTTTTTTCTACTGCCTAACATACAGATGTAATAGACACAGTCTTTGCACCAACTCATCTTGGAAGCCTATGTCATATGTTGGAGGACGATGGTAGTATTTATCTGTAATGCTCTTGAATAGTGAGTAACTGCACAAGTGCTTCCATTTAAGTCACAATGTAGGTACTTTAACATTGAAATTCCTTCATTTTCATCTTAACAGTACCCCTGGAGTATGGTAAGACAAGATTTTTCCACTTTTAGAGGATGCTTTATATTCTTAACACAATTTACTTCTGCAGTTCACATTGGTGTGTGAAGAGGATTGGGTTGAGAGCATAAAGCTAGGCATCCACTAGGGAGTAGGCTGCCTACTCCTTGAGGACGTGGTGCAGATAGTAGATATCTCACAGTGAGCAAAGCATACTTGCAGAACTTGTTTTCTTCAATTGTGATGCACTTGCTGCTTGAATGAATGGTTCAGTGCAAACTAGTGAATGTAGTGGCACCAGAAAGCATTTTTCCAAATGCAGCTACAGAGTTGTGCCTATAATGAAGCTTGATAGCTAGTCTAACGGATACTGTTAAGAGGAAAGTGATCACAGATCAGCGTTCAAGCGACCACTCTGTTGGGTGTGGACCTATCTCAGAAACAGAGCAGAGGCTGAATAAATTGTGAAATAAATTATCAGGAATGCAGAACAGACATGGTATGGGTAGATGGCAGAGCTTATACAAAAATATTGCTAATAAGGTATGGTGGTTCACATAAGCAGTTATGATTGACTATCGCTAAAGCACCTGTGCCGAAATTCCATTATCTCAGAGGAACCTCTATTTCTCCCACTAGGACTTTCACATATTACTTCAACATAGCATGATTCATCATTAGTGAGAGCATTAAAAGTTTTTTTAAAGAGAGAATTCCTACATTCCATGAACTGTATTGTGTCAAATAGAAGTTCCGGTAGTCAATAGTATTTTGGATGAGGACAAATCAGCCCCACTCCCTCCCATGTTGAGGGGCTGTGTCCTAATTAGCTCACAGAGATGTTTGAGGTAGTACAATTCCTTTTTTACAGCTTCAGTCAACAGTCCTAAGTTGGGGCCGTTTGCAGAGCCATGGAGGTGGGAGGTAAGCTGCTTCTTGAACAAGAGGTAGTGATATTGAAAGTGATTACTAATGTAAGAGCATTGATTAGTCAAAACAATGCCTTTGCGAAACAAAAGTTTTGGGCAGACTAGTCCTTATATGCCATCGAACTTTGTATAGCTGAATCATATTGGCTGCTTCTAATGGTTAAGGCATGGTAATTATGGCTAGTGTTATGTTGCAATAAACTAAGATATTTAATTAAATTGTTCTTCCATTTCTCTACAGTGCCATACCATATCAACATCACTCATTTTATATGATCTATAGGAAATTAATAGGGTGGATGAGAATGTGTTAACTAGGGCTTTTAGGAAGAAAAACTAAAAATGACCCTCACTTTCATACTGACACGTTAACTTCATCTTGTCATTTATGCATGCATAAATCATTATGATGGTCATATGAGCAATGTTTGGCATGCTTTGTTGCAGTTGCCAAATGCAGTGAGTAATTTATGAGAATACATGCCCGCACATTGCCATCCGCATCAATGAAACAATGGGCCGTTCGGGTTTAGAGTTGTTGAAACAGGTTTCCTGCAGCCCACACCTCACACCATTTCATCAGCCCTGGTTTGCGGCACTGAAAGGTACTTTAAGAAGCTGTCAATTTTCTTCTGAAACAGATGCAAGAAGCAGTGCATAAATAGGTGAGCAATTGTTCAAAATACCTTCTACCTCGAGCTAATATATAAACTTGTGGAACACTGGATCAAGTGTATTGTAAAGAAAGGACTATTCAGAAAAATTGTTTTGTGTTTCCCTCGTGTTAATGAAAAAAAAAATGATTTTTGATTTGTTCAAAATTAAGAAAATATAAATGTTACTAATTCTTGACTTACACATAGGGCAACAAAAGAAGTTTTGTAAGCTTGTATGCTGCATAGTGTGAGGAATGGACATTTGTAACCAAAAATGGATTTAATATGCTGTGTGTAATAGCTGTGGCAATCTTTGTGCTGACTTCATATTACACTTAAGTTACGTATGTAATCCATCAGTGACTTAGGCCAATTTTCTGCCGGACTTACATTGTAGTAATACCCACTTACAATACTATATAAGGAAAACAACTCTAATTACAGCCCTATTTCTTTTCTTTGTTTTTTCAGAAGTGGTTGAGAAAATGGATTATGACAGCATATTGGCTCATTTCACTGAGCAGAACTTTAACTTCCTCTCAGATTGGCTTTCTGGAAGGATTCTCCACTAGCAATACATGACGGCACAAATGATGTGTCTGCAGAGCTAGTTGTGATTGATATACAGGGTGATTCAAAAAGAATACCACAACTTTAAAAATGTGTATTTAATGAAAGAAACATAATATAACCTTCTGTTGTACATCATTACAAAGAGTAATTAAAAAGGTTTTTTTTCACTCAAAAACAAGTTCAGAGATGTTCAATATGGCCTCCTCCAGGCACTCGAGCAATATCAACCCGATACTCCAACTCGTTCCACACTCTCTGTATCATATCAGGCGTAACAGTTTGGATAGCTGCTGTTATTTCTCGTTTCAAATCATCAATGGTGGCTGGGAGAGGTGGCCGAAACACCATATCCTTAACATACCCCCATAAGAAAAATTCGCAGGGGGTAAGATCAGGGCTTCTTGGAGGCCAGTGGTTAAGTGCTCTGTCACGGGCTGCCTGGCGGCCAATCCATCGCCTCGGGTAGTTGTTCTCTGTTAACTGTTTATACCAACGTTTAATACACCACCTATCAGGAGGTTTAACACCATACTTCGTTTGAAATGCACGCTGAACAACTGTCGTCGATTCACTTCTGCCGTACTCAATAACACAAAAAGCTTTCTGTTGAGCGGTCGCCATCTTAGCATCAACTGACACTGACGCCTAGTCAACAGCGCCTCAAGTGAACAAATGTACAACTAAATGAAACTTTATAGCTCCCTTAATTCGCCGACAGATGGTGCTTAGCTCTGCCTTTTGTCGTTGCAGAGTTTTAAATTCCTAAAGTTGTGGTATTCTTTTTGAATCACCCTGTATTTTGTGACTTCACCATTTGAGTGGCTTATAAAATTCTACTTGGACAACTAAAACGTTGTGTCATTAAGAACATCCCTCTTGCAGGGATGGAGTTTCACCTTCATAACAAAAAGTAGAAGGTTGCACTTCCAGGTGCACAGGGATGAGTTTACTCTCAGATTGGGAAAGATATGTGAAATGCTACAAGAATTGGTATTTGCCCTGATCTCTTCTCCACCTACATAAAAGATTTTCCAATGACTTTAAACAATGTTTAAAAAATAGTTGCAAATTTTTGTACAGTGGTTGGAAGGAGTGTCATGGGCAACATGTGAAAATACCCACCAGTGAGGTATAAGTGTTGGGGTGGGGGCATTTAAAGGTCACTTCTTTCCTTTTCTTGCTTAACTCGAAAACTGTAACTTCTAGTGAAAATGTTTCTCTGTACAGAATTAAATTAAATAACCTACAAAAAATGTGCATTCATTTTTTCTGCATGCCTGATACTTTCTGCACTGCATGGGATCAAAAGATTTCAGACTATTAAAAATGTTTTAATGGTATAAAATTACTGTTTACTGTTAAATGAAGTGGGTTAATAAAACAATATTAATTGTCTGTACCATGTCTAAGTGCAGTAGAGCAGTATAGGTTGGTGCAACTTTGTGAAAGACCCTGTAGTTGCTTCTTGTGACATAGTATGGTAAATAGTAGGAAATCACCTGCTTGCTCTTCAGTTTGCAGACCTATGAAGGGGGGAACTGCATGACAAAAATCTGACTACCTACATCCCCTCACACTTTTACCCTCCACCCACCCCTTTCTTACCCTTTTGCATCTCTAGAACTCAGTTTCTTTTAATACATTACTACTGCACTTAGATGTGGTGCACTAATTTAACATTTGTTTGTGCACCACTACATTTAATAGGGAACATTAATTTTATACCATTATACACTATTTTTTTTATAATCTAAGACTTTTCCATGTGTTGTTAGGGAAACTATTACTCCTAGAGAGAAAAATTGATGTAGTTTAAGGAAAAAAAGGAAAAATGTTTAGTAGACCTGTGGTTTATGCTTTATTGAAGGCCAACATACAGCAACCTTTAAACACAACCCTATCTCCCCCCCCCCTCTACCCCCACCTACACACACACACACACACACACACACACACACACACACACACACACACACCCTCACTGTAGTTCGTGACACTCACTCCTATCACTGTATTTTTTTTTTATATGTGACTAAACTGTTTTTCTCCTTAATTTTCATACATTGGCTAGGCTAATTTGTTCACAGCAAGCAAGTTAGGTCATAATATCACAGATAACTGTATTATGCAATCTCAGACAAGCAATAGTGACTTGTTAGCACTAGGAGTAGCCATGAATCATCATACACTAAATAGAAAATACCATGGGGTCCAGTTGGATAACAAGTTAAAAATGGGCCAGCCCATTGATAAACTAATCTAGAAACTCAGTTCATAGTTTTTTTTTTTCCTTCACTTATTGTGTTGATCTAAAATAGTGTTGCATCCTAGTGTCATATGGAGTTATATACTGGGGCAGCTGATTTGTTACATTGACTTCCTGATATGTTTACGCATGTGAGTGGAGTCTCATTAGACATCCTTTTTACAAATAACCCGAATATCTAAATTCAGGGATTTAAAATTTCTGTTAGCAGTGTGAGAGTTAAGTGTTTAATGTAAAGTTGCATAACAAGTAGTAATGTACTGTAAATAGATCTCAGTATTTACAAATGTAAATAAATATTTTCTGTGGAAAATACTTTTGTAATTAAGCAATTTTTAAGCTACCAATATAAGATAAACAGCGCAGCTATGTAGTATTGTTGAGGAGGCAGCTGCATAGTTCTGAGGTAGGAGGTTTCTTACTCACTTCACTAAATTTAACATGGATAGGATTAAGCAGTACAGTGATAGTTTGTTATTAAAATATATGGAATAAATTTCCTTGATTTCCTTGTCTTTTGTTGTTGTACACCTTCACTCATTCCACATCCCTCCTGGGGGGGACAGCATAATTATAGGTGCCTTCAGTGCCAGGCAGGAGGGTTTGATTGCCCCATTGATGCAGAAGGCTATACAGGTAGTGGCATAGCTACTGGCAGGGGCACCCAAGCCAGATGTGCCTCAGTGAAAGGGCCTCTCTAACAGTGTTTCACAACTTGGGGACGGATGTTATTTCATTTCATTAACATTGTAGAGTAAACCACTGCCTTTAAATGTACAGTGGGTCGGATGCTTCTTAATTTATTAGCAAAGATTTATTATTACAGCCTTACTGGTACGCTGTTGTGAATGCTATTTTAAATAATATGAAGAACATAATATATAAACATATCTCTAAGATTACAGAGAATTGGATTATTAACAATTGTTCATTAAAGGAAAAAAACAAAGTTGTTAATTTGCAATTATAAACATGAAAAAAAATACTTTTTGTCTCATTGTTTTATCCATTAGTTGGAGGGATGTTTCCTTTTTCCCTTGGGAGTTCTGCCAGCAGTGGTTGCATATGGGCACAGTGACGGTTTTTCCTGCACTAAGGAGTGGCTGGTGCCACCAGACCTCTTACTGTGAACTCGGGGGCATACTCCAGGGACAATCATCAGGTGTGGCAGTGGAACATTGTGTGTTTTGGATAAGATGGCCCATGGCTTCACATCCTGGACTGCATGGAAGGTATGCACCTAAAAAAACCTTTCAACCAGCTACATGCTAGCGAGGTGAATGGCTGTTAGGTAAAATGACCACTAGTGGACAGCCTCTTGGGTATTTGCATGAGTACTGCTAAACGATGGGTTGATTAATGTTGACACTGAACATGTATACATATTCCGTAAACTGACACATTACACACAATTTCTGTAAAAGAATAATTCAAATGGTTATCCTTAAAAGGTGTTTATCTACCTAAATAAAGCTTGTTCAGGTGCATGAGGCTCTGTCTGGGTTGCCATTTGTTTCGTTGGTGCCTCGTGGGATTTGTGTGGAGCAGTGTCAAATCTACCCCTGATCGAGTGCATGTACCATCTGGTAGTACCTACACCCACCCAACGGGGAACTTGGGTGGTCAGTCCACCTGAGTAGTAGTCTGAGAATTGTAGTAACAGGTCACAGATTAGATTAGATTAATTACTTATTGCATAGACCCACAAAAGAGGGGATCCTCTTGGGTGTGG
Organism: Schistocerca gregaria; assembly: GCF_023897955.1. NCBI lineage: Eukaryota > Metazoa > Arthropoda > Insecta > Orthoptera > Acrididae > Schistocerca > Schistocerca gregaria. The sequence goes on along the minus strand of NC_064931.1, from coordinate 518,914,685 downwards.
AACATGTCAGATAAACACATTACACAAATGTAATTAGAAAAATTGAGTTTCATTAATTTTAATGATCCTCATTCAATAAACAATAAAATTATGTACATGAATTAAAATTAAACTTCTAATATTTACAGGTTAAATACTTGCATCTGCTTTCCATACATTCACCTTTCACACCTGTTACAGCCAAGTATCATCAAAAATTAAAGTAATAAATTTTTATTACAATGGTCTACTGCACTTGTTGAGAAAGTCATAGATGGAATAGGAGTTGCCCACCAAAAATTCCTTTAAATTATGTTTAAATTGTGCCTTGTCTGAAACTAAACTATTAATGGTTGCTGGTAACTTATTGAAAATATGCATTGCTGAATACCGGACTCCTTTCCGGCCAAGAGTAAGTGATTTTAAATCTTTGTTCTTATTACTAGTATTGATACTGTGTACTAAGAAGTTAGTTGGAAAAATATATGTATTACTTACAACGAACTTCATTAAGGAATAAATATACTGAGAAGCTGTGGTTAGTATGCCCAATTCTTTAAATAGGTTCCAACATGATGTTCTTGGATTTACACTATACATTACTCTTATATGCTTCTGTACTCTAAAGTTACGCATTTCACTCCACAGCAGAGTGTGTTCTGCTTTAAAACTTCTGGGGCTCTTGAAACAGAACCTACCCTCTCGTGAGGACTGCTATTACCGACCAAGCGATCCCAGGCACGATTCGTGACCTGCCCCCCATTACTTCCACTAGTACGTCTTCCTCCTCCTTCTCGTACTCCACATATGTTCATCTGCAAGGTTCCAATTTCGAGTCCTGGTCCAGCACACAGTTCAACTTACTAGGAACAATACATTTATTGTTCTTGCTCTGTACGTAAAGTTCTAATTATGACTTTTGTAATGTCCACTGTTGTTATCTGGCTGGAGTTCCACAGAGGGCTTTCTCAGAGTAAGAGCTGTCTTTCAAGCAGGGTAGTATAAATTCACCTGTTTAGAAGATGAAATAATTAGACATGTTACAAGCAGCATGATTATGTACAAGAGAACTTCCTGATGCACTAAGAACCATAGCTATATATTACTACTGTTCTTACCTCATACAAATAGCAAGATATTCAACTGCAAGCACAAGTTATTAACATTACCTGAGTAAGTTTATGGTTGTGACACTAATACATTCTCCAGGTGCAAAGAACGAGACACAATTTGCTAAATTTTAATTCCTTTGAGTCTTCACACACACATTTTCCTGAGGCCTTGCCTACAAACAAAACACAAAGGAAAAAAAGTCATTAAATTATCATCTCAAGTATTTCTTTTAGCATGTAACTTTAAAAATTTCATTATGTCAAAGAGAAATTCCTTTTAATATGAGTACAACATGTTTATACCAACTTCATAGTCACAGTATAGTATCACAATAATGGCATTTCAAAATACTTGACCATATATTCTTACTTTTCCGCATTTTTGCTGTAAAAAAATCTAACAAATGAGCAAACAGGAAAATATTATTAAAATAAAAAATTCTATGGTTTTACAATTTGTAACTATACAATTGTAGATGTAACACAAGTAGGTCTTAGAATGTCTGTACAACTATATTCTAAGATCTATCCATGTTGACATTCTCAATGGTGGTGGTACTAGCTTAGAATATGAGCAGATATTCAAAGTACGTGCCACTACCTTTACTTTTAACATGTGAAAGGAAGCCCAGGTTTCGCTGTACCACTGATATCGGTATTACAGCGAATTACGAAACCTTGAATGGCCAGACAAGGATTTGAATACTGCACCTCCCAAACGCAAATCTATTGCCCCAACCATATTCTACTTAAATCATGAGGCTCAAATGAACTGCGGGAAACTAAAGGGTTTAGGATTTGGACTGAACAATTTTTGTTGAGTAAGAATAATTGTGGACCAATGCCTTATCATATAACCTAGCAGTTAATGTTAACTATTGGTTCAGAAGCAATGAGAGCTGGCAACATTATCTAGGGACAGTGTCAAAGCCTCTTCCAGAAATTGTACAGACTACTATGGCCAGCCAATTAGAGAAATGTTTATTTTGCTTCAATATTACCTTTTGGATTTCTGGTCACGGTGAAAGACTGATCTGTAATGTAGCCTGAAATCTATGTTAGACTGCAGGTGATTGATTGGACCTCAGTTGACAAAAACAAAAAGTATGACGCCAGGAGATTATGTTAGGTACCATTAACTAGACAGCTGAAGCAGTGAGTCAAAAGACTGTTAGCGCACAGGGTCTTCATACATGTCATGTTAGTTTTAATTACAGTCTTGGAAAGGCGAACGAAGACTCAACTTTAATGTTCTGTCAACAACGAGTACAAATGAAATTGAGCACTATCTTAGTTTGGGGAAGGAAATTGGCTGCGTCCTTGCCAGAGGCAAGATCCTGACATTTACATTAAGCCACTTAATGAAACCACAGAAAACCTCGATCTGAATGGCAATGCAGGGATTTAACGTGATGTCCTCCCAAATGTTAGCACAGAACTTTACCCAGAGTGTCACCTTGCTGGATTATTGTAGCTCTGGTTCAATATTGTATGCAGTGCAATAATATTTACTGTTGGAGTAAATACCAAGCAAACTTTTGGTATTAAGACTGTTCATTGGTGGTCTCATGATACAGGTAATGCCACCAATGATATTTGTGATGCAATTCTGTCACTGAATCTTGCATTTTAAATTGTGACAGATTTATTCAATGCCAATGTATTTGCATATTTTGGCTTAAAAACAATTCTCAATGTATGGTATGTTACGCGATATGATTTCATATTTTTGAATTTGGGCTATGAAAAAATTTCAAGATCTACCTAACCTGAAAGTCAACTAGTCTAACAAATTTACTGACAACAACCTAACACCAACTAAGTAATTTCTGTTTAATAATTACCATTTACATCATCTTTACACTTAAATCAAACTGGGCCTTATGTTTCTTACAGGCAAACATTACCACTGCACTGCTACGCCACAATGTAACAGTTGGTCAAACACAAATTACCAGCAATAACAATTTAAATAATAAATAATAGCAATTTTGAAAAGCATTTTAACAACGATAGTAATAACAATGTGCCTGAAATAAAGCACAACTGAGATGTGCAAGTATTAATAAAATTACTGTCTACATTCGATAATGCCACTAATTTGCCTCTATCTCTCTTGATGACACTGATGGGGGCACTACAACCTTTGATTACTTACACAATGTGCGAAGAAAACCCATGTAATGAAAGTAACAATTCTCCCTAATAGTTCGTAAGTATTCTCAAATTCAATGTTTTCTCACTTACCCTTTTCCGTAATGCCCAAGTCAAATCAATCATGTTAAAAATTCAACAGTGGTTGAAGGTGAATGTGCTACGGGTGAATAAATACATTACACCTTCACACTAAACTTGTCAGAGTAACATTCACATCTCAGTGCAACAATTTGAGTCATATACTGAGATTATTCATGTGTACCAAGAGGACATTGAGAGATTTTAAATGTTCTAAATAACTTGGAACTTTGCAAATATAGCATAACTGGTACCTTCTCCCACTATTGTATGTGACTCAGCCTAACACAGGAAAGTCAATTCACGCACAACGTGAAATATCCATGAAGTGGCGCAACAATAAATTAAATAACACTATTGAGAAATGGAAAGAGGTTGAGAATGCGAAAGAAAAGCACCAGAGCAAAGAAATGTTTCAGGTTGGCATGTAACTCTTATCATAACTTACGTTAGTATGTTGTACGGAAATTCGAAAGGACAAGCACTCTAACAAAAGTGACTGGAAATCCACGAACACCAATTTTAACTTCATTTCTAAGTCACAAAATGATGAGTTCAATACGTATTACATTAACCAGCCAAGGATGTAGACATTTTACGATAATTCTTCATGCCATTGATTAGCGTAACGGATCATCTCAATGGATTTGTGCGTTTTAATGTATGACAGTTTCCGAAAAAAATACACTACATTAATCTACCTACTTACGAAAGACATTCATTCACACAAGGAACACTGTCTCGTCAAAAGTAATTGGTACACTTAAGCAAAACGTTCACATTTCTGTTGTATGTTTCAACTGATCGATACGTCTTGAATGTCTCTGATAAACATGTACCTAGCGAACCTTTATGCTACAGTACAGAATACTCAATAATTTCTGTCCTACCTGGTTCTCCTTTAAGAAGCTCATCTCCTGACACACGATCATCAGTAAGCTAGCCAAAAACAAGCCATCTGTTTCTGTCCTCCCATAGCAACACACTTCTCAATATTATCGACACCCATAATTCCTTATTAAGCCAGCATACAGGGATCAGCGTCAGAATTATTGACGAAATCAGCAACCGACATGTAAGTACTGATGAACACGTTAACATTCATGAAGCACATCTTTATTCTTCTGTTTTACGATTGGCAGTCGATATGTCTGCGATATGCAGGAGGTATCCTACAGTTCACATTACTTTGTGCAAAAGTGACGTCATCTTGAGGTCGTGCGCTTCATGAGAGCTCCTATACATACATATATTGCATGCTCTATCGAAGACGTTAACAGCTGACAGGACAATCGAGTTACGAGTAGAATAAACACGAAGATGTTATGTGGACATGTGTCCGGAAACGCTTAATTTCCATGTTAGAGCTCATTTTAGTTTCGTCAGTATGTACTGTACTTCCTCGTTTCACTGCCAGTTGGCTCAATTGAAGGAAGGTAATGTTGACTTCGGTGCTTGTGTTGACATGCGACTCATTGCTCTACAGTACTAGAATCAAGCACATCAGTACGTAGCATCAACAGGTTAGTGTTCATCACGAACATGGTTTTGAAGTCAGTGCAATGTTTACAAATGCGGAGTTGGCAGGTGCCCATTTGATGTGTGGACACCTGCAATGGACGAGGCAATTCTTCGTGCAGTTGACGATAACCCTGATGTCAGCGTCAGAGAAGTTATTGCTGTACAAGGTAACGTTGAACACGTCACTGTATGGAGAGTGCTACGGGAGAACCAGTTGTTTCCGTACCATGTACAGCGTGTGCAGGCACTATCAGCAGCTGATTGGCCTCCACGGGTACACTTCTGCGAATGGTTCATCCAACAATGTGTCAATCCTCATTTCAGTGCAAATGTTCTCTTTATGGATGAGGCTTCATTCCAACGTGATCCAATTGTAAATTTTCACAATCAACATGTGTGGGCTGACGAGAATCCGCACGCAATTGTGCAATCATGTCATCAACACAGATTTTCTGTGAACGTTTGGGCAGGCATTGTTGGTAATGTCTTGATTGGGCCACTTGTTCTTCCACCTACGCTCAATGGAGCACGTTATCATGATTTCATACGAGATAGTCTACCTATGCTGCTAGAACATGTGCCTTTACAAGTACGACACAACATGTGGTTCATGCACGATGAATCTCCTGCACATTTCAGTCGACGTGTTCGTACGCTTCTCAACAACAGATTCGGTGACCGATGGATTGGTAGAGGGGGACCAATTCCATGGCCTCTACGCTCTCCTGACCTCAACCCTCTTGACTTTCATTTATGGGGGCATTTAAAAGCTCTTGTCTACGCAACCCTGGTACCAAACGTAGAGACTCTTCGTGCTCGTATTGTAGACAGCTGTGATACAATACGCTATTCTCCAGGGCTGCATCAGCGCACCAGGGATTCCATGCGACGGAGGGTGGATGCATGTATCCTCGCTAATGGAGGACATTTTGAACATTTCCTGTAACAAAGTGTTTGAAGTCACGCTGGTACGTTCTGTTGCTGTGTGTTTCCATTCCATGATTAATGTGATTTGAAGAAAAGTAATAAAATGAGCTCTAACGTGGAAAGTAAGTGTTTCTGGACACATGTCCACATAACATATTTTCTTTCATTGTGTGTGAGGAATGTTTCCTGAAAGTTTGGCCGTACCTTTTTGTAACACCCTGTATATGGCTTCAAGAGATATTATGATAACCGAGAATAGAGAACTTATATTATTTATCTGTTGCGTAATGAATAATTCTATCATTTACAGAGGTGGAAGTGCAACATCCATAGTGAATCTCCCACAGAACTTCAGCAGTGGCATCAGTTTATCGGCCCCCTGCAGAGTACATTGTTTCCATCCCACACCACGCCTGTCCTAAAACCAACAACTTCCCCAGTGCCATCCTAACATCCCCCAACCTCCTTGGACACCTCACTGGTGCAGTCCTCAATCCGACTGTAAGCGACCACGTACCTGTACTCGTCACCATGTCCCCTATCCCGTCTCATCCCTATGCATCCTAACCCAATCTCCATCCAAAACTACTCCCAGGCCAACTGGAATTTTTACTAATAATCCATAGACAACCACACTGGAGGTCACCTCCTATCCTACCAGCATCCTGACGATACCCTTCCGGCCACATCCTTTCTGCAGTGCACCTTATCAGATGCAACATCTACCCTCATTCCTACCAAGACCATATATATGTACCATCTCCCCCTCCCCCAACAAGCCCAAATCTGCATCCAAGAATCCCATTCTATTTACTGGTCCTTCTTAAGAACTTGTGTCTGGGATACACTCACATGCAACTGGAAAATACAGACACATGAGGAATTTATTAAAGCCAAAAAAGAAACGCCAGGACTGGCACCAGAATCAACATTGCACTCCCCATTAACTGTTCTAAGTACTGGAAAGCATTACACCAACTCACTGGCAATAACCCCATATGTCATTACCTTCTCCTTCACAACAGCCATCTCTTTCATGACAACCTGAGCATTACTGAGCGTTTTGCAGCCTATCTCTCCAATGTCTTCTCCACTCCTGGTGGCCCTCATTTTGATTACCCACTGTCCCCTACATCCACAAATGTACAAATACTGCTGTCCCATCCCTGGCTACCAGCTTCCAGTACTTGGATAACAGACCACAAACAGAATTTAATACACCAAAGACAACAAAAGACATCAAACAAGTACTCTACAAAAAACACAACACTGGATTACTTATCGACACATCAAAGAATGCCCCATCTCCTATCTCATCACCTTTACAACACTTTACACCATTTTCCTCTCCACATATTACTGTCCTCAATAATAGAAAAACCTCTGAAATCCTACTGTTCCTCAAACCCAACATAATTCCTACTCATACCTCCCTTGCTGCCCCATATGTCTCACCTCTGTTTTTAGTAAGGTCTTCGGTCCAGTCCTCTACTAATGCATCTATCAACACTTGAACCAACACTACCTTCTCCCTGTTACCCAATGTGGCTTCTATCCCAATTTTTCCTCTGATGACCAGCTCCTGCACATCACCCATCTCCTATCCCATCAACTTAACTCCTCTAAATGGCATTCTGGCCTACTTTTCAAACTGAACACTTCCAGTTAACGATCTCTGCCTTATTGTATCTCTCCTACTAATCGCCCCTCCTTTGTCACTATTAACAATACCAGTTCCCATACCTTCCAGCCCACTGCAGGTGTCCTCTCTCTTCTCCTTTATCTCCTCTACACTGCTCATAAGCCCACTACACCCACCAGTCCACCTCCTTCAGTGTGCTGATGACACTGATTTCCTTTCACCATACACCATACTCAAGAAATCCTAATGATTCCTCCAAGTCAACCTCAGTCAGTTCACCTCCTGTTGTCACCTGTGGCTCCTCAAGATTAACCCTCCACCCACAAAAAAACTGCCCAATGATTATAAGATGAACCACCCAACCTTCTGCCTGCATGTCTTCTACCTTATCATTTATGACCGCCATCTCCAGTTAACTAACACACTAAAATTTCTTGGACTAACTCTTGACCAGCTGCTACCATGGAACCCTCACTTACTAACCATCCAACAGAAAGCCCACAGTAGATCTGACATCCTCCGCTATGCAAATGTTGCATGGATCTCTGCCCAACCAAAATTCTATACGTCCCTCCAAATCCTTGAATGCCATACACATCTTGCTTTCCACTTTCCTTTACATTCCTTCACATGGACCCACTACCATCTCATCAGATTCCCACTCCTCCTCACACTCATGAAACACCTTTCTCCTTCCATACTATCTGAAAACTGGATTGCAATCACCCCATTGTCACCCCTCTGATCACCAACCTGGTATGCTGCTGCACCTTTACAAACATGTCGCACCACTCCTATACCTATACACACTCCGTATCCCATTCCAACGCAATTTCAACGAATTACCTCTCCCATACAACGAAATTCACTTAATGCTACACTCTACAGCTTTTCCCACCTGTTTCCAATCCACATTAGGGCTCTCCCTCTCTCTCTTACCTGCCCATTTCACTCCCTCTCTTCCTTTTCTGATATGACAGTCCTTTCCCCCTCCCCCCCCCCCCCCCCCCCACTGCCACCACAATCGCCCTCACTTCCTGTGTTTCCCAATATTCATCTTGCTGCTTACCATCTTTCTAAGATACCAATCAACAGTTCATAAATTTATACTCACCATCATCCAAACATTTAATCTCCTCATGTGTTCATCACTCACCACAGGTCCTTCATTTTTTTATTGAAAATGCAGTGCTTCGTTGCAACTAATGTTTTTTTTTTTTCATTTTAAGGTTTGAAACGTCCATTCTTATGTTCTTATCTCTACCTGTTAAACCATCTACTTTCCTTTTTAAACACTGAAGGAAGAAAGTTGCTCTGTATATTTTAATCATCTCTGCATTGTATTTGTAAAATTATTTTAAAATTAGCATTCATAAATATGTTTTGTCATTTCTTCATTAATTTTTTGAAAGTGCTCTAGGCTGAAGAGTGGCATATTGTGCTGCTAGCAACCCACCACCACCAACCATTTGGCGCGAGGGGGACGGAATAACAATGCAGTGAAATATTATAGAAAAAAAATGTCTGCCCAGTAATCTCACTGCTATTGATCTTAATGGAAGTGCTCATGTTTCGATACAAAATCAAATAACAGTAGTAGTGCGCCGAGTGGCCTGGCACATTATTTTGAATATGGGAAAATACGGCAAAAAGTTCGTGTGTCTACTTTGTGATAGACAAGTATAAAGCCAGGTTCCCACAGGCATCAATTTCTTACACATCATCCCCTTACTATTACAGTTAAATGCACGTTAGTGTTCCTCACATCAAATCATAAAATGTTACTTATGCGACTTTCAAGATGCCAACAAACGAAATTATTCGTATGGCAATTTAGTAGATTTTAACAGAACAGCTTATAGTGACATTAATGCACAAAAATCGAACACACGAATATTGGATAAGGAAACAGGCATCTCTCAGGAATTCTTTTGGAACATCCACTACACTAGAAAATGAATTCTCTGCCAAGGACGAAGTTTTGTTCTAAAATCATTTTCGAATGAGTGAAACCTATATTGAAATTTTTAAGCCATATTTCTGGCATTGTATATAAGTCTAGTACACATATGTAAGACGCCATGCCAGCTTGTATTAAGTGACAAGTAACACTGAAATATCTGGCAGCTGGAGTCACTGCACCATATGTATTGTGTTCTGTACAGTATTGAACGTAAATCAGAAAGTAAGGTTTTTGTCTCAACAGTTCAGTTTTGTTTTTATTTTGAGGGTTAGTCAAGGTTTTGATAGATCACAGATGCTGTGAATATACGTTTGTTTTACTGGTACAGTACTTAATTTTACAACCAAAACTTTTTAGTACTGTGGAGAACAGACAGCACTCAATGATAGCGCCAACATAAATATTGTTAGATTTGCGCAGTATTTTAATATTTGTCAAGAGTAATTTTAAATCCCTAAAGTCATAAATAAATTTCTATTTCACTGTAATATTTACATTCAATGACTAAAGAAAAAACTAATATTATTATAATAAACGAAATAATGCTTTCACAGTACTATCTCTTCTGCAGTAATACGAACGTCAGCAAGGCTACACTCTCAGCTACAGTACTTTTTAATCCATTTCATCACTTCAAACATTGTTGTGTATTTCCTTCACAAATAAGTGATGATAAAGAGTTGCTGAATGCTAGAAAGATGTTCATATCACACTGTTTAAGAATAATTTCCCACTTTAGAAAGTGTGGAAGTTTGGTGTTTCCACAAGTAAGTGGACTTACACAAGAGATAGTGGAGTGATTCACGAATGAGAAATTGATGCCTGTGGAAACCTGGCCTCACTCAATAACATTTTTTATTTATACTTAGAAGGTAGGTCTCGTAGTTTCCCAGTGACATGCAAGAATGGGAACGATTTTGTGACATTGCAAAGGAATATGTGTGGGGAATCTGCTGTGTACGGACACAGGAGGAGCTGGCCACTGTTCACGAACAGCTGAACATGCTGATGGCCATTGTCAGCCGTCTTCAGGCTGCTGCCTCGGAGTGTAGCGGCAGTGGGGAGTCTGGTGCGTAGCATGGTACACCACAGGTGTTACATGCTTCACCCACAGTCCCTGCTGCCGAGACATCTTCGTAGGTAGAGGGCGCAGTTGACCCACCCTCTCCCCAAGGGGAGTGGCGGGTTCAACGGCGTTTGTGTTGCACGAGGCAGAGGATCAATGTGGAGGCTGGCCGTGTGGCGTCGCCCGCTCTGCCTGTGAGTGGACCTATGGCTGCTCCTTCAGCAAGGTCCGAGCAGGCACACGAGGGGAGGGGTTTATTAGTGATTGGGAGCTCCAATGGTAGGCGGGTGATGGAGCCCCTTAGGGAAAGGGGAAGAAGGCCAGTGTTCACTCTGTCTCCTTGCTGGGCAGTCTCATCCGAGATGTGGAGGAAGCCGTGCCGGCGGCGATAGAGAGCACTGGGTGCACCCGACTGCAAATTGTTGCTCATATCAGCACCAATGACTCCTGCCGTCTGGGTTCAGAGGTCATCCTCAATTCATACAGGTGGTTGGCGGAGTTGGTGAAGGCAGAAAGCCTCGCTCGTGGGTTGGAATCTTAGATAACTATTTGTAGTGTCGTTCGCAGAACCGATCGCGGTCCTCTGGTTTGGAGCCGAGTTGAAGGCTTAAACCAGAGGCTCAGACGATTCTGCTTAGATCTGGGGTGCAAATTTCTCGACCTCCACTATTGGGTGGAGAAATTTAGGGTCTCCCTGAATAGGTCAGGCGTGCACTACACGCAGCAAGCGGGTACAAGGGAAATGTACGTGTGGAGTGCACATGTGGTTTTTTTTAGGTTAGAGAATTCCCTCCCTAGGCCCGACAAGATGCCTCCTGAGACACGACAAGGTAGCAGTAGGCAAAACGCAACAGCGAATGACAATATTAATGTGGTAATAGTAAACTGCAGGAATGTCTATAGAAAGGTCTCAGAACTGCTCTCATTAATAAACGGTCACAATGCCCACATAGTACTAGGGACAGAAAGTTGGCTGAAGCAATATGTAACCAGTAATGATATTCTAAACTCAGATTGGAATGTACACTCCTGGAAATGGAAAAAAGAACACATTGACACCGGTGTGTCAGACCCACCATACTTGCTCCGGACACTGCGAGAGGGCTGTACAAGCAATGATCACACGCACGGCACAGCGGACACACCAGGAACCGCGGTGTTGGCTGTCAAATGGCGCTAGCTGCGCAGCATTTGTGCACCGCCGCCGTCAGTGTCAGCCAGTTTGACGTGGCATACGGAGCTCCATCGCAGTCTTTAACACTGGTAGCATGCCACGACAGCGTGGACGTGAACCGTATGTGCAGTTGACGGACTTTGAGCGAGGGCGTATAGTGGGCATGCGGGAGGCCGGGTGGATGTACCGCCGAATTGCTCAACACGTGTGGCGTGAGGTCTCCACAGTACATCGATGTTGTCGCCAGTGGTCGGCGGAAGGTGCACGTGCCCGTCGACCTGGGACCGGACCGCAGCGACGCACGGATGCACGCCAAGACCGTAGGATCCTACGCAGTGCCGTAGTGGAACGCACCGCCACTTCCCAGCAAATTAGGGACACTGTTGCTCCTGGGGTATCGGCGAGGACCATTCGCAACCGTCTCCATGAAGCTGGGCTACGGTCCCGCACACCGTTAGGCCGTCTTCCGCTCACGCCCCAACATCGTGCAGCCCGCCTCCAGTGGTGTCGCGACAGGCGTGAATGGAGGGACGAATGGAGACGTGTCGTCTTCAGCGATGAGAGTCGCTTCTGTCTTGGTGCCAATGATGGTCGTATGCGTGTTTGGCGCCGTGCAGGTGAGCGCCACAATCAGGACTGCATACGACCGAGGCACACAGGGCCAACACCCGGCATCATGGTGTGGGGAGCGATCTCCTACACTGGCCGTACACCTCTGGTGATCGTCGAGGGGACACTGATCAGTGCACGGTACATCCAAACCGTCATCGAACCCATCGTTCTACCATTCCTAGACCGGCAAGGGAACTTGCTGTTCCAACAGGACAATGCACTTCCGCATGTATCCCGTGCCACCCAACGTGCTCTAGAAGGTGTAAGTCAACTACCATGGCCAGCAAGATCTCCGGATCTGTCCCCCGTTGAGCATGTTTGGGACTGGATGAAGCGTCGTCTCACGCGGTCTGCACGTCCAGCACAAACGCTGGTCCAACTGAGACGCCAGGTGGAAATGGCATAGCAAGCCGTTCCACAGGACTACATCCAGCATCTCTACGATCGTCTCCATGGGAGAATAGCAGCCTGCATTGCTGTGAAAGGTGGATATACACTGTACTAGTGCCGACATTGTGCATGCTCTATTGCCTGTGTCTATGTGCCTGTGGTTCTGTCAGTGTGATCATGTGATGTATCTGACCCCAGGAATGTGTCAATAAAGTTTCCCCTTCCTGGGACAATGAATTCACGGTGTTCTTATTTCAATTTCCAGGAGTGTATATTTCAGAGACAGGCTGGACAGTGAAGGGGAAGGCGTGTTTATAGCGATAAAAAGTGCAATAGTATCGAAGGAAATTGACGGAGGTACGAAATATGAAATAATTGGGTGAACGTCACGGTTAAAGCAAGCTCAAACATGGTGATTGGATGTCTATATAGGCTGTTGCGGCAGAACTCCTGAAGGAAAATTTAGAAAATATTTCGAGTAGTTTTCCTGGCTATGTTATAGTTTTGGGTGGAGATTTTAATTTACCAGATATAGACTGGGAGACTGAAACGTTTATAACTGTTGGCAGGGACAAAGAAGCCAATGAAATTTTTTTAAGTGCATTATCTGAAAACTACCTTGAGCAGTTAAACAGAGAACCGACTCGTGACGATAACATATTAGACCTTCTGGTGACAAACAGGCCCGAACTATTTGAAACAGTTAACGCAGAACAGGGAATCAGCGATCATAAAGCGGCTACAGCATCGGTGATTTCAGCCATAAATAAAAATATTAAAAAAGCTAGGAAGATTTTTCTGTTCAGCAAAAGTGACAAAAAGCAGATTTCAAAGTACTTGACGGCTCAACACAAAAGTTTTGTCTCAAGTACTGATAGTGTTGAGGATCAGTGGACAAAGTTCAAAACCATCGTACAAAATGCATTAGATGAGTATGTGCTAAGCAAGATCGTAAGAGATGGAAAAGAGCCACCATGGTACAACAACCGAGTTATAAAACTGCTGCGGAAGCAAAGGGAACTTCACAGCAAACATAAACATAGCCAAAGCCTTGCAGACAAACAAAAATTACTCGAAGCTAAATGTAGTGTGAGGAGGGCTATGCGAGAAGCGTTCAATGAATTCGAAAGTAAAGTTCTATGTACTGACTTGGCAGAAAATCCTAAGAAATTCTGGTCTTATGCCAAAGCGGTAGGTGGATCAAAACAAAATGTCCAGACACTCTGTGACCAAAATGATACTGAAACAGAGGATGACAGACTAAAGGCCGAAATACTAAATGTCTTTTCCCAAAGCTGTTTCACAGATGAAGAGTGCACTGTAGTATCTTCTATAGATTGTCGCACAGATGACAGAATGGTAGATATGGAAATATATGACAGAGGGATGTAAAAAGAACTGAAATCGCTCAAAAGAGAAAAGGAAGCTGGACCTGATGAGATACCAGTTCATTTTACACAGAGCACACGAAGAAAATGCCTCCCTTCTTGCAGCGGTGTACCGTAGGTGTGTAGAAGAGCGTAGCATTCCAAAAGATTGGAAAAGGGCGCAGGTCATCCCCGTTTTCAAGAAGGGACGTCGAAAAGATGTACAGAACTATAGCCCTATATCTTCCACGTAGATCAGTTGTAGAATTTGGGAACACAAATTATGTTCGAGTATAATGACTTTTCTGGAGACTAGAAATATATTCTGTAGGAATCAGCATGGGTTTCGAAAAAGACGATCGTGTGAATCCCAGCTCACACTATTCGTACACGAGACACAGAGGGCCATAGACATGGGTTCCCAAGTAGATGCCGTGCTTCTTGACTTCCGCAAGCTCGGTTGATACAGTTCCCCACAGTCTTTTAACGAACAAAGTAAGAGCATATGGACTATCAGACCAATTGTGTGATTGGACTGAAGAGTTCCTAGATAATAGAACGCAGCATGTCATTCTTAATGGACATTCCAAAGTAAGAGTAATTTCAGGTGTGCCGCAGGAGAGTGCTGTAACACCGTTCCTATTCACAATATATAGAAATTAATTACCTTGTGGATAAGATCAGAAGTTCACTGAGGCTTTTCGCGGATGATGCTGTAGTATATCGAGAGGTTGTAACAATGGAAAATTGTACTGAAATGCAGGAGGATCTGCAACGAATTGACGTATGGTGTAGGGAATGGCAACTGAATCTCAATGTAGACAAGTGTAATGTGCTGCGAATACATAGAAAGAAAGATCCTTTATCATTTAGCTACAATATAATAGGTCAGCAACTGGAAGCAGTTAATTCAATAAATTACATCTACATCTACATTTATACTCCGCAAGCCACCCAACGGTGTGTGGCGGAGGGCACTTTACATGCCACTGTCATTAAGTCCCTTTTCTGTTCCAGTCGCGTATGGTTCGCGGGAAGTACAACTGTCTGAAACCCTCCGTGCGCGCTCGAATCTCTTTAATTTTACATTCGTGATCTCCTCGGGAGGTATAAGCCTGAAATCTACCTTCTATTACTCTTTCTAAACAGATAAACCTTCCTCCCTTTTTTTATATTCATATTAACTTCCATATTCAGGGATGCTGGAACGGCCTTATGATCACTGATTCCCTGTTCTGCACTTACAGAGTTGAAAAGTTCGGGTCTGTTTGTTATCAGTAGGCCCAAGATGTTATCTCCACGAGTCGGTTCTCTGTTGAATTGCTCGAGGTATTTTTTTGGATAGTGCTCTGAGTATAACGTCACTCGATGCTCTGTCCCTACCACCCGTCCTAAACATCTTAGTGTCCTAGTCTATATCTGGTAAATTGAAATCTCCGCCTAAGGCTATAACATTCTGAAAAAAATTATGTGAAATGTATTCCAAATTTTCTCTCAGTTGTTCTGCCACTAATGTTGCTGAGTCGGGAGGTCGGTAAAAGGAGCCAACTATTAACCTAGCTTGGTTGTTGAGTGTAACCTCCACCCATAACAATTCACAGGAACTATCCAGTTCTACTTCACTACAGGATAAACAACTACTATCAGTGACAAACACGCCACTACCGGTTGCATGCAATCTATCCTTTCTAAACACTGTCTGTGCGTTTGTAAAAATTTCTGCAGAATTTATCCCTGGCTTCAGCCAGCTTTCAGTACCTATAGCGATTTCAGCTTCGGTGCTTTCTATCAGCGCTTGAAGTTCCGGTACTTTACCATTGCAGCTTCGACAATTTACAATTACAATACCGATTGCTGCTTGGTCCCCACATGTCCTGACTTTGCCCCGCCCCCTTTGAGGCTGTTACCCTTTCTGTACTTTCCCAAGGCCATCTAACCTATAAAAACCGCCCAGTCCACGCTACACAACCCCTGCTACTCGTGTAGCCGCTTGCTGCGTGTAGTGGACACCTGACCTATCCAGCGGAAACCGAAAGCCCACCACCCTATGGCGCAAGTCGAGGAATCTGCAACCCACATGGTCGCAGAACCGTCTCAGCCTCTGATTCAGACCCTCCACTCGTCTCTGTACCAAAGGTCTGCAGTCAGTCCTGTCGACGAAGCTGCAAATGGTGAGCTCTGCCTTCATCCCACTAGCGAGACTGGCAGTCTTCACCAAATCAGATAGCCGGCGGAAGCCAGAGAGGATTTCCTCCGATCCATAGCGACACACATCATTGGTGCCGACATGAGCGACCACTTGCAGATGGGTGCACCCTGTACCCTTCATGGCATCCAGAAGGACCCTTTCCACATCTGGAATGACTCCCCTCCCCCCGGTATGCGCACGAAGTGCACTTTGGTTTTCTTCCCTTCTCTTGCTGCCATATCCCTAAGGGGCCCCATTACACGCCTCCGTTGGAGCTCCCAACTACCAGTAAGCCCACCCTCTGTGACCGTCCGGATCTTGCAGACTGAGGGGAAACCTCTGGAACAGGACAAGCAGCCATCTCCGGCCAAAGGTCAGTATCAGCCTGAGACAGAGCCTGAAACGGGTTCGTCAGGCAAACTGGAGAGGCCTTCCGTTCAGCCATCCGGAATGTCTTTCGCCCCCTGCCACACCTCGAAACGACGTCCCACTCTACCATAGGTGAGGGATCAGCCTCAATGTGGGCAGTATCCCAGGCAGCCACAGTCCTAGTCCGATCGGGGGATGCGTGGGACGAGCTGGCCATACCCGACAAACCCCCATCTGGACCCCCACAGTGATGCCCATTGGCAACAGCCTCAAGCTGTGTGACTGAAGCCAAAACTACCTGAAGCTGGGAGTGAAGAGATGCCAACTCAGCCTGCATCCGAACACAACAGTTGCAGTCCCTATCAATGCCAAAAACTGTTGTGCAAAGAACATCTGAACTCATCTACAGAGAGCACAAACAATTCGACACAAAATTTAAACGGTTATTAAAATACAAGATTGCCTAGTAAATGCAGTAATGCTGCTACTTGAGCACTGCTGACACACTGCTCGGCGGCGGAAGTATACTACGCGATTTTACACTATTCAGGTACTAAAACGCGATGCTACAACTATCAAATACTATAATACGCCCGAAATTTATGAATTAAACAATGCAAGTACCAAAAACACGCAAAGAAATTAAGAATTAAAAAATGTAGCAATAAGTGAGCTAAGAGTATACGACTTGCAGCTGGCAGCTGCTTATCCAACGGCGGCAGGGAGCACACTGGCTGTGACCAACCGAGTAATGGGCATTAGGAGTGAGTAGGCATTAGGAGGGAGTAGGCATTAGGAGTGATTTAAAATGGAATGACCATATAAAATCAATCATCGGTGAAGCAGATGCCAGACTGAGATTCATTGGAAGTAACCTTAAAGAAATGCAGTCCAAAAACAAAGGAAGTGGGTTACAGTACACTTGTTCGCCAACTGCTTGAATACTGCTCACTAGTGTGGGATCTGTACCAGATAGAGTTGATAGAAGAGATAGAGAAGATCCAATGGAGAGCAGTGCGATTTGTTACAGGGTAATTTAGTAATCGCGAAAGTGTTACGGAGCTGATAGATAAACTCCAGTGGAAGACTCTGCAAGAGAGATGCTCAGTAGCTCGGTACGGGCTTTTGTTGAAGTTTTGAGAACATACCTTCACCGAGGTGTCAAGCAGTATATTGCTCCCTCCTACGTACATCTCACAAAGAGACCATGAGTATAAAATCAGAGATACTAGAACCCACACAGAGGCATACCGACAATCTTTCTTGTCGCAAACAATATGAGAGTGGAATAGAAGGGAGAACCGATAGAGGCACTCAAGGTACTCTCCGCCACACGCTGTCAGGTGGCTTGTGGAGTGTGGATGTAGATGTAGATGAAGAGAAAAACTAAGATTAAATTCTCGTAGATGAGGTTTACAGATATGAAAAATTTCGGTGAAATTGTGGCCTTTTTTACTGTAAAATTATTAGTTGTGAAGCAAAATATTACAGTTTCAACCATGTAGCCATTATCAAGCTGAAATAATTGTGTTTTAACGCCAATTCACACAGACCATCATGTCACAGCGCCTCTAGGTTTCTTGGGAGGAAAGTTTTAACGACAATGTCGTCTGCTTAGGTCGGAAGCTAATTTTATAGCAGTGAATTGTGTGTTTCGCTGCGCTTATTTTGCTATAAGAGTGGAATTTGTACTTCTGTCTCTTCTAAATTTTTATTTATTATTGTGCTCTGGTTTCATATCAAATTGCAGAGGTTTCATGTCGACATGGGCATTTTTTCATTGAGTATTCTTCCACAAGTGGAGTCACATACCAGAAAGTGAGAAATTATTTAGGTTTTACAATAACAGAACATTTTAAGTGAAAAGTTGGCTCTAATGAAGGAAAAAAATACTGTTTTTATGAAGTTATTAGTTACATTAGAAAAATGGTTGGATAAGGTAGACAGACTCTATTTATTCCCTCATAAATATTGTTTGATTTGTTTGTGTGTGTATATTTTCGACTGCAAATAAATGGCAATGTTTTGAAATAGTGTTTCACTTCTCGGTACTTTGCCACAAAAAACTGTCAAAAATATACCCATGAAGTTTGTTTTGGCCAATAATAAATATTATCGTTGCAAGTTCCTCAATTCTGATACTATATTCTGACTTTTTTCAGCATATTTTTAGATTGCATATTTTTAGATCTAACCAAAGCATTTCACCTCATTAACCATGACCCATTACTAGAGTAGCTGTATTGCTATACTGCCTGTGGAAAAGTGTAGAATTATTTTAAATTATATCTGTGTGACAGCGTACCCCAAGATTTTGTTTTAGGCGCCCTGCTCTTCTAGGTTTTTATTAATGACTTTCCAAACCATCTAACGAGGCCTGAATCAGTACTTCTGCAGACGATACAACTCTCTTTATCAAAGGACAGAGTGAAGGCGACATACAAGAAAAAATAATTTCAGTAAAAAATGGGACAGTAGAATGGTTCAGGGACAACTATTTAATTTTAAATGACAAAAAAGCGCATGGATGAATTAGAAACAAAGTAAAAAATAACATAAGTAGAGATAGTGAACTGTATAATAGAACAAATATGTGTCAGATGTATGGTTAGATGACAATTTAAGATGGAAAAAACTGTTGAGTTATTGAATAAAAAACTTAGTAAATAGCATTATATATTTCAAAAACGTACTCTTATGTATGTAGCCCTAAAAGCTATGGTATTATATTATAGGGGAATACATCATTTTCAAAAAATTTGTTTCAAGTTCCAACAGAGAGCCATTCTCGTCCACAGAGAACAATGTAGAGAAATCTTAAAGGAATTACAGGTTTTCACTCTCCCCAGTTTATTCATTTATGAATCTATTAAGCCGCATCAATAAATCTCTACTCTAAGCAATCAAGTACATAACTATGATACCAGAAACAGGAAAAAAATCACAGAGACATTCATCCGAAAGCCCTGTACAAATGTAGTGTGATGTATCTTCCAAAAATAATGTTCAATGCCTTCTCTAAAGAAATAAAAAACTTCAAAACTTACATAAATTTAAAAAAAGATTTACAGAAACTATTGTTAAGCAAAAGTTACTGGAGTGTTGATGAATTTCTTTGTCATCATAAAAGATAGGTCTCATCATTTGATTTTTTCTATGAACCATTTTTATTTAATCTGTATGTATAAAGAAGACAACAAATTTGTGCATATATGTAATAACAATGTTATTTCCTATAAATGATAAAAAGTAAAAATATAATTTGCTCTCTTTCTCTCTGTTTCTGTACGACAATTCATATATGATCTGTATGTTAAGCAGATGATAATAACTTGAACTGAATTGAGCATGGTACCTCGTAACTTCAATTACACCAGTCGTTACTGCACTAAGCGAACTGACATGAGGTGCTGTGATGGACAGTGTGAATAAAATCTGAAGTGATAGTGCCATGAGGTGTCATGTGACAGCCATTGTGAACTGGCATGTAGCACACATCAAAACCCAACAGTCATTGGACATGGTGTAACGCAGAAGCTGCTTCCACTGCATTGTGTTCATGATTACAATCTCTGCTGTGTATTGCATTCTTTGAATTGCATATCAAGTATGTTTCTCATATTCTGCTTGACGTTTTCTCACAACTGTAATACTGTGTGGAATCAGTGATTACATATCTATTTTTATTTCATATAAACAGAATCTGGCTTCATTGCATGTTCTGCAGGCTCAAGTACATATGTTATTGCTTATGAAACTATCTGTGAACTACTCGATTGAAATGTGTTGTATTTTTTGCTCGTATTCTACTTTATTTTTGTGCACATCACTTTTCCATACTTTCACACAATTTCATGGAGAACTCCGAAATTTTCATTGGAGTGAGAGGACGAATTCAGTACATTGGTTTCTGCTAAAATCTATTCGTTGTAGTACTTGTTAATAATAACTTCAACATTTGTGTAGCTACTATGGCATTTTTAGTATTTTCAAAAGAGAATGTTCCACTAACTAAGTCTAAAACGCATGCGCAGTGAGAAGGAGCAATGCCATTTAAAGCAGACTACATACTCATTCAGTGACAAGATGTAATAAAGTTGAATACAAATACTGTCAAAAGCACTAACATGTAGAAAACACCTTGTCCCTCTGAGAAGCTCTGGCCACATTTCCTATTTCACATTTCTGTAACACTAAGTGTAACACTAAGTCATTTCTATCCTGAGCCATAGGAATCCTGTGAACTACACTACTCCTTAGTCCTAACGAAATTATCAGTGAAAATTCGTCATATCTACTTATCAGCTCTGTTTTCACCTTCAGTAAAGCCTTTGAATCGAAAGGTGCTTATTCGCTTCCTGGTTTCCTTGGGGGTTTACAAACGACAAGGCTTGTGTAACTTCTCATCAAGTCTACAGAAATTTCATTTCTAGGATCTTTGAAGACTGCATAGCGAATCAGTTAAAAATAGCAATTCAAACCAAAGAAAGCGCTTACCACACAGATTCTTGAGAATTGTGATTTATTTGTGTGTTTTCTATGTGATATTGATAGTCTTCTAACATACATTTGGACTGCTCACCATACGCTACTTCATCACAGCAGTTGTTTCAATAGTCTGGAATTACTTGCCAGTATGGACTCACTTCACCAGGGGAAACAAAATACTCGAAACATTCTCTATGAGGGAATAAAGTTGTGCAACCAATGACTCAAGGAGATGAAAAGGATTACTAATATAAATCAGTTTAAAAAGGCAATTGAAACGTAATTTATATGAGCCGTGTGTACTTCCCTGTATCCACGGCTCGTTTGAGCGCCGTGTGGAACCAATATCTTTGGTAATCGACAGTGTTAGGGAGCGATCGGGCAGGTCACGCCTGGCAGCTTTATTCTTCGTTGTGTGTGCTCCAACTGGGTTTTAAGTGTATTGTTCCGGAGGGTTTTTACTACTGTGGCAGGCTTTTAACCTGCGCATGACCATTCAGTGTCTTCTCTGAGTTTTGAAAAATCGTCAACTGTGTTTTATAACTTTCTGGTAAATTTTATTTTTTTTAACTGTCCTCCATGAACGTCTCCGTGTTAGTCTATTTTTTACCTCCATTTTCTCGCATTATTCTGTTTTAAGTTCCCCTTTATCGCCTTGTGTATGTAACATTTTATTCTTATTTTAAGTTGTCATGTCACTCAGCTGAAGAGCAGCGGATTGTGCCGCTCACAGCCCTCACAATAAAGAAAAAAAAACGCTGGAGGAGGTTGTTGTGCAGTGGCCTTTGTGCCTGTTCTAGTGACGTCTACATCCTGCCTTCCGCGTACGGATGTTGTTATCAAACCCACACTTCTACCTGTGGAGGAACGCTGGCTTGGTTGTGCCCCTCTGTCCGCTCTTCATTGGTTGTCCGCGGGAGGCGGATGGCAGTTTAATCATCGCCTGTGTCGACGAAGGCAAACAAACAGTAACCATCATGGGGCAGTGGAGCCGCCGTTCGACGAGGGTTTGGGTCCGTGAGCAGTTCGGCTGGGTCGGTGTCTGCCGGGACGACTGGGAACGGCTCAGAATTGTGTACATCAGTCCCGAACAAACGACAAAATGCGCCGAGGGAAAGGAGAAAAGAAGTTAAGTGTGAATGTTGCAAGTTGATCATCCTTTGGGATTGAGTTCATCCAGTCGTCTTTCCCGCCTAATGGCCACCACTGTGGCTATCCTCTGTTCTGTTCACTGTTGCAATTCTGACAGTGCAGATTCCTCCACGCATCGTTGATAACCAGTGTAGTGGTGTATTTTGGTAGTTATTTGTGTACGTTTGCACTTCTATGTTTTGGTAGTTCATCCTCCCTCCCTGTGGTTGCAGAATTTTGGGTGGAGAGTTAGTTCCTTGACTTCCAAGATCTAGTGCTGTATTATTAAGGTTAATTCTAGTTCACTCTAGTGTTCTGTTAATCCCTGGGTATATGTGTCCGCCATACTATTTTCACTGTATTTATTCTAAGTCAGTTGCACTGACAGTAGTTGGGGGTCTGAGTCCTGTCACGGAGCTGATAAGGGGTCACATTGATTTCGGCTTGTCGGTTGGAGGGTGTTGCCTTAGAGGTTTATTAACATTGGCATGTCAGCATTGTCTAGCGCTACCAGGACCTAAAGAAGAACATTGTGCTGATTAGGGAATGTTGTTGCACATTCTTGTTTTCATTTCGATACCTGTATTTGTGAAGGCAACCGCATGAAGTAAGATCTGTTCTGAAGCTATGCTGGATCTTGCACTCTTGGGATTTTTGATTTTGTTTTGATCCTGACTATTTGGGTGTCAGGAATATGGAACTGTGTTGTTCATGTTGGGCTTGAACAGCAGATACGCAGCTAGTTTAGTATGTGTGTAGTGGCATGGCGTCCTCGTGAAGGTATGCCCACTAGATTGCTATTGCATCTCCTCAAAGTGTAATTTCCACCTTACTAAACCCCCTTGTTAGAAGGGAGGAAGGAAATAAAAACTTTAGAAATAGCTTCTATTTGCATTAACTATCTTACCCGTAGCTTAAGTAAATATCTACTCAGTGATTAAACTAATGGGAGCACCTATCCTAAAAGCTACTACCGCACTTCTGTTATGATGGCCCTCGTGCCTATTTTGGTCCGAAAGATTGTATAACCAGGGTTACATGCTCTGTATCGAACTTCTGATGTTGTTTTTTTGTGTGGTTGTGGATTATTAAAATTGATTGTAGTGCAAACGTTTGTATTTTACCAACCATGCTTATAAGTTATTAATGTGATTGGCTGGAATTTAATACGAAAGTTTTAGGACCATAGGTTGTCCAGGTAGAAATGTTGAAGCCATGCTCTGTTGTAAATTCATGTATTTCTGTTTTATATTGCAATGAGAATTTAAATGTGGTAAACCCACGCTTTGTGATTAATAATTAAAGATTTAAGAGTGCATTCACTTAGCACTTACTTATGTGTTGTATTATTATTATTTTTTAAAAATGTAACAGGCGTTTTAGTTTCTTAAATTAGAGCCTTTCCATTTCGAAAGTGGTGGCCCTCACATTTTGGGCAATTGTAAGCATTGAAGCAGGATTTACATAGTTGGTGTTATGTATTGTATCTTATGAATAAATTATTTATGTGTTGAATCACGTCTGATATGACAATTCCTTGGCCCCATCCACACCTTGGTCGTAGTCGTTTAATATTAAATGATCAGAGAACCGTTCCAGCTGGTAGCAGAGCATGGTTCTGATCGTTGTTTAATTCTGTGACTAACAGACGTGATTGATAAATTGGTTTAGTTATAGAGTTGTCATTTTGTTTGTGCATAGTGGAATTTTTCTAATCGAGTTTCTTGGTCTTGTTTGTATATTCCAGGATGGTTGACAGGATGACGGTTGAGGCAGATAGGTGTCCTGGAGTAGGCTTCTTGAAACGTGAGCAGTTGCTGTAAGAACTAGCAATACAGCGCAAATCAAAGGAGGGCAGTGTGGCCGAATTAGCAACACGATTGCGAGCTGCATTGCAATTGCCAGTGGAAATTACATCGGAAATTATTGGTGAGACAAAAATAGCGATTGAGAATTTATTGAAAGCTATAAACATGTTAAGAGAGAACATCTCGTTTTTTTAAGGTTCGCAACCTAGTAGTAATTAGTTGGAAAGGTTAAAGGCGCAGATTGCTCATTTTGCAAATCGAGTGACAGACCTTACTAAAGTTGTTAGATGAATTGGATAACGAGTTAGTTAAGAAATTGGGGGAATTGGTTACTACATCACAACTGGAAGTAACGTGCTTGGAATTGGGGGGTAGGAAGTTGCTGGAGCAAGGAATCGAAAGTGGTATCATGGTTGGTGATAAACAAACGCCAGGTCAATCTAATAATGATATGTTTGCGAAGTTTTCAAATCCATTGATTAATGCGTTTAAGGATTTAAGACAATAAGCTTTTAAGGATTTGGGACAAATCAAAGAGGTGCTATGGCTGCTAGTGCAAGTGGAAGGACATGCCCACGCATTTGGGGTATCACATCAGGTGATACTGGGAATTCTGTACTCACACATGGTGGGAGAATTTGGGCGGTTGTTGTCAGAGGCTATGGTCGGCCAGTGGTCACTTCAGATTTTAAGGCAAGAGGTCATTAATACTAGGTTCAGCCCGGGTGTGCGCAAGCAGTTGGAATGTGAATATATTTGGAAGGTCCAGCAGCAGGGAGAAGAGATGCCAGAGTATATGGAGAGAGTGCAGTTAGCATCCTAGGCGTTATTGATTTATATGCCTGAGCAAGATTTAGTCTCAGCGGTGGTAGCAGGTATGCGCTCCATTGATAAAGCCCAATTTGTTTTCAGTGGTTGTCAGTCTACTTGGTAGGAACTTAGGAAAACCATAGTGACCGTTTCGGCCTTACAGATTAAGGGTGAAACGCAGCAGTTGCAGCCAAAGGTTGATAAGGAACCTAGAAGTGAGGGGGCCAATGGGATGGAAGTGAGTAGAATTAATAAAGGGCAACCTCGGCAATGTTACGGGTGTGGCGCTGTAGGCCATTTGGTCCGAGATTGTTCCCTACCACGGTTAAAGCGTTCAGATAAATGACGCCAGAAGATCAGCCGCAAGCCCTTACTTAAGAACAAATCTTGGTGCGCGCGGATAGCACCTCCATCCTTGACAGCGTCACCCTATATTTGTTCCAGAGTAGGTAGAGAACCGATCTGTGCACTGCTTGATTCGGGAAGCTCGTTTTCCTTGTTGGATCTTGAGTGGTTTTTGGAATTTTGTCATATTTTAAAGCTTGGGACAGTACCGGGTCCTGCTCAGAGATGTTGGGTCGCTAATGGCCAATGGTTTACCTCTGCAGGGCTGGGTTCGGGGCAGCCATTGTGTAGGCGGATTTTCCTGGCCTCTATGTTTTGCTTTAGTCAAAGATTTACCATTTGACTTAATTCTGGGATGTGACTTTATCAGACAGGTATGATATTAGATTGTTCAGGTCATACCTTTTCTTCAAGTTTGCTCTTGGGCAGAGGTTTAGTCTCTGTGAATGTGAACGGCGTATTAGAAGACCAGGATTCGCTATGGTGATCCATGGGAGCCAGCGATTTGATTTAACTAGCTTATCCTTACAACAAGGTGTTCAACTGGGGAAGGTTTTGGAGGAGTTCCCCGAGTTACTATGTGATCGTTTGGGAGCCACTCAGGTTCTGGCATATCAGATTCGTTTAAAAGAATTTTCCCCTGTCAGGCAGTCACCCTGTATGCTATCTCCTCCAAAACATAAGATTTTGAGGCACAAAATAGATAATATGCTTAGTGAAGGTGTAATTACACCTTCCTCGTCCGCCTATTCTTCCCCAGTTTTCAAGGTTCCAAAGGGTAAGGGCAATGATTTCAGAGTAGTTATTGATTATCATAGGCTTAATGAAGAGGTAGTTCTCGAGTCAGTACCCTTACCCAATCTACATAATGCATTTATCTGGTTTTCTGTGGCTAACTGGTTCATAGTAGTTGACCTCAACCAAGCATATTACCAGATCCCTTTGGCCGAACAGTGTAAGCATGTGACCACCTTTTGCATGGACTGGAACCTGTTTGAATTTAATCGAGTTCCTTTTGGGCTTGCTACCAGAGCCGCTGTATTAACATTCCTTCTTGAGAATGTTTTTGGAGATCTAAAATAGAAGTGTGTGCATAATTATTTGGACGATTTGGTTATCTACAGTCATACCTTTCAAGAACATCTAGAACATATTCAACAGGTTTTCAAGCGTTTGCAGAAGGCTTGGTTAACAATTAAACCCGAGAAGGTTACCTTAGCTAGAGAGCAGGTGTCGTTTCTGGGACATATTCTCTCCGGGCATAGTGTCCGGATCGACCAAGAATGGACTAAATCATTAAGAGAATTGCCAGCACACAGGGATAAGAGGGGAATTGCTAGATTCATTGGTATGGCGAATTATTTTAGACATTGCATACCTAATTTTGCCAAGTTAGTGGCTACCTTAAATGAGTTACTCCATAAAGGGGTGCGTTTCGTTTGGGGACCTTCCTAGGAGGCTGCCTTCCACAAAATTAAACAAGCCATAGCTAATCCCCGTTTTGGGAGTAACCGATTTTTCTAAGAAGTTCATTGTCCAGACTGACGCTTCGAATATGGGTATCTCCGTGGTCCTACTTCAGGAAGTTGAGGGAGGTCAGCAACCCTTGGCGTATGCTTCACGTAGATTGAGTAAAACCGAACGTAATTATTCGGTCTACGAATGTGAGGCTCTTGCAATTCTTTTTGCCTTGGAGCAATACCGCTTTTATTTAGAACATATGGAATTTGAACTTTAAATGGATAATTAGGCCCTGAGTTGGGTGTTGGCGAGGCCGCACAAGACATGGCAAATCGCTAGGTGGGCCATACATATTTCTGCCTTTCAGTTTAAAGTGAAACATATCAAGGGAGCAGATAATAAAGTCGCTGATGCACTGAGCCATATGTTTAATTAGTTGACAGATCAGGAGTCTGCACAAGAGGAAGAGGTCAAGGACGAAGGAGCTAGCTGTGTAGTATTAGGTGGGATGCTGCAACCCTTTGATAATCTGGAAACTCATCAAGAGAAGGATCCTAAGTTGGGTAGACTTAAGAAATACCTCAAGATGGGAGAAAAATTAAATAACTACGTCATTGAAAAGGGCGTTGTGTGTGGAAGGCTTAAGCGTTTGGAGGGATTTAAAATCTGCGTTCCCGAGTACTTAAGGCGTTTTCATAATTCTTTAATGGGGGGTAACCTGGGGGTTTATAAAACCTAGCAGAAAATTAAGGAACATCTTATGTGGCCATCATTAGATCGTGATGTGAGACAAATGGTGAAGCAATGCCAACAATGTTGTGTGGCCAAACCCAAGAACTCTAGACAACAGTGATTTCTTACCTCCGTGTGTGAGCTGTATCCTCTTGACAAGCTTTTCGTTGATTATGTATGCCCTCTCCCGCGAACCAGGAAAGGCAATCAATATATATTGGTAGTTATTGATGCCTTCTCGCGTTTCATGTGGCTAATCCCCAGTAGGAGTATGATGGCTTTAATCACTGTGGCCCACCTAACTAATATCTTCAGTAGTTTTGGTCCTCCCAAAAAGCTAGTTAGTGACAATGCTCGAGCATTCGTCTCGGACAAATTTAAGAGATTCTGTTTTCGCAGTGGGATAAAACATATCACCACAACCCCGTATTGTCCCAAGGGATCGTTTGCGGAGCGGGTTACAGTAATCTAAAGTCTGCACTCATAATTTATCACCAAGATTCTCCAGGGAAGTGGGATGAAAGTCTGCCGCGGCTGATTTTCGTCTTTAATACTGCCACGCATGAAGCCTTGAAGGCCACCCCGGCATCTGTGATATTTTCTTATTCCATCAATTCATCCCTCTCCAATTTGTGAGAAATACAGGAGTTGTTCCCGGAGGCTATTACTCATAGAGTAATTAAAAGAAATTGGAATCGGACAAGGTGAAATATTATCTTGGCCTATGGTACACAAGCAGTTCATTATAATCATCACATATGTAAGTTTGGAGGAAAGCTTGGGGATCAAATCTACATTAGAAATTATCCGGGACGGGAGAAGCAAACAGGCGTAAGTTTACTGCTCGTTTTTTGGGGCCCTGTAACGTTGTAAGGATGCTGGGTCCTGTCTCCTCGCTGGTCTGGGAAAATGCTTCCGGGAAGCAGTTCCATGTCCATCTTAGTCAGATTAAAATGGCTTAACGAGCTTGCAGTTTACTCACATGTACCCAGGGGTTGCGGTTTGGGTGGGGGAGGTTGAGCCGTGTGTACTTCCATCTTTCCACGGCTCGTTTCCTGAGCGTCGTGTGGAGCCAATATTTTTGGTAATCGAGAGTGTTTGGGCGCGATCGGGCTCTAGCATCTTGTTGCTGTCATTTATTGCTTCGCTTCTATTTCGTTTTTCCACTGTTGTTCAGGGTTGGTCTTTTATGAAGCTCTTTCGTTTGAACTCGCGCCCTTAGTGTACCCACTATCGATTGCGAGTTCCGTCTTTGGTGTACTTAGAAACTGTAAGTTGGTAACACGATCGACTCCCGTGTTTACTGCAGCAGACTCTTTTGTCTGTACTATTTATAGGCACGGTCGTGCTGGAGGAGGTTGTCACGCAGTGGACTTCATGTCTGCTCTAGTGGCGTCGACATCCTGCCTTCTGCGTACGGACGTTGTTATCGAACCCACACTTCTACCCGTGGAGGAACGCCGGCTTGGTTGGGCCCCTCTTCATTGCTTGTCCGCGGGAGGTGGATGGCAGTTTTATCATCGCCTGCGTCGACGAAGGCAAACAAACAGTAACCATCATGGGGCAGTGGAGCCGCCGTTCGGCGAGGGTTTGAGTCCGTGAGCAGTTCGGCTGGGTCGGTGTCTGCCGGGACGACTGGGAACGGCTCAGAATTGTGTACATCAGTCCCGAACAAACGACGAAATGCGCCGAGGGAAAGGAGAAAAGAAGTTGAGTGTGAATGTTGCAAGTTGATCGCCCTTTGGGATTGAGTTCATCCCGTCGTCTTTCCCGCCTTGTGGCCACCGCTGTGGCTATCCTCTGTTCTGTTCACTGTTGCAATTCTGACAGTGCAGATTCCTCCACGCATCGTTGCTAACCGGTGTAGTGGTGTATTTTGGTAATTATTTATGTACGTTTGCACTTCTGTGTTTTGGTAGTTCATCCTCCATCCCTGTGGTTGCAGAATTTTGGGTGGAGAGTTAGTTCCTTGACTCCCAAGATCTAGTGCTGTATTATTAAGGTTAATTCTAGTTCAGTCTAGTGTTCTGTTAATCCCTGGGTATATGCGTCCGCCATACTATTTGCACTGTATTTATTCTAAGTCAGTTGCACTGACAGTAGTTGGGGGTCCGAGTCCTATTTGGGTGTCAGGAATATGGAACTGTGTTGTTAATGTTTGGCTTGAACAGCGAATACGTGGTTAGTTTAGTATGTGTGTAGTGGCATAGCGTCCTCGTGAAGGCATGCCCACTAGATTGCTATTGCATCTCCTCAAAGTGTAATTTCCACCTTACTAAAACCCCCTTGTTAAAAGGGAGGAAGGAAAAAAAAACTTTAGAAATAGCTTCTATTTGCATTAACTGTCTTACCCGTAGCTAAAGTAAATATCTACTCAGTGATTAAACTAAGCCGGCCGCGGTGGTCTCGCGGTTCTAGGCGCGCAGTCCGGAACCGTGCGACTGCTACGGTCGCAGGTTCGAATCCTACCTCGAGCATGGATGTGTGTGATGTCCTTAGGTTTGTTAGGTTTAAGTAGTTCTAAGTTCTAGGGGACTAATGACCACAGCAGTTGAGTCCCATAGTGCTCACAGCCATTTGAACCATTTTTGATTAAACTAATGGGAGTACCTATCCTAAAAGCTACTACCGCACTTCTGTTATGATGGCCCTCGTGCCTATTTTGGTCTGAAAGATTGTATAAACAGGCTTACATGCTCTGTATCGAACTTCTGATGCGGTTTTTTTTGTGTGATTGTGGATTATTAAAATTGATTATAGTGCAAACGTTTGTATTTTACCAACCGTGCTTATAAGTTATTAATGTGATTGGCTGAAATGTAATACGAAAGTTTTAGGACCATAGGTTGTCCAGGTAGAAATGTTGAAGCCATGCTGTGTTGTGAATTCATGTATTTCTGTTTTATATTGCAATGAGAATTTAAATGTGGTAAACCCACGCTTTGTGATTAATAAATAAAGATTTAAGAGTGCATTCACTTAGCACTTACTTATGTGTTGTGTTATCATTATTTTTTAAAAATGTAATTGGCGTTTTAGTTTCTTAAATTAGAGCCTTTCCATTTCGAAAGTGGTGGCCCTCCCATTTTGGGCAATTGTAAGCATCGAAGCAGGATTTACATAGTTGGTGTTATGTATATACGTCAATTCCTTGGCCCCGTCCACATCTTCATTGTAGTATTTTAATATTAAATGATCAGACCACCGTTCCATTATAACCAATCTACTCAATTTCACTTTGTGGAATGATTAAGTCTTTCACAGGTGTAGTATCTATTTACGGATTTTTGGATCTAAATATTATGTTTATTTTCCAGAGAAATTTCGTTCGTAGTTGAATGACAAAGCTATATCTGACCATTTTATTGATTATGTGAATGACAAAAATGGTTACAAAATTTGGTTCTCATTAAACGATGGTGTGAATCCAAGTTTCCGCAGGTATGAATTTCTCAGACATGGGTCCCACTACCGCTAAGCTTCCATACACGTTAGTATCCCCATATGCTGGAATTGGAAATGCTTCTTACATGACCTCCAAGATAGCCATGAGTGAAATTATTCATACTAGAGTTGTGCAGCTTTTAGCCAAAGAGCTTATAGTGACGTTGAAGAAGGAAAAACGGATCGACAGACATTGGATATGAAAATGGACATCTCATAGAAATCGTTAGAGAACATGTAATATGCTAAAAAGTGAGTTACCTGCTGAGGACGACATTTCATTAGAAAATCATTTTCGAATGAGTGAAATCTATTTTGAAATTTTTAAGTCAAATTTCTGGATCTGTACAACATTCTAATACATGTATGCAAGATGCTGTGCCAGTTTATTTTAAATTACAAGTAATGCAAAAAAATCTGGCAACTGGAGTCGCTGCAATAGTTATTGCATTCCAAATAGCACTATTTCTAAATTTTGTGTTATCTAAAAGACACTGAGAGTGCACCGGGAAGTAAGGTTTTTGCCTCAGCACTTTCAGCTTTGTTTTTATTTCCAGGGTTAGTCAAGCTTCTGTTAGGTCACAGGTGTTGTAAATATACCTTTGTTTTACTGGTATGGTATTTAATTTCATAACCAAACTTTGTACTGTTGTGCAGAACAGTCATTGAAAATTTCTATTTCATGGTAATATTTACACTCAATGACTAAAGAAAAAAATTGTCATTAGAATGAATGAAGTAAACCTTCACAGTACTCACTGTTCTGCAGTAATATGAACCTTAGAAAGGCCCTCTTTCAGTTACAATACATTGTAATCCATTTCATCAATTCAAATGATGTGTTACTTCTTTACAAATAAGTGATTATAAAGAGTTGCTAAACGCTAGAAAGATGGTCATCTCACACTGTTGAAGACTAATTTCCCACTTTAGAAAGAATTTATTTACTTAGTTGAAGATTAAGCCTCTTATGTTGGCTTGACACTAACCTTCCACATTTGTAAACAAACAGACTCTAGATCTATGCTAACGAACGAACTAGAGCAGAGTGAGAGGAGACCCGCATGTTGGCAGTTATCCAAGAATGTACAATGCTTTTCAATTTCTGTAACTTAAGTATAAATTTTCATGACAGTGTGCAAGTATGGTGTTTCCACATGTAAGTTGACTTACGTGACTGGTGGTGGGAGGACGCGTATGTAAGAAACTCATGCCTGTGGAAACCCAGCTTAATGAAATCTCACAGTGGAGATTTGTGACCAGAGAAGTTTTGTATAACGGGCAATCCAGCTGAGCTGGAACTCATCCCATAACTGAATAAACAGAAGATAAATGTGACTTGATAGTAATTATTTTCAAATGAGAAAATTAAATTTACTATTGATCAAACTGAGACTAGTAACCAAGAATCTTTGGATGGATTACTAAATCGTCATTCAGTTTGTAAAATACACCCAGCATCGAGGTTTAGCTGTTAAGAAATAGGTTACCAGGCTCATCAGTCTAAAGAAACAAATCCTTTAGTTTGCCTAATAAACATTAAATCTGTGAAGAGCTTGCAGCAACACATTTCATCAATGCTATGGAAAGTGGTGGTTAAAACAAATGGTTTAATTCATTGAAAGAAGAAATGCAGTACTCTAAAGAAAATGATACCTTCAGGATGACAGAATTGCCTAAAGGTAAACATTATGAATGACTGATACCTTTCATGTAAAATACACTGATCAGCCAAAACATTATGACCACTATGGACTGTGATGTTGGCTGCCGCCTGGTGGCATTGTGGGTACATGGCACAGAAACAAAAGTTTGTAAGCAGAGCAGACACGTACAGGGGATCACCCTATCGCAGATATGGGCAGCAAACGGAGAAATCCATTGAGATAAATGACTTTAACGAAAGGGTAGATTATTATTACGCACAGCCTGCTGAATAAGTACCTCGAAAACGGCGAAGCTCGTCGAATGTTCACGTGCTACTGTGGTGAGCATCTATGGAAACAGGTAGAAGCACAGTGAAACTATCCCAAGGCGCTAAATGGTTGGACGTGCATGACTCTTAACAGAACGTTTATTCTGCAAAATAAGATAAAAGTGTGATATGTGGCATCCCTGCCAAAAGAGCAAAATGCTGGTCCATGTACACGTATTTCGGAGCACACAGTTCATCGTCCATTGCTGAATATGGAGACTCTGCATCAGACCACCCCCCCCCCCCCCCCCCCCACGTGTTCACATGTTGGCCCAACGACAACGTCAATGACTGCAGTGGACTATCGAGATTCGACTGTCAATCAATGGAAACGTACCAGTTTTTCTGGTTGCCTGGCTGATTTGAGTGGAGGGACCAAACAACAGGGTCATCGATCCCATCGCATTTGGGAAGGAAATCGGCCATGCCCTTTCAAAGAAACCATCCCGGCATTTGCCTTACGCAATTTAGGGAAATCATGGAAAACCTAAATCAGTGCGTCTGGCCGTGGCTTTGAACCGCTGTCCTCCCGAATACGAGTCCAGTGTGCTAACCACTGCGGCCGGCCGGGGTGGCCGAGCGCTTCTAGGCGCTACAGTCTGCAACCGCGAGACCGCTACGGTCGCAGGTTCGAATCCTGCCTCGGGCATGGATGTGTGTGATGTCCTTAGGTTAATTAGGTTTAAGTAGTTCTAAGTTCTAGGGGACTGATGACCTTGGAAGTTAAGTACCATAGTGCTCAGAGCCATTTGAACCATTAACCACTGCGTCACCTAGCTCGTTTTCTTCTGGTGAATCATATTGCTACTACAGTAGGTCGACGTTCGTCTCCACAAGCGTTGTCATCGAAGTGAACGGCGGCTCAAAACGTGCAGTGCACCACAGACGGAGCTGATGGGAGCACTATTATGCTGCCCGAGATATTCTCTTGCGCTTGCATGGGGCCTGTGGGAGTAAGCGAAGATACGTTGATGGCTGCGAACCACCCACATCCCGTCATGCTTGATGTCTTCCCCAACTGCGATGTCATCTTTCATCAGTATAACTGTTCGTGTTTCGGAGCCACAGCCATGCTACAGTTGTTTGAGGAGCGTTATAGTGAACGCCTCAGCGACCAAATTCGCCTGATGTAAGTCCTATGGAACCCATCTTGGTAGCTAACGGGCCTGTGTGTAGACATGTAATGTTGCATACCTTCACAAAACTACCAACAAACCGTCGGATTTCTGATTTGCAGTGTATGTATTTCGTTTCCAAAGCGAACAAACAAGCTATTAAGGAGGTGATAATAATGTTTTGGGCCATCAGTGTACAAACCTGTAGGCTCGAACGATGCCATGCTTGCTTGATTTTTTGTGCTGTGTCATTGTACAGGACTTGATGTTGAAGAAACTTTTAGTTCAGCTGCTCGTTTTAGTGCTATTCGTCCTTTAATAGTGATTGCAGCTGAAGGAATCCTTAAGTTTGGTCAGTTCAACATTAGAACTGTATTTTTCTATGGGGACGTGGACATAGAAATATATATTACTCAACCAGAAGGTTTCGATGATTAGTCAGGTCACGTTTGTCATCTTAAGAAATCATCAAATAGACTCAAGCAAACAGCTTGTTATCGGAGTGATAAGTTTTGCTTATTTATGAAGAGAAATGGATTCATTCATTCGACAACAGATTCTTGCATTTATATTCGATAAAGCAAAATAGAAAAACTGCTGATTGGTATTTGCACCAATGATGATCTCATTGCAGGATCAAGTCAAAGTTCAGTGAATACGATTTTAGATTTATTAAAGTTAGAATTAAAATAACAGATGACTCTTTTGATTCATTTCTAGGAATTCGGACACACACGGAAAAAAATAGTAGCTCCAAGAAGGACTTCCGCGACACAAACGAAAGTTGGTAGGCGTGTTCCTACATGCGTAAAATAATGCCCATTCGTGCCAATCGCATAAGAGTGGCTCTAGTAGCGCCACTATGAGGATGCAAATCGAGTCTGCTTTAAATACTCGCTGTAACGGTAATGAGTGGTAGTTGCCCTTCAGACTGGACTTGGTGAGCTGCTGCTATTCAAGAAAAAGGCATTCTTGAATAACAGTAGCTCACCAAGTCCAGGGTGGCAAAGGAGCCATTATCAACATCTCATTGGTTCTGATGGTCATGTAAAGCGGCTACTAGAACCTGAATGTTCCTTCTGTCATATTGCAGAAAAACTTGGCAGGAATATAGCCATTGTACATGATTTCTGGCAGTGGTGGTCACGAAAATGTATGGTGGAAGACTAGACTCCAGAAGGCCACATGGCACTACCAAGAGGGAAGACCATCTAGTTTGGCGTATGGCCCTGCCACATCGTACTACATCTGCAGCAGCAATTTGAGCAGCAGTTGGCACCACAGTGAGACAATTAACTTTTACAAATCGGTTGCTTCAATGACAGCTCTGAGAAAGATGCCCTGTAGTGTGCGTTCCACTGACCCCATACCACCGCCGTTTGTGACTTCAGTGGTGTCAAGCAAGAGCTCATTGTAGCGCAGGGTGGAGTTACGTTGTGTTTTCTGATACACTCTGGCTCTGCCTCGGTGCCAGTGATGGCTATGTATTGATTAGAAAGAGCCCAATGGAGGGTCTAACATGGTTCAAATGGCTCTGAGCACTATGGGACTTAACATCTGTGGTCACCAGTCCCCTAGAACTTAGAACTACTTACACCTAACTAACCTAAGGACATCACACATACCCATGCCCGAGGCAGGATTCGAACCTGTGACCGTAGCAGTCGCGCGGTTCTGGACTGAGCGCCTAGAACCACGAGACCACTGCGGCCAGCTCAGTGGAGGGTCTGCAACCAACCTGTCTGCATGTTAGAAACACTGAATGTACACCTGGAGCTACGGTCTGGAGTGCGATTTCATATGACGACAGTAGCACTCCAGTAGTGGTGGTGGTGGTGGTGGTTAGTGTTTAAAGTCCCGTCGACAACGAGGACATTAGAGGCAAAGCGCAAGCTCGGATTAGGGAAGGATTTGGAAGGAAATTGGCCGTGCCCTTTCAAAGGAACCATCCCGGCATTTGCCTGAAACGATTTAGGGAAATCACGGAAAACCTAAATCAGGATGGCCGGAGACGGGATTGAAACGTCGTCCTCCCGAATGCGAGTCCAGTGTGCTAACCACTGCGCCACCTCGCTTGGTAGTAGCACTCCAGTAGTTATCCAATGTACCATCATTGCGAAATTGTATGTCAAGCTGGTGATTCAGCCTGTTGTTCCGCCATTAATGAACAACATTCCAGGGAGGTGTTTTCCAAAACTATAATGCTCACTCATACACCACTGCTGTAATGCAACATTCTCTACAGAGTATCGACATGTTGCCTTGGCCTGCTCGATTACCAGATCACGCTCCAATCCAGCATATATGGGACATCATCGTGTAACAACTCAAGTTTCCTCTACAAACAGCATTAACCGTCCCTGTGTTGATCGATCAAGTGAAACAGGCATGGAACTGCATCGCACAAACTGACATCCGCCACCTGTACAACACAACCCGTGGGCATTTGCATGGCTGCGTTTAACATTCTGGTGTGTACACATGTTATTAATATTCCAATATTTCACAACTGCTATGGCTTGTCTCATGCTTACATTAACCCGTGATCTTTCAATCTTAATCATCTAAATACGTCATCTAGACACATGTAATCCGGAAATTTCATTACTCTACATTAATTATTTTTTGATGTTGCGATTTTTCTCCGTCAGTGTAGAAAAACGAGAGTCTGGCTTGTTTATTCCACAGTGAGTAGACACAGATGTGTTTTTATATGGTTTTACCATGGCTAATTCGAAACCATGGAAGAATCTATGTGATAATGAACAATTATACAATAAGTCTATTATGTCTTCCTTTGCACGCTGTGTGGCTCTTTAGTTGATACAGGAGAGAGGAACAGATAAACAGAGAATTCAGATATTAATTTATTCTTCGTCTAATATCGAATAGTAAAAGTATACATGCCGTGTTTCTTGACTTCCGCAAGACGTTTGACACAGTTCCCCACAGTCGTTTAATGAACAAAGTAAGAGCATACGGACTATCAGATCAATTGTGTGATTGGATTGACGAGTTCCTAGATAACAGAACGCAGCATGTCATTCTCAATGGAGAGAAGTCTTCCGAAGTAATTGTGATTTCAGGTGTGCCGCAGGGGAGTGTCATAGGACCGTTGCTATTCACAATATACATAAATGACCTAGTGGATGACATCGGAAGTTCACTGAGGCTTTTTGCAGATGATGCTGTGGTGTATCGAGAGGTTGCAACAATGGAAAATTGTACTGAAATGCAGGTGGATCTGCAGCGAATTGACGCATGATGCACGGAATGGCAATTGAATCTCAATGTAGACAAGTGTAATGTGATGCGAATACATAGAAAGATAGGTCCCTTATCATTTAGCTACAAAATAGCAGGTCAGCAACTGGAAGCAGTTAATTCCATAAATTATCTGGGAGTACGCATTAGGAGTGATTTAAAATGGAATGATCATATAAAGTTGATCGTCGGTAAAGCAGATGCCAGACTGAGATTCATTGGAAGAATCCTAAGGAAATGCAATCCGAAAACAAAGGAAATAGGTTACAGTACGCTTGTTCGCCCACTGCTTGAATACTGCTCAGCAGTGTGGGATCCGTACCAGATAGGGTTGATAGAAGAGATAGAGAAGATCCAACGGAGAGCAGCGCGCTTTGTTACAGGATCATTTAGTAATCGCGAAAGCGTTACGGAGATGATAGATAAACTCCAGTGGAACACTCTGCGGGAGAGACGCTCAGCAGCTCGGTACGGGCTTTTGTTTAAGTTTCGAGAACATATCTTCACCGAGAAGTCAAGCAGTATATTGCTCCCTCCTACGTATATCTCGCGAAGAGACCATGAGGATAAAATCAGAGAGATTAGAGCCCACACAGAAGCATACCGACAATCCTTCCTTCCACGTACAATACGAGACTGGAATAGAAGGGAGAACCGATAGAGGTACTCAGGGTACCCTCCGCCACACACCGTCAGGTGGCTTGCGGAGTATGGATGTAGATGTAGATGTAGATGTAGACGACTATCGCAGTCCACTTCACCCCTCCGCCGCCCCACACCGAACCCAGGGTTATTGTGAAAATGTGGAATTTTTTGATGTAATGTGGCGTTCTGTTCCGTTACGTGTAAATCGGCCTAAATGTGGTATAGTGTAGAAAATTTCTTGAATATCTAGGAAAACAAAAACTTACATATTCATTAACATCAGTCATTTATAAATAAATCAAGTTCTGTGTTGCTCAAGTGATTTGCCTTGAGCTTGCAT
The DNA here is from genome assembly GCF_023897955.1 of Schistocerca gregaria. Lineage (NCBI taxonomy): Eukaryota > Metazoa > Arthropoda > Insecta > Orthoptera > Acrididae > Schistocerca > Schistocerca gregaria. The sequence continues at coordinate 518,876,582 of NC_064931.1, read as the reverse complement.
TGATGCTTAGAGAAAATCTCTGTCAAGAAACGACATATTGTTTGGAATTAGAATACGCTGCAAGACCTAGCAACAGGAATGGGTTAGCGTTATTGTCCTGGTACTTTGTACAGACGTCCCTTTGATTTTTGCACTGTGGCCACTTAATATACCTCGCTTCTAACTGTGTATATTGTTCAAACATTGAACTGATAGTATTCACATTTTTACATGTGAGATTTAATATTCTTCTGTTCATTGACTTTGCACATGATTCGAAATTTTTTGATAGAGCAATCATCAGGATTGGACAGTGTAAATTATGGTAGGCCTCATACATAGTGCTTCCTATATACAAGATGCTGTTATGTTAGTAGGTACAAGGGGCCATTTCAGGGACAAAGTGTATCCCTGATGACGTCATTGATGAGTCATAGGGTTCCCCCACCCCTTCCCCCTCCACCAAAGGCCAGTTGTCCTAAGTATAAAATGGCAGGAAATTTAAAAAAATAGCCCAATTGAGCTAGAGTGCCTTTCCTCACTCCTATGACGTAGACCTGTTGTCCTAGTTGTCATGCTAGCTGATCTGGAACATGGGCACAGGGTCTATGATGCCAGAATCCAAGATGCTAGGACAAACAGAAGTAACTTGCCTGTAGAGCTATTTGAAGTTTGTAATTCCATACTGTCAGTCCTAATCTAAGCAGTTCCCTTCTGACTTCACCATTCAGATGAGTAATGTATATATGGATGTATTATTTCAGTTCAGAAATTGGAGTCCACATTTCATCCAAGTCCATTTGTTCTTGATTAAACTGTATGATTGACACTATCATGCTTAGTAGGAATAGAATAGCAACAACTGCAGCTTTGTTTAAACATGCACTGGAGTTAGGGAAAGGGCCCTCTGCGCTCCCTTCTGCCCACACCACCACCCCCACACCACTGTCACTGCTGTCACAGGCACCACTGCCATACCTGCCAACTTACTGATACTGGGCCATAGCCTCAATTGCCAGGCTGCAGATACTGCAGCCAACAGCTGCAATTGCAGCACCTAACCTGACCAACTCATTAACAACTTGCTCCACAGAGCTATCTCTATGTTCACTCCTCTGTCTGTCTGCTGCATATTCTGGTGTAGGTATTCATATTACAACAGTTTTAATGCATCCCTCGTCATAGAAAGAACACGTGCAATGCAGATGTCGCTGTCTACAGCAAAAAAATTGAACACTTTATGTAGTTGTTTCCTGCTAGAGTAAAAAAAAAAATGGTTCAAATGGCTCTGAGCACTATGGGACTTAACATCTATGGTCATCAGTTCCCTAGAACTTAGAACTACTTAAACCTAACTAACCTAAGGACATCACACAACACCCATCTTAGAGTAAAAGAATTAAAGCGTAAATGCATCCATTCTTATAGGAATTATAACATGGAATGCTGATGCCATTTCTATAATATTTGCAGTGCAGGTTTCAGGTGATTCACCATATAACACCACACACACACACACACACACACACACACACACACACACACACACACACACTCATGTCTTCATGTCTGAATACTCTACTGCTGTACCATGGGAAGGAGGGGGACATAGCACTGCCAACACTACGATGCAGGCACTTCAAGTAGTCTTCAGCTGTGACAGACTTTGATGCCGCATAACACACACCCTTAACCCGTCTAAGAGTGGCATCTGTATTTGTACAGTATGCACAAATTCTTGAACAGAGACCTGCAAACTCCACAACTGGCAACCCATTCCCATTGTCTTCCATCAAATTGATAACCTTATTGTTGTTGGCAGGTATTATGCTATAAGGGTTATTGAGTGCATACCCAAATGTGTTGAATGTATCGAGATGTCACCTTATTACTTCATTTGGATTCCAGCCCTTCATCCAATAGATGATGCTGTTGGTACCCATATATGGTAACTTTGGCTTTTCAAAATGAGTTTTCATGAACTCATAATGGAACTAGTATATGTGAAGATTGGATAGGCTCAATATACAGACACCTACATAAGCAGGTTTTGTGAACTCTACCAAACTCCTTGGTATCTCCAGAGCAATGAAATATATTTTGAAGACTGTAACCCATTTAAAATTTTGCCTGATGATATAATCTGCTGCTCCATAAAGTCCCTTCCAACGAGTAACGAAGTGAATTTTTCGAATTTCTCTGACATTTTGCATAATTTTGCCGAAAATTGCATTATTCATAAGACTGCAAAAATCTTTCTCAAATATACACGTCGCGAGAGCTCTCTTTTCCGTGCTTAAATATATGTATTTCTTCTGCCAGGGGCCTGCTCAAAGGGAATAGTGCGGATGACTCTATCCAGTTGCAACCAAAAATGAAACGTTGCTGGAGATTGTGATTATGTAGTATATGCATTGTTCTTCCCTCCAATATTGTCATCAACTTGGGGTGGAAAATGTTTTCTGGAAGTCGGTGCTCTGCACTCAGCGGCAAATTGCTATGGTTGTTATGCAGCCTACTAGGGTACATTAAATTTACCTCTAATACATAGCCTACTCCAGAATCTGCCTGCACAGGTTTGATGTTTTAATTTTGGGTGTTAATAATAAACAACTTCAACTGTATTTAGTCCTTTATTTTTAAATCACTACCAGATGGGGACCTTGGGGAAGATCAGTTTGGATTCAGTAGAAATGTTGGAGCACGTGAGGCAATACTGACCTTATGACTTATCTTAGAAGAAAGATTAAGGAAAGGCAAACCTCCGTTTCTAGCATTTGTAGACTTAGAGAAATCTTTTGACAATATTAACTGGAATACTCTCTTTCAAATTCTGAAGGTGGCAAGGGTAAAATACAGGCAGCGAAAGGCTATTTACAATTTGAACAGAAACCAGATGGCAGTTATAAGAGTCGAGGGGGCATGAAATGGAAGCAGTGGTTGGGAAGGGAGTGAGACAGGGTTGTAGCCTGTCCCCGATGTTATTCAATCTGTATATTGAGCAAGCAGTAGAGGAAACAAAAGAAAAATTCGGAGTAGGTATTAAAATACATGGAGAAGAATTAAAAACTCTGAGGTTCGCCGATGACATCGTAATTCTGTCAGAGGCAGCAAAGGACTTGGAAGAGCAGTTGAACGGAATGGACAGTGTCTTGAAAGGAGGATATAAGATGAACATCATCATCATCATTTAAGACTAATTATGTCTTTCAGCGTTCAGTCTGGAGCATAGTCCCCCTTATAAAATTCCTCCATAATCCCCTATTCAGTGCTAACATTGATGCCTCTTCTGATGTTAAGCCTATTACTTCAAAATCATTCGTAACCGAATCCAGGTATCTTCTCCTTGGTCTACCCCGACTCCTCCTACCCTCAATTGCTGAACCCATGAGTCTCTTGGGTAACCTTGCTTCTCCCATGCGTGTAACATCACCCCACCATCTAAGGCTGTTCACCCTGACTGATACATCTATAGAGTTCATTCCCAGTTTTTCTTTGATTTCCTCATTGTGGACACCCTCCTCCCATTGTTCCCATCTACTAGTACCTGCAATCATCCTAGCTACTTTCATATCCATAACATCAACCTTATTGAAAAGGTAACCTGAATCCACCCAGCTTTCGCTCCCATACAACAAAGTTGGTCGAAAGATTGAACGGTGCACAGATAACTTAGTCTTGGTACTGACGTGCTTCTCCCAGAAGAGAGTAGATCGTAGCTGAGCGCTCACTGCATTAGCTTTGCTACACCTCGCTTCCAGTTCATTCACTATGTTGCCATCCTGTGAGAATATGCATCCTAAGTACTTGAAACCGTCCACCTGTTCTAACTTTGTTCCTCCTATTTGCTTATTTTGTGTTCACACATCTTAATCTCACCCAGCCAGTCTATTGTTTTCAACATATGATCCATAAATAATATGAACAACAGTGGAGACCGGTTGCAGCCTCGTCTTACCCCTGAAACTACTCTGAACCATGAACTCAATTTACCGTCAACTCTAATTACTGCCTGACTATCCATGTAAAGACCTTTAATTGCTTGCAAAAGTTTGCCTTCTATTCCGCAATCTCGTAGAACAGACAATAACTTCCTCCTAGGAACCTGGTCATATGCCTTTTCTAGATCTATAAAGCATAGATACAATTCCCTGTTCCATTCATAACACTTTTCCATTAAGTGCCGTAAGCTAAAGATCTGGTCCTGACAACGTCTAAGAGGCCTAAACCCACACTGATTTTCATCCAATTGGTCCTGAACTAATACTCGCACTTCCATTTCAACAATACCTGAGAAGATTTTACCCACAACAGTGATTAAAGAGATAGCTCTGTAGTTGTTACAATCTTTCCTGTTTCCATGTTTAAAGATTGGAGTGATTACTGCTTTCGTCCATTCTGATGGAACCTGTCCCGACTCCCACGCCATTTCAGTTATCCTGTGTAGCCATTTAAGACCTGACATTCCACTGTATTTGATGAGTTCCGACTTAATTTCATCCACCCCAGCTACTTTATTGCACTGCACTCTATTGACCATTTTCTCCACTTCCTCAAATGTGATCTGTTGTGGTTGGCAGGAGAGCCAACACCGTGTTACTAGAGGAGATCGAAAGGCACGCGATTTAGCTCACGCAGACTGGCGTGAGGTCTGGAACAGGACAAGGAAATTAGAATTGAGAAAAACGGACGTAGCTGGTGGAATACTTAACTTTAGTCCATTAATGACGAACGTGGGTCTTGACGGTACATGATTCAATATCAATAATAACTGATAATGGCGCCTTGCTAGGTCGTAGCAAATGACGTAACTGAAGGCTATGCTAACTATCGTCTCGGCAAATGAGAGTGTATTTTATCAGTGAACCATCGCTAGCAAAGTCGGCTGTGCAACTGGGGCGATTGCTAGGAAGGTTCTCTAGACCTGCCGTATGGCGGCGCTCGGTCTGCAATCATTGATAGTGGCGACACGCGGGTCCGACGTATACTACCGGACCGCGGCCGATTTAAAGGTTACCACCTAGCAAGTGTGGTGTCTGACGGTGACACCACATGATCCTATTTCCATCATCATTTCTATCCCATTGTACATCGAAATCTGAAACTTTACTCATCGTATTTTCACCCACATTGAGCAACTCTTCAAAATATTCCCAAGGCATCCACAGGATTCACCAGCAGCTTTCCTGATCTGTCCATAATACTTGTCATTTCCTTCTTCCCTCCCTTTCGAAAACTGCTAATTACACTCCAGAATGGTTTTCCAGCAGCTTGACCCAAAGTCTCCAACCTGTTTCCAAAGGCTTCCCAAGATTTCTTCTAGGGTGCTGCAACTATATGTTTGGCTTTGTTTCTTTCTTCAAAATACCTTTCTCTGTCTACCTGAGTTCTAGTATGTAGCCATTTTTGATACACCATCTTTTTCCTTTTAACGGCTGCCTTGACTGTGTCATTCCACCAAACTGTTTGCTTCATCCTACCTTTACACACTACTGTTCCAAGACATTCTTTAGCCACTTCTAGTACTGTGTCCCAGTACCTTGTCCATTCCTTTTCCAATGGCTGTAATTGTCTACATTCAACTAACTGGTATCTTTCTGAGATCACTGTTATGTAATTGTGCCAGATTTCCTTATCCTGAAGTTTCTCCACTCTTATCCTCTTACATATGGACCTGACCTGCTGCGCTTTCGACCTCACAATACCAATTTCACTGCAGATTAAATAGTGATCAGTGTCATCAAAGAATCCGCTGAATACACGTCTGTCCCTCACAGCCTTCCTGAATTCCTGATCTGTTTTTATATAGTCAGTGACAGATCTGGTTCCCCTGCCTTCCCAAGTATACCGGTGAATGTTCTTATGTTTAAAAAAGGAGTTTGTGATTACTAAGCCCATACTGGCACAGAAATCAAAGAGTTGTTTCCCGTTCCTGTTGGCCTCCATATCCTCTCCAAATTTACCCATAAACGTTTCATACCCTGCTTTTCGATTTCCAATCCTGGCATTAAAATCACCCATGAGCAGAACACTGTCCTTGTCATTTACTCTAACAACTATATCACTGAGTGCGTCATAAAAACTATCCATCTTATCTTGATCTGTCCCTTGACAATGCGAATATACTGACACAATCCTAATTTTCTTGTTAGACACTGTCAAATCTATCCACATCAGTCGTTCGTTTACGTATCTTACTGCAACTACGCTGGATTCCATTTCTTTCCTGATGTAAAGCACTACACCCCATTGTGCTATTCCCACTTTGACTCCTGACAAGTAAACCTTGTATTCTCCCACTTCCTCTTCTTTCTCACCCCTTACTCGAATGTCACTAACAGTTAAAACGTCCAACCCCATCTTACTTGCAGCCTCTGCCAATTTCACCTTCTTCCCAGAGTAGCCCCCATTGATATTAATAGCTCCCCATCTCGTTACCATTCGTTTGCCGAGTCGTATCTTAGGAGTCCCTGGTTTGTTCAACAAAAGCAAAACGAGGATAATGGAATGTAGTCGAATTAAATTGGGTGATGCTGAGGGAATTAGATTAGGAAATGAGACATTTCAAGTAGTAAAGAAGTTTTGCTATTCAGGGAGTAAAATAACTGATGATGGTCGAGGAAGAGAGGATGTAAAATTTAGACTGGCAATGGCTAGGAAAGCGTTCCTGAACAAGAGAAATTTGTTAACATCGAGTATTGATTTAAGTGTCAGGAAGTCGTTCCTGAAAGTATTTGTATGGAGTGTAACAATGTATAGAAGTGAAACATGGACGATAAATAATTTGGGCAAGAAGAGAATAGAAGATTTAGAAACGTGGTGCTACAGAAGAATGCTGAAGATTAGATAGGTAGATCACATAACTAATGAGGAGGTGTTGAATAGAATTGGGGAGGAGTTTGTGGCACAACTTGACAAAAAGAAGGGACCGGTTGGTAGGACATGTTTTGAGGCATCAAGGGATCACAAATTTAGCATTGGAGGGCAGTGTGGAGGGTAAAAATCGTAGAGGGAGACCAAGAGATGAATACACTAAGCGATTCAGAATGATGTAGGTTGCAGTAAGTACTGGGAGATGAAGAAGCTTGCACAGGATAGAGTAGCATGGAGAGATGCATCAAACCAGTATCAGGACTGAAGACCACAACAACAACAACAACAATAACAACCAGTTTTGTTGCACTAAGAATCACTTCCTCAGGCGAACATTTGCAAGACAATAAATTGGAGGAATAAGAACCCTGAAACATCTACTGACATTATTATTTTCTAAAACTGTTTTAAGATTTTTAATTTTTTAAAGAAACTTTTACTCAATCTTGTGCATTCGTTATCACACATCGAAAGAGACTCTTCAACAGGCAGAGATTGTTGCATTGCTTGCCTGTTTAAGTTGTTTACATCCAAGTATATGATGTAACTCAAATCACCAGGTGCTCTGAACTGTTCATGCATTCATAGGTTGTTTGACTTGTCATGCCCATGGATACATTGACAAAGCGTATGGTCAGTCTCTCATTAGATTTGACAGTGTCTAACAAGAAAATTAGGATTGTGTCAGTATATTCGCATTGTGAAGGAACAGATCAAGATAAGATGGATAGTTTTATGAGGCACTCAGTGATATAGTTGTTAGAGTAAAGGACACGGACGGTGATTTTAACGCGAGGATTGGAAATCGAACAGAAGGGTATAGAAAACTTATGGGTAAATTTGGAGAGAATATGGAGGCCAACAGAAACAGGAAAACAACTCTTGGATTTCTGTGCCAGTATGGGCTTAGTAATCACAAACTCCTTTTTTAAACATAAGAACATTCACCTGGTATACTTGGGAAGGCAGGGGAACCAGATCTGTCATTGACTATATAATAACAGATCAGGAATTCAGGAAGGCTGTGAGGGACACACGTGCATTCAGGGGATTCTTTGATGACACTGATCATTATTTAATCTGCAGTGAAATTGTGATTGTGAGGCCGAAAGTGCAGGACGTCAGGTCCATATGCAGGAGGATAAGAGTGGAGAAACTTCAGGATAAGGAAATCAGGCACAAGTACATAACAGTGATCTCAGAAAGGTACCAGTTAGTTGAATGTAGTCAATTACAGTCACTGGAAAAGGAATGGACAAGGTACTGGGACACAGTACTAAAAGTGGCTAAAGAATGTCTTGGAACAGTAGTGTGTAAAAGTAGGATGAAGCAAACAGTTTGGTGGAATGACACAGTCAAGGCAGCCGTTAAAAGGAAAAAGATAGTGTATCAAAAATGGCTACATACTAGAACTCAGGTAGATACAGAAAGTTATGTTGAAGAAAGAAACAAAGCCAAACATATAATTGCAGCATCCAAGAATAAATCTTGGGAAGACTATGGAAACAGATTGGAGACTATGGGTCAAGCTGCTGGAAAACCATTCTGGAGTGTAATTAGCAGTCTTCGAAAGGGATGTAAGAAGGAAATGACAAGTATATTGGACAGATCAGGAAAGCTGCTGGTGAATCCTGTGGATGCCTTGGGCAGATGGAGGGCATATTTTGAAGAGTTGCTCAATGTAGGTGAAAATACAATCAGTAATGTTTCAGATTTCGAGGTAGAATGGGATAGGGATGATGATGGAAATAGGATCACATTTGACGAAGTGGAGAAAACGGTCAATATATTGCAGTGCAATAAAAGAGTTGGGGTGGATGAAACTAAGTCGGAACTCATCAAATACAGTGGAAAGTCAGGTCTTAAATGGCTACACAGGATAATTGAAATGGCCTGGGAGTCAGGACAGGTTCCATCAGACTGGACGAAAGCAGTAATCACACCAATTTTTAAACATGGAGACAGGAAAGATTGTAACAACTACAGAGCTATCTCTTTAATCACCTGTGTGGGTGAAATCTTCTCAGGTATTGTTGAAAGAAAAGTGCAAGTATTAGTTGAGGACCAATTGGATGAAAATCAGTGTGGGTTTAGGCCTCTTAGACGTTGTCAGGACCAGATCTTTAGCTTACAGTAAATAATGGAGAAGTGTTACGAGTGGAACAGGGAATTGTATCTATGCTTTACAGATCTAGAAAAGGCATATGGCCAGGTTCCTAGAAGGAAGTTATTGTCTGTTCTACGAGATTATGGAATAGGAGGCAAACTTTTGCAAGCAATTAAAGGTCTTTACATGGATAGTCAGGCAGCAGATAGAATGGACGGTAAATTGAGTTCATGGTTCAGAGTAGTTTCAGGGGTAAGACGAGGCTGCAACCTGTCTCCACTGTTGTTCATATTATTTATGGATCATATGTTGAAAACAATAGACTGGCTGGGTGAGATTAAGATGTGTGAACACAAAATAAGCAAATAGGAGGAACAAAGTTAGAACAGGTGAACGGTTTCAAGTACTTAGGATGCATATTCTCACAGGATGGCAACATAGTGAATGAACTGGAAGCGAGGTGTAGCAAAGCTAATGCAGTGAGCGCTCAGCTACGATCTACTCTCTTCTGCGAGAAGGAAGTCAGTACCAAGACTAAGTTATCTGTGCACTGTTCAATCTTTCGACCAACTTTGGTTGTATGGGAGCGAAAGCTGGGTGGATTCAGGTTACCTTATCAACAAGGTTGAGGTTACAGATATGAAAGTATCTAGGATTATTGCAGGTACTAGTAGATGGGGACAATGGTAGGAGGGTGTCCACAACAAGGAAATCAAAGAAAAACTGGGAATGAACTCTGTAGATGTAGCAATCAGGGCGAACAGGGTTAGATGGCGGGGTCATGTTACACGCATGGGAGAAGCAAGGTTACCCAAGAGACTCATGGTTTCAGCAGTAGATGGTAGGAGGGGTCGGGGCAGACCAAGGAGAAGGTACCTGGATTCGGTTAAGAATGATTTTGAAGTATTAGTGTTAACATCAGAAGAGGCACCAATGTTAGCACTGAATAGCGAATTGTGGAGGAATTTTATAAGGGGCTATGCTACAGACTGCACGCTGAAAGGCATAATCAGTCTTAAATGATGATGATGATGATGGTCAGAAAGAGGTCTGTCCATCATGGAAGACCAAGATTGACCATTAAGAGCGAAAGTGCCAACGCTAAAACTAGCGTTCCCCTCCACTGTCATCATTGCCGCATCACGTGTCGTCTCCAGGCCCGGGGGGGGGGAGGGGAGGGGGGGGGATTGAGGGAGGGGCGACCGTGACCTAGACCTCAGCACACACAGGCTTGTCCCACGTGAAGGGGGCTCTGGTGTGTCAGATTCCCTAGCCCTAGGTGCAACTTCATTTATGGCTGCATCAATGAAGCTGCGACCGGGAGAGGCCATGGTTGTGGTGGTGATGGTGGAGGTGTAGGTGGGGGAGGAGACCAGGGTACATCGCTGGTCATGGCGTGCTTAGTCCTTTTTATTGCCAAATCAGTGTCCATGGATGCTTGCAGGGTCGTCGTAAATGCGGGGCCAGATGGGGCCGCTGATGGAGCAAGCTCTGCCAGACGGCGACCCGCCACACCCTTAGCTCCAGTATGCAGGTCTAGCTTGCACAGCATCCCAGCTCAGAATGGGAGAAAGTGCAACTGCTGACCCATATTATATAGCCTCAGTCCTTGGAGAGATGGTGGGGGATGTTGGAGAGGTATTGGGGGTAAAATCATGTCGTGTGCCTGTAGCTTTCACAAGCAGTGGGCACAGGTCATCACATTTCCATATGGGAAGGCTCTTTATGAAACAAGAAGTCATAAGAGCAGGTTTTAAGATAATATATTTATAATTCAGTTAAATAGTAATTTTAGACATTATTCATTGCACATATATAACAAGTCTTCTTCAGCCTAAGGTACTGCAGTGGAGGATATCAATAACTTTGTAGATCTCTCACAGAGGCGTCCTTCTAAATGCCACATATCCATAAAGATTTCTCACTCCCTTTCGCATCTGAGTGATCAAAGTTTTGAAGTAATGTCACTAGAGCTTCAAAAATCATTGCATCGTCTTACCAGTTGATGCCTTAGTATTGACTCAACCATTACACATTTACTTGTTTTGAGGCAGATGATGTCTCTGAAAGGTTTACTTGGAACCATCATTTTTGCTATTGTTGTGGTAACTCGCCCCTCATTCAGAAAGGCGAAAAATGCAACATATTTAAACACAAAATGTTCTTGTTGGTCAAGAAAGCTTAAGCATAGATTACAATGTTTGAGATGCCATCGTGAAATGCTTTAGCTGTTATGCTACACCTATTAATTTATAGAAATATCCCCAAATTTCCTCTAAGTGAGTTGTAGTTGATGATCTGATTGTGGAGTATAAAAGCAAATGCTGCTGTGTTTTCTGTGAAGTTGTTAGAGGCTTCAGATTCAATGCGATCTTCGAAAGGATTACCAATCACTGATTCATTCTGTTTGGAGCAGCCTATAATGACATCTGGAATTAGTTTCTTAAACTCCCTTGGACTGAGCAGGCATCCCTAATTCTTTTCTATCCAGGGCGAAATATGCCTTATATATGAAAAAGCAGACTGCATACATTATTAGACCAATCTAGCTGTTAGTTGTCTTATGGACAGAATTCGACATTTAAGTTTACATGAACACTTCTTAAACTACAATTGTCAACTTCACTTGAATCATGCCTGAGGTTCGCTTTCCTATCAGTTTGAAATGTGAGGTTAATAAATCAAAGTGTTTCTATCTCAATAATGTCTTACTGGTCTACAATTGATGGGATGAGCTTATAAGTAGAAGATATTCAAACAGCTCCTATGATCTGAAATTTAAAGGCACTTGAATCATAGATCGAAATATTTTTAAAAGTTTCAAGCATTCTTCATCAGTTACAGAAACATGGGGCACCTTTCTTGTTAATTTCTTGGGCACAGTTTGTTGTCTTCTGCATAGGTACCTTGGATATATGCATTAACATCTGTCTCCCTTCTTACTAACGTAAGTTCCTGCTTCACATTAAATAGAATCCTCCACGAATCCCCTAAGTATCCCATAAACATTTTGAGAGGTCTATATCCACTAAATCCCTTGTACTCGTTTGATGGTGGTGGTTTATCCATAAACCATCCTGTATTTTGTAAACAGATCAGGTCCAGTATTGAAACTGAAGTGTATGTTTTTTTTTAAGGTGGATGTGATACCTGTATAACTACTGTGGTCAATTTCTGTGCTATTCAACTCATACGATAACTTATTTTCTGAAACAGGAATGTGAATGCATTACTTGTAAGATGAGATGCTACTGTGGAAGTCCCATCCCTCTTCATCAGTTTACCTTCCAAGTAAAGGAAATCCCTGCCTGGAATGTTCAAAGCATCCTACTGTTGGATCACAATGTGGACCTCATTATTGTTCTCGAATGTTGCTGATGAAAAAGGTTTGTGTGAGAAGTATTCCTCTACATCTACACCTAAATACATACTTTAGAAACAACCGTACAGTGCATGGCAGATTGTGCATTATACAATCACTTGTCATTTTGTCATCTGTTCCACTCACAGAAATAGTGAGGGATAAATGACTCTCTACAAGCTTCCATAAGAGCCCTAAAGTCTTGCCCCTTATCTTCGTGGTTCTTATAGGAAATGTACATTGATTACAGTAGAATCATTCTGCTGTTTTTCTCAAGTGGTGTTCTCTAAACTTCTGTAAAAATGACTTACAGAGAGAGTATCATCTCCCATTCATGGATTCCCACTTGAGTGCCTGAAGCAACTACATAATACTTGTGTCCTGATCGAACCTAACCAAAACAAATCTAGCAGCACACCTCTGAATTGGTCCAAAATCGTTCTTTAATCCAAACTGGTGGGGATCCCAAACAGTTGAACAGTACTAAAGAATGGGTCACACTACCATTCTATACACCTTCACCTTTATGAATGAGCTAAACTTTCCCAAAATTCTTCTAATAAAACAAAGTCAAGCATTAGCCTTCGCTACTACCAACTTGACGTGTTTATTCCATTTCACATTTTTGACTGATTCAAGTTTCACCCTACTAATGCTGTATTCGAACATTATAAGACTGTTTTTGTGACTCATCATACTTAACTTAGATTTTTCTACATTTGGAGCAAGCTGCCATTTGTCACATCAACTAGAACTTTGGTCTAAGTGATCTTGTATATTCCTAGAATCACTTGATAACGACACTTTCCCGTATATCACGGCATCGTAAGCAAACAGTCATAAATTTCTGATCACCTTGTCAGTTGGGTTATTTATGTGTAAAGAGAATAAAAGCAGTCCTATCACATTCCCGTGGGGCATTTCTGATGATACCCTTTTCTCTGATGAACAATCACTATCGAGGACCACGAACTGGGTGAGAGACTTGTGATAAATCAGGGTAAGTAAGTGGCAAATGCCACAGAGTAATCTCTGTAAAAACAAACTGGGATTCCACCTGCACCTGGTAACTTACTTGTTTTCAACTATTTCAGTTGTTTGTCTACGCTGTAGATGCCAATTTCTATGTCCTCCATGTGGGAGTCTGTGCGACAGTCAAATAATGATATGTTTGTACAATGTTTTTGCATGAATGACTTCTTAAACTTGAAATTTAAATCTTCAGTTTTTCTTTTGCTTTCTTCCATTGCCACCCCAGAAATGGTCAATGAGTGACTGGATAGAAGCCTTTGACCTGTTTAATGATGACCAGAACTTTCCCAGGTTCTCAGTAAGATCTTTTCACTTAGGTATGATGGTGGAAGTTGTATGCTTCGTGCATTGTTCTTGTTAGGGATGGCCGAATTTCTGCTAACTTTTGCCTGTCAAGAATTGCACACTCTTTTTTGAACCAAGAGTGCAACAGTCTCTGTTTGCGCAGCATTTTCTGAATTTGGTTATTAAACTATGGGGGGTTCTTTCCATCTTTAATTCACATACAGTTAAACAGGGTAAAGTTTTAGCAGCCAGGGTATCTTTGTACCACTTACTGTTTTTGTTTCAAATGGTTAGTATTCCAAGTACTGATATTATTTTATTCTAGGAATAACAGTGGTTATAAAACTGTTACATTTCTAACAAGGTAATTCCAGTAGATGCAACACGGCCCATTTTAAACAAAAATAGTAAGTGGTACAAAGATATCTTAATGGGTAAAAAGTTTCCCTGGTTGACCGTATCTGCAACATATGACTCCAGGGCGCAATTTACAAAAACTTTAAACTTTGCCCGTAATCCCTCATGTCCATCATACTGTAGCTAAATGATGTCCATTCATTGTCTAATTGGGAGCTAACTACTGCCTATCCTTTTTCTAACATAAACACTCTGCTTTATTAACTCTAGAAACTATTGTTACTATGGTGATACCATGATCACTAACCCCTATTTCTATACTGACACAGTCGATAACATCAGGCCTCTTCATAGCTACTAGGTCTAAAATATTTCCATCGTGTGTGGATTGTCTAAATACTTGTTCAAGGCAGTTTTCGGAAAACATGTTCAAATGAATGATTCATTCATCATACTCGTCTGAAGGGGTTATGTTGTGTGATGATACTGTTATTGTGAGGTTTCAAGCTTAGTGATTTAAGGTTAACACATTACGTTTTGGCTGTAAAGTGAAGTGCTGCTGGCTGTGTATGGTTATTTTATAATGTATGCCCATCCTACTTCAAATGAAGGCATATCATGATCTCTTCACCATGAAAATCACCCAGCTGGTCGCTCTGGTCGACAGTCTTCAACTCAAGATAGCCTAGCAGTCACCTAGAATTATGCTAACTGGTGGTACATTCACTGACTGGGCTGACCCGTAAAATGTTTCCTATTTTTTTGCAGAATTTTATCCTTCGAGAAACCTAGTGATGATGTGAATGAATTTTGCTTTGTAAAGTCTATTATGCGCTCAGTCATTATTTCAATTTTAAGTGTATTGACATTCACACGTAACTCAAAACCTAGTAAAATGGTGTGAATTGAGACACTTTTGAACTTATCAGGTGTGGTATTCATATATAACTTCAATTAAATATGCTTTTTCTTACCCTAAAAGTTTAGATACTTCTTTCACTTTACCAATTGATGTTCAACTATGAATAAAATAATTCATTATCAGATAACTCTAAAAAAACTAGCTGTCATGTTGCCCTGTCACCTGTGGTGACTTGAGACAACCTTAAGTTTAATGTGTTTATCATTTGAGAACATTAATGAGGTGATATGAGACACATAGTACGACTTGCACTGATCTTAACATTCACATTTTAATAAAATCAGGGTGTATATAATGTTTTAAAAATATTTTTTAGTCATAAAACTTATGAATAACATTTTAAAGCAATCATAAAGTTATCAGTAAAAATGATTTTTTAAAAATAATGTTAATTTAAAAAACAGAACTCATTTACACTGCAACATGAACACTTTAATTTAAAGTATGATCTTAGATGAAAATTTCATCAGTTCATATCTAAGTTGCTGAGTTTCATGAGGACAAACAAAACTCACTTGGCCACTCGGGGCCATACAAAAGTGTCTGAACTGTTTTTATATTGTCTCATAAATTTCACCTCAACTTTCCTAGAGTCTCCTCTAGAATTTTCAGAAATTGTGACCACTTTTCCCACAAAACACTTTTTAGTGATTTTGGATTTTTTGAAGCACTTTTTATAGTCATTTCAATGAGCAGATAATCTCCTTCCGCTTTGCTTCCATAGGAAACATTATCTTCCTGTTGAACAATCTATGGAAATGGAAGGTTACTGTCATTGCTGTTAACGTCATTCATTATGGATCCTCAGGTTCATCACATTCTGCACTGCCATCGCCAGTACTCAAATCCAATTGTGCTTCATTAGGCTCAATATTTGACACACTCTTGCCTGGTTCAGATTCTATTCTTCTCTTCTTCTGTTTAAGCACAGAACCATTTTCTTTGTCCCCATAGTGCAACCTCTTCAACAGGTCAGTCATACTCCCCTCCAGTTGTTCTTCAATTGAACTTCTGTTTTCATTGGTGTTAGCATTGTTGGCACCCACACATTGAATTCATTTCCACTGCAACATTAAAAATTTAATTTACAGTATAATATTAGATGAAAATTTCATCAGTCCATATCTAAGGTGTTGAGGTGGAAATAGGCAATAGGCATAGGATACAAAAAACTCATATCATCCACTTGGGGCCATACAAAAGTGTCAACAATTCCTGGAAAATGTTGTCCTCAACAACACTTTATATTGCCTGCTAACCTCACATTACTATGGCGTTTCAGGAATAATCGCATCCATTCATCACCAGGCATGTTTGTTTCTGAATCTTGGGATGGTTTTCCATTTTCTGTCAAGATAGTATTTAACTAAAAGTCTGATGTCATAAGCAGTAAGTGGGAATCCCCATTCACTTACTATAAGCATATTTTTCAGTAAAGTATCTTCTTCTGTTGAAGACAGAGAAGTTTGTCCACCAATTTTACTACTATGTTTTCCGTTAAGTGCACGAGAAAGCTTGGACTTTTCTAAAGAATATTTCTCAGCTTCTTTATGAAGGCTAAGGTGGCACATTTTTACATCTTCAAGAGCCTTATCCAAATTTTCTAAGTTGCTACTTGCATATTTGCTCTTTTATCATAAGCACATGGCATGTCCTACAAGAATAAAATTAAAAATCTTTAGTAGGAATGAAGTTGTGTCTGCACAACAACTGTCTCATGTCACACCAAGGAAAGGCCCCGTTTAGTATAAATAAGTCTCATAATTTACACTTTAACAAAAATATGACTTTTATTTTTTACATTCATGTCAAAGCCTTGAAGATACTCACCACAAAGTTTCACTCCTCGAAAATTATTTTTCATGTAGTAAAACAGAAAGTTCCACAACAATTGTCAAAGATTATATTTTACTTCCTGTTTACAAATCATTACATGGCTGCCAACATTATTATTTTGATAATAAATTTACTTCAGTCAGAAAACTGATGTTATATGCAAACCAAACAATGGATAAAAATTTTAGTTATGTAAACTAAAAACTGGTAAAATGCAGAACTATAAATGTATGTCATTTTATCTCAAGTCTCCCTGGTGTCTCAAGTCACCCCATTTGAATCATCACTGTCATATGTACTGAGAGATTCTAGCACAACTTCACCACTTCCTAGATGTAGATAGCAGTTTGAAGCAGTGACATCTGGAATTGTGTTTTACATTTCTAAGCCTATCAGGGTAACAGTCCAACCCCATTTGCCTAGTTCAGTTGATGGGAAGGAATAAGCACTTAGTACCAATGACCGACCATCTAAAGTCAAAGTGAATGAATCACTCCTCAAGCCCAGCTGCACTGCTGTGCATAATTACAGTTCTTACTTCTTACTTGTAGCTGTCAGGATGAACATGAGATCCAGGTGTGCACATAGGTGTATAATGAACTTTTTGGTAGCATTGAAAATTGTAAGACCCATGGTTACTGCCAAGTAATGGCATAATTTTTCTGCAGGCTGCAAATCTCCAAATATGTCAAAGTAATAAACACTATTTCCTGTTCCTCTTCTAACGTAAACCACCCAGTGAGTTCCAGGTCCTCTTGCTGAGTGTAAATTTAGAATTCCAATTCATTAGATTTCCACATATTCTTGGGAAGTGTATTCTGCATCAACACACCAAAAAAACTTGGGATAGAGAACTTTTAAACAACATGAGCACATAGATATTTGTAAGTGATCTGTTGGGCAGTGTAGCTAACAGTGTTTAAAACAAATCATCAAAGCCATTTCCTGTAAGGTTTTTATACAGCCCTTTCCCAGTAGCCACAGATTCTATAAACCTACTGTACCTGTTGGCCTCCTCAAGATGCTGCTGTGTTTTCTGCATTTTTCACTGTTCTGGCGATAGGTGCTGCGCCTCCGGCCAGGGAACCAGACGCTGAAAGTCCTGCCAAGGTTGGAATTATGAACGGAAGGAGTCCATCTGATGTACTTAGCAGTGGTAGGACTCTTAGGCATTTTAATCAGTTTTCCTTTTGAGACAGTTTTAACTGCCAGCGATAACTGAATACATTTTTTTTTAAAGAATCCTGACTTGCCCTTCTCCTTCTTCTTCTTCTTATTCTTCAGTGTGTGAAAAGCAGCGTTCATAACTGAACTGAAATGTAACCTATAACCAAGTTAAGTATTATGCATGTTACTTTATTTACTAACAGCACAGCTTTACAGTAACCAATACTGATATCTGTTTTTGAGCATACTTCCTTGGCTCCGTTGGCTAATGTTCAATCTGCAGGGTGATATCCTGGGAGATCCTAATTTGCCACATGATATCTGCAAGTTTTGCTTGCCCTTGTGCAAGTTGTTTCTCAAGCTTAGTCCCAGATCCACAGAAGTTATATGTAGTGACATGAAGTTCTGTTGGCAAATTAATGAAAATACTACAACCTCTTTTGATGTGCTTCCTATCATGCATGTTATGCTACTGTGCTATTTGAGGGCCTTGTTATATAGCAAATCAATGTCATCAACCCAAGTATTATGCGATGAAGGGAATCCTAACCATTTAATGAGAGCCTTTCCCTCATTGCCTTATGACACTTTCTACCAGCAAGATAACTGTCTCACTTCTCCTCTGTAACTGTTCTGTGTAAAAACTAATGACAATTTCACTACCACTGGTATCCTTTAAGATGTAAGTTCTAGGGGGTTGTTCATTGCACCTTGGAAACTGTAAATATCTCTCTTGACCAGTTTGGGAGATGACTTCCCAAGTGCTTGCATTTGAAAGATGTACAAAATCACTTACATTAACTTCTATTTTTGTGGATCTACCATTTTACTATCACTTAAACTAATTTAGAAGCTTATTGTCATCTACATTAATTGACCCGATTGATCTTTATTGTCCTGTGAACAGAGCAGTTCCACGTGTTGATGATTTGTGGGAGGATAGCAGTCCATTTAAAAGAATTAAGGAGTTTAAAATGCATCCACATTTGCCCTTTTATAGATGTTTTTGAATGCTCTACAATATGTGCTTTCATCTAAGAGAACTTCAAGTATGGAAGTATTACATAACATTTCATTAGTGGTGTGAAATATCTGTTACAGGACTCACCACTGTGATCTGTTCATATACTGTGTGGGCTGTGGTTGGTTGCTGTCTGTTGGAGTTGCCAAATTGATGCACTGGGGTGATCTGTTGTTAATTTTCTCATTCTGAATGTCAATAATGCCACTGCCAGGTAAGTCTGCTAATGCATATATAATGACATTTTAGTATTTCGAGCTGTAGGTACATTTTACCTCTACTCCGTTGACTTTCTTATATACCTCTGTCACATGTAACACCTGACCATAATTGTCAACATCTTCCAGTGAATAGCTTTCCAGTTCATAGAATATTAGATTCACTAAACTGGATGTTTTTTCAAATTCCCTTTCTCCAGTCTAGAGTGCATTCTTAATTAAAGATATGGGATAAGTACCCAACATATATGGTTTTTCCTAGCTTACTTCATAAGTTCTGTCTGTCTGACCATCACTGTAATGTTTAATGAAATCACCAATAGCATCTTCTTCATCTTCTTCTTTAGCCTTTGAGTCATTTGAGAGATTCTGTGACAGGTCTAAATGTGTCTCTGAGTGATTGGTCTCTTTCCAATGCCCTGACTTCAGCAATTGAGTTTCTCTCAGATAGCCATACATGATTTTGTGACTTTATGTTTCATTGACATGTTGTTATACATTAAGCAGACTTTGGAATGGTATTTAACTTACGTAAATACACTCCCGGTTGCCTTCTTTTCAATGGTATCAGACTCTGCAGTTATTAACTTGTTCGTCTTCCTTTCTGTTACAATAACTGTTGCACCATAACATACTGCTAAGGGAGGGGGATGAGGTAATAAATGATCCACAACACTCAGCAAACTATGTAAACAAGCATTTTTCAAGTATTGCAGAGAAGGTACAGCAAAAATTCCCCAAAACAAATATAACACTTGTAAATAATGTTGCACTAAATACGATGTTGTTTCTTCAAACCACAGAGAATGAAGTCAATAAAACGGTTCAAAAACTAAAAAATCAAAAGTCAGTAGGCTTAGATGAAGTACCAAGGTGTGTACTGAAACAATGAATAGGGATTATACAAGGCTCCTCAACAAATATAATAAATGAATCCATCACATCAGGGATATTTCCAGAGCAGTTAAAACAGGCAAGAGATGTACCTTTGTTTAAGAAAGGTAATACAGAAGACATAGAAAATTACCAGCCCATTTCCCTGCTGTCAGCATTCTCAAAAATAATAGAAGCAATTATGAAAGACAGGTTAATGAATTACTGTACCTGAATAAATACTTTAAGCAAATCACAGTTTGGTTTCTAAAGTGGCAAAAATATGGAGTCAGACATAGTAGAATTCATAAAGGTTGTACTTATGCTTTTGATAAAGATGAGTGTGTCACAGGCAAATTTTTGGCTCTTTCTAAGGCATTTGATACAGCTGACCACAAGATTCTATTAAATAAATTAGAAGCATTAGGAATAAGAGGGGTAGCTAATGACTGGTTTCGATCATACCTTGCAGATAGGGTACAAAGAGAAGAGATAACACATACTTCAAATAGATCTAAACATTTAGTAAAACACTTATCAGAATCAAAATGCATTAATATAGGGGTTCCACAAGGTAGCATATTAGGATCAATACTGTTCCTGATATACACAATGACTTTCCCAGTAGTGTTACTCGTGGTGAAAAAATTCTTTTCTCTGCTGACAGCAATATTATAGTCACTGAGAAAATGAGGACTCCTTGCCGAGAAGCAAATGAAACTCTCAAGGAAGTTTATGATTGGTCAATAAACAATAAAGTGACATTGAATATAAAGAAAATTAATGCCATTAACTTCAGTTTTAAGAGGAAAAATGACAATATTAAATTAAATGTAGATGGCGCCTCTATAGACTGAGTAACAAATGCAAAATTTCTAGGAATGAATATTGATTCTCAGTTGAACTGGTGTGAACACACAAAGGTACTTGCAAACAGGATGTCACCAGCATGTTATGCCCTTAGAAGCCTATCATCAATGTGTAATATGCAGTGTCTTTTAGTTACATATTATTCATATGGCATTCTTTTTTGTGGAACAAATGCACAAAATATGAACACAATTTTCAAACTCCAGAAAAGAGCCATAAGAATAATAACCAAAAATACTAGTCGAGCTTATTGTGAAGATCTGTCCAAAACACTGGGGATTTTAACTGCTCCATGTGAATACATTTATCAATCAGCTGTACCCATCAAAAATAACATTGATAATTACTGCACAAACAGCTCTGTCCTAGACCATGCAACAAGAGATAGACTCAACTTACATTTAACAAAAAAAAAAAAAAAAAAAAAAAAAAAAAAAAAAAAAAAAAAACATAAAACTCAAAACAGCATTTTCTACCAAGGAATAAAACTACAATAAATTACAAAAAGAGATTAAAGAAATTGCAAAAATACACTTATTTAAAAAGGCAGCTAAAAACTACCTGTTATGGAACACATTTTATACATTGAAGGATTACTTAGATAACACAGAGTAGGGGTTTGATAAAAATGTTGTGCAAATAAATAATAATAATAAAAATGATTATAAAATATCCAACATTCCACATAACACCTTTTCCTTTTTTTTCCTTTCATACTTACCCCCAAGCTATGCATAGCACAATACTAACACCTCTTCCTCTTCTGTGCTCAACATCTCACTCATTATGGAGGGATGCTGACTCAGTTTTTCAGGATAGCAAATGGGAAGTTGCGGTGCAGAAAATGGCCCAGAGATCACTTTGTGTGTGTGTGTGTGTGTGTGTGTGCAGTGACTGATAGTAAGATATGAGTGAATGGTGTGGCATTACATTATTTTAATAAGTTATTTGTAAAAAAAGTATTGTATACCAGGAGTAAATTTAATGATTATGTCCAACTAGAGGTCTGTAAATATATGTGTATACAAATTAGCTAATTTTAAATTGATCTAAACTTGTAAATACTTTGACATGTGCTATATCCTTGTAAAAAGAGATCTACAGATGAATAAAGCTACTACTACTACTACTACTACTACTACTACTTAATTTGTTGGTTAACCTCAGAGTGGTTACATTATAGGCTTAAGTATTTATCTCCTTAATACCCATGTTGAGTACATCAAATCTAGAAGTATGATGCTTAATACTATTGTCGAGCACCTGAATTTTCTTTTAGAAATGAAAAACTTATGTAGAGATGAATTTCAGTGTGGAACTCAGTCTAACACTGAAAAACTACAGTAGTATTATGGTTAACCAGAAAATATTTTTATTGGAAATTTAATTATTTATGATACTTAAAAACATAATGATACTGCCTCGGAGAAGAAGACTGCAGCTGTGGTCTGTTTATTTCAGTAGCTTAAAAAATCAGCAAGTAGAGTAGTATTCTGCATAACTATGAAAAAGCCTCACTGTATTTGTACACAGTGAACAGTATAGTTTCTTTATTCTTCATGAAACAATTAAAGAATTGTGAACACTGTCTCTGCTGAAGACAATCTAAAGTTTCTAAAGGAAAACAGAAAATTTATGTGAATACCATTTTCTAAAATATACTTCCTGTCAGCCTGTACATGAAATCACACAATGAAAAGTATAGAAGCAATATGGTTAACTATAAACAATTTTTATTGTAAATTTAGATTGAAGATAGTAAAAAGCATAATGATAGTGTCTCAGAGAGAAAGATTGCATCTGTTGTCTCTTTATTTCTGCAGCTTAAAAAAACCACAAGTAAAACTGCATTCTGCCTAACTACGAAAAGCCTCACTCTATTTGTACACTTTGTTACACTTAATACAATAAATATCACAAGTCTTGGGAACAATACATTACTTTAAAAACATTTATACAGCAAATGAATTGTGCACATTAAAATATACAATGAAATTGAAATTAAATACTTAATTAAATATGAACAATGACAATATGCACCAGGATGCACAAAATAATAGTGCAAATCACTAAGGCAATGCTGAGCCCATTTGCAAATAGACACTGAGTCTCATGAATTAACTCATCTTCCTCAATGTTCATCCATTTGCGAAATATGTCCAGCAGTACTCAAAAACTATGACACAAAATCAACTTACTTATGACTTACAGTCTATAATTTTAACATAAATGTTGAGGTGGTGTAGGGAACCAGAACACAGTAATCTATCATAAGCAATGTCAGGGGATTCTTTCCAGCCAATGACAAAGATATGATTGTATTCATGTTTATGGCCTAGTCCATATTTTATTCACATTGTTTCATTCCACTTCACACTCTCCAATGCATTTTCACTTGTAGTCTATTTTTGTATTAATTCATGAAGACTTTGTGCTGGAAAGTGTAATGTGCAGATTCAGCTTCTGCATACTATTTCTGGTCTATCTGATGCTTCCAGTCACAATGTGTATGGAATTTAATATCATTTTTACTTGTTCATACTCTGGTGCTCCTGGTTGACACTGCCGGTAACAGTGGTTGTCTGTACAACAGCTCCAGTCTCACCACACATCTATAAGACACTACTATATCACTGTCTCCTAGTCACTTGGTAGATCAATAAATACAATAAATTTTGTTGTATGCAGTATAGTTTTTTCATCAGTGTCATAAGAAAGAGCAAGCACTGAGGTCCTGGAAAAAAATGAGAAACATAATGTTCATTCTTAGCTACAAAACCAGTTTATTTACTTATATTAACTATACCAGTGTTGCAGTTTAAGTTGCTAATTATGCTAATATTTTCAGTAATCACTAGTTTCACATATATTAAAAATAATGTTCAGTAATGTGACAATACAAGACTGCCTTTACCTCTGATAACTAGTTAAACATCTTGTAATTATAATGCTGCTCTGACATAAGAAAAATAAACTTATTTTGAACATCTATAACAATAAAGAAACATTGCAGAAATGCAACTAAAGTAAATGCTTGCACTTTTTTCCACCAATAACAAAAACTAGAGAAGTTCATTAAAATAGGGAGTTTCTTCATGTGAATGGTAAAACTGTAATGTGATGGGGGATAATATGGAGCTCTTCCAAGTAGTTCATAATTTAAATTTAAATTACAGCAGCAGAAATAATATGTTGGGCTGGTGTACTTCAATCAAAATGTTTCATGGTGGAATTAAGTTATAATGATGTTTAGAACAACTGCAAAATAAGTCAATATTTTATTATGAAGACACCATTCAGTTTCGATCTTTGTAGTGCCAGACAAGTATTTGTATGTCTCATATTTTGTGCAAAGATGTCATTAAATGAAGGGAGAGGGTGAAACTGTGCCAAAACATGGAGTTATTTCTAATTATGTAAATTTGATAGCATATCATAAATTAGTTCTGAAATTAATTTTCTGTACTTAAGAATAAAATTATGTATTAAATGTAGAGTGAAAATAGTGTAATGCAAAATGGATATGAAAATACTTGTTTTGTGTTTTGATGAGCATCGTAGTTCCAACTCAGGACTGGGGATATGAGCGGGAAAAGCAGGTCTTTGTCCATTGTCCATTGTGGTGGCAAGTTTGGAGCTGCAAAGTGCCACCACGAGCACAAGCATGGACGCCAGTGTCTGTGAATAAATTGTGAAGGAACAACATGAAAGTGTGCAGATGTGAGAGAATAAACCACGTCTATGAATTGCACCGATTATTATTTATCTGCATTTCTTCTTGTTGTAGCAGTTTTAATGGCCAGTAGTATAACTGAACCATCACACACAGCACCACAAAAATGATATGAAATACATTAAAGTATAAAAAAGAAACCATCAGTTACCTCAAACATTGGACAAATAGAAAGAAAACCAATATGGACTTCACAGAGAGTATGAGTGGTTTGCCACTACATAACAAAAAATGTTTTATTCCACAGTCAGCAAAACAGAAGAGGGACAAGATAAATAATAATGAACACATTGTGCTCACTTGCCAGTCTCCAGCTAAAGCAGATTTACAACAACTCAGGAATCACTGAAAGGAAAATAACGTTAAACCTTTGCACCAAAACATTCAATACCCAGGCAACAAAATAGTATAAGTTATCCTGAGTGAAACACAGCCAGATGCATTATGTTTTTGTGAGGATGAGCTAAATGAAGCAGAAATTTAAAATCTAAAAATAAGAAACTGTAATCTCATTAATCATTTCTCTGGAACAAAACATGGAGGTGGAAGTGTTGCCATATACAAGAAGAAAATTGGTAGTCTTTAACATACTGAATACTGTAAATGTATAAACCTTTCAGCATATATTGAAAAAAAGATTTGAAAATACTGGCACAATGAACGAAGAACTAAGAATTTTCTGTGTATGCAGGTCTGCAAGTAGTAGTATTGAAGCATTTATGACTTTTTGACAAAATTAGCAAACTTATTATTGAAGTTTAAAATGAATGATGAAACATGTGAAGACTAGAACACAGTACAGTGAGCATCCATTATGTTGTGAAGGGCAATCACAACCAGTTTTCAGGTCTCCATAATCAGGTTACTCAATATGTGCATTGGAGTCAAAGTTACTTGGTGTTGTCATGGAATCAGTTCCAATTAACAGCTAGTGTTGAGGACTTACACCACACAGGCCATACACAATTAACAGGTGCACATGATGATTGATAACTGTGACTTTTGAGTCAAATCACTGTGGACTGAGCACTGTAGAACTGAATTTGGTGTTGTGTTTCACATCAAACTGTTTGGAGATTATTGCATGATGAGAACCTCCATTTCTGATGACTGTTGTGAGCACTACATTGCAGGCCACAATGTCATGAACTCTTTTGCAGGTGGACAAGAAACAGTGCAGAATGGATGCACCAGGATTGACATCAGGTGTTGTTTATGGAAGAAACACAGATCTGTTTGTACCCTGAGAATCACAGACAAGTTTAAAGACAACCCAGTAAAATTGAACACTCCTGACACTGTATGCAACTTGTGCAGGGCAGTGGTGCAGTGATGTTCAGTGGTGGCATTGCATGGGGCTACTGTACACGTCTTATGATTTTTGAGGGCAATTTCGTTGCTTTGCAATACAGGGATGAGATTCTACAATGCATAGTGAGACTGTATCACCAACATTTTGGTGACAATTTCCTCTCAAAGGATGATACATTGTGTTGTCTTCATGACGTTCTCATGATCATTTTCCTCCAGCATGGAGGATCTCCAAAATGATGAGATCTGCCTATTCTCTGGCCACGAATACAATCAAGCATGTGTGGCATCATTTGCAAGAAGCTAATTTTTGGGAGGTCAAGAATGACAACAAACTGTGCACTACATACACAGACTCACCATTGAAGAGTGGGACTATTTGGATGCTAGGATGAGCAACATGATATGGCCTAGCTGTTCCCTGGCTACAAACACAACTGAAAATGTGTGGGATCAATTGAAATAAGCTAGTTCTGGACATCAAGAATGACCAAAAACTCTGCACTGCTAATGCAGAAGCACCATTGAAGAGTGGGACAGTTTGGACTGAGGCTTCATGATCTCATTGACAATATGCCATTATGGATTCAAGCCTGCATCCAAGAAAGGGGATGTTTCACCACATATCGGTAGTGCTCAGGAGAGTTGCAAAACCTCCCCTGCTGCAAATGGGAAACACACAATTTTGTCATTACCCAAATGTTTGTTTTTTCATTTGGTGTTCTGGACACATTGCAAATTAATACACACATGAGCCACAGAGCTAATTTTTGTTTTCTCTGTGGTGAATTGCAAAATAAAGAAGTGATGCAAAACACTGAGGAAAGAAGACTGGGATGAAACAATGCAAGCACAAGGTACAAGGGACATGTATGATACATTTATTAACACGCCAATGCATCATTTTCATGCAGTGTTCCCAAAATGACCTCTCAGGAAAAGCAAATTCTTAGTAGGCAATGGATTACCAAAGAAATAATTGAACTCTGGATTAGAGTGAAGTAACTCAGACAAACAAAGAACATGGAGATATTTGTATAAACAGCATCAGAAGAAGTAAAGGCAATTAATAAGACAAGCAAAAGCTAGTTAAATAAACAGAACCATAGCAAATTCAAATCATGAATATAAAACAGCAAGGGATATAATTAACACCGAAAGATGTAGTCAAAAAGAGTGTAAATAACAGAAATTTTATTAAGTCAAAGAGGATTAAGAACAACATAATTACAGATGGAACAAAAACTGCTAATATAATCAACAACAATTTTATAGATGTACAAGATTTAAAGGGGGAAGAAATTGATCAATGCAGTCTAGAAAACTTGGGCAACTATCACACTCATTGTTCCTGGAACCAGTGACAAAGACTGAATTCATAAAAATAATTTATAAAGTAAAATCCAAGAAGTTCACAGGAGATGATGAAATATCAAATTATATTATAAAAGTGTAAATCAATAAATAATTGAACCTCTTCTGGATGTAGCAAACTGCTCATGCAGAAGCACCATTGAAGAGTGGGACAGTTTGAACTGAGGCTTCATGATCTCATTGACCATATTCCATTATGTATTCAAAAGAAAGAGTCTTTCCAGAAAAATTAAAAATAAGCAAAGTCATGGCACTATGTAAGAAAGGTCACAAACATGATCCGAATAACTAGAGATCAGTATCTCTACACTCTGGCTTCTCAAAAATAGTAGAGTGCTCATGCATAGTAGGATGACCACATTCCTAGAGAAACACAGTATTCTGATTCTGGTACAACATGGTTTCCAGAAAAGGGAAAGCTGCAGAAACCATTATCTCAATTCTAAAAGAATCTGTTATAGCTGCATAAGACAAAAGAAAATCTATATCCACTATTTTTCTGAATTTGTCTAAAGCTTTTGACACAGTCATCCATATAGAGCTAACTGAAGAACCTGAAAGCTATGGCACACATGGGTGTGCAGTGGAATGGATAAAATCATGTATCAGTAACAGAAAGCAATATGTGACAGGTGAATCTGGATGAAGATCTCAACTCAGAGATATTTAGTATGGTGTGTCTGTACTTGGCCCACTTCTGTTCAACCAGTTTATAAACAATACAGAAGTCAGTGAGAAAGATAAAAAAAATACTGAATGTTAATGACATGACATTAGTGAATGTAGAAGACAATCTGGAAACACTGGAAAAAAGGATCTTTACATCAACAAATAACACAGTATAATGGCTCATAGAAAATATTATTGTTATTGTTGTGATCTTCAGCCCAAAGACTGGTTTGATGTAGCTCTCCATCCTACTCTATCATATGCAAGCATCTTCATCTCTGAATAACTACTGAAACCTATGTCCTTCTGAATCTGCTAACTGTATTTGTCTCTTGATCTCCCTCTATGATTTTTATCTCCCACACTTCTCTCCAATACTAAACTGGTGACCCCTTAATGTCTAAGAATGTGCCCTGTCAATAGATCCCTTCTCTTAGTCAAGTTGTGCCAAAAATATCTTGTCTCTCCAATTTCATTCAGTACCTCATCGTTAGTTATGTGATCTACCCAGCTAATCTTCAGCATTCTTCTGTAGCACCACATTTCAGAAGCTTCATTTTCTTCTTGTCTAAACTGTTTATTATCCATGTTTCACTTCCATACATGGCTATACTCTAGGCAAATACTTTCAGAAAAGACTTCTTAACACTTAAGTCTATATTTGGTGTTAATAAATTTCTCTTTTTCAGAAATGCTTTTCGTGCCATTGCCAGTCTACATTTTATATCCTCTGAACTTTGGCCATCAGTTATTTTGCTGACCAAACAACAAAACTTATCTACTATGTTTAGTGTCTCATTTCCTAATATAATTCTTCTCATAACATCCATAGATCAGCACATTCCTCAAACTGGGGAACTATCAAGAATGGGGTCCACAAGGGTCAGTCTTGGGCCCTTTGTTGTCCTTAATATATATTAATGACTTGCCCTTCTATATTCATGAAGAGGCAAAGTTAGTTCTCTTTGCAGATGATACAAGTATAGTAATCACACCTGACAAACAAGAATTAACTGATGAAATTGTCAATAATGTCTTTCAGAAAATTACTAAGTGGTTCCTTGTAAATGAACTCTCACTGAATTATGATAAGACACAGTACATACAGTTCCGTACAGTAAATGGCATGACACCATTAATAAATCAGAAGCATATAGCTAAAGTAGAATATTAAAAATTTTTAGGTGTGTCCATTGATGAGAGATTAAATTGGAAGAAACACATTGATGACCTGCTGAAACGTTTGAGTTCAGCTACTTATGCAATAAGGGTCATTACAAATTTTGGTGATAAACATCTTAGTAAATTAGCTTACTATGCCTATTTTCACTCATTGCTTGCATATGGCATCATATTTTGGGGTAATTAATCACTGAGGAATGAAGTATTTATTGCACAAAAGCATGTAATCAGAATAATAGCTGGAGTCCACCCAAGATCATCTTGCAGACATTTATTTAAGGAACTAGGGATATTCACAGTAGCTTCTCAGTGTATATACCCTCTTATGAAATTTGTTATTAACAACCAAACTCAATTCAAAAGTAATAGCAGTGTGCATAACTACAATACTAGGAGAAAGGATGATCTTCACTATTCAAGATTAAATCTAACTTTGGCACAGAAAGGGCTGAATTATACTGCCACTAAAGTCTTTGGTCACTTACCAAATAGTATCAAAAATCTGACAGATAACCAACAAGTATTTAAGAAGAAATTAAAAGAATTTCTGAATGACAACTCTTTCTACTCCATAGAGGAATTTTAGATATAAATTAAGAAAAAAAAAATATTAAAAAAATAAAAAAAAAACAAAAATAAAAAATTGTTATATTAACTTAATTATGTTGTTAAATTAACTTAATTATGTCATGTATTGGAAAATTTGACTCATTCCACATCATTACGAAATATCGTATTCATTATCCATGGAACTAGTATTAATCTAATCAGCATCACCTGATATAATCAGACTACATTCCACTACCTCTATTTTATTTTTCTTAATGTTAATCTTATATCCTCCTTTCAAGATGCTGTCCATTCCATTCAACACTCTTCCAAATCCTTTGGTGTGTCTGACAGAATTACAATGCAATTTATTTATTTTTTCTCCATGAACTTTAATTCATACGCCAAATTTTCTTTGGTTTCTTTTAATGCTTGCTCAATGTACAGACTGAATAACATCAAGGATAGGCTACAATCCTGTCTCACTCCCTTCTAAACCACTGCTTCCCTTCCATAACCTTTGACTCAAGTAACTGTTGTCTGGTTTCTGTACAAGTTGTAAATAGCCTTTTGCTCCCTGCATTTTGCTCTGCTACCTTCAGAATTTCAAAGACAGTGTTCCAGTCAACATTGTCAAAAGCTTTCTCTAAGTCTACAAGTTTACCTGTCCTTACCCTATCTTCTAAGACAAGTCATTGTGTTAATATTGCCTTGCATGTTCCTACATTTCTACAGAATCCAAACTGATCTTCCCTGAGGTCTGCTTCTACCAGTATTTCCATTTTTCTGTACAGAATTTGTGTTAGTACAAGGTGAACAATTTTGCTTCTACCTCCTTTTCCCCAAAATTTGAGGCTTTAATGAAACAACTTGGTTACACATGTATCATTCAAAGTATTTTCCACTGCTGGGCACTACTTTCTCCCATCTTTCAGGCAGTGTACGACTCCCACATTGAAAAACTTTTCCTTGTTTTGAAGCGATCCACAAATTGATCCAATTTGTGACTTCTTCATGAGATCGGAAGTGTTGGTTAGCCAGGCCATGTGCCATTGACCTAAACAGGTGGTAGTCAGAGGGAGGAATGTCTGGAGAATATGGCAGGTGGGGTAAGACTTCTCATTTTAATGTTTCCACGCATGTTTTGACCTCTTTTGCAATGTGGGTTCGAGCAGTGTCGTGCTGCAAAATCACTTTATTGTGCATTTTGCTGTATTGCGGCCATTTGTATTTTAATGCTCTGCTCAAATGCATTAATTGCATTCAATAATGAGCACCTGTGATTGTTTCACTTGGTTTTACACCTCATAGTACACAACACACAGCTGGTCCCACCAAATACGGAGCATGATCTTGGAGCTGTGAATGTTCGGTTTGGCCGTTGACGTGGAAACATGGCCAGGATATCCCCATGACTTTTTTGCATTTAGAATTATCATAATGTACCCATTTTTCATCCTCAGTCAAATGCAATGCAGAAATCCCTTCCGTTTTTGCCTCTGAAGCAACTGTTCACAAACACACAAACACTGTTGAGCATCTCTTGGTTTCAGCTCACACAGGACCCAAGTTCCTTCTTTCTGAATCATGCCCTTAGCCTTGAGTCTTTTGAAATGGCTTGCTGTGTCAGTCGCACTAACCATGCCAATTCTTCTTGAGTGTGATGTGAGTCTTCACTCAGCAATGTCTCCAATTCTGCGTCTTCAGAAACGTTCTCTCTTCCACCACTATGCCAATCTATGACGTTAAAATCACCTTTCTTGAAGCATTGAAACCACTCATGACATGTTCTTTCACTAAGAGCGTACATAACATACATACTTGAGAGCATTTGATAAGACTCAGCCGCTGTTCTCTTCATACTGAAACAAAACAGTAACACCTCCTGCAAATGGTGAGAATTAGGCTCGTAAACTGACATTTTCAATCAAGAACAACTTTATGATGCAGACACAAGCCAGCTAATGTTTGAATGAGGTTATGTCGAATGAGGTCCAAGCTAACTGCCTGACATCTGTGAACTGTTTCTTTTGACAGCTACTTACCATTGTCGCCACCTATTGGCAAACGGCAGAAGCAAAGTTGTACACCTTGTATTTTGCAGCCACAATTTATTAAGCTGACTGGTTAGTATTTTTCACACCTGTCAGCAACTGCTTTCTTTGGAATTGGAATTATTACATTCTTCTTGAAGTCTGAGAGTATTTCACCTGTCTCATACATCCTGCACACCAGAAGGAAGAGTTTTGTCATGGCTGGCTCTCCCAAGGCTGTCAGTAGTTGTGACAGGATGTTGTATACTCCATAAGCCTTGTTTCATTCAACACACATCTTCCAGTGCTCTGTCAAATTATTCTCGCAGTATAATATCTTCCATCTCATCTTCATTTACATACTCTTTCCTTTCTATAATACTGCCTTCAAGTTCATTTCCCTTGTACAGACCTTCAGCTTTCCCTTCTTTGATTAGTACTCGTTTTTGATCTGAGCTCTTGATATTCATGTGGCTATTTCTCTTTTCTCCAATAGCTCCTTTAATTTTCCTGTAAGTGGTATCTATCTTTCCCCTAGTGAAATATGCTTCTATTACTTGTGTGCAACAAGAAGAATGTGAGTTCTCTAATTCTGGACCATCAGAAGTCGATAGAAGTTGTTTGACATTGTTTTTTGTTTCAAGCCACTGACAACCTCAGTGATCCAATACAGAAGGCTGCGTACAGTATGTAGGCATTGAACAGTGGTTGTTGTCCATGCAATGTTGGCATAACAAAGAAATACCATTGGTGATGAGTGACGAAGTGCCTCCAGGCCCATCTACTCCTCAGAGGGCAAGTGATAGTACATTACGGAGTGGGGTCAGAAAAATTATTAAAATGTCACTGAATGATGTGAGCAGGAGAACAAAAATAAGGATTTGCTCCACCCCATCTTACAGCCAATGAAACAAGCTGTGGCATATGCAGGAATAAGCTACAGAACTGCTTATAGAATTCAAAAGTTTTGCACAGATAATCCTGAGAAATCACAAGGAATTCCCAGAAAAAAGAGGTAAATATCAATTCTGTTCAAATTGCAGTTCAACAGTTCTCCGTAACTGTCTTCCTCTTTCTCTGAATTAGTTGAAAATATTAACCAAGTTTGTGTGTCTAAAGCCTGAGGGAATACTGGTACTGGTACTGTTTCCATAACAAATACAGGTCTCCAGAGAAGGGATCGACTTTTTCGAACTTCTGAATATACCCAGTTGTGCAGGTTATGTCCATAGGTATTGTATCACACCTTACAATCAATATGTTAATGACCCTCATTTCTGAATGACAAAAAAATGCCTGTGATTCACTGGCACATTATAGCTGCAATAACAAGTGTAACTTTGAAGACCTCACTGTAGTGTAGTGATGAAGTTAATGCACTAGTATTCTAAGGCTGGTGCATATGAATCCCGCAACAAGCAATTTCTAGTCTAGATTCTCTCATTTCTTTGTCATTTAGGACAAAATCGACTGGGAAAATCCAGTTGCATGATACTGACAGCAGTTTTATGACAAAAATAACAGAAGATTTTCTTGATGCAAAAAATTTCTCCCAGTCTGCAGAGCCTTTGGCCAGTAGCAGAAGACACGGACAACCTGCTTATACAGGTTGCGCGTGAAAAATTAGGCGTCGAAGTGACCAAGGCAGACATTGACAGGAGCCACCGGGTGGGACGAAAACTACCAGGTGCTACCAAACCTCGTCCAATAATTATTAAATTTGTGTCGTACCGAAAAAGGGCTGAGATCTTTACCCAGAAGAAGAAGTTAGCAAGGACAGGGATTACAATAAGGGAAGATCTGACACACGAGCGGCTAAAGATTTTAAACAGTGCCATATCCCATTTCGGTCTTCAGAATGTGTGGACTCAGGATGGCAGAGTAATCATTAAGACTGCAGCTGGAAAGAAGACAGTCACAAACATGACAGAACTAAATAGTATTAAGTGAACCTACTCGAGCCAAAAGTCAAACTTAACACCATTTTCAAATTTTAACAGTCCTATACTCAGATATAGTCTTGTAATTGTATTAACTTTTTAATTATTTGTACCTTCAACTAATTGTTTTTGTAACTTATTAACTTTTCAATTATTTGTACCTTCAACTAATTGTTTTTGTAACTGTATTAACTTTTTACTATTTTTGTGTCTTTAGCTGTAGCCATTGCTTAGTTTTAGTTACTGCTAATACTTTTTTCATTTTCTCAGTTTATTTTCTTCCATTCTGTAATAGTTCTATTGCAATTATTTGTCTCTCCTTTAGTTCATTAGTCAACCATCTCTTCGGTTTAAATTGTTCATAACAATAATTACTATCAGTATCACTTTAGCAAATTTCAATTTAATTCTAGCTTCCTACGATACTCTATTAAATATTAAGCTTTCTTCTCTCTGCTGGCAGCATCGGCCTCTTAAATCACTCCTCTGTCCCCTATTTCCACCCTAAGCTGTTTCAAATACTCTAATTACACTTTTCCTCTTACGACATAGGATACTCAGTGACACACAGCTGTCACCATTTTGGTCATATTCTCCCTGCACCGAATACCACTAATCCATTTTCTATACTCCCGCAACCTCAGGAAATCTCTTGCAGTCGCTTTTCTTTCGGCTCTCGCGGAGTCACAAACAGGGCGCGCAAAATCTCGGACACCCCTGGAATATGTCACTTGGCGGAAACACCGGTCAGTGCCCCTCGCGGCAGGTAGTGCCTAACAAAGGGACAAACCAGTCTGCCACCCTACTCCAGGCTGCTCAGCGGAACGCGTCCGAGCTTTTAGCAGCTCACTGCAACATTCAGTCTTTACCTGCGCATTACGAAGAACTTAGCCTCCTCTTCCACCAACTAAACTACCACGTAATCCTCTTATCCGAAACGTGGTTGAAACCACACATATCCTCTGCATCTATTCATCTCCCAGGGTACACATTTCTTAGGGCAGACAGATCAAAAAAGCGAGGTGGCGGGGTCGGCGCATATATACGAACAGATCTCAAAGCGAAAGTCTTATGTACGTCAAATCCTGCTGAAGAAAAAGAGGCTGAATTCATGTTCATTGAAATAAATATACAAAGTCGGAAATTCTTGACTGGCGTCGTGTACAAGCAGCCAAAAATAAGCTCAATGAGTTCCTTCCAGTCGGAATTACATTCACTTCAGTGTCAATACGAACATGTCATCGTAATGGGTGACTTGAACATAGACCTGCTAAGAGACACTCCCTCCGCAATAAACCTAAGAAGATTGTTTAGTTGCAATAGCATGAACATTCTTCCATTACAACCTACACACCATACGGCGCACAGTCATACTCTTATAGACGTGATCGCAACGAAACAGACTGACAAAGTAAGAGATGTTGGTCAATCATCGGCCCCTGGCCTCTCAGCACATGATGTAATATTCCTGGCCTACTCTGTGCAGCCCCCAAGGATCAAATCGCGTTACATAACTTGTAGGAACATGAAACGTATTGACCTTGACGCTCTAACAGCCGATTGCTCAGAAATCTCATGGCATCAAATAATCAGAGAACCTACAATCGACGGCAAAATTAATGAACTTGGTGATAAACTCACTGCCCTCTATGACAAACATGCACCTGTGCGCACAGTCCGTGTAAGAAAATCTCCTGCTCCATGGCTGACAGCTGAATTACGTCAAATGATGACTAATAGGGATGCTGCCCACAGGCGTTTCAAGGCAGATCTGAAACCCGAACGTTTTGAAGAATATAGAAAGCTACGGAACAGAGTGAAACAATGCATTCGCAATGCCAAAATCAGGCACGCTCGCTCCCTCGTATGCAGCGATCTGACACCCACGACTCTATGGAAGAATCTCCGTAGCTTGGGGGTCGGAAAGGCAAAATCGGAAACTACTTTTCATGTGTCAGCTAACGAATTAAATGCATTCTTCTCTGCACCTCTGAATACCAGCACGGCTGATGATTTCCGTCCACAAGAATCCCCAAACAGGATAACTAACAACGATACCTTTCATCTAAAACATGTAACAACAAATACGGCAAGAAAAGCAATAATGAGAATCTCTTCTGATGCAATAGGCAACGACAGTATCGGTATAACCATGATTAAGAATGTTGCCGATATCTTAGTACCTGTCTTAACTGACATATTTAATTTTTCCCTCGTGAACGGAATATACCCCACTGCATGGAAAAGAAGCATAATTCGACCCATCCCTAAGGTCGAAAACCCGCAACTGCCTAGTGATTACCGACCAATTAGCATACTGCCTGCTGTTTCCAAAGCACTGGAATATATTGTTCATGACCAAATCACTGAACACTTGCATGAATTCAGTCTATATGACAAATTTCAATCCGGTTTCCGTAAACATCACAGCACAAACACTGCTCTAATTAAAGTAACTGATGACCTGAAATATGCCATCGACAATCGAAAGGCAACAATATTGACGCTACTGGACTTCAGCAAAGCTTTTGACACTGTTAACTTTGACATATTACTCAGAAAAATGCAACAGCTTAATTTCTCTGATAGTGCAATGAGATGGTTTGAAAGCTACTTAAAAGACAGACAGCAATGTGTTGTCTGCGCAAATGAAAAATCTTCCTGGAAACATGTTTCTTCGGGAGTGCCACAAGGATCAGTCTTAGGACCACTTTTGTTTTCTTTATATGTCAACGATATTTCGTCGGTTTTGTCCTCCTGTAAACATCATTTCTATGCCGACGACCTCCAGCTCTACCTCAGCGTCAGACCTGAAGACGTAAACACTGCAATCGCTCTGATGAATGATGATCTGTCTTCAGTAGTGACATGGGCGAAAAACCTGGGGCTTAAATTAAATGCAAAAAAGACGCAAGTAATCTTAATAGCCCATCAGAAATTAATAAGTTCAGGTTTCCGCGAACGGCTACCTCCTATTCTGCTCGAAGGTACTCCAATACCATATCAGAAAACAGTGAAGAACTTGGGTGTAACTTTGGACGAGCATCTCAACTGGGCGGAGAACACAGTCGCAGTGTGCCGAAAAACGTCTGCTTGTCTCTATGCTCTCAAAAAGTTTCGGAACATATTCCCACAGGACTTGAAACGCCAGCTCGTGCAAGCACTCGTTCTACCGAACCTCCACTATTGTGATGTGATTCAACAAGGCATGAGTAGTGAAAACAAAAGACGGCTAGAGCTAACCATGAATGCCTGTGTGCGTTACACCTGCAACATTCGCCGATATGATCATGTTAGTGCTTCATACTCCGAGCTAGGGTGGCTGCGGCCGGACAAACTGCGTGACTACCACACTCTATGACTACTTCACCGACTCCTCATCGCGCAAGCACCCCAGTACCTAGCTTCAGAGATTAAAATCCTGTCATGCCATCATAATCGAAACACGAGGTCACTCTTATCTGGTATCCTAACTGTGCCCACTCACAAAACAAAAACTTTTGCAAACTCCTTCTCAGTTGCCGCTGTCCGCCTCTGGAACAAACTGCCCCTTACCTTGAGGAAAATTCAATCTCCTGTTGCTTTTAAGAAGAAGTTGAAGCATTTCCTACTATCATCCGCATAAAATTCTCCACAAAATTAATGTGCAAGGCAAATCCTCTCATCTGTCAAATAGCAAAGCTAGTGTCTCCTATCTTGCTCCTGAGATGCCTTCCTCTTCATCTATCTCTATTAGACACGCAGTCTCCTTTTCCTTTATATTTTCCTTAATTATGTTTCATCATGTCTCTCTATTCTTCTCCTCGCTTCACCATGAGTCTCCCTCATACTCCCTGCTGCCAGCACTCCTATCTTAAATCTTTCTCTTCAATAATGTATTTTTCGAGGTGTACCTTTCTAATTGTTTATCTCACTTTTTGTATTAGATGTAGTTTAACATGCCTACTGAAACATATGACTGTAAAATAAGTAGAATGCCTGGTTAGATGTAAGAGAGGGCCTGATGGCCCTAATCTTGCCAGGTTAAATAAATAAATAAATAAATAAATAAATAAATAAATAAATAAAAAGTAGCAAGGAAAAAATCAGCTGGACTTAGGACATTACACAATCTAAGGAACACTTCCTTGTCAATAGGATTCATTTAAAAACTAAGTGGAAAATAAAAGGACCTTATTGTTATTGCGTGAAGGCATTATACACTCATGCTCATAAATTAAGGATAATTGCAGAATGTGGTGCCACACAACATGGTACTACACAAAACTGGTGCTAATAGCATACGCACATAGGGAACACACACGACGCGGATCTGTAAGTCCATGGTATTGGTGACAAGTTGAGAAAACCATTCCAAAATGTATGTGCTACAAAACGCCACTGTTTCCTGTGCATGTACCCCAACATCAATATGGGATATGATCACCATGCACATGTACACACGCCACACAACAGGTTGGGATACTCTGGATCAGGTGGTCAAGCAGCTGCTTGGGTGTAGCCTCCCATTCTTGCACCAGTGCCTGTCAGGGCTCCTGAAGTGTCGTAGGGGTTTGAAGACGTGCAGCGATACGTCTACCAAGATTATCCCAGATGTGCTCGATGGGGTTTAGGCCTGCAGAGCAGGCAGGCCACTCCTTTTGCCTGATATCTTCTGTTTCAAGGTACTCCTCCATGATGGCAACTTTGTAGGGCCATGCATTATCATCCATCAAGAGGATGGTGGGACCCACTGCACCCCTGAAAAGGCCGACATACTGGTGCAAAATGATGTCCCGATACACCTGACCTGTTACAGTCCCTCTGTCAAAGACATGCAGAGGTGTATGTGCACCAATCATAATCCCACACCACACCACCAAACCACGACCTCCACACAGATCCCTTTCAAGGACATTAAAGAGTTGGTCTCTGGTTCCTGGTTCACACCAGATGAAAACCCAGCGAGAATCACTGTTCAGACTATACCTGGACTCATCCGGAACATAACCTGGGACCACTGTTTCAATGACCATGTACTGTGTTCCTGACACCAGGCTTTACAGGCTCTCCTGTGACCAGGGGTCAGTGGAATGCATCTTTCAGGTGTCCGGGCAAATAAACCATGTCTGTTCAGTCGTCTGTAGACTGTGTGTCTGGAGAAAACTGGCCGCCTGTGGGCACTGATGGTGATATATCAGTCTTCTTGTGGTGTTGTACACTGTGGACATCCCATGCAGTGCCTGGACAGGTTTCCTGTCTGTTAGAATCATTTCCATAATCTTGAGATCACACTTTGTGGCACACGGAGAGCCCATGCTATGACCTGATGTGTTTGACCAGCCTCCAGTCACCCTAGTATTCTACCCCTCATAATGTCATCAATATGTGTTCTTTGGGCCATTTTAGACACAATATGATAGTTGGAAATGTTGGCAAAAGGATGATGTTGCCAGTGCTATGGCATGGGGAACCTCCTCTAAAAGTGTAAGTGTAGGTTCTAAACAGGGGTTGGTCAGGGAAGCTACACTTTAAGTTCTGGGCAAAGTCATCCACAGCTGACTACCATGGTCAGATGAACTAACAAAACTTTGAGAAATGGTCCATGAACATGGTTCTCCCACATCTTCCCCCAAACTCAGTAATTGTAACAGACAATACTCCATACCACAACAGACATGTGGACAAACTACCCATGCTGTATGACATAAAAGGAAGGATGCTGGAATTGCTGCAGAAGAGAAATGTTGAGTGTAATGATAGTATGAGAAAGCACATCCTTTTCTCTTTAATTAAAGGAAACACCAAAGCTGTAAAGAAGTCATATGTGGTCTCTGAAATGGCCACAAGGTTGCCTGCTTCCCTCCATATAACTGTGACATAAATGTGGTGCAACTAGCATGGGCAAAAGTTAAGAGATGTTTAGGGAGTGAAATATGAGTACTTGTTATGATATGTCAAATGAAAATTTGTTTAAGATTGCCAGTGAATCCCTTCTGGCAACTACTGAAGACTGTCAAGGATACTGCAGGAGTTCAGCAACTGGAACAAGATTATTGGAGGCATGAAAGTGTTGTGGAACTTGCAATTCATTAATGATCCTGCTGAATTGGACAGTAGTGATGATAACACCAAGTCATGTACAGATGAGGAATGCAATAAGATATATTCAGAGTGATTCACGTGTTTTTTATAATTATTATGTGTTTTATAATAATTTATATTTTATAATTATGTGTTGCATAAGTTAATAAATGTTTGGAATTTTTATCACTCTTTCTTATTGCTTCCATGTAACTTATATTTCTAGCTCTTCTAATTTCGAATTGTCTATGAGAACTGGTATGGAATTAATACCAGCAAGCACATTCATGTCACATCATACTATCATTTATGATATGTCTGCCCCTGGTAGCTGAGTGGTCAGCGCGACAGACTGTCAATCCAAAGGGCCCGGGTTCGATTCCTGGCTGGGTCGGAGATTTTCTCCGCTCAGGGACTGGGTGTTGTGTTGTCCTAATCATCATCATTTCATCCCCATCGACGCGCAAGTCGCCGAAGTGGCATCAAATTGAAAGACTTGCACCAGGCGAACGGTCTACCCGACGGGAGGCCCTCGTCACACGACA
Organism: Schistocerca gregaria; assembly: GCF_023897955.1. NCBI lineage: Eukaryota > Metazoa > Arthropoda > Insecta > Orthoptera > Acrididae > Schistocerca > Schistocerca gregaria. The sequence goes on along the minus strand of NC_064931.1, from coordinate 518,836,282 downwards.
TTTCATTTCATTTCATTTATGATATTATGAATCTTGTAAGCATTTGTTACACCTCTGTCTCTTCTTCTGCTGTTACTTTCCTGGATGCTACAGCCATGGCAGTATGTAGCAGTATCTTATGACAGCCAACAGATGGCACTGTTTGTGATGGCAAGTATGTTGCTAGCACTGTGTTAGTCTTAGCTTGTTCTCCCCACATGTCGTTTGCCCATTGGCAGCCAATTTAGTGAGATTGTACTGAGATTCGGTGGGCAGAGCTTGCTTTGTTGTCCATTCCTCACCCCCCCCCCCCCCTCCCTCCCACCCAAGGAATCCGTTCTTCTCATTGTGAACATCCTTATATTTGTCCTTTAACAATTCCTGCTTAGACATTTTGCACTCCTTGTCAATCTCATTTTTTAGATGTTTATAGTCCCTTTCAACTGCTTCACCTGCTACATTTTTATGTTTTATCCTTTCATCAATTAAATTCAGTACCTCCAATGTTAGCCAAGAGTTTCTACTAGGCTTGTCTTTTTACCTATTTGATTCTCTCTTGCATTCATTATTACATTTATTAAAGCTACCCATTGGTCTCCTACTGTATTCTTTTATTATATATATTCCTTAATAACAGACCTAAAAATATCATGCTACTATTACTTGTATGTATGTTCACAAATAGAAAACAGGAAGATCACATAGATATATTCATAGATAAAACAAGACTGGAACAAGTTACTTCTATAAATTTTTTGGGAAATACAGTTGACAAAGGTGTCCAATGGAGACAACATATAGACAATTTCTGCTGCAAATTAAGCTGTGTAGTATTTATTATGAAACAGCTTGCACATTATGCTAACGAACAAGTTTATGTACAGTGTACCATACACTATTTGAACCATAATTACTATTTGGGAAACTTCAGCAGCGATAAGAAAAAAAGAAATTTTGTATTGCAAAATAGATCATTAGGATCCTTGGAGAGGAAAAAAAAGGGAAAAAAAATAACAGATCGTGCAGATCTGCCTTCCATAATTTAAAAATATTGAAATTTCTGTTCATGTACATATACAGAACAATAATTTCATTAATCATTACTAGAAAAAAATGCAGATATTCACTAATATGACATAAGAAAGGCCAGCTGAGAATTATAGCACACAAACTGTGAGCTGCTGAAAAAAGTCCTCAATAGGCAGGTGTACAACTGGTAAAGCGGTTTCCTAAGAGTCTCCAGGACAGTATGAGTCAAAAGGCATTCCAAAGATTAGATTAGTGCTTGTTCCATAGATCATGTATACGACACTTTGTAATGACGTGGAACATGTAAGGTTAATAAAAGGTGCCTACACAAGATATTACATTACACAAAATATTAAATGACACTTAATTTTTTTCTTTTGGTGCAGGGGAGGGGGGGGGGGAGGGGGGGGAGGGCGGGGGGGGGGGATTACCCACTTACTACATCCAAAAATTCATCTAATGAATAGAAGGAGTTCCCATTCAGAAATTCTTTTAATTTCCTTTTAAATGCTATATGGCTATGTGTCAGACTTTTGATGCTATTAGGTAAGTGACCAAAAACTTTTGTGGCAGCATAATTTACGCCCTTCTGAGCCAAAGTTAGATTTAACCTTGAGCAGTGAAGATCATCCTTTCTCCTAGTGTTGTAGCCATGCACACTGCTATTATTTTTGAATTCGTTCAGATTGTTATTAACAAATTTCATAAGTGAATATATATTGTGAGGCTACAGTGAAGATCGCTAGCTCTTTAAATAAGTGTCTGCAGGATGATCTTGGATGAGCTCCAGCAATTATTCTGATTACATGCTTTTGTGCAATGAACACTATTTTACTCAATGATGAGTTACCCCAGAATATGATGCCATACGAAGAATGAAAATAGGCGTGGTAAACAAATTAGCTAAAATGTATATCGCCAAAATTTGCAATGACCCTAATAGCATAAGTAGCTGAACTCAAACGTTTCAGCAGATCTTCAGTGTGTTTTTTCCAGTTCAACCCCTCATCAATGCATACACCATGAAATTTTGATTAGTCTACCTTAGCTACCAATTTCTGATCGAAGTCTATATTTATCAATGGTGTCATTACATTTACTATGTGGAACTGTATATACTGTGTTTTGTCAAAGTTTAATGAGAGCCCACTAGCAGAGAACCACTTAATGATTTTCTGAAAAAGATGGTTTACAATTTCATGACTTAACTCTTGTCTGTTGGGTGTGATAGCTATACTTGTATCATCCGCAAAAAGTACCAGCTTTGCATCTCTGTGAATAGAATGGCAAGTCATTAATATATATTAACATCAGTAGAGGACACAAGATCGAACCTTATGGCACCCCATTCTTGATTGTTCCCCAGTTTGAGAAATCACCAGTTTTTTTGCATATTATGTGAGCTGCTTATTTCAACTTTCTGCACTCTTCCAGTTAGATATGATTTAAACCATTTGAGCACTGTCCCATTCACACCACAGTACTTGAGCTTATTTACACTCTCAAAAGCCTTTGAGAGATCACAAAAAATTGCAACGGGTGACTTATGGTTACTCAGAGCATTTAATATTTCATTAGTGAAAGTATATATACCATTTTGCGTTGAAAAACCTTTCTGGAAACCAAACAGACATTTTGTGAAAAGTTTATTTTTACAAAAGTGTGAAGCTACTGTACAATATATTACTTATTCAAAAATTTTGGATAAAGCAGTCAGAAGAGAGATTGGGTGGTAGTTGTTGACATCAGATGTATCCCCTTTTTTATGCAGTGGTTTAACAATGGCACACTTCAGTCTATCTTGGAAAATACCCTCCTTCAGAGAGCTATTACATATGTGGCTAAGAATCTTGCTTATCTCTTGGGAACAAGCTTTTATTATCCTGCTGGAAATGCCATCAATTCCATGTGAGCTTTTATTCTTGAGAGACTTTATTATCTTCCTAATCTGAAAAGGAGAGGTGGGTGGAATTTCAGTTGTATCAAATGGTGTGGGTGAGGCCTCTTCCATTAACTGCCTTGTTTCTTCTAATGAACATTTAGATCCTATTTTCTCTACAACATTTAAAAAATGATTATTCAAAATGTTTTTGACTTCCAGGTTGCTGTTTATCAAGTTTCCATTCACTTTGATGGTAATGCCATCATCCTGTACTCTTGTTTGCCCCGTCTCCCTTGTAATAATATTCCAAATTGTTTTGATTTTGTTATCAGAGGTATTAATCTCAGACATGATGCACATGCTTCTGGACTTTTTAATAACCTTTCTTAATGTAGCACAGTAATTTTTATAATATTTTGCTGTTTTGGGTCATTACCCTTTCTTGTTGTTAGATACTGTTCCCTTCTGTGGTTACATGATTTTTTTATTCCTTTAGTAAGCCACGGTTTTTTGCATGGTTTCTTATAATTAGATTTAACTACTTTCTTGGGGAAACAGTTTTCAAATTCTCTTACAAGTGTATCACAAAATAAGTTATATTTTAAATTAGCATCAGGTTCCTTGTGCACCTCATCCCAGTCTAACTGCTGAAGATTTTCTCTGAAATATCTAATTGTTGAGTCATTAATTGAATGCACAACTTTGGTGGGTAGTTTTGAATTACTGAACGGAGCTATGTCATATACTGTAACTAGCTGAGCACCATGATCAGAGAGGCCATTCTCAACAGGACATGAATTTATGTTTTTAAACTTATCTTGGTCTGCTGTCCTTTACTACCAGAGTAGGAAAATCAATGACAGATGTCAAATTGAAAGACCCAAGCTAGACTTCCAGGTCATTCTTTCTATTATGCTCTTTCAGTGAATCAACATTGAAGTCCCCACAAATCATAATTTGCTTTCCCCTAACTGACAGATAGCACAACAAGCTTCCAAAGGATTATTTAATGGAAAAATAATTTTATAGTGTAGAAGAGTACATGTATAAAGAATGAGGAATGCTGTTATTACTTATATGTATGTACTGTAATCATGCAAATATGTTGTAGCATGTAGTATGTAAATAACTTTAACCCCTAAATATTAATCAAGAGAAATATGTACACAACATCACTATCATTACTGCCAGTCTAATGTTTGATATTGTAAGAATACGTAGGCTAAATATTTCAAGATATTAGGTTAAGTTTAATTGTCCTAAATTATAGTACACACACTGTACATAATGTAATCAAATGTCACCAAATAAGAATCAGGCAATGACTTTCAGTTACCTTCTTCAGATAGGTGAGTCCTTACCAAAGGAAAGTCTTCAGTAGGTACATGAATATACCTTTGTTATTCTGTTTTCTGTATTGACAACAACTTATTTTGCATGTTTTACAAACAAGTTTCTATTGACACAGTTAACTTTTGTAACACAAGCTTTAATGGAATATTTTCAAGCAAGTTCTGTGGCTGGTCTTTGAAAACCTTATTTACACAGGACTGAAATGTAAATAATGTCTTACTACAATTTCAACAATCGTCTGTATAGTACAGTTGAATGAAATGTTCTCCTCATGTGTGTGTAAGATATCACACTCTCCATCCACCAAATTTTATTAGTACAACTTTGAATATGACAACATTCTTTATGATTTCAGGATAAATATTTGTCATTATTTCCAATACCTATGTGCCAAATGGGACACAGAAACTTGAAGGTAGGACTTTAAGCAACCACAGAATACAATTGTTCAGAAACTACTTACAGGAGGAACCTTGGGAGTCAATAAGTTGGGTGGGTGATGTATAAGACAAATTTCACCTTTTCATAGATAAAGTGAAGGACAACTTTGTTCTTGTTTCCCCCTCAAAAATTAAAAAAAGTTGAAACATTCATAACTGGCAGATCACTACTGGTATATTAAAATCTTGTACCAGGAAATGACACCCATGCAATGCAGCAAAGAAAAGGTGGACTGCAGCTGACTTTAACAGATATTGTAAAGCTTACAAATGCATCCTGAGGAAAGTAATGAAAGAAGATAAGAGACTAGAGACTGATATGTGCATAAGATCTGCTTCTAACAGGACAAAAACAATATGTGAAGTGCTAAAACAAGAAACAGACAAGAAAGATGACCTAAATAACATGTCATTACAAAAATGAATTTGGAGTTACTAACAATCCTGTGGAAATAGCTGATGCTTTTGATCAATACATTACAAATATAGCAAGAGACTCTGTACAGGAAAGTACATTTCACAAGCATCGAATATACACTCAACAAAACATAAAATCATCATGTAAAACAATATCTTTATACCCAACAAATGAGAAACAGGTACAGCAAGGCATTGAAAAATTAAAAACCAAGCACTTGTAAACAATAGATAACATATCAGACTTCATTATAAAAAATGTGGAGAGCTGATTTCTGAAGATCTGTGTTATCTGATCAATTTGTCTTTTTCTTCATAAACTTTCCCATGTCTCAAAAGAAGCAAAGTTAAGCTATTGCATAAAAAAGGGAATAAGCATTACATGTCAAATTAATGGCCTATAGCATTATCATCAGCATTAGCAGTGGTAACAGAATTTTTTTCCGTAAAAGGTTAAAGCTTCTTAGATCACAGTAACATACTGTCAGAGTCCCAACAGGATTTTCGAACAGCTTGCTCAACAGGAGCAGCAGTCTTATTATTTATACATGATGCACATCAAGCAATGGATAACAAAGGTGAATATTACAGCATTATTTATAGTTTTCTCAAAAGAGTTTGCTACAATCAGTCATAAAAACTGGTTTTTAAATTAGGAAAAAATATCTATCAGGAGAACAGCAAGTAACTGGGTTGATTTCACAGCTTACAGAAAGGAAACAGTTTGTGTAAACAGAGCAGGTGAGAAATGTCTGAATTGTTAAATATAAGTCATATTTAACAGGGGTGAAAAATTGTGTTCCACAGGATCTGTTCTAGATCCTATTCTGTTTCTGGTCTATGCAAATGACTTAGTCTTAAAAGATAATACACAAAAGATATTTCAGTTTGCAGATGATGCTACTACATTGGCTGAAAGCAGCACTGAGGTAACACCCCTGAAACACATCCAAGAAGCCACACATAGCATCTCAGATAATTTTTATTGCCACTGTTTCTATGCACATACACACAGTCTGGAACAGAACTCCTTTGTCTCCTCATATTGAACTGCTTGGTTAAACAACCATAAAGACAGACTGTGTGAAATTTTGGTACTTTGGATATGGCAGGAAATTCAGTGGAACACAGATGTAGATGAAGTACACAAACAATTAAATACTCATACAGCATGTTGTGTGACAAGATTATATATATCTAAAAAAAGAAAGAAAGATAGGAAGGAGAGAGACATATGAAGAAGAAGAAGAAAAATGAAAGAGAGAGAGAGAGAGAGAAGAAAGAAATAAGGAACTGCACAAGAACTGACACACACATTTTGCATACGTCCACTTCATACTTAGATACTGTGTATTGTTTTGGGGAAATTGTGGTGTCCGATTACAAAAGAAAATAATAACAGTAATGTAAGATGTAGACCAAAGAAAATGATGCAGACTATTGCTAAAAAAAGTGTCTTTTTCTTCCTTGTTCATACATTTTGGAAAATGTGATTCATGTGAAAAGAAACATGTATTTCCAAATTTCACAAATTTACTAGAATTACACTGTATATAATTTCAACCCAAGACAAAAGGATGACATACATAAGTATAAAACTGGAACAAACTATTACAGGTACCCTGCACCCATCAAATTATACACTGTATTACCTAGTTGCATAAAATTTTTAAAAAGACACTAAAAAGTTTGAAATACAGGTAAAGGCCTACTAGGTACAACACTGTTTTTACTCATTAAATGAGTTTCTTGAAATGTCTTCTTTTTCTTGTGCATTTTACCACAACTGTGCATGGCCAGCATACCTTTACTGATTAGGCATGGTTGATTTAAGTGGTGGCTGGATGCCTTTCCTGTCACCACTCTGTTCCCCTGTGGGACTGCATATCTGTAGCCCAACTGTCTGTGTGTAGTGTTATGTATGTGAAAGTGAGAAAAAGTTTTCTAAATGTTTGTGAACCACGTAACTTAGAAGGAATTTGGGTACCAGCCCAGTATCCACCCAGTGGATGTGGGAAACTGCCTAAAACCACATTCAGGGTGTCCAGCACACCAACCCCCTTTATTAATCCACCGGACAAATTTGGCACTGGGCCAGCGAACCTCCCCATCCCAGAAGCGGCTCTTAGGTGGGTAGTCTCTTGAAATATGAAATTCTTATTCTTTTATTGTAAGTGTTATGTCAATTGTATTTATGATTCTCTGAATTATAGATGTGAATTAGTTTGACTGTAAATGCTATTTTCATTATACCTGTTATTCAGCTCATTTCAATGGTAACTGTTTTTATGATATACATGCTGCATCTGACAAGTTGAGTGAATGGTTTCAGAAAGTAAAGAAACATGAGTTTCAAACAAAAAGTCTTTACTGGCCTGCAACACACTTCAGATGTCGGTTTTAATGCTGTTGGAATAGCTCGGAGCACCTTGGTCAAACATTGTTGGATATCTCCATCACTGTTGTATGTCCATATCACTACAGGCTATGAGACCTATGATCCAGAGACCAAGCAATAGTCAATGGGACAGTGTTCATTATCCCCCTCATAGCCCTGAAAAAGTCACCTGACAAAATCCAAGATTAAGATGATATGTTCTTTTTGACAGCAAGAGCTTGAGCAATCACAAAATTCTACCCATGAGAGGTGAGGAAGATTATGAACACCATGTCACTGACTGTCATTTATTCTCCAGGTCATACTGATAGTACCAGGTCTCTTCTCCAGTAATGATGCAGATATCCAACAATATGACACCATGGTGCTTGAAACAACAGGATGCATTTGATCACAGTGTCCAATAGCTTTACAACTGATGTCAGAAGTGTATTGTAACTAATGGTGGTTACTTTGAAGCCCAGTAGAGGTATTTAATTTATAACTCTTGTTTCCTTTACTTTCTGAGACCACTGACATGGTATAAAATGTCCTACTTCTGTGTATATCCTGTATAAAAGAACATAACATAACGGAAAAGGAGCAATAAATAAATAAAAAGTACATAATCCATGCATTTCACAGTCTTTAACATTGTTCAAGTTTTCATTTGGCAAAGATATGAACTCATAATAATAGTTTACATTGTATAAGAAAGATTACTGTTACTGATAATTTCATTTTTTATCACGGCAATAGTTCCATATAATAGCTGATATTTTTGAATGAATGTAGCAATACATATTGACTTGTGGTTTGCAAAATTATGGACCTTAGTTTCTTCCAGCACTTGATTTGTACATTCTCCAATGTAGTTTCTATTCTAATATGTTGTTGACGTGGGAATTAGATCATGTCAGTAACATCTCCTGAATGAATGCAGAATTTCCATCAGTAGACATAACTGGCAGAGATCATCAAGTAATATGTTAACTGTGCTGACACATACAAGCATGATCTAATACAGTACTTTGATGTCAAAGGCAATGGAAAACACGATATTACATTTCTGCAATATATACAGTTCTCTGGTTGCCTTCTCCTGAGTAAAATATACTGGAGGCATATTAGTCCCCCCTTCAGATCCCCGAGTGGGCATTTCTTGGGAGGATTACCAGGTGGAAAGAGGGAACTAATTAGGTTGGATGGAGCAAATGTTAGAATCCTAAGGCAGTGTTGGAATGTAGAAAACCTAATGGCAGAAACAGGGAAGATATAGAAAAAATATTTTAAGTATGAGTAAGGTGTGATGTCAATTTGAGAGAGTACTGGAGTGGAGATAATAGTATTATTCATATTTTATCAGGTAACAGTATAGGAGGAGTAGGAATAATATTGGAAAGAGAAATTAACAACAGAGTGAAAGGTAATCTGACCTCTTTATTATTCTGTGCTTGCCCACCAATCCATCTGCATTTCTGTGCAACGATCTCTGGCTTCTGTATAGGGAGCTGTTTCTGCACACTCATTTTTTTTCTGCTTCCCTGCTGTATCTCCCATTCCTCTCTTTCATGTTCACCCCTTCCATTTCAAAACAACTATTTCCCACAATTGTGCTTTGGTGTTTAGAGAATACAGCTATGCACATGCATGTCTCTCTCTCTCTCTCTCTCTCTCTCTCTCTCTCTCTCTCTCTCTCTCTCCCTCCCTCTGTCTGTGTGTGTGTGTGTGTGTGTGTGTGTGTGTGTGTGTGTTTGGTGAGCTACCAACTCAACACTGATGTTCCTGTACTTAACTTACGCTCAATACTTCATCCATACTGTGATTCGCTATCTTTCCTCACTCCATTGCTTGTACTTGTTTTAACACACATTTCCCGTTGTGACACTAATGTTCTATGATACATTAGTCCTTGACTTTAAAGAACTGTTCTAGTGTAAGAATTACAACCACATATATTCCATCATTTTTTTGGGTGTACATCTAGGATATTATTAATTCTTGATCAAATATTTCAGCTCACAACCTTTGAGCCATTCTCAAGATGTCTTGCTTGCAAGATTATCAATCACTTTACACAATGCTATGGACTAAATTTTCACATATCAGAGATGCATCAATTATAGGTAAAACTTCATACTTTTAAGAGTAAAACAAAGCAAGTGCAGTGTCAGAAAATTCACAATGCTTATGAAGTGATTGAACATATTCTCATTTCAAACATAATAAACTTTCTTGAGACTGAGAAGATTATCTGAATGAATCAGATGATTTTAGAAAGCATCACTCTTGTGAAACACAGCTTGCCTTTTCCTCACATGATATACTGAGAACTATGGATGAAGGGCAACATGCAGATTCCATATTTCTAGATTTCTGGAAAGCATTTGACATGGTGCCCCATTGTCAGTTGTTAATGAAAGTACAAGCATATGGAATAAGTTCATAGATCTGTGAGTGACTTGAAGACTTCTTAAATAATAGTACCCAGTATGTTGTCCTTGAAGGTGAGTGTTCATCAGAGACAAGGATATCGTGAGGAGTGCCCCAGGGAAGTGTGATAGGACTGCAGTTGTTCTCTATATACATAAATGATTTGGCTGACAGGCGGGCAGTAACCTATGGTTGTTTGCTGATGATGCCATGGTGTACAGTGAGGTGTTGAAGTTGAGTGTCCGTAGAAATACCGTATTTACTCGAATCTAAGCCACACTTTTTTTCGGTTTTTGTAATCCAAAAAACCGCCTGCAGCTTAGAATCGAGTGCTAAGTGAGCGGAAGTTCTGAAAAGTTTGGTAGGTGCCGCCACAACTAACTTCTGCCATCGAATATACAGGGTTTTTCAAAAATGACCGGTATATTTGAAACGGCAATACAAACTAAACGAGCAGCGATAGAAATACACCGTTTGTTGCAATATGCTTGGGACAACAGTACATTTTCAGGCAGACAAACTTTCGAAATTACAGTAGTTACAATTGTCAACGACAGATGGCGCTGCGGTCTGGGAAACTCTATAGTACGATATTTTCCACATATCCACCATGGGTAGCAATAATATGGCGTAGTCTCTGAATGAAATTACCTGAAACCTTTGACAACGTGTCTGGGGGAATGGCTTCACATGCAGATGAGATATACTGCTTCAGCTGTTCAATTGTTTCTGGATTCTGGCGGTAGACCTGGTCTTTCAAGTGTCCCCACAGAAAGAAGACACAGGGGTTCATGTCTGGCGAATAGGGAGGCCAATCCATACCGCCTCCTGTATGTTACGGACAGCCCAAAGCAATCACATGATCATCGAAATATTCATTCAGGAAATTAAAGACGTCGGCCGTGCAATGTGGCTGGGCACCATCTTGCATAAACCACGAGGTGTTCGCAGTGTCATCTAAGGCAGTTTGTACTGCCACAAATTCACGAAGAATGTCCAGATAGCGTGATGCAGTAATCGTTTCGGATCTGAAAAATGGGCCAATGATTCCTTTGGAAGAAATGGCGGCCCAGACCAGTACTTTTTGAGGGTGCAGGGATGATGGGACTGCAACATGGGGCTTTTTGGTTCCCCATATGCGCCAGTTCTGTTTATTGACGAAGCCGTCCAGGTAAAAATAAGCTTTGTCAGTAAACCAAATGCTGCCCACATGCATATCGCCGTCATCAATCCTGTGCACTATATCGTTAGCGAATGTCTCTCGTGCATCAATGGTAGCGGCGCTGAGGGGTTGCCGCGTTTGAATTTTGTATGGATAGATGTGTAAACTCTGGCACATGAAACGATACGTGGACGTTGGCGTCATTTGGACCGCAGCTGCAACACGGCGAACAAAAACCCGAGGCCGCTGTTGGATCACCTGCTGCACTAGCTGCCCTCTGTGGTTGCCGTACGCAGTCGCCCTACCTTTCCAGCACGTTCATCTGTCATATTCCCAGTCCGTTGAAATTTTTCAAACAGATCCTTTATTGTATCGCTTTTCGGTCCTTTGGTTACATTAAACCTCCGTTGAAACCTTCGTCTTGTTGCAACAACACTGTGTTCTAGGCGGTGGAATTCCAACACCAGAAAAATCCTCTGTTCTAAGGAATAAACCATGTTGTCCACAGCACACTTGCACGTTGTGAACAGCACACGCTTACAGCAGAAAGACGACGTACAGAATGGCGCACCCGCAGACTGCATTGTCTTCTATATCTTTCACATCACTTGCAGCGCCATCTGTTGTTGAAAATTGTAACTACTGTAATTTCAAAAGTTTGCCTGCCTGAAAATGTACTGTTGTCCCAAGCATATTGCAACAAACGGTGTATTTCTATCGCTGCTCGTTTAGTTTTTATTGCCGTTTCAAATATACCGGTCATTTTTGAAACACCCTGTATGTAGCGCTACACAGGCATGCTTTGCAAGCATGAAGATAAATACTGGCGCCAAAACCTTTGCGTCACTAAATAAATTTAAAAAAAAAAGGTGAAAGACGAGCTCTTTTTCTCAACTCCGAGTTTCGACCACTACATTTTTATACATTATATAATGAAGTAAATACAAATTCCGTATTGTTCATCTTTGAATGAAGCAGCATTTCCATGTACTACAAAAATCCGACTGACAAGACTGTTTGCGATGTTTGTCAATATGGCCAACTCTACGTTCTGAATTTTTTCCTACCTGTCAGAAGAGATGGTAGGTGATAGGAACTTTTATGAATTGTGAATCACATGCAGTATTAGTATTCTCTTCAACATAAGAATAATTTGAATACAAACATTTTGCCCTGCACCTGTTTTGTGTTTGCTGCAATCTCATTTAAATCCTGTCTGCGTAATAAACTACGAAACTGGAGTGAGACAACAGCAAACACAGAAGAATACACATATCATGTCATGTTTATATTCATATTATTCATATGCCTAATAGTGATACAGTCAAAAATGAAGCACGGCAATTGACTAGATTTTTAAATCTACGATGACTCCAATTTCTGTGCATTATGTAATGTACTAAAGCGGCGTCTGCAAAGATTTTCAAACGGAGAAAAATTTTCACTAAACTCTCGTTCAGAACATATTCTATCATACGCAGTCTATTATTTGGTTCTTGTTGATCATTATCAAAGAAAGCAGCAGTGTAAGCAACAACAAATAGCAGTCTCTTGCCATTGTTTCGCTAATGAGACGACTCCTCTCTCTTTTTTTTGAAATTGTAAGTGGCGGTAGCGCGCAGAAAAGCAAGCCATGCCACGTGCGACAACAGGCCGGTTTACTCATTATCAGAATGCGACAAACAATCCATGACACAGTACAGTAATGCATTTTCAGTTTAGAGTGACGTAAACACCTATAACAAAGAGAACGGCACTTATCAGATCAAAGAAAAATAAGCAATGAATTCAAACTAGATGAAGCACGCGAAAAAGGAAGGGTACCCGTATAAATACGGACGGAGCACCTGACGCATAGCAAAGGCTGCCTGGTAAACCTTAACTTCTAAGCTTACGACTGGAACCAGACAACTGTAGCTGTATTGCCATTCATTCAACCTAAATTGTGTCTCATATTACAATGGACCAACTTTGTTTCGGTTTGGAGGTGCGGCCTAAAACTTTTCTCTCCCCTTGAATTTCGAGACTCAAATTTCAGGTGCAGCTTGGATCTGGGAATTTTTTTTTTTTCCTCGATTTCGAGTCTCATTTTTTTGATGCGGCTTAGATTCGAGTGTGGCTTAGATTCGAGTAAATACGGTACACAAGACAACTTAGGCAAAATTTCCAGTTGGCGTGATAAATGGCAGCTAGCCATGAAAGTGGAAAAATGTAAGTTAATGCAGATGAGTAGGAAGATCAAGCTTTTAATGTTCAGATAGAGTATTACTAATGTCCTGCTTGACACAGTCAGGCCATTTAAATACCTGGGCATAATGTTGCAAATCAACAAGCATGTGAGAGTTGTGGTAGATAAGGCAATTGGTCGACTTCAGTTTATTGGGAGAATTTTAGGTAGTGGTTCACGTGTAAAGGAGACCACATACAGGGTGCTAGTGTGACCTATTCTTGAGTACTGCTCAAGTGTTTGTAATCTGTACCAAGTCGGATTGAAGGAGGACATCATAGCAATTCAGAGGTGGGCTGTTAGATTTGTTACCAGTAGGTTCGAACAAAACATAAGAGTTATGGAGATGCTTTGGGAACTCAAATGGAATTACTGGAGGGAAGGTGATGTTATTTTTGATACACACTATTGAGAAAATTTAGAGAATTAACATTTGAAGCTGACTGCCGAACGATTCTACTGCCGCCAACATACATTGTGTGTACAAACCTTGAAGATAAGATATGCAAAATTAGGGCTCATATGGAGACATACAGACAGTCATTTTTCCCTCATTCTATTTGAGAGTAGAATAGGAAAGGAAATAACATCTAGTGGAACAGGCTACCCTCCGCCACGCACCATGTAGTGGCTTGTGGAGTATCTGTGTAGGTGTAGATCTAGGAGTATGCGGTTAATTATTATGGACAGCATATTCTGGATTGCCAGGCAATCAATACTTAGAACAATATTTCCTTTGAGAGTGAAGACTTGAATTGAGGGGTGTCCGTGATTTTTCCAGCTATCCCAGTAGGATGAGGCTATTGCCAGGATCTTAACTTTCCCATAATCCATGGAATGGACAGCGAAAATACATTGTTCAGCTACTACAGATATATTGGACTGTAGAAGGTTGGTATGGCCCTGTTGTTCATTGCGGCTTTTTGAGCATTGCATATTGTTGTCCTAAGTACCTTTGCACACTCACAAGGAATTTCATTTATACCCACCTTTTGTAACACAAATCATCCTTTACAGATCCCTGAAAAGCTGCCATCTTGCACCATGGAAGAAAGATCACACTCACTTCATGCTTCTTCATTATTCTTGCATTTTTGCAGGGATATTCCTTGTGAATGTGGAAAAAAGTACATAGATCAAACAGAATGCACTGTACAAGAACTTTGCTTTGAATGGTGGTGATATATTTGCCTTTTATAGACCAATGAGTCTGCAATGTCTCAACACTGTACTTACTCTGGCCATTCTGTGCATTACAGGAAAGTTAAGATACTGGCCACAGCCTCATCCTACTGGGATTCTGTGCTCAAGAAAGCTGTTGAAATACTATTAGCAGACAACCTGCTCAACCAAGATGAAGTCTTCCAGCTCGGCAAATCCTGGAAACCCCACATTTCACATCACTGCTCTCAAACATCAACAGAAGAAACAACAGCAGAAGAATCAATAGGAGCCACTCATAACAAGAGAAAAACTTCATCACCATGCCACCTTAAGGACTTTTTAGTAGAAAATGGGAGGAAAAAACTTTAAAATAAGTAATCTACAAAAAGTTGTGTCTTGCCAGTTCAGAGTAGATAATTTTTATGACATCACATCTAAAATAGCAAATAATAATCTTATTATGTATTTCAATATTTGAGGTTTATCAAGTAATCTGGCCAGTGAGCTTCATGACTTAGAAATATTTGTAGAGAAAACAAAATGGTCTGTAAAGGTTATTTACATAAGTGAACATTGGCTTAGAGTGAAAATATAAATTTATTGAAAAAACTTACAGATTATGAAGTAGCAGCTAGCTTCTGTAGAGACAATGAGTATAGTGGTTCCTGTATTCTGATTCATTTATCAGTGAAATATCAAATTAAGCAAAATTTCAATAATTTAAATGAAAAACACACATTTGAGAGTTGCTGCATAGAACTTACAGACTATAACATGCTGATATTCAGCATATATCATACCCCTGGTTACTCAATCTCCTTCAGTTTTCTGGTCAAACTTAAAAATTTACTCCAGCAACTCAAAACAGAAAAGTTATGTAAAAAATTGTTGTTTGTGATGATTTTAATATAGATGTGAGAAAAAATGACAGATTTGCCTTTAAGAGGAAGAAGCTGATGTCCACACATGGTTTTATTCTAAATTTTACAGAAATGACAAGGGTAACTGCTTCATCGCCATCCTGCATAGATAACATTGCTAGTAGTTTAAACTACAGAGTAACAGAAAAATCTGTAGTAAGCTTAGGGATCTTAGACCACAAGGCTCTATTAATGCCACTACCCTGTGTGAGACCAAAGCACACAAATAAGAAAATCATAAATTTTAGACAAGAAACTATAGAAATGTTCATCAATAAAATCAGCCTCATTTCATGGACATTTACTGCTAAGTCCTCAGTAAATGAAAATTTCAATAACTTTCTGGAGGCCTTCTTGATGACATTCAATGAATGCTTTCCTTTTATAACCATAAAAATTGAGACACCTAAGAAGGGTTCATGGATAACAGGGGATATTCAAATTTCAAGCATGAGGAAAGGAGAACTTCATATGGAGGTGGAAGTCAATTGAGACCCAGAATTCTGAAATTATGTAAGGCAATATAAGAAAATCTTAGATACAGTTGTCAGACAACCCAAAAAATTGGTGAATAATAATTACATTTCAAACACTAAAAATAAATCTAAAGCAATATGGGCCATTGTAAAAAATAAAATAGGCATCAATAAGGCAGTCAACAGAAACTTGAACAGGTGGTTGAAAGTGAGACTGTTCAGGTAGGTTGGGATGAAATTCCTGCAAAATAATAAAGGTGGTCACCCATAGTATTGCACATCCTCTGTCCCTTATAATGAGTCAATCTTTTGAGGAAGGATGTTTTCCCGGTATATTGAGGTATGCTGAAACATGACCCATTTACAAAAAAAGGCAGACATGATGAAATGAGTAATTATTGACCAGTCTTATTGTTATCAATATTTGAAAGAGTTGCATGTAACCAGATAGTTAACTATAATAATCTGCACAATATTATCCAGAACAATCAACATGGTTTCCAAAGAGGACACTGCACTGTGCAAGTCATTAATGAACTTATTACAAAAAAATAGCAGTAGTCTAAATAAAAATATTAATGTATCGGGCATCTTTTGCAACCTAAGTAAAGCCTGTGATACAGTATATCACAATCTACTACTACTTAGCAAGCTGGTAGCATATGGTTTTAGTGAAAATTCACCGAGATGGATGTCATCTTACCTATTATACAGGAAACAAAGAATAGTAATAGAAGAAACTGGTAAGAGATTCTTTTCAAGTTGGAAAAAAGAAAGAAAAAGGTGTGTCACAAGGATCTGTACTTGGACCAATATTGTTCTTGTATTATACAAATGTCCTGCCGACAAACATAAATTCAGACACTATTCTTTATGCAGATGACTCTGTAGCAATAGTCTATTGCAAGAAAAGTGAAAATTTAATTAGTCATCTTCAGCAGTCTCTGGCTGAAATTGAGGCCTGGGTGAGAAATAATGATCTGAAATTAAATCTACCAAACACACAAATCATTCACTTTACAGGATATACTAGAAATACCATATGAGGACAATCACCTTGTCACCACAAACTGTACCAAATTTCTAGTTGTAATGCTGAACAAGAATTTATCATGGACAGAACATGTAGATGCCATGTGACACTGTCTAAATAGTCTGATATTTGCAATGAATGTTGTAAGCAGTATAATAGAAACACCAGTCAGAAAAATTGCAAATCATGCATATTTTGTATCTGTGATTAGATATGGTATAACTTTTTCAGGATCAGAGAAAACAAACTTACAGTGAGTCTACAGAAAAAAATCATTAGAGAAATGGTGTGTGTAGAAAAATGGCAATCGTGCAGACCTCTGCTCAAGGCCCTTGATCTTATGACTGTTCCTGGCTTCTATACCAATGAGCCAATTAAGTTTTCTAAACAAAACCCACAACTTTTTGAGGATAACCTGTTTAAGCATGATTATGGAACAAGAAACAAATATCAGTATAAGTTACCAACTCATAGGCTAAAACTACTGGAGAAGACACTTTACTATATGGGTATGAGGCTGGGAAATAAAGTTTGTGAAAAATTTAAAAATTATGAACCATAAGAATTTGGACATCATTTAAAAAAATACCTAGCAAGTAAATATTATTACAGTGTAGAAGAATTTATGACTGACTGTCACAAATAATTGTGCCTGATGTTTATTCCATCATTCTAAAAAGGTACTTTAAGTAAATACTTATTCTTAAGTTTACTTTCTTTTCAACATGATTATTTTAAATCATTTTGTGGTAGTTAACATTGCAAAATACCTGTAATTATTCTGTATACTTACAATTAGAAGCAGCTTTAAACTGACGAGTCACATATGTCCCAATCACCTGATTGTATAAGACATGTTATGTGACAATAAAGTTTCTATTCTATTCTAATTTAAAGGAAATATTGTTCTAAGTCTTCACTACCTGGGATTTCAGTATATGTCATCCATAATAATCAGCTGCATACTTTGTAAGCACTATGGATTTGCTGACTCTGCACTTCCTTTGTTTTACTTCTAGAAGAACAAAGTTTTATCTATGATTGATACTCTTTTTACCAACAGTGTTATCTCTGACGCGTGTGCATTTACTCCTCAATATTGTGTAAAATGATTAAAAATTATGCAAGCAACTTAACTTGAGAATAGCTCAAAGGTTGTCAGCTTAAATATCAGGACCAGAATTAATATCCTGGATGCATGTCTGTAAAATGATGAAATATTTGATCCGCTGGATGAATGTCAAGAAAAACGAGATCACAATTGCTTACTTATAATTTACAACCAGTCTTAATACCATAAAATGTTTCTTTCGGGAGTACAATCTAATACTTAATGAGGCTGCTTTTTCTTTATTTTTACAAGAACTTGATAATTATTTTCTTTTAAACAGCTTCATTTGAATTTCATAAAAATAATATTAAATATGCAATCAAATCAAGAAAAATGTATTTTCACTTGCCTATATATTCTTCCAGGTCCTAGATTCTTTAGGGAATACAAAATTCCTTGACCATTTTCAAATCTCACCCGAAATGGTTTTCCTGAAACAGAGGTGCACATGGTCAGGTTATTTGCCACATAAAGATGATTGAAAATAAACAGTGCGATTTTTACATTGGGTAGAAGATAGGTTTTGGACAATTTTTAAATCAATAATACACTTCCTGATTTGAAAAAAAAAAAACTTCAGATTTCCCTATGGGGCTTGTTCAGATACTGATGTTTCCATATATCAACAATGAGTTTGAAAGAAGGTGGTATCACTTGAGTCTCATGCACAAACAGTTATAAATATGTATGGAAAAGTCTCCTTACGTAAATAAATAGTGAGCTAAAATGAAATGCAACTAACACTTTAACAAATTCTAAATCTCTTTTAAATACATGTAGTCCACTAACAGCAAACTATTGTAAGAGTGAGAAAATACACAGCACAGCAGCAGAACAGGAAGACTAAGATAGCTTTGTAGGGCAGAGACAGAGCTCATCAAATAACTACAAGGGGAGGACAAAAATATGGAAACACCACAAAAACAACACATTACAGTGCCCAATACAATGTAGGAAAACCAATGGCATACAAAATACCTTCATTCATCTCAGAGTAGATAAATACAGGTCCTGTATGGTTTCCAAGGGAACCTTATACTGTTCTTACTGCAAAATAGTGACAATTTCAGGTAATGATGATGGAGGTGGGTAGCGTACATGTACCCTTCTCTCCAATGTGGACTACAAAGGCTTACTAATATTAAGATCTGGTGAATGTGGTGGCTAGGGAAGATGCAAATATTCACTCTTGTGATCACAAAAGCAGTCCTGGATGATGCAAGCTGTGTGAACAGGGGCTGTATCATCCTGGAACACAGCATCACTGTTTGGAAACAAACATTGTGCCATGGGAGGGACATAATAATCCAAAATGGTCATATAATCCTAGACATTACTGTAACCTTGCAAAGTATCCATGGAGTCCATTGGACACCATGGCATGGCTGCCCAAATATTCATTGAACCCTCACCATGTTTCACTCTTGGGATGTAAAAACAGTCAGAAGTTGGAAACAGTGTTAAACAACACTCATCCAAGAAAATGACATACTTTCACTTCTTCACAATCCATGTGTTATGGCTTCAGCACCATGTTTTCCTGCTATGTGGTTGTGTATCACTGGTGAGTAATTCAGAAATTCCAGCTTGCCCTGCAGTTCCCTACTTCTGGCACAACCTTTGTATTCGTTCAGTGCCGAAAGAATTCGTAAGTGTGATATCCAGTTCTGAAATGACTTTTGCAGCTGTTGCTCAATTATTTTTGATCATAATCCCCTTCAATGGCCATCAGTCATGATCACTCAAAACATCTTTTCAGCTTCCTTAGTTACAGGAAGATTCACCATACAAGCACCAACAGTTTGCCCACATCCAAATTTGCTTAGCTTGAACTTAATGCACTCACAACTCCAAGAATACCCTTCTGAGCATGACTAATAATTTGCAACATATTGAGGATATAGCACAGGTGCTGATCATGGTGAAATAAAACAGCACAAGCTGAAGGCTTCACTAGTGTCTGTGTTTATGTTCAAGCATGCATTTCTCATGGTGTTTCATATTTTTGTCCAAACCTTGTAAAGTGAAACTGTCCTTATTATGTGATAGAGCAACATGATCTATTGCAAGAAGAATAGCTCTATGATTCTATATGGAGAATGCCAAAGGACCTGCTTCACTTCTAGTGGCAGTCTACACCAGGCTGTTGGTGCAATGGAGCCTTCCTTGTGACTAGAAAAATGCGCAGGTTAATAGTACCTCAAGGAAGTGTGATAGGACCATTACTGTTTAAAACAAACACCGAAGAGCCAAAGATACTTGTACACATGCCTAATATTGTGTAGGGTCCCCGCGAGCATGCAGAAGTGCTGCTACACAACATGGTATGGACTCCATTAATGTCTGACGTAGTGCTGGAGGGAATTGGCACCATGAATTCTACAGGACTGCCCATAAATCCATAAGAGTATGAGAGGGTGGAGATCTCTTCTGAACAGCACATTGCAAAGCATCCCAGATAGGCTCAATAAGCTTCATGTCTGGGAAGTTTGGTGGCCAGTGGAAGTGTTTAAACTCAGAAGAGTGTCCCTGAAGCCACTCTGTAGTAATTCTGGACGTGCGGGGTGTTGCATTGTCCTGATGGAATTGCCCATGTCCGTCGGAATGCACAATGGACATGAATGGATGCAGACGATCAGACAAGATGCTTACAAACCTGTCACCTGTCAGAGTCATATCTAGATGTATTAGGGGTCCCATATCACTCCAACCACACACACTCCACACCATTACAGAGCATTAACCAGCTTTAACAATTCCCTGCTGACATGCAGGTTCCATGGATTCACGAGGTTGTCTCCATATCCATGCATGTCCATCCACTCCATACAATCTGAAATGAGACTCATCCAACCAGACAACATGTTTCCAGTCATCAAGAGTCCAATGTCGGTGTTGAGAGGCCCAGGCACCACGTAAAGCTTTTTGTGTCATGGCGCAGTCATCAAGTGTACACAAGAGGGCCTTTGGCTCTAAAATCCTATACTGATGATGTTTCAATGAATGGTTGATGGCACAGCATTGAAATCTGCAGCAGTTTGTGGAAGGGTTGCACTTGTGTCATGTTGAATGATTGTCTTCAGCTGTCATTGGTCCCGTTCTTGCAGGATCTTTTGCTACACACAGTGATGTCGGAGATTTGATGTTTTTCTGGATTCCTGATATTCATGGTACACTTGTGAAATGGTTGTACAGGAAAATCCACACTTCCTCGCTACCTCATAGATGCTGTGTACCATCGCCATGTGCCAATTACAACACCGTGTTCAAACTCACTTAAATCTTGATAACTTGCCATTGTAGCGAGCAGAAACTGATCTAACAACTGTGCCAGACACTTTTTGTCTTATATAGACATTGTCGACTGCAGCACCATAGTCTGCCCATTTACATATCTCTAGATTTGAATAAGCATTTACATTAAACCTCTGTTGAAAACTTCGTCTTGTTGCAACAACACTGTGTTCTAGGCGGTGGAATTCCAGCACCAGAAAAATCCTCTGTTCTAAGGAATAAACCATGTTGTCCACAGCACACTTGCACGTTGTGAACAGCACATGCTTACAGCAGAAAGACGACGTACAGAATGGCGCACCCACAGACTGCGTTGTCTTCTATATCTTTCACATCACTTGCAGCGCCATCTGTTGTTCAAAATTGTAACTACTGTAATTTTGAAAGTTTGTCCGCCTGAAAATGTACTGTTGTCCCAAGCATATTGCAACAAACGGTGTATTTCTATTGCTGCTCGTTTAGTTTTTATTGCCGTTTCAAATATACCGGTCATTTTTGAAACACTCTGTAAATAAATGAATAGTAGAAAATATCAGAAGCTTTTAAGACTGTTCATAAATGATGCAGTTGTCTACAAGAAAGTAGTAACACAAGAAGATGGTATCACTTTGCAAACAGTAGGAAAGACAGATGCCAGTCTGAGATTCATAAGAAGAATCTAAAGAAAATGTAACTCATCCACGAAGGAATTGGCTTACAAGCTGCCTGTTTGACTGATTCTTGAATACACTTCATCTTTCTGGTATCCTTACCAGGTAGGATTGATAGAGGAGGTAGAGAAGATCCAACAAAGAGCGGTATGATTTGTCACAAGATCATTTAGGTGGTGCGTGAGGGTTTAGGTCATGCATAAGGGTACAGAAATGCAGTACAAACTCCAGTAGCATATGTTACATGAGTGGCATTTGAATCACAAGGTGGTTTACTACTAAAATTTTGAGAGAGCACTTTCCAGGGAGAGTCAGGTAACACATTACTTCCTCCCACATATTTCATGGAATGACCACGGCAAGAACATTTGAGGAATTAAAGCTAATACAGAGTCTTCCCCTCACTCATTTTTCTCACATGCCATTCATGAGTGGAACAGGGAAGGGGGAATCAGTTAGTGGCACCAGTAGTATCCTCTACCGCACACTGTCAGGTGGTTTGCAGAGTATAATGAAGATGTAGATATACACAAATATTGGGCAGAAGACAGATTTTACACATTTCTTTAAAATGAATAACATACTCCATGGTGTGAAATAACTGCAGATGTATCTGTGCAGATAGCTCAGATGATGGCATTCAGGTATGCCAACAGTAGGTTTGGAAGGAGGAAATATTGCTGGGCTGTGATGCATTGGCAGCAATAAATGTGTGAAGAGGCTTTGATGAGAGAAGCATTAAAGTGAGAATATATACTAGGAAGATTAATTTCACAACTGTACAAATATATGCCCCCCAACAAGGATGTAACAATGAAGATGAAGAACTCTTCCCACAGAAATTGGAAGATAACATCAAGAAAAATAATATCATGGTAATAGATAATTTGAATGCCCAAATTGGAGTAGACAGATGTTGATATGAAGAAGTGATGGGTTCTTTTGGGTATGGAGGAAGAAATACTGAGAAGAAAGTAGACTTCTTTGTAAGAAATAAGCTCTCCATAAAGAACACATTCTCTAAGAAAGGACACAGCCACAAAATAACCATACATGACTGGGATGGAAGAAGCAGCTTAGTTATTGATTATGTGATGAGGAAGAGTAAGAAGTGTAAAAGTCATATCGACAGAATCGTTGGACAGTGACCATAGACTACATATAGCTGATATGAAGGAGAAAATGACAAGCACAATATGTTAAAGAAAGATACCTAAGATCAAAAAAATGGAAACTAAAGTAAGCAGGAGAAGATCATCTATCAAAGTCTGATAACTGCAAAGTTACCAACAGATGATGCATTGAAGACTGGGTTACAGAAGACAATGTTTGTAAACTGCACTTTACAAGTCTGTGGTAAAACAAGCGGTAAAGTAAAACAGAAGGAAACCAATGACAGGGTAAAGGAAGATATTAAAGAATGGAACATAGGAAAGAAAATCACAGATGTGGAGAAAAAAAAATCCAAGGGATCAAACCAGTAGATGCTTAAAAATATGCAAATTGGAACAGGCATAGAAGTTGGGAAATATTCACCTGAAGAATAGAGAGAGAGAGAGAGAGAGAGAGAGAGAGAGAGAGAGAGAGAGAGAGAGAGAGAGAGAGAATCTGTACAGATTGGTAAAAAGCAAAGGATCAGATAGTGAAGGCATAACAGCGATAGGAAGAGGAAATGGGAGTTTAGTCAAGGGTGCAGAAGGAATCAGAGATGGGACGAAAATATACTTCAGCACATTATTGAATGGCAAGAAGATACCAGAGGAGGAACAGGAAATGAAGAATTTACCAGAACCTGAAGTGGAACAGCCACATGTTACCTGGCCACAGACTGAGAATGCCTCGAAGCAGATGATAGGAGGCAAGTCAGTCAATCCAATTAATTGACAGCTGACATAACCAAGGCTGCAGGCATCCAAGGAGTACAGTGGGTACATCGAACACTGGAAGTCATTTGGAAGGAAAACAAAGTATCAGATGATTGGAAGAAGGGGATTATAATACAAATATTCAAGAAAGGAAGTATTCAAGTGTTCTAATTATGGAGGAAACACCCTATTATCACACTGTCTTAAGATATTGGAAACTATTGTGGAGAAAAGATTAAGATCATTGTTAGAAAACTGGTTTAAAGAAGAGCAACATGGATTTAGAAGCAGCAGAGGAACAACAGAGCCCATATTTGCACCAAGTATTTTGAAAAGGGTAAAGACCTCATAATCACATCCCTGGACTTGGAAAAAGCATATGACGAAGTCTCAGACGGTGTTCAGGAAAGATAGATTAGGCAGAATTGGTGGTGGAGTGTTGGTGTCTGTCAGTAGTGGTTTATCTTGTAGTGAAGTCGAAGTAGATACTCCGTGCGAATTGGTGTGGGTGGAGGTTATACTTAACAGCCGAATTAAGTTAATAATTGGCTCCTTCTACCGACCCCCAGACTCCGATGATACAGTTGCGGAACAGTTCAGAGAAAGTTTGAGTCTCGTAACAAATAAATACCCCACTCATACGGTTATAGTTGGTGGGGACTTCAACCTACCCTCGGTATGTTGGCAAAAATACTTGTTCAAAACCGGTGGTAGGCACAAAACGTCTTCCGAGATTGTCCTAAATGCATTCTCCGAAAATTATTTAGAGCAGTTAGTCCACGAACCCACGCGAATTGTAAATGGTTGCGAAAACACACTTGACCTCTTGGCCACAAACAATCCAGAGCTGATAGAGAGCATCATGACTGATACAGGGATTAGTGATCACAAGGTCATTGTAGCTAGGCTCAATACCATTTCTTCCAAATCCATCAGAAACAAACGCAAAATAATTTTATTTAAAATAGCGGATAAAGTGCCACTAGAAGCATTCCTAAAAGACAATTTCCATTCCTTCCGAACTGACTATGCGAATGTAGACGAGATGTGGCTCAAATTCAAAGATATAGTAGCAACAGCAATTGAGATATTCATACCTCATAAATTGGTAAGAGATGGAACGGATCCCCCGTGGTACACAAAAAAGGTCCGAACGCTGTTGCAGAGGCAACGGAAAAAGCATGCGAAGTTCAGAAGAACGCGAAATCCTGAAGATGGGCTAAAATTTACAGACGCGCGAAATTTGGCACGTACTTCGATGCGAGATGCCTTTAATAGGTTCCACAACGAAACATTGTCTCGAAATTTGGTAGAAAATCCGAAGAAATTCTGGTCGTATGTAAAGTACACAAGCGGCAAGACGCAGTCAATACCTTCGCTGCGCAGTGCCGATGGTACTGTTATCGACGACTGCGCCGCTAAAGCGGAGTTATTGAACGCAGTTTTCCGAAATTCCTTCACCAGGGAAGACGAATGGAATATTCCAGAATTTGAAACACGAACATCTGCTAGCATGAGTTTCTTAGAAGTAGATACCTTAGGGGTTGCGAAGCAACTCAAATCGCTTGATACGGGCAAGTCTTCAGGTCCAGATTGTATACCGATTAGGTTCCTTTCAGATTACGCTGATACTATAGCTCCCTACTTAGCACTCATATACAACCGCTCGCTCACCGATAGATCTGTACCTACAGATTGGAAAATTGCGCAGGTCGCACCAGTGTTCAAGAAGGGTAGTAGGAGTAATCCATTTAACTACAGACCTATATCATTGACGTCGGTTTGCAGTAGGGTTTTGGAGCATATACTGTATTCAAACATTATGAATCACCTCGAAGGGAACGATCTATTGACACGTAATCAGCATGGCTTCAGAAAACATCGCTCTTGTGCAACGCAGCTAGCTCTTTATTCGCACGAAGTAATGGCCGCTATCGACAGGGGATCTCAAGTTGATTCCGTATTTCTAGATTTCCGGAAAGCTTTTGACACCGTTCCTCACAAGCGACTTCTAATCAAGCTGCGGAGCTATGGGGTATCGTCTCAGTTGTGCGACTGGATTCGTGATTTCCTGTCAGGAAGGTCGCAGTTCGTAGTAATAGACGGCAAATCATCGAGTAAAACTGAAGTGATATCAGGTGTTCCCCAGGGAAGCGTCCTGGGACCTCTACTGTTCCTGATCTATATAAATGACCTGGGTGACAATCTGAGCAGTTCTCTTAGGTTGTTCGCAGATGATGCTGTAATTTACCGTCTAGTAAGGTCATTCGAAGACCAGTATCAGCTGCAAAGCGATTTAGAAAAGATTGCTGTATGGTGTGTCAGGTGGCAGTTGACGCTAAATAACGAAAAGTGTGAGATGATCCACATGAGTTCCAAAAGAAATCCGTTGGAATTCGATTACTCGATAAATAGTACAATTCTCAAGGCTGTCAATTCAACTAAGTACCTGGGTGTTAAAATTACAAACAACTTCAGTTGGAAGGACCACATAGATAATATTGTCGGGAAGACGAGCCAAAGGTTGCGTTTCATTGGCAGGACACTTAGAAGATGCAACAAGTCCACTAAAGAGACAGCTTACACTACACTCGTTCGTCCTCTGTTAGAATATTGCTGCGCGGTGTGGGATCCTTACCAGGTGGGATTGACGGAGGACATCGAGAGGGTGCAAAGAAGGGCAGCTCGTTTTGTATTATCGCGTTATAGGGGAGAGAGTGTGGCAGATATGATACACGAGTTGGGATGGAAGTCATTACAGCATAGACGTTTTTCGTCGCGGCGAGACCTTTTTACGAAATTTCAGTCACCAACTTTCTCTTCCGAATGCGAAAATATTTTGTTGAGCCCAACCTACATAGGTAGGAATGATCATCAAAATAAAATAAGAGAAATCAGAGCTCGAACAGAAAGGTTTAGGTGTTCGTTTTTCCCGCTCGCTGTTCGGGAGTGGAATAGTAGAGAGATAGTATGATTGTGGTTCGATGAACCCTCTGCCAAGCACTTAAATGTGAATTGCAGAGTAGTCATGTAGATGTAGATGTAGACAGTGTGCCAGTGTATAAGACCTGGAGGTGTTTAGAAAAAGTAGTAGTTCCAAACTCACTAATAAGGAAGGTACAAATGGTATTTGAAGGCTGCAAAAGTTGTGGACAACTGGGTAATGGCAGATCGGATTTGTTGAGGACAGGGAGAGGAGTTCAACAGGGGAGTGCATTTTCCCACTACTTTTCATTGCACTTATGGATGTGATAGCAAGGAGAACAAGGAGATAGGAAATGAAGATCTCATTGCTTTAGTCTTTGCTGATGATGTAGCTATTCGGGAAGAAACATAACTAGAAATACAGGGAAGATTAGCTGAATGGAGCTGCAAGTTTAAAGAGAGACAGCTGACAACAAGCAAGAGCAAAACTGTAGCAGTAATTATGAGTAGGGCATCTGCCAACGGCAGCCTGATGGTAGGTGGAGAGAAATTGAACATGTGGAGGTTTTCAATTAGTTAGGAAGTACAATATCAAGGAATGGAACTGCCGCACTAGAAGTACAAAACTGCATAAGAAAGGGATCTAATCCTTTTCTTCAAGAATAGAAACCTTGTGTGGGATTAGAAAGTTTGTTTGACAACCAAACAGAGTATGTTTAAAATGAGTCTGCTGCTGACTATGACATACAGCTTGGAGTGCTGTGTGAATAACAAGGCTGAAAACTGTTAAATGTAGCAACTGTTATGCAAGAATGAGTCATCAGTCATCAAAAAAGGGATCCTAACAAAAGAAAAAAGACAAGAAACAGAGAGATAACATCATAACAGGGAAGACAGCACTTAGAAAAAGAGTTTATTACAGAAATCATTTTGTTTGTTTATTGACTGTTGTGGATATTTAGTAAAAATTTCAAGCTCATCAAGGGTGTCCAGATGATATTTTTTTGGAACATAAAAACAGAAGCTGAGATGTTAAGCTATGCATCTTACTTAATGTTTGAATTTTTTTAAATGAGAAAAGTTGTTTTATTTGTGTCTGTAGCTTAAGTGCTGTAGAATACATATACTTTCCACACTACAGAGTAGTGAAACTTCAGAAGGCATTTATCATGAAAACTGAGAAGAATTAATAAATTTCAAGAAAAATACTTATATACAAAATTTTATACTTACATCTACAGATGCAACACACACACACACACACACACACACACACACACACACACACACATCATGCCCACAGTGTCCCATCACCACCCACCCTCTGTCCATGCCTACCCCAGAAACGCACTCTACTCTCATTCTATACAGCTCACATGTTCCCTCAGTCAGTTCTACAGTATGTAAGCAAGACCATGTCCAGTGTGCTACAGTATAAGTTATGTGCAGTGAAATATTTAAATGTGATCTATCAACTAGTACAATGTGTGTCTAGTACCTGCAGAAAAACACATGAATACATGAAAAGGATATAAAAGTTAATGTAAGTGTAAAAAAGCACTACTATGTCATTGTAAATAGTTCAGTAATTTAAATGAACTGCCAAGAATCATTTCAGATATCCTATCAAGATACATATAATTAAATATTTTCTTTACATTATAGACCACTGATGACACCTAGCATGAATAGGCAAAAGATATTTGGTAGAAACAAAGAAAACATTCAGTTTCAAAATAAAGTTTTTCTTATCTATATGATAAGGCATAATTTAGGTTAACAGCTTCATTGCAGTACTTGTTCCCCTTCTGATTTCACTTCCTCTTAATCCACCTTTATTTCTATTATCTCTGAACTGATGCTGGAGCTTTGGTTACCAATGTACTATTTTTGACCTCCTTCTCTTTCTGATGCATTTTTCTTCATCTTTGTCTACTGCTGTGCTGACAACAGGTGGGTTCCTCTCAACGTAGGATCCGAGTGATCTATCCTTTTCTGACCTTCCCTAACTTACACCTCTTTCTTCCCTGAGGCAGGAAATATCATTTCTCTTAGCTAATTGTAGCTTTCTTTTACTGTTAAATGTTTTTATTGGAAGTGTTTGGAATTTCACAATCTGGCGAGCTACTTTGTCTTAAAGTAATATTACTGTTTTCTGAAGTAATTTTCCTTTTGATACAATCAACAGCCTTTCTTTCATTTAAATGTTCTGTTTTGCTATTTTGTGGAATATTCAAAATGTTGAATAACTACAACATTAAAACTCGGTTTGAAACTAGATCTCAAATGCCGACAATTTTCATTTCATCCAATTGGAACAGCTGGGCATGCTCTCAGAAATGACTTGAAGTTTCCATATGCCACAGCTTCCCCTCCTTTATTTTCAAACCCAAACCTGCCTTTCCAAGTTACAGTTGAGTTTCTGTCTCAACTGTATCATTTTGCCCAGGAGTGCAAATTCTACATGAGTCTGAGAAGATCTGATTGGAGTTCAGTTTGAACCAGTGACTATAAAATACTCTTCAGTAGTGCCTCTGCTGTTACATGATCAACACTATGTAGTTTTTATGTGTATTGTGTAGTGCATTTTAATTTCTATATTGTTTTGTACTAAATGAAGCTAGATTCATGTGTATTTGATGTATAGTATGCTTCAATACTGCTGTTAGTGTCACTGTCATTCAGTTCGAACCACTGACTGTTAAATACATTTCTGTGGTGCCTTTGATTTGGTCCTATCAGCACCTCATGTAGCAGGAGCACCTCAAGTTTGTGCACTGCTCTTGGTTTACTTTTTACATAGGCATAACCTTGTCCTGCACTTAATTTTATTACTTCTTTTTGTCCTTGAAAGAAACTCATTCACATTTACATATGGTTAGGGATTGTGGCTGCTGAGGTTGTGATGATGGAGTTGGCTGCTGTTCACAAACAGGTAGCAGCTGCATAGGCCACTAGCAACTAGCTTTGTAGAGGTGTTGCAAAGAAGTGGCATCTCCCATTGTGAATGTGCTGTGAAGCTTGCTGGCTCCGTCTTTTTGCCACTGTGTTTCACTGAGAGCCCTGGTTTGGGAGTAAGCAATCACTGGATGGTGACTGGTATGAAATATCCAGATTTGGAGCTGTTTTATGGGGAAGATGGTATGTTGTTAATGGCGTACAGGCTAGCCCCATGACTCTTCTGCTGATAGTGATAAAGTGTCATTGGGTGTTGTCTCTCCAGCTCATGCAGTGATCTCTCCTCTGTTTTGGTCAGGGTACCCACATCATTACTCATGCCACACCAATAATATCTGTTGTCTGGATCTTCAGATCATTCTCTACTCTTGTCAGAGACAGGCACAAATGATAAAGGCAGCTAGCATCTCTTGTGAGAATTCTGCACAGCTATTGATTTGCAGCATTGTTTTCAGGACTGATCAGGGCCCCTTTCATCTGGAGCCAGATGGAGGGTAAAAACCAGAGCCTTCAACACTTTTATGATGAGATCTGTGGTAGATTTCTTGATGTATGGCAAAACTCCACAGTGCTTCAATGGTATAATTTGTGGAATGTTGTGAAAACAAACCACTGCACTCTTCGTATGAGAGAGATTGCTCAGTTTCTGATATAGAAAAGTTAATGGAAAATCATTCACCTGTAAGAAAGACCACACAAAGAGCCTATAATAATTTTCATGGGCAGATCCCGCTGAAACATCAACCAGGAAACCCTAGGAAATTCTGGTAATATGTACAGTCAATGAATGGATCTCACCCTTCCATTCATTCTCTTGTGGGTGTGTCTGATGTAATTTTAAATTTCACATTTGAACATGTGTTCACGTGAGAGTGTACTACTGCACTAATCTTTGAGCAGGTCACAGGCTTAAAAATGAGTAATTTGGTGTTAGCACCGCAAGTATTGAAAAGCAATTAAAATTACTTAAAGTGAATTAGGCAATAGTCCTGATGGAATACCAGTTAGAGTTTACATTGAATATACTATGGAGCCCTTTCTTAGCTCATATTTACTGAGAGTTGCTTGTGCAGTGAATAGTCCCAAATGACTGGAAAAAAAGCACAGGTCTATCCTGTTTACAAAAAGGGTAATATATCAAATAGACAGTATTATAGAGTAATATTATACATATGGAGTATCTTTTCAATATGTGATTGGCTGGAGAAATATTTGACTAATAGTACTCAGTACATTATATTGCATGGTGAATGTTAACCTTTGGTGCGCATCAAGGAAGCATAACAGGACCTACTGTTGTTG
Organism: Schistocerca gregaria; assembly: GCF_023897955.1. Lineage (NCBI taxonomy): Eukaryota > Metazoa > Arthropoda > Insecta > Orthoptera > Acrididae > Schistocerca > Schistocerca gregaria. The sequence continues at coordinate 518,805,285 of NC_064931.1, read as the reverse complement.
TCGTGGTCTCAGTCCAGAGACTGGTTTGATGCAGCTCCCCATGCTACTCTATCCTGTGCAAGCCTCTTCATCTCAGAATAACTACTGCAATGTACATCCTTCTAAATCTGCTATGTATTCATCTTTTGGTTTCCCTCTACTATTTTTACCCTCCACACTTCCCTCCAATACTAACTTAGTGATCCCTTGATGCTTCAGAATGTGTCCTACCAACTGATCCCTTCTTCTAGTCAAGTTGTGCCACAAATTGCACTTCTCCCCAATTCTGTTCAGTACCTCCTCATTAGTTACATGATCTTCCCATTTAATTTTCAGCATTCTTTTGTAGCACCACATTTCGAAAGCTTCTATTCTCTTCTTGTCTAAACTATTTATCATCCATGTTTCACTTCCGTACACGACTACACTCCATACAAATACTTTCAGAAAAGAGTTTCTGACACTTAAATCTATACTTGATGTTAACATACTTCTCTTCTTCAGAAACACTTTCTTTGCCATAGCTAGTCTACATTTTATATCTTCTCTACTTCGACCATAACCCGTTATTTTGATCCCCAAATAGCAAAAATCATCTACTACTTCAAGTGTCTCATTTTCCAATCTAATTCCCTCAGCATCAAATGATTTAATTTGACTACATTCCGTTATCTTCGTTTTGCTTTTTTTGATGTTTGTCTTATATCGTCTTTTCAAGATGATGTCCATTCCATTCATCTGCTGTTCCAGGTCCTTTGTTGTCTCTGACAGAATTACTATGTCATTGACAAACTTAAAAGTTTTTATTTCTTCTCCATGTATTTTAATTCCTACTCCAAATTTTTCTTTTGTTTCCTTTACTGCTTGCTCAATATACAGATTGAATAACATCAGGGATAGGCTACAACTCTGTCTCATTTCCTTCTCAACCACTGCTTTCCTTTTGTGCCCTTCAACTATTATAACTGCCATCTGGTTTCTGTACAACTATTAAATAGTCTTTCACTGCCAATATTTTACTGCTGCCATCTTTAGAATCTGAAAGAGAGTATTAGGTCAACACTGTCAAAATCTTTCTCTAAGTCTACAAATGCTACAAACATAGGTTTGCCTTTCCTTAACCTATCTTCTAAAGTAAGATGCAGGGCCAATATTGCCTCATATGTTCCAACATTTCTATGGAATACAAACTGATCTTCCCTGAGGTTGGCTTCTACCTGTTTTTTCATTTGTCTGTAAAGAATTTGCATTAGTATTTTGCAACCGTGACTTATTGAACTGATAGTTCAGAAATTTTCACACCTGTCGACACCTGCTTTCTTTGGGATTGGAATTGTTATGCTCTGCTTTTTAAGTTCGAGGGTGTTTCGCCAATCTGATACATCTTGCTCACCAGATGGAAGAGTTCTGTCATGGCTGGCTCACCCAAGGCAATCAGTAGTTCTAATAGAATGTTGTCTACTCCTGGGGCCTTGTTTTGAGTTATGTCTTTCAGTACTCTATCAAATTCTTTATGCAGTATCATATCTCTCATTTCATCTTCATCTATGTCCTGTTAGAACCCCTATTAACTCCTTCCACCATTCTGCTTTCCCTTCTTTGTTTAGGACTGGTTTTCCATCTGAGCTCTTGATATTCATAAAGGTGGTTCTCTTTTCACCAAAGGTCTCATTAATTTTCCTGTAGGCAGTACCTATCTTACTTTTAGTGATATATGCTTCTACACCCTTAGATTTGTCCTCTAGCCACCCTTGCTTAGTCATTTTGCATTTCCAGTTGATCTCATTTTTGAGACATTTGCCTTCCTTTTTACCTGCTTCATTTACTGCATTTTTATATTTTCTCCTTTCATCAGTTAGATTCAATATATCTTCTGTTACCCAAGGATTTCTACTAGCCCTCATTTTTTTACCTACTTGTTCCTCTGCTGCCTTCACTATTTCATTTCTCAAGGCTACCTATTCTTCTTCTGCTGTATTCCTTTCCCCTGTTCTTGTCAGTCGTTCCCTAATGCTCTCTCTGAAACTCTCTACAAACTCTAGTTCTTCAGTTTATCCAAGTCCGATCTCCTTAAATTCCTACCTTTTCACAGTTTATTCAGTTTCAATCTACAGTTGGTTGGTTGGTTGGTTTGTGGATTTGAAAGGACCAGACTGCTACGGTCGTTGGTCCCTCAATCTACAGTACATAACCAATAAATTGTGGTCAGAGTCCACATCTGCCCTTGGGAATGTCTTATAATTTAAAACCTGGTTCCTAAATCTCTGCCTGAAACCTTCCCATGTCTCCAGATCTCTTCAACATATACAACCTTCTTTCAGGATTCTTAAACCAAGTTTTAGCTATGATTAAGTTATGCTCTGTGCAAAATTCTACCAGGCACCTTCCTCTTTCATTCTTTACCCCTAGTCCATATTCACCAACTACTTTTCCTTCTTTTCCTTTCCCTACTATCAAATTACAGTCCCCAATGCCTATTAAATTTTCGTCTCCTTTAACTATCTGATCAGGACCTATAATGTTTATATAAATGATTTATCAGCATAAAGATAACACGTTAAGTTGCAGATAGGCACAATGAAAAGACTGTTCCTTATTTAGCTTTCAGACAGAGCCTTCTTCAGAAAAGAAAACACACACACACACCATAGACACACACAAGAAAGCACACCTCACACTCACATGACTGCTATCTCTGGCAGTTCTGACCAGAGTGGCCACAGATAGCAATTATGAGTGCATAAGGTGTGCTTACTTATGTGAATGTGTGTGTATTTTCTTTTCTGCTCTGTCTGAAAGCTAAATGTGTAACGGACATTTCACAGTGCCTGTACACAACTCAATGTGTTATCTTCATGGTGAGTGGTAATCTATCCTTTTCATAATATTGTTTATGTAACTGCCTGTTCTTTCCATTGTTTAAATGATTTATCAGACAGAATTAGCAGCACTATTAGACTGCTCACTGATGATGCAGTTGCATACAGGACAGTAACATTGTTGGATGATTATAAGGAATTACAGAAAGACTTGGACAAGTTCTCCACTTGATGCAATGAATGGCAGCTTACCGTAAATGTGGATCAAGGTCAGATAATACCCATAACAAATAGAAAGAATGTTACAGTACCTGATCCCAAGATCAGTGGTGATATATCGAGCTTGTCATATTATTTGAGCATTTCGGAGTAGTACTATGAATTGATATGAAATGAAACAATCATGTTAAGTCAGTATTATGAAAGGCAAATGGAAGAATTAGATTTGTTGGAAGAGTTCTGGGAATGTACAGTGCATCTACGATGGAGAGTGTACACAAGATTCTGCAGGGTGCTTGCTTCTGTACAATGGAGTATAAAACGTGACTCATCTGAGGTCCAGTTGCACGTCTATTCGCCCGTACACATCTCCGGAGACGTTGTTCACCATGTCATTAGCGGCCCTAGGTGCACCTCACGCCTGATCTGTATAGCGCCATTTTGTCTTGCACGGTATATTCTAACCACGGCGGCACGAGTACAGGTTAAAAAACCCTTCCACCTTTGGCCCGAAAGCGAATGGTTATGCACTTATCGACGTCACATAAATCGCTCCGTTTCCGCATGACTGCACTGTTTTCCGCGTCCCCCAGCATTATTTATGTACCCTCCACTGCTAGTGCTGCCACCTGCCCTCTGTGATTGGTTATTGTTCGTTGACGTCGAACATAAGCGGTGATCACTTTAATGTGAATGTATCGTGTATTTTACGTTGTCACCACAGTCGTCGACGTAACACACGGGAAAGGAGTCGTGTGCGCCATCTATCTGTGAATGAGGAGGAGATTAGTGTTTAACGCCCTGTCGACAACGAGGTTATTACAGGAGGAGCACAAGCTCAGCTTCGGCATGGTGCTTCATATATGTCCATGCAGTTTTAAGTCATTTTAAAGTAACGCACAAGATTACTATGTTGTAAGGGGAACGATACTCTATATGTCTGAATGTGCGAACTTATTTTCGTTGCATTAAAAGCCCTTTTTTTTCAAATTCGAGTCAAAGTTGTGTAAAATCACAACATATTATTCTTAGAAACTAGTAGTGCAATATCAGTTTATTTTTAGGAAGTTGTAGATAAATAATTTGACTAGCAAAAACTCTAATATTTTTTTCCATGGGAAAATAGTGTCTGTAACAGTGTATGAAACAGGATCGTTTCTCATGATTTCATTCACTGTTGCATTGCTTGAGCCCTTGTTTGCTGTCATACTGTTTCTTCATCGAACTATTTATAGAAAGTACTACCTGAAAAGATTAATCCCCTAGGTACACGTGTCACTCAATAATTTTCATAACAATATACCCATGTGACACGTGTCCTCTCAATTTACTACTTCCACTCTTCAATAGAAGTAACTCAATAAACATATTGTATTCAAAAAAAGGAACCTGAAATTAAATAGTTTCTGAATAACACTGGATTTATTATATCTTGAGATCATACAAAAGGTCCCTTCGTCAATCTAAAATCCACTCAGCTTACATGAACACCCATGCTATCCACATTTTCATTGCTATTAGCCGTTTCCCGCTAACATTCCGTTATGTCGCCGCAAAGAAAGATGCACTGATTCACATTTCACAATTTCATCTCCATCCGTACATCCCTATACATTATTATAATGGATATATGTGTATGTTCCACATCTCCTAAACCAATTGATCGATTTCAATCAAACTTGATACCAGTATCACTTACTGTCCGGAAAGAGCTACTGCGGGGATAAGAACCAATACCTCTCGAAGGGATGGGGGTGAAGGTGAAAAGGAAGCACATAGCCAGACTATATTCATCCAGTATTCAAGAATATGAGCACTTAGTGACTTGCAACAAACTTGACCCATAATTTCAAACCTTTCCAAGAACTTTTCTCGCTGACATCCCCACAAAATGGTGAATGGAAAAAAGTTCCTCACCTACTACATTTTCGCTGTTCATACAGTAAAACTGGCCCATCAGGCATGACGTTCTAATTTAATATTTCTTTACAACTAACTTTATTCCTAACACATTTTGCAGAAAGTATTCAAATATACCACTGAATGTAAGTACAGAAATACCTCATTGTACGACACATAATTCAGTAGATATGATGTCATAACATTGAGATGCTAGAAAATTAGCCGCATGATGCATGGCGTTTTAATTTACTTCTTCTTTATTATTTACTCTATTCACACTTTTCGCAGACTGTATCTAAATACACCGCTGAAAATATGTGCAAAATTATATCATTGTTGACCACAAAGTTAAGGAGATACCACGTCGTAAACATTGAGCTGCGTGTAAACGAAACTGGAGGGCGAAATTCGCTAGAGATACAGATAAAATATGTATACAATTATGTGTAAAATACTTTAAATATACGTGAAACATATGTGACATACTTAGGCAAAGCCACGAGTAAAAATCTACTCCTAAGCTTCTGGATCCATATCAACCAAATTTGGGATACATGTCACTTACTAGAAAGAAATACTGTGGGGCTTACAACCACCATCTTCCTATGTGGGTGGGGACGATGATGTGGTTTTTGGAGAAAGAGAGGGGAGGAGGAGATGGGCAGACAGATAGGGAGAAGAAGGAGATGGAGAGAGACAGGGGGAGGAAGAGATGGAGGGAAAGACGTGGAAGGAGCAGATGGAGAGAGAGGGGGCAGGAGGAGATGACAGAGAGTGGGGGGTGGAGAAGGTGGATAGAGAGAGGGGAGAAAGAGATGGACAGACAAAGGGGGAAGGAGCAGACGGACTAATAGAAGAACAGAATAAACACATACCTGGACAAAATGGATATATGTCGGTACGTTCAACATTTCTTCCTAAGCTACTGCATCGATTTCAACCAGACTTGATACACATATCACTTACTGTCTCGAAAGAAGCACTGTGTGGGTAAGAACCACCTATCTATCAAAGAGGTGAAGGCGAAAGAGAAGTGTAATGCACTGCGCACAAATATGCAGAATATATCTGTCCCGTATCTGAGAATGAGAGCACTTAACGTGTTGCAAACAAATTTTACAAAATTTCGTACTTTTAAGAAACTTTTTCTCTCTGACAGGCCTACAAAACGATGAAATAAAAAAATTATCGTCTACTACGTTTTCGCTGTTCATGCAGTAAGACTGTCGCTTCAGGCACTCTGTTTTAATTATTACTTATTTACTACTAATTACATTCGCAACAAATTTTGCAGACAGTATCCACAGCATCACTGAATGAACCGACAAAATTATATCATTGCACAGCATATAGCTCAGGAGATATGTTGTTGCTGTTGTTGTGGTCTTCAGTCCTGAGACTGGTTTGATGCAGCTCTCCATGCTAATCTATCCTGTGCAAGATTCTTCATCTCCCAGTACCTACTGCAACCTACATCCTTCTGAATCTGCTTAATGTATTCATCGCTTGGTCTCCCTCTATGATTTTTACCCTCCACGCTGCCCTCCAATACTAAATTGGTGATCCCTTGATGCCTCAGAACATGTCCTACCAACCTATCCCTTCTTCTGGTCAAGTTGTCCCACAAACTCCTCTTCTCCCCAATCCTATTCAGTACCTCCTCATTAGTTATGTGATCTACCCATCTAATCTTCAGCATTCTTCTGTAGCACCACATTTCGAAAGCTTCAATTCTCTTCTTGTCCAAACTATTTATCGTCCATGTTTCACTTCCATACATGGCTACACTCCATACAAATACTTTCAGAAACAACTTCCTGACATTTACATCTATACTCGATGTTAATAAATTTCTCTTCTTCAGAAACGCTTTCCTTCCCATTGCTAGTCTACATTTTACATCCTCTCTACTTCGATCATTATCAGTTATTTTGCTCCCCAAATAGCAAAACTCCTTTACTACTTTAAGTGTCTCATTTCCTAATCTAATTCCCTCAGCATCACTCGACTTAATTCGACTACATTCCATTATCCTCGTTTTGCTTTTGTTGATGTTCATCTTATATCCTCCTTTCAAGACACTATCCATTCCGTTCAACTGCTCTTCCAAGTCCTTAGATGTCTCTGACAGAATTACAATGTCATCGGCGAACCGCAAAGTTTTTATTTCTTCTCCGTGGATTTTAGTACCTACTCCGAAATTTCCTTTTGTTTCCTTCACTGATTGCTCAATATACAGATTGAATAACATCAGGGAGAGACTACAACCTTGTCTCACTCCCTTCCCAACCACTGCTTCCCTTTCATGCCCCTCAACTATTATAACAGCCATTTGGTTTCTATACAAATTGTAAATAGTCTTTCGCTCCATATATTTTACCCCTGCCACCTTCAGAATTTGAAAGAGAGTATTCCAGTCAACATTGTCAAAACCTTTCTCTAAGTCTACAAATGCTAGAAACGTAGGTTTGCCTTTCCTTAATCTAGCTTCTAAGATAAGCCGTAGGGTCAGTATTGTCTCACGTGTTCCAATATTTCTACGGAATCCAAACTGATCTTTCCCGAGGTCGGCTTCTACTAGTTTTTCCATTCGTCTGTAAAGAATTCGCGTTAGTATTTTGCAGCTGTGACTTATTAAACTGATAGTTCGGTAATTTTCACATCTGTCAACACCTGATTTCTTTGGGATTGGAATTATTATATTCTTCTTGAAGTCTGAGGGTATTTCGCCTGTCTCATACATCTTGCTCACCAGATGGTAGAGTTTTGTCAGGACTGGCTCTCCCAAGGCCGTCAGTAGTTCTAATGGAATGTTGTCTACTCCGGGGGCCTTGTTTCCACTCAGGTCTTTCAGTGCTCTGTCAAACTCTTCACGCAGTATCGTATCTCCCATTTCATCTTCATCTACATCCTCTTCCATTTCCATAATATTGTCGTCAAGTACATCGCCCTTGCATAGACCCTCTATATACTCCTTCCACCTTTCTGCTTTCCCTTCTTTGGTTAGAACTGGGTTTCCATCTGAGCTCTTGATGTTCATACAAGTGGTTCTCTTTAGTCCAGAGGTCTCTTTTATTTTCCTGTAGGCAGTATCTATCTTACCCCTAGTGAGATAAGCCTCTACATCCTTACATTTGTTCTCCAGCCATCCCTGCTTAGTCATTTTGCACTTCCTGTCGATGTCATTTTTGAGTCGTTTGTATTCCTTTTCGCCTGCCTCATTTACTGCATTTTTATATTTTCTCCTTTCATCAATTAAATTCGATATTTCTTCTGTTACCCAAGAATTTTTACTAGCCCTCGTCTTTTTACCTAATTGAGACTCTGCTGCCTTCACTACTTCATCCTTCAAAGCTACCCATTCATCTTCTTCTGTATTTCTTTCCCCCATTCTTGTCAATTGTTCCCTTCTGCTCTCCCTGAAACTCTGTACAACCTCTGGTTCTTTCAGTTTATCCAATTCCCATCTCCTTAAATTCCCACCTTTTTGCAGTTTCTTCAAGAGATATAATGACATAAAATTCAAGCAGCCTGCTAGAGGTGGCGTGTTCTTAGTTTGATTAGCTGGGACACACACACACACAAGCACACACACACACACACACACACACACACACACACACACACACACACACAAAGACACACACCAGAAAGCAACTGACGATAGCCAAAACTGAACTCACAGTTCACAGCGCAGGAGTCTAGTGTGCTATCGTCCACACTCTAAGAACAACTGACTGACTGTATCAGTTTTGGCCGAGCGGTTCTAGGCGCTTCAGTCTGGAACCGCACGACCGCTACGGTCACAGGTTCGAATCCTGCCTCGGGCATGGATGGGTGTGATGTCCTAAAGTTAGTTAGGTTTAAGTAGTTCTAAGTCCTAGGTGATTGATGACCTCAGACGTTAAGTCCCATAGTGCTCAGAACAATTTTTTTGTATCAGTTTTTGTTCAAAAATTCAAATGGCTCTGAGCACTATGGGACTTAACATCTATGGTCATAAGTCCCCTAGAACTTAGAACTACTTAAACCTAACTAACCTAAGGACATCACACAACACCCAGCCATCATCAGTTTTTGTAGTGCATGTGGGTAACAGGAGTGAATTGAAAAACGAGCGCATTTTACTGTTAACTTGGTTCCGGGGTACCTAAAACCTGCAATTTGTGTTTTTAAATGATTACTTCTAACGTACATTTTCAGGATTAGGTGCAATCTTTAAGACTTTCCAATCACAACAATGTACCGTATTATTTTTGAAAATAGGTAATTGAGAACCGCACTTTCACGCCCTAAAATGCGATAATGCACAGATACCTGTTGGTTCCTGAATTACCACTTGTTCAAACTCTCATTACCAGTAAAATGGGCCTTTTGTAGAAATGATAAATTTAAGCTATGTGAGGAAAGGCTAGATGATGAAAAGCTACGTTTCGTAGCTAGACTGACTTAAGGTACATATTTTGAGAATGTTAGCAAATTCAGCCTAAATTCCAGATAAAGGAACCCAATTTTCCAAACTTTGAAGGAAAATGGTTTGATTTTTTTCTCGACGGTTCCAGAAGAATAACATTTTCTGATTTTTTCATTTATTTCAGTTGCGTAAATCGTTTTTATGATTTGTCATAAAAAGGGGAAGTTCGTATTTAAACGTGACTTCCACGAGAAAAAGAAATCGTACTTGAAAGGTTGAGGTAACAAATGCGATTGTTACGATTCATTAACGTGACTCACTTAGAGAAAAAAAGACCGCAGTTCCATAGCCGAGTGATCAGCGGAATTGAATGCCATGTGCGAGGCCTCCGGTTCCATTCCTCGCGGGGTCGGAGATTTTCAGTGCTAAGCCATGTCTCCGCAATATCCTTTCTTTCAGGAGTGCTAGTTCTGCGAGGTTCGCAGGAGAGCTTCTGTATAGTTTGGAAGGTAGGAGACGGATACTGACAGAAGTAAAGCTGTGAGTACCGGGCGTGAGTCGTGCTTCGGTAGCTCAGATGGTTTGCCGGCACGGTAGCTCAGCGTGTTCGGTCAGAGGGTTGGCTGCCCTCTGTAATAAAAAAAACTGAGTGAAGGGATTAATAACGAGCTTCGACGGATGTCATGTGACGTCCGTTACGACGAAATACAACGAACCATAACGAACAAAATGAAAAAAGATGGATAGAGCAAAAAAAAGAAAAAAGAAAGGATGGTAGAGCACTTGCCCGCGAAAGGCAAAGGTCCCGAGTTCGAGTCTTGGTCGGGCACACAGTTTTAATCTGCCAGGAAGTTTCAACTTCATACTTACTCAGCAACCATAAACAAAATACAAGGAAAATAATTATGATTATGAACCAATAAATCTGAGGGTTTCTCAGTTCGTTAATGTAACAACAAAATTACGAAGAATAAAAAATAACATTAATTTTCAAAAAAGCTGCTCAAAGTGTACTCTTTCCATTATGATTGCAAGTACTGTAACGGTGCGTCATGGAGTCCGCAAGGTTTCCAAAATCAAAGGTTTCCCTAATTTCGTCAAAGGCTAAAATTATGCTCGTAAGAAGCTCTTCGATTGTCTTTACTGCAGTCGCGTAGACAATTTTCTTCACATTCCACAACAGATAAAAATCTACAAGGGTAAGATCTGGCCAACGAGTTAGCCAGAGAACTGGACCATCTCGACCAATCCACCTCTGCAGATACAACGTAGTTAAATGCTCACGTACCACAACAGAGAAGTGCAGTGGTGCGCCGTCGTGCTGCAACCACATTAACTGACGATCTTCCCTTAGGAACGTCTTGAAAATACAACGGAAAGACGTTTACACGAAACGCTAAATATGTCCACCAGTTTAAACGGGGAGGATCTAGGACGGGACCCAACAAACAATCGCGTACTGTAGCTCCGCAAATGTTAACGCTATGCTTATAGAAATTAATGTAAGTGCTATGTGTGTTTTCGTCGTTACAAACATGGCTACTTCGACAGCTGAATGTCACTTCTTTGGTGAAATATGCCTCGTCTGTCCACGACACCATCCTTGCGAAATTTGGATTTTCAGTCTATTTGTTTAAGTATCACAAGGAACATTGATTTCGAGAAGAATAGTCTCGCGCCAAATCCTGCACTTCCCCTAGGTGGTACGGAAATAAAGTTTTGTCATACTACAGAGTGCGAAACCTGTTTCTAAAAACGAACGGATACATTTTATCATGTTTAGTTTTTGGGCATAACGTAAGAAAATATGATTAAATTCACTTACTCGCAAAGTTGACAGTAGGATTTGCGACAACCATATCGAGAACGTTTTGTTCAAACTGAACTGTTCACACGTAGTGTTGTCGTCCAGTGTCAGCTTTGTTAACAAGAAACTTCCAGTCTCTCTAAATTTTCTGCCAACCTTTACTAAAGTAGTCCCACAAGGAATAACGTGGTTAGGAAATCTAGAGTAGTAAATTATGCGGGTCTCGTGTACATTTTGATCCGCAAATCGGCGTATTCGTCCAAGGAATACCGATGACGCTCAGTGTTACCGCTACGCTCAGTTATGTGAAAAATGTGTCACGCCTACTTCCGTCGTTGTCCTATCACACCTCTTTCCGTGTAAATTCGCAGCTAAATCAACAAAGATCGACTGCGTAAATACGACTTCCGAAGGTGATCGAATGACTAGCAGACAAAATTCTGCTATACAAGGTGATAGCCTTAATGTCAGTTGTTCTCGTAGCGTAGATGGCAGGCTCGAGTTCGATCCTCGCTGTCGTCCAATGTCAATTTTTTGTATCATTCTCTTGTTTATTTGAGGAAATGGTACGAAGGACAAGTTAGGCAACACCATCTCCAGAAGGCTGCTTCAATTTGTACGCGCAAGGACCCGTTTGGCTAACTTTAATGCTAATTAAATCGGAAACGGGACAACGTACCGAATTTTTTTAAACAATTATTTCTCAACATAACCTACCGTGCAACACTTTTTCAAACCTTTCAGTCGTTTCTGACCACTCTGTACGCGTGCAATATATGTCACATACACACATGTTGAACATCTCCTGCCGGCCCGTGTGGCCAAGCGGTTCTAGGCTACGGTCGCAGGTTCGAATCCTGCCTCGGGCATGGATGTGTGTGATGTCCTTAGGTTAGTTAGGTTTAAGTAGTTCTAAGTTCTAGGGGACTGATAACCTCAGATGTAAAGTGCGATAGTGCTCAGAGTAATTTGGACTATTTTGAACATCTCCTCCTGAGCCTCTAGATCGATTTCAGCCAAACTTTGTACACATTTTACTTACATTCAGGACGCAAATGCTGTGGGAGTAATAACCACCAACCTTCCGTTGGGGTGGGGGTGGGTTTGATAATGGGGTGGTGAAGAGAGAAGGGGGCTGGAGGAGATGGGCGAAGACACGGGGCGTGATGAGGTGGACAGAGAGAAAGTGAGGAGGAAAAAGACAGAGAGAGGGGGAAGGAGGAGATGAATGAAAGAGGGTGAGGAGGACGTTGTGTGAGAGAGGGGAAGGAGAAGATGGACGGTGAAGAGGGGAGGAGGAGATGACAGAAACAAGGGGGATGGAGAGAGGGGGAGGAGAAGATGGACAGAGGGAGAGTGGAGAAGCAGATGGACTAATAGAAGATTAGAACAAATAAATACCCGGGAAAAGCCAAGTTTCTCAGCTAGTATTATCCACATACTAAATACTTGGCGCTCTTTTTCGCACCTATGGGGCCCGCGCCTCGGCTCACACTTGTTCAACCCATGAGCCGATCTCGCTTATTAAGTACCTACGCATCTGCATCCCGACAAACTTGTGGAAAGCACACCAAGCAGTATCAACCGTGGTGCAATGCATGGAGAGGGATAAATCCTTGCCGGCCGGAGTGGCCGAGCGGTTGTAGGAGCTACAGTCTGGAACCGCGCGACCTTAGGTTAGTTAGGTTTAAGTAGTTCTAAGTTCTAGGGGACTGATGACCTCAGAAGTTAAGTCCCATAGTGCTCAGAGCCATTTGAACCATTTTTGATAAATACGTAGAGAATATCCAGCAGAACTGTTTCATTTCTCAAATGTGTGACTAACAACAGTGTGTCCTATTTTGTTACTGTGTTATTTTATTTAGCAATAAAGTTATTATGCATAGACTAATAGGTTTTACTCTTTTTATACCTCTTCCTCCCCCTCCCCCCCCCCCCCCCCAATTCTTGAATCTAAGCATGCACAAGTCGGCATATATACTGGCACTGTAAAGCTATATGACCGGTTATCGTCTTAGTTTGTACTTACAAAACCATGGCATGGTTCACGCGTAGATTGAGTGCAAAGTACACTGCCTGATAAGAAAGGTGCAGCACCCAGTAGATAAAGTCGGATTTCAATGTAACTTCACATACGTTCACGCCATTGGCCAGTATGTAAAATGACGAGAGTTGCAATTTGCAGTGACAAGTGGAACAGGGAGAATGGCGACGACCTGTGGAAAGGTTCCATTTTTCTAATGTTTTGGAGAGGCATAATGTTATAGGGAACCATGGGGTATAACTTCAGGTTTCGGCTAGTAGTGATTGAGGCAACTCTGACATGTCATGAACCTCTTGCATCCTCATGTGTTACATCTCATGCGATATTGTAGTGCCATTTTTGAACAGGATAATGCTCGTCCACATATGGCACATGTCGCTATGAAATGTCTGCGTGATGTTGAGGTACTCCTCAGTCCAGCAAGAACCACAGATCTGTCTGGGAGCAGCTCAGGCGTGAACTCCGTCCCATAGCCAGTATCCAGGATGTCAAGGACCATTTACAGTAGTTTTGGCCCAACTTGCCTCAAGAGAGGATGAAGTCGTTCCCAAGAGAATCACTGCGTACACCCAGTTCAGAGGGGGTGCAACGTAATACTAATAAGTGGGCTCATACTGCCAAGTTAATTATAAATTTGTCACTATTTTATAGTCACTGTAATAATATCACATATTCCCTCAACTCGTGAAGTTTCTTTTCGTTCACCCCCCCCCCCCCTCCCCATTCCTCCAGGCAGTGTAGATACTAAAGGATGGGGCGAATTATAATATGTATTTCAAGTATTCAAATACTATAATGTCATCTACATTCAATTTTCAGGTACAATGGGTCCGTACAAGAACAATAAAGTCACACCGGAACGAGGAATGCTATTCAGCTTGGACAAGGATAGAAAAGCAGTAACACACGTGACAAAAATTGGCATTGCTAACGGCCTGGCCTGGAGTTTAGACAACAAAACCATGTATTACATTGACTCTGCTACCCGAAGAGTCGACGCATTCGATTTTGACATAAAAGCTGGAAAAATAAGTAAGGTTATATATAGGATAATTCTTTATCCTTTGTGAGTAATGCATTAAAAATACTGACGAATGATTGTTTCTGTTTAAAGCAAACAGGAGGACCATCTTCGACTACCCAACGAATGGTGTGGCAGGATTTCCAGACGGCCAAGCTATTGATGCGGATGGCAACCTGTGGATAGCCTCCTATGACGCCAATCTGGTAATGATTTCATGTCACACTGTTCGGATAAAAATATGCTTTCAAACATTTACTTCAGAAATGGAAAACCAATTGATTACCTCACTATTGAACTGTGGATACTTGGCGAAACATGATTACATGGAACACACATTTCTTGACAACTTGTTTCAATAACTAATTTTGCAACCCAGGTTTAGGGTGCGGCTCATAGAAAAACTGATAGGGGAGTGTGCATTCGACATAATGATCACCAGAGAAGTTGAAAGGTGCAGCCAATAGACTCCCCCTTTGCGCAGCATTTTCTGGATACCAGGCACAGTTATTTAGTAAACGTATAAATCCTAAATTCTGGGCACAGCGGGCAGGAACTGTGATTGGAATTCTCGAGATGAAGAGGCACTACAAGAACTATCCTGAACAGATACTGAATTAACAGACCGACTTCGGTTACTCTCCACTTCTTAACACTGACAAACCTGACTGAACGCCAAACCCTTCTGAGCAGTTGCGCCCCACTTGCAGCATCCCCTCGCTGTACTAAACTGATGTAAACGTTTTTAAATTTAGCCGTGATTCCGTAGAAAGTGGTATAGGTGACATATAGGATAAGTGGTCATGCTTCCCCACCTGAGACTGCGCTAGTTAAGCTAACCCTTACGTGGATTATTTCTGCGAATCTGTCGTAGATGTAGCACCTCGAAGCAGTTCTTGTGACGCTCTGGATTCTTCAGAAGGTGCAACGATGCCAGCTCTGCCTAGAAGTGGATATTCAGAGTGCTAATTTACTTGAAATAAGTCCAAGGATGCCACTACGACGCGTTTATTAGCAAACATCGTAAAACAGTAACAATTTAATACAGTGAAACGATCCTCTCAAAAAGAACAAGCTCCGAGTACATCCTACCGGCGACTGGCGAGATTGGGAAGCGGCCGGAATATCTTGCTTAGATTGTAAAACTTCGTCGCTCTTCGAACATCTTCGTTATTTTAATAATACTCATTTTCTACTGAATTAAATCGTTTCCTTCATAGCGATATTATGGTATGTTGTTTTCGTTGTTGTAGTCTTCAGTCCTGAGACTGGTTTGATGCAGCTCTCCATGCTACTCTATCCTGTGCAAGCTTCTTCATCTCCCAGAACCTACTGCAACCAACATCCTTCTGAATCTGCTTGGTGTATTCATCTGTTGGTCTCCCTCAACGATTTTTACCCTCCACGCTGCCCTCCAATAATAAATTGGCGATACCTTGATGCCTCAGAACATGTCCTACCAACCGATCCCTACTTCTAGTCAAGTTATGCCAAAAAACTTCTCTTCTCCCCAATCCTATTCAGTACCTCCTCATTAGTTATATGATCTACCCATTTAATCTTCAGCATTCTTCTGAAGCACCACATTTCGAAAGCTTCAATTCTCTTCTTATCTAAACTACTTATCGTCCATGTTTCACTTTCATACATGGCTACACTCCATAAAAATACTTTCAGAAACGACTTCCTGACACTTAAATCTATACTCGATGTTAACAAATTTCTCTTCTTCAGAAACGCTTTCCTTCCCATTGCCAGTCTACATTTTATATCCTTTCTACTTGGACCATCATCAGTTATTTCGCTCCCCAAATAGCAAAACTCCTTTACTACTTTAAGTGTCTCACTTCCTAATCTAATACCCTCAACATCACCCGACTACATTCCATTATTCTCGTTTTGCTTTTGTTGATTTTCATCTTATATCCTCCCTTCAAGACACTTCAACTGCTCTTCCAAGTCCTTTGCTGTCTGACAGAATTACATTGCCATCGGCAAACCTCAAGGATCGCTAAGATGCATCATGCCATCTCATCTGTTGTTTTTAGGTCATGGTCGAATCTCTTAATCCGTTTCGTCTGATTCTGGCCATTTTCTCTCAAAAACACTGCTAATGGCTGATTTGACTCTAACACACTAACACTTTTTATCCACCGGTGTTTTCAGAATTTAGACCGCAAGCCGAATGTGTTGTCTGTATTCCGGTTTTTGCCTGTGAATGTGAGGGCATTTGTGTGTCATTATCTAAGCCATAACCATTGGCTTGTTTCTGGTTTTCGTTCAAGTCAGTATGTTTCGTGCAAATAAACGAAAGTGTAATGTATCATTTTCATACACCCGTAGCTGATGCACCAAATCGTTTCTAATATGATTACGCCAGCTGCAGGCAAGCACTAATTTTTATAGTAAATAAATAATTAATACAAATTAGTTTCTGAATCTAAATAATGTGATAATTCATTAACCCTTATTTAGCTTCCAGAATAGTGGAAAAAATTGATAACTGCATAAAATTAACTTCCTCATTAACTTTCGCATAAGCAAACAATTTACTTAGGGGGGAAAAACGATTTCTGTCGTGAGGCAAATAACATCATAGTTATCCACCACACACTACTGAACCTGAACATAAACGAATGTAGCATACAGAGCATAAATAGGCGATGAATTCGACTATTGTAAGACTATATGATTGGCGACAGGTCACTGGAACAGTAACTACTGTACAATAGTAGTTACAGTACCATTCACAGTAACGTTTATTGGGAAAATGTTTTGGATGTGTAGTTAATTCACGAAAGAAAGGGCTTACAGAACACTTGTTCCGCCATTTATTGAATATTGATCGTCAGTCTAGGGACATTTACCGAGTTGAATTAATAAAAGAGATAGACATGGCCCAAAGAAAAGTGACATGTTCGTCATGATCAATCGTTTAGCTGATGCGATAGTGTTAACGGAGATTCTCAACGAACTGTAGTGACAGACGCTGCAAGAGAGGTTTTGTGCATCACGATGAGCTTTACTATTTATTTATTTATTTACTTATTCATTCACTGATCATCTTACAATGATGAAGGATTTGACATCATAATACATTGAAAATAAATAGCTCAAAAATATATAAGTGTACATATATGAGGACAGGACAGATGGCTGGCCATGGCCTTGATGAAGGCACCATCCAGGCATTTGCCTGAAATGATTTAGGAAAAACACTCAAAACATAAATCAGAATTTCCGGGCAAAGCAATCTCCATCCATCCGCAGTGTCTGAACAACCACTCCGCCACATTCGATTGGTCCCTATTGTAAAATGCCCTTAGATATATCCACAGTTTGCTCCAGATAAATTATGAATCAAACATAGTCCCCCTCTTTGTCACTGCACACATCAAGGACACACACTGGTGCCTCCTGAACCATGAACATGCTGCTATGCCCCTTGCATTAACTCCAGTCTGTTTCGGAAACTGGCTCCAGGAGCGAGTGAGTAAATGCGGGGAAGAGAAGGTCAATATATTACGCCCTCCGACATATGTGCATACCGGATGAATCGCCTAAACTTTGCAATATTGTGGAAATGGAAAGTGCTACTGATGTGTGGTTTTCATACAAAAGATTGATAGCTGCAAGTATTGCTAGCCAACAAACAGATTACAATAACATTTATAAAGTGTATTTTTGTGAAGATATACATTTTAAATGAAACAATGATTATTAATATTAGCAAACAAAAAGTAGGCTGAATCAGAATGTCAGAGGTGTTTGTTACAGGATTTTAGTGCGAGGCATTTACAAGATATGGTATACTGGAAAGTTCCCACACCAGCACTCGTACAATACCTGTGGTAGCACACACTAAAGAACAACACAAGTGCATACAGTAGTTACGTGGATTGTGACTAGTAACGAGACAATTGACCATCACAGGCTGGGTTCAAAATGACTACTGATAGCGGGAATACCCGCTTCCCGTCTGGTATGGAACGACTGCTGCACACGTGCTACCATTTCAGTGGAGATGTCCGAGCGGTGTATAGTTTATATGTCCTTGTAGACAGCGTCTTTCAGTTTTACCCACAGAGAAAAGCCTACAGGCATCAAGTCCGGAAAACGGGCCGGCCAAAGCACAGGTTCTCTGCGGCCAGCGCAACGATATGGAAACAATTCGTGAAGACATGCTGTAGTACTTTGTGCACTATGGGCTGGACGGGCACCATGTTGTTATTACAGGTTCCTCCTAGTCTGCAGAGGAACGTCTTCTAGCATCCGTGGAAAATGGTCTGTGAGGAGGCTGCGTCCACTCTCGACGTACTGCCCGGACTCTTGCCACACACTAACTGACTAGCAAGTCGCAATGCACTCAAGGAACACAGAAGCACACTGTAACCAAACATTACAACATCGTACCCAGCATCTACGCAGGTCGAATGGCACAAATAAGTGTCGGTGTGGAAACTGTGTTGGTGTGGAAACTTTTCAAAATACAGTATCTCGTGAACGATTCGCACTAAAATACCACAACAAACACCACTGATGTTATGTATGAGGCGCAACTATGGGCCTCATCTAAAAAGGGTGACCCAGCTGAGTCACGCAATTTGACACTTAGTCTGATCACAAGGGGTGGCCATTATTGCACTCGTTGATCACGTAGGCTGACGTGAGGATCAATGAACTATACTTGACGGGATGTATCTGGAACATCTTAGGTGATTAGAAGTTAGTAGACAGGAATACAATTAAATACTTAGCTTTAATTCAGCATCAGCGATGAACGTCGATCTTGACTTTGTACAATAATATTTACAATTTCAGTTATAGACTGAACTGCGAATACTGCTTTATAATTCTGATTGCTTCACACAAATAGGTCAATTGGCAATGCATAAACTGTATGTGGCGCCTGGCTAGTCGTAGCTACTGACTCAGCTGAAGGCTATGCTAACTAGCGTCTCTGCAAATGAGATCTCCGAAGCTATAACAAGTGAACCATTCCTATTAAAGTCGGCTATAGAACTGGGCAGTACGACAGCTTGTCTCGTAAGACCAGCCGAGTGGCGGCGCTCGGTCTGCTAGCATCGACAGTGTGGCGACTCGCGGGTCCGAAGTGTCCTGACGGACCGCGACCGATTTGAAGCCTACAGCTTAGCCAGTGTGGTGCCTTGCGGTGCTACCACAACTGACATTCTGATTTATCCTACTTTTAGTTTGTTGGTGTCAACAGGCGTTGTTACTGTGGTTTCACCTCCAGACACCACACTTGCTAGGTGGTAGCCTTTAAATCGGCCGCGGTCCGTTAGTATACGTCGGACCCGCGTGTCGCCACTATCAGTAATTGCAGACCGAGCCCCGCCACGCGGCAGGTCTAGTCTAGAGAGACTCCCTAGCACTCGCCACAGTTGTACAGCCGACTTTGCTAGCGATGGTTCACTGGCTACATACGCTCTCATTTACATAGCCGACAGTTTAGCATAACCTTCAGCTACGTCATTTGCTACGACCTAGCAAGGCGCCATATTCAGTTAATATTGATATTGTGAATCATGTACCTTCAAGAGCGACGTTCATCATTAATGGATTAAAGTAAAGTATCAAACTAATTACGTCCGCTTTCTGAATTTTAATTCCTTGTCATGTTCCAGATCTCACGTCAGTATAGTTCTTCCCTCCTCACGCCAGCCTGCGCGAGCTAAAACGCGTGCATTTCGACCTCCTCTAGTAACACGGTGTTGGCTCTTCTGCCAACACAACAGTTACATTCAAAAAGTGTAAGTTTGCACAAAAAATACACTTTCTAGCGGCGTGGGGTAGCTGCGCGGTCCGGGGCGCCTTGCCACAGTTCGCGCGGCTGCCCCCGTCGGAGGCTCGAGTCCATCCTCGGGCATGGGTGTGTGTATTTTCCTTAGCAAAAATTAATTTTAAACAGATTAAGTAGTGTGTAGGGCTATGGACCGATGACCTCTGCAGTTTGGTCCCACAGGAACCTACTTTCTAAGTATTATTACAATCTGTTTATTGGCTAACAATACTAGCCCCTGACTGGATTGGACTGGATTGTTTGGGGGAGGAGACCAAACAGCGAGGTCATCGGTCTCATCGGATTAGGAAAGGACGGGGAAGGAAATCGGCCGTGCCCTTTCAAAGGAACCATCCCGGCATTTGCCTGGAGGGGTTTAGGGAAATCACGGAAAACCTAAATCAGGACGGCCGGACGAGGGATGCGAGTCCAGTGTGCTAATCACTAGCCCCTGACTACCATTCCATTCCATGAAAACCGCACATCAATAGCACTTACCTTTTCCGCAATATCTGCTGTGGAAGTTGTAGGTGATTCACCCTGTATGTTACGAAATGATCACAAAATCGAGAAAGCGGAACTAAGGTTGAAGTTTATCGACAATCATTCTTCCCGTGCACCGTTCCCAGGTGCAACAGAGAAGGTGGAAGGAGATTGTGGTACGACTCCAGATACCTTAAGCTGGCTTGCAGAGTATTGAGGCAGATGTAGATGTAGTATTGGTGCCCCGCATGGAGCACTAATAAATTTCCACGAAACATAAATGACGCACAACGTGGGTGCTAACAAGGGAACATCCCGAACGCACCCCCCTCAGATTTAGTTATAAGTGGGCACAGTGGATAGGCCTTGAAAAACTGAACACAGATCAATCAAGAAAACAGGAAGAAGTTGTGTTGAACTATGAAAAAAAGTAAGCAAAATATACAAACTGAGTAGTCCATGAGCAAGAAGTTGTGTTGAACTATGAAAAAAATAAGCAAAATATACAAACTGAGTAGTCCATGCGCAAGATAGGCAACATCAAGGATAGTGGAAGCTCAGGAGCGCCGTGGTCCCATGGGTAGCGTGAGCAGCTACGGGACGAGAGGTCCTTGGTTCAAGTCTTATCTCGAGTTGCCGGCACGGTAGCTCAGCGTGTTCGGTCAGAGGATTTAACTGCCTTCTATAATAAAAAACTGAGTTAATAGATTCACAACGATCTTAAACGGATGTCTTACGACGTCCACCCAGAGCAAATGCAACGAACAAAAGCGAACACAATTGGATTAAAAAGAAAAGTGAAAAGTTTATGTTGTGGTTGGCAGGAGAGCCAACACCGTGTTACTAGAGGAGACCGAAAGGCACGCGTTTTAGCTCACGCAGGCTGGCGTGAGGTCTGGAACAGGACAAGGAAATTAGAATTTAGAAACATCGGACGTAGCTGGTGGAATACTTAACTTTAATCCATTAATGACGAACGTCGGTCTTGACGGTACATGATTCAATATCAATAATAACTGATAATGGTGCCTTGCTAGGTCGTAGCAAATGACGTAGCTGAAGGCTATGCTAACTATCGTCTCGGCAAATGAGAGCGTAGAAGTCAGTGAACGATCACTAGCAAAGTCGGCTGTACAACTGGGGCGAGTGCTAGGAAGTCTCTCTAGACCTGCCGTGTGGCGCGCTCGGTCTGCAATCACTGATAGTGGCGACACGCGGGTCCGACGTATACTACCGGACCGCGGCCTATTTAAAGGCTACCACGTAGCAAGTGTGGTGTCTGGCGGTGACACGACAGTTTACTTTCTTTATTTTCACAAAGTTGTGATCTGTCCGTTCGTTCATTGAAGTCTCTGTTCACTGTAATAAGTTTAGTGTCAGTGTGATTAGTAGACGAAAGGACGTGCTTCTCCAATGGGAACCGAAAACATTTGATCGCAAGGTCATAGGTCAATCGATTCCCCCACAGGAAAACACGTCTGAGATATTGTATACTACACTAGTGACGGCATGTGCGTCACATGGCAGGAATATGTTGTCGGCCCACCTAACTTGTACACTTGGCGAATGGGTAAGAAGATTCTTCTACCTTGCCCGATTTAGGTTTTCTTGTGGATGTGATAATCACTCCCAAAAAAGTGATGAAAACATAATAGTTTGTCACATAAACTGCAACAAATGAATGCAACAGTTTCACAGTCGCACAGGTTTCCCTGTGCTCTGTCAAAACATATGTTTTTAACGTTTTCAAATTTTTCCGTGTGTAGACCGTCAAATCCTGCATATATCCAAGAAAAGCTGAACACGACCTGGAATTTTGGAGAGTGAAGTTGATTATGCGTGAGTGCCTGAACTTTGATATTGTCTGAAAGTAAAAAATTAAACTTCTGGCTCAAGGGAAGACTTGAACCATAGACGTCTCGGTCCGGAGCTGCTCACGCTAACCACGGGACCATGGCGCTCCTGAGCTCAGGCTCTCCTTAATGTTGCTTATCATGCACATGGACTACTCAGTTTGTATATTTTGCTTAATTTTTTTCATAATTCCACACAACTTTTTCCTATTTTCTCGATTGATCTGTGATCAGTTTTTCAAGGCCTATCCACAGTGCTAACTTATAATTAAATCGGAGGGGGGTGCGATGGGGAGGTTCCCTTGTAAGTAACTATATAATAGACTACATTTTCACTGTTGGCTAATGTTATTGAGACTCGGGTGGTTCTGCGCCGTTTCAGGTTATTCAAGTCAACCCGTCGACTGGGAAGCTGCTGAAGAGGGTCGAGATGCCAGCTCCGAAGATAACTTCGGTGGCGTTCGGCGGAGAGAAGCTGGACGAGCTGTATGTGACGTCAGCGAGGGACGAGCTGAACGACGAGCAGCTGCGCCGCTGGCCGCTGTCGGGCTGCACGTTCCGCGTCACAGGGCTGGGTGTGACTGGCCTGCCCGGCCAGCCCGTCTCTCTCTGAGCAGACACAGTCTGCCTGCCACTTGTCTTTTCTTCCTAGCATGTCTAGCCACCTACTACCTAGAAACATTACATTTCTTCTCGCAGTGTCCTCCAGTATCACCGGTTTACTTATTCTCCACCGACAGACATACGAAACAAAACGGAAAATTATGTAGTTGCGCATGTCTGTCGATACTTTCTCCTTGTCACCTACCATGTGGCTTCTGTCTCGTGGTTCCGTGACCTGTTGTGACTTTCAGTCTGTGTAGGAGAAGACTTTGGTTGCATAAGTGGGTATTCTACCATACTTAGTACAGAACACTTGCTTTTATGTCGCACTTTGTAAGTGTAATAAAAATGAACTACTATCAAGAGCACTTAAATAAAGCCCTGAACTATTGAGCCATGCTGTACTATATGAATATTTGTGCCCCAGAGGTAAGACTGGCAACGCGATCCAACCATAAATGTTTAACGAAATAATTACAGAAACACGAGCTTACTTATCGTATGGCAAACGGAAAGGAATTTTGCATAGACAGATATTCAAGCATCAATTAATTGGTAACCATTCATCAAAACTTTGTCCAAAAGTTATATACTACCTATACTTTCAGCTCAAAGGCAAAGCTGTGCTTGGGGATTATCCCTCGTATCTGTAATCACTGAATTTAGATTTGAAAAGAATGTTTATTCAAACGCTTATTGCTATTATTATTATTATTATTATTATTATTATTATTTCTCATATGGCCCATGTTTTTAAATCGTAAGAGTAGCTATACCTACACAAAGATTACTAAATTAATACGTATCAACACTTCAACACATTTCTCCAGCATAATGTAACACAAATGACAACAGCTATAGGCGAGTATCAATGTCTTTTATGCAGCTTATAACATCACTCGTTACTCCAAGGAAATCTTCGAAAGGACACTTTTGTGTGACATGTTGATACAACATGAGGAACTGTCTGTCGTTCTGCACCACAATCACAACATGGTGATGAAAAATTTGCCCCACATTTGGAGAGGGCCTGCACATCGTCCAGTGGCCATTCTGATGTGGTTCACGGAAATCAAAATTGCCTGCGGCTGGTCAAGTCCAGGGGATTTCTCGTGGATGCAGCACAGATTCAGTCATTGTGGAGGAGATTTTGTTGCCTACAGCGTTTCCCTACGTTCAATACTGGAAGGTCGAGGTTATCAACGATCTTGTGGTATTCTCGTAGTAGTGCACTCTTCCATCTGATGTCAGCAGTTGGAGCATGATCAACATAGGGAATTAGTATATGGGAGCAGATGGTACTGACCTACTAACAAAGCACATGACTTCTTTAAGTTGTACATCTATCTTTTTCACATATGCACTATTAAGCCAGACGGACACACAGTACGCTGCCGGTGAGTAGAGCAGGCCGATTGCTGATACTCGAAGTATGTCAGCTGACGATCCCCAAGGAGTGACACAGAGTTTATGGAGAATTTCATTGCTGCTTTTGAGCTAAGCAGATGTTCATGCCAAGTGCTCCTTAAAAGAAAGTGACCTGATTACGTAATTCCAAGGTATTTTGAAGGATGTTATGACGACCTTCGTCTCCCTCAAAATCTGCTGGACAAATGAAAACATGCTTCTTTTGTTGTATTTGAGCAGGTTATAATCCCCATTTGCAAAAATATTGGCTTAAGATGTGTAGCTCAGAAGTCAGGTTTTCTTTATTTGTTTTGAAAGTTCTGTGTTGGTTAGCTATTGCCGAGTCATCCACATAGCCCTACTTTCTGGACTGGTTTGGAGCAATATCACATACATAAAAATTAAACGAGGGAAAAGTGAGGATGGATCCCTGCAGTAACCTCTTATTCAGTACTTTTGGACAGCTAGTGTCTTTTCATGTTGTTACAGCAATTGCCGTACCAGCTAACATGTTATCGATTAGTTTAGTTGTCTGTCTGTACGGAATAAATTGTAATTTGTTATGTTTATAAAGCAGAGAGAGAGGGAGAGATGTTGTGTGTGTGTGTGTGTGTGTGTGTGTGTGTGTGTGTGTGTGTGCGTGTGTGTGTGTGTGTGTGTGTGTGTGTCTGGGATCTCCTCCCAAACCCCGTGATCGATTTCTACCAAATTTAGCACAGGAACAACAGGCCTTAAGAGTATCAGTTCTGTGGGGTTTGTTACCTCCTAGCTCCAATAGGAGTGGAGATATGGACAAAACGCATTTTTTCCAGTCTCTGGCCTAGAGACTGCCCTGCACAAGAGGCATGTTGTATAGGAACAATATTGGCCTGCCAAATCAACGTGATTTAGAGGGCAGCCTAAATGCCGGGGGCAAGAAAGAGTTTCCCAGGCCCCAACATGTTGGCTGCCCTGCATGATAAGTGTGTTGTAGTAGTGTGAGCCTACTTTATCAACCTGCTTCGCATGGTATCCTGTATATCAAGGGCAAACAAATCATTTTTAAGCACCTGGTGTTTAGCCTGCGTTTTGGGAGTACTATTGGCCTGTTTTATGGAACTGTTTTGCAGAGGTTGCACTTAGCGATGGGTGCGGCTGGGGACAGGCTGAGATGGATGAAAAGAGGAGGTGGGCAGAACAAAGGGGAGGAGCAAATAGACATAGAGTTGGGAGAAAGTGGAGATGTGTGAGGCATGTGCAAAATGTACAGGGGTAGTTGGCAAGTGGAAAAAGAAGAGGGGGAGGTGGAGATGCAGAGACAGAGGAGGAGGAGGATATGGTCAGAAGGAGGAGGGATGAAGTATGGTCAGAGAGAGGGACTGGAAGAAAGGAGTGGAGGAGATGAAGAGACAGATAGAGTGGGGAGGAGGAGATAGATAGAGGTGACAGGGTAAGCTAGACAGACAATGGGAGGGAGAGGTGGACACAAAGAGGGAGAGGAGAAGGTGTGTTTAATATGTGTGTTGAACGCAAATGCGGTCGAATCCGTGGGCGAAAGCCTAGTAATTTATAAAGCCACCTACGACCCCAAACTGTATTGTATGGTCCACTTATAACAACGAAAGCCACTGATGTTTTCTGCTTCATTTGGTATCCTCCTTCAATAAATATTGTTAATGATAAGACTGTCCACGTCTGTTACATTTCTTAAGTCACATGAGTCCCCAAGTTGGTGCTAATGAGCAGTCACATTGAGGCAGTATCTAAAGCTGAGAAGCAGAGGCACCCGATAATTTGAAATCCTGGTCGACATGAATTTTTTACAAGACATGGACTCAAACGGTTGTTTTCAGGACCCTCCAGCTATAAACACTTTGTTGCGGACTGCACTGTATTTCGTCAGGAGGCCGAGCAAGTTCAAGAGTGTCGAGGGCAGTGCAGAGTGATACAGTGGTATTCGGTAACATTGCTTTATTCAGATAACTTACCGTACTCGATGGTGAGGGGTAGTGTCAGCATGCCGCCCACCGATGTCCCGCGAGTCCAGCCGGCTCAGCAGACTCCTGGCATGCCGGCGTCACTGCTGTCGTCATCAAGGCCGCCCTCCGATGAAAGTCGGCCGCCACTCTCCAGGTCACCACCCAGCGATGCTGCCCACGATTCCAGAGGCTGCTACATTCCCTGCTCCTCGCCGCCCTCCACCCCGTTTGGCCTGCCCTGTCTGACCGTGGGACGAAGGTGGATGTACTGGTCACCCATGGCCCTCGGGCCACTGCTGCTCCCAGGACAGGATCGGACTCGAACCCGCGCCCTACTGGACGCTGTGCATCAACTTGCTGCTAGTGGTGCTTGCCAACACCCGCCACGGTCTCTGGCGCTGCTCCCGTAGCCTGGAGTGGAACCGAGCCCCCCCCCCTGGACCCACAAAAGACCGCTGTCACTGCCCTCCTTCAGGCAGACCGCGCAATCTCCAAGTTCCAGGCAGCTGTTCCGTCGTGCCCCGGTGTTGCGTCCCAGGAGGCAGAATATAGCCTGAACAATTACATACACTCCTGGAAATGGAAAAAAGAACACATTGACACCGGTGTGTCAGACCCACCATACTTGCTCCGGACACTGCGAGAGGGCTGTACAAGCAATGATCACACGCACGGCACAGCGGACACACCAGGAACCGCGGTGTTGGCCGTCGAATGGCGCTAGCTGCGCAGCATTTGTGCACCGCCGCCGTCAGTGTCAGCCAGTTTGACGTGGCATACGGAGCTCCATCGCAGTCTTTAACACTGGTAGCATGCCGCGACAGCGTGGGCGTGAACCGTATGTGCAGTTGACGGACTTTGAGCGAGGGCGTATAGTGGGCATGCGGGAGGCCGGGTGGATGTACCGCCGAATTGCTCAACACGTGTGGCGTGAGGTCTCCACAGTACATCGATGTTGTCGCCAGTGGTCGGCGGAAGGTGCACGTGCCCGTCTATCTGGGACCGGACCGCAGCGACGCACGGATGCACGCCAAGACCGTAGGATCCTACGCAGTGCCGCAGGGGACCGCACCGCCACTTCCCAGCAAATTAGGGACACTGTTGCTCCTGGGGTATCGGCGAGAACCATTCGCAACCGTCTCCATGAAGCTGGGCTACGGTCCCGCACACCGTTAGGCCGTCTTCCGCTCACGCCCCAACATCGTGCAGCCCGCCTCCAGAGGTGTCGCGACAGGCGTGAATGGAGGGACGAATGGAGACGTGTCGTCTTCAGCGATGAGAGTCGCTTCTGCCTTGGTGCCAATGATGGTCGTATGCGTGTTTGGCGCCGTGCAGGTGAGCACCACAATCAGGACTGCATACGACCGAGGCACACAGGACCAACACCCGGCATCATGGTGTGGGGAGCGATCTCCTACACTGGCCGTACACCTCTGGTGATCGTCGAGGGGACACTGAATAGTGCACGGTACATCCAAACCGTCATCGAACCCATCGTTCTACCATTCCTAGACCGGCAAGGGAACTTGCTGTTCCAACAGGACAATGCACGTCCGCATGTATCCCGTGCCACCCAACGTGCTCTAGAAGGTGTAAGTCAACTACCCTGGCCAGCAAGATCTCCGGATCTGTCCCGCATTGAGCATGTTTGAGACTGGATGAAGCGTCGTCTCACGCGGTCTGCGCGTCCAGCACGAACGCTGGTCCAACTGAGGCGCCAGGTGGAAATGGCATGGCAAGCCGTTCCACAGGACTACATCCAGCATCTCTACGATCGTCTCCATGGGAGAATAGCAGCCTGTATTGCTGCGAAAGGTGGATATACACTGTACTAGTGCCGACATTGTACATGCTCTGTTGCCTGTGTCTATGTGCCTGTGGTTCTGTCAGTGTGATCATGTGATGTATCTGACCCCAGGAATGTGTCAATAAAGTTTCCCCTTCCTGGGACAATGAATTCACGGTGTTCTTATTTCAATTTCCAGGAGTGTAGAAACAAAGTAGAAGTTTATGGCTCTGAGCACTTTGGGACTTAACATCTGTGGTCATCAGTCCCCTAGAACTGAGAACTACTTAAACCTAACTAACCTAAGGACATCACACACATCCATGCCCGAGGCAGGATTCGAACCTGCCACCGTAGCGGTCACGCGGTTCCAGACTGAAGCGCCTAGAACCGCAGGCCCACACCGGCCGGCTTAGAAGTTCATGCCGAATACTTATAATATTGCTGCGAGACTGGCCCCTCTAAGCGTAGACCAGCACAGGCCCATCCCGGCCCTCGACTGACCTGGTACACTCTGTCAAGCTAAAATTGCCCGTTTATTTGTATTGTTTTCTCCCTCACTACTGACGTAGTGTCAGAGGGAGACAGAAACTATGGCAGGGAGGCAGGGATAAATTCCCGCCGAGCGGTTCTAGGCGCTGCAGTCTGAAACCGCGCGACCACTACGGTCTCAGGTTCGAATCCTGCCTCGGGCATGGAGGTGTGTGATGTTCTTAGGTTAGTTAGGTTGAAGTAGTTCTAAGTTCTAGGGGGCTGATGACCACAGCAGTTGAGTCCCATAGTGCTCAGAGCCATTTGAACCATTTTTAAAACAACGCTGCCGTTTCCTGTCTCGTTGTTGCTCCTCTCAAAACAAAATGTGCCTGCAATACCGCCGTCGCAGCGCCGCGCCCGCGACTGCCATGTTCACCTTGCCTGGCCTGCTTAATGTCGTCTGTTGCCACACTCAGCCAGCGGCCTCAGATTTCATCGCCTAACCGCATC
Organism: Schistocerca gregaria; assembly: GCF_023897955.1. Lineage (NCBI taxonomy): Eukaryota > Metazoa > Arthropoda > Insecta > Orthoptera > Acrididae > Schistocerca > Schistocerca gregaria. The sequence goes on along the minus strand of NC_064931.1, from coordinate 518,776,203 downwards.
TTCATTGAATTTTGATAAAATTTCCCATTCCCACGACTACGACTGACACTATCACAGCAACTTCATTAAACCATATAGATCAGGATATGATTTAAGAACAAAATCTCCACATACTATTGCAAACAGGGAGCCCCTCGCTACCTTCTGTTCCACCGCACATCTCACTTACATATCAGAAAACCATGAACCATATTCAGAAATCACTAGTCTTCCAGAACAGCAGCCAACGAATTACCTCTGTCCATCTGTCACCATAATCCACTCAAAGAACGATGTATTTATTGCTAATGGTTTGTAATGGTAGTATTTCCTTAATTCAGTTAACTGTTCGTGCCATATCTGCGCGGCAACATGTAACTATGTCACGACTTGGTTTGAACGAAATACGAGTAATTCAGAAAAAAATACCGTTGTATCTAACATAGCCGGCCGTTGTGGACGTGCGGTTCTAGGCGCTTCAGTCTGGAACCGCGTGACCGCTACGGTCGCAGGTTCGAATCCTGCCTCGGGCATGGATGTGTGTGGCGTCCTAAGGTTAGTTAGGTTTAAGTAGTTCTACGTTCTAGGGGACTGATGACCATAGATGTTAAGTCCCATAGTGCTCAGAGCCATTTGAACCATTTTTTATCTAACGTAAAGTATGTTTTTCGAAAAGAGTAACGAAACACATGGCTTCTAGCAAGACAAAGAATCATTTATAACACAGAGAAAGGCGATAAGTTTGAATGTACAACAAGACGTAGTCCAGTTAAAATGATACTACTTTGTCCTAGAACCTGTTTCCATTTCACAAAAAATGAGAGAACTCTGAGCCTTCGTTTCATTGCGTGGAAGGAGCGATCGAAAGAAAACTGCTAATTTTTAGAATACACGTCCGAAATAACCTATACTTTCGCCTAATGGTCACCACGGCAAGTAACTGAAAAGATCTCACCCATAATCTTCGTCATTGTAGAAACTCCGAATCTTCTCCCATCGACAGGCCAGACGAAACAAGAATAAGGATAGACCAGACTGCCTCCCAAACAGAAACGCAGGAAATGAGTGGCGATAACTCATTGCAAACAATATCGTCTAGTCATTCCAAACTGATGAACCTTTCTGATTGTCTGAGGGTCTAAACAGGCTTCCAAAGGCATCAGTGTGTATACAAAGAGATAGCTCAAAGAGCTCGTTTCGATTAAGTGAACCTAACCATAGTATACGCACGCAAATCATTGCAAAGATAAACTCACGATTTAAGAAAAGTAAAAATATAGTGATTTGAAAATGAAAGTACAAACGAACTGGTAACTTTACGCTTTTATTCTGCCTTGCGTTTAGTGCTTAAGGTAATTGAATGTTGACGAACTGTCAATACAGATGAATCGGCATCATTACACCACTAAAAAATGTACAATATTCTTCGTTTATATTACACATACGTATATTTGAGACAGAATTGTCTAAAGCCGAAAAATATGTTCATTAGATGTTTTGGCCCCAGTCCGATACCTCTGGAGGCCACCTCTTGGGATGTATTTTGCCTTCCTTTCCTGCTGTTGCTTATTTTGTAAGATTTATGGTGGTTCTTACACCAATACTTGCGGGAAGTTGCGTCCCTGGCCGATATAACAGAGCAATATTTTGTCGACCCCAATACACCGCCAGATGAAAGTAGTATTATCTTTATCCTCTCTTCTCAGAGTAGTTTTTTGGCCGTCCTAATACTTCTGTGCCACCTCCTTGTCGATCCAGCTGCGCTGAAGATTCCTGGAATAAGCAAGTTCTCTCTACTGCGCTACTAAATAAATAGCCACACTTCTCACAAATAAGCGTATATTTCGCCAAACATTTTTACTATTATTTTTTACAAGTGGTTGTAATAGCATTTTTACTGGTCCTCTTCTCGCCTGCTCCACCACTGCTCCACATTCACTGTTTACAAGAAAGGAAAACACACATTTTTCCTTTCCCACTACATTTATCCTTATTCAATTTATTCACTAGCATCTCTTGTCGACGGCTTTGCAATGACATGTTGAGATGTTTACGAATATCCCGAAACACTACATATCCTACCACTCAGACAAGAGATCTCGTGCTTAAGTCTCTACTTACATACACATTTTTACTAACAGTTCTATTATTACTATCCTACTCTTACATCGTAAAGCTGCCTTTATATAATCTCTCCAACGTAACTTTTTATAATCGTTAATTGTCACTCGTGACTCTGTTCACTTAATTACTTAACTACTTTGTTCCTGTTTGGCAGGACTCATTCATTTTCTTCATACTTATAACATTATTTGTCATATCTTGTTACTTTCTTTCATAGTATGGCTATCCTTTCTAAATCACCCAAAGTGTCTGAGCAATGTGTATAGTAATACAAACATCTTACTTGCCATTAATGTTGTTCTTAAGTGCCTTCTAATTTGTGATCCTCTTGACTTCATAATCAATTAACCATTTTCGTTTTTGATTTACGAAAATTTTACCATCTATCTACTGGATACTTGTAAGACATTTATTTTGATACACTTAGACATCACAATATTATTCGTCTTTAAATAGGTAAAGCAATATTAACCTTCTTTACACAGATAGCTCATCTTTCATTATTATACTGATTATAAACTTTCTGAGTTTCCCTTATATTCACATCTAAGTCTTCTCTTTTTAGAGAACTTAACTTCTTTAATATCCTACCTTCCAAGAGTACGGACTTGTATTGCTAAGGCTTTGCGCGCAATAATGTGGAGGTGTAAACTGTCTCCACCACTGCACTCAAATCCTTTCACCTCTTTACTATAAACCATTGGGAAAACCTTCTTGTTATTTATAACCAGTTTTAAGAATAATCTACGGATTATCCTTTTAACAAAACTTATCCTCACTTCCACCAAAGACCACTTCTGCGTTTCAGTACATTAAAATATTTCTGTTTCATTCAGTGTGGTATTGCCTCATATTAATTCCTAGTCTACTATGGTACAGGTTAGTCCCTCTCTTGATGCCCCTGCCCGCACAGTATAGGTCAGGTTTTCTTAGGTCCGCCTATCTGCCTTTTATTCATCATTCCTAATGAGAGAGTACGCTCCACATTTCAGATATATTTATATCGTCCATTACTTTTCCCTCTACTTCCTCCCATATTACTTTGAGGTTCCCTTTTGATTTCCATGTCTGTAGTCTATTTCAGGTGTTAAGTCTTTTGCTTACCACCTTCTTCATATCTTAACTCATCTATTGGCGACACTACATGTCTACGTATTCTTAATTGCAATCTATTATTTCTTTTGCTCTCTATTTTCTTAAAACCCAAGCTCCAGCCAGATTACGGATTCAAAACATTACTGTTTCTACTGCCCTCTTCTATTAATCCATTTTCTGTACCTGTACTCTATCTTTCTATTTGTCATCCTATTAATATAGTCACGTCAAATACTATTTAGTACTTGGTTGCTTGTCCACTCTCCCCTCCGAATTTATGACGTTACTAAATAGATACACACACACATTTTAAGTTTATTTATTGCACAGTTTGTTTATATTTCTTTAGTTTGTCGGCATTATATAAACGTTTCTCCTGACTTGTATGTGTGTCTATTAATAGTGTGCTTTCGGGTGTGGACTATCCATGATCTTAAATGGTCCTGCATATTTTGGAAAAAATTCTGCGTTTCCTTTTTAAGATTAGAACCATGATGTTCTTCTTTCACCAACACAAGGTCGTTTATTTCAAATGTTGGGTTTATTGCTGACGTATTATAATTTCGTAGTCATTTATCAGCTGATCTATGCAACTAATTTTCTACTACTTTGTCTAAGTTAGCACTTTCTTCCTACTATACCTCTGGCCATCTGAAAAATTTTAATAGTGGTTCCCCTATAAATTTTCTTCGTAGTATTTCTACGGGAGACAGTACCGTAGACGGATGGGATAGTTCATTCAAAAACATTAGAAATTCTGGCACTAATTTTGGCCAAGTTGTATGTCTCGGTGAACAGTAAGTTCTGCATAAACGTCCTAGCTCCTTCATAACTCTTTCACACGGATTCGATTTTGGATTAGTTAACTCTTTAAATGATTGACTCACAAACTGTGAATCATTATCCGTTAATAATCTCTTAGGTTTTCCTACCTCTACAAAATATTTGCGTATACAGGTTATAACTGTGTTAGCTTGTTTAATTGGATATAATGTTATATATTTAGACCAAAACTCTAATAGAACGTAAATATATCTGACACCTCCTTGACTTATTGGTAACGGTCCATAAAAATCCGAAGCTGTTAAATCACGTAAGGCTCTAGGTATTATATGATACGTTGTATAATGTGTTCCTTTAGTATTTTCCTTCACCTTTTGACTGACTTGACAGGTTCGAAGCAATCATACAACTTTCTTACCTAGATGTTTAAAATGGTAAAACTTTAACATACGTTTTATACACTTCCTTATTCCGAAATGCCCATAACCTTTATGTATAGTGATTTCCCTAAATCATTTCAGACAAATGTCGGGATGGTTCCTTTGAAAAGGGCACGGCCGATTTCCTTCCCAATCCTTCCCTAACCCGAGCTTCCGCTCCGTCTCTAATGACTTTAAACACTAACCACCAGCACCACCACTTTATGTATAAATTAAATTAAATCTTTTGTGCACACTCAGATACACATAATTTCCAATACGATGTATTTGTATTCTCTCTCCAAAACAACACTTGATTGATCACTGTCCAAACTTTGTCTTCTGTGGACGGTAACTCATTTTTCTCATACTTCAGCATTTTAAGGTTTAACTCTTCTTCATCTTTCATTCCCTGCCTGATTTTATTAGCTAACACACGTACTTTGTTTTCGTGTAGCTTATTTTCTTAAAATTTATGTTAAAAATCATTCCTGGTCCTCTAGTTCTCTGAGAATTACTCATTCCTAATGGCAATCGTGATAAAGCATCTGATACGCAATTTAATGTTCCCCTGATGCACATTATTTGTAACTGAAACTGTTGTAAAAACAATACCCACTTCATGAGCCTCCTAGATAATAAACGACTTTCCATTAAGAATATCAATGCTTAATGATATGTATAATTAACGATTTCTGAACCCCAAATTAGTGTTTCAAATTTCTTTAAGTTCCATACAACAGCAAGTGGGTCTCATTTCTCTTGAAATACTTCTACTGATATGCCATATTCCGGTGCATCTGTTGCGATGCCAAATGGTTCACGAAGACTCGGGTGGTTTAAAATGGGAGCATTGACTAGGGTATCCATTACTTCCTGGAATGCCTTTTCTGAATTTTCATCCCATACCCATTTCGCCTTTTGATTTAATGACGATAGTAGATGTGGATTATTCATGACTTGCCCTTGTATATACCGTCTATAAAATCCCACTAATCGTGGAAAGGAAAGTAACTGTTTCACTTTCTGTGGATGTGAACAGTCTTTAATCGCCATAATGTGTTCTGGATATGTCTTAATTCCTCTTATTCCTACCAGATGTCCCAACAATTTTAGTCCCTCTCACCCAAAATGTGATTTAGCGAGCTTAATAGTTATTCCCTTGGTATAAAATTTCTCTAGTGTTCTTGCAATAAATCACAATGTTCCTCCCAGGTTTCTGAAACAATAAGTATATCGTCTACATAAATCAATAGCTCCTGTAACAACTTTCTCCCTAATGCTTCATCTAATGCTCTCGTTGTTGTTGTGGTCTTCAGTCCAGAGATTGGTTTCATGCAACTCTCCATGCTACTCTATCCTGTACAAGCCTCTTCATCTCCCAGTACCTACCGCAACCTACATCCTTCTGAATCTGCTTAGTGTATTCATCTCTTGGTCTCCCTCTACGATTTTTACCCTCCACGCTGCCCTCCAGTACTAAATTGGTAATCCCTTGATGCCTCAAAATATGTCTCACCAACCGCTCCCTTCTTCTAGCCAAGCTGTGCCACACATCTCTCTTCTCCCCAATTCTATTCAATGCCCCCTCATTATTTATGTGATCTACCAATCTAATCTTTAGCATTCTTATGCAGCACCACATTTAGAAAGCTCTTCTTGTCTAAACTATTTATCGTCCACGTTTCACTTCCACAAATACTTTCATAAACGACTTCCTGGCATTTAAATCTATACTCTAATGCTCTTATAAACACTGAAACTGATATGTTTAACCCAAATCGTAAAACTTTAAACTGGTATCACTTTCCATTATATAGGAATGCAGTATAAGGTCTAGATTCTTTAGCTAATTTCACCTGCCAGTAGCCATCTGTGAGATCCACGGAACTAAAATAATTTGCTTTTGCAAAACGAGCAATCAGTTCGTCTATTCATATGGGACGATCTCTCCCCGGTTCAATGTGACGATTCAAGGTTCTTCCGTCTAGTACAACGCGCACACTTCCTGTTGCCTTTCTGACAACTAACACTGGATAGTTGTATACGCTTGTATTTCTTTCCATAACATTAATATCTAACATTTTATCTATTTCTTCCTGTACTTCCTGTTTTACGTTGATAGGTACGTTGTTTTTTATCTTAAAACTACACACAGAATCTCCCATATTTCCTGGTTTGTCTGAAAATACATCTGAATATCTGCATAATATTCCATATAGCTCTTCCTTTTGAGTAAGGGTTAATAGTTCCGATTTGCAAGCCTTTGCATACAAATCAGCTTTAATTGCAGTTTGTTGTAGATTGCTTGCATCCTTCTTCATTGAAATCATATTCGCCATTAACCGTAAATTATTACTTGACAGCCATCTGTCTTAAACAAGATCTCTTTATTATAGTTATCGAGATTGCACTTAAAAGAACCACTCTGAAAGTCTATTAGCACTGCACATTTCATTAACCAATCTACTTCTAGTAATATATGCGTATTTATTTTAGAGACTATTAACATGGTTTGCTCAAACACCAGTTGATCTATTCCAAAAGAAATCCTTGTTTCCCATTTCACTACAGTGCTCTTAGTACCTGTAATACCTACACTATGTGCTCCCGTAACAGGTAACTGAGGAAATTCCTTTATTCTTCCACTTAATACCCATTCCTCCGAAATTATCGATACTTAGCTTCCTGAATTAATGTAAATTTCCATTCCTTTATTTCCTGTTCTTCCGATTACAACTGGTTAGCGTTGCACCTTTTCTAAATTTTCCTCTTCCTTTAATAACCAATCGTTAATAGGTGGTATTTTACTATAAGCGGTTATTTTACTTGTATGTGGGCCGAGTATTGTTCTGTGACATCCTGGAATCTGGCCCTTGGCCCAGGATTGTTCTAGCTTTCCGTCACTATGACCGGACACCGGTTGAACTTGCTTCAATAATACCCTCATTTGCTTCTGCGTCATTATTTCGTTGCATATTCATTTGTTGGTTTTGAGGTGTCAACACCTGCGAGTTTATATTATCAGTCTGATATCTTGCCCCTCTAGGGTTATTGCGATTTAGATATTTATGCCTGCTGTGAACAGTTTCATTACTGCTTACTCCACAATAATTGGATTCCTTTGTCCGCGGTAAGGAACTAGGAAAGGTTTTTTTATTCCTATTCGCCGTATTTCGGTCATTCACTGGATAATTTTCATTTCTTTCAGTATTCAGTGTGTCTAAACCTACAATACGTTAACAACTAGTTCAAGATTTTCCACCCTCTAAACAATATTCCTTGTCGAGCATGGTATGGTAAACGTCTAATGAGTACTTTTACTAAGTGCATTTCATCTATTGGATAATCTAAGTAATTCGATTTTGTCAAATGCCATTCTATGTACTTTTTATATGTGCCGCATAAATTATTGTATGGAGTAGGGTCAATTAACTTTTACACTAATTTTTCCTGAGTTCTTGAAGACCAGTACTTCCTCTTAAAGCTTTCCTCAAAATATTTCCATGACACAAATTCTTCTGCATGAGCATTTGCCTATTCTGCAGCGTCCTGCATTAAATATACTAATGTGAAATCTATTTTCTTTAAGTCATCCCACTTTTTAGGTAAAGGTCTAGCAAACACTCGTAAAAAATGAATAGGGTGTACATCACAATCTGGTTTATACTTTGGAAAATGCTTTGCTAAATTAAACAGATTTCCCATACGAAAATCCTGTATTACATCTCTAGTTACTTTTGTCATAGTTTCAGTTTTACTATTTTCTAATTTCTTTTTATTATCATCTGTTGCTTTCCATATTCTATGCAGTTCTTTGTTTACTGTTAATTGTACATTCCCCAGAAGTGATTTTGTCACTATTTATTTCTGTTTTGTCTTTTACTTCTTTTTCTACGAATAACTGTAAACGTTTCTCCAAATGTTTTATAGCATCAGGTGTTGCTGTTACAGCATTTTTCTGCATGGACGTGATACGCTAATTTGCGTCTGAAATACTAGCCCGTACCGTTTGGAATCGGGAATTCACATTAGCTACATAGCCCGTTCACTGTCGGGTTGTTATTCTATGTATACTTTCTTGTAAATTATCTGATAACACTTGTTTAGCTACTTGTTGTACCTCTACTGGGACTGATTCTCGTAACTCATTTACCCTAGAATTTATTTCCATTATTTTAATGTTCCGATGATTAATTTGAGCGTTAAAGTTAGATTCCAAGTTATCTTTAACCTCTTAACGTGTAGAGATGTAATAAAGAGATCTGTTGGTAGATCCTCAGTGGGAGCCTCAAATACAGTTGCGAAAAATATCGGTTTCCTATATTTTCATACTATTTTTAGGACAACAGCTTGGTGGGTGTTCAGATTTTCTGGTAAATCAAGTCTATAGCGGGCAGTTGGTTTGTATTAAGGATGGCCACCCCCTCTTGTGAACATTTTCCTCAGCATGTTTTCTGTCTGTCTACCCTATGACATACATAATCGAGAAGGCGTATGTCTTTGCCGAAGCATTTGGTTTCGGCAATTCCAGTAATTACAAGCCATTTGCATTGACAAAGCATATAGTTTCAGCGCATTTCTGGGCGTGAATGTGAAAATATTACCAAACTTTAAGAGTGTAGCAATAGGTTACACTTGGGCAGGTAAGTCTGGCTGGTTGCTGGTGTAGATGTGTATGGCACGCGTAATTTCCGTATTCCACCGGAGGAACTTTCTCGAAACCATTTTTATCGTTTTAGTAATGAGGGAATATTCCGGAAGAATATTAAGTTGTCCAGCGGTGAACGGACTCAGAAAGTTTTCATTTTGTGAGCATTCCTGCACGGGGTAATTTGGTTCATCAACGCACTTGATCTTCTCTGTTCTGTTGGCGGAGATGGATTGCTTCGACCTCTTTGAGCAATTTGAATCACTAGCGATATGAGTACCATTGCAATTGCTGCATTTAGGTGATAACAACGTTGATCTGATAATTATTTTAAACGGTAAACGCAGGCCACTGCGAGAGACGGTAAAGGCGATTAGGCAACACTCTGTTACTTGAACAATCTATTTGTAAACCTGTTATTATACAGCGCATCCAGATTGGTTAGTTAGAACAATACTTATAAAACATTTCATAGCTAAAAGGTAAAATTGTTTAGTACGACTATGAAAAATACATCTCTCAACAATATCGCGTATATCGCTTAGCTCACCACAGTGACGTCGGCGGGAGCTGGCCAGTGGTAGCGAGTCAGCAGGTACGAATCTACCCACCTTCTGAGGTACATTGTTCGAGAAACGGCTTATGACTACGTTGTATACCAAACCCAGACGAGTAAATCAGGGATTACGTTCTCTATGCGTTGGCCCATATACGGCGGGGTGAATTTTCGTCTAGATACACAGGGTGAAACAGAACAACGGTCGGCTGTTTCCTGCCACACTTTTGGCACCAAAGTTGTTTTCCTGGGCACATTCAAACCTGTCGATGCCGACCGCTCACCATCCACCACGTGTCTCTGTGCGAGGGAGAACGCAGTGCTACACTTTTGGCGGCAAAGTTTGCTCGACAGTGGAATCCGCCATGACTATATAACAGCAAATTTGGACTGCACAAGAACGCTCGCTAATTGACCCGCTCTCGCGCGCGCTTAATAACTGTACAATCGCTGCGCCGCCGCCCCGCTTACGTCACACAGCCTCCATACACGCGACGGACATAGCCTTCTATAAATACCTGTAAAATGACTCTTTACTTCAGACATTACGGTCATGCAGGTGCGTCCCAACGGGCTTCTCCGTGCTCACACAGTGAAACTCCAGAGCGCACCTGATGTACACGCAGCCGGCTGAACCCGCTCCCTCGGCAGCTCCCTGGCCGGCTGACGTCAAGTGACCAGCGGTACCTGCACAGCCACACAGCCAGCGTGCCAGGTAGGCGGCGAGCGGCGCCTCAGGGTCCAGCCACAAACGGTCAGCCGCTCTCGCCTCAGAGTCCGACTACGTAAACATCTTTCCGCGCCCGCGAGCACTTAACGCTCGACAGGATGGAACCTGTCGACCACGTGCTGGACAAAGGACACGTTCCACCCCAAATTTATTTTTCTGAACAGGTTCGAACCTGCCAATATCTACCTCACACAACTGCCCAAGAGGTTTGGAAAGGTCTATCACATGACACGCTGAAAGCTATATCGGTTCTAAAGTTCGCAAATTCTCAGCACCGACGGACAGCAACTGACGCTTGCTCTGTCCAACCCACCCTCACGCCACATACCACCCCACCAGCACGTGTGATGGAGCCCAAGGACGCCCTCATCCCCATAAACTTTGCAATTCAAGACCGATAGACAGGAACCGACACGCTCGAACTGGAGTGTTTTTTCTACTGAGTTGGAAAAACTTCCTTGACTTCACAACGCACGATCGACCACGTGGCTCTGTCGGACAAACAGCGCTGTCACTAAGTTAACTGATCACGTGATTCTCATTATTCAGCCCACATGCTTCGATTATCTAATCCCGGATCTTGGCGAAAACACACGTCGGTACACATTAGTCATCACGTGCACCTAGCTTAGTACCTCCGCAAGTGAATGTAATAAAGTCCGCGTGACTATTTAATTAATCAGATCAATTAATTAACCTCTCTGATGCGGAAAACTGCCACGTCCACCTAGACTTGGAATCCCAGCACAACCGATTAATCATTCTTATTCCTTCTTATCGAATTTACTGGCCTGGGGGCCTTCCGCGATGTGTGCATGTACACAGACATACCGAAAACAGAGCAAGCGCTCTCCGAATGTGGAGGTGTCTGGATAGGCGTGGTTTACATTTACAGGCCACTTTAGAACACAGAACGATATGTTATGTTGCGGTCGCATGGATCGATCTGACATAAAATTGAAAGAAATGCGAAAACTGATTAGCGCATACGTATAAACTGACCTAATATAGACAGAGACGAGGTGAAAGTGAGGACGTGCTTGCTTATCTTCTGGTTCGCAGGGAGCAATTTGTACATGGATTCAAGTATGCGGAAACAAGAGGAATGTAGGAAAATGATGAGATTGAAGCGAGCCGAATCAGGAAGGTAGACAATTTTTTTCTCTTTGAATTCGTAGTATAGTGTATGTCTACTAAGGTGCAGTGATACACGCGAGTTGAATACTGTATTTGATGCTTTTCAGGAGGACAGAGAATTGTTCACGTCTAAACTTACTCACATCGGTGTTAAATGACAACAGAGAGTGTACTGAGTGATAGATTGAGATAGAGCTGTAACTAGGTACGATTTAAACGTTGACTCATTTATTCTAGAGAAGGACAAGGTGATGAAGGTCAATTTTTTTCCCAGTGTTCTATCTAGATGCTTTAGTCACATGATATAGCCTGCGTTCTAGCCATATGCAGCTACAGTGCTTTACACATGATAGATTGGATGATTTACGTAAATATATGTCGAACTACATTGTGTATAAATATCACTTCGTTCTTGTTCTTCTTAACTGTATGCTATTAAATTAAGGCACTTTGAGATCTGTTACTATAGATCGATATGGTGTGTTAAGCTCCAATACTTGGGTACATCTCGAGAAATGTGGTGCACTTGGAGGGGTTAGGCCTAGGAAAGCTCTATTCAGACAAGAGAGGTGAAGTGTAGCTATATTCCTCTGCTCGGTTGAGGATTAATTGGGTAGCGACGTTGCGGGGTAGAGTAGTCAATGCCGAAGTGAGGATGGTCTTTCAACGTAAGAGGGCGAGATTGCTCTGTGACCGCCATAGGCAGAGAGATTGATCGACTAATATGTGCGAGGTCTTAGAAATATGTATATCGTTGTCTGGTATACTTTGATCGTTGTTATGTGTTCGAGAATTAAGTGTGAATGGATGTACTGAGCAGTCATCTATCGATGCTCGCAATGATACTTGCAAAGTAGAGGAGGTATGGTTTAGCTATGACATTGAAATTGGGAAAATATGCTGTCACTTGATTGGCATTAAATGCTCTATCCTCAGTGAGAGGGGCGTGTATATCGGTAAAAGTATTTGCTTATTCGACTACATGTATGCGTAATGTAGTACATTTAAGTGTTCACCGAATATGAATGTCTGTGGAAAAAGGAATTATTATGTTCTATTGAGCTGGGTTGTATGTGGGGGCGTAAATGCTTGTTCAAAATTATTATAACAGGGTGGTGGCATATAAGTAGAACAAGTTCTGTGAAAGAGTGTGTAGAAGGAGTGAGTGAGTGGATGACACGACTCATCTACGACTGTATCATTAGGACATGTAAATAAATGTCGGATACTCTAAACTGAGGTCATTTCTTTCTTTTTTATCATATGTGTGACTTCTGCTTGGAGTTATGTTTGTCTGTTTGTTCTAAATGAATACTCGTCTTTGCTTAGAAAGTGAGTTTTGACAGAATTGTCGGCGCAGAGTGAGTGACGACGGGTTCGCTGGCTGGGGAGACACTGTTTACATGTCGAGTTGCAGATGCAGCGGAGGACAGAGATCTGCGCTATTCAGGAATCCATCTGTACAGTGTATGTCGTTAGACAACAGCTGGAGAGCAGGTATAGAGAGAGAGCCCACTACGGCATGCTGGTCCTGGGGCTTAGTGGACAGCTGTTTAGATGGACAGATATGTGGCTTTGACATGCCGCCGCCGGCGCTTGCATTTCAGGCGATTGGTCAAGACAAGGTCCTGTGGCAGTAACTGAGGTCATTCTTCTTGCAGACAGGCTGCAGAAGGTAATTGATATGTCTTTCTCCGACTTAAATTGCATATATCAGATGCGCAAAGATCTGGAAATGGAATCAGCTGAACGATGTGTAGGGTGTGACTAAAGCCAACTTGGAATTTTAATGTAGCATGCAGGTTTGGGAAAGGTGGCATGTTTCGCACTGGGTGCAGCCGTCTTGAATTATGGTAATTGCGTAATCAACTGACGTGATGACAGAGCGCTCTGGTGGTTGTCATAGGAGCTAAACACAGTTGAACTTGAAGCCATTTTTGTTAGGTAACATGATATAAATAATAATAAATAATAAATCATAATAAATAATAATAAATGATCATAAATGATAATAAATAACTGGAGCAGCTGTCCGAATGCAGAGACCTGTTGGAGTGTATGGATCTGTAAGAGCGAACTTTGATGTCCTCTAGACGACCGAATAGCGAAATAATAGTATGTGTTGGGCGGCTTTAGTGATCCAGTCAGAATTTGAGAAGATGATTGATTTGGGATAGAGTGTTATTGAATGGGATGTAGATTGTTCTGTTGACTGCTGCTGCACATTTGCTTCCTTTATTTATCTGAGTGAAGATCGATTGTGGTGTGTTGGATACATGCTTGTCTGTTCTCTAGACCTGGGACAGACCTTACTTGACGTGCAAATTATAGCCAAGATCTCGAAAATGTTACATGACTGAGACCGGTATTCGAGAGTGGAAATATCATTTTGCGTATGTTTGTTTCTAGTTAGTCAGTGGTTTACAGCATGCTGCACATAGATAAAGTTCGGTGTTTGTAGAGAGTTAATTTTAAGTCTATATCTTGGGAATTATGATGAACTAGTGATCGGTAGGGTGTAGCCTAGTGCATGATATTGAGAAGTACAGCTAAAATGGTGTAATATTATGGAGAAAGTACATGTGTTCTTGCAGTCTATGAGTCTGAGGATGTTTGTAGGAAAGCGAACAGATGAGGAAGGAGAGACAGTAAGGCGTTTGTGCTGAGGGGGGGGGGGGGGGGGGGGACGACACCGAATTTGTAAAAAGAGTTCAGAGGGTGACTTAGGTCCGCTGATGTAAGAGGGAAGATTAGTTCTGAGTGTCGGGTCTGTAGAGAGAACAGGTTGACGGTGCTTTCCTAGGATTGGGGAGCATTGCTGTATATAGACGCTGTAGGAACAGGATATTTTTTTCGCATGCTGTAGAGATATACTGCATAAGTGCACTGTTTTGCGTCAAATGTGTATATACTGTATTGTGAAGTTAATGTGGTTTACATTGTGTAGCGTTTGTACATACTGCACTGTAAAGTTAATATTGATTATGTTATGTGACGAGTAGAGAGGAAGTTGTAAGGACGGTAGAGATATTTCCAGAGTAACAGCGGTCAAGAGAGTGTATTTCCGATACTAAGCTCATTGTGGAATGCCAATCATATGAGAATGGGCTCGTAAGATTTAACTGTATAAGTATAATGAGATCAACGACTTCGGTATTAGAGAGTGTGAATATAATTTTTTGGTCTGTTTCTTTCTAGTTTTTCAGTGGTTTAAAGGATGCTGTACTTCGAAAAAAAAATTGGCGTGTTCTTATAGTGTATGAGTCTGGATAAGTTTGTAGAAAAAAAGCGAGCAGGCAAGGAAGAAGAAGAGAGAGTAACGCATATATGTTGAGGGGAAGCGATCGCCGAATTTGTGGAACAGTTCTGAGAGGGACTTCCGTCCGTTGATGCAGAAGTCCCTAATCAGTTGTCGCATTTCTTTCGATTTTATGTCAGATCGATCCATGCGACCGCAACATAACATATCGTTCTGTGTTCCAAAGTGGTCTGTAAATGTAAACCACGCCTATCCAGTCACCTCCACATTCAGAGAGCGCTTGCTCTGTTTTCTGTATGTCTGTGTACATGCACACATCGCGGAAGGCTCCCAGGCCAGTAAATTCTATAAGAAGGAATAAGAACGATTAATCGGTTGTGCTGGAATATAGGGGGGTTGAGAACATTTGCGTATGTTGAGAGCTGGAAAGGTAGGAGGTGGGGAGCGCATTTAGTATTATTTTGGTGAACAAGTTCTGTTAGGGTAAGAATTTGAATTTACAAATAAGCTGAGAAAACACGAAAGCGAGGGTTAACTATTTTTGGGGGCACTATACAATTTCGGAGAGGTTGACTGGACTCTTTTTTTTTTTAATTTTCAAATGATCGTTTTAGATTGTGAGGGGAGAGAAACGCTGGGAAGTGTGAGGACAGTGTGTGTGTGAACTCGCTCTCGACTATTCTAACAACAGACGTGAAGGTGGAGATGTGTAGCATATAGGCCGGCAAGCAATGGAATGCGGCCTAAACTTGTGTGTTGGACCGCACTGAGTTAGGACGGTGAAAACGACTCGCGTGGCCTGGCTTGGATAGTCATGTTCGGCGTGTAGGTGATATGAATTTCTCAGGTGTTAGGTGTGAATGCGGCTGTCATCAAGTCATGTTTGAAGGGTCGAACAGAGGTCTTTGAGCGAATTGAGAGCTGTCGGACGTGTGACTCAGTGTGGTAAAGGTTGATTGCGCGGGTCTGTTGAGTTACTTTGCTGTGCGTTATTTGGACAGGTTACGAGTACTGATGGTGTTTACAGTTATGTGTACTGCATTATTTAGGAGCAGTCTGATATTGTGCACTGAAATTAGGAGCTGTTTGCGTGTCTGCCGACTGTGCAACATGACACCAGGTATATCAGGGCGAGTGTTTTTTGTTTGAGAGTGATAGGTATACTCGATGTG
This sequence comes from Schistocerca gregaria, assembly GCF_023897955.1. Taxonomy (NCBI): domain Eukaryota; kingdom Metazoa; phylum Arthropoda; class Insecta; order Orthoptera; family Acrididae; genus Schistocerca; species Schistocerca gregaria. The sequence continues at coordinate 518,760,298 of NC_064931.1, read as the reverse complement.
TAAATAAATGTACGTTAAGTATTTGTGGGACGATACAGAATATGAGAGACTTCGAGTTGGTTGTTATTTTTTCTACTTGGAGGGTTTGTTAGATCGAATTGCTGAGGCGAGTAGCTACGAGAGCGCGAGGGATGTGATTGCAGCATATCACCGTCTCTCAGCGGTTAACTAAAGATGGGGCAAGCAATTTTCTCGACTTAGGTACTGGGAGTGTGCTCTAGCCATGTGCTAGACCATGTGGATTGACACGGTATTAGGGTCATAGTTTAGCTAGAATATTTATAGAGGGGTATGTCCGACGCGAGTATAAAGGTCCAGACTGTGATGTGGGACGTCTAGCGCTCGTGGTGTGTGGGAGAGGCAAAGCAGACGATTTTGAGTCATCACAGGTGACTTAGGTTAGTGGCTTCGTTTGTCACAATTTTCTTGTGTTTGGTAGCGAAACACGAACTGACCATCAGAATTCGAGCTTGGCTTATTTGTATGGACAGAATGTGAAATAAGTTAATGTAGGCTAGTACACGTTATTGCACATTAGTAAACAGAAGCAAGCATTACTGGATGTTAGTCAACGAACATGGGTCGCTAAAAGGACGTGGTGGTCGGTAAGGACTTTAACTATTTCATTTCAAGTCCAGGTGGTCGATCGCGCGTTGTGAAGTCAAGTAAGTTTTTCCAACTCGGTAGAAAAACATTCCAGTTCGAGCGTGTCGGTTCCTGTGTATCGGTCTTGAATTGCAAAGTTTATGGGGATGAGGGCGTCCTTGGGCTCCATCACATGTGCTGGTGTGGTGGTATGTGGCGTGAGGGTGGTTTGGACAGAGCAAGCGTGTCAGTTGCTGTCCGTCGGTGCTGAGAATTTGCGAACCTTAGAACCGATATAGCTTTCAGCGTGTCATGTGATACACCTTTCCAAACCTCTTGGACGGTTGTGTGAGGTAGGTATCGGCAGGTTCGAACCTGTTCAGAAAAATAAATTTGGGGTGGAACGTGTCCTTCCTCCAGCACGTGGTCGACAGGTTCCATCCTGTCCAGCGTTAAGTGCTCGCGGGCGCGGAAAGATGTTTACGTAGTCGGACTCAGGCGGGCGCGGCTGACCGTTTGGGCTGAACCCTGAGCCGCCGCTCGCCGCCTACCTGGCACGCTGGCTGTGTGGCTGCACGGGTACCGCTGGTCACTTGACGTCAGCCGGCCAGGGAGCTGCCGAGGGAGCGGGTTCAGCCGGCTGCGTGTACATCAGGTGCGCTCTGGAGTTTCACTGTGTGAGCATGGAGAAGCCCGTTGGGACGCACCTGCAAGACCGTAATGTCTGAAATAAAGAGTCATTTTACAGGTATTTACAGAAGACTATGTCCGTCGCGTGTATGGAAGCTGTGTGACGTAAGCGGGGCGGCGGCACACCGATTGTACAGTTATTAAGCGCGCGCGAGAGCGGGTCAATTAGCGAGCGTTCTAGTGCAGTCCAAACGTGCTGTTATATAGTTATGGCGGATTCCACTGTCGAGCAAACTTTGCCGCCAAAAGTGTAGCACTGCGTTCTCCCTCGCACAGAGACACGTGGTGGATGGTGAGCGGTCAGCATCGACAGGTTTGAACGTGCCCAGGAAAACAACTTTTGCACCAAGAGTGTGGCAGGGAACAGCCGACCGTTGTGTGATTCAGCTCCGAGGCAAACAGTTGTGGCGGGAAACGTGCGGAGGCGACGAATACACGTGGTGAGCGGACAAGGGGCTGCTGTGATATCAAACTCGGCAAGTTCCAGCGTGTCCAGCGAAAACATGTTTACGACGTGGGGTTCGCCCCCAGCGAGAGTGGCCGGCCACCTCACGTGACAGGCGTCTACATCTACATCTACATCTACATCCATACTCCGCAAGCCACCTGACGGTGTGTGGCGGAGGGTACCCTGAGTACCTCTATCGGTTCTCCCTTCTATTCCAGTCTCGTATTGTACGTGGAAAGAAGGATGTCGGTATGCTTCTGTGTGGGCTCTAATCTCTCTGATTTTATCCTCATGGTCTCTTCGCGAGATATACGTAGGAGGGAGCAATATACTGCTTGACTCTTCGGTGAAGGTATGTTCTTGAAACTTTAACAAAAGCCCGTACCGAGCTACTGAGCGTCTCTCCTGCAGAGTCTTCCACTGGAGTTTATCTGTCATCTCCGTAACGCTTTCGCAATTACTAAATGATCCTGTAACGAAGCGCGCTGCTCTCCGTTGGATCTTCTCTATCTCTTCTATCAACCCTACCTGGTGCAGATCCCACACTGATGAGCAGTATTCAAGCATTGGGCGAACAAGCGTACTGTAACCTACTTCCTTTGTTGTCGGATTGCATTTCCTTAGGATTCTTCCAATGAATCTCAGTCTGGCATCTGCTTTACCGACGATCAACTTTATATGATCATTCCATTTTAAATCACTCCTAATGCGTACTCCCAGATAATTTATGGAATTAACTGCTTCCAGTTGCTGACCTGCTATTTTGTAGCTAAATGATAAGGGACCTATCTTTCTATGTATTCGCATCACATTACACTTCTCTACATTGAGATTCAATTGGCATTCCGTGCACCATGCGTCAATTCGCTGCAGATCCTCCTGCATTTCAGTACAATTTTCCATTGTTGCAACCTCTCGATACACCACAGCATCATCTGCAAAAAGCCTCAGTGAACTTCCGATGTCATCCACCAGGTCATTTATGTATATTGTGAATAGCAACGGTCCTATGACACTCCCCTGCGGCACACCTGAAATCACTCTTACTTCAGAAGACTTCTCTCCATTGAGAATGACATGCTGCGTTCTGTTATCTAGGAACTCCTCAATCCAATCACACAATTGATCTGATAGTCCATATGCTCTTACTTTGTTCATTAAAGGACTGTGGGGAACTGTGTCAAACGCCTTGCGGAAGTCAAGAAACACGGCATCTACCTGTGAACCCGTGTCTAAGGCCCTCTGAGTCTCGTGGACGAATAGCGCGAGCTGGGTTTCACACGACTGTCTTTTTCGAAACCCATGCTGATTCCTATAGAGTAGATTTCTAGTCTCCAGAAAAGACATTATACTCGAACATAATACGTGTTCCAAAATTCTACAACTGATCGACGTTAGAGATATAGGTCTATAGTTCTGCACATCTGTTCGACGTCCCTTCTTGAAAAAGGGGATGACCTGTGCCCTTTTCCAATCCTTTGGAACGCTTCGCTCTTCTAGAGACCTACGGTACACCGCTGCAAGAAGGGAGGCAAGTTCCTTCGCGTACTCTGTGTAAAATCGAACTGGTATCCCATCAGGACCAGCGGCCTTTCCTCTTTCGAGCGATTTTAATTGTTTCTCTATCCCTCTGTCGTCTACTTCGATAACTACCATTTTGTCAGCTGTGCGACAATCTAGAGAAGGAAGCACAGTGCAGTCTTCCTCTGTGAAACAGCTTTGGAAGAAGACATTTAGTATTTCGGCCTTTAGTCTGTCATCCTCTGTTTCAGTACCATTTTGATCACAGAGTGTCTGGACATTTTGTTTTGATCCACCTACCGCTTTGACATAGGACCAAAATTTCTTAGGATTTTTTGCCAAGTCAGTACATAGAACTTTACTTTCGAATTCATTGAAAGCCTCTCGCATAGCCCTCCTCACACTACATTTCGCTTCTCGTAATTTTTGTTTGTCTGCAAGGCTTTGGCTATGTTTATGTTTGCTGTGAAGTTCCCTTTGCTTCCGCAGCAGTTTTCTAACTCGATTGTTGTACCATGGTGGCTCTTTCCCATCTCTTACGATCTTGCTTGGCACATACTCATCTAACGCATATTGTACCATGGTTTTGAACTTTGTCCACTGATCCTCAACACTATCTGCACTTGAGACAAAACTTTTGTGTTGAGCCGTCAGGTACTCTGTAATCTGCTTTTTGTCACTTTTGCTAAACAGAAAAATCTTCCTACCTTTTTTAACATTTCTATTTACGGCTGAAATCATCGATGCAGTAACCGCTTTATAATCGCTGATTCCCTGTTCTGCATTAACTGATTCAAATAGTTCGGGTCTGTTTGTCACCAGAAGGTTTAATATGTTATCGCCACGAGTCGGTTTTCTGTTTAACTGCTCAAGGTAGTTTTCAGATAAAGCACTTAAAAATATTTCACTGGATTCTTGGTCCCTTCCACCCGTTATGAACGTTTGAGTCTCCCAGTCTATATCTGGCAAATTAAAATCTCCACCCAGAACTATAACATGGTGGGGAAATCTACTCGAAATATTTTCCAAATTATTCTTCAGGTGCTGAGCCACAACAGCTGCTGAGCCCGGGGGCCTATAGAGACATCCAATTACCATGTCTGAGCCTGCTTTAACCGTGACCCTCACCCAAATTATTTCACAATTCGAATCTCCGTCAATTTCCTTCGATACTATTGCACTTCTTATCGCTATAAACACGCTTCTCCCTTCACTGTCCAGCCTATCTCTGCGGTATACATTCCAATCAGAGTTTAGGATTTCATTACTGTTTACGTCTGGTTTCAGCCAAGTTTCTGTTCCTAGTACTATATGGGCGTTGTGACCGTTTATTAATGAGAGCAGTTCCGGGACCTTTCTATAGACGCTCCTGCAGTTTACTATTAGCACATTAATATTGTTATTCCTTGTTGCATTTTGCCTACTCCTGCCTTGCCGCGTCTCAGGAGGCGTCTTGTCGGGCCTAGGGAGGGAATTCTCTAACCTAAAAAAAACCAATGTGCACTCCACACGTACTCCGCTACCCTCGTAGCCGCTTCCGGCGTGTAGTGCACGCCTGACCTATTCAGGGGGACCCTACATTTCTCCACCCGATAGCGGAGGTCGAGAAATTTGCACCCCAGCTCTCCGCAGAATCGTCTGAGCCTCTGGTTTAAGCCTTCCACTCGGCTCCAAACCAGAGGACCGCGATCGGTTCTGGGAACGATATTACAAATAGTTAGCTCTGATTGCACCCCGCGAGCGAGGCTTTCCGCCTTCACCAACTCCGCCAACCGCCTGTACGAACTGAGGATGACCTCTGAACCCAGACGGCAGGAGTCATTAGTGCCGACATGAGCAACAATTTGCAGTCGGGTGCACCCAGTGCTCTCTATCGCCGCCGGTAGGGCCTCCTCCACATCTCGGATGAGACCCCCCGGCAAGCAGACTGAGTGAACACTGGCCTTCTTCCCCGACCTTTCCGCTACTTCCCTAAGGGGCTCCATCACCCGCCTAACGTTGGAGCTCCCAATAACTAATAAACCCCTCCCCCCGTGTGCCTGCTCGGACCTTGCTGAAGGGGCAGCCACATGTCCACTCACAGGCAGAGCGGGCGATGCCACACGGCCAGCCTCCACATTGACCCTCCGCCTCGTGCGCCGCGAACGCCGCTGAACCCGCCACTCCCCTTGGGGAGAGGGTGGCCCAACCGCGCCTGGCACCCGCGAAGATGTCTCGACAGCAGGGACAGTGGGTGAAGCATGTAACACCTGGGGTGTACCTTGCGACGCACCAGACTCCCCACTGCCGCTACACTCCGAGGCAGCAGCCTGAAGACGGCTGACCGCGGCCATCAACACGCTCACCTGTTCGCGAAGAGTGGCCAGCTCCTCCTGCGTCCGTACACAGCAGCCACACATCCTATCCATCCTAATAAATCAATTTACTATAGAGTGTTAATCAACTTTTAACTAGACTGCTAATTCACTAAAGGCGGTTGATTATTGACTAAACTGTGATTGCTAACCACTTCTTGTAGAAATCAATGAACATAGCACTACCTGTCTCTGACCTGTATTGAAAACAAACACTAGCACTACTGGCACTATGGCTGACTAAAGGGACTCTCTCTGACTGTATTCAAAACAAACACGAGATCTATGGAACACTTAATAGCACTCGACTATTAAAGCTTCCTAAAAGCAAAAACACGCAGAAGAAGAAGTGACAAGTAAGAAAAATACAGATAATACTTAAATTAAGGTAGCTCGCTACACAGCAGACATGAAGCAGATGGCGGTTAGGGCGACACTGACACACAGTGCCTCAGCGCACTGGGCAGGATGGGGGGGGGGGATGAGGATTTGAACTAATTCCGTTGGAGGTCTGACGTCGTGGTGACTGCACTGCAATATCAAAGATGTGTGTGATGACTGTGTTGGAGAACAAGTGATGAGCGTACTGCTTGAAATAAAGTCTTCAGTCCCTTCCCTCCTGCAAAATCTAAGGACGTGACTTACGTTACTATAAGTGCAGTTTATTATTTGACGCGATTGTGATAGGCTACCAGCGAAAAAGATAAGTGACGGCGAAAGTTCGTGCATGTGATCGATTATGGTGTTGGGATTCGAACTTGGGATGGATTTTTGTTATGGATGTAGGGCAAATGGCTTTCTCGCCGTGGAAATCGGACATCTTGAATAAATAATAAATGATAATAATAAATAAAAGTACATTCTTCGAGACATTATCGTGTTGGAATTTGAATTTGGCGCAATTTTCTAGTGGAGGTAGGCCTATAATAATAATTAATGATGATAATAATAAATGATAATAAATTATAATGAATGATAATAAATGACAATGAATGATAACGAATGTTAATAAATGATAATGAATAATAATGGATAATAATAAACACAAGTAAAGTTTTGCAGCGATTATTGTGTTGGAAATTGAAATACAAGGCAATTTTCTAGTGGAGGCAAGTCAATAATAATAAATAATAATGAATGATAATAAATGATAATGAATGATAATAAATAATAAAGAATAATAATAAATGATAATAAAGACAAGTACGGTTTTGCATGTGTTATCCTGTTGGAATTTGAATTTGGAGACTATTTTTCTGGAGGCTTAGGTTAGTGGACGTAGCACAATTGGCCTATTTTCCCGCCAAAATTCAAACTTCGGGCCATTTTTTCTTGAGGATAGGTTAGTGGATGTAGCACAATTGACCTATTCTGCCCCCCCCCCCCCCAAGCCGCCATCTTGGATGACGTCATGCGATGTTGCCAAGTCTACATGTGGCCATCGTGGAAGACGACATTGCCGACATCTTGAATAAATTTGGCAAAAATGGAAAGTGGGGTGGTACGAACCTTGCCCCACTACTCATGTTATTACACTCCTGGAAATTGAAATAAGAACACCGTGAATTCATTGTCCCAGGAAGGGGAAACTTTATTGACACATTCCTGGGGTCAGATACATCACATGATCACACTGACAGAACCACAGGCACATAGACACAGGCAACCGAGCATGCACAATGTCGGCACTAGTACAGTGTATATCCACCTTTCGCAGCAATGCAGGCTGCTATTCTCCCATGGAGACGATCGTAGAGATGCTGGATGTAGTCCTGTGGAACGGCTTGCATGCCATTTCCAACTGGCGCCTCAGTTGGACCAGCGTTCGTGCTGGACGTGCAGACCGCGTGAGACGACGCTTCATCCAGTCCCAAACATGCTCAATGGGGGACAGATCCGGAGATCTTGCTGGCCAGGGTAGTTGACTTACACCTTCTAGAGCACGTTGGGTTCATGGAGACGGTTGCGAATGGTCCTCGCCGATACCCCAGGAGCAACAGTGTCCCTAATTTGCTGGGAAGTGGCGGTGCGGTCCCCTACGGCACTGCGTAGGATCCTACGGTCTTGGCGTGCATCTGTGCGTCGCTGCGGTCCGGTCCCAGGTCGACGGGCACGTGCACCTTCCGCCGACCACTGGCGACAACATCGATGTACTGTGGAGACCTCACGCCCCCCGTGTTGAGCAATTCGGCGGTACGTCCACCCGGCCTCCCGCATGCCCACTATACGCCCTCGCTCAAAGTTCGTCAAATGCACATACGGTTCACGTCCACGCTGTCGCGGCATGCTACCAGTGTTAAAGACTGCGATGGAGCTCCGTATGCCACGGCAAACTGGCTGACACTGACGGCGGCGGTGCACAAATGCTGCGCAGCTAGCGCCATTCGACGGCCAACACCGCGGTTCCTGGTGTGTCCGCTGTGCCGTGGGTGTGTGATTGCTTGTACAGCCCTCTCGCAGTGTCCGGAGCAAGTATGGTGGGTCTGACACACCTGTGTCAATGTGTTCGTTTTTCCATTTCCAGGAGTGTATAAAATTATTTCATCTTCTGCGTGAGAGGAATTTGTCCTGAAATTTGTGCCGCACAGTTTTGTAACACCCTGTATATGGCTTCCATCACTGGCCATGCATTGCTAAAGAAGTTAGCGGAAGCTTTCAATTTCGTTTTCAGTGATCTCTTGAGGGATGACTTCTGTCACATCCTGGATAGCACGTTTCAACTCATCACTATTATGAAATCGTCGTGGAAAAACTTTGTTCTTGAGATGACCCCACAAAAAAATCAGGGGCTGAAAGGTCAGCTTAACTCGCCAGTCATGGGATATCACCGAATAGCGAGGGTAATTATTTGTGGTAAGTGGCGCCTTAGTTAAGTCACTGAATTTCGGGCTGTATGGGCTTTGGCTCAACTTGCTGAAACCATATCGTGTTTAGATGGGAATATCCCTGGAGCTGTGGGATGAAGGAATTGGTAATCACGGTCGCATACCTCTCGGAACTGACACTAAGTGGCCAGCCGAAATTGTCTTCAGTAAACTATAGCCCAGCGGTTTCAAAGGACTGTATAATACCACACCAAACGACGACTTTTCGGCTATCTTGAGCCATTTCATGAGCAAGCTGTCTGACTAGTATTGGAAGCTTTGTATATTGATAAATCTGTTTAGAAGAAAATTTGACTCATGAGGCAACACAAGATTTGTTGGAAATGCGTCGTCCTGATCCATTCTATCCAGTGACGTTGTGGTTCACACATTGCGCCTACTCACTTTATCTCCTGACCGTAACTGTTGAGCCACTTGTGGCTTACAAGGATGAAACGTTAAACCCTTTTACACATTCTTCTGCGAAGAAGTGTGAGGGAATTGTAATGTTTCTGGAATGGCGAGCTATAGATCGCTGTGAGTTTCGTTGCAGAGCTGCACGAGCTTGTCCGATATTTTCCGGCATTCGAACTCTCATTTGACGTCGCCAAATACTTACATCTGATTTGCAGAGTTTGTTGCAGAATCAGTCTTACGACATCATTTTATCCAACTAGCCATTGTCCTGCTGTGTGGAACTCGGAAATGGCGGCGCCCTCCAAGGCAAACTGCGCAGTGGACAGTCGCAGTATTCTGTACGCGACAGAACTGTGCCACTGCCTCAATGTGTACCTGCACCAGCGAACTTTCCGCACTGAACCAAATGGCATACTGAAGGATGTTTCACAGTTCATGTTACACACTTCTCGAGGTTGTAGAAGGGACTTAAGAGGCCAAGTTTTACATCGGAACCCGTGTTTGGAAACGCCATCCAAAGTCGCTACAGACCGGAGATGAGCACTTGTTCAATAGAGGAGATGTGTTTCACAGTAGCGAAGATGGACAAGTGCTCATAGCTACTCAGACGTGTATTTTAGAGCCATGTTTCTAGACATTTTTTCCTTGTTTTGGTCTTTATTACCACCTCTGAAAGTTGCCTACCCCACAATCATAGCAACAACAGTACCAGTACTGGTATTCCACTGTCAGAAGTATCAGAATGGTTTTCGCTTACAACTTTCGACTCATTTGTTTCCGGTACTGGGACCCTTACCTCAAACTGATACATTTATCCTCCTCCATCACTCATTTACTTTATCATATATCTATGTATATGTATATATGCACATCCTTCTCCATCTCTCATGTACTTTGTAATTCACGGGAACCGGCGCCTGTAAGTTTGACGGTAGGCAGCGTCGTTGGATGATGTTTCCATACACGGGTTCCTGTGCAGATCCTGACCTACTAAGTACCTCTACAAGCTCTAGAAGTATATAACATGATTGGGGAAGCAGTCTATACATGGGTCCGATCAGACATGGTAAATGGCGCGCACCTATCTACATCTTAGCAGGGGGCCAATTCGCAATGCACTGTCTACCGTGGACCAACATGTAGCTTCTTCGCGCCACTAAATGGTACCCACTACTTAACAGGATCGCTTTCTTGCAACCCAGTTCATTGGACAAGCACATCGAAATTCCTTTTTCTCAGGTACTCACTGTGTATAACACCCACTGTTCCCAAAAAAGTGAAACATCACACATTAACGACGTATTCAAAACAACTTAAACTGCAGTGGCCAGATGCGATTACTATACCTACTGATTAGTCGAAAACAACTGACGTATCACATGTTGCTAACGCCTTCTTTTATCCTTATCTGTAAGCGGAAAATTCATAAACATTCTTGACAAATGTAATAGTCATTCCCAAGAAACACTGGTGAGCCTCATGGTTGAACAATCAGCATGACTAGCTGTCAAACGAAGGACCCGAGTTCAATTCCTAGTACTGCCAGCGATTTTCCCTTGGTGGGAGGACTGAAACGTTATAAAAACGGCCTGCTGTTTCCAACTGAGGTGCTACTTAATTGAGACGTAGTGGCTCCAAGGTCTGAAAAGATGACAAGGGCTGGGAGAGCAGTGTGTTGAACCACGCCCCTCCATACCTCAAACCAAATGATGCCATTTTTCCTTTTCAGGAAACATCACGTTAATGCTGTGTGACACCGCCTCTATCCTTGAAAAAGGTGAGGAGACGAGTCCACAAATTTCTTCAGATATGCCACACCCAGCTGAAGACACTCATTGATGACTAGAGCTTGCAGAATTAAGCTTTCCGGTGATGTTTAGTGCTACGTTCCACCTGTGGTTCTAAACGGTCCCAAACTTTTCATATGGGATTAAACTCGGGTAATTTATTGAGCCAGTGTGATCGGGTGACAGAATTTTGTGAGACCAGGATCGATGCGTGCAGCCCTGTAACACAGCTATCATCTTGCAAGAGGGGCAGTGTCCAGAGCACACTCATCATGAAGATCTAGTAGAAAGGGCAACACTTGGTCACATAGAATGTTGAACTGAATATTCTGTTTCATATTACCGGTAATTTAATTGGTAGGCTGAAGTAATGGTACAAAAAACACCTCCAAAACCTGACAGAACCACATCTGGCCTTAACTACACTCCTTACACATTATGAGTTGGAAACTTCACAGTGCTGTACGCTCGACAAGTTGCGCGTTTGGAAAGAGACGAAATCGCGACTATTCAGACCACACTACATGCCTTCAGTTAGTTATTATCTTGTTCCTGTGTTGTTTGGGTCACTGAAAACGTGCAGGTTTCTGTGCGCCGTGGGAAATGGCCTTTTGTGAGGTACCGAATTACTACTATACATGTCATGCAGTTCCCTTCCCTCAGAAACTGGTTGAGAGGACCTACATTCAATGATAGCAGCAATTCCTGTCGAGTTTGTAAGAGATGGAGAGATGGTCATTTAAATGGCTTGACACTCATCTTCGGTCCCTGTCGATTAAGATCTCTTTACGGCTACAGTTATTGCACTGTAGTTTCAGAGTGGAACACCATTCCTTGTAGACACGTTAGACAGCTCGTTGATACACCAGCAAATCGCGCAACTTCATTCACGATAAGGTCATGGGACCGTCTACACGCAAAAAATAGCTCCTTCCTGCCACGTCTCCACTTCTTACTGCGCTGATTCCTTACAGCCACTGGCGTGCACACACGCACACCACTTCACTGACATGACATCCGGCAGCAGAGGAGGGTCACATGATAGCCCAGTACATGTTGTACAAAGCTCCATAGCGAACAGGTGTCAGAGATTCCATATCGTGTCCATGTACCTCAACATGAGTAGATAAGTTAAATCACACACTCTTTTTGTGTAACTGGTATAGCTAACAGCAAGTAAGTTTATCTAAGAGACAGAGCAAATTTCTAATTAATATGAGCCGCATCCTCGCACAAAAAAATCCAAAATCTAAGAAACTGGGAATGAGCTATCTAAGAGACTGTAACCAATGGCATGTGCAGATAATCAAGATTTAGGAGCTGAGATAATGTCTTTGTCTTGGTATTTTGCTGCTTGATGAAGGTTTTGTTGTAAAATGCACCACGAAGGATTTATCCAATGGGACCAAAATCTGTAGGTGTGAGACGTAAATATACAGACAAACAAATGATTACAATTTCAGAAAAAATTGGATGGTTTATTCAAGAGAAAGACATTGACAAACTGAGCAAGTTAGTAATTCTTAGTCGACTTCCACCCCTTATGCAAGCAGTTATTCGACTTGGCATTGATTGATAGAGTTGCTTGATGTCCTCCTGTCCTTCGGCCTGGAATCTCTCCGATTGGAGTGGAATTGTCTTCAGTGATGAGTCACTCTTCGAATTGAGCCCCGATGACAAGCAAAGATATGTCTGGAGGTACCACAAGTACCAGTGAGGTACCAACCTGACCGTCGTCTTCCATATGGCCCGCCAACCAGGAGTGATGGTCTGAGGTGCCATTTGCTTCATACCAGGACCGCTTTAGTTGTCATCCGCGGCACCATTACAGCACAGCAGTACATCAACGATATTCTACATCCAATTTCGTTGCCCTTCATGGCAAGTCATCCTGGGCTTACATTTCAGCAAGGTAATGCCCGTCCACACATGTTGGAAGTTTCTATTGCTTGTCTGCAGGCTTGCCAAACTCTACATTGGCCAGCAAGGTCACCAGATCTCTACCCAATTGAGAACGTTTGGGGCTTATTGCCACGGCCCTCCAACCATCTGGGTATTTTGACGATGAAACGCGCCAACTGGACAGAAGTTAGAGCAATATACCTCATGAGTACATCCAATAACTCCAGCGACCAATGCTAAGTCAAATAACATCTTGCGTAAGTGCCACAGGTGCGCCAGTACATTACTGACTTGCTGAACTCGTAACGGTCTATACCTTGAATAAATCATACATTTTTCTGAAATTGTAATCATATCTTCCTCTGTACACATACATAACACCTACCTATTTCTCTCCCATTCAGATAATTTCTTCATAGTGAGTCGCTTTCTTGTTCTTCTTCTTCTCATTACAGTAAATATCAATGCACTGCCACTGACTGTGACAAGTGATTCATAATTCTTCCTCAACGCACGTGACACAAGTGGTGGCGTGAAACTGACAGGGTAGTTGGTGACATCAGTACGCGAATGTAATAAAACACCTAACTTCAACAAAACGCATTAGATACTGTTTCTGACACTGAACTATTGTAAATGTGAAATTTTATCACACCAAGGCGTTCAAAGAGTCAGTCAAATAAACCACTTTAAACTTTTACGACTGAGAGTAAATGAAACTCATTCTTGGAAGCATCACTTAAAGATCTTGCACAGGAAATGAATACTGCTGTTTCAGTTTTATGATGCATCTCCATTGTCTCTGATAGTGGAACGCTGAACCTCGTTTAATTTATGCAGTTTTGCCAAATAAAGGCCGGGTTAGTAATTTTAGGTGTTATATGAAATAAATTATTGATGGTGTACAACAACAAGCCACAAACTGGTTTTAGGATACTTTATTAAAAAAGTACCGTTATTAGTTTCCAGTTTTCCACAGTTCATCATCAGACAGCGTTTCACTCTTTCATCAAAACAAATTATACATTGGTTTCTTGTGACCTTCCATATGATAAACAATATTTCACAATTACAAACGAGTAACCAAAATGGTTGCACAATAAATTTGTGTTGGAAGGCAACTGTGGTGAAATGCCCATCTGGCGTAATTGTTTTGCACTTTTCTTGCAAAGAAGTAAATTTTCAATGATCGTTATATTTTCAAAATCACATACGTTGGATTCTATTGTGAAAAACTTTCTTTTCGTCAAAAAACTAATTTTCAATGTGCACCACATGTTTTGATTTTCAACATGCGAAAACAAATACGGAGTTTACAAAGTACATGAGTGTCAAAGATACTCCAATGTAATGATACAAAGACATATCATTCTGTTGGGAGAGGAGGAGTAAATTACTGTTGCATTACATTCAAAAAGTATTTTACATTAAACCTAGGGCATTAAATGCAGACAAAAATGACAAATACATGGGATTTTGTGAATTACAACGTTACTAACTTATTTGCTATAACGATAGACATACAAATGTGAGAAAGATGTCTGTGAAATTCTTATGTGCCATTTCAACATTGACGATGATAATACATTAAAATGTATTACTATTTAGTCCAATAAATAATATTGACTATTGCAGGCAAATAAAATATTTTAAGATTAGTTACTAGGTTTGCAGATGGTCCAAGTACACTCTTAATGTCTCACTTAACATTATTTATATTGGAGTATGAAAACTACTTTTTGGAAGTTTTTCAGGAAAGGAGTCATGGCCAATACATACTTCTCATTGAGGATATTATCAGGGGAAGTGCTTTTGTAAGTCTGTGTGTGTGTGTGTGTGTGTGTGGCTTCTTTTCATGCTAAAAATAATATTTTCATGTTATCTTCAATGGCTAACACCGAATGGGTTTCTTCTGCAATGTAAGCTGCAAATGGAGATTTTTACAAGTTTCCACACCTTAAGGCATTCAGGTGTTCTTTGAAACTAATCTCAAAACTTCAGCTTGTCTGACCAACGTAGAATTTTGGGCACAAATCGTTTTGAAGCTTGTATATTCCTGATTTACTATAGGGGATCACTTTTTACTGTAATTTACTATTAGTAGAGAACCTGGTTTTAATATTACTATTTTTCAATTAGTTTACAATTTCTTATGAAATCGGGCATATGTATGGGATAATGATATATTCAGGTGTAGCTTCTGCAGAAGGCTCATTTGTTTTGGATTGAATGCTGTGTGAACTACTGTTCTGTGCAACTGTGGCTTTCGATTTTTCATTGATTCAGAGTTTTTCTATTATTATAGGATCATAGCCATTATTATGAGCAACTGTTTTAATTAAACTGATTTCATTTTGTTGGTCTGTGAGACTCACAGGCACCTTTTGCATTAGGGTACCATGGCTCTGAAATGTGACATTTTCTGTTGGTTGGGATGGTATGAGCAATTATCAGTGCTGAGATCTGTGATGGTCAGTTTCCTGTAGATGCTAAGCTGATATTTATGGTTAATGTTTCAGACATTAAGAACAAGAAAATTTGTGGTCTTATTTGTTTCATGCTGAATTGTGAATTTAATAATTTTTTGCATCTTGCCAGGGTTTGTTGCCTGTGCATCAATTTCAGTGTTTATACCATTAAAAAGCAAGACTGTATCATCAACATATTTTTGTAGTGTATAATTTTGTTTATGATCTGTTGATTATTTGAGACCTATTTTTTTCTGTGTGGTTGACGTAAATATCTTCTAATATCCCAGGCAAGTTATTTCTCATAGCGAAACTATCATGTTGTTGTTGTTAAAACATATTGTTGATGCTAAAACAATTGTGCTTTAGAATGAGTGTGAGTAATTTTATGAGCTCACAGATATCTGCAATACTAAGTTACTTCCACCAAAGCAGATTCTTTTCTTATAATCTTGACAGTCTTTTTAACAGGGATGTTTGTGTATAGATTCACTACATGCAGTGGTGCAAATTTAGCTGTAGGTGAATGTGGAAGTCTTGAATGGATGTTGTGGGTTCATGTGTGTTGTATATGGTGCTATTTTCAAATGTGTAATGTTTGGCAATTAAGTCTTTCAGTTTATGGCTTATAAAATATTCAGGGCTGTTTCTCGAGTTACATATCAGGTGAATAGGACAGCTTTCTTTATGTATCTTTGGCTGTGTTCATAGTTTTAGTGCTGAGGGATTTGTTGTCATACTGCTGCACACTTCATATGCATTCAGTAGAAAGTTGAAGTTTATTTAGAAGCTTACAGACTTAAGGTTGGAATTTCATTGTGGCATTAGACATTATTTCAGTAATGTTGTTGCAATGGAAAAATTGTAATGTTTTCTCTGTATATTTCTTTACATCTTATACAACAACAGAGCTTCCTTTATCAGCCATTACAAGCAGTTATTTGTTTTCAGATAATTTCGTGTTGATGTTTTTCACATATTTTAGTTCAGTGCTTCTGTGGGCATTATTTGCCTTTAGCTGTGTCATTTTCAGTTTCTTTGACTGAAAAACCAGTGTGTTTTTCAAATATATCTGGTTTAGATATCACATGCAGGTTCTACACATGCATCTGTTGCACTGGTACTGCTGTGTATTGTTGTAGGACTGCTTGAGACCATTATTTACTAGAGTAACTTGACTGTCACTGAATTGGATGTCAGTGGTGTTAACTACCATGTCAAAGAATTTATGTTGGCCTGATTGTTTATTTTTGTCCCAATCAGATTTAAAGAGTTTCATGGCTTCTAGTTTCTTCTTCTGTTTACACGATATTATTATTATTGTTTATTTATTTTATCATTATATGCTGAATAATGGGTCGGAACTTTCAAGGCGAGTGGATGTTTCATATCTGCAAATGCAAAATGTACATGAGGTGGTTTAAATTTTCTTGTTCCTTGTATTGCATTTTTATCTCAGTTTTTAGCGAAATATCACATTTTTGTTGCTATACTGACAGAATTACTTTTTCACTGGAGTTTGACCTACCCATATTTCAGAACTATATTACAGACACACATTAGTTGTTGAATTTATGTCAAGAGACGTTTTGATGAGGTCAGTTTTGTGTTTCTTGAGAATTGTGTATATTTCTTGCAATGTAAGCTTAACACAAATTTGTCAAACTATCAGCTGGTTAGAGATGGTGGCAGTTATATGAAATACATTTTCGCAGGGTGCACAGTAACGAGTAAGAAATTTGTATGAGGTTAGTTTATTGAAAAAGCTCCATTACTAGTATCGATTTTTCACAGTTTATCATCAGGTGGTTTTTTTCACTCTTTCATAAAAACAAGTTATTCATTGGTTTCATACGAATTGTCTAGAATATACAATAATTCACAATTGTTGCGCTAAAGATTTGTGTTGCAATGCCACTTAGCTGAAATATCCATCTGGTGCATTTGTTTTTCAAGTTTTCCTGCAATGAAATACAATCACATACTTTTTTTCTGGGTTGTAAAACACTATTGTTAGGTCACAAAACGAATTTTCAGTAAGCACTTCATGCTTTGGTTTACACCATACGAAAACAAAAACAGATGTTACTAAGTACATGAGACTCAAAGATGCTGCAATGTAATGATACAAAGCTATACCATTCTTTTGAAAAGGAGGCGTAAAGTACCGTTATATTACATTCAAAAAGTATTTTTCATTAAATATAGGGCACTAAATGCAGACACAAACAACAAATATAAGGGATTTTCTGAATTACAGCATTACAAACTTATTTTATATATTGATAGAGATTCAAATGTGGGAAAGAAGTTTATATGCTATTTGAACGTTGATGATGACAATACATCAAAATCTGTTAGTCGTCTTCAATGCAAAAAGTAATACTGACTTTTGTAGGTGCATAAAATATTATAAGATTAGTTACTTGATCTGCAGATAGGTGTACAAACATTATTTGTGTTGGAGTATTGAAAGTTCTTTCTGGAAGTTTTTCAGGAAAGGAATGATAGCCAATTCAGTCTTCTCATTAAGGATATTATGAAGGGAAGCGGTTTTTGTGTGTGTGTATTTATATATTCTCTAACAGATTCGTAGTGGCTTCTTTTTCTGCTAAAAGTAATATTCTCATGTTAGTCTCAATGTTTGTCACTGAATGGTTTTCTTCTGCAATGTGGGCTAAAGATGGAGATTTGTACAAGTTTCCATGCCTTAAGGCATTGCGGTGTTCTACGAACGTAATCTCAAAACTTCAGCTTTTCTGACCAATGTAGAATTTTGGGTATAAATAACATTGGAGCTTATGTACTCCTGAATAACTGTAGTGATCTTAGAAAGTTGTACACCAGGTATCACTTTTCGCTATAATTTACTATTAGTAGAGAAGCTGATATTAACATTCTATGTATTCTTTTTGAACAAGTTTACAATTTGGTATGCTAATGCACTTATGTATGGGACAATAAAACTGTTTAAATCTGATTGAGACAAAAATAAACAATCAGGCCAACATAAATTCTTTGACATGGTAGTTAACACCACTGACATCCAATTCAGTGACAGTCAAGTTACTCTAGTAAATAATGGTCTCAAGCAGTCCTACAACAATACACAGCAGTGCCAGTGTAACAGATGTATGTGTAGAACCTGCCTGTGATATCTAAACCAGATATACTTGAAAAACACACTGGGTTTTCAGTCAAAGAAACTGAAAATGACACAGCTAAAGGCAAATAATGCCCACAGAAGCACTGAACTAAAATATGTGAAAACATCAACACGAAATTATCTGAAAACAAATAACTGCTTGTAATGGCTGATAAAAGAAGATCTATCGTTGTATAGCATGTAAAGAAATATACAGAGAAAACATTACAATTTTTCCATTGCAACAACATTACCGAAATAATGTCTGACGCCACAATGAAATTCCAAACTTAAGTCTGTAAGCTTCTAAATAAACTTCAACTTTCTACTGAATGCATATGAAGTGTGCAGCAGTATGACAACAAATCCCTCAGCACTAAAACTATGAACACAGCCAAAGATACATAAAGAAAGCTGTCCTATTCACCTGATATGTAACTCGAGAAACAGCCCTGAATATTTTATAAGCCATAAACTGAAAGACTTAATTGCCAAACATTACACATTTGAAAATAGCACCATATACAACACACATGAACCCACAACATCCATTCAAGACTTCCACATTCACCTACAGCTAAATTTGCACCACTGCATGTAGTGAATCTATACACAAACATCCCTGTTAAAAAGACTGTCAAGATTATAAGAAAAGAATCTGCTTTGGTGGAAGTAACTTAGTATTGCAGATATCTGTGAGCTCATAAAATTACTCACACTCATTCTAAAGCACAATTGTTTTAGCATCAACAATATGTTTTAACAACAACAACATGATAGTTTCGCTATGAGAAATAACTTGCCTGGGATATTAGAAGATATTTACGTCAACCACACAGAAAAAAAATAGGTCTCAAATAATCAACAGATCATAAACAAAATTATACACTACAAAAATATGTTGATGATACAGTCTTGCTTTTTAATGGTATAAACACTGAAATTGATGCACAGGCAACAAACCCTGGCAAGATGCAAAAAATTATTAAATTCACAATTCAGCATGAAACAAATAAGACCACAAATTTTCTTGTTCTTAATGTCTGAAACATTAACCATAAATATCAGCTTAACATCTACAGGAAACTGACCATCACAGATCTCAGCACTGATAATTGCTCATACCATCCCAACCAACAGAAAATGTCACATTTCAGAGCCATGGTACCCTAATGCAAAAGGTGCCTGTGAGTCTCACAGACCAACAAAATGAAATCAGTTTAATTAAAACAGTTGCTCATAATAATGGCTATGATCCTATAATAATAGAAAAACTCTGAATCAATGAAAAATCGAAAGCCACAGTTGCACAGAACAGTAGTTCACACAGCATTCAATCCAAAACAAATGAGCCTTCTGCAGAAGCTACACCTGAATATATCATTATCCCATACATATGCCCGATTTCATAAGAAATTGTAAACTAATTGAAAAATAGTAATATTAAAACCAGGTTCTCTACTAATAGTAAATTACAGTAAAAAGTGATCCCCTATAGTAAATCAGGAATATACAAGCTTCAAAACGATTTGTGCCCAAAATTCTACGTTGGTCAGACAAGCTGAAGTTTTGAGATTAGTTTCAAAGAACACCTGAATGCCTTAAGGTGTGGAAACTTGTACAAATCTCCATTTGCAGCTTACATTGCAGAAGAAAGCCATTGAAGATAACATGAAAATATTATTTTTAGCAGGAAAAGCAGCCACTATGAATCCGTTAGAGAAAATCGAAATACACACTCACACACACACAGACTTACAAAAGCACTTCCCTTGATAATCTCCTCAATGAGAAGTATGAATTGGCATTGACTCCTTTCCTGAAAAACTTCCAAAAAGTACTTTCCATACTCCAATATAAATAATGTTTGTATACCTTTCTGCAAATCTAGTAACTAATCTTAAAATATTTTATGTACCTACAATAGTCAATATTATTTATTGGACTAAATAGTAATACATTTTAATGTATTATCATCGTCAATGTTGAAATGGCACATAAGGATTTCACAGACATCTTTCTCACATTTGTATATCTATCGTTACAGCAAATAAGTTAGTAACGCTATAATTCACAAAATCCCATGTATTTGTCATTTTTGACTGCATTTAATGCCCTAGGTTTAATGTAAAATACTTTTTGAATGTAATGCAACAGTAATTTACTCCTCCTCTCCCAACAGAATGATATGTCTTTGTATCATTACATTGCAGCATCTTTTACACTCATGTACTATGTAAACTGTGTATTTGTTTTCGTATGTTGTAAATCAAACATGTTGTGAACTCTGAAAACTCGTTTTGTGACCTAACAAAAGTTGTTTACAATCCAAATCAACGTACATGATTGTGAAAATGCAAAGATCATCGAGAATGTACTTCATACCAAGAATACTGCAAAAAGATATGCGCGAGATGGACATTTCAACTAACTTTCATTCCAACACATACCTACAGCGCAATCATTTTGGTTGCCCATTCGTAATTGTGAATTATTATTTATCCAATGGCAACTCACTGGATACCTATGTATAATTTGTTTTGATGAAAAGGGGAAAAATTCGTAACCGGTAACAGTACTTTGTGAATAATGTAACCTAAAACCAATTTGTGGTTGAGTGCTGTACACCCTCAATAATTTACTTGTTTACTTTTCTTAATTTCACACTATCATTTCTTACAGTATTACATTTTTGAGTAGATCTACGCACTTCCTTCTTCCGGCTGAGCTACGACTCACGAGTGAAATATGGTATGGGTTCGATGAAGATTTGGGCAATCTTTAACCTGGTACTCTGTGGTACCCGTGCGTACTCTGCAAGGTGGAAATACTATAATGTTTGTTCCCCAATGGTGATGCTGTGTTCCAAGACAACAGGGCCGCTGTTTGCACAGTTCTCATCGTCCAGGACTAGTTCTCTGAGCACGAGGACGTATTGTCACATCTTCCCCTGATCGCCACAGTCACCAGATCTCAATAGTATTTAGCCTTTGTGGTGTACTTCGGAGAGAAGTGTTTGTGATTGCAATCAACCTCCGTCATCGTTATGCGAACTGGACACTATTTTGCAGGAAGACTGGTATCAGATTCCCTTGAAAATCATACAGGAGCTGTGATTATTCATTCCGAGACGAATTGAAGCTGTTTTTAATGCTAACTGTTTTCCTACACTGTAATAGGCATGGTAAAATGTGGCGTTTCCAATTTTTTGGCCACCCCCTGTTGGTGCGCACATACTGCAGCTTCCATTGTAAATAGTGTGCTTATGAATAGACCAGGCACGTTGAAGTTAAGTGAGACATTAAGAGTGTACTTGGACCGTTGGATAATTGCTCTTCTACGAATAGTACGAGGATCCAACAACGTTTGTTAGTAAATGTGATATTACTAGTGAACAATTTCGTGAAGTGAGGAAACTTCCAGACTATGTAGAAAACAGAAACGGCCTACTGTATGCTGTCTGTCTGAATTTCAGTTATATTTAGTGAACTGAAGAACTGTTTGGAAGATTTATAGATCAGGAACAGCCGAGTGACAGT
Source organism: Schistocerca gregaria (assembly GCF_023897955.1). NCBI lineage: Eukaryota > Metazoa > Arthropoda > Insecta > Orthoptera > Acrididae > Schistocerca > Schistocerca gregaria. Next base: position 518,738,578 of record NC_064931.1, on the reverse strand, counting down.
TTTGTATCGAAAACTGAAATATAGTGGCCGGAACTAAAAGTGTAAGGTAAGTACAAGTGATACTAAAAATGAAGAAAAAGCTATTGCAGAACAAAATGACTTACATCTTATCAAAGCTGTTTGCATCACGCGCGTCAACGCCTTGTCTGGAAGGAAACGAACGAATTGACAAGAAAAATACATACGCAAAGCAGTTATGTTACGTACTGTACTCGGTGATCAAAAAGTCAGGATAAATTTGAAAACTGAATAAATCACTGAATAATGTAGATAGAGAGGTACACATTGACACACATGTTGGAATGACGGGGTTTTATTAGAACAACAAAATTCAAAAGTTAAAAAAATGTCCGACAGATGGCGCTTCATCTGATCAGAATAGCAATAATTAGCATAACAAAGCAAGACAAAGCAAATACGATGTTCTTTACAGGAAATGCTCAATATGTCCACCATCATTCCTCAACAGTAGCTGTAGTCGAGGAATAATGTTGTGAACAGCACTGTAAAGCATGTCCGGATTTGTGGTTTTTCAGCATCCCTAGAGATGTCGGTCGATCACGATACACTTGCGACTTCAGATAACCCCAAAGCCAATAATCGCACGTACTGAGGTCTGGGGACCTGGGAAGCCAAGCATGACGAAAGTGGCGGTTGAGCATACGATCATCACCAAACGACGCGCGCAAGAGGTCTTTCACGCGCCATCTGTCGGACATTTTGTGAAGTTTTTTTTTTCTTGTTCTAATAAAACCCCATGTCATTCCAAGCATGTGTGTCAATTTTTACATCTCTATCTACATTACTCCATGGTTTATTAAGTTTTCAAATTTATACTGGCTTTTTGATCACCCTGTATATAGAAAGTTCTGTGAACGCGGCCGAATGGCAACAGAACACTGGTTACCATACCCTAGTTAGGCCATTCGCTAGTCCCATGTTTGGCTATGAAGGAACGTGAACTACAGCAATCCTTGGTCGAGCTGTGTATATTTGCTACCTAGTACGCTGCCCTCGTGTGTAGCGCATCTGCAAAAAGTGAAGGAAATGGACATCGCAGAGTACCCCGACATCCTCCCAAGAGATCAGCCAGCCTTTGGCAGATAGACTAAACAGTGCCGCGCTGCAAAGTGGGACCTACTCTCGAGTGAAGCAGATGTGTACGAATGCAGCCAGTTACCAGATCCGTGGGCCTGCTGCTGTGGCGCCTGTTGAATGAACCTTGTACAGTAGAAGATTTTTTGCAGTTAAGTCAATTCGGTCACAGTTTTTAAACAACTTATTTAATTGGGCATGGAAATAGCAATAATATAAAAATATTTTGGCGACGTAGCACATTTCCATGTCTTCATCTAGGGTGGTAGTATGTAACGAGAACTTTATTTAGTGCCGCCAATCCCTGTAACATTGAGTGCCACGATAAATATGCTCAGAGTAGGACGCGGTGTGCGGGGAGTCCCTTGGCGCCGAGCCCGGTGACGCGGAAGCTGCAGCCGGCCATAGGCAGGCGCTCCAGCTCTTCACGGGTCATGCCGTCGAACGCTGACGTAACGAACAACTCGTCGAGGCCAGCGCCGCCCCACGCCACTGACGTCACGTTAAGTGCCGGGATGTCCACCCGCTGCAGCAACTTGCCACTGGCCGGATCCACCTGGATCACCTGAAAAAAAACTATTATTGTCCTCCAATCCAAAGTTTAGCATGTACTTTCCCGTTTCAAAAAGAAATTTTTTAAACGAATGCTGGTAGATTAAGCAATTGTAGTTATTGTACCTGCAAAATACTAATGCGAATTCTTTACAGACGAATGGAAAAACTGATAGAAGCCGACCTCGGGGAAGATCAGTTTGGATTCCGTAGAAATGTTGGAACACGTGAGGCAATACTGACCCTACGACTTATCTTAGAAGAAAGATTAAGGAAAGGCAAACCTACGTTTCTAGCATTTGTAGACTTAGTGAAAGTTTTTGACAATGTTGACTAGAACACTCTCTTTCAAATTCTGAAGATTGCAGGGGTAAAATACAGGGAGCGGAAGGCTATTTACAATTTGTACAGAAAAAGCAGATGGCAGTTATAAGAGTTCGTGGGCATGAAAGGGAAGCAGTGGTTGGGAAGGGAGTGAGACAGGGTTGTAGCCTATCCCCAATATTATTCAATCTGTATATTGAGCAAACAGTAAAGGAAACAAAAGAAAAGTTCGGAGTAGGTTTTAAAATCCATGGAGAAGGAATAAACCTTTGAGGTTCGCCGATGACATCGTAATTCTGTCAGAGACAAGAAAGGACTTGGAAGAACAGTTGAACGGAATGGACAGTGTCTTGAAAGGAGGGTATAAGATGAACATCAACAAAAGAAAAATGAGGATAATGGAATGTAGTCGAATTAAGTCGGGTGATGCTGAGGGAATTAGATTAGGAAATGAGACACTTATAGTAGTAAAGGAGTTTTGCTATTTGGGGAGCAAAATAACTGATGATGGTCGAAGTAGAGAGGATATAAAATGTAGACTGGCAATGGCAAGGAAAGCGTTTCTGAAGAAGAGAAATTTATTAACATCGAGTATAGATTAAATGTCAGGAAGTCGTTTCTGAAAGTATTTCTATGGAGTGTAGCCATGTATGGAAGTGAAACATGGACGATTGATAGTTTGGACAAGAAGAGAATTGAAGCTTTCGAAATGTGGTGCTACAGAAGAATGCTGGAGATTAGGTGGGTAGATCACATAACTAATGAGGAGGTATTGAACAGAAATGGGGAAAAGAGGAGCTTGTGGCACAACTTGACTAGAAGAAGGGATCGGTTGGTAGGAAATGTTCTGAGACATCGAGGGATCACCAATTTAATATTGGAGGGCAGCGTGGAGGGTAAAAATCATGAAGGAGACCAAGAGATGAATACACTAAGCAGATTCAGAAGGGAGTAGGTTGCAGTAGGTATTGGGAGATGAAGAATCTTGCACAGGATAGAGTAGCATGGAGAGCTGCATCAAGCCAGTCTCAGGGCTGAAGACCACAACAACAACAACAACAACAACAGCTATTCTACAGTATCTGATCAGCAGTACCTGGACACTTATTAGGATGTGTCCACCATTCATCTTTATGACGGCTTTAATTCAGTTAGGAACATTTTAAACTAGGTGTCTCAATGTCTATGGAGGAAACTAAAGAGCTGAAACCAAACAGGGTTGTGATGTTGGACTTGGGGTCAGTAGCAAAGTCGACGTTTTAACTCATCCCAAAGGTTTTCCACTGGGTTCAGGTCGGACAATCGGCAGAACAGTCCAATATAGAAATGTCCACAGATAATTTCCTTGCAGATGATGCTTTAGGACAGGATGCACTGGCGTGCTGGTGCAAACAATCATCGACTCCAAACTGTTCCTCTAATTTTGTTGTTGTTGTTGTTGTGGCCTTTAGTCCGAAGACTGGTTTGATGCAGCTCTCCATGCTATTTACCCGATCTACCCATCTAATCTTCAGCATACTTAGCATTCTTTTGTAGCACCACATTCCAAAAGCCACTAATCACTTCTTGTCAAAAGTGTTTATTGTCTGTGTTTCATTCCATAGCGTAGCTACAAATGCTTTCAGAAAAAACTTCTTAAGAATTAAATCTTTATTAGATGGTTACAAATTCTCCTTCACAAATGTTTTTGTTGCCATTGCCAGACTACATTTTATATTCATTCTACAACAATCATCATATCCGCTCGCTAGAAATATCCTGCAAGCGCTCCACCAGGTCACCTCGCTCAGTGGACCCTAAATTGATACTATCCCACTGCCTGCCGATCTGACTGGCCTGCTCATCATTTCAAGTGGCCGCACTCAGAATTTAGCATGCCGCTCACGGCTCAACAGACACCTCAAATTTAATATCCTGCAAGCGCCCCACCAGGTCATTTCGCTTAGAGGACATTACATTAATATGACGCCACTGCCCGCTGAACTGACTGGCCTGAGCGTAGTTTCAAGTGGCCGCACTCAGAGCTTAGTGTGCCGCTCACTGCTCAATAGACACCTCTAATTTAATGTCCTGGAAGCGCTCCACCAGGCCATCCCGCTCAGAGGACGCTAATTTAATACGGCGCCACTGCCCCCCGATCTCACTGGCCTGCACATCTTTTCAGGTGGCCGCAGTAAGAGCTTAGTGTGCCGCTCACGGCTCAACAGACACCTCTAATTTAATATCCTGGAAGCGCTAAACTAGGCCATCCCGCTCAGAGGACGCTAATGTAATACGACGCCACTGCACGCCGATCTCACTGGCCTGCACATCTTTTCAGGTGGCCGCAGTAAGAGCTTAGTGTGCCGCTCACGGCTCAACAGACACCTCTAATTTAATATCCTGGAAGCGCTAAACTAGGCCATCCCGCTCAGAGGACACTAATGTAATACGACGCCACTGCACGCCGATCTCACTGGCCTGCACATCTTTTCAAGGGTTGCCGCAGTGAGAGCTTAGTGTGACACTCACGGCTCAACACACACCTCAAATTAAATAACCTGCTAGTGCTCCACCAGGGCATCTCGCTCAGAGGATGCTAAATTTATATGACCCTACTGCCCGCCGATCCGACTGGCCTGCGCATCTTTTCAAGTGGCCACTCTCAGGGCTTAGTGTGCCAACCATGGCTCAACAGACACCTCAAATTAAATATCCTGCAAGTGCTCCATCAGGCCATCTCGCTCAGAGGATGCTAAATTGACGCGACCCCACTGCCCGCCGATCTGACTGGCCTGCACATCTTTTCAAGTGGCCGCACTCAGAGCTTAGCATGCCAGTCACAGCATAACAGACACCACAAATTTAATATTCTGCAACCACTCCACCAGGTCATTTCCCTCATAGGAAGCAAAATTAATACGACCCCACTGCCTGCCGATCTGACTGACCTGGTCATCTTACCAAGTGGCCGCACTCAGAGTTTAACATGCCGCTCATGGCTCAACAGACACTTCAAATTTAATATCCTGCAAGTGCTCCACCAGGCCATTTCGCTCAGAGACCCTACATTAATATGACGCCACTGCCCGCTAACCTGACTGGCCTGCGAATCTTTTCAAGTGGCAGCTCTCAGAGCTTAGCATGCCACTCACAGCTAAACACACACCTCAAATTAAATATCCTGCTAGTGCTCCACCAGGCCATCTCGCTCAGAGGACGCTAAATTTATACGACCCCACTGCCCGCCGATCCGACTGGCCAGCGAATCTTTTCAACTGCCCACACTCAGAACTTAGCATGCCACTCACGGCTCAACAGACACCTCAAATTTAATATCCTGCAAGCGTTCCACCAGGCCATCTCTCTCAGAGGATGCTAAATTGACACGACCTCACTGCCCGCCGATCTGACTGGCCTGCACATCTTTTCAAGTGGCCGCACTCAGAGCTTAGCATGCCAGTCACAGCATAACAGACACCACAAATTTAATATTCTGCAACCACTCCACCAGGTCATTTCCCTCACAGGAAGCAAAATTAAAACGACCCCACTGCCCGCCGATCTAAATGACCTGGTTATCTTTCCAAGTGGATGCACTCAGAGTATAACATGCCGCTCACGGCTCAACAGACACCTCAAATTTAATATCCTGCAAGCGCTGCACCAGGCCATCCCGTTCAGAAGACGCTAAGCTAATACGACCCCAATGTCGGCAGATATGACTGGCATGCGCAACTTTTCAAGTGGCCACAATCAGAACATAGTGTGCTGCTCACGGATCAACAGACACCTCAAATTAAATATCCTGCTAGTGCTCCACCAGGCATTCTCGCTCAGAGGATGCTAAATTTATTTGATCCCAATGCCCACCTATCTGACTGGCCTGCGCATCTTTTGAAGTGGCCGCACTCAGAGCTTAGCATGCCACTCATGGCTCAACAGACACCTCAAATTTAATATCCTGCAAGCGTTCCACCATGTCATTTCCCTCATAGGAAGCAAAATTAATACGACCCCACTGCCCGCCGATCTGACTGACCTGGTCATCTTACCAAGTGGCCGCACTCAGAGTTTAACATGCCGCTCATGGCTCAACAGACACTTCAAATTTAATATCCTGCAAGTGCTCCACCAGGCCATTTCGCTCAGAGACCCTACATTAATATGACGCCACTGCCCGCTAACCTGACTGGCCTGCGAATCTTTTCAAGTGGCAGCTCTCAGAGCTTAGCATGCCACTCACAGCTAAACACACACCTCAAATTAAATATCCTGCTAGTGCTCCACCAGGCCATCTCGCTCAGAGGACGCTAAATTTATACGACCCCACTGCCCGCCGATCCGACTGGCCAGCGAATCTTTTCAACTGCCCACACTCAGAGCTTAGCATGCCACTCACGGCTCAACAGACACCTCAGATTTAATATCCTGCAAGCGTTCCACTAGGCCATTTCGCTCAGAGGACGCTAAATTAATACGACGCCACTGCCAGTCGTTCTGACTGGCCTGCGCATCTTTTCAAGTGGCTGCACTCAGAGCTTAGCGAGCCCCTCACGCCTCAACAGTCACCACAAATTAAATATCCAGCAAGCGTTCCACCAGGCCATCTCTCTAAGAGGACACTAAATTGATACAACCCCAATGCCCGCCGATCTGACTAACCTGCGCAACTTTTCAAGTGGCCACTCTCAGGGCTTAGCGTGCCATTCACGGCTCAACAGACACCTCAAATTTAATTTCCTGCAAGCTCTCCACCAAGACATCTCGCTCAGAGGATGTTAAATTGATACGCCTCTAATGCCCGCCAATCTGACTGGCCTGCGAATCTTTTCACGTGGCCGCACTCAGAGCTTAGCATGCCGCTCACGGCTCAACAGACACCTCAGATTTAATATCCTGCACGCGATGCACTCCACCACGCCATCTCGCTCAGAGGACGCTAAATTGATATGACCCCACTGCCCGCCGATCTGACTGGCCCGCGCATCTTTTCAAGTGGCTGCACTCACAGCTTCGCCCCAGATGCAGGGCATCTATAGACCTACCAGCATTAGTATTGAACGCTGGCGCGATGATACATCGAGGTAGCACGATGCTGCTAAACACTACTAATGTTCACAGACAATTTTAGTGTATCAGTATTAATGACTATTTGTATCTATCAAGAATACTACTCTCATTTATACAGTGAGGTGACAAAAGTCAAGGGAGAGCGATATGCACTTGAACAGGAGCTTATAGTATCTTGTATTCAAGGTGTAAAAGGGCAGTGCACTGGCGGACCTGTCATTTGCACTCAGGCGATTCATGTGAGAAGATTCCTAGGTAATTATGGGCACAGGACGGGAACTGATGGACTTTGAATGTGGAATGGAAATTGGAGCTAGACGCATGGGTCATTCTATTTCGGAAATCGTTAGAGAATTCAATATTCCGAGATCCACAGTGTCAAGAGTGTGCGGAGAACACCACAGTTCAAGTATTATTACATCTCACCGTGGACAGTGCAGTGGCCGACAGCCTTCACTTAACAACCGAGAGCAGCGGCGTTTGCGTAGAGTTGTCAGTGCTGACAGACAAGCAGCATTATGTGAAATAACCGCAGAAATCCATGTGGAACGTACGACGAACGGATCTATTAGGACAGCACGTCGAAATTTGGTGTTATTGGGCTACGGCAGCAGACGACGTATGCTAATAGCACTACATTGCCTGTGCTCGTGGCCGTATCGGTTGGACCGTAGACGACTGGAAAACCATGGTTTGTTCAGATAAGTTCCGATATCAGTTGGTGAGGGCTGACAGTAGGGTTTTGTCAACAAATCAGTGTGCAAGCTGGTGGTGGCTCCATAATGGTGTGAGATGTGTTCACATGGGACAGACTGGATGCTCTGGTCAACTGAACCCATCATTGACTGGAAATGGTTATGTTCGACTACAGGAGATTGCAGCTGTTCAACGAACCAATTTTGATGGACGACAATGGGCCACATACCCTGCCAATATTGTTCTCGATTGTTTTGAAGAACATTCTCGACAATTCGAGAAAATGATGTGGCCACCCAGATCGGCCGACATGAATTCCATAGAACATTTGTAGGACATAATCGAGAGGTCCGTTCGTGCACAAAATCCTGCACTGGCAACACTTTCACAATTTTTGACGGCTATAGAGTCAGCGTGGCTCAGTATTTCTGCATGGAACTTCCAACGACTTTGAGTCCACGCCACGTCGAGTTGCTGCACTACACCAGGAAAAAGGAGGTCAGACATGATATAAAGAAGTATCCCATGACTTTTATCATCTCAGTGTAATAAGGCAACAGTGTATTTTACGTCTATGGTTCTGTAGATGAATCCACAACTACGGACATAATTTCCCCAACTGACAACTGGTTTGATATTTTAGTACTTGTTCCGCGTTCTACCCAAAAGTTCCAAGAGCCTAATGCCCACGCCCCATTATAATGTACATTGTCATAATTGGGTCTGCATACACCTACTTTAGCTACATTTTTAAGTATTACAGAGATTTAAACATTCCAATATTTTCTTAAGCAGCAGCTTATTCAACTGCGAAACCATAGAGGAGGTTGCTCCCACTGAGAGCTTGAGCAGGATGTACACTATCTGATCATAAGTATCCCCACATCTATTAATGGACATTAGTATGGGGTGTGTCCAAGCTTCGCATTTGTGATGGCTTGAACTCTGCTGGGGACTGCTTATATGAGGTGGCTGTGGAGGAAGGACAGTCCAATCTTCCACAAGAGTGGAAACCAAAGGAGGTAGTGATGTTGGAGGATGGGGTCTGGACCAAGTAAACGTTTAAACTCATTCCAGAAGTATTCCCTAGGGTTCAGGTCTGCACTATGGGCACGCCAGTCCATTTCCACGACTATTTTTGTCAACAAACCATTGCCTCACAGATGCTGCTCTACCATTGGGTGCATGACCATGCTGATACAATCAGTCATTGTCTCCGAACTATTCCTCCATTTTACGAAGTTCAAAACGCTGTAAAATGTATTCATATTCTTCCACATTTATCGTTTTCTTAAGCGCAATAAGCGGTCCACACTCAGTCCACGAAAAAGACCCACTTACTGTAAGATCATCTTCGTTGTAATTCACTGTTGGCCTTCCACATGACGCCAAGTAATGTTGTCCAGGCATTCGGCAAACCCTAACCCTTCTATCGGATTGCCACTGGGTACAACGTCGTCATCACACCAACAAATCACTTTTTCCCAGGTATCCACTGTCCAGTGGTGTCGCTTTTTACGCCACTTCAAGCGTCGTTTAGCATTGATTACAGAAATGTGAGGGTTATGAGGATCTGCTCAGCCACTGTACCCCATTAATTTTAACTCTCTACGCACAGTCACTGTGCTAGCTAGCCTTTTGATAGCACTTTGGAACTCACGAGTGATGCCGTCAGCTGATTTCATAAAATTTTTTAAATCCATCCTCCGCAGTTCTCGACGGTTCCTGTACATGAGGTGTTGGTTTAGCTGTGGTTGTTCCTTGGCGTTTTCGCATCATAACTACATCAACAACAGTTGACAGGTTTAGAAGCAGCTTTAGAATGGTTGAAATATCCCTGATGGATTTGTTACTCAGATAATATCCAGTGACTCGTTCATATTCGCTGTCACTGAGATCACGTGGCCAACCCAGTCCACCGTTACTGCTTCTCTACTGACAACACAGTACTCCACGCATCCACGCCCCCCAAACAAACCAACCAACCAAGCCTCCTTATGCAGGGTGTTGATTTTAAATGAAGTCATTGAAATATCTCGAAAACTACACACCGGATCAAAAAAGTTGTAATTCCAATTGGACTGTCTCGGAGGTGGACGCCCAACCATACTACACGCATCCTGTGACCCCACCCCGAGCGTCGGTGGCAGGGGGTAGCTTTGAAATCTTCAATGGGACCCGCGTTTTAGTTGCGGGTTTTGATTCTACGGTAAAATCTACATACGTTTTGTGTGAAGCATTATCTTCGTTTCGCCACAGATGGCGCTGTAATCGGAGGAGTAGGAATGGGTACACAGTCGTAATTTACGATATGCTACCCAATGACCCTTGAATATTCAATAGCATATGGGATCCCACCTCCACGATGCGAGGGTAGGACAGGCCAGTATTTCATAATTCCTAAATGGAAACCCCATTCGCAACGTTGTATTCCTCCGACATACCGAACAGGAGACTACTCGACGCGCCACCCCACGTGTAGCGAAATACGACGTAAAAGGCAGCACATTACGACCGGAGCTCACATATCGTGCAGGCGCAGCACATAGCGGCTCTAAACATTGCAATACTTGGCCAGTGCCAACCGTAGTGGCCGTGCGGTTCTAGGCGCTGCAGTCTGGAACCGCGAGACCGCAGGTTCGAATCCTGCCTCTGGCATGGATGTGTGTGATGTCCTTAGGTTAGTTAGTTCTAACTAGTTCTAAGTTCTAGGGGACTAATGACCTCAGAAGTTGAGTCCCATAGTGCTCAGAGCCATTTGAACAATTTTTTGAACTTGGCCAGTGATTATTGCCTGCACACCTACGTGTCATTTGGAGAGCAGACTTGGAAGTGCATGATGAACGTTGCAACCACAGACGCAAAATTTAAATGATCCTGATTTACGAAGAATCTAGGAGAAATGCTGAGGCTGCTGTATCCTTGTATGCCGAGCATTTTCCAGAGAAAGCTCGCACTTGTTCGTTCTTTTACAAGGTTGTGAACGCTTTTAAATCTGATGGTAGCGTACAGAGCGACAAAAGGAAACGAAGCAAACGTGCTACAGGAGTAGCTAATGTAACAACTGCACTAGCGGCAGCGCACCACAACAAACAGATAAGCGCCCGCCCGGCAATAACACCGCGGTTCCTGTATATCCGTAGGTAGCATTGTTACAACATTGCGTCGTCTTAAGTATCACCCACACCAAGTGTATCTACACCAAGAACTTCACGGCGTCGATTTCCATAACCGGATAGTGTTTTGTGAATGGGCGCGTCAAGAAATGCAACGACCTCCACGTTCTTTGCCGAGGTACTATTTTCCGACGAGTCTACATTCACAAATCATGGTAGCGTTAAGCGCCATAACACGCGTCACTAGAGCGTAGACAATCCCCAATGGTTACGGAAAGTTAACAATCATAGTCTTCGGTCGGCTAACGTATGGTGTCGCATCATGGGGAAGAAATTCATTGGTCCGTATTTTATCGACGGCACGTTGAATAGACGCAAATATCTAACTTTTTTGGAGCAGGAACTACCGGTACTCCTGCGTGACAGTGCCCTGGACGTTCGACAACGTATATGGTTTCAGCATGACGGTCACCCAGCGCATTACGCAACTGAAGCACGTGAGGTATTAGACCGTGGTTGCATTCGTCGGTGGATCGGCAGAGGTGGCCCTATTAATTGGTCGGCGACATCGCCGGAATTGATCTCGTCGGATTTCTTTCTGTGGGGATATTTAAAAGATAAGGAGTACCATCAAGTGCCAACAGGCCGTGAAGACATGGTCGAACGCTTCACAAACGCCTTCGTTGACATTCCCGCAGATATGCTTCTGTTCTGTGTATAGTCATTTGAAAAGCGAATCAGTAAGTGTATTGAAGTTGGCGGTATTACGTATGAATACTTACTACAATAGGAAAAGGAGAGCAACATTCGCTTGGAGCCACGGCCACTGTGGCACGTGCGGTAGTCTCCTGCAACTTTGCGAATGGGGTTTCCAGTTAGTTAGAAGTAATGAAATACTGGCCTGTCCTAGCCTCGCAGCATTGAGGTGGGGTCCCACGTGGCATTAGACATCGAAGGGCCACTGAGTAGCACGCCGTAAATTACGACTGTGTACTCATTTCGGTTCCTCCAATTACAGCGTCATCTGCGGTGAAACTAAGAAAATGCTTCACACAAAATGTATGTAGATTTTGCCGTAGAATCGTAATCTGCAACAAAAACAGGGGTTCCCATTGAAGATTTCAATGTTGCCCCCTGCCACCCAAGCACTGGGTGGGTGGGGGTCGAATGTGGCATCGTTGTATGTCCTCCTCCAAGACAAACAAATTGGAATTATAGCTTTTTTAACCCGCTGTATAGATTTCGAAATATTTCAATGTATTCACTTAAAATGAACACCCTGTATATAGACGGGTCCGGCCCTGGTGACATTTAATGGTCAATTTCCCACTACATAGGGTATCTAGATATTTTTGATAAGACAGTGTACTCCATACCATATGGTGGTTACAGCACGTTGGTAGTGTGAAGAGTTGATCGCTGCGTAAGACACATAAATCACATAGAGGATGATCCGCGGTAAGGGTGCCAAACAGTCATTATTTAAAGAATAAAAATCAGTAATAATAAGTTATGCTACGTAGAAAACATCAGGAGAAGTCAGTCATTAGCCGTAATTATTGTGGCATTATTACAATGCAGTAGATTTCAAGGTTTTGCTAAATTGGTGTCGAGAGTAAAGTCGCCATAGAATATACGAGAAGGTCCCAAATCGTGTGAGTTACACAGAAGGCTTTATAGCGCGCCAAGTGCATCGGTCGGCGTTTAGACTTGATGCAGCCGCTCTCCTATCAGGGGAGACACTTTGTCAGTTTTCAGCATGAGTGCAACACCGACTCTTACATCATTAGAACGAACTTTTACGCGGAGTAGGTAGAAAACTGTCGAAATGCTTACTGACGAAGCTAACCTGCTTGCCTCCTTCAATGAAAATGATTTGCCCATGTTATGTGTACGGAACCAAGGTCCCTATTCATAGGCGATGCGTCTGCTGCTAAATACACTCCTGGAAATGGAAAAAAGAACACATTGACACCAGTGTGTCAGACCCACCATACTTGCTCCGGACACTGCGAGAGGGCTGTACAAGCAATGATCACACGCACGGCACAGCGGATACACCAAGAACCGCGGTGTTGGCCGTCGAATGGCGCTAGCTGCGCAGCATTTGTGCACCGCCGCCGTCAGTGTCAGCCAGTTTGCCGTGGCATACGGAGCTCCATCGCAGTCTTTAACACTGGTAGCATGCCGTGACAGCGTGGACGTGAACCGTATGTGCAGTTTACGGACTTTGAGCGAGGGCGTATAGTGGGCATGCGGAAGGCCGGGTGGACGTACCGCCGAATTGCTCAACACGTGAACACGTGGGGCGTAAGGTCTCCACAGTACATCGATGTTGTCGCCAGTGGTCGGCGGAAGGTGCACGTGCCCGTCGACCTAGGACCGGACCGCAGCGACGCACGGATGCACGCCAAGACCGTAGGATCCTACGCAGTGCCGTAGGGGACCGCACCGCCACTTCCCAGCAAATTAGGGACACTGTTGCTCCTGGGGTATCGGCGAGGACCATTCGCAACCGTCTCCATGAAGCTGGGCTACGGTGCCGCACACCATTAGGCCGTCTTCCGCTCACGCCCCAACATTGTGCAGCCCGCCTCCAGTGGTGTCGCAACAGGCGTGAATGGAGGGACGAATGGAGACGTGTCGTCTTCAGCGATGAGAGTCGCTTCTGCCTTGGTGCCAATGATGGTCGTATGCGTGTTTGGCGCCGTGCAGGTGAGCGCCACAATGAGGACTGCATACGACCGAGGCACACAGGGCCAACACCCGGCATCATGGTGTGGGGAGCGATCTCCTACACTGGCCGTACACCTCTGGTGATCGTCGAAGGACACTGAATAGTGCACGGTACATCCAAACCGTCATCGAACCCCCCTGGTGATCGTCGAGGGGACACTGAATAGTGCACGGTACATCCAAACCGTCATCGAACCCATCGTTCTACCATTCCTAGACCGGCAAGGGAACTTGCTGTTCCAACAGGACAATGCACGTCCGCATGTATCCCGTGCCACCCAACGTGCTCTAGAAGGTGTAAGTCAACTACCCTGGCCAGCAAGATCTCCGGATCTGTCCCCCATTGAGCATGTTTGGGACTGGATGAAGCGTCGTTTCACGCGGTCTGCACGTCCAGCACGAACGCTTGTCCAACTGAGGCGCCAGGTGGAAATGGCATGGCAAGCCGTTCCACAGGACTATATCCAGCATCTCTACGATCGTCTCCATGGGAGAATAGCAGCCTGCATTGCTGCGAAAGGTGGATATACACTGTACTAGTGCCGACTTTGTGCATGCTCTGTTGCCTGTGTGTATGTGCCTGTGGTTCTGTCAGTGTGATCATGTGATGTATCTGACCCCAGGAATGTGTCAATAAAGTTTTCCCTTCCTGGGACAATGAATTCACGGTGTTCTTATTTCGATTTCCAGGAGTGTAGCAATATTCGGTCTGGTGTCATAGGTATGTAGCACCACGGACGAATCACTATCAACAGTGTCACATGTTCTCACTCCATGGCACACTGCGGAGAGATTTGAAATTTGACGTATGACATCGGCTCGAAGTCTGGAAATCAGGAACTTCACGCCATCACGTCTTTTCCCTTGTCAGTCAAATACTAGAGGTGACAATTTATTTCACCACAACATGCGTTCGAGTCTAGAGCCATCGCATAAACGTTTGTTGGCGACCTCGACTACGGCAGTGAGTCTCTGCCCAAAGAGAAATGAAAATATTACCTGTTTGCCACCATAGCACGCTACCCACAGTTTTCCTTCTGTATCAATAGTTTGGCCGTCTGGGAATCCTTCCACGCCCTGTTCTTCAAAGTTGAAAACCGTCCTCCTGTTGCCTGAAAAAGAAAAAAAACCGCTTTCGTCAGCACAAATCTTCAATTTTGGAGGAATATAATTAGGAGAACCATACGTTGTTTACCTATTTCAGCCTTGGTGACATCAAAGTCGAAAGCATCTATTTTTCTAGTGGGAGAATCTATATAGTACATGGTTTTGTTGTCCAGGCTCCATGCAATGCCGTTTGAAACGCTGACTTTTGGTAAATGCGTTTTAGCGCTTCGGTCCTTGGAAATGCTAAAAAATATTCCCCTGTCTACAATGACCTGTTTGTTTATTATCGGTGCCATTGTCCCTGAAACGAAAGTAACGAGCAATTTTAAATCTCTGTTGACATACAGCTTTTACTCTTCGGAGGTGCCTTTGAACATGCCACAAAAATGTTTTGAGATAATGTTTCCATACAATAATTATATAGTACCTAACAACAATACAGACTTTTATAAAATCATGTGAAAGTGTCTAGATTATTTTAAATAAACCTGTATACCTACTTCGAGAATCAAACCATTCACCACCAGTATTCTAATACATCACTCTACCCACTGCCCGTTGCACAAACTGGCCCGCGTTGCTATATGGTATTGAACGAAGATATACATGTCATACATCTGGTTACATACTACGTCACTGCCATTCATTCGGGGACCATTTTCTTCAAAAAATACAGAGAGAGTTGAGAAAAGTACGGAAACACCAAAAACGTAACACATTGCCATGGTTAAAAGGGCGTAGGAAAACAGTTGACATTCAAAATCGCTTCCAGTGGCCTCGGAATGGATAAATACAAGTCCTGTATGGCTTTCAATGAAATCCTATCCCATCCTTCCCGCAAAGTAGTGGCAAATAGCCGGCCTGAGTGGCCTTGCGGTTCTAGGCGCTACAGTCTGGAGCCGAGCGACCGCTACGGTCGCAGGTTCGAATCCTGCCTCGGGCATGGATGTGTGTGATGTCCTTAGATTAGTTAGGTTTAATTAGTTCTAAGATCTAGGCAACTGATGGCCTCAGACGTTAAGTCGCATAGTGCTCAGAGCCATTTTGAAGTGGCAAGTACAGGTAACGATCGTGGATGTGAGTAGCGATCACGCAAACTTCTTCTTCCAGTCCATATATGGCATAACAGCAAACCAGGGCTTAACAGTATTGGTTACAAACAGTCTTAGTTATAATTTTATTTTTTTATTTTTTTTATTTTTCAACGACGCGTTTCGCCTTATTTAGGCATCTTCAGGTTATCTTAATTTGGTATTTCTTAAGAATACTTTAGTCAGAGTAGCCAAAGGGCATCGTCGAAAATATCAGGCCTACATCGCCTTAGTTAAACTCGGTAAAAAAAAAAAAGGCGATGTAGGCCTGATATTTTCGACGATGCCCTTTGGCTACTCTGACTAAAGTATTCTTAAGAAATACCAAATTAAGATAACCTGAAGATGTCTAAATAAGGCGAAACTCGTCGTTGAAAAATAAAAAAAAATTGCAACCAAGACTGTTTTTAACCAATACGCAAACTTCTCTCCAGAGCAGACCACAAAGGCTCAATGGTATTGATGCATGATGACTGTGGTGGCCAGGAGAGATGTGTCTAATTATCCTCGTGTTCACAAAACCAGTTCTGGACGATGAGAGCTGTGTGAACAGCGGTAGTGTGGGACTGGAACACAGCAAAACCACTGGGGAGCAAATATTGCACCATGGGGTGGACCTGATCAGCCGAAACGGTCCCATAATCTTTGGCAGTAATATGACCTTGTAGAGTGCCCATGGGCATATGGGAAACCACGATACCACTGCCCACCATATCTCACTCTCGGCGGCAAGCAAGCTACATCGTGTGCTTGTGACATAAACTCGGTGGGAAATTGGAAACAGTGTGAAAAAAGACTCATCCGATCAAATGACTTTCTTCTTTGCTCCATTAGTCCAGGTATTATGGCTTCGGCACAACGTTTTCCCGTTCCGGGCATTTACATCTCTGCTGCGTGGTTTTGGAATTCTAGCTCGCCCTGCAACTCGCAGCTTAGAAAGCTCCCTTTGTGTTGTTTTGGCGCTGACAGATTTCGCTAGTGCGGCATTCACTTCTGCAGTGCAGAAGGGAGAACCGATAGAGGTACTTAAGGTACCCTCCGCCACACACCATCAGGTGGCTTGCGGAGTATGGATATGGATGCAGATGTAGATGTAGATGTAGATGTAGATGTAGACGCATCTGTCATCTTCTTATTTTTCGTCACAATCCTCTTCACTGACCGTCTGTAATCATCACTCGCCACACAATTTTGCCCGCGTTGTCACTTAGAGGATGATATCTTTCCGCTCTCTTTGCAGTCAGTATAAATCTTCTATACGGTGGCTCTTGAAACACCAAACACTTCGGCTATCTGGGTTACGCAAGCACCCATCATACCAGCACGAGCAAGACGCTCACGTTCAAATTCACTTAGCTCAGACATAACGCACTCGCAACGAGACAGAACACTGATTTGACCACGACTGGCGCAATGCATTGTGGGTACTGAACAGGTGACTTTCGTGGTCAAATACAGCAGCACCACCTGCTGGCTTGGCTGGAATCTGCTTTTACGTTCGAGCGCGCGTGTGTCGCGGAGGCTCCTTATATTTGTCCACCATCTGTACACAGGATGAAAATTTGTTCATGTTGCTAGTATGCAAACAATAGTGCTGTGAAGATCAGACGTATAAATTTTCCTCCGCTCTATAAATAGGTGCCGTTGGTAGCGAGGCAAACATCAACATAGAAGCCAAGATGCACTGGAACTCTCCCTGCCATATCTTCTGTTACTGAAACAGATAAGCCACATTGTCTTAGTACACTCATCGGACTAAATATTTTTCCTCCCTTCAAAAGAGCAGACTGGTCGCTTTGGAACACCCTGGACAGTGTTGAGTTAGAGCTAGTACCAGGCGGTTACGAGACAAAAATTTTCGAGACTGGATTACTAAAAATAGAGAAAAGTTAAGATGATGGTTTCAGTGCTTCAGGTGCTCTACACAGTCTTCCACCGCTTGAGTACAACGCACAGAATATCCATACAACCATGTTAAACTGTCAGAAAATTCCTTCTTTGGGTTGTTCTTCATCTCAGGCGTCGACTTGAATGTCGGATATGTCGTCAAAGCGTTGGTCCTTCGTGCGAATTTCAACATTTTCTCGTTTTGTGATAGTTTCGTAACGATAACACGAAGTCTCGCAGCCCGTAATGATTTTTTCCAGAAAAGAATTGTTGGTGTTTGCGTTTCAACCAAATCGCGGCAGACGTTCACGTGTCATCTTTTTTTTTTTTTTCGGGAGTCGAGATTAGCGGTACGAACTTCCCATACACTTTTCCCTCCTTCAAAATATCTAGAAAATATCTCTAAAATTTAATTTAGAGATCTTGCTCAATTACAGTTTATGACACAACATTGACACACTAGAGTGGCACGTCCGCAACTTAACACTGGTTGCTCACAGCTGATAGGTCGAATGCACACCTGTTGTTTACGGTTGTTGTTCAAGCTGCCACCGTCGTTACTGCGCTAATGTCGCTGGTACGCCAGGAATAAAATCTCGGAACTTCTTGGACGGACGGTGTACAGCGTAACACTCCGAACTCACGTCCGAGCAGGCCAATGGCTAGACCAAACTGGCGTTCTAACCATTAGTATTTTGCCGTAGTACCGGATAAATACCAGTCCCAAATTTGGAAGTTCCATGTTGTATAAGAGAAACGCAGTGAGACAGTCACACCATGCTCCACACATGGAGAAACCAACGAAAATGGATAGTTTCTAAAATCACCGTTAAGTCCACATGGAATCGCTCTCGTCCACCATATCGTGTCGTCACAGTTGCGTCCTCTTCTCCTGATGCCTGGCCCGCCGGCTGGGTTGGTGTGGGTGGGGGCGAGGCTGCATGATGGTCAAGCCTCCGTGACCCTGTGTTTCATTTAAACTGCGCCCCGTGAAATTTGTGCTCACAGAAAGTCTAGTAAAAGTCCACTAGTCCCCCTGTCCCAACTCTACCACATCTTTCAACACTGTACATTCACCAGTCAACGTTATTGTGACACTATATTCCTTCCCCATTCCTTTTCAAGGGTGCATTCGTCCCTGACTTTATTTTTATGGATGACGAAGAGCGACCGCATTCACAGGCGCAGATGTGCAGGTGTTGGAACGAGAGGATATCGGGCGAATGGACTCGAGTACCTGATCCCCCGACATAAATCCCATCGAGCACGTGTGGGAGGCTTTGCGGAGACATGTTTTAGCACGTTCACATGCACCAACGATAATCCAGCAGTTGTTAACCGCACTTGTTGACGAATGAAACGCCCCACCACAAGAACTCTTTACCAACCTTGTGGCCTGCATGAGAGCGCTTTGTTGAGCAGGCAGTGCGGTCTGTGTCGGTTACATACTCCATTCAGAACTATGTCCTGCATTTTGTAATATCAAGGTGAGCATCATGGTTCGCTTTATTTGTTGAAGAAAATCTTCTAACAGCAGTAAGTATTTGAGAAGTTGTTTTATTTTATTTCCACTGCCATTTCGGCATTTCAGTAAGCTACTTTCAAGCCCTATGTGAACTTCATGTACACATTCAGATGTATCGATTTTGGGTTACTGGAGCCATCAGTGTCTAGACATATTGAATTCTACAACAAAAGCACCGCAAATGTAATAAAAACCTCCTGCGGTTCTGCGGACACATAATATGTACAATGGATGAAAACAGTATAACTAAGAAAATTTTTAACTTCTTTAATGCAAGTAAATTAAAGAGCAGGTGGATGAAAGACGCTCAAGTAGACTTGGAACGATTGAAAGCCTCAGGACAGAAAACTGAGAACACAAAATATTTCAGAAATAAAATTAGAAACAAAAAACTGAATACGTCTCAAGGGCGTAAAGCTATGACTGGCTCTAGTTCAAATGCTCTCTTAAAATGAAATACTCTAATATTATTTATTTTCGAACGACCAGAATGCCACCATAAATTTACTTGAGCCAAGTGAACTCAGAGTACAAAGTTTAAATCTGCATTTTAGCTGCCTTGAAGTATTCCACTATCAAATTGTGCTAATGTACATCGAAACTGTAGAGTAAGGGAGTAACAAACACTTGTAGGTAAAACAAACCTTGCAACCAGTTACCCCTACAGTACGTCTTGTACTTGCTCCTTTGCAAGCCAGTATTGTACGAGTCACGTCAACCACGTCAGGTTGATCTTGATCCCAACTTCCAGAAACTAGAACCTTCATTCGGTTTAAATCTGAAGGGTAACATCAGTGTCGCAGCCCCGTACGACTGACAGACGTCAGTTGACGGTTACTTAGCTTCATATAGCCGAACCACGGTCGATGAGAGATGTCCAGTTGTACGGCCGCCAGGTGCCCCTATGTTGCTGAAGTACATGCCACCTACACGGGAAATGCCGAGGTTTACAGCAGACATTACCAGAGCACTACTTCGGAGAAATTTCTGTGCAGCATCAAGTCGTCGCGCTAGCCGCAAGACCAGCTGTCGTAACGACGGGCCGCAGCGATAAGGCCGCAGAGGCGCATTGTCTGAGACATGGGCATCGCGTGGCCTCCGAAGCACCGCAGCTTTATACTTAATACCCAGCCCTCTTCAGCCACGTAGGACCAGTGATGACAACACTACTTGTAAAACTCCGTATCTCAGCTCAGAAATGACCTTCCTTGTCGTCTACATACACCGCCACGTTGTTAGGTAAAGAGTTTCTGTCGACTGTACTTGATTATTTACTTATTTCTGGTGGCAAACGTTATGTCATTGACTGTAAAACTGTCTGAAGCAGGAACGAACTGACCAGCACAGGACTAGTATTGTGTTAGAAGACGTCCACATAAACGGAATATTCACACGTGCTACCAATTTTACAATCTGCCTTGTGGGTATGCTCCTGCAAATGGTAATGAAAAATTTAGTGTCTCACAAATATATATATCTGCAGCTTGGTGGTTAATAAGGTTACGAAAACGCGAAGTTGGCAATTTTATGAGCCCACCGTGAGTATTCGTCACGATTTCAACAATTGTAATTGTGTTTAATGGCCTTCCATGGCGTGTATATTTAATGTAATGTTCGTCCAGGTTTACGTATTCTACTGTAGGTGCTTGAAAACGAATTAGTGTCGAAACTAGCCAATCGCGCAGCAAATAAACTACATGATTCTACAGCCTACTAAGGTCAATGTTTTCTTTCGCAAAATTCTGTGAGGCTGTGGAGCACGTATGGACAAAATATTTAAAAAAACACGTTTATAGATACAGTGATTTGTTAACTCGATAACCAAACTCGTAGTAACATTTAATTGCAGATGACAAGGTGCCAATATACAGTAACGTAAAGAGGATCATTGGAATCGGAACAATATAGAAAAATGAGGGTAATATAAAAGAGAAAAACGGTTTTAGGCCTAATTTTCTTAGAATTATTTCTTAAACGTTGTATAGAACTGAATGAAAGTACCCGTCACTGATGATTGCACAAAGATGCTGAAATGTTTGGGAATTGATAAACGCGTTGTTTCCATAATAGCCGGACTTGAAATCCAGTGGTGGTTTGTTTCCATAGCTTCACATGACACAATTTTTTTTGTTTTGTTTCTGAGTAATGCTATGGCGTCAACGCTGATGGCGACCGCATTGTTTTTATTCCTGTCGATATTTCTCTGCATAGAACTCACTCACTCACCGGCCGACTACTATAGATTCCAGAGTCATTCACTTTCGTTAAGGGTTACGAAACAGAACAGACAACATGGTAGTGTTTACATGAAAACGAGCGAGCGTTTACCTGCCCAGAGGGTGCCGGCGGAGTCCGCCTTGCCGTCGTTGATCCGGTTGTCCTGCTTGCCATCCCCTTCATCCACCGTCGCGATCACCTCCAGAGCACCTGGCTTGCTGCTCTCCCCATCCCACGTCATCAGCACCACTTTACGACGCTGTGTTACAACGAATTTGTCTGCCGTGTCTTTAACTGGAATAATAAGAGACACTTCCTCATCTGTAATAAAAGAAAATCATAATTTTAATCCTTCTGCATGGTTTCCCTTCAGATAAAATGATGATCGTCTTCAAGCAGTTAACAAGGAACTCATTATCACCCTTTTTCAGAATAAACACACTACCAGTCGGTTTTGTAATTGTTCTTTCACAGAGGCGTTTCAAAGAGCTTCAAGGTAATACGCTTCTAAACCCTCAGAGCATGCACAGAAAGGAATCGCTGCAAATGTCTTCCTAGAGAGCTGCAATGGTTGCTGTTAACACAATTATAGTTATTGGTGATGAGAAGGAGAAAGAAATGGCAGAGAAAGGTGACTGAACGTGTAAGCAAATGTTTAAAAGTTAAATAAGTCGATGTTATGCAAATTACGGCGGCAGCGGCACGATACAGAGCGGAGAGAGATTCGAATAGCTACCCCAAAGGAGAACGAGAAGAAGGAGAAGAACAAGAAAAGTGCACACAACCAATATCTCATTGAAGACATTGTTGAATGTGTAATTAGGCAGAAATTTATGCTACATTACAGATAATACTAAGAAATAACACCTTTACGAAAACTTCACAGTTTTGTCGCACAGTACTGGACGTCAAGGCTAGCAATGAACCTCTGAGAAAAACTGTTCTCGCAATGAGATTAGGTTACAAAGGATGGTGGAACAAACAAATCGACTTGTGCGAAACAGGCAACATACACTCCTGGAAATTGAAATAAGAACACCGTGAATTCATTGTCCCAAGAAGGGGAAACTTTATTGACACATTCCTGGGGTCAGATACATCACATGATCACACTGACAGAACCACAGGCACATAGACACAGACAACAGAGCATCCACAATGTCGGCACTAGTACAGTGTATATCCACCTTTCGCAGCAATGCAGGCTGCTATTCTCCCATGGAGACGATCGTAGAGATGCTGGATGTACTCCTGTGGATCGGCTTGCCATGCCATTTCCACCTGGCGCCTCAGTTGGACCAGCGTTTCGTGCTGGACGTGCAGACCGCGTGAGACGACGCTTCATCCAGTCCCAAACATGCTCAATGGGGGACAGATCCGGAGATCTTGCTGGCCAGGGTAGTTGACTTACACCTTCTAGAGCACATTGGGTGGCACGGGATACATGCGGACGTGCATTGTCCTGTTGGAACAGCAAGTTCCCTTGCCGGTCTAGGAATGGTAGAACGATGGGTTCGATGACGGTTTGGATGTACCGTGCACTATTCAGTGTCCCCTCGACGATCACCAGAGGTGTACGGCCAGTGTAGGAGATGCCGGGTGTTGGCCCTGTGTGCCTCGGTCGTATGCAGTCCTCATTGTGGCGCTCACCTGCACGGCGCCAAACACGCATACGACCATCATTGGCACCAAGGCAGAAGCGACTCTCATCGCTGAAGACGACACGTCTCCATACGTCCCTCCATTCACGCCTGTCGCGACACCACTGGAGGCGGGCTGCACGATGTCGGGGCGTGAGCGGAAGACGGCCTAACGGTGTGCGGGACCGTAGCCCAGCTTCATGGAGACGGTTGCGAATGGTCCTCGCCGATACCCCAGGAGCAACAGTGTCCCTAATTTGCTGGGAAGTGGCGGTGCGGTCCCCTACGGCACTGCGTAGGATCCTACGGTCTTGGCGTGCATCCGTGCTTCGCTGCGGTCCGGTCCCAGGTCGACGGGCACGTGCATCTTCCGCCGACCACTGGCGACAACATCGATGTACTGTGGAGACCTCACGCCCTACGTGTTGAGCAATTCGGCGGTACGTCGTTCCAAGGCGTGGCAGGCAGCGAAGGCGTCCCCGGAGGCTGCTCAGAAAGCCTCCCGGGTGCGTCTGACAAACCGGTTTCAGGCACTGTCTCTGGCTGAGCCAGATGCAGCCGCCTGCCCTGTTTCAGAGGATCATTCTCAGCCTTCAAGGTCCTGGCAATCGCAGAGGGTGGGCTTACTGGTAGTTGGGAGCTCCAATGTTAGGCGCGTAATGGGGCCCCTTACGGATACGGCGGCTAAGGAGGGGAAGAAATCCAGTGTGCACTCCGTGTGCATTCCGGGAGGAGTCATTCCTGATGTGGAAAGGGTCCTTCCGGATGCCATGAAGAGCACAGGGTGCAGCCAGCTGCAGGTGGTGGCACATGTCGGCACTAATGACGTGTGTCGCTTTGGATCTGAGGAAATTCTCTCTGGATTCCAGCGGCTATCTGATTTGGTGAAGGCTGCCGGTCTTGCTTACGAGATGAAGGCAGAGCTCACCATCTGCAGCATCGTTGACAGAACCGACAGCTGACCTTTGGTGCAGAGCCGGGTGGAGGGTCTGAATCAGAGGCTCAGACGGTTTTACGACCGTATTGGCTGCAGATTCCTAGACTTGCGCCATAGGGTGGTGGGGTTTCGGGTTCCGCTGAATAGGTCAGGAGTTCACTACACTCAGCTGGCGGCTACACGGGTAGCGGAGGCTGTGTGGCGTGGACTGGGCGGTTTTTTAGGTTAGAAGGCCTCGGGAAAGTGCGGGATGGGCTGCAATGTCAAAGGGTGCTTGGCAATTACAGGACGTGCTTGGATCAAGGAACAGTCGGAATTTTAGTTGTAAATTGTTGTAGTTGCGCTGGAGAAGTCCCTGAGCTTCAAGCGCTAATAGAAAGCACAGAAGCTGATATCGTTATAGGTACAGAAAGCTGGCTAAAGCCTGAAATAAGTTCTGCAGAATTTTTTACGAAGTCTCAGACGGTGTTCAGGAAAGATAGATTAGGCAGAATTGGTGGTGGAGTGTTTGTGTCTGTCAGTAGTGATTTATCTTGTAGTGAAGTCGATGTAGATACTCCGTGCGAATTGGTGTGGGTGGAGGTTATACTTAACAGCCGAATTAAGTTAATAATTGGCTCCTTCTACCGACCCTCAGACTCCGATGATACAGTTGCGGAACAGTTCAGAGAAAGTTTGAGTCTCGTAACAAATAAATACCCCACTCATACGGTTATAGTTGGTGGGGACTTCAACCTACCCTCGGTATGTTGGCAAAAATACTTGTTCAAAACCGGTGGTAGGCAGAAAACGTCTTCCGAGATTGTCCTAAATGCATTCTCCGAAAATTATTTCGAGCAGTTAGTCCACGAACCGACGCGAATTGTAAATGGTTGCGAAAACACACTTGACCTCTTGGCCACAAACAATCCAGAGCTGATAGAGAGCATCATGACTGATACAGGGATTAGTGATCACAAGGTCATTGTAGCTAGGCTCAATACCATTTCTTCCAAATCCATCAGAAACAAACGCAAAATAATTTTATTTAAAAAAGCGGATAAAGTGCCACTAGAAGCATTCCTAAAAGACAATTTCCATTCCTTCCGAACTGACTATGCGAATGTAGACGAGATGTGGCTCAAATTCAAAGATATAGTAACAACAGCAATTGAGATATTCATACCTCATAAATTGGTAAGAGATGGAACGGATCCCCCGTGGTACACAAAAAAGGTCCGAACGCTGTTGCAGAGGCAACGTAAAAAGCATGCGAAGTTCAGAAGAACGCGAAATCCTGAAGATGGGCTAAAATTTACAGACGCGCGAAATTTGGCACGTACTTCGATGCGAGATGCCTTTAATAGGTTCCACAACGAAACATTGTCTCGAAATTTAGTAGAAAATCCGAAGAAATTCTGGTCGTATGTAAAGTACACAAGCGGCAAGACGCAGTCAATACCTTCGCTGCGCAGTGCCGATGGTACTGTTATCGACGACTGTGCCGCTAAAGCGGAGTTATTGAACGCAGTTTTCCGAAATTCCTTCACCAGGGAAGACGAATGGAATATTCCAGAATTTGAAACACGAACATCTGCTAGCATGAGTTTCTTAGAAGTAGATACCTTAGGGGTTGCGAAGCAACTCAAATCGCTTGATACGGGCAAGTCTTCAGGTCCAGATTGTATACCGATTAGGTTCCTTTCAGATTACGCTGATACTATAGCTCCCTACTTAGCACTCATATACAACCGCTCGCTCACCGATAGATCTGTACCTACAGATTGGAAAATTGCGCAGGTCGCATCAGTGTTCAAGAAGGGTAGTAGGAGTAATCCATTTAACTACAGACCTATATCATTGACGTCGGTTTGCAGTAGGGTTTTGGAGCATATACTGTATTCAAACATTATGAATCACCTCGAAGGGAACGATCTATTGACACGTAATCAGCATGGCTTCAGAAAACATCGCTCTTGTGCAACGCAGCTAGCTCTATATTCGCACGAAGTAATGGCCGCTATCGACAGGGGATCTCAAGTTGATTCCGTATTTCTAGATTTCCGGAAAGCTTTTGACACCGTTCCTCACAAGCGACTTCTAATCAAGCTGCGGAGCTATGGGGTATCGTCTCAGTTGTGCGACTGGATTCGTGATTTCCTGTCAGTAAGGTCGCAGTTCGTAGTAATAGACGGCAAATCATCGAGTAAAACTGAAGTGATATCAGGTGTTCCCCAGGGAAGCGACTTCTAATCAAGCTGCGGAGCTATGGGGTATCGTCTCAGTTGTGCGACTGGATTCGTGATTTCCTGTCAGTAAGGTCGCAGTTCGTAGTAATAGACGGCAAATCATCGAGTAAAACTGAAGTGATATCAGGTGTTCCCCAGGGAAGCGTCCTGGGACCTCTACTGTTCCTGATCTATATAAATGACCTGGGTGACAATCTGAGCAGTTCTCTTAGACTGTTCGCAGATGATGTTGTAATTTACCGTCTAGTAAGGTCATCCGAAGACCAGTATCAGCTGCAAAGCGATTTAGAAAAGATTGCTGTATGGTGTGTCAGGTGGCAGTTGACGCTAAATAACGAAAAGTGTGAGATGATCCACATGAGTTCCAAAAAAAAACCGTTGGAATTCGATTACTCGATAAATAGTACAATTCTCAAAGCTGTCAATTCAACTAAGTACCTGGGTGTTAAAATTACGAACAACTTCAGTTGGAAGGACCACATAGATAATATTGTCGGGAAGGCGAGCCAAAGGTTGCGTTTCATTGGCAGGACACTTAGAAGATGCAACAAGTCTACTAAAGAGACAGCTTACACTACACTCGTTCGTCCTCTGTTAGAATATTGCTGCGCGGTGTGGGATCCTTACCAGGTGGGATTGAAGGAGGACATCGAGAGGGTGCAAAGAAGGGCAGCTCGTTTTGTATTATCGCGTTATAGGGGAGAGAGTGTGGCAGATATGATACACGAGTTGGGATGGAAGTCATTACAGCATAGACGTTTTTCGTCGCAGCGAGACCTTTTTACGAAATTTCAGTCACCAACTTTCTCTTCCGAATGCGAAAATATTTTGTTGAGCCCAACCTACATAGGTAGGAATGATCATCAAAATAAAATAAGAGAAATCAGAGCTCGAACAGAAAGGTTTGGTGTTCGTTTTTCCCGCTCGCTGTTCGGGAGAGGAATAGTAGAGAGATAGTATGATTGTGGTTCGATGAACCCTCTGCCAAGCACTTAAATGTGAATTGCAGAGTAGTCATGTAGATGTAGATGTAGATGTAGATGTAGACGTCCACCCGGCCTCCCGCATGCCCACTATACGCCCTCGCTCAAAGTCCGTCAACTGCACATACGGTTCACTTCCACGCTGTCGCGGCATGCTACCAGTGTTAAAGACTGCGATGGAGCTCCGTATGCCATGGCAAACTGGCTGACACTGACGGCGGCGCTGCACAAATGCTGCGCAGCTAGCGCCATTCGACGGCCAACACCGCGGTTCCTGGTGTGTCCGCTGTGCCGTGCGTGTGATCATTGCTTGTACAGCCCTCTCGCAGTGTCCGGAGCAAGTATGGTGGGTCTGACACACCGGTGTCAATATGTTCTTTTTTCCATTTCCAGGAGTGTAGTTTGGAAATGGTTTTACGAACACTTTTATTGCATTTCCATTTTTCTGTGAGAGATTTTGGCAGTCCCATTTGTTGTACAGAGAATAAAGGAGTAGTAATATTCTGCTTCCCAATGTGTATCGATATTCATGCATCTGAAAATTATCGAAATTACTTACATTTGTCATGTATGTATGATGATGATGATAACGAGGATGATGATTTCATGATTAGAGCGCACGACGACTTGGTAATTAGCGACGCTGTTATTATTACTTGAAAACGAATATGGCTGAAATACGAGGTACATCCAGGAAGGAAGTTCCATTTGTATTTCCTTCCGCAGCAGCGCTACAATAGCAGCTTAGCGCATGCTCAGTAATTGCTTTGAGCCAAGAAGAAGGAAATGGTATCATTTTGAGTTCTGTCTGCGGCGTTTATGCTGTATAGTGCTTGTTTAGAATGGAGAAGTTGACTGAAAATCCCACTGCTTGCAACAATAGATACTCATTAGTTTTCTGAATGTGAAGGGCGCTTTACAAGTCGACACTCTTCTACAGATTTTCGAGGTTTAACGGAGAAAATGCGATGAGTGATTCTGTAGTGGGGAGATGAGTCCGAGATTTCAATGAAGGGCGTGATTAAGTGCTCGATGACAAACAAAATAGATGTCCATGCCTGGTCAATAAGAAATTGGTTCGTGCAGCTGAAGAAATTGTGAAAGAATACCGTAAGCTGACAGGATCAGAATTTTCAAAAAACTTCCCGGAAGTTTCAAGATCACGTCTACGTGAAATTATTTCCGGAAATCTGAATTTTGTAAGACATTGTGTTCGTTGGGTGCCAAAAGCTCTTACAGATCAACACAAAAGATAGCATCTCGGCAGTGGATTAAACTTTTGAGACGTTACGGCGCCGACCGGTGTGGCCTTGCGATTCTAGGCGTTTCAGTCTGGAACCGCGTGACCGCTGCCTCGGGCATGGATGTATGTGATGTCCTTAAGTTAGTTAGGTTTAGGTAGTTCTAAGTTCTAGGGGACTGATGACCACAGATGTTAAGTCCCATTGTGCTCAGAACCATTTGAACACGTTACAGCGAAGATGGTGATGATTTTCTACACAAGGTAGCGTCCGGAGACTGAAACAATAATCAGTGGAATGGAGGAACACTGCGGCGCATGTAAAGACTAAAGCGAAGCAAGTCTTCACATCTCGAAAAGTCATGAGCTCATTCTTTTGTGATAGACACGCCATTCTACTGGCGAATTTTTTATCACTAGGTGAAACAATCAATGCAAATGTTTACTGTTAGATGCTTAACGGTATTATTTTCATTCATGGCAATGCCCGACCTCACACAGTGGCAAGACACTACAAATCTTGCAGGAATTTGGCTAGAGCCCAAAGGAAGAAAGGAAGAATGATGTGCTGCTTCAGAAAGATTATCGATATTCATCCAACTAAAAATTATCGAAATTACCTACACTTGTCCCAAAAGTATCATGGTGATGATGATGATAATGATGATGATGATTATGGTCGCCGGGATGGCCGAGCGGTTCTACGCGCTACAGTCTGGAACCGCGTAACAGCTATGGTCGCAGGTTCGAATCTTGCCTCGGGCATGGATGTTTGTGATGTCCTTAGGTTAGTTAGGTTAAAGTAGTTCTAAGTTCTAGGGGACTGATGACCTTAGAAGTTAAGACCCATAGTGCTCAGAGCCATTTGATGATGACTATGGCATGATGAGTTCATGTTTATGGTACACGACGACTTGGTTACTAATGTTGGTGCTCTTATTACTTTGAAACGATTTTGGTTAAAATGCGAGGTACATCCAGAAAGTAAGTTCCCTCTAGATTTCTTTCCGCAAGAGCGCTAGAGTCGCAGTTTGGTGTATATGCGGTAGTTGTCCTGATTCCTTGCAGCGTAACTAACTTTGATTCCACCGTTGTACACAGCAACCGTACACTATACGGAAGGAGAGGCACACAGTAGTCAGTCACAATCCCATTAGCTTTTGTTATTCTCGCAAATGTAGATTTTGGCTATAAATAGCCATCTTCAGTGCATTTCCGTTGTATTTCAACAGACTCGCCGCAGTTTATGTCACTATACGTTCTTACAGGTGTATATGCAGAAGGACACCTCAGTGTGTCTAACAATTACTAGAGCGTAGATACACACATCATAAATACTTTATTTTTTATAGAGTGTACGCTACAAATACATCATAAAACTAATCTCGCATGATAAGGCTGAGAAACAAACGATGAAGAAGTATTGGATGTGAGTGACGTACAGTGTAGTGATTCACTGAACTTCCAAGTAATTATAAATTGAAGGATTTCTTAGGCTGTCCATGTAGCATTTAGCTCTGAGCACTATGGGACTTAACATCTGAGGTCATCAGTCCCCTAGAACTTAGAACTACTTAAACCTAACTAATCTAAGGGCATCACACACATCCATGCCTGAGGCAGGATTCGAACCTGCGACCGTAGCGTGTCCATGTAGCAGCACTGCCTACACTCGTTGCCTACGGTTTGCCTTTTCATTTCTTGCTACACCCGCGCCTTACCAAAGCACTCCGTCTTCAGGCCACAAGTGGCCTACCAGGACCATCCGACCGCCGTGTTATCCTCAGAGGAGGATGCGGATAGGAGGGGCGTAGGGTCAGCACACAGCTCTCCCGGTCGTTATGATGGTATTCTTGACCGAAACCGCTACTATTCGGTCGAGTAGCTCCTCAACTGGCATCACGCGGTTGAGAGCACCCCGAAAAACGGCAACAGCGCATGGCGGCTGGATGGTCACCCATCCAATAGCCGGCCACGCCCAACAGCGCTCAACTTCGGTGAACTCACGGAAACCGGTGTATCCACTACGATAAGGCCGTTTCCCGCCCGGAGTCAACAGAATCTTCAAACATAAACTTGGTTTTAACAGTTTGGAAAATGTTGGTGATTTTCTTCATAGCTATGTATTGTTGTAACACTTCTTGTATAAATCGGTCTGTGCATTCAAACATCGATCGACGAACTACTTCTTGAATCGTTAATCCAGGGCCATAAGCTCTACCGCCCGACATTGTTTTATTTATCTTACTACGTACTCGTCGTTCAGTTTTAATGTACATATCATTGAATTTTTTTAGTGCCAAAAGTAACAGCATTGTCTATAACTGTGGTTCATTTTACCACTAAAAGCTCATTCAGGACTTTTTACCTTGGAAAATTCTTTATCCAGATTCAGTTTTGGAGACTGTTGACATTGTTGGACTAAATTTACTTCCTCCATTATCGCGTGTCAAAAGCTGATGTAGGTCAAAAAGGTAAAATTATGTACAGCTGGAAGGAGAAGGCTTGCTGCATATGTAGTATCAAGATTTGCATATCTTCTAAAGCGCTCGCAATTGTTTCCCCGTTTTCTTTTATGAGCGTAACTCAATTATAATGAGCACCGCAGCGAGTATCAGACAGCCGTTTCAAACTTTTTCTTGTTTTTTTCTACAAGTAATTCCCCTGTATATGCAACAGACGAAAACAATGAATATAACTTACAGTTCCATGACACGTGACGCCAGAGGGAACACATGTGGATGCATGAACTCTACAAAGATTTAAGGAAAGATTAGCACAGGGACTGAACAGAACTTTTGGAATGAGTTTTCGAATTTTTCGTTGCAATCTCCCATGTACACATGAGATGGATGCGGCATTGACATCCAGCACATCTCTTCCCAGGGGCTGTTGAATAACCTTTGCCATACTCTCTGTAGTATTTCCCGGCATAAAAAAACGTTACAACCCGTTTCTCTATGGCTAATTCCTGGGTATAAAGTCTAGATGACTCTAGCGTGCCGGCCGGGGTGGCCGATCGGTTCTAGGCGCTGCAGTCTAGGACCGCGCGACCACTACGGTCGCAGGTTCGAACCTTTCCTCAGGCATGCATGTGTGTTATGTCCTTAGGTTAGTTAGGTTTAAGTAGTTCTAAGTTCTAGGGGACTGATGAACATAAGTCCCATAGTGCTCAGACCCATTCGATTTTTTTTTTTTTTTTTTTTTTTTTTTTTTTACTCTAGCGTTGACGTCGATGTCTACAGTTGGTAAAAGGTAAAAACCGTTGCTCAATGCTCAAATCTGGATGACTCTACTCTGTTTCATCTAGTTGGATTTGCATAGTCACACAATAAACTATGTAATAATAATGCATAAACTTTAAAGACATAATTTTTAGAATGCAATATTTAGTTAAAATACTAACAGATGACTGGTAAGCTCTTCACTGCATTTACGGGCGTATTTTTAAACCGCACTTTAGTACACCTGGCATGGATATCAAAAACCGTTTAACGTAGAATAATTGCGTCTGGCAGAAAACTGGTTATCATTGCACAGTTCTTAAGTTTCATGCAACTTTTTACAAAAATAATTCCAAAACTTCTTAACACACTCATTGACAGTTGCCATGGTCTGATAATAGATAAGCAGGTAATTGTGTTCATATTTTGCTTACGTACAGGGCTTAGAACTCCAATTCGCCTCTTGTTTACTAAAAGTATTTTGATCTTGTTTGGGATTTGATTAAAAATGAGCTGGTCTCGGTGGGGGTGGGCTCCAAATCTCGAGGCCATAAAGATTTGGAGGCCACGCAAGACCAGAGGCCCGGGGCAGGCCGCCCCCTCTGCCACCTCCACCCACCGCCCCCCTCTCCACCCACCCCCCATCCACTACTGCCACAAGGTTCGAATCCTGGCGAAGGTAAGATCGACAAGCCCAATCACACTACACGTGCGCCGAATTATGCTATTTGGAGACGTCACATGTTCTACATTTAGTCATTCACTTTTCTGGTATTCCCCTATACTGCAACATCAAAAAGTAGTTGTGCAACATAAACTGAAGTTACACTACCGGCCATTAAAATTGCTACACCAAGGAGAAATGCAGATGATAGACGAGTATTCATTGGACAAATATATTATACTAGAACTGCCATGTGATTACATTTTCATGCAATTTGGCTGCGTAGATCCTGACAAAACAGTACCCAGAACAACCACCTCTGGGCGTAATAACGGCCTTGATGCGCTTGGGCATTGAGTCAAACAGAGCGTGGATGGCGTGTACAAGTACATTTGCCCATGCAGCTTCAACACGATACCACAGTTCATCAAGAGTAGTGACTGCCGTAATGTGACGAGCCAGTTGCTCGGCCACCATTGACCAGACGTTTTCAATTGGTGAGAGATCTGGAGAATGTGCTGGCCAGGGCAGCAGTCGAACATTTTCTGTATCCAGAAAGGCTCGTACAGGACGTGCAAAATGCGGCCGTGCATTATGCTGCTGAAATGTAAGGTTTCGCAGGGAACGAATGAAGGGTCGTAACACATCTGAAATGTAACGTCCACTGTTCAAAGTGCCGTCAGTGCGAACAAGAAGTGACCGAGACGAGTAACCATTGGCACCCCATACCATCACGCCGGGTGATACGTCAGTATGGCGATGACGAATACACGCTTCCAATGTGCGTTCACCGCGATGTCACCAAACACGGATGCGACCATCTTGATGCCATTCGTGCAACCAGGTTCGTCGTTGAGTACACCATCGCAGGACCTCCTGTCTGTGATACAGCGTCAAGGGTAACCGCAGCCATGGTCGCCGAGCTGATAGTCCATGCTGCTGCAAACGTCGTCGAACTGTTCGTGCAGATGGTTGTTGTCTTGCAAACGTCCCCATCTGTTGACTCAGGGATCGAGACGTGGCTGCACGATCAGTTACAGCCATGCGGATAAGATATCTGTCATCTCGACTGCTAGTGATAAGAGGCCGTTGGGATCCAGCACGGCGTTCCGTATTACCCTCCTGAACCCACCGATTCCATATTCTGCTAACAGTCATTGGATCTCGACCAACAAGAGCAGCAATGTCGCGATACGATAAACCGCAATCGCGATAGGCTACAATCCGACCTTTATCAGAGACGGAAACGTGATGGTACGCATTTCTTCTCCTTACACGAGGCATCACAACAACGTTTCACCACGCAACGCCGGTCAACTGCTGTTTGTGTATGAGAAATTGGTTGGAAACTCTCCTCATGTCAGCACGTTGTAGGTGTCGCCAACCTTGTGTGAATGCCCTGAAAAGCCAATCATTTTCATATCGCAGCAACTTCTTCCTGTCGGTTAAATTTCGCGTCTGTAGCACGTCATCTTCGTGGTGTAGCAAATTTAATGGCCAGTAGTGTAGTAGGCGCGTTTCTACATCTGAAAGATGATGTCCATTCAGATTTCGCGTCAGTCGTATAAGAGTGGCGCTAAATCCAAATCAGGTTTGCATGTAATACACACTGTAATGGTCGTGGGCGTTAATGTTTTTGAGGCTGGACGTGGTGAGTCGAGAAAGCCCTGAAGGCGACAAAGACGCCATAATCAATACGTCACTGAGTTTGAGCGAGGTCGTCTACGAGAACCCTGATGTCCCTTCTGCGATTTTGTAGGCATACTTGGCAGCAATGTAGCCACTGTACATGATTTCTAGCAGAGATGGTCGCAGGAATGTACTGTGGCAAAAAGACTGGTTTCCGAACGGACACGTGGCACCACGGAGAGGGAAGACCATCGTATTCGGCGTATGGTTCTGGTACATCATACTACATCTGCAGCAGCAATATGAGCAGCAGTTGGCACCACAGTGACACAAGGAAATGTTAGAAATCGGTTACTTCAAGGAAAGCTCCGAGGCAGTCGACCTGGAGTGTGCATTCCACTGACCTCAAATCACCGCCATTTGCGACTTCAATGATGTCACGCTAGAGTTCATTGGAGGGTAGAGTAAAGGTCTGTTATGTTTCCTGATGAAACCTGTTCCTGCATCGGTGCCAGTGACGGCCGTGTGTTGGTTAGGAGGAGGGCGAGTTGGGGGCCTGCAACCAACCTGTCTGCTTGCTAGACACGCAGGAACTACAGCTGAAGTTATGGTGACGGGTGCCAGTTCGTAATGACAGCAGGAGCACTTTTGTATGATAGCAGGAGCAATCACATGCACCGTGGCTGCAAATCTCTGCATCAGTCTGGTGGTTCGACCTGTTGTGCTGCCATTGATGAACAGCATTCCTGGGGGTGTTTTCCAACGGGACAACACTCGATCACATACCGCTGTTGTAACACAACATGCTCTGCAGAGTGTCGACATGTTGCCTTGACCTGCTCGATCACAAGATCTGTTTACAATCGAGCATATGTGGGACATCATCGGACAGCTCCCAGCGTCATCCACAAACGGCATTAACCGTCCCTGTATTGACAGTGCAAATGAACAGGTACGGAACTCCATCCCACAATCTGACATCCAGCACCTGTACAACACAATGCATGCATGTTTGCGTTCAACATTCTGGCGGTGACAACGGTTATTAATTTACCAGAATTTAACATTTCCAATGACTTATCTCGCGCTTACATTGACCACTTAAATATGTTACCTAGACAAATGTATTCCTGAAATTTTATTACTCTGTATTAATTATTTTTGGAGCTGCGATTTTTTTCCGTCGGTGTATATTGTGGTTCCCTCATTTCTAATACTTGTGACTGAAGGATAACTGTACATTTAGTCCTACAAGAAACAATTATTAGCAGGTATATAAGTTACTTTCATTACCATATCTCTTCTTATATATGGAGCGATTTAGAGAAATTACAGAAAACCTAAAGGCGGGTGGCCGCACGCGGATTTAAACCGTCGCCCTCCTGAATGGGAGTCCACGTCCCTAGTTACAGTGCTGGAGCATGCTCAAGTGTTTCGGAGCACACAGTTCAGGGCACAGTGTTGAAGAAAGAGTTCCGCAGCAGACGGCATTTCAACACAATGACATCCTCAGTTAAGATTCAAGTGGGCCTCGTTGGGTGAATCACGTTTTTTGTTACACCAAGGCAGTATTACGCTAAGGAAGACATTCAGCCGACCTGTGGTAGTAATCTAAGGCACAATAGCAGCTGCGGACTGTGTGAATATTATCACGCAGCACGTGCATTACTTAAAGTTTGATGTGTTCCTTGACGGCGCTGGTATCTTTCAGCGGAACAATTGTCCGTGTTATAAGCCTAGAGTTGTGCAAGAAAGTGGTTTGTGGAGCGTGCCAGCCCCGTTACAGACTTTGAGGACTTCGAAAGGGGACTGAATACATAATATTTTGAATAGAAACCCACGTCCGGAAACGTCGTCCAACGACGCTACAGAGCGTGGCACCTGTAAATGCATGTATGTACAGGGTGAGTCAGGGATGATGCCAAAAACTTTCTAGGGTGATGAAGAAGGGTAAATGTATCAATCTGAGGTAAGGGTTCCTATACCGCAAACAAACGAGTCGAAAGTTATTAGCGAAAACCGTTCTGATACCTCTGACAGTTGAATACATGTACTGGTACTGTTGTTGCTAAGATTGTAGGGTAGGAGCTTTCACATTTGGTAGCATGGATCAAAAGAAGAAAAAATTTGTAGTAAACATGGGCTTTAAAATGCATACCTTAAGAGCTATGAGCACTTGTTCAACAGAGGAGATGAACAAGCCTTCATAGCTCCTCATGTATGCACTTCAGAAACCATGGTTCAGATGGTTCAAATGGCTCTGAGCACTATGGGACTTAACATCTGAGGTCATCAGTCCCCTAGAACTTAGAACTACTTAAACGTAACTAACCTACGGACATCACACACATCCATGCCAGAGGCAGGATACGAACCTGCGACCGTAGCGCAGACTGAAGCGCCTAGAACCGCTCGGCCACACCGGCCGGCAAAGAAACCATGTTTACAGGATATTTTTTCTTTGTTTCTCTTTACTGCAACCTCTGGAAGTTGCCTACCCAACAATCTTAGCAATAACAGTGTATTTTGTACTGAACAGGGGACCTAGAAACGACGGAGAGGTTTCGTTCCGCAATAGCCCTCAGTGGTTCATAACCCCACAACAGGTCACAGCAGTCCACCCACCCCACCGCCGCCCCTCACTGAATTCAGGGATTCAGGGTTATTATGCGTTTCGGCCCCCTGTGGACCCCACGGGAATGTCTCATACCAGACGAGTGTAGCCCCAAATGTTTGCCTGGGAGAGTAATTATAGTGTACGCATACGTGGAGACTGTTTGCGCAGCAATCGCCGACATAGTGTAAGTGAGGCGGAATATGGGGAACCAGCCCGCATTCGCCGAGGCAGATGGAAAACCGCCTTAAAAACCATCCACAGGCTGGCTGGCATACCGGAGCTCGACACTAATCCGCCGGGCGGATTCGTGCCGGGGACCGGCACACCTTTCCGCTCGGGAAGCAGCGCGTTAGACCGGGCGGCTAGCTGGGCGGGCAGCAACAACAGTATACCAGTACATGTATTCCACTGTCAGAGGTACCAGAACGGTTTTCGCTTAGAACTTTCCACTCGTTTGTTTCTGGTACTGGGACCCTCACCTTGAACTGATACATTTATCCTTCTGTATCATCGTTGAAAGTTTGTAACATCGTCAAGGAATCATCCTTATGACTCTCTGTAGCATCACTGGATGATGTACCCACTCATGGGCTCCTATTCAGGCTATTAAGTACCCGCTCCCCTCTCCAAGTCCTAGAAGTTTGTAATGGGAATTTCCAAACACCCTGCAGAAAACACCAGCCCGTAATTTACGGGAATTGCATTACTGTGCGTAGACGTCTGGTGCCACATACCTCCAGAAACCAACCAATGTTTTGTAGCTTCCATGCCACGCTGAATCGCTGTCGTACTGTGTTACAAGAAGCTACTAAGCATGTGCTCATAATGTTTTGGCTCATCAATAAATACCGGGTCAACGGGCAAAGTATAACAATAACGGTCAAAGGAAGCACTTCTGTTGCGTAGGAAGTTTTATTAATACACTGATGACTAGTTTCGGAAAGATCGTCCATTAACAAATCATCCATGTACGTAAGTCATGCGCTGCAATCAGAAGTGCATTAAAAGCCATAAAATTTGTAAACGTGGCGCTATACCACGTAGCCTCAACATATGAACATCGCTCTATGTGGCCTGTAATGCATGTCTGGTTGTAACGCAAGACTTACGTACACGGATGATTTAATGATGGACGAGCTGTCGAAGCTAGTCA
The DNA here is from genome assembly GCF_023897955.1 of Schistocerca gregaria. Classification (NCBI taxonomy): domain Eukaryota; kingdom Metazoa; phylum Arthropoda; class Insecta; order Orthoptera; family Acrididae; genus Schistocerca; species Schistocerca gregaria. Next base: position 518,700,865 of record NC_064931.1, on the reverse strand, counting down.
TCAGTGTATCAATAAAACTTCATACCCAACTTAGGACGGTTCTTTTAACAGATAGTGTAACCACATAACAGCTGCTGATCTGTTCAACCCCAGCTTGCTGGAGATACAAGAGTAAATTAGAACTTACCGAAATTGACGGTCACTTCAGTACGAGTCGCCGGGTCATACTTATGAACTCGCATTCCGTCGATGTCGACGAAGTACAAGACTTTCTTGTCTGTGTCCCAGTGTGGCCCCTCTCCTAATCTGCAGGGTTTGGAAATCTTCTCCACCGTCACTGGAGACATTATGCTCTGGCTGTAAAGTACAGAAAAACACAGTTTAATCAGCGGGAAGGGGGCTCGGTGACATAAAACTGAATGGCAAATAGGATCAACTTGATATTACAACAAGAAGACAGTTTTTAACACTGAAAAGGAAGAATGGTTTGAGCCAATTTTGGGCACTGTTAGGCAGTGCTCTGGTCTCTAAAATTGTCTTCGTGTAGCAGTTCCTGGTCAGTTTGCCCTCACTACCTACGAATCGAGGTCACACGTTGTATTGAATCATGCCACACTGTTCAACAGTACATGCTGCCAGATTCCAGAGTAGTATCTAAAAGGTACAATGGCACACTATAGCCGCGAAATAGACGAAAGTGAACTAAAATAAAAGTTAATGCCGCTCTCCTGTTTTTATATGTCAGAAGGAGGAGAAAATGAGAAAAAAAGAAAAGGGGCTTTGTGAATGTGTTCTTTTTTTTTAAGTAAGTCAACTGCTTCCGAAACTTCAGCTCGTGAGCGGATGTTGGGTACAATATTTTTCCAGAAATTCACCAAAATGTCGAGACTCGATTTTGAATATATTGTATAGACAATTTGTCAGGGAACTGGTAAGACCAGTATCAATATGAGAGACTGTACCAAACTGACAATCACCTTTTGGCTGCTGATGATTCTTAGAGAAGTTTGATGTACGCGTTTAAAAGACTTCTCATCGATATGTCCCTTAGTATGAAAAGTTTGGACCACTTTAGTAGAATGACTTAACTAATTTGTTAAGGTACGTTTGAAATAACTACAAAACGTTTATGTTACTACTTAATTAAGAAAGGATTATGAGTTTCATGACTTCAATACATTTACAACGAGAGTTACTGGAACATCGGAAGTAATGTTTAAAAAGGGCGTAATCGAAAAAACCACAGTTGACAAACTGCTGCTGATGAGCGCGTAACCACATGTAATGAAGTTTACAGAATATTTACAAATCTTAGAACTTACGCAGAATACAGCTATGTCTCACTGCTCTACATTTTATTCTTGTACGACGCTAGCAGCGACAACTCAATTATTACTTGTTTTGGCAATTTTTGTACACACATAAAAAAGTTTTGCATCACCACGGTTCCCAGAACTCCTAAAGATAAACGTTGACTGTGGATATTGTATCACAGACACAGTCCCTTTGACTGTTCAGAGACGTCACTAAACCCGCCCAAAGATCTAAACAACCACGCACGAGCAGCGCCTATTAGACGGAGGGGGTCCGACAGCCGATCAATTCCAGTCATTACACCAGGAAGGAGGTACACGGCTCGCGTTGACTGTAGTTCAAATGTTGAAATGTGTGTGAAATCTAATGGGACTTAACTGCTAAGGTCATAAGTCCCTAAGCTTACACACTACTTAACCTAAATTATCCTATGGACAAACACACACACCCGTGCCCGACGGAGGACTCGAACCTCCGCCGCGTCCGCTTTGTCACTTTGAGCCAGGAAGGGCTCTCAACAAGGGAAGTGTCCAGGCGTCTCGAAGTGAACCAAAGCGATATTGTTCGGACATGGAGGAGATACAGACAGACAGGAACTGTCGATGACATGCCTCGCTGAGGCTGCCCAAGGGCTACCTGCAGTGGATGACCGCTACCTTCGGATTATGGCTCGGAGGAACCCTGACAGCAACGCCACCATGTTGAATAATGCTTTTCGTAAAGCCACAGGACGTTGCTTTACGACTCAAACTGTGCGCAATAGGCTGCATGATACGCAACTTCACTCCCGACGTCCATGGCGAGGTCCATCTTTGCAACCACGACACCATGCAGCGCGGTACAGATGGGCCCAACAACGTGCCGAATGGACCGCTCAGGATTGGCATCACGTTCTCTTCTCCGATGAGTGTCGCATATGCCTTCAACCATACAATAGCCGGAAACGTGTTTGGAGGGCAACCCCGTCAGGCTGAACGGCTTAGACACACTGTCCATGTTGAATAATGCTTTTCGTAAAGCCACAGGACGTTGCTTTACGACTCAAACTGTGCGCAATAGGCTGCATGATACGCAACTTCACTCCCGACGTCCATGGCGAGGTCCATCTTTGCAACCACGACACCATGCAGCGCGGTACAGATGGGCCCAACAACGTGCCGAATGGACCGCTCAGGATTGGCATCACGTTCTCTTCTCCGATGAGTGTCGCATATGCCTTCAACCATACAATAGCCGGAAACGTGTTTGGAGGGCAACCCCGTCAGGCTGAACGGCTTAGACACACTGTCCAGGGAGTACAGCAAAGCGGAGGCTCCCTGCTATATTGGGGTGGCATTATGTGGGGTCGACGTACGCCTCTGGTGGTCGTGGAAGGCGCCGTAACGGCTGTACGATACGTGAATGCCATCCTCCGACCGTTAGTGCAACATTGGCGAGGCATTCGTCTTCATGGAAAACAATTCGCACCCCCATCGTGCTCATCTTGTGAATGACTTCCTTCAGGATAACGACATCGCTCGACTGGAGTGGCCAGCATGTTCTCCAGACATGAACCATATCGAACATGCGTGGGATAGATTGGAAAGGGCTGTGTATAGACAACGTGACCCAACAACCACTCTGAGGGATCTACGCCGAAACGCCGTTGAGGAGTGGGACAATCTGGACCAACAGTGCCTTGATGAACTTGTGGATAGTATGCCACGAAGAATATAGGCATGCATCAATGCAAGAGAACGTGCTACTGGGTATTAGAGGTACCGGTGTGTACAGCAATCTCGGCCACCACCCCTAAAGGTCTCGCTGTATGGTGGTACAACATGCAGTGTGTGGTTTTCATGAGCAATAAAAAGTTCGGAAATGATGTATATGTTGATCTCTATTCCAATTTTCTCTACAGGTTCCGGAACTCTCGCAACCGAGGTGATGCAAATTTTTTTTTGATATGTGTAGATCCGTCACGCGCGATTCCGTCCTCACCGGCAACAACTTGTCAACTGACCTTTTTCAAAGTGCGTCCATACTTCTGGCCGTCAATGTACTGCATTTATGAACTTCATGTTTCTCTCGTTTATCCACTTCTCCATTCCTGTAGAAAAACAAAAAATCGAGTGCCTCTACACAAACTCAAACGAAATCACACTGTTTCAAGGGATTTGGCAACGCCGAGTACTGTCAACGTGAGAAAAATGAATCAAGGGTGAAAGTGAGAGGGCAGCGTGTATAGCCATAGATCCAGCCATACGAAACGTACTGCATCCCGGGCGGGCCACACCTAGGCAATTACCAGCAACTTCCCCATCAATATTGCCAGGGCAGACGGATATAAAAAGTAAAGCAATCATCAATCTCAAAATTGTTTTCTACTCCACATTGATTTATTAAGATTAGTCTTGTCGTGGATGGTATGCCGTTGCCTTCCTCCGACCTTTGAACTGACTTACGCAGCCAATTATAGGGGGACTTATTAGTCGACCACAATATTGCACCTGGGGTCATGGCGCTTCGGTCGGATTTCATGAGTATATGCAAATTGAAGCCTGGCCACTATCTTCCCCCTGTACCTGTTACCGAATCGTTAATACATTTTTCTCTTGAATGCACATACACACTTTTCCTCCTCATGTATGTTTTTTGTGATTTTTTTTCAGATAATGAAAGTGTCAGCTCACCGTCTTTTTAATTTTTTATATGTTTTTACAGTTTAACATAGATTCCGAACCACAGTGCAACTCAGCGTTTTGCACATCAGCAAACATTGCTAGAGGTGAAAGAAGTGATAAGTGGCAGATAAACACGCTAGAATTGATTGATACGGAATGCGTTGCCTACGCGCCGCCAACAAACAAAAGGCCGAACTTGCCAGGATTCGAACCTTATTTTTCCGCTCATCTCTGTTTGCGAGCATCTTTGCTCGCACTGACTAGCCCTGTTAAATCGGCTAGAGCCTCCGATAGACCCACAGACTGGAGAATACAATGGAGGTTTCAGAAAGGAAAGATCATGGAGTAAACAGATCTGGTGCCTGAGAACAATACTGACAAATAGAAAGTCCAGGAACACAACAATAACATTCGTCAATTTAAAGAAGGTCTATGACTACATAGATAGAGAAACACTCTTTAACACACTTAAGGCATAAAGGTGGAGCCGGCCGGGGTGGCCGAGCGGTTCTGGGCACTACAGTCTGGAACCGCGCGACCGTTACGGTCGCAGGTTCGAATCCTGCCTCACGCATAGATGTGTGTGATGTCCTTAAGTTAGTTAGGTTTAAGTAGTTCTAAGTTCTAGGGGACTGATGACCTCAGAAGTTAAGTCCCATTGTGCTCAGAGCCAGTTGAACCATAAAGGTTGACAAGAAGGCCAGAAAGCGAATCCAGGAAACATTAACAAGCACAGCATACAAAGTGAAGTTTATGGGAGAGATCTCGGAACCATTTGAAGTAAATACATGAGTGAGAAAGCGAGATGGCCTGTCACCCATACTATTTACCTCGGTTTTGGAGAAAGTAATCAGGACATGGGACAAAGGAATAAAATGTTCAAATGTGTGTGAAATCTTATGGGACTTAACTGCTAAGATCATCAGTCCCTAAGCTTACACACTACTTTACCCAAATTATCCTAAGGACAAACCCATGCCCAAGGGAGGACTCGAGCTTCCGCCGGGATCAGCCGCACAGTCCATGACTGCAGCGGCCAGACCGCTCAGCTAATCCCTCGCAGCGGGACAAAGGAGTCAATGGGGTAAAGATGGGGAGACACAAGGATAGAACCAGCAACATAAAATGCCTGGCTTTTACTCATGATATAACCATCAAAACAAATAGCAGAAAAGAAGCCAAGGAAGCTCGAGAGACAGTACAGAAACCTCAGTCAAAACTGGACTACAAATCTCAAATGAATAAAACGCAGGCAGACACCAAATGGCAACGAATTATTGAAAGATAACACAACTAGAACGTTTCAAATGCCTGGGAGACGTTATACAGAAAACTGAACTCGACATCCAATGAAGAAAGGCTCACAAAACTACGAAAATCATGCAGACTTACATGGAACCATTACAGCAAAAGAAGAATTTCCGTCAGAGTCAAATTAAGAAACCATAGCACAGTAGTCTTATCGGAGGTTTAGAAATAAAGTAATCAACCGAAGAACGATAATCAAGGAGATGGAAAAACAACAGAAGAAAATACTGAGAAAGATTTACAGGCCGGCTCAGAAAGAGGGGATCTAGATAAAGACACCGACAAAGGAACTCTATGAACAGAAAGAAACGATTACAAACAACATCAGGAAAACATGGGAGAAGTTCTTCGGACACGTACATACGATGAACAAAAACAGACTCTCCAGGAAGATTTTTAACATAGTGACAACTAATACAGTGAACACCAACTGGTTCAAGGAAATTGCGGAAGACCTCAAGAAATTGAACATCTCCATGAAAAGATGACAGACAGAGAAAACTAGAGTGAAAAAATTAAAAAACCTTCAATGGCATGGTGTCGATCGTCTTCCCCGCTCCCAAAAAGTCAGATGACAAGATCCAAGATTAAGATGATATTGATCTCTTTTTCGGACAGCGTCATGAATTTCTAACCGAGGGAGGCGGGGAAGACGATGAACTGCCGCTTGATCTCCGAATCGTATTGGTAGCACCAGGTCTCATCTCCTGTAATGATGTGCATATCGAACAAAGCGTGACCACGACGCTACGAGCGATTCCGCAAGAACCATTTACTAAAAGTTCCCAACAGCTTTACATCCTATGTGAGAAGTGTGTTGCAGCCAATGGTGATTACTTTGAAGGTCAGTAACGGTATTTTGTCTGTAACTTTTGTTTCCTCCATTTTCTGAGATCACTTTCTGAACTCTTCAGACGCAACTCTTACTAGCAAGCGATATGAAATGGAACGAGCACGTAAAATCAGTATTCGGGAAGGCGAATAGAAGGCGTAAATTGTGGAAGGATTCTGTGAAACCGCGATTCTTCTGTAGAGATTGTAGTGCGGCGAGTTCTGGAGTAATGCTCCGCCGTTTGGAGTTCATATCACGTAGGTCTGTACCAGACCGTGATCGATTTCAGTGACACGCATATGGTCGTTAAAGCCACGTGGAAGTTGACGTAATAAAATAAAGCACATGCAGCAGCCGTTGTGATGTTATTTTATTATATGCAAGCACTTTCGGTGACTCAACACACCATCTGCGGGTCTTAACTGACGCTGAGGGAGTGTGCTCCAGTCGTAAACAGCATCCCATCAGTGGCCAACATATATGAAACAGCTTCCGTAGAATACTGTAAAACCGATTTTGTGTCTAAAACCATCAACTTTACTACATAAATGAAAGGCGACGTCCCGCAGACCAACAATCATATGGATGGATATACAAAAATATGGAAGTTAATCCTAGATGCTTGGGGAACGTAGATGGGGATGTATGACAGAGAGGTAATGCTGTTCCCGCAAGATGGGTAAATTTAGAAAACCGGTGATTTCTGTCGGCTTTCCAGCAGTGCCAAGTGGTTATGCACCCACAAGTTTTCGACTAAGTATTCCCCGTCCACTCTCAAGTGGTAGCACAATGGTGGATTAATTCAAGCACACCCTGACGTCGTTTATACAGGGAGTAACGTGTGCAAATGCAGATATTTCTATTGGTGACAAGGATGGAATACTGAGCAACCGTTATTTACCTCATTTGCTGACTAATAGTGTCAGCTATTACTAGTCGTATGTTTTTAGGTGGGGTAGTACCTCCAAATACATGTGGCAAGTGTAGGCCATTAACGCTTATTTTCTTCTGAGCAGCAGGTGAGGTGCTGAAGTGTGGAGGCGTGGATACAAAATGGTTAGTCTATACTGAGATGCGTAGTTCGCTTAGTGGTGCAGTTAAGACTGTGCAGAAAACATCAGGTCGTAAAGTTTGTGGCTTGTTTTGTGGGAAGACTGTTCGACGCACTGGAAAAACAAACACATTGTGTATGTACGTATTAAGGTACACCATATTAAAATATCAGCATTTATAACCGTTAGACCTTGTATTTTGTACGGCAAAGAGTATTTCGTTCAAACTGTCTGTATTCAGATGGGGAGGCCGCAGCTGCAACCACAGCTAACCTAACTTTGAGGATATTGTTTTTACAGCTATGTCGGCGACACATTCGTTGTCTCGCCATAGAGGCGTGAAAACTTGAGAGAGCTCTTAGAAAACCTCAGCAGCATCTATGTCCACATCGTAGGATGAAAAACAAATTGCCTTGCCTCTTATTACTGTCCTCGTCCGCTGAAAACCCAATGGATGTCTCAACCAGAGTGTATACGGAAAACCGACTCATATGAGCCGTTATCTGTACGCTTTGAGCCAACACCCCCTGACCCCAAGGGTACACTGTTCGAGGGACTTTAATTCATCGAGCGGAAGCTGTCTGCTGTGACGTTTCCATAAAAACCGAAATGTTCCTGTCCGAGAACTTTTATTAAAAGTTATTTTACTGACAAGGCACGTGTGTGACCTCGAACGCTCAGAACCTCACATAAGAGTATGAGCCATTCGCTTACAAAACTGCGCGTCTTACCATGAGAGACATTTGAATGATCACATATTCAAGCTCTAATCGTAAGAAACAATACATCGATATTACAGGAGCAAATCACATCAGTTTCAATGTCGTGACTACTATATTTCCCTCTGTTTCAAATATCTGTTATTTGAGCAAAAAACTTTTTCAAATGACCTGATAGTGTTGCATAGTTATTCAGTCTTCATAGTGCACGTGTTAAGATTTCATTGAAGTGGTTAAAGCAAAATGGAAGAGAAAAATATATACGTCTTACTAAAGCCGCTTTTTCACATTCGACATCACTTCTGCATTCAAGCTGTCCAGTATCAACCACCACACTAATTATTGTTTTAGACTGAGTTGTAAGTCCTCTTGCACTTTGTAATATCAGTTTACACTCAATAAGTATTTGCTTTGTTTATACGTAATGATTATCAGTAGTGGCATATCTATACAGTACCTAATTTTTGGTTTCCGCTGCATGTCACGGCGTTTGTTTGCACGACAACGGAACTATGAGTAAAAATAAGTGAAATCATGCAGAATCAGTCTTATGATCAGACTGTCAGTACTCGGCGCACACGAGATTACTGAAGTGATACATCATTATCGTCATTTTTTGCACTTTTCTTGAAACACTTCAGCTTGTTCTTCTCCAGAAATCTGGAAGATGTGATGTAATAGGCTCATGTAGACGCAGAATCGGAAATTATTTTCTTTTGCATTCTAGTGCCTGTTCGTGGCCGCTGTGAAAAGGTGAAGCCGCGTTCCAGCGGTGTGGTTGCCGTGACCGTTCCTAAAGCATCGAGTTCATCTCCTACTATAGGTGTCATTCGACCTTATCTTCGCAATCACAGTGGAGTGGACCAGAAGCTACGATAGATTAACCATTTCACAACTCTACTTAAATCACTGCCAATTACAGACTCATATATGTTTATTTTGATAGAGACCTACAAATATATTACTCATGGAGGTCACGAGACTGAACACGGTAAAAAGGCACTTAAATTAGTGGCGAAAGCGACTGGATACGAGATAGTTATTACCAAACCGGGAGACTTCGCTCAGTCAACCAAGAAAAACCCCGCAGGTAAGTAATCTATATCTATATCCATTATCCGCAAGCCACAGTGAAGTGCGTGGCAGAGGGTACTTCCCATTGCACCAGTTAGTAGAGCTTCCTCTCGTTCCATTCAAGTATGGAGTACGGGAAGAATGGCGTTTAAATGCCTCTATGCGCGCTGTAATTAATCTAATCGTATCTCGATACGATTCCTACGGGAGCGTAGGGGTTTTTATTGTATTCCTAGATTCATCCCTTTTTAAATCTGGTTCTTGAGATTTAGTAAGTACGCTTTCTCGGGATAGTTTGCGTTTATCTTCAAGTGTCTGCCACTTCAGTTTCTTCAGCACCTCCCTGATACTCTTCCACGGAACAAACAAACCTGTGACCATTCGTGCTGCCATTCTCTGTATACATTCAATGTCCCCGTCAGTCCTATTTGGTACGGGTTCCACACATTTGAGCAATATTCTAGGATGGGTGACACGAGTAACTTTTAAGCAATTTCCTTTATAGACTGATTTCCACAGTATTCTACTAATGAACCACAGTCTGCCACATCCTTTACCTACGACCGAATCTATGTGACCTTTCCACTTCATATCCCTACAAATTGTATGAGTTTGTGACGCGTTGATACTGTAATCATAGGATACTACACTCCTTCCTTTTCCTGAAGTGCACTACTGAATTTTACTGAACATTTAAAGCAGATTCCCAATTTTTTCACCACTTTGAAATGTTATCAGGATCCAACTAAACGTTTCTGCAGCTTTTTTCAGAGAGTACTTCATTATAGACAAATGCATCATGTGCGAAAAGTCTGAGGTTACTATTAACATTGCCTGCAAGGTTATTAATAAAAACACCAACAACAAGGGTCCGAACATATTTCCCTGGGGCAAACCCTTAGTTATTTCAACATCAGTCGATGACTCCCCATCCAAGATGACATGCTATGTCTTTCCTACCAAGAAATCCTCGATCCAGTCACAAATTTCGCTTGATACCCCGTACGATCGTACTTTTGACAATAAGCGTGGGTGAGGTACTGAGTCAAATGCTTTTCGGAAATCGAGAAGTACTGGATCTACCTGACTCCCTTGATCCATGGCTTTCATAATGTCATTTGAAAAAATGTTTTCGGAATGTATACGGGTTGTCAGGGAAGAAGACACTCTGTTTGAAATATCTCATAACGTTTGAACTCAGAATATGATCTAAGATTGTACAACAAATAAAACTAAACTAAACTAAACTCCGTCCGAACAGGCCATGAAGGCCCAACAGCACCGACCGGCCGCCGTGTCATCCTCAGCCTACAGGCATCACTGGATGCGGATATGGAGGGGCATGTGGTCAGCACGCCGCTCCCCTGGCCGTTGTCAGTTTTCGTGACCGGAGCCTCTTCTTCTCAATCAAGTAGCTCTTCGGTTTGCTTCACAAGGGCTGAGTGTAGCCCGCTTGCCAACAGCGCTGGACAGACCGGATGGTCACCCATCCAAGTGCTAGCCCAGCCCGACAGCGCTTAAATTCGGTGATCTGACGGGAACCGGTGTTAACACTGCGGCTAGGCCGTTGGCTCTGCAACAAATGGGTGTCAAAAACATTGCGTGGTAGTTTTGTGGGTCACTTCTGCAACTCTTCTTGTGGACGGATGTGACCTGTGCTTTCTTCCTTCTACTGGGTGCCGTTTTCTGTTCGAGGGATATACGGTAGAGGAGCTAACTCGATCGCGAATTCGGTATAGAAACTGATAGATATTCCATCGTAGAGTGGAGCTTTGTCCAATTTTAGCGCTTTGTTTTTTTTCTGAACACCATTTAATATCTGTATTACTCATCTTTGTGGCGGTACGACAATTTAACTGGGGTAATGCCCCTGGATTTTCATTTATATAGGAACATTTGTAAACTGAGTTCAGCTATTCTGCTTTTGCTTTGCTACTCTCAAATTCAGTCCCTCTCATCCATGAGCGTCTGGACACTAGCTTTGGTATCACTGACAGCCTTCACATATGAGCAGAATATCTTTGGGTTTTGTGAGAGGCCGTTCGAATATTCTGCTACGGCAGTCTTTTTGGCTTCACAAATTTCCCTCTTGAAAGCCAATCACATGTCATTTATTCTGCATATCTATAGCGCTATATTTTGTTTTATACCTATTACGCAGTAGTCTCTTTTTCTTTAGAAGGTTCTTTCCGTTGACTCTATACCACGGAGGGCCCCTCTCATCATTAACTGTTCTACTAAGTACAAATCTATCAATTGCATGGTCAACTACTCTTATAAACCTGGTCCATAGTTCTTTAAATTCTGTTCTCCAGAGCTAAATATCTCGAGTTCCTTAATAACATGAGACACTACTGCCTTTTTATCTAGAGTACTGAGAATTTATATCCTTCATTTTTTAGTTGCCCTTTGTCATTTGGTAATCTTTGTTGCTGGAACAGCCTCATACTAACTAGTACCTTATCCTGGTGCTCTTCGAATCACGCATGGGCACTGCGAGCTATGTGAACCGTTGCATTGCCCTGCTGGTAGATGCCATTGTGTTGAGGAAAAACAAACTGCGTACAGGGGTGGATATGGTCCCTAAGGATAGATGCATACTTTTCTTGATCCATTGTGTCTTCCAGAATAACGAGATCACTCCGGGAATGCCACGAAAACATTTCCCATATCATAACGCTCCCTCCTCCAGCCTGGACCGTTCCGACGATTGTTGAATGGTGTTTGCTTTCACCCGTTTCACGGCGATAGAGCATTAAACGTGATTCGTCTGAAAGTCAGCATGTGTGCACTAACCATGCGTCTGCTGCGGAGGCCCATACGCAGCAACGTTCGCTGAACGGTAGTTGAGGAGACACTGTTGGTAGCCCCTTGCTTCGTCTCGGCGGACAGTTGCTCAGCAGTTGCACGTCTATGAACCCGTACACCCCTCCGCAACCGCCGTTCACCCCTGCAATCTATCGCATATGGCACATCACAGTTGCCTTGGCGCCAGCTTTGGTTAACGCCGTTTTGCCATGCACGTTATACTTCAAACTCGGCGCATACGAACGGTTTAGAGACTTAGCGGTTTCGGAAGTGCTTTCACCCTTGGACCAAAAGCCGATGAACATGCCTTTTTTAGCCGGACGATGTGGCCGAGCGGTTCTAGGCGCTGCAGTCTGGAGCCGCGCTGCTGCTATGGTTCGAATCCTGCCTCGGGCATGGATGTGTGTGATGTCCTCAAGTTAGTTAGGTTTAAGTAGTTCTAAGTGTAGAGGACTAATGACCTCAGATGTTAAGTTCCACAGTGCTCAGAGCCATTTGAACCATTTTGAACCATGCCTTTTTGGACGTCAGGTAAGTCGCTCCGTTTCCACATTTTACGACAATGATTGCTCTATTTTACGCACGCTCTTGACTTGCTTTATATATTCTCCACTGCCAGTGCTGCCTCCAGCCGTCTGTGACTGTCTGTTTCACGCTGACGTCAAACATAGGCGGTAGACATATTAATGTGACTGGGCCGTGTATTAGTGGCCGTGTTTAAGTACTGTGTAAGCTTAGGGACTGATGACCTTAGCAGTTAAGTCCCATAGGATTTCACACACATTTGAACTTTTTTTATATTAGTGGACATTCATATAGGGTGTGTCCACCATCGCGTATTGACGGCTTGAACTGAGCTGGACTCACTTTCGAAGAGTCCGCCCCTGGTAGCTGAGTGGAAAAAAAAGGAAAAAACTGGTCAGCGCGACAGAATGAATGTCCTAAGGGCCCGAGTTCGATTCCCGGCTGGGTCGGAGATTTTCTCCGCTCAGGGAGTGGGTGTTGTATTGTCCGAATCATCATAATTGCATCCCCATGGACGCGCAAGTAGCCGAAGTGGCGTCGAATAGAAAGACTTGCACCCGGCGAACAGTCTAACCGGTTTTATTTTTTTTATTTTTTCGAGGAGGTGTCTGAATGTTTGTGGAGTAATGGCACCCCATTCTTTCTCGAGAGCCGAAACTAGAGAAGATAGTGATGTTGGATGCTGGAGTCTGGAGCCAATTCCACTTTTTAACTCATCCCAAACATGCCCCACTGGGTTCAGGTCAGGACTTTGAGGTAGGCCTGTCCATTTCAGCAGTGTTATCTTCAACAAATCATTGCCTCACTGATGCTACTCTATAACAGGGTGCATTACCATGCTGATGCAAATAACCATCGTCTCCAAAGTGTTCCTGTACTGTACGCAGTACGCAATGCTGTTAAATGTGTTCATATTCGTCCGCATTTAGCGATTTCTTATGCGCAATACGAAGACCAAACCTCAACCACGAAATGTACCCCATACCGCAACACCACCTCCTTCGTACATCACTGTTGGCACTACACACGATCCAAGTAACATTCATCGGGCATTCGTCAAACCCCAATGCTTCCATTGGATTGCTACAGGGTATAGCGTGATTCATCTTTCAAACTCACTCGTCTTCAGTCATCCTCTTTCCAGTGGCGCCACTTTTTACATCGCCTCTAGTGTCGCTTAGCACTGAGTACAGAAATGTGTGGCTTGTGAGGAGCTACTTGATCATTGTAGCCCATTTCCCTTAACTCTGTATACACAGACATTATATAAGCTGGAGTACTGGTAGTAGTTCGTAGCTCACGAGTGATTCATTCCGCTGATTTCATGCAAAAGTTTGACAACTACTCTCTGCAATGCTTCATGGCCCCTGTCCGTCAGTACATGAGCCTGCCTGTACCCGTGGTTCTTCCTTCACGTTTCCACTTCACAACCACATCATCAATAGTCGACTTGGGCAATTACAGAAGGGTTACAATGTTCTTCAAAAGAAATGGTTCAAATGGCTCTGAGCACTATGGGACTTAATTTCTGAGGTCATCAGTCCCCTAGAGCTGAGAACTACTTAAACCTAACTAACTTAAGGACATCAAACATATCCATGCACGAGGCAGGATTCGAACCTGCGACCGTAGCGGTCGCGCGGTGCCAGGCTGTAGCGCCTAGAACCGCTCGGCCACTCTTGCCGGCTTAAAATGTTTTTGATGGATTTGTTACTCAGGTGACATGCTATGACTAATCCAGGTTCAAGGTCACTGAGTTCCGACCGACTCATTCTGCTGTTACTACGTTTCTACTAACGAAACTATACCCCTTGCCTCCTTTTATAATGGCGTGTCCGACTCTTGTGACATCTAGTGGTCAATTCTGTATTATACAGGTGTGTCCGGATACATTTGATCAGATAATGTACTGCATATATAGGGTGATATAGCTAAGATGTTCACTTCCTTAACAGTTTAAGACACATTTCTGATTTCACCCGAACGAATTGTGAAATTTTTTTCATTAAATGACATAGTCTCTTTTCATAGCTATATTAATTACAGATGTATCAGTATCAGTTCGGATTCTCAAATGAAACTGTAGTAATTTCTACTGCTTGTGTCATAGTTCTAAGAGAGACGAATTCAACGGCGTTCCATTCTTCAAAACCCAATTAGTAGTTTAGGAGATACTACAATATTTAGATCTTAGGATTTATTTTATTTGAACATGAAAGCGGTTACTGTCTTACGTGAACGTTCGTGTGGTTACACGAGAGTGTCGCTTCAGGCTGATGGGATGCTCCAGCTTGACGCAGCAAGGAGAGTTTAGTAACGTATTTTGTTTATCTATGTTTGGTGTTTGTTCTTTCGTACATGGAACCGTATTTATAGAATGAAAGAGAGGTTTTCAGATCTCAGCTACATATGGGCACTGAAGCAATTGCAATAGTGACATGTAAAAATCTGTGCCGGACCAGGACTCGAAACCGTAAGCTCCACTTCTCGAAAACGGTTGCTTTAACCGCCTCGGCCATCCGAGAACGCCTCCTGTCCAGTCCAAATTCCCAAATTCCGCAAACTACAGATGCGTTCATTATACCCTATTTGCTCGCAGCTATTCAGCCGAGTGTCGCAAGGGTTCGGACGAGTGAGTGAACCCGCAGAGGGGATATCCCTTGCAGGACTCAGGTGAATAAGCTGCAGACAAATAGAGGATAATGGACGGAGGACACTACCTCTATAGTGTGCGGCATTTGGGAATTTGGACTGGATAGGAGGTGTACTCGAATGGCTGTGGCTGTTAAGGCAACCATTCTAGAGAAGCGTAGCATCCTGGTTGGAGTCACGCTCCAGCACAAATTTTCGGATGATGTCGTTGCATTTAACGCAATGGCCGTATGCAACTGGGAGGTACAAATTGGTCTTTCAGTTTAGTAACGCACTTCCCAGTTGCGGAGTGTTCCTAGACGGTTTCAGAGAAAACGTAAAGCGGCCGAAAAGAAACGGGTGTACGAGGGCAAGCCGAACACCGATCCGAAAGGGCAAAACAGGACGAAAAGCAAACGCCAAACCAAAAGAATCGTCAATAGCGTGTGAATAAAACCTGAATGACAAACCAAGAGACTAACCTTCAACAAGTTTGGTTGGTTGACTTGGGGGAAGGGACCAAACAGCGAGGTCATCGGTCCCATCGGATTAGTGAATGATGGGGAAGGAAGTCTTCCGTGCCCTTCTCAAAGCAACCATCCCGGAATTTGCCTGAAGTGATTTAGGGGAATCATGGAAAACCGAGATCAGGATGGCCGGACACAGGTTTAAACCGTCGTCCTCCCGAATGCGAGTCCAGTGTGCTAACCACTGCGCCACATCGCTCGGTTACAGGTTTGTCGCTGTGTGCGTAGTGTAACGTTCGGTTCGGCGACCTGAAAGCTTCAGATGCCAAAACACAACTGGCCGAGGAAGGCGTGCTTACTTTCCTCCTATCCTACGCGGCCAGAGGATGTTGCCAAGTCACGTGGTGCCCGCGCCGGCCGTGAAACGAAATGACTCTTGACGGCCAACGCTGGTGCATTTGTCTCGGTATCGTTGTCTGAATCCGGCGACCATACTTAAGAGAGTCTACTTACAAATGCGGAATAGCCGAGAAAATTTTTGAAACTGATAGTAATCACAACTGGCTATATACGGTGGGACTGAAACACCAACTGGAAGGCAAAGGACGTAGCATCTAAGGGTGACTCACCAGTGAACTACGGTGACAATTCTGTTTTTGTTTCTGTCATATCCTTGAAAGAATGCTGCACATAAAAACTTGGTTGGATACGTAAAACACAAAATCGAGGTACAAAAAGTGTTAAATAATAACTTCGTGTCATGCGTTTTAATCCCAAACACACACCTACATTGCGAAATTACATCAGCAACAGCAACAAAATGAAATTCGCAATGAATTTTGTCATCCACACGTCCCTAAAATTCCACGGGTGTCACGCAGTGTTGGAAATGTGCATCACACACTGCACCATACCTCTGTAGTTGCAAGGGCAAGGACTTCTGCACAATCTGAAGAGATTCCTGCGACATCATTGCACATGCTGCAACAATGCGATGTTTTAAATACTCTTTGGTCGTTGCCACTAGTTAAAATTTAATAGAATGGATAACAGATGAGTTCAGCGCTTTTTGCCCCAACCAACGTTAACTCGGCCATCATCTCCACGGTGGTCAGAATACTGACAGAAACCCAACGAGTTAAAATCAGGCTTGTCAGTTTCCGGTTTTGAATAAGTCTGTAGACACCAACGGATCCTGATAATTTCTATTTTTTATGCAGAAAAATTATTATTATAAACTTAAGTAGAATTTCATTTTTTTAATATCTAGTATGTTTATGTTGATCACAGTTACTGTCTTCCAAGTCCAAAAAAAGCTGAAAGGATGACAGACTACAAGCAGAGAATGGCCTACTGAAGAAGCATACAAAGCAACTTAGTGTGTCACACAAAAGAACAATTGTGTAGTTAAAAACTTGAGTTGCTAGTTTGAAAAACGTCAGAGTATGCTGATGCAATAAGTCCGTACTTAACGATTATTTACAACCGTTCTCTCGACGAAAGATCCGTACCCAAGACTGGGAAGATGCACAGATCACGCCAATATTCCAGAAATGTATAAGAAGTAGTCAACTAAATTAGCCCGCCCGGCTAGCCGACCGATCTAACAAGCTGCTTCCCGAGGGGGAAGAAGTACCGGTCCCAAGCACGAATCCGCCCGGCGGATGTGTCGTCCGGTGCGCCGGCCAGCCTGTGGATGGTTTTTGGGACGGTTTCCCATTTACCTCGGCGAATGCGGGCTGGTTCCCCTTATTCCGCCTCAGTTACATTATGTCGGCGATTTCTGCGCAAACACTGTCTCCACGTTCGTGTACACCATAATTACTCTACCACGCAAACATTGATGTTACACTCGTCTGGTATAAGACGTCCCCGGACAGGGATCCACTGGGGGCCAAACCGCAAAATAACCCTGGGTTTGGTGTGGGGCGACGATGGGGTGAATGGACTACTGTGGCCTCTTGTGGGATTGTGAAACGCCGAGGGCTACGACGGGACGAAGCCTCTCCGTCGTTTCTAGGTCCCCGGTTCAATACACAATACACAATGAACTAAATTAGAGTCCCATATAATTAAGGTCGATATGCAGCAGGATTTTGGAATATATATTGTTTTTGAACATTCCGAATTACCTAGAAAACAACGATATATTGCAAATAGTCAACAAGAATTTGGAGAACACTCTTCTCCTGAAACACACGAAGTGCTGCGTGCTATCGACAATAGATTTCAAATTGATTCCGTATTTCTAGATTTCCTCACAAGCGACTTGTAATCAAACTGCGTGCGTATGGAATGTCGTCTAAGTTATGCGACTAGATTCGTTATTTCCTGTCAGAGAGGTCACAGTTCATAGCAACTGACAGAAAATCATCGAATAAAACAGAAGTGATTTCTGGTGTTTCCCAAGGTAGTGAAATGAAATGTCGTGTGGCAATACCCTCCCCTTGGGTAGACCGGTCGCCTGTTCCAAGTCGTTTGAGAAGTGGCGACTTGCGTGTCTATGGGGATGATATGATGATGGTGGAGACATAACAACACCCAGTCTCTGAGCAGAGAAAATCTCCGACCCAGCCGGGAACCGAACCCGGGTCCCTATGCACAGCAGTCGGTCGCGTTGACCACTCATCCATCGAGGTGGACCCCAAACGTAGTGATACAGGCCCTCTGCTGTTCCTTAGCCATATAAACGATTTAGGAGACAATCTGAGCAGCTGTCTTAGGTTGTTTACTGATGGTGAGGACTTATCGTTTAGTAAAGTCATCAGGAGTTCAAAACCAATTGCAAAACGATTTAGGTAAGGTATCTGTATGGCGCGCAAATTGTCAATAGACGCTGAATAATGAAAAGTGTGAGGTCATCCACGTGAGTGCTAAAACGAATCCGTTAAACTTCGCTTACACGATAAATCAATCAAATATAAAGGCCATAAATTCAGCTAAATGCTTAGGAATTACAATTACGTAAAACTTAAATTGGGAAGAACACACAGAAAATGTTGCGGGGAAGGCGAACCAAAGACTGCATTTTATTGTCAGGACACTTAGAAGATGCAATAGATCTACTAAAGAGATTGCCTACACTTGAGTTGTCCGTCCTCTTTTGGAGTACTGCTGCGCGGTGTGGGATCCTTATCAGATAGAACTAACGGAGTACATTGAGAAAGTTCAAAGAACGATAGCACGGTCTTCGTATTAAAAAAAGGGCAGATGTACATTTTAGCTTTTTTCGCGAGCTGCTCGAATGTGGAATAATAGAGAACGAATATAAAGATGGTTCGATGAATTCTCTGACAGGCACTTAAGTGTTATTTGCAAAGTAGCCATGTAGATGTAGACATGTAATTCAGTTTTTGGTGCGTTAGATACTGACAATATAATTGATCTGCTGAAGGAGGTTTTGGAATTTCAAGCTAATGGTAAGGCATCACAATATTCCCAGCAAATAAGGAAATTAGCTCTGACCCGACATTTTTATTCCGCTAAGGCTTGTAGCTGGTGACAAAAGTTTGTGAAACTATCTCAGCCAGAATCACTTCACTGCAATTACTGAGACGTCCCTTATTTACACACAGTCACACAGTGACCATCTTCTCACAGTAACTGAACTTGAGGAAGAAACACATTATAAAACTTTTCCTCAAGCATTATTTTATCTGCAAAATAAATTATTCACGTACACCTAATTTTTTTGAGCAAAGATGTAAAGTCAGGATATAACGATTATACCAAGCTTATTTTAATTAAAGGTAAGTGAAAAAAATAGAATGTCGACGAAAACACTAAAAATGAAATGCCAATGAAAACAGCTGCAAGCTATGGTGGCCTTGAAGCTTTCACTGATGCAAATATTTTGTCTTGGAAGACCTGGAGTATAGCGGAGAGTACAGGCCTACTAGATAAGGTTACCTATGGTACTTTGCTTCCAGACAAGCCCATTTAATTTGTCTACAAGAAGAAAGAAGAAGCTGAATGCTGACGAATATCTATTTATTTGGGCCAAAGTAGGCAATAACAATTGTAAAAAAAAAGGGTTCAAATGGCTCTGAGCACTATGGGACTTAATTTATTAGGTCATCAGTCCCCTAGAACTTAGAACTACTTAAACCTAACTAACCTAAAGACATCACACACATCTATGCCCGAGGCAGGATTCGAACCTGCGACCGTAGTGGACGCGCGGTTCCAGACTGTAGCGTCTAAAACCGCTCGGCCACCCCGGCCGGCAACAATTGTAAAGTAAAGATTACTGGTGACAATATGTTATATTATAGACAATAAACATTCTTCACCTCCTTTCCTTATAAGCAATAAATTACTTAATTGTCTTGTAAGCCATCATTATTATTATTGAATTACTTGTGCTAATTAATTGTAACACATATATTTTTTAAATCTTCTCTTCCTTGGCGGTCTGGTTTCTTAGGCTGAGGCTGTATGCTTAAAATACAAACCAAAACACAGAATTTCCGCGCTAGTCACCGTTTCTGTTAGCTGACCATAATGAGTTTCGAAGTTTACTCCATAATCTTCAGGTGGTACCTGCTTAAGTCGCATTGATTTACGTTCAGTTTGCGAGCACCAAGAAGTTATCTTGGGTTGGCAAACATGTTTTGAGTCGTCTTGCAATTTTGTGTCGAAAAGTATATCCATATTTCGATAAAAAATTACTTATTCCTGCCGGTGTACACAGAAATCACATATTCTTACTGGCCTTTCAGAAAAAATAGAATTAGTAAGTGCTATTTGAAGTTAGTTAAAGAAAGTTTCAAATGGGAGTGGCCAAGCAGACGACGCCCGTCACTACAGAAAAAATGGCGGACGGGAATTCAGTTAGCTTAAAAAATGGCGAACATATAACGACAGTACGAAATTTAAACTCGTTAGATCGTCGTAACTTGTACACAGATTTCACCGTTGGGCTTACCTCAGAGAAAATGTCCACTGGCCTCAAACAGTGCGATCGTTCAGGCAAATTGATAACACCTTCAGTCCTATCCAGTACACAGGAAAAAGCTGGGTGAGCGCTTTTATAGCCACAAAAGAGAGTGACATATACACCCATCGTGCTAGTACCACATACATCATATTGCTTCCTCTAGGAGAACCGGTTAGACTTGGATAAAACTTGTGGGTATCTTTTAATAGTCGAGGTTCCTTCAATGAAGTGATGGCCAGTCACGTAGTCTCCAACACTCCAGCACAAAACGTTAACACATACAGCACGGTGCCCGTACGCCAAAGGGCGCGGCCGGCCGGACGTTGGCGACGGCGCCCATATACCGTACGGGCGAGCCTTTATTTGGCTCCGTAAGCGCGTTTAGCGCGTCTCCGAAGCAGTTTCGTCAACTAATGTGGACGTATTTCATCCTTCTTCCGCAAGAGGCAAGCACTTATTGGCTATCTCATCCTGGGAGTGGCTGTGAGCACTGCAAAGTCGAAGTTACCTGCATTTAATTCACACGTGTTTACGATCGTGAAAATATCGCGCAGCGAGTTGACGGAGGCAGAGATCTTAGATATTCTTTACGGAGATGAAGGATCTGAAGTTGACAATTCTGACAAAGAGGATTCCTACTCTCCAAACGAAACTACAAGTGACGATTCAGGTACGTATATGTCTCAATTGTTCATAAAGTGAAGAGCCTGTTTTCCCGAAAAACTGTGAGTGGTGGTAAAAGCTGTTTTTCCACTTGTTTATAGTGTCAGCTGTCAACAGTTTTATTTTTTACATAAAGAGAACACTAGGTAGAATGTATTACAAGTAGACTTTATTCACAGAGTAGGGAAGAAATTGGCTGAGAAGGGCGGAAATATTTTTCAGCAACATGCCGCTTCATCCTCACAAATTGAGAGGACATTTGCAAGGCACTTTGCAGAGAAGGTCTCACCCACTGCAAACAAGGTGAATACTACTAGGTACTGCAAAGTATGTTCGGATAGGGGGAAGAAAGAGACGGGTAAGCGCATCAGGAAGGAAGTAGATGGTGGTACAAGGACTGTGGCGTTGGCCTTTGCGTACCACAGTGTTTCCAGGATTTTCACACGAAGGCTAACTACATCTGAACTATTAAAATACTCTAGTTTACAGGTACCGGCAGTTAGACCCTCAAGTGATATTTTGCTTTAAATTTAGATATAGTAATAATAGCATTACTCAAGAGAGATCATGTAAAACTTTTTTATCCATGATATTTTTGTGTTTTTTTAATTATAACACCCATTTGTATTTTATATTGTAAAATAAACTCACTATAATGTAAAGCTCTTACTTTTTCCTTTTAAATGATGCAAGAACCATATTCCTATCATTTTCCTGTTCTTCGCAATCTAATTTTAAACATTCATTAAATATGCCAGTTCACAGCCAAGCGCCGGGTGTAACGAGGGCAGTGTTGAAAGTGTTAAACTTCACTGTCTCAGATGTTTAACCTGCCTACGCCAATGCGTATTCTTCGTGGCCCAATAATGCATATTTCTTAAACTCACATTTCAATGATTTAAAAAGATAGTGTCGTAGTGCCCGCATCTCGTGGTCGTGCGGTAGCGTTCTCGTTTCCCGCGCCCGCGTTCCCGGGTTCGACTCCCGGCGGGGTCAGGGATTTTCTCTGCCTCGTGATGGCTGGGTGTTGTGTGTTGTCCTTAGGTTAGTTATGTTTAAGTAGTTCTAAGTTCTAGGGGACTGATGACCATAGATGTTAAGTCCCATAGTGCTCAGAGCCATTTGAACCACTTGAAGTGTCGTAGTTAAGGAGAATTCTTTGAAGAAATATCCAATCGTCCTGATGTCGCATCAGAACCGAATAACGGAATTTCACGCGTCTTCGCAATCCCGATAGTTAATCTGCTGAGGAAGTGAAAGATCATACGGACAGTAGTTATTTATGCGCAAAACACAATCAACGCTGGGGTGACGTATTCCAGAGGCACTCGAAATTTCTCTGGACCTGACATGTGGATTACGAGCAACAGCTGTCACAATATCTACACTGATGTGACAAAAGTCATGGGATAGCGAATATGCACTTACACAGAAGGCGGTAGTATCGTGTACACAAAAGGTATAAAAGGGCATTGCATTGGCGGAGTTGTCACTTTAACTCAAGTGATTCACGTGAGAAGGTTTCCGACGTGCTTATGGTAACACGACGGGAATAACCAGACTTTGAACGCGGAATGGTAGTTGGAGCTAGACGCATGGGACAATCCATTTCGGAAATCGTAAGGGTATTCAATATTCCAATATCCACAGTGTCAAGAATGTGCCGAGAATACAATTCAGACATTACCTGTCACCACGGACAACGCAGTGGGCGACGGCCTTCACTAACGACCGACAGCAGCGGCGGTTGCGTAGAGCTGTAGTGCTAACAGACATACAACACTGCGTGAAATAACCGCAGAAATCAATGTTGGACGAAGGACGAACGTATCCGTTAGGACAGTGTAGCGAAATTTGGCGTTAATGGGCTGTAGTGGGAGGCGACCGTCGCGAGTGCCTTTGCTAACAGCACGACATCGCCTGCAGCACCTCTCCTGGGCTCGTGACCATGTCAGCTGGACCCTAGACGACTGGAAAACCGTGGCCTGGTAAGATGAGACCCAATGTCAGTTGGTAAAAACTGAAGTTATGGACCCTAGTTGTCAACAAGATACTGTGCAAGTTGGTGGTGGCTCCATAATGGTTTGGGCTGTGTTTACGTGGAATGGACTGCGTCCTCTGCAATTGAACCGATCATTGACGGGAAATGGTTATGTTAGGCTGCATTTGCAGCCATTCATGGACTTCGTGGTCCAAAACATGTTACTGGGCCACAATCGTTCACGCTTGGTTTGAAGAACATCCCAGACAGTTCGAGCAAATGCCTTGGCCACAAAGAACGCCTGACATGAATTCCATCGAACATTTATCGGATTAATCGACAGATTAGTTCGTGAAAAACACCCTGAACCGGCAACACTTCCGTAATTATGGATGGCTACTGAGGCAATGTGGCTCAATATTTCTGCGGGGTACTTCCAACAGCCTGTTGAGTTCATGCCACGTCGAGTTGCTACTCTGCGCCGGGAAAAAGGAGGTATCCCACGACTTTTGTCACCTCATTGTATACCTGTATCGCGGTAGTGCAACACACTACTTAGTTGACGTGACGAATTTAGTTATATGGGTATGAAATTACTAACTTCCGGCGGAGGTTCGAGTGCTCCCTCGGGCATGGGTGTGTGTGTTTGTAATTAGGATAATTTAGGTTAAGTAGTGTGAGGGCTTAGGGACTGATGACGTTAGCAGTTAAGTCCCATAAGATTTCACACACATTTGAATATTTTTTTCTAACTTCCGCATAAGACAGCAATCGGTTTCAGGTTCAAAAGAAATAAATCTCAAGTTCTCCGAAACTAGTAACAGGAGTTAGAATAGTTTAACACCTTTAATTTCGTCTCTTTTAGAACTACAATAAAAGCAGCACAAATTACTATAGTCCCATTTGAAAAAGATAAGTTGAAAGCGATATCTCTGTAATCAACGTTGTTGTTGTGGTCTTCAGTCCGAAGACTGGTTTGATGCAGCTCTCCACGCTAGTATATCCTGTACAATCTTCTTCAACTCTATGTAACTACTGCAACCTACATCCATTTGAACTGACTTACTGTATTTAAGCCTTTGCCTCCTTCTGCAATTTTTACCTCCCACTCTTCCTTCCATTATCAAGTTGACGATTCCTTGATGTCTCAGTATGCGTCCTTCTGTTGCACCATACTTCAAACTCTTCTACTCATATTATTATCTTTTCTGATGTGTTTATCGCCCACGTTTCACTTCCGTATAAGGCTTCACTGCATGCAAATACCTGCAGAAACGGCTTCCTAACTCATAGTTTTCCAGAATGAATTTTTTAATTCTACAGCGGAGCGAGCAGTGCTATCAAACTTCCTGAGAGATAAAACTGTGTGCCGGACCGAGACTCGGAACTCGGGTCCCTTGGCTTTCTTATTTTTACTTTTTTTATGGACACGTGCCTCTTAGAATTTTTTATTTGTTTCGTTTTTAATTTTTTTTAATTTTATAAATTTTCCCATCTAGAATCTGTTGAATTGAAACTGAAGTCTTACTTAATGGATGTTATACTTCTTCTGTAATCAAATTAGTTTCGTTCTTTCATATAAGCAATTACATTAAATTTTTTCTTCAAGAGTGGGTATCTCACTGGAACACAGCGATGGTTTGTGGGTGGACCACAGGAAAGCGTAAATATGAAACAAAAGTTATTTCTTCTTGTCCCAATTAACAGGCAGTTAAGGTACGAACGTATTTAATTCTTTACATATCTAAATGTGTATTTACCAGTAGTAGATAAGAGATATACTTTAAGTACGCGTTGTATTTGGCGGTGGTTACTTCATCATAGCTATGTTTGTCGATTTTTTCTGTTTCCCTCGTTGTTTTTACGTAAGACGGATAAATTGAAAAAAACTTTTCTCTTGTCCATTTATTGTTGAGAATTTTTGTATTTCATGAATGATGTGTTGTTTAAAATCATCAATAGACTCTCCTCCCTCGTTAAAGACGTAGTACACTGAAGCGCCAAAGAAACTGGTATAGGCATGCGTATTCAAATACGGAGATATGTAAACAGGCAGAATACGGCGCTGCGTTCGGCAACGCCTATGTAAGACAAGTGTCTGGCGCAGTTATTATATCAGTTACTGCTGCTACAATGGGAGGCTATCAAGATTCAGATGAGTATGAACGTGAAGTTCATACCTGACGGGATACCAATTCGATTATACACAGAGTACGCGAAAGAACTTGCCCACCTTCTAACAGCCGTTTACCGCAAGTCTCTAGAGGAACGGAAGGTTCCAAATGATTCGAAAAGAGCACAGGTAGTCCCAGTCTTCAAGAAGGGTCGTCGAGCAGATGCGCAAAACTATAGACCTATATTTCTGACGTCGATCTGTTGTAGAATTTTAGAACATGTGTTTGCTCGAGTATCATGTCTCTTTTGGAAACCCAGAATCTACTCTGTAGGAATCAACATGGATTCCGGAAACAGAGATCGTGTGAGACCCAACTCGCTTTATTTGTTCATGAGACCCAGAAAATATTATATACAGGCTCCCAGGTATATGCTATTTTCCTTGACTTCCGGAAGGCGTTCGATACAGTTCCGCACTGTCGCCTGATAAAGTAAGAGCCTGCTGAATATCATACCAGCTGTGTGGCTGGATTGAAGAGTTTTTAACAAACAGAACACAGCATGTTGTTATCAATGAAGAGACGTCTACAGACGTTAAAGTAACCTCTGGCGTGCCACAGGGGAGTGTTATGGGACCATTGCTTTTCACAATATATATAAATGACCTAGTAGACAGTGTCGGAAGTTCCATGTGGCTTTTCACGGATGATGCTGTAGTATACAGAGAAGTTGCAGCATTGGAAAGTTGTAGCGAAATGCAGGAAGATCTGCAGCGGATAGGCACTTGGTGCAGGGAGTGGCAACTGACCCTTAACATAGACAAATGTAATGTATTGCGAATACATAGAAAGAAGGATCCTTTATTGTATGATTATATGATAGCGGAACAAACACTGGTAGCAGTTACTTCTGTAAAATATCTAGGAGTATGCGTGCGGAACGATTTGAAGTGGAATGATCATATAAAATTAATTGTTGGTAAAAACGTGAGCACTCTTCTATTATCCATATAACTAACAGTTAATGTATCAGCACTTATTCAGGTCTTCGATTTTATGGTCCAGGATCATTTAATGTTTGTGCTATTGGCGTACCTATCTTTCCTATGTCTTTTCGGTGTTCGTTTACTTCTTCTCTCTTCATTTTGTTATGTGCTACGTTTGAATTCGGTTTGGGCTTCACCTGTCACAATTTTG
The DNA here is from genome assembly GCF_023897955.1 of Schistocerca gregaria. Lineage (NCBI taxonomy): Eukaryota > Metazoa > Arthropoda > Insecta > Orthoptera > Acrididae > Schistocerca > Schistocerca gregaria. Next base: position 518,674,638 of record NC_064931.1, on the reverse strand, counting down.
CAGTACTTTGGGCTTGAGCGGCTTCTCCGGCCGCTTCTTTACAGCCTCTAGTGGTGTCCACAGCAGAGCCATCAGTGAGAGTGAAAGTTGTTTTGGAAGCGTATTCCAAATTCCTTGTCAGCTGTCGTGCCCACACTCAGCTGTTGCTGCGGTCTAGCCTGTTGTGCTCCTCCGTCCGTCGGCTGCTGTTTGCTTTCCTGCGTGGCCTGGCTCGCGCGGTCTGTTACGTCTGGTGTGACGTACTGTAATTGCCGTCTAGTACGTTGTTATAAATTGCTCCTCAAAACGAACACCCGCTGCGGACAATTGTCCTGATTCGTAACAAACATGACACGTTGGTTTGTAACGGGTCCTTGCAGCCAGATAACAGTAATGTGGGATGGGATGTCAATTTTAACGAATATCTGCACTAACTTTATGCCGTTATAAGACTGAACTTTGTACTTGCTGAACCACTTATCAAATTAAAGTGTTTAATCTGCAAAATTTAGAATGAACCTGTACTAAATCATTATTTCCTAGTTCTGGGGGAAGACTCAAAATTCGAGCAGTCTCTAGCTCTTGTTAGCATTATAAATTTTTGCCATGCTAACAGAATCATCACGGCGACGGAATTGAAATTATCCCTCAGTTTTCGTTAAAATCTTGTCCAACAAATCTTGTCCAACAAAAATACAATCTGACAAACACACATTACTTTCCACTACCAGTCTGGATGAATAATGCATTATATCCTGAAATACTGCAGTTACCATGTAACCATTCACTGATTTCCAAGGCAGTGGAGTGAACATGACGAGTATTGTTATCGAACGAAAATCTCAGCGTGTTTTTCCAAAGAGATTCCAACATGATGAACAAGAGGGAAATGCTAATGTTAAGCACTTACAAGCCCGGAAGATGTACAGCCAAACCCGTAACAACACTTGGTAATAGTTGTGCCAAGCACTAGACGTCATACCACCACGCACCGCTACGCTGCGTCCGCACTCGGCGACAAGTAACCAGCTGCGAATTTTAACAACTGAGCTACCCAAGCACGACTCACAACCCGTCCTAACGACTTTGCTTCCCCCAGTTCCTCATCTCCTACCTTTCCAACTTCACACAAGTTGCGGGACTTGTGGACTTCTGGAAGAAAGCAAGCCGTGGAGACATGGTTTACCCATAGTCAGTGGGATGTTTACTGATACGAAACTCCCTGGTAGTTTAAAACAGTGTGCCGGACCAACGCTCGAACTCTGGATCTTTGCCTCCTGTGGGCAAGTGCTCTTACCAGCTGAGCTACCCAAGCACGACTGACGACCTCTCTTCACAGTTTTAATTCCGCCATTATCTATTTCCTACTTTCCCAACTTCATAGAAGTTCTCTTGCGAACCATTCGTGACCAGCACTCCTGTAAAATAAATAAATTTGCATACACATGGGTTAGACACAGCGTTAGGTAGCTCAGCTGCTCAGAGAATTTGCACACGAAAAGCCAACATCTCGAGTTCGAGTCTTAGCCCGGTACACAGTTTTCGTCTGCCAGGAGGTTTTATGTCCATCGTAAACTCCTCCGCAGAGTGAAAAATTCATTCTCGGAACATCCCACTGGCTGTTGCCAAGCCGTGTCTTCACAATACCCTTTCTTCCTGGAGTGCGAGTAATGTTTCGCAGGAGAAGTTCTACGAAGCTATAAACGTAGAAGATAAGGTGCTGGCGTAAATAAAGCTGTAAGGAGGGGTCGCGAGTAGTGTTTGGATAGCTGAGTGATGTACTTAAAGTTTTATTCGATGTTAAGAAAGTACTTCGCCGCAGAAACGCTTTTCTTACTATTGCCATCTGCATTTCATATCCTTATAATGTAACTATGAAAAGAGACTATATGTCGTTTGGTGAGATCTTCTTCGCAATTCTTTTTGTGTGCGAGATCAAGACAAATATGAGGAGAACAGCTTAGCTGAATTATCCTTTCTTTTGTGTACAATGTATCGTTGTTGTGATGCTCCCTGCACGAAATGTGTTCAAATCTGTGTGAATTTCTAAGGGACCAAACTGTTTAGGTCATCGGTTCCTAGACTTACACACTACTTAAACTAACTTATGCTAAGAACAACTCACACCCCATGGTTACTGTGCAAGGTCGCAGTACTGACAATGACTAAGTGACCATTCTGGCGTATCATGTCCATCCTATGGTACAATATGTGTTCCCCAATGGTTACGTTGTGTTTGAAGACGACAAGACACCTGCTCAGACAGCTCGCATCGTCCAAGACTAGTTTTGTGAGAACGAGGATGAACTGTCACATCTTTCCTCGCCACCACAGTCACCATATCTCAGAATTATTGATCTTTTGCCGTCTGCTTTGGAGAGAAGGGCGCGTGATCGCTATGCACATGCAGCATCGTTACCTGAATTTGCCATTATTTGGTATAAGACTCCCTTGAAAACGACACAGGACCTGTATTCTGACATGACTGGAAGCTGGGTTGAATAGCAACGGTTTTCCTACACCGTACTAGGCGTGGAAATGTGTTGGGTTTTTATTGTTTCCAAATTTTTTCCCACCCCTTGTACTTAGCCAGTGTATACACTGAAACTGACCAGGTGACCAGAGGCTCTTAACTTTTTGTTGAGTCAATTGAATCTATCGACAGTGGATATCGGCTTTGTCCCATGACGGAATGATGCGGCGTGTGACGTCATCCATGCTCAAAGAGGAAGAGGACAGAACACCGAAATATTTTTTACAACTACATTATTTTTTATATTGTAGGTTGTGTGGGAAATCTGATCTGTAGCGTTGCCAGAGGTACAGGGTAGGTCACTGGAGATAGTATGGTTGTGCGCTGGGTTAGCAATATCGAGGGCTTCGGTTATTCGCTTTTATTTTCTTGAGGTCATTACTAGGGGATTAGGCGACCATGCTTCTCGCCAGATTTTCGGGATTAATATTTTCCGATTATTAATTCAAAAACATGGAAATGTTCAGAAGAAGAAATTTGAGCACTTCTTTGGAGCTACCACTGGGATTACCATATTTTCAAAGGAAAAAGCAGGAGGGTACTGCACTCAATCTTTATGTGAACCACTTGGCTTACTTTTCAACAAAAGCATATTTCTCGCTTCCTCGAACCTTCTTCGAAAGTTGGTAGACGTGTTTCTACATCGGAAAGAAGACATCCGTTCAAATTTCGAGTCAGTCGCATAAAAGCTGCGCTATTAGCACCACTAAGAGGACGCAAATGTGGTTTGCTTTATCTACACGCTGTAATGGTAGTGAACGTTAGTTATCTTTGCGACTGGACGTGGTAAGTTGATAGTAGTCAAGAATGCCTTTAGGTGACAAAGACGCCATTATCAACACCTCACTGAGATTGAACGAGGTTGTGTAAAAGGGCTACGAGGAGCTGCATGTTCCTTCTGCGATATCGCAAAAAAACTTAGCGGGAATGTAGCCACTGTACGTAATTGCTGGCAGCGGTTGTCACGTACGGTCGCAAGAAGACCGGGCTCCGGATGGCCACATGACGCTGCCAAGAGGGAAGTCCATCGTGTTCTGTGCACAGCTTTAGCGCATCGTACTGCATCTGCAGTAGCAACTCGAGCAGTAGTTGAGACCATAGTGACACAAGAACTGTTACAAATCGGCAACTTCAATGGCAGCTCCTAGCCAGGTGCCTTGTAGCGCATATTCCACTGACACCAAACCGCCGCCATTCGCGACTTCAGTGGCGTCAAAGCGAGAGCTCATTGGAGGGTAGGGTATAAGTCTATTGTTTTCTGACGACAGTTGGTTCTGCCTCGGTGCCAGTCACGGCTGTGTGTTGGTTAGAAGGAGGCCATTTGAGGGCCTTCCACCAACCTGCCTGCGTGTTAGACACACTGGACCTACACCTGGAGTTTTCGTCTTGGGGTGCGATTTCGCATGGCAGCAGGAGCACTCTCGAGGTTATCCCACGCACCCAGACTGCAACTTTGTACGTCACTCTGGCGATTCGTCCTGCTGTGCTGGCATTCATGAGTAGCATTCCAGGTGGTGTTTTCCAACAGGATAACACTCGCCCACACATCACTGTTGTAACCCAACAATCTCCAGCGTTATCCACAACCAGCATTAAACGCCCTGTATTGACCGATCAAGTGCAACAGGTATGGAACTCCATCCCACAAACTGACATCCGGCATAATGTAAAACACAATGCATTTACGTTTGCATGCGTACATTCAAAATTCTGGTGGTTATACCGTTTATTAATGTACCAGCATTTCGCATTTGCAATGGCTTATCCCGCGCTTACATTAAGCTGTGATCTGGCAATGTTAATTACTTATATATATTACCTGGACAAATTTGTTCCCGAAATTTCATTGCTCTACATTAACTGTTTTTTGGTACCGCGATTTTTCTCCGTCAGTGTAGTTATAACTGACGATCAACAGATTCTTTGCACAGTGTACAGAAAGTCTATTTCTTTCACCAGTCCAACGTATATTTAATAAGGAAAATATACTTTCCACAATTGCGTTGTGGGCAGGAATCGAAAAAACTTATTGCACAATTTTAAAAGTTATGAATATTCATCTTCAGAATGATTGTTCACGAGATCAGAACGAAGATAGGTGGCGCAGTGGTAAGCATACTGGACTTGCTTTCGGGAGGACGACGGTCCAATCCCGCGTCCTGCCATCTTTATTTTGGTTTTCCATGATTTCCCTCAAATCGCTCCAGGCAAATGCTGTGGTGGTTCCTTTGAAAGGGCACGGCCGACTTCCTCCCCTAATCCGATGAGACCAACCCATGAGATCAGACTATCTATCAGATTCAACTTTCTCTAAAAATGTTTATCTAGTTTCAAGTCGAAGCTGTTCACTTAGAAATATTTTTAGCCGATTTACTTCATCAAACGATTCACTGTCATCCACAAGGACATATCTGTTTTTCAAATACACTAAAACTTTTTTCGCTCTTTCCCAGTTAAGTTCTTTACTAAGAATTAACGAACTGAACACAGTTAGTTCATCGGACTGTCTCATCCATTTGCTAATGGAATCACTGCACACAGAACGCATTAACAAGTTGCTCATTGTCACATATAGTGATGACATCTCTTTCTGTTAGGGGAATGAAGCTATTTTTAGACCTGTCTTGCAGACTTGGCAAAGTATCATCAGTAGTTCTAATGGAATGTTGTCTACTCTGGGCGCCTTGTTTCGACTCAGGTCACTTTCAGTGCTCTGTCAAACTCTTCATGCAGTATCGTATCTCCCATTTCATCTTCATCTACATCCTCTTCCATTTCCATAATATTGTCCTCAAGTACATCGCCCTTATATAGACCCTCTATATACTCCTTCCACCTTTCTGTTTTCCCTTCTTTGCTTAGAACCGGATTTCCATCTGACCTCTTGATATTCATACAAGTGGCTCTCTTTTCTCCAAAGGTCTCTTTAATTTTCCTGTAGGCTGTATCTATCTTACCCCTAGTGAGATAAGCCTCCACATCCTTACATTTGTCCTCTAGCCATGCCTGCTTAGCCATTTTGCACTTCCTGTCGATGTCATTTTTGAGACGTTTGTATTCCTTTTTGCCTGCTTCATTTACTGCATTTTTATATTTTCTCCTTTCATCAATTAAATTCGATATTTCTTCTGTTACCCAAGGATTTCTCCTAGCCCTCGTCGTTTTACCTACTTGATCCTCCGCTGCCTTAACTACTTCATCCCTCAAAGCTACCCATTGTTCTTCTACTGTACTCCTTTCCCCCATTCCTGTCAATTGTTCCCTTATGCTCTCCCTGAAACTCTGTACAACTTCTGGTTTAGTCAGTTTATCCAGGTCCCATCTCCTTAAATTCCCACCTTTTTGTAGTTTCTTCACTTTTAATCTACAGTTCATAACCAACAGATTGTGGTCAGAGTCCACATCTGCCTCTGGAAATGTCTTACAATTACAACCTGGTTCCTAAATCTCTGTCTTAGCATTATATATTCTATCTGAAACCTTCTAGTATCTCCAGGCCTCTTTCATGTATAGAACCTTCTTTCATGATTCTTGAACCAAGCTTTAGCTATGATTAAGTTATGCTCTGTGCAAAATTCTACCAGGCGGCTTCCTCTTTCATTTCTTATTAAACCTACTCCAGCATTACCCCTATTTGATTTTGTATTTATAACCCTGTATTCAGCTGACCAGAAGTCTTGTCGCTCCTGCTACCAAATTTCGCTAATTCCCACTATATCTAACTTTAACCAATCCATTTCCCTTTTTAAATTTTCTAACCGGCCTGCCCGATTAAGGGATCTGACACTCCACGCTCCGATCCGTAGAACACCAGTTTTCTTTCTCCTGATAACGACGTCCTCCAGTATAAACTGTAAATGAGAGAATACGTTGTGGATAAAAACTTCCACATCCACCTTTATAATGTCTGAAGTACTTCTAAGAGCATCATGTATAATGTGGTTAGAACAACCATTTCCTAAAAAGTTGTCCTAAATTCTTTCTTCAGTTGACTGAACACATTGCTGCAGCAAGATCGTTCTAGACAGAGTTCCTCCAAAAAAGGGTCAAATGGCTCTGAGCACTATGGGACATCTGAGGTCATCAGTCCCCTATAACTTAGAACTACTTAAACCTAACTAACCTAAGGACATCACACACATCCATGCCCGAGGCAGGATTCGAACCTGCGACCGTAGCGGTCGTGCGGTCCCAGACTGAAGCGCCTAGAAGCGTTCGGCCACTGTGGCCGGCCCCAGTTTCTTATGCACAGTTACTACTGTGTCTGGCATTTCGTTTGGAAGATGTTGCTTGTCAATAAGTTTAGTCTGCATACCCCCCACGATTATAGAAGAGAACTGAGTAAGTACAGTGAAAAGTTTAACATTTTGATTGTTGCTTGCATCAGTAATAACACAAAAAAATTAACTACTTTCAGTTGAACTTATAATTTTCTAGGCGCAAGCGGTTAAGAGATTGATGAATATTGCTCCACATTTCGTTCTAGCACAAGAAACATTTCAGTACTTTTGGAGTCATCGAAAGTCTTTCCAGCCAATTTGTTGATGCAATCCACGGAGCTAGAATTCTGTGAAGTTTTACGGTATGAAATGAATATTCTGTCTTAGCTGCTTCTATCTTCATATCGTTTTCACTCCAGCATTGCGGGGAAAACTCACGGATTCTTCACAATGTGCCTTGTGTATCTTAATTTTTCGGGCTATTCTGTATTAACATGATCCATAATATCTCATATATAGAGAAGAACATGTGGAAGTAAATAAACTTAAAGTGAGACTAGTGATAAGCTGTATATAAGATACCGGTCACGCATGGACGAAGAAAGCAAAGCTGCAGGCTCTGCACGCATTGTTTTCTTGCACATAACTATATTATTTATATTTGAGACTTATCCGCACATCAGGAATTCTGATCGTATGCAGTTCTTCCTTCTCGTAGAAATTACAATTTATTTTGGTAATGTTCCTTAAATTTGCATTTACAGTTATCTTTAGGCATATTCGAAACGTTCTCTACAAACACAGCAGCTAATATCAGTGACGACGCCACGACAACTGATAACTCGATGCGCTGTAAGCTTCTCTAGACCAGCGAAGCTGTAGTTTAAGTCGACTAAAGTGTTACCAACCTGCTTTTATCCCTCCCAATTCGTGACCAGTTTCAGTTTCAGTCCTCGAGGTGACACTTGACATCACAGAACAAGAACTTGACATGGAACTCCAAAATTCGATTTTTTACTGTTTTATAAATTTGCGACTTAGGGTTGAAATAGAGCATTAAAAATCCGGTGAAATCCAGATAAATCAAACGATTTGATATCCCCAGCTACAACAAGTTCAGGAATGATGTCCAGTGAGTTACGTCTGCGTAATGCAATCACGGCACTCATCGCCTTTTCCTCGCATAGCGTTAGCTCTCTTATCATGTAGGTGGCGGAAGATTTCACGTCTTCTATAATGATGCGGTCAGTGGGGGATCAAATGAAATTTGTGACCATATTCAGGATATCTTGCAAGGGAGAACGTTGCGTGGTTTCTTGTAGTCATCGAATGAAAAGTAACTTCATGTGTCAACTAGGACTGTTGATAAAATATCGATGTATAGATATTTTATTTAAACAATACCGATTTGTAAAGGCGACATTCTTTCCCCGATATATCGATATCGATATGGCAATATTGATGCCGATATTTTTATTTTATATTATATTTATTTCAAAATTTTCGGTGAATGTTTGAAATTGTTCTTTCGAAATTGTAGTACAAAATAACTTTACTTTCACTGTGTGAAAGAGTCTTACAAGTTTTTGAGTTTTCATCACGTCCAGTCTTTCCCTTTGAGTGTGTGAAACAAGTATAGGAGGGGTCCACTGGGGGCCGAACCGCACAATAACCCTGCGTTCGCTGAGGGGCGGCGGTGGGGTAAGTGGATTGCTGTAGCCTGTTTTGGGGTTGTGTAGCACTGAGGGCTACAGTGGGGACGAAGTCTCTCCGTCGTTTCTAGGTTCCCAGTTCAATACATTCATACGTACATACATGTAGTTACCATTGGTAGAAAAGTGGTTATCACCAAGTATGAACTTGCAGATTTTCCTTTCAATTCTTGCTCTAAGGAGAATAAGCAAGCTGCTAGCTTGTTGATGTATAGAATATCTAATAATAAATTTACACTTAAAAAGTCAGATCTAAAACTGACGCTATATTTACAACGCGCAACCGATATTTTTATAGGCCAGTACGTCGATAATTTTTGCATCGATACATCTAGGGCCAATAATGATATTTTTAAAATATCGATGTACCGAGTTCCCGATATTTTTAAAAACAGCATCAGGCCTGGCGTGAAACTGGGACATATGGTGAGACACTTGCTCTTGATGTTATAGGTTAATGAACAAACAGTATTAATAGCAACCTCAGATCTTTTGAAGATGATGCAATTATCTGTATTGAAGTACTACCTAAAACAGTTGCACAAATATTCAACCACATCCTAATATTGTTTTAAAGTGGTGCAAAGATTGAATACTTTTTTTCAGTATTTAAAAACTGAAAATATGCACCTCACAATAGTATCCTACGACAACAACATCAATGAGTCACAATTGGAATCAGTCTACTCATACAAATACCCATGTGTAACAATTTGTGAGGATATGAATTGAAATGATCATACACGCACAACCGTAGGTAAAGCCTTCGGTTCACTGCAAGATACATGGAAAATCCAGTCAGTCTAAAAATGAAATTGCTTGCAAAACAATTGCATGTCCCATCCATATGGCTCAAGTATGTGGGTATCATACTAGTTACGACTAAGAGGGGAGACTCAACGTATACAAAGAAGGGCAGCATGAATGATGACAGGTTTTCTCCAACCATGGGAGTGCGTCACGGAAATGCTGAAAATCCTGAACTGGTAAACACTTGAAGGTAGATGTCAGTTATCCGACGAAAGGCTACTTACTAAGTTAGAAGAATCAGTATCAAGTGAGGGACTTAGGGACAACACTAAATATACTACAGCCCTTTATAAATTTCTCCCATAGCGACGACAAAGCCGAGATTAGACTAATTACAGCGAACAAGGATGCGTTTAAGCAATCATCCTTTCGCGCTCCGAATAGAATGGCAACAAAAATGTTCAAATGTGTGTGAATTCCTAAGGGACCAAACAGCTTAGGTCATCGGTCCCTAGACTTACACATTACTTAAACTAACTTATGCTGAGAACAACACACACACCCATGCCCGAGGGAGGACTCGAACCTCCGGCGGGAGAGAATGGCAACAAACTCTCATACGTGATATAATAGTAAGTGCCCTCTGCCATGAACTTGGCATTACTTTACGAAGCATTGATATACACAGTGTTTCACAATTCATATTTCACGCTTCTAGAGGTTGTAGAGGAGACTTAATTGATAAAGTTCTACATACGAACCCATTTCCGGACACGTCATCTAAAGACGCTACAGAGCGTCAAAGTTACAGACGCAGGCGCGTGTAAATATACAGGATGATTCCGTGATGATGTTACAGACTTTCAAGGATGATGCAGAAGGATATACGTATCAGTTTGAGTTGATACGGAATAGATTCCCAGCTATGTGAGTGGCTCGAAGACTTTTTAAGTACTAAAAGCCAGTGCGATCTCCTTGATGACGTATTTTTATCAGAGGCAGAGGTATCGTCAGGAGTACTCGTGGGAAGTGGGATGGGACCACTCTTCTTCTCTATACATGGCGTTACAAAAAGGTACGGAGAAACTTTCTGGAAATATTCCTCACACACAAATAAAGAAAAGATGTTATGTGGACATGTGTCCGGAAACGCTTAATTGCCATGTTAGAGCTCATTTTAGTTTCGTCAGTATGTACTGTACTTCCTCGATTCACTGCCAGTTGGCCCAATTGAAGGAAGGTAATGTTGACTTCGGTGCTTGTGTTGACATGCGACTCATTGCTCTACAGTACTAGCATCAAGCACATCAGTACGCAGCATCAACAGGTTAGTGTTCATCAAGAACGTGGTTTTGCAGTCAGTGCAATGTTTACAAACGCGGAGTTGGCAGATGCCCATTTAATGTATTGATTAGCACGGGGCAATAGCCGTGGCGCGGTACGTTTGTATCGAGACAGATTTCTAGGACGAAGGCGTCCCGACAGGAAGACGTTCGAAGCAATTAATCGGCGTCTTAGGGAGCACGGAACATTCCAGTCTATGACTCGCGACTGGGGAAGACCTAGAACGACGAGGACACCTGCAATGGACGAGGTAGTTCTTCGTGCAGTTGACGATAACCCTGATGTCAGCGTCAGAGAAGTTGCTGCTGTACAAGGTAACGTTGACCACGTCACTGTATGGAGAGTGCTACGGGAGAACCAGTTGTTTCCGTACCATGTACAGCGTGTGCAGGCACTATCAGCAGATGATTGGCCTCCACGGGTACACTTCTGCGAATGGTTCATCCAACAATGTGTCAATCCTCATTTCAGTGAAAATGTTCTCTTTACGGATGAGACATCATTCCAACGTGATCAAATTGTAAATTTTCACAATCAACATGTCTGGGCTGACGAGAATCCGCACGCAGTTGTGCAATCATGTCATCAACACAGATTTTCTGTGAACGTTTTGGCAGGCATTGTTGGTGATGTCTTGATTGGGCCCCATGTTTTTCCACCTACGCTCAGTGGAGCACGTTATCATGATTTCATACGGGATCCTATACCTGTGTTGCTAGAACACGTGCCTTTACAAGTACGACACAACATGTGGTTCATGCACGATGGAGCTCCTGCACATTTCAGTCGAAGTGTTCGTACGCTTCTCAACAACAGATTCGGTGACCGATGGATTGGTAGAGGCGGACTAATTCCATGGCCTCCACGCTCTCCTGACCTCAACCCTCTTGACTTTCATTTATGGGGGCATTTGATAGCTCTAGTCTACGCAACCCCGGTACCAAATGTAGAGACTCTTCGTGCTCGTATTGTGGACGCCTGTGATGCAATACGCCATTCTCCAGGGCTGCATCAGCGCATCGGGGAATCCATGCGACGGAGGGTGTATGCATGTATCCTCGCGAACGGAGGACATTTTGAACATTTCCTGTAAGAAAGTGAATGAAGTCACGCTGGTACGTTCTGTTGCTGTGTGTTTCCATCCCATGATTAATGTGATTTGAAGAGAAGTAATAAAATGAGCTCTAACATGGAAAGTAAGCGTTTCCGGACACATGTTCACATAATATATTTTCTTTCTTTGTGTGTGAGGAATGTTTCCTGAAAGTTTGGCCGTACCTTTTTGTAACACCCTGTATACATAAATGATCTGACGGATAGGGTGGAGGGTGGGCAGCAGTCTGTGGCTGTTTGCTGATGATGCTATGGTGTACGGGAAGGTGTCGTTCAGTGACTGTAGGCGAATACAAAAAATGGTTCAAATGGCTCTGAGAACTATGGGACTTAACATCGATGGTCATCAGTCCCCTAGAACTTAGAACTACTTAAACCTAACTAACCTAAGGACATCACACAACAGCCAGCCATCACGAGGCAGAGATGAGAATACAATTCTAACTGGTGTGATGAATGGCAGCATGCTCTAAATGTAGAAAAATTTAATGTGAAAGCAGATGAGCAGGAAAAACCATCCCTTAATGATCGAATACAGCATTAGTAGTGCGCTGCTTCACATAGTCGCGTCGATTGAATAACTGGGCGTAACGTTGCAAAGCGATATGAAATGGAGCGATCATGTAAGGATTGTAGTGTGGAAGGAGAATGGTCGACTTCGGTTCATTAGGGGAGTTTTGGGAAAGTCCGGTTCATCTGTAAAAGAGACCGCTTATAGACGACTAGTGCGACCCATTCTTGTGTACTGAGATCCTCAACACCGGATTAAAGGAAGACATCGTAGCAATGGGCTGCTAGATTTGTTATCGGTAGGTTCGATCAACACGCAAGTATGATAGAGGTGCCTCGGAAACTCAAACGGGAATCCCTGGAGAAAGGCGACGTTATTTCTGGGGAACACTATTGAGTAAATTTAGAGAGTCGGCATTTGAAGCTGACTGCAGAACTATCTAACTGCCGCCAACGTATATTTCTCGTAAGGACCGCAAACATAAGAGAAGTTAGGGCTCGTGCAGAGACGTATAGCACTCGTTTTTCCCTCGCTCTATTTGCGAGTGGAACAGGGAGGGAAATGACTAGCAGTGGTAGACGTACCCTTCGCCACCTGCCGTACTGTAGTTTGCGGAGTATGTATATAGATGTAGATATAGACCGGCTAGACAGATAAATGTTATCCACGTTCTTTTACCATAAATGTGAAGATGTACATACTGCACCTGCGCTATCTTTTAGCCCTCGGCTCGTTTTGTCTGCAGTTCTGACAACTGTTGTCCTCGTCATCACAACAGTATTCAAGTGCCTGCAACTCAAGTACTTTGCAATGTTATTACGTTGCGTTCCGCAAATGCTATGTTAGTTTACGATATCATCATGTTGATAAAATATCAGTATGGTAGTAACACTGGCAGTTAGCACTTAAAGATAAATGTATACTGTGTTCTTGACGAAAGGTGAAACTGTTGTAGCCTTCGGCCTCATGAGTAATGAGCCGTAAAGAGACACTCAAGTCGTCCAAATTACCAGCGATAAAACTTGTAGATATGAAGTGGAAAAACACTGTAACCTCTAACGCAGGTAAAGCAAATGAAAGGCTACGATTTAGTGGTGCGATGCTAGGAAATTGCGTTTTATCTACGAACGAGATTGCATACAAGATACAGTCGACTCTCGATAACTTCAAACTCGCAATAATCTGAAATTTTTTGCTGGTCCCCTGAAAAATGCTCGACGAATTGAAACACTCAGTGTGTTTTGGTCCCCTCAGTAACCCGAAGTTGCAGTGGTGAGGACATCTCGCTAACACTTTATACAATTTGAAGACCCCTACTTCTGTAATTCCCAGTACAGGCTGAGACTGTGCTGAAGTCAAGCCGTGTTTCTTGAAACTGTGATATGCCACGAGTGCTAGAAGGAACAAGTGTCTGTCAGTTAATGATAAAAGCTTGTTATTCAAGCTTTGGGGAGATGTAGTTTCGGGAAACGGTGTTGCAAAACAGTTCAATATTTTACCATCTACATTACCGATGATTAAAAAAAAATAAAGGTCGTTTCACTGGAAATGCATCAGGCACATGAAGAAAAATGTCACGACAGGACGAATTTCCCCGTCTTCAGAAGTGCTTGCTTATGTGGATAAATCAGTACAGAGGGCAAAACGTTCTCGTGGGTGGTTTCATGTTGAAGGAAAGCTAAGTCTTTTGCACAGTCTATCGGGACTGGAGGATTTGCGGCAAGTGAGTGGTGGCTCTCAAATTTTAGAAAGCGTCACCCTATCGCATTAAAAAAAAAATCTTGGGAGAGGGGGCCATCGTGGACAATTCCCTTTGTACTGAATGGATTGATGAACTAAAACAACTTCTGAATGGCTACGACCCACACAACGTAATACAAATCAAACTAAATCGGGATTTTTTTTATATATCTTCCTGATCGCACCCTAGCATTCAGAGGCGTGAAGTGTCATGGAGCAAAATTGAACAACGGAGAATAACTATCCTTCTAGCCAGTAACACGGAGGGATCTCAAAAGTTGAAGCCACTCAGCGCAGGGAAACGTGCGAAACCACACTGCTTCGAGGGAAGAAAATCGCTCCCCACAACTTCCCACTCAAACTAGAAAATCGTGGATGTTGACTCAATTGTTTAATGAATGGCTGACTTCGGTGGTGGTGTGTTGGGGCTTATGGGGGCTCAACATCGGGGTCATCAGCGCCCTGGATGACTTCGGTTAGTAACGATATGAAACAGAAGAAACGCAGAATTTTAATATTCTTGGATACGATTACGCCGGCCGCGGTGGTCTCGCGGTTCTAGGCGCGCAGTCCGGAGCTGTGCGACTGCTACGGTCGCAGGTTCGAATCCTGCCTCGGGCATGGATGTGTGTGATGTCCTTAGGTTAGTTAGGTTTACGTAGTTCTAAGTTCTAGGGGACTGATGACCACAGCAGTTGCGTCCCATAGTGCTCAGAGCCATTTGAACCATTTGATACGACTACAACACGTAAAACTGATTTTTTTCCCACCCAAAACGACATCAAGATTGCAACCGTTGGACCAGGGCATAATATAAAATTTAAAACTCTCTACCACAGAGGAATTGTTCCACTTATTGCTGGATAGCACTGCAAAATGTGAAAGGGTGAACATAACAGTTTTGACCGCTACAGCCAACGAATTCATTACCGCCAGACTCAGATTGGGATCTTCTACCCAGCTGTGGTGAATTAATATTTGAGGGTTTCGTTCATGTTGACGACGGCATCGCTGTCCATCGTGTCCTAATCGGTGCTGTACCGTTGGCCTGTAAGGTTGAGAACGAGGAAAATAACAAAGAACAACCACCAACTCCAGTCATATTGAGCGAGGCAAGGTCATCTGTCCATACCCTACGTTGCTACGTCCTCAGAAAGAAAACGCATGATTTCTCCTAAAAAAAAAAAAAAAAAAAAAGGAATCGTTCATATGACTCTGAGCACTAATGGACTCAGCATCTGTGGTCATAAGTCCCTTAGAACTTAGAACTACTTAAACCTAACTAACCTAAGGACATCATACACATCCATGCCCGAAGCAGGATTCGAACCTGCGACCGTAGAAGTCACGCGGTTCCTGACTGAGCGCCTAGAACCGCTAGACCACCGCGGCCGGCGATTTCTCCTCAGCTCTCATCACTATCGAAAATTAAATGGACATGTTTGATGGAAGTTCGCTCTCTCTAAGGAAAATCACCGACTATTTTTCACAGTGAAGTGTAACATTCTCATTGGTCTGTTTTTCATGTACTGTATGAATGTACCATATGTGTGTGAGAAAAGTAAACAGATTGATTTTTACCTACCAAAGTTTTCATTTTTTTCTAACAACCATACCGTCCCTTTCAAAGTAGTCCCCTTCAGCAGCTATACATCGGCGGAGTCGTTGTTCTGAGACTTGGTAGTAGCGTTGAAAGGTTTCCACTGATAGGGCCTTTACCATGTCAGTCACATTCTTTTGAATGTTCTCCAGAGTTCCCAAATGACGTCTTTGTAAGGCATTTTTAGTTTCGGGAAAATAAAAAGGCCGGCCGCTGTAGCCGAGTGGTTCTAGGCGCTTCAGCCCAAAACCGCACTGCTGCTATGGTTGCAGGTTCGAATCTTGCCTCGGGCATGGATGTTTGTGATGTCCTTAGGTTAGTTAGGTTTAAGTAGTTCTAAGTCTAGGGGACTGATGACCTCAGATGTTAAGTCCCATAGTGCTCAGAGCCATTTGAAAAGAAAAAGTCACAAGGACTCAGACCAGGTGAATAAGGGGGAGAGTAAAGAGCGTGCGGGGGGCTGTGGAACAACAAGCACACTTTTTGAGGTCAAAAATTCCGCGTTGGAAGTAGCAGTGTGACATGGAGCGTTGTCATGATGCAGCATCCACTTGTCTGCAATGTCCATTCTCACTAAATTCGCCCTTTTCTCTAGCCTTTCAAGGACACCTTTATAATATACTTGGTTGACACAGTTTGTTCTTACGGTTAAATGTCGGTCTGATGTCACAAGACCACACAAACGTTCGACATTTTCGTCAGCTTTTGGAGCTGAAGGGCTCCTAGAGCGACATTCATCTTCAAAGTGTTCTCGGCCTTCCAAAAACGATCTGCGCCAGAGAAAAACTTGTGCTCTTGATAAGGAATGTTCCCCATAGGCCTGTTTTAATATTTCAAAGGTCACACTCGCAGATTCCCCAAGTTTAACAAAAAACTAGTCGGGATAACGTTGCTCTAAATTCTGCTGTTCCATTTTCGCAACATACAACAAAAATCCGACTTCACAAATGACGCTCTCAAAAACCACATCATGGCTGGACGGAGCACTCGGACTGAGTATTTGGATGGGATGATCACACCGGTCTACTCAAATAGAACAATGCAGCGTTGCCAGATCGCTCGCAGTGTTGTCAGTCTCATTACTTTCCTCATGCACCTCATACATGTATGTATATTTTGCGCATTATTAAAATAAACATAAATTTACATATGTATGTAACATGTATGTACTACAATTTATTTTCAGTCAAATTCTCGTTTATTAGATTTTTTTCCTTCATACCTCTCGTTTACTGGAACTCCTATTATTTTGAATTCTCAGTAATTTGAACTTTTTCCCTGGACCCTTCAGTTTCAAATTATCAAGAGTCGACTGTACTTGAAAGTCCAACACTGGAATATCTCACTTCTCTGAGATCCGTATTAGGGCCGACTAACTGAGGAAATCAAGTGAATATAAAGAAGAGCAGAAAACAACAGGCCAAAATAATATTTAATTTGAGAAAGAGCTTACTCATCTATAAGAACACCAGTCACGAAATAAAAAAAAACAGGTCATGAAAGCATTTGCTTGGAGTATGATCCTATATGGGTGTGAAACTTGGCCAATAGGAAAACAAGAGAGAAGACAGCTAGAAGCCTTGTAGAGTTTGTGCTACAAAAGGATGTTGAAGATCAGTCAGTAAGATATTGTTACCAAAGAAGAGGTGCTGAGAAGAATTTAGAAAACCAGACCTTTCTGGGTGCGCATCCAAACAAGAAGAGAAAATCTCATAGGACATATTTTAAGATACAATATCATTGGAATACTAGCAGAAGGAGCTGTTGAGGGAAGGAATCGTTGGAGACGATCAACGGTGTCATACATACAGCAGATAACAAGTGTTTTAGGGTGTGCTACATGTATGGAAATGAGGAGAAAGGCAGAAGAAAAGTGAAATGGCTAACCAACTTCAGAGTTGAACACTAAAGAAAAAGAAAACAACGACGAGGAGTGCGAGTGATAATAAGTCTGTTCGGCAAACAAACCTGGCAGCAATCTTTAAAAATCTAACCAGTGTACACTGGATGAAAGGCAGTACTTTTCGCGGAAAGCTGTTTAGAAAATTCTGATACGCGGCTTTCAGCCCAAGGCCACGATAATTGCTCCGTCTCCTAGGTAGACATTCCGTGGCAATTGTAAAGAAGACAAAAAGTTAATAACAGTTTGCACAAGAACGTGAAAGGAATGGAAAAAAACCTTAATATGCGTTGCAATAAGTACGTGCTTTTTGCTACACAACCGGAGTCGGAGAAAATCGCTTGCATACTTCATAGGAACACACCATGGAAAAAAGGAATATGCAGGGTTAGCATCCTGCCCGATGTCATTAAAGATGGAGCACACAACCAGATAGAACAAGGATAGAGAAAGAACCTCACCGTGTTCTTTACGAAGGAAACATCCGGGCTTTTACCGTAATCGATTCTGGTAAATCACTGAAAACTTAAATCTGAATGACCGGACTGCGATTTGAAAACGTTGCTTCCCGCATATGCGACTCCAGGACACACAATAATACTATTAATTGCATATTATTTACGGCCTGACTTAGCAATAGTGTGGCCACTGATGCGTGGCTATACAAATGCTCAGCTCAACGAGTGCGACACGGCGTCCCCTGCAACAGTGTTCTTCCGTTCTGCTGCATCAAAATAACGGTTGCAAACACTGAATATTAAGTACGAAAGTAAATATCGCGATTTCAGTAAAAGTGATTTGAGAACATCAAACGCAAAATAGACGAGATGAATCTAAACTGATGTCGATAAACCGGAACTGCAGGGTGCAACGATGAAATAGTTGTTCTCGGGGTTTATACATGTCTGCTAGTATCTAATCAATAATTTAAGTCAGTCGAGTGGCATCAAGACACAACTTGAAGGTAATCATTGAAATATAAATTCCATACCTGCAAAGTAGTACGCTGTCTGAAAAGGCTAAGGTGTTCTGCCGGCGACAACCTCGCACGTACTGCACTAACCTCACTCGCCTGTCACATGAGCGTCGGGTCGCGGGAAGGTAGATTTGCGTTTACGCGCATGCGCAGTAGCTGCCTCGGACCGCCGGCTTTTTCATCGCAGCAACTAAACCACGGCATTCAAAGCCCAGTTCCTGAAACGCCACAGGCCGTACGCGAAACTCTTAAACCGCGTGAGACTAACTAACGATGAAATATGTATTTGCGGAGAAGCTGGAACACTGCTGTGAAGCTGTCACGCTGCTATGCAACACGCTGGCACATATGAGACCTATACAGAACGACAGTGACATCACCAGAATAATACGCAATCCCAATAATTGGAACACATTAAATAGAGTAGCCCATATTGTATCGAACACACTGCATGAAGAGTAAAAGCGCCAAAACCCATATGGAAGAAAGCGTAGACAGGCGCAAACAACACAACAGACCACATGGGAGAACACGAGCACGACCACAGATTCCGAAACCGAGGAAGAAACCTACACACTAAGTGAACATGACTCAGAAGGGATCAACAGGCGAGGGACCCAAACCAACAACACATGACACTGCATGCCGTAACACAGTCACAAATACTCAACTGACAGTAACAATCAGGAAACAAACAAACATTGATACCACATACTAAGGCTCTAGTAATAAGGAACAGTCGCTTGGAAGGAGCAAGCTCGAATAACTTTTATTCCGAGGCTCCCCTTCCCCAATGACACATTGCATATTGTTTAAAGTATACGCCAAACAAGCAGTAATACATTATTCGTCTTATTATGTGTAGACAGAAGTATATTCTCTTCTTTATGTAAAGTTACAATAAATGAATTTTATATATCAAATGTATTTTCTGTATAAAGTATGTATAAAACTAAAAATGTAATGTATTAAGGAATACTGCATTCATGTAGCAACGAACTACATTCTATTTCTATTAACATATTTACAACCATAAGTGTATTCCTCATGTAAAACTAAAATTCACATAGTCCGTGTATCAAATGCTCAGTCAGCATTTAACCTGTATAGTACCAGGTGTATGTAAGGTATCACATAGAATATACGACAACTTCCAACAATAAGACAAACAAACAACTCCTGAATATCATGTAGTGTCCTGACATACAACACTGCAAGTAATATACCAGTACATACAAACACAGTAAACATACATAAACACAAACCATTTCAGATGAGAATAACTCGAGGTTCTACCCAGACCTTCTAGCCTGAAATAGGTAGAAATAGGCTATCATCGACCAACTAGCTATATTACACATCCAAATATACTATATCACTTCCCTCTTTATATTGCAGCTTATTTTCATCACACTTATTGTATCACTTTTTTTCTTTGATCTTTGCACTATATAAATTATATTCTCATCAACGAGGCAGAAACAAATTATATACAACCACTTTAACAATTGTTAAGCATTCAGTTCTCTGTAACCTTAGAGAAATGTTTATGTATTAAATTATTTCTATTACTTAAAAAAAGCATTATCAGCTGTATACTAAGAAGACTGTAATAATAAGAAGTTTGCTGTTGGATTCAGAAGCATCCGACCCACCTTACATTTCAAGGTGATGGATTACCCTGTATTGTTGATGAAATAAATAAATAAATAATTCACAGTTGCATCCGATTCAGTGTACGCGCTTACCGTGCACTGGCCATCTGTTTGCACTGCTAATACACGATTACAAAAATACAGAAAATTCTTTGCTCTTTCGTCTACGAGCCATTCAGTTTTGTATTTCTACTACATACCTTCTGTTGTTGTAGCTCATTTGGTACTCAAAATGCTGGATACAAAATCTACGGATGTCATAAGACTTGCCTGAAAAATGTAGATGTCGAGTTGAAACATATGAACAAGTCAGAGTTTGGAATTGCTCTCTTCAGCTAACCCCATACGTGTTTAAGAATGACTCTGAGTCATGTACAGATTAAAGGTGAGGAAGCAATGCATGAGAACTGAGCAAGTATTAATCCTTACACAGTGTATTTAAGAACTGATAAAGTACGAAAAGTGAAGGTAAACTACAAAAAATGCTAACTGATTATGCAGTTACTTGGTACCTCGTTGATGTCGAGATGTACAACAGATATTTTTGAATGTTGGTAATCATTATTGTCTGACGTTTCTCCAGTTGTTCTCACGACGACCTGCGCAACATCACAGCGAAACGTCGTTATTTTACATTCCTTTCAGTAAAATTTATCGCAACGTTCCTTAAAATTTCTAGAGAGTGTGGGCATCACGTTTGTAACATAGTTCATTGAGAGCAATGCATCTGATGTTCATTTTGCCTTCAAAATATTATGCGACTATATGTCTCAAGGGGAGAATTTAGTACTGCGAATATTTAATTGTACTGTTGTGAAATTTCTTGTAGTATCTGTCACAATCTGAGAACTTTGTCTTGTCCTTTCAGTCTAGATGTCCATACGGACTGAAATTTGCAGTAACATTTACGGGTTTTCACAGTTTTTCACTCTCAGATTTCTACTAAATTGACATAGGAAAACGTGAATCCTTCTTTTTTTTAACGTATATTCAGAGCTCGGGAGTGGCCTCCAGCGTTTATAACGTTTCCTCTAATTTTACTCAGACTTAACGTTTCCCCAGATCTAAAAGAAATGTGCTACATTTCTTGCAGCTGACGCAGTTACATCGTATTTCTGTCTAAAAAATATAATTGAAAAGGTAAAACTGTCATCAACACGAATGTTGATCTGAACATCAATGCTATTCTAAGTACGATGCTATAAGACGTGTTATGCTGTTGCCTTCCATCGACCTATAAGCAGACCATATATTAACAGTTAATAATTCAGATTGGAATATTTGAACATTATGACTCTCAAAGAATCAGTCTCGTGCCGTTTTTCGTTATCTAGACTGCTCAAACATATGCAGGTTACAACTATCTAGCACTTATCCCTGCTCTGACCGTATCATCTTTCAAACGAATTTTTTTTCAGACTGTTGTGGAATTGTGGAATGCTATCCCATATTCACTGCTATTACACTGACGAAAAAAAATCGCAGCACCATAAAATAATCAATGTAGAGTGATGAAATTACGGGAACAAATTTGTCTAGGTAACATATTTAAGTGATTAGCATTGCAAGATCATAGGTTAATGTAAGCGCGAAATAAGCCATTGCAAATGTGAAACTCTGGTACATTAATAACCATTGCAACCTCCAGAATGTTGAATTCAACCATGCAAACGTGCATGCATTTTGTTGTCCAGGTGCCGGATGTCAGTTTGTGGGCTGGAATTCTATGCCTGATGCACTGGGTCAGTCAACGCAGGACGGTTAGTGCTGGTTGTGGATGACGCTGAAGTTGTCGTCTGATGATGTCCCATATGTGAGTGGTTGGAGACAGATCTGGTGATCGAGCAAGCCAAGCAACATGTAGACACTCTTTAGAGCACGTTGGGGCACAGCAGCGGTATGTGGGCTAGCGTTGTCCTGTAGGAAAACATCCCCTGGAATGCTATTCACGAATGGCAGCAGCACAGCAGGTCGAATCAGTAGACTGACGTACAATCTGCAGTCAGGATGTGTGGAATAACCACGGGAGTGGGCCTGCTGTCGTACAAAATCACATCCCAGACCGTAACTCCACGTGCAGGTGCGGTGTGTCTAGCACGCGGACTTGCTGAGGGTGGGCCCTCAACAGGCCTCCAGCTGACCCACACACAGCTAGCACTGGTACCGAGGCAGAACCAGTTTTCATCAGAAAACATAAGAAACCCCCAACGTGCCCTCCAATAAGCTCTCGCTTGACACCACTGAAGTTTGGCTCAGTGGAATGCACGCTACAGGGTGTCCTTGAAGTAAAGAGTTTGTAACAGTTCGCTGATAGCACTGTGGTGCCAGCTGCTGCTCACTGAGGTGTTGATAATGACGTCTTTCTAGCCTTAAAGGCATTCTAGTCCGAAATCAACTAGCACGTCCAATCTCAAAGATACTAACGCTCACTACCGTTACATCATTTATTTAAAGCAAACCTGATGTGCATCCTCATGGCAGCGCTACTAGCACCATTCTTATGCTACCGGCTCGAAATCTGAATAAACAACACCTTTCAGATGCAGATATACGCCTACCAACTTCCATTTATATCGCACAACTCCTTCTTGGTGTTGGGACTTTTTTCCGTCAGTGTATTTATCCAGGTAACACTTTAACGGCAACTTTTTTCGTCAGTCTAGCTAAAACGAAACATAAAATACTCCATTATTCCTGCTTCTTAAAACATTACGAAATACGAAACAAAGTAATACGTAACAAAATAAGTTTTAGTTCTCTTCTGCGCTAGTATTGAAAAAGATAGGAACAGTAAGAGTTTGCTCTCTCAGCGAGTCTTGAGTTCCATCACTACCCAAAAGTGAAGTATAATCAGCAAAAGAGGAAAGTGGTCAGAGAAAAGGTCATCGAACATTTTAAATAATCAGACTAGAATTGTGCAGGTACGTGAGTCAGAGATAACGAAAAGCCTTGCATTAGTGCGGTGAGGTCACAATCTAGTCTGAATTTTGGTTTTGAACAGGGTGATTATTTTATTTCATTTATTGACCTCAAGAAACTTTGGCGATAGCGCAGTAAGTTGTTCGGTCCAAGAGCACTATGGAAAATAAAGAGACAGGAAGGTATTTAGAGGACACTGAAGTATATGATTGAGACTGTCGTCTGATGTCCCAATACACTGGCATGCCGAGGTTCCTGATACACATATTTTGTAGAGACAACTGTAGAAGCAGCCTTGATTGCGTCAACATACGAATAATGTACGTTACAATACTTGTGGACATTAGGGAGTTTCCTGTTATTCCAAGTTTCATTTTTTCTTTGTGCTGCCCGCAGTTTTGCTTCCAATGTACGAAAAAAATTAGTTTTGTGTAATTTGGGCTCCGAAGAAAAGAGGAAGTGGTTCTCCTCAGTCACTAAATTTGACAGAAGCGAAAAATTGCATAACGATGTTACTAATTTTTTGTCTCAAGAAGTATTGCTCAGAAGTAGCCGATTCAACAAAAACTTTATTACTTTCAAGTTACTGTTTTAATGGTAATAACACATTCTATAAAGTTGTAATGTACAACGTTTGGGAGGCCAATATAAAGAGAAAATCATATTTTCTTTTAAAAATGGTTAGTCTTTGATAAAGTCTCTTTTCGCACCCTGGAAACTTAGGGTAAAACGCTGATACAAC
The DNA here is from genome assembly GCF_023897955.1 of Schistocerca gregaria. NCBI lineage: Eukaryota > Metazoa > Arthropoda > Insecta > Orthoptera > Acrididae > Schistocerca > Schistocerca gregaria. The sequence goes on along the minus strand of NC_064931.1, from coordinate 518,650,944 downwards.
CTGAAACACGTACTGCTTCTGTTTCTGGATTTTGTAAATTATTCATCGCAGTCGTCTATGGGGATAACACGTCCCTCAGACGTATCACTTATAACTTTCAATTTAGTCATTCCGTGTAGAAAATTGGTGAAATATTCATTTCCATGTCACTGCAATAGATCTGTCGTAAGGTACTTACCATTAAAACAGAATCTGGTAAAAATATTCTTACTTTATTACAAACAAAGTGATGCAGCCCATTATTGATAACTTCTGGGATGTGATTGCTTCTTACTTGAAGTCTTTTAATACTTACATTTAATGGCTCTCGAGATTCACTACATAGCCATTTTCATTTTGACTCAGAAGACTGATCAGAATCAGAGATAGCAGAGATAACAAAGTAGGAAACAGGAAACAAATGACGAGAGATATCAAAATCGACAACCTGATGTGTCTAAAGTTTTGAAGCAATACTGCAATCCAAATACGGCTTCTTGGCTTTATAAGGGGTACAAAATAATGTTTCGACGTATATTATATTTTCTTCTTTTAGTAATAATTCAAATTCATCAGGGAAAAGAAACATTTTCAAGTAGTAAATAACTTTCGCAGTGCGGACAGTGCGAAAACAGAGCAAGGTGACGCAGTGATTAGTAACCTCGGCTCGCATTCGGGAGGACGACGGTTCAAAACACCGTCCGACCATCCAGATTTAGGTGTTCCGTGATTTCTCTATAAATCTCCAGGCAAATTCCGCGATGGTTCCTTTCAAAGGACACTGCCTACTACTTACCCTCTCCTTACAAAAAAAAAAAAAAAAAAAAAAAAAAAAAAAAAAAAAAAAAATCGGAGCTTTTGCTCGGTCTGTATGTAATGACCTCTTTGTCGACGGGCGTTAAATTCCAATCTTTCTTCCTTCCTTCCTTGTATGAGGGATAGCCCTTATACCACGGAAAGATTCTCCACGAGATGGTACTTTGGCAAGAGACATTGCAGTTATTTCCAAAACTTTTTCAAACAAAACGCGCACACCTCTAAATGTGCTCATGTTGTAGTACCAAAACGAATAATTTAACATTAAGACTGAAAACACACTTCAGCGAAAGTTTGATAGACAACTTTTGCCTGCTTTTGTACATAGCCATTTAAAATACTGAATGATGAGGAAAATTGCCAGCACTGGATAACTCTAAGATTTTTATTTTATTTTCAAATACGTTTATATATAAGAATTATGTTCTTTTCATTCTTCTGCTTAACCATTACTGGATGTTGGCGACCATACGATGCTTCTTTATTCTATAAACGGCTGCATGTAATAGATAATCTGAATTTGGCATATATTTTCTAACCAAGATATTCTTCTCCGTCCTTTTGTTCTTTTACCCTCAATCTTCCCTTATACTCGTATTATCAACTGTAAAGGTATATACTTATGTTCCGAAAGATATATCCTAGCTATGCAGGTTTTTTTTATTTTAAACGTTATTAACATTTCTCGCTGTTGGTCTGTTCGTCGCAACATTTCGGCGTTACTTGTTCTTGCTGTCCACGATTTTAAGCATTCTGCGGTAAATAAACATTTCAAAGACCCCGATCTTCTCCTTTGTTGGCTTATTTAGTGTCCATCCTTCAGAACTGTATGTAAGTACAGTATATTATGAATACATAAAAACGTAACTTATTTTTTTCCCATGCATGAACCTTGGCCTTCCTTTCAACAGTTGAATAACAAAATTTGCTTATCTTCTTCAATAGCAATGAAATTCAAAGCATTAATATAATTAAGGTTTTTTAAAAAAGTTTCCTCTTGCTTATGAACCTCGACCGATATTACAGCATATTTTTTGTATTACCCTCCGTCGTTGATACAATGCTCCCAATTTTAGTGTGCAGTTCTTATTTGGACTTTGGTGAATAATGGATTCCAGCACCCTCAAATTGTGAAAGAAAACCATTACGTTTGTTTGAAATACGGCAGTTTGCATCAGTTATTTAATGTGAGCTATACCCGAGGATATAAGATATCTCCTGTAAACGAATTTAAGATGAAGGCATTGTACGTACTTGCTGCCAGGGGCGGTGACAAGGGCGGGGGGGCTGTAGCCCCTCCCCCCCCCCCCCCCAATCAAGTACCATATTACACTGAATAAAATGACTTCAGAAATCAGCGAATATATTGCTTCAACAGATTCAATCATTTTTTAATAATTATGTAGCAATATAGGTTCAATGTATTTCAAATACATTTTAACAAAAGAATAAGAGCGACAAATAGCTTACTACCTAAACCGATAAATATCATTTAACTTAAAATGGGCGTCTTATTATTTATTAATAGACATTGGATGTATATTAATGTACGAGTACCACTTACAATAATCAAGAAAGCTAAATATGCCGGGTATGCCTACCGACACTTAAATATCTGACCCCAGACAAAAACTTTGAAATCGCCGGACATGTGGGTCAAATAGTATTATTTTCCCGGGCACACACAGTCTGTAGACGTGTTTTTGCCCTGAATTCCAAAACAGTTACGAAAAACTACTTTAAGCAACACCAAATTTTACCAATTTGTCGGTGGAGGACCCCAACTCTCCTTTTATTAAGCGATATTTCATTCCCTCAAACCTCTCATCCCCCCCCCCCCCCCCTTGACCGACTTCTAGAGTCGTCCCTGCTTTCTGCAACTGTCGCCGTTCCTCAAAAGTGAAGACTACTGGGGTGGTGCGCACTATCCCTCTCCACCTCTCTTGAGTTCAATGATCCGTCGCTTTACTCCACCAGCCGAATCTGTGGATTGATAATGCATTCAGTTACAGAAATTTGAATAAAAATCCTGCCTACACTCGTTAATGAATGCATGAAAGGCGTTTTTCGTTGCGACAGAATCTTCTCACAAAATTCCAATAACCAACTTTCTCCTCCGAATGTGAAAATACCACCGCGATAAAATAAGGGAAATCAGAGCTCTTACGGAAAGATGTAGGTGTTCATTCTTTCCGCGCTATATGAGAGTGGAATAATAGAGAATTGCGAAGATGGTTCGATTAACCCTTTGCCAGGCACTTAAATGTGATTTGCATAGTATCCATGTAGATGTAGATGTTGATCATTCAAAAATAATAACAAGTTTTTTCTTTCTTTCTCTTCTTGATTTTCCGATTTTGAAGGCTCCTGGGCACACATTCCCCTTCTTCTAGTGAGCATAAATTTCACAAAGCTCATTTTTACATGGACTGGAACGAAAATGGGAGTCACCAAAGAAAAGCTGTCAAAATTTTTAGACAGTGCTAGATAGGAGATATAAATGCTACAGATTTTCTTTAGTATGTGGGAATTATTTCTTCAAAAACTGACAAAATTATTGATAAAGTGGAATTGATCTTCCGCCCACCGTCCAGAACCTGTGAAAGATGATCTGCTTTTACAAAAGACGGCGATCTATGGAATTCCTTGTCAGTGTGATAAAACTTATATAGGATAAACCAAACGTACAGTACAACAACTGTGTATCGAACACGAACGGTACACCTGCCTTCTACAGCCCAACAAATCAGCTGTGGCTGAATACTGCATTTCCACTGGCCTTTAAATGGATTACGGGAAAGTTTACACTCAGCCCAAAATACAGCCAACTCGTTTATGACAGAATTAACAAATTCTCTACCGTTGTCAGAGTGTGAAATACAAGGAGCACAAAATGTCAAAAATATATCTGCTAAATGATGTGCCTATGCCCTCTTCCCTTGTAGTGCACGTAACAAAACAAATTTTGTCAAGTGGTCCTGATAGACCATTATATACTTAAATTCACGATCTTATTGAGTTCACATGTCGATCAGATCAGCTTGGCAAACAACCGCTCATTTCTCAATGAAGTATAGGTTTCGGAACATGCCCCCTTATCTTAATGCTCCTTTTGCGCTGACAAGTTTCACACATAGACAGATAAATGTTTATCGTCTCCACTGTTATGTTTGCATATTTTCTGGAAATTTCAACCTTTAATCTGTCTCGACCTCAACGACCAACGGCCTGATAAGCTGAATCAGTAATGTCGAAAATTTCTTCGACACATAAGTAGTACATCACAGGCTCTTTTCTTGTCACTAACTTCCTGGTCCCACAAATATTAATAACCTTGAATCGATTTAATCTTCTGTACTGCTTCTGTGTCTTTTTCTCAGCTAATTGTGTTTCTTCAATTTCGTCCACTAATTGATCGTAAGATTCTTTTGTCATAACATTGTAGTGGTTTTCTCTTTCGTCGTGTTCTTCAATCTGTAACATCGTTCTCACAAATTCTTCTTTGCATCGCCTTTTTTGATTTAGATCTGCCATGATAAATACGTACAAGCTGATCTAACCCCTCGACCGTGTTGTTTGTTGCAGTGAAAAGCGCCCAGAGGCGGGCTATTATTGGCCGCTGCAGCGCTGCCCAGGCGGGGAGTTTTGGCGCCTAGAACTGTTCCCGCGCGTGGAGGTCTTTCCGCGCCTCTAGCGCTTATTGTAGTGGTGCGCATTTGACACGCTTATGTTCGATTGTTGTGGGGGCAAGTGATTATCTAACAACTGAATACCTAACAATTCCAAGGTTTCCACAGTAGCAACGCTGTTGCAGAATTAAAAATTATTTATTATTAATTTTTATATAATGAGGAAGTTTTTTAGTGGTAGGTCTAAAGGAAAGTTTCTTGAAGAATATTTATTAGAAATGACTCTTTGTACGGAATAGCTCAAAGCATGGTATCGCACACACTCCACCATCGCACTCTTCACCACACACACGCGTAGCTTTTCTTATGTTTTCCCCGTTGTCATCCAGTTTGCAGCAACACTCGCCATTTTCGTGTCGGCGTCTTCTTGTTTTCACTATCTGGAATGTGTTTGGATGTACGATCAATATTCCAATAAATATTGCATTGCACAATACAAAAATGCTGTTTTTTGTTTCAATCAACATGTAGTTGCTCATCATTTTAATATTTGCCCCTAAATAAATTTAGTGAAAATTAGTTCTGTCTAGTTTAGTTAGAATGCGTTCTTACTAGTTGAAACCAGCTGTTACTGACAGCCTTAGTTACAACTAGAATTTACTGCTGGTCAAAACCGAAAATCAGTTAAAACTAGTTTTAACTAGGGAAAACGCTTGTTGACGAAGTGGCTAAGTAAAAACTAGTTTTAACTAGTAAGAACGCATTCTAACTAAAAACGGGTTTTGACTGTAATATATATATATATATATATATATATATATATATATATATATATATATATATATATATATATATGAAATCTTCAAACACTTATAGTAAGGAATTCCTGTTCATTGTAACAGAGCCATCTAATATACTGACTGATGTGACATATGTATAGCCACCGTGTTTTTTTCTTTTTTGTACTTCATGTATCCTTGATTGTCTCCCTTGTAACCTTCTCATTACAGTTTCTGACACCTCTTTAAACGTCTCTGAATTATTACGTTTAGTTCAGTTTATGCACTCTGACTATATATATATAATGTTTCGTGAAAACAGTAGTTGGTATTTTCAATTCATTGAATGGACCTTTCCCGGACGCTCATGATTACACCACTAAAGTAATTCGTTTTAAACGTTTTAGGTGTGAGAAGATTATATATATTGCAATGCCACATTGTACCCGTTGAAGTGCTGTTATTTCTTCTCGTATGAAGATGCGTGTGTTACGTGTGATTATAGTGTTGCGAAACTACATTTCTTTCACGTCCATTTTCTGCCAAAAATGTGCACAGGTCGAAATTTTGTTACACACATTTCCGGGTAGACAGTGTGCGGGGAATCGCGCTGAGAGATTTGAGTGAGCTTCAGCCTGCATCTCCAGGATGAGACGTACTGACAACGCATCAGCGCCTGCCGAGTCCTGTTATCGCGCGCCACGTAACTGCATTCTCGTGCGTCCGTCAAGTGCCTCCTGTTAGCATCTTCACAGCTTCGTGGCGGCGGATCGTTTAAATCCCACAATGACCAAATAATACGAGAGTTCTTTGGAAGTTTTCAGTACGGTTCCGGCAGAGGACGGAGGACCGACTGATCAGAAGGTATTTAGCGCAGAAAAATGCCCAAAACATGTAAGAGTCGAGAAGAAAATTTAGTCAACCCAGAAGACAACACGATAATACCAAATAACATAGCCTCTAGTCTTGGTATAGTCCCAGTTAGGTGAGGAAGAGAGATACGCCACATCCAGCTGTAGCCAGTCACTGAAGATTAGGTACCCAAGCGCTATCAAATTAAGAGGATACTAATAGAAGCTAAAGTAATGAATTAAAACTTGAGCCATGATCAGGACCTCAACACAGGTCTCAAGCTGACTGGGAAGATGTGTTATCCACTACAGTGCCCTGACAATGCGGCTAACATAGCTGCACGGTCTACCCTGGTCCAATGTCCTCTCTAACACAAACCTCACCCTTGAGCCCATCTTGATTCTCCTCTTATTATACCCTCAATATTTCTCAAGGCTCTCTAATACTGGGAAAGTACCACAGCTTTGTGTGTAACAGAGAAATCCTGCCTGTACCTCCAGGAAAATGTACATCAAATCAATAGATCACCTACGCCTGAGGTACAGACAGGATTTTACGCATAACGTACAAAGCTGGGGTGCCATTCCAATATCGGAGAGCCTTGGCAGTACTGACGATTTATGAAGGGTAAAATCAAGATAGGCTGCAGTGTGAATTGCAGTTTGTGTTAGGAAGGGCATTGGGCTGGGGTAGTCTGCGCAGCTGTATTAGCGACATGCCAGGGTGGTGCAGTGGTTAACAAACCTGAATTAGTGAGCAGGAGAGACAGATTGAAGTACTGGCCTCGGCACAAATTTTAATTCATTACATCAGCTTCTATCCTTATCGAAGATAAGGCCGAGATGCAATATGTCTCCAGGGAAATGTAATTTGACAGATTAAGAGGATACTGATTGTTAGGTTTTACCTGCTGTCCCACATAGTTCCAAACATATTCTATGAGATGAAGATTGAGTGGTTTAAGGTGCTAGTCGAAACATGATAGGGTATCTGAGCGTTTGTGAAACCTAAAACGTATGCTTACAGCCTTGTGAACATCGCTGTTGTCGTCTTTATCTTGGCAAGCAAAAATATAACACAGCACACTTTCATGAAGATGTAGAAGAAAAGCTAGTACTTCTTCACCGAGATGATGAAATGAACATACAGGCTCATGTTCACGTAACCTAAATGAGTGGACCCAAGCGGTGGAACGAAAACCACCTGTAAAACATCACAAAACCGCCACAGGCATGAACTGTACTCTCCAAAGACTGTGGCCTAAACGCTTCATTGGACTGCCAGTGCAGCCGCCACTTAGCATCATTTGAAAATAAGCGAAATCTCCACTCGTCGGATCACATAATAGGCTGTAGTTGAGTTTCTGGGTTTTCTGTTCTGACAGCAGCAGTTCCTGTCAGGTTTGAAACCGACTGTCATTATCAACGCATGACTCTCGTCTCTAGTGCCTGTGGGTTAGAATCTTTTTATGATCACTGTTTTTATGTCGTGTTATGTTGCGGTACACCATTCCTTGTAGACACATCAAACAGTCTGCGTAGATACGACAACAAATCCGATAACGTCATTCACGGTGTGATTATGGGCACGAACAAACACGAAAGCTCTTTTCTGCCATTCTGGCACGTCTCCATGTCGACTCTTCACGCTGCACTTATTCAATAAAACTAACTGGCACATCCGCAGCACTTCATTGCCCTGACTTACGCCAGTAGTGGGGAGACACATGACGACCTGATAGCAGTTCGCACGATATGCAGTACACTAAAGCGACCAGTGTGCTCTTTTAAGGAGGCGACCAATATTATCTCCAAAATGATATTGAAGTGCCTGTGTTATTCTCAATTACGACATGAAGTTCCTTTGGACATGCATGCATGCATAAGCGGGAAATCCGGGTTTGTCTCCCGGCCCGGCACAAATTTTCCTCGTCGTCATTCCATCCTACAGCTGATGATTGTCCATATTCGCAACTGCGAATACATTTCTTGTATTTCCTGTAGTTGCCGCAGTGCCTGTTCATTGTCCGAAGGAACTTTGATTCGTAATTCGGAATAACACAGGCACTGCAATATCGTATTTATCCGCCGGCACAGGGCAAACGACTTTCAAGTAAAATGTCTCAGCTTAATAAGAATATACATAATCGATGAAAGAGCACTGGTTGTAAACGCTTAGTTGACGAATAGTAAATTTGTAAAAATAAAATTTGCATTATAAAAGTACAAAGAAAACGGAAACTTAGTTCTTTATCAAGAAGCAACTGATAGGAGCTGTAGTTGTCACACATGGTTTGTATGACAAGTTTTATTAACAGCCGACCCAATTTCTGAGGAGGAACTGGTGGAGGCTGTTGGTCTCCACAATTCAGATTAGGACATCCAGCTGAAAAGCCCATGCTGTAGTTACCTTCAGCTGCTAGAACACTATCAACCAGATCAATTCGATTCACACGGACGTTACAGCCCATGTCAGGCAACTGCCCCTATTTAAAGTAATACATGTATAAGAAAGATGTGATGACGATGGTTATGTGTATAAAGAGACTAAACTCGTCGGTAATCAGTCCTTACATTTTATGAGAGAAATAAACAAAAGGTAAAAAGCGAAAAAAGTGGGAACTTGGCTTCTCCAACTATACGAGCAAGTCAGAGAGTTTGAGAAAGGTCGTGACAGCAGTTCTAACATGGTAGGTAAAAGAAAACAGAGACAACCGAAGCAGCATCATGCACAAGAGGGTCTAAAGGCAAACAAAGTGAGAAGGAAGAAAGTAACTGCAGTCACATGGGGGCTACCCGTAACAGGGGAAGGCTCCCCCTCCCCGCAACCACCCCAAACACGGAAAGTGAGAATAGTTTAGTGTAAAATACGCTTTCCCTCAGAAAATGCAACACTTTTTTTAGTGGCTGTCTCGTCATCCGCAAGCATCTGAGGCAGTGAGGTAGGAAAGCTGAGAGCCTGTTGCAGACCGGCCAGCAGAGTGCACCCAACAAGAACACGCGCTATCGTCAGTAGACTACCGCAGCTGCAGTGAGGAAGAGCGTCCCGGCGCAGAAGGAACTCGTGCGTGAGTCTCGTGTGCCCGATGCGTAGACGGCACTACACAATGGCATCTTGCCGAGTGGCCTGGAAAGATGTAAGCAACACCTTTGTGGACCTCTTAATCGCTCTTAACTTCTTTTGTGTTGAAGTGGCCTGCCATTTTAATTCCCAGAGCCTCAGAATATTGCGTCGAAGTTGCAATCCATCTTTGTCAAATTAGACTTGTAAGTATCTAAATGCCTATATACTACATTGGTGATCCCTTGATGCCTCAGAACATGTCCTACCAACCGATCCCTTCTTCTAGTCAAGTTGTGCCACAAACTTCTCTTCTCCCCAATCCTATTAGTAAATTAGGTAAGTCATAGAAAATCTGAATGATGCTCGATGAGGATTAGAGCCTCCATCCTCCCGAATACAGGGCCAGTCTGTTAAAAAGAGTGTAACCTTTCTCGTTTTTCTCCTCTAATACAATACTGTTTTGTTTATACATTCCCATACAGAGGTTACTGCATAAAATAAAAAGCTAGTTCTACACGGTTCATTCGTTTCTCACTACCAATCAACACAAACACTACACACATAATCAGTTGAGATCAGGACAATGACCACGATGTTTGGTTTCTATTTTGTGTGCCGCATCTTCCCATTTGTTCACTCCATAATGAATGGGACGTTGAGGAAACTTTGGAAATTTGTGCTAAGGTGCCGGCCGCTGTGACCGAGCGGTTCTACGGTCTTCAGTCTGGAGCCGCGCTACTGCTACGGTCGCAGGTTCGATTCCTTCCTCGGGCATATATGTGTGTCATGTCCTGAGGTTAGTTAGGTTTAAGTAGTTTGATGCCTAGGGGACTGACGACCTCAGATGTTAAGTCCCATGGTGCTTAGAGCCATGTGAACCGTTTTGTGGTAAGGTTTTATGGGACCAAACTGCTGAGGTCATTGGTCCCTAAGCCTACACACTACTTAATCTATTTTAAACTAACCTACCGTATGGACAACACAACACACACACCGAAGTTCTCGAGGGAGGGAGGAACATCCGACGAAAGGGGGGAGGGGGGGGGGTGCTGTAAGGAAAATGACAAGGCGCCTCAGACCACGCGGCTACCTTGCACGGCGATGTTGAGCATATTGGTTTTATCTTTTATACTCCAGTAATTGCTTCTTAAGCTTAGAGAAAGAAAATCAAAAAATACTTGTTTCAAAATAATATAATTTTTTGTGAGAGCAGTACGTGATCTTAAGGGGATATTGGAGAGATTTTGGTGTATTATCCATCCAGCCCTGATAAAACTTTGATATCTGGTGAGCAAGGTGTTTGAGATAGACGAAATACCCTCAGACTTCAAGAAGAATATAATAACTCCAATCCCAAAGAAATCAGATGTTGACAGGTGTGAAAATTGCCGAAATATCAGTTTAATAAGTCACACCTGCAAAATACTAACACGAATTCTTTACAGACGAATGGAAAGATTGGTAGAAGCTGACCCTGGGTTAAGACCAGTTTGGATTCCGTAGAAATGCTGGAACACATGAAGCAATACTGACCCTACGACTTATCTTAGAAGAGAGAATAAGAAAAGGCAAACCTACGTTTCTAGCACTTGTAGACTTACAGAAAGCTTCTGACAATGTTGACTGGAACACTCACTTTCAAATTCTGAAGGTTGCAAGGGCCAAATACAGGGAACGAAAGGCTATTTACAATTTGAACAGAAACCAGATGGCAGTTATAAGAGTCGAGCTGCATGAAGGGGAAGCAGTGTTTGGGAACGGAGTGAGACGAGGTTGTATCCTATCCCTGATGTTATTCAATCTGCTACTTGGGGAGCAAAATAACTGATGATGGTCGAAGTAGAGAGAATATAAAATGTAGACTGGCAATGGCAAGGAAAGCTTTTCTGAAGAAGAGAAATTTGCTGACATCGAGCATAGATTTAAGTGTCAGGAAGTCTTTTCTGAAAGAATTCGTATGGAGTGTAGCCATGCATGGAAGTGAAACATGGATGATAAATAGTTATACAATAAGAGAATAGAAGCTTTCGAAATGTGGTGCTACAGAAAAATGCTGAAGATTAGATGGGCAGATCTCGTAGCTAACGAGAAGGTCTGAATAGAATTGGGGAGTAGAGGAATTTGCAGCCCAACTTGACTAGAAGAAGGGTTCGGTTGGTAGGACATGTTCTGAAGCATCAAGTGATCGCCAGTTTAATGTTGGAGGGCAGGGTGGAGGGTAAAAGTTGTAGAGGCAGACCAAGAGATGAATACACTAAACAGATTCAGAAGGCTGTAGGTTGCAGTAGTTACTTGGAGATGAAGTGTCTTGCACAGGATAGAGTAGCATGGAGAGCTGCATCAAACCAGTCTCTGGACTGAAGACCACAAAAACAACAAATCCATCCATCTCTGAATCTGAGTAAGCCATTTCAGCAGTGGAACTGGTGTAATCGACATTGGTGAGTAACCGATCAACAGTACAATCTATGAAACCATCCATGTACCACAATTTGTCGTCTTCTTTTATTACGTGTTGTACTACATTTCACCACCGTTCGTCAGTGACATGTGACAGAGCTTTTTGCATTAATTCAAGCATGTCTGGTAGCTTAAATGTAGTAATATTTCTTCTGATATTGAGTGGTCACTTAACGACAATGTGACCAAACAGCAGCTCTACAGAGACCTCAAGATTAACATTAGTATAGAAAGGCATCTGATTCATGGGTACACATGTATTTAACGATCCATCAGAGCACGTTAAATGTCATGTAGATAATGTAGTGGAGCTCAAGACTGAACTATGTAGCTTCCTATTGGACAACTCCTTCTGCTTCATCGAAGAGCGTTTTCACATAAACTTTTAAATTTAGTGATTCGGGTTAATTTACAATTAGAATTACCACTTTAATACAGTGATGTAATGTCATTTCTCTGTTTTGCACTTAATTTAAATAAACATCTTTGACTTCTTTCTACATCCCAGAGACCAATCTTCATGGGAACCTTGGAGTACAGCTCACGTACGGCAATGTAAAACAAAAATATTCCACCTGGTATGCAAGATATATGAAATAGGTGAAGTTTCCTCGGAGTTCAAGAAGAATATAGTACCTTAAATTCCAAGAAATCAGATGCTACAGATGTGAATATGGGCGAACAATTTGTTTAATAAGTCATGGTTGTAAAATAATTACATGAACTATTTATAGAAGAAAGGACTGTCTGATAGAAGCTGGTCTTCAGGAAAATCAGTTTGGTTTCCAGAGAAATGTGGGAACACGCGAGGAAATACTGGCCCAATGACTTAGCTTAGAATGTAGCGTAAAAAACGGCAAAACTTTTTTCATAGCATTTGTAGATTTAGAGAAAGCTTCTGACAATCTTGACTAGAATATACTCTTTAAAATTCTGACGGTGACATGGATAAAACACAATGAGCAGAAGATTGTCTGTAACTTGTACAGAAACCAGACTGCAATGCAGTTATAAGAATTGAAGGACATGAAAGAAAAGCAGTTGTTGAGAAGGAACTGAGACAGGCTTATAGCCTGTCCCTAATGTTGTTCAACTTGTACGCCGAACAAGCTGTGGAGGAAATTCATAACAAATTTGTGACAAGAATGAAGGGTCAGAGCGAAGAAATATAAATTACATGGTTCCCTAACGTCACTGTAATACTGTCATAGACGACAAAGAAATTGGAAGATTCCTTGAACGAAATGGATATTTTGTTGAAAAGAGGTTAGAAAATGAAATCAAAAAAGTAACGGAAGGGTTGTGGAATGTAGTCGAGTTAAATCAGACTATACTCATGGCGTTAGCATATGAAATGAGACACTAAAAGTAGCAGATGAGTTTGCTTAATCCGGAAACAAAACAACACAATGGATGAAGTTGAAAGCGTATAAAATGCGGACTGACAAGGAGAAGAAAATAGTGTCTCAAAGAAATAAATTTATTAAGACTGAATATAAATTTCAGTGTCAGGATCTTTTTTCTGTAGGTTTAGCCTTGTACAAAAGTGAAATGAGGAGGATGCAGAGTGTCCAGACAAGCAGAGAACAGTAGCTTCTGAACTCTGAAGATTAGATGAGTAGATGGGATATCTAATGATGAGGTACAGAATCGAATTTGGGAAAAAGAAACTTTTGGCATAATATGACTAAAAGAAGAGACTGGTTGACAGAAAGAATCTTGAATCATTCAGAAATCATAAATTTGGTAATTGTGGGAATTGTTGGTGTAAAAATTGTAGAGGGGGACCAATGTTTTACTATAGTAAACATAGTAAACAGGTTCAAATGTATCTAGCTTGCATTAATTATACAGAGATGAAGAGTCATCCAAAGAAGAACTGCTGCAAACTAGTCTTTGGACTAAATACCACAATAACAACAAATCTTGTTCGAGCCAATAAGCCTGTACCATTCACTATTTCTACAGCCATTCATGGTGTATAACTAGATAGCACAGTATTCTGAATGGTTAGCACAATAAGAATTGGTCAGTTAAGTCAGAAATATTCAGAAAGAGTAATACTCAGATTAACAAAAATTATCTTTCTTAGAAAAGAAATAATTTATCGTTGTGGTGTTAAACACAATATTTAAACAACTCAGAATCTATCAGTCATACATACTACATTCAATATGAACAGACAGATCGAAGACCAGCATATCTTTCTCAAGATTTATGTTCTCTTCAAAAAAACGGAAATTTGTGGTAAGTTCCTATGGGACCAAACTGCTGAGGTCGTCCGTTCCTAGGCTTACACACTACTTAATCTAACTTAAACTATTGTACGCTAATGACAACAAACACAACCATGCCCAAGGGAGGAATCCAACCTCCGACTGGGGAGGGGGGAGCCGCGCAAACTGTGCAAGGTGCCTAAGACCAAGCGGCGGCTTGTTTTCGGAGCAGATGCTCGTTGCGACTGGAAGTGTCTTAAAAATGAGCCTACACAACTGAGCCATTTCAAAGGAAAGTCTATGTTTAAACACTGTTGCACATTCATCCCTGTGTACAGATACATAATTACAATGAAAATTCGTTCTACAAAATGAATCGTGACTCACTATGAAGAGCACATCTCCAGTTCATGATATAATCTTGTTATTACTGCGTCCATAATAAATTGGCCTACGGCTGGATTGTCATGTGGAAGACACAAACTGTTAGGCGCTGGACGTCCATACAACTGCTCTGAGCATCTGAAACTGCTGCAGTATTTAAGGAAAAGTTGCCTGCAGATATAAGAGGAAAATACGGGACCACCTCAGAATTGTAAGAGTTTTGAATTGTAAGAGTTTAGAATCATCAGATTCGTTCTGATAACTAGCAGTAATAATCCCAGAATAAAAACTATAATAATATATTTATGTCTTGAGAATTTTTATGAATGTCATTAGTTTTAATGAGTTTTAGTATTATGTGAATAATTAAATTTGAAAATGTAAAATTTGAGCATATGAGTGGACGATAGGTCACTGAGATGATGTGTTTGTAACTTAATACACGGTATACTTTTATTTTTTCTTTATCTTGCACTTTTTAATTTATGTGTTTAACCCTAATTTTTCTTGCAGTCATTTTTGAATTTTTAATTCTGATGATGACTCATAAGAGTTGAAACTAGCAAATTGTTGCAAGTCCATCCAATGTGATCAAGATAACTGGGAAATTATTTTACTAGTAATCAGATATGCTTGTTATCAAAATATAGCTGCTGACCTTTTAAGGGAATGTTTGAACCTGATAAGCTGACCTGGACTAATAATTTCATTTCATATTTGCTACTGAAACTTCCACTTTGAAACTTACTATAAATCTTCTGGTAATTCTATATTATCCATAAAATTTCCATTTATGAGGACTTTCTATCTTTTATATGTTAAACAGACACAATTCCCATTCAGTATTTTCATAGTATTTTTATCAAATACTTGAACAAATATTTCAGACAAATTTATTTAAAATACAAAGAATATTTCTACCTAAATTTGTACCTGTCATTGATAAATTATAAGCTCTGTACTATTATCCAATTTCGGTTCAGTTTGTCTCGTAAATTCAAGCTGTACAGCAATAACCTCAAAACCATTGCTGAGCTCAAAACAGACATTCAGAAGGTCACCGACAGAATCGCCGTTCCGATACTACAGCTGGTCATGGAGAATTTCGCTATTCGTCTGCGCCACATCATCCCCAATAATGGCATGCATATCGAACGTGTCATAACCAAAATCCGAATATCTGCAATGACGTTTACATGTTGAATAAAGTGCGCGCACACCGTAGTTTGTAACTAATTTACGCTTTTTTTGTATGCACTACTGGCCATTAAAACTGCTGCACCACGAAGATGACGTGCTACAAACGCGAAAATTAACCGACAGGAAAAAGATGGTGTAGTATGCAAATATTAGCTTATCAGAACATTCACACAAGGTTGGCGCCGGTGGCGACACCTACAACGTGCTGACATGAGGAAAGTTTTCAACCGATTTCTCACACACAAACAGCAGTTGACCGGCGTTGCCTGGTGAAACATTGTTGTGATGCCTCGTGGAAGGAGGAGAAATGCGTACCATCATGTTTCCGACTTTGATAAAGGTCGGATTGTAGCCTATCGCGATTGCGGTTTATCGGTGGGTTCAGCAGGGCAATACAGAACGCCGTGCTGGATCCCAACGGCCTCGAATCACTAGCAGTCGAGATGACAGGCATCTTATCCGCATGGCTGTAACGGATCGTGCAGACACGTCTCGATCCCTGAGTCAACAGATGCGGACGTTTGCAAGACAACAACCATCTGCACGAACAGTTCGACGACGTTTGCAGCAGCATGCACTATCAGCTCGGAGACCATGGCTGCGGTTACCCTTGACGGTGCATTACAGACAGAAGCGCCTGCGATGGTGTACTCAAAGAAGAACCTGGGTGCACGAATGGCAAAACGTCATTTTTTCGGATGAATCCAGGTTCTGTTTACAACACCATGATGGTCGCATCCGTGTTTGGTGACATCGCGGTGAACGCATGTATTCGTCATCGCCATACTGGCGTATTCACCCGGCGTGATGGTATGGGGTGCCATTGCGTCTCGGTCACCCTTTGTTCGCATTGACGGCACTTTGAACAGTTGACGTTACATTTCAGATGTGTTACGACCCGTGGCTCTACCCTTCATTCGATCCCTGCGAAACCCTACATTTCAGCAGGATAATGCACGACCGCATGTTGCAGGCCCTGTACGGGCCTTTCTGGACACAGAAAATGTTCGAGTGCTGCCCTGACCATCACATTCTCCAGATCTCTCACTAATTGAAAACGTCTGGTCAATGGTGGCCGAGCAACTGGCTCGTCACAATACGCCAGTCACTACTCTTCATGAACTGTGGTATCATGTTGAAGCTGCATGGTCAGCTGTACATGTACAAGCCATCCAAGCTCTGTTTGACTCAATACCCAGCCGTATCAAGGCCGTTATAACGGCCAGAGGTGGTTGCTCTGGGTACTGATTTCTCAGGATCTATGCGCCCAAATTGCGTGAAAATGTAATCACATCTCAGTTCTAACATAATATGTTTGTCCAATGAATACCCGTTTACCATCTACGTTTGTTTTTGGTGTAGCAATTTTAATGGCCAGTAGTGTAGTTCAGTGATTCTCACCCTGTACATCACTGATACATGGTTTTGGAATTCCAACTCGCCCTGCAATTCCCTGCATCTGAAGCTTCCTTTATGTTGTTTTGGTGCTGACTGGATTCGCGAGTGCGACGTTCATTTCTGATGTGACTTCTGAAGTTGACGTCCTCTTATTTTTCGTCTCAGACCTCTTCATTCGTCACGATCACTCAAAACATCTTCGTTGTATCTTATCAGATGACGTTTTCCCTCTTTTCCTGTAGTTGGTAAATAACGTCGATACGGTACCTCTTTAAAAACCAAACACTTCCCCTACCCTGGTTACGGAAACGCCCATCATACGAGCACCAACGATTTGCCCACGTTAGAATTCACTTAGCTCCGACCTAGTACACTGACAACTACAGAGAACACTGTTCCGATTACGACTTATACTTGGAACACATTGATGACGTTACACAGGTTATGTTTCTGATTAGATACAACAGCGCAACCTGCAGGCTTGGGTAGCATCTGAATTTAAGTTCAAGTATGCATTTCCCTCACTGTTTCTATATTTTCGTCTCACCCCTGTATCTGATTGACATATCCTCAAAATTCTCAGTTAATGCTGTCCAGTTGTTCATACTGTAATGACTGATGTGTTGATAATGTTTTGCAGTGGTAGTTTGATCTCCTGAATAACTGGCTGTTTAATTTTGTAACTGGAATTTCATAAAAAAGTTTTACAAGGATTTTTTGGCAAAATTCGAGCAACTCTTGAAATATACACACATATGCAGGACAGGTGGATGCTGTGCATCCACTTAATTTAATTTTGGTAAATTTTTAGGAGTTTATTCTCATCATGCAAAGACATACATAAAATCGAAGCTTTCGTAAGACTTGCCACGAGATTCCTCTCTAAGCCTGCTTTCTCGGTGATTGTCTCAAGTGCTTTTAAAAATGGTGAACTGTAATGGGTTCGCAAGCAAACTGCAGCACACAGGCGTTCTCGACCCAAGTCGGTGCATGCCTAACAAAGCTTATCCCGGTAAGATGCTTATAGAAATGCCACCCTCTCAGCATTTGAGGGCATTTGATCTATTTTTAATAGAGGGTGTTTAAATTGTCTACTAGACTAGTGCAAGATTGTGTTCCTTAATCTAATAGATCTTAAAAATCATGGTTACCAATAACACGTTCTACCTACATGCTACTTACGCACAATTATGTCATTTGTGTAGCGCTTTCTTCGTTGGACATTTCAAAAATTCCCACGTTATCACTGTTCTCTCGTCTGTAGCACTCAAGGAATCAAACGAGAAAAATATTAGACCGTATGCAGACTTACAAGAGGACCGCACCTACGCATCTTCACCGATTTCGCTCAGATTTATGGTTGATGGAGGGCTTGGACAGAAAAGAAATGATAGAAGTGGGAGCTCCAGACGGCTAATATTTAGAAAAAGGTAGCGTTTCTTCCGCGGATCGGGAGAGCTATGAGCTATTAGCGTTAGCGTGGCTCGCAGGCAGCTGTTGGTTCAGTGTACAAAACGGTAATTCGAGATTTCTGGAGTCGAGTCTCGAGGAGGGAATTTTTTTCATTTTCTACTTTTACGTTATTAAACTGCAAATAAAGCGAAATACGCTCAATATACTGTATGTATTAACACTTCATAAAAGGTATGAAAAGGAAAGGCGAAGAAACTTTTGGATTGCAAATAAATGTCCAGAAAAGAATTGCAAGGCATACGTGGGAACTTCGTATATAAAATTAGGAACTGTCATTATATGACAATTGATGATTTACATGTGCTAGAGTGATAAACATCGTAAAACATGGGGAAGCTGTAGTTTTCTTGTCATTTTGCATACGTTATATAAGCCGCGTTTTTATAATTACATAGCATTTTTTAAAGTTTCTATAGGAAAACAAGCTTAGTTTTTCGGCGGAGGTTCGAGTCTTCCCTCGGGCATGGATGTGTGTATTTCTCCTTAGGATAATTTAGGTTAAGTAGTGTGTAAGCTTAGGGACTGATGACCTTACCAGTTGAGTCCCATAAGATTTCACACACATTTGAACAAGCTTGGTTTTCATACATAAAACGTTCATTCTCATCGCACAGTTTTGCAGCAAACTTTACGTAACGCATCTCTTCGCCAAATATTGCCGAGGATGGCAGCTGATTTACAATGGAACGTATTTTGATACAGTCTTCTCGCGATGTGATTTCTTTTTTTCTCTAGATGTAATAAGAAATACTTTGTAGCTCTTTGATCAAATTCTTTACCTGACGTTAAAAATAGACATCGCAGCGTTGCAGTAGCGGACTGCATTTGGGGAAAGAACTTTAATACTGCACGACGGCACTTTTTCTTCGTCTTGAAAACTTTCGTCATAGAACTCAGGATTTGTTTACCCCGCTTATGGATGAATTAACAGAAGAAATTTGTGCTTCTGGACGTAGGGCTCCATCACATCAGTCAAAAAATTTCTTTTCATGACTATTGTCAAAATATTAATAAATGCAGTACACTGAGCATCACTTCGTTTTATTTGCTTTGTAAGTAACGTAAAAATTGAAAATAAAAAATTAAAATAAAAATTTTCTCCTAAGGACTCGGCTCCGAGGCCCTCGGATTACAACTCTACTCTCTTACCGGTACGTAAAATGCTGCCTGGAACCTACGACAGAAATTAGTTCATGCGTCTCTCGATCCGCATCAAATAGGAGCGCTTGGCTACTTGGAGCTCACTTTCAGATCCGTCCAAGCCCTGCCTATTCCACAACCTTGGACGAAATCGACGATGAAGAGTGGGAGCGATGCCCTTGTTATTTCACCTGCAAATGAAAGAAGATTACTTTATACTTACACACCTCTGCCGTTTGACATCACTGTATCGCTACTATCAAGCTGAATAGCTCTGTAACAGACGGCACGTTAGTCCGCACACGCAAAAAAGAAAAAAAAATCTGCACTGGTACCATCGTTACACGATACGCTTCTCTGCTAATGAGGCATTATTGCTTGGCACGACATTCATTGTTTAAGCGATGCAAATTGCGTTAAGCTGTCGCATGTATGGCGATAACGACTGCTCGCTAATTACTCTGTACAACGCTTAGCATAGCGCCGCCAGATGCCCGTACAAAGGCTTAGCCCGTGACGTAAGTCCCACGTGCGAGTCGCATGATGTGCTGCGCTCGCTCCTGTCTCTGGCGTGCAAATAACGTAAGTAACAAAGACAACAACCATTCCTGCGAGCAACGTAAAACAACAGACTTTTACAAACTATCGTCAAACACACAGCAAAATCACACCAACTATAGCTACTGCTATCTAGTTCCAACCACATTAACTTTATATTGGGTTGGTGCGTAAGTTCGCAGCCTTTTTCCATAAGTTTAATAAACAAAACAGATATACACAACAGAGACTTTAGTGACTAATAAACCAACGCTGGGGTAACTTCGTTTCCGCGATTGTAGAAATCACGTGGTTTTGCGGTGAAGAACTCGTCGAGCCCTGTTCCGATCGCATTTTCATCTGGAAAGGAAGTTCATTGAAGATTGTTTCACGGAGAACGGAGTATGTGAAAATTTGAGTGCACAAGATCAGCTGAATAGGATGGGCGCGAAATTACTTTCCAACCAAATTCATGTGTGGTGTTTTTTGTGTAAAGCAGAATGAGGTCTGACGTTATCGTAGAGCAGGGTCACTTTTGACGCAGTCTTTCTAGACGTTGTTCATGGATTGCCTGCAAGACGTCTCAGTTGTTGACAATAAAAGACAGTAGTGATGGTTACACCCTGGGGAAGCAATTCGCAGTACGCCACACCGTAGCTGTTCCACCAGATGCATAAAACTATCTTTTGAGGATGCGCGCAAGTCTTTGTATGCGGAGTTTGTGCTTTGTTGGTCTCAACCATTCCTTTCTTTTCCTTATGTTAGCGTGAAGACACTTTCTCATCACCAGTAGTGACACAGGATAGGATTGGTCGGTGTTGTTCACTGATTTTTGTGGTTTTGGCTTCGAGCGTGCGGTACCCGTACACCCGATTTTTGAGCCTCCCCATTACATGCAAACGTCGCACGATGGTGAAGTGATCACAGTTTAGCATATTTGTCAGTTCTCGAGTACAATGACATGGATCATTGTGGGTTAATGCGTTTCAACGATCTTCATCAAACCCGAAGGTCTTCCTGAACGTGGAGAGCCACTAAAGTGGAAGCGGTCCTCCTTGAAACAAGAGAACCATTTTTCATGCCATAATCCTCACATACGGTGCAATTGTTTCCGGCTGCATCCGCTGCTGTCATGCCTCAGTTGAATCCAAGTAGAAGATTATTTCGGAACCGTTCCGATTACTCCACTTGGCGCTCCGTTTTCTAGCGTCCACAATTTCACTCGCTAAAACGAAATGACTATGTGTAAATTCAAACAGCAACAGTGAACAATAAATAAATAAAGAAAATCGATAAATAAACCCATACCAACCGGAATGCCAACATACAATACAAAAAACGCTACGAACTTATGCACCAACCTAGTAATACTTAACGTCACCAGACAAAATATCAGTTATCCCCTTAAAAGAGCACACTGAACACTTTCGGGCGCTTGCCAGCCGGTTGTATGAAATCAGCGCAGTAAGATGGATCAACGTGGAGATGTGTCAGTATTCACTCAGGTGACAAAAGTGGTGCGATACCTCCTAATATCCTATCGGATCTCCTTTTGCCAAGCGTACTCCAACAGCTCGACGTGTAATGGACTCAACTAGTCGATGGAAGTACAGTGCAGCCATGCTGCCTCTACAGCCGTCCTCAATTGCGAAAGTGTTGCCAGTGCAGGATTTTGTGCATCAACTGACCTCAGAAAAGTTAGATGTTCGGCCAAAACATTCACTCGAATTGTCCAGATGTTCTTCAAACCAACCGCGAACAATTGTGGCCCAGTGACATGGCGCTTTGTCATCCATAAAAATTCCATCGTTGTCTGGGAACATGAAGTCCATGAATGGCTGCTAATAGTCTCCAGGTAGCCGAATATAACCATTTCTAATCAATGATCGGTAAAGTTGGACCAGAGGACTCACTCCATTCGCCGGCCGCGGTGGTCTCGCGGTTCTAGGCGCGCAGTCCGGAGCCGTGCGACTGCTACGGTCGCAGGTTCGAATCCTGCCTCGGGCATGGATGTGTGTGATGTCCTTAGGTTAGTTAGGTTTAAGTAGTTCTAAGTTCTAGGGGACTAATGACCACAGCAGTTGAGTCCCATAGTGCTCAGAGCCATTTGAACCAAGCCATCACTCCATTCCACATCATTATGGAGCCACCATCAGCTTGCACAACGTCTTGTTGACAACTTGGGTCCATGGCTTTGTGGGCTCGCAACACACTCGAACACTGCCATTAGCTCTTATCAAGTGAAATAGGGACTCATCTGACCAGGCCACTGTTTTCCATCCGTCTAGGGACCAACCGATGTGGTTATAATGCCAAGAGATGCGCTGCAGGCGATGTTGTGTTGTTAGCAAAGGCACTCACACCGATCGTGTGCTGCCGTAGCCTATTAACGCTACATTTTGCCTCACTGTTCTAATAGTTCTACATCTACGTTATTACTTTGCTATTCACAATACAGTTTCTGGCAGAGAGTACAATGAACCACCTTCAAGCTGTCAGTCTACCGTTCTACTCTCGAACGGTGCGCGGGAAAAACGAGCACTTAAATTTTTCTGTGCGAGCCCTGATTTCCTTATTTTATGGTGATGATTTCTCCCCATGTAGGTGGCTGCCAACAGAATGTTTTCGCAATCGGAGGAGAAAACTGGTAATTGAAATTTCATGAGAAGATCCCATGGCAACGAAAAACGCCTTTGTTTTAATGATTGCCACTCCAATTCACGTATCATGTCTGTGGCACTATCTCCCCTATTTCGCGATAATACAAAACGAACTGCCCTTCATTGAATTTTTTCGATGTCATCCGTCAGTCCCGCCTGAAGCGGATGCCACACAGCACAGAAAAACTCCAGAATAGGGCGGACAAGCGTGGTGTAAGCAATCTCTTTAGCAGACCTGTTGCACCTTCTAAGTGTTCTGCCAAGTTTCAGTCTTTTGTTTGCTCTACCCAAAACATTATCTATGTGATCCTTCCAATTTAGGTTATTTGTAATTGTAACTCCTAAGTATTTAGTTAAGTTAACATCCTTCAGATTTGTGTGGCTTATCTTGTAATCGAAATTTAGCGGATTTGTTTTAGTAATCATGTGGATAACTTCACTCTCTTCTTTACTCAGGGTCAACTGCCACTTTTCGCGCCATGCAGATAGTAGTAAGGCCAGGGGGTGCCACCCCACTCTCCATTGTTGCCAGATGTATCCATGATGGCGACGATGACATTATCAAAGATGGCGGCCTGTTGGCTTGGCAACAGGACATGACGTCATCCAAGATGGCGGATTTTGGCGGGAAGATAGGTCATTTGGGCTACCTCCACTAACCTAACCCCCCCCCCCCCCATTCCCAGAAAGTGGCGGGAAGTTCAAATTCCATCAGGATAATGCAACACACAATGGTTTCCTGTACTAACCTAAGAAAATGGCAGGAAGATAGGTCACTTGGGCTACCTCCACTAACCTAAGTCAACTGACCACGATCTCTTCCTAGGAACTGGAGGAGAAAAGGACTTGGCCTGTGCTGGACATAAGTCTTTATTTTCAGTTTTTGTTTAAACAATTACAGGCAGTAAAACAGGTCACTTGGGCTACCTCCACTAACCTAAGTCACCTGACCACCACCTCCTCCTAGGAACTAGAGGGGAAAAGGACTCAGCCTGTGCTGAATAGGATGGAGGTAAGTCTTTATTTTGCAGGCAGCCTTTTTTTAAACAATTTAAGAAAGTACCTCCATCCAGTGTGCTCGACATGCGGTCTGGAGTCCTACTGACCTAGCACATAGTACTGCCACCAGAGGGCACTATCATCCCTCCTGTGGTGTAATCCAGGATGGTGGTCTGGAAGAGAAAATGGCTCAGCCTGCACTAAGCTGCTGGAGAGAGGAACGAGTGTACTTTATTTATTTTTGAACAATTTATTTAGGGATGAATTTCACCTAGTTCATTTATTACACTGATACAAAACACTCGCTCTGACATGCTTGGGTTCACAATACACAGTCAGCAGACCTGCAAACTACTCTTAAATATTACAGTACACTGATGCACAGACGCACAAACAACTCTTAAATTACCGAAATAATGCAGCATACAGCATAGTATAATTTCCGAAGCATGATAGGATGTGAACAGTGGATGCTATACATCTCTGGAAAGCTGTATTGATTGTGCTCATATCACACAGAGCCAATGTTTTAAGGAAGTAGTTTTTTCGTTTTATGGTTCAGTAATATAGTTCATCGTAGAGAAACCGGGAAGAAGGAATCATGTCATGCGCTTGAAATACATTTCTCACATTGGAACATTAACAGCGCTACATTCCATATGACTGATAGGTCGGAAACAAAATCGATCTAACATTATAGCGCGTTTTAAGTGCGGAATGTAGTAACCTTATGGGTGTGTGTGTGTGTTTATGTTCTCTCTTACCAATACCTTCCAGGTACTGATCCGAGACTCTGGAATAATACTTTAAATTCATAGATTGGTTGATTTATGTAAAAATGCTTCGCACTCCATCCGTCTCGAATTACATCGCGCATAAAAATCATCCGTTTCTTGTTCTTCTTCACCGTCTACTATTACATCACAACACTTTCAAATCTGTTACTATACATCGATAAGGAGTGCTAACCTCTTCGACATGGGTGCATCTCGAGAAATCTTGTGCACTTGGATGGGCGAGGACTCGGCAAGCTCCATTCATTTGCGAGACGTGGAATGTAGAGGTCCACTTCTGGTCGATTGCAGATTAAATCAGTAACGGTGCTGCAGGGCGGGTTGGTCAATGACAGTGTGAGGGGGATCCTTCAGTCTCTAATTTTACCGTAAGACTGTGAGAATGCTCCCATCAGCATAGAGATAGAGCGTAAATTAAGCACTATGCTCGAAGTGTTAGAAATATGTAGAGTGCTGTCTGATATACTTTGATGATGGATGTGTTGAAGAATTAACAATGCATGGACGTACTGTACAATCATATATCTACATTCACAATGATACTCCCAAAGTGGGGAGGGGGTGGTTTAGCTATGATACTGAAACTGGTAAACATGATCTCACATCATTGGTCGCTGTTGACATTACTGTAAAATTGGTAAAATTGTTCTCACAGGCAACTGTAATGCTTATTATTTCAGTACATCGGGGGTGTCTTTTCCATCCCATCAGTCCACTGGCAAGCTGTTGGTTACCATATAATGATTGACTGACAACGCTTGTTTGAGTTGGAGAAAGAGTTTTGTGGAGGGGTGACACCTTCTAGCACCGAAACAGTGATCCCGTACATGACTGCAATATGAGGAATCAGACTAAACGGAATGCAGAGCAATCATCTATTCCATCAGTGTGACAGATGAGTTTAAATGTAGTTTGGAAACCCACACAAACACCGCAAAACTCTTACAATTTCCTTATGTTGTAAATGACTTTTATTTAAAATCATCCAGTGTGCGCGGTGTGTTATGGTAACAGCAGTAACAATATGATTTACACCATGCGACATCTAGAGGTATCCCAATTGACCTATCTTCCCCCCAAAATTCAAACTTCCCTCCAGGGAAAGGGGAGAGGGGGGCTTGAGAGGGGTGTGTGGCCCTTTGCAGCCATCTTCGATAACGGTACTCGCGTCATCAGCTGATATCACGGCATCAATTTTGAATGACGTCAATCACGTCATCAGCTGATGTCATAGCAGCCATCTTGAATGACGTCAATCGCGTCACAGTGCGACGTCTTGGATAATTGTACATTGGGGTGATGTTCTTGTTGTCTGCAAGAGGCTGTGGATCAGAATGTCTTAATGTCAGTTTAGAACCTGACATAGACCTCGAAGTCGTGGCAGAAAAACGAAATGAATGGCAGTGTACAAACTGTGTTAGAGCAGAAAAAAAAAACAATATTTCAGACAGCAAGACAGGGGCACAGTGGGCATCTCTTGCGAGTTACAGTATAGTCTGCAGGATATGATCATCCTCCTACAGTACAGGTGATAAAACTTTAAACTGATCTATGCAGTTGATCAATACCTGTATATTTAATAGGATCGTCACATGTGCTTGGTGCCTGCATGCAAGCGGTATTTTTTTCGATATATGGAAGGAGAGAGATGTGGTAAAAATCTTATCTAGTTCTCTATTGGATGAAGTTAGTTGAGCTTTTCTAGCTCGTAATTATTCTCTGATGGATTTTACAGAATAACGAAGGTAGCATGTTGGAGAGATAGATGTGAATGGATGTGGATCTGTAGTACTTGTATGTAGTTTGGGCGTGCACCACAGTGCAGTAGCAAAAATCCTCATCCTTCTCTCAGTTCCTGTTTACATCAAATGGTCAAAACACAGTCCTGTCGCAGTAACGCAGCTTCTCCTGTTTCTACATGGTATGCAGAAGGTGGTAGATATAGTTTCCCCCAACTTCTACTCAGTTGCGACTTACATTGGAACGATCACAAGCACAAAGCTGCATGGATGGCAGTGCAGAGTATGAGAGGGATGTTGCATTATGCATAGGGACTACCTAAAACGATGCAGGAATTTTGCTGTAACAGATAGGTTCGAGAGAGGGGACGTCATCGGCTACAATGGATAGTGGGGATTACGTCACAGGAGGGATGACAGCGCCCTCTCTGGTAACAGTACTGTGTACTAGGTCAGTTGGACTCCAGACTGGATGGAGGTAGTGCCTTAACTTGTTTAAATAAAGACTGCCTGCAAAATAAAGACTGCCTGCAAAATAAAGACTTACGTCCATTCTATCCAGTAGAGCCATGGTATGTTGCCTTATCCTGATGGAAGTTGGACTTCCTGCCATTTTCCAGGGGAGGGGGGTTAGGTTAGTGGAGGTAGCCCAATTGACCTACCTTCCCGACAAAATCCGCCATATTGGATGATGTCACTGCCGCCATCTTGGATGACATCAAGTGCTGTTGCCAAGTCTACAGGCCGCCATCTTGGATGACGTCATCGGCTACAATGGATAGTGGGGATTACGTCACAGGAGGGATGACAGCGCCCTCTCTGGTAACAGTACTGTGTACTAGGTCAGTTGGACTCCAGACTGGATGGAGGTAGTGCCTTAACTTGTTTAAATAAAGACTGCCTGCAAAATAAAGACTGCCTGCAAAATAAAGACTTACGTCCATTCTATCCAGTAGAGCCATGGTATGTTGCCTTATCCTGATGGAAGTTGGACTTCCTGCCATTTTCCAGGGGAGGGGGGTTAGGTTAGTGGAGGTAGCCCAATTGACCTACCTTCCCGACAAAATCCGCCATATTGGATGATGTCACTGCCGCCATCTTGGATGACATCAAGTGCTGTTGCCAAGTCTACAGGCCGCCATCTTGGATGACGTCATCGGTTACAATGGATAGTGGGCGCCCCCCCCCCCCCCCTGACACTATTATTGCAGATATCTTATCTAAATCATTTTGCAATTCGTTTTAGTCATCTAATGAGTTTAAAAAGACGGTAAATGACAGCATCATCGGCAGATCAGGAACAATAGAGGGCCTGTGACACTTCCTTGGGGAACGCTGGGTATTACTTCTGTTTTACTCGATGACTTTCCGTCTATTACAATGAACTGTGACCTTTGTGACAGAAAATCACGAATCCAGTTGCACAACTGATACCATATTCCATAGGCACGCAGTTTGGTTAGAAGTCGTTTGTGAGGAACGTGTGTACCACATTGATATTTGGAGTTATTCCAAGCAGTGTTGCTTGTCTGTTAGCACTGACAACTCCACGCAAATGCACTGCTGTTGAGCTTTAAGTGAGGGCCATCAGCCACTGTGTTCTTTGTAGTGGTGGTTTATGCCTGAAATGTGGTATTCTCAACGAACTCTTGACACTGTGGATTCAAGAATATTGAATTATCTAACGATTTCCTAAATGGAATGTCCCATGCGTCTAGCTCCGACTACCTTTCCAACTTCAGAGGCTGTAAATGTCCGTCGTGTGGCCATTATCACGTCGGAAACCTTTTCACATGAATCACCTAAATGACAGCTCCACTAATGCACTACCTCTTTGCACATTGTGTACGTGATACTACCACCATCTGTATATGTAAATATTGCCGTCCCATGAGTTTGTCACCTCAGTGTAGATTGACATGTGGACTTGTCAGTGCCGGCCGCTGTGGCCGAGCGGTTCTAGGCGCTTCAGTCAGGAACCGCTTGATCGCTACGGTCGCAGGTTCGAATCCTGCCTCGGGCATGGATGTGTGTGATGTCCTTAGGTTACTTAGGTTTAAGTATTTCTAAGTTCCAGGGGACTGATGACCTTAGATGTTAAGTCCCATAATGCTCAGAGCCATTTGAACCATTTGACTTGTTAGTATGGTCGATAGGTGCTCATGACTACACCGTGAATTATGTTGCTTGGTTTGTTGATGTATCAACGCTTACTATCCAACGCTTGTACAAGAAATGGTGTACCACTCGCAGCAACGTACCACTGTGTAAGAACAGTGGTCGTGAAAAGATCCCAACTGACATGAACTGGACATGAGAGTCACGATTTGTCAATGGCAATCGCTTTCGAATCCGGTACGAATTGCAGCTGTAATGAATAGAGGAGTATCTCAATAAGTTTCCAAACTAACACTGCGAACGAAATTACATACAATATAAATTTGGAATCAGATACATTTCAAAATGTCATTGCTCACAGCGGTACACAATGCCACATGTATTCAGAAACTGCACAGTGGTCCACTGCTGGCGTGTAGTGTGGTCCGATGAGTCGTGATTCTGCTTCTTATCAAATGAAGCATGACGTCGACTGTGTTAAGCCCACAGTGTGTGGAGCGTGTAGTTCAGCCAAGAGGTGGATTTGTTATGTTTCGAAGGTGATTTTTGTTCATGATTCTGATCCACTCATTTACTTTACCGTGAACATGAACCAGGATATTTATGTCAACATTCTTAGTGACCAAGTGTTGCCGTTTCTTCTACATCTTCGTGATGAGTATCCACACAGTTTGGCAGCTTCACGGGATCTGATCATCAATCATTGGCTTCTGCTGGATATGGCATACTTAGAGAAATTTGTGGACTCTGTTTATCACCAAACTGAGGATATTATCAAGGCTACAGCCGTTGTTACACGGTATTAGCGGAGATTTACTCTGACTTCCAGTTTCTATATTTTTAGAATGGGGAGCATATCTACGAGTCATGTGAGATATCTTTCACTATTTTGCAATTTTCAATTTAATGCCGGTTTCAGTTATATTTTTGCGAATACTTTTGTTGTCTCACTTTGAGCTTTAGGTGTGGTCCGCAAGCTCTTCACCATGTCCTAGCTAAACACGTCTCCGTGCTATCCTTCTACGAAAAACTAATTTGTTACAGTCGTGTATGCTGCTACGCTGGTACTATGACACCACAGACATAACAGTTACAGTGCACAAACACGTACTGACATGATCTATCCATTGAGGGCTCAACCATTGTTTACACATTACTAGTCTCATTGTTATTAGCGATACAGATCTGACGAAATTTTGTCACACATAATTTTACCAACAGATGTTTTCTCATGAAAAGAGGGCCCCAAGTTAAAAATTATCTGTGGGAACATCTTCATAAAATTCTGCATCTACATCTACATCCATACTCCGCAAGCCACCTGACGGTGTGTGGCGGAGGGTACCCTTAGTACCTCTATCGGTTCTCCCTTCTATTCCAGTCCACATCATCAGAGCCCAACAATTCCTGGAGAGCAGCAGCCACTATGCTGCCTATGAGACTGGCTGAATAGCTGCCAAGGTGGTAGAGGCGACTGAGTGTGCCACTGTTACTGCCGCCACTGGTGTGGCTGGTGAGCACACCATTGTGGTTGCAGCTAGTGAGAGCGGTGCTGTCGCTGTCTACAGGAAACTTGCGTCGACATTGTGTCCATCAAGGTTGTCAGCTGGATGTTTCCGGTCATATGAGTGCCTGAGGTATAACTTGTCAGCTTAGTGTACACTTTCCCCTAAGGTGCAGAGCAGCGTTGGTGCAGCAGAGTCCAGTGTTGTGGGCAGTGACGTATTTCTGTCTGACTTATCCTGAATTGATGTCGTTGTATAGAGGCTGAGAAAAAGTGTCAAAGGTGCCTCTGTGCAAGCTTGACACAAGATCTTTTTCATTTGTGACTTAAATATGTGCTCTAGAAGCTCTGATTCCCCGTTCAACTGCGATTGGAAAGGCTGTGACGTAAGGTGTAAAATGCCACTGCAAGTGCAGATTTCTTTAACCAGTTTGGGTGTCAGCTGCAGTTCATTATCAGTGACTTATCATTTCGGGCAAACCCTCAGTTGTTAGGAGTTTTGTGAGGATATGCACAGTTCCTTCCATGGTGATGGAACGCATTCTGAAAACATAAGAATATTTAAAAAGAGTGTCGATCACCATCAACTATATAGATTTACAGAAGGGATCTGCCAAATCTATGTGAATATGATGTCATGGCTGTCATGGCATGGGCCATGGAGTAGACGTATGAGCTGGGTCAGCTGCTGTTCAACATGTTTTCATGTTTGGACCATATGTTGAATATGTGCGTCTATATCTGGCCAGTAATCAAAACAATGTTTCAGGATCTTCTTTCAGGTCATTTCCTAATGGTCCCAGTACAGAAGAACTAGTGTTCTGGCCCTTAGAGCAGGAGGAAGTACTACCTCATATTAATATCTTTCATTGCTAAGTAAGAGTTTTCCACCGATTACCACTGGCTGGTGACATTCAAAGAGGTAATACTAATGGGGTCCCTTCATTCTAGCCAGCAGGTGTCTGTGCCAACTGTTATCTACAAAATCCGTCACCTGTCTTAGTGTGTTATCTGGCTGGGTGGTTTGCGCTGCACTGTGGATCACTAATATCCCATATATAGCTTGCTGCATTTGGATACCAACTGAAAACAGACAGTTTCGTTTTTATCGAAAGCTGGGTCTGGGCCTATGAGTAGATGAGGTAATAAATCTGCATTTGTGTGATGTACCATGTATCTGTAATGAATTCTGTAATAGTATCCGCTTAAGATGAGACCAAATAGCTACAATCTTTGCACAGTTTTCTGTGAAGTCATGATCGAGGACTGAAGAGCGCTATAGCGACTTATAATCAGCAGCGAGGGGAAATTTGTCTCAGTATAATAACACAAGGAAAATCTTTGTAGACTATATGATAGCTAGGGCCTATTTTTCTATTTGGAAATACTTAGCTTGTGCCAATGTTATCGTTTTGGAGGTGTACACAGTAGGTTGTTCACATCTGTCAGTTTTCCTGTAAGCCACTGTGACCCCTGCACTTTATTGGTGGCATCAGTCTCCAGTTCGAGCTGTTTTCAGGGTGCAAAGATACCAAGGCATAATGACGATTTTAGTAGCGTTTTTAGCTGGTTAAACACCCTGTCGCATCCTGCTGACCATACTAAACGAACATCCTTTTTATGTAATTTTTTCAGTAGATGTACAGTTCCTGTCACCTAAGGGAGAAATTTCTAAATGGTAGCATTTTTTGCCCATAACAGATTGCAGCCTTTTTAAATTCCGTGGGTTTGGCTGCTACGTGTTAGATCGCTGGCATCCTGCCTTCCTTCAAAGGTTGTGGCCGAAGTATTCTGCTCCTATCTGAAAAGAAAGTCGAGTTTTGGACATTGCATTTGGGATCTGCATCTTGCAACTTGGTGAAGTGTCTACAGAGGTTTTTGAAGTGTTTCTGTCGTGAGGCACATGTTACAATTATATCGTCGAGATAATTTATGCAGGAAGAAATTTCTTGAGCCAACTGCTCTAAGTAGCATTAAAAAATTGTGGAAGAGCTAGCTACGGCAAAAGGCTAGCGCTCGAAACGGTTTCAACCGAACGGCTTGCCATTTCCATTGTCTTTTGGAAGGTAGAATCAAGAGACATTTGCAAATAAGTCTCAGCCAAGTCCATGTTGAAGAAGCAAGTTCCACGCGTAATTCTTTCGGGTGCGGACTAGGATCGCAATCTGTTAGTGACAGTGCGTCAATTGTGGACTTAAAAAATTCCTGCATAGCCGAAGCACTCCGGACGGTTTACGAATGCTGGCCCACTTAAATGCCCGCATTGTCTGGGCTGCAGATGATGTTGGCGCCCCTTTTGAGCTACCCCTGCTGCGGAAGCAACGGTTACAGGTTCGGCAGCTGAGTGCTGGTGATGGACGTGTTGCGCCGTCACATTCACTGATAACATTGGCAGTCACAATAAGGTTGCCTCAAACGTCAGATTTTGATGTTACTCAGATTGGTCCTGTTGATCATTTTTTCTCTTTTCTATCCTTCATGTCTATTCGCTCAATGCAGAAATGGTTTTGCTATTTTCTAGTATGCAAAAACCAATCGTGAAATAGAGGTTTTAGTCCCAGGAGTTTGGTGAAGAGTTGCTACAAAGGCTAGCTAAAAATTAGTAGCGATTGATATTATTAGTAAACAGAATACGAAAGATAATATGTATTCGAAAGGATATGAAAGATTTTTATTTTGTTTTACAGAGTTCATTCCTTTTGAATGAAAATGACTTAGAACTTAGCAAGGAATAGCCATGCATGCTAACGGCATCCCAGAATTTGATTCCAATTAAACTTTCAATATGCAGTTACCTTAAAAACACTATTTACCGTAATATTTACAAAGATCTACACACTGGTGAAACAGGCAAAGTAGGAGATATTAGGCAAAACAAGAACAACCAGAAAGGGACAAAATGAAACAAAGAAGTCCATAAAATGCGGTAGTTTTAAGAGTGTTACAGATGACAAAGGTAATGGTAATGATGTCCTAAAGTCTGAGGAACCACAGACCATGACAAAAGTTAAACTGTGTTCTGAGAGTCAACAAGATAAAATAAAGTATACTGATTGTTGCATTAATATTGTAAGGATTACACCTAAAATCCACGTATTTTCATGTGCTACCTCTTTATTTGAGTTTTTGAGTTCAGTTATCTTGCTTGATGGATAAGGATGGAGTGGGAGGGTGGCAATCGGTGTAAATTCCCTGTGATGACAAGAATACAGTAGGTAGAAATTTAGTTCTATTTTGAGGAACAATCCATAAAAAACTTACTAATTATGTCAATGTAAATGAATCCCCGTTTTCAAGAAGGGATGTCGAACAGATGTACAGAACTATAGAAATATTACTTTAAAATAGATCAGTTGCACAATTTTGAAACACGTATTATGTTCGAGTATAATGACTTTTCTGGAAACTAGAAATCTGCTCTGTAGGAATCAGCATGGGTTTCGAAAAAGACGATTGTATGAAACCCAGCTCGCGCTATTCCTCCACGAGACTCAGAGGGCCATTGACACGGGTTCCCAGGTAGATGCCGTGTTTCTTGACTTCCGCAAGGCGTTCGATACGGTTCCCCACAGTCGTTTAATGAACAAAGTAAGAGCATATGGACTATCAATCCAATTGTGTCTGGATTGAGGAGTTCCTCGATAACAGAATGCAGCATGTCATTCTCAATAGAGAGAAGTCTTCCGAAGTAAGAGTGATTTCAGGTGTGACGCAGGGGAGTATCATAGGACCGTTGCTATTCACAATATACATAAATGACATGGTGGATGACACCGGAAGTTCACTGAGGCTTTTTGCAGATGATGCTGTGGTGTATCAAGAGGTTGTAACAATGGAAAATTGTACTGAAATGCAGGAGGATCTGCAGCGACTTGACGCATGGTGCAGGGAATGGCAGTTGAATCTGAATGTAGACAAGAATAATGTGCTGCGAATACACAGAAAGATAGCTCCCTTATCATTTAGCTACAAAATAGCCGGTCGGCAACTGGAAGCAGTTAATTCCATAAATTATCTGGGAGTAGGCATTAGGAGTGATTTAAAATGGAATGATCATATAAAATTGATCTTCGATAAAGCAGATCCCAGACTGAGATTCATTGGAAGAATCATAAGGAAATGAAGTCCGAAAACATAGGAAGTAGGTTACAGTATGCTTGTTCGCCCACTGCTTGAATGCTGCTCAGCGGTGTGGGATCCGTACCAGATAAGGTTGATAGAAGAAATAGATAAGATCCAACAGAGAGCAGCGCGCTTCGTTACAGGATCATTTAGTAATCGTGAAAGCGTTACGGAGATGACAGATAAACTCTAGTGGAAGACTCTGCAGGAGAGACGATCAGTAGCTCGGTATGGGCTTTTGTTAAAGTTTCGAGAACATACCTTCACCGAAGAGTCAAGCAGTATATTGCTCTCTCCTACGTATATCTCGCGAAGAGATCATGAGGATAAAATCAGAGAGATTAGAGCCCACACAGAAGCATACCGACAATCCTTCTTTCCACCACCAGCAAATGAGGTGCTGCACTTACATTGGGCCCACAACCGTGTGGGCCACATCTGCCCTTACCACCAGACTCCCAACCATGAACATTATTGACCATATCTGGAATGCCTTGCAATGTGCTGTTCAGAAGAGATCTCCACCCTCTCATACTCTTATGGATTTATGGATTTATTTCCCTCCAGCACTAATTCCAACATCAGTCAGGTCCATACAATGTCGCATTGCAGCAATTCTGTGTGCTCGTGAGGACCCTACATGATATTAGGCAGATGTACCAACTTCTTTGACTCTTCAGAGTAGATTTCAAAATATAAATTTCGAAAAATAATATAAACTCAATTGAGCCTAATCATTTTTAAACCCATAGAAACAAAATGTTAAGAAAGTAGTAAAAGAAAATGTAAAATCAAATAATAGTTTGAAAACAATTTTGTTGTTGTTGTGAGTACCGAATGCACACAAATAAGGAAGTTATGGAATTCGGTCATCAAACTCAAAATTATAGGATTATAAGAGAAAAGATATATCTAAAAAAATTAAGAAAGGGAAAAATATTTTAACACAGATGTCTAATTTTCAACTACATAGATCAGGATGGACATTAAATAGAATATCAACAATGGACGATGGCAACAGACAGCAGCCAATTGTGCCTATGTATTCAATGCATCTGATGTCACGCCAATGTGTAGGAGAGCACGTATAAACGGAATTTTGCTCCAGTCAGGAGCAAGACAGGGTGTGATTTGGACACTCAATGAAGCTATTATCCCCCTTTAAAATGTCGTTTGCAGATGGGGACGATACATTGGGTTTCAGTGTGAAATACATCCGGTCATGGCGTAATAGCTCAGAAGAATTCATTAACTGTGTCAGCAAAGTGCACTGCAATTAAAGTTATCTTATTATCTATGGTGTTAACAATTTCCAACAATACTTGTACATTCAGTAGTTCTATTTGAGTGCAGGTCATCGGCGTTTAATGGTTTTCCACAATCCTTCCAAGCCTGTCTCACCATGGACAGTGGAAGAATTGCAATGTTGGTCTCTGTTGTTTTCTAATTATCAATACGAGTTGTTGTACAGGCTCACTGTACAACATTCGAACGCTGATTTGTTGTTTTGGTTGCCAGTAGTTACCGACACAGCATTTGAAATGCCTGAAGACTAATGTTATCAAACTGATACTCATTGGTTTGGGATGTCTCGAAATTTTACTCTTGATTTCTGGGGTATGGCTGGAGCACCTGTTTCTGATCCAGCTCTTGAGGTAGTTTTGCAATATGTGCACCTTGGAGTCCTGTTGGCAGTCATCCTAGCCACAGCATCTGTGTCAAGGGGTGCTGACGTGCAGCCAGTGGCCAGTCTTCCTTGTCACTCGCAAGGTGGATTCTGGGGATACCAAGGTGCAGACAGGAACCTGCCATCGACCATCATTACACTCCCCGTCTCCTCATCTATGCCCACATTCCAGCTTCCTCCCACCATTACCATATGACACAGCACAGCTGAGATTACAGGGGGGCGGTAGGGGGGACAGGAATGCAGTGCCATATGAAGAGCAAAGTCCTTTTCCAAAGTTGGTACCTCACGACGGAACCTCAAGTAAAGACAGTCGCTGTCTGAGTCCTGTTTTACAAGTAAGTGGCTCAATTCGGGAGGGTTCATTTTCAGCTCTTTTCGCAATCTAATACAAGCAGTAGAGAACCGAATTCTCCCTCGACATGAACAGGTTTCGTCACGTTTCTGTAAGGTGCGAACTCGTGTTCAGGGAACAGAAAGCAGTCAAGGCGTTCACACATACATGGTTCAGTTTATGTTTCAACCTGATAGCAAATGGTTCTGTTAAAAATTACATATTATTAATATTTTTTTAAGTTGTCTTTTTTTCTGAAAAATGAGCGGTTTAACAGATATTGATGTGGATCGGCTGATTTCTGTAGTGCAGTCTAAACCAGTGCTCTAAGACAAAACTTGTGAAAAACATAATGATAAATATAAAACACAGGAAGCATGAAAAGACGTTTGTGATGATATTTTCAATGACTTTGATGAATTTGATGTTACTAAAACATGGAATTGGGTAATTAGTGAAAAATTCATTTTTGTAGAATAAGAGATGTAGTACATTAGGTCAACTACTAAACTCAGTGCGGTTTTGGGGCAATTTAAAAGCGAATGATTTGAAAATTAAGAAAATCTGCAGTGACACTTATTTAAAACAAATTTTAATTTATAATACAATACACCATTTTTGTGACAAGTATTAAGGTAAGTCAAATTTTAGAAAATTGTCAACTCATTAAACCCACTTCAATTCTTTTTCTCCCAAGTGGTCATCTTCGAAACCTGAGATGGACAACGTTATTTCCATTTCAAATCCATTTCGCGCAGTACGAAATTGTCAACATGAAAACAAGTTCACTTCTCTCTATGGTCACTACTGAAGCTATGTACGAAAGAAAACAAGACCAATATGACCCGTCTGAGAACTGTGTATGTATGAAATGGTTTCATTCGTTTTCAGTTGCAACCGAAAATGAACCAAACCGAATGGATCAGTAGACTTGTGAAACAGGTATGATGTAGCAATGAATGAGAGACGTTGTCATAGACACAGTCTCTTGAGGCTCAATATGCCTCTGCTACCAGAAGCGTACTTACGTCAGAGCAAGTGCAGCTCAGCTGACTCTCTATAATCATCACGTATGACGACAGCATCGTCTTACTTCATATTCAGGAACACGAGTTGTATTAGAATCCAGAACTATATATCGAAATATATAGTCAATTGCACGTTGAGAAGACACTATCATTCTGTATTGCGTCAAGTGACAAGTTATGGTGTGCAGCGACAGTAACGAATACATTGTGACACTCTTGTGGGCATGGATCATTTTCAAGATGAGTGTTTCAGATTGGTCAAGTTTTAATAAAGTAATATAATATTTTGTGTATGTGGTAGTACCTGCTCGACCTCTTCCCACAGTGCATCTAGGATTGGCAGAATCCACTAAAATGCTGACAAGAATGTCTCACGTGATGTTTCGTTTGTCACTAAAGTACTCAGGTTCAATCGCTGTCCTGTGTGTTGAAGTAGAGTAGAAGGCCTCAGCCAGACACTCAAACGATTATGTGATGGTATCGGATACGAATTTCTCGACTTCCATTATCAGGCAGAGAATTGTAGGATTCGCTTTAATAGATCAGACGTGCACATGGCCTTTTTACGTTAGAGGAACGCCCCCCTCCCCTCCTTGTGATCAGAGACGAAATGAGTGAAATAATCGAAAATTTATCAGTCACAATCTTCTCAGAGAATGCTCTGCCTTGCAGATCAGATAATAGTATCAAGAACAGAAACTTGGTTGAAACTGGAAGTGAACAGCAACGAAATCATAAGTTGAGATTGAAGTATTTATCTTAAGGATAGGTTAGTCGTCAATGGTAGCGGCTCATTTATTGAAATATAGAATTCGTCAGTATCTAGCGAAGTTATTACCGATTCCACATCTGAATTAATCTGCGTGAAGTTAAGCACCAAAGGCCGGTCAAGAATGGCATGCAATAGGATGCTTTTATAGACTGCCTGGATCGGGAGCTGTAGTGGTAGAGTGCTTCGGAGAGAACTTTCAGAATATCGTCAATAACTTTCCTAATCATGCCGTTGTAATGGGGGTCTACTCAACTTGCCAGGTATAGACTAGGAGAGTCATGCTATCAAAACTGGTGTCAGAAGACAGAGATTTGTGTTACATTATTGAGAATCTCTTTTCTTAAAATTAATTCAGGCATATAGTTGGAGAACACTCACGTGCACGTAACATCTTACACCTCCGAGCAACAAACAGACCAGAACTTATCGAATCACTTTGCATAGGCATCAAATGGCTCTGAGCACTATGGGACCTAACTTCTGAGGTCATCAGTCCCCTAGAACTTAGAACTACTTAAACCTAACTAACCTAAGGACATCACACACATACATGCCCGAGGATTCGAACCTGCGACAGTAGTGGACGCCACCTCGGTCAGCCAGTCACACTATCCTCTGCACCCTCGGTGGCTCAGATGTGCTATTAAGTTAGAGTGCTTGAAAACTGTTTCATAAGGACTGTCTAATTACTGTTTATTATGCTAATATACATTCTGTTCTGAAGTATGGGATCATTTTCTCGGGTAACTCACCATCCTGCCTAAAACTCTTCAGGATGCAATAAAGAATAGCGAGAATCAAGTCTGCAATAAAAAAGGAATAAACCCTACAGGTCACTATTTAAAAGGATGTGGATTCTTCATCTTTCATGTATTTACATCTTTGAAAGTGCAATGTTTATTAAGAAATATGCAATAGCAAATCCTAGTTTCATCCCCAAAAATGAAAATCAGAATCATTGTAACACAAGACAAAAAAGTGTGGTAAAAACCAGTTTGTGGCGAAATGGAACATTACATCTTGGTAAAATTCTTCACAATAAGCTGCCAAAACAAATTAAAGTAACAAATGATCAAAAATTATGTAAAGCAGTATTAAAAGAATGCATTGCTTCTATAGTCTGGAAGAGCTCCTACAAGATCTCTGAGAGTGTAAGAAAGTTAACGTTAAGCATATAACCCACATTCTTTATCACTCACAAAAATATCTACTTGTAGCATGTAAAGGCTGTAATCATTAATATTAGTTTATTCATATCTTCAGTTGTAATTTTCTAGATAAAGTTGTTTGATTATAAACCAGAGGTGAAAAAATGTATCCCTTAATACACGGAAAACATCATGTAAAAATTAAGCTACTGTATACACTAAAGAGCCAAAGAAACTGGTACACTTGCCTAACATCGTGTAGGGCCCCAGCGAGCACGCAGAAGTGTCGCAACATGACGTGGCATGTACTCGACTAATGTCTGAAGTAGTGCACGTGGGAATTGACACCATGAATCCTGCTGGGCTGTCCATAAGTCCGAAAGAGTACGAGGGGCTGGAGATCTCTTCTGAATAGCATGTGGAAGGGCATCCCACATATGCTCAATAATGTTCATGTCTGGGCAATTTGGTGGTCAGTAGAAATGCTTAAACTAAGAAGAGTGTTCCTGGAGCCACTCTGTAGCAATTCTGGACGTGTGTGGTGTCGCATTCTCTTGCTGAAATTGCCCAAGTCCATCGGAATGCACACTCGATATGAATAGACGCAGGTGATCAGACAGGATGTTTACATACGTGTCACCTGTGAGAGTCGTATATCACTCCAAGTGCACACGCCCCACACCATCACACAGCCTCTACAAGCTTGAACAGTCCCCTGCTGACATCCAGGGTCCATGGATTAATGAAATTGTCTCCATGCCCGTACACGTTCATCCACTCGATGCAGCTTGAAACGAGATTCGTCTGACCAGGCAACATGTTTTCAGTCATCAACAGTCCAATGCCAGTGTTGACGGACCCAGGCGAGGCGTAAAGCTTTGTATCGTGCAGTCATCAAGGGTACACTAATGGACATTCGGCTCCGAAAGCCCATATCGATGATGTTTCGTTGAATGGTCCGCACACTGACACTTGTTGATGGGCCAGCATTGAAATCTGCAGCAATCTGCGGAAGGGTTGCACTTCTGTCATGGTGAACCATTCTCTGCAGTCATCGTTGGTCCCATTCTTGTAGGATCGGTTTCCGGCCGCAGCGAGATCAGAGATTTGATGTTATACCATGTTCCTGACATTCACGGTACACTCGTGAAATGGTCATACTGGAAAATCCTCAATTCATCGCTACCTCGGAGAAGCTGTGCTCCATCGCTTGTGCGCCGACCTTACCACGTTCAAACTCACTTAAATCTTGATAATCTGCAATTGTAGCAGCAGTAACCAATCTAACAGCTGCGTCACACACTTCTTGTCTTATGTATGCGTTGCCAATTGCAACGCCGTATTCTGGCCGTTTACATGCTTCTGTAATTGAATACGCATGCCTACACCATTTTAATTTTTTTTTCTTTTTGGCGCTTCAGTGTATTTGCATTGACCTGTCCAATATCCAATGTGCTGCACCCTATATGTAAGTTTTACAGGACCAAACAAACGTGATTACAAAATAATGTTTACAGTGTGTATAAATGATCTACTAGAAAGCGTCTGAAGCTCTTTAAGATTGTTTTCAGATGATGCAGTTGTCTATAAAAAAAGTACCAAAGTCAGATAACAGTATCGATTTGCAACATGACCTACAGAGGATTGATGAGAGGTGTAGGCTCTGGCAGTTGACCTAAGCCTCAAAAACGCATAGGAAACGATTCTAACATTCATGGTGGTGTCTGTTTGTTCTATATCGTGTCTCCCTACCACTTTCGCGCAACGATGCTCTGAGCGTGTTTTATAGGGAATTGACTAGTTTGAACCTGGGACCTATTGCTGGTAAGGAGACGCCAGACCACACATGACATGTAGAATTCAGAAGAGTTCAGTGAGACTAGCGATGATATAACCAAATACTTCATGGTTTCATCGT
The DNA here is from genome assembly GCF_023897955.1 of Schistocerca gregaria. NCBI lineage: Eukaryota > Metazoa > Arthropoda > Insecta > Orthoptera > Acrididae > Schistocerca > Schistocerca gregaria. The sequence continues at coordinate 518,610,195 of NC_064931.1, read as the reverse complement.
CAGCTCCACTGCACTCCCTGTAAAAGAATCTTAATACTAACTAAATTTAGTGGAAGGGGTTCAAGGCTTTCCTACTTTTAGTTAGCTGGTAAAATAACGCTGAAAAAGCAGTTAAGTTTACCATTGGAAATTTTATACTACTCACAAAACATTGTTTATAAATTGCACAATTGATAAAAGGAAGTGTTTCAATACAGAATGGTAAAAAAACAACTACGTTCAACAAAAATGTGAACGAATATTCCCTGAGTGGGTTTCCAAGTTCTACAATGGATCGAAGGATGACCTATGCCACATCACATCTATAATCTAGGTTTAAATTAAGTTTCACAAAAGAGAAAACTATCAAAATGGTCTACAGTGACCCTCAATTATCTTTAATTACTTATCTAACTTGTCGTACATTACAGTGGCTGATGTGGCTTCTCAATAATTATACACTCCTGGAAATGGAAAAAAGAACACATTGACACCGGTGTGTCAGACCCACCATACTTGCTCCGGACACTGCGAGAGGGCTGTACAAGCAATGATCACACGTACGGCACAGCGGACACACTAGGAACCGCGGTGTTGGCCGTCGAATGGCGCTAGCTGCGCAGCATTTGTGCACCGCCTCCGTCAGTGTCAGCCAGTTTGCCGTGGCATACGGAGCTCCATCGCAGTCTTTAATAATGGTAGAATGCCGCGACAGAGTGGACGTGAACCGTATGTGCAGTTGACGGACTTTGAGCGAGGGCGTATAGTGGGTATGCGGGAGGCCGGGTGGACGTACCGCCGAATTGCTCAACACGTGGGGCGTGAGGTCTCCACAGTACATCGATGTTGTCGCCAGTGGTCGGCGGAAGGTGCACGTGCCCGTCGACCTGGGACCGGACCGCAGCGACGCACGGATGCACGCCAAGACCGTAGGATCCTACGCAGTGCCGTAGGGGACCGCACCGCCACTTCCCAGCAAATTAGGGACACTGTTGCTCCTGGGGTATCGGCGAGGACCATTCGCAACCGTCTCCATGAAGCTGGGCTACGGTCACGCACACCGTTAGGCCGTCTTCCGCTCACGCCCCAACATCGTGCAGCCCGCCTCCAGTGGTGTCACGACAGACGTGAATGGAGGGACGAATGGAGACGTGTCGTCTTCAGCGATGAGAGTCGCTTCTGCCTTGGTGCCAATGATGGTCGTATGCGTGTTTGGCGCCGTGAAGGTGAGCGCCACAATCAGGACTGCATACGACCGAGGCACACAGGGCCAACACCCGGCATCATGGTGTGGGGACCGATCTCCTACACTGGCCGTACACCTCTGGTGATCGTCGAGGGGACACTGAATAGTGCACGGTACATCCAAACCGTCATCGAACCCATCGTTCTACCATTCCTAGACCGGCAAGGGAACTTGCTGTTCCAACAGGACAATGCACATCCGCATGTATCCCGTGCCACCCAACGTGCTCTAGAAGGTGTAAGTCAACTACCCTGGCCAGCAAGATCTCCGGATCTGTCCCCCATTGAGCATGTTTGGGACTGGATGAAGCGTCGTCTCACGCGGTCTGCACGTCCAGCACGAACGCTGGTCCAACTGAGGCGCCAGGTGGAAATGGCATGGCAAGCCGTTCCACAGGACTACATGCAGCATCTCTACGATCGTCTCCATGGGAGAATAGCAGCCTGCATTGCTGCGAAAGGTGGATATACACTGTACTAGTGCCGACATTGTGCATGCTCTGTTGCCTGCGTCTATGTGCCTGTTGTTCTGTCAGTGTGATCATGTGATGTATCTGACCCCAGGAATGTGTCAATAAAGTTTCCCCTTTCTGGGACAATGAATTCACGGTGTTCTAATTTCCAGGAGTGTATAACAGAGAAATCATCGCGTTTCAGATTTTTACTTCAAGTGGCAAATGTGAACACCATGAGCTTTAATTGACGATCGACATTAGTATTACGCAAAAAGGGGGTGTAACAGATGAGACTTCTGCAGTTCTGAGTGAAGCCGTACGCGCTCAAAAATGCGGCATCGCGTGCGTTCATTACCTTGTCGGTGTTTAGGCAGCGTCAGGGCGGCAGTAGGCAGCACAGCTCCGCTCACCTCGCCATCTCGGAAGCAACTCACTTCCCCTAACTTCTCCTTACTACCATTTACCGACATTGGTTTAAAAAAAACTATCTGGCTGTGTTTTCATCTGACCAATCAGGGTCTCAATGTTAACCTTAAGCTCCGCCTACAAAACTTCTGTGTATTCAATGAGAAACGTTATACTTTTCGTGGTGGGGCAATGTTTTTAAAGTTTGCAACGTAACAGAGACGTGAAAAAGTCTCACGCTAAAACTTGCTGGTGGTGTGGCCCTTTTTGTGTTATCGTAAGATCTATACTGTTTTTCTGGAGCGCTCTAGCTTTTAACATGGGCTAGCGGTTGGTTCTTGACGTAACAAAGACGCGAAAAAGTCTCACACTAAAACTTGCAGCTGGCGTTGTCCTACTGCTTAACTGGCGACATGAGTATCCAGTCCGTCCCTTTTCATAGGGCCTTCTAGCTTAACACGGTTCTGCTCTCGGCTTCTGTTCTCGTTTCTCCCTTCGGAACTGCGTCTGTCTCACGGTGGGAAGGTATGACATGCCGTTTAGGCATTCTCATGTTAGTCTGTGGTATTCCATTTGCTCACTCGTTACTCGTATTTCTTTCGTTAATTTAATGTCACGATTTATTCGGAGCTATGTGACATACTACTGGATTTGCTTATCATGTCAGGGTTTTCACAGAAGGTGTTGTATTTGCCTGACACCTTACACGATATCCACTACTCTATAAAAAAAAATGGATCAAATGGGTCTGAGCACTATGGGACTCAACTTCTAAGGTCATCAGTCCCCCTAGAACTTAGAAGTACTTAGACCTAACTAGCCTAAGGACATTACACACATCCATGCCCGAGGCAGGATTCGAACCTGCGACCGTAGCGGTCACGCAGTTCCAGACTATAGCGCCTAGAACTGCACGTCCACTGCAGCTGGCACTACTCTATAACTACACATCTGAAGACAAAGTGTGGACAACAGTCTTTACTGTAAAATACGTAGGAGTAACTATCCAGAGCGACGTTAGGTGGAACCGGCACATAAAACAAATACTAGCCGAACCAGGTGCCCGACTGAGACTCGTAGAAAGAATCTTAAGGAAAAGCAACTCCTCCACGAAAGAAGGGGCTTACAGGGCGTTTGTTCGACCGATTCTTGAGTATTGTTCATCGATCTGCGACACTTACAAAGTAGGACTGATAGAAGAGATAGAGAAGATCCAAAGAAGAGTGGCACATTTCGTCAAGGGATCTTTTAGTCGGTGTAAGAGCGTTACAGAGATGCTCAACAAACTCCGGTGGCAGACATTAGAAGAAAGACGTCGTACGCCATGAAGAGGTTTACTATTGAAGTTCCAAGAGAGCACTTTCCAGGAATAGTCGAATAGATTATTACTTCCTCCCACATACATCTCTCGAAATGACCACGAAGAGGAAATTCGAGAAATTAGAAGTAACAAAGAGGCTCAACTTCTCACGCGCCATTCGCGAGTGGAACAGGGTTGTTGTTGTTGTTGTTGTTGTTGTTGTTGTTGTGGTCTTCAGTCCTGAGATTGGTTTGATCCAGCTCTCCATGCTAATCTATGGTGTGCAAGCTCCTTCATCTCCCAGTACCTACTGCAACCTACAACTTTCTGAATCTGCTTAGTGTATTCATCTCTTGGTCTCCCTCCACGCTGCCCTCCAATGCCAAATTGGTGATCCCTTGATGCCTCAAAACATGTCCCACTAACCGATCCCTTCTTCTAATCAAGTTGTGCCACAAATTCCTCTTCTCCCTATTTCGGCTCTGTACCTCCTCATTAGTTATGTGATCTACCCATCTAATCTTCAGCATTCTTCTATAGCACCCCATTTCGAAAGCTTCTATTCTCTTCTTGTCTAAACTATTTATCATCCATGTTTCACTTCCATACATGGCTACACTCCATAGAGATACTTTCAGAAACGACTTCCTGGCATTTAAATCTATACTCGATGTTAACAAATTTCTCTTCTTCAGAAACGCTTTTCTTGCCATTGCCAGTCTACATTTTATATCCTCTCTACTTCAACCATCATCAGTTATTTTGCTCCCCAAATAGCAAAACTCCTTTGCTACTTTAAGTGTCTCGTTTCCTAATCTAATTAACTCAGCATCACCTGACTTAATTCGACTACATTCCATTATCCTCGTTTTGCTTTTGTTGATGTTCATCTTATATCCTCCTTTCAAGACACTGTCCATTCCGTTCAACTGCTCTTCCAAGTCCTTTGCTGTCTCTGACAGAATTACAATGTCATCGGCGAACCTCAAAGTTTTTACTTCTTCTCCATGGACTTTAATACCTACTCCGAGTTTTTCTTTTGTTTCCTTTACTGCTTGCTCAATATACAGATTGAATAACATCGGAGATAGGCTACAAGCCTGTCTCACTCCCTTCCCAATCACTGCTTCCCTTTCATGTCCCTCGACTATTGTAACTGCCATCTGGTTTCTGTACAAATTGTAAATAGCCTTTCGCTCCCTGTATTTTACCCCCGAATTCGAAAGAGAGTATTCCAGTCAACATTGTCAAAAGCTTTCTCTAAGTCTACAAATCCTAGAAATGTAGGTTTGCCCTTCCTTAATCTTTCTTCTAAGATATGTCGTAGGGTCAGTATTGCCTCACGTGTTCCAATATTTCTATGAAATCCAAACTGATCTTCGCCGAGGTCGGCTTCTACCAGTTTTCCCATTCCTCTGTAAAGAATTCGCGTTAGTATTTTGCAGCTGTAACTTATTAAACTGATAGTTCTGTAATTTTCACATCTGTCAACACCTGCTTTCTTTGGGATTGGAATTACTATATTGTTCTTGAAGTCTGAGGGTATTTCGCCTGTCTCATACATCTTGCTCACCAGATGGTAGAGTTTTGTCAGGACTGGCTCTCCCTAGGCCGTCAGTAGTTCCAATGGAATGGGATCTACTGCCGGGGCCTTGTTTTTACTCAGGTCTTCCAGTGCTCTGTCAAACTCTTCACGCAGTATCGTATCTCCTATTTCTTCTTCATCTACATCCTCTTCCATGTCCATAATACTGTCCTCAAGTACATCGCCCTTGAATAGACCCTCTATATACTCCTTCCACCTTTCGGCTTTCCCCTCTTTGCTTAGAACTGGGTTTCCATCTGAGCTCTTGATATTCATGCAAGTGGCTCTCTTTTCTCCAAAGGTCTCTTTAATTTTCCTGTAGGCTGTATCTATCTTACCCCTAGTGAGATAAGCCTCCACATCCTTACATTTGTCCTCTATCCATGCCTGCTTAGCCATTTTGCACTTCCTGTCGATCTCATTTTTGAGACGTTTGTATTCCTTTTTGCCTGCTTCATTTACTGCATTTTTGTATTTTCTACTTTCATCAATTAAACTCAATATTTCTTCTGTTACCCAAGTATTTCTACTAGCCCTCCTCTTTCTACCTACTTGATCCTCTGCTGCCTTCACTACTTCATCCCTCAGAGCTACCCATTCGTCTTCTACTGTATTTCTTTCCCCCATTCCTGTCAATTGTTCCCTTATGCTGTCCCTGAAACTCTGTACAACCTCTGGGTTAGTCAGTTTATCCAGGTCCCATCTCCTTAAATTCACACCTTTTTGCAATTTCTTTAGTTTTAATCTATAGTTCATAAACAATAGATTGTGGTCAGAGTCCACATCTGCCCCTGGAAATGTTCTAGAATTTAAGACCAGGTTCCTAAATCTCTGTCTTACCATTGTATAATCTATCTGATACCTTTTAGTATCTCCAGGATTCTTCCATGTATACAACCTTCTTTTATGATTATTGAACCAAGTGTTAGCTATGATTAAGTTATGCTCTGTGCAAAATTCTAACAGACGGCTTCCTCTTTCATTTCTTAGCCCCAATCCATATTCACCTACTACGTTTCCTTCTCTCCCTTTTCCTACTGTTGAATTCCAGTCACCCATGACTATTAAATTTTCGTCTCCCTTCACTACCTGAATAATTTCTTTTATCTCATCATACATTTCTTCAATTTCTTCGTCATCTGCAGAGCTAGTTGACATATAAACTTGCACTACTGTAGTAGGCATTGGCTTCGTGTCTGTCTTGGCCACTATAATACGTTCACTATGCTGTTTGTAGTAGCTTACCTGCACTCCTATTTTCCTATTGATTGTTAAACCTACTCCCGCATTACCCCTATTTGATTTTGTATTTATAACCCTGTATTCACCTGACCAGAAGTCTTGTTCCTCCTGCCACCGAACTTCACTAATTCCCACTATATCTAACTTTAAACTATCCATTTCCCTTTTTAAATTTTCTAACCTACCTGCCCAATGAAGGGATCTGACATTCCACTCTCCGATCCTTAGAATGCCAGCTTTCTTTCTCCTGATAACGACGTCCTCTTGAAGAGTCCCCGCCCGGAGATCCGAATGGGGGACTATTTTACTTCCAGAATATTTTACCCAAGAGGACGCCATCATCATTTCACCATACAGTAAAGCTGAATGCCCTCGGGAAAAATTACGGCTGTAGTTTCCCCTTGCTTTCAGCCGTTCGCAGTACCACAACAGCAAGGCCGTTTCGGTTAATGTTACAAGGCCAGAGCAGTCAATCATCCAGACTGTTGCCCTTGCAACTACTGAAAAGGCTGCTACCCCTCATCAGGAACCACACATTTGTCCGGCCTATCAGCAGATACCCCTCCGTTGTGGTTGCACCTGCGGTACGGCTATCTGTATAATTGAGGTACGCAAGCCTCCCCACCAAAGGCAAGGTCCATGGCGGGAGGTGGAACAAGGTAGGAGGAATCAATTATTGGTACCAGAAGTATCCTGTGCAACATACCGTTAAGCAGTTTCCGGAATAGTGATGTAGACGTAGATTTAGGCACTATGTTACGCAAGAGATTCTGTTTTTCGATTTCTTGATGTCGTGACTTCAAAGTATTTCACTGGATTCAGAGTCGTGTGTCACACATTCCCTCAATAGAGCGTAATTACTTCAGTGCAGTCTCTCTTCTTAAAGCTCATTATACGTGAGCAACTTTCTGGTGAAAATCGACTACTCAAAGTGCGAGCACCTATCATGTCTTCGTGTAAATTGGCAACCAACCACGTCAGGAGTCTGTCATTAATGATCTACAGATTGTACTGAATGTAGTTCTCAGCTTATAAGTACGCTGCACATTCCGCATACACAGAAACAGCTGAATGTGGTGACATTTGCTAAGACCTGTTCTGGCCGAGCTCACTCCTATCATAAATGGATTTTGTGCTTTCGTGTATTCTTAATCTCTATTTTGTTATTTGTGTTCGTGACACACTGAATAGGGGACGTAAGGTCCTGGTATTTTGCATATTAATGTTCTCCTACAAGAAAGACGAAATATCTGAAATAGAAAAGGTATTTACAGTAAAGAGTAAAGTTACAAATGAAACTTAGCACCAGCAGTGCTGCGCGAGGACCAAAATCAGGCCACCCCAAGTCGGTGGGTGATCACCAATGGACTGCACGGTCAACAGCATTGCAAAGACTCTGTGACGGAAGGCTTCACGTGCCAACATTGCGTCAGCCTGCAGTGAGTATTGCATTCCCATTACAACAACTCTGACATCATCCTGCCGGTTGGCGTTGCCGAGCGGTTCTAGACGCTACAGTTTGTAACCGCGAGACCGCTACGGTCACAGATTCGAATCCTGCCTCGGGCATGGATGTGTGTGATGTCCTTCGGTTTTTTAGGTTTAAGTAGTTCTAAGTTCTATGGGACTGATGACCTCAGAGGTTAAGTCCCATAGCGCTCAGAGCCTTTTGAACTTTTTTTTTTTTTTTACAGCGTCCTGTTCCAGATTATTCAGTGTGACACACTAACATTACCGTTACAGTTAAATAAGCTGGGGGCAGCAATAATTCAGGACGCGCGAACCAGTCCGTCATCATCAAACAGCTGACAGCTGGGCAGATGCTGCTGTGCACTATGCCGATGTTGCAGACGCCTCTACCTCCACTGGGACATGGACCGCTGCTTGCCGTCTAAGCATCTGGATGCCAGAGGAAGCTCTGCACTTTGCCGTCATTCCAAAAGTATGGCTTGAGGGTCCAGTTGTCTCTACCATCACTGGGAAAGCAACAGAAGACCAATGTGCTCTTGGCCCTGATGCGTAATGCAGGTTGACATACTCATAGCCGCCGTCGCCAGCCACGCTTACTACTGTCAGGAAAGTGCGAACCTGGCTCTGCAGCATCAGCCACAGCAACAGCAGGAGCAGCAGCAGAACGTGATGTTAGCAGCTAGAGGTCACCGCATTCATTAAACACCGTGATATTCTCCGTGCCACCAACCAGTGATTGTAAACAAACCTAAAAAAAAAAATGGCCATTGTAACCATCACATGTCCTTCTTCAGTTGCACAAGATATCCTTCTTCAGAACATAATCCTAGCCCACACTGACCATCCTAGATGTGTTGTTAGAATTGGCCCCAGAAGTCTGCCCTCTTCCCCCACCCGGTAACAACTAGTGTCAGAACGACTGCTGAAGATGAAGAATAACCTTGTTTTGAAATAAAACGTTTACTGACCTTCCTCAGTTCTTTATTTTTGGCACATAGACCATTTCTATACACAGCAGTATGCCATACCACTACCTCAGACGAAAAGATATCAGAACCCCAGATTTTGAGATGTGATGCGCTAGAAATTTTGCTGCCATTGAAGTGATGTAAGACAAATTTTGTATTCACCCTTCTAAAATGCTCATAAAAACGTTAAAATAATGCTTCAATGAGTCTTAATTTCAAAAAGGCTCCTTGTAAGGTCACAGTATCAGAACCACTTTCATCAAGATTATATATATATATATATATATATATATATATATATATATATATATATATATATATTCGTTGCCAACCTCCTACTGAATCAATCAATGCTTGCACTTATATTTATTTCCATATTTACACCACTACCTTTCTTTCCATTGTCATATTTGCAGCCAATCACATTTCCATGTATTCATTAACACATTCCAGAATGAGAAGATTTTCACTCTGCAGCGGAGTGTGCGCTACTATGAAACTTCCTGGGAGATTAAAACTGCGTACCGGACCGAGACTCAAACTCGGGACCTTTGCCTTTCGCAGGCAAGTGCTCTACCAGCTGAGCTACCCAAGCACGACTCACGCCGCGTCCTCACAGATTTAGTTCTGCCAGTACCTCGTCTCCTACATTCCAAACTTTACAGAAACTCTCCTGGTGCAGAGTGAAAATCTCATTCTGGAAACATCCCATAGGCTGTGGCTAAACCATGTCTCCGCAATATCCTTTCTTTGGGGAGTGCTAGTTCTGCAAGATTCGCAGGAGAGCTTCTGTAAAGTTTGGAATGTAGGAGACGTGGTACTGGCAGAAGTAAAGCTGTGAGGACGGGGCGTGGGTCGTGCTTGGTTAGCTCAGTTGGTAGAGCACTTGCCCGTGAGAGGCAAAGGTCCCGAGTTCGAGTCACGGTCCGGTACACAATTTTAATCTGCCAGGAAGTTTCATTAACACATTGTCTGCCATGAGGCTGCCAGTGGACACAGTAGAGGCTCACGCCTGACACTATGTGCCCATCAGTGGCCACACATTCCACTCTTTTTAGTACAGTATGGCATAAACACATACATTGTTCTTGGTATCGATTTTGTGTGTCCATATCAATCTCCACAGTTGATGTCACCACAGAGCCCCTCTCCAGTGTGGAGCACAGGGAATAGGAATGTAATCTTGCAGAAAGGTGGGAGGGTGGAGGGGTCTGCTGCAGCACGAGTGGGGTGGACCACCATTAATGGTACATGGAGTTGGTGACTGGGTGTCGAATTTCTCTATGAGGTTAGGATGGTCTAGGTTGGCTGTAGTGGAAATGGATGAAGGGTCCTCTGGTAGTAGTGGCAGGTTGCCCTCTTCCTTGACCCTCAACACCCAAGATGTCTTGAGGTGCTGGAGGAAGGTCACTAATGATCTACTATGAAGCATGATAGAAAAAGTTTGTCCTCCACACTGGACCACTACATGAGGGCTGGAATAAGGTTGTTGTAGTGCAAAACAGATGGTGTTGTCTTGGGGTATCACTTAATGATTTATGCATGAAAACTCGTCATACAGTGTGCGCTTGAGGTAGCATAAGGATGTGGGCTACATGGCGTATAACCTTGTTTACCAGTGATGGTTACTCCAAGGTTGCCACCAGCAGAGATAGTAAGAGGTAGTTTACACAGAGCGTCAGGCATACACCATACAATATTTCAGTGAGAGAACATTTCAGATCGTCTTTTTAAGCTGTCCAGATTCCCAATAATTCCCAATAGAATCCAGGCTTCATTCCACTGGGAACTGTGATGGACCAACACAGCCTTCAAAGTATAGTACCATTCAACCAACCCATTGGTTTGAGTGTGGTATACAGTTGCGTGAAAGCATTGACGTTCACAGAAAGTTCACAGTTATGCAAAGAGTTGCAATTCATGCTGCCACCCCTGGCCAGTCATGATCGACAACAGGCACCCAAAACATGCAAGCCGCAATTTGAAGAAAGGCCACACTGTTGACTCTGCCGACATGTCGCTTAAGAAGACAACTTCCACTTATATTGTCGTCCTGCTGATGGTGGACAAAATATATTATAAACTGTTTGATTCAAGGAACAGGGTAACCAAGTCCAAGTTCACATGTTGAAAATGGCCTTTGGTAGAAAGGCATGGCGTCCTGTATTGCTGCATTGGCAGGGAAGATAAGTGAGTGTCCACTTTCTGGAATCAGCTTTTACCCCTGGCCAGACAAAACGTTCTGTGACGAACTTTGTGGTGGGAGATTGAGTGTGGTAGATTATCCAGACTGTGAAAGATGGATTCGCAGAATTTCACCAGAACAAAAGGGCATGGCCTGCCCTGTGAATTATTGACCCATAGGTGCACTCTAAATGTGTTACAACTCTAAAACCATGCTGGTATCCTTTAAGACTGCCCAGAACTGACCGTTCTCACCGATTTCAATCAGTGCATTAAGGGCCTGAATGCGAGACAAGGAATCTGCTACAAATTGTCCACCCCATTTAAATTGGATGACAGTAGTAAAATGTGTGATATAGCCGAAGTGCCTGAAGTGGTGGGAGGAAATGTTCAAACTTTGATTACACATTACTTGGACTAAAGAGCAGTGGTCGGTAAGTAGTTTGAAGGGGCAACCCTCTATATTCTCTTTAAAGTATTTGACAGCCTCATATAATACTAACAGTTCATAGTCATAAATGAGCCATAATTGTTGGGTCCTCATGAGCTTACAAGAAAAGAAATGCAGAGGCTGTTAGGAACCAGCAGCTTTCTGTTGCAAAACCACGCATATGGCAGTTTTGCTTGTGTTGGTTGAATTAGACGAATAGGTGAGAGTTTGGCCAAGGTCATAATATTTTATAAACACCGTTTAATCTCTTCGAAATCTTGAATCATTGCTGTCATCCCATGTTCAGGTTCCTTTCCCTCTATATTTTTCCTGGTCAGGGTGTTGGTCAGTGATGCCCAGATTTAAGTGGACTGTGGAATATGTCAACTACGTAAGTTTATCATTCCTAAAAACCTTCTTGATTTCTGACATGTGGTAGGCCTACATATCAGTTGTATTAGTTTGTTTCTTCCTACCATCAATCTGATCCTGGCACACAACACGGAATGTCACTTATTGTTTATGTAATGGACATTTTTCCAGGTTCAGACGTGCTGTTCATCATGAAGGGAAACTATGAAGAGTCAGTGGTGTCATCGACTATGTTTCAGCAAGTAGTGCCATTGTTGATGGTGTGTGCAGCTTTTCTTCAAGAACAACGTGTTTTCTCATCACCTTTAGCATCAACCACATCCAAACACTATAAAGCATCGATACGACCACAGTTGTATATTCTCCCAAAGATACATGAGAACGGAGTTCCTCTACGTGAACACCATTAATTCACCAATATATAGCGAAAAACTTGGCACATCTACTAATGCCTCTCATGTGGGTCACTGTTCACACCATGTGAAAAACTCAACAGAGTTTGTGAAGGTGCTTCAGGACATGTATCTGGAGAAAAGTGATAGCCTGGCCAGTTTCGATGTCACGTCACTTTTCACTTATGTACTGGTAGAGGACACGATGATATTACTAGGGAGTCCATTCAGCCAAGACACCTTGTAAGTATTTCGCCCCATGCTCACTACCACTTACTTCCTATATGATGGGAAGTTCTACCAAGTCAGACAGAGTTGCCACGGAATCCCTCCTATTGCGTCATCACAAACCTATATATGGGGCATTTCAAGGAAACCGCTCCTGAAACTATGTGCCTGAAACCAAAAGCATCTTAGCAATATGTGATTGACACATTTATGTTGTGGCCACATGGCGAACGAACCCTGCAAGACTTTCTTGACCACCATGATGGCATACATGAGAATATAAAGCACACTATGGAGGTACAATAAAATGGATGCCTACCTTTCCTCAATATCCTGATAAAGAACAAAACTGAAGGCACGCTGGAACATTCTGTCTACAGACAGAAAGACAGACATGGACCTGAACCTAAACGCCAGTAGCTGCTACGATCTGGCACAATGAAAATCAGTGCTCACTACCTTGGTGTGCAGAGTACAAGACATATGCAACAAGGAGAGTCTAAGCATTGAGTTGCAGCATCCTCAGGAAACCTTTCACAGGTCTGACTACTCAGAAACACGGATAAAACATGCTCTCAAGCCAACCAAGAAGGAGAAAGAAGACAACCAAAGAAGATACAAAACATCTAGTGTTCCTTCTGAACTTCTGTACAGTGGACCACCTACAGCCAAAATTGCCAGGATTTTGGAGAAACATAACATGAGAAACATTTTCCATTCATCAGCTAAAGTCGAAAATATGCTCGGCTTAATGAAAGACAAATTAGGACTTTAGACACCTGCAGTCTACAGCATCAGTGAATAATATGTTGGCCACACACAGTGATGTAATTTGCAGTGTTGCTCTGAAGATGTGAGAAGCATTCGGCTTGGTCAAATGGTTAACCCTGCAGTTGCAGAGCACAGTCTCAATGAAGTCACGAGTTTATCTTTGAAAAGACCAAGATGCTGTGATGGGCAAACAGGTGCTGGGATTCGATCATTAAAGAGGCAGTAGAGATATGGTTTCATGATGATCTTGTCAACTGGGATTGCAGTTTCCAACTGAGCTCCTCATGTAATATGGCAGCTGCAAGAATACGCCAAGTGTGCTCTGATGTGAGGGTGACAAAGGCAGCAAGTGCCAGGGTGTGATGCGCACACTGCAAGTTCCACTGCCACCACTGTCCAAGCCCCCCCCCCCCCTCCCCCACAACTGTCCATGACACCCCTTCCAGGAGTGCGTGATTGTTATAGCTGTTGCAGACGAGTCAGAGGAGCCTGTGGTCCAGCAGCTATAAAGACACACAATGGATTCGAACCCAACACTTCATCTGAAGATAACGAGTAGGAAATCTGTCGAAATGTTGTCGTAGAATGACGTCTTGACTCAGTTGATAACCCAAGAAAACTTCATCATTGAGATTCACCGTGAAAACCTGCATTCCCATACCATTCAATTCATATCTGCTGGCTTGGCATAGTTTAATAATTTCGCAAACTCTGACGCCTAATGAAGATCACAAGTGGCGTTTGGGAGCTTAAACAGAGATTTGCACTTACGCACAGTTCAACCAAAATGCACATGGAACCAGCATAACTGCACAATCTGTCGGTTGTTGTTTGCAATCGTAGTAGTGTGCGGCACTGGTCTGGTTGTTATTGTCAGCTGGCTACGATACATCCTGGCTACAGCCAGGAGGCGTTGACCTGTGGTGAGACTGATGTAAATCTTCAGGCACATTCAGTCCTACTCAATTACTGCCAACTCTTGGGTAGGCCATGATGGCTGCTATTGCACTGTAGATAGCGTTTCACGAATCACAGGAGATGTTTGGCTCTGCTCAGTTACTGCTCACCACATCGCAGCACAATATGGCTGCTGGATGCATGTTTCGCTAGTGGGTGCTGGGTAATAAGGATGTCCATCTCTTAATGTGAAAACACGGTCAGCCATTTTTAGTTTAACTTCTCATGTGAGTCCTTCATTAGTAATCAGGGACATTGGAATCTCGTGAGGTAATTTACTGGCCCCTATGCCCCACAGCATATTAATTTAGGATTCACTAAAGTATATATGTGGCGCCAAAACGGTGAAGGTGTCCGTCCATTCAACTGCTGTGAGAAAATCGCTTGGCAGATTTCTTTCTCAGGTTATTTGAATAATCGTTGTAATAATACAGCCTTAGTCACCTCAGATTTTCAAGTAATAGGTGGTGATAGGAACACATCTCTGATGATGGAACATGTTCACCCATGTGAGACAATGCAAGATATTTCACTGTATCATAACTAACAATGTGAGTGGAAAAACAGATTCCATAATGGCGAACCAATTCTGTGGCTGTTCTGGTAGGAACTGAAGCAGTTTTTGTAAAACACGCTGGACAGTGGAAACATAATTGGAAATGTGACACTATGGCACTGAGTCGATACAGGTGTATTGTCAAACATAACTGCATTGATCAGTTGTGGTTTGGTAGAAAACTTGGATATCGTTTTGTATGACATGACTGGCTGAGTTCCACCAAGGAGTAAGAATGGATTCATCACCTTAAAAGCTGGAGAAGAAGCACATGTCGTTTCACGGGTATGAACATGATGATGTACAAGGGTACTAAAATCTGTTGTACACTCAGTAACACTTATGAGTATCAGTCTCTGCTGCACCAGTAACACTTATCAGTATCAGTCTCTGCTGCACCAGTAACCTCATACCTGTATGGCTCCATGTTCTTCACTGCCCTAAGTAGTCCATTAGAAGTATAACCAATATTGGCGAAAGGCCCTAATAGCCTTTGATGGTCCACAATGTCAATTGTCTTGGTGGGAAGCAAGCATTGTGTGTTTCCTGAGTTCATTGAAAATGTACAATTGTTGTGGGCCACCAGTGTGGGAGTTTCGTAGTTGTGAGTATGTAGGATAATGTTTAGAAAATTTTGCTACTAATTGCACCACACACAGTAAGACACACACACTTCAACACCACAAGTACACATCAAGACAATAACGAAAGTATTGAACAAAGACCATAGAATATTCGAAGAAAATCTCATGCATTATATCGATTTTGTATAGCTGTATCAGTCTCAGTAGTCGATGTTGCCATGACAGTAGCCAATGACTGGTCCCATGTCTTAGATCAGATTTGACTAGTACTGCTGGTCCTTGCCATGGATGCATTAAAGTATTGCATTGGAGCAGTGTTATCCTATCACAGGCAAAATGGAGTGTAACATCTGCTTGCTTATATCTACAAAACTGAATTCAGTGCGAGTCAGTTGTGTGTAAATTTATATGGAGATTCCAGGTACCATACACACAGAATGCAGTTACCTTTACATACTAAAATTACTTTCAGTAAATGACCATGAATCTTTATTGGCATTATTTGGTCCTAGATGGTATCGGAAGGGCTGCAGCCATACACTGTTTTCTTAAGTGGATATTCCTCCAGTATTCCGTGTAAGCCAACAAGTTATCATTTAAATATTGATGCACTGTCCATAGCCTCAAATCACACATCATTTAAGTAAAGTCTACCATCTGGACGTTACTGAGCATTTTTTCCCTCAAAGGCTTCCCTGCAGCCTCAGTGACAGAATGGCCTCTAGCTCTCTGTGTATGCCATGGCATCAAGCACCTATTTACAATTTCCTCCCACTTACAATAAAATTGGTAGAACAAATACTATGTGCATTCAAGATCGAAATGTAGAAGACCAGTTAAGACACTCCAACATTAAAAGCTCTTATGCCCTTTTGGTTTAGACTCAGGTCGCTGGTAAATACCTTGCCAAACTGCTTCATGGCAACCAATCTCAGACCGAGCTTCCTCTCCTGACGTGAACTGAGGGTCAAGCTTTCAATACAGCTTCTCTCCAGGCACAACAGTGTGGCCATAGTCTCTTGGTAGATATCCAGCTTGCCTCAGGCTGCAGTGTTAGGAATTCTCAGCTTATCTACTGTGACTGCAGCAGCTGCTAGAACATGTTCATCATCCTCAGCAGAAGCAGGCAAATGTACCTACCTGTGATCTCCACCTCAGCATATAATGAAAGGTGCTCCTACCACCAATGCTTCAGTAACTCGCCCCACATCACATTTGGTCCACATGAATTGAGATCCCTTGTATCCAGACATACCAGCCTGGAAACATTACAGCCTCTAACAGCCCTGCCCTCCTCTATCCCCCAAGAGCCATGCTGTACAACCACTGAGACTCTCCAACATCAGTATTGTCAAGTCAGACTCATTACTGATCCCATGCACAAAATCAAGTGCAAAGGGATGCAATAGTATGTAGCACTACTGATATGAGGATATCCATTGTGGTATACCAAGACTACCAGAAAACTGTTCACATGCACCAATCTGATCATCCCTAGGATAGCATGCTAAACTGCATAGACAAATGTAACCGCAGAGACCTGTTTTACCTTACATGTAGGGCTCCTTTAGTGACAAATCTGTAAAAACTTTGTTGTGGATTTGTATTGCTTTATCTGACTAGACATGCTATTCTATCATCAACGACTGCATTCAATACAGATGCCAAGAGGTAACACACAAAGCTCACAAATCAAACAATGTTTTTTCCCCTTGTTTTCACACTGCTAAGTTTACATCAAAATCTGATTTATTGAGTGGAAATGGTTCTTGTAAAACACGACTTTTAATATGATGTTTAAATATTTGATTCAGTCTGTATGAAAGTATACACATATCTTGCTTTCATTTCGTTTTTCCCATTTCATTCATTGTCATCATTTCCATGATATAGGAATTGTCATAATACTTCTCAGAATATGCCCAGCACAATATGACAAATTTCTATCAAACACACAAAAATTAACATTAGGTTGAAAATTAAAACATTTAATTAAAACTCATAAAATTAACATTATATAATATGTTGAAAAATAAAACATTGAATTAATGTGTTGTTCTTTTACATACTCCTTTAACATGTAGTGTATGTGATGAATTTATATATATTTAATACATTTTGGAAAACACATTACACATAATTTTAGAGTTAAAAATAGTATAAATGAGACATAGAACTGACAATGAGAATATGATATTAACAATACAACTATCAGTTTGTGATTTAAGGATTCAAAATGTTCCTCTATGCTATAAAAACATTTATTTATCATACACTTTTTTAAATTCTGACTTAAATTTTCCTTCATCTTCTGTTCACCTGATGCAGAGTGGCAGAGCATTATAAAGCTTTATTCCATAGTGGCTCACATGTTTTTTGTTTTTCTTGTTCTTTCTACATGCACAGTCTTACAAATACGTTTATTGTTGTCATGAAGATTTGAATTTACATGTAAACTACTCAAGTGTGTTCTTGTATGCAGTATGCTTTTTAATATGTACAAAGATGGTACTGTAAGTATGTTTAGCTGCAGGAACAAGGGCTTGCAGTGTGTTTGTGAGGAGCCATGTGTAATAATTCTAATGGTCCTTTTCTGTAATTTAAAAACCTCTCTCAAGTGACATTTAATTGCACCCTAGAATGTTATTCCATAGGATATAATAGAATCAAAATAAGCCATATACACTAAGCTTGTACATTCTGCACTGCAAACTCTAGAAATTATTCTCAGTGCAAAACAGGCTGAATTGAGTTTTTTGGATATGTAAGTGACATGGTCTTTCCAGCTCAAGTGCTGATCAATGCACATGCCCAAAAATTTTGTAGACCAGACTTTCTCTATTTCATGGGCACTCAATGATAAAAGGTGATCCATCCTTCTCATTTACTTTACCATACTGTATGTAATTTGTTTTATTTAAATTGAGTGTTAACTTATACACGTAAAACCACTGTTGCACACTCTTCAGAATCTTTTCAGCTGTTGTGAATAACCATTTGCTGTCATCACTTATAATTATGCTTGTATCATCTGCAAATAACATAATTTTTGATGATCTGTTGGGCCTTTCAATGTCATTTGTATAGATTAGGAATAATAGGGGGGGGGGGGGGGCAAAGAACACTACCCTGAGGAACACCTTTTTTCCATTTTCTTAGCATCAGGAACCCACTTTATTTTTGCTTATTTTGAGGTGAGGTGAGGTGAGTTCCACAACCTGAGAGATTCCTCTGATGCCTATTGCCTCCAGTTTGTCAAGGAGAATTTGATGATCTACTGTATCAAAGGCCTTGGAAAGATCTCGGTTAATGTGCATGATGTTTGTGGGTTGCCTGTTTCACAGTTTTTGCTTACAATAAATATCATTCAACAGCAAATCTTGATTTTTGTGTACATCATTTGTATTTTCGACAGTATTTTTAAGGGAAATTAGGGTTTACTATACCATATTCCATAGATACCATTACTGTACTCCTATTTCTCGTTTCTTATTGTTTAAATTTTTTATAGCAGCATTAACAGCCACTAAACTACCGATACTACACATTCATGCACTAGGTCATTTCAAAAAGGCTATTCTTTGCCAATTTATTGCTTTTGGTTAGCTTCTATTCTTCACAAATTTATTTACGTTGTTTGTTGTTTGGTTTGTGTGGCGCCCGTACGAAGTCCCAATTTTTTCAAACCCCAATTTTTTACGCAGTACAATTTAGCCACTATCACGACGACGACGACGATGGATGATGATGATGATGATGATGATGATGATGATTACAAGGCAAACCCCCAGTCCCCGGGGAGGGAAAATACCTAACCCGTCCAGGAATCGAACCCAGGACCCCATAATTTATTTACGGATTTCAAAATTAAGGTATTTATATGTGATGATGATGTGTAGTTCATTCAGTCAACCAGACACATTTGATGTGAAAGATCACACAGCAGAGAAATGACAAGAAACCAGTTTTTGCAGTGATACAGTGATCTCTGGAGTACTAGTTTTCCATTGGTCGACGACAAAACAATAGCTTGTTGAAAAATAATTTTGGGTTGCTACTAGGCTGCCAGCTGACAGGAAAGAGGTTCATGCCCAATGCTTGCCACTTGCTCCACTGCATTTAGCAAAGTGTATAATGCAATACTGTAGATCAATTTGTATTTCTTAATTAGTGCCAGTGTACAGGAACTTAGATACAACATCCTGTTCAATGTCTGGCACTTTGTTTTTTGTGACTCTATATACCCTCTGAATAGGCACACGGAATCAGACATGAGCCTCTGCACACATTTGAACATTTTTCTGCACTTCCTCACAGATGAAAACAGTGTCTGATCAAGATTAAAGTTTTCGTATTATAGGACCATTATCAATCAACATCCACATAGACACTGTATAAGAAAACACCTGTGAATTCTAAAGGTATCAACTGTACATAATTAGTGAACCGTAACTTAAGTAGTAAATATCAAATTAAGCGCACATATCTCCAATTGTCTCTTCACTTATTGTTAGAAGAGCCGCAGTGCGGCGACTGTCGTGGTTTCAGTGTACGTCAAATTGTCTCAATAGGTACCTACGATTGTTTCGGCGTAACCAACCTATCGCATTTTGCAGAGGACAGTGTCTCGTACTCGTAAACAGCAGCAGACTTATTTCAACACACGTAATTCGAGATCACAGAAATGTTACATGTATTTGAATTTGGTTAAAATTTGATATGTTCATTGAAGATGATCATTGTTACAAAATAAGTAGCAGTTCCAGGACAAATGCAATTTATTAACAAACACACTTTGCTGCAAATAAAAATGATTATATTTTTACCTTACACCTTTCGTTTCACTCCTTTAAACAATGTCAGGAGTAGCCTTTTTGCCTGATTCCCCTTACATCTGAAAATAATGTTGGCTTGCAAATTTATTAGCAGTTGCAAGTACAAATTTCAAATACATTTAATAATTATAAAGCAGTTACGAATACAGTGGCCAAATGAAAAAAAATCTAATCCATCTAAGGCAGAGGGTTACAGAATTTCCCAAATACTGAATACATTATCAATGACATCTTTATTTTTCCAGAACGAGATTTTCACTCTGCGGCAGTGTGTGCGCTGATATGAAACTTCCTGGCAGATTAAAACTGTTTGTCAGACCGAGACTTGAACTCAGAACCTCTGCCTTTTGCGGGCAGGTGCTCTATCATCTGAGCTACCCACGCTATACTCACAAACCGTCCTCACAGCAATTCTGCCAGTACCTCGTCTCCTACCTTCCGAGCTTCACAGAAGCTCTTCTGCTAACCTTGCAGAACTAGCACTCCTGGAAGAAAGGATATTGCGGAGACATGGCTTAGCCACAGCCTGGAGGATGTTTCCAGAATGAGATTTTCACTCTGCAGCAGTGTGTGCATTGACAAATGTCCCAAGTTCGAGTCCCGGTCTGGCACACAGTTTTAATCTGCCAGAAAGTTTCACCTTTATTTTTGATTACGCTGAAAATATCTACATTCAGTACATGAACATTACGTACAGATTCACTCAATGCTATCACATTCACTTGCACTATCATTAACACATTCATCCATCCCAGACTGTTTCAGTTCATCACCTCTGGAGTGAGCTGTGTGCACATTAATAATTATTTCATCGATGGCAACTTCCATGATGCCATCATTCATCCAGTAGTCAGTTTCTACTTGTGCCACCTTATTGCAGTATGCCTTCAAGTTCTCTGCAGTGACACACTGAAGACAGGCATCTCAAAACTTTTGTAATCTTTCAGTGGACATATCCATCACACTACTCTATAAATTGTCTTAACTTTTGCCCAAGTGAGTTCAATCGTGTTGGGATCGCAATTACATTCCTAACATTTATGGTTGCATCAATTTTTGGTGTATTGTATACCAATTTGACTCACATATACTACACATGTCAACTACTTGCTGGATTAACTGATTGGGATGTTAACACCCCCCCCCCCCCCCCCCTTTTTCCAACAGTGTAAGTGCTGTTGTGTATTAACCAACAGAAACTCAATCACACATCACTGCAATTGTGGTAAGAAATGCGAGACGAGTCTGTGTACAAATGTTTAAATACAAGTTACTGTTTGATCTGAGAGACATCCCTTGAGCACAAATGACAGCTCCATCAATGCACTGCCCTTTTATACCTTATGTACACAACACTGCCACCATCTGTACATGTGCACACTGCTATTCCATGACCTTTGTCACCTCAGTGTATGTCTTCTATAGTTCTCTCATTATCCATACTGGACTACTACTCTGTTGGCCACATATCTGAACATGCAAGCATTAAACAATAAGTCTTTGGAGTAATGTGTGGGAATACTTTGAGCCTATGAGAACGAAAGTTCAAAATACTGGGTTGCCACCTGATTTTTTTTATTATTTCATTCTCAAGGTAACAAAGCAATATGTCATAATCAACATTTCCAAGGGCCAGTCTGGCATTAAGATTGATGTCAAATACCACAGAATCTCTCTCATGCTGAGCACAATAATAATTTATAACACACAGGTTTGTTGACACACAGAAACTGCATGTGAATTACCATTTCCATTTTACACTCAATAATTTAACATCCTCCACATACTTTCATTTGATCCCAGAACAATTGATCACAGACTGTGTTTACAGATGTTTCCCAAGTTTGGTTTAAGCTTTAAATTAATCTGAATCGGACACAAAATACACTTGTGTATCACAAACATTTTCCTGGTGTGAAATATAGTTCTAGACTGCATTAAAATTGTTCCTAGACTGAGGAAGAGAACTGCTGCCCACCCGATAAACCGCTCGGTCTAACGTGCCACTTCCTAAACGGGAAGGTGTACCAGTCCCCAACATGAATTCACCCAGAGGATTAGTGACTAGGTCCGGTGTGCTGGCTAGCCTGTGGTTGGTTTTTAAGGCAGTTTCCCATCTCTCTCGACAAATGTGGGCTGGTTCCCCTTATTCCACCTCAGTTACACTATGTCAGTGATTGCTGTGCAAATACTGTCTCCATGTACGTGTAAACCATACTTACTCTACCGTGCAAACATTTGTGGTTACACTTGTCTAGTATGAGACATTCCCGGGGGAGGGGGGTGAAGTGCAGTTCCTCAGTTATTTTTGTAGTTTACAGCTGTGTGGGCATCCACAGCAGGTCATTTACTACGTTGCTAACCCCATAAGCTGGCAAATCCATATCGTAGACACTTTCAGGACTTCTGCACACAAATTGATGCTACCCTTCCAATTTTTTGGGCCATAGGCAGTTCACTATTTCACTTCACAATAAGGCCACACCCTATGACATGCAGTTCTAGAACAAGAAAACTCCAGAACACAGTCATGTTTGAGCAAGGTGGGTTAAGGAAGTTAACCATATTTGTCTCTCTGATAGAGGCCATATCAGCATTTATCAAAAGGACAAAATTGCTAAAAACAAATTTAAAGTAGTACACTAGCATGCTTTGCTTCTTATACCACACAGCACCTATATAGGGAACTGTTGCTGGAAGCTGCTAATGTTCTTGGCAGCACCAAGTTCTCTCATTAGTCACCAGAAGCATCTTAATTCTGCATTACACATTACATTCCATTATGAAGGTACCAATTTACAACTGAATAAGAGCAGATTTTCTGGAGGCAGAGCTTCCACACCATTTCATTCAGAGACACTCAACTTACTTGATTAAAGAAGTAGTGTGAAAATTTAAGGCAAACTGAACTGACTGTTTCTGTTTTTATCAGAAGTTTTTGATATGTTTGGTAGCAAAAGTATTCAGAAGTTACAAAAATGCACCAGAGGGATTATCTAATGAGGCGACAAGTCATGAGATGCCTCCCAATTCAGTGTCAGACCTCCTTTCGCGCGCTGTAGTGCAGCGTCTCAGTGTGGCATGGAGTCAACAAGTCATTGGAAGTCCCTTGCAGAAATACTGAGCCGTGTTACCCGTTGCCTCTATAGCTGGTGCAGGATTTTGTGGATGAAATGACCTCTCCATTACATCCCATAACTGTTAAGTGGGATTTATTTCAGATGATCTCAGTAGCCAAGAAACAATTGTGGTCCTGTGATGTGGCGTACTGTCACCCACAAAAATTCCATGGTTGTTTGGGAACATCTAGCCTAACATAACCATTTCCAGTCAATGATAGGTTCAGTTGGACCAGAGAGCCTGGTTCATTCCATGTAAACAGCCCACACCATTATGGAGCCACCACCATCTTGCACAGAACCTTGTTGGCAACTTGGGCCCACAGCTTCATGGGGTCTGCGACACTTTGAAGCTTACCACTGGCTCTTACCAACTGAAATTTACTCATCTGACCAGGCCACATTTTTCCAGTCATCTAGGGTCCAACCAATATGGTCTCAAACCCAGGAGAGGCACTGTGCAGCCAATGTCTTGCTGTTAACACAGCCTCTCACATTGGTTGTCTACTGCCATGGAACATTAATACCAAATTTTGCCGCACTGTCAATACATGGATGTTCATCGCACAGCCCACATTAATTTCTGTGGGCATTTCATGCAGTGTTAACACTGACAACTCTGCACTAATGCCACTCCTCTTGGTCATTAAGTAAAGGCCATGCTCGTGAGAGAGAATTCCAGAAATTTGGTATCCCCTTGACACTGTGGCTCTCTGAATTGCTGAAATGGAATGTCCCAAGCATTTATCTCCAACTGTCACTCCAGATTCAAAGTCTGTTAATTCTTGTCGTGCAGCCATAGTCACATTAGACACTTTTCACATGAATCACCGAAGTTCTAATGCCATCTCCACCCATTCACTGCCTTTTTATACCTTGTGTACATGATACTTCTGCCAATTGTATATGTGCATATCACTATCCCATGACTTGTCACTTCAGTGTAAATTGAGATAAGAAGACAATTGCTCAAAATCCATCTTTTGAATGCATGGTGATAAAACACTCATATCCATAATAGTGAATAATGTATACAACTGGTTTTGTAGAATATAAGTAAACTATTTTTTCTAACAGGATTGGAATTTTTAGAAAGGTATGGAAAGGTCTGTAGGTCAGGACTGAATATAACATGACAGGGACAGAGTTAGATTTAAGTTATAGTGATTAATTATCATTCACCAACAGGAAACCTCTTCTTAAAGCTACTGTTACACATCTGAACTTTGCTTTGACATACAAATGTGAACTGTTCTCATGTTTGGAGGTTAGTTTGAACACTGCAATGTTTCCTACATATGGACATGTTGCCTCTGGTTTCCCATTACATTCTTCTGACCTTAGACCTGGCTTATCCAGTTAAATGTGCAAACTGTACTACGGTGCAACTTTTCCTTTTTGCACATTAATGAATCATTGCCAGAGGTGAAAGTATTGATGTCACATAAAGAACTGCAGGGTTGGTTTTGGACTGAATAACAAGATGTCAATTTTAAGTCCAACACCTAACCACAGAGCTATGCTCTGGTATTTGACTGTGGAAGCTGAATGGCCACTGGAGGAAATGGAAATAGACGGCTGTTAGAGAGTGTGGTATCAACACACTGCACTTGTTTAATGACTGTTCCACCCATCTCACCACATGGATATGCCAGCTAATAGTCTTGTTCACAGCTGGTAAAATACAGCCACCCACCAAATGATCAGCCTGTTCTTTCCTCTTATCTGATATTGTCAAGTATCATCATTTCTGTACTATGAGCTAGTTAATAACTAGCTTGTCTGACATTGTACTCTCTGGTCACGTTTTGGATTCTCATTCTCTTTGTTTGTGGCCTGTTGAAATCATTATGGTGGTTTCCACTTTACATCTTGTTGCACTGGGCTTCTCCTAGTCTGTGTCATGTCTGTTGTTTAGTTCCACTATCACTTGGTATTGTGCTATCTTCTGCAGGTGGCCTTTCCGACTTAAGCTTCACTTATTTCTCTTCCGAGTTCTAATGCAAAATGGTTCAAATGGCTCTGAGCACTATGGGACTTAACACCTGAAGTCATCATTCCCTTAGAACTACTTAAACCTAACTAACCTAAGGACATCACACACATCCATGCCTGAGGCAGGATTCAAACCTGCGACCATAGCAGTCCCGCAGTTCCGGAGTGAAGCGCCTAGAACCGCTCAGCCACCGCGACCGGCTGTTCTAATGCATGCACTGGTATTTGTCTACTCACAGGTAACACTAACAGCAACAGATAGACTTGTTACGGAAGTCGCTTACTCATCACCCAACATAAATAGAAATATTCAATTAAGTGTACAAAATCTTTCTAGTATACAGTATTACTGTAGACTGCAAACAATCACCAAACAAAAATTCTGTAGCTTGTTAGTAAAGCAATACAAAAACTTTTTCTTTCTTAGTGTACACACTTGTTCATATACACGCCAAGACACGGGAAAACAATTGTCTTTGGCCATAATCAGCACTATTGTCACAGATACTCTCTCTTCATATGAGCTATAGAAGGTTTGGAGGACAAGCTAAAAGTATCCATGTAGGCCCCTTTCATGAAACTGGTGAAGGATGAAGCTTTTTTTAGGTTCAACATATGATGTGTATTTTGGCTTTCAACTCCTGAATTTTCCTTTCCTTGTTACAAACTCCACACATCCTGCTCCCTATTAGCTGATACCCAGAGCAGTATATGCACTTTGGAGAAAGTGTACAAGATGTGCCCAATTCATGAGATGAAGCTCCGCAATTTCCACACACAGGCCTCCTGTTATATGCCATGACAAAATCTTCTGCATTTAAAGGGGAACAAACAGCCAAACCTTAAGAAGGATGTAACCTGCAAAAACTTGTTCAGGTAATTCCTCATTCTGCACTTCTGTGACACCTATGTTTTTCCATTCCTCTCATAATTCCTCCAGATCCATCTCCATTATATCGGAACAGAACTCACAAGTTAAGGCTGTTATACAATTCATTAACATCAGGGGAGTCACCTAAGGTCTTGCACACCAGAAGTTTAGGTACTTGGTGAGAAGTGTCAGCTTCAACAAGAAGTACTCGATCACAAAGTTGCTTAACACTTTTTTTAAAGCCAGCAATACCTCCAACCATTAATGAAAATAGAAAGTCTAGAACTTCACAAATGCTCGCTCTGCTCTCTTGATTACCATGAACGTGTTAAGGCAAACTACTGCAAAAAATATTGAAGGTTATTCAGAAATCTAAAAACCTGCATTATGAGAAGATACATGCATCCAGCAGTATAGTTAAGTCAGACACAGGTAGGACCAGAAATAGGGGAACAAATAGCTCTAAAAATAAATGAAACCCTGGTAACAAATGCATGCTGTGTTGCAAACCATTTAAACAAGTATTCTGTCTCAGTTACTGATAGCATGGGCTTGTCAGGTTCAGTAAATAATGCAATGGAATGTCAGAGACTAATGCACACAAGCAATCTCAGTAAAATGGAATTGACACTTACTTCACCCAAAGAAACAGAATCCATAATAAAGTCCTTGAAATCAAAGCATTCTAGCGGTTATGATAACATATCAACAAAGTTAATAAAAAGAGTGTGAGTTTAGTCATATCCTAAGTTATTTGTGTAATCAATCACGTATCACGGGAACATTCCCTGACTGGCTTAAATATGCTGAAGTTTTACCTCTCCACAAGAAAGGGGACAAAGAAATGCCCATCAAATTACCAACCGATCTCACTTTTGCCAGTTTTTTTCAAAAATCTTTGAAAAGGTTATGTTCAAGGGTCTACTTAAGCACCTTAGTGAAAATAACACATTAAAGTCACAGTTTGGGTTTCTAAGTGTTCTGACATTGAGAAGGCTTTCACTTTCAGTGAAAATGTCACTAATTCATTTGACAACAAATTAGAGGCAACTGGCATATTCTGCGACCTGTCAAAGGCTTTTGACTCTGAATCACAGAATTCATTTAAGTAAATGAAAATAATATGGCATCACTGGTAATGCTGCAAAGTGGATTCAGCCATATCTTACTAATAGGAAAAAAGTGTGTCATTACGTAACACTTCAGCAGTAGGCAATCAGACATGATCTCAAATGAAAGAAATTACATGTGGTGGTCTCCACAGTTCCATACTAGGTCCACTAACTTTTGTTGTGTATATTAATGACATGTCACCTGTTACATTACCAGATGCCAAGTTTGTCTTATTTTCAGATGATACAAACATTACATAAATAGTAAATCACATATAAATTTAGAAAGGGCAGTTAATCAAATTGTTACTGACATTAATAAATGGTTCACAGCCAATTCACTGTCACTAAACTTTGAAAAGACCTACTATATGCAGTTCAGAACTTCAAAGAGATTTTCTTCGTGTGTGTGTGTGTGTGTGTGTGTGTGTGTGTGTGTGTGTGTGTGTGTAAAATGACATGGAAATAGGAGAAGTTGAGAGTGTAAAATTCTTGGGATTACAACTTCATAATAAATTCAGTTGTAAGTGACATACTAACTAACTGCTAAAGCACCTAAACAAGTCAGTCTGCAATGCAAATGATGTCAGACATAAGAGAGATAAATATAAAAAACTGGCATATTTTGCTTATTTTCACTCCATTATGTCATGTGGTATCATAGTGCTGTAATGCTTAGATTGGCAGTGATTTTAGATGACAGAAGATGTCTGTCATGTGAGATACTGTATAGTTCAGCATTACGGGTTTAGTTGGCTACCAATATCCTATTTGGAAATATGAAAATGCTGAAATTTACAATGCTTTACAGAGAGGCAGATGAAAGCCTTTGGACCAATAGGTTATAGCAGACTTCACTAGAAGCCTGTAGTTTTATGGAAAGCTGATGTAATCATGGTTCATAATGTACTATTGTCAGCAAAAGTTGTCAAGAGCAGACGAGGAGAACATCCTGAGCAGTGGTACGATTGATTTCATTATTATTTCTTACTTCCTTCAGGTTACTAGTGTACATGTAGGCCTGCAATGTAATGGAAATTAGGAATTGTAATGAAATTTGCAACCCAAAGAAAGAATTCCTTTCAATATGTGAATATTAATGAAGTTGTTGCTACAGAATTGAGGTTTTGTGGCCACACATTAGCTTGTTGGTGTTGGTCTCAGGATCTTTGACCTATGTTTCGAAGCTGATGCCGTGGCTGCGATTATATATGTATTTTCTGTGCCAACGTCAGTGAACATTTACCTTGACATTACTGATGTGGTTCTTACATTGTTGCTTGCATCACTCACTTGCTGCTGCACAAGAATCCAGAATCCAGTCTTTGATCAAAATATAAATTCCTTCGACAATGACTGGTTTCAGTTAGTAATGACAATCTTCAGATCTGTTCTACACCATAATGGTCATTACTGACTGAATCCGGTCATCGTTGAAGGAATTTATATTGTGATCAAACACTGGAATAAAAAAAAAAATTTGACCGTACCTGGATCACTGCTTACAGTCGCGACTGTCGCAGCTGGTGAATCCAGAATCCATTTACCTCGAGGCTTTTTCTAAACTGTTCTCAAGTTATTGAATTTCAGTGGCTTCCCTGAACAAAGTGGTGGCCACTCCAACAGACCTTGCCACATGTACAGTGTGTGTGTGTGTGTGTGTGTGTGTGTGTGTGTGTGTGTGTGTGTGTGTGTGTGTGTATACATATATTTATGTGGAAGAGATCAACTAGCTGTGGCTTAACCACCGGTAATTTATTATCTGTAACCTCATGCTGAGAAAATTGTGAAACATCATTAAACAACAGCAGATGATCCCAAGATGATGGCCAACAGGCATTAAGTCAAAAGTGTTACTGTCGGCAGTGCTATTGGTTTTTTCAGCAGTAATAATTGCCACATGGAAGGTAGGCTATTGTGTGTGTGTGTGTGGGGGGGGGGGGGGGGGGGACGCGCACACGTGTGCATTATATACAATTTTTTACTGTCCACAGGTAATGCAGCATTGTTCATATAATACTAAATCACTCATAGTTCAGAATTTGTAGGTTCTGAGAGAGACATTTCCCAATAAGTGTACGCTTGCTAATTAAAGTAACACAACATACCTCTATGCTTGCACTACGATAATTGTCTCATGTAGTCATATCATGGGATTCCACATTTCATATGCACATATCTGTGCAAACGGTGTGTTAAGTGATCTACATAGTTCATTCTTCCTTCGGTTGCCCCTGCAGATGGTTGCAATAATTGAAGTTTAATAAATATGATGGTGGCTTTCTGATGAGGAGCATTTGTTGCCAACCCTGAATTAAGCCGGGATACCATACTAATAAGTTTATTTGGAGCGACAAATGCCACAAGACTGTGTGAAAAACTTTACTAACCCAAAAAAGTATATACGCCATGGAGCTATCAACTGTAAAACAAAACTACCATTTCTGAGAGTGAAATTAACATTGATGTTTTTTCTACTGCCTAACATACAGATGTAATAGACACAGTTAGATTAGATTAGATTAGATTAATACTTGTTCCATAGATCATGAATACGACACTTCGTAATGATGTGGAACGTGTCAGGTTAATAAAAGATGTCTGTACAAGAAATTACATTACACAAAATATTGCATGACACTAATGATTAAGTTAGTTTTTTCCCTCCCTTAATTTATATCTAAAAATTCAGCCAATGAGTAGAAGGAGTTGTCATCTAGAAATTCTTTTAATTTATTTTTAAATGTTGGTTGACTATCTGTAAGGCTTTTGATGCTGTTTGGTAGCATAATTTACCCCCTTCTGTGCCAAAGTCAGATTTAACCCTGCATAGTGAAGATCATCCTTTCTCCTGGTGTTATAGGTATGCACACTGCTATTACTTTTGAATTGGGTTGGATTATTATCAACAAATTTCATAAGGGAATATATATACTGTGAGGTTACTGTGAGGATCCCTAGATCCTTAAATAGATGTCTGCAGGATGACCGTGGGTGGGCTCCAGCAATTATTCTGATTACACGTTTTTGTGCAATGAATACTTTTCTACTCAACGATGAATTACCCCAGAATATGATGCCATACGAAAGCAGTGAATGAAAGTAGGCATAGTAAGCTAATTTACTGAGATTCTTATCACCAAAATTTGCAATAACCCTAATAGCATACGTAGCTGAACTCAGACGTTTCAGCAGACCATCAATGTGTTGCTTCCAGTTTAACCTCTCATCAATGGACACACCTAAAAATTTTGAAAATTCTACCTTAGCTACAGACTTCTGTTCAAATTCTATATTTATTACTGGAGTTTTGCCATTTACTGTACAGAACTGTATATACTGTGTTTTATCAAAATTTAAAGAGAGTCCGTTTGCTGAGAACCACTTAATAATTTTGTGAAAAACATCATTTACAATTACATCACTTAGTTCTTGGTTTTTGGATGTTATTACTATACTTGTATCATCAGCAAAAAGAACTAACTTTGCATCTTCATCAATGTGGAATGGTAAGTCATTAATGTATATCAAGAACAGTAAAGGACCTAAGACCGAACCCTGTGGGACCCCGTGCTTGATAGCACCCCAGTTTGAGGAATCAGCTGTTTTAACATTACACGAACCACTTATTTCAACTTTCTGCATTCTTCCAGTTAAGTATGAATTAAACCATTTGTGCACTGCCCCACTCAAACCATAATGATTTAGCTTATCTAAAAGAATTCCATGATTTACACAATCAAAGGCCTTTGAGAGATCACAAAAAATACCAATGGGTGATGTCCGGTTATTCAGAGCATTTAATATTTGATCAGTGAAAGCATATATAGCATTTTCTGTTGAAAAGCCTTTCTGAAAACCAAACTGACATTTTGTTAGTACTTTATTTTTACAAATATGGGAGGCTACTCTTGAATACATTACTTTCTCAAAAATTTTTGATAGAGCTGTCAGAAGAGAGATTGGGCGGTAGTTGTTGACATCCGACATATCCCCCTTTTTATGCAATGGTTTTACAATGGCATATTTCAGTCTATCAGGGAAAACACCCTGCTCCAAAGAGCTATTACATACGTGGCTGAGAATTCTACTTATCTGTGGGGAACAAGCTTTAAGTACTTTGCTGGAAATGCCATCAATTCCGTAAGAGCTTTTACTTTTGAGTGAGTTTATTATTTTACTGATTTCAGAGGGAGAGGTTGGTGGAATTGCAGCTGTTTCAAACTGTGCAGGTATGGCCTCTTCTATTAATAGCCTTGCCTCTTCTAGTGAAGATCTAGATCCTATTTTCTCCACAACATTTAAAAAATGATTATTCAAAATATTTTCAATTTCTGATTGTTTGTTAGTGCACTTGTCATTCAATTTTATTGCACTAAAGTCTTCCTGTGCTCTTGGTTGCCCTGTTTCCCTTTCAATAATATTCCAAATTGCTTTAATTTTATTATCAGAGTTACTGATCTCAGACATGATACACATGCTTCTGGACTTTTTAATAACTTTTCTTAGTACCGCACAATAGTTTTTATAATATTGAACAATTTCGGGGTCAGTACTCCATCTTGCTGTTAGATACAGTTCTCTTTTGCGGTTGCAAGATATTCTTATTCCTTTAGTTAGCCAAGGTTTTTTATATGTTTTCTTGGAATTATGTTTAACTATTTTCTTGGGAAAACAATTTTCAAATACCCTTAAAAATGTATTGTGAAATAAGTTATATTTCAAGTTTGCATCGGGTTCCTTATACACTTCATCCCAGTCTAGCTGCTGTAGGCTTTCCCTAAAGTTTGCAATATTTATATTGTTAATTGAACGCACTGCTTTGAAAGTCTGATTTATTATACTGCATGGAGCTATGTCATGTACTGTAACAAGCTGTGCACTATGATCTGAAAGACCATTCTCAACAGGATAAGCATTTATGTCCTTAAACTTATCTTGGTCTATAAAAAAGTTATCTATCAATGTACTGCTGTTCTTTGTTATCCGAGTAGGAAAATCAATGACGGAGCTCAAATTGAAAGAACTGAGTAATACTAAAAGGTCATTCTTCCTATTACACTCTTTCAGGGAATCAACATTGAAATCCCCACAAATGATAATTTGCTTCCCCCTGTCTGACAGATAGCACAACAAAGCATCCAAGTTTTCCAGAAATAGCTGGAAATTCCCTGAGGGGGACCTATACACTGTTACAATTATGAAAGTGCCATCCTTTAGTTTAAGTTCAGTGGCACATGCTTCCATATGTTGCTCTACACAAAATCTTTGCACCAACTCATCTTGGAAGCCTATGTCATATGTTGGAGGACGATGGTAGTATTTATCTGTAATGCTCTTGAATAGTGAGTAACTGCACAAGTGCTTCCATTTAAGTCACAATGTAGGTACTTTAACATTGAAATTCCTTCATTTTCATCTTAACAGTACCCCTGGAGTATGGTAAGACAAGATTTTTCCACTTTTAGAGGATGCTTTATATTCTTAACACAATTTACTTCTGCAGTTCACATTGGTGTGTGAAGAGGATTGGGTTGAGAGCATAAAGCTAGGCATCCACTAGGGAGTAGGCTGCCTACTCCTTGAGGACGTGGTGCAGATAGTAGATATCTCACAGTGAGCAAAGCATACTTGCAGAACTTGTTTTCTTCAATTGTGATGCACTTGCTGCTTGAATGAATGGTTCAGTGCAAACTAGTGAATGTAGTGGCACCAGAAAGCATTTTTCCAAATGCAGCTACAGAGTTGTGCCTATAATGAAGCTTGATAGCTAGTCTAACGGATACTGTTAAGAGGAAAGTGATCACAGATCAGCGTTCAAGCGACCACTCTGTTGGGTGTGGACCTATCTCAGAAACAGAGCAGAGGCTGAATAAATTGTGAAATAAATTATCAGGAATGCAGAACAGACATGGTATGGGTAGATGGCAGAGCTTATACAAAAATATTGCTAATAAGGTATGGTGGTTCACATAAGCAGTTATGATTGACTATCGCTAAAGCACCTGTGCCGAAATTCCATTATCTCAGAGGAACCTCTATTTCTCCCACTAGGACTTTCACATATTACTTCAACATAGCATGATTCATCATTAGTGAGAGCATTAAAAGTTTTTTTAAAGAGAGAATTCCTACATTCCATGAACTGTATTGTGTCAAATAGAAGTTCCGGTAGTCAATAGTATTTTGGATGAGGACAAATCAGCCCCACTCCCTCCCATGTTGAGGGGCTGTGTCCTAATTAGCTCACAGAGATGTTTGAGGTAGTACAATTCCTTTTTTACAGCTTCAGTCAACAGTCCTAAGTTGGGGCCGTTTGCAGAGCCATGGAGGTGGGAGGTAAGCTGCTTCTTGAACAAGAGGTAGTGATATTGAAAGTGATTATTAATGTAAGAGCATTGATTAGTCAAAACAATGCCTTTGCGAAACAAAAGTTTTGGGCAGACTAGTCCTTATTATACATCGAACTTTGTATAGCTGAATCATATTGGCTGCTTCTAATGGTTAAGGCATGGTAATTATGGCTAGTGTTATGTTGCAATAAACTAAGATATTTAATTAAATTGTTCTTCCATTTCTCTACAGTGCCATACCATATCAACATCACTCATTTTATATGATCTATAGGAAATTAATAGGGTGGATGAGAATGTGTTAACTAGGGCTTTTAGGAAGAAAAACTAAAAATGACCCTCACTTTCATACTGACACGTTAACTTCATCTTGTCATTTATGCATGCATAAATCATTATGATGGTCATATGAGCAATGTTTGGCATGCTTTGTTGCAGTTGCCAAATGCAGTGAGTAATTTATGAGAATACATGCCCGCACATTGCCATCCGCATCAATGAAACAATGGGCCGTTCGGGTTTAGAGTTGTTGAAACAGGTTTCCTGCAGCCCACACCTCACACCATTTCATCAGCCCTGGTTTGCGGCACTGAAAGGTACTTTAAGAAGCTGTCAATTTTCTTCTGAAACAGATGCAAGAAGCAGTGCATAAATAGGTGAGCAATTGTTCAAAATACCTTCTACCTCGAGCTAATATATAAACTTGTGGAACACTGGATCAAGTGTATTGTAAAGAAAGGACTATTCAGAAAAATTGTTTTGTGTTTCCCTCGTGTTAATGAAAAAAAAATGATTTTTGATTTGTTCAAAATTAAGAAAATATAAATGTTACTAATTCTTGACTTACACATAGGGCAACAAAAGAAGTTTTGTAAGCTTGTATGCTGCATAGTGTGAGGAATGGACATTTGTAACCAAAAATGGATTTAATATGCTGTGTGTAATAGCTGTGGCAATCTTTGTGCTGACTTCATATTACACTTAAGTTACGTATGTAATCCATCAGTGACTTAGGCCAATTTTCTGCCGGACTTACATTGTAGTAATACCCACTTACAATACTATATAAGGAAAACAACTCTAATTACAGCCCTATTTCTGTTCTTTGTTTTTTCAGAAGTGGTTGAGAAAATGGATTATGACAGCATATTGGCTCATTTCACTGAGCAGAACTTTAACTTCCTCTCAGATTGGCTTTCTGGAAGGATTCTCCACTAGCAATACACGACGGCACAAATGATGTGTCTGCAGAGCTAGTTGTGATTGATATACAGGGTGATTCAAAAAGAATACCACAACTTTAAAAATGTGTATTTAATGAAAGAAACATAATATAACCTTCTGTTGTACATCATTACAAAGAGTAATTAAAAAGGTTTTTCTTCACTCAAAAACAAGTTCAGAGATGTTCAATATGGCCTCCTCCAGGCACTCGAGCAATATCAACCCGATACTCCAACTCGTTCCACACTCTCTGTATCATATCAGGCGTAACAGTTTGGATAGCTGCTGTTATTTCTCGTTTCAAATCATCAATGGTGGCTGGGAGAGGTGGCCGAAACACCATATCCTTAACATACCCCCATAAGAAAAATTCGCAGGGGGTAAGATCAGGGCTTCTTGGAGGCCAGTGGTTAAGTGCTCTGTCACGGGCTGCCTGGCGGCCAATCCATCGCCTCGGGTAGTTGTTCTCTGTTAACTGTTTATACCAACGTTTAATACACCACCTATCAGGAGGTTTAACACCATACTTCGTTTGAAATGCACGCTGAACAACTGTCGTCGATTCACTTCTGCCGTACTCAATAACACAAAAAGCTTTCTGTTGAGCAGTCGCCATCTTAGCATCAACTGACACTGACGCCTAGTCAACAGCGCCTCAAGTGAACAAATGTACAACTAAATGAAACTTTATAGCTCCCTTAATTCGCCGACAGATAGTGCTTAGCTCTGCCTTTTGTCGTTGCAGAGTTTTAAATTCCTAAAGTTGTGGTATTCTTTTTGAATCACCCTGTATTTTGTGACTTCACCATTTGAGTGGCTTATAAAATTCTACTTGGACAACTAAAACGTTGTGTCATTAAGAACATCCCTCTTGCAGGGATGGAGTTTCACCTTCATAACAAAAAGTAGAAGGTTGCACTTCCAGGTGCACAGGGATGAGTTTACTCTCAGATTGGGAAAGATATGTGGAATGCTACAAGAATTGGTATTTGCCCTGATCTCTTCTCCACCTACATAAAAGATTTTCCAATGACTTTAAACAATGTTTAAAAAATAGTTGCAAATTTTTGTACAGTGGTTGGAAGGAGTGTCATGGGCAACATGTGAAAATACCCACCAGTGAGGTATAAGTGTTGGGGTGGGGGCATTTAAAGGTCACTTCTTTCCTTTTCTTGCTTAACTGGAAAACTGTAACTTCTAGTGAAAATGTTTCTCTGTACAGAATTAAATTAAATAACCTACAAAAAATGTGCATTCATTTTTTCTGCATGCCTGATACTTTCTGCACTGCATGGGATCAAAAGATTTCAGACTATTAAAAATGTTTTAATGGTATAAAATTACTGTTTACTGTTAAATGAAGTGGGTTAATAAAACAATATTAATTGTCTGTACCATGTCTAAGTGCAGTAGAGCAGTATAGGTTGGTGCAACTTTGTGAAAGACCCTGTAGTTGCTTCTTGTGACATAGTATGGTAAATAGTAGGAAATCACCTGCTTGCTCTTCAGTTTGCAGACCTATGAAGGGGGGAACTGCATGACAAAAATCTGACTACCTACATCCCCTCACACTTTTACCCTCCACCCACCCCTTTCTTACCCTTTTGCATCTCTAGAACTCAGTTTCTTTTAATACATTACTACTGCACTTAGATGTGGTGCACTAATTTAACATTTGTTTGTGCACCACTACATTTAATAGGGAACATTAATTTTATACCATTATACACTATTTTTTTTATAATCTAAGACTTTTCCATGTGTTGTTAGGGAAACTATTACTCCTAGAGAGAAAAATTGATGTAGTTTAAGGAAAAAAAGGAAAAATGTTTAGTAGACCTGTGGTTTATGCTTTATTGAAGGCCAACATACAGCAACCTTTAAACACAACCCTATCTCCCCCCCCCCCCCCCCCCCCCCGTCTACCCCCACCTACACACACACACACACACACACACACACACACACACACACACACACACACACACACACACACACACACACCCTCACTGTAGTTCGTGACACTCACTCCTATCACTGTATTTTTTTTTTATATGTGACTAAACTGTTTTTCTCCTTAATTTTCATACATTGGCTAGGCTAATTTGTTCACAGCAAGCAAGTTAGGTCATAATATCACAGACAACTGTATTATGCAATCTCAGACAAGCAATAGTGACTTGTTAGCACTAGGGGTAGCCATGAATCATCATACACTAAATAGAAAATACCATGGGGTCCAGTTGGATAACAAGTTAAAAAGGGGCCAGCCCATTGATAAACTAACCTAGAAACTCAGTTCATAGTTTTTTTTTTCCTTCACTTATTGTGTTGATCTAAAATAGTGTTGCATCCTAGTGTCATATGGAGTTATATACTGGGGCAGCTGATTTGTTACATTGACTTCCTGATATGTTTACGCATGTGAGTGGAGTCTCATTAGACATCCTTTTTACAAATAACCCGAATATCTAAATTCAGGGATTGAAAATTTCTGTTAGCAGTGTGAGAGGTAAGTGTTTAATGTAAAAGTTGCATAACAAGTAGTAATGTACTGTAAATAGATCTCAGTATTTACAAATGTAAATAAATATTTTCTGTGGAAAATACTTTTGTAATTAAGCAATTTTTAAGCTACCAATATAAGATAAACAGCGCAGCTATGTAGTATTGTTGAGGAGGCAGCTGCATAGTTCTGAGGTAGGAGGTTTCTTACTCACTTCACTAAATTTAACATGGATAGGATTAAGCAGTACAGAGATAGTTTGTTATTAAAATATATGGAATAAATTTCCTTGATTTCCTTGTCTTTTGTTGTTGTACACCTTCACTCATTCCACATCCCTCCTGGGGGACACAGCATAATTATAGGTGCCTTCAGTGCCAGGCAGGAGGGTTTGATTGCCCCATTGATGCAGAAGGCTATACAGGTAGTGGCATAGCTACTGGCAGGGGCACCCAAGCCAGATGTGCCTCAGTGAAAGGGCCTCTCTAACAGTGTTTCACAACTTGGGGACGGATGTTATTTCATTTCATTAACATTGTAGAGTAAACCACTGCCTTTAAATGTACAGTGGGTCGGATGCTTCTTAATTTATTAGCAAAGATTTATTATTACAGCCTTACTGGTACGCTGTTGTGAATGCTATTTTAAATAATATGAAGAACATAATATATAAACATATCTCTAAGATTACAGAGAATTGGATTATTAACAATTGTTCATTAAAGGAAAAAAACAAAGTTGTTAATTTGCAATTATAAACATGAAAAAAAATACTTTTTGTCTCATTGTTTTATCCATTAGTTGGAGGGATGTTTCCTTTTTCCCTTGGGAGTTCTGCCAGCAGTGGTTGCGTATGGGCACAGTGACGGTTTTTCCTGCACTAAGGAGTGGCTGGTGCCACCAGACCTCTTACTGTGAACTCGGGGGCATACTCCAGGGACAATCATCAGGTGTGGCAGTGGAACATTGTGTGTTTTGGATAAGATGGCCCATGGCTTCACATCCTGGACTGCATGGAAGGTATGCACCTAAAAAAACCTTTCAACCAGCTACATGCTAGCGAGGTGAATGGCTGTTAGGTAAAATGACCACTAGTGGACAGCCTCTTGGGTATTTGCATGAGTACTGCTAAACGATGGGTTGATTAATGTTGACACTGAACATGTATACATATTCCGTAAACTGACACATTACACACAATTTCTGTAAAAGAATAATTCAAATGGTTATCCTTAAAAGGTGTTTATCTACCTAAATAAAGCTTGTTCAGGTGCATGAGGCTCTGTCTGGGTTGCCATTTGTTTCGTTGGTGCCTCGTGGGATTTGTGTGGAGCAGTGTCAAATCTACCCCTGATCGAGTGCATGTACCATCTGGTAGTACCTACACCCACCCAACGGGGAACTTGGGTGGTCAGTCCACCTGAGTAGTCGTCTCAGAATTGTAGTAACAGGTCACAGATTAGATTAGATTAATTACTTATTGCATAGACCCACAAAAGAGGGGATCCTCTTGGGTGTGGAACATGTCAGATAAACACATTACACAAATGTAATTAGAAAAATTGAGTTTCATTAATTTTAATGATCCTCATTCAATAAACAATAAAATTATGTACATGAATTAAAATTAAACTTCTAATATTTACAGGTTAAATACTTGCATCTGCTTTCCATACATTCACCTTTCATACCTGTTACAGCCAAGTATCATCAAAAATTAAAGTAATAAATTTTTATTACAATGGTCTACTGCACTTGTTGAGAAAGTCATAGATGGAATAGGAGTTGCCCACCAAAAATTCCTTTAAATTATGTTTAAATTGTGCCTTGTCTGAAACTAAACTATTAATGGTTGCTGGTAACTTATTGAAAATATGCATTGCTGAATACCGGACTCCTTTCCGGCCAAGAGTAAGTGATTTTAAATCTTTATGTATATTGTTCTCATTACTAGTATTGATACTGTGTACTAAGAAGTTAGTTGGAAAAATATATGTATTACTTACAACGAACTTCATTAAGGAATAAATATACTGAGAAGCTGTGGTTAGTATGCCCAATTCTTTAAATAGGTTCCAACATGATGTTCTTGGATTTACACTATACATTACTCTTATATGCTTCTGTACTCTAAAGTTATGCATTTCACTCCACAGCAGTGTGTTCTGCTTTAAAACTTCTGGGGCTCTTGAAACAGAACCTACCCTCTCGTGAGGACTGCTATTACCGACCAAGCGATCCCAGGCATGATTCGTGACCTGCCCCCCATTACTTCCACTAGTACGTCTTCCTCCTCCTTCTCGTACTCCACATATGTTCATCTGCAAGGTTCCAATTTCGAGTCCTGGTCCAGCACACAGTTCAACTTACTAGGAACAATACATTTATTGTTCTTGCTCTGTACGTAAAGTTCTAATTATGACTTTTGTAATGTCCACTGTTGTTATCTGGCTGGAGTTCCACAGAGGGCTTTCTCAGAGTAAGAGCTGTCTTTCAAGCAGGGTAGTATAAATTCACCTGTTTAGAAGATGAAATAATTAGACATGTTACAAGCAGCATGATTATGTACAAGAGAACTTCCTGATGCACTAAGAACCATAGCTATATATTACTACTGTTCTTACCTCATACAAATAGCAAGATATTCAACTGCAAGCACAAGTTATTAACATTACCTGAGTAAGTTTATGGTTGTGACACTAATACATTCTCCAGGTGCAAAGAACGAGACACAATTTGCTTAATTTTAATTCCTTTGAGTCTTCACACACACATTTTCCTGAGGCCTTGCCTACAAACAAAACACAAAGGAAAAAAAAGTCATTAAATTATCATCTCAAGTATTTCTTTTAGCATGTAACTTTAAAAATTTCATTATGTCAAAGAGAAATTCCTTTTAATATGAGTACAACATGTTTATACCAACTTCATAGTCACAGTATAGTATCACAATAATGGCATTTCAAAATACTTGACCATATATTCTTACTTTTCCGCATTTTTGCTGTAAAAAATCTAACAAATGAGCAAACAGGAAAATATTATTAAAATAAAAAATTCTATGGTTTTACAATTTGTAACTATACAATTGTAGATGTAACACAAGTAGGTCTTAGAATGTCTGTACAACTATATTCTAAGATCTATCCATGTTGACATTCTCAATGGTGGTGGTACTAACTTAGAATATGAGCAGATATTCAAAGTACGTGCCACTACCTTTACTTTTAACATGCGAAAGGAAGCCCAGGTTTCGCTGTACCACTGATATCGGTATTACAGCGAATTACGAAACCTTGAATGGCCAGACAAGGATTTGAATACTGCACCTCTCAAACGCAAATCTATTGCCCCAACCATATTCTACTTAAATCATGAGGCTCAAATGAACTGCGGGAAACTAAAGGGTTTAGGATTTGGACTGAACAATTTTTGTTGAGTAAGAATAATTGTGGACCAATGCCTTATCATATAACCTAGCAGTTAATGTTAACTATTGGTTCAGAAGCAATGAGAGCTGGCAACATTATCTAGGGACAGTGTCAAAGCCTCTTCCAGAAATTGTACAGACTACTATGGCCAGCCAATTAGAGAATGTTTATTTTGCTTCAATATTACCTTTTGGATTTCTGGTCACGGTGAAAGACTGATCTGTAATGTAGCCTGAAATCTATGTTAGACTGCAGGTGATTGATTGGACCTCAGTTGACAAAAACAAAAAGTATGACGCCAGGAGATTATGTTAGGTACCATTAACTAGACAGCTGAAGCAGTGAGTCAAAAGACTGTTAGCGCACAGGGTCTTCATACATGTCATGTTAGTTTTAATTACAGTCTTGGAAAGGCGAACGAAGATTCAACTTTAATGTTCTGTCAACAACGAGTACAAATGAAATTGAGCACTATCTTAGTTTGGGGAAGGAAATTGGCTGCGTCCTTGCCAGAGGCAAGATCCTGACATTTACGTTAAGCCACTTAATGAAACCACAGAAAACCTCGATCTGAATGGCAATGCAGGGATTTAACGTGATGTCCTCCCAAATGTTAGCACAGAACTTTACCCAGAGTGTCACCTTGCTGGATTATTGTAGCTCTGGTTCAATATTGTATGCAGTGCAATAATATTTACTGTTGGAGTAAATACCATGCAAACTTTTGGTATTAAGACTGTTCATTGGTGGTCTCATGATACAGGTAATGCCACCAATGATATTTGTGATGCAATTCTGTCACTGAATCTTGCATTTTAAATTGTGACAGATTTATTGAATGCCAATGTATTTGCATATTTTGGCTTAAAAATAATTCTCAATGTATGGTATGTTACACGATATGATTTCATATTTTTGAATTTGGTCTATGAAAAAATTTCAAGATCTACCTAACCTGAAAGTCAACTAGTCTAACAAATTTACTGACAACAACCTAACACCAACTAAGTAATTTCTGTTTAAGAATTACCATTTACATCATCTTTACACTTAAATCAAACTGGGCCTTGTGTTTCTTACGGGCAAACATTACCACTGCACTGCTACGCCACAATGTAACAGTTGGTCAAACACAAATTACCAGCAATAACAATTTAAATAATAAATAATAATAATAGCAATTTTGAAAAGCATTTTAACAACGATAGTAATAACAATGTGCCTGAAATAAAGCACAACTGAGATGTGCGAGTATTAATAAAATTACTGTCTACATTCGATAATGCCACTAATTTGCCTCTATCTCTCTTGATGACACTGATGGGGGCACTACAACCTTTGATTACTTACACAATGTGCGAAGAAAACCCATGTAATTAAAGTAACAATTCTCCCTAATAGTTCGTAAGTATTCTCAAATTCAATGTTTTCTCACTTACCTTTTTCCGTAATGCCCAAGTCAAATCAATCATGTTAAAAATTCAACAGTGGTTGAAGGTGAATGTGCTACGGGTGAATAAATACATTACACCTTCACACTAAACTTGTCAGAGTAACATTCACATCTCAGTGCAACAATTTGAGTCATATACTGAGATTATTCATGTGTACCAAGAGGACATTGAGAGATTTTAAATGTTCTAAATAACTTGGAACTTTGCAAATATAGCATAACTGGTACCTTCTCCCACTATTGTATGTGACTCAGCCTAACACAGGAAAGTCAATTCACGCACAACGTGAAATATCCATGAAGTGGCGCAACAATAAATTAAATAACACTATTGAGAAATGGAAAGAGGTTGAGAATGCGAAAGAAAACCACCAGAGCAAAGAAATGTTTCAGGTTGGCATGTAACTCTTATCATAACTTACGTTAGTATGTTGTACGGAAATTCGAAAGGACAAGCACTCTAACAAAAGTGACTGGAAATCCACGAACACCAATTTTAACTTCATTTCTAAGTCACAAAATGATGAGTTCAATACGTATTACATTAACCAGCCAAGGATGTAGACATTTTACGATAATTCTTCATGCCATTGATTAGCGTAACGGATCATCTCAATGGATTTGTGCGTTTTAATGTATGACAGTTTCCGAAAAAAATACACTACATTAATCTACCTACTTACGAAAGACATTCATTCACACAAGGAACACTGTCTCGTCAAAAGTAATTGGTACACTTAAGCAAAACGTTCACATTTCTGTTGTATGTTTCAACTGATCGATACGTCTTGAATGTCTCTGATAAACATGTACCTAGCGAATCTTTATGCTACAGTACAGAATACTCAATAATTTCTGTCCTACCTGGTTCTCCTTTAAGAAGC
Organism: Schistocerca gregaria; assembly: GCF_023897955.1. Classification (NCBI taxonomy): domain Eukaryota; kingdom Metazoa; phylum Arthropoda; class Insecta; order Orthoptera; family Acrididae; genus Schistocerca; species Schistocerca gregaria. The sequence goes on along the minus strand of NC_064931.1, from coordinate 518,567,289 downwards.
TCATCTCCTGACACACGATCATCAGTAAGCTAGCCAAAAACAAGCCATCTGTTTCTGTCCTCCCATAGCAACACACTTCTCAATATTATCGACACCCATAATTCCTTATTAAGCCAGCATACAGGGATCAGCGTCAGAATTATTGACGAAATCAGCAACCGACATGTAAGTACTGATGAACACGTTAACATTCATGAAGCACATCTTTATTCTTCTGTTTTACGATTGGCAGTCGATATTCTATATGTCTGCGATATGCAGGAGGTATCCTACAGTTCACATTACTTTGTGCAAGAGTGACGTCATCTTGAGGTCGTGCGCTTCATGAGAGCTCCTATACATACATATATTGCATGCTCTATCGAAGACGTTAACAGCTGACAGGACAATCGAGTTAGAGTAGAATAAACACGAAGATGTTATGTGGACATGTGTCCGGAAACGCTTAATTTCCATGTTAGAGCTCATTTTAGTTTCGTCAGTATGTACTGTACTTCCTCGTTTCACTGCCAGTTGGCTCAATTGAAGGAAGGTAATGTTGACTTCGGTGCTTGTGTTGACATGCGACTCATTGCTCTACAGTACTAGAATCAAGCACATCAGTACGTAGCATCAACAGGTTAGTGTTCATCATGAACGTGGTTTTGAAGTCAGTGCAATGTTTACAAATGCGGAGTTGGCAGGTGCCCATTTGATGTGTGGACACCTGCAATGGACGAGGCAATTCTTCGTGCAGTTGACGATAACCCTGATGTCAGCGTCAGAGAAGTTATTGCTGTACAAGGTAACGTTGACCACGTCACTGTATGGAGAGTGCTACGGGAGAACCAGTTGTTTCCGTACCATGTACAGCGTGTGCAGGCACTATCAACAGCTGATTGGCCTCCACGGGTACACTTCTGCGAATGGTTCATCCAACAATGTGTCAATCCTCATTTCAGTGCAAATGTTCTCTTTATGGATGAGGCTTCATTCCAACGTGATCCAATTGTAAATTTTCACAATCAACATGTGTGGGCTGACGAGAATCCGCACGCAATTGTGCAATCATGTCATCAACACAGATTTCTGTGAACGTTTGGGCAGGCATTGTTGGTAATGTCTTGATTGGGCCACTTGTTCTTCCACCTACGCTCAATGGAGCACGTTATCATGATTTCATACGAGATACTCTACCTATGCTGGTAGAACATGTGCCTTTACAAGTACGACACAACATGTGGTTCATGCACGATGAATCTCCTGCACATTTCAGTCGACGTGTTCGTACGCTTCTCAACAACAGATTCGGTGACCGATGGATTGGTAGAGGGGGACCAATTCCATGGCCTCTACGCTCTCCTGACCTCAACCCTCTTGACTTTCATTTATGGGGGCATTTAAAAGCTCTTGTCTACGCAACCCTGGTACCAAACGTAGAGACTCTTCGTGCTCGTATTGTAGACAGCTGTGATACAATACGCTATTCTCCAGGGCTGCATCAGCGCACCAGGGATTCCATGCGACGGAGGGTGGATGCATGTATCCTCGCTAATGGAGGACATTTTGAACATTTCCTGTAACAAAGTGTTTGAAGTCACGCTGGTACGTTCTGTTGCTGTGTGTTTCCATTCCATGATTAATGTGATTTGAAGAAAGGTAATAAAATGAGCTCTAACGTGGAAAGTAAGTGTTTCTGGACACATGTCCACATAACATATTTTCTTTCATTGTGTGTGAGGAATGTTTCCTGAAAGTTTGGCCGTACCTTTTTGTAACACCCTGTATATGGCTTCAAGAGATATTATGATAACCGAGAATAGAGAACTTATATTATTTATCTGTTGCGTACTGAATAATTCTATCATTTACAGAGGTGGAAGTGCAACATCCATAGTGCATCTCCCACAGAACTTCAGCAGTGGCATCAGTTTATCGGCCCCCTGCAGAGTACATTGTTTCCATCCCACACCACGCCTGTCCTAAAACCAACAACTTCCCCAGTGCCATCCTAACATCCCCCAACCTCCTTGGACACCTCACTGGTGCAGTCCTCAATCCGACTGTAAGCGACCACGTACCTGTACTCGTCACCATGTCCCCTATCCAGTCTCATCCCTATGCATCCTAACCCAATCTCCATCCAAAACTACTCCCAGGCCAACTGGAATTTCTACTAATAATCCATAGACAACCACACTGGAGGTCACCTCCTATCCTACCAGCAACCTGACGATACCCTTCCGGCCACATCCTTTCTGCAGTGCACCTTATCAGATGCAACATCTACCCTCATTCCTACCAAGACCACATATATGTACCATCTCCCCCTCCCCCAACAAGCCCAAATCTGCATCCAAGAATCCCATTCTATTTACTGGTCCTTCTTAAGAACTTGTGTCTGGGATACACTCACATGCAACTGGAAAATACAGACACATGAGGAATTTATTAAAGCCAAAAAAGAAACGCCAGGACTGGCACCAGAATCAACATTGCACTCCCCATTAACTGTTCTAAGTACTGGAAAGCATTACATCAACTCACTGGCAATAACCCCATATGTCATTACCTTCTCCTTCACAACAGCCATCTCTTTCATGACAACCTGAGCATTACTGAGCGTTTTGCAGCCTATCTCTCCAATGTCTTCTCCACTCCTGGTGGCCCTCATTTTGATTACCCACTGTCCCCTACATCCACAAATGTACAAATACTGCTGTCCCATCCCTGGCTACCAGCTTCCAGTACTTGGATAACAGACCACAAACAGAATTTAGTACACCAAAGACAACAAAAGACATCAAACAAGTACTCTACAAAAAAACACAACACTGGATTACTTATCGACACATCAAAGAATGCCCCATCTCCTATCTCATCACCTTTACAACACTTTACACCATTTTCCTCTCCACATATTACTGTCCTCAATAATAGAAAAACCTCTGAAATCCTACTGTTCCTCAAACCCAACATAATTCCTACTCATACCTCCCTTGCTGCCCCATATGTCTCACCTCTGTTTTTAGTAAGGTCTTCGGTCCAGTCCTCTACTAATGCATCTATCAACACTTGAACCAACACTACCTTCTCCCTGTTACCCAATGTGGCTTCTATCCCAATTTTTCCTCTGATGACCAGCTCCTGCACATCACCCATCTCCTATCCCATCAACTTAACTCCTCTAAATGGCATTCTGGCCTACTTTTCAAACTGAACACTTCCAGTTAACGATCTCTGCCTTATTGTATCTCTCCTACTAATCGCCCCTCCTTTGTCACTATTAACAATACCAGTTCCCATACCTTCCAGCCCACTGCAGGTGTCCTCTCTCTTCTCCTTTATCTCCTCTACACTGCTCATAAGCCCACTACACCCACCAGTCCACCTCCTTCAGAGTGCTGATGACACTGATTTCCTTTCACCATACACCATACTCAAGAAATCCTAATGATTCCTCCAAGTCAACCTCAGTCAGTTCACCTCCTGTTGTCACCTGTGGCTCCTCAAGATTAACCCTCCACCCACAAAAAACTGCCCAATGATTATAAGATGAACCACCCAACCTTCTGCCTGCATGTCTTCTACCTTATCATTTATGACCGCCATCTCCAGTTAACTAACACACTAAAATTTCTTGGACTAACTCTTGACCAGCTGCTACCATGGAACCCTCACTTACTAACCATCCAACAGAAAGCCCACAGTAGATCTGACATCCTCCGCTATGCAAATGTTGCATGGATCTCTGCCCAACCAAAATTCTATACGTCCCTCCAAATCCTTGAATGTCATACACATCTTGCTTTCCACTTTCCTTTACATTCCTTCACATGGACCCACTACCATCTCATCAGATTCCCACTCCTCCTCACACTCATGAAACACCTTTCTCCTTCCATACTATCTGAAAACTGGATTGCAATCACCCCATTGTCACCCCTCTGATCACCAACCTGGTATGCTGCTGCACCTTTACAAACATGTCGCACCACTCCTATACCTATACACACTCCGTATCCCATTCCAACGCAATTTCAACGAATTACCTCTCCCATACAACGAAATTCACTTAATGCTACACTCTACAGCTTTTCCCACCTGTTTCCACTCCACATTAGGGCTCTCCCTCTCTCTCTTACCTGCCCATTTCACTCCCTCTCTTCCTTTTCTGATATGACAGTCCTTTCCCCCTCCCCCCCCCCCCCCACTGCCACCACAATCGCCCTCACTTCCTGTGTTTCCCAATATTCATCTTGCTGCTTACCATCTTTCTAAGATACCAATCAACAGTTCATAAATTTATACTCACCATCATCCAAACATTTAATCTCCTCATGTGTTCATCACTCACCACAGGTCCTTCATTTTTTTATTGAAAATGCAGTGCTTCGTTGCAACTAATGTTTTTTTTTTTCATTTTAAGGTTTGAAACGTCCATTCTTATGTTCTTATCTCTACCTGTTAAACCATCTACTTTCCTTTTTAAACACTGAAGGAAGAAAGTTGCTCTGTATATTTTAATCATCTCTGCATTGTATTTGTAAAATTATTTTAAAATTAGCATTCATAAATATGTTTTGTCATTTCTTCATTAATTTTTTGAAAGTGCTCTAGGCTGAAGAGTGGCATATTGTGCTGCTAGCAACCCACCACCACCAACCATTTGGCGCGAGGGGGACGGAATAACAATGCAGTGAAATATTATAGAAAAAAAATGTCTGCCCAGTAATCTTACTGCTATTGATCTTAATGGAAGTGCTCATGTTTCGATACAAAATCAAATAACAGTAGTAGTGCGCCGAGTGGCCTGGCACATTATTTTGAATATGGGAAAATACGGCAAAAAGTTCGTGTGTCTACTTTGTGATAGACAAGTATAAAGCCAGGTTCCCACAGGCATCAATTTCTTACACATCATCCCCTCACTATTACAGTTAAATGCACGTTAGTGTTCCTCACATCAAATCATAAAATGTTACTTATGCGACTTTCAAGATGCCAACAAACGAAATTATTCGTATGGCAATTTAGTAGATTTTAACAGAACAGCTTATAGTGACATTAATGCACAAAAATCGAACACACGAATATTGGATAAGGAAACAGGCATCTCTCAGGAATTCTTTTGGAACATCCACTACACTAGAAAATGAATTCTCTGCCAAGGACGAAGTTTTGTTCTAAAATCATTTTCGAATGAGTGAAACCTATATTGAAATTTTTAAGCCATATTTCTGGCATTGTGTATAAGTCTAGTACACATATGTAAGACGCCATGCCAGCTTGTATTAAGTGACAAGTAACACTGAAATATCTGGCAGCTGGAGTCACTGCACCATATGTATTGTGTTCTGTACAGTATTGAAGGTAAATCAGAAAGTAAGGTTTTTGTCTCAACAGTTCAGTTTTGTTTTTATTTTGAGGGTTAGTCAAGGTTTTGATAGATCACAGATGCTGTGAATATACGTTTGTTTTACTGGTACAGTACTTAATTTTACAACCAAAACTTTTTAGTACTGTGGAGAACAGACAGCACTCAATGATAGCGCCAACATAAATATTGTTAGATTTGCGCAGTATTTTAATATTTGTCAAGAGTAATTTTAAATCCCTAAAGTCATAAATAAATTTCTATTTCACTGTAATATTTACATTCAATGACTAAAGAAAAAAACTAATATTATTATAATAAACGAAATAATGCTTTCACAGTACTATCTCTTCTGCAGTAATACGAACGTCAGCAAGGCTACACTCTCAGCTACAGTACTTTTTAATCCATTTCATCACTTCAAACATTGTTGTGTATTTCCTTCACAAATAAGTGATGATAAAGAGTTGCTGAATGCTAGAAAGATGTTCATATCACACTGTTTAAGAATAATTTCCCGCTTTAGAAAGTGTGGAAGTTTGGTGTTTCCACAAGTAAGTGGACTTACACAAGAGATAGTGGAGTGATTCACGAATGAGAAATTGATGCCTGTGGAAACCTGGCCTCACTCAATAACATTTTTTATTTATACTTAGAAGGTAGGTCTCGTAGTTTCCCAGTGACATGCAAGAATGGAAACGATTTTGTGACATTGCAAAGGAATATGTGTGGGGAATCTGCTGTGTACGGACACAGGAGGAGCTGGCCACTGTTCACGAACAGCTGAACATGCTGATGGCCATTGTCAGCCGTCTTCAGGCTGCTGCCTCGGAGTGTAGCGGCAGTGGGGAGTCTGGTGCGTAGCATGGTACACCACAGGTGTTACATGCTTCACCCACAGTCCCTGCTGCCGAGACATCTTCGTAGGTAGAGGGCGCAGTTGACCCACCCTCTCCCCAAGGGGAGTGGCGGGTTCAACGGCGTTTGTGTTGCACGAGGCAGAGGATCAATGTGGAGGCTGGCCGTGTGGCGTCGCCCGCTCTGCCTGTGAGTGTACCTATGGCTGCTCCTTCAGCAAGGTCCGAGCAGGCACACGAGGGGAGGGGTTTATTAGTGATTGGGAGCTCCAATGGTAGGCGGGTGATGGAGCCCCTTAGGGAAAGGGGAAGAAGGCCAGTGTTCACTCTGTCTCCTTGCTGGGCAGTCTCATCCGAGATGTGGAGGAAGCCGTGCCGGCGGCGATAGAGAGCACTGGGTGCACCCGACTGCAAATTGTTGCTCATATCAGCACCAATGACTCCTGCCATCTGGGTTCAGAGGTCATCCTCAATTCATACAGGTGGTTGGCGGAGTTGGTGAAGGCAGAAAGCCTCGCTCGTGGGTTGGAATCTTAGATAACTATTTGTAGTGTCGTTCGCAGAACCGATCGCGGTCCTCTGGTTTGGAGCCGAGTTGAAGGCTTAAACCAGAGGCTCAGACGATTCTGCTTAGATCTGGGGTGCAAATTTCTCGACCTCCGCTATTGGGTGGAGAAATTTAGGGTCTCCCTGAATAGGTCAGGCGTGCACTACACGCAGCAAGCGGGTACAAGGGAAATGTACGTGTGGAGTGCACATGTGGTTTTTTTTAGGTTAGAGAATTCCCTCCCTAGGCCCGACAAGATGCCTCCTGAGACACGACAAGGTAGCAGTAGGCAAAACGCAACAGCGAATGACAATATTAATGTGGTAATAGTAAACTGCAGGAATGTCTATAGAAAGGTCTCAGAACTGCTCTCATTAATAAACGGTCACAATGCCCACATAGTACTAGGGATAGAAAGTTGGCTGAAGCAATATGTAACCAGTAATGATATTCTAAACTCAGATTGGAATGTACACTCCTGGAAATGGAAAAAAGAACACATTGACACCGGTGTGTCAGACCCACCATACTTGCTCCGGACACTGCGAGAGGGCTGTACAAGCAATGATCACACGCACGGCACAGCGGACACACCAGGAACCGCGGTGTTGGCTGTCAAATGGCGCTAGCTGCGCAGCATTTGTGCACCGCCGCCGTCAGTGTCAGCCAGTTTGCCGTGGCATACGGAGCTCCATCGCAGTCTTTAACACTGGTAGCATGCCACGACAGTGTGGACGTGAACCGTATGTGCAGTTGACGGACTTTGAGCGAGGGCGTATAGTGGGCATGCGGGAGGCCGGGTGGACGTACCGCCGAATTGCTCAACACGTGTGGCGTGAGGTCTCCACAGTACATCGATGTTGTCGCCAGTGGTCGGCGGAAGGTGCACGTGCCCGTCGACCTGGGACCGGACCGCAGCGACGCACGGATGCACGCCAAGACCGTAGGATCCTACGCAGTGCCGTAGTGGAACGCACCGCCACTTCCCAGCAAATTAGGGACACTGTTGCTCCTGGGGTATCGGCGAGGACCATTCGCAACCGTCTCCATGAAGCTGGGCTACGGTCCCGCACACCGTTAGGCCGTCTTCCGCTCACGCCCCAACATCGTGCAGCCCGCCTCCAGTGGTGTCGCGACAGGCGTGAATGGAGGGACGAATGGAGACGTGTCGTCTTCAGCGATGAGAGTCGCTTCTGCCTTGGTGCCAATGATGGTCGTATGCGTGTTTGGCGCCGTGCAGGTGAGCGCCACAATGAGGACTGCATACGACCGAGGCACACAGGGCCGACACCCGGCATCATGGTGTGGGGAGCGATCTCCTACACTGGCCGTACACCTCTGGTGATCGTCGAGGGGACACTGATCAGTGCACGGTACATCCAAACCGTCATCGAACCCATCGTTCTACCATTCCTAGACCGGCAAGGGAACTTGCTGTTCCAACAGGACAATGCACTTCCGCATGTATCCCGTGCCACCCAACGTGCTCTAGAAGGTGTAAGTCAACTACCATGGCCAGCAAGATCTCCGGATCTGTCCCCCATTGAGCATGTTTGGGACTGGATGAAGCGTCGTCTCACGCGGTCTGCATGTCCAGCACGAACGCTGGTCCAACTGAGACGCCAGGTGGAAATGGCATAGCAAGCCGTTCCACAGGACTACATCCAGCATCTCTACGATCGTCTCCATGGGAGAATAGCAGCCTGCATTGCTGCGAAAGGTGGATATACACTGTACTAGTGCCGACATTGTGCATGCTCTATTGCCTGTGTCTATGTGCCTGTGGTTCTGTCAGTGTGATCATGTGATGTATCTGACCCCAGGAATGTGTCAATAAAGTTTCCCCTTCCTGGGACAATGAATTCACGGTGTTCTTATTTCAATTTCCAGGAGTGTATATTTCAGAGACAGGCTGGACAGTGAAGGGGAAGGCGTGTTTATAGCGATAAAAAGTGCAATAGTATCGAAGGAAATTGACGGAGGTACGAAATATGAAATAATTGGGTGAACGTCACGGTTAAAGCAAGCTCAAACATGGTGATTGGATGTCTATATAGGCTGTTGCGGCAGAACTCCTGAAGGAAAATTTAGAAAATATTTCGAGTAGTTTTCCTGGCTATGTTATAGTTTTGGGTGGAGATTTTAATTTACCAGATATAGACTGGGAGACTGAAACGTTTATAACTGTTGGCAGGGACAAAGAAGCCAATGAAATTTTTTTAAGTGCATTATCTGAAAACTACCTTGAGCAGTTAAACAGAGAACCGACTCGTGACGATAACATATTAGACCTTCTGGTGACAAACAGGCCCGAACTATTTGAAACAGTTAACGCAGAACAGGGAATCAGCGATCATAAAGCGGCTACAGCATCGGTGATTTCAGCCATAAATAAAAATATTAAAAAAGCTAGTAAGATTTTTCTGTTCAGCAAAAGTGACAAAAAGCAGATTTCAAAGTACTTGACGGCTCAACACAAAAGTTTTGTCTCAAGTACTGATAGTGTTGAGGATCAGTGGACAAAGTTCAAAACCATCGTACAAAATGCATTAGATGAGTATGTGCTAAGCAAGATCGTAAGAGATGGAAAAGAGCCACCATGGTACAACAACCGAGTTATAAAACTGCTGCGGAAGCAAAGGGAACTTCACAGCAAACATAAACATAGCCAAAGCCTTGCAGACAAACAAAAATTACTCGAAGCTAAATGTAGTGTGAGGAGGGCTATGCGAGAAGCGTTCAATGAATTCGAAAGTAAAGTTCTATGTACTGACTTGGCAGAAAATCCTAAGAAATTCTGGTCTTATGCCAAAGCGGTAGGTGGATCAAAACAAAATGTCCAGACACTCTGTGACCAAAATGATACTGAAACAGAGGATGACAGACTAAAGGCCGAAATACTAAATGTCTTTTCCCAAAGCTGTTTCACAGATGAAGAGTGCACTGTAGTATCTTCTATAGATTGTCGCACAGATGACAGAATGGTAGATATGGAAATATATGACAGAGGGATGTAAAAAGAACTGAAATCGCTCAAAAGAGAAAAGGAAGCTGGACCTGATGAGATACCAGTTCATTTTACACAGAGCACACGAAGAAAATGCCTCCCTTCTTGCAGCGGTGTACCGTAGGTGTGTAGAAGAGCGTAGCATTCCAAAAGATTGGAAAAGGGCGCAGGTCATCCCCGTTTTCAAGAAGGGACGTCGAAAAGATGTACAGAACTATAGCCCTATATCTTCCACGTAGATCAGTTGTAGAATTTGGGAACACAAATTATGTTCGAGTATAATGACTTTTCTGGAGACTAGAAATATATTCTGTAGGAATCAGCATGGGTTTCGAAAAAGACGATCGTGTGAATCCCAGCTCACACTATTCGTACACGAGACACAGAGGGCCATAGACATGGGTTCCCAAGTAGATGCCGTGTTTCTTGACTTCCGCAAGCTCGGTTGATACAGTTCCCCACAGTCTTTTAACGAACAAAGTAAGAGCATATGGACTATCAGACCAATTGTGTGATTGGGCTGAAGAGTTCCTAGATAATAGAACGCAGCATGTCATTCTTAATGGACATTCCAAAGTAAGAGTAATTTCAGGTGTGCCGCAGGAGAGTGCTGTAACACCGTTCCTATTCACAATATATAGAAATTACCTTGTGGATAAGATCAGAAGTTCACTGAGGCTTTTCGCGGATGATGCTGTAGTATATCGAGAGGTTGTAACAATGGAAAATTGTACTGAAATGCAGGAGGATCTGCAACGAATTGACGCATGGTGTAGGGAATGGCAACTGAATCTCAATGTAGACAAGTGTAATGTGCTGCGAACACATAGAAAGAAAGATCCTTTATCATTTAGCTACAATATAGTAGGTCAGCAACTGGAAGCAGTTAATTCAATAAATTACATCTACATCTACATTTATACTCCGCAAGCCACCCAACGGTGTGTGGCGGAGGGCACTTTACATGCCACTGTCATTAAGTCCCTTTTCTGTTCCAGTCGCGTATGGTTCGCGGGAAGTACAACTGTCTGAAACCCTCCGTGCGCGCTCGAATCTCTTTAATTTTACATTCGTGATCTCCTCGGGAGGTATAAGCCTGAAATCTACCTTCTATTACTCTTTCTAAACAGATAAACCTTCCTCCCTTTTTTTATATTCATATTAACTTCCATATTCAGGGATGCTGGAACGGCCTTATGATCACTGATTCCCTGTTCTGCACTTACAGAGTTGAAAAGTTCGGGTCTGTTTGTTATCAGTAGGCCCAAGATGTTATCTCCACGAGTCGGTTCTCTGTTGAATTGCTCGAGGTATTTTTTTGGATAGTGCTCTGAGTATAACGTCACTCGATGCTCTGTCCCTACCACCCGTCCTAAACATCTTAGTGTCCTAGTCTATATCTGGTAAATTGAAATCTCCGCCTAAGGCTATAACATTCTGAAAAAAATTATGTGAAATGTATTCCAAATTTTCTCTCAGTTGTTCTGCCACTAATGTTGCTGAGTCGGGAGGTCGGTAAAAGGAGCCAACTATTAACCTAGCTTGGTTGTTGAGTGTAACCTCCACCCATAACAATTCACAGGAACTATCCAGTTCTACTTCACTACAGGATAAACAACTACTATCAGTGACAAACACGCCACTACCGGTTGCATGCAATCTATCCTTTCTAAACACTGTCTGTGCGTTTGTAAAAATTTCTGCAGAATTTATCCCTGGCTTCAGCCAGCTTTCAGTACCTATAGCGATTTCAGCTTCGGTGCTTTCTATCAGCGCTTGAAGTTCCGGTACTTTACCATTGCAGCTTCGACAATTTACAATTACAATACCGATTGCTGCTTGGTCCCCACATATCCTGACTTTGCCCCGCCCCCTTTGAGGCTGTTGCCCTTTCTGTACTTTCCCGAGGCCATCTAACCTATAAAAACCGCCCAGTCCACGCTACAAAACCCCTGCTACTCGTGTAGCCGCTTGCTGCGTGTAGTGGACACCTGACCTATCCAGCGGAAACCGAAAGCCCACCACCCTATGGCGCAAGTCGAGGAATCTGCAACCCACATGGTCGCATAACCGTCTCAGCCTCTGATTCAGACCCTCCACTCGTCTCTGTACCAAAGGTCTGCAGTCACTCCTGTCGACGAAGATGCAAATGGTGAGCTCTGCCTTCATCCCACTAGCGAGACTGGCAGTCTTCACCAAATCAGATAGCCGGCGGAAGCCAGAGAGGATTTCCTCCGATCCATAGCGACACACATCATTGGTGGCGACATGAGCGACCACTTGCAGATGGGTGCACCCTGTACCCTTCATGGCATCCAGAAGGACCCTTTCCACATCTGGAATGACTCCCCTCCCCCCGGTATGCGCACGAAGTGCACTTTGGTTTTCTTGCCTTCTCTTGCTGCCATATCCCTAAGGGGCCCCATTACACGCCTCCGTTGGAGCTCCCAACTACCAGTAAGCCCACCCTCTGTGACCGTCCGGATCTTGCAGACTGAGGGGAAACCTCTGGAACAGGACAAGCAGCCATCTCCGGCCAAAGGTCAGTATCAGCCTGAGACAGAGCCTGAAACGGGTTCGTCAGGCAAACTGGAGAGGCCTTCCGTTCAGCCATCCGGAATGTCTTTCGCCCCCTGCCACACCTCGAAACGACGTCCCACTCTACCATAGGTGAGGGATCAGCCTCAATGTGGGCAGTATCCCAGGCAGCCACAGTCCTAGTCCGATCGGGGGATGCGTGGGACGAGCTGGCCATACCCGACAAACCCCCATCTGGACCCCCACAGTGATGCCCATTGGCAACAGCCTCAAGCTGTGTGACTGAAGCCAACACTACCTGAAGCTGGGAGTGAAGAGATGCCAACTCAGCCTGCATCCGAACACAACAGTTGCAGTCCCTATCAATGCCAAAAACTGTTGTGCAAAGAACATCTGAACTCATCTACAGAGAGCACAAACAATTCGACACAAAATTTAAACGGTTATTAAAATACAAGATTGCCTAGTAAATGCAGTAATGCTGCTACTTGAGCACTGCTGACACACTGCTCGGCGGCGGAAGTATACTACGCGATTTTACACTATTCAGGTACTAAAACGCGATGCTACAACTATCAAATACTATAATACGCCCGAAATTTATGAATTAAACAATGCAAGTACCAAAAACACGCAAAGAAATTAAGAATTAAAAAATGTAGCAATAAGTGAGCTAAGAGTATACGACTTGCAGCTGGCAGCTGCTTATCCAACGGCGGCAGGGAGCACACTGGCTGTGACCAACCGAGTAATGGGCATTAGGAGTGAGTAGGCATTAGGAGGGAGTAGGCATTAGGAGTGATTTAAAATGGAATGACCATATAAAATCAATCATCGGTGAAGCAGATGCCAGACTGAGATTCATTGGAAGTAACCTTAAAGAAATGCAGTCCAAAAACAAAGGAAGTGGGTTACAGTACACTTGTTCGCCAACTGCTTGAATACTGCTCACTAGTGTGGGATCTGTACCAGATAGAGTTGATAGAAGAGATAGAGAAGATCCAATGGAGAGCAGTGCGATTTGTTACAGGGTAATTTAGTAATCGCGAAAGTGTTACGGAGCTGATAGATAAACTCCAGTGGAAGACTCTGCAAGAGAGATGCTCAGTAGCTCGGTACGGGCTTTTGTTGAAGTTTTGAGAACATACCTTCACCGAGGTGTCAAGCATTATATTGCTCCCTCCTACGTACATCTCACAAAGAGACCATGAGTATAAAATCAGAGATACTAGAACCCACACAGAGGCATACCGACAATCTTTCTTGTCGCAAACAATATGAGAGTGGAATAGAAGGGAGAACCGATAGAGGCACTCAAGGTACTCTCCGCCACACGCTGTCAGGTGGCTTGTGGAGTGTGGATGTAGATGTAGATGAAGAGAAAAACTAAGATTAAATTCTCGTAGATGAGGTTTACAGATATGAAAAATTTCGGTGAAATTGTGGCCTTTTTTACTGTAAAATTATTAGTTGTGAAGCAAAATATTACAGTTTCAACCATGTAGCCATTATCAAGCTGAAATAATTGTGTTTTAACGCCAATTCACACAGACCATCATGTCACAGCGCCTCTAGGTTTCTTGGGAGGAAAGTTTTAACGACATTGTCGTCTGCTTAGGTCGGAAGCTAATTTTATAGCAGTGAATTGTGTGTTTCGCTGCGCTTATTTTGCTATAAGAGTGGAATTTGTACTTCTGTCTCTTCTAAATTTTTATTTATTATTGTGCTCTGGTTTCATATCAAATTGCAGAGGTTTCATGTCGACATGGGCATTTTTTCATTGAGTATTCTTCCACAAGTTGAGTCACATACCAGAAAGTGAGAAATTATTTAGGTTTTACAATAACAGAACATTTTAAGTGAAAAGTTGGCTCTAATGAAGGAAAAAATACTGTTTTTATGAAGTTATTAGTTACATTAGAAAAATGGTTGGATAAGGTAGACAGACTCTATTTATTCCCTCATAAATACTGTTTGATTTGTTTGTGTGTGTATATTTTCGACTGCAAATAAATGGCAATGTTTTGAAATAGTGTTTCACTTCTCGGTACTTTGCCACAAAAAACTGTCAAAAATGTACCCATGAAGTTTGTTTTGGCCAATAATAAATATTATCGTTGCAAGTTCCTCAATTCTGATACTATATTCTGACTTTTTTCAGCATATTTTTAGATTGCATATTTTTAGATCTAACCAAAGCATTTCACCTCATTAACCATGACCCATTACTAGAGTAGCTGTATTGCTATACTGCCTGTGGAAAAGTGTAGAATTATTTTAAATTATATCTGTGTGACAGGGTGCCCCAAGATTTTGTTTTAGGCGCCCTGCTCTTCTAGGTTTTTATTAATGACTTTCCAAACCATCTAATGAGGCCTGAATCAGTACTTCTGCAGACGATACAACTCTCTTTATCAAAGGACAGAGTGAAGGCGACATACAAGAAAAAATAATTTCAGTAAAAAATGGGACAGTAGAATGGTTCAGGGACAACTATTTAATTTTAAATGACAAAAAAGCGCATGGATGAATTAGAAACAAAGTAAAAAATAACATAAGTAGAGATAGTGAACTGTATAATAGAACAAATATGTGTCAGATGTATGGTTAGATGACAATTTAAGATGGAAAAAACTGTTGAGTTATTGAATAAAAAACTTAGTAAATAGCATTATATATTTCAAAAACGTACTCTTATGTATGTAGCCCTATAAGCTATGGTATTATATTATAGGGGAATACATCATTTTCAAAAAATTTGTTTCAAGTTCCAACAGAGAGCCATTCTCGTCCACAGAGAACAATGTAGAGAAATCTTAAAGGAATTACAGGTTTTCACTCTCCCCAGTTTATTCATTTATGAATCTATTAAGCCACATCAATAAATCTCTACTCTAAGCAATCAAGTACATAACTATGATACCAGAAACAGGAAAAAAATCATAGAGACATTCATCCGAAAGCCCTGTACAAATGTAGTGTGATGTATCTTCCAAAAATAATGTTCAATGCCTTCTCTAAAGAAATAAAAAAACTTCAAAACTTACATAAATTTAAAAAAAAGATTTACAGAAACTATTGTTAAGCAAAAGTTACTGGAGTGTTGATGAATTTCTTTGTCATCATAAAAGATAGATCTCATCATTTGATTTTTTCTATGAACCATTTTTATTTAATCTGTATGTATAAAGAAGACAACAAATTTGTGCATATATGTAATAACAATGTTATTTCCTATAAATGATAAAAAGTAAAAATATAATTTGCTCTCTTTCTCTCTGTTTCTATACGACAATTCATATATGATCTGTATGTTAAGCAGATGATAATAACTTGAACTGAATTGAGCATGGTACCTCGTAACTTCAATTACACCAGTCGTTACTGCACTAAGCGAACTGACATGAGGTGCTGTGATGGACAGTGTGAATAAAATCTGAAGTGATAGTGCCATGAGGTGTCATGTAACAGCCATTGTGAACTGGCATGTAGCACACATCAAAACCCAACAGTCATTGGACATGGTGTAACGCAGAAGCTGCTTCCACTGCATTGTGTTCATGATTACAATCTCTGCTGTGTATTGCATTCTTTGAATTGCATATCAAGTATGTTTCTCATATTCTGCTTGACGTTTTCTCACAACTGTAATACAGTGTGGAATCAGTGATTACATATCTATTTTTATTTCATATAAACAGAATCTGGCTTCATTGCATGTTCTGCAGGCTCAAGTACATATGTTATTGCTTATGAAACTATCTGTGAACTACTCGATTTAAATGTGTTGTATTTTTTGCTCGTATTCTACTTTATTTTTGTGCACATCACTTTTCCATACTTTCACACAATTTCATGGAGAACTCCGAAATTTTCATTGGAGTGAGAGGACGAATTCAGTACATTGGTTTCTGCTAAAATCTATTCGTTGTAGTACTTGTTAATAATAACTTCAACATTTGTGTAGCTACTATGGCATTTTTAGTATTTTCAAAAGAGAATGTTCCACTAACTAAGTCTAAAACGCATGCGCAGTGAGAAGGAGCAATGCCATTTAAAGCAGACTACATACTCATTCAGTGACAAGATGTAATAAAGTTGAATACAAATACTGTCAAAAGCACTAACATGTAGAAAACACCTTGTCCCTCTGAGAAGCTCTGGCCACATTTCCTATTTTACATTTCTGTAACACTAAGTGTAACACTAAGTCATTTCTATCCTGAGCCATAGGAATCCTGTGAACTACACTACTCCTTAGTCCTAACGAAATTATCAGTGAAAATTCGTCATATCTACTTATCAGCTCTGTTTTCACCTTCAGTAAAGCCTTTGAATCGAAAGGTGCTTATTCGCTTCCTGGTTTCCTTGGGGGTTTACAAACGACAAGGCTTGTGTAACTTCTCATCAAGTCTACAGAAATTTCATTCCTACGATCTTTGAAGACTGCATAGCGAATCAGTTAAAAATAGCAATTCAAACCAAAGAAAGCGCTTACCACACAGATTCTTGAGAATTGTGATTTATTTGTGTGTTTTCTATGTGATATTGATAGTCTTCTAACATACATTTGGACTGCTCACCATACGCTACTTCATCACAGCAGTTGTTTCAATAGTCTGGAATTACTTGCCAGTATGGACTCACTTCACCAGGGGAAACAAAATACTCGAAACATTCTCTATGAGGGAATAAAGTTGTGCAACCAATGACTCAAGGAGATGAAAAGGATTACTAATATAAATCAGTTTAAAAAGGCAATTGAAACGTAATTTATATGAGCCGTGTGTACTTCCCTGTTTCCACGGCTCGTTTGAGCGCCGTGTGGAACCAATATCTTTGGTAATCGACAGTGTTAGGGAGCGATCGGGCAGGTCACGCCTGGCAGCTTTATTCTTCGTTGTGTGTGCTCCAACTGGGTTTTAAGTGTATTGTTCCGGAGGGTTTTTACTACTGTGGCAGGCTTTTAACCTGCGCATGACCATTCAGTGTCTTCTCTGAGTTTTGAAAAATCGTCAACTGTGTTTTATAACTTTCTGGTAAATTTTATTTTTTTTAACTGTCCTCCATGAACGTCTCCGTGTTAGTCTATTTTTTACCTCCATTTTCTCGCATTATTCTGTTTTAAGTTCCCCTTTATCGCCTTGTGTATGTAACATTTTATTCTTATTTTAAGTTGTCATGTCACTCAGCTGAAGAGCAGCGGATTGTGCCGCTCACAGCCCTCACAATAAAGAAAAAAAACGCTGGAGGAGGTTGTCGTGCAGTGGCCTTTGTGCCTGTTCTAGTGACGTCTACATCCTGCCTTCCGCGTACGGATGTTGTTATCAAACCCACACTTCTACCTGTGGAGGAACGCTGGCTTGGTTGTGCCCCTCTGTCCGCTCTTCATTGGTTGTCCGCGGGAGGCGGATGGCAGTTTAATCATCGCCTGTGTCGACGAAGGCAAACAAACAGTAACCATCATGGGGCAGTGGAGCCGCCGTTCGACGAGGGTTTGAGTCCGTGAGCAGTTCGGCTGGGTCGGTGTCTGCCGGGACGACTGGGAACGGCTCAGAATTGTGTACATCAGTCCCGAACAAACGACAAAATGCGCCGAGGGAAAGGAGAAAAGAAGTTAAGTGTGAATGTTGCAAGTTGATCATCCTTTGGGATTGAGTTCATCCAGTCGTCTTTCCCGCCTTGTGGCCACCACTGTGGCTATCCTCTGTTCTGTTCACTGTTGCAATTCTGACAGTGCAGATTCCTCCACGCATCGTTGATAACCAGTGTAGTGGTGTATTTTTGTAGTTATTTGTGTCGTTTGCACTTCTATGTTTTGGTAGTTCATCCTCCCTCCCTGTGGTTGCAGAATTTTGGGTGGAGAGTTAGTTCCTTGACTTCCAAGATCTAGTGCTGTATTATTAAGGTTAATTCTAGTTCACTCTAGTGTTCTGTTAATCCCTGGGTATATGTGTCCGCCATACTATTTTCACTGTATTTATTCTAAGTCAGTTGCACTGACAGTAGTTGGGGGTCTGAGTCCTGTCACGGAGCTGATAAGGGGTCACATTGATTTCGGCTTGTCGGTTGGAGGGTGTTGCCTTAGAGGTTTATTAACATTGGCATGTCAGCATTGTCTAGCGCTACCAGGACCTAAAGAAGAACATTGTGCTGATTAGGGAATGTTGTTGCACATTCTTGTTTTCATTTCGATACCTGTATTTGTGAAGGCAACCGCATGAAGTAAGATCTGTTCTGAAGCTATGCTGGATCTTGCACTCTTGGGATTTTTGATTTTGTTTTGATCCTGACTATTTGGGTGTCAGGAATATGGAACTGTGTTGTTCATGTTGGGCTTGAACAGCAGATACGCAGCTAGTTTAGTATGTGTGTAGTGGCATGGCGTCCTCGTGAAGGTATGCCCACTAGATTGCTATTGCATCTCCTCAAAGTGTAATTTCCACCTTACTAAACCCCCTTGTTAGAAGGGAGGAAGGAAATAAAAACTTTAGAAATAGCTTCTATTTGCATTAACTATCTTACCCGTAGCTTAAGTAAATTTCTACTCAGTGATTAAACTAATGGGAGCACCTATCCTAAAAGCTACTACCGCACTTCTGTTATGATATCCCTCGTGCCTATTTTGGTCCGAAAGATTGTATAACCAGGGTTACATGCTCTGTATCGAACTTCTGATGTTGTTTTTTTGTGTGGTTGTGGATTATTAAAATTGATTATAGTGCAAACGTTTGTATTTTACCAACCATGCTTATAAGTTATTAATGTGATTGGCTCGAATGTAATACGAAAGTTTTAGGACCATAGGTTGTCCAGGTAGAAATGTTGAAGCCATGCTGTGTTGTGAATTCATGTATTTCTGTTTTATATTGCAATGAGAATTTAAATGTGGTAAACCAACGCTTTGTGATTAATAATTAAAGATTTAAGAGTGCATTCACTTAGCACTTACTTATGTGTTGTATTATTATTATTTTTTAAAAATGTAACAGGCGTTTTAGTTTCTTAAATTAGAGCCTTTCCATTTCGAAAGTGGTGGCCCTCACATTTTGGGCAATTGTAAGCATTGAAGCAGGATTTACATAGTTGGTGTTATGTATTGTATCTTATGAATAAATTATTTATGTGTTGAATCACGTCTGATATGTCAATTCCTTGGCCCCATCCACACCTTGGTCGTAGTCGTTTAATATTAAATGATCAGAGAACCGTTCCAGCTGGTAGCAGAGCATGGTTCTGATCGTTGTTTAATTCTGTGACTAACAGACGTGATTGATAAATTGGTTTAGTTATAGAGTTGTCATTTTGTTTGTGCATAGTGGAATTTTTCTAATCGAGTTTCTTGGTCTTGTTTGTATATTCCAGGATGGTTGACAGGATGACGGTTGAGGCAGATAGGTGTCCTGGAGTAGGCTTCTTGAAACGTGAGCAGTTGCTGTAAGAACTAGCAATACAGCGCAAATCAAAGGAGGGCAGTGTGGCCGAATTAGCAACACGATTGCGAGCTGCATTGCAATTGCCAGTGGAAATTACATCGGAAATTATTGGTGAGACAAAAATAGCGATTGAGAATTTATTGAAAGCTATAAACATGTTAAGAGAGAACATCTCGTTTTTTTAAGGTTCGCAACCTAGTAGTAATTAGTTGGAAAGGTTAAAGGCGCAGATTGCTCATTTTGCAAATCGAGTGACAGACCTTACTAAAGTTATGTTAGATGAATTGGATAACGAGTTAGTTAAGAAATTGGGGGAATTGGTTACTACATCACAACTGGAAGTAACGTGCTTGGAATTGGGGGGTAGGAAGTTGCTGGAGCAAGGAATCGAAAGTGGTATCATGGTTGGTGATAAACAAACGCCAGGTCAATCTAATAATGATATGTTTGCGAAGTTTTCAAATCCGTTGATTTATGCGTTTAAGGATTTAAGACAATAAGCTTTTAAGGATTTGGGACAAATCAAAGAGGTGCTATGGCTGCTAGTGCAAGTGGAAGGACATGCCCACGCATTTGGGGTATCACATCAGGTGATACTGGGAATTCTGTACTCACACATGGTGGGAGAATTTGGGCGGTTGTTGTCAGAGGCTATGGTCGGCCAGTGGTCACTTCAGATTTTAAGGCAAGAGGTCATTAATACTAGGTTCAGCCCGGGTGTGCGCAAGCAGTTGGAATGTGAATATATTTGGAAGGTCCAGCAGCAGGGAGAAGAGATGCCAGAGTATATGGAGAGAGTGCAGTTAGCATCCTAGGCGTTATTGATTTATATGCCTGAGCAAGATTTAGTCTCAGCGGTGGTAGCAGGTATGCGCTCCATTGATAAAGCCCAATTTGTTTTCAGTGGTTGTCAGTCTACTTGGTAGGAACTTAGGAAAACCATAGTGACCGTTTCGGCCTTACAGATTAAGGGTGAAACGCAGCAGTTGCAGCCAAAGGTTGATAAGGAACCTAGAAGTGAGGGGGCCAATGGGATGGAAGTGAGTAGAATTAATAAAGGGCAACCTCGGCAATGTTACGGGTGTGGCGCTGTAGGCCATTTGGTCCGAGATTGTTCCCTACCACGGTTAAAGCGTTCAGATAAATGACGCCAGAAGATCAGCCGCAAGCCCTTACTTAAGAACAAATCTTGGTGCGCGCGGATAGCACCTCCATCCTTGACAGCGTCACCCTATATTTGTTCCAGAGTAGATAGAGAACCGATCTGTGCACTGCTTGATTCGGGAAGCTCGTTTTCCTTGTTGGATCTTGAGTGGTTTTTGGAATTTTGTCATATTTTAAAGCTTGGGACAGTACCGGGTCCTGCTCAGAGATGTTGGGTCGCTAATGGCCAATGGTTTACCTCTGCAGGGCTGGGTTCGGGGCAGCCATTGTGTAGGCGGATTTTCCTGGCCGCTATGTTTTGCTTTAGTCAAAGATTTACCATTTGACTTAATTCTGGGATGTGACTTTATCAGACAGGTATGATATTAGATTGTTCAGGTCATACCTTTTCTTCAAGTTTGCTCTTGGGCAGAGGTTTAGTCTCTGTGAATGTGAACGGCGTATTAGAAGACCAGGATTCGCTATGGTTATCCATGGGAGCCAGCGATTTGATTTAACTAGCTTATCCTTACAACAAGGTGTTCAACTGGGGAAGGTTTTGGAGGAGTTCCCCGAGTTACTATGTGATCGTTTGGGAGCCACTCAGGTTCTGGCATATCAGATTCGTTTAAAAGAATTTTCCCCTGTCAGGCAGTCACCCTGTATGCTATCTCCTCCAAAACATAAGATTTTGAGGCACAAAATAGATAATATGCTTAGTGAAGGTGTAATTACACCTTCCTCGTCCGCCTATTCTTCCCCAGTTTTCAAGGTTCCAAAGGGTAAGGGCAATGATTTCAGAGTAGTTATTAATTATCATAGGCTTAATGAAGAGGTAGTTCTCGAGTCAGTACCCTTACCCAATCTACATAATGCATTTATCTGGTTTTCTGTGGCTAACTGGTTCATAGTAGTTGACCTCAACCAAGCATATTACCAGATCCCTTTGGCCGAACAGTGTAAGCATGTGACCACCTTTTGCATGGACTGGAACCTGTTTGAATTTAATCGAGTTCCTTTTGGGCTTGCTACCAGAGCCGCTGTATTAACATTCCTTCTTGAGAATGTTTTTGGAGATCTAAAATAGAAGTGTGTGCATAATTATTTGGACGATTTGGTTATCTACAGTCATACCTTTCAAGAACATCTAGAACATATTCAACAGGTTTTCAAGCGTTTGCAGAAGGCTTGGTTAACAATTAAACCCGAGAAGGTTACCTTAGCTAGAGAGCAGGTGTCGTTTCTGGGACATATTCTCTCCGGGCATAGTGTCCGGATCGACCAAGAATGGACTAAATCATTAAGAGAATTGCCAGCACACAGGGATAAGAGGGGAATTGCTAGATTCATTGGTATGGCGAATTATTTTAGACATTGCATACCTAATTTTGCCAAGTTAGTGGCTACCTTAAATGAGTTACTCCGTAAAGGGGTGCGTTTCGTTTGGGGACCTTCCTAGGAGGCTGCCTTCCACAAAATTAAACAAGCCATAGCTAATCCCCGTTTTGGGAGTAACCGATTTTTCTAAGAAGTTCATTGTCCAGACTGACGCTTCGAATATGGGTATCTCCGTGGTCCTACTTCAGGAAGTTGAGGGAGGTCAGCAACCCTTGGCGTATGCTTCACGTAGATTGAGTAAAACCGAACGTAATTATTCGGTCTACGAATGTGAGGCTCTTGCAATTCTTTTTGCCTTGGAGCAATACCGCTTTTATTTAGAACATATGGAATTTGAACTTTAAATGGATAATTAGGCCCTGAGTTGGGTGTTGGCGAGGCCGCACAAGACCTGGCAAATCGCTAGGTGGGCCATACATATTTCTGCCTTTCAGTTTAAAGTGAAACATATCAAGGGAGCAGATAATAAAGTCGCTGATGCGCTGAGCCATATGTTTAATTAGTTGACAGATCAGGAGTCTGCACAAGAGGAAGAGGTCAAGGACGAAGGAGCTAGCTGTGTAGTATTAGGTGGGATGCTGCAACCCTTTGATAATCTGGAAACTCATCAAGAGAAGGATCCTAAGTTGGGTAGACTTAAGAAATACCTCAAGATGGGAGAAAAATTAAATAACTACGTCATTGAAAAGGGCGTTGTGTGTGGAAGGCTTAAGCGTTTGGAGGGATTTAAAATCTGCGTTCCCGAGTACTTAAGGCGTTTTCATAATTCTTTAATGGGGGGTAACCTGGGGGTTTATAAAACCTAGCAGAAAATTAAGGAACATCTTATGTGGCCATCATTAGATCGTGATGTGAGACAAATGGTGAAGCAATGCCAACAATGTTGTGTGGCCAAACCCAAGAACTCTAGACAACAGTGATTTCTTACCTCCGTGCGTGAGCTGTATCCTCTTGACAAGCTTTTCGTTGATTATGTATGCCCTCTCCCGCGAACCAGGAAAGGCAATCAATATATATTGGTAGTTATTGATGCCTTCTCGCGTTTCATGTGGCTAATCCCCAGTAGGAGTATGATGGCTTTAATCACTGTGGCCCACCTAACTAATATCTTCAGTAGTTTTGGTCCTCCCAAAAAGCTAGTTAGTGACAATGCTCGATCATTCGTCTCGGACAAATTTAAGAGATTCTGTTTTCGCAGTGGGATAAAACATATCACCACAACCCCGTATTGTCCCAAGGGATCGTTCGCGGAGCGGGTTACAGTAATCTAAAGTCTGCACTCATAATTTATCACCAAGATTCTCCAGGGAAGTGGGATGAAAGTCTGCCGCGGCTGATTTTCGTCTTTAATACTGCCACGCATGAAGCCTTGAAGGCCACCCCGGCATCTGTGATATTTTCTTATTCCATCAATTCATCCCTCTCCAATTTGTGAGAAATACAGGAGTTGTTCCCGGAGGCTATTACTCATAGAGTAATTAAAAGAAATTGGAATCGGACAAGGTGAAATATTATCTTGGCCTATGGTACACAAGCAGTTCATTATAATCATCACATATGTAAGTTTGGAGGAAAGCTTGGGGATCAAATCTACATTAGAAATTATCCGGGACGGGAGAAGCAAACAGGCGTAAGTTTACTGCTCGTTTTTTGGGGCCCTGTAACGTTGTAAGGATGCTGGGTCCTGTCTCCTCGCTGGTCTGGGAAAATGCTTCCGGGAAGCAGTTCCATGTCCATCTTAGTCAGATTAAAATGGCTTAACGAGCTTGCAGTTTACTCACATGTACCCAGGGGTTGCGGTTTGGGTGGGGGAGGTTGAGCCGTGTGTACTTCCATCTTTCCATGGCTCGTTTCCTGAGCGTCGTGTGGAGCCAATATTTTTGGTAATCGAGAGTGTTTGGGCGCGATCGGGCTCTAGCATCTTGTTGCTGTCATTTATTGCTTCGCTTCTATTTCGTTTTTCCACTGTTGTTCAGGGTTGGTCTTTTATGAAGCTCTTTCGTTTGAACTCGCGCCCTTAGTGTACCCACTATCGATTGCGAGTTCCGTCTTTGGTGTACTTAGAAACTGTAAGTTGGTAACACGATCGACTCCCGTGTTTACTGCAGCAGACTCTTTCGTCTGTACTATTTATAGGCACGGTCGTGCTGGAGGAGGTTGTCACGCAGTGGACTTCATGTCTGCTCTAGTGGCGTCGACATCCTGCCTTCTGCGTACGGACGTTGTTATCGAACCCACACTTCTACCCGTGGAGGAACGCCGGCTTGGTTGGGCCCCTCTTCATTGCTTGTCCGCGGGAGGTGGATGGCAGTTTAATCATCGCCTGCGTCGACGAAGGCAAACAAACAGTAACCATCATGGGGCAGTGGAGCCGCCGTTCGGCGAGGGTTTGAGTCCGTGAGCAGTTCGGCTGGGTCGGTGTCTGCCGGGACGACTGGGAACGGCTCAGAATTGTGTACATCAGTCCCGAACAAACGACGAAATGCGCCGAGGGAAAGGAGAAAAGAAGTTGAGTGTGAATGTTGCAAGTTGATCGCCCTTTGGGATTGAGTTCATCCCGTCGTCTTTCCCGCCTTGTGGCCACCGCTGTGGCTATCCTCTGTTCTGTTCACTGTTGCAATTCTGACAGTGCAGATTCCTCCACGCATCGTTGCTAACCGGTGTAGTGGTGTATTTTGGTAATTATTTATGTACGTTTGCACTTCTGTGTTTTGGTAGTTCATCCTCCATCCCTGTGGTTGCAGAATTTTGGGTGGAGAGTTAGTTCCTTGACTCCCAAGATCTAGTGCTGTATTATTAAGGTTAATTCTAGTTCAGTCTAGTGTTCTGTTAATCCCTGGGTATATGCGTCCGCCATACTATTTGCACTGTATTTATTCTAAGTCAGTTGCACTGACAGTAGTTGGGGGTCCGAGTCCTATTTGGGTGTCAGGAATATGGAACTGTGTTGTTAATGTTTGGCTTGAACAGCGAATACGTGGTTAGTTTAGTATGTGTGTAGTGGCATAGCGTCCTCGTGAAGGCATGCCCACTAGATTGCTATTGCATCTCCTCAAAGTGTAATTTCCACCTTACTAAAACCCCCTTGTTAAAAGGGAGGAAGGAAATAAAAACTTTAGAAATAGCTTCTATTTGCATTAACTATCTTACCCGTAGCTAAAGTAAATATCTACTCAGTGATTAAACTAAGCCGGCCGCGGTGGTCTCACGGTTCTAGGCGCGCAGTCCGGAACCGTGCGACTGCTACGGTCGCAGGTTCGAATCCTACCTCGAGCATGGATGTGTGTGATGTCCTTAGGTTTGTTAGGTTTAAGTAGTTCTAAGTTCTAGGGGACTAATGACCACAGCAGTTGAGTCCCATAGTGCTCAGAGCCATTTGAACCATTTTTGATTAAACTAATGGGAGTACCTATCCTAAAAGCTACTACCACACTTCTGTTATGATGGCCCTCGTGCCTATTTTGGTCTGAAAGATTGTATAAACAGGCTTACATGCTCTGTATCGAACTTCTGATGCGGTTTTTTTTGTGTGATTGTGGATTATTAAAATTGATTATAGTGCAAACGTTTGTATTTTACCAACCGTGCCTATACGTTATTAATGTGATTGGCTGAAATGTAATACGAAAGTTTTAGGACCATAGGTTGTCCAGGTAGAAATGTTGAAGCCATGCTGTGTTGTGAATTCATGTATTTCTGTTTTATATTGCAATGAGAATTTAAATGTGGTAAACCCACGCTTTGTGATTAATAATTAAAGATTTAAGAGTGCATTCACTTAGCACTTACTTATGTGTTGTGTTATCATTATTTTTTAAAAATGTAATTGGCGTTTTAGTTTCTTAAATTAGAGCCTTTCCATTTCCAAAGTGGTGGCCCTCCCATTTTGGGCAATTGTAAGCATCGAAGCAGGATTTACATAGTTGGTGTTATGTATATACGTCAATTCCTTGGCCCCGTCCACATCTTCATTGTAGTATTTTAATATTAAATGATCAGACCACCGTTCCATTATAACCAATCTACTCAATTTCACTTTGTGGAATGATTAAGTCTTTCACAGGTGTAGTATCTATTTACGGATTTTTGGATCTAAATATTATGTTTATTTTCCAGAGAAATTTCGTTCGTAGTTGAATGACAAAGCTATATCTGACCATTTTATTGATTATGTGAATGACAAAAATGGTTACAAAATTTGGTTCTCATTAAACGATGGTGTGAATCCAAGTTTCCGCAGGTATGAATTTCTCAGACATGGGTCCCACTACCGCTAAGCTTCTATACACGTTAGTATCCCCATATGCTGGAATTGGAAATGCTTCTTACATGACCTCCAAGATAGCAATGAGTGAAATTATTCATACTAGAGTTGTGCAGCTTTTAGCCAAAGAGCTTATAGTGACGTTGAAGAAGGAAAAACGGATCGACAGACATTGGATATGAAAATGGACATCTCATAGAAATCGTTAGAGAACATGTAATATGCTAAAAAGTGAGTTACCTGCTGAGGACGACATTTCATTAGAAAATCATTTTCGAATGAGTGAAATCTATTTTGAAATTTTTAAGTCAAATTTCTGGATCTGTACAACATTCTAATACATGTATGCAAGATGCTGTGCCAGTTTATTTTAAATTACAAGTAATGCAAAAAAATCTGGCAACTGGAGTCGCTGCAATAGTTATTGCATTCCGAATAGCACTATTTCTAAATTTTGTGTTATCTAAAAGACACTGAGAGTGCACCGGGAAGTAAGGTTTTTGCCTCAGCACTTTCAGCTTTGTTTTTATTTCCAGGGTTAGTCAAACTTCTGTTAGGTCACAGGTGTTGTAAATATACCTTTGTTTTACTGGTATGGTATTTAATTTCATAACCAAACTTTGTACTGTTGTGCAGAACAGTCATTGAAAATTTCTATTTCATGGTAATATTTACGCTCAATGACTAAAGAAAAAAATTGTCATTAGAATGAATGAAGTAAACCTTCACAGTACTCACTGTTCTGCAGTAATATGAACCTTAGAAAGGCCCTCTTTCAGTTACAATACATTGTAATCCATTTCATCAATTCAAATGATGTGTTACTTCTTTACAAATAAGTGATTATAAAGAGTTGCTAAACGCTAGAAAGATGGTCATCTCACACTGTTGAAGACTAATTTCCCACTTTAGAAAGAATTTATTTACTTAGTTGAAGATTAAGCCTCTTATGTTGGCTTGTCACTAACCTTCCACATTTGTAAACAAACAGACTCTAGATCTATGCTAACGAACGAACTAGAGCAGAGTGAGAGGAGACCCGCATATTGGCAGTTATCCAAGAATGTACAATGCTTTTCAATTTCTGTAACTTAAGTATAAATTTTCATGACAGTGTGCAAGTATGGTGTTTCCACATGTAAGTTGACTTACGTGACTGGTGGTGGGAGGACGCGTATGTAAGAAACTCATGCCTGTGGAAACCCAGCTTAATGAAATCTCACAGTGGAGATTTGTGACCAGAGAAGTTTTGTATAACGGGCAATCCAGCTGAGCTGGAACTCATCCCATAACTGAATAAACAGAAGATAAATGTGACTTGATAGTAATTATTTTCAAATGAGAAAATTAAATTTACTATTGATCAAACTGAGACTAGTAACCAAGAATCTTTGGATGGATTACTAAATCGTCATTCAGTTTGTAAAATACACCCAGCATCGAGGTTTAGCTGTTAAGAAATAGGTTACCAGGCTCATCAGTCTAAAGAAACAAATCCTTTAGTTTGCCTAATAAACATTAAATCTGTGAAGAGCTTGCAGCAACACATTTCATCAATGCTATGGAAAGTGGTGGTTAAAACAAATGGTTTAATTCATTGAAAGAAGAAATGCAGTACTCTAAAGAAAATGATACCTTCAGGATGACAGAATTGCCTAAAGGTAAACATTATGAATGACTGATACCTTTCATGTAAAATACACTGATCAGCCAAAACATTATGACCACTATGGACTGTGATGTTGGCTGCCGCCTGGTGGCATTGTGGGTACATGGCACAGAAACAAAAGTTTGTAAGCAGAGCAGACACGTACAGGGGATCACCCTATCGCAGATATGGGCAGCAAACGGAGAAATCCATTGAGATAAATGACTTTAACGAAAGGGTAGATTATTATTACGCACAGCCTGCTGAATAAGTATCTCGAAAACGGCGAAGCTGGTCGAATGTTCACGTGCTACTGTGGTGAGCATCTATGGAAACAGGTAGAAGCACAGTGAAACTATCACAAGGCGCTAAATGGTTGGACGTGCATGACTCTTAACAGAACGTTTATTCTGCAAAATAAGATAAAAGTGTGATATGTGGCATCCCTGCCAAAAGAGCAAAATGCTGGTCCATGTACACGTATTTCGGAGCACACAGTTCATCGTCCATTGCTGAATATGGAGACTCTGCATCAGACCACCCCCCCCCCCCCCACGTGTTCACATGTTGGCCCAACGACAACGTCAATGACTGCAGTGGACTATCGAGATTCGACTGTCAATCAATGGAAACGTACCAGTTTTTCTGGTTGCCTGGCTGATTTGAGTGGAGGGACCAAACAACAGGGTCATCGATCCCATCGCATTTGGGAAGGAAATCGGCCATGCCCTTTCAAAGAAACCATCCCGGCATTTGCCTTACGCAATTTAGGGAAATCATGGAAAACCTAAATCAGTGTGTCTGGCCGTGGCTTTGAACCGCTGTCCTCCCGAATACGAGTCCAGTGTGCTAACCACTGCGGCCGGCCGGGGTGGCCGAGCGCTTCTAGGCGCTACAGTCTGCAACCGCGAGACCGCTACGGTCGCAGGTTCGAATCCTGCCTCGGGCATGGATGTGTGTGATGTCCTTAGGTTAGTTAGGTTTAAGTAGTTCTAAGTTCTAGGGGACTGATGACCTTGGAAGTTAAGTACCATAGTGCTCAGAGCCATTTGAACCATTAACCACTGCGTCACCTAGCTCGTTTTCTTCTGGTGAATCATATTGCTACTACAGTAGGTCGACGTTCGTCTCCACAAGCGTTGTCATCGAAGTGAACGGCGGCTCAAAACGTGCAGTGCACCACAGACGGAGCTGATGGGAGCACTATTATGCTGCCCGAGATATTCTCTTGCGCTTGCATGGGGCCTGTGGGAGTAAGCGAAGAAACGTTGATGGCTGCGAACCACCCACATCCCGTCATGCTTGATGTCTTCCCCAACTGCGATGTCATCTTTCATCAATATAACTGTTCGTGTTTCGGAGCCACAGCCATGCTACAGTTGTTTGAGGAGCGTTATAGTGAACGCCTCAGCGACCAAATTCGCCTGATGTAAGTCCTATGGAACCCATCTTGGTAGCTAACGGGCCTGTGTGTAGACATGTAATGCTGCATACCTTCACAAAACTACCAACAAACCGTCGGATTTCTGATTTGCAGTGTATGTATTTCGTTTCCAAAGCGAACAAACAAGCTATTAAGGAGGTGATAATAATGTTTTGGGCCATCAGTGTACAAACCTGTAGGCTCGAACGATGCCATGCTTGCTTGATTTTTTGTGCTGTGTCATTGTACAGGACTTGATGTTGAAGAAACTTTTAGTTCAGCTGCTCGTTTTAGTGCTATTCGTCCTTTAATAGTGATTGCAGCTGAAGGAATCCTTAAGTTTGGTCAGTTCAACATTAGAACTGTATTTTTCTATGGGGACGTGGACATAGAAATATATATTACTCAACCAGAAGGTTTCGATGATTAGTCAGGTCACGTTTGTCATCTTAAGAAATCATCAAATAGACTTAAGCAAACAGCTTGTTATCGGAGTGATAAGTTTTGCTTATTTATGAAGAGAAATGGATTCATTCATTCGACAACAGATTCTTGCATTTATATTCGATAAAGCAAAATAGAAAAACTGCTGATTGGTATTTGCACCAATGATGATCTCATTGCAGGATCAAGTCAAAGTTCAGTGAATACGATTTTAGATTTATTAAAGTTAGAATTAAAATAACAGATGACTCTTTTGATTCATTTCTAGGAATTCGGACACACACGGAAAAAAATAGTAGCTCCAAGAAGGACTTCCGCGACACAAACGAAAGTTGGTAGGCGTGTTCCTACATGCGTAAAATAATGCCCATTCGTGCCAATCGCATAAGAGTGGCTCTAGTAGCGCCACTATGAGGATGCAAATCGAGTCTGCTTTAAATACTCGCTGTAACGGTAATGAGTGGTAGTTGCCCTTCAGACTGGACTTGGTGAGCTGCTGCTATTCAAGAAAAAGGCATTCTTGAATAACAGTAGCTCACCAAGTCCAGGGTGGCAAAGGAGCCATTATCAACATCTCATTGGTTCTGATGGTCATGTAAAGCGGCTACTAGAACCTGAATGTTCCTTCTGTCATATTGCAGAAAAACTTGGCAGGAATATAGCCATTGTACATGATTTCTGGCAGTGGTGGTCACGAAAATGTATGGTGGAAGACTAGACTCCAGAAGGCCACATGGCACTACCAAGAGGGAAGACCATCTAGTTTGGCGTATGGCCCTGCCACATCGTACTACATCTGCAGCAGCAATTTGAGCAGCAGTTGGCACCACAGTGAGACAATTAACTTTTACAAATCGGTTACTTCAATGACAGCTCTGAGAAAGATGCCCTGTAGTGTGCGTTCCACTGACCCCATACCACCGCCGTTTGTGACTTCAGTGGTGTCAAGCAAGAGCTCATTGTAGCGCAGGGTGGAGTTACGTTGTGTTTTCTGATACACTCTGGCTCTGCCTCGGTGCCAGTGATGGCTATGTATTGATTAGAAAGAGCCCAATGGAGGGTCTAACATGGTTCAAATGGCTCTGAGCACTATGGGACTTAACATCTGTGGTCACCAGTCCCCTAGAACTTAGAACTACTTACACCTAACTAACCTAAGGACATCACACATACCCATGCCCGAGGCAGAATTCGAACCTGTGACCGTAGCAGTCGCGCGGTTCTGGACTGAGCGCCTAGAACCACGAGACCACTGCGGCCAGCTCAGTGGAGGGTCTGCAACCAACCTGTCTGCATGTTAGAAACACTGAATGTACACCTGGAGCTACGGTCTGGAGTGCGATTTCATATGACGACAGTAGCACTCCAGTAGTGGTGGTGGTGGTGGTGGTTAGTGTTTAAAGTCCTGTCGACAACGAGGACATTAGAGGCAAAGCGCAAGCTCGGATTAGGGAAGGATTGGGAAGGAAATTGGCCGTGCCCTTTCAAAGGAACCATCCCGGCATTTGCCTGAAACGATTTAGGGAAATCACGGAAAACCTAAATCAGGATGGCCGGAGACGGGATTGAAACGTCGTCCTCCCGAATGCGAGTCCAGTGTGCTAACCACTGCGCCACCTCGCTTGGTAGTAGCACTCCAGTAGTTATCCAATGTACCATCATTGCGAAATTGTATGTCAAGCTGGTGATTCAGCCTGTTGTTCTGCCATTAATGAACAACATTCCAGGGAGGTGTTTTCCAAAACTATAATGCTCACTCATACACCACTGCTGTAATGCAACATTCTCTACAGAGTATCGACATGTTGCCTTGGCCTGCTCGATTACCAGATCACTCTCCAATCCAGCATATATGGGACATCATCGTGTAACAACTCAAGTTTCCTCTACAAACAGCATTAACCGTCCCTGTGTTGATCGATCAAGTGAAACAGGCATGGAACTGCATCGCACAAACTGACATCCGCCACCTGTACAACACAACCCGTGGGCATTTGCATGGCTGCGTTTAACATTCTGGTGTGTACACACGTTATTAATATTCCAATATTTCACAACTGCTATGGCTTGTCTCATGTTACAGTACGCTTGTTCGCCCACTGCTTGAATACTGCTCAGCAGTGTGGGATCCGTACCAGATAGGGTTGATAGAAGAGATAGAGAAGATCCAACGGAGAGCAGCGCGCTTTGTTACAGGATCATTTAGTAATCGCGAAAGCGTTACGGAGATGATAGATAAACTCCAGTGGAACACTCTGCAGGAGAGACGCTCAGCAGCTCGGTACGGGCTTTTGTTTAAGTTTCGAGAACATATCTTCACCGAGAAGTCAAGCAGTATATTGCTCCCTCCTACGTATATCTCGCGAAGAGACCATGAGGATAAAATCAGAGAGATTAGAGCCCACACAGAAGCATACCGACAATCCTTCCTTCCACGTACAATACGAGACTGGAATAGAAGGGAGAACCGATAGAGGTACTCAGGGTACCCTCCGCCACACACCGTCAGGTGGCTTGCGGAGTATGGATGTAGATGTAGATGTAGATGTAGACGACTATCGCAGTCCACTTCACCCCTCCGCCGCCCCACACCGAACCCAGGGTTATTGTGAAAATGTGGAATTTTTTGATGTAATGTGGCGTTCTGTTCCGTTACGTGTAAATCGGCCTAAATGTGGTATAGTGTAGAAAATTTCTTGAATATCTAGGAAAACAAAAACTTACATATTCATTAACATCAGTCATTTATAAATAAATCAAGTTCTGTGTTGCTCAAGTGATTTGCCTTGAGCTTGCATTGATGCTTAGAGAAAATCTCTGTCAAGAAACGACATATTGTTTGGAATTAGAATACGCTGCAAGACCTAGCAACAGGAATGGGTTAGCGTTATTGTCCTGGTACTTTGTACAGACGTCCCTTTGATTTTTGCATTGTGGCCACTTAATATACCTCGCTTCTAACTGTGTATATTGTTCAAACATTGAACTGATAGTATTCACATTTTTACATGTGAGATTTAATATTCTTCTGTTCATTGACTTTGCACATGATTCGAAATTTTTTGATAGAGCAATCATCAGGATTGGACAGTGTAAATTATGGTAGGCCTCATACATAGTGCTTCCTATATACAAGATGCTGTTATGTTAGTAGGTACAAGGGGCCATTTCAGGGACAAAGTGTATCCCTGATGACGTCATTGATGAGTCATAGGGTTCCCCCACCCCTTCCCCCTCCACCAAAGGCCAGTTGTCCTAAGTATAAAATGGCAGGAAATTTAAAAAAAATAGCCCAATTGAGCTAGAGTGCCTTTCCTCACTCCTATGACGTAGACCTGTTGTCCTAGTTGTCATGCTAGCTGATCTGGAACATGGGCACAGGGTCTATAATGCCAGAATCCAAGATGCTAGGACAAACAGAAGTAACTTGCCTGTAGAGCTATTTGAAGTTTGTAATTCCATACTGTCAGTCCTAATCTAAGCAGTTCCCTTCTGACTTCACCATTCAGATGAGTAATGTATATATGGATGTATTATTTCAGTTCAGAAATTGGAGTCCACATTTCATCCAAGTCCATTTGTTCTTGATTAAACTGTATGATTGACACTATCATGCTTAGTAGGAATAGAATAGCAACAACTGCAGCTTTGTTTAAACATGCACTGGAGTTAGGGAAAGGGCCCTCTGCGCTCCCTTCTGCCCACACCACCACCCCCACACCACTGTCACTGCTGTCACAGGCACCACTGCCATACCTGCCAACTTACTGATACTGGGCCATAGCCTCAATTGCCAGTCTGCAGATACTGCAGCCAACAGCTGCAATTGCAGCACCTAACCTGACCAACTCATTAACAACTTGCTCCACAGAGCTATCTCTATGTTCACTCCTCTGTCTGTCTGCTGCATATTCTGGTGTAGGTATTCATATTACAACAGTTTTAATGCATCCCTCGTCATAGAAAGAACACGTGCAATGCAGATGTCGCTGTCTACAGCAAAAAAATTGAACACTTTATGTAGTTGTTTCCTCCTAGAGTAAAAAAAAATGGTTCAAATGGCTCTGAACACTATGGGACTTAACATCTATGGTCATCAGTTCCCTAGAACTTAGAACTACTTAAACCTAACTAACCTAAGGACATCACACAACACCCATCTTAGAGTAAAAGAATTAAAGCGTAAATGCATCCATTCTTATAGGAATTATAACATGGAATGCTGATGCCATTTCTATAATATTTGCAGTGCAGGTTTCAGGTGATTCACCATATAACACCACACACACACACACACACACACACACACACACACACACTCATGTCTTCATGTCTGAATACTCTACTGCTGTACCATGGGAAGGAGGGGGACATAGCACTGCCAACACTACGATGCAGGCACTTCAAGTAGTCTTCAGCTGTGACAGACTTTGATGCCACATAACACACACCCTTAACCCGTCTAAGAGTGGCATGTGTATTTGTACAGTATGCACAAATTCTTGAACAGAGACCTGCAAACTCCACAACTGGCAACCCATTCCCCTTGTCTTCCATCAAATTGATAACCTTATTGTTGTTGGCAGGTATTATGCTATAAGGGTTATTGAGTGCATACCCAAATGTGTTGAATGTATCGAGATGTCACCTTATTACTTCATTTGGATTCCAGCCCTTCATCCAATAGATGATGCTGTTGGTACCCATATATGGTAACTTTGGCTTTTCAAAATGAGTTTTCATGAACTCATAATGGAACTAGTATATGTGAAGATTGGATAGGCTCAATATACAGACATCTACATAAGCAGGTTTTGTGAACTCTACCAAACTCCTTGGTATCTCCAGAGCAATGAAATATATTTTGAAGACTGTAACCCATTTAAAATTTTGCCTGATGATATAATCTGCTGCTCCATAAAGTCCCTTCCAACGAGTAACGAAGTGAATTTTTCGAATTTCTCTGACATTTTGCATAATTTTGCCGAAAATTGCATTATTCATAAGACTGCAAAAATCTTTCTCAAATATACACGTCGCGAGAGCTCTCTTTTCCGTGCTTAAATATATGTATTTCTTCTGCCAGGGGCCTGCTCAAAGGGAATAGTGCGGATGACTCTATCCAGTTGCAACCAAAAATGAAACGTTGCTGGAGATTGTGATTATGTAGTATATGCATTGTTCTTCCCTCCAATATTGTCATCAACTTGGGGTGGAAAATGTTTTCTGGAAGTCGGTGCTCTGCACTCAGCGGCAAATTGCTATGGTTGTTATGCAGCCTACTAGGGTACATTAAATTTACCTCTAATACATAGCCTACTCC
Organism: Schistocerca gregaria; assembly: GCF_023897955.1. Taxonomy (NCBI): domain Eukaryota; kingdom Metazoa; phylum Arthropoda; class Insecta; order Orthoptera; family Acrididae; genus Schistocerca; species Schistocerca gregaria. The sequence goes on along the minus strand of NC_064931.1, from coordinate 518,531,905 downwards.
AGAATCTGCCTGCACAGGTTTGATGTTTTAATTTTGGGTGTTAATAATAAACAACTTCAACTGTATTTAGTCCTTTATTTTTAAATCACTACCAGATGGGGACCTTGGGGAAGATCAGTTTGGATTCAGTAGAAATGTTGGAACACGTGAGGCAATACTGACCTTATGACTTATCTTAGAAGAAAGATTAAGGAAAGGCAAACCTCCGTTTCTAGCATTTGTAGACTTAGAGAAAGCTTTTGACAATATTAACTGGAATACTCTCTTTCAAATTCTGAAGGTGGCAAGGGTAAAATACAGGCAGCGAAAGGCTATTTACAATTTGAACAGAAACCAGATGGCAGTTATAAGAGTCGAGGGGGCATGAAATGGAAGCAGTGGTTGGGAAGGGAGTGAGACAGGGTTGTTGCCTGTCCCCGATATTATTCAATCTGTATATTGAGCAAGCAGTAGAGGAAACAAAAGAAAAATTCGGAGTAGGTATTAAAATACATGGAGAAGAATTAAAAACTCTGAGGTTCGCCGATGACATCGTAATTCTGTCAGAGGCAGCAAAGGACTTGGAAGAGCAGTTGAACGGAATGGACAGTGTCTTGAAAGGAGGATATAAGATGAACATCATCATCATCATTTAAGACTAATTATGTCTTTCAGCGTTCAGTCTGGAGCATAGTCCCCCTTATAAAATTCCTCCATAATCCCCTATTCAGTGCTAACATTGATGCCTCTTCTGATGTTAAGCCTATTACTTCAAAATCATTCGTAACCGAATCCAGGTATCTTCTCCTTGGTCTACCCCGACTCCTCCTACCCTCAATTGCTGAACCCATGAGTCTCTTGGGTAACCTTGCTTCTCCCATGCGTGTAACATCACCCCACCATCTAAGCCTGTTCACCCTGACTGATACATCTATAGAGTTCATTCCCAGTTTTTCTTTGATTTCCTCATTGTGGACACCCTCCTCCCATTGTTCCCATCTACTAGTACCTGCAATCATCCTAGCTACTTTCATATCCATAACATCAACCTTATTGAAAAGGTAACCTGAATCCACCCAGCTTTCGCTCCCATACAACAAAGTTGGTCGAAAGATTGAACGGTGCACAGATAACTTAGTCTTGGTACTGACGTGCTTCTCCCAGAAGAGAGTAGATCGTAGCTGAGCGCTCACTGCATTAGCTTTGCTACACCTCGCTTCCAGTTCATTCACTATGTTGCCATCCTGTGAGAATATGCATCCTAAGTACTTGAAACCGTCCACCTGTTCTAACTTTGTTCCTCCTATTTGCTTATTTTGTGTTCACACATCTTAATCTCACCCAGCCAGTCTATTGTTTTCGACATATGATCCATAAATAATATGAACAACAGTGGAGACCGGTTGCAGCCTCGTCTTACCCCTGAAACTACTCTGAACCATGAACTCAATTTACCGTCAACTCTAATTACTGCCTGACTATCCATGTAAAGACCTTTAACTGCTTGCAAAAGTTTGCCTTCTATTCCGCAATCTCGTAGAACAGACAATAACTTCCTCCTAGGAACCTGGTCATATGCCTTTTCTAGATCTATAAAGCATAGATACAATTCCCTGTTCCATTCATAACACTTTTCCATTAAGTGCCGTAAGCTAAAGATCTGGTCCTGACAACGTCTAAGAGGCCTAAACCCACACTGATTTTCATCCAATTGGTCCTCAACTAATACTCGCACTTCCCTTTCAACAATACCTGAGAAGATTTTACCCACAACAGTGATTAAAGAGATAGCTCTGTAGTTGTTACAATCTTTCCTGTTTCCATGTTTAAATATTGGAGTGATTACTGCTTTCGTCCAGTCTGATGGAACCTGTCCCGACTCCCACGCCATTTCAGTTATCCTGTGTAGCCATTTAAGACCTGACATTCCACTGTATTTGATGAGTTCCGACTTAATTTCATCCACCCCAGCTACTTTATTGCACTGCACTCTATTGACCATTTTCTCCACTTCCTCAAATGTGATCTGTTGTGGTTGGCAGGAGAGCCAACACCGTGTTACTAGAGGAGATCGAAAGGCACGCGATTTAGCTCACGCAGACTGGCGTGAGGTCTGGAACAGGACAAGGAAATTAGAATTGAGAAAAACGGACGTAGCTGGTGGAATACTTAACTTTAGTCCATTAATGACGAACGTGGGTCTTGACGGTACATGATTCAATATCAATAATAACTGATAATGGCGCCTTGCTAGGTCGTAGCAAATGACGTAACTGAAGGCTATGCTAACTATCGTCTCGGCAAATGAGAGTGTATTTTATCAGTGAACCATCGCTAGCAAAGTCGGCTGTGCAACTGGGGCGATTGCTAGGAAGGTTCTCTAGACCTGCCGTATGGCGGCGCTCGGTCTGCAATCATTGATAGTGGCGACACGCGGGTCCGACGTATACTACCGGACCGCGGCCGATTTAAAGGTTACCACCTAGCAAGTGTGGTGTCTGACGGTGACACCACATGATCCTATTTCCATCATCATTTCTATCCCATTGTACATCGAAATCTGAAACTTTACTCATCGTATTTTCACCCACATTGAGCAACTCTTCAAAATATTCCCAAGGCATCCACAGGATTCACCAGCAGCTTTCCTGATCTGTCCATAATACTTGTCATTTCCTTCTTCCCTCCCTTTCGAAAACTGCTAATTACACTCCAGAATGGTTTTCCAGCAGCTTGACCCAAAGTCTCCAACCTGTTTCCAAAGGCTTCCCAAGATTTCTTCTAGGGTGCTGCAATTATATGTTTGGCTTTGTTTCTTTCTTCAAAATACCTTTCTCTGTCTACCTGAGTTCTAGTATGTAGCCATTTTTGATACACCATCTTTTTCCTTTTAACGGCTGCCTTGACTGTGTCATTCCACCAAACTGTTTGCTTCATCCTACCTTTACACACTACTGTTCCAAGACATTCTTTAGCCACTTCTAGTACTGTGTCCCAGTACCTTGTCCATTCCTTTTCCAATGGCTGTAATTGTCTACATTCAACTAACTGGTATCTTTCTGAGATCACTGTTACGTAATTGTGCCAGATTTCCTTATCCTGAAGTTTCTCCACTCTTATCCTCTTACATATGGACCTGACCTGCTGCGCTTTCGACCTCACAATACCAATTTCACTGCAGATTAAATAGTGATCAGTGTCATCAAAGAATCCGCTGAATACACGTCTGTCCCTCACAGCCTTCCTGAATTCCTGATCTGTTATTATATAGTCAGTGACAGATCTGGTTCCCCTGCCTTCCCAAGTATACCGGTGAATGTTCTTATGTTTAAAAAAGGAGTTTGTGATTACTAAGCCCATACTGGCACAGAAATCAAAGAGTTGTTTCCCGTTCCTGTTGGCCTCCATATCCTCTCCAAATTTACCCATAAACGTTTCATACCCTGCTTTTCGATTTCCAATCCTGGCATTAAAATCACCCATGAGCAGAACACTGTCCTTGTCATTTACTCTAACAACTATATCACTGAGTGCGTCATAAAAACTATCCATCTTATCTTGATCTGTCCCTTGACAATGCGAATATACTGACACAATCCTAATTTTCTTGTTAGACACTGTCAAATCTATCCACATCAGTCGTTCGTTTACGTATCTTACTGCAACTACGCTGGATTCCATTTCTTTCCTGATGTAAAGCACTACACCCCATTGTGCTATTCCCACTTTGACTCCTGACAAGTAAACCTTGTATTCTCCCACTTCCTCTTCTTTCTCACCCCTTACTCGAATGTCACTAACAGTTAAAACGTCCAACCCCATCTTACTTGCAGCCTCTGCCAATTGCACCTTCTTCCCAGAGTAGCCCCCATTGGTATTAATAGCTCCCCATCTCGTTACCATTCGTTTGCCGAGTCGTATCTTAGGAGTCCCTGGTTTGTTCAACAAAAGCAAAATGAGGATAATGGAATGTAGTCGAATTAAATTGGGTGATGCTGAGGGAATTAGATTAGGAAATGAGACATTTCAAGTAGTAAAGAAGTTTTGCTATTCAGGGAGTAAAATAACTGATGATGGTCGAAGAAGAGAGGATGTAAAATTTAGACTGGCAATGGCTAGGAAAGCGTTCCTGAACAAGAGAAATTTGTTAACATCGAGTATTGATTTAAGTGTCAGGAAGTCGTTTCTGAAAGTATTTGTATGGAGTGTAACCATGTATAGAAGTGAAACATGGACGATAAATAATTTGGGCAAGAAGAGAATAGAAGATTTAGAAATGTGGTGCTACAGAAGAATGCTGAAGATTAGATAGGTAGATCACATAACTAATGAGGAGGTGTTGAATAGAATTGGGGAGGAGTTTGTGGCACAACTTGACAAAAAGAAGGGACCGGTTGGTAGGACATGTTTTGAGGCATCAAGGGATCACAAATTTAGCATTGGAGGGCAGTGTGGAGGGTAAAAATCGTAGAGGGAGACCAAGAGATGAATACACTAAGCGATTCAGAATGATGTAGGTTGCAGTAAGTACTGGGAGATGAAGAAGCTTGCACAGGATAGAGTAGCATGGAGAGATGCATCAAACCAGTCTCAGGACTGAAGACCACAACAACAACAACAACAACAACCAGTTTTGTTGCACTAAGAATCACTTCCTCAGGCGAACATTTGCAAGACAATAAATTGGAGGAATAAGAACCCTGAAACATCTACTGACATTATTATTTTCTAAAACTGTTTTAAGATTTTTAATTTTTTAAAGAAACTTTTACTCAATCTTGTGCATTCGTTATCACACATCGAAAGAGACTCTTCAACAGGCAGAGATTGTTGCATTGCTTGCCTGTTTAAGTTGTTTACATCCAAGTATATGATGTAACTCAAATCACCAGGAGCTCTGAACTGTTCATGCATTCATAGGTTGTTTGACTTGTCATGCCCATGGATACATTGACAAAGCGTATGGTCAGTCTCTCATTTGAAAAAACAACAGCATTGCAACATCAAGCAAGAGTTCAATTTTGACATGTATCCTTTTCGGCACACTGTTCAATTTTGACATGTATCCTTTTCGGCACACTGTCCCACAGAAGTCTTTGTGTGGTGTAGTACTATGTAGAATCTAGTTTACATGCGTTCGGGCATACACTGCGGAGCAGTTAAAAAATATCTCTAAGTAAGAACGCGTCTGTATCCACAAAAAGTTCTGTACATTCCTATAAATTAGAGATGTCCAACCCAAGTCATACACTTCCCACGAGCCCACGCTCTGCATTTGGATTGGCAGTGCGTGAAAGTTTGCTGGAAGATTTAGTTATGTTGGGTAATAGAGTATCGTTGAGTTTCTCCTATGAATCCAGATATTCGTATAGGAAAATCCTCTTCTTCATGGTGAGTTGAAACTTAACATTGTCAGGAAATAAAAGTCGAGTGAAATGTAAATCTTCCTGATGAATCATTTCAGCCAGTTTCTGTAGTGGTGCATGCTTGAATCTCAGTGGGACGGAGTTAGCTAGGGTACTAATCCGATCTCTGCTCCTTCTGTAATCAGCCAAGGTCTCAATTAGGAAGTGAACGTCATAGCTGTGGATGAAAACGTGTATGTGTTCTAGGACTTCGTAATTCAAGTTGCATGCACTGTGCACAGCAGCGCGGAATTTGTCAGTTAGGTGGAAATGACCCAACATGGTGTTTCCACTTCTTCATCTAATGACAGCTCACAAATATAATAATCAATTGCATTTTTGTACAGTAATTTATCTGTCTGCGTTTTGGTCATAGAAAAAATATCGTCAAGTACTTAGGATGCATATTCTCACAGGATGGCAACATAGTGAATGAACTGGAAGCGAGGTGTAGCAAAGCTAATGCAGTGAGCGCTCAGCTACGATCTACTCTCTTCTGCGAGAAGGAAGTCAGTACCAAGACTAAGTTATCTGTGCACTGTTCAATCTTTCGACCAACTTTGGTTGTATGGGAGCGAAAGCTGGGTGGATTCAGGTTACCTTATCAACAAGGTTGAGGTTACAGATATGAAAGTATCTAGGATTATTGCAGGTACTAGTAGATGGGGACAATGGTAGGAGGGTGTCCACAACAAGGAAATCAAAGAAAAACTGGGAATGAACTCTGTAGATGTAGCAATCAGGGCGAACAGGGTTAGATGGCGGGGTCATGTTACACGCATGGGAGAAGCAAGGTTACCCAAGAGACTCATGGTTTCAGCATTAGATGGTAGGAGGGGTCGGGGCAGACCAAGGAGAAGGTACCTGGATTCGGTTAAGAATGATTTTGAAGTATTAGTGTTAACATCAGAAGAGGCACCAATGTTAGCACTGAATAGGGAATTGTGGAGGAATTTTATAAGGGGCTATGCTACAGACTGCACGCTGAAAGGCATAATCAGTCTTAAATGATGATGATGATGATGATGGTCAGAAAGACCGTGACCTAGACCTCAGCACACACAGGCTTGTCCCACGTGAAGGGGGCTCTGGTGTGTCAGATTCCCTAGCCCTAGGTGCAACTTCATTTATGGCTGCATCAATGAAGCTGCGACCGGGAGAGGCCATGGTTGTGGTGGTGATGGTGGAGGTGTAGGTGGTGGAGGAGACCAGGGTACATCGCTGGTCATGGCGTGCTTAGTCCTTTTTATTGCCAAATCAGTGTCCATGGATGCTTGCAGGGTCGTCGTAAATGCGGGGCCAGATGGGGCCGCTGATGGAGCAAGCTCTGCCAGACGGCGACCCGCCACACCCTTAGCTCCAGTATGCAGGTCTAGCTTGCACAGCATCCCAGCTCAGAATGGGAGAAAGTGCAACTGCTGACCCATATTATATAGCCTCAGTCCTTGGAGAGATGGTGGGGGATGTTGGAGAGGTATTGGGGGTAAAATCATGTCGTGTGCCTGTAGCTTTCACAAACAGTGGGCACAGGTCATCACATTTCCATATGGGAAGGCTCTTTATGAAACAAGAAGTCATAAGAGCAGGTTTTAAGATAATATATTTATAATTCAGTTAAATAGTAATTTTAGACATTATTCATTGCACATATATAACAAGTCTTCTTCAGCCTAAGGTACTGCAGTGGAGGATATCAATAACTTTGTAGATCTCTCACAGAGGCGTCCTTCTAAATGCCACATATCCATAAAGATTTCTCACTCCCTTTCGCATCTGAGTGATCAAAGTTTTGAAGTAATGTCACTAGAGCTTCATAAATCATTGCATCGTCTTACCAGTTGATGCCTTAGTATTGACTCAACCATTACACATTTACTTGTTTTGAGGCAGATGATGTCTCTGAAAGGTTTACTTGGAACCATCATTTTTGCTATTGTTGTGGTAACTCGCCCCTCATTCAGAAAGGCGAAAAATGCAACATATTTAAACACAAAATGTTCTTGTTGGTCAAGAAAGCTTAAGCATAGATTACAATGTTTGAGATGCCATCGTGAAATGCTTTAGCTGTTATGCTACACCTATTAATTTATAGAAATATCCCCAAATTTCCTCTAAGTTAGTTGTAGTTGATGATCTGATTGTGGAGTATAAAAGCAAATGCTGCTGTGTTTTCTGTGAAGTTGTTAGAGGCTTCAGATTCAATGCGATCTTCGAAAGGATTACCAATCACTGATTCATTCTGTTTGGAGCAGCCTATATTGACATCTGGAATTAGTTTCTTAAACTCCCTTGGACTGAGCAGGCATCCCTAATTCTTTTCTATCCAGGGCGAAATATGCCTTATATATGAAAAAGCAGACTGCATACATTATTAGACCAATCTAGCTGTTAGTTGTCTTATGGACAGAATTCGACATTTAAGTTTACATGAACACTTCTTAAACTACAATTGTCAACTTCACTTGAATCATGCCTGAGGTTCGCTTTCCTATCAGTTTGAAATGTGAGGTTAATAAATCAAAGTGTTTCTATCTCAATAATGTCTTACTGGTCTACAATTGATGGGATGAGCTTATAAGTAGAAGATATTCAAACAGCTCCTATGATCTGAAATTTAAAGGCACTTGAATCATAGATCGAAATATTTTTAAAAGTTTCAAGCATTCTTCATCAGTTACAGAAACATGGGGCACCTTTCTTGTTAATTTCTTGGGCACAGTTTGTTGTCTTCTGCATAGGTACCTTGGATATATGCATTAACATCTGTCTCCCTTCTTACTAACGTAAGTTCCTGCTTCACATTAAATAGAATCCTCCACGAATCCCCTAAGTATCCCATAAACATTTTGAGAGGTCTATATCCACTAAATCCCTTGTACTCGTTTGATGGTGGTGGTTTATCCATAAACCATCCTGTATTTTGTAAACAGATCAGGTCCAGTATTGAAACTGAAGTGTATGTTTTTTTTAAGGTGGATGTGATACCTGTATAACTACTGTGGTCAATTTCTGTGCTATTCAACTCATACGATAACTTATTTTCTGAAACAGGAATGTGAATGCATTACTTGTAAGATGAGATGCTACTGTGGAAGTCCCATCCCTCTTCATCAGTTTACCTTCCAAGTAAAGGAAATCCCTGCCTGGAATGTTCAAAGCATCCTACTGTTGGATCACAATGTGGACCTCATTATTGTTCTCGAATGTTGCTGATGAAAAAGGTTTGTGTGAGAAGTATTCCTCTACATCTACACCTAAATACATACTTTAGAAACAACCGTACAGTGCATGGCAGATTGTGCATTATACAATCACTTGTCATTTTGTCATCTGTTCCACTCACAGAAATAGTGAGGGATAAATGACTCTCTACAAACTTCCATAAGAGCCCTAAAGTCTTGCCCCTTATCTTCGTGGTTCTTATAGGAAATGTACATTGATTACAGTAGAATCATTCTGCTGTTTTTCTCAAGTGGTGTTCTCTAAACTTCTGTAAAAATGACTTACAGAGAGAGTATCATCTCCCATTCATGGATTCCCACTTGAGTGCCTGAAGCAACTACATAATACTTGTGTCCTGATCGAACCTACCCAAAACAAATCTAGCAGCACACCTCTGAATTGGTCCAAAATCGTTCTTTAATCCAAACTGGTGGGGATCCCAAACAGTTGAACAGTACTAAAGAATGGGTCACACTACCATTCTATACACCTTCACCTTTATGAATGAGCTAAACTTTCCCAAAATTCTTCTAATAAAACAAAGTCAAGCATTAGCCTTCGCTACTACCAACTTGACGTGCTTATTCCATTTCACATTTTTGACTGATTCAAGTTTCACCCTACTAATGCTGTATTCGAACATTATAAGACTGTTTTTGTGACTCATCATACTTAACTTAGATTTTTCTACATTTGGAGCAAGCTGCCATTTGTCACATCAACTAGAACTTTGGTCTAAGTGATCTTGTATATTCCTAGAATCACTTGATAACGACACTTTCCCGTATATCATGGCATCGTATGCAAACAGTCATAAATTTCTGATCACCTTGTCAGTTGGGTTATTTATGTGTAAAGAGAATAAAAGCAGTCCTATCACATTCCCGTGGGGCATTTCTGATGATACCCTTTTCTCTGATGAACAATCACTATCGAGGACCACGAACTGGGTGAGAGACTTGTGATAAATCAGGGTAAGTAAGTGGCAAATGCCACAGAGTAATCTCTGTAAAAACAAACTGGGATTCCACCTGCACCTGGTAACTTACTTGTTTTCAACTATTTCAGTTGTTTGTCTACGCTGTAGATGCCAATTTCTATGTCCTCCATGTGGGAGTCTGTGCGACAGTCAAATAATGATATGTTTGTACAATGTTTTTGCATGAATGACTTCTTAAACTTGAAATTTAAATCTTCAGTTTTTCTTTTGCTTTCTTCCATTGCCACCCCAGAAATGGTCAATGAGTGACTGGATAGAAGCCTTTGACCTGTTTAATGATGACCAGAACTTTCCCAGGTTCTCAGTAAGATCTTTTCACTTAGGTATGATGGTGGAAGTTGTATGCTTCGTGCATTGCTCTTGTTAGGGATGGCCGAATTTCTGCTAACTTTTGCCTGTCAAGAATTGCACACTCTTTTTTGAACCAAGAGTGCAACAGTCTCTGTTTGCACAGCATTTTCTGAATTTGGTTATTAAACTATGGGGGGTTCTTTCCATCTTTAATTCACATACAGTTAAACAGGGTAAAGTTTTAGCAGCCAGAGTATCTTTGTACCACTTACTGTTTTTGTTTCAAATGGTTAGTATTCCAAGTACTGATATTATTTTATTCTAGGAATAACAGTGGTTATAAAACTGTTACATTTCTAACAAGGTAATTCCAGTAGATGCAACACGCCCCATTTTAAACAAAAATAGTAAGTGGTACAAAGATATCTTAATGGGTAAAAAGTTTCCCTGGTTGACCGTATCTGCAACATATGACTCCAGGGCGCAATTTACAAAAACTTTAAACTTTGCCCGTAATCCCTCATGTCCATCATACTGTAGCTAAATGATGTCCATTCATTGTCTAATTGGGAGCTAACTACTGCCTATCCTTTTTCTAACATAAACACTCTGCTTTATTAACTCTAGAAACTATTGTTACTATGGTGATACCATGATCACTAACCCCTATTTCTATACTGACACAGTCGATAACATCAGGCCTCTTCATAGCTACTAGGTCTAAAATATTTCCATCGTGTGTGGATTGTCTAAATACTTGTTCAAGGCAGTTTTCGGAAAACATGTTCAAATGAATGATTCATTCATCATACTCGTCTGAAGGGGTTATGTTGTGTGATGATACTGTTATTGTGAGGTTTCAAGCTTAGTGATTTAAGGTTAACACATTACGTTTTGGCTGTAAAGTGAAGTGCTGCTGGCTGTGTATGGTTATTTTATAATGTATGCCCATCCTACTTCAAATGAAGGCATATCATGATCTCTTCACCATGAAAATCACCCAGCTGGTCGCTCTGGTCGACAGTCTTCAACTCAAGATAGTCTAGCAGTCACCTAGAATTATGCTAACTGGTGGTACATTCACTGACTGGGCTGACCCGTAAAATGTTTCCTATTTTTTTGCAGAATTTTATCCTTCGAGAAACCTAGTGATGATGTGAATGAATTTTGCTTTGTAAAGTCTATTATGCGCTCAGTCATTATTTCAATTTTAAGTGTATTGACATTCACACGTAACTCAAAACCTAGTAAAATGGTGTGAATTGAGACACTTTTGAACTTATCAGGTGTGGTATTCATATATAACTTCAATTAAATATGCTTTTTCTTACCCTAAAAGTTTAGATACTTCTTTCACTTTACCAATTGATGTTCAACTATGAATAAAATAATTCATTATCAGATAACTCTAAAAAAACTAGCTGTCATGTTGCCCTGTCACCTGTGGTGACTTGAGACAACCTTAAGTTTAATGTGTGTATCATTTGAGAACATTAATGAGGTGATATGAGACACATAGTACGACTTGCACTGATCTTAACATTCACATTTTAATAAAATCAGGGTGTATATAATGTTTTAAAAATATTTTTTAGTCATAAAACTTATGAATAACATTTTAAAGCAATCATAAAGTTATCAGTAAAAATGATTTTTTAAAAATAATGTTAATTTAAAAAACAGAACTCATTTACACTGCAACATGAACACTTTAATTTAAAGTATGATCTTAGATGAAAATTTCATCAGTTCATATCTAAGTTGCTGAGTTTCATGAGGACAAACAAAACTCACTTGGCCACTCGGGGCCATACAAAAGTGTCTGAACTGTTTTTATATTGTCTCATAAATTTCACCTCAACTTTCCTAGAGTCTCCTCTAGAATTTTCAGAAATTGTGACCACTTTTCCCACAAAACACTTTTTAGTGATTTTGGATTTTTTGAAGCACTTTTTATAGTCATTTCAATGAGCAGATAATCTCCTTCCACTTTGCTTCCATAGGAAACATTATCTTCCTGTTGAACAATCTATGGAAATGGAAGGTTACTGTCATTGCTGTTAACGTCATTCATTATGGATCCTCAGGTTCATCACATTCTGCACTGCCATCGCCAGTACTCAAATCCAATTGTGCTTCATTAGGCTCAATATTTGACACACTATTGCCTGGTTCAGATTCTATTCTTCTCTTCTTCTGTATAAGCACAGAACCATTTTCTTTGTCCCCATAGTGCAACCTCTTCAACAGGTCAGTCATACTCCCCTCCAGTTGTTCTTCAATTGAACTTCTGTTTTCATTGGTGTTAGCATTGTTGGCACCCACACATTGAATTCATTTCCACTGCAACATTAAAAATTTAATTTACAGTATAATATTAGATGAAAATTTCATCAGTCCATATCTAAGGTGTTGAGGTGGAAATAGGCAATAGGCATAGGATACAAAAAACTCATATCATCCACTTGGGGCCATACAAAAGTGTCAACAATTCCTGGAAAATGTTGTCCTCAACAACACTTTATATTGCCTGCTAACCTCACATTACTATGGCGTTTCAGGAATAATCGCATCCATTCATCACCAGGCATGTTTGTTTCTGAATCTTGGGATGGTTTTCCATTTTCTGTCAAGATAGTATTTAACTAAAAGTCTGATGTCATAAGCAGTAAGTGGGAATCCCCATTCACTTACTATAAGCATATTTTTCAGTAAAGTATCTTCTTCTGTTGAAGACAGAGAAGTTTGTCCACCAATTTTACTACTATGTTTTCCGTTAAGTGCACGAGAAAGCTTGGACTTTTCTAAAGAATATTTCTCAGCTTCTTTATGAAGGCTAAGGTGGCACATTTTTACATCTTCAAGAGCCTTATCCAAATTTTCTAAGTTGCTACTTGCATATTTGCTCTTTTATCATAAGCACATGGCATGTCCTACAAGAATAAAATTAAAAATCTTTAGTAGGAATGAAGTTGTGTCTGCACAACAACTGTCTCATGTCACACCAAGGAAAGGCCCCGTTTAGTATAAATAAGTCTCATAATTTACACTTTAACAAAAATATGACTTTTATTTTTTACATTCATGTCAAAGCCTTGAAGATACTCACCACAAAGTTTCACTCCTCGAAAATAATTTTTCATGTAGTAAAACAGAAAGTTCCACAACAATTGTCAAAGATTATATTTTACTTCCTGTTTAAAAATCATTACATGGCTGCCAACATTATTATTTTGATAATAAATTTACTTCAGTCAGAAAACTGATGTTATATGCAAACCAAACAATGGATAAAAATTTTAGTTATGTAAACTAAAAACTGGTAAAATGCAGAACTATAAATGTATGTCATTTTATCTCAAGTCTCCCTGGTGTCTCAAGTCACCCCATTTGAATCATCACTGTCATATGTACTGAGAGATTCTAGCACAACTTCACCACTTCCTAGATGTAGATAGCAGTTTGAAGCAGTGACATCTGGAATTGTGTTTTACATTTCTAAGCCTATCAGGGTAACAGTCCAACCCCATTTGCCTAGTTCAGTTGATGGGAAGGAATAAGCACTTAGTACCAATGACCGACCATCTAAAGTCAAAGTGAATGAATCACTCCTCAAGCCCAGCTGCACTGCTGTGCATAATTACAGTTCTTACTTCTTACTTGTAGCTGTCAGGATGAACATGAGATCCAGGTGTGCACATAGGTGTATAATGAACTTTTTGGTAGCATTGAAAATTGTAAGACCCATGGTTACTGCCAAGTAATGGCATAATTTTTCTGCAGGCTGCAAATCTCCAAATATGTCAAAGTAATAAACACTATTTCCTGTTCCTCTTCTAACGTAAACCACCCAGTGAGTTCCAGGTCCTCTTGCTGAGTGTAAATTTAGAATTCCAATTCATTAGATTTCCACATATTCTTGGGAAGTGTATTCTGCATCAACACACCAAAAAAACTTGGGATAGAGAACTTTTAAACAACATGAGCACATAGATATTTGTAAGTGATCTGTTGGGCAGTGTAGCTAACAGTGTTTAAAACAAATCATCAAAGCCATTTCCTGTAAGGTTTTTATACAGCCCTTTCCCAGTAGCCACAGATTATATAAACCTACTGTACCTGTTGGCCTCCTCAAGATGCTGCTGTGTTTTCTGCATTTTTCACTGTTCTGGCGATAGGTGCTGCGCCTCCGGCCAGGGAACCAGACGCTGAAAGTCCTGCCAAGGTTGGAATTATGAACGGAAGGAGTCCATCTGATGTACTTAGCAGTGGTAGGACTCTTAGGCATTTTAATCAGTTTTCCTTTTGAGACAGTTTTAACTGCCAGCGATAACTGAATACATTTTTTTAAAAGAATCCTGACTTGCCCTTCTCCTTCTTCTTCTTCTTATTCTTCAGTGTGTGAAAAGCAGCGTTCATAACTGAACTGAAATGTAACCTATAACCAAGTTAAGTATTATGCATGTTACTTTATTTACTAACAGCACAGCTTTACAGTAACCAATACTGATTTCTGTTTTTGAGCATACTTCCTTGGCTCCGTTGGCTAATGTTCAATCTGCAGGGTGATATCCTGGGAGATCCTAATTTTCCACATGATATCTGCAAGTTTTGCTTGCCCTTGTGCAAGTTGTTTCTCAAGCTTAGTCCCAGATCCACAGAAGTTATATGTAGTGACATGAAGTTCTGTTGGCAAATTAATGAAAATACTACAACCTCTTTTGATGTGCTTCCTATCATGCATGTTATGCTACTGTGCTATTTGAGGGCCTTGTTATATAGCAAATCAATGTCATCAACCCAAGTATTATGCGATGAAGGGAATCCTAACCATTTAATGAGAGCCTTTCCCTCATTGCCTTATGACACTTTCTACCAGCAAGATGACTGTCTCACTTCTCCTCTGTAACTGTTCTGTGTAAAAACTAATGACAATTTCACTACCACTGGTATCCTTTAAGATGTAAGTTCTAGGGGGTTGTTCATTGCACCTTGGAAACTGTAAATATCTCTCTTGACCAGTTTGGGAGATGACTTCCCAAGTGCTTGCATTTGAAAGATGTACAAAATCACTTACATTAACTTCTATTTTTGTGGATCTACCATTTTACTATCACTTAAACTAATTTAGAAGCTTATTGTCATCTACATTAATTGACCCGATTGATCTTTATTGTCCTGTGAACAGAGCAGTTCCACATGTTGATGATTTGTGGGAGGATAGCAGTCCATTTAAAAGAATTAAGGAGTTTAAAATGCATCCACATTTGCCCTTTTATAGATGTTTTTGAATGCTCTACAATATGTGCTTTCATCTAAGAGAACTTCAAGTATGGAAGTATTACATAACATTTCATTAGTGGTGTGAAATATCTGTTACAGGACTCACCACTGTGATCTGTTCATATACTGTGTGGGCTGTGGTTGGTTGCTGTCTGTTGGAGTTGCCATAATTGATGCACTGGGGTGATCTGTTGTTAATTTTCTCATTCTGAATGTCAATAATGCCACTGCCAGGTAAGTCTGCTAATGCATATATAATGACATTTTAGTATTTCGAGCTGTAGGTACATTTTACCTCTACTCCGTTGACTTTCTTATATACCTCTGTCACATGTAACACCTGACCATAATTGTCAACATCTTCCAGTGAATAGCTTTCCAGTTCATAGAATATTAGATTCACTAAACTGGATGTTTTTTCAAATTCCCTTTCTCCAGTCTAGAGTGCATTCTTAATTAAAGATATGGGATAAGTACCCAACACATATGGTTTTTCCTAGCTTACTTCATAAGTTCTGTCTGTCTGACCATCACTGTAATGTTTAATGAAATCACCAATAGCATCTTCTTCATCTTCTTCTTTAGCCTTTGAGTCATTTGAGAGATTCTGTGACAGGTCTAAATGTGTCTCTGAGTGATTGGTCTCTTTCCAATGCCCTGACTTCAGCAATTGAGTTTCTCTCAGATAGCCATACATGATTTTGTGACTTTATGTTTCATTGACATGTTGTTATACATTAAGCAGACTTTGGAATGGTATTTAACTTACGTAAATACACTCCCGGTTGCCTTCTTTTCAATGGTATCAGACTCTGCAGTTATTAACTTGTTCGTCTTCCTTTCTGTTACAATAACTGTTGCACCATAACATACTGCTAAGGGAGGGGGATGAGGTAATAAATGATCCACAACACTCAGCAAACTATGTAAACAAGCATTTTTCAAGTATTGCAGAGAAGGTACAGCAAAAATTCCCCAAAACAAATATATCACTTGTAAATAATGTTGCACTAAATACGATGTTGTTTCTTCAAACCACAGAGAATGAAGTCAATAAAACGGTTCAAAAACTAAAAAATCAAAAGTCAGTAGGCTTAGATGAAGTACCAAGGTGTGTACTGAAACAATGAATAGGGATTATACAAGGCTCCTCAACAAATATAATAAATGAATCCATCACATCAGGGATATTTCCAGAGCAGTTAAAACAGGCAAGAGATGTACCTTTGTTTAAGAAAGGTAATACAGAAGACATAGAAAATTACCAGCCCATTTCCCTGCTGTCAGCATTCTCAAAAATAATAGAAGCAATTATGAAAGACAGGTTAATGAATTACTGTACCTGAATAAATACTTTAAGCAAATCACAGTTTGGTTTCTAAAGTGGCAAAAATATGGAGTCAGACATAGTAGAATTCATAAAGGTTGTACTTATGCTTTTGATAAAGATGAGTGTGTCACAGGCAAATTTTTGGCTCTTTCTAAGGCATTTGATACAGCTGACCACAAGATTCTATTAAATAAATTAGAAGCATTAGGAATAAGAGGGGTAGCTAATGACTGGTTTCGATCATACCTTGCAGATAGGGTACAAAGAGAAGAGATAACACATACTTCAAATAGATCTAAACATTTAGTAAAACACTTATCAGAATCAAAATGCATTAATATAGGGGTTCCACAAGGTAGCATATTAGGATCAATACTGTTCCTGATATACACAATGACTTTCCCAGTAGTGTTACTCGTGGTGAAAAAATTCTTTTCTCTGCTGACAGCAATATTATAGTCACTGAGAAAATGAGGACTCCTTGCCGAGAAGCAAATGAAACTCTCAAGGAAGTTTATGATTGGTCAATAAACAATAAAGTGACATTGAATATAAAGAAAATTAATGCCATTAACTTCAGTTTTAAGAGGAAAAATGACAATATTAAATTAAATGTAGATGGCGCCTCTATAGACTGAGTAACAAATGCAAAATTTCTAGGAATGAATATTGATTCTCAGTTGAACTGGTGTGAACACACAAAGGTACTTGCAAACAGGATGTCACCAGCATGTTATGCCCTTAGAAGCCTATCATCAATGTGTAATATGCAGTGTCTTTTAGTTACATATTATTCATATGGCATTCTTTTTTGTGGAACAAATGCACAAAATATGAACACAATTTTCAAACTCCAGAAAAGAGCCATAAGAATAATAACCAAAAATACTAGTCGAGCTTATTGTGAAGATCTGTTCAAAACACTGGGGATTTTAACTGCTCCATGTGAATACATTTATCAATCAGCTGTACCCATCAAAAATAACATTGATAATTACTGCACAAACAGCTCTGTCCTAGACCATGCAACAAGAGATAGACTCAACTTACATTTAACAAAAAAAAAATAATAAACATGAAACTCAAAACAGCATTTTCTACCAAGGAATAAAACTACAATAAATTACAAAAAGAGATTAAAGAAATTGCAAAAATACACTTATTTAAAAAGGCAGCTAAAAACTACCTGTTATGGAACACATTTTATACATTGAAGGATTACTTAGATAACACAGAGTAGGGGTTTGATAAAAATGTTGTGCAAATAAATAATAATAATAATAATAAAAATGATTATAAAATATCCAACATTCCACATAACACCTTTTCCTTCTTTTTTCCTTTCATACTTACCCCCAAGCTATGCATAGCACAATACTAACACCTCTTCCTCTTCTGTGCTCAACATCTCACTCATTATGGAGGGATGCTGACTCAGTTTTTCAGGATAGCAAACGGGAAGTTGCGGTGCAGAAAATGGCCCAGAGATCACTTTGTGTGTGTGTGTGTGTGTGTGTGTGTGTGTGTGTGTGTGTGTGTGTGTGTGTGTGCAGTGACTGATAGTAAGATATGAGTGAATGGTGTGGCATTACATTATTTTAATAAGTTATTTGTAAAAAAAGTATTGTATACCAGGAGTAAATTTAATGATTATGTCCAACTAGAGGTCTGTAAATATATGTGTATACAAATTAGCTAATTTTAAATTGATCTAAACTTGTAAATACTTTGACATGTGCTATATCCTTGTAAAAAGAGATCTACAGATGAATAAAGCTACTACTACTACTACTACTACTACTACTACTACTACTACTTAATTTGTTGGTTAACCTCAGAGTGGTTACATTATAGGCTTAAGTATTTATCTCCTTAATACCCATGTTGAGTACATCAAATCTAGAAGTATGATGCTTAATACTATTGTCGAGCACCTGAATTTTCTTTTAGAAATGAAAAACTTATGTAGAGATGAATTTCAGTGTGGAACTCAGTCTAACACTGAAAAACTACAGTAGTATTATGGTTAACCACAAAATATTTTTATTGGAAATTTAATTATTTATAATACTTAAAAACATAATGATACTGCCTCGGAGAAGAAGACTGCAGCTGTGGTCTGTTTATTTCAGTAGCTTAAAAAATCAGCAAGTAGAGTAGTATTCTGCATAACTATGAAAAAGCCTCACTGTATTTGTACACAGTGAACAGTATAGTTTCTTTATTCTTCATGAAACAATTAAAGAATTGTGAACACTGTCTCTGCTGAAGACAATCTAAAGTTTCTAAAGGAAAACAGAAAATTTATGTGAATACCATTTTCTAAAATATACTTCCTGTCAGCCTGTACATGAAATCACACAATGAAAAGTATAGAAGCAATATGGTTAACTATAAACAATTTTTATTGTAAATTTAGATTGAAGATAGTAAAAAGCATAATGATAGTGTCTCAGAGAGAAAGATTGCATCTGTTGTCTCTTTATTTCTGCAGCTTAAAAAAAACCACAAGTAAAACTGCATTCTGCCTAACTACGAAAAGCCTCACTCTATTTGTACACTTTGTTACACTTAATACAATAAATATCACAAGTCTTGGGAACAATACATTACTGTAAAAACATTTATACAGCAAATGAATTGTGCACATTAAAATATACAATGAAATTGAAATTAAATACTTAATTAAATATGAACAATGACAATAAGCACCAGGATGCACAAAATAATAGTGCAAATCACTAAGGCAATGCTGAGCCCATTTGCAAATAGACACTGAGTCTCATGAATTAACTCATCTTCCTCAATGTTCATCCATTTGCGAAATATGTCCAGCAGTACTCAAAAACTATGACACAAAATCAACTTACTTATGACTTACAGTCTATAATTTTAACATAAATGTTGAGGTGGTGTAGGGAACCAGAACACAGTAATCTATCATAAGCAATGTCAGGGGATTCTTTCCAGCCAATGACAAAGATATGATTGTATTCATGTTTATGGCCTAGTCCATATTTTATTCACATTGTTTCATTCCACTTCACACTCTCCAATGCATTTTCACTTGTAGTCTATTTTTGTATTAATTCATGAAGACTTTGTGCTGGAAAGTGTAATGTGCAGATTCAGCTTCTGCATACTATTTCTGGTCTATCTGATGCTTCCAGTCACAATGTGTATGGAATTTAATATCATTTTTACTTGTTCATACTCTGGTGCTCCTGGTTGACACTGCCGGTAACAGTGGTTGTCTGTACAACAGCTCCAGTCTCACCACACATCTATAAGACACTACTATATCACTGTCTCCTAGTCACTTGGTAGATCAATAAATACAATAAATTTTGTTGTAAGCAGTATAGTTTTTTCATCAGTGTCATAAGAAAGAGCAAGCACTGAGGTCCTGGAAAAAAATGAGAAACATAATGTTCATTCTTAGCTACAAAACCAGTTTATTTACTTATATTAACTATACCAGTGTTGCAGTTTAAGTTGCTAATTATGCTAATATTTTCAGTAATCACTAGTTTCACATATATTAAAAATAATGTTCAGTAATGTGACAATACAAGACTGCCTTTACCTCTGATAACTAGTTAAACATCTTGTAATTATAATGCTGCTCTGACATAAGAAAAATAAACTTATTTTGAACATCTATAACAATAAAGAAACATTGCAGAAATGCAACTAAAGTAAATGCTTGCACTTTTTTCCACCAATAACAAAAACTAGAGAAGTTCATTAAAATAGGGAGTTTCTTCATGTGAATGGTAAAACTGTAATGTGATGGGGGATAATATGGAGCTCTTCCAAGTAGTTCATAATTTAAATTTAAATTACAGCAGCAGAAATAATGTGTTGGGCTGGTGTACTTCAATCAAAATGTTTCATGGTGGAATTAAGTTATAATGATGTTTAGAACAACTGCAAAATAAGTCAATATTTTATTATGAAGACACCATTCAGTTTCGATCTTTGTAGTGCCAGACAAGTATTTGTATGTCTCATATTTTGTGCAAAGATGTCATTAAATGAAGGGAGAGGGTGAAACTGTGCCAAAACATGGAGTTATTTCTAATTATGTAAATTTGATAGCATATCATAAATTAGTTCTGAAATTAATTTTCTCTACTTAAGAATAAAATTATGTATTAAATGTAGAGTGAAAATAGTGTAATGCAAAATGGATATGAAAATACTTGTTTTGTGTTTTGATGAGCATCGTAGTTCCAACTCAGGACTGGGGATATGAGCGGGAAAAGGAGGTCTTTGTCCATTGTCCATTGTGGTGGCAAGTTTGGAGCTGCAAAGTGCCACCACGAGCACAAGCATGGACGCCAGTGTCTGTGAATAAATTGTGAAGGAACAACATGAAAGTGTGCAGATGTGAGAGAATAAACCACGTCTATGAATTGCACCGATTATTATTTATCTGCATTTCTTCTTGTTGTAGCAGTTTTAATGGCCAGTAGTATAACTGAACCATCACACACAGCACCACAAAAATGATATTAAATACATTAAAGTATAAAAAAGAAACCATCAGTTACCTCAAACATTGGACAAATAGAAAGAAAACCAATATGGACTTCACAGAGAGTATGAGTGGTTTGCCACTACATAACAAAAAATGTTTTATTCCACAGTCAGCAAAACAGAAGAGGGACAAGATAAATAATAATGAACACATTGTGCTCACTTGCCAGTCTCCAGCTAAAGCAGATTTACAACAACTCAGGAATCACTGAAAGGAAAATAACGTTAAACCTTTGCACCAAAACATTCAATACCCAGGCAACAAAATAGTATAAGTTATCCTGAGTGAAACACAGCCAGATGCATTATGTTTTTGTGAGGATGAGCTAAATGAAGCAGAAATTTAAAATCTAAAAATAAGAAACTGTAATCTCATTAATCATTTCTCTGGAACAAAACATGGAGGTGGAAGTGTTGCCATATACAAGAAGAAAATTGGTAGTCTTTAACATACTGAATACTGTAAATGTATAAACCTTTCAGCATATATTGAAAAAAAGATTTGAAAATACTGGCACAATGAACGAAGAACTAAGAATTTTCTGTGTATGCAGGTCTGCAAGTAGTAGTATTGAAGCATTTATGACTTTTTGACAAAATTAGCAAACTTATTATTGAAGTTTAAAATGAATGATGAAACATGTGAAGACTAGAACACAGTACAGTGAGCATCCATTATGTTGTGAAGGGCAATCACAACCAGTTTTCAGGTCTCCATAATCAGGTTACTCAATATGTGCATTGGAGTCAAAGTTACTTGGTGTTGTCATGGAATCAGTTCCAATTAACAGCTAGTGTTGAGGACTTACACCACACAGGCCATACACAATTAACAGGTGCACATGATGATTGATAACTGTGACTTTTGAGTCAAATCACTGTGGACTGAGTACTGTAGAACTGAATTTGGTGTTGTGTTTCACATCAAACTGTTTGGAGATTATTGCATGATGAGAACCTCCATTTCTGATGACTGTTGTGAGCACTACATTGCAGGCCACAATGTCATGAACTCTTTTGCAGGTGGACAAGAAACAGTGCAGAATGGATGCACCAGGATTGACATCAGGTGTTGTTTATGGAAGAAACACAGATCTGTTTGTACCCTGAGAATCACAGACAAGTTTAAAGACAACCCAGTAAAATTGAACACTCCTGACACTGTATGCAACTTGTGCAGGGCAGTGGTGCAGTGATGTTCAGTGGTGGCATTGCATGGGGCTACTGTACACGTCTTGTGATTTTTGAGGGCAATTTCGTTGCTTTGCAATACAGGGATGAGATTCTACAATGCATAGTGAGACTGTATCACCAACATTTTGGTGACAATTTCCTCTCAAAGGATGATACATTGTGTTGTCTTCCTGACGTTCTCATGATCATTTTCCTCCAGCATGGAGGATCTCCAAAATGATGAGATCTGCCTATTCTCTGGCCACGAATACAATCAAGCATGTGTGGCATCATTTGCAAGAAGCTAATTTTTGGGAGGTCAAGAATGACAACAAACTGTGCACTACATACACAGACTCACCATTGAAGAGTGGGACTATTTGGATGCTAGGATGAGCAACATGATATGGCCTAGCTGTTCCCTGGCTACAAACACAACTGAAAATGTGTGGGATCAATTGAAATAAGCTAGTTCTGGACATCAAGAATGACCAAAAACTCTGCACTGCTAATGCAGAAGCACCATTGAAGAGTGGGACAGTTTGGACTGAGGCTTCATGATCTCATTGACAATATGCCATTATGGATTCAAGCCTGCATCCAAGAAAGGGGATGTTTCACCACATATCGGTAGTGCTCAGGAGAGTTGCAAAACCTCCCCTGCTGCAAATGGGAAACACACAATTTTGTCATTACCCAAATGTTTGTTTTTTCATTTGGTGTTCTGGACACATTGCAAATTAATACACACATGAGCCACAGAGCTAATTTTTGTTTTCTCTGTGGTGAATTGCAAAATAAAGAAGTGATGCAAAACACTGAGGAAAGAAGACTGGGATGAAACAATGCAAGCACAAGATACAAGGGACATGTATGATACATTTATTAACACGCCAATGCATCATTTTCATGCAGTGTTCCCAAAATGACCTCTCAGGAAAAGCAAATTCTTAGTAGGCAATGGATTACCAAAGAAATAATTGAACTCTGGATTAGAGTGAAGTAACTCAGACAAACAAAGAACATGGAGATATTTGTATAAACAGCATCAGAAGAAGTAAAGGCAATTAATAAGACAAGCAAAAGCTAGTTAAATAAACAGAACCATAGCAAATTCAAATCATGAACATAAAACAGCAAGGGATATAATTAACACCGAAAGATGTAGTCAAAAAGAGTGTAAATAACAGAAATTTTATCAAGTCAAAGAGGATTAAGAACAACATAATTACAGATGGAACAAAAACTGCTAATATAATCAACAACAATTTTATAGATGTACAAGATTTAAAGGGGGAAGAAATTGATCAATGCAGTCTAGAAAACTTGGGCAACTATCACACTCATTGTTCCTGGAACCAGTGACAAAGACTGAATTCATAAAAATAATTTATAAAGTAAAATCCAAGAAGTTCACAGGAGATGATGAAATATCAAATTATATTATAAAAGTGTAAATCAATAAATAATTGAACCTCTTCTGGATGTAGCAAACTGCTCATGCAGAAGCACCATTGAAGAGTGGGACAGTTTGAACTGAGGCTTCATGATCTCATTGACCATATTCCATTATGAATTCAAAAGAAAGAGTCTTTCCAGAAAAATTAAAAATAAGCAAAGTCATGGCACTATGTAAGAAAGGTCACAAACATGATCCGAATAACTAGAGATCAGTATCTCTACACTCTGGCTTCTCAAAAATAGTAGAGTGCTCATGCATAGTAGGATGACCACATTCCTAGAGAAACACAGTATTCTGATTCTGGTACAACATGGTTTCCAGAAAAGGGAAAGCTGCAGAAACCATTATCTCAATTCTAAAAGAATCTGTTATAGCTGCATAAGACAAAAGAAAATCCATATAGAGCTAACTGAAGAACCTGAAAGCTATGGCACACATGGGTGTGCAGTGGAATGGATAAAATCATGTATCAGTAACAGAAAGCAATATGTGACAGGTGAATCTGGATGAAGATCTCAACTCAGAGATATTTAGTATGGTGTGTCTGTACTTGGCCCACTTCTGTTCAACCAGTTTATAAACAATACAGAAGTCAGTGAGAAAGATAAAAAAAATACTGAATGTTAATGACATGACATTAGTGAATGTAGAAGACAATCTGGAAACACTGGAAAAAAGGATCTTTACATCAACAAATAACACAGTATAATGGCTCATAGAAAATATTATTGTTATTGTTGTGATCTTCAGCCCAAAGACTGGTTTGATGTAGCTCTCCATCCTACTCTATCATATGCAAGCATCTTCATCTCTGAATAACTACTGAAACCTATGTCCTTCTGAATCTGCTAACTGTATTTGTCTCTTGATCTCCCTCTATGATTTTTATCTCCCACACTTCTCTCCAATACTAAACTGGTGACCCCTTAATGTCTAAGAATGTGCCCTGTCAATAGATCCCTTCTCTTAGTCAAGTTGTGCCAAAAATATCTTGTCTCTCCAATTTCATTCAGTACCTCATCGTTAGTTATGTGATCTACCCAGCTAATCTTCAGCATTCTTCTGTAGCACCACATTTCAGAAGCTTCATTTTCTTCTTGTCTAAACTGTTTATTATCCATGTTTCACTTCCATACATGGCTATACTCTAGGCAAATACTTTCAGAAAAGACTTCTTAACACTTAAGTCTATATTTGGTGTTAATAAATTTCTCTTTTTCAGAAATGCTTTTCGTGCCATTGCCAGTCTACATTTTATATCCTCTGAACTTTGGCCATCATCAGTTATTTTGCTGACCAAACAACAAAACTTATCTACTATGTTTAGTGTCTCATTTCCTAATATAATTCTTCTCATAACATCCATAGATCAGCACATTCCTCAAACTGGGGAACTATCAAGAATGGGGTCCACAAGGGTCAGTCTTGGGCCCTTTGTTGTCCTTAATATATATTAATGACTTGCCCTTCTATATTCATGAAGAGGCAAAGTTAGTTCTCTTTGCAGATGATACAAGTATAGTAATCACACCTGACAAACAAGAATTAACTGATGAAATTGTCAATAATGTCTTTCAGAAAATTACTAAGTGGTTCCTTGTAAATGAACTCTCACTGAATTATGATAAGACACAGTACATACAGTTCCGTACAGTAAATGGTATGACACCATTAATAAATCAGAAGCATATAGCTAAAGTAGAATATTCAAAATTTTTAGGTGTGTCCATTGATGAGAGATTAAATTGGAAGAAACACATTGATGACCTGCTGAAACGTTTGAGTTCAGCTACTTATGCAATAAGGGTCATTACAAATTTTGGTGATAAACATCTTAGTAAATTAGCTTACTATGCCTATTTTCACTCATTGCTTGCATATGGCATCATATTTTGGGGTAATTAATCACTGAGGAATGAAGTATTTATTGCACAAAAGCATGTAATCAGAATAATAGCTGGAGTCCACCCAAGATCATCTTGCAGACATTTATTTAAGGAACTAGGGATATTCACAGTAGCTTCTCAGTGTATATACCCTCTTACGAAATTTGTTATTAACAACCAAACTCAATTCAAAAGTAATAGCAGTGTGCATAACTACAATACTAGGAGAAAGGATGATCTTCACTATTCAAGATTAAATCTAACTTTGGCACAGAAAGGGCTGAATTATACTGCCACTAAAGTCTTTGGTCACTTACCAAATAGTATCAAAAATCTGACAGATAACCAACAAGTATTTAAGAAGAAATTAAAAGAATTTCTGAATGACAACTCTTTCTACTCCATAGAGGAATTTTAGATTTAAATTAAGAAAAAAAATATTAAAAAAAATTAAAAAAAAACAAAAATAAAAAATTGTTATATTAACTTAATTATGTTGTTAAATTAACTTAATTATGTCATGTATTGGAAAATTTGACTCATTCCACATCATTACGAAATATCGTATTCATGATCCATGGAACTAGTATTAATCTAATCAGCATCACCTGATATAATCAGACTACATTCCACTACCTCTATTTTATTTTTCTTAATGTTAATCTTATATCCTCCTTTCAAGATGCTGTCCATTCCATTCAACACTCTTCCAAATCCTTTGGTGTGTTTGACAGAATTACAATGCAATTTATTTATTTTTTCTCCATGAACTTTAATTCATACGCCAAATTTTCTTTGGTTTCTTTTAATGCTTGCTCAATGTACAGACTGAATAACATCAAGGATAGGCTACAATCCTGTCTCACTCCCTTCTAAACCACTGCTTCCCTTCCATACCCTTTGACTCAAGTAACTGTTGTCTGGTTTCTGTACAAGTTGTAAATAGCCTTTTGCTCCCTGCATTTTGCTCTGCTACCTTCAGAATTTCAAAGACAGTGTTCCAGTCAACATTGTCAAAAGCTTTCTCTAAGTCTACAAGTTTACCTGTCCTTACCCTATCTTCTAAGACAAGTCATTGTGTTAATATTGCCTTGCATGTTCCTACATTTCTACAGAATCCAAACTGATCTTCCCTGAGGTCTGCTTCTACCAGTATTTCCATTTTTCTGTACAGAATTTGTGTTAGTACAAGGTGAACAATTTTGCTTCTACCTCCTTTTCCCCAAAAATTTGAGGCTTTAATGAAACAACTTGGTTACACATGTATCATTCAAAGTATTTTCCACTGCTGGGCACTACTTTCTCCCATCTTTCAGGCAGTGTACGACTCCCACATTGAAAAACTTTTCCTTGTTTTGAAGCGATCCACAAATTGATCCAATTTGTGACTTCTTCATGAGATCGGAAGTGTTGGTTAGCCAGGCCATGTGCCATTGACCTAAACAGGTGGTAGTCAGAGGGAGGAATGTCTGGAGAATATGGCAGGTGGGGTAAGACTTCTCATTTTAATGTTTCCACGTATGTTTTGACCTCTTTTGCAATGTGGGTTCGAGCAGTGTCGTGCTGCAAAATCACTTTATTGTGCATTTTGCTGTATTGCGGCCATTTGTATTTTAATGCTCTGCTCAAATGCATTAATTGCATTCAATAATGAGCACCTGTGATTGTTTCACTTGGTTTTACACCTCATAGTACACAACACACAGCTGGTCCCACCAAATACGGAGCATGATCTTGGAGCTGTGAATGTTCGGTTTGGCCGTTGACGTGGAAACATGGCCAGGATATCCCCATGACTTTTTTGCATTTAGAATTATCATAATGTACCCATTTTTCATCCTCAGTCAAATGCAATGCAGAAATCCCTTCCATTTTTGCCTCTGAAGCAACTGTTCACAAACACACAAACACTGTTGAGCATCTCTTGGTTTCAGCTCACACAGGACCCAAGTTCCTTCTTTCTGAATCATGCCCTTAGCCTTGAGTCTTTTGAAATGGCTTGCTGTGTCAGTCGCACTAACCATGCCAATTCTTCTTGAGTGTGATGTGAGTCTTCACTCAGCAATGTCTCCAATTCTGCGTCTTCAGAAACGTTCTCTCTTCCACCACTATGCCAATCTATGACGTTAAAATCACCTTTCTTGAAGCATTGAAACCACTCATGACATGTTCTTTCACTAAGAGCGTACATAACATACATACTTGAGAGCATTTGATAAGACTCAGCTGCTGTTCTCTTCATACTGAAACAAAACAGTAACACCTCCTGCAAATGGTGAGAATTAGGCTCGTAAACTGACATTTTCAATCAAGAACAACTTTATGATGCAGACACAAGCCAGCTAATGTTTGAATGAGGTTATGTCGAATGAGGTTCAAGCTAACTGCCTGACATCTGTGAACTGTTTCTTTTGACAACTACTTACCATTGTCGCCACCTATTGGCAAACGGCAGAAGCAAAGTTGTACACCTTGTATTTTGCAGCCACAATTTATTAAGCTGACTGGTTAGTATTTTTCACACCTGTCAGCAACTGCTTTCTTTGGAATTGGAATTATTACATTCTTCTTGAAGTCTGAGAGTATTTCACCTGTCTCATACATCCTGCACACCAGAAGGAAGAGTTTTGTCATGGCTGGCTCTCCCAAGGCTGTCAGTAGTTGTGACAGGATGTTGTATACTCCATAAGCCTTGTTTCATTCAACACACATCTTCCAGTGCTCTGTCAAATTATTCTCGCAGTATAATATCTTCCATCTCATCTTCATTTACATACTCTTTCCTTTCTATAATACTGCCTTCAAGTTCATTTCCCTTGTACAGACCTTCAGCTTTCCCTTCTTTGATTAGTACTCGTTTTTGATCTGAGCTCTTGATATTCATGTGGCTATTTCTCTTTTCTCCAATAGCTCCTTTAATTTTCCTGTAAGTGGTATCTATCTTTCCCCTAGTGAAATATGCTTCTATTACTTGTGTGCAACAAGAAGAATGTGAGTTCTCTAATTCTGGACCATCAGAAGTCGATAGAAGTTGTTTGACATTGTTTTTTGTTTCAAGCCACTGACAACCTCAGTGATCCAATACAGAAGGCTGCGTACAGTATGTAGGCATTGAACAGTGGTTGTTGTCCATGCAATGTTGGCATAACAAAGAAATACCATTGGTGATGAGTGACGAAGTGCCTCCAGGCCCATCTACTCCTCAGAGGGCAAGTGATAGTACATTACGGAGTGGGGTCAGAAAAATTATTAAAATGTCACTGAATGATGTGAGCAGGAGAACAAAAATAAGGATTTGCTCCACCCCATCTTACAGCCAATGAAACAAGCTGTGGCATATGCAGGAATAAGCTACAGAACTGCTTATAGAATTCAAAAGTTTTGCACAGATAATCCTGAGAAATCACAAGGAATTCCCAGAAAAAAGAGGTAAATATCAATTCTGTTCAAATTGCAGTTCAACAGTTCTCCGTAACTGTCTTCCTCTTTCTCTGAATTAGTTGAAAATATTAACCAAGTTTGTGTGTCTAAAGCCTGAGGGAATACTGGTACTGGTACTGTTTCCATAACAAATACAGGTCTCCAGAGAAGGGATCGACTTTTTCGAACTTCTGAATATACCCAGTTGTGCAGGTTATGTCCATAGGTATTGTATCACACCTTACAATCAATATGTTAATGACCCTCATTTCTGAATGACAAAAAAATGCCTGTGATTCACTGGCACATTATAGCTGCAATAACAAGTGTAACTTTGAAGACCTCACTGTAGTGTAGTGATGAAGTTAATGCACTAGTATTCTAAGGCTGGTGCATATGAATCCCGCAACAAGCAATTTCTAGTCTAGATTCTCTCATTTCTTTGTCATTTAGGACAAAATCGACTGGGAAAATCCAGTTGCATGATACTGACAGCAGTTTTATGACAAAAATAACAGAAGACTTTCTTGATGCAAAAAATTTCTCCCAGTCTGCAGAGCCTTTGGCCAGTAGCAAGGAAAAAATCAGCTGGACTTAGGACATTACACAATCTAAGGAACACTTCCTTGTCAATAGGATTCATTTAAAAACTAAGTGGAAAATAAAAGGACCTTATTGTTATTGCGTGAAGGCATTATACACTCATGCTCATAAATTAAGGATAATTGCAGAATGTGGTGCCACACAACATGGTACTACACAAAACTGGTGCTAATAGCATACGCACATAGGGAACACACACGACGCGGATCTGTAAGTCCATGGTATTGGTGACAAGTTGAGAAAACCATTCCAAAATGTATGTGCTACAAAACGCCACTGTTTCCTGTGCATATACCCCAACATCAATATGGGATATGATCACCATGCACATGTACACACGCCACACAACAGGTTGGGATACTCTGGATCAGGTGGTCAAGCAGCTGCTTGGGTGTAGCCTCCCATTCTTGCACCAGTGCCTGTCAGGGCTCCTGAAGTGTCGTAGGGGTTTGAAGACGTGCAGCGATACGTCTACCAAGATTATCCCAGATGTGCTCGATGGGGTTTAGGCCTGCAGAGCAGGCAGGCCACTCCTTTTGCCTGATATCTTCTGTTTCAAGGTACTCCTCCATGATGGCAACTTTGTAGGGCCATGCATTATCATCCATCAAGAGGATGGTGGGACCCACTGCACCCCTGAAAAGGCCGACATACTGGTGCAAAATGATGTCCCGATACACCTGACCTGTTACAGTCCCTCTGTCAAAGACATGCAGAGGTGTATGTGCACCAATCATAATCCCACACCACACCACCAAACCACGACCTCCATACAGATCCCTTTCAAGGACATTAAAGAGTTGGTCTCTGGTTCCTGGTTCACACCAGATGAAAACCCAGCGAGAATCACTGTTCAGACTATACCTGGACTCATCCGGAACATAACCTGGGACCACTGTTTCAATGA
This sequence comes from Schistocerca gregaria, assembly GCF_023897955.1. NCBI lineage: Eukaryota > Metazoa > Arthropoda > Insecta > Orthoptera > Acrididae > Schistocerca > Schistocerca gregaria. The sequence goes on along the minus strand of NC_064931.1, from coordinate 518,501,402 downwards.
CCATGTACTGTGTTCCTGACACCAGGCTTTACAGGCTCTCCTGTGACCAGGGGTCAGTGGAATGCATCTTTCAGGTGTCCGGGCAAATAAACCATGTCTGTTCAGTCGTCTGTAGACTGTGTGTCTGGAGAAAACTGGCCGCCTGTGGGCACTGATGGTGATATATCAGTCTTCTTGTGGTGTTGTACACTGTGGACATCCCATGCAGTGCCTGGACAGGTTTCCTGTCTGTTAGAATCATTTCCATAATCTTGAGATCACACTTTGTGGCACACGGAGAGCCCATGCTATGACCTGATGTGTTTGACCAGCCTCCAGTCACCCTAGTATTCTACCCCTCATAATGTCATCAATATGTGTTCTTTGGGCCATTTTAGACACAATATGATAGTTGGAAATGTTGGCAAAAGGATGATGTTGCCAGTGCTATGGCATGGGGAACCTCCTCTAAAAGTGTAAGTGTAGGTTCTAAACAGGGGTTGGTCAGGGAAGCTACACTTTAAGTTCTGGGCAAAGTCATCCACAGCTGACTACCATGGTCAGATGAACTAACAAAACTTTGAGAAATGGTCCATGAACATGGTTCTCCCACATCTTCCCCCAAACTCAGTAATTGTAACAGACAATACTCCATACCACAACAGACATGTGGACAAACTACCCATGCTGTATGACATAAAAGGAAGGATGCTGGAATTGCTGCAGAAGAGAAATGTTGAGTGTAATGATAGTATGAGAAAGCACATCCTTTTCTCTTTAATTAAAGGAAACACCAAAGCTGTAAAGAAGTCATATGTGGTCTCTGAAATGGCCACAAGGTTGCCTGCTTCCCTCCATATAACTGTGACATAAATGTGGTGCAACTAGCATGGGCAAAAGTTAAGAGATGTTTAGGGAGTGAAATATGAGTACTTGTTATGATATGTCAAATGAAAATTTGTTTAAGATTGCCAGTGAATCCCTTCTGGCAACTACTGAAGACTGTCAAGGATACTGCAGGAGTTCAGCAACTGGAACAAGATTATTGGAGGCATGAAAGTGTTGTGGAACTTGCAATTCATTAATGATCCTGCTGAATTGGACAGTAGTGATGATAACACCAAGTCATGTACAGATGAGGAATGCAATAAGATATATTCAGAGTGATTCACGTGTTTTTTATAATTATTATGTGTTTTATAATAATTTATATTTTATAATTATGTGTTGCATAAGTTAATAAATGTTTGGAATTTTTATCACTCTTTCTTATTGCTTCCATGTAACTTATATTTCTAGCTCTTCTAATTTCGAAATGTCTATGAGAACTGGTATGGAATTAATACCAGCAAGCACATTCATGTCACATCATACTATCATTTATGATATGTCTCCCCCTGGTAGCTGAGTGGTCAGCGCGACAGACTGTCAATCCAAAGGGCCCGGGTTCGATTCCTGGCTGGGTCGGAGATTTTCTCCGCTCAGGGACTGGGTGTTGTGTTGTCCTAATCATCATCATTTCATCCCCATCGACGCGCAAGTCGCCGAAGTGGCATCAAATTGAAAGACTTGCACCAGGCGAACGGTCTACCCGACGGGAGGCCCTCGTCACACGACATTTCATTTCATTTCATTTATGATATTATGAATCTTGTAAGCATTTGTTACACCTCTGTCTCTTCTTCTGCTGTTACTTTCCTGGATGCTACAGCCATGGCAGTATGTAGCAGTATCTTATGACAGCCAACAGATGGCACTGTTTGTGATGGCAAGTATGTTGCTAGCACTGTGTTAGTCTTAGCTTTTTCTCCCCACATGTCGTTTGCCCATTGGCAGCCAATTTAGTGAGATTGTACTGAGATTCGGTGGGCAGAGCTTGCTTTGTTGTCCATTCCTCACCCCCCCCCCTCCCACCCAAGGAATCCGTTCTTCTCATTGTGAACATCCTTATATTTGTCCTTTAACAATTCCTGCTTAGACATTTTGCACTCCTTGTCAATCTCATTTTTTAGACGTTTATAGTCCCTTTCAACTGCTTCACCTGCTACATTTTTATGTTTTATCCTTTCATCAATTAAATTCAGTACCTCCAATGTTAGCCAAGAGTTTCTACTAGGCTTGTCTTTTTACCTATTTGATTCTCTCTTGCATTCATTATTACATTTATTAAAGCTACCCATTGGTCTCCTACTGTATTCTTTTATTATATATATTCCTTAATAACAGACCTAAAAATATCATGCTACTATTACTTGTATGTATGTTCACAAATAGAAAACAGGAAGATCACATAGATATATTCATAGATAAAACAAGACTGGAACAAGTTACTTCTATAAATTTTTTGGGAAATACAGTTGACAAAGGTGTCCAATGGAGACAACATATAGACAATTTCTGCTGCAAATTAAGCTGTGTAGTATTTATTATGAAACAGCTTGCACATTATGCTAACGAACAAGTTTATGTACAGTGTACCATACACTATTTGAACCATAATTACTATTTGGGAAACTTCAGCAGCGATAAGAAAAAAAGAAATTTTGTATTGCAAAATAGATCATTAGGATCCTTGGAGAGGAAAAAAAAGGGGAAAAAAATAACAGATCGTGCAGATCTGCCTTCCATAATTTAAAAATATTGAAATTTCTGTTCATGTACATATACAGAACAATAATTTCATTAATCATTACTAGAAAAAAATGCAGATATTCACTAATATGACATAAGAAAGGCCAGCTGAGAATTATAGCACACAAACTGTGAGCTGCTGAAAAAAGTCCTCAATAGGCAGGTGTACAACTGGTAAAGCGGTTTCCTAAGAGTCTCCAGGACAGTATGAGTCAAAAGGCATTCCAAAGATTAGATTAGTGCTTGTTCCATAGATCATGTATACGACACTTTGTAATGACGTGGAACATGTAAGGTTAATAAAAGGTGCCTACACAAGATATTACATTACACAAAATATTAAATGACACTTAATTTTTTTCTTTTGGTGCAGGGGAGGGGGGGGGGGGGGAGGGGGGGAGGGCGGGGGGGGGGGGGGATTACCCACTTACTACATCCAAAAATTCATCTAATGAATAGAAGGAGTTCCCATTCAGAAATTCTTTTAATTTCCTTTTAAATGCTATATGGCTATCTGTCAGACTTTTGATGCTAATAGGCAAGTGGCCAAAGACTTTTGTGGCAGCATAATTTACCGCCTTCTGAGCCAAAGTTAGATTTAACCTTGAGTAGTGAAGATCATCTTTTCTCCTAGTGTTGTAGCCATGCACACTGCTATTATTTTTGAATTCGTTCAGATTGTTATTAACAAATTTCATAAGTGAATATATATTGTGAGGCTACAGTGAAGATCGCTAGCTCTTTAAATAAGTGTCTGCAGGATGATCTTGGATGAGCTCCAGCAATTATTCTGATTACATGCTTTTGTGCAATGAACACTATTTTACTCAATGATGAGTTACCCCAGAATATGATGCCATACGAAGAATGAAAATAGGCGTGGTAAACAAATTAGCTAAAATGTATATCGCCAAAATTTGCAATGACCCTAATAGCATAAGTAGCTGAACTCAAACGTTTCAGCAGATCTTCAGTGTGTTTTTTCCAGTTCAACCCCTCATCAATGCATACACCATGAAATTTTGATTAGTCTACCTTAGCTACCAATTTCTGATCGAAGTCTATATTTATCAATGGTGTCATTACATTTACTATGTGGAACTGTATATACTGTGTTTTGTCAAAGTTTAATGAGAGCCCACTAGCAGAGAACCACTTAATGATTTTCTGAAAAAGATGGTTTACAATTTCATGACTTAACTCTTGTCTGTTGGGTGTGATAGCTATACTTGTATCATCCGCAAAAAGTACCAGCTTTGCATCTCTGTGAATAGAATGGCAAGTCATTAATATATATTAACATCAGTAGAGGACACAAGATCGAACCTTATGGCACCCCATTCTTGATTGTTCCCCAGTTTGAGAAATCACCAGTTTTTTTGCATATTATGTGAGCTGCTTATTTCAACTTTCTGCACTCTTCCAGTTAGATATGATTTAAACCATTTGAGCACTGTCCCATTCACACCACAGTACTTGAGCTTATCTAGAAGTATTTCATGATTTACACTCTCAAAAGCCTTTGAGAGATCACAAAAAATCGCAACGGGTGACTTATGGTTACTCAGAGCATTTAATATTTCATTAGTGAAAGTATATATACCATTTTGCGTTGAAAAACCTTTCTGGAAACCAAACAGACATTTTGTGAAAAGTTTATTTTTACAAAAGTGTGAAGCTACTGTACAATATATTACTTATTCAAAAATTTTGGATAAAGCAGTCAGAAGAGAGATTGGGTGGTAGTTGTTGACATCAGATGTATCCCCTTTTTTATGCAGTGGTTTAACAATGGCACACTTCAGTCTATCTTGGAAAATACCCTCCTTCAGAGAGCTATTACATATGTGGCTAAGAATCTTGCTTATCTCTTGGGAACAAGCTTTTATTATCCTGCTGGAAATGCCATCAATTCCATGTGAGCTTTTATTCTTGAGAGACTTTATTATCTTCCTAATCTGAAAAGGAGAGGTGGGTGGAATTTCAGTTGTATCAAATGGTGTGGGTGAGGCCTCTTCCATTAACTGCCTTGTTTCTTCTAATGAACATTTAGATCCTATTTTCTCTACAACATTTAAAAAATGATTATTCAAAATGTTTTTGACTTCCAGGTTGCTGTTTATCAAGTTTCCATTCACTTTGATGGTAATGCCATCATCCTGTACTCTTGTTTGCCCCGTCTCCCTTGTAATAATATTCCAAATTGTTTTGATTTTGTTATCAGAGGTATTAATCTCAGACATGATGCACATGCTTCTGGACTTTTTAATAACCTTTCTTAATGTAGCACAGTAATTTTTATAATATTTTGCTGTTTTGGGTCATTACCCTTTCTTGTTGTTAGATACTGTTCCCTTCTGTGGTTACATGATTTTTTTATTCCTTTAGTAAGCCACGGTTTTTTGCATGGTTTCTTATAATTAGATTTAACTACTTTCTTGGGGAAACAGTTTTCAAATTCTCTTACAAGTGTATCACAAAATAAGTTATATTTTAAATTAGCATCAGGTTCCTTGTGCACCTCATCCCAGTCTAACTGCTGAAGATTTTCTCTGAAATATCTAATTGTTGAGTCATTAATTGAATGCACAACTTTGGTGGGTAGTTTTGAATTACTGAACGGAGCTATGTCATATACTGTAACTAGCTGAGCACCATGATCAGAGAGGCCATTCTCAACAGGACATGAATTTATGTTTTTAAACTTATCTTGGTCTGCTGTCCTTTACTACCAGAGTAGGAAAATCAATGACAGATGTCAAATTGAAAGACCCAAGCTAGACTTCCAGGTCATTCTTTCTATTATGCTCTTTCAGTGAATCAACATTGAAGTCCCCACAAATCATAATTTGCTTTCCCCTAACTGACAGATAGCACAACAAGCTTCCAAAGGATTATTTAATGGAAAAATAATTTTATAGTGTAGCAGAGTACATGTATAAAGAATGAGGAATGCTGTTATTACTTATATGTATGTACTGTAATCATGCAAATATGTTGTAGCATGTAGTATGTAAATAACTTTAACCCCTAAATATTAATCAAGAGAAATATGTACACAACATCACTATCATTACTGCCAGTGTAATGTTTGATATTGTAAGAATACGTAGGCTAAATATTTCAAGATATTAGGTTAAGTTTAATTGTCCTAAATTATAGTACACACACTGTACATAATGTAATCAAATGTCACCAAATAAGAATCAGGCAATGACTTTCAGTTACCTTCTTCAGATAGGTGAGCCCTTACCAAAGGAAAGTCTTCAGTAGGTACATGAATATACCTTTGTTATTCTGTTTTCTGTATTGACAACAACTTATTTTGCATGTTTTACAAACAAGTTTCTATTGACACAGTTAACTTTTGTAACACAAGCTTTAATGGAATATTTTCAAGCAAGTTTTCTTCTGTGGCTGGTCTTTGAAAACCTTATTTACACAGGACTGAAATGTAAATAATGTCTTACTACAATTTCAACAATCGTCTGTATAGTACAGGTGAATGAAATGTTCTCCTCATGTGTGTGTAAGATATCACACTCTCCATCCACCAAATTTTATTAGTACAACTTTGAATATGACAACATTCTTTATGATTTCAGGATAAATATTTGTCATTATTTCCAATACCTATGTGCCAAATGGGACACAGAAACTTGAAGGTAGGACCTTAAGCAACCATAGAATACAATTGTTCAGAAGCTACTTACAGGAGGAACCTTGGGAGTCAATAAGTTGGGTGGGTGATGTATAAGACATATTTCACCTTTTCATAGATAAAGTGAAGGACTACTTTGTTCTTGTTTCCCCCTCAAAAATTAAAAAAAGTTGAAACATTCATAACTGGCAGATCACTACTGGTATATTAAAATCTTGTACCAGGAAATGACACCCATGCAATGCAGCAAAGAAAAGGTGGACTGCAGCTGACTTTAACAGATATTGTAAAGCTTACAAATGCATCCTGAGGAAAGTAATGAAAGAAGATAAGAGACTAGAGACTGATATGTGCATAAGATCTGCTTCTAACAGGACAAAAACAATATGTGAAGTGCTAAAACAAGAAACAGACAAGAAAGATGACCTAAATAACATGACATTACAAAAATGAATTTGGAGTTACTAACAATCCTGTGGAAATAGCTGATGCTTTTGATCAATACATTACAAATATAGCAAGAGACTCTGTACAGGAAAGTACATTTCACAAGCATCGAATATACACTCAACAAAACATAAAATCATCATGTAAAACAATATCTTTATACCCAACAAATGAGAAACAGGTACAGCAAGGCATTGAAAAATTAAAAACCAAGCACTTGTAAACAATAGATAACGTATCAGACTTCATTATAAAAAATGTGGAGAGCTGATTTCTGAAGATCTGTGTTATCTGATCAATTTGTCTTTTTCTTCATAAACTTTCCCATGTCTCAAAAGAAGCAAAGTTAAGCTATTGCATGAAAAAGGGAATAAGCATTACATGTCAAATTAATGGCCTATAGCATTATCATCAGCATTAGCAGTGGTAACAGAATTTTTTTTCCGTAAAAGGTTAAAGCTTCTTAGATCACAGTAACATACTGTCAGAGTCCCAACAGGATTTTCGAACAGCTTGCTCAACAGGAGCAGCAGTCTTATTATTTATACATGATGCACATCAAGCAATGGATAACAAAGGTGAATATTACAGCATTATTTATAGTTTTCTCAAAAGAGTTTGCTACAATCAGTCATAAAAACTGGTTTTTAAATTAGGAAAAAATATCTATCAGGAGAACAGCAAGTAACTGGGTTGATTTCACAGCTTACAGAAAGGAAACAGTTTGTGTAAACAGAGCAGGTGAGAAATGTCTGAATTGTTAAATATAAGTCATATTTAACAGGGGTGAAAAATTGTGTTCCACAGGATCTGTTCTAGATCCTATTCTGTTTCTGGTCCATGCAAATGACTTAGTCTTAAAAGATAATACACAAAAGATATTTCAGTTTGCAGATGATGCTACTACATTGGCTGAAAGCAGCACTGAGGTAACACCCCTGAAACACATCCAAGAAGCCACACATAGCATCTCAGATAATTTTTATTGCCACTGTTTCTATGCACATACACACAGTCTTGAACAGAACTCCTTTGTCTCCTCATATTGAACTGCTTGGTTAAACAACCATAAAGACAGACTGTGTGAAATTTTAGTACTTTGGATATGGCAGGAAATTCAGTGGAACACAGATGTAGATGAAGTACACAAACAATTAAATACTCATACAGCATGTTGTGTGACAAGATTATATATATGTAAAAAAAGAAAGAAAGATAGGAAGGAGAGAGACATATGAAGAAGAAGAAGAAAAATGAAAGAGAGAGAGAGAGAGAGAAGAAAGAAATAAGGAACTGCACAAGAACTGACACACACATTTTGCATACGTCCACTTCATACTTAGATACTGTGTATTGTTTTGGGGAAATTGTGGTGTCCGATTACAAAAGAAAATAATAACAGTAATGTAAGATGTAGACCAAAGAAAATGATGCAGGCTATTGCTAAAAAAAGTGTCTTTTTCTTCCTTGTTCATACATTTTGGAAAATGTGATTCATGTGAAAAGAAACATGTATTTCCAAATTTCACAAATTTACTAGAATTACACTGTATATAATTTCAACACAAGACAAAAGGATGACATACATAAGTATAAAACTGGAACAAACTATTACAGGTACCCTGCACCCATCAAATTATACACTGTATTACCTAGTTGCATAAAATTTTTAAAAAGACACTAAAAAGTTTGAAATACAGGTAAAGGCCTACTAGGTACAACACTGTTTTTACTCATTAAATGAGTTTCTTGAAATGTCTTCTTTTTCTTGTGCATTTTCCCACAACTGTGCAGGGCCAGCATACCTTTACTGATTAGGCATGGTTGATTTAAGTGGTGGCTGGATGCCTTTCCTGTCACCACTCTGTTCCCCTGTGGGACTGCATATCTGTAGCCCAACTGTCTGTGTGTAGTGTTATGTATGTGAAAGTGAGAAAAAGTTTTCTAAATGTTTGTGAACCACGTAACTTAGAAGGAATTTGGGTACCAGCCCAGTATCCACCCAGTGGATGTGGGAAACTGCCTAAAACCACATTCAGGGTGTCCAGCACACCAACCCCCTTTATTAATCCACCGGACAAATTTGGCACTGGGCCAGCGAACCTCCCCATCCCAGAAGCGGCTCTTAGGTGGGTAGTCTCTTGAAATATGAAATTCTTATTCTTTTATTGTAAGTGTTATGTCAATTGTATTTATGATTCTCTGAATTATAGATGTGAATTAGTTTGACTGTAAATGCTATTTGCATTATACCTGTTATTCAGCTCATTTCAATGGTAACTGTTTTTATGATATACATGCTGCATCTGACAAGTTGAGTGAATGGTTTCAGAAAGTAAACAAACATGAGTTTCAAACAAAAAGTCTTTACTGGCCTGCAACACACTTCAGATGTCGGTTTTAATGCTGTTGGAATAGCTCGGAGCACCTTGGTCAAACATTGTTGGATATCTCCATCACTGTTGTATGTCCATATCACTACAGGCTATGAGACCTATGATCCAGAGACCAAGCAATAGTCAATGGGACAGTGTTCATTATCCCCCTCATAGCCCTGAAAAAGTCACCTGACAAAATCCAAGATTAAGATGATATGTTCTTTTTGACAGCAAGAGCTTGAGCCATCACAAAATTCTACCCATGAGAGGTGAGGAAGATTATGAACACCATGTCACTGACTGTCATTTATTCTCCAGGTCATACTGATAGTACCAGGTCTCTTCTCCAGTAATGATGCAGATATCCAACAATATGACACCATGGTGCTTGAAACAACAGGATGCATTTGATCACAGTGTCCAATAGCTTTACAACTGATGTCAGAAGTGTATTGTAACTAATGGTGGTTACTTTGAAGCCCAGTAGAGGTATTTAATTTATAACTCTTGTTTCCTTTACTTTCTGAGACCACTGACATGGTATAAAATGTCCTACTTCTGTGTATATCCTGTATAAAAGAACATAACATAACGGAAAAGGAGCAATAAATAAATAAAAAGTACATAATCCATGCATTTCACAGTCTTTAACATTGTTCAAGTTTTCATTTGGCAAAGATATGAACTCATAATAATAGTTTACATTGTATAAGAAAGATTACTGTTACTGATAATTTCATTTTTTATCACGGCAATAGTTCCATATAATAGCTGATATTTTTGAATGAATGTAGCAATACATATTGACTTGTGGTTTGCAAAATTATGGACCTTAGTTTCTTCCAGCACTTGATTTGTACATTCTCCAATGTAGTTTCTATTCTAATATGTTGCTGACGTGGGAATTAGATCATGTCAGTAACATCTCCTGAATGAATGCAGAATTTCCATCAGTAGACATAACTGGCAGAGATCATCAAGTAATATGTTAACTGTGCTGACACATACAAGCATGATCTAATACAGTACTTTGATGTCAAAGGCAATGGAAAACACGATATTACATTTCTGCAATATATACAGTTCTCTGGTTGCCTTCTCCTGAGTAAAATATACTGGAGGCATATTAGTCCCCCCTTCAGATCCCCGAGTGGGCATTTCTTGGGAGGATTACCAGGTGGAAAGAGGGAACTAATTAGGTTGGATGGAGCAAATGTTAGAATCCTAAGGCAGTGTTGGAATGTAGAAAACCTAATGGCAGAAACAGGGAAGATATAGAAAAAATATTTTAAGTATGAGTAAGGTGTGATGTCAATTTGAGAGAGTACTGGAGTGGAGATAATAGTATTATTCATATTTTATCAGGTAACAGTATAGGAGGAGTAGGAATAATATTGGAAAGAGAAATTAACAACAGAGTGAAAGGTAATCTGACCTCTTTATTATTCTGTGCTTGCCTACCAATCCATCTGCATTTCTGTGCAACGATCTCTGGCTTCTGTATAGGGAGCTGTTTCTGCACACTCATTTTTTTTCTGCTTCCCTGCTGTATCTCCCATTCCTCTCTTTCATGTTCACCCCTTCCATTTCAAAACAACTATTTCCCACAATTGTGCTTTGGTGTTTAGAGAATACAGCTATGCACATGCAGGTCTCTCTCTCTCTCTCTCTCTCTCTCTCTCTCTCTCTCTCTCTCTCTCCCTCCCTCTGTGTGTGTGTGTGTGTGTGTGTGTGTGTGTGTGTGTGTGTGTGTGTGTTTGGTGAGCTATCAACTCAACACTGATGTTCCTGTACTTAACTTATGCTCAATACTTCATCCGTACTGTGATTCGCTATCTTTCCTCACTCCATTGCTTGTACTTGTTTTAACACACATTTCCCGTTGTGACACTAATGTTCTATGATACATCAGTCCTTGACTTTAAAGAACTGTTCTAGTGTAAGAATTACAACCACATATATTCCATCATTTTTTTGGGTGTACATCTAGGATATTATTAATTCTTGATCAAATATTTCAGCTCACAACCTTTGAGCCATTCTCAAGATGTCTTGCTTGCAAGATTATCAATCACTTTACACAATGCTATGGACTAAATTTTCACATATCAGAGATGCATCAATTATAGGTAAAACTTCATGCTTTTAAGAGTAAAACAAAGCAAGTGCAGTGTCAGAAAATTCACAATGCTTATGAAGTGATTGAACATATTCTCATTTCAAACATAATAAACTTTCTTGAGACTGAGAAGATTATCTGAATGAATCAGATGATTTTAGAAAGCATCACTCTTGTGAAACACAGCTTGCCTTTTCCTCACATGATATACTGAGAACTATGGATGAAGGGCAACATGCAGATTCCATATTTCTAGATTTCTGGAAAGCATTTGACATGGTGCCCCATTGTCAGTTGTTAATGAAAGTACAAGCATATGGAATAAGTTCATAGATCTGTGAGTGACTTGAAGACTTCTTAAATAATAGTACCCAGTATGTTGTCCTTGAAGGTGAGTGTTCATCAGAGACAAGGATATCGTGAGGAGTGCCCCAGGGAAGTGTGATAGGACTGCAGTTGTTCTCTATATACATAAATGATTTGGCTGACAGGCGGGCCGTAACCTATGGTTGTTTGCTGATGAAATCGAGTGCTAAGTGAGCGGAAGTTCTGAAAAGTTTGGTAGGTGCCGCCACAACTAACTTCTGCCATCGAATATACAGGGTTTTTCAAAAATGACCGGTATATTTGAAACGGCAATACAAACTAAACGAGCAGCGATAGAAATACACCGTTTGTTGCAATATGCTTGGGACAACAGTACATTTTCAGGCAGACAAACTTTCGAAATTACAGTAGTTACAATTGTCAACGACAGATGGCGCTGCGGTCTGGGAAACTCTATAGTACGATATTTTCCACATATCCACCATGGGTAGCAATAATATGGCGTAGTCTCTGAATGAAATTACCTGAAACCTTTGACAACGTGTCTGGGGGAATGGCTTCACATGCAGATGAGATGTACTGCTTCAGCTGTTCAATTGTTTCTGGATTCTGGCGGTAGACCTGGTCTTTCAAGTGTCCCCACAGAAAGAAGACACAGGGGTTCATGTCTGGCGAATAGGGAGGCCAATCCATACCGCCTCCTGTATGTTACGGACAGCCCAAAGCAATCACATGATCATCGAAATATTCATTCAGGAAATTAAAGACGTCGGCCGTGCAATGTGGCTGGGCACCATCTTGCATAAACCACGAGGTGTTCGCAGTGTCATCTAAGGCAGTTTGTACTGCCACAAATTCACGAAGAATGTCCAGATAGCGTGATGCAGTAATCGTTTCGGATCTGAAAAATGGGCCAATGATTCCTTTGGAAGAAATGGCGGCCCAGACCAGTACTTTTTGAGGGTGCAGGGATGATGGGACAGCAACATGGGGCTTTTTGGTTCCCCATATGCGCCAGTTCTGTTTATTGACAAAGCCGTCCAGGTAAAAATAAGCTTTGTCAGTAAACCAAATGCTGCCCACATGCATATCGCCGTCATCAATCCTGTGCACTATATCGTTAGCGAATGTCTCTCGTGCATCAATGGTAGCGGCGCTGAGGGGTTGCCGCGTTTGAATTTTGTATGGATAGATGTGTAAACTCTGGCACATGAAACGATACGTGGACGTTGGCGTCATTTGGACCGCAGCTGCAACACGGCGAACAAAAACCCGAGGCCGCTGTTGGATCACCTGCTGCACTAGCTGCCCTCTGTGGTTGCCGTACGCAGTCGCCCTACCTTTCCAGCACGTTCATCTGTCATATTCCCAGTCCGTTGAAATTTTTCAAACAGATCCTTTATTGTATCGCTTTTCGGTCCTTTGGTTACATTAAACCTCCGTTGAAACCTTCGTCTTGTTGCAACAACACTGTGTTCTAGGCGGTGGAATTCCAACACCAGAAAAATCCTCTGTTCTAAGGAATAAACCATGTTGTCCACAGCACACTTGCACGTTGTGAACAGCACACGCTTACAGCAGAAAGACGACGTACAGAATGGCGCACCCGCAGACTGCATTGTCTTCTATATCTTTCACATCACTTGCAGCGCCATCTGTTGTTGAAAATTGTAACTACTGTAATTTCAAAAGTTTGCCTGCCTGAAAATGTACTGTTGTCCCAAGCATATTGCAACAAACGGTGTATTTCTATCGCTGCTCGTTTAGTTTTTATCGCCGTTTCAAATATACCGGTCATTTTTGAAACACCCTGTATGTAGCGCTACACAGGCATGCTTTGCAAGCATGAAGATAAATACTGGCGCCAAAACCTTTGCGTCACTAAATAAATTAAAAAAAAAAAAAAAGGTGAAAGACGAGCTCTTTTTCTCAACTCCGAGTTTCGACCACTACATTTTTATACATTATACAATGAAGTAAATACAAATTCCGTATTGTTCATCTTCGAATGAAGCAGCATTTCCATGTACTACAAAAATCCGACTGACAAGACTGTTTGCGATGTTTGTCAATATGGCCAACTCTACGTTCTGAATTTTTTCCTACCTGTCAGAAGAGATGGTAGGTGATAGGAACTTTTATGAATTGTGAATCACATGCAGTATTAGTATTCTCTTCAACATAAGAATAATTTGAATACAAACATTTTGCCCTGCACCTGTTTCGTGTTTGCTGCAATCTCATTTAAATCCTGTCTGCGTAATAAACTACGAAACTGGAGTGAGACAACAGCAAACACAGAAGAATACACATATCATGTCATGTTTATATTCATATTATTCATATGCCTAATAGTGATACAGTCAAAAATGAAGCACGGCAATTGACTAGATTTTTAAATCTACGATGACTCCAATTTCTGTGCATTATGTAATGTACTAAAGCGGCGTCTGCAAAGATTTTCAAACGGAGAAAAATTTTCACTAAACTCTCGTTCAGAACATATTCTATCATACGCAGTCTATTATTTGGTTCTTGTTGATCATTATCAAAGAAAGCAGCAGTGTAAGCAACAACAAATAGCAGTCTCTTGCCATTGTTTCGCTAATGAGACGACTCCTCTCTCTTTTTTTTAAAATTGTAAGTGGCGGTAGCGCGCAGAAAAGCAAGCCATGCCACGTGCGACAACAGGCCGGTTTACTCATTATCAGAATGCGACAAACAATGCATGACACAGTACAGTAATGCATTTTCAGTTTAGAGTGACGTAAACACCTATAACAAAGAGAACGGCACTTATCAGATCAAAGAAAAATAAGCAATGAATTCAAACTAGATGAAGCACGTGAAAAAGGAAGGGTACCCGTATAAATACGGACGGAGCACCTGACGCATAGCAAAGGCTGCCTGGTAAACCTTAACTTCTAAGCTTACGACTGGAACCAGACAACTGTAGCTGTATTGCCATTCATTCAACCTAAATTGTGTCTCATATTACAATGGACCAACTTTGTTTCGGTTTGGAGGTGCGGCCTAAAACTTTTCTCTCCCCTTGAATTTCGAGTCTCAAATTTCAGGTGCAGCTTGGATCTGGGAATTTTTTTTTTCCTCGATTTCGAGTCTCATTTTTTTGATGCGGCTTAGATTCGAGTGTGGCTTAGATTCGAGTAAATACGGTACACAAGACAACTTAGGCAAAATTTCCAGTTGGCGTGATAAATGGCAGCTAGCCATGAAAGTGGAAAAATGTAAGTTAATGCAGATGAGTAGGAAGATCAAGCTTTTAATGTTCAGATAGAGTATTAATAATGACCTGCTTGACACAGTCAGGCCATTTAAATACCTGGGCATAATGTTGCAAATCAACAAGCATGTGAGAGTTGTGGTAGATAAGGCAATTGGTCGACTTCAGTTTATTGGGAGAATTTTAGGTAGTGGTTCACCTGTAAAGGAGACCACATACAGGGTGCTAGTGTGACCTATTCTTGAGTACTGCTCAAGTGTTTGTAATCTGTACCAAGTCGGATTGAAGGAGGACATCATAGCAATTCAGAGGTGGGCTGTTAGATTTGTTACCAGTAGGTTCGAACAAAACATAAGAGTTATGGAGATGCTTTGGGAACTCAAATGGAATTACTGGAGGGAAGGTGATGTTATTTTTGATACACACTATTGAGAAAATTTAGAGAATTAACATTTGAAGCTGACTGCCGAACGATTCTACTGCCGCCAACATACATTGTGTGTACAAACCTTGAAGATAAGATATGCAAAATTAGGGCTCATATGGAGACATACAGACAGTCATTTTTCCCTCATTCTATTTGAGAGTAGAATAGGAAAGGAAATAACATCTAGTGGAACAGGCTACCCTCCGCCACGCACCATGTAGTGGCTTGTGGAGTATCTGTGTAGGTGTAGATGTAGGAGTATGCGGTTAATTATTATGGACAGCATATTCTGGATTGCCAGGCAATCAATACTTAGAACAATATTTCCTTTGAGAGTGAAGACTTGAATTGAGGGGTGTCCGTGATTTTTCCAGCTATCCCAGTAGGATGAGGCTATTGCCAGGATCTTAACTTTCCCATAATCCATGGAATGGACAGCGAAAATACATTGTTCAGCTACTACAGATATATTGGACTGTAGAAGGTTGGTATGGCCCTGTTGTTCATTGCAGCTTTTTGAGCATTGCATATTGTTGTCCTAAGTACCTTTGCACACTCACAAGGAATTTCATTTATACCCACCTTTTGTAACACAAATCATCCTTTACAGATCCCTGAAAAGCTGCCATCTTGCACCATGGAAGAAAGATCACACTCACTTCATGCTTCTTCATTATTCTTGCATTTTTGCAGGGATATTCCTTGTGAATGTGGAAAAAAGTACATAGATCAAACAGAATGCACTGTACAAGAACTTTGCTTTGAATGGTGGTGATATATTTGCCTTTTATAGACCAATAAGTCTGCAATGTCTCAACACTGTACTTACTCTGGCCATTCTGTGCATTACAGGAAAGTTAAGATACTGGCCACAGCCTCATCCTACTGGGATTCTGTGCTCAAGAAAGCTGTTGAAATACTATTAGCAGACAACCTGCTCAACCAACATGAAGTCTTCCAGCTCGGCAAATCCTGGAAACCCCACATTTCACATCACTGCTCTCAAACATCAACAGAAGAAACAACAGCAGAAGAATCAATAGGAGCCACTCATAACAAGAGAAAAACTTCATCACCATGCCACCTTAAGGACTTTTTAGTAGAAAATGGGAGGAAAAAACTTTAAAATAAGTAATCTACAAAAAGTTGTGTCTTGCCAGTTCAGAGTAGATAATTTTTATGACATCACATCTAAAATAGCAAATAATAATCTTATTATGTATTTCAATATTTGAGGTTTATCAAGTAATCTGGCCAGTGAGCTTCATGACTTAGAAATATTTGTAGAGAAAACAAAATGGTCTGTAAAGGTTATTTACATAAGTGAACATTGGCTTAGAGTGAAAATATAAATTTATTGAAAAAACTTACAGATTATGAAGTAGCAGCTAGCTTCTGTAGAGACAATGAGTATAGTGGTTCGTGTATTCTGATTCATTTATCAGTGAAATATCAAATTAAGCAAAATTTCAATAATTTAAATGAAAAACACACATTTGAGAGTTGCTGCATAGAACTTACAGACTATAACATGCTGATATTCAGCATATATCATACCCCTGGTTACTCAATCTCCTGCAGTTTTCTGGTCAAACTTGAAAATTTACTCCAGCAACTCAAAACAGAAAAGTTATGTAAAAAATTGTTGTTTGTGATGATTTTAATATAGATGTGAGAAAAAATGACAGATTTGCCTTTAAGAGGAAGAAGCTGATGTCCACACATGGTTTTATTCTAAATTTTACAGAAATGACAAGGGTAACTGCTTCATCGCCATCCTGCATAGATAACATTGCTAGTAGTTTAAACTACAGAGTAACAGAAAAATCTGTAGTAAGCTTAGGGATCTTAGACCACAAGGCTCTATTAATGCCACTACCCTGTGTGAGACCAAAGCACACAAATAAGAAAATCATAAATTTTAGACAAGAAACTATAGAAATGTTCATCAATAAAATCAGCCTCATTTCATGGACATTTACTGCTAAGTCCTCAGTAAATGAAAATTTCAATAACTTTCTGGAGGCCTTCTTGATGACATTCAATGAATGCTTTCCTTTTATAACCATAAAAATTGAGACACCTAAGAAGGGTTCATGGATAACAGGGGATATTCAAATTTCAAGCATGAGGAAAGGAGAACTTCATATGGAGGTGGAAGTCAATTGAGACCCAGAATTCTGAAATTATGTAGGGCAATATAAGAAAATCTTAGATACAGTTGTCAGACAACCCAAAAAATTGGTGAATAATAATTACATTTCAAACACTAAAAATAAATCTAAAGCAATATGGGCCATTGTAAAGAATAAAATAGGCATCAATAAGGCAGTCAACAGAAACTTGAACAGGTGGTTGAAAGTGAGACTGTTCAGGTAGGTTGGGATGAAATTCCTGCAAAATAATAAAGGTGGTCACCCATAGTATTGCACATCCTCTGTCCCTTATAATGAGTCAATCTTTTGAGGAAGGATGTTTTCCCGGTATATTGAGGTATGCTGAAACATGACCCATTTACAAAAAAAGGCAGACATGATGAAATGAGTAATTATTGAGCAGTCTTATTGTTATCAATATTTGAAAGAGTTGCATGTAACCAGATAGTTAACTATAATAATCTGCACAATATTATCCAGAACAATCAACATGGTTTCCAAAGAGGACACTGCACTGTGCAAGTCATTAATGAACTTATTACAAAAAAATAGCAGTAGTCTAAATAAAAATATTAATGTATCGGGCATCTTTTGCAACCTAAGTAAAGCCTGTGATACAGTATATCACAATCTACTACTACTTAGCAAGCTGGTAGCATATGGTTTTAGTGAAAATTCACCGAGATGGATGTCATCTTACCTATTATACAGGAAACAAAGAATAGTAATAGAAGAAACTGGTAAGAGATTCTTTTCAAGTTGGAAAAAAGAAAGAAAAAGGTGTGTCACAAGGATCTGTACTTGGACCAATATTGTTCTTGTATTATACAAATGTCCTGCCGACAAACATAAATTCAGACACTATTCTTTATGCAGATGACTCTGTAGCAATAGTCTATTGCAAGAAAAGTGAAAATTTAATTAGTCATCTTCAGCAGTCTCTGGCTGAAATTGAGGCCTGGGTGAGAAATAATGATCTGAAATTAAATCTACCAAACACACAAATCATTCACTTTACAGGATATACTAGAAATACCATATGAGGACAATCACCTTGTCACCACAAACTGTACCAAATTTCTAGTTGTAATGCTGAACAAGAATTTATCATGGACAGAACATGTAGATGCCATGTGACACTGTTTAAATAGTCTAATATTTGCAATGAATGTTGTAAGCAGTATAATAGAAACACCAGTCAGAAAAATTGCAAATCATGCATATTTTGTATCTGTGATTAGATATGGTATAACTTTTTCAGGATCAGAGAAAACAAACTTACAGTGAGTCTTTAGGCTACAGAAAAAAATCATTAGAGAAATGGTGTGTGTAGAAAAATGGCAATCGTGCAGACCTCTGCTCAAGGCCCTTGATCTTATGACTGTTCCTGGCTTCTATACCAATGAGCCAATTAAGTTTTCTAAACAAAACCCACAACTTTTTGAGGATAACCTGTTTAAGCATGATTATGGAACAAGAAACAAATATCAGTATAAGTTACCAACTCATAGGCTAAAACTACTGGAGAAGACACTTTACTATATGGGTATGAGGCTGGGAAATAAAGTTTGTGAAAAATTTAAAAATTATGAACCATAAGAATTTGGACATCATTTAAAAAAATACCTAGCAAGTAAATATTATTACAGTGTAGAAGAATTTATGACTGACTGTCACAAATAATTGTGCCTGATGTTTATTCCATCATTCTAAAAAGGTACTTTAAGTAAATACTTATTCTTAAGTTTACTTTCTTTTCAACATGATTATTTTAAATCATTTTGTGGTAGTTAACATTGCAAAATACCTGTAATTATTCTGTATACTTACAATTAGAAGCAGCTTTAAACTGACGAGTCACATATGTCCCAATCACCTGATTGTATAAGACATGTTATGTGACAATAAAGTTTCTATTCTATTCTAATTTAAAGGAAATATTGTTCTAAGTCTTCACTACCTGGGATTTCAGTATATGTCATCCATAATAATCAGCTGCATACTTTGTAAGCACTATGGATTTGCTGTCTCTGCACTTCCTTTGTTTTACTTCTAGAAGAACAAAGTTTTATCTATGATTGATACTCTTTTTACCAACAGTGTTATCTCTGACGCGTGTGCATTTACTCCTCAATATTGTGTAAAATGATTAAAAATTATGCAAGCAACTTAACTTGAGAATAGCTCAAAGGTTGTCAGCTTAAATATCAGGACCAGAATTAATATCCTGGATGCATGTCTGTAAAATGATGAAATATTTGATCCGCTGGATGAATGTCAAGAAAAACGAGATCACAATTGCTTACTTATAATTTACAACCAGTCTTAATACCATAAAATGTTTCTTTCGGGAGTACAATCTAATACTTAATGAGGCTGCTTTTTCTTTATTTTTACAAGAACTTGATAATTATTTTCTTTTAAACAGCTTCATTTGAATTTCATAAAAATAATATTAAATATGCAATCAAATCAAGAAAAATGTATTTTCACTTGCCTATATATTCTTCCAGGTCCTAGATTCTTTAGGGAATACAAAATTCCTTGACCATTTTCAAATCTCACCCGAAATGGTTTTCCTGAAACAGAGGTGCACATGGTCAGGTTATTTGCCACATAAAGATGATTGAAAATAAACAGTCCGATTTTTACATTGGGTAGAAGATAGGTTTTGGACAATTTTTAAATCAATAATACACTTCCTGATTTGAAAAAAAAACTTCAGATTTCCCTATGGGGCTTGTTCAGATACTGATGTTTCCATATATCAACAATGAGTTTGAAAGAAGGTGGTATCACTTGAGTCTCATGCACAAACAGTTATAAATATGTATGGAAAAGTCTCCTTACGTAAATAAATAGTGAGCTAAAATGAAATGCAACTAACACTTTAACAAATTCTAAATCTCTTTTAAATACATGTAGTCCACTAACAGCAAACTATTGTAAGAGTGAGAAAATACACAGCACAGCAGCAGAACAGGAAGACTAAGATAGCTTTGTAGGGCAGAGACAGAGCTCATCAAATAACTACAAGGGGAGGACAAAAATATGGAAACACCACAAACACAACACATTACAGTGCCCAATACAATGTAGGAAAACCAATGGCATACAAAATACCTTCATTCATCTCAGAGTGGATAAATACAGGTCCTGTATGGTTTCCAAGGGAACCTTATACTGTTCTTACTGCAAAATAGTGACAATTTCAGGTAATGATGATGGAGGTGGGTAGCGTACCCTTCTCTCCAATGTGGACTACAAAGGCTTACTAATATTAAGATCTGGTGAATGTGGTGGCTAGGGAAGATGCAAATATTCACTCTTGTGATCAAAAAAGCAGTCCTGGATGATGCAAACTGTGTGAACAGGGGCTGTATCATCCTGGAACACTGCATCACTGTTTGGAAACAAACATTGTGCCATGGGAGGGACCTAATAATCCAAAATGGTCATATAATCCTAGACATTACTGTAACCTTGCAAAGTATCCATGGAGTCCATTGGACACCATGGCATGGCTGCCCAAATATTCATTGAACCCTCACCATGTTTCACTCTTGGGATGTAAAAACAGTCAGAAGTTGGAAACAGTGTTAAACAACACTCATCCAAGAAAATGACATACTTTCACTTCTTCACAATCCATGTGTTATGGCTTCAGCACCATGTTTTCCTGCTATGTGGTTGTGTATCACTGGTGAGTAATTCAGAAATTCCAGCTTGCCCTGCAGTTCCCTACTTCTGGCACAACCTTTGTATTCGTTCAGTGCCGAAAGAATTCGTAAGTGTGATATCCAGTTCTGAAATGACTTTTGCAGCTGTTGCTCAATTATTTTTGATCATAATCCCCTTCAATGGCCATCAGTCATGATCACTCAAAACATCTTTTCAGCTTCCTTAGTTACAGGAAGATTCACCATACAAGCACCAACAGTTTGCCCACATCCAAATTTGCTTAGCTTGAACTTAATGCACTCACAACTCCAAGAATACTCTTCTGAGCATGACTAATAATTTGCAACATATTGAGGATATAGCACAGGTGCTGATCATGGTGAAATAAAACAGCACAAGCTGAAGGCTTCACTAGTGTCTGTGTTTATGTTCAAGCATGCATTTCTCATGGTGTTTCATATTTTTGTCCAAACCTTGTAAAGTGAAACTGTCCTTATTATGTGATAGAGCAACATGATCTATTGCAAGAAGAATAGCTCTATGATTCTATATGGAGAATGCCAAAGGACCTGCTTCACTTCTAGTGGCAGGCTACACCAGGCTGTTGGTACAATGGAGCCTTCCTTGTGACTAGAAAAATGCGGAGGTTAATAGTACCTCAAGGAAGTGTGATAGGACCATTACTGTTTAAAACAAACACCGAAGAGCCAAAGATACTTGTACACATGCCTAATATTGTGTAGGGTCCCCGCGAGCATGCAGAAGTGCTGCTACACAACATGGTATGGACTCCATTAATGTCTGACGTAGTGCTGGAGGGAATTGGCACCATGAATTCTACAGGACTGCCCATAAATCCATAAGAGTATGAGAGGGTGGAGATCTCTTCTGAACAGCACATTGCAAAGCATCCCAGATAGGCTCAATAAGCTTCATGTCTGGGAAGTTTGGTGGCCAGTGGAAGTGTTTAAACTCAGAAGAGTGTCCCTGAAGCCACTCTGTAGTAATTCTGGACGTGCGGGGTGTTGCATTGTCCTGATGGAATTGCCCATGTCCGTCGGAATGCACAATGGACATGAATGGATGCAGACGATCAGACAAGATGCTTACAAACCTGTCACCTGTCAGAGTCATATCTAGATGTATTAGGGGTCCCATATCACTCCAACCACACACACTCCACACCATTACAGAGCATTAACCAGCTTTAACAATTCCCTGCTGACATGCAGGTTCCATGGATTCACGAGGTTGTCTCCATATTCATGCATGTCCATCCACTCCATACAATCTGAAATGAGACTCATCCAACCAGACAACATGTTTCCAGTCATCAAGAGTCCAATGTCGGTGTTGAGAGGCCCAGGCACCACGTAAAGCTTTTTGTGTCATGGCGCAGTCATCAAGTGTACACAAGAGGGCCTTTGGCTCTAAAATCCCATACTGATGATGTTTCAATGAATGGTTGATGGCACAGCATTGAAATCTGCAGCAGTTTGTGGAAGGGTTGCACTTGTGTCATGTTGAATGATTGTCTTCAGCTGTCATTGGTCCCGTTCTTGCAGGATCTTTTGCTACACACAGTGATGTCGGAGATTTGATGTTTTTCTGGATTCCTGATATTCATGGTACACTTTTGAAATGGTTGTACAGGAAAATCCACACTTCCTCGCTACCTCATAGATGCTGTGTACCATCGCCATGTGCCAATTACAACACCGTGTTCAAACTCACTTAAATCTTGATAACTTGCCATTGTAGCCAGCAGAAACTGATCTAACAACTGTGCCAGACACTTTTTGTCTTATATAGACATTGTCGACTGCAGCACCATAGTCTGCCCATTTACATATCTCTAGATTTGAATAAGCATTTACATTAAACCTCCGTTGAAAACTTCGTCTTGTTGCAACAACACTGTGTTCTAGGCGGTGGAATTCCAGCACCAGAAAAATCCTCTGTTCTAAGGAATAAACCATGTTGTCCACAGCACACTTGCACGTTGTGAACAGCACATGCTTACAGCAGAAAGACGACGTACAGAATGGCGCACCCACAGACTGCGTTGTCTTCTATATCTTTCACATCACTTGCAGCGCCATCTGTTGTTCAAAATTGTAACTACTGTAATTTTGAAAGTTTGTCCGCCTGAAAATGTACTGTTGTCCCAAGCATATTGCAACAAACGGTGTATTTCTATTGCTGCTCGTTTAGTTTTTATTGCCGTTTCAAATATACCGGTCATTTTTGAAACACTCTGTAAATAAATGAATAGTAGAAAATATCAGAAGCTTTTAAGACTGTTCATAAATGATGCAGTTGTCTACAAGAAAGTAGTAACACAAGAAGATGGTATCACTTTGCAAACAGTAGGAAAGACAGATGCCAGTCTGAGATTCATAAGAAGAATCTAAAGAAAATGTAACTCATCCACGAAGGAATTGGCTTACAAGCTGCCTGTTTGACTGATTCTTGAATACACTTCATCTTTCTGGTATCCTTACCAGGTAGGATTGATAGAGGAGGTAGAGAAGATCCAACAAAGAGCGGTATGATTTGTCACAAGATCATTTAGGTGGTGCGTGAGGGTTTAGGTCATGCATAAGGGTACAGAAATGCAGTACAAACTCCAGTAGCATATGTTACATGAGTGGCATTTGAATCACAAGGTGGTTTACTACTAAAATTTTGAGAGAGCACTTTCCAGGGAGAGTCAGGTAACACATTACTTCCTCCCACATATTTCATGGAATGACCACGGCAAGAACATTTGAGGAATTAAAGCTAATACAGAGTCTTCCCCTCACTCATTTTTCTCACATGCCATTCATGAGTGGAACAGGGAAGGGGGAATCAGTTAGTGGCACCAGTAGTATCCTCTACCACACACTGTCAGGTGGTTTGCAGAGTATAATGAAGATGTAGATATACACAAATATTGGGCAGAAGACAGATTTTACACATTTCTTTAAAATGAATAACATACTCCATGGTGTGAAATAACTGCAGATGTATCTGTGCAGATAGCTCAGATGATGGCATTCAGGTATGCCAACAGTAGGTTTGGAAGGAGGAAATATTGCTGGGCTGTGATGCATTGGCAGCAATAAATGTGTGAAGAGGTTTTGATGAGAGAAGCATTAAAGTGAGAATATATACTAGGAAGATTAATTTCACAACTGTACAAATATATGCCCCCCAACAAGGATGTAGCAATGAAGATGAAGAACTCTTCCCACAGAAATTGGAAGATAACATCAAGAAAAATAATATCATGGTAATAGATAATTTGAATGCCCAAATTGGAGTAGACAGATGTTGATATGAAGAAGTGATGGGTTCTTTTGGGTATGGAGGAAGAAATACTGAGAAGAAAGTAGACTTCTTTGTAAGAAATAAGCTCTCCATAAAGAACACATTCTCCAAGAAAGGACACAGCCACAAAATAACCATACATGACTGGGATGGAAGAAGCAGCTTAGTTATTGATTATGTGATGAGGAAGAGTAAGAAGTGTAAAAGTCATATCGACAGAATCGTTGGACAGTGACCATAGACTACATATAGCTGATATGAAGGAGAAAATGACAAGCACAATATGTTAAAGAAAGATACCTAAGATAAAAAAAATGGAAACTAAAGTAAGCAGGAGAAGATCATCTATCAAAGTCTGATAACTGCAAAGTTACCAACAGATGATGCATTGAAGACTGGGTTACAGAAGACAATGTTTGTAAACTGCACTTTACAAGTCTGTGGTAAAACAAGCGGTAAAGTAAAACAGAAGGAAACCAATGACAGGGTAAAGGAAGATATTAAAGAATGGAACATAGGAAAGAAAATCACAGATGTGGAGAAAAAAAAATCCAAGGGATCAAACCAGTAGATGCTTAAAAATATGCAAATTGGAACAGGCATAGAAGTTGGGAAATATTCACCTGAAGAATAGAGAGAGAGAGAGAGAGAGAGAGAGAGAGAGAGAGAGAGAGAGAGAGAGAGAGAGAGAGAGAGAGAGAATCTGTACAGATTGGTAAAAAGCAAAAGCAAAGGATCAGATAGTGGAGGCATAACAGCGATAGGAAGAGGAAATGGGAGTTTAGTCAAGGGTGCAGAAGGAATCAGAGATGGGACGAAAATATACTTCAGCACATTATTGAATGGCAAGAAGATACCAGAGGAGGAACAGGAAATGAAGGATTTACCAGAACCTGAAGTGGAACAGCCACATGTTACCTGGCCACAGACTGAGAATGCCTCGAAGCAGATGATAGGAGGCAAGTCAGTCAATCCAATTAATTGACAGCTGACATAACCAAGGCTGCAGGCATCCAAGGAGTACAGTGGGTACATTGAACACTGGAAGTCATTTGGAAGGAAAACAAAGTATCAGATGATTGGAAGAAGGGGATTATAATACAAATATTCAAGAAAGGAAGTATTCAAGTGTTCTAATTATGGAGGAAACACCCTATTATCACACTGTCTTAAGATATTGGAAACTATTGTGGAGAAAAGATTAAGATCATTGTTAGAAAACTGATTTAAAGAAGAGCAACATGGATTTAGAAGCAGCAGAGGAACAACAGAGCCCATATTTGCACCAAGTATTTTGAAAAGGGTAAAGACCTCATAATCACATCCCTGGACTTGGAAAAAGCATATGACAGTGTGCCAGTGTATAAGACCTGGAGGTGTTTAGAAAAAGTAGTAGTTCCAAACTCACTAATAAGGAAGGTACAAATGGTATTTGAAGGCTGCAAAAGTTGTGGACAACTGGGTAATGGCAGATCGGATTTGTTGAGGACAGGGAGAGGAGTTCAACAGGGGAGTGCATTTTCCCACTACTTTTCATTGCACTTATGGATGTGATAGCAAGGAGAACAAGGAGATAGGAAATGAAGATCTCATTGCTTTAGTCTTTGCTGATGATGTAGCTATTTGGGAAGAAACATAACTAGAAATACAGGGAAGATTAGCTGAATGGAGCTGCAAGTTTAAAGAGAGCCAGCTGACAACAAGCAAGAGCAAAACTGTAGCAGTAATTATGAGTAGGGCATCTGCCAACGGCAGCCTGATGGTAGGTGGAGAGAAATTGAACATGTGGAGGTTTTCAATTAGTTAGGAAGTACAATATCAAGGAATGGAACTGCCGCACTAGAAGTACAAAACTGCATAAGAAAGGGATCTAATCTTTTTCTTCAAGAATAGAAACCTTGTGTGGGATTAGAAAGTTTGTTTGACAACCAAACAGAGTATGTTTAAAATGAGTCTGCTGCTGACTATGACATACAGCTTGGAGTGCTGTGTGAATAACAAGGCTGAAAACTGTTAAATGTAGCAACTGTTATGCAAGAATGAGTCATCAGTCATCAAAAAAGGGATCCTAACAAAAGAAAAAAGACAAGAAACAGAGAGATAACATCATAACAGGGAAGACAGCACTTAGAAAAAGAGTTTATTACAGAAATCATTTTGTTTGTTTATTGACTGTTGTGGATATTTAGTAAAAATTTCAAGCTCATCAAGGGTGTCCAGATGATATTTTTTTGGAACATAAAAACAGAAGCTGAGATGTTAAGCTATGCATCTTACTTAATGTTTGAATTTTTTTAAATGAGAAAAGTTGTTTTATTTGTGTCTGTAGCTTAAGTGCTGTAGAATACATATACTTTCCACACTACAGAGTAGTGAAACTTCAGAAGGCATTTATCATGAAAACTGAGAAGAATTAATAAATTTCAAGAAAAATACTTATATACAAAATTTTATACTTACATCTACAGATGCAACACACACACACACACACACACACACACACACACACACACACACACACACACACACACACACACACATCATGCCCACAGTGTCCCATCACCACCCACCCTCTGTCCATGCCTACCCCAGAAACGCACTCTACTCTCATTCTATACAGCTCACATGTTCCCTCAGTCAGTTCTACAGTATGTAAGCAAGACCATGTCCAGTGTGCTACAGTATAAGTTATGTGCAGTGAAATATTTAAATGTGATCTATCAACTAGTACAATGTGTGTCTAGTACCTGCAGAAAAACACATGAATACATGAAAAGGATATAAAAGTTAATGTAAGTGTAAAAAAGCACTACTATGTCATTGTAAATAGTTCAGTAATTTAAATGAACTGCCAAGAATCATTTCAGATATCCTATCAAGATACATATAATTAAATATTTTCTTTACATTATAGACCACTGATGACACCTAGCATGAATAGGCAAAAGATATTTGGTAGAAACAAAGAAAACATTCAGTTTCAAAATAAAGTTTTTCTTATCTATATGATAAGGCATAATTTAGGTTAACAGCTTCATTGCAGTACTTGTTCCCCTTCTGATTTCACTTCCTCTTAATCCACCTTTATTTCTATTATCTCTGAACTGATGCTGGAGCTTTGGTTACCAATGTACTATTTTTGACCTCCTTCTCTTTCTGATGCATTTTTCTTCATCTTTGTCTACTACTGTGCTGACAACAGGTGGGTTCCTCTCAACGTAGGATCCGAGTGATCTATCCTTTTCTGACCTTCCCTAACTTACACCTCTTTCTTCCCTGAGGCAGGAAATATCATTTCTCTTAGCTAATTGTAGCTTTCTTTTACTGTTAAATGTTTTTATTGGAAGTGTTTGGAATTTCACAATCTGGCTAGCTACTTTGTCTTAAAGTAATATTACTGTTTTCTGAAGTAATTTTCCTTTTGATACAATCAACAGCCTTTCTTTCATTTAAATGTTCTGTTTTGCTATTTTGTGGAATATTCAAAATGTTGAATAACTACAACATTAAAACTCGGTTTGAAACTAGATCTCAAATGCCGACAATTTTCATTTCATCCAATTGGAACAGCTGGGCATGCTCTCAGAAATGACTTGAAGTTTCCATATGCCACAGCTTCCCCTCCTTTATTTTCAAACCCAAACCTGCCTTTCCAAGTTACAGTTGAGTTTCTGTCTCAACTGTATCATTTTGCCCAGGAGTGCAAATTCTACATGAGTCTGAGAAGATCTGATTGGAGTTCAGTTTGAACCAGTGACTATAAAATACTCTTCAGTAGTGCCTCTGCTGTTACATGATCAACACTATGTAGTTTTTATGTGTATTGTGTAGTGCATTTTAATTTCTATATTGTTTTGTACTAAATGAAGCTAGATTCATGTGTATTTGATGTATAGTATGCTTCAATACTGCTGTTAGTGTCACTGTCATTCAGTTCAAACCACTGACTGTTAAATACATTTCTGTGGTGCCTTTGATTTGGTCCTATCAGCACCTCATGTAGCAGGAGCACCTCAAGTTTGTGCACTGCTCTTGGTTTACTTTTTACATAGGCATAACCTTGTCCTGCACTTAATTTTATTACTTCTTTTTGTCCTTGAAAGAAACTCATTCACATTTACATATGGTTAGGGATTGTGGCTGCTGAGGTTGTGATGATGGAGTTGGCTGCTGTTCACAAACAGGTAGCAGCTGCATAGGCCACTAGCAACTAGCTTTGTAGAGGTGTTGCAAAGAAGTGGCATCTCCCATTGTGAATGTGCTGTGAAGCTTGCTGGCTCCGTCTTTTTGCCACTGTGTTTCACTGAGAGCCCTGGTTTGGGAGTAAGCAATCACTGGATGGTGACTGGTATGAAATATCCAGATTTGGAGCTGTTTTATGGGGAAGATGGTATGTTGTTAATGGCGTACAGGCTAGCCCCATGACTCTTCTGCTGATAGTGATAAAGTGTCATTGGGTGTTGTCTCTCCAGCTCATGCAGTGATCTCTCCTCTGTTTTGGTCATGGTACCCACATCATTACTCATGCCACACCAATAATATCTGTTGTCTGGATCTTCAGATCATTCTCTACTCTTGTCAGAGACAGGCATAAATGTTAAAGGCAGCTAGCATCTCTTGTGAGAATTCTGCACAGCTATTGATTTGCAGCATTGTTTTCAGGACTGATCAGGGCCCCTTTCATCTGGAGCCAGATGGAGGGTAAAAACCAGAGCCTTCAACACTTTTATGATGAGATCTGTGGTAGATTTCTTGATGTATGGCAAAACTCCACAGTGCTTCAATGGTATAATTTGTGGAATGTTGTGAAAACAAACCACTGCACTCTTCGTATGAGAGAGATTGCTCAGTTTCTGATATAGAAAAGTTAATGGAAAATCATTCACCTGTAAGAAAGACCACACAAAGAGCCTATAATAATTTTCATGGGCAGATCCCGGTGAAACATCAACCAGGAAACCCTAGGAAATTCTGGTAATATGTACAGTCAATGAATGGATCTCACCCTTCCATTCATTCTCTTGTGGGTGTGTCTGATGTAATTTTAAATTTCACATTTGAACATGTGTTCACGTGAGAGTGTACTACTGCACTAATCTTTGAGCAGGTCACAGGCTTAAAAATGAGTAATTTGGTGTTAGCACCGCAAGTATTGAAAAGCAATTAAAATTACTTAAAGTGAATTAGGCAATAGTCCTGATGGAATACCAGTTAGAGTTTACATTGAATATACCATGGAGCCCTTTCTTAGCTCATATTTACTGAGAGTTGCTTGTGCAGTGAATAGTCCCAAATGACTGGAAAAAAGCACAGGTCTATCCTGTTTACAAAAAGGGTAATATATCAAATAGACAGTATTATAGAGTAATATTATACATATGGAGTATCTTTTCAATATGTGATTGGCTGGAGAAATATTTGACTAATAGTACTCAGTACATTATATTGCATGGTGAATGTTAACCTTTGGTGCGCATCAAGGAAGCGTAACAGGACCTACTGTTGTTGTCGTGGTCTCAGTCCAGAGACTGGTTTGATGCAGCTCCCCATGCTACTCTATCCTGTGCAAGCCTCTTCATCTCAGAATAACTACTGCAATGTACATCCTTCTAAATCTGCTATGTATTCATCTTTTGGTTTCCCTCTACTATTTTTACCCTCCACACTTCCCTCCAATACTAACTTAGTGATCCCTTGATGCTTCAGAATGTGTCCTACCAACTGATCCCTTCTTCTAGTCAAGTTGTGCCACAAATTGCACTTCTCCCCAATTCTGTTCAGTACCTCCTCATTAGTTACATGATCTTCCCATTTAATTTTCAGCATTCTTTTGTAGCACCACATTTCGAAAGCTTCTATTCTCTTCTTGTCTAAACTATTTATCATCCATGTTTCACTTCCGTACACGACTACACTCCATACAAATACTTTCAGAAAAGAGTTTCTGACACTTAAATCTATACTTGATGTTAACATACTTCTCTTCTTCAGAAACACTTTCTTTGCCATAGCTAGTCTACATTTTATATCTTCTCTACTTCGACCATAACCCGTTATTTTGATCCCCAAATAGCAAAAATCATCTACTACTTCAAGTGTCTCATTTTCCAATCTAATTCCCTCAGCATCAAATGATTTAATTTGACTACATTCCGTTATCTTCGTTTTGCTTTTTTTGATGTTTGTCTTATATCGTCTTTTCAAGATGATGTCCATTCCATTCATCTGCTGTTCCAGGTCCTTTGTTGTCTCTGACAGAATTACTATGTCATTGACAAACTTAAAAGTTTTTATTTCTTCTCCATGTATTTTAATTCCTACTCCAAATTTTTCTTTTGTTTCCTTTACTGCTTGCTCAATATACAGATTGAATAACATCAGGGATAGGCTACAACTCTGTCTCATTTCCTTCTCAACCACTGCTTTCCTTTTGTGCCCTTCAACTATTATAACTGCCATCTGGTTTCTGTACAACTATTAAATAGTCTTTCACTGCCAATATTTTACTGCTGCCATCTTTAGAATCTGAAAGAGAGTATTAGGTCAACACTGTCAAAATCTTTCTCTAAGTCTACAAATGCTACAAACATAGGTTTGCCTTTCCTTAACCTATCTTCTAAAGTAAGATGCAGGGCCAATATTGCCTCATATGTTCCAACATTTCTATGGAATACAAACTGATCTTCCCTGAGGTTGGCTTCTACCTGTTTTTTCATTTGTCTGTAAAGAATTTGCATTAGTATTTTGCAACCGTGACTTATTGAACTGATAGTTCAGAAATTTTCACACCTGTCGACACCTGCTTTCTTTGGGATTGGAATTGTTATGCTCTGCTTTTTAAGTTCGAGGGTGTTTCGCCAATCTGATACATCTTGCTCACCAGATGGAAGAGTTCTGTCATGGCTGGCTCACCCAAGGCAATCAGTAGTTCTAATAGAATGTTGTCTACTCCTGGGGCCTTGTTTTGAGTTATGTCTTTCAGTACTCTATCAAATTCTTTATGCAGTATCATATCTCTCATTTCATCTTTATCTATGTCCTGTTAGAACCCCTATTAACTCCTTCCACCATTCTGCTTTCCCTTCTTTGTTTAGGACTGGTTTTCCATCTGAGCTCTTGATATTCATAAAGGTGGTTCTCTTTTCACCAAAGGTCTCATTAATTTTCCTGTAGGCAGTACCTATCTTACTTTTAGTGATATATGCTTCTACACCCTTAGATTTGTCCTCTAGCCACCCTTGCTTAGTCATTTTGCATTTCCAGTTGATCTCATTTTTGAGACATTTGCCTTCCTTTTTACCTGCTTCATTTACTGCATTTTTATATTTTCTCCTTTCATCAGTTAGATTCAATATATCTTCTGTTACCCAAGGATTTCTACTAGCCCTCATTTTTTTACCTACTTGTTCCTCTGCTGCCTTCACTATTTCATTTCTCAAGGCTACCTATTCTTCTTCTACTGTATTCCTTTCCCCTGTTCTTGTCAGTCGTTCCCTAATGCTCTCTCTGAAACTCTCTACAAACTCTAGTTCTTCAGTTTATCCAAGTCCGATCTCCTTAAATTCCTACCTTTTCACAGTTTATTCAGTTTCAATCTACAGTTGGTTGGTTGGTTGGTTTGTGGATTTGAAAGGACCAGACTGCTACGGTCGTTGGTCCCTCAATCTACAGTACATAACCAATAAATTGTGGTCAGAGTCCACATCTGCCCCTGGGAATGTCTTATAATTTAAAACCTGGTTCCTAAATCTTTGCCTGAAACCTTCCCATGTCTCCAGATCTCTTCAACATATACAACCTTCTTTCAGGATTCTTAAACCAAGTTTTAGCTATGATTAAGTTATGCTCTGTGCAAAATTCTACCAGGCACCTTCCTCTTTCATTCTTTACCCCTAGTCCATATTCACCAACTACTTTTCCTTCTTTTCCTTTCCCTACTATCAAATTACAGTCCCCAATGCCTATTAAATTTTCGTCTCCTTTAACTATCTGATCAGGACCTATAATGTTTATATAAATGATTTATCAGCATAAAGATAACACGTTAAGTTGCAGATAGGCACAATGAAAAGACTGTTCCTTATTTAGCTTTCAGACAGAGCCTTCTTAAGAAAAGAAAACACACACACACACACACACACACCATAGACACACACAAGAAAGCACACCTCACACTCACATGACTGCTATCTCTGGCAGTTCTGACCAGAGTGGCCACAGATAGCAATTATGAGTGCATAAGGTGTGCTTACTTATGTGAATGTGTGTGTATTTTCTTTTCTGCTCTGTCTGAAAGCTAAATGTGTAACGGACATTTCACAGTGCCTGTACACAACTCAATGTGTTATCTTCATGGTGAGTGGTAATCTATCCTTTTCATAATATTGTTGATGTAACTGCCTGTTCCTTCCATTGTTTAAATGATTTATCAGACAGAATTAGCAGCACTATTAGACTGCTCACTGATGATGCAGTTGCATACAGGACAGTAACATTGTTGGATGATTATAAGGAATTACAGAAAGACTTGGACAAGTTCTCCACTTGATGCAATGAATGGCAGCTTACCGTAAATGTGGATCAAGGTCAGATAATACCCATAACAAATAGAAAGAATGTTACAGTACCTGATCCCAAGATCAGTGGTGATATATCGAGCTTGTCATATTATTTGAGCATTTCGGAGTAGTACTATGAATTGATATGAAATGAAACAATCATGTTAAGTCAGTATTATGAAAGGCAAATGGAAGAATTAGATTTGTTGGAAGAGTTCTGGGAATGTACAGTGCATCTACGATGGAGAGTGTACACAAGATTCTAATGCAACCATCACTAGCATATTTTCCAGTTTTGCTCCCTTCTCCGACACGGCCCCTACCGACGACTGTTGCAGGGTGCTTGCTTCTGTACAATGGAGTATAAAACGTGACTCATCTGAGGTCCAGTTGCACGTCTATTCGCCCGTACACATCTCCGGAGACGTTGTTCACCATGTCATTAGCGGCCCTAGGTGCACCTCAGTCGCTTCGACGCCTGATCTGTATAGCGCCATTTTGTCTTGCACGGTATATTCTAACCACGGCGGCACGAGTACAGGTTAAAAAACCCTTCCACCTTTGGCCCGAAAGCGAATGGTTATGCACTTATCGACGTCACATAAATCGCTCCGTTTCCGCATGACTGCACTGTTTTCCGCGTCCCCCAGCATTATTTATGTACCCTCCACTGCTAGTGCTGCCACCTGCCCTCTGTGATTGGTTATTGTTCGTTGACGTCGAACATAAGCGGTGATCACTTTAATGTGAATGTATCGTGTATTTTACGTTGTCACCACAGTCGTCGACGTAACACACGGGAAAGGAGTCGTGTGCGCCATCTATCTGTGAAGGAGGAGGAGATTAGTGTTTAACGCCCTGTCGACAACGAGGTTATTACAGGAGGAGCACAAGCTCAGCTTCGGCATGGTGCTTCATATATGTCCATGCAGTTTTAAGTCATTTTAAAGTAACGCACAAGATTACTATGTTGTAAGGGGAACGATACTCTATATGTCTGAATGTGTGAACTTATTTTCGTTGCATTAAAAGCCCTTTTTTTTCAAATTCGATTCAAAGTTGTGTAAAATCACAACATATTATTCTTAGAAACTAGTAGTGCAATATCAGTTTATTTTTAGGAAGTTGTAGATAAATAATTTGACTAGCAAAAACTCTAATATTTTTTTCCATGGGAAAATAGTGTCTGTAACAGTGTATGAAACAGGATCGTTTCTCATGATTTCATTCACTGTTGCATTGCCTGAGCCCTTGTTTGCTGTCATACTGTTTCTTCATCGAACTATTTATAGAAAGTACTACCTGAAAAGATTAATCCCCTAGGTACACGTATCACTCAATAATTTTCATAACAATATACCCATGTGACACGTGTCCTCTCAATTTACTACTTCCACTCTTCAATAGAAGTAACTCAATAAACATATTGTATTCAAAAAAAGGAACCTGAAATTAAATAGTTTCTGAATAACACTGGATTTATTATATCTTGAGATCATACAAAAGGTCCCTTCGTCAATCTAAAATCCACTCAGCTTACATGAACACCCATGCTATCCACATTTTCATTGCTATTAGCCGTTTCCCGCTAACATTCCGTTATGTCGCCGCAAAGAAAGATGCACTGATTCACATTTCACAATTTCATCTCCATCCATACATCCCTATACATTATTATAATGGATATATGTGTATGTTCCACATCTCCTAAACCAATTGATCGATTTCAATCAAACTTGATACCAGTATCACTTACTGTCCGGAAAGAGCTACTGCGGGGATAAGAACCAATACCTCTCGAAGGGATGGGGGTGAAGGTGAAAAGGAAGCACATAGCCAGACTATATTCATCCAGTATTCGAGAATATGAGCACTTAGTGACTTGCAACAAACTTGACCCATAATTTCAAACCTTTCCAAGAACTTTTCTCGCTGACATCCCCACAAAATGGTGAATGGAAAAAAGTTCCTCACCTACTACATTTTCGCTGTTCATACAGTAAAACTGGCCCATCAGGCATGACGTTCTAATTTAATATTTCTTTACAACTAACTTTATTCCTAACACATTTTGCAGAAAGTATTCAAATATACCACTGAATGTAAGTACAGAAATACCTCATTGTACGACACATAATTCAGTAGATATGATGTCATAACATTGAGATGCTAGAAAATTAGCCGCATGATGCATGGCGTTTTAATTTACTTCTTCTTTATTATTTACTCTATTCACACTTTTCGCAGACTGTATCTAAATACACCGCTGAAAATATGTGCAAAATTATATCATTGTTGACCACAAAGTTCAGGAGATACCACGTCGTAAACATTGAGCTGCGTGTAAACGAAACTGGAGGGCGAAATTCGCTAGAGATACAGATAAAATATGTATACAATTATGTGTAAAATACTTTAAATATACGTGAAACATATGTGACATACTTAGGCAAAGCCACGAGTAAAAATCTACTCCTAAGCTTCTGGATCCATATCAACCAAATTTGGGATACATGTCACTTACTAGAAAGAAATACTGTGGGGCTTACAACCACCATCTTCCTATGTGGGTGGGGACGATGATGTGGTTTTTGGAGAAAGAGAGGGGAGGAGGAGATGGGCAGACAGATAGGGAGAAGAAGGAGATGGAGAGAGACAGGGGGAGGAAGAGATGGAGGGAAAGACGTGGAAGGAGCAGATGGAGAGAGAGGGGGCAGGAGGAGATGACAGAGAGTGGGGGGTGGAGAAGGTGGATAGAGAGAGGGGAGAAAGAGATGGACAGACAAAGGGGGAAGGAGCAGACGGACTAATAGAAGAACAGAATAAACACATACCTGGACAAAATGGATATATGTCGGTACGTTTAACATTTCTTCCTAAGCTACTGCATCGATTTCAACCAGACTTGATACACATATCACTTACTGTCTCGAAAGAAGCACTGTGTGGGTAAGAACCACCTATCTATCAAAGAGGTGAAGGCGAAAGAGAAGTGTAATGCACTGCGCACAAATATGCAGAATATATCTGTCCCGTATCTGAGAATGAGAGCACTTAACGTGTTGCAAACAAATTTTACAAAATTTCGTACTTTTAAGAAACTTTTTCTCTCTGACAGGCCTACAAAATGATGAAATAAAAAAATTATCGTCTACTACGTTTTCGCTGTTCATGCAGTAAGACTGTCGCTTCAGGCACTCTGTTTTAATTATTACTTATTTACTACTAATTACATTCGCAACAAATTTTGCAGACAGTATCCACAGCATCACTGAATGAACCGACAAAATTATATCATTGCACAGCATATAGCTCAGGAGATATGTTGTTGCTGTTGTTGTGGTCTTCAGTCCTGAGACTGGTTTGATGCAGCTCTCCATGCTAATCTATCCTGTGCAAGATTCTTCATCTCCCAGTACCTACTGCAACCTACATCCTTCTGAATCTGCTTAATGTATTCATCGCTTGGTCTCCCTCTATGATTTTTACCCTCCACGCTGCCCTCCAATACTAAATTGGTGATCCCTTGATGCCTCAGAACATGTCCTACCAACCTATCCCTTCTTCTGGTCAAGTTGTCCCACAAACTCCTCTTCTCCCCAATCCTATTCAGTACCTCCTCATTAGTTATGTGATCTACCCATCTAATCTTCAGCATTCTTCTGTAGCACCACATTTCGAAAGCTTCAATTCTCTTCTTGTCCAAACTATTTATCGTCCATGTTTCACTTCCACACATGGCTACACTCCATACAAATACTTTCAGAAACAACTTCCTGACATTTACATCTATACTCGATGTTAATAAATTTCTCTTCTTCAGAAACGCTTTCCTTCCCATTGCTAGTCTACATTTTACATCCTCTCTACTTCGATCATTATCAGTTATTTTGCTCCCCAAATAGCAAAACTCCTTTACTACTTTAAGTGTCTCATTTCCTAATCTAATTCCCTCAGCATCACTCGACTTAATTCGACTACATTCCATTATCCTCGTTTTGCTTTTGTTGGTGTTCATCTTATATCCTCCTTTCAAGACACTATCCATTCCGTTCAACTGCTCTTCCAAGTCCTTAGATGTCTCTGACAGAATTACAATGTCATCGGCGAACCGCAAAGTTTTTATTTCTTCTCCGTGGATTTTAGTACCTACTCCGAAATTTCCTTTTGTTTCCTTCACTGATTGCTCAATATACAGATTGAATAACATCAGAGAGAGACTACAACCTTGTCTCACTCCCTTCCCAACCACTGCTTCCCTTTCATGCCCCTCAACTATTATAACAGCCATTTGGTTTCTATACAAATTGTAAATAGTCTTTCGCTCCATATATTTTACCCCTGCCACCTTCAGAATTTGAAAGAGAGTATTCCAGTCAACATTGTCAAAACCTTTCTCTAAGTCTACAAATGCTAGAAACGTAGGTTTGCCTTTCCTTAATCTAGCTTCTAAGATAAGCCGTAGGGTCAGTATTGTCTCACGTGTTCCAATATTTCTACGGAATCCAAACTGATCTTTCCCGAGGTCGGCTTCTACTAGTTTTTCCATTCGTCTGTAAAGAATTCGCGTTAGTATTTTGCAGCTGTGACTTATTAAACTGATAGTTCGGTAATTTTCACATCTGTCAACACCTGATTTCTTTGGGATTGGAATTATTATATTCTTCTTGAAGTCTGAGGGTATTTCGCCTGTCTCATACATCTTGCTCACCAGATGGTAGAGTTTTGTCAGGACTGGCTCTCCCAAGGCCGTCAGTAGTTCTAATGGAATGTTGTCTACTCCGGGGGCCTTGTTTCCACTCAGGTCTTTCAGTGCTCTGTCAAACTCTTCACGCAGTATCGTATCTCCCATTTCATCTTCATCTACATCCTCTTCCATTTCCATAATATTGTCGTCAAGTACATCGCCCTTGCATAGACCCTCTATATACTCCTTCCACCTTTCTGCTTTCCCTTCTTTGGTTAGAACTGGGTTTCCATCTGAGCTCTTGATGTTCATACAAGTGGTTCTCTTTAGTCCAGAGGTCTCTTTTATTTTCCTGTAGGCAGTATCTATCTTACCCCTAGTGAGATAAGCCTCTACATCCTTACATTTGTTCTCCAGCCATCCCTGCTTAGTCATTTTGCACTTCCTGTCGATGTCATTTTTGAGTCGTTTGTATTCCTTTTCGCCTGCCTCATTTACTGCATTTTTATATTTTCTCCTTTCATCAATTAAATTCGATATTTCTTCTGTTACCCAAGAATTTTTACTAGCCCTCGTCTTTTTACCTAAATGAGACTCTGCTGCCTTCACTACTTCATCCTTCAAAGCTACCCATTCATCTTCTTCTGTATTTCTTTCCCCCATTCTTGTCAATTGTTCCCTTCTGCTCTCCCTGAAACTCTGTACAACCTCTGGTTCTTTCAGTTTATCCAATTCCCATCTCCTTAAATTCCCACCTTTTTGCAGTTTCTTCAAGAGATATAATGACATAAAATTCAAGCAGCCTGCTAGAGGTGGCGTGTTCTTAGTTTGATTAGCTGGGACACACACACACAAGCACACACACACACACACACACACACACACACACACACACACACACACACAAAGACACACACCAGAAAGCAACTGACGATAGCCAAAACTGAACTCACAGTTCACAGCGCAGGAGTCTGGTGTGCTATCGTCCACACTCTAAGAACAACTGACTGACTGTAGCAGTTTTGGCCGAGCGGTTCTAGGCGCTTCAGTCTGGAACCGCACGACCGCTACGGTCACAGGTTCGAATCCTGCCTCGGGCATGGATGGGTGTGATGTCCTAAAGTTAGTTAGGTTTAAGTAGTTTTAAGTCCTAGGTGATTGATGACCTCAGACGTTAAGTCCCATAGTGCTCAGAACAATTTTTTTGTATCAGTTTTTGTTCAAAAATTCAAATGGCTCTGAGCACTATGGGACTTAACATCTATGGTCATAAGTCCCCTAGAACTTAGAACTACTTAAACCTAACTAACCTAAGGACATCACACAACACCCAGCCATCATCAGTTTTTGTAGTGCATGTGGGTAACAGGAGTGAATTGAAAAACGAGCGCATTTTACTGTTAACTTGGTTCCGGGGTACCTAAAACCTGCAATTTGTGTTTTTAAATGATTACTTCTAACGTACATTTTCAGGATTAGGTGCAATCTTTAAGACTTTCCAATCACAACAATGTACCGTATTATTTTTGAAAATAGGTAATTGAGAACCGCACTTTCACGCCCTAAAATGCGATAATGCACAGATACCTGTTGGTTCCTGAATTACCACTTGTTCAAACTCTCATTACCAGTAAAATGGGCCTTTTGTAGAAATGATAAATTTAAGCTATGTGAGGAAAGGCTAGATGATGAAAAGCTACGTTTCGTAGCTAGACTGACTTAAGGTACATATTTTGAGAATGTTAGCAAATTCAGCCTAAATTCCAGATAAAGGAACCCAATTTTCCAAACTTTGAAGGAAAATGGTTTGATTTTTTTCTCGACGGTTCCAGAAGAATAACATTTTCTGATTTTTTCATTTATTTCAGTTGCGTAAATCGTTTTTATGATTTGTCATAAAAAGGGGAAGTTCGTATTTAAACGTGACTTCCACGAGAAAAAGAAATCGTACTTGAAAGGTTGAGGTAACAAATGCGATTGTTACGATTCATTAACGTGACTCACTTAGAGAAAAAAAGACCGCAGTTCCATAGCCGAGTGATCAGCGGAATTGAATGCCATGTGCGAGGCCTCCGGTTCCATTCCTCGCGGGGTCGGAGATTTTCAGTGCTAAGCCATGTCTCCGCAATATCCTTTCTTTCAGGAGTGCTAGTTCTGCGAGGTTCGCAGGAGAGCTTCTGTATAGTTTGGAAGGTAGGAGACGGATACTGACAGAAGTAAAGCTGTGAGTACCGGGCGTGAGTCGTGCTTCGGTAGCTCAGATGGTTTGCCGGCACGGTAGCTCAGCGTGTTCGGTCAGAGGGTTGGCTGCCCTCTGTAATAAAAAAACTGAGTGAAGGGATTAATAACGAGCTTCGACGGATGTCATGTGACGTCCGCTACGACGAAATACAACGAACCATAACGAACAAAATGAAAAAAGATGGATAGAGCAAAAAAAAGAAAAAAGAAAGGATGGTAGAGCACTTGCCCGCGAAAGGCAAAGGTCCCGAGTTCGAGTCTTGGTCGGGCACACAGTTTTAATCTGCCAGGAAGTTTCAACTTCATACTTACTCAGCAACCATAAACAAAATACAAGGAAAATAATTATGATTATGAACCAATAAATCTTAGGGTTTCTCAGTTCGTCAATGTAACAACAAAATTACGAAGAATAAAAAATAACATTAATTTTCAAAAAAGCTGCTCAAAGTGTACTCTTTCCATTATGATTGCAAGTATTGTAACGGTGCGTCATGGAGTCCGCAAGGTTTCCAAAATCAAAGGTTTCCCTAATTTCGTCAAAGGCTAAAATTATGCTCATAAGAAGCTCTTCGATTGTCTTTACTGCAGTCGCGTAGACAATTTTCTTCACATTCCACAACAGATAAAAATCTACAAGGGTAAGATCTGGCCAACGAGTTAGCCAGAGAACTGGACCATCTCGACCAATCCACCTCTGCAGATACAACGTAGTTAAATGCTCACGTACCACAACAGAGAAGTGCAGTGGTGCGCCGTCGTGCTGCAACCACATTAACTGACGATCTTCCCTTAGGAACGTCTTGAAAATACAACGGAAAGACGTTTACACGAAACGCTAAATATGTCCACCAGTTTAAACGGGGAGGATCTAGGACGGGACCCAACAAACAAGCGCGTACTGTAGCTCCGCAAATGTTAACGCTATGCTTATAGAAATTAATGTAAGTGCTATGTGTGTTTTCGTCGTTACAAACATGGCTACTTCGACAGCTGAATGTCACTTCTTTGGTGAAATATGCCTCGTCTGTCCACGACACCATCCTTGCGAAATTTGGATTTTCAGTCTATTTGTTTAAGTATCACAAGGAACATTGATTTCGAGAAGAATAGTCTCGCGCCAAATCCTGCACTTCCCCTAGGTGGTACGGAAATAAAGTTTTGTCATACTACAGAGTGCGAAACCTGTTTCTAAAAACGAACGGATACATTTTATCATGTTTAGTTTTTGGGCATAACGTAAGAAAATATGATTAAATTCACTTACTCGCAAAGTTGACAGTAGGATTTGCGACAACCATATCGAGAACGTTTTGTTCAAACTGAACTGTTTACACGTAGTGTTGTCGTCCAGTGTCAGCTTTGTTAACAAGAAACTTCCAGTCTCTCTAAATTTTCTGCCAACCTTTACTAAAGTAGTCCCACAAGGAATAACGTGGTTAGGAAATCTAGAGTAGTAAATTATGCGGGTCTCGTGTACATTTTGATCCGCAGATCGGCGTATTCGTCCAAGGAATACCGATGACGCTCAGTGTTACCGCTACGCTCAGTTATGTGAAAAATGTGTCACGCCTACTTCCGTCGTTGTCCTATCACACCTCTTTCCGTGTAAATTCGCAGCTAAATCAACAAAGATCGACTGCGTAAATACGACTTCCGAAGGTGATCGAATGACTAGCAGACAAAATTCTGCTATACAAGGTGATAGCCTTAATGTCAGTTGTTCTCGTAGCGTAGATGGCAGGCTCGGGTTCGATCCTCGCTGTCGTCCAATGTCAATTTTTTGTATCATTCTCTTGTTTATTTGAGGAAATGGTACGAAGGACAAGTTAGGCAACACCATCTCCAGAAGGCTGCTTCAATTTGTACGCGCAAGGACCCGTTTGGCTAACTTTAATGCTAATTAAATCGGAAACGGGACAACGTACCGAATTTTTTTAAACAATTATTTCTCAACATAACCTACCGTGCAACACTTTTTCAAACCTTTCAGTCGTTTCTGACCACTCTGTACGCGTGCAATATATGTCACATACACACATGTTGAACATCTCCTGCCGGCCCGTGTGGCCAAGCGGTTCTAGGCTACGGTCGCAGGTTCGAATCCTGCCTCGGGCATGGATGTGTGTGATGTCCTTAGGTTAGTTAGGTTTAAGTAGTTCTAAGTTCTAGGGGACTGATAACCTCATATGTAAAGTGCGATAGTGCTCAGAGTAATTTGGACCATTTTGAACATCTCCTCCTGAGCCTCTAGATCGATTTCAGCCAAACTTTGTACACATTTTACTTACATTCAGGACGCAAATGCTGTGGGAGTAATAACCACCAACCTTCCGTTGGGGTGGGGGTGGGTTTGATAATGGGGTGGTGAAGAGAGAAGGGGGCTGGAGGAGATGGGCGAAGACACGGGGCGTGATGAGGTGGACAGAGAGAAAGTGAGGAGGAAAAAGACAGAGAGAGAGGGGGAAGGAGGAGATGAATGAAAGAGGGTGAGGAGGACGTTGAGTGAGAGAGGGGAAGGAGAAGATGGACGGTGAAGAGGGGAGGAGGAGATGACAGAAACAAGGGGGATGGAGAGAGGGGGAGGAGAAGATGGACAGAGGGAGAGTGGAGAAGCAGATGGACTAATAGAAGATTAGAACAAATAAATACCCGGGAAAAGCCAAGTTTCTCAGCTAGTATTATCCACATACTAAATACTTGGCGCTCTTTTTCGCACCTATGGGGCCCGCGCCTCGGCTCACACTTGTTCAACCCATGAGCCGATCTCGCTTATTAAGTACCTACGCATCTGCATCCCGACAAACTTGTGGAAAGCACACCAAGCAGTATCAACCGTGGTGCAATGCATGGAGAGGGATAAATCCTTGCCGGCCGGAGTGGCCGAGCGGTTGTAGGAGCTACAGTCTGGAACCGCGCGACCTTAGGTTAGTTAGGTTTAAGTAGTTCTAAGTTCTAGGGGACTGATGACCTCAGAAGTT
The DNA here is from genome assembly GCF_023897955.1 of Schistocerca gregaria. NCBI lineage: Eukaryota > Metazoa > Arthropoda > Insecta > Orthoptera > Acrididae > Schistocerca > Schistocerca gregaria. Next base: position 518,458,570 of record NC_064931.1, on the reverse strand, counting down.
AAGTCCCATAGTGCTCAGAGCCATTTGAACCATTTTTGATAAATACGTAGAGAATATCCAGCAGAACTGTTTCATTTCTCAAATGTGTGATTAACAACAGTGTGTCCTATTTTGTTACTGTGTTATTTTATTTAGCAATAAAGTTATTATGCATAGACTAATAGGTTTTACTCTTTTTATACCTCTTCCTCCCCCTCCCCCCCCCCCCCCAATTCTTGAATCTAAGCATGCACAAGTCGGCATATATACTGGCACTGTAAAGCTATATGACCGGTTATCGTCTTAGTTTGTACTTACAAAACCATGGCATGGTTCACGCGTAGATTGAGTGCAAAGTACACTGCCTGATAAGAAAGGTGCAGCACCCAGTAGATAAAGTCGGATTTCAATGTAACTTCACATACGTTCACGCCATTGGCCAGTATGTAAAATGACGAGAGTTGCAATTTGCAGTGACAAGTGGAACAGGGAGAATGGCGACGACCTGTGGAAAGGTTCCATTTTTCTAATGTTTTGGAGAGGCATAATGTTATAGGGAACCATGGGGTATAACTTCAGGTTTCGGCTAGTAGTGATTGAGGCAACTCTGACATGTCATGAACCTCTTGCATCCTCATGTGTTACATCTCATGCGATATTGTAGTGCCATTTTTGAACAGGATAATGCTCGTCCACATATGGCACATGTCGCTATGAAATGTCTGCGTGATGTTGAGGTACTCCTCAGTCCAGCAAGAACCACAGATCTGTCTGGGAGCAGCTCAGGCGTGAACTCCGTCCCATAGCCAGTATCCAGGATGTCAAGGACCATTTACAGTAGTTTTGGCCCAACTTGCCTCAAGAGAGGATGAAGTCGTTCCCAAGAGAATCACTGCGTACACCCAGTTCAGAGGGGGTGCAACGTAATACTAATAAGTGGGCTCATACTGCCAAGTTAATTATAAATTTGTCACTATTTTATAGTCACTGTAATAATATCACATATTCCCTCAACTCGTGAAGTTTCTTTTCGTTCACCCCCCCCCCCCCCTCCCCATTCCTCCAGGCAGTGTAGATACTAAAGGATGGGGCGAATTATAATATGTATTTCAAGTATTCAAATACTATAATGTCATCTACATTCAATTTTCAGGTACAATGGGTCCGTACAAGAACAATAAAGTCACACCGGAACGAGGAATGCTATTCAGCTTGGACAAGGATAGAAAAGCAGTAACACACGTGACAAAAATTGGCATTGCTAACGGCCTGGCCTGGAGTTTAGACAACAAAACCATGTATTACATTGACTCTGCTACCCGAAGAGTCGACGCATTCGATTTTGACATAAAAGCTGGAAAAATAAGTAAGGTTATATATAGGATAATTCTTTATCCTTTGTGAGTAATGCATTAAAAATACTGACGAATGATTGTTTCTGTTTAAAGCAAACAGGAGGACCATCTTCGACTACCCAACGAATGGTGTGGCAGGATTTCCAGACGGCCAAGCTATTGATGCGGATGGCAACCTGTGGATAGCCTCCTATGACGCCAATCTGGTAATGATTTCATGTCACACTGTTCGGATAAAAATATGCTTTCAAACATTTACTTCAGAAATGGAAAACCAATTGATTACCTCACTATTGAACTGTGGATACTTGGCGAAACATGATTACATGGAACACACATTTCTTGACAACTTGTTTCAATAACTAATTTTGCAACCCAGGTTTAGGGTGCGGCTCATAGAAAAACTGATAGGGGAGTGTGCATTCGACATAATGATCACCAGAGAAGTTGAAAGGTGCAGCCAATAGACTCCCCCTTTGCGCAGCATTTTCTGGATACCAGGCACAGTTATTTAGTAGATGTATAAATCCTAAATTCTGGGCACAGCGGGCAGGAACTGTGATTGGAATTCTCGAGATGAAGAGGCACTACAAGAACTATCCTGAACAGATACTGAATTAACAGACCGACTTCGGTTACTCTCCACTTCTTAACACTGACAAACCTGACTGAACGCCAAACCCTTCTGAGCAGTTGTGCCCCACTTGCAGCATCCCCTCGCTGTACTAAACTGATGTAAACGTTTTTAAATTTAGCCGTGATTCCGTAGAAAGTGGTATAGGTGACATATAGGATAAGTGGTCATGCTTCCCCACCTGAGACTGCGCTAGTTAAGCTAACCCTTACGTGGATTATTTCTGCGAATCTGTCGTAGATGTAGCACCTCGAAGCAGTTCTTGTGACGCTCTGGATTCTTCAGAAGGTGCAACGATGCCAGCTCTGCCTAGAAGTGGATATTCAGAGTGCTAATTTACTTGAAATAAGTCCAAGGATGCCACTACGACGCGTTTATTAGCAAACATCGTAAAACAGTAACAATTTAATACAGTGAAACGATCCTCTCAAAAAGAACAAGCTCCGAGTACATCCTACCGGCGACTGGCGAGATTGGGAAGCGGCCGGAATATCTTGCTTAGATTGTAAAACTTCGTCGCTCTTCGAACATCTTCGTTATTTTAATAATACTCATTTTCTACTGAATTAAATCGTTTCCTTCATAGCGATATTATGGTATGTTGTTTTCGTTGTTGTAGTCTTCAGTCCTGAGACTGGTTTGATGCAGCTCTCCATGCTACTCTATCCTGTGCAAGATTCTTCATCTCCCAGAACCTACTGCAACCAACATCCTTCTGAATCTGCTTGGTGTATTCATCTGTTGGTCTCCCTCAACGATTTTTACCCTCCACGCTGCCCTCCAATAATAAATTGGCGATACCTTGATGCCTCAGAACATGTCCTACCAACCGATCCCTACTTCTAGTCAAGTTATGCCAAAAAACTTCTCTTCTCCCCAATCCTATTCAGTACCTCCTCATTAGTTATATGATCTACCCATTTAATCTTCAGCATTCTTCTGGAGCACCACATTTCGAAAGCTTCAATTCTCTTCTTATCTAAACTACTTATCGTCCATGTTTCACTTTCATACATGGCTACACTCCATAAAAATACTTTCAGAAACGACTTCCTGACACTTAAATCTATACTCGATGTTAACAAATTTCTCTTCTTCAGAAACGCTTTCCTTCCCATTGCCAGTCTACATTTTATATCCTTTCTACTTGGACCATCATCAGTTATTTCGCTCCCCAAATAGCAAAACTCCTTTACTACTTTAAGTGTCTCACTTCCTAATCTAATACCCTCAACATCACCCGACTACATTCCATTATTCTCGTTTTGCTTTTGTTGATTTTCATCTTATATCCTCCCTTCAAGACACTTCAACTGCTCTTCCAAGTCCTTTGCTGTCTGACAGAATTACATTGCCATCGGCAAACCTCAAAGATCGCTAAGATGCATCATGCCATCTCATCTGTTGTTTTTAGGTCATGGTCGAATCTCTTCATCCGTTTCGTCTGATTCTGGCCATTTTCTCTCAAAAACACTGCTAATGGCTGATTTGACTCTAACACACTAACACTTTTTATCCACCGGTGTTTTCAGAATTTAGACCGCAAGCCGAATGTGTTGTCTGTCTTCCGGTTTTTGCCTGTGAATGTGAGGGCATTTGTGTGTCATTATCTAAGCCATAACCATTGGCTTGTTTCTGGTTTTCGTTCAAGTCAGTATGTTTCGTGCAAATAAACGAAAGTGTAATGTATCATTTTCATACACCCGTAGCTGATGCACCAAATCGTTTCTAATATGATTACGCCAGCTGCAGGCAAGCACTAATTTTTATAGTAAATAAATAATTAATACAAATTAGTTTCTGAATCTAAATAATGTGATAATTCATTAACCCTTATTTAGCTTCCAGAATAGTGGAAAAAATTGATAACTGCATAAAATTAACTTCCTCATTAACTTTCGCATAAGCAAACAATTTACTTAGGGGGAAAAACGATTTCTGTCGTGAGGCAAATAACATCATAGTTATCCACCACACACTACTGAACCTGAACATAAACGAATGTAGCATACAGAGCATAAATAGGCGATGAATTCGACTATTGTAAGACTATATGATTGGCGACAGGTCACTGGAACAGTAACTACTGTACAATAGTAGTTACAGTACCATTCACAGTAACGTTTATTGGGAAAATGTTTTGGATGTGTAGTTAATTCACGAAAGAAAGGGCTTACAGAACACTTGTTCCGCCATTTATTGAATATTGATCGTCAGTCTAGGGACATTTACCGAGTTGAATTAATAAAAGAGATAGACATGGCCCAAAGAAAAGTGACATGTTCGTCATGATCAATCGTTTAGCTGATGCGATAGTGTTAACGGAGATTCTCAACGAACTGTAGTGACAGACGCTGCAAGAGAGGTTTTGTGCATCACGATGAGCTTTACTATTTATTTATTTATTTACTTATTCATTCACTGATCATCTTACAATGATGAAGGATTTGACATCATAATACATTGAAAATAAATAGCTCAAAAATATATAAGTGTACATATATGAGGACAGGACAGATGGCTGGCCATGGCCTTGATGAAGGCACCATCCAGGCATTTGCCTGAAATGATTTAGGAAAAACACTCAAAACATAAATCAGAATTTCCGGGCAAAGCAATCTCCATCCATCCGCAGTGTCTGAACAACCACTCCGCCACATTCGATTGGTCCCTATTGTAAAATGCCCTTAGATATATCCACAGTTTGCTCCAGATAAATTATGAATCAAACATAGTCCCCCTCTTTGTCACTGCACACATCAAGGACACACACTGGTGCCTCCTGAACCATGAACATGCTGCTATGCCCCTTGCATTAACTCCAGTCTGTTTCGGAAACTGGCTCCAGGAGCGAGTGAGTAAATGCGGGGAAGAGAAGGGCAATATATTACGCCCTCCGACATATGTGCATACCGGATGAATCGCCTAAACTTTGCAATATTGTGGAAATGGAAAGTGCTACTGATGTGTGGTTTTCATACAAAAGATTGATAGCTGCAAGTATTGCTAGCCAACAAACAGATTACAATAACATTTATAAAGTGTATTTTTGTGAAGATATACATTTTAAATGAAACAATGATTATTAATATTAGCAAACAAAAAGTAGGCTGAATCAGAATGTCAGAGGTGTTTGTTACAGGATTTTAGTGCGAGGCATTTACAAGATATGGTATACTGGAAAGTTCCCACACCAGCACTCGTACAATACCTGTGGTAGCACACACTAAAGAACAACACAAGTGCATACAGTAGTTACGTGGATTGTGACTAGTAACGAGACAATTGACCATCACAGGCTGGGTTCAAAATGACTACTGATAGCGGGAATACCCGCTTCCCGTCTGGTATGGAACGACTGCTGCACACGTGCTACCATTTCAGTGGAGATGTCCGAGCGGTGTATAGTTTATATGTCCTTGTAGACAGCGTCTTTCAGTTTTACCCACAGAGAAAAGCCTACAGGCATCAAGTCCGGAAAACTGGCCGGCCAAAGCACAGGTTCTCTGCGGCCAGCGCAACGATATGGAAACAATTCGTGAAGACATGCTGTAGTACTTTGTGCACTATGGGCTGGACGGGCACCATGTTGTTATTACAGGTTCCTCCTAGTCTGCAGAGGAACGTCTTCTAGCATCCGTGGAAAATGGTCTGTGAGGAGGCTGCGTCCACTCTCGACGTACTGCCCGGACTCTTGCCACACACTAACTGACTAGCAAGTCGCAATGCACTCAAGGAACACAGAAGCACACTGTAACCAAACATTACAACATCGTACCCAGCATCTACGCAGGTCGAATGGCACAAATAAGTGTCGGTGTGGAAACTGTGTTGGTGTGGAAACTTTTCAAAATACAGTATCTCGTGAACGATTCGCACTAAAATACCACAACAAACACCACTGATGTTATGTATGAGGCGCAACTATGGGCCTCATCTAAAAAGGGTGACCCAGCTGAGTCACGCAATTTGACACTTAGTCTGATCACAAGGGGTGGCCATTATTGCACTCGTTGATCACGTAGGCTGACGTGAGGATCAATGAACTATACTTGACGGGATGTATCTGGAACATCTTAGGTGATTAGAAGTTAGTAGACAGGAATACAATTAAATACTTAGCTTTAATTCAGCATCAGCGATGAACGTCGATCTTGACTTTGTACAATAATATTTACAATTTCAGTTATAGACTGAACTGCGAATACTGCTTTATAATTCTGATTGCTTCACACAAATAGGTCAATTGGCAATGCAGAAACTGTATGTGGCGCCTGGCTAGTCGTAGCTACTGACTCAGCTGAAGGCTATGCTAACTAGCGTCTCTGCAAATGAGATCTCCGAAGCTATAACAAGTGAACCATTCCTATTAAAGTCGGCTATAGAACTGGGCAGTACGACAGCTTGTCTCGTAAGACCAGCCGAGTGGCGGCGCTCGGTCTGCTAGCATCGACAGTGGGCGACTCGCGGGTCCGAAGTGTCCTGACGGACCGCGACCGATTTGAAGCCTACAGCTTAGCCAGTGTGGTGCCTTGCGGTGCTACCACAACTGACATTCTGATTTATCCTACTTTTAGTTTGTTGGTGTCAACAGGCGTTGTTACTGTGGTTTCACCTCCAGACACCACACTTGCTAGGTGGTAGCCTTTAAATCGGCCGCGGTCCGTTAGTATACGTCGGACCCGCGTGTCGCCACTATCAGTGATTGCAGACCGAGCCCCGCCACGCGGCAGGTCTAGTCTAGAGAGACTCCCTAGCACTCGCCACAGTTGTACAGCCGACTTTGCTAGCGATGGTTCACTGGCTACATACGCTCTCATTTACATAGCCGACAGTTTAGCATAACCTTCAGCTACGTCATTTGCTACGACCTAGCAAGGCGCCATATTCAGTTAATATTGATATTGTGAATCATGTACCTTCAAGAGCGACGTTCATCATTAATGGATTAAAGTAAAGTATCAAACTAATTACGTCCGCTTTCTGAATTTTAATTCCTTGTCATGTTCCAGATCTCACGTCAGTATAGTTCTTCCCTCCTCACGCCAGCCTGCGTGAGCTAAAACGCGTGCATTTCGACCTCCTCTAGTAACACGGTGTTGGCTCTTCTGCCAACACAACAGTTACATTCAAAAAGTGTAAGTTTGCACAAAAAATACACTTTCTAGCGGCGTGGGGTAGCTGCGCGGTCCGGGGCGCCTTGCCACAGTTCGCGCGGCTGCCCCCGTCGGAGGCTCGAGTCCATCCTCGGGCATGGGTGTGTGTATTTTCCTTAGCAAAAATTAATTTTAAACAGATTAAGTAGTGTGTAGGGCTATGGACCGATGACCTCTGCAGTTTGGTCCCACAGGAACCTACTTTCTAAGTATTATTACAATCTGTTTATTGGCTAACAATACTAGCCCCTGACTGGATTGGACTGGATTGTTTGGGGGAGGAGACCAAACAGCGAGGTCATCGGTCTCATCGGATTAGGAAAGGACGGGGAAGGAAATCGGCCGTGCCCTTTCAAAGGAACCATCCCGGCATTTGCCTGGAGGGGTTTAGGGAAATCACGGAAAACCTAAATCAGGACGGCCGGACGAGGGATGCGAGTCCAGTGTGCTAATCACTAGCCCCTGACTACCATTCCATTCCATGAAAACCGCACATCAATAGCACTTACCTTTTCCGCAATATCTGCTGTGGAAGTTGTAGGTGATTCACCCTGTATGTTACGAAATGATCACAAAATCGAGAAAGCGGAACTAAGGTTGAAGTTTATCGACAATCATTCTTCCCGTGCACCGTTCCCAGGTGCAACAGAGAAGGTGGAAGGAGATTGTGGTACGACTCCAGATACCTTAAGCTGGCTTGCAGAGTATTGAGGCAGATGTAGATGTAGTATTGGTGCCCCGCATGGAGCACTAATAAATTTCCACGAAACATAAATGACGCACAACGTGGGTGCTAACAAGGGAACATCCCGAACGCACCCCCCTCAGATTTAGTTATAAGTGGGCACAGTGGATAGGCCTTGAAAAACTGAACACAGATCAATCAAGAAAACAGGAAGAAGTTGTGTTGAACTATGAAAAAAAGTAAGCAAAATATACAAACTGAGTAGTCCATGAGCAAGAAGTTGTGTTGAACTATGAAAAAAATAAGCAAAATATACAAACTGAGTAGTCCATGCGCAAGATAGGCAACATCAAGGATAGTGGAAGCTCAGGAGCGCCGTGGTCCCATGGGTAGCGTGAGCAGCTACGGGACGAGAGGTCCTTGGTTCAAGTCTTATCTCGAGTTGCCGGCACGGTAGCTCAGCGTGTTCGGTCAGAGGATTTAACTGCCTTCTATAATAAAAAACTGAGTTAATAGATTCACAACGATCTTAAACGGATGTCTTACGACGTCCACCCAGAGCAAATGCAACGAACAAAAGCGAACACAATTGGATTAAAAAAAAAAAGTGAAAAGTTTATGTTGTGGTTGGCAGGAGAGCCAACACCGTGTTACTTGAGGAGACCGAAAGGCACGCGTGGCGTGAGGTCTGGAACAGGACAAGGAAATTAGAATTTAGAAACATCGGACGTAGCTGGTGGAATACTTAACTTTAATCCATTAATGACGAACGTCGGTCTTGACGGTACATGATTCAGTATCAATAATAACTGATAATGGTGCCTTGCTAGGTCGTAGCAAATGACGTAGCTGAAGGCTATGCTAACTATCGTCTCGGCAAATGAGAGCGTAGAAGTCAGTGAACGATCACTAGCAAAGTCGGCTGTACAACTGGGGCGAGTGCTAGGAAGTCTCTCTAGACCTGCCGTGTGGCGCGCTCGGTCTGCAATCACTGATAGTGGCGACACGCGGGTCCGACGTATACTACCGGACCGCGGCTTATTTAAAGGCTACCACGTAGCAAGTGTGGTGTCTGGCGGTGACACGACAGTTTACTTTCTTTATTTTCACAAAGTTGTGATCTGTCCGTTCGTTCATTGAAGTCTCTGTTCACTGTAATAAGTTTAGTGTCAGTGTGATTAGTAGACGAAAGGACGTGCTTCTCCAATGGGAACCGAAAACATTTGATCGCAAGGTCATAGGTCAATCGATTCCTCCACAGGAAAACACGTCTGAGATATTGTATACTACACTAGTGACGGCATGTCCGTCACATGGCAGGAATATGTTGTCGGCCCACCTAACTTGTACACTTGGCGAATGGGTAAGAAGATTCTTCTACCTTGCCCGATTTAGGTTTTCTTGTGGATGTGATAATCACTCCCAAAAAAGTGATGAAAACATAATAGTTTGTCACATAAACTGCAACAAATGAATGCAACAGTTTCACAGTCGCACAGGTTTCCCTGTGCTCTGTCAAAACATATGTTTTTAACGTTTTCAAATTTTTCCGTGTGTAGACCGTCAAATCCTGCATATATCCAAGAAAAGCTGAACACGACCTGGAATTTTGGAGAGTGAAGTTGATTATGCGTGAGTGCCTGAACTTTGATATTGTCTGAAAGTAAAAAATTAAACTTCTGGCTCAAGGGAAGACTTGAACCATAGACGTCTCGGTCCGGAGCTGCTCACGCTAACCACGGGACCAGGGCGCTCCTGAGCTCATGCTCTCCTTAATGTTGCTTATCATGCACATGGACTACTCAGTTTGTATATTTTGCTTAATTTTTTTCATAATTCCACACAACTTTTTCCTATTTTCTCGATTGATCTGTGATAAGTTTTTCAAGGCCTATCCACAGTGCTAACTTATAATTAAATCGGAGGGGGGTGCGATGGGGAGGTTCCCTTGTAAGTAACTATATAATAGACTACATTTTCACTGTTGGCTAATGTTATTGAGACTCGGGTGGTTCTGCGCCGTTTCAGGTTATTCAAGTCAACCCGTCGACTGGGAAGCTGCTGAAGAGGGTCGAGATGCCAGCTCCGAAGATAACTTCGGTGGCGTTCGGCGGAGAGAAGCTGGACGAGCTGTATGTGACGTCAGCGAGGGACGAGCTGAACGACGAGCAGCTGCGCCGCTGGCCGCTGTCGGGCTGCACGTTCCGCGTCACAGGGCTGGGTGTGACTGGCCTGCCCGGCCAGCCCGTCTCTCTCTGAGCAGACACAGTCTGCCTGCCACTTGTCTTTTCTTCCTAGCATGTCTAGCCACCTACTACCTAGAAACATTACATTTCTTCACGCAGTGTCCTCCAGTATCACCGGTTTACTTATTCTCCACCGACAGACATACGAAACAAAACGGAAAATTATGTAGTTGCGCATGTCTGTCGATACTTTCTCCTTGTCACCTACCATGTGGCTTCTGTCTCGTGGTTCCGTGACCTGTTGTGACTTTCAGTCTGTGTAGGAGAAGACTTTGGTTGCATAAGTGGGTATTCTACCATACTTAGTACAGAACACTTGCTTTTATGTCGCACTTTGTAAGTGTAATAAAAATGAACTTCTATCAAGAGCACTTAAATAAAGCCCTGAACTATTGAGCCATGCTGTACTATATGAATATTTGTGCCCCAGAGGTAAGACTGGCAACGCGATCCAACCATAAATGTTTAACGAAATAATTACAGAAACACGAGCTTACTTATCGTATGGCAAACGGAAAGGAATTTTGCATAGACAGATATTCAAGCATCAATTAATTGGTAACCATTCATCAAAACTTTGTCCAAAAGTTATATACTACCTATACTTTCAGCTCAAAGGCAAAGCTGTGCTTGGGGATTATCCCTCGTATCTGTAATCACTGAATTTAGATTTGAAAAGAATGTTTATTCAAACGCTTATTGCTATTATTATTATTATTATTATTATTATTATTATTATTTCTCATATGGCCCATGTTTTTAAATCGTAAGAGTAGCTATACCTACACAAAGATTACTAAATTAATACGTATCAACACTTCAACACATTTCTCCAGCATAATGTAACACAAATGACAACAGCTATAGGCGAGTATCAATGTCTTTTATGCAGCTTATAACATCACTCGTTACTCCAAGGAAATCTTCGAAAGGACACTTTTGTGTGACATGTTGATACAACATGAGGAACTGTCTGTCGTTCTGCACCACAATCACAACATGGTGATGAAAAATTTGCCCCACATTTGGAGAGGGCCTGCACATCGTCCAGTGGCCATTCTGATGTGGTTCACGAAAATCAAAATTGCCTGCGGCTGGTCAAGTCCAGGGGATTTCTCGTGGATGCAGCACAGATTCAGTCATTGTGGAGGAGATTTTGTTGCCTACAGCGTTTCCCTACGTTCAATACTGGAAGGTCGAGGTTATCAACGATCTTGTGGTATTCTCGTAGTAGTGCACTCTTCCATCTGATGTCAGCAGTTGGAGCATGATCAACATAGGGAATTAGTATATGGGAGCAGATGGTACTGACCTACTAACAAAGCACATGACTTCTTTAAGTTGTACATCTATCTTTTTCACATATGCACTATTAAGCCAGACGGACACACAGTACGCTGCCGGTGAGTAGAGCAGGCCGATTGCTGATACTCGAAGTATGTCTGCTGACGATCCCCAAGGAGTGACACAGAGTTTATGGAGAATTTCATTGCTGCTTTTGAGCTAAGCAGATGTTCATGCCAAGTGCTCCTTAAAAGAAAGTGACCTGATTACGTAATTCCAAGGTATTTTGAAGGATGTTATGACGACCTTCGTCTCCCTCAAAATCTGCTGGACAAATGAAAACATGCTTCTTTTGTTTTATTTGAGCAGGTTATAATCCCCATTTGCAAAAATATTGGCTTAAGATGTGTAGCTCAGAAGTCAGGTTTTCTTTATTTGTTTTGAAAGTTCTGTGTTGGTTAGCTATTGCCGAGTCATCCACATAGCCCTACTTTCTGGACTGGTTTGGAGCAATATCACATACATAAAAATTAAACGAGGGAAGAGTGAGGATGGATCCCTGCAGTAACCTCTTATTCAGTACTTTTGGACAGCTAGTGTCTTTTCATGTTGTTACAGCAATTGCCGTACCAGCTAACATGTTATCGATTAGTTTAGTTGTCTGTCTGTACGGAATAAATTGTAATTTGTTATGTTTATAAAGCAGAGAGAGAGGGAGAGATGTTGTGTGTGTGTGTGTGTGTGTGTGTGTGTGTGTGTGTGTGTGTGTGTGTGGGATCTCCTCCCAAACCCCGTGATCGATTTCTACCAAATTTAGCACAGGAACAACAGGCCTTAAGAGTATCAGTTCTGTGGGGTTTGTTACCTCCTAGCTCCAATAGGAGTGGAGATATGGACAAAACGCATTTTTTCCAGTCTCTGGCCTAGAGACTGCCCTGCACAAGAGGCATGTTGTATAGGAACAATATTGGCCTGCCAAATCAACGTGATTTAGAGGGCAGCCTAAATGCCGGGGGCAAGAAAGAGTTTCCCAGGCCCCAACATGTTGGCTGCCCTGCATGATAAGTGTGTTGTAGTAGTGTGAGCCTACTTTATCAACCTGCTTCGCATGGTATCCTGTATATCAAGGGCAAACAAATCATTTTTAAGCACCTGGTGTTTAGCCTGCGTTTTGGGAGTACTATTGGCCTGTTTTATGGAACTGTTTTGCAGAGGTTGCACTTAGCGATGGGTGCGGCTGGGGACAGGCTGAGATGGATGAAAAGAGGAGGTGGGCAGAACAAAGGGGAGGAGCAAATAGACATAGAGTTGGGAGAAAGTGGAGATGTGTGAGGCATGTGCAAAATGTAGAGGGTTAGTTGGCAAGTGGAAAAAGAAGAGGGGGAGGTGGAGATGCAGAGACAGAGGAGGAGGAGGATATGGTCAGAAGGAGGAGGGATGAAGTATGGTCAGAGAGAGGGACTGGAAGAAAGGAGTGGAGGAGATGAAGAGACAGATAGAGTGGGGAGGAGGAGATAGATAGAGGTGACAGGGTAAGCTAGACAGACAATGGGAGGGAGAGGTGGACACAAAGAGGGAGAGGAGAAGGTGTGTTTAATATGTGTGTTGAACGCAAATGCGGTCGAATCCGTGGGCGAAAGCCTAGTAATTTATAAAGCCACCTACGACCCCAAACTGTATTGTATGGTCCACTTATAACAACGAAAGCCACTGATGTTTTCTGCTTCATTTGGTATCCTCCTTCAATAAATATTGTTAATGATAAGACTGTCCACGTCTGTTACATTTCTTAAGTCACATGAGTCCCCAAGTTGGTGCTAATGAGCAGTCACATTGAGGCAGTATCTAAAGCTGAGAAGCAGAGGCACCCGATAATTTGAAATCCTGGTCGACATGAATTTTTTACAAGACATGGACTCAAACGGTTGTTTTCAGGACCCTCCAGCTATAAACACTTTGTTGCGGACTGCACTGTATTTCGTCAGGAGGCCGAGCAAGATCAAGAGTGTCGAGGGCAGTGCAGAGTGATACAGTGGTATTCGGTAACATTGCTTTATTCAGATAACTTACCGTACTCGATGGTGAGGGGTAGTGTCAGCATGCCGCCCACCGATGTCCCGCGAGTCCAGCCGGCTCAGCAGACTCCTGGCATGCCGGCGTCACTGCTGTCGTCATCAAGGCCGCCCTCCGATGAAAGTCGGCCGCCACTCTCCAGGTCACCACCCAGCGATGCTGCCCACGATTCCAGAGGCTGCTACATTCCCTGCTCCTCGCCGCCCTCCACCCCGTTTGGCCTGCCCTGTCTGACCGTGGGACGAAGGTGGATGTACTGGTCACCCATGGCCCTCGGGCCACTGCTGCTCCCAGGACAGGATCGGACTCGAACCCGCGCCCTACTGGACGCTGTGCATCAACTTGCTGCTAGTGGTGCTTGCCAACACCCGCCACGGTCTCTGGCGCTGCTCCCGTAGCCTGGAGTGGAACCGAGCCCCCCCCCCCCCCTGGACCCACAAAAGACCGCTGTCACTGCCCTCCTTCAGGCAGACCGCGCAATCTCCAAGTTCCAGGCAGCTGTTCCGTCGTGCCCCGGTGTTGCGTCCCAGGAGGCAGAATATAGCCTGAACAATTACATACACTCCTGGAAATGGAAAAAAGAACACATTGACACCGGTGTGTCAGACCCACCATACTTGCTCCGGACACTGCGAGAGGGCTGTACAAGCAATGATCACACGCACGGCACAGCGGACACACCAGGAACCGCGGTGTTGGCCGTCGAATGGCGCTAGCTGCGCAGCATTTGTGCACCGCCGCCGTCAGTGTCAGCCAGTTTGACGTGGCATACGGAGCTCCATCGCAGTCTTTAACACTGGTAGCATGCCGCGACAGCGTGGACGTGAACCGTATGTGCAGTTGACGGACTTTGAGCGAGGGCGTATAGTGGGCATGCGGGAGGCCGGGTGGACGTACCGCCGAATTGCTCAACACGTGTGGCGTGAGGTCTCCACAGTACATCGATGTTGTCGCCAGTGGTCGGCGGAAGGTGCACGTGCCCGTCTATCTGGGACCGGACCGCAGCGACGCACGGATGCACGCCAAGACCGTAGGATCCTACGCAGTGCCGCAGGGGACCGCACCGCCACTTCCCAGCAAATTAGGGACACTGTTGCTCCTGGGGTATCGGCGAGAACCATTCGCAACCGTCTCCATGAAGCTGGGCTACGGTCCCGCACACCGTTAGGCCGTCTTCCGCTCACGCCCCAACATCGTGCAGCCCGCCTCCAGAGGTGTCGCGACAGGCGTGAATGGAGGGACGAATGGAGACGTGTCGTCTTCAGCGATGAGAGTCGCTTCTGCCTTGGTGCCAATGATGGTCGTATGCGTGTTTGGCGCCGTGCAGGTGAGCACCACAATCAGGACTGCATACGACCGAGGCACACAGGGCCAACACCCGGCATCATGGTGTGGGGAGCGATCTCCTACACTGGCCGTACACCTCTGGTGATCGTCGAGGGGACACTGAATAGTGCACGGTACATCCAAACCGTCATCGAACCCATCGTTCTACCATTCCTAGACCGGCAAGGGAACTTGCTGTTCCAACAGGACAATGCACGTCCGCATGTATCCCGTGCCACCCAACGTGCTCTAGAAGGTGTAAGTCAACTACCCTGGCCAGCAAGATCTCCGGATCTGTCCCGCATTGAGCATGTTTGAGACTGGATGAAGCGTCGTCTCACGCGGTCTGCGCGTCCAGCACGAACGCTGGTCCAACTGAGGCGCCAGGTGGAAATGGCATGGCAAGCCGTTCCACAGGACTACATCCAGCATCTCTACGATCGTCTCCATGGGAGAATAGCAGCCTGTATTGCTGCGAAAGGTGGATATACACTGTACTAGTGCCGACATTGTACATGCTCTGTTGCCTGTGTCTATGTGCCTGTGGTTCTGTCAGTGTGATCATGTGATGTATCTGACCCCAGGAATGTGTCAATAAAGTTTCCCCTTCCTGGGACAATGAATTCACGGTGTTCTTATTTCAATTTCCAGGAGTGTAGAAACAAAGTAGAAGTTTATGGCTCTGAGCACTATGGGACTTAACATCTGTGGTCATCAGTCCCCTAGAACTGAGAACTACTTAAACCTAACTAACCTAAGGACATCACACACATCCATGCCCGAGGCAGGATTCGAACCTGCCACCGTAGCGGTCACGCGGTTCCAGACTGAAGCGCCTAGAACCGCAGGCCCACACCGGCCGGCTTAGAAGTTCATGCCGAATACTTATAATATTGCTGCGAGACTGGCCCCTCTAAGCGTAGACCAGCACAGGCCCATCCCGGCCCTCGACTGACCTGGTACACTCTGTCAAGCTAAAATTGCCCGTTTATTTGTATTGTTTTCTCCCTCACTACTGACGTAGTGTCAGAGGGAGACAGAAACTATGGCAGGGAGGCAGGGATAAATTCCCGCCGAGCGGTTCTAGGCGCTGCAGTCTGAAACCGCGCGACCACTACGGTCTCAGGTTCGAATCCTGCCTCGGGCATGGAGGTGTGTGATGTTCTTAGGTTAGTTAGGTTGAAGTAGTTCTAAGTTCTAGGGGGCTGATGACCACAGCAGTTGAGTCCCATAGTGCTCAGAGCCATTTGAACCATTTTTAAAACAACGCTGCCGTTTCCTGTCTCGTTGTTGCTCCTCTCAAAACAAAATGTGCCTGCAATACCGCCGTCGCAGCGCCGCGCCCGCGACTGCCATGTTCACCTTGCCTGGCCTGCTTAATGTCGTCTGTTGCCACACTCAGCCAGCGGCCTCAGATTTCATCGCCTAACCGCATCTTCATTGAATTTTGATAAAATTTCCCATTCCCACGACTACGACTGACACTATCACAGCAACTTCATTAAACCATATAGATCAGGATATGATTTAAGAACAAAATCTCCACATACTATTGCAAACAGGGAGCCCCTCGCTACCTTCTGTTCCACCGCACATCTCACTTACATATCAGAAAACCATGAACCATATTCAGAAATCACTAGTCTTCCAGAACAGCAGCCAACGAATTACCTCTGTCCATCTGTCACCATAATCCACTCAAAGAACGATGTATTTATTGCTAATGGTTTGTAATGGTAGTATTTCCTTAATTCAGTTAACTGTTCGTGCCATATCTGCGCGGCAACATGTAACTATGTCACGACTTGGTTTGAACGAAATACGAGTAATTCAGAAAAAAATACCGTTGTATCTAACATAGCCGGCCGTTGTGGACGTGCGGTTCTAGGCGCTTCAGTCTGGAACCGCGTGACCGCTACGGTCGCAGGTTCGAATCCTGCCTCGGGCATGGATGTGTGTGGCGTCCTAAGGTTAGTTAGGTTTAAGTAGTTCTAAGTTCTAGGGGACTGATGACCATAGATGTTAAGTCCCATAGTGCTCAGAGCCATTTGAACCATTTTTTATCTAACGTAAAGTATGTTTTTCGAAAAGAATAACGAAACACATGGCTTCTAGCAAGACAAAGAATCATTTATAACACAGAGAAAGGCGATAAGTTTGAATGTACAACAAGACGTAGTCCAGTTAAAATGATACTACTTTGTCCTAGAACCTGTTTCCATTTCACAAAAAATGAGAGAACTCTGAGCCTTCGTTTCATTGCGTGGAAGGAGCGATCGAAAGAAAACTGCGAATTTTTAGAATACACGTCCGAAATAACCTATACTTTCGCCTAATGGTCACCACGGCAAGTAACTGAAAAGATCTCACCCATAATCTTCGTCATTGTAGAAACTCCGAATCTTCTCCCATCGACAGGCCAGACGAAACAAGAATAAGGATAGACCAGACTGCCTCCCAAACAGAAACGCAGGAAATGAGTGGCGATAACTCATTGCAAACAATATCGTCTAGTCATTCCAAACTGATGAACCTTTCTGATTGTCTGAGGGTCTAAACAGGCTTCTAAAGGCATCAGTGTGTATACAAAGAGATAGCTCAAAGAGCTCGTTTCGATTAAGTGAACCTAACCATAGTATACGCACGCAAATCATTGCAAAGATAAACTCACGATTTAAGAAAAGTAAAAATATAGTGATTTGAAAATGAAAGTACAAACGAACTGGTAACTTTACGCTTTTATTCTGCCTTGCGTTTAGTGCTTAAGGTAATTGAATGTTGACGAACTGTCAATACAGATGAATCGGCATCATTACACCACTAAAAAATGTACAATATTCTTCGTTTATATTACACATACGTATATTTGAGACAGAATTGTCTAAAGCCGAAAAATATGTTCATTAGATGTTTTGGCCCCAGTCCGATACCTCTGGAGGCCACCTCTTGGGATGTATTTTGCCTTCCTTTCCTGCTGTTGCTTATTTTGTAAGATTTATGGTGGTTCTTACACCAATACTTGCGGGAAGTTGCGTCCCTGGCCGATATAACAGAGCAATATTTTGTCGACCCCAATAAACCGCCAGATGAAAGTAGTATTATCTTTATCCTCTCTTCTCAGAGTAGTTTTTTGGCCGTCCTAATACTTCTGTGCCACCTCCTTGTCGATCCAGCTGCGCTGAAGATTCCTGGAATAAGCAAGTTCTCTCTACTGCGCTACTAAATAAATAGCCACACTTCTCACAAATAAGCGTATATTTTGCCAAACATTTTTACTATTATTTTTTACAAGTGGTTGTAATAGCATTTTTACTGGTCCTCTTCTCGCCTGCTCCACCACTGCTCCACATTCACTGTTTACAAGAAAGGAAAACACACATTTTTCCTTTCCCACTACATTTATCCTTATTCAATTTATTCACTAGCATCTCTTGTCGACGGCTTTGCAATGACATGTTGAGATGTTTACGAATATCCCGAAACACTACATATCCTACCACTCAGACAAGAGATCTCGTGCTTAAGTCTCTACTTACATACACATTTTTACTAACAGTTCTATTATTACTATCCTACTCTTACATCGTAAAGCTGCCTTTATATAATCTCTCCAACGTAACTTTTTATAATCGTTAATTGTCACTCGTGACTCTGTTCACTTAATTACTTAACTACTTTGTTCCTGTTTGGCAGGACTCATTCATTTTCTTCATACTTATAACATTATTTGTCATATCTTGTTACTTTCTTTCATAGTATGGCTATCCTTTCTAAATCACCCAAAGTGTCTGAGCAATGTGTATAGTAATACAAACATCTTACTTGCCATTAATGTTGTTCTTAAGTGCCTTCTAATTTGTGATCCTCTTGACTTCATAATCAATTAACCATTTTCGTTTTTGATTTACGAAAATTTTACCATCTATCTACTGGATACTTGTAAGACATTTATTTTGATACACTTAGACATCACAATATTATTCGTCTTTAAATAGGTAAAGCAATATTAACCTTCTTTACACAGATAGCTCATCTTTCATTATTATACTGATTATAAACTTTCTGAGTTTCCCTTATATTCACATCTAAGTCTTCTCCTTTTAGAGAACTTAACTTCTTTAATATCCTACCTTCCAAGAGTACGGACTTGTATTGCTAAGGCTTTGCGCGCAATAATGTGGAGGTGTAAACTGTCTCCACCACTGCACTCAAATCCTTTCACCTCTTTACTATAAACCATTGGGAAAACCTTCTTGTTATTTATAACCAGTTTTAAGAATAATCTACGGATTATCCTTTTAACAAAACTTATCCTCACTTCCACCAAAGACCACTTCTGCGTTTCAGTACATTAAAATATTTCTGTTTCATTCAGTGTGGTATTGCCTCATATTAATTCCTAGTCTACTATGGTACAGGTTAGTCCCTCTCTTGATGCCCCTGCCCGCACAGTATAGGTCAGGTTTTCTTAGGTCCGCCTATCTGCCTTTTATTCATCATTCCTAATGAGAGTGTACGCTCCACATTTCAGATATATTTATATCGTCCATTACTTTTCCCTCTACTTCCTCCCATATTACTTTGAGGTTCCCTTTTGATTTCCATGTCTGTAGTCTATTTCAGGTGTTAAGTCTTTTGCTTACCACCTTCTTCATATCTTAACTCATCTATTGGCGACACTACATGTCTACGTATTCTTAATTGCAATCTATTATTTCTTTTGCTCTCTATTTTCTTAAAACCCAAGCTCCAGCCAGATTACGGATTCAAAACATTACTGTTTCTACTGCCCTCTTCTATTAATCCATTTTCTGTACCTGTACTCTATCTTTCTATTTGTCATCCTATTAATATAGTCACGTCAAATACTATTTAGTACTTGGTTGCTTGTCCACTCTCCCCTCCGAATTTATGACGTTACTAAATAGATACACACACACATTTTAAGTTTATTTATTGCACAGTTTGTTTATATTTCTTTAGTTTGTCGGCATTATATAAACGTTTCTCCTGACTTGTATGTGTGTCTATTAATAGTGTGCTTTCGGGTGTGGACTATCCATGATCTTAAATGGTCCTGCATATTTTGGAAAAAATTCTGCGTTTCCTTTTTAAGATTAGAACCATGATGTTCTTCTTTCACCAACACAAGATCGTTTATTTCAAATGTTGGGTTTATTGCTGACGTATTATAATTTCGTAGTCATTTATCAGCTGATCTATGCAACTAATTTTCTACTACTTTGTCTAAGTTAGCACTTTCTTCCTACTATACCTCTGGCCATCTGAAAAATTTTAATAGTGGTTCCCCTATAAATTTTCTTCGTAGTATTTCTACGGGAGACAGTACCGTAGACGGATGGGATAGTTCATTCAAAAACATTAGAAATTCTGGCACTAATTTTGGCCAAGTTGTATGTCTCGGTGAACAGTAAGTTCTGCATAAACGTCCTAGCTCCTTCATAACTCTTTCACACGGATTCGATTTTGGATTAGTTAACTCTTTAAATGATTGACTCACAAACTGTGAATCATTATCCGTTAATAATCTCTTAGGTTTTCCTACCTCTACAAAATATTTGCGTATACAGGTTATAACTGTGTTAGCTTGTTTAATTGGATATAATGTTATATATTTAGACCAAAACTCTAATAGAACGTAAATATATCTGACACCTCCTTGACTTATTGGTAACGGTCCATAAAAATCCGAAGCTGTTAAATCACGTAAGGCTCTAGGTATTATATGATACGTTGTATAATGTGTTCCTTTAGTATTTTCCTTCACCTTTTGACTGACTTGACAGGTTCGAAGCAATCATACAACTTTCTTACCTAGATGTTTAAAATGGTAAAACTTTAACATACGTTTTATACACTTCCTTATTCCGAAATGCCCATAACCTTTATGTATAGTGATTTCCCTAAATCATTTCAGACAAATGTCGGGATGGTTCCTTTGAAAAGGGCACGGCCGATTTCCTTCCCAATCCTTCCCTAACCCGAGCTTCCGCTCCGTCTCTAATGACTTTAAACACTAACCACCAGCACCACCACTTTATGTATAAATTAAATTAAATCTTTTGTGCACACTCAGATACACATAATTTCCAATACGATGTATTTGTATTCTCTCTCCAAAACAACACTTGATTGATCACTGTCCAAACTTTGTCTTCTGTGGACGGTAACTCATTTTTCTCATACTTCAGCATTTTAAGGTTTAACTCTTCTTCATCTTTCATTCCCTGCCTGATTTTATTAGCTAACACACGTACTTTGTTTTCGTGTAGCTTATTTTCTTAAAATGTATGTTAAAAATCATTCCTGGTCCTCTAGTTCTCTGAGAATTACTCATTCCTAATGGCAATCGTGATAAAGCATCTGATACGCAATTTAATGTTCCCCTGATGCACATTATTTGTAACTGAAACTGTTGTAAAAACAATACCCACTTCATGAGCCTCCTAGATAATAAACGACTTTCCATTAAGAATATCAATGCTTAATGATATGTATAATTAACGATTTCTGAACCCCAAATTAGTGTTTCAAATTTCTTTAAGTTCCATACAACAGCAAGTGGGTCTCATTTCTCTTGAAATACTTCTACTGATATGCCATATTCCGGTGCATCTGTTGCGATGCCAAATGGTTCACGAAGACTCGGGTGGTTTAAAATGGGAGCATTGACTAGGGTATCCATTACTTCCTGGAATGCCTTTTCTGAATTTTCATCCCATACCCATTTCGCCTTTTGATTTAATGACGATAGTAGATGTGGATTATTCATGACTTGCCCTTGTATATACCGTCTATAAAATCCCACTAATCGTGGAAAGGAAAGTAACTGTTTCACTTTCTGTGGATGTGAACAGTCTTTAATCGCCATAATGTGTTCTGGATATCTCTTAATTCCTCTTATTCCTACCAGATGTCCCAATAATTTTAGTCCCTCTCACCCAAAATGTGATTTAGCGAGCTTAATAGTTATTCCCTTGGTATAAAATTTCTCTAGTGTTCTTGCAATAAATCACAATGTTCCTCCCAGGTTTCTGAAACAATAAGTATATCGTCTACATAAATCAATAGCTCCTGTAACAACTTTCTCCCTAATGCTTCATCTAATGCTCTCGTTGTTGTTGTGGTCTTCAGTCCAGAGATTGGTTTCATGCAACTCTCCATGCTACTCTATCCTGTACAAGCCTCTTCATCTCCCAGTACCTACCGCAACCTACATCCTTCTGAATCTGCTTAGTGTATTCATCTCTTGGTCTCCCTCTACGATTTTTACCCTCCACGCTGCCCTCCAGTACTAAATTGGTAATCCCTTGATGCCTCAAAATATGTCTCACCAACCGCTCCCTTCTTCTAGCCAAGCTGTGCCACACATCTCTCTTCTCCCCAATTCTATTCAATACCCCCTCATTATTTATGTGATCTACCAATCTAATCTTTAGCATTCTTATGCAGCACCACATTTAGAAAGCTCTTCTTGTCTAAACTATTTATCGTCCACGTTTCACTTCCACAAATACTTTCATAAACGACTTCCTGGCATTTAAATCTATACTCTAATGCTCTTATAAACACTGAAACTGATATGTTTAACCCAAATCGTAAAACTTTAAACTGGTATCACTTTCCATTATATAGGAATGCAGTATAAGGTCTAGATTCTTTAGCTAATTTCACCTGCCAGTAGCCATCTGTGAGATCCACGGAACTAAAATAATTTGCTTTTGCAAAACGAGCAATCAGTTCGTCTATTCATATGGGACGATCTCTCCCCGGTTCAATGTGACGATTCAAGGTTCTTCCGTCTAGTACAACGCGCACACTTCCTGTTGCCTTTCTGACAACTAACACTGGATAGTTGTATACGCTTGTATTTCTTTCCATAACATTAATATCTAACATTTTATCTATTTCTTCCTGTACTTCCTGTTTTACGTTGATAGGTACGTTGTTTTTTATCTTAAAACTACACACAGAATCTCCCATATTTCCTGGTTTGTCTGAAAATACATCTGAATATCTGCATAATATTCCATATAGCTCTTCCTTTTGAGTAAGGGTTAATAGTTCCGATTTGCAAGCCTTTGCATACAAATCAGCTTTAATTGCAGTTTGTTGTAGATTACTTGCATCCTTCTTCATTGAAATCATATTCGCCATTAACCGTAAATTATTACTTGACAGCCATCTGTCTTAAACAAGATCTCTTTATTATAGTTATCGAGATTGCACTTAAAAGAACCACTCTGAAAGTCTATTAGCACTGCACATTTCATTAACCAATCTACTTCTAGTAATATATGCGTATTTATTTTAGAGACTATTAACATGGTTTGCTCAAACACCAGTTGATCTATTCCAAAAGAAATCCTTGTTTCCCATTTCACTACAGTGCTCTTAGTACCTGTAATACCTACACTATGTGCTCCCGTAACAGGTAACTGAGGAAATTCCTTTATTCTTCCACTTAATACCCATTCCTCCGAAATTATCGATACTTAGCTTCCTGAATTAATGTAAATTTCCATTCCTTTATTTCCTATTCTTCCGATTACAACTGGTTAGCGTTGCACCTTTTCTAAATTTTCCTCTTCCTTTAATAACCAATCGTTAATAGGTGGTATTTTACTATAAGCGGTTATTTTACTTGTATGTGGGCCGAGTATTGTTCTGTGACATCCTGGAATCTGGCCCTTGGCCCAGGATTGTTCTAGCTTTCCGTCACTATGACCGGACACCGGTTGAACTTGCTTCAATAATACCCTCATTTGCTTCTGCGTCATTATTTCGTTGCATATTCATTTGTTGGTTTTGAGGTGTCAACACCTGCGAGTTTATATTATCAGTCTGATATCTTGCCCCTCTAGGGTTATTGCGATTTAGATATTTATGCCTGCTGTGAACAGTTTCATTACTGCTTACTCCACAATAATTGGATTCCTTTGTCCGCGGTAAGGAACTAGGAAAGGTTTTTTTATTCCTATTCCCCGTATTTCGGTCATTCACTGGATAATTTTCATTTCTTTCAGTATTCAGTGTGTCTAAACCTACAATACGTTAACAACTAGTTCAAGATTTTCCACCCTCTAAACAATATTCCTTGTCGAGCATGGTATGGTAAACGTCTAATGAGTACTTTTACTAAGTGCATTTCATCTATTGGATAATCTAAGTAATTCGATTTTGTCAAATGCCATTCTATGTACTTTTTATATGTGCCCCATAAATTATTGTATGGAGTAGGGTCAATTAACTTTAACACTAATTTTTCCTGAGTTCTTGAAGACCAGTACTTCCTCTTAAAGCTTTCCTCAAAATATTTCCATGACACAAATTCTTCTGCATGAGCATTTGCCTATTCTGCAGCGTCCTGCATTAAATATACTAATGTGAAATCTATTTTCTTTAAGTCATCCCACTTTTTAGGTAAAGGTCTAGCAAACACTCGTAAAAAATGAATAGGGTGTACATCACAATCTGGTTTATACTTTGGAAAATGCTTTGCTAAATTAAACAGATTTCCCATACGAAAATCCTGTATTACATCTCTAGTTACTTTTGTCATAGTTTCAGTTTTACTATTTTCTAATTTCTTTTTATTATCATCTGTTGCTTTCCATATTCTATGCAGTTCTTTGTTTACTGTTAATTGTACATTCCCCAGAAGTGATTTTGTCACTATTTATTTCTGTTTTGTCTTTTACTTCTTTTTCTACGAATAACTGTAAACGTTTCTCCAAATGTTTTATAGCATCAGGTGTTCCTGTTACAGCATTTTTCTGCATGGACGTGATACGCTAATTTGCGTCTGAAATACTAGCCCGTACCGTTTGGAATCGGGAATTCACATTAGCTACATAGCCCGTTCACTGTCGGGTTGTTATTCTATGTATACTTTCTTGTAAATTATCTGATAACACTTGTTTAGCTACTTGTTGTACCTCTACTGGGACTGATTCTCGTAACTCATTTACCCTAGAATTTATTTCCATTATTTTACTGTTCCGATGATTAATTTGAGCGTTAAAGTTAGATTCCAAGTTATCTTTAACCTCTTAACGTGTAGAGATGTAATAAAGAGATCTGTTGGTAGATCCTCAGTGGGAGCCACAAATACGGTTGCGAAAAATATCGGTTTCCTATATTATCATACTATTTTTAGGACAACAGCTTGGTGGGTGTTCAGATTTTCTGGTAAATCAAGTCTATAGCGGGCAGTTGGTTTGTATTAAGGATGGCCACCCCCTCTTGTGAACATTTTCCTCAGCATGTTTTCTGTCTGTCTACCCTATGACATACATAATCGAGAAGGCGTATGTCTTTGCCGAAGCATTTGGTTTCGGCAATTCCAGTAATTACAAGCCATTTGCATTGACAAAGCATAAAGTTTCAGCGCATTTCTGGGCGTGAATGTGAAAATATTACCAAATTTTAAGAGTGTAGCAATAGGTTACACTTGGGCAGGTAAGTCTGGCTGGTTGCTGGTGTAGATGTGTATGGCGCGCGTAATTTCCGTATTCCACCGGAGGAACTTTCTGGAAACCATTTTTATCGTTTTAGTAATGAGGGAATATTCCGGAAGAATATTAAGTTGTCCAGCGGTGAACGGACTCAGAAAGTTTTCATTTTGTGAGCATTCCTGCACGGGGTAATTTGGTTCATCAACGCACTTGATCTTCTCTGTTCTGTTGGCGGAGATGGATTGCTTCGACCTCTTTGAGCAATTTGAATCACTAGCGATATGAGTACCATTGCAATTGCTGCATTTAGGTGATAACAACGTTGATCTGATAATTATTTTAAACGGTAAACGCAGGCCACTGCGAGAGACGGTAAAGGCGATTAGGCAACACTCTGTTACTTGAACAATCTATTTGTAAACCTGTTATTATACAGCGCATCCAGATTGGTTAGTTAGAACAATACTTATAAAACATTTCATAGCTAAAAGGTAAAATTGTTTAGTACGACTATGAAAAATACATCTCTCAACAATATCGCGTATATCGCTTAGCTCACCACAGTGACGTCGGCGGGAGCTGGCCAGTGGTAGCGAGTCAGCAGGTATGAATCTACCCACCTTCTGAGGTACATTGTTCGAGAAACGGCTTATGACTACGTTGTATACCAAACCCAGACGAGTAAATCAGGGATTACGTTCTCTATGCGTTGGCCCATATACGGCGGGGTGAATTTTCGTCTAGATACACAGGGTGAAACAGAACAACGGTCGGCTGTTTCCTGCCACACTTTTGGCACCAAAGTTGTTTTCCTGGGCACATTCAAACCTGTCGATGCCGACCGCTCACCATCCACCACGTGTCTCTGTGCGAGGGAGAACGCAGTGCTACACTTTTGGCGGCAAAGTTTGCTCGACAGTGGAATCCGCCATGACTATATAACAGCAAATTTGGACTGCACAAGAACGCTCGCTAATTGACCCGCTCTCGCGCGCGCTTAATAACTGTACAATCGCTGCGCCGCCGCCCCGCTTACGTCACACAGCCTCCATACACGCGACGGACATAGCCTTCTGTAAATACCTGTAAAATGACTCTTTACTTCAGACATTACGGTCATGCAGGTGCGTCCCAACGGGCTTCTCCGTGCTCACACAGTGAAACTCCAGAGCGCACCTGATGTACACGCAGCCGGCTGAACCCGCTCCCTCGGCAGCTCCCTGGCCGGCTGACGTCAAGTGACCAGCGGTACCTGCACAGCCACACAGCCAGCGTGCCAGGTAGGCGGCGAGCGGCGCCTCAGGGTCCAGCCACAAACGGTCAGCCGCTCTCGCCTCAGAGTCCGACTACGTAAACATCTTTCCGCGCCCGCGAGCACTTAACGCTGGACAGGATGGAACCTGTCGACCACGTGCTGGACAAAGGACACGTTCCACCCCAAATTTATTTTTCTGAACAGGTTCGAACCTGCCAATATCTACCTCACACAACTGCCCAAGAGGTTTGGAAAGGTCTATCACATGACACGCTGAAAGCTATATCGGTTCTAAAGTTCGCAAATTCTCAGCACCGACGGACAGCAACTGACGCTTGCTCTGTCCAAACCACCCTCACGCCACATACCACCCCACCAGCACGTGTGATGGAGCCCAAGGACGCCCTCATCCCCATAAACTTTGCAATTCAAGACCGATAGACAGGAACCGACACGCTCGAACTGGAGTGTTTTTTCTACTGAGTTGGAAAAACTTCCTTGACTTCACAACGCACGATCGACCACGTGGCTCTGTCGGACAAACAGCGCTGTCACTAAGTTAACTGATCACGTGATTCTCATTATTCAGCCCACATGCTTCGATTATCTAATCCCGGATCTTGGCGAAAACACACGTCGGTACACATTAGTCATCACGTGCACCTAGCTTAGTACCTCCGCAAGTGAATGTAATAAAGTCCGCGTGACTATTTAATTAATCAGATCAATTAATTAACCTCTCTGATGCGGAAAACTGCCACGTCCACCTAGACTTGGAATCCCAGCACAACCGATTAATCATTCTTATTCCTTCTTATCGAATTTACTGGCCTGGGGGCCTTCCGCGATGTGTGCATGTACACAGACATACCGAAAACAGAGCAAGCGCTCTCCGAATGTGGAGGTGTCTGGATAGGCGTGGTTTACATTTACAGGCCACTTTAGAACATAGAACGATATGTTATGTTGCGGTCGCATGGATCGATCTGACATAAAATTGAAAGAAATGCGAAAACTGATTAGCGCATACGTATAAACTGACCTAATATAGACAGAGACGAGGTGAAAGTGAGGACGTGCTTGCTTATCTTCTGGTTCGCAGGGAGCAATTTGTACATGGATTCAAGTATGCGGAAACAAGAGGAATGTAGGAAAACGATGAGATTGAAGCGAGCCGAATCAGGAAGGTAGACAATTTTTTTCTCTTTGAATTCGTAGTATAGTGTATGTCTACTAAGGTGCAGTGATACACGCGAGTTGAATACTGTATTTGATGCTTTTCAGGAGGACAGAGAATCGTTCACGTCTAAACTTACTCACATCGGTGTTAAATGACAACAGAGAGTGTACTGAGTGATAGATTGAGATAGAGCTGTAACTAGGTACGATTTAAACGTTGACTCATTTATTCTAGAGAAGGACAAGGTGATGAAGGTCAATTTTTTTCCCAGTGTTCTATCTAGATGCTTTAGTCACATGATATAGCCTGCGTTCTAGCCATATGCAGCTACAGTGCTTTACACATGATAGATTGGATGATTTACGTAAATATATGTCGAACTACATTGTGTATAAATATCACTTCGTTCTTGTTCTTCTTAACTGTATGCTATTAAATTAAGGCACTTTGAGATCTGTTACTATAGATCGATATGGTGTGTTAAGCTCCAATACTTGGGTACATCTCGAGAAATGTGGTGCACTTGGAGGGGTTAGGCCTAGGAAAGCTCTATTCAGACAAGAGAGGTGAAGTGTAGCTATATTCCTCTGCTCGGTTGAGGATTAATTGGGTAGCGACGTTGCGGGGTAGAGTAGTCAATGCCGAAGTGAGGATGGTCTTTCAACGTAAGAGGGCGAGATTGCTCTGTGACCGCCATAGGCAGAGAGATTGATCGACTAATATGCGCGAGGTCTTAGAAATATGTATATCGTTGTCTGGTATACTTTGATCGTTGTTATGTGTTCGAGAATTAAGTGTGAATGGATGTACTGAGCAGTCATCTATCGATGCTCGCAATGATACTTGCAAAGTAGAGGAGGTATGGTTTAGCTATGACATTGAAATTGGGAAAATATGCTGTCACTTGATTGGCATTAAATGCTCTATCCTCAGTGAGAGGGGCGTGTATATCGGTAAAAGTATTTGCTTATTCGACTACATGTATGCGTAATGTAGTACATTTAAGTGTTCACCGAATATGAATGTCTGTGGAAAAAGGAATTATTATGTTCTATTGAGCTGGGTTGTATGTGGGGGCGTAAATGCTTGTTCAAAATTATTATAACAGGGTGGTGGCATATAAGTAGAACAAGTTCTGTGAAAGAGTGTGTAGAAGGAGTGAGTGAGTGGATGACACGACTCATCTACGACTGTATCATTAGGACATGTAAATAAATGTCGGATACTCTAAACTGAGGTCATTTCTTTCTTTTTTATCATATGTGTGACTTCTGCTTGGAGTTATGTTTGTCTGTTTGTTCTAAATGAATACTCGTCTTTGCTTAGAAAGTGAGTTTTGACAGAATTGTCGGCGCAGAGTGAGTGACGACGGGTTCGCTGGCTGGGGAGACACTGTTTACATGTCGAGTTGCAGATGCAGCGGAGGACAGAGATCTGCGCTATTCAGGAATCCATCTGTACAGTGTATGTCGTTAGACAACAGCTGGAGAGCAGGTATAGAGAGAGAGCCCACTACGGCATGCTGGTCCTGGGGCTTAGTGGACAGCTGTTTAGATGGACAGATATGTGGCTTTGACATGCCGCCGCCGGCGCTTGCATTTCAGGCGATTGGTCAAGACAAGGTCCTGTGGCAGTAACTGAGGTCATTCTTCTTGCAGACAGGCTGCAGAAGGTAATTGATATGTCTTTCTCCGACTTAAATTGCATATATCAGATGCGCAAAGATCTGGAAATGGAATCAGCTGAACGATGTGTAGGGTGTGACTAAAGCCAACTTGGAATTTTAATGTAGCATGCAGGTTTGGGAAAGGTGGCATGTTTCGCACTGGGTGCAGCCGTCTTGAATTATGGTAATTGCGTAATCAACTGACGTGATGACAGAGCGCTCTGGTGGTTGTCATAGGAGCTAAACACAGTTGAACTTGAAGCCATTTTTGTTAGGTAACATGATATAAATAATAATAAATAATAAATCATAATAAATAATAATAAATGATCATAAATGATAATAAATAACTGGAGCAGCTGTCCGAATGCAGAGACCTGTTGGAGTGTATGGATCTGTAAGAGCGAACTTTGATGTCCTCTAGACGACCGAATAGCGAAATAATAGTATGTGTTGGGCGGCTTTAGTGATCCAGTCAGAATTTGAGAAGATGATTGATTTGGGATAGAGTGTTATTGAATGGGATGTAGATTGTTCTGTTGACTGCTGCTGCACATTTGCTTCCTTTATTTATCTGAGTGAAGATCGATTGTGGTGTGTTGGATACATGCTTGTCTGTTCTCTAGACCTGGGACAGACCTTACTTGACGTGCAAATTATAGCCAAGATCTCGAAAATGTTACATGACTGAGACCGGTATTCGAGAGTGGAAATATCATTTTGCGTATGTTTGTTTCTAGTTAGTCAGTGGTTTACAGCATGCTGCACATAGATAAAGTTCGGTGTTTGTAGAGAGTTAATTTTAAGTCTATATCTTGGGAATTATGATGAACTAGTGATTGGTAGGGTGTAGCCTAGTGCATGATATTGAGAAGTACAGCTAAAATGGTGTAATATTATGGAGAAAGTACATGTGTTCTTGCAGTCTATGAGTCTGAGGATGTTTGTAGGAAAGCGAACAGATGAGGAAGGAGAGACAGTAAGGCGTTTGTGCTGAGGGGGGGTGGGGGGGGGACGACACCGAATTTGTAAAAAGAGTTCTGAGGGTGACTTAGGTCCGCTGATGTAAGAGGGAAGATTAGTTCTGAGTGTCGGGTCTGTAGAGAGAACAGGTTGACGGTGCTTTCCTAGGATTGGGGAGCATTGCTGTATATAGACGCTGTAGGAACAGGATATTTTTTTCGCATGCTGTAGAGATATACTGGATAAGTGCACTGTTTTGCGTCAAATGTGTATATACTGTATTGTGAAGTTAATGTGGTTTACATTGTGTAGCGTTTGTACATACTGCACTGTAAAGTTAATATTGATTATGTTATGTGACGAGTAGAGAGGAAGTTGTAAGGACGGTAGAGATATTTCCAGAGTAACAGCGGTCAAGAGAGTGTATTTCCGATACTAAGCTCATTGTGGAATGCCAATCATATGAGAATGGGCTCGTAAGATTTAACTGTATAAGTATAATGAGATCAACGACTTCGGTATTAGAGAGTGTGAATATAATTTTTTGGTCTGTTTCTTTCTAGTTTTTCAGTGGTTTAAAGGATGCTGTACTTCGAAAAAAAATTGGCGTGTTCTTATAGTGTATGAGTCTGGATAAGTTTGTAGAAAAAAAGCGAGCAGGCAAGGAAGAAGAAGAGAGAGTAACGCATATATGTTGAGGGGAAGCGATCGCCGAATTTGTGGAACAGTTCTGAGAGGGACTTCCGTCCGTTGATGCAGAAGTCCCTAATCAGTTGTCGCATTTCTTTCGATTTTATGTCAGATCGATCCATGCGACCGCAACATAACATATCGTTCTGTGTTCCAAAGTGGTCTGTAAATGTAAACCACGCCTATCCAGTCACCTCCACATTCAGAGAGCGCTTGCTCTGTTTTCTGTATGTCTGTGTACATGCACACATCGCGGAAGGCTCCCAGGCCAGTAAATTCTATAAGAAGGAATAAGAACGATTAATCGGTTGTGCTGGAATATAGGGGGGTTGAGAACATTTGCGTATGTTGAGAGCTGGAAAGGTAGGAGGTGGGGAGCGCATTTAGTATTATTTTGGTGAACAAGTTCTGTTAGGGTAAGAATTTGAATTTACAAATAAGCTGAGAAAACACGAAAGCGAGGGTTAACTATTTTTGGGGGCACTATACAATTTCGGAGAGGTTGACTGGACTCTTTTTTTTTAATTTTCAAATGATCGTTTTAGATTGTGAGGGGAGAGAAACGCTGGGAAGTGTGAGGACAGTGTGTGTGTGAACTCACTCTCGACTATTCTAACAACAGACGTGAAGGTGGAGATGTGTAGCATATAGGCCGGCAAGCAATGGAATGCGGCCTAAACTTGTGTGTTGGACCGCACTGAGTTAGGACGGTGAAAACGACTCGCGTGGCCTGGCTTGGATAGTCATGTTCGGCGTGTAGGTGATATGAATTTCTCAGGTGTTAGGTGTGAATGCGGCTGTCATCAAGTCATGTTTGAAGGGTCGAACAGAGGTCTTTGAGCGAATTGAGAGCTGTCGGACGTGTGACTTAGTGTGGTAAAGGTTGATTGCGCGGGTCTGTTGAGTTACTTTGCTGTGCGTTATTTGGACAGGTTACGAGTACTGATGGTGTTTACAGTTATGTGTACTGCATTATTTAGGAGCAGTTTGATATTGTGCACTGAAATTAGGAGCTGTTTGCGTGTCTGCCGACTGTGCAACATGACACCAGGTATATCAGGGCGAGTGTTTTTTGTTTGAGAGTGATAGGTATACTCGATGTGTAAATAAATGTACGTTAAGTATTTGTGGGACGATACAGAATATGAGAGACTTCGAGTTGGTTGTTATTTTTTCTACTTGGAGGGTTTGTTAGATCGAATTGCTGAGGCGAGTAGCTACGAGAGCGCGAGGGATGTGATTGCAGCATATCACCGTCTCTCAGCGGTTAACTAAAGATGGGGCAAGCAATTTTCTCGACTTAGGTACTGGGAGTGTGCTCTGGCCATGTGCTAGACCATGTGGATTGACACGGTATTAGGGTCATAGTTTAGCTAGAATATTTATAGAGGGGTATGTCCGACGCGAGTATAAAGGTCCAGACTGTGATGTGGGACGTCTAGCGCTCGTGGTGTGTGGGAGAGGCAAAGCAGACGATTTTGAGTCATCACAGGTGACTTAGGTTAGTGGCTTCGTTTGTCACAATTTTCTTGTGTTTGGTAGCGAAACACGAACTGACCATCAGAATTCGAGCTTGGCTTATTTGTATGGACAGAATGTGAAATAAGTTAATGTAGGCTAGTACACGTTATTGCACATTAGTAAACAGAAGCAAGCATTACTGGATGTTAGTCAACGAACATGGGTCGCTAAAAGGTCGTGGTGGTCGGTAAGGACTTTAACTATTTCATTTCAAGTCCAGGTGGTCGATCGCGCGTTGTGAAGTCAAGGAAGTTTTTCCAACTCGGTAGAAAAACATTCCAGTTCGAGCGTGTCGGTTCCTGTGTATCGGTCTTGAATTGCAAAGTTTATGGGGATGAGGGCGTCCTTGGGCTCCATCACATGTGCTGGTGTGGTGGTATGTGGCGTGAGGGTGGTTTGGACAGAGCAAGCGTGTCAGTTGCTGTCCGTCGGTGCTGAGAATTTGCGAACCTTAGAACCGATATAGCTTTCAGCGTGTCATGTGATACACCTTTCCAAACCTCTTGGACGGTTGTGTGAGGTAGGTATCGGCAGGTTCGAACCTGTTCAGAAAAATAAATTTGGGGTGGAACGTGTCCTTCCTCCAGCACGTGGTCGACAGGTTCCATCCTGTCCAGCGTTAAGTGCTCGCGGGCGCGGAAAGATGTTTACGTAGTCGGACTCTGAGGCGGGCGCGGCTGACCGTTTGGGCTGAACCCTGAGCCGCCGCTCGCCGCCTACCTGGCACGCTGGCTGTGTGGCTGCACGGGTACCGCTGGTCACTTGACGTCAGCCGGCCAGGGAGCTGCCGAGGGAGCGGGTTCAGCCGGCTGCGTGTACATCAGCTGCGCTCTGGAGTTTCACTGTGTGAGCATGGAGAAGCCCGTTGGGACGCACCTGCAAGAACGTAATGTCTGAAATAAAGAGTCATTTTACAGGTATTTACAGAAGACTATGTCCGTCGCGTGTATGGAAGCTGTGTGACGTAAGCGGGGCGGCGGCACACCGATTGTACAGTTATTAAGCGCGCGCGAGAGCGGGTCAATTAGCGAGCGTTCTAGTGCAGTCCAAACGTGCTGTTATATAGTTATGGCGGATTCCACTGTCGAGCAAACTTTGCCGCCAAAAGTGTAGCACTGCGTTCTCCCTCGCACAGAGACACGTGGTGGATGGTGAGCGGTCAGCATCGACAGGTTTGAACGTGCCCAGGAAAACAACTTTTGCACCAAGAGTGTGGCAGGGAACAGCCGACCGTTGTGTGATTCAGCTCCGAGGCAAACAGTTGTGGCGGGAAACGTGCGGAGGCGACGAATACACGTGGTGAGCGGACAAGGGGCTGCTGTGATATCAAACTCGGCAAGTTCCAGCGTGTCCAGCGAAAACATGTTTACGACGTGGGGTTCGCCCCCAGCGAGAGTGGCCGGCCACCTCACGTGACAGGCGTCTAAATCTACATCTACATCTACATCCATACTCCGCAAGCCACCTGACGGTGTGTGGCGGAGGGTACCCTGAGTACCTCTATCGGTTCTCCCTTCTATTCCAGTCTCGTATTGTACGTGGAAAGAAGGATTGTCGGTATGCTTCTGTGTGGGCTCTAATCTCTCTGATTTTATCCTCATGGTCTCTTCGCGAGATATACGTAGGAGGGAGCAATATACTGCTTGACTCTTCGGTGAAGGTATGTTCTTGAAACTTTAACAAAAGCCCGTACCGAGCTACTGAGCGTCTCTCCTGCAGAGTCTTCCACTGGAGTTTATCTATCATCTCCGTAACGCTTTCGCAATTACTAAATGATCCTGTAACGAAGCGCGCTGCTCTCCGTTGGATCTTCTCTATCTCTTCTATCAACCCTACCTGGTGCGGATCCCACACTGATGAGCAGTATTCAAGCATTGGGCGAACAAGCGTACTGTAACCTACTTCCTTTGTTGTCGGATTGCATTTCCTTAGGATTCTTCCAATGAATCTCAGTCTGGCATCTGCTTTACCGACGATCAACTTTATATGATCATTCCATTTTAAATCACTCCTAATGCGTACTCCCAGATAATTTATGGAATTAACTGCTTCCAGTTGCTGACCTGCTATTTTGTAGCTAAACGATAAGGGACCTATCTTTCTATGTATTCGCATCACATTACACTTCTCTACATTGAGATTCAATTGGCATTCCGTGCACCATGCGTCAATTCGCTGCAGATCCTCCTGCATTTCAGTACAATTTTCCATTGTTGCAACCTCTCGATACACCACAGTATCATCTGCAAAAAGCCTCAGTGAACTTCCGATGTCATCCACCAGGTCATTTATGTATATTGTGAATAGCAACGGTCCTATGACACTCCCCTGCGGCACACCTGAAATCACTCTTACTTCAGAAGACTTCTCTCCATTGAGAATGACATGCTGCGTTCTGTTATCTAGGAACTCCTCAATCCAATCACACAATTGATCTGATAGTCCGTATGCTCTTACTTTGTTCATTAAAGGACTGTGGGGAACTGTGTCAAACGCCTTGCGGAAGTCAAGAAACACGGCATCTACCTGTGAACCCGTGTCTAAGGCCCTCTGAGTCTCGTGGACGAATAGCGCGAGCTGGGTTTCACACGACTGTCTTTTTCGAAACCTATGCTGATTCCTATAGAGTAGATTTCTAGTCTCCAGAAAAGACATTATACTCGAACATAATACGTGTTCCAAAATTCTACAACTGATCGACGTTAGAGATATAGGTCTATAGTTCTGCACATCTGTTCGACGTCCCTTCTTGAAAAAGGGGATGACCTGTGCCCTTTTCCAATCCTTTGGAACGCTTCGCTCTTCTAGAGACCTACGGTACACCGCTGCAAGAAGGGAGGCAAGTTCCTTCGCGTACTCTGTGTAAAATCGAACTGGTATCCCATCAGGACCAGCGGCCTTTCCTCTTTCGAGCGATTTTAATTGTTTCTCTATCCCTCTGTCGTCTACTTCGATAACTACCATTTTGTCAGCTGTGCGACAATCTAGAGAAGGAAGCACAGTGCAGTCTTCCTCTGTGAAACAGCTTTGGAAGAAGACATTTAGTATTTCGGCCTTTAGTCTGTCATCCTCTGTTTCAGTACCATTTTGATCACAGAGTGTCTGGACATTTTGTTTTGATCCACCTACCGCTTTGACATAGGACCAAAATTTCTTAGGATTTTTTGCCAAGTCAGTACATAGAACTTTACTTTCGAATTCATTGAAAGCCTCTCGCATAGCCCTCCTCACACTACATTTCGCTTCTCGTAATTTTTGTTTGTCTGCAAGGCTTTGGCTATGTTTATGTTTGCTGTGAAGTTCCCTTTGCTTCCGCAGCAGTTTTCTAACTCGATTGTTGTACCATGGTGGCTCTTTCCCATCTCTTACGATCTTGCTTGGCACATACTCATCTAACGCATATTGTACCATGGTTTTGAACTTTGTCCACTGATCCTCAACACTATCTGCACTTGAGACAAAACTTTTGTGTTGAGCCGTCAGGTACTCTGTAATCTGCTTTTTGTCACTTTTGCTAAACAGAAAAATCTTCCTACCTTTTTTAACATTTCTATTTACGGCTGAAATCATCGATGCAGTAACCGCTTTATAATCGCTGATTCCCTGTTCTGCATTAACTGATTCAAATAGTTCGGGTCTGTTTGTCACCAGAAGGTTTAATATGTTATCGCCACGAGTCGGTTTTCTGTTTAACTGCTCAAGGTAGTTTTCAGATAAAGCACTTAAAAATATTTCACTGGATTCTTGGTCCCTTCCACCCGTTATGAACGTTTGAGTCTCCCAGTCTATATCTGGCAAATTAAAATCTCCACCCAGAACTATAACATGGTGGGGAAATCTACTCGAAATATTTTCCAAATTATTCTTCAGGTGCTGAGCCACAACAGCTGCTGAGCCCGGGGGCCTATAGAGACATCCAATTACCATGTCTGAGCCTGCTTTAACCGTGACCCTCACCCAAATTATTTCACAATTCGAATCTCCGTCAATTTCCTTCGATACTATTGCACTTCTTATCGCTATAAACACGCTTCTCCCTTCACTGTCCAGCCTATCTCTGCGGTATACATTCCAATCAGAGTTTAGGATTTCATTACTGTTTACGTCTGGTTTCAGCCAAGTTTCTGTTCCTAGTACTATATGGGCGTTGTGACCGTTTATTAATGAGAGCAGTTCCGGGACCTTTCTATAGACGCTCCTGCAGTTTACTATTAGCACATTAATATTGTTATTCCTTGTTGCATTTTCCCTACTCCTGCCTTGCCGCGTCTCAGGAGGCGTCTTGTCGGGCCTAGGGAGGGAATTCTCTAACCTAAAAAAAACCAATGTGCACTCCACACGTACTCCGCTACCCTCGTAGCCGCTTCCGGCGTGTAGTGCACGCCTGACCTATTCAGGGGGACCCTACATTTCTCCACCCGATAGCGGAGGTCGAGAAATTTGCACCCCAGCTCTCCGCAGAATCGTCTGAGCCTCTGGTTTAAGCCTTCCACTCGGCTCCAAACCAGAGGACCGTGATCGGTTCTGGGAACGATATTACAAATAGTTAGCTCTGATTGCACCCCGCGAGCGAGGCTTTCCGCCTTCACCAACTCCGCCAACCGCCTGTACGAACTGAGGATGACCTCTGAACCCAGACGGCAGGAGTCATTAGTGCCGACATGAGCAACAATTTGCAGTCGGGTGCACCCAGTGCTCTCTATCGCCGCCGGTAGGGCCTCCTCCACATCTCGGATGAGACCCCCCGGCAAGCAGACTGAGTGAACACTGGCCTTCTTCCCTGACCTTTCCGCTATTTCCCTAAGGGGCTCCATCACCCGCCTAACGTTGGAGCTCCCAATAACTAATAAACCCCTCCCCCCGTGTGCCTGCTCGGACCTTGCTGAAGGGGCAGCCACATGTCCACTCACAGGCAGAGCGGGCGATGCCACACGGCCAGCCTCCACATTGACCCTCCGCCTCGTGCGCCGCGAACGCCGCTGAACCCGCCACTCCCCTTGGGGAGAGGGTGGCCCAACCGCGCCTGGCACCCGCGAAGATGTCTCGACAGCAGGGACAGTGGGTGAAGCATGTAACACCTGGGGTGTACCTTGCGACGCACCAGACTCCCCACTGCCGCTACACTCCGAGGCAGCAGCCTGAAGACGGCTGACCGCGGCCATCAACACGCTCACCTGTTCGCGAAGAGTGGCCAGCTCCTCCTGCGTCCGTACACAGCAGCCACACATCCTATCCATCCTAATAAATCAATTTACTATAGAGTGTTAATCAACTTTTAACTAGACTGCTAATTCACTAAAGGCGGTTGATTATTGACTAAACTGTGATTGCTAACCACTTCTTGTAGAAATCAATGAACATAGCACTACCTGTCTCTGACCTGTATTGAAAACAAACACTAGCACTACTGGCACTATGGCTGACTAAAGGGACTCTCTCTGACTGTATTCAAAACAAACACGAGATCTATGGAACACTTAATAGCACTCGACTATTAAAGCTTCCTAAAAGCAAAAACACGCAGAAGAAGAAGTGACAAGTAAGAAAAATACAGATAATACTTAAATTAAGGTAGCTCGCTACACAGCAGACGTGAAGCAGATGGCGGTTAGGGCGACACTGACACACAGTGCCCTCAGCGCACTGGGCAGGATGGGGGGGGGGGGGGGGGATGAGGATTTGAACTAATTCCGTTGGAGGTCTGACGTCGTGGTGACTGCACTGCAATATCAAAGATGTGTGTGATGACTGTGTTGGAGAACAAGTGATGAGCGTACTGCTTGAAATAAAGTCTTCAGTCCCTTCCCTCCTGCAAAATCTAAGGACGTGACTTACGTTACTATAAGTGCAGTTTATTATTTGACGCGATTGTGATAGGCTACCAGCGAAAAAGATAAGTGACGGCGAAAGTTCGTGCATGTGATCGATTATGGTGTTGGGATTCGAACTTGGGATGGATTTTTGTTATGGATGTAGGGCAAATGGCTTTCTCGCCGTGGAAATCGGACATCTTGAATAAATAATAAATGATAATAATAAATAAAAGTACATTCTTCGAGA
Organism: Schistocerca gregaria; assembly: GCF_023897955.1. Taxonomy (NCBI): domain Eukaryota; kingdom Metazoa; phylum Arthropoda; class Insecta; order Orthoptera; family Acrididae; genus Schistocerca; species Schistocerca gregaria. The sequence goes on along the minus strand of NC_064931.1, from coordinate 518,420,019 downwards.
CATTATCGTGTTGGAATTTGAATTTGGCGCAATTTTCTAGTGGAGGTAGGCCTATAATAATAATTAATGATGATAATAATAAATGATAATAAATTATAATGAATGATAATAAATGACAATGAATGATAACGAATGTTAATAAATGATAATGAATAATAATGGATAATAATAAACACAAGTAAAGTTTTGCAGCGATTATTGTGTTGGAAATTGAAATACAAGGCAATTTTCTAGTGGAGGCAAGTCAATAATAATAAATAATAATGAATGATAATAAATGATAATGAATGATAATAAATAATAAAGAATAATAATAAATGATAATAAAGACAAGTACGGTTTTGCATGTGTTATCCTGTTGGAATTTGAATTTGGAGACTATTTTTCTGGAGGCTTAGGTTAGTGGACGTAGCACAATTGGCCTATTTTCCCGCCAAAATTCAAACTTCGGGCCATTTTTTCTTGAGGATAGGTTAGTGGATGTAGCACAATTGACCTATTCTGCCCCCCCCCCCCAAGCCGCCATCTTGGATGACGTCATGCGATGTTGCCAAGTCTACATGTGGCCATCGTGGAAGACGACATTGCCGACATCTTGAATAAATTTGGCAAAAATGGAAAGTGGGGTGGTACGAACCTTGCCCCACTACTCATGTTCATACACTCCTGGAAATTGAAATAAGAACACCGTGAATTCATTGTCCCAGGAAGGGGAAACTTTATTGACACATTCCTGGGGTCAGATACATCACATGATCACACTGACAGAACCACAGGCACATAGACACAGGCAACCGAGCATGCACAATGTCGGCACAAGTACAGTGTATATCCACCTTTTGCAGCAATGCAGGCTGCTATTCTCCCATGGAGACGATCGTAGAGATGCTGGATGTAGTCCTGTGGAACGGCTTGCATGCCATTTCCAACTGGCGCCTCAGTTGGACCAGCGTTCGTGCTGGACGTGCAGACCGCGTGAGACGACGCTTCATCCAGTCCCAAACATGCTCAATGGGGGACAGATCCGGAGATCTTGCTGGCCAGGGTAGTTGACTTACACCTTCTAGAGCACGTTGGGTTCATGGAGACGGTTGCGAATGGTCCTCACCGATACCCCAAGAGCAACAGTGTCCCTAATTTGCTGGGAAGTGGCGGTGCGGTCCCCTACGGCACTGCGTAGGATCCTACGGTCTTGGCGTGCATCCGTGCGTCGCTGCGGTCCGGTCCCAGGTCGACGGGCACGTGCACCTTCCGCCGACCACTGGCGACAACATCGATGTACTGTGGAGACCTCACGCCCCCCGTGTTGAGCAATTCGGCGGTACGTCCACCCGGCCTCCCGCATGCCCACTATACGCCCTCGCTCAAAGTTCGTCAAATGCACATGCGGTTCACGTCCACGCTGTCGCGGCATGCTACCAGTGTTAAAGACTGCGATGGAGCTCCGTATGCCACGGCAAACTGGCTGACACTGACGGCGGCGGTGCACAAATGCTGCGCAGCTAGCGCCATTCGACGGCCAACACCGCGGTTCCTGGTGTGTCCGCTGTGCCGTGGGTGTGTGATTGCTTGTACAGCCCTCTCGCAGTGTCCGGAGCAAGTATGGTGGGTCTGACACACCTGTGTCAATGTGTTCGTTTTTCCATTTCCAGGAGTGTATAAAATTATTTCATCTTCTGCGTGAGAGGAATTTGTCCCGAAATTTGTGCCGCACAGTTTTGTGACACCCTGTATATGGCTTCCATCACTGGCCATGCATTGCTAAAGAAGTTAGCGGAAGCTTTCAATTTCGTTTTCAGTGATCTCTTGAGGGATGACTTCTGTCACATCCTGGATAGCACGTTTCAACTCATCACTATTATGAAATCGTCGTGGAAAAACTTTGTTCTTGAGATGACCCCACAAAAAAATCAGGGGCTGAAAGGTCAGCTTAACTCGCCAGTCATGGGATATCACCGAATAGCGAGGGTAATTAATTGTGGCAAGTGGCGCCTTAGTTAAGTCACTGAATTTCGGGCTGTATGGGCTTTGGCTCAACTTGCTGAAACCATATCGTGTTTAGATGGGAATATCCCTGGAGCTGTGGGATGAAGGAATTGGTAATCACGGTCGCATACCTCTCGGAACTGACACTAAGTGGCCAGCCGAAATTGTCTTCAGTAAACTATAGCCCAGCGGTTTCAAAGGACTGTATAATACCACACCAAGCGACGACTTTTCGGCTATCTTGAGCCATTTCATGAGCAAGCTGTCTGACTAGTATTGGAAGCTTTGTATATTGATAAATCTGTTTAGAAGAAAATTTGACTCATGAGGCAACACAAGATTTGTTGGAAATGCGTCGTCCTGATCCATTCTATCCAGTGACGTTGTGGTTCACACATTGCGCCTACTCACTTTATCTCCTGACCGTAACTGTTGAGCCACTTGTGGCTTACAAGGATGAAACGTTAAACCCTTTTACACATTCTTCTGCGAAGAAGTGCGAGGGAATTGTAATGTTTCTGGAATGGCGAGCTATAGATCGCTGTGAGTTTCGTTGCAGAGCTGCACGAGCTTGTCCGATATTTTCCGGCATTCGAACTCTCATTTGACGTCGCCAAATACTTACATCTGATTTGCAGAGTTTGTTGCAGAATCAGTCTTACGACATCATTTTATCCAACTAGCCATTGTCCTGCTGTGTGGAACTCGGAAATGGCGGCGCCCTCCAAGGCAAACTGCGCAGTGGACAGTCGCAGTATTCTGTACGCGACAGAACAGTGCCACTGCCTCAATGTGTACCTGCACCAGCGAACTTTCCGCACTGAACCAAATGGCATACTGAAGGATGTTTCACAGTTCATGTTACACACTTCTCGAGGTTGTAGAAGGGACTTAAGAGGCCAAGTTTTACATCGGAACCCGTGTTTGGAAACGCCATCCAAAGTCGCTACAGACCGGAGATGAGCACTTGTTCAATAGAGGAGATGTGTTTCACAGTAGCGAAGATGGACAAGTGCTCATAGCTACTCAGACGTGTATTTTAGAGCCATGTTTCTAGACATTTTTTCCTTGTTTTGGTCTTTATTACCACCTCTGAAAGTTGCCTACCCCACAATCATAGCAACAACAGTACCAGTACTGGTATTCCACTGTCAGAAGTATCAGAATGGTTTTCGCTTACAACTTTCGACTCATTTGTTTCCGGTACTGGGACCCTTACCTCAAACTGATACATTTATCCTCCTCCATCACTCATTTACTTTATCATATATCTATGTATATGTATATATGCACATCCTTCTCCATCTCTCATGTACTTTGTAATTCACGGGAACCGGCGCCTGTAAGTTTGACGGTAGGCAGCGTCGTTGGATGATGTTTCCATACACGGGTTCCTGTGTAGATCCTGACCTACTAAGTACCTCTACAAGCTCTAGAAGTATATAACATGATTGGGGAAGCAGTCTATACATGGGTCCGATCAGACATGGTAAATGGCGCGCACCTATCTACATCTTAGCAGGGGGCCAATTCGCAATGCACTGTCTACCGTGGACCAACATGTAGCTTCTTCGCGCCACTAAATGGTACCCGCTACTTAACAGGATCGCTTTCTTGCAACCCAGTTCATTGGACAAGCACATCGAAATTCCTTTTTCTCAGGTACTCACTGTGTATAACACCCACTGTTCCCAAAAAAGTGAAACATCACACATTAACGACGTATTCAAAACAACTTAAACTGCAGTGGCCAGATACGATTACTATACCTACTGACTAGTCGAAAACAACTGACGTATCACATGTTGCTAACGCCTTCTTCTATCCTTATCTGTAAGCGGAAAATTCATAAACATTCTTGACAAATGTAATAGTCATTCCCAAGAAACACTGGTGAGCCTCATGGTTGAACAATCAGCATGACTAGCTGCCAAACGAAGGACCCGAGTTCAATTCCTAGTACTGCCAGCGATTTTCCCTTGGTGGGAGGACTGAAACGTTATAAAAACGGCCTGCTGTTTCCAACTGAGGTGCTACTTAATTGAGACGTAGTGGCTCCAAGGTCTGAAAAGATGACAAGGGCTGGGAGAGCAGTGTGTTGAACCACGCCCCTCCATACCTCAAACCAAATGATGCCATTTTTCCTTTTCAGGAAACATCACGTTAATGCTGTGTGACACCGCCTCTATCCTTGAAAAAGGTGAGGAGACGAGTCCACAAATTTCTTCAGATATGCCACACCCAGCTGAAGACACTCATTGATGACTAGAGCTTGCAGAACTAAGCTTTCCGGTGATGTTTAGTGCTACGTTCCACCTGTGGTTCTAAACGGTCCCAAACTTTTCATATGGGATTAAACTCGGGTAATTTATTGAGCCAGTGTGATCGGGTGACAGAATTTTGTGAGACCAGGATCGATGCGTGCAGCCCTGTAACACAGCTATCATCTTGCAAGAGGGGCAGTGTCCAGAGCACACTCATCATGAAGATCTAGTAGAAAGGGCAACACTTGGTCACATAGAATGTTGAACTGAATATTCTGTTTCATATTACCGGTAATTTAATTGGTAGGCTGAAGTAATGGTACAAAAAACACCTCCAAAACCTGACAGAACCACATCTGGCCTTAACTACACTCCTTACACATTATGAGTTGGAAACTTCACAGTGCTGTACGCTCGACAAGTTGCGCGTTTGGAAAGAGACGAAATCGCGACTATTCAGACCACACTACATGCCTTCAGTTAGTTATTATCTTGTTCCTGTGTTGTTTGGGTCACTGAAAACGTGCAGGTTTCTGTGCGCCGTGGGAAATGGCCTTTTGTGAGGTACCGAATTACTACTATACATGTCATGCAGTTCCCTTCCCTCAGAAACTGGTTGAGAGGACCTACATTCAATGATAGCAGCAATTCCTGTCGAGTTTGTAAGAGATGGAGAGATGGTCATTTAAATGGCTTGACACTCATCTTCGGTCCCTGTCGATTAAGATCTCTTTACGGCTACAGTTATTGCACTGTAGTTTCAGAGTGGAACACCATTCCTTGTAGACACGTTAGACAGCTCGTTGATACACCAGCAAATCGCGCAACTTCATTCACGATAAGGTCATGGGACCGTCTACACGCAAAAAATAGCTCCTTCCTGCCACGTCTCCACTTCTTACTGCGCTGATTCCTTACAGCCACTGGCGTGCACACACGCACACCACTTCACTGACATGACATCCGGCAGCAGAGGAGGGTCACATGATAGCCCAGTACATGTTGTACAAAGCTCCATAGCGAACAGGTGTCAGAGATTCCATATCGTGTCCATGTACCTCAACATGAGTAGATAAGTTAAATCACACACTCTTTTTGTGTAACTGGTATAGCTAACAGCAAGTAAGTTTATCTAAGAGACAGAGCAAATTTCTAATTAATATGAGCCGCATCCTCGCACAAAAAAATCCAAAATCTAAGAAACTGGGAATGAGCTATCTAAGAGACTGTAACCAATGGCATGTGCAGATAATCAAGATTTAGGAGCTGAGATAATGTCTTTGTCTTGGTATTTTGCTGCTTGATGAAGGTTTTGTTGTCAAATGCACCACGAAGGATTTATCCAATGGGACCAAAATCTGTAGGTGTGAGACGTAAATATACAGACAAACAAATGATTACAATTTCAGAAAAAATTGGATGGTTTATTCAAGAGAAAGACATTGACAAACTGAGCAAGTTAGTAATTCTTAGTCGACTTCCACCCCTTATGCAAGCAGTTATTCGACTTGGCATTGATTGATAGAGTTGCTTGATGTCCTCCTGTCCTTCGGCCTGGAATCTCTCCGATTGGAGTGGAATTGTCTTCAGTGATGAGTCACGCTTCGAATTGAGCCCCGATGACAAGCAAAGATATGTCTGGAGGTACCACAAGTACCAGTGAGGTACCAACCTGACCGTCGTCTTCCATATGGCCCGCCAACCAGGAGTGATGGTCTGAGGTGCCATTTGCTTCATACCAGGACCGCTTTAGTTGTCATCCGCGGCACCATTACAGCACAGCAGTACATCAACGATATTCTACATCCAATTTCGTTGCCCTTCATGGCAAGTCATCCTGGGCTTACATTTCAGCAAGGTAATGCCCGTCCACACATGTTGGAAGTTTCTATTGCTTGTCTGCAGGCTTGCCAAACTCTACATTGGCCAGCAAGGTCACCAGATCTCTACCCAATTGAGAACGTTTGGGGCTTATTGCCACGGCCCTCCAACCATCTGGGTATTTTGACGATGAAACGCGCCAACTGGACAGAAGTTAGAGCAATATACCTCATGAGTACATCCAATAACTCCAGCGACCAATGCTAAGTCAAATAACATCTTGCGTAAGTGCCACAGGTGCGCCAGTATATTACTGACTTGCTGAACTCGTAACGGTCTATACCTTGAATAAATCATACATTTTTCTGAAATTGTAATCATATCTTCCTCTGTACACATACATAACACCTACCTATTTCTCTCCCATTCAGATAATTTCTTCATAGTGAGTCGCTTTCTTGTTCTTCTTCTTCTCATTACAGTAAATATCAATGCACTGCCACTGACTGTGACAAGTGATTCATAATTCTTCCTCAACGCACGTGACACAAGTGGTGGCGTGAAACTGACAGGGTAGTTGGTGACATCAGTACGCGAATTTAATAAAACACCTAACTTCAACAAAACGCATTAGATACTGTTTCTGACACTGAACTATTGTAAATGTGAAATTTTATCACACCAAGGCGTTCAAAGAGTCAGTCAAATAAACCACTTTAAACTTTTACGACTGAGAGTAAATGAAACTCATTCTTGGAAGCATCACTTAAAGATCTTGCACAGGAAATGAATACTGCTGTTTCAGTTTTATGATGCATCTCCATTGTCTCTGATAGTGGAACGCTGAACCTCGTTTAATTTATGCAGTTTTGCCAAATAAAGGCCGGGTTAGTAATTTTAGGTGTTATATGAAATAAATTATTGATGGTGTACAACAACAAGCCACAAAATGGTTTTAGGATACTTTATTAAAAAAGTACCGTTATTAGTTTCCAGTTTTCCACAGTTCATCATCAGACAGCGTTTCACTCTTTCATCAAAACAAATTATACATTGGTTTCTTGTGACCTTCCATATGATAAACAATATTTCACAATTACAAACGAGTAACCAAAATGGTTGCACAATAAATTTGTGTTGGAAGGCAACTGTGGTGAAATGCCCATCTGGCGTAATTGTTTTGCACTTTTCTTGCAAAGAAGTAAATTTTCAATGATCGTTATATTTTCAAAATCACATACGTTGGATTCTATTGTGAAAAACTTTCTTTTCGTCAAAAAACTAATTTTCAATGTGCACCACATGTTTTGATTTTCAACATGCGAAAACAAATACGGAGTTTACAAAGTACATGAGTGTCAAAGATGCTCCAATGTAATGATACAAAGATATATCATTCTGTTGGGAGAGGAGGAGTAAATTACTGTTGCATTACATTCAAAAAGTATTTTACATTAAACCTAGGGCATTAAATGCAGACAAAAATGACAAATACATGGGATTTTGTGAATTATAACGTTACTAACTTATTTGCTATAACGATAGACATACAAATGTGAGAAAGATGTCTGTGAAATTCTTATGTGCCATTTCAACATTGACGATGATAATACATTAAAATGTATTACTATTTAGTCCAATAAATAATATTGACTATTGCAGGCAAATAAAATATTTTAAGATTAGTTACTAGATTTGCAGATGGTCCAAGTACACTCTTAATGTCTCACTTAACATTATTTATATTGGAGTATGAAAACTACTTTTTGGAAGTTTTTCAGGAAAGGAGTCATGGCCAATACATACTTCTCATTGAGGATATTATCAGGGGAAGTGCTTTTGTAAGTCTGTGTGTGTGTGTGTGTGTGTGGCTTCTTTTCATGCTAAAAATAATATTTTCATGTTATCTTCAATGGCTAACACCGAATGGGTTTCTTCTGCAATGTAAGCTGCAAATGGAGATTTGTACAAGTTTCCACACCTTAAGGCATTCAGGTGTTCTTTGAAACTAATCTCAAAACTTCAGCTTGTCTGACCAACGTAGAATTTTGGGCACAAATCGTTTTGAAGCTTGTATATTCCTGATTTACTATAGGGGATCACTTTTTACTGTAATTTACTATTAGTAGAGAACCTGGTTTTAATATTACTATTTTTCAATTAGTTTACAATTTCTTATGAAATCGGGCATATGTATGGGATAATGATATATTCAGGTGTAGCTTCTGCAGAAGGCTCATTTGTTTTGGATTGAATGCTGTGTGAACTACTGTTCTGTGCAACTGTGGCTTTCGATTTTTCATTGATTCAGAGTTTTTCTATTATTATAGGATCATAGCCATTATTATGAGCAACTGTTTTAATTAAACTGATTTCATTTTGTTGGTCTGTGAGACTCACAGGCACCTTTTGCATTAGGGTACCATGGCTCTGAAATGTGACATTTTCTGTTGGTTGGGATGGTATGAGCAATTATCAGTGCTGAGATCTGTGATGGTCAGTTTCCTGTAGATGCTAAGCTGATATTTATGGTTAATGTTTCAGACATTAAGAACAAGAAAATTTGTGGTCTTATTTGTTTCATGCTGAATTGTGAATTTAATAATTTTTTGCATCTTGCCAGGGTTTGTTGCCTGTGCATCAATTTCAGTGTTTATACCATTAAAAAGCAAGACTGTATCATCAACATATTTTTGTAGTGTATAATTTTGTTTATGATCTGTTGATTATTTGAGACCTATTTTTTTCTGTGTGGTTGACGTAAATATCTTCTAATATCCCAGGCAAGTTATTTCTCATAGCCAAACTATCATGTTGTTGTTGTTAAAACATATTGTTGATGCTAAAACAATTGTGCTTTAGAATGAGTGTGAGTAATTTTATGAGCTCACAGATATCTGCAATACTAAGTTACTTCCACCAAAGCAGATTCTTTTCTTATAATCTTGACAGTATTTTTAACAGGGATGTTTGTGTATAGATTCACTACATGCAGTGGTGCAAATTTAGCTGTAGGTGAATGTGGAAGTCTTGAATGGATGTTGTGGGTTCATGTGTGTTGTATATGGTGCTTTTTTCAAATGTGTAATGTTTGGCAATTAAGTCTTTCAGTTTATGGCTTATAAAATATTCAGGGCTGTTTCTCGAGTTACATATCAGGTGAATAGGACAGCTTTCTTTATGTATCTTTGGCTGTGTTCATAGTTTTAGTGCTGAGGGATTTGTTGTCATACTGCTGCACACTTCATATGCATTCAGTAGAAAGTTGAAGTTTATTTAGAAGCTTACAGACTTAAGGTTGGAATTTCATTGTGGCATTAGACATTATTTCAGTAATGTTGTTGCAATGGAATAATTGTAATGTTTTCTCTGTATATTTCTTTACATCTTATACAACAACAGAGCTTCCTTTATCAGCCATTACAAGCAGTTATTTGTTTTCAGATAATTTCGTGTTGATGTTTTTCACATATTTTAGTTCAGTGCTTCTGTGTTCATTATTTGCCTTTAGCTGTGTCATTTTCAGTTTCTTTGACTGAAAAACCAGTGTGTTTTTCAAGTATATCTGGTTTAGATATCACATGCAGGTTCTACACATGCATCTGTTGCACTGGTACTGCTGTGTATTGTTGTAGGACTGCTTGAGACCATTATTTACTAGAGTAACTTGACTGTCACTGAATTGGATGTCAGTGGTGTTAACTACCATGTCAAAGAATTTATGTTGGCCTGATTGTTTATTTTTGTCCCAATCAGATTTAAAGAGTTTCATGGCTTCTAGTTTCTTCTTCTGTTTACACGATATTATTATTATTGTTTATCTATTTTATCATTATATGCTGAATAATGAGTCGGAACTTTCAAGGCGAGTGGATGTTTCATATCTGCAAATGCAAAATGTACATGAGGTGGTTTAAATTTTCTTGTTCCTTGTATTGCATTTTTATCTCAGTTTTTAGCGAAATATCACATTTTTGTTGCTATACTGACAGAATTACTTTTTCACTGGAGTTTGACCTACCCATATTTCAGAACTATATTACAGACACACATTAGTTGTTGAATTTATGTCAAGAGACGTTTTGATGAGGTCAGTTTTGTGTTTCTTGAAATTGTGTATATTTCTTGCAATGTAAGCTTAACACAAATTTGTCAAACTATCAGCTGGTTAGAGATGGTGGCAGTTATATGAAATACATTTTCGCAGGGTGCACAGTAACGAGTAAGAAACTTGTATGAGGTTAGTTTATTGAAAAAGCTCCATTACTAGTATCGATTTTTCACAGTTTATCATCAGGTGGTTTTTTTCACTCTTTCATAAAAACAAGTTATTCATTGGTTTCATACGAATTGTCTAGAATATACAATAATTCACAATTGTTGCGCTAAAGATTTGTGTTGCAATGCCACTTAGCTGAAATATCCATCTGGTGCATTTGTTTTTCAAGTTTTCCTGCAATGAAATACAATCACATACTTTTTTTCTGGGTTGTAAAACACTATTGTTAGGTCACAAAACGAATTTTCAGTAAGCACTTCATGCTTTGGTTTACAGCATACGAAAACAAAAACTGATGTTACTAAGTACATGAGACTCAAAGATGCTGCAATGTAATGATACAAAGCTATACCATTCTTTTGAAAAGGAGGCGTAAAGTACCGTTATATTACATTCAAAAAGTATTTTTCATTAAATATAGGGCACTAAATGCAGACACAAACAACAAATATAAGGCATTTTCTGAATTACAGCATTACAAACTTATTTTATATATTGATAGAGATTCAAATGTGGGAAAGAAGTTTATATGCTATTTGAACGTTGATGATGACAATACATCAAAATCTGTTAGTCGTCTTCAATGCAAAAAGTAATACTGACTTTTGTAGGTGCATAAAATATTATAAGATTAGTTACTTGATCTGCAGATAGGTGTACAAACATTATTTGTGTTGGAGTATTGAAAGTTCTTTCTGGAAGTTTTTCAGGAAAGGAATGATAGCCAATTCAGTCTTCTCATTAAGGATATTATAAAGGGAAGCGGTTTTGTGTGTGTGTATTTATATATTCTCTAACAGATTCGTAGTGGCTTCTTTTTCTGCTAAAAGTAATATTCTCATGTTAGTCTCAATGTTTGTCACTGAATGGTTTTCTTCTGCAATGTGGGCTAAAGATGGAGATTTGTACAAGTTTCCATGCCTTAAGGCATTGCGGTGTTCTACGAACGTAATCTCAAAACTTCTGCTTTTCTGACCAATGTAGAATTTTGGGTATAAATAACATTGGAGATTATGTACTCCTGATTTACTGTAGTGATCTTAGAAAGTTGTACACCAGGTATCACTTTTCGCTATAATTTACTATTAGTAGAGAAGATATTAACATTCTATGTATTCTTTTTGAACAAGTTTACAATTTGGTATGCTAATGCACTTATGTATGGGACAATAAAACTGTTTAAATCTGATTGAGACAAAAATAAACAATCAGGCCAACATAAATTCTTTGACATGGTAGTTAACACCACTGACATCCAATTCAGTGACAGTCAAGTTACTCTAGTAAATAATGGTCTCAAGCAGTCCTACAACAATACACAGCAGTGCCAGTGTAACAGATGTATGTGTAGAACCTGCCTGTGATATCTAAACCAGATATACTTGAAAAACACACTGGGTTTTCAGTCAAAGAAACTGAAAATGACACAGCTAACGGCAAATAATGCCCACAGAAGCACTGAACTAAAATATGTGAAAACATCAACACGAAATTATCTGAAAACAAATAACTGCTTGTAATGGCTGATAAAAGAAGATCTATCGTTGTATAGCATGTAAAGAAATATACAGAGAAAACATTACAATTTTTCCATTGCAACAACATTACCGAAATAATGTCTGACGCCACAATGAAATTCCAAACTTAAGTCTGTAAGCTTCTAAATAAACTTCAACTTTCTACTGAATGCATATGAAGTGTGCAGCAGTATGACAACAAATCCCTCAGCACTAAAACTATGAACACAGCCAAAGATACATAAAGAAAGCTGTCCTATTCACCTGATATGTAACTCGAGAAACAGCCCTGAATATTTTATAAGCCATAAACTGAAAGACTTAATTGCCAAACATTACACATTTGAAAAAAGCACCATATACAACACCCATGAACCCACAACATCCATTCAAGACTTCCACATTCACCTACAGCTAAATTTGCACCACTGCATGTAGTGAATCTATACACAAACATCCCTGTTAAAAAGACTGTCAAGATTATAAGAAAAGAATCTGCTTTGGTGGAAGTAACTTAGTATTGCAGATATCTGTGAGCTCATAAAATTACTCACACTCATTCTAAAGCACAATTGTTTTAGCATCAACAATATGTTTTAACAACAACAACATGATAGTTTGGCTATGAGAAATAACTTGCCTGGGATATTAGAAGATATTTACGTCAACCACACAGAAAAAAATAGGTCTCAAATAATCAACAGATCATAAACAAAATTATACACTACAAAAATATGTTGATGATACAGTCTTGCTTTTTAATGGTATAAACACTGAAATTGATGCACAGGCAACAAACCCTGGCAAGATGCAAAAAATTATTAAATTCACAATTCAGCATGAAACAAATAAGACCACAAATTTTCTTGTTCTTAATGTCTGAAACATTAACCATAAATATCAGCTTAGCATCTACAGGAAACTGACCATCACAGATCTCAGCACTGATAATTGCTCATACCATCCCAACCAACAGAAAATGTCACATTTCAGAGCCATGGTACCCTAATGCAAAAGGTGCCTGTGAGTCTCACAGACCAACAAAATGAAATCAGTTTAATTAAAACAGTTGCTCATAATAATGGCTATGATCCTATAATAATAGAAAAACTCTGAATCAATGAAAAATCGAAAGCCACAGTTGCACAGAACAGTAGTTCACACAGCATTCAATCCAAAACAAATGAGCCTTCTGCAGAAGCTACACCTGAATATATCATTATCCCATACATATGCCCGATTTCATAAGAAATTGTAAACTAATTGAAAAATAGTAATATTAAAACCAGGTTCTCTACTAATAGTAAATTACAGTAAAAAGTGATCCCCTATAGTAAATCAGGAATATACAAGCTTCAAAACGATTTGTGCCCAAAATTCTACGTTGGTCAGACAAGCTGAAGTTTTGAGATTAGTTTCAAAGAACACCTGAATGCCTTAAGGTGTGGAAACTTGTACAAATCTCCATTTGCAGCTTACATTGCAGAAGAAAGCCATTGAAGATAACATGAAAATATTATTTTTAGCAGGAAAAGCAGCCACTATGAATCCGTTAGAGAAAATCGAAATACACACTCACACACACACAGACTTACAAAAGCACTTCCCCTGATAATCTCCTCAATGAGAAGTATGAATTGGCATTGACTCCTTTCCTGAAAAACTTCCAAAAAGTACTTTCCATACTCCAATATAAATAATGTTTGTACACCTTTCTGCAAATCTAGTAACTAATCTTAAAATATTTTATGTACCTACAATAGTCAATATTATTTATTGGACTAAATAGTAATACATTTTAATGTATTATCATCGTCAATGTTGAAATGGCACATAAGGATTTCACAGACATCTTTCTCACATTTGTATATCTATCGTTACAGCAAATAAGTTAGTAACGCTATAATTCACAAAATCCCATGTATTTGTCATTTTTGACTGCATTTAATGCCCTAGGTTTAATGTAAAATACTTTTTGAATGTAATGCAACAGTAATTTACTCCTCCTCTCCCAACAGAATGATATGTCTTTGTATCATTACATTGCAGCATCTTTTACACTCATGTACTATGTAAACTGTGTATTTGTTTTCGTATGTTGTAAATCAAACATGTTGTGAACTCTGAAAACTCGTTTTGTGACCTAACAAAAGTTGTTTACAATCCAAATCAACGTACATGATTGTGAAAATGCAAAGATCATCGAGAATGTACTTCATACCAAGAATACTGCAAAAAGATATGCGCGAGATGGACATTTCAACTAACTTTCATTCCAACACATACCTACAGCGCAATCATTTTGGTTGCCCATTCGTAATTGTGAATTATTATTTATCCAATGGCAACTCACTGGATACCTATGTATAATTTGTTTTGATGAAAAGGGGAAAAATTCGTAACCGGTAACAGTACTTTGTGAATAATGTAACCTAAAACCAATTTGTGGTTGAGTGCTGTACACCCTCAATAATTTACTTGTTTACTTTTCTTAATTTCACACTATCATTTCTTACAGTATTACATTTTTGAGTAGATCTACGCACTTCCTTCTTCCGGCTGAGCTACGACTCACGAGTGAAATATGGTATGGGTTCGATGAAGATTTGGGCAATCTTTAACCTGGTACTCTGTGGTACCCGTGCGTACTCTGCAAGGTGGAAATACTATAATGTTTGTTCCCCAATGGTGATGCTGTGTTCCAAGACAACAGGGCCGCTGTTTGCACAGTTCTCATCGTCCAGGACTAGTTCTCTGAGCACGAGGACGTATTGTCACATCTTCCCCTGATCGCCACAGTCACCAGATCTCAACAGTATTTAGCCTTTGTGGTGTACTTCGGAGAGAAGTGTTTGTGATTGCAATCAACCTCCGTCATCGTTATGCGAACTGGACACTATTTTGCAGGAAGACTGGTATCAGATTCCCTTGAAAATCATACAGGAGCTGTGATTATTCATTCCGAGACGAATTGAAGCTGTTTTTAATGCTAACTGTTTTCCTACACTGTAATAGGCATGGTAAAATGTGGCGTTTCCAATTTTTTGGCCACCCCCTGTTGGTGCGCACATACTGCAGCTTCCATTGTAAATAGTGTGCTTATGAATAGACCAGGCACGTTGAAGTTAAGTGAGACATTAAGAGTGTACTTGGACCGTTGGATAATTGCTCTTCTACGAATAGTACGAGGATCCAACAACGTTTGTTAGTAAATGTGATATTACTAGTGAACAATTTCGTGAAGTGAGGAAACTTCCAGACTATGTAGAAAACAGAAACGGCCTACTGTATGCTGTCTGTCTGAATTTCAGTTATATTTAGTGAACTGAAGAACTGTTTGGAAGATTTATAGATCAGGAACAGCCGAGTGACAGTTTTGTATCGAAAACTGAAATATAGTGGCCGGAACTAAAAGTGTAAGGTAAGTACAAGTGATACTAAAAATGAAGAAAAAGCTATTGCAGAACAAAATGACTTACATCTTATCAAAGCTGTTTGCATCACGCGCGTCAACGCCTTGTCTGGAAGGAAACGAACGAATTGACAAGAAAAATACATACGCAAAGCAGTTATGTTACGTACTGTACTCGGTGATCAAAAAGTCAGGATAAATTTGAAAACTGAATAAATCACTGAATAATGTAGATAGAGAGGTACACATTGACACACATGTTGGAATGACGGGGTTTTATTAGAACAACAAAATTCAAAAGTTAAAAAAATGTCCGACAGATGGCGCTTCATCTGATCAGAATAGCAATAATTAGCATAACAAAGCAAGACAAAGCAAATACGATGTTCTTTACAGGAAATGCTCAATATGTCCACCATCATTCCTCAACAGTAGCTGTAGTCGAGGAATAATGTTGTGAACAGCACTGTAAAGCATGTCCGGATTTGTGGTTTTTCAGCATCCCTAGAGATGTCGGTCGATCACGATACACTTGCGACTTCAGATAACCCCAAAGCCAATAATCGCACGTACTGAGGTCTGGGGACCTGGGAAGCCAAGCATGACGAAAGTGGCGGTTGAGCATACGATCATCACCAAACGACGCGCGCAAGAGGTCTTTCACGCGCCATCTGTCGGACATTTTGTGAAGTTTTTTTTTTCTTGTTCTAATAAAACCCCATGTCATTCCAAGCATGTGTGTCAATTTTTACATCTCTATCTACATTACTCCATGGTTTATTAAGTTTTCAAATTTATACTGGCTTTTTGATCACCCTGTATATAGAAAGTTCTGTGAACGCGGCCGAATGGCAACAGAACACTGGTTACCATACCCTAGTTAGGCCATTCGCTAGTCCCATGTTTGGCTATGAAGGAACGTGAACTACAGCAATCCTTGGTCGAGCTGTGTATTTTTGCTACCTAGTACGCTGCCCTCGTGTGTAGCGCATCTGCAAAAAGTGAAAGAAATGGACATCGCAGAGTACCCCGACATCCTCCCAAGAGATCAGCCAGCCTTTGGCAGATAGACTAAACAGTGCCGCGCTGCAAAGTGGGACCTACTCTCGAGTGAAGCAGATGTGTACGAATGCAGCCAGTTACCAGATCCGTGGGCCTGCTGCTGTGGCGCCTGTTGAATGAACCTTGTACAGTAGAAGATTTTTTGCAGTTAAGTCAATTCGGTCACAGTTTTTAAACAACTTATTTAATTGGGCATGGAAATAGCAATAATATAAAAATATTTTGGCGACGTAGCACATTTCCATGTCTTCATCTAGGGTGGTAGTACGTAACGAGAACTTTATTTAGTGTCGCCAATCCCTGTAACATTGAGTGCCACGATAAATATGCTCAGAGTAGGACGCGGTGTGCGGGGAGTCCCTTGGCGCCGAGCCCGGTGACGCGGAAGCTGCAGCCGGCCATAGGCAGGCGCTCCAGCTCTTCACGGGTCATGCCGTCGAACGCTGACGTAACGAACAACTCGTCGAGGCCAGCGCCGCCCCACGCCACTGACGTCACGTTAAGTGCCGGGATGTCCACCCGCTGCAGCAACTTGCCACTGGCCGGATCCACCTGGATCACCTGAAAAAAAACTATTATTGTCCTCCAATCCAAAGTTTAGCATGTACTTTCCCGTTTCAAAAAGAAATTTTTTAAACGAATGCTGGTAGATTAAGCAACTGTAGTTATTGTACCTGCAAAATACTAATGCGAATTCTTTACA
Source organism: Schistocerca gregaria (assembly GCF_023897955.1). NCBI lineage: Eukaryota > Metazoa > Arthropoda > Insecta > Orthoptera > Acrididae > Schistocerca > Schistocerca gregaria. Next base: position 518,402,975 of record NC_064931.1, on the reverse strand, counting down.
GACGAATGGAAAAACTGATAGAAGCCGACCTCGGGGAAGATCAGTTTGGATTCCGTAGAAATGTTGGAACACGTGAGGCAATACTGACCCTACGACTTATCTTAGAAGAAAGATTAAGGAAAGGCAAACCTACGTTTCTAGCATTTGTAGACTTAGTGAAAGTTTTTGACAATGTTGACTAGAACACTCTCTTTTAAATTCTGAAGATTGCAGGGGTAAAATACAGGGAGCGGAAGGCTATTTACAATTTGTACAGAAAAAGCAGATGGCAGTTATAAGAGTTCGTGGGCATGAAAGGGAAGCAGTGGTTGGGAAGGGAGTGAGACAGGGTTGTAGCCTATCCCCAATATTATTCAATCTGTATATTGAGCAAACAGTAAAGGAAACAAAAGAAAAGTTCGGAGTAGGTTTTAAAATCCATGGAGAAGGAATAAACCTTTGAGGTTCGCCGATGACATCGTAATTCTGTCAGAGACAAGAAAGGACTTGGAAGAACAGTTGAACGGAATGGACAGTGTCTTGAAAGGAGGGTATAAGATGAACATCAACAAAAGAAAAATGAGGATAATGGAATGTAGTCGAATTAAGTCGGGTGATGCTGAGGGAATTAGATTAGGAAATGAGACACTTATAGTAGTAAAGGAGTTTTGCTATTTGGGGAGCAAAATAACTGATGATGGTCGAAGTAGAGAGGATATAAAATGTAGACTGGCAATGGCAAGGAAAGCGTTTCTGAAGAAGAGAAATTTATTAACATCGAGTATAGATTAAATGTCAGGAAGTCGTTTCTGAAAGTATTTGTATGGAGTGTAGGCATGTATGGAAGTGAAACTTGGACGATTGATAGTTTGGACAAGAAGAGAATTGAAGCTTTCGAAATGTGGTGCTACAGAAGAATGCTGGAGATTAGGTGGGTAGATCACATAACTAATGAGGAGGTATTGAACAGAAATGGGGAAAAGAGGAGCTTGTGGCACAACTTGACTAGAAGAAGGGATCGGTTGGTAGGAAATGTTCTGAGACATCGAGGGATCACCAATTTAATATTGGAGGGCAGCGTGGAGGGTAAAAATCATGAAGGAGACCAAGAGATGAATACACTAAGCAGATTCAGAAGGAAGTAGGTTGCAGTAGGTATTGGGAGATGAAGAATCTTGCACAGGATAGAGTAGCATGGAGAGCTGCATCAAGCCAGTCTCAGGGCTGAAGACCACAACAACAACAACAACAACAACAGCTATTCTACAGTATCTGATCAGCAGTACCTGGACACTTATTAGGATGTGTCCACCATTCATCTTTATGACGGCTTTAATTCAGTTAGGAACATTTTAAACTAGGTGTCTCAATGTCTATGGAGGAAACTAAAGAGCTGAAACCAAACAGGGTTGTGATGTTGGACTTGGGGTCAGTAGCAAAGTCGACGTTTTAACTCATCCCAAAGGTTTTCCACTGGGTTCAGGTCGGACAATCGGCAGAACAGTCCAATATAGAAATGTCCACAGACAATTTCCTTGCAGATGATGCTTTAGGACAGGATGCACTGGCGTGCTGGTGCAAACAATCATCGTCTCCAAACTGTTCCTCCAATTTTGTTGTTGTTGTTGTTGTGGCCTTTAGTCCGAAGACTGGTTTGATGCAGCTCTCCATGCTATTTACCCGATCTACCCATCTAATCTTCAGCATACTTAGCATTCTTCTGTAGCACCACATTCCAAAAGCCACTAATCACTTCTTGTCAAAAGTGTTTATTGTCTGTGTTTCATTCCATAGCGTAGCTACAAATGCTTTCAGAAAAAACTTCTTAAGAATTAAATCTTTATTAGATGGTTACAAATTCTCCTTCACAAATGTTTTTGTTGCCATTGCCAGACTACATTTTATATTCATTCTACAACAATCATCATATCCGCTCGCTAGAAATATCCTGCAAGCGCTCCACCAGGTCACCTCGCTCAGTGGACCCTAAATTGATACTATCCCACTGCCTGCCGATCTGACTGGCCTGCTCATCATTTCAAGTGGCCGCACTCAGAATTTAGCATGCCGCTCACGGCTCAACAGACACCTCAAATTTAATATCCTGCAAGCGCCCCACCAGGTCATTTCGCTTAGAGGACATTACATTAATATGACGCCACTGCCCGCTGAACTGACTGGCCTGAGCGTAGTTTCAAGTGGCCGCACTCAGAGCTTAGTGTGCCGCTCACTGCTCAATAGACACCTCTAATTTAATGTCCTGGAAGCGCTCCACCAGGCCATCCCGCTCAGAGGACGCTAATTTAATACGGCGCCACTGCCCCCCGATCTCACTGGCCTGCACATTTTTTCAGGTGGCCGCAGTAAGAGCTTAGTGTGCCGCTCACGGCTCAACAGACACCTCTAATTTAATATCCTGGAAGCGCTAAACTAGGCCATCCCGCTCAGAGGACGCTAATGTAATACGACGCCACTGCACGCCGATCTCACTGGCCTGCACATCTTTTCAGGTGGCCGCAGTAAGAGCTTAGTGTGCCGCTCACGGCTCAACAGACACCTCTAATTTAATATCCTGGAAGCGCTAAACTAGGCCATCCCGCTCAGAGGACACTAATGTAATACGACGCCACTGCACGCCGATCTCACTGGCCTGCACATCTTTTCAAGGGTTGCCGCAGTGAGAGCTTAGTGTGACGCTCACGGCTCAACACACACCTCAAATTAAATAACCTGCTAGTGCTCCACCAGGGCATCTCGCTCAGAGGATGCTAAATTTATATGACCCTACTGCCCGCCGATCCGACTGGCCTGCGCATCTTTTCAAGTGGCCACTCTCAGGGCTTAGTGTGCCAACCATGGCTCAACAGACACCTCAAATTAAATATCCTGCAAGTGCTCCATCAGGCCATCTCGCTCAGAGGATGCTAAATTGACGCGACCCCACTGCCCGCCGATCTGACTGGCCTGCACATCTTTTCAAGTGGCCGCACTCAGAGCTTAGCATGCCAGTCACAGCATAACAGACACCACAAATTTAATATTCTGCAACCACTCCACCAGGTCATTTCCCTCACAGGAAGCAAAATTAAAACGACCCCACTGCCCGCCGATCTAAATGACCTGGTTATCTTTCCAAGTGGACGCACTCAGAGTATAACATGCCGCTCACGGCTCAACAGACACCTCAAATTTAATATCCTGCAAGCGCTCCACCAGGCCATCCCGTTCAGAAGACGCTAAGCTAATACGACCCCAATGTCCGCAGATATGACTGGCCTGCGCAACTTTTCAAGTGGCCACAATCAGAACATAGTGTGCTGCTCACGGCTCAACAGACACCTCAAATTAAATATCCTGCTAGTGCTCCACCAGGCCATCTCGCTCAGAGGATGCTAAATTTATATGACCCTACTGCCCGCCGATCCGACTGGCCTGCGCATCTTTTCAAGTGGCCACTCTCAGGGCTTAGTGTGCCAACCATGGCTCAACAGACACCTCAAATTAAATATCCTGCAAGCGTTCCACCAGGTCATTTCCCTCATAGGAAGCAAAATTAATACGACCCCACTGCCCGCCGATCTGACTGACCTGGTCATCTTACCAAGTGGCCGCACTCAGAGTTTAACATGCCGCTCATGGCTCAACAGACACTTCAAATTTAATATCCTGCAAGTGCTCCACCAGGCCATTTCGCTCAGAGACCCTACATTAATATGACGCCACTGCCCGCTAACCTGACTGGCCTGCGAATCTTTTCAAGTGGCAGCTCTCAGAGCTTAGCATGCCACTCACAGCTAAACACACACCTCAAATTAAATATCCTGCTAGTGCTCCATCAGGCCATCTCGCTCAGAGGATGCTAAATTGACGCGACCCCACTGCCCGCCGATCTGACTGGCCTGCACATCTTTTCAAGTGGCCGCACTCAGAGCTTAGCATGCCAGTCACAGCATAACAGACACCACAAATTTAATATTCTGCAACCACTCCACCAGGTCATTTCCCTCACAGGAAGCAAAATTAAAACGACCCCACTGCCCGCCGATCTAAATGACCTGGTTATCTTTCCAAGTGGACGCACTCAGAGTATAACATGCCGCTCACGGCTCAACAGACACCTCAAATTTAATATCCTGCAAGCGCTCCACCAGGCCATCCCGTTCAGAAGACGCTAAGCTAATACGACCCCAATGTCCGCAGATATGACTGGCCTGCGCAACTTTTCAAGTGGCCACAATCAGAACATAGTGTGCTGCTCACGGCTCAACAGACACCTCAAATTAAATATCCTGCTAGTGCTCCACCAGGCATTCTCGCTCAGAGGATGCTAAATTTATTTGATCCCAATGCCCACCTATCTGACTGGCCTGCGCATCTTTTGAAGTGGCCGCACTCAGAGCTTAGCATGCCACTCATGGCTCAACAGACACCTCAAATTTAATATCCTGCAAGCGTTCCACCAGGTCATTTCCCTCATAGGAAGCAAAATTAATACGACCCCACTGCCCGCCGATCTGACTGACCTGGTCATCTTACCAAGTGGCCGCACTCAGAGTTTAACATGCCGCTCATGGCTCAACAGACACTTCAAATTTAATATCCTGCAAGTGCTCCACCAGGCCATTTCGCTCAGAGACCCTACATTAATATGACGCCACTGCCTGCTAACCTGACTGGCCTGCGATTCTTTTCAAGTGGCAGCTCTCAGAGCTTAGCATGCCACTCACAGCTAAACACACACCTCAAATTAAATATCCTGCTAGTGCTCCACCAGGCCATCTCGCTCAGAGGACGCTAAATTTATACGACCCCACTGCCCGCCGATCCGACTGGCCAGCGAATCTTTTCAACTGCCCACACTCAGAGCTTAGCATGCCACTCACGGCTCAACAGACACCTCAGATTTAATATCCTGCAAGCGTTCCACTAGGCCATTTCGCTCAGAGAACGCTAAATTAATACGACGCCACTGCCAGTCGTTCTGACTGGCCTGCGCATCTTTTCACGTGGCCGCACTCAGAGCTTAGCATGCCGCTCACGGCTCAACAGACACCTCAGATTTAATATCCTGCACGCGATGCACTCCACCACGCCATCTCGCTCAGAGGACGCTAAATTGATATGACCCCACTGCCCGCCGATCTGACTGGCCCGCACATCTTTTCAAGTGGCTGCACTCACAGCTTCGCCCCAGATGCAGGGCATCTATAGACCTACCAGCATTAGTATTGAACGCTGGCGCGATGATACATCGAGGTAGCACGATGCTGCTAAACACTACTAATGTTCACAGACAATTTTAGTGTATCAGTATTAATGACTATTTGTATCTATCAAGAATACTACTCTCATTTATACAGTGAGGTGACAAAAGTCAAGGGAGAGCGATATGCACTTGAACAGGAGCTTATAGTATCTTGTATTCAAGGTGTAAAAGGGCAGTGCACTGGCGGACCTGTCATTTGCACTCAGGCGATTCATGTGAGAAGATTCCTAGGTAATTATGGGCACAGGATGGGAACTGATGGACTTTGAATGTGGAATGGAAATTGGAGCTAGACGCATGGGTCATTCTATTTCGGAAATCGTTAGAGAATTCAATATTCCGAGATCCACAGTGTCAAGAGTGTGCGGAGAACACCACAGTTCAAGTATTATTACATCTCACCGTGGACAGTGCAGTGGCCGACAGCCTTCACTTAACAACCGAGAGCAGCGGCGTTTGCGTAGAGTTGTCAGTGCTGACAGACAAGCAGCATTATGTGAAATAACCGCAGAAATCCATGTGGAACGTACGACGAACGGATCTATTAGGACAGCACGTCGAAATTTGGTGTTATTGGGCTACGGCAGCAGACGACGTATGCTAATAGCACTACATTGCCTGTGCTCGTGGCCGTATCGGTTGGACCGTAGACGACTGGAAAACCATGGTTTGTTCAGATAAGTTGCGATATCAGTTGGTGAGGGCTGACAGTAGGGTTTTGTCAACAAATCAGTGTGCAAGCTGGTGGTGGCTCCATAATGGTGTGAGATGTGTTCACATGGGACAGACTGGATGCTCTGGTCAACTGAACCCATCATTGTCTGGAAATGGTTATGTTCGACTACAGGAGATTGCAGCTGTTCAACGAACCAATTTTGATGGACGACAATGGGCCACATACCCTGCCAATATTGTTCTCGATTGTTTTGAAGAACATTCTCGACAATTCGAGAAAATGATGTGGCCACCCAGATCGGCCGACATGAATTCCATAGAACATTTGTAGGACATAATCGAGAGGTCCGTTCGTGCACAAAATCCTGCACTGGCAACACTTTCACAATTTTTGACGGCTATAGAGTCAGCGTGGCTCAGTATTTCTGCATGGAACTTCCAACGACTTTGAGTCCACGCCACGTCGAGTTGCTGCACTACACCAGGAAAAAGGAGGTCAGACATGATATAAAGAAGTATCCCATGACTTTTATCATCTCAGTGTAATAAGGCAACAGTGTATTTTACGTCTATGGTTCTGTAGATGAATCCACAACTACGGACATAATTTCCCCAACTGACAACTGGTTTGATATTGTAGTACTTGTTCCGCGTTCTACCCAAAAGTTCCAAGAGCCTAATGCCCACGCCCCATTATAATGTACATTGTCATAATTGGGTCTGCATACACCTACTTTAGCTACATTTTAAGTATTACAGAGATTTAAACATTCCAATATTTTCTTAAGCAGCAGCTTATTCAACTGCGAAACCATAGAGGAGGTTGCTCCCACTGAGAGCTTGAGCAGGATGTACACTATCTGATCATAAGTATCCCCACATCTATTAATGGACATTAGTATGGGGTGTGTCCAAGCTTCGCATTTGTGATGGCTTGAACTCTGCTGGGGACTGCTTATATGAGGTGGCTGTGGAGGAAGGACAGTCCAATCTTCCACAAGAGTGGAAACCAAAGGAGGTAGTGATGTTGGAGGATGGGGTCTGGACCAAGTAAACGTTTAAACTCATTCCAGAAGTATTCCCTAGGGTTCAGGTCTGCACTATGGGCACGCCAGTCCATTTCCACGACTATTTTTGTCAACAAACCATTGCCTCACAGATGCTGCTCTACCATTGGGTGCATGACCATGCTGATACAATCAGTCATTGTCTCCGAACTATTCCTCCATTTTACGAAGTTCAAAACGCTGTAAAATGTATTCATATTCTTCCACATTTATCGTTTTCTTAAGCGCAATAAGCGGTCCACACTCAGTCCACGAAAAAGACCCACTTACTGTAAGATCATCTTCGTTGTAATTCACTGTTGGCCTTCCACATGACGCCAAGTAATGTTGTCCAGGCATTCGGCAAACCCTAACCCTTCTATCGGATTGCCACTGGGTACAACGTCGTCATCACACCAACAAATCACTTTTTCCCAGGTATCCACTGTCCAGTGGTGTCGCTTTTTACGCCACTTCAAGCGTCGCTTAGCATTGATTACAGAAATGTGAGGGTTATGAGGATCTGCTCAGCCACTGTACCCCATTAATTTTAACTCTCTACGCACAGTCACTGTGCTAGCTAGCCTTTTGATAGCACTTTGGAACTCACGAGTGATGCCGTCAGCTGATTTCATAAAATTTTTTAAATCCATCCTCCGCAGTTCTCGACGGTTCCTGTACATGAGGTGTTGGTTTAGCTGTGGTTGTTCCTTGGCGTTTTCGCATCATAACTACATCAACAACAGTTGACAGGTTTAGAAGCAGCTTTAGAATGGTTGAAATATCCCTGATGGATTTGTTACTCAGATAATATCCAGTGACTCGTTCATATTCGCTGTCACTGAGATCACGTGGCCAACCCAGTCCACCGTTACTGCTTCTCTACTGACAACACAGTACTCCACGCCTCCACGCCCCCCAAACAAACCAACCAACCAAGCCTCCTTATGCAGGGTGTTGATTTTAAATGAAGTCATTGAAATATCTCGAAAACTACACACCGGATCAAAAAAGTTGTAATTCCAATTGGACTGTCTCGGAGGTGGACGCCCAACCATACTACACGCATCCTGTGACCCCACCCCGAGCGTCGGTGGCAGGGGGTAGCTTTGAAATCTTCAATGGGACCCGCGTTTTAGTTGCGGGTTTTGATTCTACGGTAAAATCTACATACGTTTTGTGTGAAGCATTATCTTCGTTTCGCCACAGATGGCGCTGTAATCGGAGGAGTAGGAATGGGTACACAGTCGTAATTTACGATATGCTACCCAATGACCCTTGAATATTCAATAGCATATGGGATCCCACCTCCACGATGCGAGGGTAGGACAGGCCAGTATTTCATAATTCCTAAATGGAAACCCCATTCGCAACGTTGTATTTCTCCGACATACCGAACAGGAGACTACTCGACGCGCCACCCCACGTGTAGCGAAATACGACGTAAAAGGCAGCACATTACGACCGGAGCTCACATATCGTGCAGGCGCAGCACATAGCGGCTCTAAACATTGCAATACTTGGCCAGTGCCAACCGTAGTGGCCGTGCGGTTCTAGGCGCTGCAGTCTGGAACCGCGAGACCGCAGGTTCGAATCCTGCCTCTGGCATGGATGTGTGTGATGTCCTTAGGTTAGTTAGTTCTAACTAGCTCTAAGTTCTAGGGGACTAATGACCTCAGAAGTTGAGTCCCATAGTGCTCAGAGCCATTTGAACAATTTTTTGAACTTGGCCAGTGATTATTGCCTGCACACCTACGTGTCATTTGGAGAGCAGACTTGGAAGTGCATGATGAACGTTGCAACCACAGACGCAAAATTTAAATGATCCTGATTTACGAAGAATCTAGGAGAAATGCTGAGGCTGCTGTATCCTTGTATGCCGAGCATTTTCCAGAGAAAGCTCGCACTTGTTCGTTCTTTTACAAGGTTGTGAACGCTTTTAAATCTGATGGTAGCGTACAGAGCGACAAAAGGAAACGAAGCAAACGTGCTACAGGAGTAGCTAATGTAACAACTGCACTAGCGGCAGCGCACCACAACAAACAGATAAGCGCCCGCCCGGCAATAACACCGCGGTTCCGGTATATCCGTAGGTAGCATTGTTACAACATTGCGTCGTCTTAAGTATCACCCACACCAAGTGTATCTACACCAAGAACTTCACGGCGTCGATTTCCATAACCGGATAGTGTTTTGTGAATGGGCGCGTCAAGAAATGCAACGACCTCCACGTTCTTTGCCGAGGTACTATTTTCCGACGAGTCTACATTCACAAATCATGGTAGCGTTAAGCGCCATAACACGCGTCACTAGAGCGTAGACAATCCCCAATGGTTACGGAAAGTTAACAATCATAGTCTTCGGTCGGCTAACGTATGGTGTCGCATCATGGGGAAGAAATTCATTGGTCCGTATTTTATCGACGGCACGTTGAATAGACGCAAATATCTAACTTTTTTGGAGCAGGAACTACCGGTACTCCTGCGTGACAGTGCCCTGGACGTTCGACAACGTATATGGTTTCAGCATGACGGTCACCCAGCGCATTACGCAACTGAAGCACGTGAGGTATTAGACCGTGGTTGCATTCGTCGGTGGATCGGCAGAGGTGGCCCTATTAATTGGTTGGCGACATCGCCGGAATTGATCTCGTCGGATTTCTTTCTGTGGGGATATTTAAAAGATAAGCCAACAGGCCGTGAAGACATGGTCGAACGCTTCACAAACGCCTTCGTTGACATTCCCGCAGATATGCTTCTGTTCTGTGTATAGTCATTTGAAAAGCGAATCAGTAAGTGTATTGAAGTTGGCGGTATTACGTATGAATACTTACTACAATAGGAAAAGGAGAGCAACATTCGCTTGGAGCCACGGCCACTGTGGCACGTGCGGTAGTCTCCTGCAACTTTGCGAATGGGGTTTCCAGTTAGTTAGAAGTAATGAAATACTGGCCTGTCCTAGCCTCGCAGCATTGAGGTGGGGTCCCACGTGGCATTAGATATCGAAGGGCCACTGAGTAGTACGCCGTAAATTACGACTGTGTACTCATTTCGGTTCCTCCAATTACAGCGTCATCTGCGGTGAAACTAAGAAAATGCTTCACACAAAATGTATGTAGATTTTGCCGTAGAATCGTAATCTGCAACAAAAACAGGGGTTCCCATTGAAGATTTGAATGTTGCCCCCTGCCACCCAAGCACTGGGTGGGTGGGGGTCGAATGTGGCATCGTTGTATGTCCTCCTCCAAGACAAACAAATTGGAATTATAGCTTTTTTAACCCGCTGTATAGATTTCGAAATATTTCAATGTATTCACTTAAAATGAACACCCTGTATATAGACGGGTCCGGCCCTGGTGACATTTAATGGTCAATTTCCCACTACATAGGGTATCTAGATATTTTTGATAAGACAGTGTACTCCATACCATATGGTGGTTACAGCACGTTGGTAGTGTGAAGAGTTGATCGCTGCGTAAGACACATAGATCACATAGAGGATGATCCGCGGTAAGGGTGCCAAACAGTCATTATTTAAAGAATAAAAATCAGTAATAATAAGTTATACTACGTAGAAAACATCAGGAGAAGTCAGTCATTAGCCGTAATTATTGTGGCATTATTACAATGCAGTAGATTTCAAGGTTTTGCTAAATTGGTGTCGAGAGTAAAGTCGCCATAGAATATACGAGGTCCCAAATCGTGTGAGTTACACAGAAGGCTTTATAGCGCGCCAAGTGCATCGGTCGGCGTTTAGACTTGATGCAGCCGCTCTCCTATCAGGGGAGACACTTTGTCAGTTTTCAGCACGAGTGCAACACCGACTCTTACATCATTAGAACGAACTTTTACGCGGAGTAGGTAGAAAACTGTCGAAATGCTTACTGACGAAGCTAACCTGCTTGCCTCCTTCAATGAAAATGATTTGCCCATGTTATGTGTACGGAACCAAGGTCCCTATTCATAGGCGATGCGTCTGCTGCTATATACACTCCTGGAAATGGAAAAAAGAACACATTGACACCAGTGTGTCAGACCCACCATACTTGCTCCGGACACTGAGAGAGGGCTGTACAAGCAATGATCACACGCACGGCACAGCGGATACACCAAGAACCACGGTGTTGGCCGTCGAATGGCGCTAGCTGCGCAGCATTTGTGCACCGCCGCCGTCAGTGTCAGCCAGTTTGCCGTGGCATACGGAGCTCCATCGCAGTCTTTAACACTGGTAGCATGCCGTGACAGCGTGGACGTGAACCGTATGTGCAGTTTACGGACTTTGAGCGAGGGCGTATAGTGGGCATGCGGAAGGCCGCGTGGACGTACCGCCGAATTGCTCAACACGTGGGGCGTAAGGTCTCCACAGTACATCGATGTTGTCGCCAGTGGTCGGCGGAAGGTGCACGTGCCCGTCGACCTAGGACCGGACCGCAGCGACGCACGGATGCACGCCGTAGGATCCTACGCAGTGCCGTAGGGGACCGCACCGCCACTTCCCAGCAAATTAGGGACACTGTTGCTCCTGGGGTATCGGCGAGGACCATTCGCAACCGTCTCCATGAAGCTGGGCTACGGTGCCGCACACCATTAGGCCGTCTTCCGCTCACGCCCCAACATCGTACAGCCTGCCTCCAGTGGTGTCGCAACAGGCGTGAATAGAGGGACGAATGGAGACGTGTCGTCTTCAGCGACGAGAGTCGCTTCTGCCTTGGTGCCAATGATGGTCGTATGCGTGTTTGGCGCCGTGCAGGTGAGCGCCACAATGAGGACTGCATACGACCGAGGCACACAGGGCCAACACCCGGCATCATGGTGTGGGGAGCGATCTCCTACACTGGCCGTACACCTCTGGTGATCGTCGAGGGGACACTGAATAGTGCACGGTACATCCAAACCGTCATCGAACCCCCCTGGTGATCGTCGAGGGGACACTGAATAGTGCACGGTACATCCAAACCGTCATCGAACCCATCGTTCTACCATTCCTAGACCGGCAAGGGAACTTGCTGTTCCAACAGGACAATGCACGTCCGCATGTATCCCGTGCCACCCAACGTGCTCTAGAAGGTGTAAGTCAACTACCCTGGCCAGCAAGATCTCCGGATCTGTCCCCCATTGAGCATGTTTGGGACTGGATGAAGCGTCGTCTCACGCGGTCTGCACGTCCAGCACGAACGCTTGTCCAACTGAGGCGCCAGGTGGAAATGGCATGGCAAGCCGTTCCACAGGACTATATCCAGCATCTCTACGATCGTCTCCATGGGAGAATAGCAGCCTGCATTGCTGCGAAAGGTGGATATACACTGTACTAGTGCCGACATTGTGCATGCTCTGTTGCCTGTGTGTATGTGCCTGTGGTTCTGTCAGTGTGATCATGTGATGTATCTGACCCCAGGAATGTGTCAATAAAGTTTTCCCTTCCTGGGACAATGAATTCACGGTGTTCTTATTTCAATTTCCAGGAGTGTAGCAATATTCGGTCTGGTGTCATAGGTATGTAGCACCACGGACGAATCACTATCAACAGTGTCACATGTTCTCACTCCATGGCACACTGCGGAGAGATTTGAAATTTGACGTATGACATCGGCTCGAAGTCTGGAAATCAGGAACTTCACGCCATCACGTCTTTTCCCTTGTCAGTCAAATACTAGAGGTGACAATTTATTTCACCACAACATGCGTTCGAGTCTAGAGCCATCGCATAAACGTTTGTTGGCGACCTCGACTACGGCAGTGAGTCTCTGCCCAAAGAGAAATGAAAATATTACCTGTTTGCCACCATAGCACGCTACCCACAGTTTTCCTTCTGTATCAATAGTTTGGCCGTCTGGGAATCCTTCCACGCCCTGTTCTTCAAAGTTGAAAACCGTCCTCCTGTTGCCTGAAAAAGAAAAAAAACGCTTTCGTCAGCACAAATCTTCAATTTTGGAGGAATATAATTAGGAGAACCATACGTTGTTTACCTATTTCAGCCTTGGTGACATCAAAGTCGAAAGCATCTATTTTTCTAGTGGGAGAATCTATATAGTACATGGTTTTGTTGTCCAGGCTCCATGCAATGCCGTTTGAAACGCTGACTTTTGGTAAATGCGTCTTAGCGCTTCGGTCCTTGGAAATGCTAAAAAATATTCCCCTGTCTACAATGACCTGTTTGTTTATTATCGGTGCCATTGTCCCTGAAACGAAAGTAACGAGCAATTTTAAATCTCTGTTGACATACAGCTTTTACTCTTTGGAGGTGCCTTTGAACATGCCACAAAAATGTTTTGAGATAATGTTTCCATACAATAATTATATAGTACCTAACAACAATACAGACTTTTATAAAATCATGTGAAAGTGTCTAGATTATTTTAAATAAACCTGTATACCTACTTCGAGAATCAAACCATTCACCACCAGTATTCTAATACACCACTCTACCCACTGCCCGTTGCACAAACTGGCCCGCGTTGCTATATGGTATTGAACGAAGATATACATGTCATACATCTGGTTACATACTACGTCACTGCCATTCATTCGGGGACCATTTTCTTCAAAAAATACAGAGAGAGTTGAGAAAAGTACGGAAACACCAAAAACGTAACACATTGCCATGCTTAAAAGGGCGTAGGAAAACAGTTGACATTCAAAATCGCTTCCAGTGGCCTCGGAATGGATAAATACAAGTCCTGTATGGCTTTCAATGAAATCCTATCCCATCCTTCCCGCAAAGTAGTGGCAAATAGCCGGCCTGAGTGGCCTTGCGGTTCTAGGCGCTACAGTCTGGAGCCGAGCGACCGCTACGGTCGCAGGTTCGAATCCTGCCTCGGGCATGGATGTGTGTGATGTCCTTAGATTAGTTAGGTTTAATTAGTTCTAAGATCTAGGCAACTGATGGCCTCAGACGTTAAGTCGCATAGTGCTCAGAGCCATTTTGAAGTGGCAAGTACAGGTAACGATCGTGGATGTGAGTAGCGATCACGCAAACTTCTTCTTCCAGTCCATATATGGCATAACAGCAAACCAGGGCTTAACAGTATTGGTTACAAACAGTCTTAGTTATAATTTTATTTTTTTATTTTTTTTATTTTTCAACGACGCGTTTCGCCTTATTTAGGCATCTTCAGGTTATCTTAATTTGGTATTTCTTAAGAATACTTTAGTCAGAGTAGCCAAAGGGCATCGTCGAAAATATCAGGCCTACATCGCCTTAGTTAAACTCGGTAAAAAAAGGCGATGTAGGCCTGATATTTTCGACGATGCCCTTTGGCTACTCTGACTAAAGTATTCTTAAGAAATACCAAATTAAGATAACCTGAAGATGTCTAAATAAGGCGAAACTCGTCGTTGAAAAATAAAAAAAAATTGCAACCAAGACTGTTTTTAACCAATACGCAAACTTCTCTCCAGAGCAGACCACAAAGGCTCAATGGTATTGATGCATGATGACTGTGGTGGCCAGGAGAGATGTGTCTAATTATCCTCGTGCTCACAAAACCAGTTCTGGACGATGAGAGCTGTGTGAACAGCGGTAGTGTGGGACTGGAACACAGCAAAACCACTGGGGAGCAAATATTGCGCCATGGGGTGGACCTGATCAGCCGAAACGGTCCCATAATCTTTGGCAGTAATATGACCTTGTAGAGTGCCCATGGGCATATGGGAAACCACGATACCACTGCCCACCATATCTCACTCTCGGCGGCAAGCAAGCTACATCGTGTGCTTGTGACATAAACTCGGTGGGAAATTGGAAACAGTGTGAAAAAAGACTCATCCGATCAAATGACTTTCTTCTTTGCTCCATTAGTCCAGGTATTATGGCTTCGGCACAACGTTTTCCCGTTCCGGGCATTTACATCTCTGCTGCGTGGTTTTGGAATTTTAGCTCGCCCTGCAACTCGCAGTTTAGAAAGCTCCCTTTGTGTTGTTTTGGCGCTGACAGATTTCGCTAGTGCGGCATTCACTTCTGCAGTGCAGAAGGGAGAACCGATAGAGGTACTTAAGGTACCCTCCGCCACACACCATCAGGTGGCTTGCGGAGTATGGATATGGATGCAGATGTAGATGTAGATGTAGATGTAGACGCATCTGTCATCTTCTTATTTTTCGTCACAATCCTCTTCACTGACCGTCTGTAATCATCACTCGCCACACAATTTTGCCCGCGTTGTCACTTAGAGGATGATATCTTTCCGCTCTCTTTGCAGTCAGAATAAATCTTCTATACGGTGGCTCTTGAAACCCCAAACACTTCGGCTATCTGAGTTACGCAAGCACCCATCATACGAGCACGAGCAAGACGCTCACGTTCAAATTCACTTAGCTCAGACATAACGCACTCGCAACGAGACAGAACACTGATTTGACCACGACTGGCGCAATGCATTGTGGGTACTGAACAGGTGACTTTCGTGGTCAAATACAGCAGCACCACCTGCTGGCTTGGCTGGAATCTGCTTTTACGTTCGAGCGCGCGTGTGTCGCGGAGGCTCCGTATATTTGTCCACCATCTGCACATAGGATGAAAATTTGTTCATGTTGCTAGTATGCAAACAATAGTGCTGTGAAGATCAGACGTATAAATTTTCCTCCACTCTATAAATAGGTGCCGTTGGTAGCGAGGCAAACATCAACATAGAAGCCAAGATGCACTGGAACTCTCCCTGCCATATCTTCTGTTACTGAAACAGATAAGCCACATTGTCTTAGTACACTTATCGGACTAAATATTTTTCCTCCCTTCAAAAGAGCAGACTGGTCGCTTTGGAACGCCCTGGACAGTGTTGAGTTAGAGCTAGTACCAGGCGGTTACGAGACAAAAATTTTCGAGACTGGATTACTAAAAATAGAGAAAAGTTAAGATGATGGTTTCAGTGCTTCAGGTGCTCTACACAGTCTTCCACCGCTTGAGTACAACGCACAGAATATCCATACAACCATGTTAAACTGTCAGAAAATTCCTTCTTTGGGTTGTTCTTCATCTCAGGCGTCGACTCGAATGTCGGATATGTCGTCAAAGCGTTGGTCCTTCGTGCGAATTTCAACATTTTCTCGTTTTGTGATAGTTTCGTAACGATAACACGAAGTCTCGCAGCCCGTAATGATTTTTTCCAGAAAAGAATTGTTGGTGTTTGCGTTTCAACCAAATCGCGGCAGACGTTCACGTGTCATCTTTTTTTTTTTTCGGGAGTCGAGATTAGCGGTACGAACTTCCCATACACTTTTCCCTCCTTCAAAATATCTAGAAAATATCTCTAAAATTTAATTTAGAGATCTTGCTCAATTACAATTTATGACACAACATTGACACACTAGAGTGGCACGTCCGCAACTTAACACTGATTGCTCACAGCTGATAGGTCGAATGCACACCTGTTGTTTACGGTTGTTGTTCAAGCTGCCACCGTCGTTACTGCGCTAATGTCGCTGGTACGCCAGGAATAAAATCTCGGAACTTCTTGGACGGACGGTGTACAGCGTAACACTCCGAACTCACGTCAGAGCAGGCCAATGGCTAGACCAAACTGGCGTTCTAACCATTAGTATTTTGCCGTAGTACCGGATAAATACCAGTCCCAAATTTGGAAGTTCCATGTTGTATAAGAGAAACGCAGTGAGACAGTCACACCATGCTCCACACATGGAGAAACCAACGAAAATGGATAGTTTCTAAAATCACCGTTAAGTCCACATGGAATCGCTCTCGTCCACCATATCGTGTCGTCACAGTTGCGTCCTCTTCTCCTGATGCCTGGCCCGCCGGCTGGGTTGGTGTGGGTGGGGGCGAGGCTGCATGATGGTCAAGCCTCCGTGACCCTGTGTTTCATTTAAACTGCGCCCCGTGAAATTTGTGCTCACAGAAAGTCTAGTAAAAGTCCACTAGTCCCCCTGTCCCAACTCTACCACATCTTTCAACACTGTACATTCACCAGTCAACGTTATTGTGACACTATATTCCTTCCCCATTCCTTTTCAAGGGTGCATTCGTCCCTGACTTTATTTTTATGGATGACGAAGAGCGACCGCATTCACAGGCGCAGATGTGGAGGTGTTGGAACGAGAGGATATCGGGCGAATGGACTCGAGTACCTGATCCCCCGACATAAATCCCATCGAGCACGTGTGGGAGGCTTTGCGGAGACATGTTTTAGCACGTTCACATGCACCAACGATAATCCAGCAGTTGTTAACCGCACATGTTGACGAATGAAACGCCCCACCACAAGAACTCTTTACCAACCTTGTGGCCTGCATGAGAGCGCTTTGTTGAGCAGGCAGTGCGGTCTGTGTCGGTTACATACTCCATTCAGAACTATGTCCTGCATTTTGTAATATCAAGGTGAGCAACATGGTTCGCTTTATTTGTTGAAGAAAATCTTCTAACAGCAGTAAGTATTTGAGAAGTTGTTTTATTTTATTTCCACTGCCATTTCGGCATTTCAGTAAGCTACTTTCAAGCCCTATGTGAACTTCATGTACACATTCAGATGTATCGATTTTGGGTTACTGGAGCCATCAGTGTCTAGACATCTTGAATTCTACAACAAAAGCACCGCAAATGTAATAAAAACCTCCTGCGGTTCTGCGGACACATAATATGTACAATGGATGAAAACAGTATAACTAAGAAAATTTTTAACTCCTTTAATGCAAGTAAATTAAAGAGCAGGTGGATGAAAGACGCTCAAGTAGACTTGGAACGATTGAAAGCCTCAGGACAGAAAACTGAGAACACAAAATATTTCAGAAATAAAATTAGAAAGAAAAAACTGAATACGTCTCAAGGGCGTAAAGCTATGACTGGCTCTAGTTCAAATGCTCTCTTAAAATGAAATACTCTAATATTATTTATTTTCGAACGACCAGAATGCCACCATAAATTTACTTGAGCCAAGTGAACTCAGAGTACAAAGTTTAAATCTGCATTTTAGCTGCCTTGAAGTATTCCACTATCAAATTGTGCTAATGTACATCGAAACTGTAGAGTAAGGGAGTAACAAACACTTGTAGGTAAAACAAACCTTGCAACCAGTTACCCCTACAGTACGTCTTGTGCTTGCTCCTTTGCAAGCCAGTATTGTACGAGTCACGTCAACCACGTCAGGTTGATCTTGATCCCAACTTCCAGAAACTAGAACCTTCATTCGGTTTAAATCTGAAGGGTAACATCAGTGTCGCAGCCCCGTACGACTGACAGACGTCAGTTGACGGTTACTTAGCTTCATATAGCCGAACCACGGTCGATGAGAGATGTCCGGTTGTACGGCCGCCAGGTGCCCCTATGTTGCTGAAGTACATGCCACCTACACGGGAAATACCGAGGTTTACAGCAGACATTACCAGAGCACTACTTCGGAGAAATTTCTGTGCAGCATCAAGTCGTCGCGCTAGCCGCAAGACCAGCTGTCGTAACGACGGGCCGCAGCGATAAGGCCGCAGAGGCGCATTGTCTGAGGCATGGGCATCGCGTGGCCTCCGAAGCACCGCAGCTTTATACTTAATACCCAGCCCTCTTCAGCCACGTAGGACCAGTGATGACAACACTACTTGTAAAACTCCGTATCTCAGCTCAGAAATGACCTTCCTTGTCGTCTACATACACCGCCACGTTGTTAGGTAAAGAGTTTCTGTCGACTGTACTTGATTATTTACTTATTTCTGGTGGCAAACGTTATGTCATTGACTGTAAAACTGTCTGAAGCAGGAACGAACTGACCAGCACAGGACTAGTATTGTGTTAGAAGACGTCCACATAAACGGAATATTCACACGTGCTACCAATTTTACAATCTGCCTTGTGGGTATGCTCCTGCAAATGGTAATGAAAAATTTAGTGTCTCACAAATATATATATCTGCAGCTTGGTGGTTAATAAGGTTACGAAAACGCGAAGTTGGCAATTTTATGAGCCCACCGTGAGTATTCGTCACGATTTCAACAATTGTAATTGTGTTTAATGGCCTTCCATGGCGTGTATATTTAATGTAATGTTCGTCCAGGTTTACGTATTCTACTGTAGGTGCTTGAAAACGAATTAGTGTCGAAACTAGCCAATCGCGCAGCAAATAAACTACATGATTCTACAGCCTACTAAGGTCAATGTTTTCTTTCGCAAAATTCTGTGAGGCTGTGGAGCACGTATGGACAAAATATTTAAAAAAACACGTTTATAGATACAGTGATTTGTTAACTCGATAACCAAACTCGTAGTAACATTTAATTGCAGATGACAAGGTGCCAATATACAGTAACGTAAAGAGGATCATTGGAATCGGAACAATATAGAAAAATGAGGGTAATATAAAAGAGAAAAACGGTTTTAGGCCTAATTTTCTTAGAATTATTTCTTAAACGTTGTATAGAACTGAATGAAAGTACCCGTCACTGATGATGGCACAAAGATGCTGAAATGTTTGGGAATTGATAAACGCGTTGTTTCCATAATAGCCGGACTTGAAATCCAGTGGTGGTTTGTTTCCATAGCTTCACATGACACCATTTTTTTTTGTTTTGTTTCTGAGTAATGCTATGGCGTCAACGCTGATGGCGACCGCATTGTTTTTATTCCTGTCGATATTTCTCTGCATAGAACTCACTCACTCACCGGCCGACTACTATAGATTCCAGAGTCATTCACTTTCGTTAAGGGTTACGAAACAGAACAGACAACATGGTAGTGTTTACATGAAAACGAGCGAGCGTTTACCTGCCCAGAGGGTGCCGGCGGAGTCCGCCTTGCCGTCGTTGATCCGGTTGTCCTGCTTGCCATCTCCTTCATCCACCGTCGCGATCACCTCCAGAGCACCTGGCTTGCTGCTCTCCCCATCCCACGTCATCAGCACCACTTTACGACGCTGTGTTACAACGAATTTGTCTGCCGTGTCTTTAACTGGAATAATAAGAGACACTTCCTCATCTGTAATAAAAGAAAATCATAATTTTAATCCTTCTGCATGGTTTCCCTTCAGATAAAATGATGATCGTCTTCAAGCAGTTAACAAGGAACTCATTATCACCCTTTTTCAGAATAAACACACTACCAGTCGGTTTTGTAATTGTTCTTTCACAGAGGCGTTTCAAAGAGCTTCAAGGTAATGCGCTTCTAAACTCTCAGAGCATGCACAGAAAGGAATCGCTGCAAATGTCTTCCTACAGAGCTGCAATGGTTGCTGTTAACACAATTATAGTTATTGGTGATGAGAAGGAGAAAGAAATGGCAGAGAAAGGTGACTGAACGTGTAAGCAAATGTTTAAAAGTTAAATAAGTCGATGTTATGCAAATTACGGCGGCAGCGGCACGATACAGAGCGGAGAGAGATTCGAATAGCTACCCCAAAGGAGAACGAGAAGAAGGAGAAGAACAAGAAAAGTGCACACAACCAATATCTCATTGAAGACCTTGTTGAATGTGTAATTAGGCAGAAATTTATGCTACATTACAGATAATACTAAGAAATAACACCTTTACGAAAACTTCACAGATTTCGTCGCACAGTACTGGACGTCAAGGCTAGCAATGAACCTCTGAGAAAAACTGTTCTCGCAATGAGATTAGGTTACAAAGGATGGTGGAACAAACAAATCGTCTTGTGCGAAACAGACAACATACACTCCTGGAAATTGAAATAAGAACACCGTGAATTCATTGTCCCAGGAAGGGGAAACTTTATTGACACATTCCTGGGGTCAGATACATCACATGATCACACTGACAGAACCACAGGCACATAGACACAGACAACAGAGCATCCACAATGTCGGCACTAGTACAGTGTATATCCACCTTTCGCAGCAATGCAGGCTGCTATTCTCCCATGGAGACGATCGTAGAGATGCTGGATGTACTCCTGTGGAACGGCTTGCCATGCCATTTCCACCTGGCGCCTCAGTTGGACCAGCGTTCGTGCTGGACGTGCAGACCGCGTGAGACGACGCTTCATCCAGTCCCAAACATGCTCAATAGGGGACAGATCCGGAGATCTTGCTGGCCAGGGTAGTTGACTTACACCTTCTAGAGCACGTTGGGTGGCACGGGATACATGCGGACGTGCATTGTCCTGTTGGAACAGCAAGTTCCCTTGCCGGTCTAGGAATGGTAGAACGATGGGTTCGATGACGGTTTGGATGTACCGTGCACTATTCAGTGTCCCCTCGACGATCACCAGAGGTGTACGGCCAGTGTAGGAGATCGCTCCCCACACCATGATGCCGGGTGTTGGCCCTGTGTGCCTCGGTCGTATGCAGTCCTCATTGTGGCGCTCACCTGCACGGCGCCAAACACGCATACGACCATCATTGGCACCAAGGCAGAAGCGACTCTCATCGCTGAAGACGACACGTCTCCATACGTCCCTCCATTCACGCCTGTCGCGACACCACTGGAGGCGGGCTGCACGATGTCGGGGCGTGAGCGGAAGACGGCCTAACGGTGTGCGGGACCGTAGCCCAGCTTCATGGAGACGGTTGCGAATGGTCCTCGCCGATACCCCAGGAGCAACAGTGTCCCTAATTTGCTGGGAAGTGGCGGTGCGGTCCCCTACGGCACTGCGTAGGATCCTACGGTCTTGGCGTGCATCCGTGCTTCGCTGCGGTCCGGTCCCAGGTCGACGGGCACGTGCATCTTCCGCCGACCACTGGCGACAACATCGATGTACTGTGGAGACCTCACGCCCTACGTGTTGAGCAATTCGGCGGTACGTCGTTCCAAGGCGTGGCAGGCAGCGAAAGGCGTCCCCGGAGGCTGCTCAGAAAGCCTCCCGGGTGCGTCTGACAAACCGGTTTCAGGCACTGTCTCTGGCTGAGCCAGATGCAGCCGCCTGCCCTGTTTCAGAGGATCATTCTCAGCCTTCAAGGTCCGGACAATCGCAGAGGGTGGGCTTACCGGTAGTTGGGAGCTCCAATGTTAGGCGCGTAATGGGGCCCCTTAGGGATACGGCGGCTAAGGAGGGGAAGAAATCCAGTGTGCACTCCGTGTGGATTCCGGGAGGAGTCATTCCTGATGTGGAAAGGGTCCTTCCGGATGCCATGAAGAGCACAGGGTGTAGCCAGCTGCAGGTGGTGGCACATGTCGGCACTAATGACGTGTGTCGCTTTGGATCTGAGGAAATTCTCTCTCGATTCCAGCGGCTATCTGATTTGGTCAAGGCTGCCGGTCTTGCTTACGAGATGAAGGCAGAGCTCACCATCTGCAGCATCGTTGACAGAACCGACAGCTGACCTTTGGTGCAGAGCCGGGTGGAGGGTCTGAATCAGAGGCTCAGACGGTTTTACGACCGTATTGGCTGCAGATTCCTAGACTTGCGCCATAGGGTGGTGGGGTTTCGGGTTCCGCTGAATAGGTCAGGAGTTCACTACACTCAGCTGGCGGCTACACGGGTAGCGGAGGCTGTGTGGCGTGGACTGGGCGGTTTTTTAGGTTAGAAGGCCTCGGGAAAGTGCGGGATGGGCTGCAATGTCAAAGGGTGCTTGGCAATTACAGGACGTGCTTGGATCAAGGAACAGTCGGAATTTTAGTTGTAAATTGTTGTAGTTGCGCTGGAAAAGTCCCTGAGCTTCAAGCGCTAATAGAAAGCACAGAAGCTGATATCGTTATAGGTACAGAAAGCTGGCTAAAGCCTGAAATAAGTTCTGCAGAAATTTTTACAAAGTCTCAGACGGTGTTCAGGAAAGATAGATTAGGCAGAATTGGTGGTGGAGTGTTTGTGTCTGTCAGTAGTGATTTATCTTGTAGTGAAGTCGATGTAGATACTCCGTGCGAATTGGTGTGGGTGGAGGTTATACTTAACAGCCGAATTAAGTTAATAATTGGCTCCTTCTACCGACCCTCAGACTCCGATGATACAGTTGCGGAACAGTTCAGAGAAAGTTTGAGTCTCGTAACAAATAAATACCCCACTCATACGGTTATAGTTGGTGGGGACTTCAACCTACCCTCGGTATGTTGGCAAAAATACTTGTTCAAAACCGGTGGTAGGCAGAAAACGTCTTCCGAGATTGTCCTAAATGCATTCTCCGAAAATTATTTC
Source organism: Schistocerca gregaria (assembly GCF_023897955.1). Classification (NCBI taxonomy): domain Eukaryota; kingdom Metazoa; phylum Arthropoda; class Insecta; order Orthoptera; family Acrididae; genus Schistocerca; species Schistocerca gregaria. The sequence goes on along the minus strand of NC_064931.1, from coordinate 518,379,994 downwards.
GAGCAGTTAGTCCACGAACCGACGCGAATTGTAAATGGTTGCGAAAACACACTTGACCTCTTGGCCACAAACAATCCAGAGCTGATAGAGAGCATCATGACTGATACAGGGATTAGTGATCACAAGGTCATTGTAGCTAGGCTCAATACCATTTCTTCCAAATCCATCAGAAACAAACGCAAAATAATTTTATTTAAAAAAGCGGATAAAGTGCCACTAGAAGCATTCCTAAAAGACAATTTCCATTCCTTCCGAACTGACTATGCGAATGTAGACGAGATGTGGCTCAAATTCAAAGATATAGTAACAACAGCAATTGAGATATTCATACCTCATAAATTGGTAAGAGATGGAACGGATCCCCCGTGGTACACAAAAAAGGTCCGAACGCTGTTGCAGAGGCAACGTAAAAAGCATGCGAAGTTCAGAAGAACGCGAAATCCTGAAGATGGGCTAAAATTTACAGACGCGCGAAATTTGGCACGTACTTCGATGCGAGATGCCTTTAATAGGTTCCACAACGAAACATTGTCTCGAAATTTAGTAGAAAATCCGAAGAAATTCTGGTCGTATGTAAAGTACACAAGCGGCAAGACGCAGTCAATACCTTCGCTGCGCAGTGCCGATGGTACTGTTATCGACGACTGTGCCGCTAAAGCGGAGTTATTGAACGCAGTTTTCCGAAATTCCTTCACCAGGGAAGACGAATGGAATATTCCAGAATTTGAAACACGAACATCTGCTAGCATGAGTTTCTTAGAAGTAGATACCTTAGGGGTTGCGAAGCAACTCAAATCGCTTGATACGGGCAAGTCTTCAGGTCCAGATTGTATACCGATTAGGTTCCTTTCAGATTACGCTGATACTATAGCTCCCTACTTAGCACTCATATACAACCGCTCGCTCACCGATAGATCTGTACCTACAGATTGGAAAATTGCGCAGGTCGCATCAGTGTTCAAGAAGGGTAGTAGGAGTAATCCATTTAACTACAGACCTACATCATTGACGTCGGTTTGCAGTAGGGTTTTGGAGCATATACTGTATTCAAACATTATGAATCACCTCGAAGGGAACGATCTATTGACACGTAATCAGCATGGCTTCAGAAAACATCGCTCTTGTGCAACGCAGCTAGCTCTATATTCGCACGAAGTAATGGCCGCTATCGACAGGGGATCTCAAGTTGATTCCGTATTTCTAGATTTCCGGAAAGCTTTTGACACCGTTCCTCACAAGCGACTTCTAATCAAGCTGCGGAGCTATGGGGTATCGTCTCAGTTGTGCGACTGGATTCGTGATTTCCTGTCAGTAAGGTCGCAGTTCGTAGTAATAGACGGCAAATCATCGAGTAAAACTGAAGTGATATCAGGTGTTCCCCAGGGAAGCGTCCTGGGACCTCTACTGTTCCTGATCTATATAAATGACCTGGGTGACAATCTGAGCAGTTCTCTTAGACTGTTCGCAGATGATGTTGTAATTTACCGTCTAGTAAGGTCATCCGAAGACCAGTATCAGCTGCAAAGCGATTTAGAAAAGATTGCTGTATGGTGTGTCAGGTGGCAGTTGACGCTAAATAACGAAAAGTGTGAGATGATCCACATGAGTTCCAAAAGAAATCCGTTGGAATTCGATTACTCGATAAATAGTACAATTCTCAAGGCTGTCAATTCAACTAAGTACCTGGGTGTTAAAATTACGAACAACTTCAGTTGGAAGGACCACATAGATAATATTGTCGGGAAGGCGTGCCAAAGGTTGCGTTTCATTGGCAGGACACTTAGAAGATGCAACAAGTCTACTAAAGAGACAGCTTACACTACACTCGTTCGTCCTCTGTTAGAATATTGCTGCGCGGTGTGGGATCCTTACCAGGTGGGATTGAAGGAGGACATCGAGAGGGTGCAAAGAAGGGCAGCTCGTTTTGTATTATCGCGTTATAGGGGAGAGAGTGTGGCAGATATGATACACGAGTTGGGATGGAAGTCATTACAGCATAGACGTTTTTCGTCGCGGCGAGACCTTTTTACGAAATTTCAGTCACCAACTTTCTCTTCCAAATGCGAAAATATTTTGTTGAGCCCAACCTACATAGGTAGGAATGATCATCAAAATAAAATAAGAGAAATCAGAGCTCGAACAGAAAGGTTTGGTGTTCGTTTTTCCCGCTCGCTGTTCGGGAGAGGAATAGTAGAGAGATAGTATGATTGTGGTTCGATGAACCCTCTGCCAAGCACTTAAATGTGAATTGCAGAGTAGTCATGTAGATGTAGATGTAGATGTAGATGTAGACGTCCACCCGGCCTCCCGCATGCCCACTATACGCCCTCGCTCAAAGTCCGTCAACAGCACATACGGTTCACTTCCACGCTGTCGCGGCATGCTACCAGTGTTAAAGACTGCGATGGAGCTCCGTATGCCATGGCAAACTGGATGACACTGACGGCGGCGCTGCACAAATGCTGCGCAGCTAGCGCCATTCGACGGCCAACACCGCGGTTCCTGGTGTGTCCGCTGTGCCGTGCGTGTGATCATTGCTTGTACAGCCCTCTCGCAGTGTCCGGAGCAAGTATGGTGGGTCTGACACACCGGTGTCAATGTGTTCTTTTTTCCATTTCCAGGAGTGTAGTTTGGAAATGGTTTTACGAACACTTTTATTGCATTTCCATTTTTCTGTGAGAGATTTTGGCAGTCCCATTTGTTGTACAGAGAATAAAGGAGTAGTAATATTCTGCTTCCAAATGTGTATCGATATTCATGCATCTGAAAATTATCGAAATTACTTACATTTGTCATGTATGTATGATGATGATGATAACGAGGATGATGATTTCATGATTAGAGCGCACGACGACTTGGTAATTAGCGACGCTGTTATTATTACTTGAAAACGAATATGGCTGAAATACGAGGTACATCCAGGAAGGAAGTTCCATTTGTATTTCCTTCCGCAGCAGCGCTACAATAGCAGCTTAGCGCATGCTCAGTAATTGCTTTGAGCCAAGAAGAAGGAAATGATATCATTTTGAGTTCTGTCTGCGGCGTTTATGCTATATAGTGCTTGTTTAGAATGGAGAAGTTGACTGAAAATCCCATTGCTTGCGACAATAGATACTCATTAGTTTTCTGAATGTGAAGGGCGCTTTACAAGTCGACACTCTTCTACAGATTTTCGAGGTTTAACGGAGAAAATGCGATGAGTGATTCTGTAGTGGGGAGATGAGTCCGAGATTTCAATGAAGGGCGTGATTAAGTGCTCGATGACAAACAAAATAGATGTCCATGCCTGGTCAATGAGAAATTGGTTCGTGCAGCTGAAGAAATTGTGAAAGAATACCGTAAGCTGACAGGATCAGAATTTTCAAAAAACTTCCCGGAAGTTTCAAGATCACGTCTACGTGAAATTATTTCCGGAAATCTGAATTTTGTAAGACATTGTGTTCGTTGGGTGCCAAAAGCTCTTACAGATCAACACAAAAGATAGCATCTCGGCAGTGGATTAAACTTTTGAGACGTTACGGCGCCGACCGGTGTGGCCTTGCGATTCTAGGCGTTTCAGTCTGGAACCGCGTGACCGCTGCCTCGGGCATGGATGTATGTGATGTCCTTAAGTTAGTTAGGTTTAGGTAGTTCTAAGTTCTAGGGGACTGATGACCACAGATGTTAAGTCCCATTGTGCTCAGAACCATTTGAACACGTTACAGCGAAGATGGTGATGATTTTCTACACAAGGTAGCGTCCGGAGACTGAAACAATAATCAGTGGAATGGAGGAACACTGCGGCGCATGTAAAGACTAAAGCGAAGCAAGTCTTCACATCTCGAAAAGTCATGAGCTCATTCTTTTGTGATAGACACGCCATTCTACTGGCGAATTTTTTATCACTAGGTGAAACAATCAATGCAAATGTTTACTGTTAGATGCTTAACGGTATTATTTTCATTCATGGCAATGCCCGACCTCACACTGTGGCAAGACACTACAAATCTTGCAGGAATTTGGCTAGAGCCCAAAGGAAGAAAGGAAGAATGATGTGCTGCTTCAGAAAGATTATCGATATTCATCCAACTAAAAATTATCGAAATTACCTACATTTGTCCCAAAAGTATCATGGTGATGATGATGATAATGATGATGATGATTATGGTCGCCGGGATGGCCGAGCGGTTCTACGCGCTACAGTCTGGAACCGCGTAACAGCTATGGTCGCAGGTTCGAATCTTGCCTCGGGCATGGATGTTTGTGATGTCCTTAGGTTAGTTAGGTTAAAGTAGTTCTAAGTTCTAGGGGACTGATGACCTTAGAAGTTAAGACCCATAGTGCTCAGAGCCATTTGATGATGACTATGGCATGATGAGTTCATGTTTATGGTACACGACGACTTGGTTACTAATGTTGGTGCTCTTATTACTTTGAAACGATTTTGGTTAAAATGCGAGGTACATCCAGAAAGTAAGTTCCCTCTAGATTTCTTTCCGCAAGAGCGCTAGAGTCGCAGTTTGGTGTATATGCGGTAGTTGTCCTGATTCCTTGCAGCGTAACTAACTTTGATTCCACCGTTGTACACAGCAATCGTACACTATACGGAAGGAGAGGCACACAGTAGTCAGTCACAATCCCATTAGCTTTTGTTATTCTCGCAAATGTAGATTTTGGCTATAAATAGCCATCTTCAGTGCATTTCCGTTGTATTTCAACAGACTCGCAGCAGTTTATGTCACTATACGTTCTTACAGGTGTATATGCAGAAGGACACCTCAGTGTGTCTAACAATTACTAGAGCGTAGGTACACACATCATAAATACTTTATTTTTTATAGAGTGTACGCTACAAATACATCATAAAACTTTTCTCGCATGATAAGGCTGAGAAACAAACGATGAAGAAGTATTGGATGTGAGTGACGTACAGTGTAGTGATTCACTGAACTTCCAAGTAATTATAAATTGAAGGATTTCTTAGGCTGTCCATGTAGCATTTAGCTCTGAGCACTATGGGACTTAACATCTGAGGTCATCAGTCCCCTAGAACTTAGAACTACTTAAACCTAACTAATCTAAGGGCATCATACACATCCATGCCTGAGGCAGGATTCGAACCTGCGACCGTAGCGTGTCCATGTAGCAGCACTGCCTACACTCGTTGCCTACGGTTTGCCTTTTCATTTCTTGCTACACCCGCGCCTTACCAAAGCACTCCGTCTTCAGGCCACAAGTGGCCTACCAGGACCATCCGACCGCCGTGTTATCCTCAGAGGAGGATGCGGATAGGAGGGGCGTAGGGTCAGCACACAGCTCTCCCGGTCGTTATGATGGTATTCTTGACCGAAACCGCTACTATTCGGTCGAGTAGCTCCTCAACTGGCATCACGCGGTTGAGAGCACCCCGAAAAACGGCAACAGCGCATGGCGGCTGGATGGTCACCCATCCAATAGCCGGCCATGCCCAACAGCGCTCAACTTCGGTGAACTCACGGAAACCGGTGTATCCACTACGATAAGGCCGTTTCCCGCCCGGAGTCAACAGAATCTTCAAACATAAACTTTGTTTTAACAGTTTGGAAAATGTTGGTGATTTTCTTCATAGCTATGTATTGTTGTAACACTTCTTGTATAAATCGGTCTGTGCATTCAAACATCGATCGACGAACTACTTCTTGAATCGTTAATCCAGGGCCATAAGCTCTACCGCCCGACATTGTTTTATTTATCTTACTACGTACTCGTCGTTCAGTTTTAATGTACATATCATTGAATTTTTTTAGTGCCAAAAGTAACAGCATTGTCTATAACTGTGGTTCATTTTACCACCAAAAGCTCATTCAGGACTTTTTACCTTGGAAAATCCTTTATCCAGATTCAGTTTTGGAGACTGTTGACATTGTTGGACTAAATTTACTTCCTCCATTATCGTGTGTCAAAAGCTGATGTAGGTCAAAAAGGTAAAATTATGTAAAGCTGGAAGGAGAAGGCTTGCTGCATATGTAGTATCAAGATTTGCATATCTTCTAAAGCGCTCGCAATTGTTTCCCCGTTTTCTTTTATGAGCGTAACTCAATTATAATGAGCACCGCAGCGAGTATCAGACAGCCGTTTCAAACTTTTTCTTGTTTTTTTCTACAAGTAATTCCCCTGTATATGCAACAGACGAAAACAATGAATATAACTTACAGTTCCATGACACGTGACGCCAGAGGTAACACATGTGGATGCATGAACTCTACAAAGATTTAAGGAAAGATTAGCACAGGGACTGAACAGAACTTTTGGAATGAGTTTTCGAATTTTTCGTTGCAATCTCCCATGTACACATGAGATGGATGCGGCATTGACATCCAGCACATCTCTTCCCAGGGGCTGTTGAATAACCTTTGCCATACTCTCTGTAGTATTTCCCGGCATAAAAAAAACGTTACAACCCGTTTCTCTATGGTTAATTCCTGGGTATAAAGTCTAGATGACTCTAGCGTGCCGGCCGGGGTGGCCGATCGGTTCTAGGCGCTGCAGTCTAGGACTGCGCGACCACTACGGTCGCAGGTTCGAACCTTTCCTCAGGCATGCATGTGTGTTATGTCCTTAGGTTAGTTAGGTTTAAGTAGTTCTAAGTTCTAGGGGACTGATGAACATAAGTCCCATAGTGCTCAGACCCATTCGATTTTTTTTTTTTTTTTTTTTTTTTTACTCTAGCGTTGACGTCGATGTCTACAGTTGGTAAAAGGTAAAAACCGTTGCTCAATGCTCAAATCTGGATGACTCTACTCTGTTTCATCTAGTTGGATTTGCATAGTCACACAATAAACTATGTAATAATAATGCATAAACTTTAAAGACATAATTTTTAGAATGCAATATTTAGTTAAAATACTAACAGATGACTGGTAAGCTCTTCACTGCATTTACGGGCGTATTTTTAAACCGCACTTTAGTACACCTGGCATTGATATCAAAAACCGTTTACCGTAGAATAATTGCGTCTGGCAGAAAACTGGTTATCATTGCACAGTTCTTAAGTTTCATGCAACTTTTTACAAAAATAATTCCAAAACTTCTTAACACACTCATTGACAGTTGCCATGGTCTGATAATAGATAAGCAGGTAATTGTGTTCATATTTTGCTTACGTACAGGGCTTAGAACTCCAATTCGCCTCTTGTTTACTAAAAGTATTTTGATCTTGTTTGGGATTTGATTAAAAATGAGCTGGTCTCGTTGGGGGTGGGCTCCAAATCTCGAGGCCATAAAGATTTGGAGGCCACGCAAGACCAGAGGCCCGGGGCAGGCCGCCCCCTCTGCCACCTCCACCCACCGCCCCCCTCTCCACCCACCCCCCATCCCTCTTAGTCCACTACTGCCACAAGTTCGAATCCTGGCGAAGGTAAGATCGACAAGCCCAATCACACTACACGTGCGCCGAATTATGCTATTTGGAGACGTCACATGTTCTACATTTAGTCATTCACTTTTCTGGTATTCCCCTATACTGCAACATCAAAAAGTAGTTGTGCAACATAAACTGAAGTTACACTACTGGCCATTAAAATTGCTACACCAAGGAGAAATGCAGATGATAGACGAGTATTCATTGGACAAATATATTATACTAGAACTGCCATGTGATTACATTTTCATGCAATTTGGCTGCGTAGATCCTGACAAAACAGTACCCAGAACAACCACCTCTGGGCGTAATAACGGCCTTGATGCGCTTGGGCATTGAGTCAAACAGAGCGTGGATGGCGTGTACAAGTACATTTGCCCATGCAGCTTCAACACGATACCACAGTTCATCAAGAGTAGTGACTGCCGTAATGTGACGAGCCAGTTGCTCGGCCACCATTGACCAGACGTTTTCAATTGGTGAGAGATCTGGAGAATGTGCTGGCCAGGGCAGCAGTCGAACATTTTCTGTATCCAGAAAGGCTCGTACAGGACGTGCAAAATGCGGCCGTGCAAAATGCGGCCGTGCATTATGCTGCTGAAATGTAAGGTTTCGCAGGGAACGAATGAAGGGTCGTAACACATCTGAAATGTAACGTCCACTGTTCAAAGTGCCGTCAGTGCGAACAAGAAGTGACCGAGACGAGTAACCATTGGCACCCCATACCATCACGCCGGGTGATACCTCAGTATGGCGATGACGAATACACGCTTCCAATGTGCGTTCGCCGCGATGTCACCAAACACGGATGCGACCATCTTGATGCCATTCGTGCAACCAGGTTCGTCGTTGAGTACACCATCGCAGGACCTCCTGTCTGTGATACAGCGTCAAGGGTAACCGCAGCCATGGTCGCCGAGCTGATAGTCCATGCTGCTGCAAACGTCGTCGAACTGTTCGTGCAGATGGTTGTTGTCTTGCAAACGTCCCCATCTGTTCACTCAGGGATCGAGACGTGGCTGCACGATCAGTTACAGCCATGCGGATAAGATATCTGTCATCTCGACTGCTAGTGATAAGAGGCCGTTGGGATCCAGCACGGCGTTCCGTATTACCCTCCTGAACCCACCGATTCCATATTCTGCTAACAGTCATTGGATCTCGACCAACAAGAGCAGCAATGTCGCGATACGATAAACCGCAATCGCGATAGGCTACAATCCGACCTTTATCAGAGACGGAAACGTGATGGTACGCATTTCTTCTCCTTACACGAGGCATCACAACAACGTTTCACCACGCAACGCCGGTCAACTGCTGTTTGTGTATGAGAAATTGGTTGGAAACTCTCCTCATGTCAGCACGTTGTAGGTGTCGCCAACCTTGTGTGAATGCCCTGAAAAGCCAATCATTTTCATATCGCAGCAACTTCTTCCTGTCGGTTAAATTTCGCGTCTGTAGCACGTCATCTTCGTGGTGTAGCAAATTTAATGGCCAGTAGTGTAGTAGGCGCGTTTCTACATCTGAAAGATGATGTCCATTCAGATTTCGCGTCAGTCGTATAAGAGTGGCGCTAAATCCAAATCAGGTTTGCATGTAATACACACTGTAATGGTCGTGGGCGTTAATGTTTTTGAGGCTGGACGTGGTGAGTCGAGAAAGCCCTGAAGGCGACAAAGACGCCATAATCAATACGTCACTGAGTTTGAGCGAGGTCGTCTACGAGAACCCTGATGTCCCTTCTGCGATTTTGTACGCATACTAGGCAGCAATGTAGCCACTGTACATGATTTCTAGCAGTGATGGTCGCAGGAATGTACTGTGGCAAAAAGACTGGTTTCCGAACGGACACGTGGCACCACGGAGAGGGAAGACCATCGTATTCGGCGTATGGTTCTGGTACATCATACTACATCTGCAGCAGCAATATGAGCAGCAGTTGGCACCACAGTGACACAAGGAAATGTTAGAAATCGGTTACTTCAAGGAAAGCTCCGAGGCAGTCGACCTGGAGTGTGCATTCCACTGACCTCAAATCACCGCCATTTGCGACTTCAATGATGTCACGCTAGAGTTCATTGGAGGGTAGAGTAAAGGTCTGTTATGTTTCCTGATGAAACCTGTTCCTGCATCGGTGCCAGTGACGGCCGTGTGTTGGTTAGGAGGAGGGCGAGTTGGGGGCCTGCAACCAACCTGTCTGCTTGCTAGACACGCAGGAACTACAGCTGAAGTTATGGTGACGGGTGCCAGTTCGTAATGACAGCAGGAGCACTTTTGTATGACAGCAGGAGCAATCACATGCACCTTGGCTGCAAATCTCTGCATCAGTCTGGTGGTTCGACCTGTTGTGCTGCCATTGATGAACAGCATTCCTGGGGGTGTTTTCCAACGGGACAACACTCGATCACATACCGCTGTTGTAACACAACATGCTCTACAGAGTGCCGACATGTTGCCTTGACCTGCCCGATCACAAGATCTGTTTCCAATCGAGCATATGTGGGACATCATCGGACAACTCCCAGCGTCATCCACAAACGGCATTAACCGTCCCTGTATTGACAGTGCAAATGAACAGGTACGGAACTCCATCCCACAATCTGACATCCAGCACCTGTACAACACAATGCATGCATGTTTGCGTTCAACATTCTGGCGGTGACAACGGTTATTAATGTACCAGAATTTAACATTTCCAATGACTTATCTCGCGCTTACATTGACCACTTAAATATGTTACCTAGACAAATGTATTCCTGAAATTTTATTACTCTGTATTAATTATTTTTGGAGCTGCGATTTTTTTCCGTCGGTGTATATTGTGGTTCCCTCATTTCAAATACTTGTGACTGAAGGATAACTGTACATTTAGTCCTACAAGAAACAATTATTAGCAGGTATATAAGTTACTTTCATTACCATATCTCTTCTTATATATGGAGCGATTTAGAGAAATTACAGAAAACCTAAAGGCGGGTGGCCGCACGCGGATTTAAACCGTCGCCCTCCTGAATGGGAGTCCACGTCCCTAGTTACAGTGCTGGAGCATGCTCAAGTGTTTCGGAGCACACAGTTCAGGGCACAGTGTTGAAGAAAGAGTTCCGCAGCAGACGGCATTTCAACACAATGACATCCTCAGTTAAGATTCAAGTGGGCCTCGTTGGGTGAATCACGTTTTTTGTTACACCAAGGCAGTATTACGCTAAGGAAGACATTCAGCCGACCTGTGGTAGTAATCTAAGGCACAATGGCAGCTGCGGACTGTGTGAATATTATCACGCAGCACGTGCATTACTTAAAGTTTGATGTGTTCCTTGACGGCGCTGGTATCTTTCCGCGGAACAATTGTCCGTGTTATAAGCCTAGAGTTGTGCAAGACAGTGGTTTGTGGAGCGTGCCAGCCCCGTTACAGACTTTGAGGACTTCGAAAGGGGACTGAATACATAATATTTTGAATAGAAACCCACGTCCGGAAACGTCGTCCAACGACGCTACAGAACGTGGCACCTGTAAATGCATGTATGTACAGGGTGAGTCAGGGATGATGCCAAAAACTTTCTAGGGTGATGAAGAAGGGTAAATGTATCAATCTGAGGTAAGGGTTCCTATACCGCAAACAAACGAGTCGAAAGTTATTAGCGAAAACCGTTCTGATACCTCTGACAGTTGAATACATGTACTGGTACTGTTGTTGCTAATATTGTAGGGTAGGAGCTTTCACATTTGGTAGCATGGATCAAAAGAAGAAAAAATTTGTAGTAAACATGGGCTTTAAAATTCATACCTTAAGAGCTATGAGCACTTGTTCAACAGAGGAGATGAACAAGCCTTCATAGCTCCTCATGTATGCACTTCAGAAACCATGGTTCAGATGGTTCAAATGGCTCTGAGCACTATGGGACTTAACATCTGAGGTCATCAGTCCCCTAGAACTTAGAACTACTTAAACGTAACTAACCTACGGACATCACACACATCCATGCCAGAGGCAGGATACGAACCTGCGACCGTAGCGCAGACTGAAGCGCCTAGAACCGCTCGGCCACACCGGCCGGCAAAGAAAACATGTTTACAGGATATTTTTTCTTTGTTTCTCTTTACTGCAACCTCTGGAAGTTGCCTACCCAACAATCTTAGCAATAACAGTGTATTTTGTACTGAACCGGGGACCTAGAAACCACGGAGAGGTTTTGTTCCGCAATAGCCCTCAGTGGTTCATAACCCCACAACAGGTCACAGCAGTCCACCCACCCCACCGCCACCCCTCACTGAATTCAGGGATTCAGGGTTATTATGCGGTTCGGCCCCCTGTGGACCCCACGGGAATGTCTCATACCAGACGAGTGTAGCCCCAAATGTTTGCCTGGGAGAGTAATTATAGTGTACGCATACGTGGAGACTGTTTGCGCAGCAATCGCCGACATAGTGTAAGTGAGGCGGAATATGGGGAACCAGCCCGCATTCGCCGAGGCAGATGGAAAACCGCCTTAAAAACCATCCACAGGCTGGCTGGCATACCGGAGCTCGACACTAATCCGCCGGGCGGATTCGTGCCGGGGACCGGCACACCTTTCCGCTCGGGAAGCAGCGCGTTAGACCGGGCGGCTAGCTGGGCGGGCAGCAACAACAGTATACCAGTACATGTATTCCACTGTCAGAGGTACCAGAACGGTTTTCGCTTAGAACTTTCCACTCGTTTGTTTCTGGTACTGGGACCCTCACCTTGAACTGATACATTTATCCTTCTGTATCATCGTTGAAAGTTTGTAACATCGTCAAGGAATCATCCTTATGACTCTCTGTAGCATCACTGGATGATGTTCCCACTCATGGGCTCCTATTCAGGCTATTAAGTACCCGCTCCCCTCTCCAAGTCCTAGAAGTTTGTAACGGGAATTTCCAAACACCCTGCAGAAAACACCAGCCCGTAATTTACGGAATTGCATTACTGTGCGTAGACGTCTGGTGCCACATACCTCCAGAAACCAACCAATGTTTTGTAGCTTCCATGCCACGCTGAATCGCTGTCGTACTGTGTTACAAGAAGCTACTAAGCATGTGCTCATAATGTTTTGGCTCATCAATAAATACCGGGTCAACGGGCAAAGTATAACAATAACGGTCAAAGGAAGCACTTCTGTTGCATAGGAAGTTTTATTAATACACTGATGACTAGTTTCGGAAAGATCGTCCATTAACAAATCATCCATGTACGTAAGTCATGCGCTGCAATCAGAAGTGCATTACAAGCCATAAAATTTGTAAACGTGGCGCTATACCACGTAGCCTCAACATATGAACATCGCTCTATGTGGCCTGTAATGCATGTCTGGTTGTAACGCAAGACTTACGTACACGGATGATTTGATGATGGACGAGCTGTCGAAGCTAGTCATCAGTGTATCAATAAAACTTCATACCCAACTTAGGACGGTTCTTTTAACAGATAGTGTAACCACATAACAGCTGCTGATCTGTTCAACCCCAGCTTGCTGGAGATACAAGAGTAAATTAGAACTTACCGAAATTGACGGTCACTTCAGTACGAGTCGCCGGGTCATACTTATGAACTCGCATTCAAGTACAAGACTTTCTTGTCTGTGTCCCAGTGTGGCCCCTCTCCTAATCTGCAGGGTTTGGAAATCTTCTCCACCGTCACTGGAGACATTATGCTCTGGCTGTAAAGTACAGAAAAACACAGTTTAATCAGCGGGAAGGGGGCTCGGTGACATAAAACTGAATGGCAAATAGGATCAACTTGATATTACAACAAGAAGACAGTTTTTAACACTGAAAAGGAAGAATGGTTTGAGCCAATTTTGGGCACTGTTAGGCAGTGCTCTGGTCTCTAAAATTGTCTTCGGGTAGCAGTTCCTGGTCAGTTTGCCCTCACTACCTACGAATCGAGGTCACACGTTGTATTCAATCATGCCACACTGTTCAACAGTACATGCTGCCAGATTCCAGAGTAGTATCTAAAAGGTACAATGGCACACTATAGCCGCGAAATAGACGAAAGTGAACTAAAATAAAAGTTAATGCCGCTCTCCTGTTTTTATATGTCAGAAGGAGGAGAAAATGAGAAAAAAAGAAAAGGGGCTTTGTGAATGTGTTCTTTTTTTTAAGTAAGTCAACTGCTTCCGAAACTTCAGCTCGTGAGCGGATGTTGGGTACAATATTTTTCCAGAAATTCACCAAAATGTCGAGACTCGATTTTGAATATATTGTATAGACAATTTGTCAGGGAACTGGTAAGACCAGTATCAATATGAGAGACTGTACCAAACTGACAATCACCTTTTGGCTGCTGATGATTCTTAGAGAAGTTTGATGTACGCGTTTAAAAGACTTCTCATCGATATGTCCCTTAGTATGAAAAGTTTGGACCACTTTAGTAGAATGACTTAACTAATTTGTTAAGGTACGTTTGAAATAACTACAAAACGTTTATGTTACTACTTAATTAAGAAAGGATTATGAGTTTCATGACTTCAATACATTTACAACGAGAGTTACTGGAACATCGGAAGTAATGTTTAAAAAGGGCGTAATCGAAAAAACCACAGTTGACAAACTGCTGCTGATGAGCGCGTAACCACATGTAATGAAGTTTACAGAATATTTACAAATCTTAGAACTTACGCAGAATACAGCTATGTCTCACTGCTCTACATTTTATTCTTGTACGACGCTAGCAGCGACAACTCAATTATTACTTGTTTTGGCAATTTTTGTACACACATAAAAAAAGTTTTGCATCACCACGGTTCCCAGAACTCCTAAAGATAAACGTTGACTGTGGATATTGTATCACAGACACAGTCCCTTTGACTGTTCAGAGACGTCACTAAACCCGCCCAAAGATCTAAACAACCACGCACGAGCAGCGCCTATTGGACGGAGGGGGTCCGACAGCCGATCAATTCCAGTCATTACACCAGGAAGGAGGTACACGGCTCGCGTTGACTGTAGTTCAAATGTTGAAATGTGTGTGAAATCTAATGGGACTTAACTGCTAAGGTCATAAGTCCCTAAGCTTACACACTACTTAACCTAAATTATCCTATGGACAAACACACACACCCGTGCCCGACGGAGGACTCGAACCTCCGCCGCGTCCGCTTTGTCACTTTGAGCCAGGAAGGGCTCTCAACAAGGGAAGTGTCCAGGCGTCTCGAAGTGAACCAAAGCGATGTTGTTCGGACATGGAGGAGATACAGACAGACAGGAACTGTCGATGACATGCCTCGCTGAGGCTGCCCAAGGGCTACCCGCAGTGGATGACCGCTACCTACGGATTATGGCTCGGAGGAACCCTGACAGCAACGCCACCATGTTGAATAATGCTTTTCGTAAAGCCACAGGACGTTGCTTTACGACTCAAACTGTGCGCAATAGGCTGCATGATACGCAACTTCACTCCCGACGTCCATGGCGAGGTCCATCTTTGCAACCACGACACCATGCAGCGCGGTACAGATGGGCCCAACAACGTGCCGAATGGACCGCTCAGGATTGGCATCACGTTCTCTTCTCCGATGAGTGTCGCATATGCCTTCAACCATACAATAGCCGGAAACGTGTTTGGAGGGCAACCCCGTCAGGCTGAACGGCTTAGACACACTGTCCATGTTGAATAATGCTTTTCGTAAAGCCACAGGACGTTGCTTTACGACTCAAACTGTGCGCAATAGGCTGCATGATACGCAACTTCACTCCCGACGTCCATGGCGAGGTCCATCTTTGCAACCACGACACCATGCAGCGCGGTACAGATGGGCCCAACAACGTGCCGAATGGACCGCTCAGGATTGGCATCACGTTCTCTTCTCCGATGAGTGTCGCATATGCCTTCAACCATACAATAGCCGGAAACGTGTTTGGAGGGCAACCCCGTCAGGCTGAACAGCTTAGACACACTGTCCAGGGAGTACAGCAAAGTGGAGGCTCCCTGCTATATTGGGGTGGCATTATGTGGGGTCGACGTACGCCTCTGGTGGTCGTGGAAGGCGCCGTAACGGCTGTACGATACGTGAATGCCATCCTCCGACCGTTAGTGCAACATTGGCGAGGCATTCGTCTTCATGGAAAACAATTCGCACCCCCATCGTGCTCATCTTGTGAATGACTTCCTTCAGGATAACGACATCGCTCGACTGGAGTGGCCAGCATGTTCTCCAGACATGAACCATATCGAACATGCGTGGGTTAGATTGGAAAGGGCTGTGTATAGACAACGTGACCCGACAACCACTCTGAGGGATCTACGCCGAAACGCCGTTGAGGAGTGGGACAATCTGGACCAACAGTGCCTTGATGAACTTGTGGATAGTATGCCACGAAGAATATAGGCATGCATCAATGCAAGAGAACGTGCTACTGGGTATTAGAGGTACCGGTGTATACAGCAATCTGGGCCACCACCCCTAAAGGTCTCGCTGTATGGTGGTACAACATGCAGTGTGTGGTTTTCATGAGCAATAAAAAGTTCGGAAATGATGTATATGTTGATCTCTATTCCAATTTTCTCTACAGGTTCCGGAACTCTCGCAACCGAGGTGATGCAAAATTTTTTTTTGATATGTGTAGATCCGTCACGCGCGATTCCGTCCTCACCGGCAACAACTTGTCAACTGACCTTTTTCAAAGTGCGTCCATACTTCTGGCCGTCAATGTACTGCATTTATGAACTTCATGTTTCTCTCGTTTATCCACTTCTCCATTCCTGTAGAAAAACAAAAAATCGAGTGCCTCTACACAAACTCAAACGAAATCACACTGTTTCAAGGGATTTGGCAACGCCGAGTACTGTCAACGTGAGAAAAATGAATCAAGGGTGAAAGTGAGAGGGCAGCGTGTATAGCCATAGATCCAGCCATACGAAACGTACTGCATCCCGGGCGGGCCACACCTAGGCAATTACCAGCAACTTCCCCATCAATATTGCCAGGGCAGACGGATATAAAAAGTAAAGCAATCATCAATCTCAAAATTGTTTTCTACTCCACATTGATTTATTAAGATTAGTCTTGTCGTGGATGGTATGCCGTTGCCTTCCTCCGACCTTTGAACTGACTTACGCAGCCAATTATAGGGGGACTTATTAGTCGACCACAATATTGCACCTGGGGTCATGGCGCTTCGGTCGGATTTCATGAGTATATGCAAATTGAAGCCTGGCCACTATCTTCCCCCTGTACCTGTTACCGAATCGTTAATACATTTTTCTCTTGAATGCACATACACACTTTTCATCCTCATGTATGTTTTTTGTGATTTTTTTCAGATAATGAAAGTGTCAGCTCACCGTCTTTTTAATTTTTTTATATGTTTTTACAGTTTAACATAGATTCCGAACCACAGTGCAACTCAGCGTTTTGCACATCAGCAAACATTGCTAGAGGTGAAAGAAGTGATAAGTGGCAGATAAACATGCTAGAATTGATTGATACGGAATGCGTTGCCTACGCGCCGCCAACAAACAAAAGGCCGAACTTGCCAGGATTCGAACCTTATTTTTCCGCTCATCTCTGTTTGCGAGCATCTTTGCTCGCACTGACTAGCCCTGTTAAATCGGCTAGAGCCTCCGATAGACCCACAGACTGGAGAATACAATGGAGGTTTCAGAAAGGAAAGATCATGGAGTAAACAGATCTGGTGCCTGAGAACAATACTGACAAATAGAAAGTCCAGGAACACAACAATAACATTCGTCAATTTAAAGAAGGTCTATGACTACATAGATAGAGAAACACTCTTTAACACACTTAAGGCATAAAGGTGGAGCCGGCCGGGGTGGCCGAGCGGTTCTAGGCACTACAGTCTGGAACCGCGCGACCGTTACGGTCGCAGGTTCGAATCCTGCCTCACGCATAGATGTGTGTGATGTCCTTAAGTTAGTTAGGTTTAAGTAGTTCTAAGTTCTAGGGGACTGATGACCTCAGAAGTTAAGTCCCATTGTGCTCAGAGCCAGTTGAACCATAAAGGTTGACAAGAAGGCCAGAAAGCGAATCCAGGAAACATTAACAAGCACAGCATACAAAGTGAAGTTTATGGGAGAGATCTCGGAACCATTTGAAGTAAATACATGAGTGAGAAAGCGAGATGGCCTGTCACCCATACTATTTACCTCGGTTTTGGAGAAAGTAATCAGGACATGGGACAAAGGAATAAAATGTGTGTGAAATCTTATGGGACTTAACTGCTAAGATCATCAGTCCCTAAGCTTACACACTACTTTACCCAAATTATCCTAAGGACAAACCCATGCCCAAGGGAGGACTCGAGCTTCCGCCGGGATCAGCCGCACAGTCCATGACTGCAGCGGCCAGACCGCTCAGCTAATCCCTCGCAGCGGGACAAAGGAGTCAATGGGGTAAAGATGGGGAGACACAAGGATAGAACCAGCAACATAAAATGCCTGGCTTTTACTCATGATATAACCATCAAAACAAATAGCAGAAAAGAAGCCAAGGAAGCTCGAGAGACAGTACAGAAACCTCAGTCAAAACTGGACTACAAATCTCAAATGAATAAAACGCAGACAGACACCAAATGGCAACGAATTATTGAAAGATAACACAACTAGAACGTTTCAAATGCCTGGGAGACGTTATACAGAAAACTGAACTCGACATCCAATGAAGAAAGGCTCAGAAAACTACGAAAATCATGCAGACTTACATGGAACCATTACAGCAAAAGAAGAATTTCCGTCAGAGTCAAATTAAGAAACCATAGCACAGTAGTCTTATCGGAGGTTTAGAAATAAAGTAATCAACCGAAGAACGATAATCAAGGAGATGGAAAAACAACAGAAGAAAATACTGAGAAAGATTTACAGGCCGGCTCAGAAAGAGGGGATCTAGATAAAGACACCGACAAAGGAACTCTACGAACAGAAAGAAACGATTACAAACAACATCAGGAAAACATGGGAGAAGTTCTTCGGACACGTACATACGATGAACAAAAACAGACTCTCCAGGAAGATTTTTAACATAGTGACAACTAATACAGTGAACACCAACTGGTTTAAGGAAATTGCGGAAGACCTCAAGAAATTGAACATCTCCATGAAAAGATGACAGACAGAGAAAACTAGAGTGAAAAAATTAAAAAACCTTCAATGGCATGGTGTCGATCGTCTTCCCCGCTCCCAAAAAGTCAGATGACAAGATCCAAGATTAAGATGATATTGATCTCTTTTTCGGACAGCGTCATGAATTTCTAACCGAGGGAGGCGGGGAAGACGATGAACTGCCGCTTGATCTCCGAATCGTATTGGTAGCACCAGGTCTCATCTCCTGTAATGATGTGCATATCGAACAAAGCGTGACCACGACGCTACGAGCGATTCCGCAAGAACCATTTACTAAAAGTTCCCAACAGCTTTACATCCGATGTGAGAAGTGTGTTGCAGCCAATGGTGATTACTTTGAAGGTCAGTAACGGTATTTTGTCTGTAACTTTTGTTTCCTCCATTTTCTGAGATCACTTTCTGAACTCTTCAGACGCAACTCTTACTAGCAAGCGATATGAAATGGAACGAGCACGTAAAATCAGTATTCGGGAAGGCGAATAGAAGGCGTAAATTGTGGAAGGATTCTGTGAAACCGCGATTCTTCTGTAGAGATTGTAGTGCGGCGAGTTCTGGAGTAATGCTCCGCCGTTTGGAGTTCATATCACGTAGGTCTGTACCAGACCGTGATCGATTTCAGTGACACGCATATGGTCGTTAAAGCCACGTGGAAGTTGACGTAATAAAATAAAGCACATGCAGCAGCCGTTGTGATGTTATTTTATTATATGCAAGCACTTTCGGTGACTCAACACACCATCTGCGGGTCTTAACTGACGCTGAGGGAGTGTGCTCCAGTCGTAAACAGCATCCCATCAGTGGCCAACATATATGAAACAGCTTCCGTAGAATACTGTAAAACCGATTTTGTGTCTAAAACCATCAACTTTACTACATAAATGAAAGGCGACGTCCCGCAGACCAACAATCATATGGATGGATATACAAAAATATGGAAGTTAATCCTAGATGCTTGGGGAACGTAGATGGGGATGTATGACAGAGAGGTAATGCTGTTCCCGCAAGATGGGTAAATTTAGAAAACCGGTGATTTCTGTCGGCTTTCCAGCAGTGCCAAGTGGTTATGCACCCACAGGTTTACGACTAAGTATTCCCCGTCCACTCTCAAGTGGTAGCACAATGGTGGATTAATTCAAGCACACCCTGACGTCGTTTATACAGGGAGTAACGTGTGCAAATGCAGATATTTCTATTGGTGACAAGGATGGAATACTGAGCAACCGTTATTTACCTCATTTGCTGACTAATAGTGTCAGCTATTACTAGTCGTATGTTTTTAGGTGGGGTAGTACCTCCAAATACATGTGGCAAGAGTAGGCCATTAACGCTTATTTTCTTCTGAGCAGCAGGTGAGGTGCTGAAGTGTGGAGGCGTGGATACAAAATGGTTAGTCTATACTGAGATGCGTAGTTCGCTTAGTGGTGCAGTTAAGACTGTGCAGAAAACATCAGGTCGTAAAGTTTGTGGCTTGTTTTGTGGGAAGACTGTTCGACGCACTGGAAAAACAAACACATTGTGTATGTACGTATTAAGGTACACCATATTAAAATATCAGCATTTATAACCGTTAGACCTTGTATTTTGTACGGCAAAGAGTATTTCGTTCAGACTGTCTGTATTCAGATGGGGAGGCCGCAGCTGCAACCACAGCTAACCTAACTTTGAGGATATTGTTTTTACAGCTATGTCGGCGACACATTCGTTGTCTCGCCATAGAGGCGTGAAAACTTGAGAGAGCTCTTAGAAAACCTCAGCAGCATCTATGTCCACATCGTAGGATGAAAAACAAATTGCCTTGCCTCTTCTTACTGTCCTCGTCCGCTGAAAACCCAATGGATGTCTCAACCAGAGTGTATACGGAAAACCGACTCATATGAGCCGTTATCTGTACGCTTTGAGCCAACACCCCCTGACCCCAAGGGTACACTGTTCGAGGGACTTTAATTCATCGAGCGGAAGCTGTCTGCTGTGACGTTTCCATAAAAACCGAAATGTTCCTGTCCGAGAACTTTTATTAAAAGTTATTTTACTGACAAGGCACGTGTGTGACCTCGAACGCTCAGAACCTCACATAAAAGTTAGAGTATGAGCCATTCGCTTACAAAACTGCGCGTCTTACCATGAGAGACATTTGAATGATCACATATTCAAGCTCTAATCGTAAGAAACAATACATCGATATTACAGGAGCAAATCACATCAGTTTCAATGTCGTGACTGCTATATTTCCCTCTGTTTCAAATATCTGTTATTTGAGCAAAAAACTTTTTCAAATGACCTGATAGTGTTGCATAGTTATTCAGTCTTCATAGTGCACGTGTTAAGATTTCATTGAAGTGGTTAAAGCAAAATGGAAGAGAAAAATATATACGTCTTACTAAAGCCGCTTTTTCACATTCGACATCACTTCTGCATTCAAGCTGTCCAGTATCAACCACCACACTAATTATTGTTTTAGACTGAGTTGTAAGTCCTCTTGCACTTTGTAATATCAGTTTACACTCAATAAGTATTTGCTTTGTTTATACGTAATGATTATCAGTAGTGGCATATCTATACAGTACCTAATTTTTGGTTTCCGCTGCATGTCACGGCGTTTGTTTGCACGACAACGGAACTATGAGTAAAAATAAGTGAAATCATGCAGAATCAGTCTTATGATCAGACTGTCAGTACTCGGCGCACACGAGATTACTGAAGTGATACATCATTATCGTCATTTTTTGCACTTTTCTTGAAACACTTCAGCTTGTTCTTCTCCAGAAATCTGGAAGATGTGATGTAATAGGCTCATGTAGACGCAGAATCGGAAATTATTTTCTTTAGCATTCTAGTGCCTGTTCGTGGCCGCTGTGAAAAGGTGAAGCCGCGTTTCAGCGGTGTGGTTGCCGTGACCGTTCCTAAAGCATCGAGTTCATCTCCTACTATAGGTGTCATTCGACCTTATCTTCGCAATCACAGTGGAGTAGACCAGAAGCTACGATAGATAAACCATTTCACAACTCTACTTAAATCACTGCCAATTACAGACTCATATATGTTTATTTTGATAGAGACTTACAAATACATTACTCATGGAGGTCACGAGACTGAACACGGTAAAAAGGCACTTAAATTAGTGGCGAAAGCGACTGGATACGAGATAGTTATTACCAAACCGGGAGACTTCGCTCAGTCAACCAAGAAAAACCCCGCAGGTAAGTAATCTATATCTATATCCATTATCCGCAAGCCACAGTGAAGTGCGTGGCAGAGGGTACTTCCCATTGCACCAGTTAGTAGAGCTTCCTCTCGTTCCATTCAAGTATGGAGTACGGGAAGAATGGCGTTTAAATGCCTCTATGCGCGCTGTAATTAATCTAATCGTATCTCGATACGATTCCTACGGGAGCGTAGGGGTTTTTATTGTATTCCTAGATTCATCCCTTTTTAAATCTGGTTCTTGAGATTTAGTAAGTACGCTTTCTCGGGATAGTTTGCGTTTATCTTCAAGTGTCTGCCACTTCAGTTTCTTCAGCACCTCCCTGATACTCTTCCACGGAACAAACAAACCTGTGACCATTCGTGCTGCCATTCTCTGTATACATTCAATGTCCCCGTCAGTCCTATTTGGTACGGGTTCCACACATTTGAGCAATATTCTAGGATGGGTGACACGAGTAACTTTTAAGCAATTTCCTTTATAGACTGATTTCCACAGTATTCTACTAATGAACCACAGTCTGCCACATCCTTTACCTACGACCGAATCTATGTGACCTTTCCACTTCATATCCCTACAAATTGTATGAGTTTGTGACGCGTTGATACTGTAATCATAGGATACTACACTCCTTCCTTTTCCTGAAGTGCACTACTGAATGTTACTGAACATTTAAAGCAGATTCCCAATTTTTTCACCACTTTGAAATGTTATCAGGATCCAACTAAACGTTTCTGCAGCTTTTTTCAGAGAGTACTTCATTATAGACAAATGCATCATGTGCGAAAAGTCTGAGGTTACTATTAACATTGCCTGCAAGGTTATTAATAAAAACACCAACAACAAGGGTCCGAACATATTTCCCTGGGGCAAACCCTTAGTTATTTCAACATCAGTGATGACTCCCCATCCAAGATGACATGCTATGTCTTTCCTACCAAGAAATCCTCGATCCAGTCACAAATTTCGCTTGATACCCCATACGATCGTACTTTTGACAATAAGCGTGGGTGAGGTACTGAGTCAAATGCTTTTCGGAAATCGAGAAGTACTGGATCTACCTGACTCCCTTGATCCATGGCTTTCATAATGTCATGTGAAAAAATGTTTTCGGAATGTATACGGGTTGTCAGGGAAGAAGACACTCTGTTTGAAATATCTCATAACGTTTGAACTCAGAATATGATCTAAGATTGTGCAACAAATAAAACTAAACTAAACTAAACTCCGTCCGAACAGGCCATGAAGGCCCAACAGCACCGACCGGCCGCCGTGTCATCCTCAGCCTACAGGCATCACTGGATGCGGATATGGAGGGGCATGCGGTCAGCACGCCGCTCCCCTGGCCGTTGTCAGTTTTCGTGACCGGAGCCTCTTCTTCTCAATCAAGTAGCTCTTCGGTTTGCTTCACAAGGGCTGAGTGTAGCCCGCTTGCCAACAGCGCTGGACAGACCGGATGGTGCTAGCCCAGCCCGGCAGCGCTTAAATTCGGTGATCTGACGGGAACCGGTGTTAACACTGCGGCTAGGCCGTTGGCTCTGCAACAAATGGGTGTCAAAAACATTGCGTGGTAGTTTTGTGGGTCACTTCTGCAACTCTTCTTGTGGACGGATGTGACCTGTGCTTTCTTCCTTCTACTGGGTGCCGTTTTCTGTTCGAGGGATATACGGTAGAGGAGCTAAGTCGATCGCGAATTCGGTATAGAAACTGATAGATATTCCATCGTACAGTGGAGCTTTGTCCAATTTTAGCGCTTTGTTTTTTTTTCTGAACACCATTTAATATCTGTATTACTCATCTTTGTGGCGGTACGACAATTTAACTGGGGTAATGCCCCTGGATTTTCATTTATAAAGGAACATTTGTAAACTGAGTTCAGCTATTCTGCTTTTGCTTTGCTACTCTCAAATTCAGTCCCTCTCATCCATGAGCGTCTGGACACTAGCTTTGGTATCACTGACAGCCTTCACATATGAGCAGAATATCTTTGGGTTTTGTGAGAGGCCGTTCGAATATTCTGCTACGGCAGTCTTTTTGGCTTCACAAATTTCCCTCTTGAAAGCCAATCACATGTCATTTATTCTGCATATCTATAGCGCTATATTTTGTTTTATACCTATTACGCAGTAGTCTCTTTTTCTTTAGAAGGTTCTTTCCGTTGACTCTATACCACGGAGGGCCCCTCTCATCATTAACTGTTCTACCACGTACAAATCTATCAATTGCATGGTCAACTACTCTTATAAACCTGGTCCATAGTTCTTTAAATTCTGTTCTCCAGAGCTAAATATCTCGAGTTCCTTAATAACATGAGACACTACTGCCTTTTTATCTAGAGTACTGAGAATTTATATCCTTCATTTTTTAGTTGCCCTTTGTCATTTGGTAATCTTTGTTGCTGGAACAGCCTCATACTAACTAGTACCTTATCCTGGTGCTCTTCGAATCACGCATGGGCACTGCGAGCTATGTGAACCGTTGCATTGCTCTGCTGGTAGATGCCATTGTGTTGAGGAAAACAAACTGCGTACAGGGGTGGATATGGTCCCTAAGGATAGATGCATACTTTTCTTGATCCATTGTGTCTTCCAGAATAACGAGATCACTCCGGGAATGCCACGAAAACATTTCCCATACCATAACGCTCCCTCCTCCAGCCTGGACCGTTCCGACGATTGTTGAATGGTGTTTGCTTTCACCCGTTTCACGGCGATAGAGCATTAAACGTGATTCGTCTGAAAGTCAGCATGTGTGCACTAACCATGCGTCTGCTGCGGAGGCCCATACGCAGCAACGTTCGCTGAACGGTAGTTGAGGAGACACTGTTGGTAGCCCCTTGCTTCGTCTCGGCGGACAGTTGCTCAGCAGTTGCACGTCTATGAACCCGTACACCCCTCCGCAACCGCCGTTCACCCCTGCAATCTATCGCGTATGGCACATCACAGTTGCCTTGGCGCCAGCTTTGGATAACGCCGTTTTGCCATGCACGTTATACTTCAAACTCGGCGCATACGAACGGTTTAGAGACTTAGCCGTTTCGGAAGTGCTTTCACCCTTGGACCAAAAGCCGATAAACATGCCTTTTTTAGCCGGACGATGTGGCCGAGCGGTTCTAGGCGCTGCAGTCTGGAGCCGCGCTGCTGCTATGGTTCGAATCCTGCCTCGGGCATGGATGTGTGTGATGTCCTCAAGTTAGTTAGGTTTAAGTAGTTCTAAGTGTAGAGGACTAATGACCTCAGATGTTAAGTTCCACAGTGCTCAGAGCCATTTGAACCATTTTGAACCATGCCTTTTTGGACGTCAGGTAAGTCGCTCCGTTTCCACATTTTACGACAATGATTGCTCTATTTTACGCATGCTCTTGACTTGCTTTATATATTCTCCACTGCCAGTGCTGCCTCCAGCCGTCTGTGACTGTCTGTTTCACGCTGACGTCAAACATAGGCGGTAGACATATTAATGTGACTGGGCCGTGTATTAGTGGCCGTGTTTAAGTACTGTGTAAGCTTAGGGACTGATGACCTTAGCAGTTAAGTCCCATAGGATTTCACACACATTTGAACTTTTTTTATATTAGTGGACATTCATATAGGGTGTGTCCACCATCGCGTATTGACGGCTTGAACTGAGCTGGACTCACTTTCGAAGAGTCCGCCCCTGGTAGCTGAGTGGAAAAAAAAAGGAAAAAACTGGTCAGCGCGACAGAATGAATGTCCTAAGGGCCCGAGTTCGATTCCCGGCTGGGTCGGAGATTTTCTCCGCTCAGGGAGTGGGTGTTGTATTGTCCGAATCATCATAATTGCATCCCCATCGACGCGCAAGTAGCCGAAGTGGCGTCGAATAGAAAGACTTGCACCCGGCGAACAGTCTAACCGGTTTTATTTTTTTTATTTTTTCGAGGAGGTATCTGAATGTTTGTGGAGTAATGGCACCCCATTCTTTCTCGAGAGCCGAAACTAGAGAAGATAGTGATGTTGGATGCTGGAGTCTGGAGCCAATTCCACTTTTTAACTCATCCCAAACATGCCCCACTGGGTTCAGGTCAGGACTTTGAGGTAGGCCTGTCCATTTCAGCAGTGTTATCTTCAACAAATCATTGCCTCACTGATGCTACTCTATAACAGGGTGCATTACCATGCTGATGCAAATAACCATCGTCTCCAAAGTGTTCCTGTACTGTACGCAGTACGCAATGCTGTTAAATGTGTTCATATTCGTCCGCATTTAGCGATTTCTTATGCGCAATACGAAGACCAAACCTCAACCACGAAATGTACCCCGTACCGCAACACCACCTCCTTCGTACATCACTGTTGGCACTACACACGATCCAAGTAACATTCATCGGGCATTCGTCAAACCCCAATGCTTCCATTGGATTGCTACAGGGTATAGCGTGATTCATCTTTCAAACTCACTCGTCTTCAGTCATCCTCTTTCCAGTGGCGCCACTTTTTACATCGCCTCTAGTGTCGCTTAGCACTGAGTACAGAAATGTGTGGCTTGTGAGGAGCTACTTGATCATTGTAGCCCATTTCCCTTAACTCTGTATACACAGACATTATATAAGCTGGAGTACTGGTAGTAGTTCGTAGCTCACGAGTGATTCATTCCGCTGATTTCATGCAAAAGTTTGACAACTACTCTCTGCAATGCTTCATGGCCCCTGTCCGTCAGTACATGAGCCTGCCTGTACCCGTGGTTCTTCCTTCACGTTTCCACTTCACAACCACATCATCAATAGTCGACTTGGGCAATTACAGAAGGGTTACAATGTTCTTCAAAAGAAATGGTTCAAATGGCTCTGAGCACTATGGGACTTAATTTCTGAGGTCATCAGTCCCCTACAGCTGAGAACTACTTAAACCTAACTAACTTAAGGACATCAAACATATCCATGCACGAGGCAGGATTCGAACCTGCGACCGTAGCGGTCGCGCGGTGCCAGGCTGTAGCGCCTAGAACCGCTCGGCCACTCTTGCCGGCTTAAAATGTTTTTGATGGATTTGTTACTCAGGTGACATGCTATGACTAATCCAGGTTCAAGGTCACTGAGTTCCGACCGACTCATTCTGCTGTTACTACGTTTCTACTAACGAAACTATACCCCTTGCCTCCTTTTATAATGGCGTGTCCGACTCTTGTGACATCTAGTGGTCAATTCTGTATTATACAGGTGTGTCCGGATACATTTGATCAGATAATGTACTGCATATATAGGGTGATATAGCTAAGATGTTCACTTCCTTAACAGTTTAAGACACATTTCTGATTTCACCCGAACGAATTGTGAAAATTTTTTTCATTAAATGACATAGTCTCTTTTCATAGCTATATTAATTACAGATGTATCAGTATCAGTTCGGATTCTCAAATGAAACTGTAGTAATTTCTACTGCTTGTGTCATAGTTCTAAGAGAGACGAATTCAACGGCGTTCCATTCTTCAAAACCCAATTAGTAGTTTAGGAGATACTACAATATTTAGATCTTAGGATTTATTTTATTTGAACATGAAAGCGGTCTTACGTGAACGTTCGTGTGGTTACACGAGAGTGTCGCTTCAGGCTGATGGGATGCTCCAGCTTGACGCAGCAAGGAGAGTTTAGTAACGTATTTTGTTTATCTATGTTTGGTGTTTGTTCTTTCGTACATGGAACCGTATTTATAGAATGAAAGAGAGGTTTTCAGATCTCAGCTACATATGGGCACTGAAGCAATTGCAATAGTGACATGTAAAAATCTGTGCCGGACCAGGACTCGAAACCGTAAGCTCCACTTCTCGAAAACGGTTGCTTTAACCGCCTCGGCCATCCGAGAACGCCTCCTGTCCAGTCCAAATTCCCAAATTCCGCAAACTACAGATGCGTTCATTATACCCTATTTGCTCGCAGCTATTCAGCCGAGTGTCGCAAGGGTTCGGACGAGTGAGTGAACCCGCAGAGGGGATATCCCTTGCAGGACTCAGGTGAATAAGCTGCAGACAAATAGAGGATAATGGACGGAGGACACTACCTCTATAGTGTGCGGCATTTGGGAATTTGGACTGGCTAGGAGGTGTACTCGAATGGCTGTGGCTGTTAAGGCAACCATTCTAGAGAAGCGTAGCATCCTGGTTGGAGTCACGCTCCAGCACAAATTTTCGGATGATGTCGTTGCATTTAACGCAATGGCCGTATGCAACTGGGAGGTACAAATTGGTCTTTCAGTTTAGTAACGCACTTCCCAGTTGCGGAGTGTTCCTAGACGGTTTCAGAGAAAACGTAAAGCGGCCGAAAAGAAACGGGTGTACGAGGGCAAGCCGAACACCGATCCGAAAGGGCAAAACAGGACGAAAAGCAAACGCCAAACCAAAAGAATCGTCAATAGCGTGTGAATAAAACCTGAATGACAAACCAAGAGACTAACCTTCAACAAGTTTGGTTGGTTGACTTGGGGGAAGGGACCAAACAGCGAGGTCATCGGTCCCATCGGATTAGTGAATGATGGGGAAGGAAGTCTTCCGTGCCCTTCTCAAAGCAACCATCCCGGAATTTGCCTGAAGTGATTTAGGGGAATCATGGAAAACCGAGATCAGGATGGCCGGACACAGGTTTAAACCGTCGTCCTCCCGAATGCGAGTCCAGTGTGCTAACCACTGCGCCACATCGCTCGGTTACAGGTTTGTCGCTGTGTAAGTAGTGTAACGTTCGGTTCGGCGACCTGAAAGCTTCAGATGCCAAAACACAACTGGCCGAGGAAGGCGTGCTTACTTTCCTCCTATCCTACGCGGCCAGAGGATGTTGCCAAGTCACGTGGTGCCCGCGCCGGCCGTGAAACGAAATGACTCTTGACGGCCAACGCTGGTGCATTTGTCTCGGTATCGTTGTCTGAATCCGGCGACCATACTTAAGAGAGTCTACTTACAAATGCGGAATAGCCGAGAAAATTTTTGAAACTGATAGTAATCACAACTGGCTATATACGGTGGGACTGAAACACCAACTGGAAGGCAAAGGACGTAGCATCTAAGGGTGACTCACCAGTGAACTACGGTGACAATTCTGTTTTTGTTTCTGTCATATCCTTGAAAGAATGGTGCACATAAAAACTTGGTTGGATACGTAAAACACAAAATCGAGGTACAAAAAGTGTTAAATAATAACTTCGTGTCATGCGTTTTAATCCCAAACACACACCTACATTGCGAAATTACATCATCAACAGCAACAAAATGAAATTCGCAATGAATTTTGTCATCCACACGTCCCTAAAATTCCACGGGTGTCACGCAGTGTTGGAAATGTGCATCACACACTGCAGCATACCTCTGTAGTTGTAAGGGCAAGGACTTCTGCACAATCTGAAGAGATTCCTGCGACATCATTGCACATGCTGCAACAATGCGATGTTTTAAATACTCTTTGGTCGTTGCCACTAGTTAAAATTTAATAGAATGGATAACAGATGAGTTCAGCGCTTTTTGCGCCAACCAACGTTAACTCGGCCATCATCTCCACGGTGGTCAGAATACTGACAGAAACCCAACGAGTTAAAATCAGGCTTGTCAGTTTCCGGTTTTGAATAAGTCTGTAGACACCAACGGATCCTGATAATTTCTATTTTTTATGCAGAAAAATTATTATTATAAACTTAAGTAGAATTTCATTTTTTTAATATCTAGTATGTTTATGTTGATCACAGTTACTGTCTTCCAAGTCCAAAAAAAGCTGAAAGGATGACAGACTACAAGCAGAGAATGGCCTACTGAAGAAGCATACAAAGCAACTTAGTGTGTCACACAAAAGAACAATTGTGTAGTTAAAAACTTGAGTTGCTAGTTTGAAAAACGTCAGAGTATGCTGATGCAATAAGTCCGTACTTAACGATTATTTACAACCGTTCTCTCGACGAAAGATCCGTACCCAAGACTGGGAAGATGCACAGATCACGCCAATATTCCAGAAATGTAAAAGAAGTAGTCAATTAAATTAGCCCGCCCGGCTAGCCGACCGATCTAACAAGCTGCTTCCCGATGGGGAAGAAGTACCGGTCCCAAGCACGAATCCGCCCGGCGGATGTGTCGTCCGGTGCGCCGGCCAGCCTGTGGATGGTTTTTGGGACGGTTTCCCATTTACCTCGGCGAATGCGGGCTGGTTCCCCTTATTCCGCCTCAGTTACATTATGTCGGCGATTTCTGCGCAAACACTGTCTCCACGTTCGTGTACACCATAATTACTCTACCACGCAAACATTGATGTTACACTCGTCTGGTATAAGACGTCCCCGGACAGGGATCCACTGGGGGCCAAACCGCAAAATAACCCTGGGTTTGGTGTGGGGCGACGATGGGGTGAATGGACTACTGTGGCCTCTTGTGGGATTGTGAAACGCCGAGGGCTACGACGGGACGAAGCCTCTCCGTCGTTTCTAGGTCCCCGGTTCAATACACAATACACAATGAACTAAATTAGAGTCCCATATAATTAAGGTCGATATGCAGCAGGATTTTGGAATATATATTGTTTTTGAACATTCCGAATTACCTAGAAAACAACGATATATTGCAAATAGTCAACAAGAATTTGGAGAACACTCTTCTCCTGAAACACACGAAGTGCTGCGTGCTATCGACAATAGATTTCAAATTGATTCCGTATTTCTAGATTTCCTCACAAGCGACTTGTAATCAAACTGCGTGCGTATGGAATGTCGTCTAAGTTATGCGACTAGATTCGTTATTTCCTGTCAGAGAGGTCACAGTTCATAGCAACTGACAGAAAATCATCGAATAAAACAGAAGTGATTTCTGGTGTTTCCCAAGGTAGTGAAATGAAATGTCGTGTGGCAATACCCTCCCCTTGGGTAGACCGGTCGCCTGTTCCAAGTCGTTTGAGAAGTGGCGACTTGCGTGTCTATGGGGATGATATGATGATGGTGGAGACATAACAACACCCAGTCTCTGAGCAGAGAAAATCTCCGACCCAGCCGGGAACCGAACCCGGGTCCCTATGCACAGCAGTCGGTCGCGTTGACCACTCATCCATCGAGGTGGACCCCAAAGGTAGTGATACAGGCCCTCTGCTGTTCCTTAGCCATATAAACGATTTAGGAGACAATCTGAGCAGCTGTCTTAGGTTGTTTACAGATGGTGAGGACTTATCGTTTAGTAAAGTCATCAGGAGTTCAAAACCAATTGCAAAACGATTTAGGTAAGGTATCTGTATGGCGCGCAAATTGTCAATAGACGCTGAATAATGAAAAGTGTGAGGTCATCCACGTGAGTGCTAAAACGAATCCGTTAAACTTCGCTTACACGATAAATCAATCAAATATAAAGGCCATAAATTCAGCTAAATGCTTAGGAATTACAATTACGTAAAACTTAAATTGGGAAGAACACACAGAAAAGGTTGCGGGGAAGGCGAACCAAAGACTGCATTTTATTGTCAGGACACTTAAAAGATGCAATAGATCTACTAAAGAGATTGCCTACACTTGAGTTGTCCGTCCTCTTTTGGAGTACTGCTGCGCGGTGTGGGATCCTTATCAGATAGAACTAACGGAGTACATTGAGAAAGTTCAAAGAACGATAGCACGGTCTTCATATTAAAAAAAGGGCAGATGTACATTTTAGCTTTTTTCGCGAGCTGCTCGAATGTGGAATAATAGAGAACGAATATAAAGATGGTTCGATGAATTCTCTGACAGGCACTTAAGTGTTATTTGCAAAGTAGCCATGTAGATGTAGACATGTAATTCAGTTTTTGGTGCGTTAGATACTGACAATATAATTGATCTGCTGAAGGAGGTTTTGGAATTTCAAGCTAATGGTAAGGCATCACAATATTCCCAGCAAATAAGGAAATTAGCTCTGACCCGACATTTTTATTCCGCTAAGGCTTGTAGCTGGTGACATAGGTTTGTGAAATTATCTCAGCCAGAATCACTTCACTGCAATTACTGAGACGTCCCTTATTTACACACAGTCACACAGTGACCATCTTCTCACAGTAACTGAACTTGAGGAAGAAACACATTATAAAACTTTTCCTCAAGCATTATTTTATCTGCAAAATAAATTATTCACGTACACCTAATTTTTTTGAGCAAAGATGTAAAGTCAGGATATAACTATTATACCAAGCTTATTTTAATTAAAGGTAAGTGAAAAAAATAGAATGTCGACGAAAACACTAAAAATGAAATGCCAATGAAAACAGCTGCAAGCTATGGTGGCCTTGAAGCTTTCCCTGATGCAAATATTTTGTCTTGGAAGACCTGGAGTATAGCGGAGAGTACAGGCCTACTAGATAAGGTTACCTATGGTACTTTGCTTCCAGACAAGCCCATTTAATTTGTCTACAAGAAGAAAGAAGAAGCTGAATGCTGACGAATATCTATTTATTTGGGCCAAAGTAGGCAATAACAATTGTAAAAAAAAAAAGGGTTCAAATGGCTCTGAGCACTATGGGACTTAATTTATGAGGTCATCAGTCCCCTAGAACTTAGAACTACTTAAACCTAACTAACCTAAAGACATCACACACATCTATGCCCTAGGCAGGATTCGAACCTGCGACCGTAGTGGACGCGCGGTTCCAGACTGTAGCGTCTAAAACCGCTCGTCCACCCCGGCCGGAAACAATTGTAAAGTAAAGATTACTGGTGACAATATGTTATATTATAGACAATAAACATTCTTCACCTCCTTTCCTTATAAGCAATAAATTACTTAATTGTCTTGTAAGCCATCATTATTATTATTGAATTACTTGTGCTAATTAATTGTAACACATATATTTTTTAAATCTTCTCTTCCTTGGCGGTCTGGTTTCTTAGGCTGAGGCTGTATGCTTAAAATACAAACCAAAACACAGAATTTCCGCGCTAGTCACCGTTTCTGTTAGCTGACCATAATGAGTTTCGAAGTTTACTCCATAATCTTCAGGTGGTACCTGCTTAAGTCGCATTGATTTACGTTCAGTTTGCGAGCACCAAGAAGTTATCTTGGGTTGGCAAACATGTTTTGAGTCGTCTTGCAATTTTGTGTCGAAAAGTATATCCATATTTCGATAAAAAAAATTACTTATTCCTGCCGGTGTACACAGAAATCACATATTCTTACTGGCCTTTTAGAAAAAATAGAATTAGTAAGTGCTATTTGAAGTTAGTTAAAGAAAGTTTCAAATGGGAGTGGCCAAGCAGACGACGCCCGTCACTACAGAAAAAATGGCGGACGGGAATTCAGTTAGCTTAAAAAATGGCGAACATATAACGACAGTACGAAATTTAAACTCGTTAGATCGTCGTAACTTGTACACAGATTTCACCTTTGGGCTTACCTCAGAGAAAATGTCCACTGGCCTCAAACAATGCGATCGTTCAGGCAAATTGATAACACCTTCAGTCCTATCCAGTACACAGGAAAGAGCTGGGTGAGCGCTTTTGTAGCCACAAAAGAGAGTGACATATACACCCATCGTGCTAGTACCACATATATCATATTGCTTCCTCTAGGAGAACCGGTTAGACTTGGATAAAACTTGTGGGTATCTTTTAATAGTCGAGGTTCCTTCAATGAAGTGATGGCCAATCACGTAGTCTCCAACACTCCAGCACAAAACGTTAACACATACAGCACGGTGCCCGTACGCCAAAGGGCGCGGCCGGCCGGACGTTGGCGACGGCGCCCATATACCGTACGGGCGAGCCTTTATTTGGCTCCGTAAGCGCGTTTAGCGCGTCTCCGAAGCAGTTTCGTCAACTAATGTGGACGTATTTCATCCTTCTTCCGCAAGAGGCAAGCACTTATTGGCTATCTCATCCTGGGAGTGGCTGTGAGCGCTGCAAAGTCGAAGTTACCCGCATTTAATTCACACGTGTTTACGATCGTGAAAATATCGCGCAGCGAGTTGACGGAGGCAGAGATCTTAGATATTCTTTACGGAGATGAAGGATCTGAAGTTGACAATTCTGACAAAGAGGATTCCTACTCTCCAAACGAAACTACAAGTGACGATTCAGGTACGTATATGTCTCAATTGTTCATAAAGTGAAGAGCCTGTTTTCCCGAAAAACTTTGAGTGGTGGTAAAAGCTGTTTTTCCACTTGTTTATAGTGTCAGCTGTCAACAGTTTTATTTTTTACATAAAGAGAACACTAGGTAGAATGTATTACAAGTAGACTTTATTCACAGAGTAGGGAAGAAATTGGCTGAGAAGGGCGGAAATATTTTTCAGCAACATGCCGCTTCATCCTCACAAATTGAGAGGACATTTGCAAGGCACTTTGCAGAGAAGGTCCCACCCACTGCAAACAAGGTGAATACTACTAGGTACTGCAAAGTATGTTCGGATAGGGGGAAGAAAGAAACGGGTAAGCGCATCAGGAAGGAAGTAGATGGTGGTACAAGGACTGTGGCGTTGGCCTTTGCGTACCACAGTGTTTCCAGGATTTTCACACGAAGGCTAACTACATCTGAACTATTAAAATACTCTAGTTTACAGGTACCGGCAGTTAGACCCTCAAGTGATATTTTGTTTTAAATTTAGATATAGTAATAATAGCATTACTCAAGAGAGATCATGTAAAACTTTTTTATCCATGATATTTTTGTGTTTTTTTAATTATAACACCCATTTGTATTTTATATTGTAAAATAAACTCACTATAATGTAAAGCTCTTACTTTTTCCTTTTAAATGATGCAAGAACCATATTCCTATCATTTTCCTGTTCTTCGCAATCTAATTTTAAACATTCATTAAATATGCCAGTTCACAGCCAAGCGCCGGGTGTAACGAGGGCAGTGTTGAAAGTGTTAAACTTCACTGTCTCAGATGTTTAACCTGCCTACGCCAATGCGTATTCTTCGTGGCCCAATAATGCATATTTCTTAAACTCACATTTCAATGATTTAAAAGGATAGTGTCGTAGTGCCCGCATCTCGTGGTCGTGCGGTAGCGTTCTCGTTTCCCGCGCCCGCGTTCCCGGGTTCGACTCCCGGCGGGGTCAGGGATTTTCTCTGCCTCGTGATGGCTGGGTGTTGTGTGTCGTCCTTAGGTTAGTTATGTTTAAGTAGTTCTAAGTTCTAGGGGACTGATGACCATAGATGTTAAGTCCCATAGTGCTCAGAGCCATTTGAACCATTTGAAGTGTCGTAGTTAAGGAGAATTCTTTGAAGAAATATCCAATCGTCCTGATGTCGCATCAGAACCGAATAACGGAATTCCACGCGTCTTCGCAATCCCGATAGTTAATCTGCTGAAGAAGTGAAAGATCATACGGACAGTAGTTATTTATGCGCAAAACACAATCAACGCTGGGGTGACGTATTCCAGAGGCACTCGAAATTTCTCTGGACCTGACATGTGGATTACGAGCAACAGCTGTCACAATATCTACATTGATGTGACAAAAGTCATGGGATAGCGAATATGCACTTACACAGAAGGCGGTAGTATCGTGTACACAAAAGGTATAAAAGGGCATTGCATTGGCGGAGTTGTCACTTTAACTCAAGTGATTCACGTGAGAAGGTTTCCGACGTGCTTATGGTAACACGACGGGAATAACCAGACTTTGAACGCGGAATGGTAGTTGGAGCTAGACGCATGGGACAATCCATTTCGGAAATCGTAAGGGTATTCAATATTCCAATATCCACAGTGTCAAGAATGTGCCGAGAATACAATTCAGACATTACCTGTCACCACGGACAACGCAGTGGGCGACGGCCTTCACTAACGACCGACAGCAGCGGCGGTTGCGTAGAGCTGTAGTGCTAACAGACATACAACACTGCGTGAAATAACCGCAGAAATCAATGTTGGACGAAGGACGAACGTATCCGTTAGGACAGTGTAGCGAAATTTGGCGTTAATGGGCTGTAGTGGCAGGCGACCGTCGCGAGTGCCTTTGCTAACAGCACGACATCGCCTGCAGCACCTCTCCTGGGCTCGTGACCATGTCAGCTGGACCCTAGACGACTGGAAAACCGTGGCCTGGTAAGATGAGACCCAATGTCAGTTGGTAAAAACTGAAGTTATGGACCCTAGTTGTCAACAAGATACTGTGCAAGTTGGTGGTGGCTCCATAATGGTTTGGGCTGTGTTTACGTGGAATGGACTGCGTCCTCTGCAATTGAACCGATCATTGACGGGAAATGGTTATGTTAGGCTGCATTTGCAGCCATTCATGGACTTCGTGGTCCAAAACATGTTACTGGGCCACAATCGTTCACGCTTGGTTTGAAGAACATCCCAGACAGTTCGAGCAAATGCCTTGGCCACAAAGAACGCCTGACATGAATTCCATCGAACATTTATCGGATTAATCGACAGATTAGTTCGTGAAAAACACCCTGAACCGGCAACACTTCCGTAATTATGGATGGCTACTGAGGCAATGTGGCTCAATATTTCTGCGGGGTACTTCCAACAGCCTGTTGAGTTCATGCCACGTCGAGTTGCTACTCTGCGCCGGGAAAAAGGAGGTATCCCACGACTTTTGTCACCTCATTGTATACCTGTATCGCGGTAGTGCAACACACTACTTAGTTGACGTGACGAATTTAGTTATATGGGTATGAAATTACTAACTTCCGGCGGAGGTTCGAGTGCTCCCTCGGGCATGGGTGTGTGTGTTTGTAATTAGGATAATTTAGGTTAAGTAGTGTGAGGGCTTAGGGACTGATGACGTTAGCAGTTAAGTCCCATAAGATTTCACACACATTTGAATATTTTTTTTCTAACTTCCGCATAAGACAGCAATCGGTTTCAGGTTCAAAAGAAATAAATCTCAAGTTCTCCGAAACTAGTAACAGGAGTTAGAATAGTTTAACACCTTTAATTTCGTCTCTTTTAGAACTACAATAAAAGCAGCACAAATTACTGTAGTCCCATTTGAAAAAGATAAGTTGAAAGCGAGATCTCTGTAATCAACGTTGTTGTTGTGGTCTTCAGTCCGAAGACTGGTTTGATGCAGCTCTCCACGCTAGTATATCCTGTACAATCTTCTTCAACTCTCTGTAACTACTGCAACCTACATCCATTTGAACTGACTTACTGTATTTAAGCCTTTGCCTCCTTCTGCAATTTTTACCTCCCACTCTTCCTTCCATTATCAAGTTGACGATTCCTTGATGTCTCAGTATGCGTCCTTCTGTTGCACCATACTTCAAACTCTTCTACTCATATTATTATCTTTTCTGATGTGTTTATCGCCCACGTTTCACTTCCGTATAAGGCTTCACTGCATGCAAATACCTGCAGAAACGGCTTCCTATCTCATAGTTTTCCAGAATGAATTTTTTAATTCTACAGCGGAGCGAGCAGTGCTATCAAACTTCCTGAGAGATAAAACTGTGTGCCGGACCGAGACTCGGAACTCGGGTCCCTTGGCTTTCTTATTTTTACTTTTTTTATGGACACGTGCCTCTTAGAATTTTTTATTTGTTTCGTTTTTAATTTTTTTTAATTTTATAAATTTTCCCATCTAGAATCAGTTGAATTGAAACTAAAGTCTTACTTAATGGATGTTATACTTCTTCTGTAATCAAATTAGTTTCGTTCTTTCATATAAGCAATTACATTAAATTTTTTCTTCAAGAGTGGGTATCTCACTGGAACACAGCAATGGTTTGTGGGTGGACCACAGGAAAGCGTAAATATGAAACAAAAGTTATTTCTTCTTGTCCCAATTAACAGGCAGTTAAGGTACGAACGTATTTAATTCTTTACATATCTAAATGTGTATTTACCAGTAGTAGATAAGAGATATACCTTAAGTACGCGTTGTATTTGGCGGTGGTTACTTCATCATAGCTATGTTTGTCGATTTTTTCTGTTTCCCTCGTTGTTTTTACGTAAGACGGATAAATTGAAAAAAACTTTTCTCTTGTCCATTTATTGTTGAGAATTTTTGTATTTCATGAATGATGTGTTGTTTAAAATCATCAATAGACTCTCCTCCCTCGTTAAAGACGTAGTACACTGAAGCGCCAAAGAAACTGGTATAGGCATGCGTATTCAAATACGGAGATATGTAAACAGGCAGAATACGGCGCTGCGTTCGGCAACGCCTATGTAAGACAAGTGTCTGGCGCAGTTATTATATCAGTTACTGCTGCTACAATGGGAGGCTATCAAGATTCAGGTGAGTATGAACGTGAAGTTCATACCTGACGGGATACCAATTCGATTATACACAGAGTACGCGAAAAAACTTGCCCACCTTCTAACAGCCGTTTACCGCAAGTCTCTAGAGGAACGGAAGGTTCCAAATGATTCGAAAAGAGCACAGGTAGTCCCAGTCTTCAAGAAGGGTCGTCGAGCAGATGCGTAAAACTATAGACCTATATTTCTGACGTCGATCTGTTGTAGAATTTTAGAACATGTGTTTGCTCGAGTATCATGTCTCTTTTGGAAACCCAGAATCTACTCTGTAGGAATCAACATGGATTCCGGAAACAGAGATCGTGTGAGACCCAACTCGCTTTATTTGTTCATGAGACCCAGAAAATATTATATACAGGCTCCCAGGTAGATGCTATTTTCCTTGACTTCCGGAAGGCGTTCGATACAGTTCCGCACTGTCGCCTGATAAAGTAAGAGCCTGCTGAATATCATACCAGCTGTGTGGCTGGATTGAAGAGTTTTTAACAAACAGAACACAGCATGTTGTTATCAATGAAGAGACGTCTACAGACGTTAAAGTAACCTCTGGCGTGCCACAGGGGAGTGTTATGGGACCATTGCTTTTCACAATATATATAAATGACCTAGTAGACAGTGTCGGAAGTTCCATGTGGCTTTTCACGGATGATGCTGTAGTATACAGAGAAGTTGCAGCATTATAAAGTTGTAGCGAAATGCAGGAAGATCTGCAGCGGATAGGCACTTGGTGCAGGGAGTGGCAACTGACCCTTAACATAGACAAATGTAATGTATTGCGAATACATAGAAAGAAGGATCCTTTATTGTATGATTATATGATAGCGGAACAAACACTGGTAGCAGTTACTTCTGTAAAATATCTAGGAGTATGCGTGCGGAACGATTTGAAGTGGAATGATCATATAAAATTAATTGTTGGTAAAAACGTGAGCACTCTTCTATTATCCATATAACTAACAGTTAATGTATCAGCACTTATTCAGGTCTTCGATTTTATGGTCCAGGATCATTTAATGTTTGTGCTATTGGCGTACCTATCTTTCCTATGTCTTTTCGGTGTTCGTTTACTTCTTCTCTCGTCATTTTGTTATGTGCTACGTTTGAATTCGGTTTGGGCTTCACCTGTCACAATTTTGCAGTACTTTGGGCTTGAGCGGCTTCTCCGGCCGCTTCTTTACAGCCTCTAGTGGTGTCCACAGCAGAGCCATCAGTGAGAGTGAAAGTTGTTTTGGAAGCGTATTCCAAATTCCTTGTCAGCTGTCGTGCCCACACTCAGCTGTTGCTGCGGTCTAGCCTGTTGTGCTCCTCCGTCCGTCGGCTGCTGTTTGCTTTCCTGCGTGGCCTGGCTCGCGCGGTCTGTTACGCCTGGTGTGACGTACTGTAATTGCCGTCTAGTACGTTGTTATAAATTGCTCCTCAAAACGAACACCCGCTACGGACAATTGTCCTGATTCGTAACAAACATGACACGTTGGTTTGTGACGGGTCCTTGCAGCCAGATAACAGTAATGTGGGATGGGATGTCAATTTTAACGAATATCTGCACTAACTTTATGCCGTTATAAGACTGAACTTTGTACTTGCTGAACCACTTATCAAATTAAAGTGTTTAATCTGCAAAATTTAGAATGAACCTGTACTAAATCATTATTTCCTAGTTCTGGGGGAAGACTCAAAATTCGAGCAGTCTCTAGCTCTTGTTAGCATTATAAATTTTTGCCATGCTAACAGAATCATCACGGCGACGGAATTGAAATTATCCCTCAGTTTTCGTTAAAATCTTGTCCAACAAATCTTGTCCAACAAAAATACAATCTGACAAACACACATTACTTTCCACTACCAGTCTGGATGAATAATGCATTATATCCTGAAATACTGCAGTTACCATGTAACCATTCACTGATTTCCAAGGCAGTGGAGTGAACATGACGAGTATTGTTATCGAACGAAAATCTCAGCGTGTTTTTCCAAAGAGATTCCAACATGATGAACAAGAGGGAAATGCTAATGTTAAGCACTTACAAGCCCGGAAGATGTACAGCCAAACCCGTAACAACACTTGGTAATAGTTGTGCCAAGCACTAGACGTCATACCACCACGCACCGCTACGCTGCGTCCGCACTCGGCGACAAGTAACCAGCTGCGAATTTTAACAACTGAGCTACCCAAGCACGACTCACAACCCGTCCTAACGACTTTGCTTCCCCCAGTTCCTCATCTCCTACCTTTCCAACTTCACACAAGTTGCGGGACTTGTGGACTTCTGGAAGAAAGCAAGCCGTGGAGACATGGTTTACCCATAGTCAGTGGGATGTTTACTGATACGAAACTCCCTGGTAGTTTAAAACAGTGTGCCGGACCAACGCTCGAACTCTGGATCTTTGCCTCCTGTGGGCAAGTGCTCTTACCAGCTGAGCTACCCAAGCACGACTGACGACCTCTCTTCACAGTTTTAATTCCGCCATTATCTATTTCCTACTTTCCCAACTTCATAGAAGTTCTCTTGCGAACCATTCGTGACCAGCACTCCTGTAAAATAAATAAATTTGCATACACATGGGTTAGACACAGCGTTAGGTAGCTCAGCTGCTCAGAGAATTTGCACACGAAAAGCCAACATCTCGAGTTCGAGTCTTAGCCCGGTACACAGTTTTCGTCTGCCAGGAAGTTTTATGTCCATCGTAAACTCCTCCGCAGAGTAAAAAATTCATTCTCGGAACATCCCACTGGCTGTTGCCAAGCCGTGTCTTCACAATACCCTTTCTTTCTGGAGTGCGAGTAATGTTTCGCAGGAGAAGTTCTACGAAGCTATAAACGTAGAAGATAAGGTGCTGGCGTAAATAAAGCTGTAAGGAGGGGTCGCGAGTAGTGTTTGGATAGCTGAGTGATGTACTTAAAGTTTTATTCGATGTTAAGAAAGTACTTCGCCGCAGAAACGCTTTTCTTACTATTGCCATCTGCATTTCATATCCTTATAATGTAACTATGAAAAGAGACTATATGTCGTTTGGTGAGATCTTCTTCGCAATTCTTTTTGAGTGCGAGATCAAGACAAACATGAGGAGAACAGCTTAGCTGAATTATCCTTTCTTTTGTGTACAATGTATCGTTGTTGTGATGCTCCCTGCACGAAATGTGTTCAAATCTGTGTGAATTTCTAAGGGACCAAACTGTTTAGGTCATCGGTTCCTAGACTTACACACTACTTAAACTAACTTATGCTAAGAACAACTCACACCCCATGGTTACTGTGCAAGGTCGCAGTACTGACAATGACTAAGTGACCATTCTGGCTTATCATGTCCATCCTATGGTACAATATGTGTTCCCCAATGGTTACGTTGTGTTTGAAGACGACAAGACACCTGCTCAGACAGCTCGCATCGTCCAAGACTAGTTTTGTGAGAACGAGGATGAACTGTCACATCTTTCCTCGCCACCACAGTCACCATATCTCAGAATTATTGATCTTTTGCCGTCTGCTTTGGAGAGAAGGGCGCGTGATCGCTATGCACATGCAGCATCGTTACCTGAATTTGCCATTATTTGGTATAAGACTCCCTTGAAAACGACACAGGACCTGTATTCTGACATGACTGGAAGCTGGGTTGAATAGCAACGGTTTTCCTACACCGTACTAGGCGTGGAAATGTGTTGGGTTTTTATTGTTTCCAAATTTTTTCCCACCCCTTGTACTTAGCCAGTGTATACACTGAAACTGACCAGGTGACCAGAGGCTCTTAACTTTTTGTTGAGTCAATTGAATCTATCGACAGTGGATATCGGCTTTGTCCCATGACGGAATGATGCGGCGTGTGACGTCATCCATGCTCAAAGAGGAAGAGGACAGAACACCGAAATATTTTTTACAACTACATTATTTTTTATATTGTAGGTTGTGTGGGAAATCTGATCTGTAGCGTTGCCAGAGGTACAGGGTAGGTCACTGGAGATAGTATGGTTGTGCGCTGGGTTAGCAATATCGAGGGCTTCGGTTATTCGCTTTTATTTTCTTGAGGTCATTACTAGGGGATTAGGCGACCATGCTTCTCGCCAGATTTTCGGGATTAATATTTTCCGATTATTAATTCAAAAACATGGAAATGTTCAGAAGAAGAAATTTGAGCACTTCTTTGGAGCTACCACTGGGATTACCATATTTTCAAAGGAAAAAGCAGGAGGGTACTGCACTCAATCTTTATGTGAACCACTTGGCTTACTTTTCAACAAAAGCATATTTCTCGCTTCCTCGAACCTTCTTCGAAAGTTGGTAGACGTGTTTCTACATCGGAAAGAAGACATCCGTTCAAATTTCGAGTCAGTCGCATAAAAGCTGCGCTATTAGCACCACTAAGAGGACGCAAATGTGGTTTGCTTTATCTACACGCTGTAATGGTAGTGAACGTTAGTTATCTTTGCGACTGGACGTGGTAAGTTGATAGTAGTCAAGAATGCCTTTAGGTGACAAAGACGCCATTATCAACACCTCACTGAGATTGAACGAGGTTGTGTAAAAGGGCTACGAGGAGCTGCATGTTCCTTCTGCGATATCGCAAAAAAACTTAGCGGGAATGTAGCCACTGTACGTAATTGCTGGCAGCGGTTGTCACGTACGGTCGCAAGAAGACCGGGCTCCGGATGGCCACATGACGCTGCCAAGAGGGAAGTCCATCGTGTTCTGTGCACAGCTTTAGCGCATCGTACTGCATCTGCAGTAGCAACTCGAGCAGTAGTTGAGACCATAGTGACACAAGAACTGTTACAAATCG
The DNA here is from genome assembly GCF_023897955.1 of Schistocerca gregaria. Classification (NCBI taxonomy): domain Eukaryota; kingdom Metazoa; phylum Arthropoda; class Insecta; order Orthoptera; family Acrididae; genus Schistocerca; species Schistocerca gregaria. The sequence goes on along the minus strand of NC_064931.1, from coordinate 518,337,385 downwards.
GCAACTTCAATGACAGCTCCTAGCCAGGTGCCTTGTAGCGCATATTCCACTGACACCAAACCGCCGCCATTCGCGACTTCAGTGGCGTCAAAGCGAGAGCTCATTGGAGGGTAGGGTATAAGTCTATTGTTTTCTGACGACAGTTGGTTCTGCCTCGGTGCCAGTCACGGCTGTGTGTTGGTTAGAAGGAGGCCATTTGAGGGCCTTCCACCAACCTGCCTGCGTGTTAGACACACTGGACCTACACCTGGAGTTTTCGTCTTGGGGTGCGATTTCGCATGGCAGCAGGAGCACTCTCGAGGTTATCCCACGCACCCAGACTGCAACTTTGTACGTCACTCTGGCGATTCGTCCTGCTGTGCTGGCATTCATGAGTAGCATTCCAAGTGGTGTTTTCCAACAGGATAACACTCGCCCACACATCACTGTTGTAACCCAACAATCTCCAGCGTTATCCACAACCAGCATTAAACGCCCTGTATTGACCGATCAAGTGCAACAGGTATGGAACTCCATCCCACAAACTGACATCCGGCATAATGTAAAACACAATGCATTTACGTTTGCATGCGTACATTCAAAATTCTGGTGGTTATACCGTTTATTAATGTACCAGCATTTCGCATTTGCAATGGCTTATCCCGCGCTTACATCAAGCTGTGATCTGGCAATGTTAATTACTTATATATATTACCTGGACAAATTTGTTCCCGAAATTTCATTGCTCTACATTAACTGTTTTTTGGTACCGCGATTTTTCTCCGTCAGTGTAGTTATAACTGACGATCAACAGATTCTTTGCACAGTGTACAGAAAGTCTATTTCTTTCACCAGTCCAACGTATATTTAATAAGGAAAATATACTTTCCACAATTGCGTTGTGGGCAGGAATCGAAAAAACTTATTGCACAATTTTAAAAGTTATGAATATTCATCTTCAGAATGATTGTTCACGAGATCAGAACGAAGATAGGTGGCGCAGTGGTAAGCATACTGGACTTGCTTTCGGGAGGACGACGGTCCAATCCCGCGTCCTGCCATCTTTATTTTGGTTTTCCATGATTTCCCTCAAATCGCTCCAGGCAAATGCTGTGGTGGTTCCTTTGAAAGGGCACGGCCGACTTCCTCCCCTAATCCGATGAGACCGACGACCTCGCTGTTTGGTCCCCTCCCCCAAACAACCCAACCCCAACCCATGAGATCAGACTATCTATCAGATTCAACTTTCTCTAAAAATGTTTATCTGGTTTCAAGTCGAAGCTGTTCACTTAGAAATATTTTTAGCCGATTTACTTCATCAAACGATTCACTGTCATCCACAAGGACATATCTGTTTTTCAAATACACTACAACTTTTTTCGCTCTTTCCCAGTTAAGTTCTTTACTAAGAATTAACGAACTGAACACAGTTAGTTCATCGGACTGTCTCATCCATTTGCTAATGGAATCACTGCACACAGAACGCATTAACAAGTTGCTCATTGTCACATATAGTGATGACATCTCTTTCTGTTAGGGGAATGAAGCTATTTTTAGACCTGTCTTGCAGACTTGGCAAAGTATCACTCAGGACAGAACACACTTACACTACAGTCTTTTTTGCAGACTTGGCACAATATCACTCAGGACAGAATACACTTACACTACAGTCTTTTTTACCGGTAGTGCCCAATATCCGTTTGTATAGGTAGTTGGAGACCCTTATGAAGAAACCATAGATATCCCTCAGCCACAGGAGTTTGCAGGAAAAGCCTAAATGTAATGGGAACATGATATTCAGACATGAAGTAAGATTTGCAAAATTCTTTCAACTGCAGGCTAAGTCATAACCACCTTTTCTTACTATGAGAAAGTAGTGTCTTATTTTCAGTTCCTACAAAATTACAAAATTCAACCAAGTTTTGTGCTCTCACAGTTGTTGTTGTTGTCGTGGTCTTCAGTGCAGAGACTGGTTTGATGCAGCTCTCCATGCTACTTCATCTCACAGTACCTACTGTAACCTACATCCTTCTGAATCTGCTTACTGTATTCATCTCTTGGCCCCCCTCTATGCTTTTTACCCTCCACGCTGCCCTCCAGTACTAAATTGGTAATCCGTTGATGTCTCACAACATGTCCTACCAACCGATCCCTTCTTCTAGTCAAGTTGTGCCACAAATTCCTCTTCTCCCCAATTCTACTCTGTACCTCGTCATTAGTTATGTGAGCAACCCATCTAATCTTCGGCATTCTTCTGTAGCACCACATTTCGAAAGCTTCTATTCTCTTCTTGTCCAAACTATTTATCGTCCAATGTTTCACTTCCATACATGGCTACACTCCATACAAATATTTTCAAAAACGACTTCCTGACACTTAAATCTATACTCGATGTTAACAAATTTCTCTTCTTCACAAACGCTTTCCTTGCCATTGCCAGTCTACATTTTCTATCCACTCTCCTTCGGCCATCATCAGTTATTTTGCTCCCCAAATAGCAAAACTCCTTTACTACTTTAAGTGCCTCCTTTCCTAATCTAATTCCCTCAGCATCATCCGCCTAAATCGACTATATTCCATTATCCTCACTTTGCTTTTGTTGATGTTCATCTTATATCCTCCTTTCAAGACACTGTCCATTCCGTTTAGCCACTATTCCAAGTCCTTTGCTGTCTCTGACAAAATTACAATGTCATCGCCGAACATCAAAGTTTTTATTTCTTCTCCATGGATATTAATACCTACACCGAGTTTTCCTTTTGTTACCTTTACTGCTTGCTCAATATACAGATTGAATAACATCAGGGATAGGATACAACCCTGTCTCACTCCCTTCCCAACCACTGTTTCCCTTTCATGTCCCTTGACTAATCTGCCATCTGGTTTCTGTACAAATTGTAAATAGCCTTTCGCTCCCTGTATTTTACCCCTGCAACCTTCAGAATTTGAAAGAGAGTATTCTAGTCAACATTGTCCAAAGCTTTCTCTAAATCTACAAATGATAGAAACGTAGGTTTGCCTTTATTAATATATCTTCTAAGCTAAGTCGTAGGGTCAGTATTGCCTCACGTGTTCCAATATTTCTACGGAATACAAATTTATCTTCCCCGACGTCGGCTTCTACCAGTTTTTCTATTCCTCTGTAAAGAATTCGCGTTAGTATTTTGCAGCCGTGACTTATTAAACTGATAGTTCGTTAATTTTCACATCTGTCAACATTTGCTTTCTTTGGGATTGGAATTATTATATTCTTCTTGAAGTCTGAGGATATTTCGCCAGACTCATACGTCTTGGTCACGAGATGGTAGGGTTTTGTCAGGGTTGGCCCTCCGAAGTCTGTCAGTAGTTCTAATGGAATGTTGTCTACTCTCGGGGCCTTGTTTCGACTTAGGTCTTTCTGTGCTCTGTCAAACTCTTCACGCAGTATCATATCTCCCATTTCATCTTCGTCCTCTTCCATTTCCATAATATCATCCTCAAGTACATCGCCCTTGTATAGACCCTCTATATACTTCTTCTACCTTTGTGCTTTCCCTTCTTTGCTTAGAACTGGGTTTCCATCTGAGCTCTTGATATTCATACAAGTGGTTCTCTTTTCTCCAAGAGTCTCTTTAATTTTCCTGTAGGCAGTATCTGTCTTACGCCTAGTGAGATATGCTTCTACATCCTTACATTTGTCCTCTAGCCATCCCTACTTAGCCATTTTGCACCTCCTGTCGATCTCATTTTTGAGGCGTTTATATTCCTTTTTGCCTCCTTCATTTATTGCATTATTATATTTTCTCCTTTCATCAATTAAATTCGATATTTCTTCTGTTACCCAAGGATTTCTCCTAGCCCTCGTCGTTTTACCTACTTAATCCTCCGCTGCCTTAACTACTTCATCCCTCAAAGCTACCCATTGTTCTTCTACTGTACTCCTTTCCCCCATTCCTGTCAATTGTTCCATTATGCTCTCCCTGAAACTCTGTACAACTTCTGGTTTAGTCAGTTTATCCAGGTCCCATCTCCTTAAATTCCCACCTTTTTGTAGTTTCTTCACTTTTAATCTACAGTTCATAACCAACAGATTGTGGTCAGAGTCCACATCTGCCTCTGGAAATGTCTTACAATTACAACCTGGTTCCTAAATCTCTGTCTTAGCATTATATATTCTATCTGAAACCTTCTAGTATCTCCAGGCCTCTTTCATGTATAGAACCTTCTTTCATGATTCTTGAACCAAACTTTAGCTATGATTAAGTTATGCTCTGTGCAAAATTCTACCAGGCGGCTTCCTCTTTCATTTCTTATTAAACCTACTCCAGCATTACCCCTATTTGATTTTGTATTTATAACCCTGTATTCAGCTGACCAGAAGTCTTGTCGCTCCTGCTACCAAATTTCGCTAATTCCCACTATATCTAACTTTAACCAATCCATTTCCCTTTTTAAATTTTCTAACCGGCCTGCCCGATTAAGGGATCTGACACTCCACGCTCCGATCCGTAGAACACCAGTTTTCTTTCTCCTGATAACGACGTCCTCCAGTATAAACTGTAAATGAGAGAATACGTTGTGGATAAAAACTTCCACATCCACCTTTATAATGTCTGAAGTACTTCTAAGAGCATCATGTATAATGTGGTTAGAACAACCATTTCCTAAAAGTTGTCCTAAATTCTTTCTTCAGTTGACTGAACACATTGCTGCAGCAAGATCGTTCTAGACAGAGTTCCTCCAAAAAAGGGTCAAATGGCTCTGAGCACTATGGGACATCTGAGGTCATCAGTCCCCTATAACTTAGAACTACTTAAACCTAACTAACCTAAGGACATCACACACATCCATGCCCGAGGCAGGATTCGAACCTGCGACCGTAGCGGTCGTGCGGTCCCAGACTGAAGCGCCTAGAAGCGTTCGGCCACTGTGGCCGGCCCCAGTTTCTTATGCACAGTTACTACTGTGTCTGGCATTTCGTTTGGAAGATGTTGCTTGTCAATAAGTTTAGTCTGCATACCCCCCATGATTATAGAAGAGAACTGAGTAAGTACAGTGAAAAGTTTAACATTTTGATTGTTGCTTGCATCAGTAATAACACAAAAAAATTAACTACTTTCAGTTGAACTTATAATTTTCTAGGCGCAAGCGGTTAAGAGATTGATGAATATTGCTCCACATTTCGTTCTAGCACAAGAAACATTTCAGTACTTTTGGAGTCATCGAAAGTCTTTCCAGCCAATTTGTTGATGCAATCCACGGAGCTAGAATTCTGTGAAGTTTTACGGTATGAAATGAATATTCTGTCTTAGCTGCTTCTATCTTCATATCGTTTTCACTCCAGCATTGCGGGGAAAACTCACGGATTCTTCACAATGTGCCTTGTGTATCTTAATTTTTCGGGCTATTCTGTATTAACATGATCCATAATATCTCATATATAGAGAAGAACATGTGGAAGTAAATAAACTTAAAGTGAGACTAGTGATAAGCTGTATATAAGATACCGGTCACGCATGGACGAAGAAAGCAAAGCTGCAGGCTCTGCACGCATTGTTTTCTTGCACATAACTATATTATTTATATTTGAGACTTATCCGCACATCAGGAATTCTGATCGTATGCAGTTCTTCCTTCTCGTAGAAATTACAATTTATTTTGGTAATGTTCCTTAAATTTGCATTTACAGTTATCTTTAGGCATATTCGAAACGTTCTCTACAAACACAGCAGCTAATATCAGTGACGACGCCACGACAACTGATAACTCGATGCGCTGTAAGCTTCTCTAGACCAGCGAAGCTGTAGTTTAAGTCGACTAAAGTGTTACCAACCTGCTTTTATCCCTCCCAATTCGTGACCAGTTTCAGTTTCAGTCCTCGAGGTGACACTTGACATCACAGAACAAGAACTTGACATGGAACTCCAAAATTCGATTTTTTACTGTTTTATAAATTTGCGACGTAGGGTTGAAATAGAGCATTAAAAATCCGGTGAAATCCAGATAAATCAAACGATTTGATATCCCCAGCTACAACAAGTTCAGGAATGATGTCCAGTGAGTTACGTCTGCGTAATGCAATCACGGCACTCATCGCCTTTTCCTCGCATAGCGTTAGCTCTCTTATCACGTAGGTGGCGGAAGATTTCACGTCTTCTATAATGATGCGGTCAGAGGGGGATCAAATGAAATTTGTGACCATATTCAGGATATCTTGCAAGGGAGAACGTTGCGTGGTTTCTTGTAGTCATCGAATGAAAAGTAACTTCATGTGTCAACTAGGACTGTTGATAAAATATCGATGTATAGATATTTTATTTAAACAATACCGATTTGTAAAGGCGACATTCTTTCCCCGATATATCGATATCGATATGGCAATATTGATGCCGATATTTTTATTTTATATTATATTTATTTCAAAATTTTCGGTGAATGTTTGAAATTGTTCTTTCGAAATTGTAGTACAAAATAACTTTACTTTCACTGTGTGAAAGAGTCTTACAAGTTTTTGAGTTTTCATCACGTCCAGTCTTTCCCTTTGAGTGTGTGAAACAAGTATAGGAGGGGTCCACTGGGGGCCGAACCGCACAATAACCCTGCGTTCGCTGAGGGGCGGCGGTGGGGTAAGTGGATTGCTGTAGCCTGTTTTGGGGTTGTGTAGCACTGAGGGCTACAGTGGGGACGAAGTCTCTCCGTCGTTTCTAGGTCCCCAGTTCAATACATTCATACGTACATACATGTAGTTACCATTGGTAGAAAAGTGGTTATCACCAAGTATGAACTTGCAGATTTTCCTTTCAATTCTTGCTCTAAGGGGAATAAGCAAGCTGCTAGCTTGTTGATGTATAGAATATCTAATAATAAATTTACACTTAAAAAGTCAGATCTAAAACTGACGCTATATTTACAACGCGCAACCGATATTTTTATAGGCCAGTACGTCGATAATTTTTGCATCGATACATCTAGGGCCAATAATGATATTTTTAAAATATCGATGTACCGAGTTCCCGATATTTTTAAAAACAGCATCAGGCCTGGCGTGAAACTGGGATATATGGTGAGACACTTGCTCTTGATGTTATAGGTTAATGAACAAACAGTATTAATAGCAACCTCAGATCTTTTGAAGATGATGCAATTATCTGTATTGAAGTACTACCTAAAACAGTTGCACAAATATTCAACCACATCCTAATATTGTTTTAAAGTGGTGCAAAGATTGAATACTTTTTTTCAGTATTTAAAAACTGAAAATATGCACCTCACAATAGTATCCTACGACAACAACATCAATGAGTCACAATTGGAATCAGTCTACTCATACAAATACCCATGTGTAACAATTTGTGAGGATATGAATTGAAATGATCATACACGCACAACCGTAGGTAAAGCCTTCGGTTCACTGCAAGATACATGGAAAATCCAGTCAGTCTAAAAATGAAATTGCTTGCAAAACAATTGCATGTCCCATCCATATGGCTCAAGTATGTGGGTATCATACTAGTTACGACTAAGAGGGGAGACTCAACGTATACAAAGAAGGGCAGCATGAATGATGACAGGTTTTCTCCAACCATGGGAGTGCGTCACGGAAATGCTGAAAATCCTGAACTGGTAAACACTTGAAGGTAGATGTCAGTTATCCGACGAAAGGCTACTTACTAAGTTAGAAGAATCAGTATCAAGTGAGGGACTTACGGACAACACTAAATATACTACAGCCCTTTATAAATTTCTCCCATAGCGACGACAAAGCCGAGATTAGACTAATTACAGCGAACAAGGATGCGTTTAAGCAATCATCCTTTCGCGCTCCGAATAGAATGGCAACAAAAATGTTCAAATGTGTGTGAATTCCTAAGGGACCAAACAGCTTAGGTCATCGGTCCCTAGACTTACACATTACTTAAACTAACTTATGCTGAGAACAACACACACACCCATGCCCGAGGGAGGACTCGAACCTCCGGCGGGAGAGAATGGCAACAAACTCTCATACGTGATATAATAGTAAGTGCCCTCTGCCATGAACTTGGCATTACTTTACGAAGCATTGATATACACAGTGTTTCACAATTCATATTTCACGCTTCTAGAGGTTGTAGAGGAGACTTAATTGATAAAGTTCTACATACGAACCCATTTCCGGACACGTCATCCAAAGACGCTACAGAGCGTCAAAGTTACAGACGCAGGCGCGTGTAAATATACAGGATGATTCCGTGATGATGTTACAGACTTTCAAGGATGATGCAGAAGGATATACGTATCAGTTTGAGTTGATACGGAATACATTCCCAGCTATGTGAGTGGCTCGAAGACTTTTTAAGTACTAAAAGCCAGTGCGATCTCCTTGATGACGTATGTTTATCAGAGGCAGAGGTATCGTCAGGAGTACTCGTGGGAAGTGGGATGGGACCACTCTTCTTCTCTATACATGGCGTTACAAAAAGGTACGGAGAAACTTTCTGGAAATATTCCTCACACACAAATAAAGAAAAGATGTTATGTGGACATGTGTCCGGAAACGCTTAATTGCCATGTTAGAGCTCATTTTAGTTTCGTCAGTATGTACTGTACTTCCTCGATTCACTGCCAGTTGGCCCAATTGAAGGAAGGTAATGTTGACTTCGGTGCTTGTGTTGACATGCGACTCATTGCTCTACAGTACTAGCATCAAGCACATCAGTACGCAGCATCAACAGGTTAGTGTTCATCAAGAACGTGGTTTTGCAGTCAGTGCAATGTTTACAAACGCGGAGTTGGCAGATGCCCATTTAATGTATTGATTAGCACGGGGCAATAGCCGTGGCGCGGTACGTTTGTATCGAGACAGATTTCTAGAACGAAGGCGTCCCGACAGGAAGACGTTCGAAGCAATTAATCGGCGTCTTAGGGAGCACGGAACATTCCAGTCTATGACTCGCGACTGGGGAAGACCTAGAACGACGAGGACACCTGCAATGGACGAGGTAGTTCTTCGTGCAGTTGACGATAACCCTGATGTCAGCGTCAGAGAAGTTGCTGCTGTACAAGGTAACGTTGACCACGTCACTGTATGGAGAGTGCTACGGGAGAACCAGTTGTTTCCGTACCATGTACAGCGTGTGCAGGCACTATCAGCAGATGATTGGCCTCCACGGGTACACTTCTGCGAATGGTTCATCCAACAATGTGTCAATCCTCATTTCAGTGAAAATGTTCTCTTTACGGATGAGACATCATTCCAACGTGATCAAATTGTAAATTTTCACAATCAACATGTCTGGGCTGACGAGAATCCGCACGCAGTTGTGCAATCATGTCATCAACACAGATTTTCTGTGAACGTTTTGGCAGGCATTGTTGGTGATGTCTTGATTGGGCCCCATGTTTTTCCACCTACGCTCAATGGAGCACGTTATCATGATTTCATACGGGATCCTATACCTGTGTTGCTAGAACACGTGCCTTTACAAGTACGACACAACATGTGGTTCATGCACGATGGAGCTCCTGCACATTTCAGTCGAAGTGTTCGTACGCTTCTCAACAACAGATTCGGTGACCGGTGGATTGGTAGAGGCGGACTAATTCCATGGCCTCCACGCTCTCCTGACCTCAACCCTCTTGACTTTCATTTATGGGGGCATTTGATAGCTCTAGTCTACGCAACCCCGGTACCAAATGTAAGACTCTTCGTGCTCGTATTGTGGACGCCTGTGATGCAATACGCCATTCTCCAGGGCTGCATCAGCGCATCGGGGAATCCATGCGACGGAGGGTGTATGCATGTATCCTCGCTAACGGAGGACATTTTGAACATTTCCTGTAAGAAAGTGAATGTAGTCACGCTGGTACGTTCTGTTGCTGTGTGTTTCCATCCCATGATTAATGTGATTTGAAGAGAAGTAATAAAATGAGCTCTAACATGGAAAGTAAGCGTTTCCGGACACATGTTCGCATAATATATTTTCTTTCTTTGTGTGTGAGGAATGTTTCCTGAAAGTTTGGCCGTACCTTTTTGTAACACCCTGTATACATAAATGATCTGACGGATAGGGTGGAGGGTGGGCAGCAGTCTGTGGCTGTTTGCTGATGATGCTATGGTGTACGGGAAGGTGTCGTTCAGTGACTGTAGGCGAATACAAAAAATGGTTCAAATGGCTCTGAGAACTATGGGACTTAACATCGATGGTCATCAGTCCCCTAGAACTTAGAACTACTTAAACCTAACTAACCTAAGGACATCACACAACAGCCAGCCATCACGAGGCAGAGATGAGAATACAATTCTAACTGGTGTGATGAATGGCAGCATGCTCTAAATGTAGAAAAATTTAATGTGAAAGCAGATGAGCAGGAAAAACCATCCCTTAATGATCGAATACAGCATTAGTAGTGCGCTGCTTCACATAGTCGCGTCGATTGAATAACTGGGCGTAACGTTGCAAAGCGATATGAAATGGAGCGATCATGTAAGGATTGTAGTGTGGAAGGAGAATGGTCGACTTCGGTTCATTAGGGGAGTTTTGGGAAAGTCCGGTTCATCTGTAAAAGAGACCGCTTATAGACGACTAGTGCGACCCATTCTTGTGTACTGAGATCCTCAACACCGGATTAAAGGAAGACATCGTAGCAATGGGCTGCTAGATTTGTTATCGGTAGGTTCGATCAACACGCAAGTATGATAGAGGTGCCTCGGAAACTCAAACGGGAATCCCTGGAGAAAGGCGACGTTATTTCTGGGGAACACTATTGAGTAAATTTAGAGAGTCGGCATTTGAAGCTGACTGCAGAACTATCTAACTGCCGCCAACGTATATTTCTCGTAAGGACCGCAAACATAAGAGAAGTTAGGGCTCGTGCAGAGACGTATATAGCACTCGTTTTTCCCTCGCTCTATTTGCGAGTGGAACAGGGAGGGAAATGACTAGCAGTGGTAGACGTACCCTTCGCCACCTGCCGTACTGTAGTTTGCGGAGTATGTATATAGATGTAGATATAGACCGGCTAGACAGATAAATGTTATCCACGTTCTTTTACCATAAATGTGAAGATGTACATACTGCACCTGCGCTATCTTTTAGCCCTCGGCTCGTTTTGTCTGCAGTTCTGACGACTGTTGTCCTCGTCATCACAACAGTATTTAAGTGCCTGCAACTCAAGTACTTTGCAATGTTATTACGTTGCGTTCCGCAAATGCTATGTTAGTTTACGATGTCATCATGTTGATAAAATATCAGTATGGTAGTAAAACTGGCAGTTAGCACTTAAAGATAAATGTATACTGTGTTCTTGACGAAAGGTGAAACTGTTGTAGCCTTCGGCCTCATGAGTAATGAGCCGTAAAGAGACACTCAAGTCGTCCAAATTACCAGCGATAAAACTTGTAGATATGAAGTGGAAAAACACTGTAACCTCAAACGCAGGTAAAGCAAATGAAAGGCTACGATTTAGTGGTGCGATGCTAGGAAATTGCGTTTTATCTACGAACGAGATTGCATACAAGATACAGTCGACTCTCGATAACTTCAAACTCGCAATAATCTGAAATTTTTTGCTGGTCCCCTGAAAAATGCTCGACGAATTGAAACACTCAGTGTGTTTTGGTCCCCTCAGTAACCCGAAGTTGCAGTGGTGAGGACATCTCGCTAACACTTTATACAATTTGAAGACCCCTACTTCTGTAATTCCCAGTACAGGCTGAGACTGTGCTGAAGTCAAGCCGTGTTTCTTGAAACTGTGATATGCCACGAGTGCTAGAAGGAACAAGTGTCTGTCAGTTAATGATAAAAGCTTGTTATTCAAGCTTTGGGGAGATGTAGTTTCGGGAAACGGTGTTGCAAAACAGTTCAATATTTTACCATCTACATTACCGATGATTAAAAAAAAATAAAGGTCGTTTCACTGGAAATGCATCAGGCACATGAAGAAAAATGTCACGACAGGACGAATTTCCCCGTCTTCAGAAGTGCTTGCTTATGTGAATAAATCAGTACAGAGGGCAAAACGTTCTCGTGGGTGGTTTCATGTTGAAGGAAAGCTAAGTCTTTTGCACAGTCTATCGGGACTGGAGGATTTGCGGCAAGTGAGTGGTGGCTCTCAAATTTTAGAAAGCGTCACCCTATCGCATTAAAAAAAAAATCTTGGGAGAGGGGGCCATCGTGGACAATTCCCTTTGTACTGAATGGATTGATGAACTAAAACAACTTCTGAATGGCTACGACCCACACAACGTAATACAAATCAAACTAAATCGGGATTTTTTTTATATATCTTCCTGATCGCACCCTAGCATTCAGAGGCGAGAAGTGTCATGGAGCAAAATTGAACAACGGAGAATAACTATCCTTCTAGCCAGTAACACGGAGGGATCTCAAAAGTTGAAGCCACTCAGCGCAGGGAAACGTGCGAAACCACACTACTTCGAGGGAAGAAAATCGCTCCCCACAACTTCCCACTCAAACTAGAAAATCGTGGATGTTGACTCAATTGTTTAATGAATGGCTGACTTCGGTGGTGGTGTGTTGGGGCTTATGGGGGCTCAACATCGGGGTCATCAGGGCCCTGGATGACTTCGGTTAGTAACGATATGAAACAGAAGAAACGCAGAATTTTAATGTTCTTGGATACGATTACGCCGGCCGCGGTGGTCTCGCGGTTCTAGGCGCGCAGTCCGGAGCTGTGCGACTGTTACGGTCGCAGGTTCGAATCCTGCCTCGGGCATGGATGTGTGTGATGTCCTTAGGTTAGTTAGGTTTACGTAGTTCTAAGTTCTAGGGGACTGATGACCACAGCAGTTGCGTCCCATAGTGCTCAGAGCCATTTGAACCATTTGATACGACTACAACACGTAAAACTGATTTTTTTCCCACCCAAAACGACATCAAGATTGCAACCGTTGGACCAGGGAATAATATAAAATTTAAAACTCTCTACCACAGAGGAATTGTTCCACTTATTGCTGGATAGCACTGCAAAATGTGAAAGGGTGAACATAACAGTTTTGACCGCTACAGCCAACGAATTCATTACCGCCAGACTCAGATTGGGATCTTCTACCCAGCTGTGGTGAATTAATATTTGAGGGTTTCGTTCATGTTGACGACGGCATCGCTGTCCATCGTGTCCTAATCGGTGCTGTACCGTTGGCCTGTAAGGTTGAGAACGAGGAAAATAACAAAGAACAACCACCAACTCCAGTCATATTGAGCGAGGCAAGGTCATCTGTCCATACCCTACGTTGCTACGTCCTCAGAAAGAAAACGCATGATTTCTCCTAAAAAAAAAAAAAAAAAAAAAAAAAAAAAAAGGAATCGTTCATATGACTCTGAGCACTAATGGACTCAGTATCTGTGGTCATAAGTCCCTTAGAACTACTTAAACCTAACTAACCTAAGGACATCACACACATCCATGCCCGAAGCAGGATTCGAACCTGCGACCGTAGCAGTCACGCGGTTCCTGACTGAGCGCCTAGAACCGCTAGACCACCGCGGCCGGCGATTTCTCCTCAGCTCTCATCACTATCGAAAATTAAATGGACATGTTTGATGGAAGTTCGCTCTCTCTAAGGAAAATCACCGACTATTTTTCACAGTGAAGTGTAAATTCTCATTGGTCTGTTTTTCATGTACTGTATGAATGTACCATATGTGTGTGAGAAAAGTAAACAGATTGATTTTTACCTACCAAAGTTTTTATTTTTTTCTAACAACCATACCGTCCCTTTCAAAGTAGTCCCCTTCAGCAGCTATACATCGGCGGAGTCGTTGTTCTGAGACTTGGTAGTAGCGTTGAAAGGTTTCCACTGATAGGGCCTTTACCATGTCAGTCACATTCTTTTGAATGTTCTCCAGAGTTCCCAAATGACGTCTTTGTAAGGCATTTTTAGTTTCGGGAAAATAAAAAGGCCGGCCGCTGTGGTCGAGTGGTTCTAGGCGCTTCAGCCCAAAACCGCGCTGCTGCTATGGTTGCAGGTTCGAATCTTGCCTCGGGCATGGATGTTTGTGATGTCCTTAGGTTAGTTAGGTTTAAGTAGTTCTAAGTCTAGGGGACTGATGACCTCAGATGTTAAGTCCCATAGTGCTCAGAGCCATTTGAAAAGAAAAAGTCACAAGGACTCAGACCAGGTGAATAAGGGGGAGAGTGAAGAGCGTGCGGGGGGCTGTGGAACAACAAGCACACTTTTTGAGGTCAAAAATTCCGCGTTGGAAGTAGCAGTGTGACATGGAGCGTTGTCATGATGCAGCATCCACTTGTCTGCAATGTCCATTCTCACTAAATTCGCCCTTTTCTCTAGCCTTTCAAGGACACCTTTATAATATACTTGGTTGACACAGTTTGTTCTTACGGTTAAATGTCGGTCTGATGTCACAAGACCACACAAACGTTCGACATTTTCGTCAGCTTTTGGAGCTGAAGGGCTCCTAGAGCGACATTCATCTTCAAAGTGTTCTCGGCCTTCCAAAAACGATCTGCGCCAGAGAAAAACTTGTGCTCTTGATAAGGAATGTTCCCCATAGGCCTGTTTTAATATTTCAAAGGTCACACTCGCAGATTCCCCAAGTTTAACAAAAAACTAGTCGGGATAACGTTGCTCTAAATTCTGCTGTTCCATTTTCGCAACATACAACAAAAATCCGACTTCACAAATGACGCTCTCAAAAACCACATCATGGCTGGACGGAGCACTCGGACTGAGTATTTGGATGGGATGATCACACCGGTCTACTCAAATAGAACAATGCAGCGTTGCCAGATCGCTCGCAGTGTTGTCAGTCTCATTACTTTCCTCATGCACCTCATACATGTATGTATATTTTGCGCATTATTAAAATAAACATAAATTTACATATGTATGTAACATGTATGTACTACAATTTATTTTCAGTCAAATTCTCGTTTATTAGATTTTTTTCCTTCATACCTCTCGTTTACTGGAACTCCTATTATTTTGAATTCTCAGTAATTTGAACTTTTTCCCTGGACCCTTCAGTTTCAAATTATCAAGAGTCGACTGTACTTGAAAGTCCAACACTGGAATATCTCACTTCTCTGAGATCCGTATTAGGGCCGACTAACTGAGGAAATCAAGTGAATATAAAGAAGAGCAGAAAACAACAGGCCAAAATAATATTTAATTTGAGAAAGAGCTTACTCATCTATAAGAACACCAGTCACGAAATAAAAAAAACAGGTCATGAAAGCATTTGCTTGGAGTATGATCCTATATGGGTGTGAAACTTGGCCAATAGGAAAACAAGAGAGAAGACAGCTAGAAGCCTTGTAGAGTTTGTGCTACAAAAGGATGTTGAAGATCAGTCAGTAAGATATTGTTACCAAAGAAGAGGTGCTGAGAAGAATTTAGAAAACCAGACCTTTCTGGGTGCGCATCCAAACAAGAAGAGAAAATCTCATAGGACATATTTTAAGATACAATATCATTGGAATACTAGCAGAAGGAGCTGTTGAGGGAAGGAATCGTTGGAGACGATCAACGGTGTCATACACACAGCAGATAACAAGTGTTTTAGGGTGTGCTACATGTATGGAAATGAGGAGAAAGGCAGAAGAAAAGTGAAATGGCTAACCAACTTCAGAGTTGAACACTAAAGAAAAAGAAAACAACGACGAGGAGTGCGAGTGATAATAAGTCTGTTCGGCAAACAAACCTGGCAGCAATCTTTAAAAATCTAACCAGTGTACACTGGATGAAAGGCAGTACTTTTCGCGGAAAGCTGTTTAGAAAATTCTGATACGCGGCTTTCAGCCCAAGGCCACGATAATTGCTCCGTCTCCTAGGTAGATATTCCGTGGCAATTGTAAAGAAGACAAAAAGTTAATAACAGTTTGCACAAGAACGTGAAAGGAATGGAAAAAAACCTTAATATGCGTTGCAATAAGTACGTGCTTTTTGCTACACACCCGGAGTCGGAGAAAATCGCTTGCATACTTCATAGGAACACACAATGGAAAAAAGGAATATGCAGGGTTAGCATCCTGCCCGATGTCATTAAAGATGGAGCACACAACCAGATAGAACAAGGATAGAGAAAGAACCTCACCGTGTTCTTTACGAAGGAAACATCCGGGCTTTTACCGTAATCGATTCTGGTAAATCACTGAAAACTTAAATCTGAATGACCGGACTGCGATTTGAAAACGTTGCTTCCCGCATATGCGACTCCAGGACACACAATAATACTATTAATTGCATATTATTTACGGCCTGACTTAGCAATAGTGTGGCCACTGATGCGTGGCTATACAAATGCTCAGCTCAACGAGTGCGACACGGCGTCCCCTGCAACAGTGTTCTTCCGTTCTGCTGCATCAAAATAACGGTTGCAAACACTGAATATTAAGTACGAAAGTAAATATCGCGATTTCAGTAAAAGTGATTTGAGAACATCAAACGCAAAATAGACGAGATGAATCTAAACTGATGTCGATAAACCGGAACTGCAGGGTGCAACGATGAAATAGTTGTTCTCGGGGTTTATACATGTCTGCTAGTATCTAATCAATAATTTAAGTCAGTCGAGTGGCATCAAGACACAACTTGAAGGTAATCATTGAAATATAAATTCCATACCTGCAAAGTAGTACGCTGTCTGAAAAGGCTAAGGTGTTCTGCCGGCGACAACCTCGCACGTACTGCACTAACCTCACTCGCCTGTCACATGAGCGTCGGGTCGCGGGAAGGTAGATTTGCGTTTACGCGCATGCGCAGTAGCTGCCTCGGACCGCCGGCTTTTTCATCGCAGCAACTAAACCACGGCATTCAAAGCCCAGTTCCTGAAACGCCACAGGCCGTACGCGAAACTCTTAAACCGCGTGAGACTAACTAACGATGAAATATGTATTTGCGGAGAAGCTGGAACACTGCTGTGAAGCTGTCACGTTGCTATGCAACACGCTGGCACATATGAGACCTATACAGAACGACAGTGACATCACCAGAATAATACGCAATCCCAATAATTGGAACACATTAAATAGAGTAGCCCATATTGTATCGAACACACTGCATGAAGAGTAAAAGCGCCAAAACCCATATGGAAGAAAGCGTAGACAGGCGCAAACAACACAACAGACCACATGGGAGAACACGAGCACGACCACAGATTCCGAAACCGAGGAAGAAACCTACACACTAAGTGAACATGACTCAGAAGGGATCAACAGGCGAGGGACCCAAACCAACAACACATGACACTGCATGCCGTAACACAGTCACAAATACTCAACTGACAGTAACAATCAGGAAACAAACAAACATTGATACCACATACTAAGGCTCTAGTAATAAGGAACAGTCGCTTGGAAGGAGCAAGCTCGAATAACTTTTATTCCGAGGCTCCCCTTCCCCAATGACACATTGCATATTGTTTAAAGTATACTCCAAACAAGCAGTAATACATTATTCGTCTTATTATGTGTAGACAGAAGTATATTCTCTTCTTTATGTAAAGTTACAATAAATGAATTTTATATATCAAATGTATTTTCTGTATAAAGTATGTATAAAACTAAAAATGTAATGTATTAAGGAATACTGCATTCATGTAGCAACGAACTACATTCTATTTCTATTAACATATTTACAACCATAAGTGTATTCCTCATGTAAAACTAAAATTCACATAGTCCGTGTATCAAATGCTCAGTCAGCATTTAACCTGTATAGTACCAGGTGTATGTAAGGTATCACATAGAATATACGACAACTTCCAACAATAAGACAAACAAACAACTCCTGAATATCATGTAGTGTCCTGACATACAACACTGCAAGTAATATACCAGTACACACAAACACAGTAAACATACATAAACACAAACCATTTCAGATGAGAATAACTCGAGGTTCTACCCAGACCTTCTAGCCTGAAATAGGTAGAAATAGGCTATCATCGACCAACTAGCTATATTACACATCCAAATATACTATATCACTTCCCTCTTTATATTGCAGCTTATTTTCATCACACTTATTGTATCACTTTTTTCTTTGATCTTTGCACTATATAAATTATATTCTCATCAACGAGGCAGAAACAAATTATATACAACCACTTTAACAATTGTTAAGCATTCAGTTCTCTGTAACCTTAGAGAAATGTTTATGTATTAAATTATTTCTATTACTTAAAAAAAGCATTATCAGCTGTATACTAAGAAGACTGTAATAATAAGAAGTTTGCTGTTGGATTCAGAAGCATCCGACCCACCTTACATTTCAAGGTGATGGATTACCCTGTATTGTTGATGAAATAAATAAATAAATAATTCACAGTTGCATCCGATTCAGTGTACGCGCTTACCGTGCACTGGCCATCTGTTTGCACTGCTAATACACGATTACAAAAATACAGAAAATTCTTTGCTCTTTCGTCTACGAGCCATTCAGTTTTGTATTTCTACTACATACCTTCTGTTGTTGTAGCTCATTTGGTACTCAAAATGCTGGATACAAAATCTACGGATGTCATAAGACTTGCCTGAAAAATGTAGATGTCGAGTTGAAACATATCAACAAGTCAGAGTTTGGAATTGCTCTCTTCAGCTAACCCCATACGTGTTTAAGAATGACTCTGAGTCATGTACAGATTAAAGGTGAGGAAGCAATGCATGAGAACTGAGCAAGTATTAATCCTTACACAGTGTATTTAAGAACTGATAAAGTACGAAAAGTGAAGGTAAACTACAAAAAATGCTAACTGATTATGCAGTTACTTGGTACCTCGTTGATGTCGAGATGTACAACAGATATTTTTGAATGTTGGTAATCATTATTGTCTGACGTTTCTCCAGTTGTTCTCACGACGACCTGCGCAACATCACAGCGAAACGTCGTTATTTTACATTCCTTTCAGTAAAATTTATCGCAACGTTCCTTAAAATTTCTAGAGAGTGTGGGCATCACGTTTGTAACATAGTTCATTGAGAGCAATGCATCTGATGTTCATTTTGCCTTGAAAATATTATGCGACTATATGTCTCAAGGGGAGAATTTAGTACTGCGAATATTTAATTGTACTGTTGTGAAATTTCTTGTAGTATCTGTCACAATCTGAGAACTTTGTCTTGTCCTTTCAGTCTAGATGTCCATACGGACTGAAATTTGCAGTAACATTTACGGGTTTTCACAGTTTTTCACTCTCAGATTTCTACTAAATTGACATAGGAAAACGTGAATCCTTCTTTTTTTTTTAACGTATATTCAGAGCTCGGGAGTGGCCTCCAGCGTTTATAACGTTTCCTCTAATTTTACTCAGACTTAACATTTCCCCAGATCTAAAAGAAACGTGCTACATTTCTTGCAGCTGACGCAGTTACATCGTATTTCTGTCTAAAAAATATAATTGAAAAGGTAAAACTGTCATCAACACGAATGTTGATCTGAACATCAATGCTATTCTAAGTACGATGCTATAAGACGTGTTATGCTGTTGCCTTCCATCGACCTATAAGCAGACCATATATTAACAGTTAATAATTCAGATTGGAATATTTGAACATTATGACTCTCAAAGAATCAGTCTCGTGCCGTTTTTCGTTATCTAGACTGCTCAAACATATGCAGGTTACAACTATCTAGCACTTATCCCTGCTCTGACCGTATCATCTTTCAAACGAATTTTTTTTCAGACTGTTGTGGAATTGTGGAATGCTATCCCATATTCACTGCTATTACACTGACGAAAAAAAATCGCAGCACCATAAAATAATCAATGTAGAGTGATGAAATTACGGGAACAAATTTGTCTAGGTAACATATTTAAGTGATTAGCATTGCAAGATCATAGGTTAATGTAAGCGCGAAATAAGCCATTGCAAATGTGAAACTCTGGTACATTAATAACCATTGCAACCTCCAGAATGTTGAATTCAACCATGCAAACGTGCATGCATTTTGTTGTCCAGGTGCCGGATGTCAGTTTGTGGGCTGGAATTCTATGCCTGATGCACTGGGTCAGTCAACGCAGGACGGTTAGTGCTGGTTGTGGATGACGCTGAAGTTGTCGTCTGATGATGTCCCATATGTGAGTGGTTGGAGACAGATCTGGTGATCGAGCAAGCCAAGCAACATGTAGACACTCTTTAGAGCACGTTGGGGCACAGCAGCGGTATGTGGGCTAGCGTTGTCCTGTAGGAAAACATCCCCTGGAATGCTATTCACGAATGGCAGCAGCACAGCAGGTCGAATCAGTAGACTGACGTACAATCTGCAGTCAGGATGTGTGGAATAACCACGGGAGTGGGCCTGCTGTCGTACAAAATCACATCCCAGACCGTAACTCCACGTGCAGGTGCGGTGTGTCTAGCACGCGGACTTGCTGAGGGTGGGCCCTCAACAGGCCTCCAGCTGACCCACACACAGCTAGCACTGGTACCGAGGCAGAACCAGTTTTCATCAGAAAACATAAGAAACCCCCAACGTGCCCTCCAATAAGCTCTCGCTTGACACCACTGAAGTTTGGCTCAGTGGAATGCACGCTACAGGGTGTCCTTGAAGTAAAGAGTTTGTAACAGTTCGCTGATAGCACTGTGGTGCCAGCTGCTGCTCACTGAGGTGTTGATAATGACGTCTTTCTAGCCTTAAAGGCATTCTAGTCCGAAATCAACTAGCACGTCCAATCTCAAAGATACTAACGCTCACTACCGTTACATCATTTATTTAAAGCAAACCTGATGTGCATCCTCATGGCAGCGCTACTAGCACCATTCTTATGCTACCGGCTCGAAATCTGAATAAACAACACCTTTCAGATGCAGATATACGCCTACCAACTTCCATTTATATCGCACAACTCCTTCTTGGTGTTGGGACTTTTTTCCGTCAGTGTATTTATCCAGGTAACACTTTAACGGCAACTTTTTTCGTCAGTCTAGCTAAAACGAAACATAAAATACTCCATTATTCCTGCTTCTTAAAACATTACGAAATACGAAACAAAGTAATACGTAACAAAATAAGTTTTAGTTCTCTTCTGCGCTAGTATTGAAAAAGATAGGAACAGTAAGAGTTTGCTCTCTCAGCGAGTCTTGAGTTCCATCACTACCCAAAAGTGAAGTATAATCAGCAAAAGAGGAAAGTGGTCAGAGAAAAGGTCATCGAACATTTTAAATAATCAGACTAGAATTGTGCAGGTACGTGAGTCAGAGATAACGAAAAGCCTTGCATTAGTGCGGTGAGGTCACAATCTAGTCTGAATTTTGGTTTTGAACAGGGTGATTATTTTATTTCATTTATTGACCTCAAGAAACTTTGGCGATAGCGCACTAAGTTTTTCGGTCCAAGAGCACTATGGAAAATAAAGAGACAGGAAGGTATTTAGAGGACACTGAAGTATATGATTGAGACTGTCGTCTGATGTCCCAATACACTGGCATGCCGAGGTTCCTGATACACATATTTTGTAGAGACAACTGTAGAAGCAGCCTTGATTGCGTCAACATACGAATAATGTACGTTACAATACTTGTGGACATTAGGGAGTTTCCTGTTATTCCAAGTTTCATTTTTTCTTTGTGCTGCCCGCAGTTTTGCTTCCAATGTACGAAAAAAATTAGTTTTGTGTAATTTGGGCTCCGAAGAAAAGAGGAAGTGGTTCTCCTTAGTCACTAAATTTGACAGAAGCGAAAAATTGCATAACGATGTTACTAATTTTTTGTCTCAAGAAGTATTGCTCAGAAGTAGCCGATTCAACAAAAACTTTATTACTTTCAAGTTACTGTTTTAATGGTAATAACACATTCTATAAAGTTGTAATGTACAACGTTTGTGAGGCCAATATGAAGAGAAAATCATATTTTCTTTTAAAAATGGTTAGTCTTTGATAAAGTCTCTTTTCGCACCCTGGAAACTTAGGGTAAAACGCTGATACAACCTGAAACACGTACTGCTTCTGTTTCTGGATTTTGTAAATTATTCATCGCAGTCGTCTATGGGGATAACACGTCCCTCAGACGTATCACTTATAACTTTCAATTTAGTCATTCCGTGTAGAAAATTGGTGAAATATTCATTTCCATGTCACTGCAATAGATCTGTCGTAAGGTACTTACCATTAAAACAGAATCTGGTAAAAATATTCTTACTTTATTACAAACAAAGTGATGCAGCCCATTATTGATAACTTCTGGGATGTGATTGCTTCTTACTTGAAGTCTTTTAATACTTACATTTAATGGCTCTCGAGATTCACTACATAGCCATTTTCATTTTGACTCAGAAGACTGATCAGAATCAGAGATAGCAGAGATAACAAAGTAGGAAACAGGAAACAAATGACGAGAGATATCAAAATCGACAACCTGATGTGTCTAAAGTTTTGAAGCAATACTGCAATCCAAATACGGCTTCTTGGCTTTATAAGGGGTACAAAATAATGTTTCGACGTATATTATATTTTCTTCTTTTAGTAATAATTCAAATTCATCAGGGAAAAGAAACATTTTCAAGTAGTAAATAACTTTCGCAGTGCGGACAGTGCGAAAACAGAGCAAGGTGACGCAGTGATTAGTAACCTCGGCTCGCATTCGGGAGGACGACGGTTCAAAACACCGTCCGACCATCCAGATTTAGGTGTTCCGTGATTTCTCTATAAATCTCCAGGCAAATTCCGCGATGGTTCCTTTCAAAGGACACTGCCTACTACTTACCCTCTCCTTAAAAAAAAAAAAAAAAAAAAAAAAAAAAAAAAAAAAAAAAAAAATCGGAGCTTTTGCTCGGTCTGTATGTAATGACCTCTTTGTCGACGGGCGTTAAATTCCAATCTTTCTTCCTTCCTTCCTTGTATGAGGGATAGCCCTTATACCACGGAAAGATTCTCCACGAGATGGTACTTTGGCAAGAGACATTGCAGTTATTTCCAAAACTTTTTCAAACAAAACGCGCACACCTCTAAATGTGCTCATGTTGTAGTACCAAAACGAATAATTTAACATTAAGACTGAAAACCCACTTCAGCGAAAGTTTGATAGACAACTTTTGCCTGCTTTTGTACATAGCCATTTAAAATACTGAATGATGAGCAAAATTGCCAGCACTGGATAACTCTAAGATTTTTATTTTATTTTCAAATACATTTATATATAAGAATTATGTTCTTTTCATTCTTCTGCTTAACCATTACTGGATGTTGGCGACCACACGATGCTTCTTTATTCTATAAACGGCTGCATGTAATAGATAATCTGAATTTGGCATATATTTTCTAACCAAGATATTCTTCTCCGTCCTTTTGTTCTTTTACCCTCAATCTTCCCTTATACTCGTATTATCAACTGTAAAGGTATATACTTATGTTCCGAAAGATATATCCTAGCTATGCAGGTTTTTTTTATTTTAAACGTTATTAACATTTCTCGCTGTTGGTCTGTTCGTCGCAACATTTCGGCGTTACTTGTTCTTGCTGTCCACGATTTTAAGCATTCTGCGGTAAATAAACATTTCAAAGACCCCGATCTTCTCCTTTGTTGGCTTATTTAGTGTCCATCCTTCAGAACTGTATGTAAGTACAGTATATTATGAATACATAAAAACGTAACTTATTTTTTTACCATGCATGAACCTTGGCCTTCCTTTCAACAGTTGAATAACAAAATTTGCTTATCTTCTTCAATAGCAATGAAATTCAAAGCATTAATATAATTAAGGTTTTTTAAAAAAGTTTCCTCTTGCTTATGAACCTCGACCGATATTACAGCATATTTTTTGTATTACCCTCCGTCGTTGATACAATGCTCCCAATTTTAGTGTGCAGTTCTTATTTGGACTTTGGTGAATAATGGATTCCAGCACCCTCAAATTGTGAAAGAAAACCATTACGTTTGTTTGAAATACGGCAGTTTGCATCAGTTATTTAATGTGAGCTATACCCGAGGATATAAGATATCTCCTGTAAACGAATTTAAGATGAAGGCATTGTACGTACTTGCTGCCAGGGGCGGTGACAAGGGCGGGGGGGCTGTAGCCCCTCCCCCCCCCCCCCAATCAAGTACCATATTACACTGAATAAAATGACTTCAGAAATCAGCGAATATATTGCTTCAACAGATTCAATCATTTTTTAATAATTATGTAGCAATATAGGTTCAATGTACTTCAAATACATTTTAACAAAAGAATAAGAGCGACAAATAGCTTACTACCTAAACCGATAAATATCATTTAACTTAAAATGGGCGTCTTATTATTTATTAATAGACATTGGATGTATATTAATGTACGAGTACCACTTACAATAATCAAGAAAGCTAAATATGCCGGGTATGCCTACCGACACTTAAATATCTGACCCCAGACAAAAACTTTGAAATCGCCGGACATGTGGGTCAAATAGTATTATTTTCCCGGGCACACACAGTCTGTAGACGTGTTTTTGCCCTGAATTCCAAAACAGTTACGAAAAACTACTTTAAGCAACACCAAATTTTACCAATTTGTCGGTGGAGGACCCCAACTCTCCTTTTATTAAGCGATATTTCATTCCCTCAAACCTCTCACCCCCCCCCCCCCCCCCTTGACCGACTTCTAGAGTCGTCCCTGCTTTCTGCAACTGTCGCCGTTCCTCAAAAGTGAAGACTACTGGGGTGGTGCGCACTATCCCTCTCCACCTCTCTTGAGTTCAATGATCCGTCGCTTTACTCCACCAGCCGAATCTGTGGATTGATAATGCATTCAGTTACAGAAATTTGAATAAAAATCCTGCCTACACTCGTTAATGAATGCATGAAAGGCGTTTTTCGTTGCGACAGAATCTTCTCACAAAATTCCAATAACCAACTTTCTCCTCCGAATGTGAAAATACCACCGCGATAAAATAAGGGAAATCAGAGCTCTTACGGAAAGATGTAGGTGTTCATTCTTTCCGCGCTATACGAGAGTGGAATAATAGAGAATTGCGAAGATGGTTCGATTAACCCTTTGCCAGGCACTTAAATGTGATTTGCATAGTATCCATGTAGATGTAGATGTTGATCATTCAAAAATAATAACAAGTTTTTTCTTTCTTTCTCTTCTTGATTTTCCGATTTTGAAGGCTCCTGGGCACACATTCCCCTTCTTCTAGTGAGCATAAATTTCACAAAGCTCATTTTTACATGGACTGGAACGAAAATGGGAGTCGCCAAAGAAAAGCTGTCAAAATTTTTAGACAGTGCTAGATAGGAGATATAAATGCTACAGATTTTCTTTAGTATGTGGGAATTATTTCTTCAAAAACTGACAAAATTATTGATAAAGTGGAATTGATCTTCCGCCCACCGTCCAGAACCTGTGAAAGATGATCTGCTTTTACAAAAGACGGCGATCTATGGAATTCCTTGTCAGTGTGATAAAACTTATATAGGATAAACCAAACGTACAGTACAACAACTGTGTATCGAACACGAACGGTACACCTGCCTTCTACAGCCCAACAAATCTGCTGTGGCTGAATACTGCATTTCCACTGGCCTTTAAATGGATTACGGGAAAGTCAAGATACTAGCCATAGTCTCACCATATTGAGAATCAGTGGTCAATGAAGCTGTAGAAAACTGGCAAACAACCTGCTCAATCGAGACGTGAGTATTCCATCTCGACTAGTATTAGAAGCATTTCATCCATCTCTCAGACTGTCCTTAGTATTCGCTGCTGACATTCCAACACCTGCCTCAATTTTCGTGATTAACCACTTAGCTGGTAAGCACTGTGGATTTACTGACTCAGCAATTATAACGTCTTTATCTTATACGCATTAGTTTTATCTGTGACTGACGCTGTTGTACCGACTGTCTTATCTGCACGCGCATTTTACTCCGCCTTATATCCTTAAATTACTTGGTTTTAGAATATCAGTGTGTAAACAGGCATACGCTAGTACTCTCATAAATCAGCCACCGATTAGTCTCCAGGACGACTGTAATGTTGACATGCGATTTATTTCGGTAGAGGAGGTATTGCGGTTCCAGAAGCACGCCTATTCTGTTCGCTGGAAAAAAATTGAAGACGATTGATACTTTAACAAATTTCATACTGGAAACAACTTGAGATGTTTCAAAAGCGAAATGGAATAAACAAAACAAAATTACAGAGGACATAAGACAGATGATGAAGAAAAGGGAACAATTGAGAGTAAATGGTAACAGAAGTCAGACTGCATTAACTGAACTAAACGTAATAATTCAGAGACGTTTAAAGAGATGTCAGAAACTGTAATGAGAAGGTTACAAGGGAGACAATCAAGGATCATGAAGTACAAAAAAGAAAAAAACACGGTGGCTATACATATGTCACATCAGTCAGTATATTAGATGGCTCTGTTACAATGAACAGGAATTCCTTACTATAAGTGTTTGAAGATTTCATATATATATATATATATATATATATATATATATATATATATATATATATATATATATATATATATATATATATTACAGTCAAAACCCGTTTTTAGTTAGAATGCGTTCTTACTAGTTAAAACTAGTTTTTACTTAGCCACTTCGTCAACAAGCGTTTTCCCTAGTTAAAACTAGTTTTAACTGATTTTCGCTTTTGACCAGTAGTAAATTCTAGTTGTAACTAAGGCTGTCAGTAACAGCTGGTTTCAACTAGTAAGAACGCATTCTAACTAAACTAGACAGAACTAATTTTCACTAAATTTATTTAGGGGCAAATATTAAAATGATGAGCAACTACATGTTGATTGAAACAAAAAACAGCATTTTTGTATTGTGCAATGCAATATTTATTGGAATATTGATCGTACATCCAAACACATTCCAGATAGTGAAAACAAGAAGACGCCGACACGAAAATGGCGAGTGTTGCTGCAAACTGGATGACAACGGGGAAAACATAAGAAAAGCTACGCGTGTGTGTGGTGAAGAGTGCGATGGTGGAGTGTGTGCGATACCATGCTTTGAGCTATTCCGTACAAAGAGTCATTTCTAATAAATATTCTTCAAGAAACTTTCCTTTAGACCTACCACTAAAAAACTTCCTCATTATATAAAAATTAATAATAAATAATTTTTAATTCTGCAACAGCGTTGCTACTGTGGAAACCTTGGAATTGTTAGGTATTCAGTTGTTAGATAATCACTTGCCCCCACAACAATCGAACATAAGCGTGTCAAATGCGCACCGCTACAATAAGCGCTAGAGGCGCGGAAAGACCTCCACGCGCGGGAACAGTTCTAGGCGCCAAAACTCCCCGCCTGGGCAGCGCTGCAGCGGCCAATAATAGCCCGCCTCTGGGCGCTTTTCACTACAACAAACAACACGGTCGAGGGGTTAGATCAGCTTGTACGTATTTATCATGGCAGATCTAAATCAAAAAAGGCGATGCAAAGAAGAATTTGTGAGAACGATGTTACAGATTGAAGAACACGACAAAAGAGAAAACCACTACAATGTTATGACAAAAGAATCTTACGATCAATTAGTGGACGAAATTGAAGAAACACAATTAGCTGAGAAAAAGACACAGAAGCAGTACAGAAGATTAAATCGATTCAAGGTTATTAATATTTGTGGGACCAGGAAGTTAGTGACAAGAAAAGAGCCTGTGATGTACTACTTATGTGTCGAAGAAATTTTCGACATTACTGATTCAGCTTATCAGGCCGTTGGTCGTTGAGGTCGAGACAGATTAAAGGTTGAAATTTCCAGAAAATATGCAAACATAACAGTGGAGACGATAAACATTTATCTGTCTATGTGTGAAACTTGTCAGCGCAAAAGGAGCATTAAGATAAGGGGGCATGTTCCGAAACCTATACTTCATTGAGAAATGAGCGGTTGTTTGCCAAGCTGATCTGATCGACATGTGAACTCAATAAGATCGTGAATTTAAGTATATAATGGTCTATCAGGACCACTTGACAAAATTTGTTTTGTTACGTGCACTACAAGGTTCAAAAATGGCTCTGAGCACTATGGGACTCAACTGCTGTGGTCATTAGTCCCCTAGAACTTAGAACTACTTAAACCTAACTAACCTAAGGACATCACACACATCCATGCCCGAGGCAGGATTCGAACCTGCCATCGTAGCAGTCGCACGGCTCCGGACTGCGCGCCTAGAACCGCGAGACCATGCACTACAAGGGAAGAGGGCATAGGCACATCATTTAGCAGATATATTTTTGACATTTTGTGCTCCTTGTATTTCACACTCTGACAACGGTAGAGAATTTGTTAATTCTGTCATAAACGAGCTGGCTGTATTTTGGGCTGAGTGTAAACTGGTTTACGGAAAACCGAGGCACAGCGAAAGCCAAGGTTCTGTTGAAAGCTCCAACCAAGGCATTGAAGCCCGCCGCGGTGACCATGCGGTTCTAGGCACTTCAGTCCGGAACCGCGTGACTGCTACGGTTGCAGGTTCGAATCCTGCCTCGGGCATGGATGTGTGATGTCCTTAGGTTAGTTAGGTTTAAGTAGTTCTAAGTCCTGCCCCCCCCCCCCCCCAATGAACCATGGACCTTGCCCTTGGTGGGGAGGCTTGCGTGCCTCAGCGATACAGATGGCCGTACCGTAGGTGCAACCACAACGGAGGGGTATCTGTTGAGAGGCCAGACAAACGTGTGGTTCCTGAAGAGGGGCAGCAGCCTTTTCAGTAGTTGCAGGGGCAACAGTCTGGATGATTGACTGATCTGGCCTTGCAACATTAACCAAAACGGCCTTGCTGTGCTGGTACTGCGAACGGCTGAAAGCAAGGGGAAATTACAGCCGTAATTTTTCCCGAGGACATGCAGCTTTACTGTATGATTAAATGATGATGGCGTCCTCTTGGGTAAAATATTCCGGAGGAAAAATAGTCCCCCATTCGGATCTCCGGGCGGGGACTACTCAAGAGGATGACGTTATCAGGAGAAAGAAAACTGGCATTCTACGGATCGGAGCGTGGAATGTCAGATCCCTTAATCGGGCAGGTAGGTTACAAAATTTAAAAAGGGAAATGGATAGGTTAAAGTTAGATATAGTGGGAATTAGTGAAGTTCGGTGGCAGGAGGAACAAGACTTCTGGTCAGGTGACTACAGGGTTATAAACACAAAATCAAATAGGGGTAATGCAGGAGTAGGTTTAATAATGAATAGTGAAATAGGAATGCGGGTAAGCTACTACAAACAGCATAGAGAACGCATTATTGTGGCCAAGATAGATACGAAACCAACACCTACTATAGTAGTACAAGTTTATATGCCAACTAGCTCTGCAGATGACAAAGAAGTTGAAGAAATGTACGATGAAATAAAAGAAGTTATTCAGATAGTGAAGGGTGACGAAAATTTAATAGTAATGGGTGACTGGAATTCGACTGTAGGAAAATGGAGAGAAGGAAACATAGCAGGTGAATATGGATTGGGGCTAAGAAATGAAAGAGGAAGCCGCCTAGTAGAATTTTGCACAGAGCACAACTTAATCATTGCTAACACTTGGTTTAAGAATCATGAAAGAAGGTTGTATACATGGAAGAACCCTGGAGATACTAAAAGGTATAAGATAGATTATATAATGGTAAACCAGAGATTTAGGAACCAGGTTTTAAGTTGTAAGACATTTCCAGGGGCAGATGTGGACTCTGACCACAATCTATTGTTTATGAACTGTAGATTAAAACTGAAGAAACTGTAAAAATGAGGGAAATTAAGGAGATGGGACCTGGATAAACTGACTAAACCAGAGGTTGTACAGAGTTTCAGGGAGAGCATAAGGGAACAATTGACAGGAATAGGGGAAAGAAATACAGTAGAAGAAGAATGGGTAGCTCTGAAAGATGAAGTAGTGAAGGCAGCAGAGGATAAAGTAGGTAAAAAGACGAGGGCTGCTATAAATCCTTGGGTAACAAAAGAAATATTGAATTTAAGTGATGAAAGGAGAAAATATAAAAATTCAGTAAATGAAGCAGGCAAAAAGGAATACAAACGTCTCAAAAATGAGATCGACAGGAACTGCAAAATGGCTAAGCAAGGATGGCTAGAGGACAAATGTAAGAATTTAGAAGCTTATCTCACTAGGGGTAAGATACACTCCTGGAGATGAAAAAAAGAACACATTGACACCGGTGTGTCAGACCCACCATACTTGCTCCGGACACTGCGAGAGGGCTGTACAAGCAATGATCACACGCACGGCACAGCGGACACACCAGGAACCGCGGTGTTGGCCGTCGAATGGCGCTAGCTGCGCAGCATTTGTGCACCGCCGCCGTCAGTGTCAGCCAGTTTGCCGTGGCATACGGAGCTCCATCGCAGTCTTTAACACTGGTAGCATGCCGCGACAGCGTAGACGTGAACCGTATGTGCAGTTGACGGACTTTGAGCGAGGGCGTATAGTGGGCATGCGGGAGGCCGGGTGGACGTACCGCCGAATTGCTCAACACGTGGGGCGTCAGGTCTCCACAGTACATCGATGTTGTCGCCAGTGGTCGGCGAAAGGTGCACGTGCCCGTCGACCTGGGACCGGACCGCAGCGACGCACGGATGCACGCCAAGACCGTAGGATCCTACGCAGTGCCGTAGGGGACCGCACCGCCACTTCCCAGCAAATTAGGGACACTGTTGCTCCTGGGGTATCGGCGAGGACCATTCGCAACCGTCTCCATGAAGCTGGGCTACGGTCACGCACACCGTTAGGCCGTCTTCCGCTCACGCCCCAACATCGTGCAGCCCGCCTCCAGTGGTGTCGCGACAGGCGTGAATGGAGGGACGAATGGAGACGTGTCGTCTTCAGCGATGAGAGTCGCTTCTGCCTTGGTGCCAATGATGGTCGTATGCGTGTTGGGCGCCGTGCAGGTGAGCGCCACAATCAGGACTACATATGACCGAAGCACACAGGGCCAACACCCGGCATCATGGTGTGGGCAGCGATCTCCTACACTGGCCGTACACCTCTGGTGATCGTCGAGGGGACACTGAATAGTGCACGGTACATCCAAACCGCCATCGAACCCATCGTTCTACCATTCCTAGACCGGCAAGGGAACTTGCTGTTCCAACAGGACAATGCACGTCCGCATGTATCCCGTGTCACCCAACGTGCTCTAGAAGGTGTAAGTCAACTACTCTTGCCAGCAAGATCTTCGGACCTGTCCCCCATTGAGCCTGTTTGGGACTGGATGAAGCGTCGTCTCACGCGGTCTGCATGTCCAGCACGAACGCTGGTCCAACTGAGGCGCCAGGTGGAAATGGCATGGGAAGCCGTTCCACAGGACTACATCCAGCATCTCTACGATCGTCTCCATGGGAGAATAGCAGCCTGCATTGCTGTGAAAGGTGGATATACACTGTACTAGTGCCGACATTGTGCATGCTCTGTTGCCTGTGTCTATGTGCCTGTGGTTCTGTCAGTGTGATCATGTGATGTATCTGACCCCAGGAATGTGTCAATAAAGTTTCCCCTTCCTGGGACAATGAATTCACGGTGTTCTTATTTCAATTTCCAGGAGTGTAGATACTGCCTACAGGAAAATTAAAGAGACCTTTGGAGAGAAGAGAACCACGTGTATGAATATCAAGAGCTCAGATGGCAACCCATTTCTAAGCAAAGAAGGGAAAGCAGAAAGGTGGAAGGAGTATATAGAAGGTTTATACACGGGCGATGTACTTGAGGACAATATTATGGAAATGGAAGAGGATGTAGATGAAGATTAAATGGGTGATACGATACTGCATGAAGAGTTTGACAGAGCACTGAAAGACCTGAGTCGAAACAAGGCCCCCGGAATAGACAACATTCCATTGGAACTACTGACGGCCTTCGGAGAGCCAGTCATGACAAAACGCTACCAGCTGGTGAGCAAGATGTATGAGACAGGCGAAATACCCTCAGACTTCAAGAAGAATATAATAATTCCAATCCCAAAGAAAGTAGGTGCTGACAGATGTGAAAATTACCGAACTATCAGTTTAATAAGTCACAGCTGCAAAATACTAACACGAATTCTTTACAGACGAATGGAAAAATTGGTAGATGCGGACCTCGTGGAGGATCAGTTTGGATTCCGTAGAAATGTTGGAACACGTGAGGCAATATCTTATCTTAGAAGAAAGATTAAGAAAAGGCAAACCTACGTTTCTAGCATTTGTAGACTTAGTGAAAGCTTTTGACAATGTTGTCTGGAATACTCTCTTTCAAATTCTAAAGGTGGCAGGTGTAAAATACAGGGAGCGAAAGGCTATTCACAATTTGTACAGAAACCAGA
Organism: Schistocerca gregaria; assembly: GCF_023897955.1. Taxonomy (NCBI): domain Eukaryota; kingdom Metazoa; phylum Arthropoda; class Insecta; order Orthoptera; family Acrididae; genus Schistocerca; species Schistocerca gregaria. Next base: position 518,305,225 of record NC_064931.1, on the reverse strand, counting down.
TGGCAGTCATAAGAGTCGAGGAGCATGAAAGGGAAGCAGTGGTTGGGAAAGGAGTGAGACAGGGATGTAGCCTCTCCCCGATGTTATTCAATCTGTATATTGAACAAGCAGTAAAGGAAACAAAAGAAAAATTTGGAGTAGGTATTAAAATTCATGGAGAAGAAGTAAAAACCTTGAGGTTCGCCGATGACATTGTAATTCTGTCAGAGACGGCAAAGGACTTGGAAGAGCAGTTGAACGGAATGGACAGTGTCTTGAAAGGAGGATATAAGATGAACATCAACAAAAGCAAAACGAGGATAATGGAATGTAGTCAAATTAAATCGGGTGATGCTGAGGGAATTAGATTAGGAAGTGAGACACTTAAAGTAGCAAAGGAGTTTTGCTATTTAGGAAGTAAAATAACTGATGATGGTCGAAGTAGAGAGGATATAAAATGTGGACTGGCAATGGCATGGAAAGCGTTTCTGAAGAAGAGAAATTTGTTAACATCGAGTATAGATTTATGTATCAGGAAGTCGTTTCTGAAAGTATTTGTTTGGAGTGTAGCCGTGTATGGAAGTGAAACATGGACGATAACTAGTTTGGACAAGAAGAGAATAGAAGCTTTCGAAATGTGGTGCTACAGAAGAATACTGAAGATAAGGTGGATAGATCACGTAACTAATGAGGAGGTATTGAATAGGATTGGGGAGAAGAGAAGTTTGTGGCACAACTTGACTAGAAGAAGGGATCGGTTGGTAGGACATGTTTTGAGGCATCAAGAGATCACAAATTCAGCATTGGAGGGCAGCGTGGAGGGTAATAATCGTAGAGAGAGACCGAGAGATGAGTACACTAAGCAGATTCAGAAGGATGTAGGTTGCAGTAGGTACTGGGAGATAAAGAAGCTTGCACAGGATAGAGTAGCATGGAGAGCTGCATCAAACCAGTCTCAGGACTGAAGACAACAACAACAACAACAAGTCCTGGGCGACTGATGACCTCAGATGTTAAGTCCCATAGTGCTCAGAGCCATTTGAATCATTTGAACCAAGACATTTAAAAAATATTGGCTTCATGGATGCAAGACAACATTACCACAAACTGGTCAAACGGTCTTCGCTTTGTACAGTTTATGAAAAATCGGGCATATCATTCTGGTAACAAGCAAACACCTTACAAAGCTATGTTTGGCACAGAACCACGAGTAGGTCTTATGACTTCGAGTTTGTCTCTGGATGTTATTAAGGAGATACAAGATGAAGATGATCTTGAAGAGGCTTTAAATAAAATTAATGTGGTAGACGCAGTAAATGAGACACCTGATGACTGGAACTATCACACGACTCAGAGGAGATAGCGGTTATGGCTAGTAGCAATGGACAGATTACAGCTGCAGCCAGACAAGAAGATGTAGGAGCTTTGCGCAGTACAAGTATACAGTCTTCAACAACAACAGCAGCCAATCAAGAGGATCCAGAAGCTGTAGCTAGTATGAGTGCAGAGCCTCAAATAACTTCAGCTTGTCACGAAGATCCAGAAGCTAAAGCTATTACGAAACGACAATCTCAAAAACAAACAGCTAGAGAAAACGCTCATGAAAACCTGACCAAAGAGGCCAAAAGATAGCTTCAGATTCAATACACGCCACCGTAGAAATAAGTGAAAATATAATTATACCGAGTCCTGTAATCAACAGAGCAAAAGCTGATCTCCCCGATATTATTGGGGAACAGGGCTTGCACAAGTTTGGAACGAAATATGGGATACTCGACAAATTGTATTGCAGGTATGTATTTCTGAACTGATTTCAATAATTAAGAACAAAATTAATTAATTACTTGAATAGTTAGCAACATTTTCGGAGCATTACTTCATTGATTTAATGATCTGGAAATGTTGCTAACTATTCAAGTAATTAATTAATATTTAAATTTTAATACTTATATTGTGATATATTTTATAATATGTATTAAGTGCCTAATCGCCTTTCAAACAAGCTAATTAAAAGTTTTCTTCCAGATCCGAATTCGACGTGTCCAAAGAGAAATTCTTGCTGCTGGAAGACGTGCCAGAGACAAAGATACCATTAAGAACTGCTGCCAAGATGACAGCCGTAGGATCAGGGCAAGAATTTGTTCGCTGTGTGTGTAAGAAGGCATGTATTTCAAAAAGGTGCTTCTGTAGGAAAAAGGAAACCTTTTTAACTTAAAATGTCATGGCAATTTTCTTTGCAATAACAAATAATCAAAATTTAATTGTTAAAATACTTTTACTGTATGATAATTTTGTTTCCAATTTCGTAACTAATACTGTTAATATGGCTCTGTAATGTTCCTTAAAATGTTTCTTCAGTGTATCGTTATTTTATGTATTGCTGTAGTTAATATTAATGACTTAGAGATATGATCAATATTCCCAATAAATATTGCACTGCACAATACAAAAATGCTGTTTTTTTATTTTAATCAACACGTAGTTGCTCTTAATTTTAATATTTGCCTCTAAATAAATTTAGTGAAAACTAGTATTGTCTAGTTTAGTTAGAACGCGTTCTTACTAGTTGAAACTAGTTGATGCTGATAGCCTTAGTTCCAACTAGAATTTACTGATGGTCAAAGGCGAAAGTCAGCTAAAGCTAGTTTCAACTAGGCAAAACGCGTTTCGACGAAGTGCCTCAGTATAAACTAGTTTTAAGTAGTAAGAACGCGTTCTAACTAAAAACTGGTTTTGAAAGTAATCATCAAACACTTATAGTAAGGAATTCCTGTTCATTGTAACAGAGCCATTTGATATACTGACTGATGTTACATATGTATACCCAGCGTTAGTGTTTTTCTTTTTTTTTCGTACTTCAGTTATTCTTGATTGTCTCCCTTGTAACCTTCTCATTACAGTTTCTGACACCTCTTTAAACGTCTCTGAATTATTACGTTTAGTTCAGTTTATGCACTCTGACTATATATATATAATGTTTCGTGAAAACAGTAGTTGGTATTTTCAATTCATTGAATGGACCTTTCCGGGACGCTCATGATTACACCACTAAAGTAATTCGTTTTAAACGTTTTAGGTGTGAGAAGATTATATATATTGCAATGCCACATTGTACCCGTTGAAGTGCTGTTATTTCTTCTCGTATGAAGATGCGTGTGTTACGTGTGATTATAGTATTGCGAAACTACACTTCTTTCACGTCCATTTTCTGCCAAAAATGTGCACAGGTCGAAATTTTGTTACACACATTTCCGGGTAGACAGTGTGCGGGGAATCGCGCTGAGAGATTTGAGTGAGCTTCAGCCTGCATCTCCAGGATGAGACGTACTGACAACGCATCAGCGCCTGCCGAGTCCTGTTATCGCGCGCCACGTAACTGCATTCTCGTGCGTCCGTCAAGTGCCTCCTGTTAGCATCTTCACAGCTTCGTGGCGGCGGATCGTTTAAATCCCACAATGACCAAATAATACGAGAGTTCTTTGGAAGTTTTCAGTACGGTTCCGGCAGAGGACGGAGGACCGACTGATCAGAAGGTATTTAGCGCAGAAAAATGCCCAAAACATGTAAGAGTCGAGAAGAAAATTTAGTCAACCCAGAAGACAACACGATAATACCAAATAACATAGCCTCTAGTCTTGGTATAGTCCCAGTTAGGTGAGGAAGAGAGATACGCCACATCCAGCTGTAGCCAGTCACTGAAGATTAGGTACCCAAGCGCTATCAAATTAAGAGGATACTAATAGAAGCTAAAGTAATGAATTAAAACTTGAGCCATGATCAGGACCTCAACACAGGTCTCAAGCTGACTGGGAAGATGTGTTATCCACTACAGTGCCCTGACAATGCGGCTAACATAGCTGCACGGTCTACCCTGGTCCAATGTCCTCTCTAACACAAACCTCACCCTTGAGCCCATCTTGATTCTCCTCTTCTTATACCCTCAATATTTCTCAAGGCTCTCTAATACTGGGAAAGTACCACAGCTTTGTGTGTAACAGAGAAATCCTGCCTGTACCTCCAGGAAAATGTACATCAAATCAATAGATCACCTACGCCTGAGGTACAGACAGGATTTTACGCATAACGTACAAAGCTGGGGTGCCATTCCAATATCGGAGAGCCTTGGCAGTACTGACGATTTATGAAGGGTAAAATCAAGATAGGCTGCAGTGTGAATTGCAGTTTGTGTTAGGAAGGGCATTGGGCTGGGGTAGTCTGCGCAGCTGTATTAGCGACATGCCAGGGTGGTGCAGTGGTTAACAAACCTGAATTAGTGAGCAGGAGAGACAGATTGAAGTACTGGCCTCGGCACAAATTTTAATTCATTACATCAGCTTCTATCCTTATCGAAGATAAGGCCGAGATGCAATATGTCTCCAGGGAAATGTAATTTGACAGATTAAGAGGATACTGATTGTTAGGTTTTACCTGCTGTCCCACATAGTCCCAAACATATTCTATGAGATGAAGATTGAGTGGTTTAAGGTGCTAGTCGAAACATGATAGGGTATCTGAGCGTTTGTGAAACCTAAAACGTATGCTTACAGCCTTGTGAACATCGCTATTGTCGTCTTTATCTTGGCAAGCAAAAATATAACACAGCACACTTTCATGAAGATGTAGAAGAAAAGCTAGTACTTCTTCACCGAGATGATGAAATGAACATACAGGCTCATGTTCACGTAACCTAAATGAGTGGACCCAAGCGGTGGAACGAAAACCACCTGTAAAACATCACAAAACCGCCACAGGCATGAACTGTACTCTCCAAAGACTGTGGCCTAAACGCTTCATTGGACTGCCAGTGCAGTCGCCACTTAGCATCATTTGAAAATAAGCGAAATCTCCACTCGTCGGATCACATAATAGGCTGTAGTTGAGTTTCTGGGTTTTCTGTTCTGACAGCAGCAGTTCCTGTCAGGTTTGAAACCGACTGTCATTATCAACGCATGACTCTCGTCTCTAGTGCCTGTGGGTTAGAATCTTTTTATGATCACTGTTTTTATGTCGTGTTATGTTGCGGTACACCATTCCTTGTAGACACATCAAACAGTCTGCGTAGATACGACAACAAATCCGATAACGTCATTCACGGTGTGATTATGGGCACGAACAAACACGAAAGCTCTTTTCTGCCATTCTGGCACGTCTCCATGTCGACTCTTCACGCTGCACTTATTCAATAAAACTAACTGGCACATCCGCAGCACTTCATTGCCCTGACTTACGCCAGTAGTGGGGAGACACATGACGACCTGATAGCAGTTCGCACGATATGCAGTACACTAAAGCGACCAGTGTGCTCTTTTAAGGAGGCGACCAATATTATCTCCAAAATGATATTGCAGTGCCTGTGTTATTCTCAATTACGACCTGAAGTTCCTTTGGACATGCATGCATGCATAAGCGGGAAATCCGGGTTTGTCTCCCGGCCCGGCACAAATTTTCCTCGTCGTCATTCCATCCTACAGCTGATGATTGTCCATATTCGCAACTGCGAATACATTTCTTGTATTTCCTGTAGTTGCCGCAGTGCCTGTTCATTGTCCGAAGGAACTTTGATTCGTAATTCGGAATAACACAGGCACTGCAATATCGTATTTATCCGCCGGCACAGGGCAAACGACTTTCAAGTAAAATGTCTCAGCTTAATAAGAATATACATAATCGATGAAAGAGCACTGGTTGTAAACGCTTAGTTGACGAATAGTAAATTTGTAAAAATAAAATTTGCATTATAAAAGTACAAAGAAAACGGAAACTTAGTTCTTTATCAAGAAGCAACTGATAGGAGCTGTAGTTGTCACACATGGTTTGTATGACAAGTTTTATTAACAGCCGACCCAATTTCTGAGGAGGAACTGGTGGAGGCTGTTGGTCTCCACAATTCAGATTAGGACATCCAGCTGAAAAGCCCATGCTGTAGTTACCTTCAGCTGCTAGAACACTATCAACCAGATCAATTCGATTCACACGGACGTTACAGCCCATGTCAGGCAACTGCCCCTATTTAAAGTAATACATGTATAAGAAAGATGTGATGACGATGGTTATGTGTATAAAGAGACTAAACTCGTCGGTAATCAGTCCTTGCATTTTATGAGAGAAATAAACAAAAGGTAAAAAGCGAAAAAAGTGGGAACTTGGCTTCTCCAACTATACGAGCAAGTCAGAGAGTTTGAGAAAGGTCGTGACAGCAGTTCTAACATGGTAGGTAAAAGAAAACAGAGACAACCGAAGCAGCATCATGCACAAGAGGGTCTAAAGGCAAACAAAGTGAGAAGGAAGAAAGTAACTGCAGTCACATGGGGGCTACCCGTAACAGGGGAAGGCTCCCCCTCCCCGCAACCACCCCAAACACGGAAAGTGAGAATAGTTTAGTGTAAAATACGCTTTCCCTCAGAAAATGCAACACTTTTTTTAGTGGCTGTTTCGTCATCCGCAAGCATCTGAGGCAGTGAGGTAGGAAAGCTGAGAGCCTGTTGCAGACCGGCCAGCAGAGTGCACCCAACAAGAACACGCGCTATCGTCAGTAGACTACCGCAGCTGCAGTGAGGAAGAGCGTCCCGGCGCAGAAGGAACTCGTGCGTGAGTCTCGTGTGCCCGATGCGTAGACGGCACTACACAATGGCATCTTGCCGAGTGGCCTGGAAAGATGTAAGCAACACCTTTGTGGACCTCTTAATCGCTCTTAACTTCTTTTGTGTTGAAGTGGCCTGCCATTTTAATTCCCAGAGCCTCAGAATATTGCGTCGAAGTTGCAATCCATCTTTGTCAAATTAGACTTGTAAGTATCTAAATGCCTATATACTACATTGGTGATCCCTTGATGCCTCAGAACATGTCCTACCAACCGATCCCTTCTTCTAGTCAAGTTGTGCCACAAACTTCTCTTCTCCCCAATCCTATTAGTAAATTAGGTAAGTCATAGAAAATCTGAATGATGCTCGATGAGGATTAGAGCCTCCATCCTCCCGAATACAGGGCCAGTCTGTTAAAAAGAGTGTAACCTTTCTCGTTTTTCTCCTCTAATACAATACTGTTTTGTTTATACATTCCCATACAGAGGTTACTGCATAAAATAAAAAGCTAGTTCTACACGGTTCATTCGTTTCTCACTACCAATCAACACAAACGCTACACACATAATCAGTTGAGATCAGGACAATCACCACGATGTTTGGTTTCTATTTTGTGTGCCGCATCTTCCCATTTGTTCACTCCATAATGAATGGGACGTTGAGGAAACTTTGGAAATTTGTGCTAAGGTGCCGGCCGCTGTGACCGAGCGGTTCTACGGTCTTCAGTCTGGAGCCGCGCTACTGCTACGGTCGCAGGTTCGACTCCTTCCTCGGGCATATATGTGTGTCATGTCCTGAGGTTAGTTAGGTTTAAGTAGTTTTATGCCTAGGGGACTGACGACCTCAGATGTTAAGTCCCATGGTGCTTAGAGCCATGTGAACCGTTTTGTGGTAAGGTTTTATGGGACCAAACTGCTGAGGTCATTGGTCCCTAAGCCTACACACTACTTAATCTATTTTAAACTAACCTACCGTATGGACAACACAACACACACACCGATGTTCTCGAGGGAGGGAGGAACATCCGACGAAAGGGGGGAGGGGGGGGGGTGCTGTAAGGAAAATGACAAGGCGCCTCAGACCACGCGGCTACCTTGCACGGCGATGTTGAGCATATTGGTTTTATCTTTTATACTCCAGTAATTGCTTCTTAAGCTTAGAGAAAGAAAATCAAAAAATACTTGTTTCAAAATAATATAATTTTTTGTGAGAGCAGTACGTGATCTTAAGGGGATATTGGAGAGATTTTGGTGTATTATCCATCCAGCCCTGATAAAACTTTGATATCTGGTGAGCAAGGTGTTTGAGATAGACGAAATACCCTCAGACTTCAAGAAGAATATAATAACTCCAATCCCAAAGAAATCAGATGTTGACAGGTGTGAAAATTGCCGAAATATCAGTTTAATAAGTCACACCTGCAAAATACTAACACGAATTCTTTACAGACGAATGGAAAGATTGGTAGAAGCTGACCCTGGGTTAAGACCAGTTTGGATTCCGTAGAAATGCTGGAACACATGAAGCAATACTGACCCTACGACTTATCTTAGAAGAGAGAATAAGAAAAGGCAAACCTACGTTTCTAGCACTTGTAGACTTACAGAAAGCTTCTGACAATGTTGACTGGAACACTCACTTTCAAATTCTGAAGGTTGCAAGGGCCAAATACAGGGAACGAAAGGCTATTTACAATTTGAACAGAAACCAGATGGCAGTTATAAGAGTCGAGCTGCATGAAGGGGAAGCAGTGTTTGGGAACGGAGTGAGACGAGGTTGTATCCTATCCCTGATGTTATTCAATCTGCTACTTGGGGAGCAAAATAACTGATGATGGTCGAAGTAGAGAGAATATAAAATGTAGACTGGCAATGGCAAGGAAAGCTTTTCTGAAGAAGAGAAATTTGCTGACATCGAGCATAGATTTAAGTGTCAGGAAGTCTTTTCTGAAAGAATTCGTATGGAGTGTAGCCATGCATGGAAGTGAAACATGGATGATAAATAGTTATACAATAAGAGAATAGAAGCTTTCGAAATGTGGTGCTACAGAAAAATGCTGAAGATTAGATGGGCAGATCTCGTAGCTAACGAGAAGGTCTGAATAAAATTGGGGAGTAGAGGAATTTGCAGCCCAACTTGACTAGAAGAAGGGTTCGGTTGGTAGGACATGTTCTGAAGCATCAAGTGATCGCCAGTTTAATGTTGGAGGGCAGGGTGGAGGGTAAAAGTTGTAGAGGCAGACCAAGAGACGAATACACTAAACAGATTCAGAAGGCTGTAGGTTGCAGTAGTTACTTGGAGATGAAGTGTCTTGCACAGGATAGAGTAGCATGGAGAGCTGCATCAAACCAGTCTCTGGACTGAAAACCACAAAAACAACAAATCCATCCATCTCTGAATCTGAATAAGCCATTTCAGCAGTGGAACTGGTGTAATCGACATTGGTGAGTAACCGATCAACAGTACAATCTATGAAACCATCCATGTACCACAATTTGTCGTCTTCTTTTATTACGTGTTGTACTACATTTCACCACCGTTCGTCAGTGACATGTGACAGAGCTTTTTGCATTAATTCAAGCATGTCTGGTAGCTTAAATGTAGTAATATTTCTTCTGATATTGAGTGGTCACTTAACGACAATGTGACCAAACAGCAGCTCTACAGAGACCTCAAGATTAACATTAGTATAGAAAGGCATCTGATTCATGGGTACACGTGTATTTAACGATCCATCAGAGCACGTTAAATGTCATGTAGATAATGTAGTGGAGCTCAAGACTGAACTATGTAGCTTCCTATTGGACAACTCCTTCTGCTTCATCGAAGAGCGTTTTCACATAAACTTTTAAATTTAGTGATTCGGGTTAATTTACAATTAGAATTACCACTTTAATACAGTGATGTAATGTCATTTCTCTGTTTTGCACTTAATTTAAATAAACATCTTTGACTTCCTTCTACATCCCAGAGACCACTCTTCATGGGAACCTTGGAGTACAGCTCACGTACGGCAATGTAAAACAAAAATATTCCACCTGGTATGCAAGATATATGAAATAGGTGAAGTTTTCTCGGAGTTCAAGAAGAATATAGTACCTTAAATTCCAAGAAATCAGATGCTACAGATGTGAATATGGGCGAACAATTTGTTTAATAAGTCATGGTTGTAAAATAATTACATGAATTATTTATAGAAGAAAGGACTGTCTGATAGAAGCTGGTCTTCAGGAAAATCAGTTTGGTTTCCAGAGAAATGTGGAAACACGCGAGGAAATACTGGCCCAATGACTTAGCTTAGAATGTAGCGTAAAAAACGGCAAAACTTTTTTCATAGCATTTGTAGATTTAGAGAAAGCTTCTGACAATCTTGACTAGAATATACTCTTTAAAATTCTGACGGTGACATGGATAAAACACAATGAGCAGAAGATTGTCTGTAACTTGTACAGAAACCAGACTGCAATGCAGTTATAAGAATTGAAGGACATGAAAGAAAAGCAGTTGTTGAGAAGGAACTGAGACAGGCTTATAGCCTGTCCCTAATGTTGTTCAACTTGTACGCCGAACAAGCTGTGGAGGAAATTCATAATAAATTTGTGACAAGAATGAAGGGTCAGAGCGAAGAAATATAAATTACATGGTTCCCTAACGTCACTGTAATACTGTCATAGACGACAAAGAAATTGGAAGATTCCTTGAACGAAATGGATATTTTGTTGAAAAGAGGTTAGAAAATGAAATCAAAAAAGTAACGGAAGGGTTGTGGAATGTAGTCGAGTTAAATCAGACTATACTCATGGCGTTAGCATATGAAATGAGACACTAAAAGTAGCAGATGAGTTTGCTTAATCCGGAAACAAAACAACACAATGGATGAAGTTGAAAGCGTATAAAATGCGGACTGACAAGGAGAAGAAAATAGTGTCTCAAAGAAATAAATTTATTAAGACTGAATATAAATTTCAGTGTCAGGATCTTTTTTCTGTAGGTTTAGCCTTGTACAAAAGTGAAATGAGGAGGATGCAGAGTGTCCAGACAAGCAGAGAACAGTAGCTTCTGAACTCTGAAGATTAGATGAGTAGATGGGATATCTAATGATGAGGTACAGAATCGAATTTGGGAAAAAGAAACTTTTGGCATAATATGACTAAAAGAAGAGACTGGTTGACAGAAAGAATCTTGAATCATTCAGAAATCATAAATTTGGTAATTGTGGGAATTGTTGGTGTAAAAATTGTAGAGGGGGACCAATGTTTGACTATAGTAAACATAGTGAACAGGTTCAAATGTATCTAGCTTGCAGTAATTATACAGAGATGAAGAGTCATCCAAAGAAGAACTGCTGCAAACTAGTCTTTGGACTAAATACCACAATAACAACAAATCTTGTTCGAGCCAATAAGCCTGTACCATTCACTATTTCTACAGCCATTCATGGTGTATAACTAGATAGCACAGTATTCTGAATGGTTAGCACAATAAGAATTGGTCAGTTAAGTCAGAAATATTCAGAAAGAGTAATACTCAGATTAACAAAAATTATCTTTCTTAGAAAAGAAATAATTTATCGTTGTGGTGTTAAACACAATATTTAAACAACTCAGAATCTATCAGTCATACATACTACATTCAATATGAACAGACAGATCGAAGACCAGCATATCTTTCTCAAGATTTATGTTCTCTTCAAAAAACGGAAATTTGTGGTAAGTTCCTATGGGACCAAACTGCTGAGGTCGTCCGTTCCTAGGCTTACACACTACTTAATCTAACTTAAACTATTGTACGCTAATGACAACAAACACAACCATGCCCAAGGGAGGAATCAAACCTCCGACTGGGGAGGGGGGAGCCGCGCAAACTGTGCAAGGTGCCTAAGACCAAGCGGCGGCTTGTTTTCGGAGCAGATGCTCGTTGCGACTGGAAGTGTCTTAAAAATGAGCCTACACAACTGAGCCATTTCAAAGGAAAGTCTATGTTTAAACACTGTTGCACATTCATCCCTGTGTACAGATACATAATTACAATGAAAATTCGTTCTACAAAATGAATCGTGACTCACTATGAAGAGCACATCTCCAGTTCATGATATAATCTTGTTATTACTGCGTCCATAATAAATTGGCCTACGGCTGGATTGTCATGTGGAAGACACAAACTGTTAGGCGCTGGACGTCCATACAACTGCTCTGAGCATCTGAAACTGCTGCAGTATTTAAGGAAAAGTTGCCTGCAGATATAAGAGGAAAATACGGGACCACCTCAGAATTGTAAGAGTTTTGAATTGTAAGAGTTTAGAATCATCAGATTCGTTCTGATAACTAGCAGTAATAATCCCAGAATAAAAACTATAATAATATATTTATGTCTTGAGAATTTTTATGAATGTCATTAGTTTTAATGAGTTTTAGTATTATGTGAATAATTAAATTTGAAAATGTAAAATTTGAGCATATGAGTGGACGATAGGTCACTGAGATGATGTGTTTGTAACTTAATACACGGTATACTTTTATTTTTCTCTTTATCTTGCACTTTTTAATTTATGTGTTTAACCCTAATTTTTCTTGCAGTCATTTTTGAATTTTTAATTCTGATGATGACTCATAAGAGTTGAAACTAGCAAATTGTTGCAAGTCCATCCAATGTGATCAAGATAACTGGGAAATTATTTTACTAGTAATCAGATATGCTTGTTATCAAAATATAGCTGCTGACCTTTTAAGGGAATGTTTGAACCTGATAAGCTGACCTGGACTAATAATTTCATTTCATATTTGCTACTGAAACTTCCACTTTGAAACTTACTATAAATCTTCTGGTAATTCTATATTATCCATAAAATTTCCATTTATGAGGACTTTCTATCTTTTATATGTTAAACAGACACAATTCCCATTCAGTATTTTCATAGTATTTTTATCAAATACTTGAACAAATATTTCAGACAAATTTATTTAAAATACAAAGAATATTTCTACCTAAATTTGTACCTGTCATTGATAAATTATAAGCTCTGTACTATTATCCAATTTCGGTTCAGTTTGTCTCGTAAATTCAAGCTGTACAGCAATAACCTCAAAACCATTGCTGAGCTCAAAACAGACATTCAGAAGGTCACCGACAGAATCGCCGTTCCGATACTACAGCTGGTCATGGAGAATTTCGCTATTCGTCTGCGCCACATCATCCCCAATAATGGCATGCATATCGAACGTGTCATAACCAAAATCCGAATATCTGCAATGACGTTTACATGTTGAATAAAGTGCGCGCACGCCGTAGTTTGTAACTAATTTACGCTTTTTTTGTATGCACTACTGGCCATTAAAACTGCTGCACCACGAAGATGACGTGCTACAAACGCGAAAATTAACCGACAGGAAAAAGATGGTGTAGTATGCAAATATTAGCTTATCAGAACATTCACACAAGGTTGGCGCCGGTGGCGACACCTACAACGTGCTGACATGAGGAAAGTTTTCAATCGATTTCTCACACACAAACAGCAGTTGACCGGCGTTGCCTGGTGAAACATTGTTGTGATGCCTCGTGGAAGGAGGAGAAATGCGTACCATCATGTTTCCGACTTTGATAAAGGTCGGATTGTAGCCTATCGCGATTGCGGTTTATCGGTGGGTTCAGCAGGGCAATACAGAACGCCGTGCTGGATCCCAACGGCCTCGAATCACTAGCAGTCGAGATGACAGGCATCTTATCCGCATGGCTGTAACGGATCGTGCAGACACGTCTCGATCCCTGAGTCAACAGATGCGGACGTTTGCAAGACAACAACCATTTGCACGAACAGTTCGACGACGTTTGCAGCAGCATGCGCTATCAGCTCGGAGACCATGGCTGCGGTTACCCTTGACGGTGTATTACAGACAGAAGCGCCTGCGATGGTGTACTCAACGAAGAACCTGGGTGCACGAATGGCAAAACGTCATTTTTTCGGATGAATCCAGGTTCTGTTTACAACACCATGATGGTCGCATCCGTGTTTGGTGACATCGCGGTGAACGCATGTATTCGACATCGCCATACTGGCGTATTCACCCGGCGTGATGGTATGGGGTGCCATTGCGTCTCGGTCACCCTTTGTTCGCATTGACGGCACTTTGAACAGTTGACGTTACATTTCAGATGTGTTACGACTCGTGGCTCTACCCTTCATTCGATCCCTTCGAAACCCTACATTTCAGCAGGATAATGCACGACCGCATGTTGCAGGCCCTGTACGGGCCTTTCTGGACACAGAAAATGTTCGAGTGCTGCCCTGACCATCACATTCTCCAGATCTCTCACTAATTGAAAACGTCTGGTCAATGGTGGCCGAGCAACTGGCTCGTCACAATACGCCAGTCACTACTCTTCATGAACTGTGGTATCATGTTGAAGCTGCATGGTCAGCTGTACATGTACAAGCCATCCAAGCTCTGTTTGACTCAATACCCAGCCGTATCAAGGCCGTTATAACGGCCAGAGGTGGTTGCTCTGGGTACTGATTTCTCAGGATCTATGCGCCCAAATTGCGTGAAAATGTAATCACATCTCAGTTCTAACATAATATGTTTGTCCAATGAATACCCGTTTACCATCTACGTTTCTTTTTGGTGTAGCAATTTTAATGGCCAGTAGTGTAGTTCAGTGATTCTCACCCTGTACATCACTGATACATGGTTTTGGAATTCCAACTCGCCCTGCAATTCCCTGCATCTGAAGCTGCCTTTATGTTGTTTTGGTGCTGACTGGATTCGCGAGTGCGACGTTCATTTCTGATGTGACTTCTGAAGTTGACGTCCTCTTATTTTTCGTCTCAGACCTCTTCATTCGTCACGATCACTCAAAACATCTTCGTTGTATCTTATCAGATGACGTTTTCCCTCTTTTCCTGTAGTTGGTAAATAACGTCGATACGGTACCTCTTTAAAAACCAAACACTTCCCCTACCCTGGTTACGGAAACGCCCATCATACGAGCACCAACGATTTGCCCACGTTAGAATTCACTTAGCTCCGACCTAGTACACTGACAACTACAGAGAACACTGTTCCGATTACGACTTATACTTGGAACACATTGATGACGTTACACAGGTTATGTTTCTGATTAGACACAACAGCGCAACCTGCAGGCTTGGGTAGCATCTGAATTTAAGTTCAAGTATGCATTTCCCTCACTGTTTCTATATTTTCGTCTCACCCCTGTATCTGATTGACATATCCTCAAAATTCTCAGTTAATGCTGTCCAGTTGTTCATACTGTAATGACTGATGTGTTGATAATGTTTTGCAGTGGTAGTTTGATCTCCTGAATAACTGGCTGTTTAATTTTGTAACTGGAATTTCATAAAAAAGTTTTACAAGGATTTTTTGGCAAAATTCGAGCAACTCTTGAAATATACACACATATGCAGGACAGGTGGATGCTGTGCATCCACTTAATTTAATTTTGGTAAATTTTTAGGAGTTTATTCTCATCATGCAAAGACATAGATAAAATCGAAGCTTTCGTAAGACTTGCCACGAGATTCCTCTCTAAGCCTGCTTTCTCGGTGATTGTCTCAAGTGCTTTTAAATATGGTGAACTGTAATGGGTTCGCAAGCAAACTGCAGCACACAGGCGTTCTCGACCCAAGTCGGTGCATGCCTAACAAAGCTTTTCCCTGTAAGATGCTTATAGAAATGCCACCCTCTCAGCATTTGAGGGCATTTGATCTATTTGTAATAGAGGGTGTTTAAATTGTCTACTAGACTAGTGCAAGATTGTGTTCCTTAATCTAATAGATCTTAAAAATCATGGTGACCAATAACACGTTCTACCTACATGCTACTTACGCACAATTATGTCATTTGTGTAGCGCTTTCTTCGTTGGACATTTCAAAAATTCCCACGTTATCACTGTTCTCTCGTCTGTAGCACTCAAGGAATCAAACGAGAAAAATATTAGACCGTATGCAGACTTACAAGAGGACCGCACCTACGCATCTTCATCGATTTCGCTCAGATTTATGGTAGATGGAGGGCTTGGACAGAAAAGAAATGATAGAAGTGGGAGCTCCAGACGGCTAATATTTAGAAAAAGGTAGCGTTTCTTCCGCGGATCGGGAGAGCTATGAGCTATGAGCTATTAGCGTTAGCGTGGCTTGCAGGCAGCTGTTGGCTCAGTGTACAAAACGGTAATTCGCGATTTCTGGAGTCGAGTCTCGAGGAGGGAATTTTTTTTCATTTTCTACTTTTACGTTATTAAACTGCAAATAAAGCGAAATACGCTCAATATACTGTATGTATTAACACTTCATAAAAGGTATGAAAAGGAAAGGCGAAGAAACTTTTGGATTGCAAATAAATGTCCAGAAAAGAATTGCAAGGCATACGTGGGAACTTCGTATATAAAATTAGGAACTGTCATTATATGACAATTGATGATTTACATGTGCTAGAGTGATAAGCATCGTAAAACATGGGGAAGCTGTAGTTTTCTTGTCATTTTGCATACGTTATATAAGCCGCGTTTTTATAATTACATAGCATTTTTTAAAGTTTCTATAGGAAAACAAGCTTAGTTTTTCGGCGGAGGTTCGAGTCTTCCCTCGGGCATGGATGTGTGTATTTCTCCTTAGGATAATTTAGGTTAAGTAGTGTGTAAGCTTAGGGACTGATGACCTTACCAGTTAAGTCCCATAAGATTTCACACACATTTGAACAATCTTGGTTTTCATACATAAAACGTTCATTCTCATCTCACAGTTTTGCAGCAAACTTTACGTACCGCATCTCTTCGCCAAATATTGCCGAGGATGGCAGCTGATTTACAATGGAACGCATTTTGATACAGTCTTCTCGCGATGTGATTTCTTTTTTTCTCTAGATGTAATAAGAAATACTTTGTAGCTCTTTGATCAAATTCTTTACCTGACGTTAAAAATAGACATCGCAGCGTTGAAGTAGCGGACTGCATTTGGGGAAAGAACTTTAATACTGCACGACGGCACTTTTTCTTCGTCTTGAAAACTTTCGTCATAGAACTCAGGATTTGTTTACCCCGCTTATGGATGAATTAACAGAAGAAATTTGTGCTTCTGGACGTAGGGCTCCATCACATCAGTCAAAAAATTTCTTTTCATGACTATTGTCAAAATATTAATAAATGCAGTACACTGAGCATCACTTCGTTTTATTTGCTTTGTAAGTAACGTAAAAATTGAAAATAAAAAATTAAAATAAAAATTTTCTCCTAAGGACTCGGCTCCGAGGCCCTCGGATTACAACTCTACTCTCTTACCGGTACGTAAAATGCTGCCTGGAACCTACGACAGAAATTAGTTCATGCGTCTCTCGATCCGCATCAAATAGGAGCGCTTGGCTACTTGGAGCTCACTTTCAGATCCGTCCAAGCCCTGCCTATTCCACAACCTTGGACGAAATCGACGATGAAGAGTGGGAGCGATGCCCTTGTTATTTCACCTGCAAATGAAAGAAGATTACTTTATACTTACACACCTCTGCCGTTTGACATCACTGTATCGCTACTATCAAGCTGAATAGCTCTGTAACAGACGGCACGTTAGTCCGCACACGCAAAAAAGAAAAAAAAAATCTGCACTGGTACCATCGTTACACGATACGCTTCTCTGCTAATGAGGCATTATTGCTTGGCACGACATTCATTGTTTAAGCGATGCAAATTGCGTTAAGCTGTCGCATGTATGGCGATAATGACTGCTCGCTAATTACTCTGTACAACGCTTAGCATAGCGCCGCCAGATGCCCGTGCAAAGGCTTAGCCCGTGACGTAAGTCCCACGTGCGAGTCGCATGATGTGCTGCGCTCGCTCCTGTCTCTGGCGTGCAAATAACGTAAGTAACAAAGACAACAACCATTCCTGCGAGCAACGTAAAACAACAGACTTTTACAAACTATCGTCAAACACACAGCAAAATCACACCAACTATAGCTACTGCTATCTAGTTCCAACCACATTAACTTTATATTGGGTTGGTGCGTAAGTTCGCAGCCTTTTTCCATAAGTTTAATAAACAAAACAGATATACACAACAGAGACTTTAGTGACTAATAAACCAACGCTGGGGTAACTTCGTTTCCGCGATTGTAGAAATCACGTGGTTTTGCGGTGAAGAACTCGTCGAGCCCTGTTCCGATCGCATTTTCATCTGGAAAGGAAGTTCATTGAAGATTGTTTCATGGAGAACGGAGTATGTGAAAATCTGAGTGCACAAGATCAGCTGAATAGGATGGGCGCGAAATTACTTTCCAACCAAATTCATGTGTGGTGTTTTTTGTGTAAAGCAGAATGAGGTCTGACGTTATCGTAGAGCAGGGTCACTTTTGACGCAGTCTTTCTAGACGTTGTTCATGGATTGCCTGCAAGACGTCTCAGTTGTTGACAATAAAAGACAGTAGTGATGGTTACACCCTGGGGAAGCAATTCGCAGTACGCCACACCGTAGCTGTTCCACCAGATGCATAAAACTATCTTTTGAGGATGCGCGCAAGTCTTTGTATGCGGAGTTGCTGCTTTGTTGGTCTCAACCATTCCTTTCTTTTCCTTATGTTAGCGTGAAGACACTTTCTCATCACCAGTAGTGACACAGGATAGGATTGGTCGGTGTTGTTCACTGATTTTTGTGGTTTTGGCTTCGAGCGTGCGGTACCCGTACACCCGATTTTTGAGCCTCCCCATTACATGCAAACGTCGCACGATGGTGAAATGATCACAGTTTAGCATATTTGTCAGTTCTCGAGTACAATGACATGGATCATTGTGGGTTAATGCGTTTCAACGATCTTCATCAAACCCGAAGGTCTTCCTGAACGTGGAGAGCCACTAATGTGGAAGCGGTCCTCCTTGAAACAAGAGAACCATTTTTCATGCCATAATCCTCACATACGGTGCAATTGTTTCCGGCTGCATCCGCTGCTGTCATGCCTCAGTTGAATCCAAGTAGAAGATTATTTCGGAACCGTTCCGATTACTCCACTTGGCGCTCCGTTTTCTAGCGTCCACAATTTCACTCGCTAAAACGAAATGACTATGTGTAAATTCAAACAGCAACAGTGAACAATAAATAAATAAAGAAAATCGATAAATAACCCCATACCAACCGGAATGCCAACATACAATACAAAAAACGCTACGAACTTATGCACCAACCTAGTAATACTTAACGTCACCAGACAAAATATCAGTTATCCCCTTAAAAGAGCACACTGAACACTTTCGGGCGCTTGCCAGCCGGTTGTATGAAATCAGCGCAGTAAGATGGATCAACGTGGAGATGTGTCAGTATTCACTCAGGTGACAAAAGTGGTGCGATACCTCCTAATATCCTATCGGATCTCCTTTTGCCAAGCGTACTCCAACAGCTCGACGTGTAATGGACTCAACTAGTCGATGGAAGTACAGTGCAGCCATGCTGCCTCTACAGCCGTCCTCAATTGCGAAAGTGTTGCCAGTGCAGGATTTTGTGCATCAACTGACCTCAGAAAAGTTAGATGTTCGGCCAAAACATTCACTCGAATTGTCCAGATGTTCTTCAAACCAACCGCGAACAATTGTGGCCCAGTGACATGGCGCTTTGTCATCCATAAAAATTCCATCGTTGTCTGGGAACATGAAGTCCATGAATGGCTGCTAATAGTCTCCAGGTAGCCGAATATAACCATTTCTAATCAATGATCGGTAAAGTTGGACCAGAGGACTCACTCCATTCCACATCATTATGGAGCCACCATCAGCTTGCACAACGTCTTGTTGACAACTTGGGTCCATGGCTTCGTGGGCTCGCAACACACTCGAACACTGCCATTAGCTCTTATCAAGTGAAATAGGGACTCATCTGACCAGGCCACTGTTTTCCATCCGTCCAGGGACCAACCGATGTGGTTATAATGCCAAGAGATGCGCTGCAGGCGATGTTGTGTTGTTAGCAAAGGCACTCACACCGATCGTGTGCTGCCGTAGCCTATTAACGCTACATTTTGCCTCACTGTTCTAATAGTTCTACATCTACGTTATTACTTTGCTATTCACAATACAGTTTCTGACAGAGAGTACAATGAACCACCTTCAAGCTGTCAGTCTACCGTTCTACTCTCGAACGGTGCGCGGGAAAAACGAGCACTTAAATTTTTCTGTGCGAGCCCTGATATCCTTATTTTATGGTGATGATTTCTCCCCATGTAGGTGGCTGCCAACAGAATGTTTTCGCAATCGGAGGAGAAAACTGGTAATTGAAATTTCATGAGAAGATCCCATAGCAACGAAAAACGCCTTTGTTTTAATGATTGCCACTCCAATTCACGTACCATGTCTATGGCACTATCTCCCCTATTTCGCGATAATACAAAACGAACTGCCCTTCATTGAATTTTTTCGATGTCATCCGTCAGTCCCGCCTGAAGCGGATGCCACACAGCACAGAAAAACTCCAGAATAGGGCGGACAAGCGTGGTGTAAGCAATCTCTTTAGCAGACCTGTTGCACCTTCTAAGTGTTCTGCCAAGTTTCAGTCTTTTGTTTGCTCTACCCAAAACATTATCTATGTGATCGTTCCAATTTAGGTTATTTGTAATTGTAACTCCTAAGTATTTAGTTAAGTTAACATCCTTCAGATTTGTGTGGCTTATCTTGTAATCGAAATTTAGCGGATTTGTTTTAGTAATCATGTGGATAACTTCACTCTCTTCTTTACTCAGGGTCAACTGCCACTTTTCGCGCCATGCAGATAGTAGTAAGGCCAAGGGGTGCCACCCCACTCTCCATTGTTGCCAGATGTATCCATGATGGCGGCGATGACATTATCAAAGATGGCGGCCTGTTGGCTTGGCAACAGGACATGACGTCATCCAAGATGGCGGATTTTGGCGGGAAGATAGGTCATTTGGGCTACCTCCACTAACCTAACCCCCCCCCCCATTCCCAGAAAGTGGCGGGAAGTTCAAATTCCATCAGGATACTGCTACACACAATGGTTTCCTGTACTAACTTAAGAAAATGGCAGGAAGATAGGTCACTTGGGCTACCTCCACTAACCTAAGTCAACTGACCACGATCTCTTCCTAGGAACTGGAGGAGAAAAGGACTTGGCCTGTGCTGGACATAAGTCTTTATTTTCAGTTTTTGTTTAAACAATTACAGGCAGTAAAACAGGTCACTTGGGCTACCTCCACTAACCTAAGTCACCTGACCACCACCTCCTCCTAGGAACTAGAGGGGAAAAGGACTCAGCCTGTGCTGAATAGGATGGAGGTAAGTCTTTATTTTGCAGGCAGCCTTTTTTTTAAACAATTTAAGGAAGTACCTCCATCCAGTGTGCTCGACATGCGGTCTGGAGTCCTACTGACCTAGCACATAGTACTGCCACCAGAGGGCACTATCATCCCTCCTGTGATGTAATCCAGGATGGTGGTCTGGAAGAGAAAATGGCTCAGCCTGCACTAAGCTGCTGGAGAGAGGAACGAGTGTACTTTATTTATTTTTGAACAATTTATTTAGGGATGAATTTCACCTAGTTCATTTATTACACTGATACAAAACACTCGCTCTGACATGCTTGGGTTCACAATACACAGTCAGCAGACCTGCAAACTACTCTTAAATATTACAGTACACTGATGCACAGACGCACAAACAACTCTTAAATTACCGAAATAATGCAGCATACAGCATAGTATAATTTCCGAAGCATGATAGGATGTGAACAGTGGATGCTATACATCTCTGGAAAGCTGTATTGATTGTGCTCATATCACACAGAGCCAATGTTTTAAGGAAGTAGTTTTTTCGTTTTATGGTTCAGTAATATAGTTCATCGTAGAGAAACCGGGAAGAAGGAATCATGTCATGCGCTTGAAATACATTTCTCACATTGGAACATTAACAGCGCTACATTCCATATGACTGATAGGTCGGAAACAAAATCGATCTAACATTATAGCGCGTTTTAAGTGCGGAATGTAGTAACCTTATGGGTGTGTGTGTGTTTATGTTCTCTCTTACCAATACCTTCCAGGTACTGATCCGAGACTCTGGAATAATACTTTAAATTCATAGATTGGTTGATTTATGTAAAAATGCTTCGCACTCCATCCGTCTGGAATTACATCGCGCATAAAAATCATCCGTTTCTTGTTCTTCTTCACCGTCTACTATTACATCACAACACTTTCAAATCTGTTACTATACATCGATAAGGAGTGCTAACCTCTTCGACATGGGTGCATCTCGAGAAATCTTGTGCACTTGGATGGGCGAGGACTCGGCAAGCTCCATTCATTTGCGAGACGTGGAATGTAGAGGTCCACTTCTGGTCGATTGCAGATTAAATCAGTAACGGTGCTGCAGGGCGGGTTGGTCAATGACAGTGTGAGGGGGATCCTTCAGTCTCTAATTTTACCGTAAGACTGTGAGAATGCTCCCATCAGCATAGAGATAGAGCGTAAATTAAGCACTATGCTCGAAGTGTTAGAAATATGTAGAGTGCTGTCTGATATACTTTGATGATGGATGTGTTGAAGAATTAACAATGCATGGACGTACTGTACAATCATATATCTACATTCACAATGATACTCCCAAAGTGGGGAGGGGGTGGTTTAGCTATGATACTGAAACTTGTAAACATGATCTCACATCATTGGTCGCTGTTGACATTACTGTAAAATTGGTAAAATTGTTCTCACAGGCAACTGTAATGCTTATTATTTCAGTACATCGGGGGTGTCTTTTCCATCCCATCAGTCCACTGGCAAGCTGTTGGTTACCATATAATGATTGACTGACAACGCTTGTTTGAGTTGGAGAAAGAGTTTTGTGGAGGGGTGACACCTTCTAGCACCGAAACAGTGATCCCGTACATGACTGCAATATGAGGAATCAGACTAAACGGAATGCAGAGCAATCATCTATTCCATCAGTGTGACAGATGAGTTTAAATGTAGTTTGGAAACCCACACAAACACCGCAAAACTCTTACAATTTCCTTATGTTGTAAATGACTTTTATTTAAAATCATCCAGTGTGCGCGGTGTGTTATGGTAACAGCAGTAACAATATGATTTACACCATGCGACATCTAGAGGTATCCCAATTGACCTATCTTCCCCCCAAAATTCAAACTTCCCTCCAGGGAAGGGGGAGAGGGGGGCTTGAGAGGGGTGTGTGGCCCTTTGCAGCCATCTTCGATAACGGTACTCGCGTCATCAGCTGATATCACGGCATCAATTTTGAATGACGTCAATCACGTCATCAGCTGATGTCATAGCAGCCATCTTGAATGACGTCAATCGCGTCACAGTGCGACGTCTTGGATAATTGTACATTGGGGTGATGTTCTTGTTGTCTGCAAGAGGCTGTGGATCAGAATGTCTTAATGTCAGTTTAGAACCTGACATAGACCTCGAAGTCGTGGCAGAAAAACGAAATGAATGGCAGTGTACAAACTGTGTTAGAGCAGAAAAAAAAAAAACAATATTTCAGACAGCAAGACAGGGGCACAGTGGGCATCTCTTGCGAGTTACAGTATAGTCTGCAGGATATGATCATCCTCCTACAGTACAGGTGATAAAACTTTAAACTGATCTATGCAGTTGATCAATACCTGTATATTTAATAGGATCGTCACATGTGCTTGGTGCCTGCATGCAAGCGGTATTTTTTTCGATATATGGAAGGAGAGAGATGTGGTAAAAATCTTATCTAGTTCTCTATTGGATGAAGTTAGTTGAGCTTTTCTAGCTCGTAATTATTCTCTGATGGATTTTACAGAATAACGAAGGTAGCATGTTGGAGAGATAGATGTGAATGGATGTGGATCTGTAGTACTTGTATGTAGTTTGGGCGTGCACCACAGTGCAGTAGCAAAAATCCTCATCCTTCTCTCAGTTCCTGTTTACATCAAATGGTCAAAACACAGTCCTGTCGCAGTAACGCAGCTTCTCCTGTTTCTACATGGTATGCAGAAGGTGGTAGATATAGTTTCCCCCAACTTCTACTCAGTTGCGACTTACATTGGAACGATCACAAGCACAAAGCTGCATGGATGGCAGTGCAGAGTATGAGAGGGATGTTGCATTATGCATAGGGACTACCTAAAACGATGCAGGAATTTTGCTGTAACAGATAGGTTCGAGAGAGGGGACGTCATCGGCTACAATGGATAGTGGGGATTACGTCACAGGAGGGATGACAGCGCCCTCTCTGGTAACAGTACTGTGTACTAGGTCAGTTGGACTCCAGACTGGATGGAGGTAGTGCCTTAACTTGTTTAAATAAAGACTGCCTGCAAAATAAAGACTTACGTCCATTCTATCCAGTAGAGCCATGGTATGTTGCCTTATCCTGATGGAAGTTGGACTTCCTGCCATTTTGCAGGGGAGGGGGGTTAGGTTAGTGGAGGTACCCCAATTGACCTACCTTCCCGACAAAATCCGCCATATTGGATGATGTCACTGCCGCCATCTTGGATGACATCAAGCGCTGTTGCCAAGTCTACAGGCCGCCATCTTGGATGACGTCATCGGTTACAATGGATAGTGGGGTGCCCCCCCCCCCTGACACTATTATTGCAGATATCTTATCTAAATCATTTTGCAATTCGTTTTAGTCATCTAATGAGTTTAAAAAGACGGTAAATGACAGCATCATCTGCAGATCAGGAACAATAGAGGGCCTGTGACACTTCCTTGGGGAACGCTGGATATTACTTCTGTTTTACTCGATGACTTTCCGTCTATTACAATGAACTGTGACCTTTGTGACAGAAAATCACGAATCCAGTTGCACAACTGATACCATATTCCATAGGCACGCAGTTTGGTTAGAAGTCGTTTGTGAGGAACGTGTGTACCACATTGATATTTGGAGTTATTCCAAGCAGTGTTGCTTGTCTGTTAGCACTGACAACTCCACGCAAATGCACTGCTGTTGAGCTTTAAGTAAGGGCCATCAGCCACTGTGTTCTTTGTAGTGGTGGTTTATGCCTGAAATGTGGTATTCTCAACGAACTCTTGACACTGTGGATTCAAGAATATTGAATTATCTAACGATTTCCTAAATGGAATGTCCCATGCGTCTAGCTCCGACTACCTTTCCAACTTCAGAGGCTGTAAATGTCCGTCGTGTGGCCATTATCACGTCGGAAACCTTTTCACATGAATCACCTAAATGACAGCTCCACTAATGCACTACCTCTTTGCACATTGTGTACGTGATACTACCACCATCTGTATATGTAAATATTGCTGTCCCATGAGTTTGTCACCTCAGTGTAGATTGACATGTGGACTTGTCAGTGCCGGCCGCTGTGGCCGAGCGGTTCTAGGCGCTTCAGTCAGGAACCGCTTGATCGCTACAGTCGCAGGTTCGAATCCTGCCTCGGGCATGGATGTGTGTGATATCCTTAGGTTACTTAGGTTTAAGTATTTCTAAGTTCCAGGGGACTGATGACCTTAGATGTTAAGTCCCATAATGCTCAGAGCCATTTGAACCATTTGACTTGTTAGTATGGTCGATAGGTGCTCATGACTACACCGTGAATTATGTTGCTTGGTTTGTTGATGTATCAACGCTTACTATCCAACGCTTGTACAAGAAATGGTGTACCACTCGCAGCAACGTACCACTGTGTAAGAACAGTGGTCGTGAAAAGATCCCAACTGACATGAACTGGACATGAGAGTCACGATTTGTCAATGGCAATCGCTTTCGAATCCGGTACGAATTGCAGCTGTAATGAATAGAGGAGTATCTCAATAAGTTTCCAAACTAACACTGCGAACGAAATTGCATACAATATAAATTTGGAATCAGATACATTTCAAAATGTCATTGCTCACAGCGGTACACAATGCCACATGTATTCAGAAACTGCACAGTGGTCCACTGCTGGCGTGTAGTGTGGTCCGATGAGTCGTGATTCTGCTTCTTATCAAATGAAGCATGACGTCGACTGTGTTAAGCCCACAGTGTGTGGAGCGTGTAGTTCAGCCAAGAGGTGGATTTGTTATGTTTCGAAGGTGATTTTTGTTCATGATTCTGATCCACTCATTTACTTTACCGTGAACATGAACCAGGATATTTATGTCAACATTCTAAGTGACCAAGTGTTGCCGTTTCTTCTACATCTTCGTGATGAGTATCCACACAGTTTGGCAGCTTCACGGGATCTGATCATCAATCATTGGCTTCTGCTGGATATGGCATACTTAGAGAAATTTGTGGACTCTGTTTATCACCAAACTGAGGATATTATCAAGGCTACAGCCGTTGTTACACGGTATTAGCGGAGATTTACTCTGACTTCCAGTTTCTATATTTTTAGAATGGGGAGCATATCTACGAGTCATGTGAGATATCTTTCACTATTTTGCAATTTTCAATTTAATGCCGGTTTCAGTTATATTTTTGCGAATACTTTTGTTGTCTCACTTTGAGCTTTAGGTGTGGTCCGCAAGCTCTTCACCATGTCCTAGCTAAACACGTCTCCGTGCTATCCTTTTACGAAAAACTAATTTGTTACAGTCGTGTATGCTGCTACGCTGGTACTATGACACCACAGACATAACAGTTACAGTGCACAAACACGTACTGACATGATCTATCCATTGAGGGCTCGACCATTGTTTACACATTACTAGTCTCATTGTTATTAGCGATACAGATCTGACGAAATTTTGTCACACATAATTTTACCAACAGATGTTTTCTCATGAAAAGAGGGCCCCAAGTTAAAAATTATCTGTGGGAACATCTTCAGAAAATTCTGCATCTACATCTACATCCATACTCCGCAAGCCACCTGACGGTGTGTGGCGGAGGGTACCCTTAGTACCTCTATCGGTTCTCCCTTCTATTCCAGTCCACATCATCAGAGCCCAACAATTCCTGGAGAGCAGCAGCCACTATGCTGCCTATGAGACTGGCTGAATAGCTGCCAAGGTGGTAGAGGCGACTGAGTGTGCCACTGTTACTGCCGCCACTGGTGTGGCTGGTGAGCACACCATTGTGGTTGCAGCTAGTGAGAGCGGTGCTGTCGCTGTCTACAGGAAACTTTCGTCGACATTGTGTCCATCAAGGTTGTCAGCTGGATGTTTCCGGTCATATGAGTGCCTGAGGTATAACTTGTCAGCTTAGTGTACACTTTCCCCTAAGGTGCAGAGCAGCGTTGGTGCAGCAGAGTCCAGTGTTGTGGGCAGTGACGTATTTCTGTCTGACTTATCCTGAATTGATGTCGTTGTATAGAGGCTGAGAAAAAGTGTCAAAGGTGCCTCTGTGCAAGCTTGACACAAGATCTTTTTCATTTGTGACTTAAATATGTGCTCTAGAAGCTCTGATTCCCCGTTCAACTGCGATTGGAAAGGCTGTGACGTAAGGTGTAAAATGCCACTGCAAGTGCAGATTTCTTTAACCAGTTTGGGTGTCAGCTGCAGTTCATTATCAGTGACTTATCATTTCGGGCAAACCCTCAGTTGTTAGGAGTTTTGTGAGGATATGCACAGTTCCTTCCATGGTGATGGAACGCATTCTGAAAACATAAGAATATTTAAAAAGAGTGTCGATCACCATCAACTATATAGATTTACAGAAGGGATCTGCCAAATCTATGTGAATATGATGTCATGGCTGTCATGGCATGGGCCATGGAGTAGACGTATGAGCTGGGTCAGCTGCTGTACAACATGTTTTCATGTTTGGACCATATGTTGAATATGTGCGTCTATATCTGGCCAGTAATCAAAACAATGTTTCAGGATCTTCTTTCAGGTCATTTCCTAATGGTCCCAGTACAGAAGAACTAGTGTTCTGGCCCTTAGAGCAGGAGGAAGTACTACCTCATATTAATATCTTTCATTGCTAAGTAAGAGTTTTCCACCGATTACCACTGGCTGGTGACATTCAAAGAGGTAATACTAATGGGGTCCCTTCATTCTAGCCAGCAGGTGTCTGTGCCAACTGTTATCTACAAAATCCGTCACCTGTCTTAGTGTGTTATCTGGCTGGGTGGTTTGCGCTGCACTGTGGATCACTAATATCCCATATATAGCTTGCTGCATTTGGATACCAACTGAAAACAGACAGTTTCGTTTTTATCGAAAGCTGGGTCTGGGCCTATGAGTAGATGAGGTAATAAATCTGCATTTGTGTGATGTACCATGTATCTGTAATGAATTCTGTAATAGTATCCGCTTAAGATGAGACCAAATAGCTACAATCTTTGCACAGTTTTCTGTGAAGTCATGATCGAGGACTGAAGAGCGCTATAGCGACTTATAATCAGCAGCGAGGGGAAATTTGTCTCAGTATAATAACACAAGGAAAATCTTTGTAGACTATATGATAGCTAGGGCCTATTTTTCTATTTGGAAATACTTAGCTTGTGCTAATGTTATCGTTTTGGAGGTGTACACAGTAGGTTGTTCACATCTGTCAGTTTTCCTGTAAGCCACTGTGACCCCTGCACTTTATTGGTGGCACCAGTCTCCAGTTCGGGCTGTTTTCAGGGTGCAAAGATACCAAGGCATAATGACGATTTTAGTAGCGTTTTTAGCTGGTTAAACACCCTGTCGCATCCTGCTGACCATACTAAACGAACATCCTTTTTATGTAATTTTTTCAGTAGATGTACAGTTCCTGTCACCTAAGGGAGAAATTTCTAAATGGTAGCATTTTTTGCCCATAACAGATTGCAGCCTTTTTAAATTCCGTGGGTTTGGCTGCTACGTGTTAGATCGCTGGCATCCTGCCTTCCTTCAAAGGTTGTGGCCGAAGTATTCTGCTCCTATCTGAAAAGAAAGTCGAGTTTTGGACATTGCATTTGGGATCTGCATCTTGCAACTTGGTGAAGTGTCTACAGAGGTTTTTGAAGTGTTTCTGTCGTGAGGCACATGTTACAATTATATCGTCGAGATAATTTATGCAGGAAGAAATTTCTTGAGCCAACTGCTCTAAGTAGCATTAAAAAATTGTGGAAGAGCTAGCTACGGCAAAAGGCTAGCGCTCGAAACGGTTTCAACCGAACGGCTTGCCATTTCCATTGTCTTTTGGAAGGTAGAATCAAGAGACATTTGCAAATAAGTCTCAGCCAAGTCCATGTTGAAGAAGCAAGTTCCACGCGTAATTCTTTCGGGTGCGGACTAGGATCGCAATCTGTTAGTGACAGTGCGTCAATTGTGGACTTAAAAAATTCCTGCATAGCCGAAGCACTCCGGACGGTTTACGAATGCTGGCCCACTTAAATGCCCGCATTGTCTGGGCTGCAGATGATGTTGGCGCCCCTTTTGAGCTACCCCTGCTGCGGAAGCAACGGTTACAGGTTCGGCAGCTGAGTGCTGGTGATGGACGTGTTGCGCCGTCACATTCACTGATAACATTGGCAGTCACAATAAGGTTGCCTCAAACGTCAGATTTTGATGTTACTCAGATTGGTCCTGTTGATCATTTTTTCTCTTTTCTATCCTTCATGTCTATTCGCTCAATGCAGAAATGGTTTTGCTATTTTCTAGAATGCAAAAACCAATCGTGAAATAGAGGTTTTAGTCCCAGGAGTTTGGTGAAGAGTTGCTACAAAGGCTAGCTAAAAATTAGTAGCGATTGATATTATTAGTAAACAGAATACGAAAGATAGTATGTATTCGAAAGGATATGAAAGATTTTTATTTTGTTTTACAGAGTTCATTCCTTTTGAATGAAAATGACTTAGAACTTAGCAAGGAATAGCCATGCATGCTAACGGCATCCCAGAATTTGATTCCAATTAAACTTTCAATATGCAGTTACCTTAAAAACACTATTTACCGTAATATTTACAAAGATCTACACACTGGTGAAACAGGCAAAGTAGGAGATATTAGGCAAAACAAGAACAACCAGAAAGGGACAAAATGAAACAAAGAAGTCCATAAAATGCGGTAGTTTTAAGAGTGTTACAGATGACAAAGGTAATGGTAATGATGTCCTAAAGTCTGAGGAACCACAGACCATGACAAAAGTTAAACTGTGTTCTGAGAGTCAACAAGATAAAATAAAGTATACTGATTGTTGCATTAATATTGTAAGGATTACACCTAAAATCCACGTATTTTCATGTGCTACCTCTTTATTTGAGTTTTTGAGTTCAGTTATCTTGCTTGATGGATAAGGATGGAGTGGGAGGGTGGCAATCGGTGTAAATTCCCTGTGATGACAAGAATACAGTAGGTAGAAATTTAGTTCTATTTTGAGGAACAATCCATAAAAAACTTACGAATTATGTCAATGTAAATGAATCCCCGTTTTCAAGAAGGGATGTCGAACAGATGTACAGAACTATAGAAATATTACTTTAAAATAGATCAGTTGCACAATTTTGAAACACGTATTATGTTCGAGTATAATGACTTTTCTGGAAACTAGAAATCTGCTCTGTAGGAATCAGCATGGGTTTCGAAAAAGACGATTGTATGAAACCCAGCTCGCGCTATTCCTCCACGAGACTCAGAGGGCCATTGACACGGGTTCCCAGGTAGATGCCGTGTTTCTTGACTTCCGCAAGGCGTTCGATACGGTTCCCCACAGTCGTTTAATGAACAAAGTAAGAGCATATGGACTATCAATCCAATTGTGTCTGGATTGAGGAGTTCCTCGATAACAGAATGCAGCATGTCATTCTCAATAGAGAGAAGTCTTCCGAAGTAAGAGTGATTTCAGGTGTGCCGCAGGGGAGTATCATAGGACCGTTGCTATTCACAATATACATAAATGACATGGTGGATGACACCGGAAGTTCACTGAGGCTTTTTGCAGATGATGCTGTGGTGTATCAAGAGGTTGTAACAATGGAAAATTGTACTGAAATGCAGGAGGATCTGCAGCGACTTGACGCATGGTGCAGGGAATGGCAGTTGAATCTGAATGTAGACAAGAATAATGTGCTGCGAATACACAGAAAGATAGCTCCCTTATCATTTAGCTACAAAATAGCCGGTCGGCAACTGGAAGCAGTTAATTCCATAAATTATCTGGGAGTAGGCATTAGGAGTGATTTAAAATGGAATGATCATATAAAATTGATCTTCGATAAAGCAGATCCCAGACTGAGATTCATTGGAAGAATATAAGGAAATGAAGTCCGAAAACATAGGAAGTAGGTTACAGTATGCTTGTTCGCCCACTGCTTGAATGCTGCTCAGCGGTGTGGGATCCGTACCAGATAAGGTTGATAGAAGAAATAGATAAGATCCAACAGAGAGCAGCGCGCTTCGTTACAGGATCATTTAGTAATCGTGAAAGCGTTACGGAGATGACAGATAAACTCTAGTGGAAGACTCTGCAGGAGAGACGCTCAGTAGCTCGGTATGGGCTTTTGTTAAAGTTTCGAGAACATACCTTCACCGAAGAGTCAAGCAGTATATTGCTCTCTCCTACGTATATCTCGCGAAGAGATCATGAGGATAAAATCAGAGAGATTAGAGCCCACACAGAAGCATACCGACAATCCTTCTTTCCACCACCAGCAAATGAGGTGCTGCACTTACATTGGGCCCACAACCGTGTGGGCCACATCTGCCCTTACCACCAGACTCCCAACCATGAACATTATTGACCATATCTGGAATGCCTTGCAATGTGCTGTTCAGAAGAGATCTCCACCCTCTCATACTCTTATGGATTTATGGATTTATTTCCCTCCAGCACTAATTCCAACATCAGTCAGGTCCATACAATGTCGCATTGCAGCAATTCTGTGTGCTCGTGAGGACCCTACATGATATTAGGCAGATGTACCAACTTCTTTGACTCTTCAGAGTAGATTTCAAAATATAAATTTCGAAAAATAATATAAACTCAATTGAGCCTAATCATTTTTAAACCCATAGAAACAAAATGTTAAGAAAGTAGTAAAAGAAAATGTAAAATCAAATAATAGTTTGAAAACAATTTTGTTGTTGTTGTGAGTACCGAATGCACACAAATAAGGAAGTTATGGAATTCGGTCATCAAACTCAAAATTATAGGATTATAAGAGAAAAGATATATCTAAAAAAATTAAGAAAGGGAAAAATATTTTAACACAGATGTCTAATTTTCAACTACATAGATCAGGATGGACATTAAATAGAATATCAACAATGGACGATGGCAACAGACAGCAGCCAATTGTGCCTATGTATTCAATGCATCTGATGTCACGCCAATGTGTAGGAGAGCACGTATAAACGGAATTTTGCTCCAGTCAGGAGCAAGACAGGGTGTGATTTGGACACTCAATGAAGCTATTATCCCCCTTTAAAATGTCGTTTGCAGATGGGGACGATACATTGGGTTTCAGTGTGAAATACATCCGGTCATGGCGTAATAGCTCAGAAGACTTCATTAACTGTGTCAGCAAAGTGCACTGCAATTAAAGTTATCTTATTATCTATGGTGTTAACAATTTCCAACCATACTTGTACATTCAGTAGTTCTATTTGAGTGCAGGTCATCGGCGTTTAATGGTTTTCCACAATCCTTCCAAGCCTGTCTCACCATGGACAGTGGAAGAATTGCAATGTTGGTCTCTGTTGTTTTCTAATGATCAATACGAGTTGTTGTACAGGCTCACTGTACAACATTCGAACGCTGATTTGTTGTTTTGGTTGCCAGTAGTTACCGACACAGCATTTGAAATGCCTGAAGACTAATGTTATCAAACTGATACTCATTGGTTTGGGATGTCTCGAAATTTTACTCTTGATTTCTGGGGTATGGCTGGAGCACCTGTTTCTGATCCAGCTCTTGAGGTAGTTTTGCAACATGTGCACCTTGGAGTCCTGTTGGCAGTCATCCTAGCCACAGCATCTGTGTCAAGGGATGCTGACGTGCAGCCAGTGGCCAGTCTTCCTTGTCACTCGCAAGGTGGATTCTGGGGATACCAAGGTGCAGACAGGAACCTGCCATCGACCATCATTACAGTCCCCGTCTCCTCATCTATGCCCACATTCCAGCTTCCTCCCACCATTACCATATGACACAGCACAGCTGAGATTGCAGGGGGGCGGTAGGGGGGACAGGAATGCAGTGCCATATGAAGAGCAAAGTCCTTTTCCAAAGTTGGTACCTCACGACGGAACCTCAAGTAAAGACAGTCGCTGTCTGAGTCCTGTTTTACAAGTAAGTGGCTCAATTCGGGAGGGTTCATTTTCAGCTCTTTTCGCAATCTAATACAAACAGTAGAGAACCGAATACTCCCTCGACATGAACAGGTTTCGTCACGTTTCTGTAAGGTGCGAACTCGTGTTCAGGGAACAGAAAGCAGTCAAGGCGTTCACACATACATGGTTCAGTTTATGTTTCAACCTGACAGCAAATGGTTCTGTTAAAAATTACATATTATTAATATTTTTTTAAGTTGTCTTTTTTTCTGAAAAATGAGCGGTTTAACAGATATTGATGTGGATCGGCTGATTTCTGTAGTGCAGTCTAAACCAGTGCTCTAAGACAAAACTTGTGAAAAACATAATGATAAATATAAAACACAGGAAGCATGAAAAGACGTTTGTGATGATATTTTCAATGACTTTGATGAATTTGATGTCACTAAAACATGGAATTGGGTAATTAGTGAAATATTCATTTTTGTAGAATAAGAGATGTAGTACATTAGGTCAACTACTAAACTCAGTGCGGTTTTGGGGCAATTTAAAAGCGAATGATTTGAAAATTAAGAAAATCTGCAGTGACACTTATTTAAAACAAACTTTAATTTATAATACAATACACCATTTTTGTGACAAGTATTAAGGTAAGTCAAATTTTAGAAAATTGTCAACTCATTAAACCCACTTCAATTCTTTTTCTCCCAAGTGGTCATCTTCGAAACCTGAGATGGGCAACGTTATTTCCATTTCAAATCCATTTCGCGCAGTACGAAATTGTCAACATGAAAACAAGTTCACTTCTCTCTATGGTCACTACTGAAGCTATGTACGAAAGAAAACAAGACCAATATGACCCGTCTGAGAACTGTGTATGTATGAAATGGTTTCATTCGTTTTCAGTTGCAACCGAAAATGAACCAAACCGAATGGATCAGCAGACTTGTGAAACAGGTATGATGTAGCAATGAATGAGAGACGTCGTCATAGACACAGTCTCTTGAGGCTCAATATGCCTCTGCTACCAGAAGCGTACTTACGTCAGAGCAAGTGCAGCTCAGCTGACTCTCTATAATCATCACGTATGACGACAGCATCGTCTTACTTCATATTCAGGAACACGAGTTGTATTAGAATCCAGAACTATATATCGAAATATATAGTCAATTGCACGTTGAGAAGACACTATCATTCTGTATTGTGTCAAGTGACAAGTTATGGTGTGCAGCGACAGTAACGAATACATTGTGACACTCTTGTGGGCATGGATCATTTTCAAGATGAGTGTTTCAGATTGGTCAAGTTTTAATAAAGTAATATAATATTTTGTGTATGTGGTAGTACCTGCTCGACCTCTTCCCACAGTGCATCTAGGATTGGCAGAATCCACTAAAATGCTGACAAGAATGTCTCAC
Organism: Schistocerca gregaria; assembly: GCF_023897955.1. Taxonomy (NCBI): domain Eukaryota; kingdom Metazoa; phylum Arthropoda; class Insecta; order Orthoptera; family Acrididae; genus Schistocerca; species Schistocerca gregaria. The sequence continues at coordinate 518,271,111 of NC_064931.1, read as the reverse complement.
GTGATGTTTCGTTTGTCACTAAAGTACTCAGGTTCAATCGCTGTCCTGTGTGTTGAAGTAGAGTAGAAGGCCTCAGCCAGACACTCAAACGATTATGTGATGGTATCGGATACGAATTTCTCGACTTCCATTATCAGGCAGAGAATTGTAGGATTCGCTTTAATAGATCAGACGTGCACATGGCCTTTTTACGTTAGAGGAACGCCCCCCTCCCCTCCTTGTGATCAGAGACGAAATGAGTGAAATAATCGAAAATTTATCAGTCACAATCTTCTCAGAGAATGCTCTGCCTTGCAGATCAGATAATAGTATCAAGAACAGAAACTTGGTTGAAACTGGAAGTGAACAGCAACGAAATCATAACTTGAGATTGAAGTATTTATCTTAAGGATAGGTTAGTCGTCAATGGTAGCGGCTCATTTATTGAAATATAGAATTCGTCAGTATCTAGCGAAGTTATAACCGATTCCACATCTGAATTAATCTGCGTGAAGTTAAGCACCAAAGGCCGGTCAAGAATGGCATGCAATAGGATGCTTTTATAGACTGCCTGGATCGGGAGCTGTAGTGGTAGAGTGCTTCGGAGAGAACTTTCAGAATATCGTCAATAACTTTCCTAATCATGCCGTTGTAATGGGGGTCTATTCAACTTGCCAGGTATAGACTAGGAGAGTCATGCTATCAAAACTGGTGTCAGAAGACAGAGATTTGTGTTACATTATTGAGAATCTCTTTTCTTAAAATTAATTCAGGCATATAGTTGGAGAACACTCACGTGCACGTAATATCTTACACCTCCGAGCAACAAACAGACCAGAACTTATCGAATCACTTTGCATAGGCATCAAATGGCTCTGAGCACTATGGGACCTAACTTCTGAGGTCATCAGTCCCCTAGAACTTAGAACTACTTAAACCTAACTAACCTAAGGACATCACACACATACATGCCCGAGGATTCGAACCTGCGACAGTAGTGGACGCCACCTCGGTCAGCCAGTCTCACTATCCTCTGCACCCTCGGTGGCTCAGATGTGCTATTAAGTTAGAGTGCTTGAAAACTGTTTCATAAGGACTGTCTAATTGCTGTTTATTATACTAATATACATTCTGTTCTGAAGTATGGGATCATTTTCTGGGGTAACTCACCATCCTGCCTAAAACTCTTCAGGATGCAATAAAGAATAGCGAGAATCAAGTCTGCAATAAAAAAGGAATAAACCCTACAGGTCACTATTTAAAAGGATGTGGATTCTTCATCTTTCATGTATTTACATCTTTGAAAGTGCAATGTTTATTAAGAAATATGCAATAGCAAATCCTAGTGTCATCCCCAAAAATGAAAATCAGAATCATTGTAACACAAGACAAGAAACTGTGGTAAAAACCAGTTTGTGGCGAAATGGAACATTACATCTTGGTAAAATTCTTCATAATAAGCTGCCAAAACAAATTAAAGTAACAAATGATCAAAAATTATGTAAAGCAGTATTAAAAGAATGCATTGCTTCTATAGTCTGGAAGAGCTCCTACAAGATCTCTGAGAGTGTAAGAAAGTTAACGTTAAGCATATAACCCACATTCTTTATCACTCACAAAAATATCTACTTGTAGCATGTAAAGGCTGTAATCATTAATATTAGTTTATTCATATCTTCAGTTGTAATTTTCTAGATAAAGTTGTTTGATTATAAACCAGAGGTGAAAAAATGTATCCCTTAATACACGGAAAACATCATGTAAAAATTAAGCTACTGTATACACTAAAGAGCCAAAGAAACTGGTACACTTGCCTAACATCGTGTAGGGCCCCAGCGAGCACGCAGAAGTGTCGCAACATGACGTGGCATGTACTCGACTAATGTCTGAAGTAGTGCACGTGGGAATTGACACCATGAATCCTGCTGGGCTGTCCATAAGTCCGAAAGAGTACGAGGGGCTGGAGATCTCTTCTGAATAGCATGTGGAAGGGCATCCCACATACGCTCAATAATGTTCATGTCTGGGCAATTTGGTGGTCAGTAGAAATACTTAAACTATGAAGAGTGTTCCTGGAGCCACTCTGTAGCAATTCTGGACGTGTGTGGTGTCGCATTCTCTTGCTGAAATTGCCCAAGTCCATCGGAATGCACACTCGATATGAATAGACGCAGGTGATCAGACAGGATGTTTACATACGTGTCACCTGTGAGAGTCGTATATCACTCCAACTGCACACGCCCCACACCATCACACAGCCTCTACAAGCTTGAACAGTCCCCTGCTGACATCCAGGGTCCATGGATTAATGAAATTGTCTCCATGCCCGTACACGTTCATCCACTCGATGCAGCTTGAAACGAGATTCGTCTGACCAGGCAACATGTTTTCAGTCATCAACAGTCCAATGCCAGTGTTGACGGACCCAGGCGAGGCGTAAAGCTTTGTATCGTGCAGTCATCAAGGGTACACTAATGGACATTCGGCTCCGAAAGCCCATATCGATGATGTTTCGTTGAATGGTCCGCACACTGACACTTGTTGATGGGCCAGCATTGAAATCTGCAGCAATCTGCGGAAGGGTTGCACTTCTGTCATGGTGAACCATTCTCTGCAGTCATCGTTGGTCCCATTCTTGTAGGATCGGTTTCCGGCCGCAGCGAGATCAGAGATTTGATGTTATACCATGTTCCTGACATTCACGGTACACTCGTGAAATGGTCATACTGGAAAATCCTCAATTCATCGCTACCTCGGAGACGCTGTGCTCCATCGCTTGTGCGCCGACCTTACCACGTTCAAACTCACTTAAATCTTGATAATCTGCAATTGTAGCAGCAGTAACCAATCTAACAGCTGCGTCACACACTTCTTGTCTTATGTATGCGTTGCCAATTGCAACGCCGTATTCTGGCCGTTTACATGCTTCTGTAATTGAATACGCATGCCTACACCATTTTAATTTTTTTTTCTTTTTGGCGCTTCAGTGTATTTGCATTGACCTGTCCAATATCCAATGTGCTGCACCCTATATGTAAGTTTTACAAGACCAAACAAACGTGATTACAAAATAATGTTTACAGTGTGTATAAATGATCTACTAGAAAGCGTCTGAAGCTCTTTAAGATTGTTTTCAGATGATGCAGTTGTCTATAAAAAAAGTACCAAAGTCAGATAACAGTATCGATTTGCAACATGACCTGCAGAGGATTGATGAGAGGTGTAGGCTCTGGCAGTTGACCTAAGCCTCAAAAACGCATAGGAAACGATTCTAACATTCATGGTGGTGTCTGTTTGTTCTATATCGTGTCTCCCTACCACTTTCGCGCAACGACGCTCTGAGCGTGTTTTATAGGGAATTGACTAGTTTGAACCTGGGACCTATTGCTGGTAAGGAGACGCCAGACCACACATGACATGTAGAATTCAGAAGAGTTCAGTGAGACTAGCGATGATATAACCAAATACTTCATGGTTTCATCGTCAGCTCCACTGCACTCCCTGTAAAAGAATCTTAATACTAACTAAATTTAGTGGAAGGGGTTCAAGGCTTTCCTACTTTTAGTTAGCTGGTAAAATAACGCTGAAAAAGCAGTTAAGTTTACCATTGGAAATTTTATACTACTCACAAAACATTGTTTATAAATTGCACAATTGATAAAAGGAAGTGTTTCAATACAGGATGGTAAAAAACCAACTACTTTCAACAAAAATGTGAACGAATATTCCCTGAGTGGGTTTCCAAGTTCTACAATGGATCGAAGGATGACCTATGCCACATCACATCTATAATCTAGGTTTAAATTAAGTTTCACAAAAGAGAAAACTATCAAAATGGTCTACAGTGACCCTCAATTATCTTTAATTACTTATCTAACTTGTCGTACATTACAGTGGCTGATGTGGCTTCTCAATAATTATACACTCCTGGAAATGGAAAAAAGAACACATTGACACCGGTGTGTCAGACCCACCATACTTGCTCCGGACACTGCGAGAGGGCTGTACAAGCAATGATCACACGCGCGGCACAGTGGACACACCAGGAACCGCGGTGTTGGCCGTCGAATGGCGCTAGCTGCGCAGCATTTGTGCACCGCCGCCGTCAGTGTCAGCCAGTTTGCCGTGGCATACGGAGCTCCATCGCAGTCTTTAATACTGGTAGAATGCCGCGACAGAGTGGACGTGAACCGTATGTGCAGTTGACGGACTTTGAGCGAGGGCGTATAGTGGGTATGCGGGAGGCCAGGTGGACGTACCGCCGAATTGCTCAACAAGTGGGGCGTGAGGTCTCCGCAGTACATCGATGTTGTCGCCAGTGGTCGGCGGAAGGTGCACGTGCCCGTCGACCTGGGACCGGACCGCAGCGACGCACGGATGCACGCCAAGACCGTAGGATCCTACGCAGTGCCGTAGGGGACCGCACCGCCACTTCCCAGCAAATTAGGGACACTGTTGCTCCTGGGGTATCGGCGAGGACCATTCGCAACCGTCTCCATGAAGCTGGGCTACGGTCCCGCACACCGTTAGGCCGTCTTCCGCTCACGCCCCAACATCGTGCAGCCCGCCTCCAGTGGTGTCACGACAGACGTGAATGGAGGGACGAATGGAGACGTGTCGTCTTCAGCGATGACAGTCGCTTCTGCCTTGGTGCCAATGATGGTCGTATGCGTGTTTGGCGCCGTGCAGGTGAGCGCCACAATCAGGACTGCATACGACCGAGCCACACAGGGCCAACACCCGGCATCATGGTGTGGGGACCGATCTCCTACACTGGCCGTACACCTCTGGTGATCGTCGAGGGGACACTGAATAGTGCACGGTACATCCAAACCGTCATCGAACCCATCGTTCTACCATTCCTAGACCGGCAAGGGAACTTGCTGTTCCAACAGGACAATGCACATCCGCATGTATCCCGTGCCACCCAACGTGCTCTAGAAGGTGTACGTCAACTACCCTGGCCAGCAAGATCTCCGGATCTGTCCCCCATTGAGCATGTTTGGGACTGGATGAAGCGTCGTCTCACGCGGTCTGCACGTCCAGCACGAACGCTGGTCCAACTGAGGCGCCAGGTGGAAATGGCATGGCAAGCCGTTCCACAGGACTACATCCAGCATCTCTACGATCGTCTCCATGGGAGAATAGCAGCCTGCATTGCTGCGAAAGGTGGATATACACTGTACTAGTGCCGACATTGTGCATGCTCTGTTGCCTGCGTCTATGTGCCTGTTATTCTGTCAGTGTGATCATGTGATGTATCTGACCCCAGGAATGTGTCAATAAAGTTTCCCCTTTCTGGGACAATGAATTCACGGTGTTCTAATTTCCAGGAGTGTATAACAGAGAAATCATCGCGTTTCAGATTTTTACTTCAAGTGGCAAATGTGAACACCATGAGCTTTAATTGACGATCGACATTAGTATTACGCAAAAAGGGGGTGTAACAGATGAGACTTCTGCAGTTCTGAGTGAAGCCGTATGCGCTCAAAAATGCGGCATCGCGTGCGTTCATTACCTTGTCGGTGTTTAGGCAGCGTCAGGGCGGCAGTAGGCAGCACAGCTCCGCTCACCTCGCCATCTCGGAAGCAACTCACTTCCCCTAACTTCTCCTTACTACCATTTACCGACATTGGTTTAAAAAAAACCTATCTGGCTGTGTTTTCATCTGACCAATCAGGGTCTCAATGTTAACCTTAAGCTCCGCCTACAAAACTTCTGTGTATCCAATGAGAAACGTTATACTTTTCGTGGTGGGGCAATGTTTTTAAAGTTTGCAACGTAACAGAGACGCGAAAAAGTCTCACGCTAAAACTTGCTGGTGGTGTGGCCCTTTTTGTGTTATCGTAAGATCTATACTGTTTTTCTGGAGCGCTCTAGCTTTTAACATGGGCTAGCGGTTGGTTCTTGACGTAACAAAGACGCGAAAAAGTCTCACACTAAAACTTGCAGCTGGCGTTGTCCTACTGCTTAACTGGCGACATGGGTATCCAGTCCGTCCCTTTTCATAGGGCCTTCTAGCTTAACACGGTTCTGCTCTCGGCTTCTGTTCTCGTTTCTCCCTTCGGAACTGCGTCTGTCTCACGGTGGGAAGGTATGACATGCCGTTTAGGCATTCTCATGTTAGTCTGTGGTATTCCATTTGCTCACTCGTTACTCGTATTTCTTTCGTTAATTTAACGTCACGATTTATTCGGAGCTATGTGACATACTACTGGATTTGCTTATCATGTCAGGGTTTTCACAGAAGGTGTTGTATTTGGCTGACACCTTACACGATATCCACTACTCTATAAAAAAAAATGGATCAAATGGGTCTGAGCACTATGGGACTCAACTTCTAAGGTCATCAGTCCCCTAGAACTTAGAAGTACTTAAACCTAACTAGCCTAAGGACATTACACACATCCATGCCCGAGGCAGGATTCGAACCTGCGACCGTAGCGGTCACGCAGTTCCAGACTATAGCGCCTAGAACTGCACGTCCACTGCAGCTGGCACTACTCTATAACTACACATCTGAAGACAAAGTGTGGACAACAGTCTTTACTGTAAAATACGTAGGAGTAACTATCCAGAGCGACGTTAGGTGGAACCGGCACATAAAACAAATACTAGCCGAACCAGGTGCCCGACTGAGACTCGTAGAAAGAATCTTAAGGAAAAGCAACTCCTCCACGAAAGAAGGGGCTTACAGGGTGTTTGTTCGACCGATTCTTGAGTATTGTTCATCGATCTGCGACACTTACAAAGTAGGACTGATAGAAGAGATAGAGAAGATCCAAAGAAGAGTGGCACATTTCGTCAAGGGATCTTTTAGTCGGTGTAAGAGCGTTACAGAGATGCTCAACAAACTCCGGTGGCAGACATTAGAAGAAAGACGTCGTACGCCATGAAGAGGTTTACTATTGAAGTTCCAAGAGAGCACTTTCCAGGAATAGTCGAATAGATTATTACTTCCTCCCACATACATCTCTCGAAATGACCACGAAGAGGAAATTCGAGAAATTAGAAGTAACAAAGAGGCTCAACTTCTCACGCGCCATTCGCGAGTGGAACAGGGTTGTTGTTGTTGTTGTTGTGGTCTTCAGTCCTGAGATTGGTTTGATCCAGCTCTCCATGCTAATCTATCGTGTGCAAGCTCCTTCATCTCCCAGTACCTACTGCAACCTACAACTTTCTGAATCTGCTTAGTGTATTCATCTCTTGGTCTCCCTCCACGCTGCCCTCCAATGCCAAATTGGTGATCCCTTGATGCCTCAAAACATGTCCCACTAACCGATCCCTTCTTCTAATCAAGTTGTGCCACAAATTCCTCTTCTCCCTATTTCGGCTCTGTACCTCCTCATTAGTTATGTGATCTACCCATCTAATCTTCAGCATTCTTCTATAGCACCCCATTTCGAAAGCTTCTATTCTCTTCTTGTCTAAACTATTTATCATCCATGTTTCACTTCCATACATGGCTACACTCCATACAGATACTTTCAGAAACGACTTCCTGGCATTTAAATCTATACTCGATGTTAACAAATTTCTCTTCTTCAGAAACGCTTTTCTTGCCATTGCCAGTCTACATTTTATATCCTCTCTACTTCAACCATCATCAGTTATTTTGCTCCCCAAATAGCAAAACTCCTTTGCTACTTTAAGTGTCTCGTTTCCTAATCTAATTAACTCAGCATCACCTGACTTAATTCGACTACATTCCATTATCCTCGTTTTGCTTTTGTTGATGTTCATCTTATATCCTCCTTTCAAGACACTGTCCATTCCGTTCAACTGCTCTTCCAAGTCCTTTGCTGTCTCTGACAGAATTACAATGTCATCGGCGAACCTCAAAGTTTTTACTTCTTCTCCATGGACTTTAATACCTACTCCGAGTTTTTCTTTTGTTTCCTTTACTGCTTGCTCAATATACAGATTGAATAACATCGGAGATAGGCTACAAGCCTGTCTCACTCCCTTCCCAATCACTGCTTCCCTTTCATGTCCCTCGACTATTGTAACTGCCATCTGGTTTCTGTACAAATTGTAAATAGCCTTTCGCTCCCTGTATTTTACCCCCGAATTCGAAAGAGAGTATTCCAGTCAACATTGTCAAAAGCTTTCTCTAAGTCTACAAATCCTAGAAATGTAGGTTTGCCCTTCCTTAATCTTTCTTCTAAGATATGTCGTAGGGTCAGTATTGCCTCACGTGTTCCAATATTTCTATGAAATCCAAACTGATCTTCGCCGAGGTCGGCTTCTACCAGTTTTCCCATTCCTCTGTAAAGAATTCGCGTTAGTATTTTGCAGCTGTAACTTATTAAACTGATAGTTCTGTAATTTTCACATCTGTCAACACCTGCTTTCTTTGGGATTGGAATTACTATATTGTTCTTGAAGTCTGAGGGTATTTCGCCTGTCTCATACATCTTGCTCACCAGATGGTAGAGTTTTGTCAGGACTGGCTCTCCCTAGGCCGTCAGTAGTTCCAATGGAATGGGATCTACTGCCGGGGCCTTGTTTCTACTCAGGTCTTCCAGTGCTCTGTCAAACTCTTCACGCAGTATCGTATCTCCTATTTCATCTTCATCTACATCCTCTTCCATGTCCATAATACTGTCCTCAAGTACATCGCCCTTGAATAGACCCTCTATATACTCCTTCCACCTTTCGGCTTTCCCCTCTTTGCTTAGAACTGGGTTTCCATCTGAGCTCTTGATATTCATGCAAGTGGCTCTCTTTTCTCCAAAGGTCTCTTTAATTTTCTATCTTTTTCTATATTTTTCTATATCTTTTTCTATATCTTTTTCTATATCTTTTTCTATATTTTCTCTATCTTACCCCTAGTGAGATAAGCCTCCACATCCTTACATTTGTCCTCTATCCATGCCTGCTTAGCCATTTTGCACTTCCTGTCGATCTCATTTTTGAGACGTTTGTATTCCTTTTTGCCTGCTTCATTTACTGCATTTTTGTATTTTCTACTTTCATCAATTAAACTCAATATTTCTTCTGTTACCCAAGTATTTCTACTAGCCCTCCTCTTTCTACCTACTTGATCCTCTGCTGCCTTCACTACTTCATCCCTCAGAGCTACCCATTCGTCTTCTACTGTATTTCTTTCCCCCATTCCTGTCAATTGTTCCCTTATGCTGTCCCTGAAACTCTGTACAACCTCTGGGTTAGTCAGTTTATCCAGGTCCCATCTCCTTAAATTCACACCTTTTTGCAATTTCTTCAGTTTTAATCTATAGTTCATAAACAATAGATTGTGGTCAGAGTCCACATCTGCCCCTGGAAATGTTCTAGAATTTAAGACCAGGTTCCTAAATCTCTGTCTTACCATTGTATAATCTATCTGATACCTTTTAGTATCTCCAGGATTCTTCCATGTATACAACCTTCTTTTATGGTTATTGAACCAAGTGTTAGCTATGATTAAGTTACGCTCTGTGCAAAATTCTAACAGACGGCTTCCTCTTTCATTTCTTAGCCCCAATCCATATTCACCTACTACGTTTCCTTCTCTCCCTTTTCCTACTGTTGAATTCCAGTCACCCATGACTATTAAATTTTCGTCTCCCTTCACTACCTGAATAATTTCTTTTATCTCATCATACATTTCTTCAATTTCTTCGTCATCTGCAGAGCTAGTTGACATATAAACTTGCACTACTGTAGTAGGCATTGGCTTCGTGTCTGTCTTGGCCACTATAATACGTTCACTATGCTGTTTGTAGTAGCTTACCTGCACTCCTATTTTCCTATTGATTGTTAAACCTACTCCCGCATTACCCCTATTTGATTTTGTATTTATAACCCTGTATTCACCTGACCAGAAGTCTTGTTCCTCCTGCCACCGAACTTCACTAATTCCCACTATATCTAACTTTAAACTATCCATTTCCCTTTTTAAATTTTCTAACCTACCTGCCCAATGAAGGGATCTGACATTCCACTCTCCGATCCTTAGAATGCCAGCTTTCTTTCTCCTGATAACGACGTCCTCTTGAAGAGTCCCCGCCCGGAGATCCGAATGGGGGACTATTTTACCTCCAGAATATTTTACCCAAGAGGACGCCATCATCATTTCACCATACAGTAAAGCTGCATGCCCTCGGGAAAAATTACGGCTGTAGTTTCCCCTTGCTTTCAGCCGTTCGCAGTACCACAACAGCAAGGCCGTTTCGGTTAATGTTACAAGGCCAGAGCAGTCAATCATCCAGACTGTTGCCCTTGCAACTACTGAAAAGGCTGCTGCCCCTCATCAGGAACCACACATTTGTCCGGCCTATCAGCAGATACCCCTCCGTTGTGGTTGCACCTGCGGTACGGCTATCTGTATAGTTGAGGTACGCAAGCCTCCCCACCAACGGCAAGGTCCATGGGGGGAGGTGGAACAAGGTAGGAGGAATCAATTATTGGTACCAGAAGTATCCTGTGCAACATACCGTTAGGCAGTTTCCGGAATAGTGATGTAGACGTAGATTTAGGCACTATGTTACGCAAGAGATTCTGTTTTTCGATTTCTTGATGTCGTGACTTCAAAGTATTTCACTGGATTCAGAGTCGTGTGTCACACATTCCCTCAATAGAGCGTAATTACTTCAGTGCAGTCTCTCTTCTTAAAGCTCATTATACGTGAGCAACTTTCTGGTGAAAATCGACTACTCAAAGTGCGAGCACCTATCATGTCTTCGTGTAAATCGGCAACCAACCACGTCAGGAGTCTGTCATTAATGATCTACAGATTGTACTGAATGTAGTTCTCAGCTTATAAGTACGCTGCACATTCCGCATACACAGAAACAGCTGAATGTGGTGACATTTGCTAAGACCTGTTCTGGCCGAGCTCACTCATATCATAAATGGATTTTGTGCTTTCGTGTATTCTTAATCTCTATTTTGTTATTTGTGTTCGTGACACACTGAATAGGGGACGTAAGGTCCTGGTATTTTGCATATTAATGTTCTCCTACAAGAAAGACGAAATATCTGAAATAGAAAAGGTATTTACAGTAAAGAGTAAAGTTACAAATGAAACTTAGCACCAGCAGTGCTGCGCGAGGACCAAAATCAGGCCACCCCAAGTCGGTGGGTGATCACCAATGGACTGCACGGTCAACAGCATTGCAAAGACTCTGTGACGGAAGGCTTCACGTGCCAACATTGCGTCAGCCTGCAGTGAGTATTGCATTCCCATTACAACAACTCTGACATCATCCTGCCGGTTGGCGTTGCCGAGCGGTTCTAGACGCTACAGTTTGTAACCGCGAGACCGCTACGGTCACAGATTCGAATCCTGCCTCGGGCATGGATGTGTGTGATGTCCTTCGGTTATTTAGGTTTAAGTAGTTCTAAGTTCTATGGGACTGATGACCTCAGAGGTTAAGTCCCATAGCGCTCAGAGCCTTTTGAACTTTTTTTTTTTTTTTGACAGCGTCCTGTTCCAGATTATTCAGTGTGACACACTAACATTACCGTTACAGTTAAATAAGCTGGGGGCAGCAATAATTCAGGACGCGCGAACCAGTCCGTCATCATCAAACAGCTGACAGCTGGGCAGATGCTGCTGTGCACTATGCCGATGTTGCAGACGCCTCTACCTCCACTGGGACATGGACCGCTGCTTGCCGTCTAAGCATCTGGATGCCAGAGGAAGCTCTGCACTTTGCCGTCATTCCAAAAGTATGGCTTGAGGGTCCAGTTGTCTCTACCATCACTGGGAAAGCAACAGAAGACCAATGTGCTCTTGGCCCTGATGCGTAATGCAGGTTGACATACTCATAGCCGCCGTCGCCAGCCACGCTTACTACTGTCAGGAAAGTGCGAACCTGGCTCTGCAGCATCAGCCACAGCAACAGCAGGAGCAGCAGCAGAACGTGATGTTAGCAGCTAGAGGTCACCGCATTCATTAAACACCGTGATATTCTCCGTGCCACCAACCAGTGATTGTAAACAAACCTAAAAAAAAAAAAAATGGCCATTGTAACCATCACATGTCCTTCTTCAGTTGCATAAGATATCCTTCTTCAGAACATAATCCTAGCCCACACTGACCATCCTAGATGTGTTGTTAGAATTGGCCCCAGAAGTCTGCCCTCTTCCCCCACCCGGTAACAACTAGTGTCAGAACGACTGCTGAAGATGAAGAATAACCTTGTTTTGAAATAAAACGTTTACTGACCTTCCTCAGTTCTTTATTTTTGGCACATAGACCATTTCTATACACAGCAGTATGCCATACCACTACCTCAGACGAAAAGATATCAGAACCCCAGATTTTGAGATGTGATGCGCTAGAAATTTTGCTGCCATTGAAGTGATGTAAGACAAATTTTGTATTCACCCTTCTAAAATACTCATAAAAACGTTAAAATAATGCTTCAATGAGTCTTAATTTCAAAAAGGCTCCTTGTAAGGTCACAGTATCAGAACCACTTTCATCAAGATATATATATATATATATATATATATATATATATATATATATATATATATATATTCGTTGCCAACCTCCTACTGAATCAATCAATGCTTGCACTTATATTTCTTTCCATATTTACACCACTACCTTTCTTTCCATTGTCATATTTGCAGCCAATCACATTTCCATGTATTCATTAACACATTCCAGAATGAGATTTTCACTCTGCAGCGGAGTGTGCGCTACTATGAAACTTCCTGGGAGATTAAAACTGTGTACCGGACCGAGACTCAAACTCGGGACCTTTGCCTTTCGCAGGCAAGTGCTCTACCAGCTGAGCTACCCAAGCACGACTCACGCCGCGTCCTCACAGATTTAGTTCTGCCAGTACCTCGTCTCCTACATTCCAAACTTTACAGAAACTCTCCTGGTGCAGAGTGAAAATCTCATTCTGGAAACATCCCCTAGGCTGTGGCTAAACCATGTCTCCGCAATATCCTTTCTTTGGGGAGTGCTAGTTCTGCAAGATTCGCAGGAGAGCTTCTGTAAAGTTTGGAATGTAGGAGACGTGGTACTGGCAGAAGTAAAGCTGTGAGGACGGGGCGTGAGTCGTGCTTGGTTAGCTCAGTTGGTAGAGCACTTGCCCGTGACAGGCAAAGGTCCCGAGTTCGAGTCACGGTCCGGTACACAATTTTAATCTGCCAGGAAGTTTCATTAACACATTGTCTGCCATGAGGCTGCCAGTGGACACAGTAGAGGCTCACGCCTGACACTATGTGCCCATCAGTGGCCACACATTCCACTCTTTTTAGTACAGTATGGCATAAACACATACATTGTTCTTGGTATCGATTTTGTGTGTCCATATCAATCTCCACAGTTGATGTCACCACAGAGCCCCTCTCCAGTGTGGAGCACAGGGAATAGGAATGTAATCTTGCAGAAAGGTGGGAGGGTGGAGGGGTCTGCTGCAGCACGAGTGGGGTGGACCACCATTAATGGTACATGGAGTTGGTGACTGGGTGTCGAATTTCTCTATGAGGTTAGGATGGTCTAGGTTGGCTGTAGTGGAAATGGATGAAGGGTCCTCTGGTAGTAGTGGCAGGTTGCCCTCTTCCTTGACCCTCAACACCCAAGATGTCTTGAGGTGCTGGAGGAAGGTCACTAATGATCTACTATGAAGCATGATAGAAAAAGTTTGTCCTCCACACTGGACCACTACATGAGGGCTGGAATAAGGTTGTTGTAGTGCAAAACAGATGGTGTTGTCTTGGGGTATCACTTAATGATTTATGCATGAAAACTCGTCATACAGTGTGCGCTTGAGGTAGCATAAGGATGTGGGCTACATGGCGTATAACCTTGTTTACCAATGATGGTTACTCCAAGGTTGCCACCAGCAGAGATAGTAAGAGGTAGTTTACACAGAGCGTCAGGCATACACCATACAATATTTCAGTGAGAGAACATTTCAGATCGTCTTTTTAAGCTGTCCAGATTCCCAATAATTCCCAATAGAATCCAGGCTTCATTCCACTGGGAACTGTGATGGACCAACACAGCCTTCAAAGTATAGTACCATTCAACCAACCCATTGGTTTGAGTGTGGTATACAGTTGCGTGAAAGCATTGACCTTCACAGAAAGTTCACAGTTATGCAAAGAGTTGCAATTCATGCTGCCACCCCTGGCCAGTCATGATCGACAACAGGCACCCAAAACATGCAAGCCGCAATTTGAAGAAAGGCCACACTGTTGACTCTGCCGACATGTCGCTTAAGAAGACAACTTCCACTTATATTGTCGTCCTGCTGATGGTGGACAAAATATATTATAAACTGTTTGATTCAAGGAACAGGGTAACCAAGTCCAAGTTCACATGTTGAAAATGGCCTTTGGTAGAAAGGCATGGCGTCCTGTATTGCTGCATTGGCAGGGAAGATAAGTGAGTGTCCACTTTCTGGAATCAGCTTTTACCCCTGGCCAGACAAAACGTTCTGTGACGAACTTTATGGTGGGAGATTGAGTGTGGTAGATTATCCAAACTGTGAAAGATGGATTCGCAGAATTTCACCAGAACAAAAGGGCATGGCCTGCCCTGTGAATTATTGACCCATAGGTGCACTCTAAATGTGTTACAACTCTAAAACCATGCTGGTATCCTTTAAGAGTGCCCAGAACTGACCGTTCTCACCGATTTCAATCAGTGCATTAAGGGCCTGAATGCGAGACAAGGAATCTGCTACAAACTGTCCACCCCATTTAAATTGGATGACAGTAGTAAAATGTGTGATATAGCCGAAGTGCCTGAAGTGGTGGGAGGAAATGTTCAAACTTTGATTACACATTACTTGGACTAAAGAGCAGTGGTCGGTAAATAGTTTGAAGGGGCAACCCTCTATATTCTCTTTAAAGTATTTGACAGCCTCATATAATACTAACAGTTCATAGTCATAAATGAGCCATAATTGTTGGGTCCTCATGAGCTTACAAGAAAAGAAATGCAGAGGCTGTTAGGAACCAGCAGCTTTCTGTTGCAAAACCACGCATATGGCAGTTTTGCTTGTGTTGGTTGAATTAGACGAATAGGTGAGAGTTTGGCCAAGGTCATAATATTTTATAAACACCGTTTAATCTCTTCGAAATCTTGAATCATTGCTGTCATCCCATGTTCAGGTTCCTTTCCCTCTATATTTTTCCTGGTCAGGGTGTTGGTCAGTGATGCCCAGATTTAAGTGGACTGTGGAATATGTCAACTACGTAAGTTTATCATTCCTAAAAACCTTCTTGATTTCTGACATGTGGTAGGCCTACATATCAGTTGTATTAGTTTGTTTCTTCCTACCATCAATCTGATCCTGGCACACAACACAGAATGTCACTTATTGTTTATGTAATGGACATTTTTCCAGGTTCAGACGTGCTGTTCATCATGAAGGGAAACTATGAAGAGTCAGTGGTGTCATCGACTATGTTTCAGCAAGTAGTGCCATTGTTGATGGTGTGTGCAGCTTTTCTTCAAGAACAACGTGTTTTCTCATCACCTTTAGCATCAACCACATCCAAACACTATAAAGCATCTATACGACCACAGTTGTATATTCTCCCAAAGATACATGAGAACGGAGTTCCTCTACGTGAACACCATTAATTCACCAATATATAGCGAAAAACTTGGCACATCTACTAATGCCTCTCATGTGGGTCACTGTTCACACCATGTGAAAAACTCAACAGAGTTTGTGAAGGTGCTTCAGGACATGTATCTGGAGAAAAGTGATAGCCTGGCCAGTTTCGATGTCACATCACTTTTCACTTATGTACTGGTAGAGGACACGATGATATTACTAGGGAGTCCATTCAGCCAAGACACCTTGTAAGTATTTCGCCCCATGCTCACTACCACTTACTTCCTATATGATGGGAAGTTCTACCAAGTCAGACAGAGTTGCCACGGAATCCCTCCTATTGCGTCATCACAAACCTATATATGGGGCATTTCAAGAAAACCGCTCCTGAAACTATGTGCCTGAAACAAAAGCATTATAGCAATATGTGATTGACACATTTATGTTGTGGCCACATGGCGAACGAACCCTGCAAGACTTTCTTGACCACCATGATGGCATACATGAGAATATAAAGCACACTATGGAGGTACAATAAAATGGATGCCTACCTTTCCTCAATATCCTGATAAAGAACAAAACTGAAGGCACGCTGGAACATTCTGTCTACAGACAAAAAGACAGACATGGACCTGAACCTAAACGCCAGTAGCTGCTACGATCTGGCACAATGAAAATCAGTGCTCACTACCTTGGTGTGCAGAGTACAAGACATATGCAACAAGGAGAGTCTAAGCATTGAGTTGCAGCATCCTCAGGAAACCTTTCACAGGTCTGACTACTCAGAAACACAGATAAAACATGCTCTCAAGCCAACCAAGAAGGAGAAAGAAGACAACCAAACAAGATACAAAGCATCTGGTGTTCCTTCTGAACTTCTGTACAGTGGACCACCTACAGCCAAGATTTCCAGGATTTTGGAGAAACATAACATGAGAAACATTTTCCATTCATCAGCTAAAGTTGAAAATATGCTCGGCTTAATGAAAGACAAATTAGGACTTTAGACACCTGCAGTCTACAGCATCAGTGAATAATATGTTGGCCACACACAGTGATGTAATTTGCAGTGTTGCTCTGAAGATGTGAGAAGCATTCGGCTTGGTCAAATGGTTAACCCTGCAGTTGCAGAACACAGTCTCAATGAAGTCACGAGTTTATCTTTGAAAAGACCAAGATGCTGTGATGGGCAAACAGGTGCTGGGATTCGATCATTAAAGAGACAGTAGAGATATGGTTTCATGATGATCTTGTCAACTGGGATTGCAGTTTCCAACTGAGCTCCTCATGTAATATGGCAGCTGCAAGAATACGCCAAGTGTGCTCTGATGTGAGGGTGACAAAGGCAGCAAGTGCCAGGGTGTGATGCGCACACTGCAAGTTCCACTGCCACCACTGTCCAAGCCCCCCCCCCCCCCCACAACTGTCCATGACACCCCTTCCAGGAGTGCGTGATTGTTATAGCTGTTTCAGACGAGTCAGAGGAGCCTGTGGTCCAGCAGCTATAAAGACACACAATGGATTCGAACCCAACACTTCATCTGAAGATAACGAGTAGGAAATCTGTCGAAATGTTGTCGTAGAATGACGTTTTGACTCAGTTGACAACCCAAGAAAACTTCATCATTGAGATTCACCGTGAAAACCTGCATTCCCATACCATTCAATTCATATCTGCTGGCTTGGCGTAGTTTAATAATTTCGCAAACTCTGACACCTAATGAAGATCACAAGTGGCGTTTGGGAGCTTAAACAGAGATTTGCACTTACGCACAGTTCAACCAAAATGCACATGGAACCAGCATAACTGCACAATCTGTCGGTTGTTGTTTGCAATCGTAGTAGTGTGCGGCACTGGTCTGGTTGTTATTGTCAGCTGGCTACGATACATCCTGGCTACAGCCAGGAGGCGTTGACCTGTGGTGAGACTGACGTAAATCTTCAGGCACATTCAGTCCTACTCAATTACTGCCAACTCTTGGGTAGGCCATGATGGCTGCTATTGCACTGTAGATAGCGTTTCACGAATCACAGGAGATGTTTGGCTCTGCTCAGTTACTGCTCACCACATCGCAGCACAATATGGCTGCTGGATGCATGTTTCGCTAGTGGGTGCTGGGTAATAAGGATGTCCATCTCTTAATGTGAAAACACGGTCAGCCATTTTTAGTTTAACTTCTCATGTGAGTCCTTCATTAGTAATCAGGGACATTGGAATCTCGTGACGTAATTTACTGGCCCCTATGCCCCACAGCATATTAATTTAGGATTCACTAAAGTATATATGTGGCGCCAAAACGGTGAAGGTGTCCGTCCATTCAACTGCTGTGAGAAAATCGCTTGGCAGATTTCTTTCTCAGGTTATTTGAATAATCGTTGTAATAATACAGCCTGAGTCACCTCAGATTTTCAAGTAATAGGTGGTGATAGGAACACATCTCTGATGATGGAACATGTTCACCCATGTGACACAATGCAAGATATTTCACTGTATCATAACTAACAATGTGAGTGGAAAAACAGATTCCATAATGGCGAACCAATTCTGTGGCTGTTCTGGAAGGAACTGAAGCAGTTTTTGTAAAACACGCTGGACAGTGGAAACATAATTGGAAATGTGACACTATGGCACTGAGTCGATACAGGTGTATTGTCAAACGTAACTGCATTGATCAGTTGTGGTTTGGTAGAAAACTTGGATATCGTTTTGTATGACATGACTGGCTGAGTTCCACCAAGGAGTAAGAATGGATTCATCACCTTAAAAGCTGGAGAAGAAGCACATGTCGTTTCAGGGGTATGAACATGATGATGTACAAGGGTACTAAAATCTGTGGTACACTCAGTAACACTTATGAGTATCAGTCTCTGCTGCACCAGTAACCTCATACCTGTATGGCTCCATGTTCTTCACTGCCCTAAGTAGTCCATTAGAAGTATAACCAATATTGGCGAAAGGCCCTAATAGCCTTTGATGGTCCACAATGTCGATTGTCTTGGTGGGAAGGCAGCATTGTGTGTTTCCTGAGTTCATTGAAAATGTACAATTGTTGTGGGCCACCAGTGTGGGAGTTTCGTAGTTGTGAGTATGTAGGATAATGTTTAGAAAATTTTGCTACTAATTGCACCACACACAGTAAGACACACACACTTCAACACCACAAGTACACATCAAGACAATAACGAAAGTATTGAACAAAGATCATAGAATATTCGAAGAAAATCTCATGCATTATATCGATTTTGTATAGCTGTATCAGTCTCAGTAGTCGATGTTGCCATGACAGTAGCCAATGACTGGTCCCATGTCTTAGATCAGATTTGACTAGTACTGCTGGTCCTTGCCATGGATGCATTAAAGTATTGCATTGGTGCAGTGTTATCCTATCACAGGCAAAATGGAGTGTAACATCTGCTTGCTTATATCTACAAAACTGAATTCAGTGCGAGTCAGTTGTGTGTAAATTTATATGGAGATTCCAGGTACCATACACACAGAATGCAGTTACCTTTACATACTAAAATTACTTTCAGTAAATGACCATGAATCTTTATTGGCATTATTTGGTCCCAGATGGTATCGGAAGGGCTGCAGCCATACACTGTTTTCTTAAGTGGATATTCCTCCAGTATTCCGTGTAAGCCAACAAGTTATCATTTAAATATTGATGCACTGTCCATAGCCTCAAATCACACATCATTTAAGTAAAGTCTACCATCTGGACGTTACTGAGCATTTTTTCCCTCAAAGGCTTCCCTGCAGCCTCAGTGACAGAATGGCCTCTAGCTCTCTGTGTATGCCATGGCATCAAGCACCTATTTACAATTTCCTCCCACTTACAATAAAATTGGTAGAACAAATACTATGTGCATTCAAGATCGAAATGTAGAAGACCAGTTAAGACACTCCAACATTAAAAGCTCTTATGCCCTTTTGGTTTAGACTCAGGTCGCTGGTAAATACCTTGCCAAACTGCTTCATGGCAACCAATCTCAGACCGAGCTTCCTCTCCTGACGTGAACTGAGGGTCAAGCTTTCAATACAGCTTCTCTCCAGGCACAACAGTGTGGCCATAGTCTCTTGGTAGATATCCAGCTTGCCTCAGGCTGCAGTGTTAGGAATTCTCAGCTTATCTACTGTGACTGCAGCAGCTGCTAGAACATGTTCATCATCCTCAGCAGAAGCAGGCAAATGTACCTACCTGTGATCTCCACCTCAGCATATAATGAAAGGTGCTCCTACCACCAATGCTTCAGTAACTCGCCCCACATCACATTTGGTCCACATGAATTGAGATCCCTTGTATCCAGACATACCAGCCTGGAAACATTACAGCCTCTAACAGCCCTGCCCTCCTCTATCCCCCAAGAGCCATGCTGTACAACCACTGAGACTCTCCAACATCAGTATTGTCAAGTCAGACTCATTACTGATCCCATGCACAAAATCAAGTGCAAAGGGATGCAATAGTATGTAGCACTACTGATATGAGGATATCCATTGTGGTATACCAAGACTACCAGAAAACTGTTCACATGCACCAATCTGATCATCCCTAGGATAGCATGCTAAACTGCATAGACAAATGTAACCGCAGAGACCTGTTTTACCTTACATGTAGGGCTCCTTTAGTGACAGATCTGTAAAAACTTTGTTGTGGATTTGTATTGCTTTATCTGACTAGACATGCTATTCTATCATCAACGACTGCATTCAATACAGATGCCAAGAGGTAACACACAAAGCTCACAAATCAAACAATGTTTTTTCCCCTTGTTTTCACACTGCTAAGTTTACATCAAAATCTGATTTATTGAGTGGAAATGGTTCTTGTAAAACACGACTTTTAATATGATGTTTAAATATTTGATTCAGTCTGTATGAAAGTATACACATATCTTGCTTTCATTTCGTTTTTCCCATTTCATTTATTGTCATCATTTCCATGATATAGGAATTGTCATAATACTTCTCAGAATATGCCCAGCACAATATGACAAATTTCTATCAAACACACAAAAATTAACATTAGGTTGAAAATTAAAACATTTAATTAAAACTCATAAAATTAACATTATATAATATGTTGAAAAATAAAACATTGAATTAATGTGTTGTTCTTTTACATACTCCTTTAACATGTAGTGTATGTGATGAATTTATATATATTTAATACATTTTGGAAAACACATTACACATAATTTTAGAGTTAAAAATAGTATAAATGAGACATAGAACTGACAATGAGAATATGATATTAACAATACAACTATCAGTTTGTGATTTAAGGATTCAAAATGTTCCTCTATGCTATAAAAACATTTATTTATCATACACTTTTTTAAATTCTGACTTAAATTTTCCTTCATCTTCTGTTCACCTGATGCAGAGTGGCAGAGCATTATAAAGCTTTATTCCATAGTGGCTCACATGTTTTTTGTTTTTCTTGTTCTTTCTACATGCACAGTCTTACAAATACGTGTATTGTTGTCATGAAGATTTGAATTTACATGTAAACTACTCAAGTGTGTTCTTGTATGCAGTATGCTTTTTAATATGTACAAAGATGGTACTGTAAGTATGTTTAGCTGCAGGAACAAGGGCTTGCAGTGTGTTTGTGAGGAGCCATGTGTAATAATTCTAATGGCCCTTTTCTGTAATTTAAAAACCTCTCTCAAGCGACATTTAATTGCACCCTAGAATGTTATTCCATAGGATATAATAGAATCAAAATAAGCCATATACACTAAGCTTGTACATTCTGCACTGCAAACTCTAGAAATTATTCTCAGTGCAAAACAGGCTGAATTGAGTTTTTTGGATATGTAAGTGACATGGTCTTTCCAGCTCAAGTGCTGATCAATGCACATGCCCAAAAATTTTGTAGACCAGACTTTCTCTATTTCATGGGCACTCAATGATAAAAGGTGATCCATACTGTATGTAATTTGTTTTATTTAAATTGAGTGTTAACTTATACACGTAAAACCACTGTTGCACACTCTTCAGAATCTTTTCAGCTGTCGTGAATAACCATTTGCTGTCATCACTTATAATTATGCTTGTATCATCTGGAAATAACATAATTATTGATGATCTGTTGGGCCTTTCAATGTCATTTGTATAGATTAGGAATAATAGGGGGGGGGGGGCAAAGAACACTAACCTGAGGGACACCTTTTTTCCATTTTCTTAGCATCAGGAACCCACTTTATTTTTGCTTATTTTGAGGTGAGGTGAGGTGAGTTCCACAACCTGAGAGATTCCTCTGATGCCTATTGCCTCCAGTTTGTCAAGGAGAATTTGATGATCTACTGTATCAAAGGCCTTGGAAAGATCTCGGTTAATGTGCATGATGTTTGTGGGTTGCCTGTTTCACAGTTTTTGCTTACAATAAATATCATTCAACAGCAAATCTTGATTTTTGTGTACATCATTTGTATTTTCGACAGTATTTTTAAGGGAAATTAGGGTTTACTATACCATATTCCATAGATACCATTACTGTACTCCTATTTCTCGTTTCTTATTGTTTAAATTTTTTATAGCAGCATTAACAGCCACTAAACTACCGATACTACACATTCATGCACTAGGTCATTTCAAAAAGGCTATTCTTTGCCAATTTATTGCTTTTGGTTAGCTTCTATTCTTCACAAATTTATTTACGTTGTTTGTTGTTTGGTTTGTGTGGCGCCCGTACGAAGTCCCAATTTTTTCAAACCCCAATTTTTTACGCAGTACAATTTAGCCACTATCACGACGATGACGACGATGGATGATGATGATGATGATGATGATGATTACAAGGCAAACCCCCAGTCCCCGGGGAGAGAAAATAACTAACCCGTCCAGGAATCGAACCCAGGACCCCATAATTTATTTACGGATTTCAAAATTAAGGTATTTATATGTGATGATGATGTGTAGTTCATTCAGTCAACCAGACACATTTGATGTGAAAGATCACACAGCAGAGAAATGACAAGAAACCAGTTTTTGCAGTGATACAGTGATACAGTGATCTCTGGAGTACTAGTTTTCCATTGGTCGACGACAAAACAATAGCTTGTTGAAAAATAATTTTGGGTTGCCACTAGGCTGCCAGCTGACAGGAAAGAGGTTCATACCCAATGCTAGCCACTTGCTCCACTGCATTTAGCAAAGTGTATAATGCAATACTGTAGATCAATTTGTATTTCTTAATTAGTGCCAGTGTACAGGAACTTAGATACAACATCCTGTTCAATGTCTGGCACTTTGTTTTTTGTGACTCTATATACCCTCTGAATAGGCACACGGAATCAGACATGAGCCTCTGCACACATTTGAACATTTTTCTGCACTTCCTCACAGATGAAAACAGTGTCTGATCAAGATTAAAGTTTTCGTATTATAGGACCATTATCAACCAACATCCACATAGACACTGTATAAGAAAACACCTGTGAATTCTAAAGGTATCAACTGTACATAATCAGTGAACCTTAACTTAAGTAGTAAATATCAAATTAAGCGCACATATCTCCAATTGTCTCTTCACTTATTGTTAGAAGAGCCGCAGTGCGGCGACTGTCGTGGTTTCAGTGTACGTCAAATTGTCTCAATAGGTACCTACGATTGTTTCGGCGTAACCAACCTATCGCATTTTGCAGAGGACAGTGTCTCGTACTCGTAAACAGCAGCAGACTTATTTCAACACACGTAATTCGAGATCACAGAAATGTTACATGTATTTGAATTTGGTTAAAATTTGATATGTTCATTGAAGATGATCATTGTTACAAAATAAGTAGCAGTTCCAGGACAAATGCAATTTATTAACAAACACACTTTGCTGCAAATAAAAATGATTATATTTTTACCTTACACCTTTCGTTTCACTCCTTTAAACAATGTCAGGAGTAGCCTTTTTGCCTGATTCCCCTTACATCTGAAAATAATGTTGGCTTGCAAATTTATTAGCAGTTGCAAGTACAAATTTCAAATAAATTTAATAATTATAAAGCAGTTACGAATACAGTGGCCAAATGAAAAAAAATCTAATCCATCTAAGGCAGAGGGTTACAGAATTTCCCAAATACTGAATACATTATCAATGACATCTTTATTTTTCCAGAATGAGATTTTCACTCTGCGGCAGTGTGTGCGCTGATATGAAACTTCCTGGCAGATTAAAACTGTTTGTCAGACCGAGACTTGAACTCAGAACCTCTGCCTTTTGCGGGCAGGTGCTCTATCATCTGAGCTACCCACGCTATACTCACAAACCGTCCTCACAGCAATTCTGCCAGTACCTCGTCTCCTACCTTCCAAACTTCACAGAAGCTCTTCTGCTAACCTTGCAGAACTAGCACTCCTGGAAGAAAGGATATTGCGGAGACATGGCTTAGCCACAGCCTGGAGGATGTTTCCAGAATGAGATTTTCACTCTGCAGCAGTGTGTGCATTGACAAATGTCCCAAGTTCGAGTCCCGGTCTGGCACACAGTTTTAATCTGCCAGAAAGTTTCACCTTTATTTTTGATTACGCTGAAAATATCTACATTCAGTACATGAACATTACGTACAGATTCACTCAATGCTATCACATTCACTTGCACTATCATTAACACATTCATCCATCCCAGACTGTTTCAGTTCATCACCTCTGGAGTGAGCTGTGTGCACATTAATAATTATTTCATCGATGGCAACTTCCATGATGCCATCATTCATCCAGTAGTCAGTTTCTACTTGTGCCACCTTATTGCAGTATGCCTTCAAGTTCTCTGCAGTGACACACTGAAGACAGGCATCTCAAAACTTTTGTAATCTTTCAGTGGACATATCCATCACACTACTCTATAAATTGTCTTAACTTTTGCCCAAGTGAGTTCAATCGTGTTGGGATCGCAATTACATTCCTAACATTTATGGTTGCATCAATTTTTGGTGTATTGTATACCAATTTGACTCACATATACTACACATGTCAACTACTTGCTGGATTAACTGATTGGGATGTTAACACCCCCCCCCCCCCTTTTTTCCAACAGTGTAAGTGCTGTTGTGTATTAACCAACAGAAACTCAATCACACATCACTGCAATTGTGGTAAGAAATGCGAGACGAGTCTGTGTACAAATGTTTAAATACAAGTTACTGTTTGATCTGAGAGACATCCCTTGAGCACAAATGACAGCTCCATCAATGCACTGCCCTTTTATACCTTATGTACACAACACTGCCACCATCTGTACATGTGCACACTGCTATTCCATGACCTTTGTCACCTCAGTGTATGTCTTCTATAGTTCTCTCATTATCCATACTGGACTACTACTCTGTTGGCCACATATCTGAACATGCAAGCATTAAACAATAAGTCTTTGGAGTAATGTGTGGGAATACTTTGAGCCTATGAGAACGAAAGTTCAAAATACTGGGTTGCCACCTGATTTTTTTTATTATTTCATTCTCAAGGTAACAAAGCAATATGTCATAATCAACATTTTCCAAGGGCCAGTCTGGCATTAAGATTCATGTCAAATACCACAGAATCTCTCTCATGCTGAGCACAATAATAATTTATAACACACAGGTTTGTTGACACACAGAAACTGCATGTGAATTACCATTTCCATTTTACACTCAAAAATTTAACATCCTCCACATACTTTCATTTGATCCCAGAACAATTGATCACAGACTGTGTTTACAGATGTTTCCCAAGTTTGGTTTAAGCTTTAAATTAATCTGAATCGGACACAAAATACACTTGTGTATCACAAACATTTTCCTGGTGTGAAATATAGTTCTAGACTGCATTAAAATTGTTCCTAGACTGAGGAAGAGAACTGCTGCCCACCCGATAAACCGCTCGGTCTAACGTGCCACTTCCTAAACGGGAAGGTGTACCAGTCCCCAACATGAATTCACCCAGAGGATTAGTGACTAGGTCCGGTGTGCTGGCTAGCCTGTGGTTGGTTTTTAAGGCAGTTTCCCATCTCTCTCGACAAATGTGGGCTGGTTCCCCTTATTCCACCTCAGTTACACTATGTCAGTGATTGCTGTGCAAATACTGTCTCCATGTACGTGTAAACCATACTTACTCTACCGTGCAAACATTTGTGGTTACACTTGTCTAGTATGAGACATTCCCGGGGGAGGGGGGTGAAGTGCAGTTCCTCAGTTATTTTTGTAGTTTACAGCTGTGTGGGCATCCACAGCAGGTCATTTACTACGTTGCTAACCCCATAAGCTGGCAAATCCATATCGTAGACACTTTCAGGACTTCTGCACACAAATTGATGCTACCCTTCCAATTTTTTGGGCCATAGGCAGTTCACTATTTCACTTCACAATAAGGCCACACCCTATGACATGCAGTTCTAGAACAAGAAAACTCCAGAACACAGTCATGTTTGAGCAAGGTGGGTTAAGGAAGTTAACCATATTTGTCTCTCTGATAGAGGCCATATCAGCATTTATCAAAAGGACAAAATTGCTAAAAACAAATTTAAAGTAGTACACTAGCATGCTTTGCTTCTTATACCACACAGCACCTATATAGGGAACTGTTGCTGGAAGCTGCTAATGTTCTTGGCAGCACCAAGTTCTCTCATTAGTCACCAGAAGCATCTTAATTCTGCATTACACATTACATTCCATTATGAAGGTACCAATTTACAACTGAATAAGAGCAGATTTTCTGGAGGCAGAGCTTCCACACCATTTCATTCAGAGACACTCAACTTACTTGATTAAAGAAGTAGTGTGAAAATTTAAGGCAAACTGAACTGACTGTTTCTGTTTTTATCAGAAGTTTTTGATATGTTTGGTAGCAAAAGTATTCAGAAGTTACAAAAATGCACCAGAGGGATTATCTAATGAGGCGACAAGTCATGAGATGCCTCCCAATTCAGTGTCAGACCTCCTTTCGCGCGCTGTAGTGCAGCGTCTCAGTGTGGCATGGAGTCAACAAGTCATTGGAAGTCCCTTGCAGAAATACTGAGCCGTGTTACCCGTTGCCTCTATAGCTGGTGCAGGATTTTGTGGATGAAATGACCTCTCCATTACATCCCATAACTGTTAAGTGGGATTTATTTCAGATGATCTCAGTAGCCAAGAAACAATTGTGGTCCTGTGATGTGGCGTACTGTCACCCACAAAAATTCCATGGTTGTTTGGGAACATCTAGCCTAACATAACCATTTCCAGTCAATGATAGGTTCAGTTGGACCAGAGAGCCTGGTTCATTCCATGTAAACAGCCCACACCATTATGGAGCCACCACCATCTTGCACAGAACCTTGTTGGCAACTTGGGCCCACAGCTTCATGGGGTCTGCGACACTTTGAAGCTTACCACTGGCTCTTACCAACTGAAATTTAGACTCATCTGACCAGGCCACATTTTTCCAGTCATCTAGGGTCCAACCAATATGGTCTCAAACCCAGGAGAGGCACTGTGCAGCCAATGTCTTGCTGTTAACACAGCCTCTCACATTGGTTGTCTACTGCCATGGAACATTAATACCAAATTTTGCCGCACTGTCAATACATGGATGTTCATCGCACAGCCCACATTAATTTCTGTGGGCATTTCATGCAGTGTTAACACTGACAACTCTGCACTAATGCCACTCCTCTTGGTCATTAAGTAAAGGCCATGCTCGTGAGAGAGAATTCCAGAAATTTGGTATCCCCTTGACACTGTGGCTCTCTGAATTGCTGAAATGGAATGTCCCGAGCATTTATCTCCAACTGTCACTCCAGATTCAAAGTCTGTTAATTCTTGTCGTGCAGCCATAGTCACATTAGACACTTTTCACATGAATCACCGAAGTTCTAATGCCATCTCCACCCATTCACTGCCTTTTTATACCTTGTGTACATGATACTTCTGCCAATTGTATATGTGCATATCACTATCCCATGACTTGTCACTTCAGTGTAAATCGAGATAAGAAGACAATTGCTCAAAATCCATCTTTTGAATGCATGGTGATAAAACACTCATATCCATAATAGTGAATAATGTATACAACTGGTTTTTTAGAATATAAGTAAACTATTTTTTCTAACAGGATTGGAATTTTTAGAAAGGTATGGAAAGGTCTGTAGGTCAGGACTGAATATAACATGACAGGGACAGAGTTAGATTTAAGTTATAGTGATTATCATTCACCTACAGGAAACCTCTTCTTAAAGCTACTGTTACACATCTGAACTTTGCTTTGACATACAAATGTGAACTGTTCTCATGTTTGGAGGTTAGTTTGAACACTGCAATGTTTCCTACATATGGACATGTTGCCTCTGGTTTCCCATTACATTCTTCTGACCTTAGACCTGGCTTATCCAGTTAAATGTGCAAACTGTACTACGGTGCAACTTTTCCTTTTTGCACATTAATGAATCATTGCCAGAGGTGAAAGTATTGATGTCACATAAAGAACTGCAGGGTTGGTTTTGGACTGAATAACAAGATGTCAATTTTAAGTCCAACACCTAACCACAGAGCTATGCTCTGGTATTTGACTGTGGAAGCTGAATGGCCACTGGAGGAAATGGAAATAGACGGCTGTTAGAGAGTGTGGTATCAACACACTGCACTTGTTTAATGACTGTTCCACCCATCTCACCACATGGATATGCCAGCTAATAGTCTTGTTCACAGCTGGTAAAATACAGCCACCCACCAAATGATCAGCCTGTTCTTTACTCTTATCTGATATTGTCAAGTATCATCATTTCTGTACTATGAGCTAGTTAATAACTAGCTTGTCTGACATTGTACTCTCTGGTCACATTTTGGATTCTCATTCTCTTTGTTTGTGGCCTGTTGACATCATTATGGTGGTTTCCACTTTACATCTTGTTGCACTGGGCTTCTCCTAGTCTGTGTCGTGTCTGTTGTGTTTAGTTCCACTATCACTTGGTATTGTGCTATCTTCTGCAGGTGGCCCTTCCGACTTAAGCTTCACTTATTTCTCTTCCGAGTTCTAATGCAAAATGGTTCAAATGGCTCTGAGCACTATGGGACTTAACACCTGAAGTCATCATTCCCTTAGAACTACTTAAACCTAACTAACCTAAGGACATCACACACATCCATGCCCGAGGCAGGATTCAAACCTGCGACCATAGCAGTCCCGCAGTTCCGGAGTGAAGCGCCTAGAACCGCTCAGCCACCGCGACCGGCTGTTCTAATGCATGCACTGGTATTTGTCTACTCACAGGTAACACGAACAGCAACAGATAGACTTGTTACGGAAGTCGCTTACTCATCACCCAACATAAATAGAAATATTCAATTAAGTGTACAAAATCTTTCTAGTATACAGTATTACTGTAGACTGCAAACAATCACCAAACAAAAATTCTGTAGCTTGTTAGTAAAGCAATACAAAAACTTTTTCTTTCTTAGTGTACACACTTGTTCATATACACGCCAAGACACGGGAAAACAATTGTCTTTGGCCATAATCAGCACTATTGTCACAGATACTCTCTCTTCATATGAGCTATAGAAGGTTTGGAGGACAAGCTAAAAGTATCCATGTAGGCCCCTTTCATGAAACTGGTGAAGGATGAAGCTTTTTTTAGGTTCAACATACGATGTGTATTTTGGCTTTCAACTCCTGAATTTTCCTTTCCTTGTTACAAACTCCACACATCCTGCTCCCTATTAGCTGATACCCAGAGCAGTATATGCACTTTGGAGAAAGTGTACAAGATGTGCCCAATTCATGAGATGAATCTCCGCAATTTCCACACACAGGCCTCCTGTTATATGCCATGA
Organism: Schistocerca gregaria; assembly: GCF_023897955.1. Lineage (NCBI taxonomy): Eukaryota > Metazoa > Arthropoda > Insecta > Orthoptera > Acrididae > Schistocerca > Schistocerca gregaria. The sequence goes on along the minus strand of NC_064931.1, from coordinate 518,241,802 downwards.
CAAAATCTTCTGCATTTAAAGGGGAACAAACAGCCAAACCTTAAGAAGGATGTAACCTGCAAAAACTTGTTCAGGTAATTCCTCATTCTGCACTTCTGTGACACCTATGTTTTTCCATTCCTCTCATAATTCCTCCAGATCCATCTCCATTATATCGGAACAGAACTCACAAGTTAAGGCTGTTATACAATTCATTAACATCAGGGGAGTCACCTAAGGTCTTGCACACCAGAAGTTTAGGTACTTGGTGAGAAGTGTCAGCTTCAACAAGAAGTACTCGATCACAAAGTTGCTTAACACTTTTTTTAAAGCCAGCAATACCTCCAACCATTAATGAAAATAGAAAGTCTAGAACTTCACAAATGCTCGCTCTGCTCTCTTGATTACCATGAACGTGTTAAGGCAAACTACTGCAAAAAATATTGAAGGTTATTCAGAAATCTAAAAACCTGCATTATGAGAAGATATATGCATCCAGCAGTATAGTTAAGTCAGACACAGGTAGGACCAGAAATAGGGGAACAAATAGCTCTAAAAATAAATGAAACCCTGGTAACAAATGCATGCTGTGTTGCAAACCATTTAAACAAGTATTCTGTCTCAGTTACTGATAGCATGGGCTTGTCAGGTTCAGTAAATAATGCAATGGAATGTCAGAGACTAATGCACACAAGCAATCTCAGTAAAATGGAATTGACACTTACTTCACCCAAAGAAACAGAATCCATAATAAAGTCCTTGAAATCAAAGCATTCTAGCGGTTATGATAACATATAAACAAAGTTAATAAAAAGAGTGTTCATGTGAGTTTAGTCATATCCTAAGTTATTTGTGTAATCAATCACGTATCACAGGAACATTCCCGGACTGGCTTAAATATGCTGAAGTTTTACCTCTCCACAAGAAAGGGGACAAAGAAATGCCCATCAAATTACCAACCGATCTCACTTTTGCCAGTTTTTTTCAAAAATCTTTGAAAAGGTTATGTTCAAGGGTCTACTTAAGCACCTTAGTGAAAATAACACATTAAAGTCACAGTTTGGGTTTCTAAGTGTTCTGACATTGAGAAGGCTTTCACTTTCAGTGAAAATGTCACTAATTCATTTGACAACAAATTAGAGGCAACTGGCATATTCTGCGACCTGTCAAAGGCTTTGGACTCTGAATCACAGAATTCATTTAAGTAAATGAAAATAATATGGCATCACTGGTAATGCTGCAAAGTGGATTCAGCCATATCTTACTAATAGGAAAAAAGTGTGTCATTACGTAACACTTCAGCAGTAGGCAATCAGACATGATCTCAAATGAAAGAAATTACATGTGGTGGTCTCCACAGTTCCATACTAGGTCCACTAACTTTTGTTGTGTATATTAATGACATGTCACCTGTTACATTACCAGATGCCAAGTTTGTCTTATTTTCAGATGATACAAACATTACATAAATAGTAAATCACATATAATTTAGAAATGGCAGTTAATCAAATTTTTACTGACATTAATAAATGGTTCACAGCCAATTCACTGTCACTAAACTTTGAAAAGACCTACTATATGCAGTTCAGAACTTCAAAGAGATTTTCTTCGTGTGTGTGTGTGTGTGTGTGTGTGTGTGTGTGTGTGTGTGTAAAATGACATGGAAATAGGAGAAGTTGAGAGTGTAAAATTCTTGGGATTACAACTTCATAATAAATTCAGTTGTAAGTGACATACTAACTAACTGCTAAAGCACCTAAACAAGTCGGTCTGCAATGCAAATGATGTCAGACATAAGAGAGATAAATATAAAAAACTGGCATATTTTGCTTATTTTCACTCCATTATGTCATGTGGTATCATAGTGCTGTAATGCTTAGATTGGCAGTGATTTTAGATGACAGAAGATGTCTGTCATGTGAGATACTGTATAGTTCAGCATTACGGGTTTAGTTGGCTACCAATATCCTATTTGGAAATATGAAAATGCTGAAATTTACAATGCTTTACAGAGAGGCAGATGAAAGCCTTTGGACCAACAGGTTATAGCAGACTTCACTAGAAGCCTGTAGTTTTATGGAAAGCTGATGTAATCATGGTTCATAATGTACTATTGTCAGCAAAAGTTGTCAAGAGCAGACGAGGAGAACATCCTGAGCAGTGGTACGATTGATTTCATTATTATTTCTTACTTCCTTCAGGTTACTAGTGTACATGTAGGCCTGCAATGTAATGGAAATTAGGAATTGTAATGAAATTTGCAACCCAAAGAAAGAATTCCTTTCAATATGTGAATATTAATGAAGTTGTTGCTACAGAATTGAGGTTTTGTGGCCACACATTAGCTTGTTGGTGTTGGTCTCAGGATCTTTGACCTATGTTTCGAAGCTGATGCCGTGGCTGCGATTATATATGTATTTTCTGTGCCAACGTCAGTGAACATTTACCTTGACATTACTGCTGTGGTTCTTACATTGTTGCTTGCATCACTCACTTGCTGCTGCACAAGAATCCAGAATCCAGTCTTTGATCAAAATATAAATTCCTTCGACAATGACTGGTTTCAGTTAGTAATGACAATCTTCAGATCTGTTCTACACCATAATGGTCATTACTGACTGAATCCGGTCATCGTTGAAGGAATTTATATTGTGATCAAACACTGGAATAAAAAAAAAAATTTGACCGTACCTGGATCACTGCTTACAGTCGCGACTGTCGCAGCTGGTGAATCCAGAATCCATTTACCTCGAGGCTTTTTCTAAACTGTTCTCAAGTTATTGAATTTCAGTGGCTTCCCTGAACAAAGTGGTGGCCACTCCAACAGACCTTGCCACATGTACAGTGTGTGTGTGTGTGTGTGTGTGTGTGTGTGTGTGTGTGTGTGTGTGTGTGTGTGTGTATACACATATATTTATGTGGAAGAGATCAACTAGCTGTGGCTTAACCACCGGTAATTTATTATCTGTAACCTCATGCTGAGAAAATTGTGAAACATCATTAAACAACAGCAGATGATCCCAAGATGATGGCCAACAGGCATTAAGTCAAAAGTGTTACTGTCGGCAGTGCTATTGGTTTTTTCAGCAGTAATAATTGCCACATGGAAGGTAGGCTATTGTGTGTGTGTGTGTGTGTGTGTGTGGGGGGGGGGGGGGGGGGGGGGGGACGCGCACACGTGTGCATTATATACAATTTTTTACTGTCCACAGGTAATGCAGCATTGTTCATATAATACTAAATCACTCATAGTTCAGAATTTGTAGGTTCTGAGAGAGACATTTCCCAATAAGTGTACGCTTGCTAATTAAAGTAACACAACATACCTCTATGCTTGCACTACGATAATTGTCTCATGTAGTCATATCATGGGATTCCACATTTCATATGCACATATCTGTGCAAACAGTGTGTTAAGTGATCTACATAGTTCATTCTTCCTTCGGTTGCCCCTGCAGATGGTTGCAATAATTGAAGTTTAATAAATATGATGGTGGCTTTCTGATGAGGAGCATTTGTTGCCAACCCTGAATTAAGCCGGGATACCATACTAATAAGTTTATTTGGAGCGACAAATGCCACAAGACTGTGTGAAAAACTTTACTAACCCAAAAAAGTATATACGCCATGGAGCTATCAACTGTAAAACAAAACTACCATTTCTGAGAGTGAAATTAACATTGATGTTTTTTCTACTGCCTAACATACAGATGTAATAGACACAGTCTTTGCACCAACTCATCTTGGAAGCCTATGTCAAATGTTGGAGGACGATGGTAGTATTTATCTGTAATGCTCTTGAATAGTGAGTAACTGCACAAGTGCTTCCATTTAAGTCACAATGTAGGTACTTTAACATTGAAATTCCTTCATTTTCATCTTAACAGTACCCCTGGAGTATGGTAAGACAAGATTTTTCCACTTTTAGAGGATGCTTTATATTCTTAACACAATTTACTTCTGCAGTTCACATTGGTGTGTGAAGAGGATTGGGTTGAGAGCATAAAGCTAGGCATCCACTAGGGAGTAGGCTGCCTACTCCTTGAGGACGTGGTGCAGATAGTAGATATCTCACAGTGAGCAAAGCATACTTGCAGAACTTGTTTTCTTCAATTGTGATGCACTTGCTGCTTGAATGAATGGTTCAGTGCAAACTAGTGAATGTAGTGGCACCAGAAAGCATTTTTCCAAATGCAGCTACAGAGTTGTGCCTATAATGAAGCTTGATAGCTAGTCTAACGGATACTGTTAAGAGGAAAGTGATCACAGATCAGCGTTCAAGCGACCACTCTGTTGGGTGTGGACCTATCTCAGAAACAGAGCAGAGGCTGAATAAATTGTGAAATAAATTATCAGGAATGCAGAACAGACATGGTATGGGTAGATGGCAGAGCTTATACAAAAATATTGCTAATAAGGTATGGTGGTTCACATAAGCAGTTATGATTGACCATCGCTAAAGCACCTGTGCCGAAATTCCATTATCTCAGAGGAACCTCTATTTCTCCCACTAGGACTTTCACATATTACTTCAACATAGCATGATTCATCATTAGTGAGAGCATTAAAAGTTTTTTTAAAGAGAGAATTCCTACATTCCATGAACTGTATTGTGTCAAATAGAAGTTCCGGTAGTCAATAGTATTTTGGATGAGGACAAATCAGCCCCACTCCCTCCCATGTTGAGGGGCTGTGTCCTAATTAGCTCACAGAGATGTTTGAGGTAGTACAATTCCTTTTTTACAGCTTCAGTCAACAGTCCTAAGTTGGGGCCGTTTGCAGAGCCATGGAGGTGGGAGGTAAGCTGCTTCTTGAACAAGAGGTAGTGATATTGAAAGTGATTATTAATGTAAGAGCATTGATTAGTCAAAACAATGCCTTTGCGAAACAAAAGTTTTGGGCAGACTAGTCCTTATTATACATCGAACTTTGTATAGCTGAATCATATTGGCTGCTTGTAATGGTTAAGGCATGGTAATTATGGCTAGTGTTATGTTGCAATAAACTAAGATATTTAATTAAATTGTTCTTCCATTTCTCTACAGTGCCATACCATATCAACATCACGCATTTTATATGATCTATAGGAAATTAATAGGGTGGATGAGAATGTGTTAACTAGGGCTTTTAGGAAGAAAAACTAAAAATGACCCTCACTTTCATACTGACACGTTAACTTCATCTTGTCATTTATGCATGCATAAATCATTATGATGGTCATATGAGCAATGTTTGGCATGCTTTGTTGCAGTTGCCAAATGCAGTGAGTAATTTATGAGAATACATGCCCGCACATTGCCATCCGCATCAATGAAACAATGGGCCGTTCGGGTTTAAAGTTGTTGAAACAGGTTTCCTGCAGCCCACACGTCACACCATTTCATCAGCCCTGGTTTGCGGCACTGAAAGGTACTTTAAGAAGCTGTCAATTTTCTTCTGAAACAGATGCAAGAAGCAGTGCATAAATAGGTGAGCAATTGTTCAAAATACCTTCTACCTCGAGCTAATATATAAACTTGTGGAACACTGGATCAAGTGTATTGTAAAGAAAGGACCCTATTCAGAAAAATTGTTTTGTGTTTCCCTCGTGTTAATGAAAAAAAAAATGATTTTTGATTTGTTCAAAATTAAGAAAATATAAATGTTACTAATTCTTGACTTACACATAGGGCAACAAAAGAAGTTTTGTAAGCTTGTATGCTGCATAGTGTGAGGAATGGACATTTGTAACCAAAAATGGATTTAATATGCTGTGTGTAATAGCTGTGGCAATCTTTGTGCTGACTTCATATTACACTTAAGTTACATATGTAATCCATCAGTGACTTAGGCCAATTTTCTGCCGGACTTACATTGTAGTAATACCCACTTACAATACTATATAAGGAAAACAACTCTAATTACAGCCCTATTTCTGTTCTTTGTTTTTTCAGAAGTGGTTGAGAAAATGGATTATGACAGCATATTGGCTCATTTCACTGAGCAGAACTTTAACTTCCTCTCAGATTGGCTTTCTGGAAGGATTCTCCACTAGCAATACACGACAGCACAAATGATGTGTCTGCAGAGCTAGTTGTGATTGATATACAGGGTGATTCAAAAAGAATACCACAACTTTAAAAATGTGTATTTAATGAAAGAAACATAATATAACCTTCTGTTGTACATCATTACAAAGAGTAATTAAAAAGGTTTTTTTTCACTCAAAAACAAGTTCAGAGATGTTCAATATGGCCTCCTCCAGGCACTCGAGCAATATCAACCCGATACTCCAACTCGTTCCACACTCTCTGTATCATATCAGGCGTAACAGTTTGGATAGCTGCTGTTATTTCTCGTTTCAAATCATCAATGGTGGCTGGGAGAGGTGGCCGAAACACCATATCCTTAACATACCCCCATAAGAAAAATTCGCAGGGGGTAAGATCAGGGCTTCTTGGAGGCCAGTGGTTAAGTGCTCTGTCACGGGCTGCCTGGCGGCCAATCCATCGCCTCGGGTAGTTGACGTTCTCTGTTAACTGTTTATACCAACGTTTAATACACCACCTATCAGGAGGTTTAACACCATACTTCGTTTGAAATGCACGCTGAACAACTGTCGTCGATTCACTTCTGCCGTACTCAATAACACAAAAAGCTTTCTGTTGAGCGGTCGCCATCTTAGCATCAACTGACACTGACGCCTAGTCAACAGCGCCTCAAGTGAACAAATGTACAACTAAATGAAACTTTATAGCTCCCTTAATTCGCCGACAGATAGTGCTTAGCTCTGCCTTTTGTCGTTGCAGAGTTTTAAATTCCTAAAGTTGTGGTATTCTTTTTGAATCACCCTGTATTTTGTGACTTCACCATTTGAGTGGCTTATAAAATTCTACTTGGACAACTAAAACGTTGTGTCATTAAGAACATCCCTCTTGCAGGGATGGAGTTTCACCTTCATAACAAAAAGTAGAAGGTTGCATTTCCAGGTGCACAGGGATGAGTTTACTCTCAGATTGGGAAAGATATGTGGAATGCTACAAGAATTGGTATTTGCCCTGATCTCTTCTCCACCTACATAAAAGATTTTCCAATGACTTTAAACAATGTTTAAAAAATAGTTGCAAATTTTTGTACAGTGGTTGGAAGGAGTGTCATGGGCAACATGTGAAAATACCCACCAGTGAGGTATAAGTGTTGGGGTGGGGGCATTTAAAGGTCACTTCTTTCCTTTTCTTGCTTAACTGGAAAACTGTAACTTCTAGTGAAAATGTTTCTCTGTACAGAATTAAATTAAATAACCTACAAAAAATGTGCATTCATTTTTTCTGCATGCCTGATACTTTCTGCACTGCATGGGATCAAAAGATTTCAGACTATTAAAAATGTTTTAATGGTATAAAATTACTGTTTACTGTTAAATGAAGTGGGTTAATAAAACAATATTAATTGTCTGTACCATGTCTAAGTGCAGTAGAGCAGTATAGGTTGGTGCAACTTTGTGAAAGACCCTGTAGTTGCTTCTTGTGACATAGTATGGTAAATAGTAGGAAATCACCTGCTTGCTCTTCAGTTTGCAGACCTATGAAGGGGGGAACTGCATGACAAAAATCTGACTACCTACATCCCCTCACACTTTTACCCTCCACCCACCCCTTTCTTACCCTTTTGCATCTCTAGAACTCAGTTTCTTTTAATACATTACTACTGCACTTAGATGTGGTGCACTAATTTAACATTTGTTTGTGCACCACTACATTTAATAGGGAACATTAATTTTATACCATTATACACTATTTTTTTATAATCTAAGACTTTTCCATGTGTTGTTAGGGAAACTATTACTCCTAGAGAGAAAAATTGATGTAGTTTAAGGAAAAAAAGGAAAAATGTTTAGTAGACCTGTGGTTTATGCTTTATTGAAGGCCAACATACAGCAAACTTTAAAACAACCCTATCTCCCCCCCCCCCTCTACCCCCACCTACACACACACACACACACACACACACACACACACACACACACACACACACACACACACCCCTCACTGTAGTTCGTGACACTCACTCCTATCACTGTATTTTTTTTTTATATGTGACTAAACTGTTTTTCTCCTTAATTTTCATACATTGGCTAGGCTAATTTGTTCACAGCAAGCAAGTTAGGTCATAATATCACAGATAACTGTATTATGCAATCTCAGACAAGCAATAGTGACTTGTTAGCACTAGGGGTAGCCATGAATCATCATACACTAAATAGAAAATACCATGGGGTCCAGTTGGATAACAAGTTAAAAAGGGGCCAGCCCATTGATAAACTAATCTAGAAACTCAGTTCATAGTTTTTTTTTTCCTTCACTTATTGTGTTGATCTAAAATAGTGTTGCATCCTAGTGTCATATGGAGTTATATACTGGGGCAGCTGATTTGTTACATTGACTTCCTGATATGTTTACGCATGTGAGTGGAGTCTCATTAGACATCCTTTTTACAAATAACCCAAATATCTAAATTCAGGGATTGAAAATTTCTGTTAGCAGTGTGAGAGGTAAGTGTTTAATGTAAAAGTTGCATAACAAGTAGTAATGTACTGTAAATAGATCTCAGTATTTACAAATGTAAATAAATATTTTCTGTGGAAAATACTTTTGTAATTAAGCAATTTTTAAGCTACCAATATAAGATAAACAGCGCAGCTATGTAGTATTGTTGAGGAGGCAGCTGCATAGTTCTGAGGTAGGAGGTTTCTTACTCACTTCACTAAATTTAACATGGATAGGATTAAGCAGTACAGTGATAGTTTGTTATTAAAATATATGGAATAAATTTCCTTGTCTTTTGTTGTTGTACACCTTCACTCATTCCACATCCCTCCTGGGGGACACAGCATAATTATAGGTGCCTTCAGTGCCAGGCAGGAGGGTTTGATTGCCCCATTGATGCAGAAGGCTATACAGGTAGTGGCATAGCTACTGGCAGGGGCACCCAAGCCAGATGTGCCTCAGTGAAAGGGCCTCTCTAACAGTGTTTCACAACTTGGGGACGGATGTTATTTCATTTCATTAACATTGTAGAGTAAACCACTGCCTTTAAATGTACAGTGGGTCGGATGCTTCTTAATTTATTAGCAAAGATTTATTATTACAGCCTTACTGGTACGCTGTTGTGAATGCTATTTTAAATAATATGAAGAACATAATATATAAACATATCTCTAAGATTACAGAGAATTGGATTATTAACAATTGTTCATTAAAGGAAAAAAACAAAGTTGTTAATTTGCAATTATAAACATGAAAAAAAATACTTTTTGTCTCATTGTTTTATCCATTAGTTGGAGGGATGTTTCCTTTTTCCCTTGGGAGTTCTGCCAGCAGTGGTTGCGTATGGGCACAGTGACTGTTTTTCCTGCACTAAGGAGTGGCTGGTGCCACCAGACCTCTTACTGTGAACTCGGGGGCATACTCCAGGGACAATCATCAGGTGTGGCAGTGGAACATTGTGTGTTTTGGATAAGATGGCCCATGGCTTCACATCCTGGACTGCATGGAAGGTATGCACCTAAAAAAACCTTTCAACCAGCTACATGCTAGCGAGGTGAATGGCTGTTAGGTAAAATGACCACTAGTGGACAGCCTCTTGGGTATTTGCATGAGTACTGCTAAACGATGGGTTGATTAATGTTGACACTGAACATGTATACATATTCCGTAAACTGACACATTACACACAATTTCTGTAAAAGAATAATTCAAATGGTTATCCTTAAAAGGTGTTTATCTACCTAAATAAAGCTTGTTCAGGTGCATGAGGCTCTGTCTGGGTTGCCATTTGTTTCGTTGGTGCCTCGTGGGATTTGTGTGGAGCAGTGTCAAATCTACCCCTGATCGAGTGCATGTACCATCTGGTAGTACCTACACCCACCCAACGGGGAACTTGGGTGGTCAGTCCACCTGAGTAGTAGTCTCAGAATTGTAGTAACAGGTCACAGATTAGATTAGATTAATTACTTATTGCATAGACCCACAAAAGAGGGGATCCTCTTGGGTGTGGAACATGTCAGATAAACACATTACACAAATGTAATTAGAAAAATTGAGTTTCATTAATTTTAATGATCCTCATTCAATAAACAATAAAATTATGTACATGAATTAAAATTAAACTTCTAATATTTACAGGTTAAATACTTGCATCTGCTTTCCATACATTCACCTTTCACACCTGTTACAGCCAAGTATCATCAAAAATTAAAGCAATAAATTTTTATTACAATGGTCTACTGCACTTGTTGAGAAAGTCATAGATGGAATAGGAGTTGCCCACCAAAAATTCCTTTAAATTATGTTTAAATTGTGCCTTGTCTGAAACTAAACTATTAATGGTTGCTGGTAACTTATTGAAAATATGCATTGCTGAATACCGGACTCTTTTCCGGCCAAGAGTAAGTGATTTTAAATCTTTATGTATATTGTTCTTATTACTAGTATTGATACTGTGTACTAAGAAGTTAGTTGGAAAAATATATGTATTACTTACAACGAACTTCATTAAGGAATAAATATACTGAGAAGCTGTGGTTAGTATGCCCAATTCTTTAAATAGGTTCCAACATGATGTTCTTGGATTTACACTATACATTACTCTTATATGCTTCTGTACTCTAAAGTTACGCATTTCACTCCACAGCAGAGTGTGTTCTGCTTTAAAACTTCTGGGGCTCTTGAAACAGAACCTACCCTCTCGTGAGGACTGCTATTACCGACCAAGCGATCCCAGGCATGATTCGTGACCTGCCCCCCATTACTTCCACTAGTACGTCTTCCTCCTCCTTCTCGTACTCCACGTATGTTCATCTGCAAGGTTCCAATTTCGAGTCCTGGTCCAGCACACAGTTCAACTTACTAGGAACAATACATTTATTGTTCTTGCTCTGTACGTAAAGTTCTAATTATGACTTTTGTAATGTCCACTGTTGTTATCTGGCTGGAGTTCCACAGAGGGCTTTCTCAGAGTAAGAGCTGTCTTTCAAGCAGGGTAGTATAAATTCACCTGTTTAGAAGATGAAATAATTAGACATGTTACAAGCAGCATGATTATGTACAAGAGAACTTCCTGATGCACTAAGAACCATAGCTATATATTACTACTTTTCTTACCTCATACAAATAGCAAGATATTAAACTGCAAGCACAAGTTATTAACATTACCTGAGTAAGTTTATGGTTGTGACACTAATACATTCTCCAGGTGCAAAGAACGAGACACAATTTGCTTAATTTTAATTCCTTTGAGTCTTCACACACACATTTTCCTGAGGCCTTGCCTACAAACAAAACACAAAGGAAAAAAAAGTCATTAAATTATCATCTCAAGTATTTCTTTTAGCATGTAACTTTAAAAATTTCATTATGTCAAAGAGAAATTCCTTTTAATATGAGTACAACATGTTTATACCAACTTCATAGTCACAGTATAGTATCACAATAATGGCATTTCAAAATACTTGACCATATATTCTTACTTTTCCGCATTTTTGCTGTAAAAAAATCTAACAAATGAGCAAACAGGAAAATATTATTAAAATAAAAAATTCTATGGTTTTACAATTTGTAACTATACAATTGTAGATGTAACACAAGTAGGTCTTAGAATGTCTGTACAACTATATTCTAAGATCTATCCATGTTGACATTCTCAATGGTGGTGGTACTAACTTAGAATATGAGCAGATATTCAAAGTACGTGCCACTACCTTTACTTTTAACATGCGAAAGGAAGCCCAGGTTTCGCTGTACCACTGATATCGGTATTACAGCGAATTACGAAACCTTGAATGGCCAGACAAGGATTGGAATACTGCACCTCCCAAACGCAAATCTATTGCCCCAACCATATTCTACTTAAATCATGAGGCTCAAATGAACTGCGGGAAACTAAAGGGTTTAGGATTTGGACTGAACAATTTTTGTTGAGTAAGAATAATTGTGGACCAATGCCTTATCATATAACCTAGCAGTTAATGTTAACTATTGGTTCAGAAGCAATGAGAGCTGGCAACATTATCTAGGGACAGTGTCAAAGCCTCTTCCAGAAATTGTACAGACTACTATGGCCAGCCAATTAGAGAAATGTTTATTTTGCTTCAATATTACCTTTTGGATTTCTGGTCACGGTGAAAGACTGATCTGTAATGTAGCCTGAAATCTATGTTAGACTGCAGGTGATTGATTGGACCTCAGTTGACAAAAACAAAAAGTATGACGCCAGGAGATTATGTTAGGTACCATTAACTAGACAGCTGAAGCAGTGAGTCAAAAGACTGTTAGCGCACAGGGTCTTCATACATGTCATGTTAGTTTTAATTACAGTCTTGGAAAGGCGAACGAAGACTCAACTTTAATGTTCTGTCAACAACGAGTACAAATGAAATTGAGCACTATCTTAGTTTGGGGAAGGAAATTGGCTGCGTCCTTGCCAGAGGCAAGATCCTGACATTTACATTAAGCCACTTAATGAAACCACAGAAAACCTCGATCTGAATGGCAATGCAGGGATTTAACGTGATGTCCTCCCAAATGTTAGCACAGAACTTTACCCAGAGTGTCACCTTGCTGGATTATTGTAGCTCTGGTTCAATATTGTATGCAGTGCAATAATATTTACTGTTGGAGTAAATACCAAGCAAACTTTTGGTATTAAGACTGTTCATTGGTGGTCTCATGATACAGGTAATGCCACCAATGATATTTGTGATGCAATTCTGTCACTGAATCTTGCATTTTAAATTGTGACAGATTTATTCAATGCCAATGTATTTGCATATTTTGGCTTAAAAATAATTCTCAATGTATGGTATGTTACGCGATATGATTTCATATTTTTGAATTTGGTCTATGAAAAAATTTCAAGATCTACCTAACCTGAAAGTCAACTAGTCTAACAAATTTACTGACAACAACCTAACACCAACTAAGTAATTTCTGTTTAAGAATTACCATTTACATCATCTTTACACTTAAATCAAACTGGGCCTTATGTTTCTTACAGGCAAACATTACCACTGCACTGCTACGCCACAATGTAACAGTTGGTCAAACACAAATTACCAGCAATAACAATTTAAATAATAAATAATAGCAATTTTGAAAAGCATTTTAACAACGATAGTAATAACAATGTGCCTGAAATAAAGCACAACTGAGATGTGCGAGTATTAATAAAATTACTGTCTACATTCGATAATGCCACTAATTTGCCTCTATCTCTCTTGATGACACTGATGGGGGCACTACAACCTTTGATTACTTACACAATGTGCGAAGAAAACCCATGTTACTTTAATTACAATTCTCCCTAATAGTTCGTAAGTATTCTCAAATTCAATGTTTTCTCACTTACCCTTTTCCGTAATGCCCAAGTCAAATCAATCATGTTAAAAATTCAACAGTGGTTGAAGGTGAATGTGCTACGGGTGAATAAATACATTACACCTTCACACTAAACTTGTCAGAGTAACATTCACATCTCAGTGCAACAATTTGAGTCATATACTGAGATTATTCATGTGTACCAAGAGGACATTGAGAGATTTTAAATGTTCTAAATAACTTGGAACTTTGCAAATATAGCATAACTGGTACCTTCTCCCACTATTGTATGTGACTCAGCCTAACACAGGAAAGTCAATTCACGCACAACGTGAAATATCCATGAAGTGGCGCAACAATAAATTAAATAACACTATTGAGAAATGGAAAGAGGTTGAGAATGCGAAAGAAAACCACCAGAGCAAAGAAATGTTTCAGGTTGGCATGTAACTCTTATCATAACTTACGTTAGTATGTTGTACGGAAATTCGAAAGGACAAGCACTCTAACAAAAGTGACTGGAAATCCACGAACACCAATTTTAACTTCATTTCTAAGTCACAAAATGATGAGTTCAATACGTATTACATTAACCAGGCAAGGATGTAGACATTTTCCCATAATTCTTCATGCCATTGATTAGCGTAACGGATCATCTCAATGGAGTTGTGCGTTTTAATGTATGACAGTTTCCGAAAAAAATACACTACATTAATCTACCTACTTACGAAAGACATTCATTCACACAAGGAACACTGTCTGGTCAAAAGTAATTGGTACACTTAAGCAAAATGTTCACATTTCTGTTGTATGTTTCAACTGATCGATACGTCTTGAATGTCTCTGATAAACATGTACCTAGCGAACCTTTATGCTACAGTACAGAATACTCAATAATTTCTGTCCTACCTGGTTCTCCTTTAAGAAGCTCATCTCCTGACACACGATCATCAGTAAGCTAGCCAAAAACAAGCCATCTGTTTCTGTCCTCCCATAGCAACACACTTCTCAATATTATCGACACCCATAATTCCTTATTAAGCCAGCATACAGGGATCAGCGTCAGAATTATTGACGAAATCAGCAACCGACATGTAAGTACTGATGAACACGTTAACATTCATGAAGCACATCTTTATTCTTCTGTTTTACGATTGGCAGTCGATATTCTATATGTCTGCGATATGCAGGAGGTATCCTACAGTTCACATTACTTTGTGCAAGAGTGACGTCATCTTGAGGTCGTGCGCTTCATGAGAGCTCCTATACATACATATATTGCATGCTCTATCGAAGACGTTAACAGCTGACAGGACAATCGAGTTACGAGTAGAATAAACACGAAGATGTTATGTGGACATGTGTCCGGAAACGCTTAATTTCCATGTTAGAGCTCATTTTAGTTTCGTCAGTATGTACTGTACTTCCTCGTTTCACTGCCAGTTGGCTCAATTGAAGGAAGGTAATGTTGACTTCGGTGCTTGTGTTGACATGCGACTCATTGCTCTACAGTACTAGAATCAAGCACATCAGTACGTAGCATCAACAGGTTAGTGTTCATCACGAACATGGTTTTGAAGTCAGTGCAATGTTTACAAATGCGGAGTTGGCAGGTGCCCATTTGATGTGTGGACACCTGCAATGGACGAGGCAATTCTTCGTGCAGTTGACGATAACCCTGATGTCAGCGTCAGAGAAGTTATTGCTGTACAAGGTAACGTTGACCACGTCACTGTATGGAGAGTGCTACTGGAGAACCAGTTGTTTCCGTACCATGTACAGCGTGTGCAGGCACTATCAGCAGCTGATTGGCCTCCACGGGTACACTTCTGCGAATGGTTCATCCAACAATGTGTCAATCCTCATTTCAGTGCAAATGTTCTCTTTATGGATGAGGCTTCATTCCAACGTGATCCAATTGTAAATTTTCACAATCAACATGTGTGGGCTGACGAGAATCCGCACGCAATTGTGCAATCATGTCATCAACACAGATTTTCTGTGAACGTTTGGGCAGGCATTGTTGGTAATGTCTTGATTGGGCCACTTGTTCTTCCACCTACGCTCAATGGAGCACGTTATCATGATTTCATACGAGATACTCTACCTATGCTGCTAGAACATGTGCCTTTACAAGTACGACACAACATGTGGTTCATGCACGATGAATCTCCTGCACATTTCAGTCGACGTGTTCGTACGCTTCTCAACAACAGATTCGGTGACCGATGGATTGGTAGAGGGGGACCAATTCCATGGCCTCTACGCTCTCCTGACCTCAACCCTCTTGACTTTCATTTATGGGGGCATTTAAAAGCTCTTGTCTACGCAACCCTGGTACCAAACGTAGAGACTCTTCGTGCTCGTATTGTAGACAGCTGTGATACAATACGCTATTCTCCAGGGCTGCATCAGCGCACCAGGGATTCCATGCGACGGAGGGTGGATGCATGTATCCTCGCTAATGGAGGACATTTTGAACATTTCCTGTAACAAAGTGTTTGAAGTCACGCTGGTACGTTCTGTTGCTGTGTGTTTCCATTCCATGATTAATGTGATTTGAAGAAAAGTAATAAAATGAGCTCTAACGTGGAAAGTAAGTGTTTCTGGACACATGTCCACATAACATATTTTCTTTCATTGTGTGTGAGGAATGTTTCCTGAAAGTTTGGCCGTACCTTTTTGTAACACCCTGTATATGGCTTCAAGAGATATTATGATAACCGAGAATAGAGAACTTATATTATTTATCTGTTGCGTAATGAATAATTCTATCATTTACAGAGGTGGAAGTGCAACATCCATAGTGAATCTCCCACAGAACTTCAGCAGTGGCATCAGTTTATCGGCCCCCTGCAGAGTACATTGTTTCCATCCCACACCACGCCTGTCCTAAAACCAACAACTTCCCCAGTGCCATCCTAACATCCCCCAACCTCCTTGGACACCTCACTGGTGCAGTCCTCAATCCGACTGTAAGCGGCCACGTACCTGTACTCGTCACCATGACCCCTATCCAGTCTCATCCCTATGCATCCTAACCCAATCTCCATCCAAAACTACTCCCAGGCCAAATGGAATTTCTACTAATAATCCATAGACAACCACACTGGAGGTCACCTCCTATCCTACCAGCAACCTGACGATACCCTTCCGGCCACATCCTTTCTGCAGTGCACCTTATCAGATGCAACATCTACCCTCATTCCTACCAAGACCATATATATGTACCATCTCCCCCTCCCCCAACAAGCCCAAATCTGCATCCAAGAATCCCATTCTATTTACTGGTCCTTCTTAAGAACTTGTGTCTGGGATACACTCACATGCAACTGGAAAATACAGACACATGAGGAATTTATTAAAGCCAAAAAAGAAACGCCAGGACTGGCACCAGAATCAACATTGCACTCCCCATTAACTGTTCTAAGTACTGGAAAGCATTACATCAACTCACTGGCAATAACCCCATATGTCATTACCTTCTCCTTCACAACAGCCATCTCTTTCATGACAACCTGAGCATTACTGAGCGTTTTGCAGCCTATCTCTCCAATGTCTTCTCCACTCCTGGTGGCCCTCATTTTGATTACCCACTGTCCCCTACATCCACAAATGTACAAATACTGCTGTCCCATCCCTGGCTACCAGCTTCCAGTACTTGGATAACAGACCACAAACAGAATTTAATACACCAAAGACAACAAAAGACATCAAACAAGTACTCTACAAAAAACACAACACTGGATTACTTATCGACACATCAAAGAATGCCCCATCTCCTATCTCATCACCCTTACAACACTTTACACCATTTTCCTCTCCACATATTACTGTCCTCAATAATAGAAAAACCTCTGAAATCCTACTGTTCCTCAAACCCAACATAATTCCTACTCATACCTCCCTTGCTGCCCCATATGTCTCACCTCTGTTTTTAGTAAGGTCTTCGGTCCAGTCCTCTACTAATGCATCTATCAACACTTGAACCAACACTACCTTCTCCCTGTTACCCAATGTGGCTTCTATCCCAATTTTTCCTCTGATGACCAGCTCCTGCACATCACCCATCTCCTATCCCATCAACTTAACTCCTCTAAATGGCATTCTGGCCTACTTTTCAAACTGAACACTTCCAGTTAACGATCTCTGCCTTATTGTATCTCTCCTACTAATCGCCCCTCCTTTGTCACTATTAACAATACCAGTTCCCATACCTTCCAGCCCACTGCAGGTGTCCTCTCTCTTCTCCTTTATCTCCTCTACACTGCTCATAAGCCCACTACACCCACCAGTCCACCTCCTTCAGTGTGCTGATGACACTGATTTCCTTTCACCATACACCATACTCAAGAAATCCTAATGATTCCTCCAAGTCAACCTCAGTCAGTTCACCTCCTGTTGTCACCTGTGGCTCCTCAAGATTAACCCTCCACCCACAAAAAACTGCCCAATGATTATAAGATGAACCACCCAACCTTCTGCCTGCATGTCTTCTACCTTACCATTTATGACCGCCATCTCCAGTTAACTAACACACTAAAATTTCTTGGACTAACTCTTGACCAGCTGCTACCATGGAACCCTCACTTACTAACCATCCAACAGAAAGCCCACAGTAGATCTGACATCCTCCGCTATGCAAATGTTGCATGGATCTCTGCCCAACCAAAATTCTATACGTCCCTCCAAATCCTTGAATGTCATACACATCTTGCTTTCCACTTTCCTTTACATTCCTTCACATGGACCCACTACCATCTCATCAGATTCCCACTCCTCCTCACACTCATGAAACACCTTTCTCCTTCCATACTATCTGAAAACTGGATTGCAATCACCCCATTGTCACCCCTCTGATCACCAACCTGGTATGCTGCTGCACCTTTACAAACATGTCGCACCACTCCTATACCTATACACACTCCGTATCCCATTCCAACGCAATTTCAACGAATTACCTCTCCCATACAACGAAATTCACTTAATGCTACACTCTACAGCTTTTCCCACCTGTTTCCACTCCACATTAGGGCTCTCCCTCTCTCTCTTACCTGTCCATTTCACTCCCTCTCTTCCTTTTCTGATATGACAGTCCTTTCCCCCTCCCCCCCCCCCCCCACTGCCACCACAATCGCCCTCACTTCCTGTGTTTCCCAATATTCATCTTGCTGCTTACCATCTTTCTAAGATACCAATCAACAGTTCATAAATTTATACTCACCATCATCCAAACATTTAATCTCCTCATGTGTTCATCACTCACCACAGGTCCTTCATTTTTTTATTGAAAATGCAGTGCTTCGTTGCAACTAATGTTTTTTTTTCTCATTTTAAGGTTTGAAACGTCCATTCTTATGTTCTTATCTCTACCTGTTAAACCATCTACTTTCCTTTTTAAACACTGAAGGAAGAAAGTTGCTCTGTATATTTTAATCATCTCTGCATTGCATTTGTAAAATTATTTTAAAATTAGCATTCATAAATATGTTTTGTCATTTCTTCATTAATTTTTTGAAAGTGCTCTAGGCTGAAGAGTGGCATATTGTGCTGCTAGCAACCCACCACCACCAACCATTTGGCGCGAGGGGGACGGAATAACAATGCAGTGAAATATTATAGAAAAAAAATGTCTGCCCAGTAATCTTACTGCTATTGATCTTAATGGAAGTGCTCATGTTTCGATACAAAATCAAATAACAGTAGTAGTGCGCCGAGTGGCCTGGCACATTATTTTGAATATGGGAAAATACGGCAAAAAGTTCGTGTGTCTACTTTGTGATAGACAAGTATAAAGCCAGGTTCCCACAGGCATCAATTTCTTACACATCATCCCCTCACTATTACAGTTAAATGCACGTTAGTGTTCCTCACATCAAATCATAAAATGTTACTTATGCGACTTTCAAGATGCCAACAAACGAAATTATTCGTATGGCAATTTAGTAGATTTTAACAGAACAGCTTATAGTGACATTAATGCACAAAAATCGAACACACGAATATTGGATAAGGAAACAGGCATCTCTCAGGAATTCTTTTGGAACATCCACTACACTAGAAAATGAATTCTCTGCCAAGGACGAAGTTTTGTTCTAAAATCATTTTCGAATGAGTGAAACCTATATTGAAATTTTTAAGCCATATTTCTGGCATTGTATATAAGTCTAGTACACATATGTAAGACGCCATGCCAGCTTGTATTAAGTGACAAGTAACACTGAAATATCTGGCAGCTGGAGTCACTGCACCATATGTATTGTGTTCTGTACAGTATTGAAGGTAAATCAGAAAGTAAGGTTTTTGTCTCAACAGTTCAGTTTTGTTTTTATTTTGAGGGTTAGTCAAGGTTTTGATAGATCACAGATGCTGTGAATATACGTTTGTTTTACTGGTACAGTACTTAATTTTACAACCAAAACTTTTTAGTACTGTGGAGAACAGACAGCACTCAATGATAGCGCCAACACAAATATTGTTAGATTTGCGCAGTATTTTAATATTTGTCAAGAGTAATTTTAAATCCCTAAAGTCATAAATAAATTTCTATTTCACTGTAATATTTACATTCAATGACTAAAGAAAAAAACTAATATTATTATAATAAACGAAATAATGCTTTCACAGTACTATCTCTTCTGCAGTAATACGAACGTCAGCAAGGCTACACTCTCAGCTACAGTACTTTTTAATCCATTTCATCACTTCAAACATTGTTGTGTATTTCCTTCACAAATAAGTGATGATAAAGAGTTGCTGAATGCTAGAAAGATGTTCATATCACACTGTTTAAGAATAATTTCCCACTTTAGAAAGTGTGGAAGTTTGGTGTTTCCACAAGTAAGTGGACTTACACAAGAGATAGTGGAGTGATTCACGAATGAGAAATTGATGCCTGTGGAAACCTGGCCTCACTCAATAACATTTTTTATTTATACTTAGAAGGTAGGTCTCGTAGTTTCCCAGTGACATGCAAGAATGGAAACGATTTTGTGACATTGCAAAGGAATATGTGTGGGGAATCTGCTGTGTACGGACACAGGAGGAGCTGGCCACTGTTCACGAACAGCTGAACATGCTGATGGCCATTGTCAGCCGTCTTCAGGCTGCTGCCTCGGAGTGTAGCGGCAGTGGGGAGTCTGGTGCGTAGCATGGTACACCACAGGTGTTACATGCTTCACCCACAGTCCCTGCTGCCGAGACATCTTCGTAGGTAGAGGGCGCAGTTGACCCACCCTCTCCCCAAGGGGAGTGGCGGGTTCAACGGCATTTGTGTTGCACGAGGCAGAGGATCAATGTGGAGGCTGGCCGTGTGGCGTCGCCCGCTCTGCCTGTGAGTGGACCTATGGCTGCTCCTTCAGCAAGGTCCGAGCAGGCACACGAGGGGAGGGGTTTATTAGTGATTGGGAGCTCCAATGGTAGGCGGGTGATGGAGCCCCTTAGGGAAAGGGGAAGAAGGCCAGTGTTCACTCTGTCTCCTTGCTGGGCAGTCTCATCCGAGATGTGGAGGAAGCCGTGCCGGCGGCGATAGAGAGCACTGGGTGCACCCGACTGCAAATTGTTGCTCATATCAGCACCAATGACTCCTGCCGTCTGGGTTCAGAGGTCATCCTCAATTCATACAGGTGGTTGGCGGAGTTGGTGAAGGCAGAAAGCCTCGCTCGTGGGTTGGAATCTTAGATAACTATTTGTAGTGTCGTTCGCAGAACCGATCGTGGTCCTCTGGTTTGGAGCCGAGTTGAAGGCTTAAACCAGAGGCTCAGACGATTCTGCTTAGATCTGGGGTGCAAATTTCTCGACCTCCGCTATTGGGTGGAGAAATTTAGGGTCTCCCTGAATAGGTCAGGCGTGCACTACACGCAGCAAGCGGGTACAAGGGAAATGTACATGTGGAGTGCACATGTGGTTTTTTTTAGGTTAGAGAATTCCCTCCCTAGGCCCGACAAGATGCCTCCTGAGACACGACAAGGTAGCAGTAGGCAAAACGCAACAGCGAATGACAATATTAATGTGGTAATAGTAAACTGCAGGAATGTCTATAGAAAGGTCTCAGAACTGCTCTCATTAATAAACGGTCACAATGCCCACATAGTACTAGGGACAGAAAGTTGGCTGAAGCAATATGTAACCAGTAATGATATTCTAAACTCAGATTGGAATGTACACTCCTGGAAATGGAAAAAAGAACACATTGACACCGGTGTGTCAGACCCACCATACTTGCTCCGGACACTGCGAGAGGGCTGTACAAGCAATGATCACACGCACGGCACAGCGGACACACCAGGAACCGCGGTGTTGGCTGTCAAATGGCGCTAGCTGCGCAGCATTTGTGCACCGCCGCCGTCAGTGTCAGCCAGTTTGCCGTGGCATACGGAACTCCATCGCAGTCTTTAACACTGGTAGCATGCCACGACAGCGTGGACGTGAACCGTATGTGCAGTTGACGGACTTTGAGCGAGGACGTATAGTGGGCATGCGGGAGGCCGGGTGGACGTACCGCCGAATTGCTCAACACGTGGGGCGTGAGGTCTCCACAGTACATCGATGTTGTCGCCAGTGGTCGGCGGAAGGTGCACGTGCCCGTCGACCTGGGACCGGACCGCAGCGACGCACGGATGCACGCCAAGACCGTAGGATCCTACGCAGTGCCGTAGTGGAACGCACCGCCACTTCCCAGCAAATTAGGGACACTGTTGCTCCTGGGGTATCGGCGAGGACCATTCGCAACCGTCTCCATGAAGCTGGGCTACGGTCCCGCACACCGTTAGGCCGTCTTCCGCTCACGCCCCAACATCGTGCAGCCCGCCTCCAGTGGTGTCGCGACAGGCGTGAATGGAGGGACGAATGGAGACATGTCGTCTTCAGCGATGAGAGTCGCTTCTGCCTTGGTGCCAATGATGGTCGTATGCGTGTTTGGCGCCGTGCAGGTGAGCGCCACAATCAGGACTGCATACGACCGAGGCACACAGGGCCAACACCCGGCATCATGGTGTGGGGAGCGATCTCCTACACTGGCCGTACACCTCTGGTGATCGTCGAGGGGACACTGATCAGTGCACGGTACATCCAAACCGTCATCGAACCCATCGTTCTACCATTCCTAGACCGGCAAGGGAACTTGCTGTTCCAACAGGACAATGCACTTCCGCATGTATCCCGTGCCACCCAACGTGCTCTAGAAGGTGTAAGTCAACTACCATGGCCAGCAAGATCTCCGGATCTGTCCCCCGTTGAGCATGTTTGGGACTGGATGAAGCGTCGTCTCACGCGGTCTGCACATCCAGCACGAACGCTGGTCCAACTGAGACGCCAGGTGGAAATGGCATAGCAAGCCGTTCCACAGGACTACATCCAGCATCTCTACGATCGTCTCCATGGGAGAATAGCAGCCTGCATTGCTGCGAAAGGTGGATATACACTGTACTAGTGCCGACATTGTGCATGCTCTATTGCCTGTGTCTATGTGCCTGTGGTTCTGTCAGTGTGATCATGTGATGTATCTGACCCCAGGAATGTGTCAATAAAGTTTCCCCTTCCTGGGACAATGAATTCACGGTGTTCTTATTTCAATTTCCAGGAGTGTATATTTCAGAGACAGGCTGGACAGTGAAGGGGAAGGCGTGTTTATAGCGATAAAAAGTGCAATAGTATCGAAGGAAATTGACGGAGGTACGAAATATGAAATAATTGGGTGAACGTCACGGTTAAAGCAAGCTCAAACATGGTGATTGGATGTCTATATAGGCTGTTGCGGCAGAACTCCTGAAGGAAAATTTAGAAAATATTTCGAGTAGTTTTCCTGGCCATGTTATAGTTTTGGGTGGAGATTTTAATTTACCAGATATAGACTGGGAGACTGAAACGTTTATAACTGTTGGCAGGGACAAAGAAGCCAATGAAATTTTTTTAAGTGCATTATCTGAAAACTACCTTGAGCAGTTAAACAGAGAACCGACTCGTGACGATAACATATTAGACCTTCTGGTGACAAACAGGCCCGAACTATTTGAAACAGTTAACGCAGAACAGGGAATCAGCGATCATAAAGCGGCTACAGCATCGGTGATTTCAGCCATAAATAAAAATATTAAAAAAGCTAGGAAGATTTTTCTGTTCAGCAAAAGTGACAAAAAGCAGATTTCAAAGTACTTGACGGCTCAACACAAAAGTTTTGTCTCAAGTACTGATAGTGTTGAGGATCAGTGGACAAAGTTCAAAACCATCGTACAAAATGCATTAGATGAGTATGTGCTAAGCAAGATCGTAAGAGATGGAAAAGAGCCACCATGGTACAACAACCGAGTTATAAAACTGCTGCGGAAGCAAAGGGAACTTCACAGCAAACATAAACATAGCCAAAGCCTTGCAGACAAACAAAAATTACTCGAAGCTAAATGTAGTGTGAGGAGGGCTATGCGAGAGGCGTTCAAGGAATTCGAAAGTAAAGTTCTATGTACTGACTTGGCAGAAAATCCTAAGAAATTCTGGTCTTATGCCAAAGCGGTAGGTGGATCAAAACAAAATGTCCAGACACTCTGTGACCAAAATGATACTGAAACAGAGGATGACAGACTAAAGGCCGAAATACTAAATGTCTTTTCCCAAAGCTGTTTCACAGATGAAGAGTGCACTGTAGTATCTTCTATAGATTGTCGCACAGATGACAGAATGGTAGATATGGAAATATATGACAGAGGGATGTAAAAAGAACTGAAATCGCTCAAAAGAGAAAAGGAAGCTGGACATGATGAGATACCAGTTCATTTTACACAGAGCACACGAAGAAAATGCCTCCCTTCTTGCAGCGGTGTACCGTAGGTGTGTAGAAGAGCGTAGCATTCCAAAAGATTGGAAAAGGGCGCAGGTCATCCCCGTTTTCAAGAAGGGACGTCGAAAAGATGTACAGAACTATAGCCCTATATCTTCCACGTAGATCAGTTGTAGAATTTGGGAACACAAATTATGTTCGAGTATAATGACTTTTCTGGAGACTAGAAATATATTCTGTAGGAATCAGCATGGGTTTCGAAAAAGACGATCGTGTGAATCCCAGCTCACACTATTCGTACACGAGACACAGAGGGCCATAGACATGGGTTCCCAAGTAGATGCCGTGTTTCTTGACTTCCGCAAGCTCGGTTGATACAGTTCCCCACAGTCTTTTAACGAACAAAGTAAGAGCATATGGACTATCAGACCAATTGTGTGATTGGGCTGAAGAGTTCCTAGATAATAGAACGCAGCATGTCATTCTTAATGGACATTCCAAAGTAAGAGTAATTTCAGGTGTGCCGCAGGAGAGTGCTGTAACACCGTTCCTATTCACAATATATAGAAATTACCTTGTGGATAAGATCAGAAGTTCACTGAGGCTTTTCGCGGATGATGCTGTAGTATATCGAGAGGTTGTAACAATGGAAAATTGTGCTGAAATGCAGGAGGATCTGCAACGAATTGACGTATGGTGTAGGGAATGGCAACTGAATCTCAATGTAGACAAGTGTAATGTGCTGCGAATACATAGAAAGAAAGATCCTTTATCATTTAGCTACAATATAGTAGGTCAGCAACTGGAAGCAGTTAATTCAATAAATTACATCTACATCTACATTTATACTCCGCAAGCCACCCAACGGTGTGTGGCGGAGGGCACTTTACATGCCACTGTCATTAAGTCCCTTTTCTGTTCCAGTCGCGTATGGTTCGCGGGAAGTACAACTGTCTGAAACCCTCCGTGCGCGCTCGAATCTCTTTAATTTTACATTCGTGATCTCCTCGGGAGGTATAAGCCTGAAATCTACCTTCTATTACTCTTTCTAAACAGTTAAACCTTCCTCCCTTTTTTTATATTCATATTAACTTCCATATTCAGGGTTGCTGGAACGGCCTTATGATCACTGATTCCCTGTTCTGCACTTACAGAGTTGAAAAGTTCGGGTCTGTTTGTTATCAGTAGGCCCAAGATGTTATCTCCACGAGTCGGTTCTCTGTTGAATTGCTCGAGGTATTTTTTTGGATAGTGCTCTGAGTATAACGTCACTCGATGCTCTGTCCCTACCACCCGTCCTAAACATCTTAGTGTCCTAGTCTATATCTGGTAAATTGAAATCTCCGCCTAAGGCTATAACATTCTGAAAAAAATTATGTGAAATGTATTCCAAATTTTCTCTCAGTTGTTCTGCCACTAATGTTGCTGAGTCGGGAGGTCGGTAAAAGGAGCCAACTATTAACCTAGCTTGGTTGTTGAGTGTAACCTCCACCCATAACAATTCACAGGAACTATCCAGTTCTACTTCACTACAGGATAAACAACTACTATCAGTGACAAACACGCCACTACCGGTTGCATGCAATCTATCCTTTCTAAACACTGTCTGTGCGTTTGTAAAAATTTCTGCAGAATTTATCCCTGGCTTCAGCCAGCTTTCAGTACCTATAGCGATTTCAGCTTCGGTGCTTTCTATCAGCGCTTGAAGTTCCGGTACTTTACCATTGCAGCTTCGACAATTTACAATTACAATACCGATTGCTGCTTGGTCCCCACATGTCCTGACTTTGCCCCGCCCCCTTTGAGGCCGTTGCCCTTTCTGTACTTTCGCGAGGCCATCTAACCTATAAAAACCGCCCAGTCCACGCTACACAACCCCTGCTACTCGTGTAGCCGCTTGCTGCGTGTAGTGGACACCTGACCTATCCAGCGGAAACCGAAAGCCCACCACCCTATGGCGCAAGTCGAGGAATCTGCAACCCACATGGTCGCAGAACCGTCTCAGCCTCTGATTCAGACCCTCCACTCGTCTCTGTACCAAAGGTCTGCAGTCAGTCCTGTCGACGAAGCTGCAAATGGTGAGCTCTGCCTTCATCCCACTAGCGAGACTGGCAGTCTTCACCAAATCAGATAGCCGGCGGAAGCCAGAGAGGATTTCCTCCGATCCATAGCGACACACATCATTGGTGGCGACATGAGCGACCACTTGCAGATGGGTGCACCCTGTACCCTTCATGGCATCCAGAAGGACCCTTTCCACATCTGGAATGACTCCCCTCCCCCCGGTATGCGCACGAAGTGCACTTTGGTTTTCTTCCCTTCTCTTGCTGCCATATCCCTAAGGGGCCCCATTACACGCCTCCGTTGGAGCTCCCAACTACCAGTAAGCCCACCCTCTGTGACCGTCCGGATCTTGCAGACTGAGGGGAAACCTCTGGAACAGGACAAGCAGCCATCTCCGGCCAAAGGTCAGTATCAGCCTGAGACAGAGCCTGAAACGGGTTCGTCAGGCAAACTGGAGAGGCCTTCCGTTCAGCCATCCGGAATGTCTTTCGCCCCCTGCCACACCTCGAAACGACGTCCCACTCTACCATAGGTGAGGGATCAGCCTCAATGTGGGCAGTATCCCAGGCAGCCACAGTCCTAGTCCGATCGGGGGATGCGTGGGACGAGCTGGCCATCCCCGACAAACCCCCATCTGGACCCCCACAGTGATGCCCATTGGCAACAGCCTCAAGCTGTGTGACCGAAGCCAACACTACCTGAAGCTGGGAGTGAAGAGATGCCAACTCAGCCTGCATCCGAACACAACAGTTGCAGTCCCTATCAATGCCAAAAACTGTTGTGCAAAGAACATCTGAACTCATCTACAGAGAGCACAAACAATTCGACACAAAATTTAAACGGTTATTAAAATACAAGATTGCCTAGTAAATGCAGTAATGCTGCTACTTGAGCACTGCTGACACACTGCTCGGCGGCGGAAGTATACTACGCGATTTTACACTATTCAGGTACTAAAACGCGATGCTACAACTATCAAATACTATAATACGCCCGAAATTTATGAATTAAACAATGCAAGTACCAAAAACACGCAAAGAAATTAAGAATTAAAAAATGTAGCAATAAGTGAGCTAAGAGTATACGACTTGCAGCTGGCAGCTGCTTATCCAACGGCGGCAGGGAGCACACTGGCTGTGACCAACCGAGTAATGGGCATTAGGAGTGAGTAGGCATTAGGAGGGAGTAGGCATTAGGAGTGATTTAAAATGGAATGACCATATAAAATCAATCATCGGTGAAGCAGATGCCAGGCTGAGATTCATTGGAAGTAACCTTAAAGAAATGCAGTCCAAAAACAAAGGAAGTGGGTTACAGTACACTTGTTCGCCAACTGCTTGAATACTGCTCACTACTGTGGGATCTGTACCAGATAGAGTTGATAGAAGAGATAGAGAAGATCCAATGGAGAGCAGTGCGATTTGTTACAGGGTAATTTAGTAATCGCGAAAGTGTTACGGAGCTGATAGATAAACTCCAGTGGAAGACTCTGCAAGAGGGATGCTCAGTAGCTCGGTACGGGCTTTTGTTGAAGTTTTGAGAACATACCTTCACCGAGGTGTGAAGCAGTATATTGCTCCCTCCTACGTACATCTCACAAAGAGACCATGAGTATAAAATCAGAGATACTAGAACCCACACAGAGGCATACCGACAATCTTTCTTGTCGCAAACAATATGAGAGTGGAATAGAAGGGAGAACCGATAGAGGCACTCAAGGTACTCTCCGCCACACGCTGTCAGGTGGCTTGTGGAGTGTGGATGTAGATGTAGATGAAGAGAAAAACTAAGATTAAATTCTCGTAGATGAGGTTTACCGATATGAAAAATTTCGGTGAAATTGTGGCCTTTTTTACTGTAAAATTATTAGTTGTGAAGCAAAATATTACAGTTTCAACCATGTAGCCATTATCAAGCTGAAATAATTGTGTTTTAACGCCAATTCACACAGACCATCATGTCACAGCCCCTCTAGGTTTCTTGGGAGGAAAGTTTTAACGACATTGTCGTCTGCTTAGGTCGGAAGCTAATTTTATAGCAGTGAATTGTGTGTTTCGCTGCGCTTATTTTGCTATAAGAGTGGAATTTGTACTTCTGTCTCTTCTAAATTTTTATTTATTATTGTGCTCTGGTTTCATATCAAATTGCAGAGATTTCATGTCGACATGGGCATTTTTTCATTGAGTATTCTTCCACAAGTGGAGTCACATACCAGAAAGTGAGAAATTATTTAGGTTTTACAATAACAGAACATTTTAAGTGAAAAGTTGGCTCTAATGAAGGAAAAAAATACTGTTTTTATGAAGTTATTAGTTACATTAGAAAAATGGTTGGATAAGGTAGACAGACTCTATTTATTCCCTCATAAATATTGTTTGATTTGTTTGTGTGTGTATATTTTCGACTGCAAATAAATGGCAATGTTTTGAAATAGTTTCACTTCTCGGTACTTTGCCACAAAAAACTGTCAAAAATATACCCATGAAGTTTGTTTTGGCCAATAATAAATATTATCGTTGCAAGTTCCTCAATTCTGATACTATATTCTGACTTTTTTCAGCATATTTTTAGATTGCATATTTTTAGATCTAACCAAAGCATTTCACCTCATTAACCATGACCCATTACTAGAGTAGCTGTATTGCTATACTGCCTGTGGAAAAGTGTAGAATTATTTTAAATTATATCTGTGTGACAGCGTACCCCAAGATTTTGTTTTAGGCGCCCTGCTCTTCTAGGTTTTTATTAATGACTTTCCAAACCATCTAACGAGGCCTGAATCAGTACTTCTGCAGACGATACAACTCTCTTTATCAAAGGACAGAGTGAAGGCGACATACAAGAAAAAATAATTTCAGTAAAAAATGGGACAGTAGAATGGTTCAGGGACAACTATTTAATTTTAAATGACAAAAAAGCGCATGGATGAATTAGAAACAAAGTAAAAAATAACATAAGTAGAGATAGTGAACTGTATAATAGAACAAATATGTGTCAGATGTATGGTTAGATGACAATTTAAGATGGAAAAACTGTTGAGTTATTGAATAAAAAACTTAGTAAATAGCATTATATATTTCAAAAACGTACTCTTATGTATGTAGCCCTATAAGCTATGGTATTATATTATAGGGGAATACATCATTTTCAAAAAATTTGTTTCAAGTTCCAACAGAGAGCCATTCTCGTCCACAGAGAACAATGTAGAGAAATCTTAAAGGAATTACAGGTTTTCACTCTCCCCAGTTTATTCATTTATGAATCTATTAAGCCACATCAATAAATCTCTACTCTAAGCAATCAAGTACATAACTATGATACCAGAAACAGGAAAAAAATCACAGAGACATTCATCCGAAAGCCCTGTACAAATGTAGTGTGATGTATCTTCCAAAAATAATGTTCAATGCCTTCTCTAAAGAAATAAAAAACTTCAAAACTTACATAAATTTAAAAAAAGATTTACAGAAACTATTGTTAAGCAAAAGTTACTGGAGTGTTGATGAATTTCTTTGTCATCATAAAAGATAGGTCTCATCATTTGATTTTTTCTATGAACCATTTTTATTTAATCTGTATGTATAAAGAAGACAACAAATTTGTGCATATATGTAATAACAATGTTATTTCCTATAAATGATAAAAAGTAAAAATATAATTTGCTCTCTTTCTCTCTGTTTCTGTACGACAATTCATATATGATCTGTATGTTAAGCAGATGATAATAACTTGAACTGAATTGAGCATGGTACCTCGTAACTTCAATTACACCAGTCGTTACTGCACTAAGCGAACTGACATGAGGTGCTGTGATGGACAGTGTGAATAAAATCTGAAGTGATAGTGCCATGAGGTGTCATGTGACAGCCATTGTGAACTGGCATGTAGCACACATCAAAACCCAACAGTCATTGGACATGGTGTAACGCAAAAGCTGCTTCCACTGCATTGTGTTCATGATTACAATCTCTGCTGTGTATTGCATTCTTTGAATTGCATATCAAGTATGTTTCTCATATTCTGCTTGACGTTTTCTCACAACTGTAATACTGTGTGGAATCAGTGATTACATATCTATTTTTATTTCATATAAACAGAATCTGGCTTCATTGCATGTTCTGCAGGCTCAAGTACATATGTTATTGCTTATGAAACTATCTGTGAACTACTCGATTGAAATGTGTTGTATTTTTTGCTCGTATTCTACTTTATTTTTGTGCACATCACTTTTCCATACTTCCACACATTTCATGGAGAACTCCGAAATTTTCATTGGAGTGAGAGGACGAATTCAGTACATTGGTTTCTGCTAAAATCTATTCGTTGTAGTACTTGTTAATAATAACTTCAACATTTGTGTAGCTACTATGGCATTTTTAGTATTTTCAAAAGAGAATGTTCCACTAACTAAGTCTAAAACGCATGCGCAGTGAGAAGGAGCAATGCCATTTAAAGCAGACTACATACTCATTCAGTGACAAGATGTAATAAAGTTGAATACAAATACTGTCAAAAGCACTAACATGTAGAAAACACCTTGTCCCTCTGAGAAGCTCTGGCCACATTTCCTATTTCACATTTCTGTAACACTAAGTGTAACACTAAGTCATTTCTATCCTGAGCCATAGAAATCCTGTGAACTACACTACTCCTTAGTCCTAACGAAATTATCAGTGAAAATTCGTCATATCTACTTATCAGCTCTGTTTTCACCTTCAGTAAAGCCTTTGAATCGAAAGGTGCTTATTCGCTTCCTGGTTTCCTTGGGGGTTTACAAACGACAAGGCTTGTGTAACTTCTCATCAAGTCTACAGAAATTTCATTTCTACGATCTTTGAAGACTGCATAGCGAATCAGTTAAAAATAGCAATTCAAACCAAAGAAAGCGCTTACCACACAGATTCTTGAGAATTGTGATTTATTTGTGTGTTTTCTATGTGATATTGGTAGTCTTCTAACATACATTTGGACTGCTCACCATACGCTACTTCATCACAGCAGTTGTTTCAATAGTCTGGAATTACTTGCCAGTATGGACTCACTTCACCAGGGGAAAACAAAATACTCGAAACATTCTCTATGAGGGAATAAAGTTGTGCAACCAATGACTCAAGGAGATGAAAAGGATTACTAATATAAATCAGTTTAAAAAGGCAATTGAAACATAATTTATATGAGCCGTGTGTACTTCCCTGTTTCCACGGCTCGTTTCCTGAGCGCCGTGTGGAACCAATATCTTTGGTAATCGACAGTGTTAGGGAGCGATCGGGCAGGTCACGCCTGGCAGCTTTATTCTTCGTTGTGTGTGCTCCAATTGGGTTTTAAGTGTATTGTTCCGGAGGGTTTTTATTACTGTGGCAGGCTTTTAACCTGCGCATGACCATTCAGTGTCTTCTCTGAGTTTTGAAAAATCGCCAACTGTGTTTTATAACTTTCTGGTAAATTTTATTTTTTTTAACTGTCCTCCATGAACGTCTCCGTGTTAGTCTATTTTTTACCTCCATTTTCTCGCATTATTCTGTTTTAAGTTCCCCTTTATCGCCTTGTGTATGTAACATTTTATTCTTATTTTAAGTTGTCATGTCACTCAGCTGAAGAGCAGCGGATTGTGCCGCTCACAGCCCTCACAATAAAGAAAAAAAACGCTGGAGGAGGTTGTCGTGCAGTGGCCTTTGTGTCTGCTCTAGTGACGTCTACATCCTGCCTTCCGCGTACGGATGTTGTTATCAAACCCACGCTTCTACCTGTGGAGGAACGCTGGCTTGGTTGTGCCCCTCTGTCCGCTCTTCATTGGTTGTCCGCGGGAGGCGGATGGCAGTTTAATCATCGCCTGTGTCGACGAAGGCAAACAAACAGTAACCATCATGGGGCAGTGGAGCCGCCGTTCGGCGAGGGTTTGAGTCCGTGAGCAGTTCGGCTGGGTCGGTGTCTGCCGGGACGACTGGGAACGGTTCAGAATTGTGTACATCAGTCCCGAACAAACGACAAAATGCGCCGAGGGAAAGGAGAAAAGAAGTTAAGTGTGAATGTTGCAAGTTGATCATCCTTTGGGATTCAGTTCATCCAGTCGTCTTTCCCGCCTTGTGGCCACCACTGTGGCTATCCTCTGTTCTGTTCACTGTTGCAATTCTGACAGTGCAGATTCCTCCACGCATCGCTGATAACCAGTGTAGTGGTGTATTTTGGTAATTATTTGTGTACGTTTGCACTTCTATGTTTTGGTAGTTCATCCTCCCTCCCTGTGGTTGCAGAGTTTTGGGTGGAGAGTTAGTTCCTTGACTTCCAAGATCTAGTGCTGTATTATTAAGGTTAATTCTAGTTCAGTCTAGTGTTCTGTTAATCCCTGGGTATATGCGTCCGCCATACTATTTGCACTGTATTTATTCTAAGTCAGTTGCACTGACAGTAGTTGGGGGTCCGAGTCCTATTTGGGTGTCAGGAATATGGAACTGTGTTGTTAATGTTTGGCTTGAACAGCGAATACGTGGCTAGTTTAGTATGTGTGTAGTGGCATAGCGTCCTCGTGAAGGCATGCCCACTAGATTGCTATTGCATCTCCTCAAAGTGTAATTTCCACCTTGCTAAAACCCCCTTGTTAAAAGGGAGGAAGGAAATAAAAACTTTAGAAATAGCTTCTATTTGCATTAACTATCTTACCCGTAGCTAAAGTAAATATCTACTCAGTGATTAAACTAAGCCGGCCGCGGTGGTCTCGCGGTTCTAGGCGCGCAGTCCGGAACCGTGCGACTGCTACGGTCGCAGGTTCGAATCCTACCTCGAGCATGGATGTGTGTGATGTCCTTAGGTTTGTTAGGTTTAAGTAGTTCTAAGTTCTAGGGGACTAATGACCACAGCAGTTGAGTCCCATAGTGCTCAGAGCCATTTGAACCATTTTTGATTAAACTAATGGGAGTACCTATCCTAAAAGCTACTACCGCACTTCTGTTATGATGGCCCTCGTGCCTATTTTGGTCCGAAAGATTGTATAACCAGGGTTACATGCTCTGTATCGAACTTCTGATGTTGTTTTTTTGTGTGGTTGTGGATTATTAAAATTGATTATAGTGCAAACGTTTGTATTTTACCAACCATGCTTATAAGTTATTAATGTGATTGGCTGGAATGTAATACGAAAGTTTTAGGACCATAGGTTGTCCAGGTAGAAATGTTGAAGCCATGCTGTGTTGTGAATTCATGTATTTCTGTTTTATATTGCAATGAGAATTTAAATGTGGTAAACCCACGCTTTGTGATTAATAATTAAAGATTTAAGAGTGCATTCACTTAGCACTTACTTATGTGTTGTATTATTATTATTTTTTTAAAAATGTAACAGGCGTTTTAGTTTCTTAAATTAGAGCCTTTCCATTTCGAAAGTGGTGGCCCTCACATTTTGGGCAATTGTAAGCATTGAAGCAGGATTTACATAGTTGGTGTTATGTATTGTATCTTATGAATAAATTATTTATGTGTTGAATCACGTCTGATATGTCAATTACTTGGCCCCATCCACACCTTGGTCGTAGTCGTTTAATATTAAATGATCAGAGAACCATTCCAGCTGGTAGCAGAGCATGGTTCTGATCGTTGTTTAATTCTGTGACTAACAGACGTGATTGATAAATTGGTTTAGTTATAGAGTTGTCATTTTGTTTGTGCATAGTGGAATTTTTCTAATCGAGTTTCTTGGTCTTGTTTGTATATTCCAGGATGGTTGACAGGATGACGGTTGAGGCAGATAGGTGTCCTGGAGTAGGCTTCTTGAAACGTGAGCAGTTGCTGTAAGAACTAGCAATACAGCGCAAATCAAAGGAGGGCAGTGTGGCCGAATTAGCAACACGATTGCGAGCTGCATTGCAATTGCCAGTGGAAATTACATCGGAAATTATTGGTGAGACAAAAATAGCGATTGAGAATTTATTGAAAGCTATAAACATGTTAAGAGAGAACATCTCGTTTTTTTAAGGTTCGCAACCTAGTAGTAATTAGTTGGAAAGGTTAAAGGCGCAGATTGCTCATTTTGCAAATCGAGTGACAGACCTTACTAAAGTTATGTTAGATGAATTGGATAACGAGTTAGTTAAGAAATTGGGGGAATTGGTTACTACATCACAACTGGAAGTAACGTGCTTGGAATTGGGGGGTAGGAAGTTGCTGGAGCAAGGAATCGAAAGTGGTATCATGGTTGGTGATAAACAAACGCCAGGTCAATCTAATAATGATATGTTTGCGAAGTTTTCAAATCCGTTGATTTATGCGTTTAAGGATTTAAGACAATAAGCTTTTAAGGATTTGGGACAAATCAAAGAGGTGCTATGGCTGCTAGTGCAAGTGGAAGGACATGCCCACGCATTTGGGGTATCACATCAGGTGATACTGGGAATTCTGTACTCACACATGGTGGGAGAATTTGGGCGGTTGTTGTCAGAGGCTATGGTCGGCCAGTGGTCACTTCAGATTTTAAGGCAAGAGGTCATTAATACTAGGTTCAGCCCGGGTGTGCGCAAGCAGTTGGAATGTGAATATATTTGGAAGGTCCAGCAGCAGGGAGAAGAGATGCCAGAGTATATGGAGAGAGTGCAGTTAGCATCCTAGGCGTTATTGATTTATATGCCTGAGCAAGATTTAGTCTCAGCGGTGGTAGCAGGTATGCGCTCCATTGATAAAGCCCAATTTGTTTTCAGTGGTTGTCAGTCTACTTGGTAGGAACTTAGGAAAACCATAGTGACCGTTTCGGCCTTACAGATTAAGGGTGAAACGCAGCAGTTGCAGCCAAAGGTTGATAAGGAACCTAGAAGTGAGGGGGCCAATGGGATGGAAGTGAGTAGAATTAATAAAGGGCAACCTCGGCAATGTTACGGGTGTGGCGCTGTAGGCCATTTGGTCCGAGATTGTTCCCTACCACGGTTAAAGCGTTCAGATAAATGACGCCAGAAGATCAGCCGCAAGCCCTTACTTAAGAACAAATCTTGGTGCGCGTGGATAGCACCTCCATCCTTGACAGCGTCACCCTATATTTGTTCCAGAGTAGGTAGAGAACCGATCTGTGCACTGCTTGATTCGGGAAGCTAGTTTTCCTTGTTGGATCTTGACTGGTTTTTGGAATTTTGTCATATTTTAAAGCTTGGGACAGTACCGGGTCCTGCTCAGAGATGTTGGGTCGCTAATGGCCAATGGTTTACCTCTGCAGGGCTGGGTTCGGGGCAGCCATTGTGTAGGCGGATTTTCCTGGCCGCTATGTTTTGCTTTAGTCAAAGATTTACCATTTGACTTAATTCTGGGATGTGACTTTATCAGACAGGTATGATATTAGATTGTTCAGGTCATACCTTTTCTTCAAGTTTGCTCTTGGGCAGAGGTTTAGTCTCTGTGAATGTGAACGTCGTATTAGAAGACCAGGATTCGCTATGGTGATCCATGGGAGCCAGCGATTTGATTTAACTAGCTTATCCTTACAACAAGGTGTTCAACTGGGGAAGGTTTTGGAGGAGTTCCCCGAGTTACTATGTGATCGTTTGGGAGCCACTCAGGTTCTGGCATACCAGATTCGTTTAAAAGAATTTTCCCCTGTCAGGCAGTCACCCTGTATGCTATCTCCTCCAAAACATAAGATTTTGAGGCACAAAATAGATAATATGCTTAGTGAAGGTGTAATTACACCTTCCTCATCCGCCTATTCTTCCCCAGTTTTCAAGGTTCCAAAGGGTAAGGGCAATGATTTCAGAGTAGTTATTGATTATCATAGGCTTAATGAAGAGGTAGTTCTCGAGTCAGTACCCTTACCCAATCTACATAATGCATTTATCTGGTTTTCTGTGGCTAACTGGTTCATAGTAGTTGATCTCAACCAAGCATATTACCAGATCCCTTTGGCCGAACAGTGTAAGCATGTGACCACCTTTTGCATGGACTGGAACCTGTTTGAATTTAATCGAGTTCCTTTTAGGCTTGCTACCAGAGCCGCTGTATTAACATTCCTTCTTGAGAATGTTTTTGGAGATCTAAAATAGAAGTGTGTGCATAATTATTTGGACGATTTGGTTATCTACAGTCATACCTTTCAAGAACATCTAGAACATATTCAACAGGTTTTCAAGCGTTTGCAGAAGGCTTGGTTAACAATTAAACCCGAGAAGGTTACCTTAGCTAGAGAGCAGGTGTCGTTTCTGGGGCATATTCTCTCCGGGCATAGTGTCCGGATCGACCAAGAATGGACTAAATCATTAAGAGAATTGCCAGCACACAGGGATAAGAGGGGAATTGCTAGATTCACTGGTATGGCGAATTATTTTAGACATTGCATACCTAATTTTGCCAAGTTAGTGGCTACC
Source organism: Schistocerca gregaria (assembly GCF_023897955.1). NCBI lineage: Eukaryota > Metazoa > Arthropoda > Insecta > Orthoptera > Acrididae > Schistocerca > Schistocerca gregaria. Next base: position 518,205,305 of record NC_064931.1, on the reverse strand, counting down.
TTAAATGAGTTACTCCGTAAAGGGGTGCGTTTCGTTTGGGGACCTTCCTAGGAGGCTGCCTTCCACAAAATTAAACAAGCCATAGCTAATCCCCGTTTTGGGAGTAACCGATTTTTCTAAGAAGTTCATTGTCCAGACTGACGCTTCGAATATGGGTATCTCCGTGGTCCTACTTCAGGAAGTTGAGGGAGGTCAGCAACCCTTGGCGTATGCTTCACGTAGATTGAGTAAAACCGAACGTAATTATTCGGTCTACGAATGTGAGGCTCTTGCAATTCTTTTTGCCTTGGAGCAATACCGCTTTTATTTAGAACATATGGAATTTGAACTTTAAATGGATAATTAGGCCCTGAGTTGGGTGTTGGCGAGGCCGCACAAGACCTGGCAAATCGCTAGGTGGGCCATACATATTTCTGCCTTTCAGTTTAAAGTGAAACATATCAAGGGAGCAGATAAAGTCGCTGATGCGCTGAGCCATATGTTTAATTAGTTGACAGATCAGGAGTCTGCACAAGAGGAAGAGGTCAAGGACAAAGGAGCTAGCTGTGTAGTATTAGGTGGGATGCTGCAACTCTTTGATAATCTGGAAACTCATCAAGAGAAGGATCCTAAGTTGGGTAGAATTAAGAAATACCTCAAGATGGGAGAAAAATTAAATAACTACGTCATTGAAAAGGGCGTTGTGTGTGGAAGGCTTAAGCGTTTGGAGGGATTTAAAATCTGCGTTCCCGAGTACTTAAGGCGGCCCATTTTCCTTTTGTTTTCATAATTCTTTAATGGGGGGTAACCTGGGGGTTTATAAAACCTAGCAGAAAATTAAGGAACATCTTATGTGGCCATCATTAGATCGTGATGTGAGACAAATGGTGAAGCAATGCCAACAATGTTGTGTGGCCAAACCCAAGAACTCTAGACAACAGTGATTTCTTACCTCCGTGCGTGAGCTGTATCCTCTTGACAAGCTTTTCGTTGATTATGTATGCCCTCTCCCGCGAACCAGGAAAGGCAATCAATATATATTGGTAGTTATTGATGCCTTCTCGCGTTTTATGTGGCTAATCCCCAGTAGGAGTATGATGGCTTTAATCACTGTGGCCCACCTAACTAATATCTTCAGTAGTTTTGGTCCTCCCAAAAAGCTAGTTAGTGACAATGCTCGAGCATTCGTCTCGGACAAATTTAAGAGATTCTGTTTTCGTAGTGGGATAAAACATATCACCACAACCCCGTATTGTCCCAAGGGATCGTTCGCAGAGCGGGTTACAGTAATCTAAAGTCTGCACTCATAATTTATCACCAAGATTCTCCAGGGAAGTGGGATGAAAGTCTGCCGCGGCTGATTTTCGTCTTTAATACTGCCACGCATGAAGCCTTGAAGGCCACCCCGGCATCTGTGATATTTTCTTATTCCATCAATTCATCCCTCTCCAATTTGTGAGAAATACAGGAGTTGTTCCCGGAGGCTATTACTCATAGAGTAATTAAAAGAAATTGGAATCGGACAAGGTGAAATATTATCTTGGCCTATGGTACACAAGCAGTTCATTATAATCATCACATATGTAAGTTTGGAGGAAAGCTTGGGGATCAAATCTACATTAGAAATTATCCGGGACGGGAGAAGCAAACAGGCGTAAGTTTACTGCTCGTTTTTTGGGGCCCTGTAACGTTGTAAGGATGCTGGGTCCTGTCTCCTCACTGGTCTGGGAAAATGCTTCCGGGAAGCAGTTCCATGTCCATCTTAGTCAGATTAAAATGGCTTAACGAGCTTGCAGTTTACTCACATGTACCCAGGGGTTGTGGTTTGGGTGGGGGAGGTTGAGCCGTGTGTACTTCCATCTTTCCACGGCTCGTTTCCTGAGCGTCGTGTGGAGCCAATATTTTTGGTAATCGAGAGTGTTTGGGCGCGATCGGGCTCTAGCATCTTGTTGCTGTCATTTATTGCTTCGTTTCTATTTCGTTTTTCCACTGTTGTTCAGGGTTGGTCTTTTATGAAGCTCTTTCGTTTGAACTCGCGCCCTTAGTGTACCCACTATCGATTGCGAGTTCCGTCTTTGGTGTACTTAGAAACTGTAAGTTGGTAACACGATCGACTCCCGTGTTTACTGCAGCAGACTCTTTCGTCTGTACTATTTATAGGCACGGTCGTGCTGGAGGAGGTTGTCACGCAGTGGACTTCATGTTTGCTCTAGTGGCGTCGACATCCTGCCTTCTGCGTACGGACGTTGTTATCGAACCCACACTTCTACCCGTGGAGGAACGCCGGCTTGGTTGGGCCCCTCTTCATTGCTTGTCCGCGGGAGGTGGATGGCAGTTTAATCATCGCCTGCGTCGACGAAGGCAAACAAACAGTAACCATCATGGGGCAGTGGAGCCGCCGTTCGGCGAGGGTTTGAGTCCGTGAGCAGTTCGGCTGGGTCGGTGTCTGCCGGGACGACTGGGAACGGCTCAGAATTGTGTACATCAGTCCCGAACAAACGACGAAATGCGCTGAGGGAAAGGAGAAAAGAAGTTGAGTGTGAATGTTGCAAGTTGATCGCCCTTTGGGATTGAGTTCATCCCGTCGTCTTTCCCGCCTTGTGGCCACCGCTGTGGCTATCCTCTGTTCTGTTCACTGTTGCAATTCTGACAGTGCAGATTCCTCCACGCATCGTTGCTAACCGGTGTAGTGGTGTATTTTGGTAATTATTTATGTACGTTTGCACTTCTGTGTTTTGGTAGTTCATCCTCCATCCCTGTGGTTGCAGAATTTTGGGTGGAGAGTTAGTTCCTTGACTCCCAAGATCTAGTGCTGTATTATTAAGGTTAATTCTAGTTCAGTCTAGTGTTCTGTTAATCCCTGGGTATATGCGTCCGCCATACTATTTGCACTGTATTTATTCTAAGTCAGTTGCACTGACAGTAGTTGGGGGTCCGAGTCCTATTTGGGTGTCAGGAATATGGAACTGTGTTGTTAATGTTTGGCTTGAACAGCGAATACGTGGCTAGTTTAGTATGTGTGTAGTGGCATAGCGTCCTCGTGAAGGCATGCCCACTAGATTGCTATTGCATCTCCTCAAAGTGTAATTTCCACCTTGCTAAAACCCCCTTGTTAAAAGGGAGGAAGGAAATAAAAACTTTAGAAATAGCTTCTATTTGCATTAACTATCTTACCCGTAGCTAAAGTAAATATCTACTCAGTGATTAAACTAAGCCGGCCGCGGTGGTCTCGCGGTTCTAGGCGCGCAGTCCGGAACCGTGCGACTGCTACGGTCGCAGGTTCGAATCCTACCTCGAGCATGGATGTGTGTGATGTCCTTAGGTTTGTTAGGTTTAAGTAGTTCTAAGTTCTAGGGGACTAATGACCACAGCAGTTGAGTCCCATAGTGCTCAGAGCCATTTGAACCATTTTTGATTAAACTAATGGGAGTACCTATCCTAAAAGCTACTACCGCACTTCTGTTATGATGGCCCTCGTGCCTATTTTGGTCTGAAAGATTGTATAAACAGGCTTACATGCTCTGTATCGAACTTCTGATGCGGTTTTTTTTGTGTGATTGTGGATTATTAAAATTGATTATAGTGCAAACGTTTGTATTTTACCAACCGTGCTTATAAGTTATTAATGTGATTGGCTGAAATGTAATACGAAAGTTTTAGGACCATAGGTTGTCCAGGTAGAAATGTTGAAGCCATGCTGTGTTGTGAATTCATGTATTTCTGTTTTATATTGCAATGAGAATTTAAATGTGGTAAACCCACGCTTTGTGATTAATAATTAAAGATTTAAGAGTGCATTCACTTAGCACTTACTTATGTGTTGTGTTATCATTATTTTTTAAAAATGTACAGGCGTTTTAGTTTCTTAAATTAGAGCCTTTCCATTTCGAAAGTGGTGGCCCTCCCATTTTGGGCAATTGTAAGCATCGAAGCAGGATTTACATAGTTGGTGTTATGTATATACGTCAATTCCTTGGCCCCGTCCACATCTTCATTGTAGTATTTTAATATTAAATGATCAGACCACCGTTCCATTATAACCAATCTACTCAATTTCACTTTGTGGAATGATTAAGTCTTTCACAGCTGTAGTATCTATTTACGGATTTTTGGATCTAAATATTATGTTTATTTTCCAGAGAAATTTCGTTCGTAGTTGAATGACAAAGCTATATCTGACCATTTTATTGATTATGTGAATGACAAAAATGGTTACAAAATTTGGTTCTCATTAAAAGATGGTGTGAATCCAAGTTTCCGCAGGTATGAATTTCTCAGACATGGGTCCCACTACCGCTAAGCTTCCATACACGTTAGTATCCCCATATGCCGGAATTGGAAATGCTTCTTACATGACCTCCAAGATAGCAATGAGTGAAATTATTCATACTAGAGTTGTGCAGCTTTTAGCCAAAGAGCTTATAGTGACGTTGAAGAAGGAAAAACGGATCGACAGACATTGGATATGAAAATGGACATCTCATAGAAATCGTTAGAGAACATGTAATATGCTAAAAAGTGAGTTACCTGCTGAGGACGACATTTCATTAGAAAATCATTTTTGAATGAGTGAAATCTATTTTGAAATTTTTAAGTCAAATTTCTGGATCTGTACAACATTCTAATACATGTATGCAAGATGCTGTGCCAGTTTATTTTAAATTACAAGTAATGCAAAAAAAATCTGGCAACTGGAGTCGCTGCAATAGTTATTGCATTCCAAATAGCACTATTTCTAAATTTTGTGTTATCTAAAAGACACTGAGAGTGCACCGGGAAGTAAGGTTTTTGCCTCAGCACTTTCAGCTTTGTTTTTATTTCCAGGGTTAGTCAAGCTTCTGTTAGGTCACAGGTGTTGTAAATATACCTTTGTTTTACTGGTATGGTATTTAATTTCATAACCAAACTTTGTACTGTTGTGCAGAACAGTCATTGAAAATTTCTATTTCATGGTAATATTTAGACTCAATGACTAAAGAAAAAAATTGTCATTAGAATGAATGAAGTAAACCTTCACAGTACTCACTGTTCTGCAGTAATATGAACCTTAGAAAGGCCCTCTTTCAGTTACAATACATTGTAATCCATTTCATCAATTCAAATGATGTGTTACTTCTTTACAAATAAGTGATTATAAAGAGTTGCTAAACGCTAGAAAGATGGTCATCTCACACTGTTGAAGACTAATTTCCCACTTTAGAAAGAATTTATTTACTTAGTTGAAGATTAAGCCTCTTATGTTGGCTTGACACTAACCTTCCACATTTGTAAACAAACAGACTCTAGATCTATGCTAACGAATGAACTAGAGCAGAGTGAGAGGAGACCCGCACATTGGCAGTTATCCAAGAATGTACAATGCTTTTCAATTTCTGTAACTTAAGTATAAATTTTCATGACAGTGTGCAAGTATGGTGTTTCCACATGTAAGTTGACTTACGTGACTGGTGGTGGGAGGACGCGTATGTAAGAAACTCATGCCTGTGGAAACCCAGCTTAATGAAATCTCACAGTGGAGATTTGTGACCAGAGAAGTTTTGTATAACGGGCAATCCAGCTGAGCTGGAACTCATCCCATAACTGAATAAACAGAAGATAAATGTGACTTGATAGTAATTCTTTTCAAATGAGAAAATTAAATTTACTATTGATCAAACTGAGACTAGTAACCAAGAATCTTTGGATGGATTACTAAATCGTCATTCAGTTTGTAAAATACACCCAGCATCGAGGTTTAGCTGTTAAGAAATAGGTTACCAGGCTCATCAGTCTAAAGAAACAAATCCTTTAGTTTGCCTAATAAACATTAAATCTGTGAAGAGCTTGCAGCAACACATTTCATCAATGCTATGGAAAGTGGTGGTTAAAACAAATGGTTTAATTCATTGAAAGAAGAAATGCAGTACTCTAAAGAAAATGATACCTTCAGGATGACAGAATTGCCTAAAGGTAAACATTATGAATGACTGATACCTTTCATGTAAAATACACTGATCAGCCAAAACATTATGACCACTATGGACTGTGATGTTGGCTGCCGCCTGGTGGCATTGTGGGTACATGGCACAGAAACAAAAGTTTGTAAGCAGAGCAGACACGTACAGGGGATCACCCTATCGCAGATATGGGCAGCAAACGGAGAAATCCATTGAGATAAATGACTTTAACGAAAGGGTAGATTATTATTACGCACAGCCTGCTGAATAAGTACCTCGAAAACGGCGAAGCTGGTCGAATGTTCACGTGCTACTGTGGTGAGCATCTATGGAAACAGGTAGAAGCACAGTGAAACTATCACAAGGCGCTAAATGGTTGGACGTGCATGACTCTTAACAGAACGTTTATTCTGCAAAATAAGATAAAAGTGTGATATGTGGCATCCCTGCCAAAAGAGCACAATGCTGGTCCATGTACACGTATTTCGGAGCACACAGTTCATCGTCCATTGCTGAATATGGAGACTCTGCATCAGACCACCCCCCCCCCCCCCCCCACGTGTTCACATGTTGGCCCAACGACAACGTCAATGACTGCAGTGGACTATCGAGATTCGACTGTCAATCAATGGAAACGTACCAGTTTTTCTGGTTGCCTGGCTGATTTGAGTGGAGGGACCAAACAACAGGGTCATCGATCCCATCGCATTTGGGAAGGAAATCGGCCATGCCCTTTCAAAGAAACCATCCCGGCATTTGCCTTACGCAATTTAGGGAAATCATGGAAAACCTAAATCAGTGCGTCTGGCCGTGGCTTTGAACCGCTGTCCTCCCGAATACGAGTCCAGTTGTGGGGCGGCGAAGAAGTTGTCGAATGAGTTGTTTGAATGTTCATTTCACGTAACAGACTATTGCCGATGCAACATATGTGGGACGGCGAAGAAGTCGTTGTTTAATGTTGAATGAAAGTTGAACATTGCCACCTTAAATCACGCGAGCCTGGCAACTAATTTGGTGGCCAGTCAGAAAGCGAAGGGAAACTTACTGACCTTAGTTCCCAGTCTGCACGGCCACATTCCTGTACAGCCCAGCTAAACGAAAAATATCCATAGTTCTTCACGTTGTTAGGGCTGCTTCAATAAAATTTAAAGTTCCAAACAAGATTTTATTATCTTAAAGGCTCACACAAATTACTCGAAACTTCTGAAAATGCTAAAGACATTAAATATTGTTAATTCAGCCAATCGTTTAATAGTTCAGAGGCGACTTCTACAGCAAGTTCCTCCCGAATAGTTCATTACTCTAACTAACGGTGCTCTATTAATAGTTCGCAATAATGTTAAAAAAAAAGATTAATGCTCGCCTTAAAAGTGGAGTTAGTCACCACTTGCCACGCGGAATTATACTTCACACGGACGGCACAATAACAGTTTGTTACCGAAGTCTAAACGATCCAGGACGGTGTACAGTCCTCGCGATTTTCAATGTCCGTTTACATTGCTAAGTACGCGCATGTCACAGCCCGCTATGACGTCACCCGAGGCGAGGCGCGATCGGACGTTAAGCTCGCGTGGACTAGGCGTTGGTCTAATGCGGAGTGAGCTTACTACTGCCTCTGCCGCTCTTTTTATATAGCTCCGGCGCGTACCGCCAAGAGAGCATCTGTTCTTTCCGTTCCTATGCAGATGCCTGCAGCCTCCAAATGATCGCTATCTCAGGCACATAATCTTAAATATCACATTTAATAATAGCTTTACAAACTTCTCAATTTTTGTATACATACATCTGAGCAGTACAGAAGCACGTAGAAAATCTCAGCCCGCTAAAATTAAAACTTTACTCTCTAGAATTTTTACAATGGAACTAACGGTAGATTGTTACCTCTGAACCATAGCTTTATCAAGACTTGTATCAGCTGTTAATTATGCTACAAGACTAAAACTTGGTGTAGCTTTGTTAATTGTCCTATCTGATCATTGGTCTTAAAGAATTTGTTTTATCATTAAAATTTAAAGTACTTAATCTATAATGCTTATGTACATTTTACTCACAAAAGTAGTTTTTACTAAATTACTAAAAAACTAGAAGAGGTAACTGATTGTGGTATTTCCATTATTATTATTAGGGTGAACTGAAGCATCCTACCAATTTTCAATATTGTAGCTCTATTATTTCGCGCCTCTGATTTTTCCGAAAAACGCGGATTCTGGAGTCAATTTTAGTTTTATGGTTTTGGAAACCAGCACCACTCATTAATGACTTCTTACTGCACCTTCTCACCAAATTTTGGCTTCCTAGCGTCATTATTTAGCGCCTCCTATTTTTCTTTCAAAACGTGAATTTTACGTAAACTACTAATTTTATCCAGAATGAGATTTTCACTCTGCAGCGGAGTGTGCGCTGATATGAAACTTCCTGGCAGATTAAAACTGTGTGCCCGACCGAGACTCGAACTCGGGACCTTTGCCTTTCGCGGGCAAGTGCTCTACCAACTGAGCTACCGAAGCACGACTCACGTCCGGTACTCACAGATTTACTTCTGCCAGTATCCGTCTCCTACCTTCCAAACTTTACAGAAGCTCTTCTGCGAAACTTGCAGAACTAGCACTCCTGAAAGAAAGGATATTGCGGAGACATGGCTTAGCCACAGCCTGAGGGATGTTTCCAGAATGAGATTTTCACTCTGCAGCGGAGTGTGCGCTGATATGAAACTTCCTGGCAGATTAAAACTGTGTGCCCGACCGAGACTCGAACTCGGGACCTTTGCCTTTCGCGGGCAAGTGCTCTACCAACTGAGCTACCGAAGCACGACTCACGTCCGGTACTCACAGATTTACTTCTGCCAGTATCCGTCTCCTACCTTCCAAACTTTACAGAAGCTCTTCTGCGAAACTTGCAGAAGGCAAAGGTCCCGAGTTCGAGTCTCGGTCGGGCACACAGTTTTAATCTGCCAGGAAGTTTCATATCAGCGCACACTCCGCTGCAGAGTGAAAATCTCATTCTGGAAACATCCCTCAGGCTGTGGCTAAGCCATGTCTCCGCAACATCCTTTCTTTCAGGAGTGCTAGTTCTGCAAGTTTCGCAGAAGAGCTTCTGTAAAGTTTGGAAGGTAGGAGACGGATACTGGCAGAAGTAAATCTGTGAGTACCGGACGTGAGTCGTGCTTCGGTAGCTCAGTTGGTAGAGCACTTGCCCGCGAAAGGCAAAGGTCCCGAGTTCGAGTCTCGGTCGGGCACACAGTTTTAATCTGCCAGGAAGTTTCATACTAATTTTATAACATTAAGATTTGTTACCTGAAACATTATTACATAGAACTATAGTTTAACAAAGTTTTACACACAAATCTTAATTTTTACTTTTATGTTAAATGTGGTGCAATACTATATGCAGGCGCGTTACGATGACGTGACGCTACTAGCAGTGAACTAGGGTAAGTCCCGTGCACTCGCTCGCCTCTGTATCTTATACATGATACAGCTCTTGCTTTGCTTCATCACCCCCTTTTTAATTTTCATGAAAATCTATTTTTGAACAAAATTAAATTTCTAAAAGAACAAACAAGCGATGGATTACTTTAGTATACCTCTTTCAACTTAAGTTGCTTCTTCTTAGGAAATTCCTTATTACTACATACACAAAATAGCCATACTCATATACACATAGAAAACCTAGTACAGAAGACATTCACAAATTATTTACATACATTTACATGGAAATATAAATTTTTCAATGGTTACAAAATAGTTATTTTTTTTCTTTAAAATCAGTCTCTTCCTGAAAAAGAAAATACACACGACTTTTATCACTGCAACGCACTCACATTTTTCTTTTACTATAATACTCGGCACTGTGGTGGGTGTCCTATTGTAACACTCATTTAATTTCACTGATTGACAAAATTGTGGGAGGAAATTGTATTCACTGTGGTTTGCGTCTCTACTTCCAATCTCCCTACCGCTTGTTGTCAGTCATTCATGCAGCCTGCATGTCCCTGAGAAACAGATAATACAGTCTAAGTTTCTGTTTTCAACTTATATCTAAGGTAGGACAAAGTACATTTTATAGTTTATATTCTGGCACTATTTTACTAATTGTGAAGTTGTCAGAAAGACATTTAGCACTAAGTCGTATCTGATACAATAGCTCCTACTTTCTTCTTTCATAAATAATCTTTTAGGTTCCTAAATAGTGAAAATTCTTTTAGCAAATTAATATATTAAGATCTTGCTTCAACTTAGAAAATTGAGTAACCTTTTAGTTTTAATGTACTCTGGCTTAATTATCGTATGGATTAGTTCATCAAAGAAGTCATTTGCTGACCAGCACTTTGCTTTATTGTATGAATTACTAAAGAAATTAGTTATTTTCAGTATACCGATTCCAAATTTCTGCATTTTCCAATATTTGTGTGTTTCTGTTGTCTGTTTAACTATTTATTTGCCTCAAGCAAGGTTTAGCGTTTTTCACCATTTCACGAGACGTGAGGGAATTATTCTTTAATCCTACATCATTTACTTCAATTTACTTACTTCACTTCTTCACCTTATTCATTTTCTCCCTTTTCTTCCAGATTCAAAATACTTCATTTCTCCACTTCTTTCTCCCTTTTCCTTTTGTCAGCCTATTTACGTCCTGTTTCTATATATTTGGTGCGATCCTCACACCACTTCCACACATCTCCATTTATTTAATTCTAAAACGCCATTGCTTGCCTCTATGAGCATTACCTTCTTACGCTGTTTTCCTTCAGACAACCTTATTTCTAGCAACATACTACCTTCTGCATAATCTCATGGATAATTCATATTCATACCGTACTTCGTATACTGCAAAGTGTCTCTCTTAGTTGTAGTTTCTAACCCTTTACAATTACATGAAATATTTTAATTTATTTATTTTAGCCATGTTTGCCTCTTATTGGTACTCAGACTTTTGTTTTGCCATTCACTAGGTAGATCCTTACTAAGAATACTTAAAACCTAATAGCATATATACAACATGAAGACATATGTGATTCTTACCTGTTATGATAGACCAGAAGAAGGGAATGAAACTTGAAAAGGAAATAAAGTTTCACCCAGCTGGGACTGCACGGTACGCCAAACCGTGTATCCGCCAAAGAGTGGCAGACTCCCTACAGTAATTAATTACTGTTAATTTTAAATTCCTTTAGATCCACAATATTTCTTAGACCTAGTTCTCTCTTACTCTTTGGATATTCCAAACGATAGGCATTTGCATGAGGTTTACTTACTATTCTAAATGGTCCATGATATACATGCATAAACTTTTTAGTTTCTGCAGAAATTTTCTTTGATTTTTCTTTTGTTTTGACCAGCACTAGCTCACCAATTTTAAAACTAGTGGGGGAAGCCCTTGCATCATGCCTCTTTTTCCTATCTAAAGCTCTTTTGCGTATATTTGCCCTGGCCTGTGCTTTCTTCTCATCCAATGTACTCTGACTTAGAACTGGAAAGTCAATCATACTCGGAATGATATTATGTGGTTCCTGATTGAACATCAGCTCACATGGAGCAAAACCTGTGGCATCGTGTTTCAGATTATTAATTATCTCTTCAAAATACTTAATATGATCAGCCCATGTTGAATGCTTCCTAGCACAGTAGGTTCTACATAGTCTATTCAGTTCTCGCATAACCCTTTCACTCATATTTCCTTGCGGAAAGTATCTCTCTTCAACCTTAGCACTTTCCTCATTCTCACTGAAAACCAAATTTTCCTGCAAGTATCCTTTATTCTTTATTACTCTAATAGGCAGTTCCCAAGTTTCATTACTACCGCCTATATGACTTCCTATAAAAGACTCTCTTATCACTTTAGAGTCAGGTAAAGTTAAAATTAAGTTGTTCTGATCAAAATTGATCTTTCCCTGGTACTTTGATAAGAAATCAGTACCAATCAACATATCAACACTTAAGCCTAGCACAATCAAACAAGGATGATCTATTACTACGTCATTTATACCAATGGGTATCAAAGCTTCGTGTCGAACTGGTCTAGAGACTTTTCCAGTAGCACCTATAATCTTTAAGCCACTTACTTTCATAACTGTTAACTTCTCTTTATTGGGTATGGTGTCAAAAAATGTTTGTGATAAAGCACTTGCTTCACTGCCACTGTCAAGCAGACAACGCACAGTGACTCCTGATATGTTTACTTTGATAACAGGGTGAGTTATTTTACATTGAACAGGTTGCTCACACACCTCGTCTAATAAATCTCGTTCTATGTTCTTCCAGCTAAAGTAATTCTGATCAGTTGCAATTACATTTACATTTACATCCTGGGGCTCATCATGCTCTATAATCTTAGCTGCTTTCTCTAATCTGTCCACTAACTTTAAATCGAAGCATCTGACGACTTTTTCTACTTTTGTTTGCTGCACATCAGCCAAACTATCCTCTACCTCTGAGCAACTGCGTCCCTGCGCAATATTGCTGTTCATAAGAATGTCGTCACCTTCAACCATTTGTGGCACGTTTACACAGCTACTAGATTCTTTCACCTCGTTACTATTTCTACCCCCTTCATTCATCATTTCCTCCTCTCTGAAGTTTTGCAGTACTGATTCTACTTCTGCTACTTCTACTTCAGCTTTTAGATTGCCATTTTCATCGAAGATGTAAGCTTTTACTTCATCATTATTCCCATCAGACTCAAACCCATTATCTATTTCTTCCCCATTGTCTACCTTGAGTTCCTGTTCTTCCTTGACCCATTTTTCTAGTGTATCCAAAATACTATCCACTATTTTGTGAGAGTGGCTTAACACATCACTGGTATTATCTGTATTTATTTCGTCATCCATGTTGTCTGTCTGTGTATGTTGGCTGATTGTCTGTGTTTCCGTTACTGGCTGTGTTACTGTTACCGCCTGGTGAGCGCCAGTTTCCTCATAGACGGGATTTAGTTTCCCACACGCGGCCTGTTGTGTTCATCTGTGACACCACTAGATATAGTAGCATCATGACTCCCTTCTTGTCTTAATGGCATAGTATTTACTTCTCCACTTTCGTCATAGTAGTTGTTACGAAAGCGTGGTGAGTATCTACCCCCTCTTCCTCTGCCACGGCTTTGGTTTCGATAGTTTGTTCTGGTGTGCCTAACTTCCATATTTCTAACGTTCACGTTTCCATTATTTTGTACGTGATTGTTAGAAGATTTGTTATTCTGCTGCACCTGCTCCTCAGCAGCAGCTACTCTTTCCACTCTTTCCAGATATTCAATAAATTTGTCTATATTATCTCTAGGGGCGGAAATGATCCTCTTCTGCCAGTACCACGGCAGCTTACCTTCTAAACCCATAATGATCATATCTGGCTTCATCTTTTCTGTCAAATGTGACAGTCTTGAAACCCACTTCCTAGCGAAATCCTTTACTGATTCACGCCCTGGAAAAAACTTCTTACCACTCCAGAATTCCCTTAACACATCATTTTGTTTGTTATGTGACCAGTATTCGTTGAGAAATGCAGACTTAAATTCAGATAAAGTTTTACATTTGATCATTACATCCGCTGACCATCGCAAAGCATCACCTGACAAATGACTTCTTATAAATGAAATTTTTTCTCTTTCTGACCAAGTGTTGGGGAGAACATCCTCAAAGTCATTCCAAAATTCAAGAGGGTGAATGTACTTATCAGGATCAAAGCGCAAAAACTGTCGACACCCTATAAAAGCGGCGTCAACTGAAGTCACATGCTGTACAGTAGAATGACTAGAATGAACAGAGGTTACTCTATTTTCTAGGTTAGCAATGTTAGTATTTAATTCCTCTACTTGTGACTCTACTGCTTCTATCCTGGCAGAACATCTTTGTTCCACTGCACCACGAATTTCGGTACAGGTTTCTTTTACTTTCTCAATGTTTTTCTGACAAGTATCTACTTTAATTTGTACCTCTTTAACTTTGTCAGTGCAAAGTTTGGACTCGTTGCTCAATCTTTCGGACAACCTCACTTCCAAAAGTTCATCTGCCTCTTGATAATTTTTTTGAATTTGATCTATTTCACATTTGAAAGTACTATGCATTTTAGTTAACTGTTGCCCTACTTTTACTTGAATGTCATGATGAATAGCATCTATCTTATAATTCAAACTATTCCATTTTGAGTGCAGTTCTTCTTTTAGTTCTTTATTACTATCCTCAATTTTAGCCTCAATTTTATTCTGGTTTGATTCGAGTTTGGCAAACAGTATTTGCATCCAATCCGGAGCTTCTACCTTGATACTTTGTATCTCCTGACTTGACTGAGCTGGAGATATATTGAGCTCAGTTTCACTACCTGACAAAGTTAGCAACTCTACTGGCTCCCTTTTGACTTCTATTTCACTTATTGATTGCATCCCTGCACTCTCATTTAAATTAAAGTCATAATTTACTGGTGACAAATTACGTTCTAGTTCAATATTTGAGGGATTAATGGAACCATCCTCATTAAACTCAATTCCTGATCCTGAGGATTCTTGGTCAGAGACCGGTTCCCTTCTGAAATGTACACTACTTTCCATATCTTTTAGTTTGTTAGCAGCAGTTAATAAATATTTTAAAAGTCTTTGACTTAACTTAAATGCTTGATTTCGACGAATGATGTCGTCGCGGTGTACCAGCAATCGTGATGCGACGCGTCGCGACGTATTGAAGGCAGCAGCAGCAGCTGTAGCGTCGAGTACCGCCACAGGAATCGCCTACTGCAATAGCTCCAGGGGGGGGGCAGCAAGGCACCGTTGACCGCTCGGCGCAGCCGGCAGCTGTCTCGCAGATCAGCGCAGCTCCGCGATGACGCACCGTCTTCCTTTAGTCTCAGCGCCGTCGGCAGCCGCGATCCAGCATCGTCGCCTTCCTCACCATCGTCACTAACCAACGTACAGCGGTAGACACTTATTGTTTATACACTACACCCGCCTTTACTGGTAACACTGTTCCCACACTAGTTCAATTCAGTGTCCTGTTATTGCCTACCGAGTTCGTTAATTTATACCAATCGCTTTCACACATCGAGCACTTTTATTTGCTTTTAATTCAGTTTTCCCGGCCGATAAGCACCATATGTGGGGCGGCGAAGAAGTTGTCGAATGAGTTGTTTGAATGTTCATTTCACGTAACAGACTATTGCCGATGCAACATATGTGGGACGGCGAAGAAGTCGTTGTTTAATGTTGAATGAAAGTTGAACATTGCCACCTTAAATCACGCGAGCCTGGCAACTAATTTGGTGGCCAGTCAGAAAGCGAAGGGAAACTTACTGACCTTAGTTCCCAGTCTGCACGGCCACATTCCTGTACAGCCCAGCTAAACGAAAAATATCCATAGTTCTTCACGTTGTTAGGGCTGCTTCAATAAAATTTAAAGTTCCAAACAAGATTTTATTATCTTAAAGGCTCACACAAATTACTCGAAACTTCTGAAAATGCTAAAGACATTAAATATTGTTAATTCAGATAATCGTTTAATAGTTCAGAGGCGACTTCTACAGCAAGTTCCTCCCGAATAGTTCATTACTCTAACTAACGGTGCTCTATTAATAGTTCGCAATAATGTTAAAAAAAAAGATTAATGCTCGCCTTAAAAGTGGAGTTAGTCACCACTTGCCACGCGGAATTATACTTCACACGGACGGCACAATAACAGTTTGTTACCGAAGTCTAAACGATCCAGGACGGTGTACAGTCCTCGCGATTTTCAATGTCCGTTTACATTGCTAAGTACGCGCATGTCACAGCCCGCTATGACGTCACCCGAGGCGAGGCGCGATCGGACGTTAAGCTCGCGTGGACTAGGTGTTGGTCTAATGCGGAGTGAGCTTACTACTGCCTCTGCCGCTCTTTTTATATAGCTCCGGCGCGTACCGCCAAGAGAGCATCTGTTCTTTCCGTTCCTATGCAGATGCCTGCAGCCTCCAAATGATCGCTATCTCAGGCACATAATCTTAAATATCACATTTAATAATAGCTTTACAAACTTCTCAATTTTTGTATACATACATCTGAGCAGTACAGAAGCACGTAGAAAATCTCAGCCCGCTAAAATTAAAACTTTACTCTCTAGAATTTTTACAATGGAACTAACGGTAGATTGTTACCTCTGAACCATAGCTTTATCAAGACTTGTATCAGCTGTTAATTATGCTACAAGACTAAAACTTGGTGTAGCTTTGTTAATTGTCCTATCTGATCATTGGTCTTAAAGAATTTGTTTTATCATTAAAATTTAAAGTACTTAATCTATAATGCTTATGTACATTTTACTCACAAAAGTAGTTTTTACTAAATTACTAAAAAACTAGAAGAGGTAACTGATTGTGGTATTTCCATTATTATTATTAGGGTGAACTGAAGCATCCTACCAATTTTCAATATTGTAGCTCTATTATTTCGCGCCTCTGATTTTTCCGAAAAACGCGGATTCTGGAGTCAATTTTAGTTTTATGGTTTTGGAAACCAGCACCACTCATTAATGACTTCTTACTGCACCTTCTCACCAAATTTTGGCTTCCTAGCGTCATTATTTAGTGCCTCCTATTTTTCTTTCAAAACGTGAATTTTACGTAAACTACTAATTTTATAACATTAAGATTTGTTACCTGAAACATTATTACATAGAACTATACTTTAACAAAGTTTTACACACAAATCTTAATTTTTACTTTTATGTTAAATGTGGTGCAATACTATATGCAGGCGCGTTACGATGACGTGACGCTACTAGCAGTGAACTAGGGTAAGTCCCGTGCACTCGCTCGCCTCTGTATCTTATACATGATACAGCGCTTGCTTTGCTTCACAGTGTGCTAACCACTGCGGCCGGCCGGGGTGGCCGAGCGCTTCTAGGCGCTACAGTCTGCAACCGCGAGACCGCTACGGTCGCAGGTTCGAATCCTGCCTCGGGCATGGATGTGTGTGATGTCCTTAGGTTAGTTAGGTTTAAGTAGTTCTAAGTTCTAGGGGACTGATGACCTTGGAAGTTAAGTACCATAGTGCTCAGAGCCATTTGAACCATTAACCACTGCGTCACCTAGCTCGTTTTCTTCTGGTGAATCATATTGCTACTACAGTAGGTCGACGTTCGTCTCCACAAGCGTTGTCATCGAAGTGAACGGCGGCTCAAAACGTGCAGTGCACCACAGACGGAGCTGATGGGAGCACTATTATGCTGCCCGAGATATTCTCTTGCGCTTGCATGGGGCCTGTGGGAGTAAGCGAAGATACGTTGATGGCTGCGAACCACCCACATCCCGTCATGCTTGATGTCTTCCCCAACTGCGATGTCATCTTTCATCAATATAACTGTTCGTGTTTCGGAGCCACAGCCATGCTACAGTTGTTTGAGGAGCGTTATAGTGAACGCCTCAGCGACCAAATTCGCCTGATGTAAGTCCTATGGAACCCATCTTGGTAGCTAACGGGCCTGTGTGTAGACATGTAATGCTGCATACCTTCACAAAACTACCAACAAACCGTCGGATTTCTGATTTGCAGTGTATGTATTTCGTTTCCAAAGCGAACAAACAAGCTATTAAGGAGGTGATAATAATGTTTTGGGCCATCAGTGTACAAAGCTGTAGGCTCGAATGATGCCATGCTTGCTTGATTTTTTGTGCTGTGTCATTGTACAGGACTTGATGTTGAAGAAACTTTTAGTTCAGCTGCTCGTTTTAGTGCTATTCGTCCTTTAATAGTGATTGCAGCTGAAGGAATCCTTAAGTTTGGTCAGTTCAACATTAGAACTATATTTTTCTATGGGGACGTGGACATAGAAATATATATTACTCAACCAGAAGGTTTCGATGATTAGTCAGGTCACGTTTGTCATCTTAAGAAATCATCAAATAGACTTAAGCAAACAGCTTGTTATCGGAGTGATAAGTTTTGCTTATTTATGAAGAGAAATGGATTCATTCATTCGACAACAGATTCTTGCATTTATATTCGATAAAGCAAAATAGAAAAACTGCTGATTGGTATTTGCACCAATGATGATCTCATTGCAGGATCAAGTCAAAGTTCAGTGAATACGATTTTAGATTTATTAAAGTTAGAATTAAAATAACAGATGACTCTTTTGATTCATTTCTAGGAATTCGGACACACACGGAAAAAAATAGTAGCTCCAAGAAGGACTTCCGCGACACAAACGAAAGTTGGTAGGCGTGTTCCTACATGCGTAAAATAATGCCCATTCGTGCCAATCGCATAAGAGTGGCTCTAGTAGCGCCACTATGAGGATGCAAATCGAGTCTGCTTTAAATACTCGCTGTAACGGTAATGAGTGGTAGTTGCCCTTCAGACTGGACTTGGTGAGTTGCTGCTATTCAAGAAAAAGGCATTCTTGAATAACAGTAGCTCACCAAGTCCAGGGTGGCAAAGGAGCCATTATCAACATCTCATTGGTTCTGATGGTCATGTAAAGCGGCTACTAGAACCTGAATGTTCCTTCTGTCATATTGCAGAAAAACTTGGCAGGAATATAGCCATTGTACATGATTTCTGGCAGTGGTGGTCACGAAAATGTATGGTGGAAGACTAGACTCCAGAAGGCCACATGGCACTACCAAGAGGGAAGACCATCTAGTTTGGCGTATGGCCCTGCCACATCGTACTACATCTGCAGCAGCAATTTGAGCAGCAGTTGGCACCACAGTGAGACAATTAACTTTTACAAATCGGTTACTTCAATGACAGCTCTGAGAAAGATGCCCTGTAGTGTGCGTTCCACTGACCCCATACCACCGCCGTTTGTGACTTCAGTGGTGTCAAGCAAGAGCTCATTGTAGCGCAGGGTGGAGTTACGTTGTGTTTTCTGATACACTCTGGCTCTGCCTCGGTGCCAGTGATGGCTATGTATTGATTAGAAAGAGCCCAATGGAGGGTCTAACATGGTTCAAATGGCTCTGAGCACTATGGGACTTAACATCTGTGGTCACCAGTCCCCTAGAACTTAGAACTACTTAAACCTAACTAACCTAAGGACATCACACATACCCATGCCCGAGGCAGGATTCGAACCTGTGACCGTAGCAGTCGCGCGGTTCTGGACTGAGCGCCTAGAACCACGAGACCACTGCGGCCAGCTCAGTGGAGGGTCTGCAACCAACCTGTCTGCATGTTAGACACACTGAATGTACACCTGGAGCTACGGTCTGGAGTGCGATTTCATATGACGACAGTAGCACTCCAGTAGTGGTGGTGGTGGTGGTGGTTAGTGTTTAAAGTCCCGTCGACAACGAGGTCATTAGAGGCAAAGCGCAAGCTCGGATTAGGGAAGGATTGGGAAGGAAATTGGCCGTGCCCTTTCAAAGGAACCATCCCGGCATTTGCCTGAAACGATTTAGGGAAATCACGGAAAACCTAAATCAGGATGGCCGGAGACGGGATTGAAACGTCGTCCTTCCGAATGCGAGTCCAGTGTGCTAACCACTGCGCCACCTCGCTTGGTAGTAGCACTCCAGTAGTTATCCAATGTACCATCATTGCGAAATTGTATGTCAAGCTGGTGATTCAGCCTGTTGTTCTGCCATTAATGAACAACATTCCAGGGAGGTGTTTTCCAAAACTATAATGCTCACTCATACACCACTGCTGTAATGCAACATTCTGTACAGAGTATCGACATGTTGCCTTGGCCTGCTCGATTACCAGATCACTCTCCAATCCAGCATATATGGGACATCATCGTGTAACAACTCAAGTTTCCTCTACAAACAGCATTAACCGTCCCTGTGTTGATCGATCAAGTGAAACAGGCATGGAACTGCATCGCACAAACTGACATCCGCCACCTGTACAACACAACCCGTGGGCATTTGCATGGCTGCGTTTAACATTCTGGTGTGTACACATGTTATTAATATTCCAATATTTCACAACTGCTATGGCTTGTCTCATGCTTACATTAACCCGTGATCTTTCAATCTTAATCATCTAAATACGTCATCTAGACACATGTAATCCGGAAATTTCATTACTCTACATTAATTATTTTTTGATGTTGCGATTTTTCTTCGTCAGTGTAGAAAAACGAGAGTCTGGCTTGTTTATTCCACAGTGAGTAGACACAGATGTGTTTTTATATGGTTTTACCATGGCTAATTCGAAACCATGGAAGAATCTATGTGATAATGAACAATTATACAATAAGTCTATTATGTCTTCCTTTGCACGCTGTGTGGCTCTTTAGTTGATACAGGAGAGAGGAACAGATAAACAGAGAATTCAGATATTAATTTATTCTTCGTCTAATATCGAATAGTAAAAGTATACATGCCGTGTTTCTTGACTTCCGCAAGGCGTTTGACACAGTTCCCCACAGTCGTTTAATGAACAAAGTAAGAGCATACGGACTATCAGATCAATTGTGTGATTGGATTGACGAGTTCCTAGATAACAGAACGCAGCATGTCATTCTCAATGGAGAGAAGTCTTCCGAAGTAATTGTGATTTCAGGTGTGCCGCAGGGGAGTGTCATAGGACCGTTGCTATTCACAATATACATAAATGACCTGGTGGATGACATCGGAAGTTCACTGAGGCTTTTTGCAGATGATGCTGTGGTGTATCGAGAGGTTGCAACAATGGAAAATTGTACTGAAATGCAGGAGGATCTGCAGCGAATTGACGCATGATGCACGGAATGGCAATTGAATCTCAATGTAGACAAGTGTAATGTGATGCGAATACATAGAAAGATAGGTCCCTTATCATTTAGCTACAAAATAGCAGGTCAGCAACTGGAAGCAGTTAATTCCATAAATTATCTGGGAGTACGCATTAGGAGTGATTTAAAATGGAATGATCATATAAAGTTGATCGTCGGTAAAGCAGATGCCAGACTGAGATTCATTGGAAGAATCCTAAGGAAATGCAATCCGAAAACAAAGGAAATAGGTTACAGTACGCTTGTTCGCCCACTGCTTGAATACTGCTCAGCAGTGTGGGATCCGTACCAGATAGGGTTGATAGAAGAGATAGAGAAGATCCAACGGAGAGCAGCGCGCTTTGTTACAGGATCATTTAGTAATCGCGAAAGCGTTACGGAGATGATAGATAAACTCCAGTGGAACACTCTGCAGGAGAGACGCTCAGCAGCTCGGTACGGGCTTTTGTTTAAGTTTCGAGAACATATCTTCACCGAGAAGTCAAGCAGTATATTGCTCCCTCCTACGTATATCTCGCGAAGAGACCATGAGGATAAAATCAGAGAGATTAGAGCCCACACAGAAGCATACCGACAATCCTTCCTTCCACGTACAATACGAGACTGGAATAGAAGGGAGAACCGATAGAGGTACTCAGGGTACCCTCCGCCACACACCGTCAGGTGGCTTGCGGAGTATGGATGTAGATGTAGATGTAGATGTAGACGACTATCGCAGTCCACTTCACCCCTCCGCCGCCCCACACCGAACCCAGGGTTATTGTGAAAATGTGGAATTTTTTGATGTAATGTGGCGTTCTGTTCCGTTACGTGTAAATCGGCCTAAATGTGGTATAGTGTAGAAAATTTCTTGAATATCTAGGAAAACAAAAACTTACATATTCATTAACATCAGTCATTTATAAATAAATCAAGTTCTGTGTTGCTCAAGTGATTTGCCTTGAGCTTGCATTGATGCTTAGAGAAAATCTCTGTCAAGAAACGACATATTGTTTGGAATTAGAATACGCTGCAAGACCTAGCAACAGGAATGGGTTAGCGTTATTGTCCTGGTACTTTGTACAGACGTCCCTTTGATTTTTGCACTGTGGCCACTTAATATACCTCGCTTCTAACTGTGTATATTGTTCAAACATTGAACTGATAGTATTCACATTTTTACATGTGAGATTTAATATTCTTCTGTTCATTGACTTTGCACATGATTCGAAATTTTTTGATAGAGCAATCATCAGGATTGGACAGTGTAAATTATGGTAGGCCTCATACATAGTGCTTCCTATATACAAGATGCTGTTATGTTAGTAGGTACAAGGGGCCATTTCAGGGACAAAGTGTATCCCTGATGACGTCATTGATGAGTCATAGGGTTCCCCCACCCCTTCCCCCTCCACCAAAGGCCAGTTGTCCTAAGTATAAAATGGCAGGAAATTTAAAAAAATAGCCCAATTGAGCTAGAGTGCCTTTCCTCACTCCTATGACGTAGACCTGTTGTCCTAGTTGTCATGCTAGCTGATCTGGAACATGGGCACAGGGTCTATGATGCCAGAATCCAAGATGCTAGGACAAACAGAAGTAACTTGCCTGTAGAGCTATTTGAAGTTTGTAATTCCATACTGTCAGTCCTAATCTAAGCAGTTCCCTTCTGACTTCACCATTCAGATGAGTAATGTATATATGGATGTATTATTTCAGTTCAGAAATTGGAGTCCACATTTCATCCAAGTCCATTTGTTCTTGATTAAACTGTATGATTGACACTATCATGCTTAGTAGGAATAGAATAGCAACAACTGCAGCTTTGTTTAAACATGCACTGGAGTTAGGGAAAGGGCCCTCTGCGCTCCCTTCTGCCCACACCACCACCCCCACACCACTGTCACTGCTGTCACAGGCACCACTGCCATACCTGCCAACTTACTGATACTGGGCCATAGCCTCAATTGCCAGGCTGCAGATACTGCAGCCAACAGCTGCAATTGCAGCACCTAACCTGACCAACTCATTAACAACTTGCTCCACAGAGCTATCTCTATGTTCACTCCTCTGTCTGTCTGCTGCATATTCTGGTGTAGGTATTCATATTACAACAGTTTTAATGCATCCCTCGTCATAGAAAGAACACGTGCAATGCAGATGTCGCTGTCTACAGCAAAAAAATTGAACACTTTATGTAGTTGTTTCCTCCTAGAGTAAAAAAAAATGGTTCAAATGGCTCTGAGCACTATGGGACTTAACATCTATGGTCATCAGTTCCCTAGAACTTAGAACTACTTAAACCTAACTAACCTAAGGACATCACACAACACCCATCTTAGAGTAAAAGAATTAAAGCGTAAATGCATCCATTCTTATAGGAATTATAACATGGAATGCTGATGCCATTTCTATAATATTTGCAGTGCAGGTTTCAGGTGATTCACCATATAACACCACACACACACACACACACACACACACACACACACACACACACACACACACACACACACACACACACACACACACACTCATGTCTTCATGTCTGAATACTCTACTGCTGTACCATGGGAAGGAGGGGGACATAGCACTGCCAACACTATGATGCAGGCACTTCAAGTAGTCTTCAGCTGTGACAGACTTTGATGCCACATAACACACACCCTTAACCCGTCTAAGAGTGGCATGTGTATTTGTACAGTATGCACAAATTCTTGAACAGAGACCTGCAAACTCCACAACTGGCAACCCATTCCCCTTGTCTTCCATCAAATTGATAACCTTATTGTTGTTGGCAGGTATTATGCTATAAGGGTTATTGAGTGCATACCCAAATGTGTTGAATGTATCGAGATGTCACCTTATTACTTCATTTGGATTCCAGCCCTTCATCCAATAGATGATGCTGTTGGTACCCATATATGGTAACTTTGGCTTTTCAAAATGAGTTTTCATGAACTCATAATGGAACTAGTATATGTGAAGATTGGATAGGCTCAATATACAGACACCTACATAAGCAGGTTTTGTGAACTCTACCAAACTCCTTGGTATCTCCAGAGCAATGAAATATATTTTGAAGACTGTAACCCATTTAAAATTTTGCCTGATGATATAATCTGCTGCTCCATAAAGTCCCTTCCAACGAGTAACGAAGTGAATTTTTCGAATTTCTCTGACATTTTGCATAATTTTGCCGAAAATTGCATTATTCATAAGACTGCAAAAATCTTTCTCAAATATACACGTCGCGAGAGCTCTCTTGTCCGTGCTTAAATATATGTATTTCTTCTGCCAGGGGCCTGCTCAAAGGGAATAGTGCGGATGACTCTATCCAGTTGCAACCAAAAATGAAACGTTGCTGGAGATTGTGATTATGTAGTATATGCATTGTTCTTCCCTCCAATATTGTCATCAACTTGGGGTGGAAACTGTTTTCTGGAAGTCGGTGCTCTGCACTCAGCGGCAAATTGCTGTGGTTGTTATGCAGCCTACTAGGGTACATTAAATTTACCTCTAATACATAGCCTACTCCAGAATCTGCCTGCACAGGTTTGATGTTTTAATTTTGGGTGTTAATAATAAACAACTTCAACTGTATTTAGTCCTTTATTTTTAAATCACTACCAGATGGGGACCTTGGGGAAGATCAGTTTGGATTCAGTAGAAATGTTGGAACACGTGAGGCAATACTGACCTTATGACTTATCTTAGAAGAAAGATTAAGGAAAGGCAAACCTCTGTTTCTAGCATTTGTAGACTTAGAGAAAGCTTTTGACAATATTAACTGGAATACTCTCTTTCAAATTCTGAAGGTGGCAAGGGTAAAATACAGGCAGCGAAAGGCTATTTACAATTTGAACAGAAACCAGATGGCAGTTATAAGAGTCGAGGGGGCATGAAAGGGAAGCAGTGGTTGGGAAGGGAGTGAGAAAGGGTTGTAGCCTGTCCCCGATGTTATTCAATCTGTATATTGAGCAAGCAGTAGAGGAAACAAAAGAAAAATTCGGAGTAGGTATTAAAATACATGGAGAAGAATTAAAAACTCTGAGGTTCGCCGATGACATCGTAATTCTGTCAGAGGCAGCAAAGGACTTGGAAGAGCAGTTGAACGGAATGGACAGTGTCTTGAAAGGAGGATATAAGATGAACATCATCATCATCATTTAAGACTAATTATGTCTTTCAGCGTTCAGTCTGGAGCATAGTCCCCCTTATAAAATTCCTCCATAATCCCCTATTCAGTGCTAACATTGATGCCTCTTCTGATGTTAAGCCTATTACTTCAAAATCATTCGTAACCGAATCCAGGTATCTTCTCCTTGGTCTACCCCGACTCCTCCTACCCTCAATTGCTGAACCCATGAGTCTCTTGGGTAACCTTGCTTCTCCCATGCGTGTAACATCACCCCACCATCTAAGCCTGTTCACCCTGACTGATACATCTATAGAGTTCATTCCCAGTTTTTCTTTGATTTCCTCATTGTGGACACCCTCCTCCCATTGTTCCCATCTACTAGTACCTGCAATCATCCTAGCTACTTTCATATCCATAACATCAACCTTATTGAAAAGGTAACCTGAATCCACCCAGCTTTCGCTCCCATACAACAAAGTTGGTCGAAAGATTGAACGGTGCACAGATAACTTAGTCTTGGTACTGACGTGCT
This sequence comes from Schistocerca gregaria, assembly GCF_023897955.1. Taxonomy (NCBI): domain Eukaryota; kingdom Metazoa; phylum Arthropoda; class Insecta; order Orthoptera; family Acrididae; genus Schistocerca; species Schistocerca gregaria. The sequence goes on along the minus strand of NC_064931.1, from coordinate 518,180,064 downwards.
TCTCGCAGAAGAGAGTAGATCGTAGCTGAGCGCTCACTGCATTAGCTTTGCTACACCTCGCTTCCAGTTCATTCACTATGTTGCCATCCTGTGAGAATATGCATCCTAAGTACTTGAAACCGTTCACCTGTTCTAACTTTGTTCCTCCTATTTGCTTATTTTGTGTTCACACATCTTAAGCTCACCCAGCCAGTCTATTGTTTTCAACATATGATCCATAAATAATATGAACAACAGTGGAGACCGGTTGCAGCCTCGTCTTACCCCTGAAACTACTCTGAACCATGAACTCAATTTACCGTCAACTCTAACTGCTGCCTGACTATCCATGTAAAGACCTTTAGTTGCTTGCAAAAGTTTGCCTTCTATTCCGCAATCTCGTAGAACAGACAATAACTTCCTCCTAGGAACCTGGTCATATGCCTTTTCTAGATCTATAAAGCATAGATACAATTCCCTGTTCCATCCATAACACTTTTCCATTAAGTGCCGTAAGCTAAAGATCTGGTCCTGACAACGTCTAAGAGGCCTAAACCCACAGTGATTTTCATCCAATTGGTCCTCAACTAATACTCGCACTTCCCTTTCAACAATACCTGAGAAGATTTTACCCACAACAGTGATTAAAGAGATAGCTCTGTAGTTGTTACAATCTTTCCTGTTTCCATGTTTAAAGATTGGAGTGATTACTGCTTTCGTCCAGTCTGATGGAACCTGTCCCGACTCCCACGCCATTTCAGTTATCCTGTGTAGCCATTTAAGACCTGACATTCCACTGTATTTGATGAGTTCCGACTTAATTTCATCCACCCCAGCTACTTTATTGCACTGCACTCTATTGACCATTTTCTCCACTTCCTCAAATGTGATCTGTTGTGGTTGGCAGGAGAGCCAACACCGTGTTACTAGAGGAGATCGAAAGTCACGCGATTTAGCTCACGCAGACTGGCGTGAGGTCTGGAACAGGACAAGGAAATTAGAATTGAGAAAAACGGACGTAGCTGGTGGAATACTTAACTTTAGTCCATTAATGACGAACGTGGGTCTTGACGGTACATGATTCAATATCAATAATAACTGATAATGGCGCCTTGCTAGGTCGTAGCAAATGACGTAGCTGAAGGCTATGCTAACTATCGTCTCGGCAAATGAGAGTGTATTTTATCAGTGAACCATCGCTAGCAAAGTCGGCTGTGCAACTGGGGCGATTGCTAGGAAGGTTCTCTAGACCTGCCGTATGGCGGCGCTCGGTCTGCAATCATTGATAGTGGCGACACGCGGGTCCGACGTATACTACCGGACCGCGGCCGATTTAAAGGTTACCACCTAGCAAGTGTGGTGTCTGACGGTGACACCACATGATCCTATTTCCATCATCATTCCTATCCCATTGTACATCGAAATCTGAAACTTTACTCATCGTATTTTCACCCACATTGAGCAACTCTTCAAAATATTCCCAAGGCATCCACAGGATTCACCAGCAGCTTTCCTGATCTGTCCATAATACTTGTCATTTCCTTCTTCCCTCCCTTTCGAAAACTGCTAATTACACTCCAGAATGGTTTTCCAGCAGCTTGACCCAAAGTCTCCAACCTGTTTCCAAAGGCTTCCCAAGATTTCTTCTAGGGTGCTGCAATTATATGTTTGGCTTTGTTTCTTTCTTCAACATACCTTTCTCTGTCTACCTGAGTTCTAGTATGTAGCCATTTTTGATACACCATCTTTTTCCTTTTAACGGCTGCCTTGACTGTGTCATTCCACCAAACTGTTTGCTTCATCCTACCTTTACACACTACTGTTCCAAGACATTCTTTAGCCACTTTTAGTACTGTGTCCCAGTACCTTGTCCATTTCTTTTCCAATGGCTGTAATTGTCTACATTCAACTAACTGGTATCTTTCTGAGATCACTGTTATGTAATTGTGCCAGATTTCCTTATCCTGAAGTTTCTCCACTCTTATCCTCTTACACATGGACCTGACCTGCTGCGCTTTCGACCTCACAATACCAATTTCACTGCAGATTAAATAGTGATCAGTGTCATCAAAGAATCCCCTGAATACACGTCTGTCCCTCACAGCCTTCCTGAATTCCTGATCTGTTATTATATAGTCAGTGACAGATCTGGTTCCCCTGCCTTCCCAAGTATACCGGTGAATGTTCTTATGTTTAAAAAAGGAGTTTGTGATTACTAAGCCCATACTGGCACAGAAATCAAAGAGTTGTTTCCCGTTCCTGTTGGCCTCCATATCCTCTCCAAATTTACCCATAAACGTTTCATACCCTGCTTTTCGATTTCCAATCCTGGCATTAAAATCACCCATGAGCAGAACACTGTCCTTGTCATTTACTCTAACAACTATATCACTGAGTGTGTCAGAAAAACTATCCATCTTATCTTGATCTGTCCCTTGACAATGCGAATATACTGACACAATCCTAATTTTCTTGTTAGACACTGTCAAATCTATCCACATCAGTCGTTCGTTTACGTATCTTACTGCAACTACGCTGGATTCCATTTCTTTCCTAATGTAAAGCACTACACCCCATTGTGCTATTCCCACTTTGACTCCTGACAAGTAAACCTTGTATTCTCCCACTTCCTCTTCTTTCTCACCCCTTACCCGAATGTCACTAACAGTTAAAACGTCCAACCCCATCTTACTTGCAGCCTCTGCCAATTGCACCTTCTTCCCAGAGTAGCCCCCATTGATATTAATAGCTCCCCATCTCGTTACCATTCGTTTGCCGAGTCGTATCTTAGGAGTCCCTGGTTTGTTCAACAAAAGCAAAACGAGGATAATGGAATGTAGTCGAATTAAATTGGGTGATGCTGAGGGAATTAGATTAGGAAATGAGACATTTCAAGTAGTAAAGAAGTTTTGCTATTTAGGGAGTAAAATAACTGATCATGGTCGAAGAAGAGAGGATGTAAAATGTAGACTGGCAATGGCAAGGAAAGCGTTCCTGAAGAAGAGAAATTTGTTAACATCGAGTATTGATTTAAGTGTCAGGAAGTCGTTTCTGAAAGTATTTGTATGGAGTGTAACCATGTATAGAAGTGAAACATGGACGATAAATAATTTGGGCAAGAAGAGAATAGAAGATTTAGAAATGTGGTGCTACAGAAGAATGCTGAAGATTAGATAGGTAGATCACATAACTAATGAGGAGGTGTTGAATAGAATTGGGGAGGAGTTTGTGGCACAACTTGACAAAAAGAAGGGACCGGTTGGTAGGACATGTTTTGAGGCATCAAGGGATCACAAATTTAGCATTGGAGGGCAGTGTGGAGGGTAAAAATCGTAGAGGGAGACCAAGAGATGAATACACTAAGCAGATTCAGAAGGATGTAGGTTGCAGTAAGTACTGGGAGATGAAGAAGCTTGCACAGGATAGAGTAGCATGGAGAGATGCATCAAACCAGTCTCAGGACTGAAGACCACAACAACAACAACCAGTTTTGTTGCACTAAGAATCACTTCCTCAGGCGAACATTTGCAAGACAATAAATTGGAGGAATAAGAACCCTGAAACATCTACTGACATTATTATTTTCTAAAACTGTTTTAAGATTTTTAATTTTTTAAAGAAACTTTTACTCAATCTTGTGCATTCGTTATCACACATCGAAAGAGACTCTTCAACAGGCAGAGATTGTTGCATTGCTTGCCTGTTTAAGTTGTTTACATCCAAGTATATGATGTAACTCAAATCACCAGGTGCTCTGAACTGTTCATGCATTCATAGGTTGTTTGACTTGTCATGCCCATGGATACATTGACAAAGCGTATGGTCAGTCTCTCATTTGAAAAAACAACAGCATTGCAACATCAAGCAAGAGTTCAATTTTGACATGTATCCTTTTCGGCACACTGTTCAATTTTGACATGTATCCTTTTCGGCACACTGTCCCACAGAAGTCTTTGTGTGGTGTAGTAGTATGTAGAATCTAGTTTACATGCGTTCGGGCATACACTGCGGAGCAGTTAAAAAATATCTCTAAGTAAGAACGCGTGTGTGTCCACAAAAAGTTCTGTACATTCCTATAAATTAGAGATGTCCAACCCAAGTCATACACTTCCCACGAGCCCACGCTCTGCATTTGGATTGGCAGTGCGTGAAAGTTTGCTGGAAGATTTAGTTATGTTGGGAAATAGAGTATCGTTGAGTTTCTCCTATGAATCCAGATATTCGTATAGGAAAATCCTCTTCTTCATGGTGAGTTGAAACTTAACATTGTCAGGAAATAAAAGTCGAGTGAAATGTAAATCTTCCTGATGAATCATTTCAGCCAGTTTCTGTAGTGGTGCATGCTTGAATCTCAGTGGGACGGAGTTAGCTAGGGTACTAATCCGATCTCTGCTCCTTCTGTAATCAGCCAAGGTCTCAATTAGGAAGTGAACGTCATAGCTGTGGATGAAAACGTGTATGTGTTCTAGGACTTCGTAATTCAAGTTGCATGCACTGTGCACAGCAGCGCGGAATTTGTCAGTTAGGTGGAAATGACCCAACATGGTGTTTCCACTTCTTCATCTAATGACAGCTCACAAATATAATAATCAATTGCATTTTTGTACAGTAATTTATCTGTCTGCGTTTTGGTCATAGAAAAAATATCGTCATAAATTTCATCAACTTTGCTTGCGAGGCTTTCAAGCTCAGACAGCAATAATACGCAGGTTTATCCCAAACATACGATTCAAAATGACTGATACTTGAATCGTACGAGTAAACAAGTTGATAAGCAGTTGTAGAAGGCACCTGCCTTTCTGTGTGAGTGGTATCATAGGCAGTAGGATCGCTCTCACCGATCGCCACAGGAGCGAGAAGACACGCAAAGTCGGCGTACACGGATTTTATTCCCCTCAGTAGACAAGTCAACATGTACCGGATCGTAATTGTAAGATGTAAACTTTCACGGCCTGAAATTTCACAGTTAATAAAATGTTCCGGGCTATTATCCCATGGTCGATTGGATTTCACCTTAAAACCCACTGCATAATAGCCCGGAACATGTTATTAACTGTGACATTTAAGGGCCGTGAAGGTTTACATTTTACAATTATACGTCTCTTCGGGGAGAAGGTGTCGAGAAATGTGCAGAGAAGTCGGTGTTATTCCGAAGTTTTTGAGGATTAACGCACTATACAGCTCGACCAAGGCGCAGGGGATTTTCAAACGGACGGAAGAGGCTTTGCACTAGGGCGTATTCAACAGACCTGCCGCGACCTGGGAAGCACAGACTGTAGTTAATGTCTCACCGTATTACTATCAGCAATAAGCTGCGTATTGGTGACTGGGATACAATTGACAGACTATTGCACGATACTATAAGGAAGCGTATGTTGAGAACGTCTAACAGAAGAAGAAAGTTGATTTCTTGTGCCCAGGGAAGAAATAATAGCCAGTGTAGAACCAGGGGTTAGTGGTGTGGACCCGGTTACAGCTGAAGAAATCCATATAGAAGCTGTAAGATATTATCTCGCGCAAAGCCTCCAAAAAGTAATTTAACTATGGGTGAGCGAAATGCAACAAAATAGCTGAACGAGCACTATAGCGTTATTATTCTCTCCACTGACAAGGAAAATGCAACAGTTGTTTTGAATGTGACCGAGTAGGATAGTAAGATTAACGGCTTATTAGATCCGTCAACATATAGGAAACGAAGTCAAGACGCCACTGACAAAGTTCGTAGAACTGTTACATTGTTGGTAAAGAAGTCCTCTATCGACAGAGCGTTCAGGAAATGTTTGTTCAGTTTAGTTGCGCTACCGCCAAGAATTTATGTCTCTGAGCACTATGGGACTTAACATCTGTGGTCATCAGCCCCTAGAACTTAGAACTACTTAAACCTAACTAACCTAAGGGCATCACACACATCCATGCCCGAGGCAGGATTCGAACCTGCGACCGTAGTGGTCACGCGGTTCCAGACTGAAGCGCCTAGAACCGCACGGCCACAAGACTTTATGGATTGCTTAAGATGCACAAAGAACATGTTCCATTAAGGCCTGTAGTGAGTGCTGTTGGTTCGCCCACCTATTCGGTTGCCAAGTTCTTGACAACATTATTACGACCGGATGTGGGCCGATCGGATTCGTAAGTAAGAATTCGGCACCTTTTACCACTAAATTAAACGGCGTAGTGGTACGTACAGCTGGAGGACGTATTGTGTTTTGATGTGGTATCGCTATTCGCTATGGTTCCGCTCAATGAAGTGATGCAACAGCTGAATAGAATTATTTCTCCCTGTGTTGCAGAACTGTTTAAATATTGTCTAACAACGACATATTTCAAACGGAACGATGCATTTTATGAACAGACGGATGGTGTCGCTATGGGGAGCCCCTTAAGCCCACTTATAGTGAACTTCTTTATGGAAAAATTCGAGGAGTAGTCATTGGAAACTGAAAACAAGAAACCGAATATTTGTTTCTGGTACTTAGGTGATACGTTTGTTTTGTGGTGGCGTGGCAGGGACGAACTGGGTCGTTTTCACAAACGTCTCAACAGGATCAATCTCGAGATTCAATTTAATATGGAGGAGGAGGCAGGCGGAATATTCAATTTTCTTGATGTACTAGTTTACAAGAAAGAAGTTGATAGCTCGGGCCACACGGATTACCGAAACCAGACGCACACAGATCGTTACCTGCTACGGGATTCAACCTACCACCTGCAACAAAAGCGAGGCATCATAAGAACCACTGCGAATAGAGCAAGGGAATCTGTGAAAGAGAGCTGCTTGACGCAGCAAGGATGATTGAGGAGGAATGAGCATTAAGCCCACTGCGTAGAAATCATAGCGATGCTCAAGCACCGATGAAATCGAAAGTTTCCCTACCTTTAATTAAGAACGTTACTGACAACATAGGAAAAAGATACAAGATCACCTAAAATTGGCCAAGGACGCTCGCCAACTGCTGGAAAAAGCAGGAATATATAGGATTATGTGTACTTGTGGGGAGGTATACGAGGCTACTACAAAAAGAACGGTCAGAAACAGACTAGAAGAGCAGAAGAGGGGAGGTTGACAGGAGGATAATGAGATTTACGTTTGACGTCCCGTCGACAATAAGTTCATTAGAGACGGAGCACAAGCTCGGATTAGGGAAGGATGGAAAGGAAAAGCGGTTGTGCCTTTTGAATGACTCATCCCGGCAGTTGCTTTAGGCGATTTAGGTAAATCCCGAAAAATCTAAATCAGGGGATCGCATTGCAGTACCCTGCTTGGCGGAGATAGACAGAAAGCTGTTGCGGAACATGCTTTGCAGCCAGGAGACCACAACATTAATTTTGATAGAACTGAAGCACTGGCAGACACAAGCGAATGTCATGGAAGGCTATAAAGACAGGCCATATAGATTATAAAACACCCGAGGAATTACAGTAGGAAGGAGGAGGAAATTAAATGACATCTGGATTCCGGTGCTAAGGAAGATGTGTACCAATCTTCCACCATGGCGTGACAGCAACAGCGGACGATGGCAGTCGACAACGGTCAATTGCACTTGCACATTCAAAACAAGTGCATCACGCCACTGCGCCGAAGCACGAGGAAGCGGAATTTTACTATAGTCAGTATTGAGCCAGGGTTTGAATCAGACATTCATTGAAGCTATGACCCCCCTTGAAAATGTCTTCTGCAATAGGGGGCGTAGCATTGGGTTTGAAGGTAAAATCCATTCCACCATGGTATAATAGCCTGGAATATTTTATTAACTATGTACCAGATCCTTGGCAGAGCAATCCAGCTGCTGCTTTGCTAAGCACCCATTCGTTTTAAAAGAGTCTATGCACCCAGGACAAAAAAGTCATTTACGACTGTTTTTACTCATTTGGGTGGAGAGAAGGCAGGATATGCTTTTGATCCAGCACTAATGTTATCTCTCAGCCTCAGAGATTAACAACAAATCTGCATGTGTCACACACTGACCAGTGACTTTAGAAAAGAAAACGGGTCCAATGACCATGTGTGTAACATCATTTGATCTGCATTCCCTCAGGCTAAGTAGATGGATGGATATATGGGGATTCTGCCTCTTAAATTTATCAGTGTCCTTGGGTTTCACGGGAAATTTAATACAATCATGTTTATAGCATCCACTAATATCCACATGGTATTGTGATGGGCACTCAGGATCTATCTTATAATTTCTTTTGTAAGCCAGAAGTGACCACAGAAAGCAGTACTTGTCTTTATTTTCTACGTTAATAATGACCTATTTTTTAGCTATATGCTCTGAAAGGCAGGTATGCGAGGACCCCTGACATTTTGAATCATACACATGTACATTAACATCTAAATCCAGAACTCCACTGCGATCTTTACCTGAATCTCTTTGTTGGAAATGAGAGAGCTGGGTTATTATTGGCTTCAGGGCACAGTCACCAAACCACTAAAAAATTGAGGTGCACTCCCCATTATTACCTCAATTACATACGACAACGTCCTTTGATACACACTCCTGAAAGTAGGAGAGTGAATTCACCACATATTGTAGCAAAGCCCTTAGTGGTGGTGAACTGTTGTTCCTTTAAGATCTTGGAAAGTTTAGTTTTCAGAACGAGCATACAGCCACTCATGAAAAGAGTCAGATCTTGGTAGCTGACCATGTTAAAGCCATCAGATTGTTTAAATTTTTAAAACTTCATGATTTTTTTATTTTCATTCCCAGAGACAGATACTGTTTAAATTTTTTTATCATGAACAACATAATTATACTTTCTGTCTAAGGTGATTAACAGTGTTTCATTAGTTCCTCACACAATTTTATTTTTGAAGGCTAATGGTAAATATTTATGCAGATTTCGTGAATTTTTTGAATATTCTCAATCTACTTCAAAAATATATCCATTTTAGAAGTGTTTGACATTTCACTTTGAATATTTTGGTTTATAAATTGTAAAGTAATATTTGGAATTAAAGTAGTTGTATAAAAAGCAACTACTGCAATAATTTTATAAAAATGTCTTGTAGGAACAGATAATATTTTTAATTGAAATAGATGACACAATTATTATTAATATAATTTCATTTGGTTAAATGAGTCGAAAATATGACTGGGAACCAAGAATAAGAATTCCAGAAAAAAATAATCATGGCAAGATTTTACCAAATCTATGCAATGTGCAATTATAAGACCAAGAGGCTATGGGAAAACGATATTAATAGATAGCTCCTGAATGGTTCAAGAGGAATAAAATCCATCATTTATACATTTATTATTAGCATTTGTATCAAACAAAATACTTGGAATTTATAAAAAGATGTGAAAAGAATTGAAAATAAGCATAATGAAAACTTTACGACGTTTATTGAAAATAATGTTGATGTTATTCCATCACAAAATGTGAAGTTAATTCAGTTGTTTTGTTTGATGATTTTGTTCTTTAGACTCAAAATGTAGTTAAGGAATATTTTACTATAGGAAGGCGTAGATAAATATATTGTTTTTATGAAGCCCAAACATCTTCAAATACACCAAAACAATTACTTAGAGACAATTTCAATATTTTAAACATTTTTAGACAAGATGATACAAATTTAAATCATATATATCATGAATTCAATTTAATTTTAAATTTGATGAGTTTAAAAAATATGCACTAAATGCTGGAACAATAATAAATTTGTACTTATTATAATCAATATGACTAGAAAAACTACTGGAAGGAAGTGCAGATCTCGAATATAGGATTTTGGGATTTAGAAGGGTCGATGGAGCAGTGTATTACTCTGAGATTTATTCCACCTGACTACCATTATGACTAAACTGAATGCTGAAATGTGAGATAACATCAGTTGCTTACTATTATTAATGTACCAGTTCCAGTGGTTAGTCACTTTAGAGTCTTGGTGCCACACAGATTGTATTCAATTGGGCGCATAGTGAGCCAATGTCCACCTAACGATTGATACGTCTCGTAAGCACCTTTATATCTCTCGAAGATGTTTGGCTTCTTGCTATGGTCTCCTTCAAAAATAAATCCCCTAACCTCTACCTAATTTTTAATAAGCACTCCATTAGCTTCAATATCTTGTTCACCGATCATACTATTATTAACACTACATACCACATTTATTTCTTCTTGTAATTGCTCTTAATTATCAGGAGACCACAAACTCCGTATCTCATGGCTGAAATTACAAGTACCCAGTGTATCATCCTTTGATTCTACATCAAACATGGCTTCAGTCAATGGCTCTTTAAACAACTTGGAAAGGTCAAAAATGCTGTCTGAATTCGTTTTCCCCATCAAATTAACCCCTTTACTTACATGCAGACTTTCATTTTCTTTTACATTCTGAATGGAGGTGAGTTCCTCTGATTGCGTGGGGAGTGGATTAGGTTGAGTGATGGAAGCACCGCCCCCTGCCTCCAGCACGTAATTACTTGGCTTTGGTATCCTGGGTTCGACTGCTGCACCTCCCTGCCTCCAAATCGCGCGATATTTCAAGTTCCCTTATGGGCTGTGTGTGACTTTGTGGGATCTCAGATACCTGTATTGTCTCTAGTGGATCCTGCACTGAGACACTTCTTAGTATAACTGACCATCATGTGTGTTGTTGAAATTTCGAATTAGCATGTGCAGTGGTCTGCGCTGTCCTCTGCCTCTGTAGGTGCGCCTTGGCTGTGCACTTACGCATTTACCTGCTTGTGCATTTATCTCAGCGGCTGACTGTCTCAGTGCTTGTTGTTCTGCACCTGCAATCGTTCTACTCTACTAAGACAGAAAATCCCTCATCTCCACATAGAAAATCCCTCATCAAATCTTCTTGTATTTCCTTAGACCAGCATTTCTTCAAAAACCTATCCTGCAATTCCTTTACCTTTTTACAAGACTCTGCGATGCCACTTGTCCATATTTTGGCATCTTCCTTTAAATATCCTACTATAAAAATAATATGTTCCTCTGCTTCCCTTACAGTAGGCAAAACCGTGTTATAACTTTCAATAAATATATTTGAATGCACTTTGCCATTTGGACCAAAATAATCAAACTCCCTGCAATTAATGAAAGCTGCATCTGCAGATCCACAGGTTGGACAATGACCAATATTACATGATAATTTACTGGTTTCCTCTGCAAGATGAAATATCTGTTTATCAACTACTTTGTTATGAGCAATTTGGGTGGACTGAAATGATTGCCTATTATCACGATGGGAAGCTATTAATATCAATAGGGGCTACTCTGGGAAGAAGGTAGAGCTGGCAGAGGCTGCAAGTAAGATGGGGCTGGACGTTTTAGCTGTTAGTGACATTTGGGTAAGGGGTGAGAAAGAAGAGGAAGTGGGAGAATACAAGGTTTACCTGTCAGGAGTAAAAGCAGGAATAGCCCAATGGGGTGTAGGGCTTTACATCAGGAAAGAAATGGAACCCAGCGTAGTTGCAATAAGGTATGTAAATGAACGACTGATGTGGGTAGATTTGACAGTGTCTAACAAGAAAATTAGGATTGTGTCAGTATATTCGCATTGTGAAGGAACAGATTAAGATAAGATGGATAGTTTTATGAGGCACTCAGTGATATAGTTGTTAGAGTAAAGGACAAGGACAGTGTTCTGCTCATGGGTGATTTTAACGCGAGGATTGGAAATCGAACAGAAGGGTATAGAAAACTTATGGGTAAATTTGGAGAGAATATGGAGGCCAACAGAAACAGGAAAACAACTCTTGGATTTCTGTGCCAGTATGGGCTTAGTAATCACAAACTCCTTTTTTAAACATAAGAACATTCACCTGGTATACTTGGGAAGGCAGGGGAACCAGATCTGTCATTGACTATATAATAACAGATCAGGAATTCAGGAAGGCTGTGAGGGACACACGTGCATTCAGGGGATTGTTTGATGACACTGATCATTATTTAATCTGCAGTGAAATTGTGATTGTGAGGCTGAAAGTGCAGGACGTCAGGTCCATATGCAGGAGGATAAGAGTGGAGAAGCTTCAGGATAAGGAAATCAGGCACAAGTACATAACAGTGATCTCAGAAAGGTACCAGTTAGTTGAATGTAGACAATTACAGTCACTGGAAAAGGAATGGACAAGGTACTAGGACACAGTACTAAAAGTGGCTAAAGAATGTCTTGGAACAGTAGTGTGTAAAAGTAGGATGAAGCAAACAGCTTGGTGGAGTGACACAGTCAAGGCAGCCTGTAAAAGGAAAAAGAAGGCATATCAAAAATGACTACATACTAGAACTCAGGTAGACACAGAAAGTTATGTTGAAGAAAGAAACAAAGCCAAACATATAATTGCAGCATCCAAGAATAAATCTTGGGAAGACTATGGAAACAGATTGGAGACTATGGGTCAAGCTGCTGGAAAACCATTCTGGAGTGTAATTAGCAGTCTTCGAAAGGGATGTAAGAAGGAAATGACAAGTATATTGGACAGATCAGGAAAGCTGCTGGTGAATCCTGTGGATGCCTTGGGCAGATGGAGGGCATATTTTGAAGAGTTGCTCAATGTAGGTGAAAATACAATCAGTAATGTTTCAGATTTCGAGGTAGAATGGGGTAGGGATGATGATGGAAATAGGATCACATTTGACGAAGTGGAGAAAACAGTCAATATATTGCAGTGCAATAAAAAAGTTGGGGTGGATGAAACTAAGTCGGAACTCATCAAATACAGTGGAAAGTCAGGTCTTAAATGGCTACACAGGATAATTGAAATGGCCTGGGAGTCAGGACAGGTTCCATCAGACAGGACGAAAGCAGTAATCACACCAATCTTTAAACATGGAAACAGGAAAGATTGTAACAACTACATAGGTATCTCTTTAATCACCTTTGTGGGTAAAATCTTCTCAGGTATTGTTGAAAGAAAAGTGCAAGTATTAGTTGAGGATCAATTGGATGAAAATCAGTGTGGGTTTAGGCCTCTTAGACGTTGTCAGGACCAGATCTTTAGCTTACTACACTTAATGGAAAAGTGTTATGAATGGAACAGGGAATTGTATCTATGCTTTATAGATCTAGAAAAGGCATATGACCAGGTTCCTAGGAGGAAGTTATTGTCTGTTCTACGAGATTGCGGAATAGAAGGCAAACTTTTGCAAGCAATTAAAGGTCTTTACATGGATAGTCAGGCAGCAGTTAGAGTTGACGGTAAATTGAGTTCATGGTTCAGAGTAGTTTCAGGGGTAAGATGAGGCTGCAACCGGTCTCCACTGTTGTTCATATTATTTATGGATCATATGTTGAAAACAATAGACTGGCTGGGTGAGCTTAAGATGTGTGAACACAAAATAAGCAAATAGGAGGAACAAAGTTAGAACAGGTGAACGGTTTCAAGTACTTAGGATGCATATTCTCACAGGATGGCAACATAGTGAATGAACTGGAAGCGAGGTGTAGCAAAGCTAATGCAGTGAGCGCTCAGCTACGATCTACTCTCTTCTGCGAGAAGGAAGTCAGTACCAAGACTAAGTTATCTGTGCACTGTTCAATCTTTCGACCAACTTTGGTTGTATGGGAGCGAAAGCTGGGTGGATTCAGGTTACCTTATCAACAAGGTTGAGGTTACAGATATGAAAGTATCTAGGATTATTGCAGGTACTAGTAGATGGGGACAATGGCCCGGAGGGTGTCCACAACAAGGAAATCAAAGAAAAACTGGGAATGAACTCTGTAGATGTAGCAATCAGGGCGATCAGGGTTAGATGGCGGGGTCATGTTACACGCATGGGAGAAGCAAGGTTACCCAAGAGACTCATGGTTTCAGCAGTAGATGGTAGGAGGGGTCGGGGCAGACCAAGGAGAAGGTACCTGGATTCGGTTAAGAATGATTTTGAAGTATTAGTGTTAACATCAGAAGAGGCACCAATGTTAGCACTGAATAGGGAATTGTGGAGGAATTTTATAAGGGGCTATGCTACAGACTGCACGCTGAAAGGCATAATCAGTCTTAAATGATGATGATGATGATGATGGTCAGAAAGAGGTCTGTCCATCATGGAAGATCAAGATTGACCATTAAGAGCGAAAGTGCCAACGCTAAAACTAGCGTTCCCCTCCACTGTCATCATTGCCGCATCACGTGTCGTCTCCAGGTCCAGGAGACGATTCCGAGATGCACACAATGTTCTGGATTTCGGGCATGTCGTGGGCGGCCCGGGGGGGGGATTGAGGGAGGGGCGACCATGACCTAGACCTCAGCACACACAGGCTTGTCCCACGTGAAGGGGGCTCTGGTGTGTCAGATTCCCTAGCCCTAGGTGCAACTTCATTTATGGCTGCATCAATGAAGCTGCGACCGGGAGAGGCCATGGTTGTGGTGGTGATGGTGGAGGTGTAGGTGGTGGAGGAGACCAGCGGCAGGGTACATCGCTGGTCATGGCGTGCTTAGTCCTTTTTATTGCCAAATCAGTGTCCATGGATGCTTGCAGGGTCGTCGTAAATGCGGGGCCAGATGGGGCCGCTGATGGAGCAAGCTCTGCCAGACGGCGACCCACCACACCCTTAGCTCCAGTATGCAGGTCTAGCTTGCACAGCATCCCAGCTCAGAATGGGAGAAAGTGCAACTTCTGACCCATATTATATAGCCTCAGTCCTTGGAGAGATGGTGGGGGATGTTGGAGAGGTATTGGGGGTAAAATCATGTCGTGTGCCTGTAGCTTTCACAAGCAGTGGGCACAGGTCATCACATTTCCATATGGGAAGGCTCTTTATGAAACAAGAAGTCATAAGAGCTGGTTTTAAAATAATGTATTTATAATTCAGTTAAATAGTAATTTTAGACATTATTCATTGCACATATATAACAAGTCTTCTTCAGCCTAAGGTGCTGCAGTGGAGGATATCAATAACTTTGTAGATCTCTCACAGAGGCGTCCTTCTAAATGCCACATATCCATAAAGATTTCTCACTCCCTTTCGCATCTGAGTGATCAAAGTTTTGAAGTAATGTCACTAGAGCTTCAAAAATCATTGCATCGTCTTACCAGTTGATGCCTTAGTATTGACTCAACCATTACACATTTACTTGTTTTGAGGCAGATGATGTCTCTGAAAGGTTTACTTGGAACCATCATTTTTGCTATTGTTGTGGTAACTTGCCCCTCATTCAGAAAGGCGAAAAATGCAACATATTTAAACACAAAATGTTCTTGTTGGTCAAGAAAGCTTAAGCATAGATTACAATGTTTGAGATGCCATCGTGAAATGCTTTAGCTGTTATGCTACACCTATTAATTTATAGAAATATCCCCAAATTTCCTCTAAGTGAGTTGTAGTTGATGATCTGATTGTGGAGTATAAAAGCAAATGCTGCTGTGTTTTCTGTGAAGTTGTTAGAGGCTTCAGATTCAATGCGATCTTCGAAAGGATTACCAATCACTGATTCATTCTGTTTGGAGCAGCCTATAATGACAACTGGAATTAGTTTCTTAAACTCCCTTGGACTGAGCAGGCATCCCTAATTCTTTTCTATCCAGGGCGAAATATGCCTTATATATGAAAAAGCAGACTGCATACATTATTAGACCAATCTAGCTGTTAGTTGTCTTATGGACAGAATTCGACATTTAAGTTTACATGAACACTTCTTAAACTACAATTGTCAACTTCACTTGAATCATGCCTGAGGTTCGCTTTCCTATCAGTTTGAAATGTGAGGTTAATAAATCAAAGTGTTTCTATCTCAATAATGTCTTACTGGTCTACAATTGATGGGATGAGCTTATAAGTAGAAGATATTCAAACAGCTCCTATGATCTGAAATTTAAAGGCACTTGAATCATAGATCGAAATATTTTTAAAAGTTTCAAGCATTCTTCATCAGTTACAGAAACATGGGGCACCTTTCTTGTTAATTTCTTGGGCACAGTTTGTTGTCTTCTGCATAGGTACCTTGGATATATGCATTAACATCTGTCTCCCTTCTTACTAACGTAAGTTCCTGCTTCACATTAAATAGAATCCTCCACGAATGCCCTAAGTATCCCATAAACATTTTGAGAGGTCTATATCCACTAAATCCCTTGTACTCGTTTGATGGTGGTGGTTTATCCATAAACCATCCTGTATTTTGTAAACAGTTCAGGTCCAGTATTGAAACTGAAGTGTATGTTTTTTTAAGGTGGATGTGATACCTGTATAACTACTGTGGTCAATTTCTGTGCTATTCAACTCATACGATAACTTATTTTCTGAAACAGGAATGTGAATGCATTACTTGTAAGATGAGATGCTACTGTGGAAGTCCCATCCCTCTTCATCAGTTTACCTTCCAAGTAAAGGAAATCCCTGCCTGGAATGTTCAAAGCATCCTACTGTTGGATCACAATGTGGACCTCATTATTGTTCTCGAATGTTGCTGATGAAAAAGGTTTGTGTGAGAAGTATTCCTCTACATCTACACCTAAATACATACTTTAGAAACAACCGTACAGTGCATGGCAGATTGTGCATTATACAATCACTTGTCATTTTGTCATCTGTTCCACTCACAGAAATAGTGAGGGATAAATGACTCTCTACAAGCTTCCATAAGAGCCCTAAAGTCTTGCCCCTTATCTTCGTGGTTCTTACAGGAAATGTACATTGATTACAGTAGAATCATTCTGCTGTTTTTCTCAAGTGGTGTTCTCTAAACTTCTGTAAAAATGACTTACAGAGAGAGTATCATCTCCCATTCATGGATTCCCACTTGAGTGCCTGAAGCAACTACATAATACTTGTGTCCTGATCGAACCTACCCAAAACAAATCTAGCAGCACACCTCTGAATTGGTCCAAAATCGTTCTTTAATCCAAACTGGTGGGGATCCCAAACAGTTGAACAGTACTAAAGAATGGGTCACACTACCATTCTATACACCTTCACCTTTATGAATGAGCTAAACTTTCCCAAAATTCTTCTAATAAAACAAAGTCAAGCATTAGCCTTCGCTACTACCAACTTGACGTGCTTATTCCATTTCACATTTTTGACTGATTCAAGTTTCACCCTACTAATGCTGTATTCGAACATTATAAGACTGTTTTTGTGACTCATCATACTTAACTTAGATTTTTCTACATTTGGAGCAAGCTGCCATTTGTCACATCAACTAGAACTTTGGTCTAAGTGATCTTGTATATTCCTAGAATCACTTGATAACGACACTTTCCCGTATATTATGGCATCGTATGCAAACAGTCATAAATTTCTGATCACCTTGTCAGTTGGGTTATTTATGTGTAAAGAGAATAAAAGCAGTCCTATCACATTCCCGTGGGGCATTTCTGATGATACCCTTTTCTCTGATGAACAATCACTATCGAGGACCACGAACTGAGTTTTATTACATAAAAAAGTCTTCGAGCCACTCACATATCTAGGAACCTAAATCATAAGCTCCTACCTCTGACAACAATCTGAACCATATCAAATGCTTTCTAGAAATCTAGGAATTCATCATTTGTGTGGCCATAGTGTCCATAGTTGCTTTATACCCTAGGAATATGCAATCTGCCTGTTGCGTTCCATGCATGGTTTGTAGGACATCATGTGAGAAATGGGCAAACTGAGTTTTGCATGAGCAATACTTTATAAATCCATGCTGATTTGTGAACAGAAGCTTTTCAGTCTCAAGCAAATTAATTATGTTCAAACTCAGAATGTGTTCAAGAATTCTGCAGCAAATCGATATTAAGGATATTGGTTGTAATTATGCAGATTAATTCTTTTATGTTTCTTATATAACTATTCATCTGTGCTTTTTTCCATTCACTTGGGCCTTTTTGCTGGGTGAGAGACTTGTGATAAATCAGGGTAAGTAAGTGGCAAATGCCACAGAGTAATCTCTGTAAAAACAAACTGGGATTCCACCTGCACCTGGTAACTTACTTGTTTTCAACTATTTCAGTTGTTTGTCTACACTGTAGATGCCAATTTCTATGTCCTCCATGTGGGAGTCTGTGCGACAGTCAAATAATGATATGTTTGTACAATGTTTTTGCATGAATGACTTCTTAAACTTGAAATTTAAATCTTCAGTTTTTCTTTTGCTTTCTTCCATTGCCACCCCAGAAATGGTCAATGAGTGACTGGATAGAAGCCTTTGACCTGTTTAATGATGACCAGAACTTTCCCAGGTTCTCAGTAAGATCTTTTCACTTAGGTATGATGGTGGAAGTTGTATGCTTCGTGCATTGCTCTTGTTAGGGATGGCCGAATTTCTGCTAACTTTTGCCTGTCAAGAATTGCACACTCTTTTTTGAACCAAGAGTGCAACAGTCTCTGTTTGCACAGCATTTTCTGAATTTGGTTATTAAACTATGGGGGGTTCTTTCCATCTTTAATTCACATACAGTTAAACAGGGTAAAGTTTTAGCAGCCAGGGTATCTTTGTACCACTTACTGTTTTTGTTTCAAATGGTTAGTATTCCAAGTACTGATATTATTTTATTCTAGGAATAACAGTGGTTATAAAACTGTTACATTTCTAACAAGGTAATTCCAGTAGATGCAACACGCCCCATTTTAAACAAAAATAGTAAGTGGTACAAAGATATCTTAATGGGTAAAAAGTTTCCCTGGTTGACCGTATCTGCAACATATGACTCCAGGGCGCAATTTACAAAAACTTTAAACTTTGCCCGTAATCCCTCATGTCCATCATACTGTAGCTAAATGATGTCCATTCATTGTCTAATTGGGAGCTAACTACTGCCTATCCTTTTTCTAACATAAACACTCTGCTTTATTAACTCTAGAAACTATTGTTACTATGGTGATACCATGATCACTAACCCCTATTTCTATACTGACACAGTCGATAACATCAGGCCTCTTCATAGCTACTAGGTCTAAAATATTTCCATCGTGTGTGGATTGTCTAAATACTTGTTCAAGACAGTTTTCGGAAAACATGTTCAAATGAATGATTCATTCATCATACTCGTCTGAAGGGGTTATGTTGTGTGATGATACTGTTCTTGTGAGGTTTCAAGCTTAGTGATTTAAGGTTAACACATTACGTTTTGGCTGTAAAGTGAAGTGCTGCTGGCTGTGTATGGTTATTTTATAATGTATGCCCATCCTACTTCAAATGAAGGCATATCATGATCTCTTCACCATGAAAATCACCCAGCTGGTCGCTCTGGTCGACAGTCTTCAACTCAAGATAGACTAGCAGTCACCTAGAATTATGCTAACTGGTGGTACATTCACTGACTGGGCTGACCCGTAAAATGTTTCCTATTTTTTTGCAGAATTTTATCCTTCGAGAAACCTAGTGATGATGTGAATGAATTTTGCTTTGTAAAGTCTATTATGCGCTCAGTCATTATTTCAATTTTAAGTGTATTGACATTCACACATAACTCAAAACCTAGTAAAATGGTGTGAATTGAGACACTTTTGAACTTATCAGGTGTGGTATTCATATATAACTTCAATTAATATGCTTTTTCTTACCCTAAAAGTTTAGATACTTCTTTCACTTTACCAATTGATGTTCAACTATGAATAAAATAATTCATTATCAGATAACTCTAAAAAAACTAGCTGTCATGTTGCCCTGTCACCTGTGGTGACTTGAGACAACCTTAAGTTTAATGTGTGTATCATTTGAGAACATTAATGAGGTGATATGAGACACATAGTACGACTTGCACTGATCTTAACATTCACATTTTAATAAAATCAGGGTGTATATAATGTTTTAAAAATATTTTTTAGTCATAAAACTTATGAATAACATTTTAAAGCAATCATAAAGTTATCAGTAAAAATGATTTTTTAAAAATAATGTTAATTTAAAAAACAGAACTCATTTACACTGCAACATGAACACTTTAATTTAAAGTATGATCTTAGATGAAAATTTCATCAGTTCATATCTAAGTTGCTGAGTTTCATGAGGACAAACAAAACTCACTTGGCCACTCGGGGCCATACAAAAGTGTCTGAACTGTTTTTATATTGTCTCATAAATTTCACCTCAACTTTCCTAGAGTCTCCTCTAGAATTTTCAGAAATTGTGACCACTTTTCCCACAAAACACTTTTTAGTGATTTTGTATTTTTTGAAGCACTTTTTATAGTCATTTCAATGAGCAGATAATCTCCTTCCACTTTGCTTCCATAGGAAACATTATCTTCCTGTTGAACAATCTATGGAAATGGAAGGTTACTGTCATTGCTGTTAACGTCATTCATTATGGATCCTCAGGTTCATCACATTCTGCACTGCCATCGCCAGTACTCAAATCCAATTGTGCTTCATTAGGCTCAATATTTGACACACTCTTGCCTGGTTCAGATTCTATTCTTCTCTTCTTCTGTTTAAGCACAGAACCATTTTCTTTGTCCCCATAGTGCAACCTCTTCAACAGGTCAGTCATACTCCCCTCCAGTTGTTGTTCAATTGAACTTCTGTTTTCATTGGTGTTAGCATTGTTGGCACCCACACATTGAATTCATTTCCACTGCAACATTAAAAATTTAATTTACAGTATAATATTAGATGAAAATTTCATCAGTCCATATCTAAGGTGTTGAGGTGGAAATAGGCAAGTCTTTGTTTCATGAGGATACAAAAAACTCATATCATCCACTTGGGGCCATACAAAAGTGTCAACAATTCCTGGATAATGTTGTCCTCAACAACACTTTATATTGCCTGCTAACCTCACATTACTATGGCGTTTCAGGAATAATCGCATCCATTCATCACCAGGCATGTTTGTTTCTGAATCTTGGGATGGTTTTCCATTTTCTGTCAAGATAGTATTTAACTAAAAGTCTGATGTCATAAGCAGTAAGTGGGAATCCCCATTCACTTACTATAAGCATATTTTTCAGTAAAGTATCTTCTTCTGTTGAAGACAGAGAAGTTTGTCCACCAATTTTACTACTATGTTTTCCGTTAAGTGCACGAGAAAGCTTGGACTTTTCTAAAGAATATTTCTCAGCTTCTTTATGAAGGCTAAGGTGGCACATTTTTACATCTTCAAGAGCCTTATCCAAATTTTCTAAGTTGCTACTTGCATATTTGCTCTTTTATCATAAGCACATGGCATGTCCTACAAGAATAAAATTAAAAATCTTTAGTAGGAATGAAGTTGTGTCTGCACAACAACTGTCTCATGTCACACCAAGGAAAGGCCCCGTTTAGTATAAATAAGTCTCATAATTTACACTTTAACAAAAATATGACTTTTATTTTTTACATTCATGTCAAAGCCTTGAAGATACTCACTACAAAGTTTCACTCCTCGAAAATTATTTTTCATGTAGTAAAACAGAAAGTTCCACAACAATTGTCAAAGATTATATTTTACTTCCTGTTTACAAATCATTACATGGCTGCCAACATTATTATTTTGATAATAAATTTACTTCAGTCAGAAAACTGATGTTATATGCAAACCAAACAATGGATAAAAATTTTAGTTATGTAAACTAAAAACTGGTAAATGCAGAACTATAAATGTATGTCATTTTATCTCAAGTCTCCCTGGTGTCTCAAGTCACCCCATTTGAATCATCACTGTCATATGTACTGAGAGGTTCTAGCACAACTTCACCACTTCCTAGATGTAGATAGCAGTTTGAAGCAGTGACATCTGGAATTGTGTTTTACATTTCTAAGCCTATCAGGGTAACAGTCCAACCCCATTTGCCTAGTTCAGTTGATGGGAAGGAATAAGCACTTAGTACCAATGACCGACCATCTAAAGTCAAAGTGAATGAATCACTCCTCAAGCCCAGCTGCACTGCTGTGCATAATTACAGTTCTTACTTCTTACTTGTAGCTGTCAGGATGAACATGAGATCCAGGTGTGCACATAGGTGTATAATGAACTTTTTGGTAGCATTGAAAATTGTAAGACCCATGGTTACTGCCAAGTAATGGCATAATTTTTCTGCAGGCTGCAAATCTCCAAATATGTCAAAGTAATAAACACTATTTCCTGTTCCTCTTCTAACGTAAACCACCCAGTGAGTTCCAGGTCCTCTTGCTGAGTGTAAATTTAGAATTCCAATTCATTAGATTTCCACATATTCTTGGGAAGTGTATTCTGCATCAACACACCAAAAAAACTTGGGATAGAGAACTTTTAAACAACATGAGCACATAGATATTTGTAAGTGATCTGTTGGGCAGTGTAGCTAACAGTGTTTAAAATAAATCATCAAAGCCATTTCCTGTAAGGTTTTTATACAGCCCTTTCCCAGTAGCCACAGATTCTATAAACCTACTGTACCTGTTGGCCTCCTCAAGATGCTGCTGTGTTTTCTGCATTTTTCACTGTTCTGGCGATAGGTGCTGCGCCTCCGGCCAGGGAACCAGACGCTGAAAGTCCTGCCAAGGTTGGAATTATGAACGGAAGGAGTCCATCTGATGTACTTAGCAGTGGTAGGACTCTTAGGCATTTTAATCAGTTTTCCTTTTGAGACAGTTTTAACTGCCAGCGATAACTGAATACATTTTTTTTAAAGAATCCTGACTTGCCCTTCTCCTTCTTCTTCTTCTTATTCTTCAGTGTGTGAAAAGCAGCGTTCATAACTGAACTGAAATGTAACCTATAACCAAGTTAAGTATTATGCATGTTACTTTATTTACTAACAGCACAGCTTTACAGTAACCAATACTGTTATCTGTTTTTGAGCATACTTTCTTGGCTCCGTTGGCTAATGTTCAATCTGCAGGGTGATATCCTGGGAGATCCTAATTTGCCACATGGCATCTGCAAGTTTTGCTTGCCCTTGTGCAAGTTGTTTCTCAAGCTTAGTCCCAGATCCACAGAAGTTATATGTAGTGACATGAAGTTCTGTTGGCAAATTAATGAAAATACTACAACCTCTTTTGATGTGCTTCCTATCATGCATGTTATGCTACTGTGCTATTTGAGGGCCTTGTTATATAGCAAATCAATGTCATCAACCCAAGTATTATGCGATGAAGGGAATCCTAACCATTTAATGAGAGCCTTTCCCTCATTGCCTTATGACACTTTCTACCAGCAAGATGACTGTCTCACTTCTCCTCTGTAACTGTTCTGTGTAAAAACTAATGACAATTTCACTACCACTGGTATCCTTTAAGATGTAAGTTCTAGGGGGTTGTTCATTGCACCTTGGAAACTGTAAATATCTCTCTTGACCAGTTTGGGAGATGACTTCCCAAGTGCTTGCATTTGAAAGATGTACAAAATCACTTACATTAACTTCTATTTTTGTGGATCTACCATTTTACTATCACTTAAACTAATTTAGAAGCTTATTGTCATCTACATTAATTGACCCGATTGATCTTTATTGTCCTGTGAACAGAGCAGTTCCACGTGTTGATGATTTGTGGGAGGATAGCAGTCCATTTAAAAGAATTAAGGAGTTTAAAATGCATCCACATTTGCCCTTTTATAGATGTTTTTGAATGCTCTACAATATGTGCTTTCATCTAAGAGAACTTCAAGTATGGAAGTATTACATAACATTTCATTAGTGGTGTGAAATATCTGTTACAGGACTCACCACTGTGATCTGTTCATATACTGTGTGGGCTGTGGTTGGTTGCTGTCTGTTGGAGTTGCCATAATTGATGCACTGGGGTGATCTGTTGTTAATTTTCTCATTCTGAATGTCAATAATGCCACTGCCAGGTAAGTCTGCTAATGCATATATAATGACATTTTAGTATTTCGAGCTGTAGGTACATTTTACCTCTACTCCGTTGACTTTCTTATATACCTCTGTCACATGTAACACCTGACCATAATTGTCAACATCTTCCAGTGAATAGCTTTCCAGTTCATAGAATATTAGATTCACTAAACTGGATGTTTTTTCAAATTCCCTTTCTCCAGTCTAGAGTGCATTCTTAATTAAAGATATGGGATAAGTACCCAACATATATGGTTTTTCCTAGCTTACTTCATAAGTTCTGTCTGTCTGACCATCACTGTAATGTTTAATGAAATCACCAATAGCATCTTCTTCATCTTCTTCTTTAGCCTTTGAGTCATTTGAGAGATTCTGTGACAGGTCTAAATGTGTCTCTGAGTGATTGGTCTCTTTCCAAATGCCCTGACTTCAGCAATTGCAGTTTCTCTCAGATAGCCATACATGATTTTGTGACTTTATGTTTCATTGACATGTTGTTATACATTAAGCAGACTTTGGAATGGTATTTAACTTACGTAAATACACTCCCGGTTGCCTTCTTTTCAATGGTATCAGACTGTGCAATTATTAACTTGTTCATCTTCCTTTCTGTTACAATAACTGTTGCACCATAACATACTGCTAAGGGAGGGGGATGAGGTAATAAATGATCCACAACACTCAGCAAACTATGTAAACAAGCATTTTTCAAGTATTGCAGAGAAGGTACAGCAAAATTTCCCCAAAACAAATATAACACTTGTAAATAATGTTGCACTAAATACGATGTTGTTTCTTCAAACCACAGAGAATGAAGTCAATAAAACGGTTCAAAAACTAAAAAATCAAAAGTCAGTAGGCTTAGATGAAGTACCAAGGTGTGTACTGAAACAATGAATAGGGATTATACAAGGCTCCTCAACAAATATAATAAATGAATCCATCACATCAGGGATATTTCCAGAGCAGTTAAAACAGGCAAGAGATGTACCTTTGTTTAAGAAAGGTAATACAGAAGACATAGAAAATTACCAGCCCATTTCCCTGCTGTCAGCATTCTCAAAAATAATAGAAGCAATTATGAAAGACAGGTTAATGAATTACTGTACCTGAATAAATACTTTAAGCAAATCACAGTTTGGTTTCTAAAGTGGCAAAAATATGGAGTCAGACATAGTAGAATTCATAAAGGTTGTACTTATGCTTTTGATAAAGATGAGTGTGTCACAGGCAAATTTTTGGCTCTTTCTAAGGCATTTGATACAGCCGACCACAAGATTCTATTAAATAAATTAGAAGCATTAGGAATAAGAGGGGTAGCTAATGACTGGTTTCGATCATACCTTGCAGATAGGGTACAAAGAGAAGAGATAACACATACTTCAAATAGATCTAAACATTTAGTAAAACACTTATCAGAATCAAAATGCATTAATATAGGGGTTCCACAAGGTAGCATATTAGGATCAATACTGTTCCTGATATACACAATGACTTTCCCAGTAGTGTTACTCGTGGTGAAAAAATTCTTTTCTCTGCTGACAGCAATATTATAGTCACTGAGAAAATGAGGACTCCTTGCCGAGAAGCAAATGAAACTCTCAAGGAAGTTTATGATTGGTCAATAAACAATAAAGTGACATTGAATATAAAGAAAATTAATGCCATTAACTTCAGTTTTAAGAGGAAAAATGACAATATTAAATTAAATGTAGATGGCGCCTCTATAGACTGAGTAACAAATGCAAAATTTCTAGGAATGAATATTGATTCTCAGTTGAACTGGTGTGAACACACAAAGGTACTTGCAAACAGGATGTCACCAGCATGTTATGCCCTTAGAAGCCTATCATCAATGTGTAATATGCAGTGTCTTTTAGTTACATATTATTCATATGGCATTCTTTTTTGTGGAACAAATGCACAAAATATGAACACAATTTTCAAACTCCAGAAAAGAGCCATAAGAATAATAACCAAAAATACTAGTCGAGCTTATTGTGAAGATCTGTTCAAAACACTGGGGATTTTAACTGCTCCATGTGAATACATTTATCAATCAGCTGTACCCATCAAAAATAACATTGATAATTACTGCACAAACAGCTCTGTCCTAGACCATGCAACAAGAGATAGACTCAACTTACATTTAACAAAAAAAAAAAAAAAAATAAACATGAAACTCAAAACAGCATTTTCTACCAAGGAATAAAACTACAATAAATTACAAAAAGAGATTAAAGAAATTGCAAAAATACACTTATTTAAAAAGGCAGCTAAAAACTACCTGTTATGGAACAAATTTTATACATTGAAGGATTACTTAGATAACACAGAGTAGGGGTTTGATAAAAATGTTGTGCAAATAAATAATAATAATAATAATAATAAAAATGATTATAAAATATCCAACATTCCACATAACACCTTTTCCTTCTTTTTTCCTTTCATACTTACCCCCAAGCTATGCATAGCACAATACTAACACCTCTTCCTCTTCTGTGCTCAACATCTCACTCATTATGGAGGGATGCTGACTCAGTTTTTCAGGATAGCAAATGGGAAGTTGCGGTGCAGAAAATGGCCCAGAGATCACTTTGTGTGTGTGTGTGTGTGTGTGTGTGTGTGTGTGTGTGTGTGTGTGTGTGTGTGTGCAGTGACTGATAGTAAGATATGAGTGAATGGTGTGGCATTACATTATTTTAATAAGTTATTTGTAAAAAAAGTATTGTATACCAGGAGTAAATTTAATGATTATGTCCAACTAGAGGTCTGTAAATATATGTGTATACAAATTAGCTTATTTTAAATTGATCTAAACTTGTAAATACTTTGACATGTGCTATATCCTTGTAAAAAGAGATCTACAGATGAATAAAGCTACTACTACTACTACTACTACTACTACTACTACTACTACTTAATTTGTTGGTTAACCTCAGAGTGGTTACATTATAGGCTTAAGTATTTATCTCCTTAATACCCATGTTGAGTACATCAAATCTAGAAGTATGATGCTTAATACTATTGTTGAGCACCTGAATTTTCTTTTAGAAATGAAAAACTTATGTAGAGATGAATTTCAGTGTGGAACTCAGTCTAACACTGAAAAACTACAGTAGTATTATGGTTAACCACAAAATATTTTTATTGGAAATTTAATTATTTATGATACTTAAAAACATAATGATACTGCCTCGGAGAAGAAGACTGCAGCTGTGGTCTGTTTATTTCAGTAGCTTAAAAAATCAGCAAGTAGAGTAGTATTCTGCATAACTATGAAAAAGCCTCACTGTATTTGTACACAGTGAACAGTATAGTTTCTTTATTCTTCATGAAACAATTAAAGAATTGTGAACACTGTCTCTGCTGAAGACAATCTAAAGTTTCTAAAGGAAAACAGAAAATTTATGTGAATACCATTTTCTAAAATATACTTCCTGTCAGCCTGTACATGAAATCACACAATGAAAAGTATAGAAGCAATATGGTTAACTATAAACAATTTTTATTGTAAATTTAGATTGAAGATAGTAAAAAGCATAATGATAGTGTCTCAGAGAGAAAGATTGCATCTGTTGTCTCTTTATTTCTGCAGCTTAAAAAAACCACAAGTAAAACTGCATTCTGCCTAACTACGAAAAGCCTCACTCTATTTGTACACTTTGTTACACTTAATACAATAAATATCACAAGTCTTGGGAACAATACATTACTTTAAAAACATTTATACAGCAAATGAATTGTGCACATTAAAATATACAATGAAATTGAAATTACATACTTAATTAAATATGAACAATGACAATATGCACCAGGATGCACAAAATAATAGTGCAAATCACTAAGGCAATGCTGAGCCCATTTGCAAATAGACACTGAGTCTCATGAATTAACTCATCTTCCTCAATGTTCATCCATTTGCGAAATATGTCCAGCAGTACTCAAAAACTATGACACAAAATCAACTTACTTATGACTTACAGTCTATAATTTTAACATAAATGTTGAGGTGGTGTAGGGAACCAGAACACAGTAATCTATCATAAGCAATGTCAGGGGATTCTTTCCAGCCAATGACAAAGATATGATTGTATTCATGTTTATGGCCTAGTCCATATTTTATTCACATTGTTTCATTCCACTTCACACTCTCCAATGCATTTTCACTTGTAGTCTATTTTTGTATTAATTCATGAAGACTTTGTGCTGGAAAGTGTAATGTGCAGATTCAGCTTCTGCATACTATTTCTGGTCTATCTGATGCTTCCAGTCACAATGTGTATGGAATTTCATATCATTTTTACTTGTTCATACTCTGGTGCTCCTGGTTGACACTGCTGGTAACAGTGGTTGTCTGTACAACAGCTCCAGTCTCACCACACATCTATAAGACACTACTATATCACTGTCTCCTAGTCACTTGGTAGATCAATAAATACAATAAATTTTGTTGTATGCAGTATAGTTTTTTCATCAGTGTCATAAGAAAGAGCAAGCACTGAGGTCCTGGAAAAAAATGAGAAACATAATGTTCATTCTTAGCTACAAAACCAGTTTATTTATTTATATTAACTATACCAGTGTTGCAGTTTAAGTTGCTAATTATGCTAATATTTTCAGTAATCACTAGTTTCACATATATTAAAAATAATGTTCAGTAATGTGGCAATACAAGACTGCCTTTACCTCTGATAACTAGTTAAACATCTTGTAATTATAATGCTGCTCTGACATAAGAAAAATAAACTTATTTTGAACATCTATAACAATAAAGAAACATTGCAGAAATGCAACTAAAGTAAATGCTTGCACTTTTTTCCACCAATAACAAAAACTAGAGAAGTTCATTAACATAGGGAGTTTCTTCATGTGAATGGTAAAACTGTAATGTGATGGGGGATAATATGGAGCTCTTCCAAGTAGTTCATAATTTAAATTTAAATTACAGCAGCAGAAATAATATGTTGGGCTGGTGTACTTCAATCAAAATGTTTCATGGTGGAATTAAGTTATAATGATGTTTAGAACAACTGTAAAATAAGTCAATATTTTATTATGAAGACACCATTCAGTTTCGATCTTTGTAGTGCCAGACAAGTATTTGTATGTCTCATATTTTGTGCAAAGATGTCATTAAATGAAGGGAGAGGGTGAAACTGTGCCAAAACATGGAGTTATTTCTAATTATGTAAATTTGATAGCATATCATAAATTAGTTCTGATATTAATTTTCTGTACTTAAGAATAAAATTATGTATTAAATGTAGAGTGAAAATAGTGTAATGCAAAATGGATATGAAAATACTTGTTTTGTGTTTTGATGAGCATCGTAGTTCCAACTCAGGACTGGGGATATGAGCGGGAAAAGGAGGTCTTTGTCCATTGTCCATTGTGGTGGCAAGTTTGGAGCTGCAAAGTGCCACCACGAGCACAAGCATGGACGCCAGTGTCTGTGAATAAATTGTGAAGGAACAACATGAAAGTGTGCAGATGTGAGAGAATAAACCACGTCTATGAATTGCACCGATTATTATTTATCTGCATTTCTTCTTGTTGTAGCAGTTTTAATGGCCAGTAGTATAACTGAACCATCACACACAGCACCACAAAAATGATATGAAATACATTAAAGTATAAAAAAGAAACCATCAGTTACCTCAAACATTGGACAAATAGAAAGAAAACCAATATGGACTTCACAGAGAGTATGAGTGGTTTGCCACTACATAACAAAAAATGTTTTATTCCACAGTCAGCAAAACAGAAGAGGGACAAGATAAATAATAATGAACACATTGTGCTCACTTGCCAGTCTCCAGCTAAAGCAGATTTACAACAACTCAGGAATCACTGAAAGGAAAATAACGTTAAACCTTTGCACCAAAACATTCAATACCCAGGCAACAAAATAGTATAAGTTATCCTGAGTGAAACACAGCCAGATGCATTATGTTTTTGTGAGGATGAGCTAAATGAAGCAGAAATTTAAAATCTAAAAATAAGAAACTGTAATCTCATTAATCATTTCTCTGGAACAAAACATGGAGGTGGAAGTGTTGCCATATACAAGAAGAAAATTGGTAGTCTTTAACATACTGAATACTGTAAATGTATAAACCTTTCAGCATATATTGAAAAAAAGATTTGAAAATACTGGCACAATGAATGAAGAACTAAGAATTTTCTGTGTATGCAGGTCTGCAAGTAGTAGTATTGAAGCATTTATGACTTTTTGACAAAATTAGCAAACTTATTATTGAAGTTTAAAATGAATGATGAAACATGTGAAGACTAGAACACAGTACAGTGAGCATCCATTATGTCGTGAAGGGCAATCACAACCAGTTTTCAGGTCTCCATAATCAGGTTACTCAATATGTGCATTGGAGTCAAAGTTACTTGGTGTTGTCATGGAATCAGTTCCAATTAACAGCTAGTGTTGAGGACTTACACCACACAGGCCATACACAATTAACAGGTGCACATGATGATTGATAACTGTGACTTTTGAGTCAAATCACTGTGGACTGAGTACTGTAGAACTGAATTTGGTGTTGTGTTTCACATCAAACTGTTTGGAGATTATTGCATGATGAGAACCTCCATTTCTGATGACTGTTGTGAGCACTACATTGCAGGCCACAATGTCATGAACTCTTTTGCAGGTGGACAAGAAACAGTGCAGAATGGATGCACCAGGATTGACATCAGGTGTTGTTTATGGAAGAAACACAGATCTGTTTGTACTCTGAGAATCACAGACAAGTTTAAAGACAACCCAGTAAAATTGAACACTCCTGACACTGTATGCAACTTGTGCAGGGCAGTGGTGCAGTGATGTTCAGTGGTGGCATTGCATGGGGCTACTGTACACGTCTTGTGATTGTTGAGGGCAATTTCGTTGCTTTGCAATACAGGGATGAGATTCTACAATGCATAGTGAGACTGTATCACCAACATTTTGGTGACAATTTCCTCTCAAAGGATGATACATTGTGTTGTCTTCATGACGTTCTCATGATCATTTTCCTCCAGCATGGAGGATCTCCAAAATGATGAGATCTGCCTATTCTCTGGCCACGAATACAATCAAGCATGTGTGGCATCATTTGCAAGAAGCTAATTTTTGGGAGGTCAAGAATGACAACAAACTGTGCACTACATACACAGACTCACCATTGAAGAGTGGGACTATTTGGATGCTAGGATGAGCAACATGATATGGCCTAGCTGTTCCCTGGCTACAAACACAACTGAAAATGTGTGGGATCAATTGAAATAAGCTAGTTCTGGACATCGAGAATGACCAAAAACTCTGCACTGCTAATGCAGAAGCACCATTGAAGAGTGGGACAGTTTGGACTGAGGCTTCATGATCTCATTGACAATAAGCCATTATGGATTCAAGCCTGCATCCAAGAAAGGGGATGTTTCACCACATATCGGTAGTGCTCAGGAGAGTTGCAAAACCTCCCCTGCTGCAAATGGGAAACACACAATTTTGTCATTACCCAAATGTTTGTTTTTTCATTTGGTGTTCTGGACACATTGCAAATTAATACACACATGAGCCACAGAGCTAATTTTTGTTTTCTCTGTGGTGAATTGCAAAATAAAGAAGTGATGCAAAACACTGAGGAAAGAAGACTGGGATGAAACAATGCAAGCACAAGGTACAAGGGACATGTATGATACATTTATTAACACGCCAATGCATCATTTTCATGCAGTGTTCCCAAAATGACCTCTCAGGAAAAGCAAATTCTTAGTAGGCAATGGATTACCAAAGAAATAATTGAACTCTGGATTAGAGTGAAGTAACTCAGACAAACAAAGAACATGGAGATATTTGTATAAACAGCATCAGAAGAAGTAAAGGCAATTAATAAGACAAGCAAAAGCTAGTTAAATAAACAGAACCATAGCAAATTCAAATCATGAACATAAAACAGCAAGGGATATAATTAACACCGAAAGATGTAGTCAAAAAGAGTGTAAATAACAGAAATTTTATTAAGTCAAAGAGGATTAAGAACAACATAATTACAGATGGAACAAAAACTGCTAATATAATCAACAACAATTTTATAGATGTACAAGATTTAAAGGGGGAAGAAATTGATCAATGCAGTCTAGAAAACTTGGGCAACTATCACACTCATTGTTCCTGGAACCAGTGACAAAGACTGAATTCATAAAAATAATTTATAAAGTAAAATCCAAGAAGTTCACAGGAGATGATGAAATATCAAATTATATTATAAAAGTGTAAATCAATAAATAATTGAACCTCTTCTGGATGTAGCAAACTGCTCATGCAGAAGCACCATTGAAGAGTGGGACAGTTTGAACTGAGGCTTCATGATCTCATTGACCATATTCCATTATGTATTCAAAAGAAAGAGTCTTTCCAGAAAAATTAAAAATAAGCAAAGTCATGGCACTATGTAAGAAAGGTCACAAACATGATCCGAATAACTAGAGATCAGTATCTCTACACTCTGGCTTCTCAAAAATAGTAGAGTGCTCATGCATAGTAGGATGACCACATTCCTAGAGAAACACAGTATTCTGATTCTGGTACAACATGGTTTCCAGAAAAGGGAAAGCTGCAGAAACCATTATCTCAATTCTAAAAGAATCTGTTATAGCTGCATAAGACAAAAGAAAATCTATATCCACTATTTTTCTGAATTTGTCTAAAGCTTTTGACACAGTCATCCATATAGAGCTAACTGAAGAACCTGAAAGCTATGGCACACATGGGTGTGCAGTGGAATGGATAAAATCATGTATCAGTAACAGAAAGCAATATGTGACAGGTGAATCTGGATGAAGATCTCAACTCAGAGATATTTAGTATGGTGTGTCTGTACTTGGCCCACTTCTGTTCAACCAGTTTATAAACAATACAGAAGTCAGTGAGAAAGATAAAAAAAATACTGAATGTTAATGACATGACATTAGTGAATGTAGAAGACAATCTGGAAACACTGGAAAAAAGGATCTTTACATCAACAAATAACACAGTATAATGGCTCATAGAAAATATTATTGTTATTGTTGTGATCTTCAGCCCAAAGACTGGTTTGATGTAGCTCTCCATCCTACTCTATCATATGCAAGCATCTTCATCTCTGAATAACTACTGAAACCTACGTCCTTCTGAATCTGCTAACTGTATTTGTCTCTTGATCTCCCTCTATGATTTTTATCTCCCACACTTCTCTCCAATACTAAACTGGTGACCCCTTAATGTCTAAGAATGTGCCCTGTCAATAGATCCCTTCTCTTAGTCAAGTTGTGCCAAAAATATCTTGTCTCTCCAATTTCATTCAGTACCTCATCGTTAGTTATGTGATCTACCCAGCTAATCTTCAGCATTCTTCTGTAGCACCACATTTCAGAAGCTTCATTTTCTTCTTGTCTAAACTGTTTATTATCCATGTTTCACTTCCATACATGGCTATACTCTAGGCAAATACTTTCAGAAAAGACTTCTTAACACTTAAGTCTATATTTGGTGTTAATAAATTTCTCTTTTTCAGAAATGCTTTTCGTGCCATTGCCAGTCTACATTTTATATCCTCTGAACTTTGGCCATCATCAGTTATTTTGCTGACCAAACAACAAAACTTATCTACTATGTTTAGTGTCTCATTTCCTAATATAATTCTTCTCATAACATCCATAGATCAGCACATTCCTCAAACTGAGGAACTATCAAGAATGGGGTCCACAAGGATCAGTCTTGGGCCCTTTGTTGTCCTTAATATATATTAATGACTTGCCCTTCTATATTCATGAAGAGGCAAAGTTAGTTCTCTTTGCAGATGATACAAGTATAGTAATCACACCTGACAAACAAGAATTAACTGATGAAATTGTCAATAATGTCTTTCAGAAAATTACTAAGTGGTTCCTTGTAAATGAACTCTCACTGAATTATGATAAGACACAGTACATACAGTTCTGTACAGTAAATGGTATGACACCATTAATAAATCAGAAGCATATAGCTAAAGTAGAATATTCAAAATTTTTAGGTGTGTCCATTGATGAGAGATTAAATTGGAAGAAACACATTGATGACCTGCTGAAACGTTTGAGTTCAGCTACTTATGCAATAAGGGTCATTACAAATTTTGGTGATAAACATCTTAGTAAATTAGCTTACTATGCCTATTTTCACTCATTGCTTGCATATGGCATCATATTTTGGGGTAATTAATCACTGAGGAATGAAGTATTTATTGCACAAAAGCATGTAATCAGAATAATAGCTGGAGTCCACCCAAGATCATCTTGCAGACATTTATTTAAGGAACTAGGGATATTCACAGTAGCTTCTCAGTGTATATACCCTCTTATGAAATTTGTTATTAACAACCAAACTCAATTCAAAAGTAATAGCAGTGTGCATAACTACAATACTAGGAGAAAGGATGATCTTCACTAGTCAAGATTAAATCTAACTTTGGCACAGAAAGGGCTGAATTATACTGCCACTAAAGTCTTTGGTCACTTACCAAATAGTATCAAAAATCTGACAGATAACCAACAAGTATTTAAGAAGAAATTAAAAGAATTTCTGAATGACAACTCTTTCTACTCCATAGAGGAATTTTAGATATAAATTAAGAAAAAAAAATTATTAAAAAAATAAAAAAAAACAAAAAATAAAAAATTGTTATATTAACTTAATTATGTTGTTAAATTAACTTAATTATGTCATGTATTGGAAAATTTGACTCATTCCACATCATTACGAAATATCGTATTCATGATCCATGGAACTAGTATTAATCTAATCAGCATCACCTGATATAATCAGACTACATTCCACTACCTCTATTTTATTTTTCTTAATGTTAATCTTATATCCTCCTTTCAAGATGCTGTCCATTCCATTCAACACTCTTCCAAATCCTTTGGTGTGTCTGACAGAATTACAATGCAATTTATTTATTTTTTCTCCATGAACTTTAATTCATACGCCAAATTTTCTTTGGTTTCTTTTAATGCTTGCTCAATGTACAGACTGAATAACATCAAGGATAGGCTACAATCCTGTCTCACTCCCTTCTAAACCACTGCTTCCCTTCCATACCCTTTGACTCAAGTAACTGTTGTCTGGTTTCTGTACAAGTTGTAAATAGCCTTTTGCTCCCTGCATTTTGCTCTGCTACCTTCAGAATTTCAAAGACAGTGTTCCAGTCAACATTGTCAAAAGCTTTCTCTAAGTCTACAAGTTTACCTGTCCTTACCCTATCTTCTAAGACAAGTCATTGTGTTAATATTGCCTTGCATGTTCCTACATTTCTACAGAATCCAAACTGATCTTCCCTGAGGTCTGCTTCTACCAGTATTTCCATTTTTCTGTACAGAATTTGTGTTAGTACAAGGTGAACAATTTTGCTTCTACCTCCTTTTCCCCAAAATTTGAGGCTTTAATGAAACAACTTGGTTACACATGTATCATTCAAAGTATTTTCCACTGCTGGGCACTACTTTCTCCCATCTTTCAGGCAGTGTACGACTCCCACATTGAAAAACTTTTCCTTGTTTTGAAGCGATCCACAAATTGATCCAATTTGTGACTTCTTCATGAGATCGGAAGTGTTGGTTAGCCAGGCCATGTGCCATTGACCTAAACAGGTGGTAGTCAGAGGGAGGAATGTCTGGAGAATATGGCAGGTGGGGTAAGACTTCTCATTTTAATGTTTCCACGTATGTTTTGACCTCTTTTGCAATGTGGGTTCGAGCAGTGTCGTGCTGCAAAATCACTTTATTGTGCATTTTGCTGTATTGCGGCCATTTGTATTTTAATGCTCTGCTCAAATGCATTAATTGCATTCAATAATGAGCACCTGTGATTGTTTCACTTGGTTTTACACCTCATAGTACACAACACACAGCTGGTCCCACCAAATACGGAGCATGATCTTGGAGCTGTGAATGTTCGGTTTGGCCGTTGACGTGGAAACATGGCCAGGATATCCCCATGACTTTTTTGCATTTAGAATTATCATAATGTACCCATTTTTCATCCTCAGTCAAATGCAATGCAGAAATCCCTTCCGTTTTTGCCTCTGAAGCAACTGTTCACAAACACACAAACACTGTTGAGCATCTCTTGGTTTCAGCTCACACAGGACCCAAGTTCCTTCTTTCTGAATCATGCCCTTAGCCTTGAGTCTTTTGAAATGGCTTGCTGTGTCAGTCGCACTAACCATGCCAATTCTTCTTGAGTGTGATGTGAGTCTTCACTCAGCAATGTCTCCAATTCTGCGTCTTCAGAAACGTTCTCTCTTCCACCACTATGCCAATCTATGACGTTAAAATCACCTTTCTTGAAGCATTGAAACCACTCATGACATGTTCTTTCACTAAGAGCGTACATAACATACATACTTGAGAGCATTTGATAAGACTCAGCCGCTGTTCTCTTCATACTGAAACAAAACAGTAACACCTCCTGCAAATGGTGAGAATTAGGCTCGTAAACTGACATTTTCAATCAAGAACAACTTTATGATGCAGACACAAGCCAGCTAATGTTTGAATGAGGTTATGTCGAATGAGGTCCAAGCTAACTGCCTGACATCTGTGAACTGTTTCTTTTGACAGCTACTTACCATTGTCGCCACCTATTGGCAAACGGCAGAAGCAAAGTTGTACACCTTGTATTTTGCAGCCACAATTTATTAAGCTGACTGGTTAGTATTTTTCACACCTGTCAGCAACTGCTTTCTTTGGAATTGGAATTATTACATTCTTCTTGAAGTCTGAGAGTATTTCACCTGTCTCATACATCCTGCACACCAGAAGGAAGAGTTTTGTCATGGCTGGCTCTCCCAAGGCTGTCAGTAGTTGTGACAGGATGTTGTATACTCCATAAGCCTTGTTTCATTCAACACATTCCAGTGCTCTGTCAAATTATTCTCGCAGTATAATATCTTCCATCTCATCTTCATTTACATACTCTTTCCTTTCTATAATACTGCCTTCAAGTTCATTTCCCTTGTACAGACCTTCAGCTTTCCCTTCTTTGATTAGTACTCGTTTTTGATCTGAGCTCTTGATATTCATGTGGCTATTTCTCTTTTCTCCAATAGCTCCTTTAATTTTCCTGTAAGTGGTATCTATCTTTCCCCTAGTGAAATATGCTTCTATTACTTGTGTGCAACAAGAAGAATGTGAGTTCTCTAATTCTGGACCATCAGAAGTCGATAGAAGTTGTTTGACATTGTTTTTTGTTTCAAGCCACTGACAACCTCAGTGATCCAATACAGAAGGCTGCGTACAGTATGTAGGCATTGAACAGTGGTTGTTGTCCATGCAATGTTGGCATAACAAAGAAATACCATTGGTGATGAGTGACGAAGTGCCTCCAGGCCCATCTACTCCTCAGAGGGCAAGTGATAGTACATTACGGAGTGGGGTCAGAAAAATTATTAAAATGTCACTGAATGATGTGAGCAGGAGAACAAAAATAAGGATTTGCTCCACCCCATCTTACAGCCAATGAAACAAGCTGTGGCATATGCAGGAATAAGCTACAGAACTGCTTATAGAATTCAAAAGTTTTGCACAGATAATCCTGAGAAATCACAAGGAATTCCCAGAAAAAAGAGGTAAATATCAATTCTGTTCAAATTGCAGTTCAACAGTTCTCCGTAACTGTCTTCCTCTTTCTCTGAATTAGTTGAAAATATTAACCAAGTTTGTGTGTCTAAAGCCTGAGGGAATACTGGTACTGGTACTGTTTCCATAACAAATACAGGTCTCCAGAGAAGGGATCGACTTTTTCGAACTTCTGAATATACCCAGTTGTGCAGGTTATGTCCATAGGTATTGTATCACACCTTACAATCAATATGTTAATGACCCTCATTTCTGAATGACAAAAAAAATGCCTGTGATTCACTGGCACACTATAGCTGCAATAACAAGTGTAACTTTGAAGACCTCACTGTAGTGTAGTGATGAAGTTAATGCACTAGTATTCTAAGGCTGGTGCATATGAATCCCGCAACAAGCAATTTCTAGTCTAGATTCTCTCATTTCTTTGTCATTTAGGACAAAATCGACTGGGAAAATCCAGTTGCATGATACTGACAGCAGTTTTATGACAAAAATAACAGAAGACTTTCTTGATGCAAAAAATTTCTCCCAGTCTGCAGAGCCTTTGGCCAGTAGCAAGGAAAAAATCAGCTGGACTTAGGACATTACACAATCTAAGGAACACTTCCTTGTCAATAGGATTCA
Organism: Schistocerca gregaria; assembly: GCF_023897955.1. NCBI lineage: Eukaryota > Metazoa > Arthropoda > Insecta > Orthoptera > Acrididae > Schistocerca > Schistocerca gregaria. The sequence continues at coordinate 518,142,171 of NC_064931.1, read as the reverse complement.
TTTAAAAACTAAGTGGAAAATAAAAGGACCTTATTGTTATTGCGTGAAGGCATTATACACTCATGCTCATAAATTAAGGATAATTGCAGAATGTGGTGCCACACAACATGGTACTACACAAAACTGGTGCTAATAGCATACGCACATAGGGAACACACACGACGCGGATCTGTAAGTCCATGGTATTGGTGACAAGTTGAGAAAACCATTCCAAAATGTATGTGCTACAAAACGCCACTGTTTCCTGTGCATGTACCCCAACATCAATATGGGATATGATCACCATGCACATGTACACACGCCACACAACAGGTTGGGATACTCTGGATCAGGTGGTCAAGCAGCTGCTTGGGTGTAGCCTCCCATTCTTGCACCAGTGCCTGTCAGGGCTCCTGAAGTGTCGTAGGGGTTTGAAGACGTGCAGCGATACGTCTACCAAGATTATCCCAGATGTGCTCGATGGGGTTTAGGCCTGCAGAGCAGGCAGGCCACTCCTTTTGCCTGATATCTTCTGTTTCAAGGTACTCCTCCATGATGGCAACTTTGTAGGGCCATGCATTATCATCCATCAAGAGGATGGTGGGACCCACTGCACCCCTGAAAAGGCCGACATACTGGTGCAAAATGATGTCCCGATACACCTGACCTGTTACAGTCCCTCTGTCAAAGACATGCAGAGGTGTATGTGCACCAATCATAATCCCACACCACACCACCAAACCACGACCTCCATACAGATCCCTTTCAAGGACATTAAAGAGTTGGTCTCTGGTTCCTGGTTCACACCAGATGAAAACCCAGCGAGAATCACTGTTCAGACTATACCTGGACTCATCCGGAACATAACCTGGGACCACTGTTTCAATGACCATGTACTGTGTTCCTGACACCAGGCTTTACAGGCTCTCCTGTGACCAGGGGTCAGTGGAATGCATCTTTCAGGTGTCCGGGCAAATAAACCATGTCTGTTGAGTCGTCTGTAGACTGTGTGTCTGGAGAAAACTGGCCGCCTGTGGGCACTGATGGTGATATATCAGTCTTCTTGTGGTGTTGTACACTGTGGACATCCCATGCAGTGCCTGGACAGGTTTCCTGTCTGTTAGAATCATTTCCATAATCTTGAGATCACACTTTGTGGCACACGGAGAGCCCATGCTATGACCTGCTGTGTTTGACCAGCCTCCAGTCACCCTAGTATTCTACCCCTCATAATGTCATCAATATGTGTTCTTTGGGCCATTTTAGACACAATATGATAACTGGAAATGTTGGCAAAAGGATGATGTTGCCAGTGCTATGGCATGGGGAACCTCCTCTAAAAGTGTAAGTGTAGGTTCTAAACAGGGGTTGGTCAGGGAAGCTACACTTTAAGTTCTGGGCAAAGTCATCCACAGCTGACTACCATGGTCAGATGAACTAACAAAACTTTGAGAAATGGTCCATGAACATGGTTCTCCCACATCTTCCCCCAAACTCAGTAATTGTAACAGACAATACTCCATACCACAACAGACATGTGGACAAACTACCCATGCTGTATGACATAAAAGGAAGGATGCTGGAATTGCTGCAGAAGAGAAATGTTGAGTGTAATGATAGTATGAGAAAGCACATCCTTTTCTCTTTAATTAAAGGAAACACCAAAGCTGTAAAGAAGTCATATGTGGTCACTGAAATGGCCACAAGGTTGCCTGCTTCCCTCCATATAACTGTGACATAAATGTGGTGCAACTAGCATGGGCAAAAGTTAAGAGATGTTTAGGGAGTGAAATATGAGTACTTGTTATGATATGTCAAATGAAAATTTGTTTAAGATTGCCAGTGAATCCCTTCTGGCAACTACTGAAGACTGTCAAGTATACTGCAGGAGTTCAGCAACTGGAACAAGATTATTGGAGGCATGAAAGTGTTGTGTAACTTGCAATTCATTAATGATCCTGCTGAATTGGACAGTAGTGATGATAACACCAAGTCATGTACAGATGAGGAATGCAATAAGATATATTCAGAGTGATTCACGTGTTTTTTATAATTATTATGTGTTTTATAATAATTTATATTTTATAATTATGTGTTGCATAAGTTAATAAATGTTTGGAATTTTTATCACTCTTTCTTATTGCTTCCATGTAACTTATATTTCTAGCTCTTCTAATTTCGAATTGTCTATGAGAACTGGTATGGAATTAATACCAGCAAGCACATTCATGTCACATCATACTATCATTTATGATATGTCCGCCCCTGGTAGCTGAGTGGTTAGCGCGACAGACTGTCAATCCAAAGGGCCCGGGTTCGATTCCTGGCTGGGTCGGAGATTTTCTCCGCTCAGGGACTGGGTGTTGTGTTGTCCTTATCATCATCATTTCATCCCCATTGACGTGCAAGTCGCCGAAGTGGCATCAAATTGAAAGACTTGCACCAGGCGAACGGTCTACCCGACGGGAGGCCCTCGTCACACGACATTTCATTTCATTTCATTTATGATATTATGAATCTTGTAAGCATTTGTTACACCTCTGTCTCTTCTTCTGCTGTTACTTTCCTGGATGCTACAGCCATGGCAGTATGTAGCAGTATCTTATGACAGCCAACAGATGGCACTGTTTGTGATGGCAAGTATGTTGGTAGCACTGTGTTAGTCTTAGCTTGTTCTCCCCACATGTCGTTTGCCCATTGGCAGCCAATTTAGTGAGATTGTACTGAGATTCGGTGGGCAGAGCTTGCTTTGTTGTCCATTCCTCACCCCCACCCCCTCCCTCCCACCCAAGGAATCCGTTCTTCTCATTGTGAACATCCTTATATTTGTCCTTTAACAATTCCTGCTTAGACATTTTGCACTCCTTGTCAGTCTCATTTTTTAGACGTTTATAGTCCCTTTCAACTGCTTCACCTGCTGCATTTTTATGTTTTATCCTTTCATCAATTAAATTCAGTACCTCCAATGTTAGCCAAGAGTTTCTACTAGGCTTGTCTTTTTACCTATTTGATTCTCTCTTGCATTCATTATTGCATTTATTAAAGCTACCCATTGGTCTCCTACTGTGTTCTTTTATTATATATATTCCTTAATAACAGACCTAAAAATATCATGCTACTATTACTTGTATGTATGTTCACAAATAGAAAACAGGAAGATCACATAGATATATTCATAGATAAAACAAGACTGGAACAAGTTACTTCTATAAATTTTTTGGGAAATACAGTTGACAAAGGTGTCCAATGGAGACAACATATAGACAATTTCTGCTGCAAATTAAGCTGTGTAGTATTTATTATGAAACAGCTTGCACATTATGCTAACGAACAAGTTTATGTACAGTGTACCATACACTATTTGAACCATAATTACTATTTGGGAAACTTCAGCAGCGATAAGAAAAAAAGAAATTTTGTATTGCAAAATAGATCATTAGGATCCTTGGAGAGGAAAAAAAAGGGGAAAAAAATAACAGATCGTGCAGATCTGCCTTCCATAATTTAAAAATATTGAAATTTCTGTTCATGTACATATACAGAACAATAATTTCATTAATCATTACTAGAAAAAATGCAGATATTCACTAATATGACATAAGAAAGGCCAGCTGAGAATTATAGCACACAAACTGTGAGCTGCTGAAAAAAGTCCTCAATAGGCAGGTGTACAACTGGTAAAGCGGTTTCCTAAGAGTCTCCAGGACAGTATGAGTCAAAAGACATTCCAAAGATTAGATTAGTGCTTGTTCCATAGATCATGTATACGACACTTTGTAATGACGTGGAACATGTAAGGTTAATAAAAGGTGCCTACACAAGATATTACATTACACAAAATATTAAATGACACTTAATTTTTTTCTTTTGGTGCAGGGGAGGGGGGGGGAGGGAGGGTGGGGGGGGGATTACCCACTTACTACATCCAAAAATTCATCTAATGAATAGAAGGAGTTCCCATTCAGAAATTCTTTTAATTTCCTTTTAAATGCTATATGGCTATGTGTCAGACTTTTGATGCTATTAGGTAAGTGACCAAAAACTTTTGTGGCAGCATAATTTACCCCCTTCTGAGCCAAAGTTAGATTTAACCTTGAGCAGTGAAGATCATCCTTTCTCCTAGTGTTGTAGCCATGCACACTGCTATTATTTTTGAATTCGTTCAGATTGTTATTAACAAATTTCATAAGTGAATATATATTGTGAGGCTACAGTGAAGATCGCTAGCTCTTTAAATAAGTGTCTGCAGGATGATCTTGGATGAGCTCCAGCAATTATTCTGATTACATGCTTTTGTGCAATGAACACTATTTTACTCAATGATGAGTTACCCCAGAATATGATGCCATACGAAGAATGAAAATAGGCGTGGTAAACAAATTAGCTAAAATGTATATCGCCAAAATTTGCAATGACCCTAATAGCATAAGTAGCTGAACTCAAACGTTTCAGCAGATCTTCAGTGTGTTTTTTCCAGTTCAACCCCTCATCAATGCATACACCATGAAATTTTGATTAGTCTACCTTAGCTACCAATTTCTGATCGAAGTCTATATTTATCAATGGTGTCATTACATTTACTATGTGGAACTGTATATACTGTGTTTTGTCAAAGTTTAATGAGAGCCCACTAGCAGAGAACCACTTAATGATTTTCTGAAAAAGATTGTTTACAATTTCATGACTTAACTCTTGTCTGTTGGGTGTGATAGCTATACTTGTATCATCCGCAAAAAGTATCAGCTTTGCATCTCTGTGAATAGAATGGCAAGTCATTAATATATATTAAGAACAGCAGAGGACCCAAGACTGAACCCTGTTGCACCCCATTCGTGATTGTTCCCCAGTTTGAGAAATCACCAGTTTTTTTGCATATTATGTGAACTGCTTATTTCAACTTTCTGCACTCTTCCAGTTAGATATGATTTAAACCATTTGAGCACTGTCCCATTCACACCACAGTACTTGAGCTTATCTAGAAGTATTTCATGATTTACACTCTCAAAAGCCTTTGAGAGATCACAAAAAATCGCAACGGGTGACTTATGGTTACTCAGAGCATTTAATATTTCATTAGTGAAAGTATATATACCATTTTGCGTTGAAAAACCTTTCTGGAAACCAAACAGACATTTTGTGAAAAGTTTATTTTTACAAATGTGTGAAGCTACTGTACAATATATTACTTATTCAAAAATTTTGGATAAAGCAGTCAGAAGAGAGATTGGGTGGTAGTTGTTGACATCAGATGTATCCCCTTTTTTATGCAGTGGTTTAACAATGGCACACTTCAGTCTATCTTGGAAAATACCCTCCTTCAGAGAGCTATTACATATGTGGCTAAGAATCTTGCTTATCTCTTGGGAACAAGCTTTTATTATCCTGCTGGAAATGCCATCAATTCCATGTGAGCTTTTATTCTTGAGAGACTTTATTATCTTCCTAATCTGAAAAGGAGAGGTGGGTGGAATTTCAGTTGTATCAAATCGTGTGGGTGAGGCCTCTTCCATTAACTGCCTTGTTTCTTCTAATGAACATTTAGATCCTATTTTCTCTACAACATTTAAAAAATGATTATTCAAAATGTTTTTGACTTCCAGGTTGCTGTTTATCAAGTTTCCATTCACTCTGATGGTAATGCCATCATCCTGTACTCTTGTTTGCCCCGTCTCCCTTGTAATAATATTCCAAATTGTTTTGATTTTGTTATCAGAGGTATTAATCTCAGACATGATGCACATGCTTCTGGACTTTTTAATAACCTTTCTTAATGTAGCACAGTAATTTTTATAATATTTTGCTGTTTTGGGTCATTACCCTTTCTTGTTGTTAGATACTGTTCCCTTCTGTGGTTACATGATTTTTTTATTCCTTTAGTAAGCCACGGTTTTTTGCATGGTTTCTTATAATTAGATTTAACTACTTTCTTGGGGAAACAGTTTTCAAATTCTCTTACAAGTGTATCACAAAATAAGTTATATTTTAAATTAGCATCAGGTTCCTTGTGCACCTCATCCCAGTCTAACTGCTGAAGATTTTCTCTGAAATTTCTAATTTTTGAGTCATTAATTGAATGCACAACTTTGGTGGGTAGTTTTGAATAACTGAATGGAGCTATGTCATATACTGTAACTAGCTGAGCACCATGATCAGAGAGGCCATTCTCAACAGGACATGAATTTATGTTTTTAAACTTATCTTGGTCTGCTGTCCTTTACTACCAGAGTAGAAAAATCAATGACAGATGTCAAATTGAAAGACCCGAGCTAGACTTCCAGGTCATTCTTTCTATTATGCTCTTTCAGTGAATCAACATTGAAGTCCCCACAAATCATAATTTGCTTTCCCCTAACTGACAGATAGCACAACAAGCTTCCAAAGGATTATTTAATGGAAAAATAATTTTATAGTGTAGAAGAGTACATGTATAAAGAATGAGGAATGCTGTTATTACATATATGTATGTACTGTAATCATGCAAATATGTTGTAGCATGTAGTATGTAAATAACTTTAACCCCTAAATATTAATCAAGAGAAATATGTACACAACATCACTATCATTACTGCCAGTCTAATGTTTGATATTGTAAGAATACGTAGGCTAAATATTTCAAGATATTAGGTTAAGTTTAATTGTCCTAAATTATAGTACACACACTGTACATAATGTAATCAAATGTCACCAAATAAGAATCAGGCAATGACTTTCAGTTACCTTCTTCAGATAGGTGAGTCCTTACCAAAGGAAAGTCTTCAGTAGGTACATGAATATACCTTTGTTATTCTGTTTTCTGTATTGACAACAACTTATTTTGCATGTTTTACAAACAAGTTTCTATTGACACAGTTAACTTTTGTAACACAAGCTTTAATGGAATATTTTCAAGCAAGTTTTCTTCTGTGGCTGGTCTTTGAAAACCTTATTTACACAGGACTGAAATGTAAATAATGTCTTACTACAATTTCAACAATCGTCTGTATAGTACAGTTGAATGAAATGTTCTCCTCATGTGTGTGTAAGATATCACACTCTCCATCCACCAAATTTTATTAGTACAACTTTGAATATGACAACATTCTTTATGATTTCAGGATAAATATTTGTCATATTTCCAATGCCTATGTGCCAAATGGGACACAGAAACTTGAAGGTAGGACCTTAAGCAACCATAGAATACAATTGTTCAGAAGCTACTTACAGGAGGAACCTTGGGAGTCAATAAGTTGGGTGGGTGATGTATAAGACATATTTCACCTTTTCATAGATAAAGTGAAGGACTACTTTGTTCTTGTTTCCCCCTCAAAAATTAAAAAAAGTTGAAACATTCATAACTGGCAGATCACTACTGGTATATTAAAATCTTGTACCAGGAAATGACACCCATGCAATGCAGCAAAGAAAAGGTGGACTGCAGCTGACTTTAACAGATATTGTAAAGCTTACAAATGCATCCTGAGGAAAGTAATGAAAGAAGATAAGAGACTAGAGACTGATATGTGCATAAGATCTGCTTCTAACAGGACAAAAACAATATGTGAAGTGCTAAAACAAGAAACAGACAAGAAAGATGACCTAAATAACATGACATTACAAAAATGAATTTGGAGTTACTAACAATCCTGTGGAAATAGCTGATGCTTTTGATCAATACATTACAAATATAGCAAGAGACTCTGTACAGGAAAGTACATTTCACAAGCATCGAATATACACTCAACAAAACATAAAATCATCATGTAAAACAATATCTTTATACCCAACAAATGAGAAACAGGTACAGCAAGGCATTGAAAAATTAAAAACCAAGCACTTGTAAACAATAGATAACGTATCAGACTTCATTATAAAAAATGTGGAGAGCTGATTTCTGAAGATCTGTGTTATCTGATCAATTTGTCTTTTTCTTCATAAACTTTCCCATGTCTCAAAAGAAGCAAAGTTAAGCTATTGCATGAAAAAGGGAATAAGCATTACATGTCAAATTAATGGCCTATAGCATTATCATCAGCATTAGCAGTGGTAACAGAATTTTTTTTCCGTAAAAGGTTAAAGCTTCTTAGATCACAGTAACATACTGTCAGAGTCCCAACAGGATTTTCGAACAGCTTGCTCAACAGGAGCAGCAGTCTTATTATTTATACATGATGCACATCAAGCAATGGATAACAAAGGTGAATATTACAGCATTATTTATAGTTTTCTCAAAAGAGTTTGCTACAATCAGTCATAAAAACTGGTTTTTAAATTAGGAAAAAATATCTATCAGGAGAACAGCAAGTAACTGGGTTGATTTCACAGCTTACAGAAAGGAAACAGTTTGTGTAAACAGAGCAGGTGAGAAATGTCTGAATTGTTAAATATAAGTCATATTTAACAGGGGTGAAAAATTGTGTTCCACAGGATCTGTTCTAGATCCTATTCTGTTTCTGGTCCATGCAAATGACTTAGTCTTAAAAGATAATACACAAAAGATATTTCAGTTTGCAGATGATGCTACTACATTGGCTGAAAGCAGCACTGAGGTAACACCCCTGAAACACATCCAAGAAGCCACACATAGCATCTCAGATAATTTTTATTGCCACTGTTTCTATGCACATACACACAGTCTTGAACAGAACTCCTTTGTCTCCTCATATTGAACTGCTTGGTTAAACAACCATAAAGACAGACTGTGTGAAATTTTAGTACTTTGGATATGGCAGGAAATTCAGTGGAACACAGATGTAGATGAAGTACACAAACAATTAAATACTCATACAGCATGTTGTGTGACAAGATTATATATATGTAAAAAAAGAAAGAAAGATAGGAAGGAGAGAGACATATGAAGAAGAAGAAGAAAAATGAAAGAGAGAGAGAGAGAGAGAAGAAAGAAAGAAGGAACTGCACAAGAACTGACACACACATTTTGCATACGTCCACTTCATACTTAGATACTGTGTATTGTTTTGGGGAAATTGTGGTGTCCGATTACAAAAGAAAATAATAACAGTAATGTAAGATGTAGACCAAAGAAAATGATGCAGGCTATTGCTAAAAAAAGTGTCTTTTTCTTCCTTGTTCATACATTTTGGAAAATGTGATTCATGTGAAAAGAAACATGTATTTCCAAATTTCACAAATTTACTAGAATTACACTGTATATAATTTCAACACAAGACAAAAGGATGACATACATAAGTATAAAACTGGAACAAACTATTACAGGTACCCTGCACCCATCAAATTATACTGTATTACCTAGTTGCATAAAATTTTTAAAAAGACACTAAAAAGTTTGAAATACAGGTAAAGGCCTACTAGGTACAACACTGTTTTTACTCATTAAATGAGTTTCTTGAAATGTCTTCTTTTTCTTGTGCATTTTCCCACAACTGTGCAGGGCCAGCATACTTTTACTGATTAGGCATGGTTGACTTAAGTGGTGGCTGGATGCCTTTCCTGTCACCACTCTGTTCCCCTGTGGGACTGCATATCTGTAGCCCAACTGTCTGTGTGTAGTGTTATGTATGTGAAAGTGAGAAAAAGTTTTCTAAATGTTTGTGAACCACGTAACTTAGAAGGAATTTGGGTACCAGCCCAGTATCCACCCAGTGGATGTGGGAAACTGCCTAAAACCACATTCAGGGTGTCCAGCACACCAACCCCCTTTATTAATCCACCGGACAAATTTGGCACTGGGCCAGCGAACCTCCCCATCCCAGAAGCGGCTCTTAGGTGGGTAGTCTCTTGAAATATGAAATTCTTATTCTTTTATTGTAAGTGTTATGTCAATTGTATTTATGATTCTCTGAATTATATATGTGAATTAGTTTGACTGTAAATGCTATTTACATTATACCTGTTATTCAGCTTATTTCAATGGTAACTGTTTTTATGATATACATGCTGCATCTGACAAGTTGAGTGAATGGTTTCAGAAAGTAAAGAAACATGAGTTTCAAACAAAAAGTCTTTACTGGCCTGCAACACACTTCAGATGTCGGTTTTAATGCTGTTGGAATAGCTCGGAGCACCTTGGTCAAACATTGTTGGATATCTCCATCACTGTTGTATGTCCATATCACTACAGGCTATGAGACCTATGATCCAGAGACCAAGCAATAGTCAATGGGACAGTGTTCATTATCCCCCTCATAGCCCTGAAAAAGTCACCTGACAAAATCCAAGATTAAGATGATATGTTCTTTTTGACAGCAAGAGCTTGAGCCATCACAAAATTCTACCCATGAGAGGTGAGGAAGATTATGAACACCATGTCACTGACTGTCATTTATTCTCCAGGTCATACTGATAGAACCAGGTCTCTTCTCCAGTAATGATGCAGATATCCAACAATATGACACCATGGTGCTTGAAACAACAGGATGCATTTGATCACAGTGTCCAATAGCTTTACAACTGATGTCAGAAGTGTATTGTAACTAATGGTGGTTACTTTGTAGCCCAGTAGAGGTATTTAATTTATAACTCTTGTTTCCTTTACTTTCTGAGACCACTGACATGGTATAAAATGTCCTACTTCTGTGTATATCCTGTATAAAAGAACATAACATAACGGAAAAGGAGCAATAAATAAATAAAAAGTACATAATCCATGCATTTCACAGTCTTTAACATTGTTCAAGTTTTCATTTGGCAAAGATATGAACTCATAATAATAGTTTACATTGTATAAGAAAGATTACTGTTACTGATAATTTCATTTTTTATCACGGCAATAGTTCCATATAATAGCTGATATTTTTGAATGAATGTAGCAATACATATTGACTTGTGGTTTGCAAAATTATGGACCTTAGTTTCTTCCAGCACTTGATTTGTACATTCTCCAATGTAGTTTCTATTCTAATATGTTGTTGACGTGGGAATTAGATCATGTCAGTAACATCTCCTGAATGAATGCAGAATTTCCATCAGTAGACATAACTGGCAGAGATAATCAAGTAATATGTTAACTGTGCTGACACATACAAGCATGATCTAATACAGTAGTTTGATGTCAAAGGCAATGGAAAACACGATATTACATTTCTGCAATATATACAGTTCTCTGGTTGCCTTCTCCTGAGTAAAATATACTGGAGGCATATTAGTCCCCCCTTCAGATCCCCGAGTGGGCATTTCTTGGGAGGATTACCAGGTGGAAAGAGGGAACTAATTAGGTTGGATGGAGCAAATGTTAGAATCCTAAGGCAGTGTTGGAATGTAGAAAACCTAATGGCAGAAACAGGGAAGATATAGAAAAAATATTTTAAGTATGAGTAAGGTGTGATGTCAATTTGAGAGAGTACTGGAGTGGAGATAATAGTATTATTCATATTTTATCAGGTAACAGTATAGGAGGAGTAGGAATAATATTGGAAAGAGAAATTAACAACAGAGTGAAAGGTAATCTGACCTCTTTATTATTCTGTGCTTGCCCACCAATCCATCTGCATTTCTGTGCAACGATCTCTGGCTTCTGTATAGGGAGCTGTTTCTGCACACTCATTTTTTTTCTGTTTCCCTGCTGTATCTCCCATTCCTCTCTTTCATGTTCACCCCTTCCATTTCAAAACAACTATTTCCCACAATTGTGCTTTGGTGTTTAGAGAATACAGCTATGCACATGCAGGTCTCTCTCTCTCTCTCTTTCTCTCTCTCTCTCTCTCTCTCTCTCTCTCTCTCCCTCCCTCTGTGTGTGTGTGTGTGTGTGTGTGTGTGTGTGTGTGTGTGTGTGTGTGTGTGTGTGTGTTTGGTGAGCTATCAACTCAACACTGATGTTCCTGTACTTAACTTATGCTCAATACTTCATCCGTACTGTGATTCGCTATCTTTCCTCACTCCATTGCTTGTACTTGTTTTAACACACATTTCCCGTTGTGACACTAATGTTCTATGATACATCAGTCCTTGACTTTAAAGAACTGTTCTAGTGTAAGAATTACAACCACATATATTCCATCATTTTTTTGGGTGTACATCTAGGATATTATTAATTCTTGATCAAATATTTCAGCTCACAACCTTTGAGCTATTCTCAAGATGACTTGCTTGCAAGATTATTAATCACTTTACACAATGCTATGGACTAAATTTTCACATATCAGAGATGCACTGTTAAACAAGAGCATCAATTATAGGTAAAACTTCATGCTTTTAAGAGTAAAACAAAGCAAGTGCAGTGTCAGAAAATTCACAATGCTTATGAAGTGATTGAACATATTCTCATTTCAAACATAATAAACTTTCTTGAGACTGAGAAGATTATCTGAATGAATCAGATGATTTTAGAAAGCATCACTCTTGTGAAACACAGCTTGCCTTTTCCTCACATGATATACTGAGAACTATGGATGAAGGGCAACATGCAGATTCCATATTTCTAGATTTCTGGAAAGCATTTGACATGGTGCCCCATTGTCAGTTGTTAATGAAAGTACAAGCATATGGAATAAGTTCATAGATCTGTGAGTGACTTGAAGACTTCTTAAATAATAGTACCCAGTATGTTGTCCTTGAAGGTGAGTGTTCATCAGAGACAAGGATATCGTGAGGAGTGCCCCAGGGAAGTGTGATAGGACTGCAGTTGTTCTCTATATACATAAATGATTTGGCTGACAGGCGGGCAGTAACCTATGGTTGTTTGCTGATGATGCCATGGTGTACAGTGAGGTGTTGAAGTTGAGTGTCCGTAGAAATACCGTATTTACTCGAATCTAAGCCACACTTTTTTTCGGTTTTTGTAATCCAAAAAACCGCCTGCAGCTTAGAATCGAGTGCTAAGTGAGCGGAAGTTCTGAAAAGTTTGGTAGGTGCCGCCACAACTAACTTCTGCCATCGAATATACAGGGTTTTTCAAAAATGACCGGTATATTTGAAACGGCAATACAAACTAAACGAGCAGCGATAGAAATACACCATTTGTTGCAATATGCTTGGGACAACAGTACATTTTCAGGCAGACAAACTTTCGAAATTACAGTAGTTACAATTGTCAACGACAGATGGCGCTGCGGTCTGGGAAACTCTATAGTACGATATTTTCCACATATCCACCATGCGTAGCAATAATATGGCGTAGTCTCTGAATGAAATTACCTGAAACCTTTGACAACGTGTCTGGGGGAATGGCTTCACATGCAGATGAGATGTACTGCTTCAGCTGTTCAATTGTTTCTGGATTCTGGCGGTAGACCTGGTCTTTCAAGTGTCCCCACAGAAAGAAGTCACAGGGGTTCATGTCTGGCGAATAGGGAGGCCAATCCATACCGCCTCCTGTATGTTACGGACAGCCCAAAGCAATCACATGATCATCGAAATATTCATTCAGGAAATTAAAGACGTCGGCCGTGCAATGTGGCTGGGCACCATCTTGCATAAACGACGAGGTGTTCGCAGTGTCATCTAAGGCAGTTTGTACTGCCACAAATTCATGAAGAATGTCCAGATAGCATGATGCAGTAATCGTTTCGGATCTGAAAAATGGGCCAATGATTCCTTTGGAAGAAATGGCGGCCCAGACCAGTACTTTTTGAGGGTGCAGGGATGATGGGACTGCAACATGGGGCTTTTTGGTTCCCCATATGCGCCAGTTCTGTTTATTGACGAAGCCGTCCAGGTAAAAATAAGCTTTGTCAGTAAACCAAATGCTGCCCACATGCATATCGCCGTCATCAATCCTGTGCACTATATCGTTAGCGAATGTCTCTCGTGCAGCAATGGTAGCGGCACTGAGGGGTTGCCGCGTTTGAATTTTGTATGGATAGATGTGTAAACTCTGGCACATGAAACGATACGTGGATGTTGGCGTCATTTGGACCGCAGCTGCAACACGGCGAACAAAAACCCGAGGCCGCTGTTGGATCACCTGCTGCACTAGCTGCCCTCTGTGGTTGCCGTACGCAGTCGCCCTACCTTTCCAGCACGTTCATCTGTCATATTCCCAGTCCGTTGAAATTTTTCAAACAGATCCTTTATTGTATCGCTTTTCGGTCCTTTGGTTACATTAAACCTCCGTTGAAACCTTCGTCTTGTTGCAACAACACTGTGTTCTAGACGGTGGAATTCCAACACCAGAAAAATCCTCTGTTCTAAGGAATAAACCATGTTGTTCACAGCACACTTGCACGTTGTGAACAGCACACGCTTACAGCAGAAAGACGACGTACAGAATGGCGCACCCGCAGACTGCATTGTCTTCTATATCTTTCACATCACTTGCAGCGCCATCTGTTGTTGAAAATTGTAACTACTGTAATTTCAAAAGTTTGCCTGCCTGAAAATGTACTGTTGTCCCAAGCATATTGCAACAAACGGTGTATTTCTATCGCATGCTTTGCAAGCATGAAGATAAATACTGGCGCCAAAACCTTTGCGTCACTAAATAAATTTAAAAAAAAAGGTGAAAGACGAGCTCTTTTTCTCAACTCCGAGTTTCGACCACTACATTTTTATACATTATACAATGAAGTAAATACAAATTCCATATTGTTCATCTTCGAATGAAGCAGCATTTCCATGTACGATAAAAATCCGACTGACAAGACTGTTTGCGATGTTTGTCAATATGGCCAACTCTACGTTCTGAATTTTTTCCTACCTGTCAGAAGAGATGGTAGGTGATAGGAACTTTTATGAATTGTGAATCACATGCAGTATTAGTATTCTCTTCAACATAAGAATAATTTGAATACAAACATTTTGCCCTGCACCTGTTTCGTGTTTGCTGCAATCTCATTTAAATCCTGTCTGCCTAATAAACTACGAAACTGGAGTGAGACAACAGCAAACACAGAAGAATACACATATCATGTCATGTTTATATTCATATTATTCATATGCCTAATAGTGATACAGTCAGAAATGAAGCACGGCAATTGACTAGATTTTTAAATCTACGATGACTCCAATTTCTGTGCATTATGTAATGTACTAAAGAGGCGTCCGCAAAGATTTTCAAACGGAGAAAAATTTTCACTAAACTCTCGTTCAGAACATATTCTATCATACGCAGTCTATTATTTGGTTCTTGTTGATCATTATCAAAGAAAGCAGCAGTGTAAGCAACAACAAATAGCAGTCTCTTGCCATTGTTTCGCTAATGAGACGACTCCTCTCTCTTTTTTTTTTGAAATTGTAAGTGGCGGTAGCGCGCAGAAAAGCAAGCCATGCCACGTGCGACAACAGGCCGGTTTACTCATTATCAGAATGCGACAAACAATGCATGACACAGTACAGTAATGCATTTTCAGTTTAGAGTGACGTAAACACCTATAACAAAGAGAACGGCACTTATCAGATCAAAGAAAAATAAGCAATGAATTCAAACTAAATGAAGCACGTGAAAAAGGAAGGGTACCCGTATAAATACGGACGGAGCACCTGACGCATAGCAAAGGCTGCCTGGTAAACCTTAACTTCTAAGCTTACTACTGGAACCAGACAACTGTAGCTGTATTGCCATTCATTCAACCTAAATTGTGTCTCATATTACAATGGACCAACTTTGTTTCGGTTTGGAGGTGCGGCCTAAAACTTTTCTCTCCCCTTGAATTTCGAGTCTCAAATTTCAGGTGCAGCTTGGATCTGGGAATTTTTTTTTTCCTCGATTTCGAGTCTCATTTTTTGGATGTGGCTTAGATTCGAGTGTGGCTTAGATTCGAGTAAATACGGTACACAAGACAACTTAGGCAAAATTTCCAGTTGGCGTGATAAATGGCAGCTAGCCATGAAAGTGGAAAAATGTAAGTTAATGCAGATGAGTAGGAAGATCAAGCTTTTAATGTTCAGATAGAGTATTACTAATGTCCTGCTTGACACAGTCAGGCCATTTAAATACCTGGGCATAATGTTGCAAATCAACAAGCATGTGAGAGTTGTGGTAGATAAGGCAATTGGTCGGCTTCAGTTTATTGGGAGAATTTTAGGTAGTGGTTCACCTGTAAAGGAGACCACATACAGGGTGCTAGTGTGACCTATTCTTGAGTACTGCTCAAGTGTTTGTAATCTGTACCAAGTCGGATTGAAGGAGGACATCATAGCAATTCAGAGGTGGGCTGTTAGATTTGTTACCAGTAGGTTCGAACAAAACATAAGAGTTATGGAGATGCTTTGGGAACTCAAATGGAATTACTGGAGGGAAGGTGATGTTATTTTTGATACACACTATTGAGAAAATTTAGAGAATTAACATTTGAAGCTGACTGCCAAACGATTCTACTGCCGCCAACATACATTGTGTGTACAAACCTTGAAGATAAGATATGCAAAATTAGGGCTCATATGGAGACATACAGACAGTCATTTTTCCCTCATTCTATTTGAGAGTAGAATAGGAAAGGAAATAACATCTAGTGGAACAGGCTACCCTCCGCCACGCACCATGTAGTGGCTTGTGGAGTATCTGTGTAGGTGTAGATCTAGGAGTATGCGGTTAATTATTATGGACAGCATATTCTGGATTGCCAGGCAATCAATACTTAGAACAATATTTCCTTTGAGAGTGAAGACTTGAATTGAGGGGTGTCCGTGATTTTTCCAGCTATCCCAGTAGGATGAGGCTATTGCCAGGATCTTAACTTTCCCATAATCCATGGAATGGACAGCGAAAATACATTGTTCAGCTACTACAGATATATTGGACTGTAGAAGGTTGGTATGGCCCTGTTGTTCATTGCAGCTTTTTGAGCATTGCATATTGTTGTCCTAAGTACCTTTGCACACTCACAAGGAATTTCATTTATACCCACCTTTTGTAACACAAATCATCCTTTACAGATCCCTGAAAAGCTGCCATCTTGCACCATGGAAGAAAGATCACACTCACTTCATGCTTCTTCATTATTCTTGCATTTTTGCAGGGATATTCCTTGTGAATGTGGAAAAAAGTACATAGATCAAACAGTATGCACTGTACAAGAACTTTGCTTTGAATGGTGGTGATATATTTGCCTTTTATAGACCAATAAGTCTGCAATGTCTCAACACTGTACTTACTCTGGCCATTCTGTGCATTACAGGAAAGTTAAGATACTGGCCACAGCCTCATCCTACTGGGATTCTGTGCTCAAGAAAGCTGTTGAAATACTATTAGCAGACAACCTGCTCAACCAAGATGAAGTCTTCCAGCTCGGCAAATCCTGGAAACCCCACATTTCACATCACTGCTCTCAAACATCAACAGAAGAAACAACAGCAGAAGAATCAATAGGAGCCACTCATAACAAGAGAAAAACTTCATCACCATGCCACCTTAAGGACTTTTTAGTAGAAAATGGGAGGAAAAAACTTTAAAATAAGTAATCTACAAAAAGTTGTGTCTTGCCAGTTCAGAGTAGATAATTTTTATGACATCACATCTAAAATAGCAAATAATAATCTTATTATGTATTTTAATATTTGAGGTTTATCAAGTAATCTGATCAGTGAGCTTCATGACTTAGAAATATTTGTAGAGAAAACAAAATGGTCTGTAAAGGTTATTTACATAAGTGAACATTGGCTTAGAGTGAAAATATAAATTTATTGAAAAAACTTACAGATTATGAAGTAGCAGCTAGCTTCTGTAGAGACAATGAGTATAGTGGTTCCTGTATTCTGATTCATTTATCAGTGAAATATCAAATTAAGCAAAATTTCAATAATTTAAATGAAAAACACACATTTGAGAGTTGCTGCATAGAACTTACAGACTATAACATGCTGATATTCAGCATATATCATACCCCTGGTTACTCAATCTCCTGCAGTTTTCTGGTCAAACTTGAAAATTTACTCCAGCAACTCAAAACAGAAAAGTTATGTAAAAAATTGTTGTTTGTGATGATTTTAATATAGATGTGAGAAAAAATGACAGATTTGCCTTTAAGAGGAAGAAGCTGATGTCCACACATGGTTTTATTCTAAATTTTACAGAAATGACAAGGGTAACTGCTTCATTGCCATCCTGCATAGATAACATTGCTAGTAGTTTAAACTACAGAGTAACAGAAAAATCTGTAGTAAGCTTAGGGATCTTAGACCACAAGGCTCTATTAATGCCACTACCCTGTGTGAGACCAAAGCACACAAATAAGAAAATCATAAATTTTAGACAAGAAACTATAGAAATGTTCATCAATAAAATCAGCCTCATTTCATGGACATTTACTGCTAAGTCCTCAGTAAATGAAAATTTCAATAACTTTCTGGAGGCCTTCTTGATGACATTCAATGAATGCTTTCCTTTTATAACCATAAAAATTGAGACACCTAAGAAGGGTTCATGGATAACAGGGGATATTCAAATTTCAAGCATGAGTAAAGGAGAACTTCATATGGAGGTGGAAGTCAATTGAGACCCAGAATTCTGAAATTATGTAAGGCAATATAAGAAAATCTTAGATACAGTTGTCAGACAACCCAAAAAATTGGTGAATAATAATTACATTTCAAACACTAAAAATAAATCTAAAGCAATATGGGCCATTGTAAAGAATAAAATAGGCATCAAGAAGGCAGTCAACAGAAACTTGAACAGGTGGTTGAAAGTGAGACTGTTCAGGTAAGTTGGGATGAAATTCCTGCAAAATAATAAAGGTGGTCACCCATAGTATTGCACATCCTCTGTCCCTTATAATGAGTCAATCTTTTGAGGAAGGATGTTTTCCTGGTATATTGAGGTATGCTGAAACATGACCCATTTACAAAAAAAGGCAGACATGATGAAATGAGTAATTATTGAGCAGTCTTATTGTTATCAATATTTGAAAGAGTTGCATGTAACCAGATAGTTAACTATAATAATCTGCACAATATTATCCAGAACAATCAACATGGTTTCCAAAGAGGACACTGCACTGTGCAAGTCATTAATGAACTTATTACAAAAAAATAGCAGTAGTCTAAATAAAAATATTAATGTATCGGGCATCTTTTGCAACCTAAGTAAAGCCTGTGATACAGTATATCACAATCTACTACTACTTAGCAAGCTGGTAACATATGGTTTTAGTGAAAATTCACCGAGATGGATGTCATCTTACCTATTATACAGGAAACAAAGAATAGTAATAGAAGAAACTGGTAAGAGATTCTTTTCAAGTTGGAAAAAAGAAAGAAAAAGGTGTGTCACAAGGATCTGTACTTGGACCAATATTGTTCTTGTATTATACAAATGTCCTGCCGACAAACATAAATTCAGACACTATTCTTTATGCAGATGACTCTGTAGCAATAGTCTATTGCAAGAAAAGTGAAAATTTAATTAGTCATCTTCAGCGGTCTCTGGCTGAAATTGAGGCCTGGGTGAGAAATAATGATCTGAAATTAAATCTACCAAACACACAAATCATTCACTTTACAGGATATACTAGAAATACCATATGAGGACAATCACCTTGTCACCACAAACTGTACCAAATTTCTAGTTGTAATGCTGAACAAGAATTTATCATGGACAGAACATGTAGATGCCATGTGACACTGTCTAAATAGTCTAATATTTGCAATGAATGTTGTAAGCAGTATAATAGAAACACCAGTCAGAAAAATTGAAAATCATGCATATTTTGTATCTGTGATTAGATATGGTATAACTTTTTCAGGATCAGAGAAAACAAACTTACAGTGAGTCTTTAGGCTACAGAAAAAAATCATTAGAGAAATGGTGTGTGTAGAAAAATGGCAATCGTGCAGACCTCTGCTCAAGGCCCTTGATCTTATGACTGTTCCTGGCTTCTATACCAATGAGCCAATTAAGTTTTCTAAACAAAACCCACAACTTTTTGAGGATAACCTGTTTAAGCATGATTATGGAACAAGAAACAAATATCAGTATAAGTTACCAACTCATAGGCTAAAACTACTGGAGAAGACACTTTACTATATGGGTATGAGGCTGGGAAATAAAGTTTGTGAAAAATTTAAAAATTATGAACCATAAGAATTTGGACATCATTTAAAAAAATACCTAGCAAGTAAATATTATTACAGTGTAGAAGAATTTATGACTGACTGTCACAAATAATTGTGCCTGATGTTTATTCCATCATTCTAAAAAGGTACTTTAAGTAAATACTTATTCTTAAGTTTACTTTCTTTTCAACATGATTATTTTAAATTATTTTGTGGTAGTTAACATTGCAAAATACCTGTAATTATTCTGTATACTTACAATTAGAAGCAGCTTTAAACTGACGAGTCACATATGTCCCAATCACCTGATTGTATAAGACATGTTATGTGACAATAAAGTTTCTATTCTATTCTAATTTAAAGGAAATATTGTTCTAAGTCTTCACTACCTGGGATTTCAGTATATGTCATCCATAATAATCAGCTGCATACTTTGTAAGCACTATGGATTTGCTGTCTCTGCACTTCCTTTGTTTTACTTCTAGAAGAACAAAGTTTTATCTATGATTGATACTCTTTTTACCAACAGTGTTATCTCTGACGCGTGTGCATTTACTCCTCAATATTGTGTAAAATGATTAAAAATTATGCAAGCAACTTAACTTGAGAATAGCTCAAAGGTTGTCAGCTTAAATATCAGGACCAGAATTAATATCCTGGATGCATGTCTGTAAAATGATGAAATATTTGATCCGCTGGATGAATGTCAAGAAAAACGAGATCACAATTGCTTACTTATAATTTACAACCAGTCTTAATACCATAAAATTTTTCTTTCGGGAGTACAATCTAATACTTAATGAGGCTGCTTTTTCTTTATTTTTACAAGAACTTGATAATTATTTTCTTTTAAACAGCTTCATTTGAATTTCATAAAAATAATATTAAATATGCAATCAAATCAAGAAAAATGTATTTTCACTTGCCTATATATTCTTCCAGGTCCTAGATTCTTTAGGGAATACAAAATTCCTTGACCATTTTCAAATCTCACCCGAAATGGTTTTCCTGAAACAGAGGTGCACATGGTCAGGTTATTTGCCACATAAAGATGATTGAAAATAAACAGTGCGATTTTTACATTGGGTAGAAGATAGGTTTTGGACAATTTTTAAATCAATAATACACTTCCTGATTTGAAAAAAAAACTTCAGATTTCCCTATGGGGCTTGTTCAGATACTGATGTTTCCATATATCAACAATGAGTTTGAAAGAAGGTGGTATCACTTGAATCTCATGCACAAACAGTTATAAATATGTATGGAAAAGTCTCCTTACGTAAATAAATAGTGAGCTAAAATGAAATGCAACTAACACTTTAACAAATTCTAAATCTCTTTTAAATACATGTAGTCCACTAACAGAAAACTATTGTAAGAGTGAGAAAATACACAGCACAGCAGCAGAACAGGAAGACTAAGATAGCTTTGTAGGGCAGAGACAGAGCTCATCAAATAACTACAAGGGGAGGACAAAAATATGGAAACACCACAAACACAACACATTACAGTGCCCAATACAATGTAGGAAAACCAATGGCATACAAAATACCTTCATTCATCTCAGAGTGGATAAATACAGGTCCTGTATGGTTTTCAAGGGAACCTTATACTGTTCTTACTGCAAAATAGTGACAATTTCAGGTAATGATGATGGAGGTGGGTAGCGTACATGTACCCTTCTCTCCAATGTGGACTACAAAGGCTTACTAATATTAAGATCTGGTGAATGTGGTGGCTAGGGAAGATGCAAATATTCACTCTTGTGATCACAAAAGCAGTCCTGGATGATGCAAGCTGTGTGAACAGGGGCTGTATCATCCTGGAACACTGCATCACTGTTTGGAAACAAACATTGTGCCATGGGAGGGACCTAATAATCCAAAATTACTGTAACCTTGCAAAGTATCCATGGAGTCCATTGGACACCATGGCATGGCTGCCCAAATATTCATTGAACCCTCACCATGTTTCACTCTTGGGATGTAAAAACAGTCAGAAGTTGGAAACAGTGTTAAACAACACTCATCCAAGAAAATGACATACTTTCACTTCTTCACAATCCATGTGTTATGGCTTCAGCACCATGTTTTCCTGCTATGTGGTTGTGTATCACTGGTGAGTAATTCAGAAATTCCAGCTTGCCCTGCAGTTCCCTACTTCTGGCACAACCTTTGTATTCATTCAGTGCCGAAAGAATTCGTAAGTGTGATATCCAGTTCTGAAATGACTTTTGCAGCTGTTGCTCAATTATTTTTGATCATAATCCCCTTCAATGGCCATCAGTCATGATCACTCAAAACACCTTTTCAGCTTCCTTAGTTACAGGAAGATTCACCATACAAGCACCAACAGTTTGCCCACATCCAAATTTGCTTAGCTTGAACTTAATGCACTCACAACTCCAAGAATACTCTTCTGAGCATGACTAATAATTTGCAACATATTGAGGATATAGCACAGGTGCTGATCATGGTGAAATAAAACAGCACAAGCTGAAGGCTTCACTAGTGTCTGTGTTTATGTTCAAGCATGCATTTCTCATGGTGTTTCATATTTTTGTCCAAACCTTGTAAAGTGAAACTGTCCTTATTATGTGATAGAGCAACATGATCTATTGCAAGAAGAATAGCTCTATGATTCTATATGGAGAATGCCAAAGGACCTGCTTCACTTCTAGTGGCAGTCTACACCAGGCTGTTGGTGCAATGGAGCCTTCCTTGTGACTAGAAAAATGCGCAGGTTAATAGTACCTCAAGGAAGTGTGATAGGACCATTACTGTTTAAAACAAACACCGAAGAGCCAAAGATACTTGTACACATGCCTAATATTGTGTAGGGTCCCCGCGAGCATGCAGAAGTGCTGCTACACAACATGGTATGGACTCCATTAATGTCTGACGTAGTGCTGGAGGGAATTGGCACCATGAATTCTACAGGACTGCCCATAAATCCATAAGAGTATGAGAGGGTGGAGATCTCTTCTGAACAGCACATTGCAAAGCATCCCAGATAGGCTCAATAAGCTTCATGTCTGGGAAGGTTGGTGGCCAGTGGAAGTGTTTAAACTCAGAAGTGTGTCCCTGAAGCCACTCTGTAGTAATTCTGGACGTGCGGGGTGTTGCATTGTCCTGATGGAATTGCCCATGTCCGTCGGAATGCACAATGGACATGAATGGATGCAGACGATCAGACAAGATGCTTACAAACCTGTCACCTGTCAGAGTCATATCTAGATGTATTAGGGGTCCCATATCACTCCAACCACACACACTCCACACCATTACAGAGCATTAACCAGCTTTAACAATTCCCTGCTGACATGCAGGTTCCATGGATTCACGAGGTTGTCTCCATATCCATGCATGTCCATCCACTCCATACAATTTGAAATGAGACTCATCCAACCAGACAACATGTTTCCAGTCATCAAGAGTCCAATGTCGGTGTTGAGAGGCCCAGGCACCACGTAAAGCTTTTTGTGTCATGGTGCAGTCATCAAGTGTACACAAGAGGGCCTTTGGCTCTAAAATCCCATACTGATGATGTTTCAATGAATGGTTGATGGCACAGCATTGAAATCTGCAGCAGTTTGTGGAAGGGTTGCACTTGTGTCATGTTGAATGATTGTCTTCAGCTGTCATTGGTCCCGTTCTTGCAGGATCTTTTGCTACACACAGTGATGTCGGAGATTTGATGTTTTTCTGGATTCCTGATATTCATGGTACACTTGTGAAATGGTTGTACAGGAAAATCCACACTTCCTCGCTACCTCATAGATGCTGTGTACCATCGCCATGTGCCAATTACAACACCGTGTTCAAACTCACTTAAATCTTGATAACTTGCCATTGTAGCCAGCAGAAACTGATCTAACAACTGTGCCAGACACTTTTTGTCTTATATAGACATTGTCGACTGCAGCACCATAGTCTGCCCATTTACATATCTCTAGATTTGAATAAGCATTTACATTAAACCTCCATTGAAAACTTCGTCTTGTTGCAACAACACTGTGTTCTAGGCGGTGGAATTCCAACACCAGAAAAATCCTCTGTTCTAAGGAATAAACCATGTTGTCCACAGCACACTTGCACGTTGTGAACAGCACATGCTTACAGCAGAAAGACGACGTACAGAATGGCGCACCCACAGACTGCATTGTCTTCTATATCTTTCACATCACTTGCAGCGCCATCTGTTGTTCAAAATTGTAACTACTGTAATTTTGAAAGTTTGTCCGCCTGAAAATGTACTGTTGTCCCAAGCATATTGCAACAAACGGTGTATTTCTATTGCTGCTCGTTTAGTTTTTATTGCCGTTTCAAATATACCGGTCATTTTTGAAACACTCTGTAAATAAATGAATAGTAGAAAATATCAGAAGCTTTTAAGACTGTTCATAAATGATGCAGTTGTCTACAAGAAAGTAGTAACACAAGAAGATGGTATCACTTTGCAAACAGTAGGAAAGACAGATGCCAGTCTGAGATTCATAAGAAGAATCTAAAGAAAATGTAACTCATCCACGAAGGAATTGGCTTACAAGCTGCCTGTTTGACTGATTCTTGAATACACTTCATCTTTCTGGTATCCTTACCAGGTAGGATTGATAGAGGAGGTAGAGAAGATCCAACAAAGAGCGGTATGATTTGTCACAAGATCATTTAGGTGGTGCGTGAGGGTTTAGGTCATGCATAAGGGTACAGAAATGCAGTACAAACTCCAGTAGCATATGTTACATGAGTGGCATTTGAATCACAAGGTGGTTTACTACTAAAATTTTGAGAGAGCACTTTCCAGGGAGAGTCAGGTAACACATTACTTCCTCCCACATATTTCATGGAATGACCACGGCAAGAACATTTGAGGAATTAAAGCTAATACAGAGTCTTCCCCTCACTCATTTTTCTCACATGCCATTCATGAGTGGAACAGGGAAGGGGGAATCAGTTAGTGGCACCAGTAGTACCACACACTGTCAGGTGGTTTGCAGAGTATAATGAAGATGTAGATATACACAAATATTGGGCAGAAGACAGATTTTACACATTTCTTTAAAATGAATAACATACTCCATGGTGTGAAATAACTGCAGATGTATCTGTGCAGATAGCTCAGATGATGGCATTCAGGTATGCCAACAGTAGGTTTGGAAGGAGGAAATATTGCTGGGCTGTGATGCATTGGCAGCAATAAATGTGTGAAGAGGCTTTGATGAGAGAAGCATTAAAGTGAGAATATATACTAGGAAGATTAATTTCACAACTGTACAAATATATGCCCCCCAACAAGGATGTAGCAATGAAGATGAAGAACTCTTCCCACAGAAATTGGAAGATAACATCAAGAAAAATAATATCATGGTAATAGATAATTTGAATGCCCAAATTGGAGTAGACAGATGTTGATATGAAGAAGTGATGGGTTCTTTTGGGTATGGAGGAAGAAATACTGAGAAGAAAGTAGACTTCTTTGTAAGAAATAAGCTCTCCATAAAGAACACATTCTCCAAGAAAGGACACAGCCACAAAATAACCATACATGACTGGGATGGAAGAAGCAGCTTAGTTATTGATTATGTGATGAGGAAGAGTAAGAAGTGTAAAAGTCATATCGACAGAATCGTTGGACAGTGACCATAGACTACATATAGCTGATACGAAGGAGAAAATGACAAGCACAATATGTTAAAGAAAGATACCTAAGATCAAAAAAATGGAAACTAAAGTAAGCAGGAGAAGATCATCTATCAAAGTCTGATAACTGCAAAGTTACCAACAGATGATGCATTGAAGACTGGGTTACAGAAGACAATGTTTGTAAACTGCACTTTACAAGTCTGTGGTAAAACAAGCGGTAAAGTAAAACAGAAGGAAACCAATGACAGGGTAAAGGAAGATATTAAAGAATGGAACATAGGAAAGAAAATCACAGATGTGGAGAAAAAAAAATCCAAGGGATCAAACCAGTAGATGCTTAAAAATATACAAATTGGAACAGGCATAGAAGTTGGGAAATATTCACCTGAAGAATAGAGAGAGAGAGAGAGAGAGAGAGAGAGAGAGAGAGAGAGAGAGAGAGAGAGAGAATCTGTACAGATTGGTAAAAAGCAAAGGATCAGATAGTGAAGGCATAACAGCGATAGGAAGAGGAAATGGGAGTTTAGTCCAGGGTGCAGAAGGAATCAGAGATGGGACGAAAATATACTTCAGCACATTATTGAATGGCAAGAAGATACCAGAGGAGGAACAGGAAATGAAGGATTTACCAGAACCTGAAGTGGAACAGCCACATGTTACCTGGCCACAGACTGAGAATGCCTCGAAGCAGATGATAGGAGGCAAGTCAGTCAATCCAATTAATTGACAGCTGACATAACCAAGGCTGCAGGCATCTAAGGAGTACAGTGGGTACATTGAACACTGGAAGTCATTTGGAAGGAAAACAAAGTATCAGATGATTGGAAGAAGGGGATTATAATACAAATATTCAAGAAAGGAAGTATTCAAGTGTTCTAATTATGGAGGAAACACCCTATTATCACACTGTCTTAAGATATTGGAAACTATTGTGGAGAAAAGATTAAGATCATTGTCAGAAAACTGGTTTAAAGAAGAGCAACATGGATTTAGAAGCAGCAGAGGAACAACAGAGCCCATATTTGCACCAAGTATTTTGAAAAGGGTAAAGACCTCATAATCACATCCCTGGACTTGGAAAAAGCATATGACAGTGTGCCAGTGTATAAGACCTGGAGGTGTTTAGAAAAAGTAGTAGTTCCAAACTCACTAATAAGGAAGTTACAAATGCTATTTGAAGGCTGCAAAAGTTGTGGACAACTGGGTAATGGCAGATCGGATTTGTTGAGGACAGGGAGAGGAGTTCAACAGGGGAGTGCATTTTCCCACTACTTTTCATTGCACTTATGGATGTGATAGCAAGGAGAACAAGGAGATAGGAAATGAAGATCTCATTGCTTTAGTCTTTGCTGATGATGTAGCTATTCGGGAAGAAACATAACTAGAAATACAGGGAAGATTAGCTGAATGGAGCTGCAAGTTTAAAGAGAGCCAGCTGACAACAAGCAAGAGCAAAACTGTAGCAGTAATTATGAGTAGGGCATCTGCCAACAGCAGCCTGATGGTAGGTGGAGAGAAATTGAACATGTGGAGGTTTTCAATTAGTTAGGAAGTACAATATCAAGGAATGGAACTGCCGCACTAGAAGTACAAAACTGCATAAGAAAGGGATCTAATCTTTTTCTTCAAGAATAGAAACCTTGTGTGGGATTAGAAAGTTTGTTTGACAACCAAACAGAGTATGTTTAAAATGAGTCTGCTGCTGACTATGACATACAGCTTGGAGTGCTGTGTGAATAACAAGGCTGAAAACTGTTAAATGTAGCAACTATTACGCAAGAATGAGTCATCAGTCATCAAAAAAGGGATCCTAACAAAAGAAAAAAGACAAGAAACAGAGAGATAACATCATAACAGGGAAGACAGCACTTATAAAAAGAGTTTATTACAGAAATCATTTTGTTTGTTTATTGACTGTTGTGGATATTTAGTAAAAATTTCAAGCTCATCAAGGGTGTCCAGATGATATTTTTTTGGAACATAAAAACAGAAGCTGAGATGTTAAGCTATGCATCTTACTTAATGTTTGCATTTTTTTAAATGAGAAAAGTTGTTTTATTTGTGTCTGTAGCTTAAGTGCTGTAGAATACATATACTTTCCACACTACAGAGTAGTGAAACTTCAGAAGGCATTTATCATGAAAACTGAGAAGAATTAATAAATTTCAAGAAAAATACTTATATACAAAATTTTATACTTACATCTACAGATGCAACACACACACACACACACACACACACACACACACACACACACATCATGCCCACAGTGT
Organism: Schistocerca gregaria; assembly: GCF_023897955.1. NCBI lineage: Eukaryota > Metazoa > Arthropoda > Insecta > Orthoptera > Acrididae > Schistocerca > Schistocerca gregaria. The sequence continues at coordinate 518,114,393 of NC_064931.1, read as the reverse complement.
CCCATCACCACCCACCCTCTGTCCATGCCTACCCCAGAAACGCACTCTACTCTCATTCTATACAGCTCACATGTTCCCTCAGTCAGTTCTACAGTATGTAAGCAAGACCATGTCCAGTGTGCTACAGTATAAGTTATGTGCAGTGAAATATTTAAATGTGATCTATCAACTAGTACAATGTGTGTCTAGTACCTGCAGAAAAACACATGAATACATGAAAAGGATATAAAAGTTAATGTAAGTGTAAAAAAGCACTACTATGTCATTGTAAATAGTTCAGTAATTTAAATGAACTGCCAAGAATCATTTCAGATATCCTATCAAGATACATATAATTAAATATTTTCTTTACATTATAGACCACTGATGACACCTAGCATGAATAGGCAAAAGATATTTGGTAGAAACAAAGAAAACATTCAGTTTCAAAATAAAGTTTTTCTTATCTATATGATAAGGCATAATTTAGGTTAACAGCTTCATTGCAGTACTTGTTCCCCTTCTGATTTCACTTCCTCTTAATCCACCTTTATTTCTATTATCTCTGAACTGATGCCGGAGCTTTGGTTACCAATGTACTATTTTTGACCTCCTTCTCTTTCTGATGCATTTTTCTTCATCTTTGTCTACTACTGTGCTGACAACAGGTGGGTTCCTCTCAACGTAGGATCCGAGTGATCTATCCTTTTCTGACCTTCCCTAACTTACACCTCTTTCTTCCCTGAGGCAGGAAATATCATTTCTCTTAGCTAATTGTAGCTTTCTTTTACTGTTAAATGTTTTTATTGGAAGTGTTTGGAATTTCACAATCTGGCTAGCTACTTTGTCTTAAAGTAATATTACTGTTTTCTGAAGTAATTTTCCTTTTGATACAATCAACAGCCTTTCTTTCATTTAAATGTTCTGTTTTGCTATTTTGTGGAATATTCAAAATGTTGAATAACTACAACATTAAAACTCGGTTTGAAACTAGATCTCAAATGCCGACAATTTTCATTTCATCCAATTGGAACAGCTGGGCATGCTCTCAGAAATGACTTGAAGTTTCCATATGCCACAGCTTCCCCTCCTTTATTTTCAAACCCAAACCTGCCTTTCCAAGTTACAGTTGAGTTTCTGTCTCAACTGTATCATTTTGCCCAGGAGTGCAAATTCTACATGAGTCTGAGAAGATCTGATTGGAGTTCAGTTTGAACCAGTGACTATAAAATACTCTTCAGTAGTGCCTCTGCTGTTACATGATCAACACTATGTAGTTTTTATGTGTATTGTGTAGTGCATTTTAATTTCTATATTGTTTTGTACTAAATGAAGCAAGATTCATGTGTATTTGATGTATAGTATGCTTCAATACTGCTGTTAGTGTCACTGTCATTCAGTTCGAACCACTGACTGTTAAATACATTTCTGTGGTGCCTTTGATTTGGTCCTATCAGCACCTCATGTAGCAGGAGCACCTCAAGTTTGTGCACTGCTCTTGGTTTACTTTTTACATAGGCATAACCTTGTCCTGCACTTAATTTTATTACTTCTTTTTGTCCTTGAAAGAAACTCATTCACATTTACATATGGTTAGGGATTGTGGCTGCTGAGGTTGTGATGATGGAGTTGGCTGCTGTTCACAAACAGGTAGCAGCTGCATAGGCCACTAGCAACTAGCTTTGTAGAGGTGTTGCAAAGAAGTGGCATCTCCCATTGTGAATGTGCTGTGAAGCTTGCTGGCTCCGTCTTTTTGCCACTGTGTTTCACTGAGAGCCCTGGTTTGGGAGTAAGCAATCACTGGATGGTGACTGGTATGAAATATCCAGATTTGGAGCTGTTTTATGGGGAAGATGGTATGTTGTTAATGGCGTACAGGCTAGCCCCATGACTCTTCTGCTGATAGTGATAAAGTGTCACTGGGTGTTGTCTCTCCAGCTCATGCAGTGATCTCTCCTCTGTTTTGGTCAGGGTACCCACATCATTACTCATGCCACACCAATAATATCTGTTGTCTGGATCTTCAGATCATTCTCTACTCTTGTCAGAGACAGGCATAAATGATAAAGGCAGCTAGCATCTCTTGTGAGAATTCTGCACAGCTATTGATTTGCAGCATTGTTTTCAGGACTGATCAGGGCCCCTTTCATCTGGAGCCAGATGGAGGGTAAAAACCAGAGCCTTCAACACTTTTATGATGAGATCTGTGGTAGATTTCTTGATGTATGGCAAAACTCCACAGTGCTTCAATGGTATAATTTGTGGAATGTTGTGAAAACAAACCACTGCACTCTTCGTATGAGAGAGATTGCTCAGTTTCTGATATAGAAAAGTTAATGGAAAATCATTCACCTGTAAGAAAGACCACACAAAGAGCCTATAATAATTTTCATGGGCAGATCCCGGTGAAACATCAACCAGGAAACCCTAGGAAATTCTGGTAATATGTACAGTCAATGAATGGATCTCACCCTTCCATTCATTCTCTTGTGGGTGTGTCTGATGTAATTTTAAATTTCACATTTGAACATGTGTTCACGTGAGAGTGTACTACTGCACTAATCTTTGAGCAGGTCACAGGCTTAAAAATGAGTAATTTGGTGTTAGCACCGCAAGTATTGAAAAGCAATTAAAATTACTTAAAGTGAATTAGGCAATAGTCCTGATGGAATACCAGTTAGAGTTTACATTGAATATACCATGGAGCCCTTTCTTAGCTCATATTTACTGAGAGTTGCTTGTGCAGTGAATAGTCCCAAATGACTGGAAAAAAGCACAGGTCTATCCTGTTTACAAAAAGGGTAATATATCAAATAGACAGTATTATACAGTAATATTATACATATGGAGTATCTTTTCAATATGTGATTGGCTGGAGAAATATTTGACTAATAGTACTCAGTACATTATATTGCATGGTGAATGTTAACCTTTGGTGCGCATCAAGGAAGCGTAACAGGACCTACTGTTGTTGTCGTGATCTCAGTCCAGAGACTGGTTTGATGCAGCTCCCCATGCTACTCTATCCTGTGCAAGCCTCTTCATCTCAGAATAACTACTGCAATGTACATCCTTCTAAATCTGCTATGTATTCATCTTTTGGTTTCCCTCTACTATTTTTACCCTCCACACTTCCCTCCAATACTAACTTAGTGATCCCTTGATGCTTCAGAATGTGTCCTACCAACTGATCCCTTCTTCTAGTCAAGTTGTGCCACAAATTGCACTTCTCCCCAATTCTGTTCAGTACCTCCTCATTAGTTACATGATCTTCCCATTTAATTTTCAGCATTCTTTTGTAGCACCACATTTCGAAAGCTTCTATTCTCTTCTTGTCTAAACTATTTATTATCCATGTTTCACTTCCGTACACGACTACACTCCATACAAATACTTTCAGAAAAGAGTTTCTGACACTCAAATCTATACTTGATGTTAACATACTTCTCTTCTTCAGAAACACTTTCTTTGCCATAGCTAGTCTACATTTTATATCTTCTCTACTTCGACCATAACCCGTTATTTTGATCCCCAAATAGCAAAAATCATCTACTACTTCAAGTGTCTCATTTTCCAATCTAATTCCCTCAGCATCAAATGATTTAATTTGACTACATTCCGTTATCTTCGTTTTGCTTTTTTTGATGTTTGTCTTATATCGTCTTTTCAAGATGATGTCCATTCCATTCATCTGCTGTTCCAGGTCCTTTGTTGTCTCTGACAGAATTACTATGTCATTGACAAACTTAAAAGTTTTTATTTCTTCTCCATGTATTTTAATTCCTACTCCAAATTTTTCTTTTGTTTCCTTTACTGCTTGCTCAATATACAGATTGAATAACATCAGGGATAGGCTACAACTCTGTCTCATTTCCTTCTCAACCACTGCTTTCCTTTTGTGCCCTTCAACTATTATAACTGCCATCTGGTTTCTGTACAACTATTAAATAGTCTTTCACTGCCAATATTTTACTGCTGCCATCTTTAGAATCTGAAAGAGAGTATTAGGTCAACACTGTCAAAATCTTTCTCTAAGTCTACAAATGCTACAAACATAGGTTTGCCTTTCCTTAACCTATCTTCTAAAGTAAGATGCAGGGCCAATATTGCCTCATATGTTCCAACATTTCTATGGAATACAAACTGATCTTCCCTGAGGTTGGCTTCTACCTGTTTTTTCATTTGTCTGTAAAGAATTTGCATTAGTATTTTGCAACCGTGACTTATTGAACTGATAGTTCAGAAATTTTCACACCTGTCGACATCTGCTTTCTTTGGGATTGGAATTATTATGCTCTGCTTTTTAAGTTCGAGGGTGTTTCGCCAATCTGATACATCTTGCTCACCAGATGGAAGAGTTCTGTCATGGCTGGCTCACCCAAGGCAATCAGTAGTTCTAATAGAATGTTGTCTACTCCTGGGGCCTTGTTTTGAGTTATGTCTTTCAGTACTCTATCAAATTCTTTATGCAGTATCATATCTCTCATTTCATCTTCATCTATGTCCTGTTAGAACCCCTATTAACTCCTTCCACCATTCTGCTTTCCCTTCTTTGTTTAGGACTGGTTTTCCATCTGAGCTCTTGATATTCATAAAGGTGGTTCTCTTTTCACCAAAGGTCTCATTAATTTTCCTGTAGGCAGTACCTATCTTACTTTTAGTGATATATGCTTCTACACCCTTAGATTTGTCCTCTAGCCACCCTTGCTTAGTCATTTTGCATTTCCAGTTGATCTCATTTTTGAGACATTTGCCTTCCTTTTTACCTGCTTCATTTACTGCATTTTTATATTTTCTCCTTTCATCAGTTAGATTCAATATATCTTCTGTTACCCAAGGATTTCTACTAGCCCTCATTTTTTTACCTACTTGTTCCTCTGCTGCCTTCACTATTTCATTTCTCAAGGCTACCTATTCTTCTTCTACTGTATTCCTTTCCCCTGTTCTTGTCAGTCGTTCCCTAATGCTCTCTCTGAAACTCTCTACAAACTCTAGTCCTTCAGTTTATCCAAGTCCGATCTCCTTAAATTCCTACCTTTTCACAGTTTATTCAGTTTCAATCTACAGTTGGTTGGTTGGTTGGTTTGTGGATTTGAAAGGACCAGACTGCTACGGTCGTTGGTCCCTCAATCTACAGTACATAACCAATAAATTGTGGTCAGAGTCCACATCTGCCCCTGGGAATGTCTTATAATTTAAAACCTGGTTCCTAAATCTCTGCCTGAAACCTTCCCATGTCTCCAGATCTCTTCAACATATACAACCTTCTTTCAGGATTCTTAAACCAAGTTTTAGCTATGATTAAGTTATGCTCTGTGCAAAATTCTACCAGGCACCTTCCTCTTTCATTCTTTACCCCTAGTCCATATTCACCAACTACTTTTCCTTCTTTTCCTTTCCCTACTATCAAATTACAGTCCCCAATGCCTATTAAATTTTCGTCTCCTTTAACTATCTGATCAGGACCTATAATGTTTATATAAATGATTTATCAGCATAAAGATAACACGTTAAGTTGCAGATAGGCACAATGAAAAGACTGTTCCTTATTTAGCTTTCAGACAGAGCCTTCTTCAGAAAAGAAAACACACACACACACACACACACACACCATAGACACACACAAGAAAGCACACCTCACACTCACATGACTGCTGTCTCTGGCAGTTCTGACCAGAGTGGCCACAGATAGCAATTATGAGTGCATAAGGTGTGCTTACTTATGTGAATGTGTGTGTATTTTCTTTTCTGCTCTGTCTGAAAGCTAAATGTGTAACGGACATTTCACAGTGCCTGTACACAACTCAATGTGTTATCTTCATGGTGAGTGGTAATCTATCCTTTTCATAATATTGTTGATGTAACTGCCTGTTCTTTCCATTGTTTAAATGATTTATCAGACAGAATTAGCAGCACTATTAGACTGCTCACTGATGATGCAGTTGCATACAGGACAGTAACATTGTTGGATGATTATAAGGAATTACAGAAAGACTTGGACAAGTTCTCCACTTGATGCAATGAATGGCAGCTTACCGTAAATGTGGATCAAGGTCAGATAATACCCATAACAAATAGAAAGAATGTTACAGTACCTGATCCCAAGATCAGTGGTGATATATCGAGCTTGTCATATTATTTGAGCATTTCGGAGTAGTAGTATGAATTGATATGAAATGAAACAATCATGTTAAGTCAGTATTATGAAAGGCAAATGGAAGAATTAGATTTGTTGGAAGAGTTCTGGGAATGTACAGTGCATCTACGATGGAGAGTGTACACAAGATTCTAATGCAACCATCACTAGCATATTTTCCAGTTTTGTAGAATTGTAATTTACTCATCTCATGACATATATTGTTTGTGTAGAAGAGACAGGTCAGAATTTTACATTACAGTTACAATAGCTTTTACACTAACAAATAATAAAATAACACTAGAATGATATTTCTATGCGCTGTTACGTACATTTATTGGGATATGTAACACGTTGTAATGAGCTCAAATTACCAGTTCATCCAGCAGGAATTCCCACTGAGTTGCAGCATTTCAGTATATACAGTTATATACATTTAGTGTGATATAATCAGGTAGTAATGAGCTCAAATTACCAGTTCATCCTGCAGGAATTCCCACTGAGTAACAACATTTCAGTATCGGCACCTTTTACAGCTTTCTTTCTTTGTTTATTTTCACTGGACCTAACTCTATCTGTTTCAAATTGTTCCCTTCTAATTTATTATAAACTTTCATTTCCATGTATTCAGGAGCCTGAGCATACAAATTGAGGCATTAGGTGGGAAGCATAAAAATTTCTTTGTTTATTGTGTCATGTGTGAACAAAATGATTTCCTTCAAATATGTTTTTTTTCATGTACAGTGCACATATTCTGCATGTTTTTTCTATATTCTTAGTATCCACACAGTGTTAGCAGAATTTCTCCAAAAAGCAACACCTTAAATAATAATTGACTCAAAGTAACTCATATATGTTACTTTCTGTGTCCACATCAATTGAAGTTGATAATATTTGCACTGAAAATACAAATCTGCTCAGTTTGTTAGCTATGTTCTTAATGTGTGTCTGCTAGCTCAAATTATTATCCAAATTTGTGGTTCTTATCAAATAGGCATGACAATAGAAATCAAATGAATTCAGAGAGGCTCTGTAAGGACTGTAAAAGGTCATTATATCCCAAACAAAAGGTATCAGAAAGACTTAGGGAACTTATTTTAAACAGTAATTTTTGGAAGAAAGATGACATAACTCTTGCAAAACACCTCTGGGAAAATTTAGAGAACATGTAGAATGCATTGGGAGAAGATGGTACTTGGAGGTATATCACCTATTAGCTCCTGTTACTTCACTGTGTCAAGAAAGTGCAGCATCCAGTGGTCCAATGCTTCCTTGAGTCCAATCTTGGGTGGCAAGTGATAGGAACAATTTGTAACTGATATTTTAAATCTTTAGGAGCCAAAAAAATGTAGCATGTATTAAAGTTTATGCTGTAAATTAATCACAGATATATTTAAAAACAATAATAGTGATTTAAATACATTTTTATGAAATCTAAACATGTGTTTATAATTTACTCTGTTTCTTGAACTATGTGTGCATCCAGTTAGTTCCCATTTGCTGCCATATTATAATGTGTATTTCAGCTTGTGTCTCATCCCAGTACCTGGCAAAGGCTCCATAATTTCTTTGGGATAAAATAGACATTCATAATACTTTTTGTACACTTATTTATTTGCAGACTCTGCCTATAAATTATAGAGAAGTATCCTAATGAAAGTATACCACATTCTTGGTGGGTTTGGCAGTGCAGAATCCTAGATTCCTAATGAATCTGTAAGTGCAGGAATTGCATTTAATGCAAATGTTGCAACTAATGAAGGGATCCTACCTAATTTGAAAAAGATTGCGCCAATACCAGTTTTGGAAAGAACAGAAAAATGATGATGAAAACTGCATGGGTGTTGACAGACCATGAAATCATACAACAGTAGAAAGCAGCACAACAGAAAAGGACTGACACCAAATAAGGTCATCCAAACACCAAATGAGGGAGGAAAGTAAAATCCACAGCTGAAGACAATGAGTGTGTTGTGTGTAAGAGACTATTATATAAAAAAAAAATTAAAAAAAAAAACTGTATGTGGACTGGATTCAGTGCATTCATATGGGTAATGACTGTGATGTAAAACAGGAAATATCAACTGTAGAACAGTCAGTAATTTCAATAGAAACTTTTATTTTGTAGCACTTGACAGTAAAATATGTAGTAAATTGGTGATAGTATCAAATTTATTTTGTTGTCTTACCCCGGTCTTTGGGGTGAGATGCCCAGTAGTCCAACATGTTTAAAAAAATTACTACAGGACACAAAAGCTATAATTTTATCATGTACATCATCAGTTTTCAGTTTGAAGGAACCTTGCCAAACATGTGTGATTAATGTTTTTTTTTAAAAATCTCAAAATTTCCTGTCATAATTTAATGTAGAAGCAAAAAGTATGGCATCTTCCCCTCTACTCAAATGTTACTGAGTGACCATTATGCTGCCACCAGCACCATACAAGAACCATGAGAAAAAAATAAGAGTGATTATGGAGCTTGCAGAAGCATTTACACACACTTTTTCACTTGCTCAGAAAACAGATGCAGCAGAAAAGAAAAATTGGTAATAATGGAATGACGAACCCTCTGCCATGCACTATAAAGTGGCTTGTGGAGTATTTATGTAGATGTAGAAATATGAAAAAAATGATGCTTCCCTTGCATCCATGGGCACATAGCAACATATTGTTGTTGCTTTTAATAAAAGAACTGAATATCACATTTTACATAAATGAACCCTAAGTAAGTGTAATTGTTCAATAAGTTTTGTTTCAAGCTACATAGTTCTCAGTGTGCTATGTTTGTTGTAGGATCACAAGGACTGGGTGTACCATAAATGAGCATTCTCAATGACAACTGCACATTTATGTTATGAATCCTATTTTTGCAGATGAGAGTCCTGTCTGTCCATGGGGTAGCTTTCTGCATTAGAAGAATCTTTTACTTCTAAGGAGAATCTTTGAATGTGTAAAGCAACAGAAAAATGGTGTAGTTTGCTTATTTCACATTTTTAAAGTATTCTTGACTGAAAATAGTAGATTAGATTAGTACTTGTTCCATAGATCATGAATACGACACTTTGTAATGATATGGAACATGTCAGGTTAATAAAAGGTGTTTCAGCTAATGAGTAGAAGCAGTCGCCATTAAGAAATTCTTTTAATTTCCTTTTAAATGCTATATGGCTATCTGTCAGACTTTTGATGCTAATAGGTAAGTGGCCAAAGACTTTTGTGGCAGCATAATTTACCGCCTTCTGAGCCAAAGTTAGATTTAACCTTGAGTAGTGAAGATCATCTTTTCTCCTAGTGTTGTAGCCATGTACACCGCTATTAGTTTTGAATTTGTTCAGATTGTTAATAATTGATTTCATAAGTAATATATATTGTGAGGCTACAGTGAAGATCTATAGCTCTTTAAATAAGTGTCTGCAGAATTTTCTTGGATGAGCTCCAGCAATTATTCTGATTACACACTTTTGTGCAATGAATACTCTTTTACTCAATGATGAGTTACCCCAGAATATGATGCCATACAAAAGCAGAGAATGAAAATAGGTGTGGTAACCTAATTTACTCAGATGTATATCGCCAAAATTTGCAATGACCCTAATAGCATAAGTAGCTGAAGTCAAACGTTTCAGCAGATCCTCAGTGTGTTTTTTTCCAGTTCAGCCCCTCATCAATGCATACAGCTAGAAATTTTGAATATTCTACCTTAGCTACCTATTTATGATCAAAGTCTATATTTATTAATGGTGTCATTCCATTTACTGTATTGAACTGCATATACTGTGTTTTGTCAAAGTTTAATGAGAGCCCCCTAGCAGAGAACCACTTAATGATTTTCTGAAAAACATTGTTTACAATTTCATGACTTAACTCTTGTCTGTTGGGTGTGATAGCTATACTTGTATCATCCACAAAAAGTATCAGCTTTGCATCTCTGTGAATAGAATGGCAAGTCATTAATATATATTAAGAACAGCAGAGGACCCAAGACTGAACCCTGTTGCACCCCATTCGTGATTGTTCCCCAGTTTGAGAAATCACCAGTTTATTGCATATTATGTGAACTGTTTGTTTCAACTTTCTGCATTCTTCCAGTTAGGTATGATTTAAACCATTTGAGCACTGTCCCATTCATACCACAGTACTTGAGCTTATCTAGAAGTATTCCATGATTTACACACTCAAAAGCCTTTGAGAGATCACAAAAAATCCCAACAGGTGACTTCCAGTTACTCAGAGCATTTAATATTTCATTAGTGAAAGTATATATACCATTTTCCATTGAAAAACCTTTCTGGAAACCAAACTGACATTTTGTTAAAAGTTTATTTTTACAAAGGTGTAAAGCCACTCTACAATACATTACTTTTTCAAGAATTTTGGATAAGGCAGTCAGAAGAGAGATTGGGCAGTAGTTGTTGACAACAGATGTATCCCCTTTTTTATGCAGTGGTTTAACAATGGCACACTTCAGTCTATCTGGGAAAATACCCTGCTTCAGAAAGGTATTACATATGTGGCTAAGAATCCCACTTATCTCTTGGGAACAAACTTTTATTATCCTGCTGGAAATGCCATCAATTCCATGTGAGTTTTTATTCTTGAGAGAGTTTATTATCTTCCTACTTTCAGAAGGAGAGGTAGGTGGAATTTCAATTGTATCAAATGGTGTGAGTAAGGCCTCTTCCATTAACTGTCTTGCTTCTTCTAATGAACATTTAGATCCTATTTTCTCTACAACATTTAAAAAATGATTATTCAAAATGTTTTTTACTTCCAGCTTGTTGTTTATCAAGTTTCCAAACGCTATGATGGTGATGGCCATCATCCTGTACTCTTGTTTTCCTGGTCTCCATTATAATACTATTCCAAATTGTTTTGATTTTGTTATCAGAGTTATTAATCTCAGACATGATGCACATGCTTCTGGACTTTTTAATAACCTTTCTTAATGTAGCACAGTAGTCTTTATAATATTTGGCTGTTTGGGTCATTACCCTTTCTTGTTGTTAGATACAGTTCCCTTTTGTGGTTACAAGATTTTTTTATTCCTTTAGTAAGCCAAGGTTTTTTGCATGGTTTCTTATAATTAGATTTTAATACTTTCTTGGAGAAACAGTTTTCAAATTCTCTTACAAGTGTATCATGAAATAAGTTATATTTTAAATTAGCATCAGGTTCCTTGTCCACCTCATCCCAGTCTAATTGCTGAAGATTTTCTCTGAAATTTCTAATTGTTGAGTCATTAATTGAATGCACAACTTTGGAGGGTAGTTTTGAATTACTGAACGGAGCTATGTCATATACTGTAACTAGCTGAGCATCATGATCAGAAAGCCCATTCTCAACAGGACAATAATTTATGTTTTTAAACATATCTTGGTGTATAAAAGAGTTATCTATCAATGTGCTGCTGTCCTTTGCTCCCCGAGTAGAAAAATTAATGACAGATGTCAAATTGAAAGAACCAAGCAAGACTTCCAGGTCATTCTTCCTATTACACTCTTTCAGTGAATCAACATTGAAGTCCCCACAAATAATAATTTGCTTTCCCCTATTTGACAGATAGCACAACAAAGCATCCAAGTTTTCCAGGAATAAATGAAAGTTTCCTGAAGAGGACCTATATACTGTTACAATTATAAAAGAGCCCTCCTTCAGTTTAAGTTGACAGGCACATGCTTCTATATATCGCTCTAGACAAAACTTTTGTGTATCTAAGCTTTCTACACAGTGATAACTTTTGACATATATGGCAACCCCTCTCCCACCTTATTCTCTCTACTCATATGCACACCTAGTTTATAACCACTGATATTGACCTTTTCCATATCAGACACAATGTGATGCTCAGACAGGCATAATATATCTATTACATTTTCAGATTCAATGTCATCTAAACAAACCAGGAGCTCATCTACTATTCTTCAATCCTGGAATATTTTGGTGAAAAATGGTAACATTATTTTTTACTTTACTTTTGTGAGAATCTACTTTTTTTTCTTTAATCCACCAATATTTTGCTTAAATATGGTAACATTATTATTTACTTTCCTGATTTTTGTGAGTTTAGGACCTCTTTAGCACCTGCCTGCCTGAACTTCTCATTCGACTCTGATATTAGTCTAAAAAAGAGGTACATCCATGAGTACTAGTGTCCCCCTTTAGTGATTTTGCTAACAACCCAGTTTACCCTCCCCTTTCCAATAGAGATGTAGGCCATGTCTTGTGAAATCCCCCCTCTCAATAGCCTCGACAGGAACCAATCCAATGTCTGACAGAATGGCTGCCCTACACAAGTGATCCAACTACATATTTACCCTCCTGACAGAGCTGTTCAACTGGGGCTGATCATGTCATACGAAAGCAGGCACAAGCCCCAAATTATTGGTATGGGTCGTTGCCAAGGCTATTTTCACCAGGTCACACTCAATACTGTAGCCCTGATCCCTGTCAATACTGTTTCCCACTCCATCCACTATCATCACATGATCCTGCTTTGTGAATCCCTTGCACAAGGAACCTATATCCTCTACCACCTGCCTAAGACTTACACTTGGCTTGAAAAAGTTTGTGACCTGGTACCTGTCACCTAAATTTTCCTGCAAAATCTGGCCCACACCTCTTCCATGGCTGCTACCTAGCAACAGAACTTTCATCTTACTTTCTACTTTTTTGAAACAGTTGGTTTCCTAGTGAGAGTCTGTTGCATCTTAACGACATCTACTTCTACTGGAGCCTCTTCCTTACTTAACTGTGGCAGCAAGGCAAATCTATTGGTTATGCCAATGGGGAAACTGTCAGACAATGTCCTCTTTCTGTGGCCCCTGTTCCCAGCTACCACTTCCCACTGCTGTTTGCCCTCCTCCCCCTTAACCTTCTCAGTTCCTCCATCGCTCTGTCTAAATCAGCCTGAAGGGCTCTAATTTTCTCCTCCTGTTCAGCTATAATCCTATCTCTTGAGCAAACCGTGCAAAAGAATGGAAGAGTCTTGTTTGCTTCCCCAATTACCACTGTGCTACAATTTCCCCAATGAAACCACCTGTCACAACAGCTGCACAAAGCCCCTGAATTAACTTTCCTACTGCAGCTCACACACTAAGTATCCATGGTAGACTGGAACTTAGTTAAGAGATTTACTAAGTGATAACGATAATATATTAAATACAGATGCAAAAGGACACTAAATATGTTTTGGAAACTAATACATAAGTAAACTATTACCAAATGCACTTAAATTTGTGTTATAATGCTAAATATGCACAATCAAAAATTAGGACTAAACAGCCAAATGTAACCAAAACGAACTTTTTGCGATAAGTGGAATAATACATATATAAAAGAAAAACCTTTAATGGCAAGTTTGAAGAGCACACTAATGAACATATTTAATTAGTTAATCTATACCAAATAGACTTAGGATTGCGGTATAACACTAAGTATGCATACTTGGAAAGTAAGGCAAAGCCGCGAAATATAACTGAACTGGTTCTGGATACAGAACTACACACAGAGTAAATCAATAAAAGGAAAATGAACAGAACTGATCTTCACTATTAAAAGTTTAAACAAGACAATAATTGGAATATTTGATAGTAGTCAACTAGTTCAAGCTAGATGTCACTAAAATTACTTTAATTGCCATTTCCCAGAGAAAACAAAGACTATCACTAACAACAAACAGAATGCTTGGGTCACAAAAGGTATTAAAACCTCATCAGAAAAGATGAGGCTGCTGCACAGACTTAGCAAACTGGACAGTGGTAAATCCAAAGAGCTCAAGGTATACTATGAAATTTACAAAAACACATACAGGAGAGTCATCAAATGGGCTAAAAAATCTCATAATGATAAAACAATTAGGTGCTCTTCCAAAAAATGTAAGACAATCTGAGGTATAGTAAATGAACAGACTGACAGAAAGTTAAGGGTATAGGATAAAATCACACTAAGTATAGAAGGACAAAAGACTGAAAATGCACATAAAATTGCCAATAAATTCAACAGCTATTTTTCAGAAATTTCCACAAATCTCCTAACCAACTCTTCAAATACTGTTCACTCTCCTCCCACAAATCTCCTGACTAACTCTCCAGACACTGCACACTCTTGTCTCAAAAATAATACTCCTCTGAACTCCTTTCTCCTGTCTCCTACAACACCGTATGAAACTGAAGATATTATTAAAAAAAGAGTCAAAAAGATTTATTCTGCAGGCCATGATCTGATACCCTGCTTCTTACTTCATAAGTGTTCAAATTACATCAGTGGACCCCTGTCAAATATCATAAATACCTCATTTCTAGAGGGAACATTTCCAAACCAGCTAAAACTTGCTAAAATTATACCTCTCTACAAGATGGGAGAGAAAACAGACATGAAAAACTATAGGCCAATTGCTATACTATCTGCCTTCTCAAAAATATTTGAATACTATATGTTAACTAGATTAGAAATATGTTTAAATTCTAACATAATCACATCTTCCCAATATGGATTTCGGAAAAATAGGTCCACCGTACATGCTCTGTATGCATTTCTAGAAAAGTGCTCAAGTTTCGTTGACGATAAACAAACCGCTGTCGGTATATTTCTTGATCAGTCCAAGACCTTTGACATGGTCGACCACAAGCTGCTGCTTATGAAACTCCCTAAGTATGGGATTAGAGGTGTAGCCCACGATTGGTTCCGTAGCTACCTCAGTCAAAGAAAGCAATATGTAGAAATAAGAAAATCAGAGACATTCAGGCACTGCAGGTCAGATATACTACATACAACAAATGGCGTCCCTCAGGGATCTGTCCTTGGCCCTGTTCTTTTCATATTGTTCATAAATGATCTCCCAGAACACATGCCAAATGCCAGCTCCTTTCTGTATGTGTACTACACAAATACCCTGATAACCATTAGAGGTGACACAATGCAAGATGCAGTTTATGAAACTACTTGTCATTTACAATCGCAGTTTGAAGAAAATAGACTACTCATAAATACTCACAAACTGTAAGTATGAACTTCCATACTAGACAAAATCTAACTCCCTTCAATGCAGTTATAGTTACTGGCAAAGATGACATTACAAACAGGCAGGACACCAAATTTCTTGGACTTACCATCAGTAACACACTAAATTGGAAACCACATATTGAGGCATTGTCACAAGAGCTTAGTAAAACCTGCTATCTATTATGATCATTAAAAGACACTTGCAGTGTAGATACCTTGAAGCTGGTGTACCATGCCCTGGTTGAGTCTGTCTTGAGCTATGGAATTATCTTCTGGTGAAAGAGCTCAGATTCTCTCACAATTTTCAAGTTACAAAAATAAGTAGAAAGAATAATGAAATGTAAAAATAGAAATGAACACTGTAAACCACTATTTCAACAGCTATAATTCCTGCCACTGCCATGCCTCTATATATTGGAACTAGCTTGTTTTACAGTACAGCACTTGGACACCCTTGACAGAAATGCAGACTGCCACACACATGATACCAGAAACAAAACACAGTTACAAGTTATAGCTCACAACACAAAATTATATGTGAATGGGGTTAAAGGTATGGGGATTAAAATATACAACCACCTCCCAAGAGACATAAAAACAAGCATAAACCCAAAAATAATGAGAATTGAATTAAAGGAATTGCTACTAAATCACTGTTTCTATTCTGTACATGAATTTCTTGAAACAAAATTTTAATTACTTGCAATAAGCTGTTTATTCAGTTGTAGATGTTTCTACTTAGTAATATAATTTAATTACTGTATCTTATCTATATTCTATCTGTATCTCATATATGTATTCTGCTATGTGAACTATGTACCACAATATTTTTATTACTTGTAATAAGCTGTATGTTCACTTGTAGATATTTCTACTTAGTAAGATAATTTAACTATTGTTTGTTACTCATATTCTGACCATATCTCTTATATGTATTCTGCTATGTGCAGTATGCACCACCATCATCTCTCATCATACACCACCTTTTTTTATAATTTTTCTATATATCCTATATGTATTTAGCTATGTGAGTTATGTGCCGCTACTGTCATCTCTCGTCATATAACATCTTAACACAATTTTTCAAATTGACTTGTCCGATATCATGATGTGCTTTGCTGTACAAATTGTATGATCTACAGGACCAATAATAAATCAAATGAAAATACAAAATAATTCATATGTTAGCAGAGAATGGCATTTCTGAATTCATTCATTATACATAATGAGCTAAGAACTTCAGGTGTGAAGAGAGAGTCACAGTACACCACACAAATGAAATGAACCAACAGACTAAATTAACATCTATCATTAATTATTAGTACTTATATTATTCATTAAATGTACATTCCATGGTCTGTTTACACCTAAATGGCTGGAAATTAGCACTGTACATGATTACTAGAAAAGCCATTACTTTGAAGGCTGCTGCTGCTTCACAGTTACAGTATACTGTTTTGTTATTGTTCATCTGAACCAGTATCCAAAATCTAATCATAATGAGAAAAAGAGGAAATGAAAGAAGGAAAAGGTGAAAATCATCATGATAATAAGAAATGTTCCCCCCACAGATCTGAATTCTGCTATTTGTATAGGGAAGGACTACTTCCAGCTCTCAATATGTCTGTGATTCATAGATGACAAAGAACAGCTCATTAGACTCATAATATCTCAGTCAAGTTTGCAATTTTGTTGTGAGTAGAATGTAGTCTCACAGATAAGTTTACTATAAACTGTCACGAAGATGCTGTTCCACCCTATCTTCTGCACAGTAAAGTTCTCAGATGCTTTTATGATCAGACATTGACCACTGTCACAGCAATTATTAAATATGGAATAAAGCTTTATTTCAGCACTTTGGTAATAACTCTTAAACACAGATCACAACAGATCAGTGTAAGAGCAATGTCTGACCTTCACTCCATTACAAAAAGCAGTGATGTTTAAAAAAAAAAAAAAAAAATTCTGTAGTGCTCAAAGCTGCCTCAGAACTGCAGTTTTCTGACAAACTGTGAATCTCACTCATGACAGTGCAGTAACAGGTCCACTTATTTTGCATTCAGCAAATGAGCCAGGACCACAAACATGCTTAATGCACCTGAATCCTACTCCACTGGAGAATGATGCCTATGATACGCCATATGAAGTGAAAGTGGTCGCCGTTACACTCACATGATCCCTCTCTTACAACTTCATTGCCAATGGGAGATCAAATCCTAATTTTCCTTGATTTAAATCAAAGGAAAATGTTGGAAACACACCAGATTAGTGGTGATGAAAGCCCAATGTCATGAAGCATCATGCTGGATAGGATTCCCATCATTACTGCAGGTTGAAGGAACATTGTTAATTCCCAACGGTACTATGGCCACAAATTTGACTTTTAAGATGTGTAGTTTGTCCGAACTACTTCTTAGAATATGAAATACCCCTGTCTCATATAGCTCCTTTGGATAAACTGTATGGAGCTGAAGATATCCACTGCATGGAGTGCCCAATGAGGCTTCCAGATGTAGACTATATGGAATATTTGAGAAATGCATTGAGCAGGTAAACTGTATCACATCAATATCCACTGATGATTAATTTACATCACAATAGAGCCCTTTCAAGGGAATAAATCATCAACCAATAGAGAACTTCAGCCACATCACAGAAAGTATGCCATGATGCTGAAAAGAATTTTTGGTCGCTAGGGTTAACCATTTCTCCTGTTAACTGTGTTTTCCTTCGTGAAAGAGGTTTTACAATTTTGTTTCATTTCTAAATATGTATCCTCCATTTAAGAACTCTTCTAATTCCATATTTTGGACACTTTTGTATGCAAATTGTATTGTGATTAAGCTCCATCTTGCCCCATAAATATTTCAGCATCCTGATTGAGATGTATGCTCCACTTTCTGAATAAGCTTACTTTTGAATATATGTTTATCAGTAGGTACTAAAAGATTGTGTGAGTGTAATTAAACTACTGCATGGCAATAGTTATTATGTGCTGTATGTCTATTGGGTTACTCTGAGTAATCATATGCTTTCTGTAATGTTAATGGAAATGTGAAAACCTGTAATTTTAATATAACTTCCGTGGAGTAAGGTGACATGATTACACATATCACACTGTGGAACAAGTATATTTCAGAGGGTGAGTCAATGGTAAATCAATTTGAAACAAATGAAATAGCAACCACATGTAAGAGAAAGATCATGCAAATAGCACAGTTTGGAATGACATTCTTCTCTGTTATACTGAAGGCTTAATTGTTTATGAAGTCTCAATGTGATAGTTAATAACAGGTTATCTTGAGGATGAGAATCATGATGTAATCATTCAAGATATATAATTGTGATTTCACTATTGATAAATCTTTTATTCTTTAATCTGAGATGCTATTTTGGATCACTACAGAGGGGTAGTACCAAGTAATTGTAGAAATTTTAGACAAAAGAAAATTAAAGAGCACTAATTCCAAGAATAGTCTTTATCTTACTCTTCCAAGGTGGTGGATGCATTATGATAAATGTAGTGGTGGTGGAGATAATGATGCATGAAAAAAGTCACTCTATATTACTAAGTAATGTTGTTCCATTATGTTGCACCAATTAGCATTTGTAAACTCATTCAGTAGTGATAATTGTTAGGTAATTTATGCATCCTGTGCCAGCATTATTCTGAATTGTTTTTTATATCACATGTAACTTTTTGTGCACAACATAACTGAGGAGAACTTCACAGATATAAATCAATTTAATTTTTATTTAATTAGTTCATTAGCTTCCATGAGACCATATGAACAAAAGCTAGTTGGTCATGCAATTGGTCACTACATAATTCACAAAATGTTGTCAAGAAAAAATGAAAAACAAAAAAATAGAACAATATCTTTTTACAAAAAAGAACACAATAAAGATGTAAGTGAAAAATGTTACCTGTATTTTCACCTCTTTTGAGGGTGTCAAATTCATTTGCAAATTATACAGATTTTATGGACTTTACTCTAGTAGACCCAAGTAGACTCTCTCAAGGAAGTTAATTTTATTATGAGAAATTATTTAGGTAGTATGCTACCATGAGAACTCAAACTTATCTGAAATTTCTATCAGAGTTTCTTTTGCTTTGCTGCTATTATACCTATAACATATCTGGATGTTTTGTTACTGTAATCTTAAATTAAAATTTGCTTACCTAATTCGTTTTCAACAATTCGGTACCTCGTACGAGGTAACTGCTTGCCATTATCACCTTGAACAGAAAACTGCATCAGGTCTTGATATGGTTGTATGGAAGATGTCTCTGGTGTCAAAACCATGAAGCTAACGGTCTGTGTTAATTTAGCTCCCTCATTACATGTGTGCCGTTCATCACAATAGATCAGGCAGTAGCTAAAATCAATATTGTTGTTGAAAATATATATCATCACATATATCCTAACAGCAGGAATATGCATACGAATAGCACAAATTAATGAATAAACAACTACATAGTTTATTCAGCTGAAAAAAAAACATTGATTGATTTTCAGTGTCAAGATGCCACAATTATTTTTCACGTTAATCAGTTAATATGAAAAATGCAGTGCCCATCATATTATGGAACAAGTTAGCTGATATATTAAAATTTTAAGAAGAATTACACAGCAGCACTGCAGTCCTGATAAAACTGTTGTGAAGTTTCAATCAGCTATATTGTTTCACTATTTGAACTTATTCCTCTGTAAGTGCTAAACTGTCTTGCCAAAAACAAGCTTATTATTGTCATTATTACCATGCATCTATCTGGGCAAGACTCTCAGAACCCAAGCAGTGTACATTTCTGTGCAGTCAGGTTTCTTGACTTTGTTGTGTGACTGAAATGTTTCATATCATTACAGACTCCTGAAATGGCAATCAGAATTTGCATCTTGATGATCTACTTTAGTTATTCCTCATGAGAGTCAGCTGGCATGTGTTGTGTCCTACTTTGATTGCACTGTTAGCCTCTTCTTGTAGAAAACATGCCTTTTTGTTCTCAAAGATGTTTGCTACCATATTTGTAATGGGATAAACTAACATTACAATGTTCACCTTCAGCTTTATAGTGTACATGTTCTACATCCTGGAGGATCTCATCACTGTGAATCTATTGAAATGAAATGGACATCTAATCTAGCACAGAAGATATAAAACAAACAAATGATTACAATAAAAAAATGTATGATTTACTCAAGAGAAAGAGCTTCATAAATCGAGCAAGTCAATAACGCATAGGTCCACCTCTCCCCCTTATGTAAGTAGTTATTTGGCTTGACATTGATTGATAAGAATTTTTGGATGTCCTCCTGAGGGATAAAATGCCAAATTCTGTCCATCTGGGATGATAGATCATCAAAATTCTGAGCCGTTTGGAGGCCCCTGCCCATAATGCTTCAAACATTCTCAGTTGGGGAGAGATCTGGCAACCTTGCTGGCCAAGGTAGGGTTTGGCAAGCATGAAGATAAGCAGTAGAAACTCTCACCATATGTGGGTGTGCATTACTTGCTGAAATATAAACCTAGGATGGCTTGCCAGAAAGGGCAACAAAACATGGCACAAAACAGTGTTGACATACTGCTGTGCTGTAAGACAGCTGCAGGTGACAACCAAAAGGGTCCTGATATGAAACAAAATGGCATCGCAGATCAACACTCCTGGTTGTCGAGCCGTATGGTGGACGACCATCATGTCGGCTCCCCACCACCATCTAGAGCATCTCCGGACGTCTATTCACTCATCATTGGGGCTCAGTTCAAAGTGGGACTCATCACTGAAGACAATTCAACTCCAGTCAATGAGATTCCAGGCCAAATATGCCTGACACCACTGCAAATGAGCTTGTTGGTGTAAAGAGGTCAATGGTTGTTAGTGCAACGGGCGTCGTGAGCTAAGCCCCCTTTTTGTGAGCTGTCTGTTAATGGTCCTCATGGTCACTGAAGTACTGGGTGCACATCAGATAGACAATGATGAATCTGGGGCTCTGAGTGCCTCTCTGGTTACTGCTCAGTTTTCACATTCTGTCATCTCTCTAGGTTGGACAGTTGCTTCTTGATACTGGTTTTGGCTATATTTCACCCATTTCTTATTTCAGCATATATTTACATGAATAAATGTATATCTTTGAGGATGTTCAGAAGTTTAAGAATGCCATTCATAAAGCATTTTGTAGTAAATCAACAGTTGAAAGTGACTCTGAAGCTCAAAAATTCTGTCTAGAGCCATACCTCAACTAATATAGGGTATCCCACAGTAATATGACAGATAACCATAACTTCTCTCCAGGTCTTCCAGAAAGTCTCAGAAATGGTAAAAATCTGCTGCTGAAATTTGTTATACAAATCAGAATCCAAGTGAGATTCAAATTTGTTCATTGACACTGGAGGACAACCTGCTGTGTCCTATAGTTTAGATAAGAAATGAATCATTTTTCAGCTTTTCCTATAATACTGTGTTGTCTCGGTTACAGAAAATTACATCATTCCTGACAGTCAGATGTTTTTGTTGAAGCAAAGGACACACTTCAACTTTGTCCTGCAACTGCTTCACAAATAAATATGAAAATGAGTTTCAATACATTCTCTAAAATGTTCATGAACACTGCTAGCAAGACTATTATATCTTTCTTTCTTTTTGTAAAGTGTTTTACTTAAGAGTTTTATAAAATGTCTGGAAACTGATCACACTTGAAAGACATATTGCACAGGTGACCAAGCACAAAACTAGTGTATGGTGGACAGATCTTCATAAGTCTACTTCATACTTTATCATACTAATGTGAGTCTTCAGTCTTTAGTGATTCAGTAAGTGATTTTGTTTCCTCCTTGCTTGTTTTTTGTAGCTGCGTGTGTCATATATTTTGGAACACTTGCTTCTAAAAATTTGACATTCCTGATTGTATCAATAAAATTCTGATTTGATTTGCCCACTATTGACAGGAAATAGCTAAAAAATATACAGCTAAATTTCAACATATTACATAAATCAGCACTCATCATGGTGTACAGAAAGCATATCTATAGCAGTCAAAGTTTTAAATCACCCATCAGCTTGTCATGAATTTATCTTTATTATCAAGATGAGCAGTTTCTAATAGAAACATTCAACAAAGTTTTATATAAGTTGAATGCCTGTCTTATAGCAAGTTAGTGAGCAACGAAAACTAATATCAGTTCTCTTACTTTGTATGTGGATCTCTCTCATATCCCTCAGGGCATGGTGTATCCAAACAGAGGTATGAGCCTTTCTTGTTCAGACATGTCTGTTCATTTGTGCAAACTTTTGGTACAGAATTGCATTCATTAATATCTGTAAATAAACATAATACCAAAATATGTACTTAGCTAAATCTGAATATAATTGCATATACTGAATGGAAAGTAAAAAGAGAGATTAAGGCAGACCACCACTCATCATAGCAGGATGATGTGCAATGGACAGGCATATATAAAAAAAAGCCAGCTATCGAATTTTGACTTTACTTGCTGTATCTACTGAGTGGTGTTCTTTCATGTTTCCATATTTTATTAAATAGATTTGGAAATTACAGACACACAAATACACTCAAAATAAGAAGAGTGTGCTTTTGTAAGTATATAAGCACAAAAACTTTGCAAGGCTATAAAATTACAGGTGGTAGTGTCAACAATTACAATTCAATGATCATCTCTTGTGTAGAATGGCAATAAAAACATCTGTTCTCTTACACTACATGCCAGATAGGGAAATTTGACAGGAAGGATTGAAATTAGTCAATTTGTCCTGGGGGCAAATGTTGCAAATAGTTCATGTTTTTGAATAAACAGGAAATTTTCAGTCAAGTTTCATACAAAAAGTAGGATAAACAGTAGAAATTATAGTAGCCCATTTACCAGGTGTGGTAAATGTATTTGAACCTAGTTACTCTCACCATGTTTGGTTCCTCAGTACACTATTAAATAATTCCACCTCTACTTCCATTCCTTTCACTGAAACAGATGATCTTTGCATAGTGATTGCACTACTTTTCCCCACTGGCTGTGGTCCACAACTCAACTCCAAACATACATTACAAGTACACCAACAGCTACTACAAAATTTTGTAGGGCTCAATTAGTTCCATTTGATCTCAAAGAAACACTGAAACAAGTGGAGAAATCACAAGAAACAAAAATTATCAGATCCATTTCTACTACTGACTGGGCCTCGCCCATGGTAGATGCAAATAAATCAAATGGATTCTTAAGAAAACATTTTTTATAAAATCTATTTCACAGAAATCTGCTCACAACTTTCTCCAGATGAGGCATTGTGGAGACTTGCTGAAATAGCTTTTGGGCTCTATTGGTATAACAGGTTACCCTGTGGATTCTCATGTGTTTCAGCAAATTCCAAAAATTTATGAAACAAACTAAAAACATATACTTCTTCTTCTTTGACACTACAGCCATTGATGGGCCTTGGCTTTCCCAAGATGGGCCTTGGCTTTCCCAACACTCTTCCTCCACACAGCTGTTCTCTGCTTTTCTCTTCCATCCGTGGATCTCCACCTCTTTTAAGGTCAGCCAACGCTCTGTCCAGCCATCCGGCTCTTGATCGGCACTCCCTTCTGGTGGAAAGACATCCTGTCATCTGTCATCCTTTTCATATGTCCTAATCAGCATATTCTTTGAGATTTAATAAATTTTGTTACACATTTTCCTTGTGTATGCTCTTGTACTTACCTTATTCTCCATACATCTGCCTCTCCCACAGACCCATAAACTTTTTGCAGTACTTTTCTTTAAAATGCCCTTAGGTTGTTTATATCTACTAATCTCATCATTCAGATTTCTGACCCAAGTGTGACAACTGGTAATGCAAGGGAATTCTTAAATACATATAAGTTTGCATAATAGTCTCTGTTTCCTGCTTGTATCCTTTCTCGAATACAATGTCTCATATTATTATTAGTGATTAAAAGGACATCTTGGTAATGGAAGCAGTTTAGCACATTTATTAGAGGTGTTTAGGTCATGTGATGTTCTTCTGGCCTCACAATTGGACATTACCATCTACATCTACATGACTACTCTGCAATTCACATTTAAGTGCTTGGCAGAGGGTTCATTGAACCACAATCATACTATCTCTCTACTATTCCACTCCCGAACAGCGAGCGGGAAAAACGAACACCTAAACCTTTCTGTTCGAGCTCTGATTTCTCTTATTTTATTTTGATGATCATTCCTACCTATGTAGGTTGGGCTCAACAAAATAATTTCGCATTCGGAAGAGAAAGTTGGTGACTGAATTTCGTAAAAAGGTCTCACCGCGACGAAAAACGTCTATGCTGTAATGACTTCCATCCCAACTCGTGTATCATATCTGCCACACTCTCTCCCCTATAACGTGATAATACAAAACGAGCTGCCCTTCTTTGCACCCTTTCGATGTCCTCCGTCAATCCCACCTGGTAAGGATCCCACACCGCGCAGCAATATTCTAACAGAGGACGAACGAGTGTAGTGTAAGCTGTGTCTTTAGTGGACTTGTTGCATCTTCTAAGTCTCCTGCCAATGAAACGCAACCTTTGGCTCGCCTTCCCGACAATATTATCTATGTGGTCCTTCCAACTGAAGTTGTTCGTAATTTTAACACCCAAGTACTTAGTTGAATTGACAGCCTTGAGAATTGTACTATTTATCGAGTAATCGAATTCCAACGGATTTCTTTTGGAACTCATGTGGATCATCTCACACTTTTCGTTATTTAGCGTCAACTGCCACCTGACACACCATACAGCAATCTTTTCTAAATCGCTTTGCAGCTGATACTGGTCTTCGGATGACCTTACTAGACGGTAAATTACAGCATCATCTGCGAACAGTCTAAGAGAACTGCTCAGATTGTCACCCAGGTCATTTATATAGATCAGCAACAGTAGAGGTCCCAGGACGCTTCCCTGGGGAACACCTGATATCACTTCAGTTTTACTCGATGATTTGCCGTCTATTACTACGAACTGCGACCTTCCTGACAGGAAATCACGAATCCAGTCGCACAACTGAGACGATACCCCATAGCTCCGCAGCTTGATTAGAAGTCGCTTGTGAGGAACGGTGTCAAAAGCTTTCCGGAAATCTAGAAATACGGAATCAACTTGAGATCCCCTGTCGATAGCGGCCATTACTTCGTGCGAATAAAGAGCTAGCTGCGTTGCACAAGAGCGATGTTTTCTGAAGCCATGCTGATTACGTGTCAATAGATCGTTCCCTTCGAGGTGGTTCATAATGTTTGAATACAGTATATGCTCCATAACCCTACTGCAAACCGACGTCAATGATATAGGTCTGTAGTTAAATGGATTACTCCTACTACCCTTCTTGAACACTGGTGCGACCTGCGCAATTTTCCAATCTGTAGGTACAGATCTATCGGTGAGCGAGCGGTTGTATATGAGTGCTAAGTAAGGAGCTATAGTATCAGCGTAATCTGAAAGGAACCTAATCGGTATACAATCTGGACCTGAAGACTTGCCCGTATCAAGCGATTTGAGTTGCTTCGCAACCCCTAAGGTATCTACTTCTAAGAAACTCATGCTAGCAGATGTTCGTGTTTCAAATTCTGGAATATTCCATTTGTCTTCCCTGGTGAAGGAATTTCGGAAAACTGCGTTCAATAACTCCGCTTTAGCGGCACAGTCGTCGATAACAGTACCATCGGCACTGCGCAGCGAAGGTATTGACTGCATCTTGCCGCTTGTGTACTTTACATACGACCAGAATTTCTTTGGATTTTCTACCAAATTTCGAGACAATGTTTCGTTGTGGAACCTATTAAAGGCATCTCGCATCGAAGTACGTGCCAAATTTCACGCGTCTGTAAATTTTAGCCCATCTTCGGGATTTCGCGCTCTTCAGAACTTCGCATGCTTTTTCCGTTGCCTCTGCAGCAGCGTTCAGACCTTTTTTGTGTACAACGGGGGATCCGTTCCATCTCTTACCAATTTATGAGGTATGAATATCTCAATTGCTGTTGCTACTATATCTTTGAATTTGAGCCACATCTCGTCTACATTCGCATAGTCAGTTCGGAAGGAATGGAAATTGTCTTTTAGGAAGGCTTCTAGTGGCACTTTATCCGCTTTTTTAAATAAAATTATTTTGCGTTTGTTTCTGATGGGTTTGGAAGAAATGGTATTGAGCCTAGCTACAATGACCTTGTGCTCACTAATCCCTGTATCAGTCATGATGCTCTCTATCAGCTCTGGATTGTTTGTGGCCAAGAGGTCAAGTGTGTTTTCACAACCATTTACAATTCGCGTTGGTTCGTGGACTAACTGCTCGAAATAATTTTCGGAGAATGCATTTAGGACAATCTTGGAAGACGTTTCCTGCCTACCACCGGTTTTGAACAAGTATTTTTGCCAACATACCGAGGGTAGGTTGAAGTCCCCACCAACTATAACCGTATGAGTGGGGTATTTATTTGTTACGAGACTCAAACTTTCTCTGAACTGTTCCGCAACTGTATCATCGGAGTCTGGGGGTCGGTAGAAGGAGCCAATTATTAACTTAATTCGGCTGTTAAGTATAACCTCCACCCACACCAATTCGCACGGAGTATCTACTTCGACTTCACTACAAGATAAACCACTACTGACAGACACAAACACTCCACCACCAATTCTGCCTAATCTATCTTTCCTGAACACCGTCTGAGACTTTGTAAAAATTTCTGCAGAACTTATTTCAGGCTTTAGCCAGCTTTCTGTACCTATAACGATATCAGCTTCTGTGCTTTCTATTAGCGCTTGAAGCTCAGGGACTTTTCCAGCGCAACTACAACAATTTACAACTATAATTCCGACTGTTCCTTGATCCAAGCACGTCCTGTAATTGCCAAGCACCCTTTGACATTGCAGCCCATCCCGCACTTTCCCGAGGCCTTCTAACCTAAAAAACCGCCCAGTCCACGCCACACAGCCTCCGCTACCCGTGTAGCCGCCAGCTGAGTGTAGTGAACTCCTGACCTATTCAGTGGAACCCGAAACCCCACCACCCTATGGCGCAAGTCAAGGAATCTGCAGCCAATATGGTCGCAAAACCGTCTGAGCCTCTGATTCAGACCCTCTACCCTGCTCTGCACCAAAGGTCCGCAGTCGGTTCTGTCAACGATGCTGCAGATGGTGAGCTCTGCCTTCATCTCGTAAGCAAGACCGGCAGCCTTCACCAAATCAGATAGCCGCTGGAATCCAGAGAGAATTTCCTCAGATCCAAAGCGACACATGTCATTAGTGCCGACATGTGCCACCACCTGCAGCTGGCTGCACCCTGTGCTCTTCATGGCATCCGGAAGGACCCTTTCCACATCAGGAATGACTCCTCCCGGAATGCACACGGAGTGCACACTGGATTTCTTCCCCTCCTTAGCCGCCGTATCCCTAAGGGGCCCCATTACGCTCCTAACATTGGAGCTCCCAACTACCAGTACGCCCACCCTCTGCGATTGCCCGGACCTTGAAGGCTGAGAATGATCCTCTGAAACAGGGCAGGCAGCTGCATCTGGCTCAGCCAGAGACAGTGCCTGAAACCGGTTTGTCAGACGCACCGGGGAGGCTTTCTGATCAGCCTCCGGGGACGCCTTTAGCTGCCTGCCACGTCTTGGAACGACCTCCCAATCAACCACAGGCGAGGGCTCAGCCCCACTGCGGGCAGCAACCGGGGCAACCACAGCGGCAGACCGATCTGGGGACAGACAGGACGAGGTTGACATCCCCGTGATACCCGAGTTCGGCTCCCCACAGTGGTGCCCATTGGCAACAGCCTCAAGCTGCGCGACCGAAGTCAGCGCCGATTGCAGCTGTGAGCGAAGGGATGCCAAGTCAGCCCTCATCCGAACACAGCAATCGCAGTCCCTGTCCATTCTAATCGATGTTTAACAACAGTTACCGAAACATGAGTCCATGCCTAGATAACGCAAGCGGAACAGGCTAAGAATGTATCAACTAACCTGTACAAATGCCTAACGACTGCGCTACAATCTGCTGAATTTACGATTACAGTAACTAAAACTCGAAATTGCACCTCCTATACGAAACTCACACGCAATTTAAATAAGAATCTACGAAGTAAACACTAAAGCGTGATGCTACAACTGTCAAATACTATAATACGCCCGAAATATATGAATTAAACAATGCAAGTACCCAAAAACACGCAAAGAAATTAATTAAACTATCTAACAAATAAGTAAGCTAGGGTTATACGACTTGCTGCTGCAGCTGCTTATCCAACGGCGGCAGGGAGCACAATATATGTTATGTTATTTTCATTTAGAGTAAAGCCATTTTTTGCTCCTTCTGTTTCCATTATTTCATGTATTTCTTCAGGAGGGTATACATATCTTGCCACAATTGCAATATTATCTGCATATGCACATATCTGACTGGATTTTGTAATTATTGTTCTTCTCTTGTCTGTTTTGTATCAGATTGTGCTGCGCTAAGTTAAGCAGGACTGCAGAGACCCCACCACTATGTTTCACTTCATCCTTGTCATTTTGTTGTTCACCCTCAGTTTTGCCTTTGTGCCCTTCATTGTTAATTCAACTGACATTCTAAACTTGTCACAGATTCCCAATTCTTTTAGTGCTTTGTACAATGCTGGCCCATTAATGCTATTGAAAGCTTGCTTAAAATCAGCAAACAGGAAGTAGAGATCTATGTCATATTCATGAAATTTCTCCATTGTTTTTTCCAGTGACAAACAACTGCTCAGGGGTGCCTTTCTTTGGTCAGAAGCTACATAGGTATTCTCAAAGGATATGTTCTGCAAAATTTTTTATCCTTCCATTCAGAATCCTAGAAAATATCTTGTATGCTGTATTCAATACATCTACATCTACATTTATACTCAGCAAGCCACCCAACGGTGTGTGGCAGAGGGCACTTTACGTGCCACTGTCATTACCTCCCTTTCCTGTTCTAGTTGCGTATGGTTTGTGGGAAGAATGACATCCAGAAAGCCTCCGTGCGTACTCGAATCTCTCTAATTTTACATTTGTGATCTCCTCGGGAGGTATAAGTAGGGGGAAACAATATATTCAATACCTCATCCAGAAATGCACCCTCTCGAAACCTGGCGAGCAAGCTACACCGAGATGCATAGCGCCTCTCTTGCAGAGTCTGCCACTTGAGTTTGCTAAACATCTCCGTAACGCTATCACGCTTACCAAATAACCCTGTGACAAAATGAGCCACTCTTCTTTGGATCTTCTCTATCTCCTCCATCAACACGACCTGGTATGGATCCAACACTGATGAGCAATACTCTGGTATAGGTCGAACGAGTGTTTTGTAAGCCACCTCCTTTGTTGATGGACTACATTTTCTAAGGACTCTCCCAATGAATCTCAACCTGGTACCCGCCTTACCAACAATTAATTTTATATGATCATTCCACTTAAAATTGTTCTGCACCCATACCCCCAGATATTTTACAGAAGTAACTGCTACCAGTGTTTGTTCTGCTATCATATAATCATGCAATAGAGGATCCTTCTTCCTATGTATTCGCAATACATTACATTTGTCTATGTTAAGGGTCAGTTGCCACTCCCTGTACCAAGTGCATATCTGCTGCAGATCTTCCTGCATTTCACTGCAATTTTCTAATGCTGTAACTTCTCTGTATACTACAGCATCATCCATGAAAAGCCACATGGAACTTCCGACACTATCTACTAGGTCACTTATATATACTGTGAAAAGCAATGGTCCCATAACACTCCCCTGTGGCATGCCAGAGGTTACTTTAATGTCTGTAGAAGTCTCTCCATTGAGAACAACATGCTGTGTTCTGTTTACTAAAAACTCTTCAATCCAGCCACACAGCTGGTCTGATATTCCATTGGCTCTTACTTTGTTTATCAGGCGACAGTGCGGAACTGTATCGAGCGCCTTCATGAAGTCAAGGAAAATGGCATTAACCTGGGAGCCTGTATCTAATATTTTCTGGGTCTCATGAACAAATAAAGCTAGTTGGGTCTCAAACAATCACTGTTTCCGGAATCCATGTTGATTCCTACAGACTAGATTCTGTGTTTCCAGAAATGACATGATATGCGAGCAAGAAACATGTTCTAAAATTCTACAACAGACTGATATCAGAGATATAGGTCTATAGTTTGGTGCATCTGCTCGACGACCCTACTTGAAGAATGGGACTAGCTGTGCTGTGCTCTTTTCCAATCATTTGGAACCTTCCGTTCCTCTAGAGACTTGCGGTACACGGCTGTTAGAAGGGGGGAAAGTTCTTTTGCGTACTCTGTGTAGAATCGAATTGGTATCCCGTCAGGTCCAGTGGACTTTACTCTGTTGAGTGACTTCAGTTGCTTTTCTATTCCTTTGACACTTATTTCAATGTCAGCCATTTTTTCGTTTGTGCGAGGATTTAGAGAAAGAACTACAGTGCGTCTTCCACTGTGAAACATCTTAGAAAAAAGGTGTTTAGTATTTCAGCTTTACACGTGTCATCCTCTGTTTCAATGCCATCATCATCCCGGAGTGTCTGGATATGCAGTTTCGAGCCACTTACTGATTTAACGTAAGATCAGAACTTCCTAGGATTTTCTGTCAAGTTGGTACATAGAATTTTACTTTCGAATTCACTGAACGCTACGCACTTAGCCCTTCTTACGCTAACTTTGACATCATTTAGTTTCTGTTTGTCTGACAGGTTTTGGCTGAGTTCAAACTTGCAGTGAAGCTCACTTTGCTTTCACAGTAGTTTCCTAACTTTGTTGCTGAACCACGGTGGGTTTTCCTGTCCCTCACAGGTTTACTCGGCATGTACCCGTTTAAAACACATTTTACGATTGCCTTGAACTTTTTCCATAAACACTCAACATTGTCAGTGCCAGAACAGAAATATTCGTTTTGATCTGTTAGGTAGTCTGAAATCTGCCATCTATTACTCTTGCTAAACAGATAAACCTTCCTCCCTTTTTTTATATTCCTATTTACTTCCATATTCAGGGGTGCTGCAACAGCCTTATGATCACTGATTCCCTGTTCTGCGCTTACAGGGTCAAAAAGTTTAGGTCTGTTTGTTATCAGTAGGTCCAAGATGTTATCCCCACAAGTCAGTTCTCTGTTTAATTGCTCGAGGTAATTTTCGGATAGTGCACTCAGTATAATGTCACTCGATGCTCTGGCCCTACCACCTGCCTTAAACACGTGAGTGTCCCAGTCTATATCTGGTAAATTGAAATCTCCCCCTAAGACTATAATATGCTGAGGAAATTTATGTGAAATGTATTCCAGATTTTCTCTCAGTTGTTCTGTCACTGATGCTGCTGAGTCGGGAGGTCGGTATAAGGAGCCAATTATTAATCTAGTTCAGTTGTTGAGTGCAACCTCCACCCATAATAATTCACAGGCACTATCCACTTCTACTTCACTACAGGGTAAACTACTACTAACAGCGACAAACACACCACCTCCGGTTGCATACAATCTATCCTTTATAAACACCGTCTGTGCCTTTGTAAAAATTTCGGCAGAATTTATCTCTGGCTTCAGCTAGATTTCCATACCTATAACGATTTCAGCTTTGGTGCTTTCTATCAGCACTTGAAGTTCCGGTACTATACCAATGCAGCTTTGGCAGTTTACAATTACAAAACCAATTGCTGCTTGGTCCCCACATGTCCTGACTTTGCCCCACACTCTTTGAGGCTGTTGCCTTTACTGTACTTGCCCGAGGCCATCCAACCTAAAAATCTGCCCAGTCCACGCCACACAACCCCTGCTACCCATGTAGCTGCCTGCTGTGTGTAATGCACTCGTGACCTATCCAGCAGAACCCGAAACCCCACCACCCTATGGCGCAAGTCGAGGAATCTGCAGCCCACACGATTGCAGAACCGTCAGCCTCTGATTCAGACCCTCCACTCGGCTCTGGACCAAAGTTCCGCAGTCAGTCCTGTCGACAATGCTGCAGATGGTGAGCTCTCCTTTCATCCTGCTAGCAAGACTGGCAGTATTCACCAAATCAGATAGCCGCCGGAAGCCAGAGATGATTTCCTCCAATCCATGGCGACACACATCATTGGTGCCGACATGAGTGACCACCTGCAGATGGGTGCACCCTGTACCATTCATGGCATCTGGAAGGACCCTTTCCACATCTGGAATGACTCCCCCCAGTATGCACACGAAGTGCACATTGGTTTTCTTCCCCTCTCTTGCTACCATATCCCTAAGGGGCCCCATTACGAGCCTGACATTGGAGCTCCCAACTACCAGTAAGCCCACCCTCTGTGACTGCCTGGATCTTGCAGACTGAGGGGCAACCTCTGGGACAGGACAAGCAGCCATGTCCGGCTGAAGATCAGATCAGCCAGAGACAGAGCCTGAAACCGGTTCATCAGACAAACTGGAGAGGCCTTTCGTTCAGCCCTCCGGAATATCTTTCGCCCCCTGCCACACCTCGAAACGAGCTCCCACTCTACCATGGGTGAGGGGTCAGCCTCAATGTGGGCAGTATTCTGGGCAGCCACAGCCATAGTCCGATCAGGGGATGCATGGGACGAGCTGGCCGTCCCCGACAAACCCCCATATGGACTCCCACAGTGATGCCCACTGGCAATAGCCTCAAGCTGTGTGACCAAAGCCAACACTGCCTGAAGCTGGGAGCGAAGGGATGCCAATTCAGCCCGC
This sequence comes from Schistocerca gregaria, assembly GCF_023897955.1. NCBI lineage: Eukaryota > Metazoa > Arthropoda > Insecta > Orthoptera > Acrididae > Schistocerca > Schistocerca gregaria. The sequence goes on along the minus strand of NC_064931.1, from coordinate 518,081,586 downwards.
ATCCAAACACAGCAGTCACAGTTCCTATCCATGCTAAAAACTGTTGTGCAAAGAATGTCTGAACTAATCTACAGAGAGCAAAACAAATTAGACACAAAATTTAAAAGGTTATTAAAATACAAGATTGAAGTTATGCCTCTAATTTTCACGTGCTAAAATCTTTACGTTACTAATTTGTGCATGTATTTCATGTGTTAGAGGTTGACCACCAAATTTTATGCATTCTAACACTATGCCATCTCCACCAGGTGCATAGATATGTTTTGATTTATATGTCACTGACTCCACCTGCTGCATTGTTGGTCATTTTAGTACTTCCCTTCCCTCTTCTCTTTCCTCTACATTCTCTTTGACTTCTCGTGGATCTCTTGATACCTGGTCTGAGTTGGTATTGGGCACATGTTCAAAATATTCTACCCATCCTTCCAATATTTTTTGTTAGTCTACTTGTCTTACCACATTTAGTTTTACATGGATTTTGTGTGGGTTAAAAATTTTTCCTCGTCGTTACTTCTGAGTGGTAGAATTGTCTTGTTTTCTTCTGTTCCTCTAGTACTTCTATCTCTTGAAATTTTGGTTCCAGACGTTCTGTTTTCTTTTTCTTACGTATCCTATGAGCATTAGACCTTAACATTCTTTATATATTTCCACATTTTAAAATTTTATTTTCTAGGGGTTCACAGCCTCAATGTGTTTTGAGAATGAAAAGATGGCCAAAGTAGGCTGTAATCTGTTTTTATCTATGAAATTAACCAATTTAAACTGTGGGTCATTTCCAAGCACATACATTAAGCTTCAAAAATGTGAAATAAAATATGAAGCTTAAAATATGTGATTTAAAATGACCCAAAGTTGAAATTGGTCAATTCCGTGGCTAGTAAACAGATTATGGCCTACACATGCATGTTTTTACTGTCAAAATCTCCACATTTCTTCTTGTCTCTCTCCATAACATCCTCTAACAACTTTTATTGTGGTGAAAAAATTATTTCAGTAATGTTATTGTGACAGGAATGAACCAACAACATAATCTGAACAGCCACAGGACTTGGTGAAGTATGCTCTGGTCAGAAACACTATTTCTCTCTTGGTCCTTAACATCTCTGTACTGTAGTTGTCAAAGTGTTTAACAATGTACCACATTTGACAACACCCCCTTCATCATTGTCCCCATTTGTCCTTATTATATATAGGTGCCTCCCTCTCATCCTGGTGTCTATGTATCCCGCCTTCCTTTAAATGTACTCAAATCAAGCTCTCTCCACTCCCCAAGGAAGGCATATTCCAGAATTACAAAGTGTATCACTTTTACTTTTATATTTGTCTATCAGCAGTACTACCCATTTCACATCCTGAAAGTAAACACTGGAAAAAATTCTGTCCATGAAACTGTGAAGTGTATCAATCTACTGCTGACAGTGCTGACATTAAGCTGACAATAATTTTGTATATTGTCAGATGATATGTGTTGATTTTAAGCAAATGATACAATGTGCTGAATACCTGTAGGAGCAGTGCCATAGACAAAAAAAAGAATAAAAAGTACAGCACTGACATTAAAAAAGAAAAAAGAAAACTTTGACAGTTTTGGCAGTACATCATAGTCACAGAGTAACAAATTTTACATGTATAAGTGCTACTTATAACACAGCTTACAAGCTGATTTTGTACTTTTATGAACTATTACCATGTCATTACTGAAACTGATATTTTAATTCATATTTTGAATACATTAGACATACATATACCAAAAAACAAAATTTGATCCATAAATCATATATTACAATAACAAGAAGAGGGCACAACATTCATCTGAAGGTACAGTTTTGTTAGATTATTGTATATGGAACATACTTGCAGAAAAAATTATAACAGTACCTTCACAAATGCCATTCTTAACTGCAAAGCCTAGCTCACAGTCATCATTGTGGCTAGAGAGACTTCTGAAGAACTGTTTTGGTAGACGAGTTCTAGGTTTTTTAGGTCGTCTGACTGGCCTATTAACATTTAAATTATGTGGCATGTATTTGTTCCTGTCTTCAAAACTGTCGGTCCACTCTGCAAACTCATCATAATCCCAGTTCTCATTACCTGAAACTGAAAGAAAATACTCTTATATTCTTTATTGATGCTGCTAAAAGTTGTTTGTACATGCTGTTGTTAATTACATAGGAATGGGAGAACACAGAACATTTCTTATAATTTATGTAGATTTCTCATGGTGATTGACTGATGGTATATTTTTGTGTTCCCAGTTCCATTATCACTATTTATGCATAACAGTCAACGGCTACACTGGTCATATTTGTAAATGAGCAATAATTTCAAAAGATGTAATAGCCTGGGTGATGCAAAGACAGTGTTTGTGGCACCAGACAAAGACTGGACTCTCAAAAATATACTGTCTAGAATACTAGTCAGTTAACAGTAACAACTGCGGCTCAAGCCTTCAACATACTGACACATATTGCCACAGGCTGGAAAATCACACAAAATTACATACTCAACATATTTTTGTAAGCTTCAAAAATACGCTTAGTTCTTACAGGGAGGAAGACAACTCACAAAAATATTGTGATATTACATGATTGCAGGAATGTCACTGATGCTAGGGCAGTTGCAAAGCAACTTGAATTCTTATTATGCAACTGTTACTAGACAATTAATGAAGGGAAAATTTGGTAACTCACCTAATACAATACTGAATGAACTTTCAGCTATTGAAGTAAATAATATATCCATGTTCCTCAGTCCAATAGGCCCAACAGAACTCCTAAATACCATTAATTTACTGAAGAGTAGTTACACAACAGGTATTGATGATATTCCAGATTATATTATAAAAATAACAGCAAGACACATACTCTCTCCATTACTAGACATATCAATTTCATCCCTACCATGTTGTGTCTTCTCACAGCAACTGAAAATAGCAAAATTAATACCCCTATATAAAAAAATGATGGGTAGCGTATGGAGAACCATAGGCCTGGGTCACTACTGTCAGTTTTCAAAAATTATTGAAAAAGTGTTCCTTTCGCAACTAACTACATTCTTCAACAAGAACAATATTATTTCTGAATGTCAACATGGTTTCAGGCCACAGTGGTCAACTGAAACAGCCACTTTCAATCTGATAAACTATGTCCTAAATGCAATGGACAACCACAGGAAAATCTCAGGTTTATTCTTCGCCCTAACAAAAGCTTTTGATGTGATTGATCATTCTGTGCTGCTGAGAAAGCTTGAATGGTATGGTGTGAGAGGTGTGCCAAATCAGTGGATTAAATCACTCTCAGGTAACTGAAATTAAGTGCATGGAAGGAAATGAACACCAGGTACACCTTTCAGAACCATGTGGAATAAGGCATGGTGTTCCACTGGGCTCTATTTTAGGTACCTTTATTTTTTGGGTATACACTAATGATTTTCTATTGCACATTAGGTATTCTGAACCAGCAGTGTTTGCAGATGACACCAGACTATTGATTGAAGGAAATAAAAAAGAAAATCTTTCTCTATCTGCAAAAGATGTTACAAAAGAAGTGTTTTAATGGTTTATCAGAAAGAGGCTAATAGTTGATCCCCCAAAAAACAGTACTCATGAATTTCCACACAGATCAAAAAAAAATGCAGCGAACCCAGTAACATGTATAGATAACCAAAACATTAGTGCTCACTGAAACAAAATTTCTTGGGATTCATATCAAGGAAAATCTTAAATGGATCTCTCATATCACATACCTAAATTCAAAACTAGGAAGACTAGCTATGTACTACCATTCATTGCAACAATACTAATGCAGAAACATTTATGGCTGTATACTTTGCTTATGTACTTTCAATACTGAAGTATGGTATCATTTGCTGCGGAAATGTACACCAGACTATAACAGTTTTCAGGAAACAAAAGTCAAATTATAAGAATAATAAAACAAGTGAGCAGCAGAAACCCATGCAAACCTTTCCTTAAAGATCTAAAGATCTTACCCCTTCCCTGCATTTATACAGTAGTTGTGCAAGTAAAAAAAAACTGTAGAAATAAGTTAAAAATGTACAGTGGTAAATAAAATATGTAATTATTAACTGTATAGATCCAATTTGACATAAAAATTTAAATGACGTATGTTTGATGTTTGTAAAACCAATAGCTAAAAAGGTTTCCTGTCCACTATCCAGTGTATGATATATGTACTGAAAAAGAGATTTATATGGACAAATAAATAAATAAATTTCTCAAAAATATTACTGAACTGAGGATGTATTTGTGTAGTTTTGTGGCTCAGCTGTAAAATGCCAGACTAGAAATCAAAAGGTTTTGCATTGATCCCCAGTCAGCTTTAGGATTTTTGTCTATCAAATATCACTTATTTCACCTCTGGTGGTATTTGTTGATGTGAAAAAGCTGCACTGTAGTTTGCAACCCAGGTAAAACTGTAGGTCCTCCTATAATTGGCTAGTAAGTCATTTCAGAGTTTGGAAGAAGGTAACAGCATATCACCTACAGCAGCACCATGGCTAGTAAAGCCATGATGGCTGCTTTACTCAGAACAGCAATTCACTACAGTTTTGTAGTGACTTTTGCAGCTGTCGTCTCTTATTGTTCATCATAATCCTCTTCAATGAGTGTCTGTCATGATCACCCAACACACTCTTCCATCTTTGTTGTGACTTCAAGGATGATGTTTTTACCGCTTTCCAGTATGTGGAATAAATCTTAGATACAGTGCTTCTTGAAACACCAAAGACTTTGGCTACCTTGGTTGTGGAAGCACCCACCATATGAGTATCAACAATTTACACCATGTTTGAATTCACTTACCTTTGACATAATGTACTCACAACTACATAGAACACTGTTCTGGCCTTAACTGAGACTTGCGACTTATTGAGGACATTTCACAGGTGGTGTTCATGGTCAAACACAACAGTATAATCAACAGGCATGACTAGCACTGCATTTATGTTTGTGCATGCAGTTCATGTGGTGTTCCCGTATTTTTGTCCTACCCCTGTACATGAGTGCAGTTACTAAATGTTGAAGTATTTGTAGTGAGCTATCTGTGCAAAAACATTTGTTTGAACTGTATAAGGTTTCTCACACATTTAATAATACTACAAATTAATATAGCTAAGACGCATTCCATGGCTTTCATAATATTATCTATTAAATATTTTCTTCAATCATGTGCTCATTTGCAAAGTCGATGAAAACTTCTGTATGCTTGCAGCACTTAACGCACCATTCACACATGAAGGCAGAGGTTTGTCATACTGTAAGTTTTAAGTGTTTTATAGTTGCAGTCAGGGTATTAACAGGATTCAAACCTTTGTTCTATGCAACATCATTGGAGCCACCATAGAACATAAGGAAGGTTTTATTTGTTAGTTTATTAGAAGTGACAATTATTTCAAGAAGAACTTGTATTTCTGCAATCTCCTGGTTTTAAATAACTTAAAATGGCCATTAACTTTCGATGTATTTTGTTTCTTGGCAATGGCCTTGCTGCAGTGAATACACTGGTTCCCCTGAGATCACCGAAGTTAAGGGCTGTTGAGCGTGGCTGGCACTTGGATGGGTGACCATCCAGCTGCCACAGGCTGTTGCCATTTTTTGGAGTGCACTCAGCCTTGTGATGCCAATTGAGGAGCTACTTGACTGAATAGTAGCGGCTTCGGTGAAGAATAACATCATAACGACCGGGAGAGCGGTGTGTTGACCCCACGCCCCTCCTATCTGCATCCTCCACTGAGGATGACACGGTGGTTGGATGGTCCCAGTAGGCCACTTGTAGCCTGAAGATGGAGTGCTTTTTTTGTTTTTTTTTTGTTTCTTGAATGACATTTCAAACATCGTTGTCACTCAAAAAATATCACTTTCTTCTTCCAGGTTCCATTGAAAAGATTAGTTTTACTTTTCTGTATTTGACATTACATTTTTGTTATGGTTCACCATGTATGTGAATGGAGAGTGTGTTTGTCATGAACTTGTGGTTTGCTGAATTATTGTACCTTCTTTTAACTGAGCCTTACTTGAAATTTTGTCAAACATAATTCTCTGTCGCATGTTATTAAGGTTGAAACTGACTTTGCCCGTGATTGACACAAAATATGTTTCATTTTGCAACAAACATTTTCAGATGTTTTGTTAGTGGACAATGTATTTTTTATTGCAACACTCACTTTTAATTGTTGTGTTATTTTTAATTCTCTCATGTCACTTATGAGAACTTCTTGTAGAAGTTTAAAAGTTCTGAGATGCTTCCTTAAGTTCTGAGATGCTTCCTTTCAAATGCATGCACAATATATTACACTTTACGTATTTGCATTTTCAACTTTTCTTAACCTTTTTAATGTGTCTTTAGACTTATTTTTTTACAAAAAGTGTGGCTAAAACAGTAGAGAGTACTCTTGCAGATCTAGTTTACAGTTGAGTGGCAGATTACTGATTGTGCAGTAATCAGCAGACATGTTACACATGTTAAAGTTATAATGCTTGACAAATAAGCTCAAAAATCATGTTCAAGAAAAGAAATAAATGGTAGATGTTAATGCATAAATCATAAATTATTCAAAGATACATCCAACAATAATAGAATTATACCTGTGCAAGTTCTTCGGTCTTCCATGAGATTATAGCCTGGTGGGCAAAGACACCTGAAGCTCCCTTTCACATTTTGGCAGTGGTGAGAACATACAGATGGATCAACAAGGCATTCATTAATGTCTGAAAACATGCAATAGAATAAAATTTGTATTGTCACATAGCAAAACACATAGAAACTGGAGCATGAATGACTCATTAATTGCTACTGTTGCTTGCAAGTAATGAACATTTTGTTATAAAATTTGAATAAAATAAGTACATTACAGAATAAGTGTATGCAGTTCTCTACACATTTCAATAAAATCTTCTCTCAGTCAAATACAGTTTTTACAATCACAAATTATATATGAGAGTAATTGATAACTTTTTTATTAGAAAGCAAAAATTTATAGGTTTTTTATAGGGTAGCTCACTATTTTCTAGTGAAGCTTGTTGGCTTGATTTTTCATCATATTGTAGACCTTGCCTGTTCTGTTTCTCTCTGGTCAAGGTTGAGGTTTCATTGATCCCTGGCAGTCCCAATCAATTGGCACATCATTAGAAATTTTCCCAAAGGCTCAAGGGGAGTTGATAATATGCCACCTTCAATAGCATTCTGCACCATATATCCAATTCAGATACTGTATGCAGTAGGGTTTAAAACATGGGAATGGATAGGGGTAAAAACAATCCTGTAGAACTATGCTATATCATAACAATGGCGGTATGTAGCAATAACTGAAAACATTAGAATGGGTATAGGTAAACATCAATTCTGTAAAACTGCCACACTTCATAAATTGAGCACTGAAATATAAAAGACTGCAAAGACTCTGTAATAGTATCAGTATGATTCTCAAAGTTGTGCTGATGACCATATAGATTTATGTTTCTTCCTCCTGAATTAAATTTAGCATTTGTGCTACTTGTGGGTGACTGGACAACACTGCTACATATTCCATTTTATTTATTACAAACATAATCTAGTGTGAGACATATTTAACTTACCTTTCCTCACACTTTTTATGCTAGATATCCAAAAGTTAGATTCAAAAGATTCACATATCACAAACATATGAATCATATATTTTTAAAGGGACTTAAATCAATTGACAAACATTTGTGGGAAATTCTGAAGAATGGTTGAAATTGTGTAATAACTTTATATGGGCATCTTTACTGGCACTGTTATATGATGCAAATTTGAACAAAAAGGTCTTGAACCTAAGCTCTTCAGAAAAAGACTGTCTCATGGTGAAGAGGGTAATCAGACTCCCTCTACCTCTAAAACAGGGAACAAGAGAACAAGGGAAGAGTCTTATACTCCCACTTCTCAAGATAAAATACTACAGCATCAGTTTTCAGGATGGCAGTTATCCAACATGGACATCCATTGGCCAACATGACTTGCAGCAGATATAACTTGTTCACATGGCTCTCTTTTAGAAGACTAGGGGTGACACAAGTCCAGGGTCCAGTTTCAGGAGGGTCTATCTGGACAAAGATGCTCTTATATTTGTCTGTGGAAGGGTGGGAACAGTGTAGTGGTTTAAGCAGATGGTGCCTACGATCTTTTCATGGGAGGACAAACTGCTGGTCAAGACACTGGCTGAGCTCTTTAAGAGTGCAAAGGTATCAATTTGGGCACCAAAACTTCTGAAGCATACTGCTCCAAAGACTGTTTGAAAAAATAAAGATGCAGAACAAAAGGGTCTTGACAGAGTATTTGAGGGTAATCAACTGAAAGATTATACCGGATGGTCAAATCCTTGCAGTAGAAGTCAGCAAAAAATTCCTGGCATTAGGAGTTCCACAAGTGAATTTTATTATATAATTTATTATATAATTTATTTAGCAACCATCGGTTGCGAAAGCTAGTAATTCTGTGTGTGTGTTTGTGTGTTTTGTTCATTGTGCCTGTCTGCCGGCGCTTTCCCGCTTGGTAAGTCTTGGAATCTTTGTTTTTAATATATTTATTATATAATCTGTGTGCTTTAATGGTTTAGTTTCTGCGTGTAAATTTAATATCTAATAGCCACAGTTCTCACATTTTCATTTGTGTTGGGAAGTAAACTGATTTTATGACATAATCAGGGTTGAATTATTTAGTTTCACCTGAGTTGATTGCTTTGGTAGTTAGGTTTTTCAATATCTGCGTATTATTAGACACAGTTCTTGCATTTTTGTCAAGGTGTACAGTAGAGTTGTACAGCATGTGCTGATAGTCTGTTTATCTGCATAGTTTAGTTTTCCACAGTCTTTAGTATGGATGGAGACTGCGATTGTTGTGTGCGAATGTGAACCAAGTTGGTGACACTTTGCTCTCAGCTTCAGGCTGTGATGGCTTTGGTTACACAGCTTGAGGCTGCAGTGGATGGGCACCACTGTTGTGGGGCAGCCGTGGGGATCCAACAGATGTCCAGCATGTCCAAGTCCTCCAATCAGTCCTCACCGGTGGCCAACCCAGTTACTACTAGCACTGAGGTTGACCCCTCACTTGTGGTCGAGTGGGAGGTCACCTCGGGGTGAAGCAGGTGGTGAAAGACTTCCCAGGTGGCCACACATAAGACCTCCCCAGTTTGTCTGACAAACAGGTTTCAGGTGTTGTCTGTGGCTGACACTGTCGCTGAGCCAGATGCTGTCGCCTGTCCTGTTTCAGAGGAAACCACTCAGCCTGCAAGGTCTGGGCAATCACAGAGGGTGGGATTATTGGTAGTTGGGAGCTCCAACGTTAGGCATGTTAAGTGGACCCTTATGGACTTGGCTGACAAGAAGGGAAAGAAAACCAACGTGCACTCCTTACCGGGTGGAGTCATTCCAGATTTGGAAAGGGTCCTCCCATATGCCATGAAGAGCACAGGGTGCAGCCAACAGCAGGTGGTTGCTCATGTAGGTACCAATGATGTGTGTCACTTTGAATCAGAAGGTATTCTCTCTGGTATCAAGCAGCTAACAGAAGTGGTAAAGGCTACCAATCTTGCTTGCAAGATGAAAGCAGAGCTGACCATTTGCAGCATAGTCGACAGGACCGATTGCGGACCTCTGGTACAAAGCTGAGTGGAGGGTCTGAGTCAGAGGCTCAGATGGTCGGTGGCTGAGTAGGCTGCAGATTCCTTGACTTATGCCAAAGGGTGGTTGGGTTTCGGGTTCCGCTGAATAGGTCAGGTGTCCACTCTACGCAGGAGGTGGCCACATGGGTAGCAGGGGCTGTGTGGCATGGACTGGGCAGTTTTTTTTAATGTTGGAGAGTCTCAGGAAAACACAAGAAGGGCTTCAGTTACAAAGAGTGCAGACTGAACACAGGAAGAACATATGTACAGGAACAATTGGTATAACACTTTTAAATTGTCATAGCTGTGTTGGGAAAGTATCATAGCTTCAAGAGCTAATAGAAAGCACTGATGCTCAAATCGTCATAGGCACTGAAAGCTGGCTAAAGCCAGATATAAGCTCAGCTGAAATCTTTGCGAAGAACCTAATGGTGTTCCAAAAGGATACACTAAACACGGTTGGTGGTGGCATGTTTGTTGCTGTTAGAAGTAGTTTAACTTGTCGAGAAATCGAAGTAGATACTTCCTGTGAGTTAGTGTGGGCAGAGGTCATTGTTTGAAACCAGAATAAAATTGTAACAGAATCCTTTTACTGACCTCCCAGTTCAGATTATACAGTAGCTGAAAGGTTCAAAGACAACTTGAGTTTGATTTCAAACATGTACCCGACTCATACGATAATAGTTGGTGGTGACTTTAATTTACCCTCAATATGTTGGCGAAATTACATGTTTAATTCTGGAGGTACACATAAAATATCATCCTAAAAAAAAAAAAAAAAAAAAAAAAAAAAAAAAAAAAAAAAAAAAAAAAAAAAAGAGAGAGAGAGAGAGAGAGAGAGAGAGAGAGAGAGAGAGAGAGAGAGATCCACTTGACACCTTCCCTTCCTGAGAGACAATCTCCACTCATTTCAAATTAATAATATAAGTGTAGACCAGATGTGGCTTGAATTCAAATAAATAGTATTGGCAGCAATTGAGAGACTTATACCAAATAAATTAAAAACAATGGAGCTGATCCTCCTTAGTACACAAAACAGGTTAGAACACTGTTGCAGAAACAACGAAACAAACGTGCAAAACTTAAACAGACAAAAAAATCCCCAAGACTGGTGACCTATTACAGAAGCTTGAAATTTAGCATGGACTTCAATGTGAGATGCTTATAACAGTTTCCACAACAAAACTTTGTCTCGCAACCTGGCAGAAAATCCAAAGAGATTCTGTTTGTATGTGAAGTATGTTGGCAACAAGAAACAATCAATGCCTTCTCTGTGTGACAGCGATGGAGATACTTTCGAAGCCAGTGCTGCCAAAGCTGAGTTACTAAACACAGCCTTCAAAAATGCCTTCACAAAGGAAGACAAAGTAAATATTACAGAATTTGAATCGAGAACAGCTGCCAACATGAGTAACGTAGAAGTAAATATTCTCGGAGTAGTGAAGCAACTTTAATCACTTAATAAAAGCAAGTCTTCTGGTCCAGATTGTATACCAATTAGGTTCCTTTTGGAGTATGCTGATGCATTAGCTTGAGACTTAACAATCATACACAACCATTCTCTCAACAAAAGATCCGTACCCAAAGACTGGAAAGTTGCACAGGTCACACCAATATTCAAGAAAGATAGCCCATATCATTAACATTGATATGCAGCAGGATTTTGGAACATATATTGTGTTCAAACATTATGAATTACCTCGAAGAAACCTGTCTATTGACACACAGTCAACAAGGGTTTAGAAGACATCGTTCCTATGAAACACAACCAGCCCTTTATTCACATGTAGTGTCGACTGCTATTGACAAGGGATTTCAGATCAGTTCCGTATTTCTGGATTTCTGAAAGGCTTTTGACACTGTACCACTCAAGCAGCTCATAGTGAAGTTGCGTGCTTATGGAATATTGTCTCAGTTATGTGACTGGATTTGAGATTTCCTGTCAGAGAGGTCACAGTTTGTAGTAATTGACATAAAGTCATCGAGTAAAACGGAAGATATCGCTGGTGTTCCCCAAGGTAGTGTTATAAGCCCTTTGCTGTTCCTTATCTATATAGATGATTTGGGAGACAATCTGAGCAGCTGTCTTAGGTTGTTTGCAGATGATGCTGTCGTTTATTGACTATTAAAGTCATCAGAAGATCAAAACAAATTGCAAAACGATTTAGAAAAGATATCAGAATGGTGCGAAAATTGGCAGTTGACCCTAAATAACTAAAAGTGTGAGGTCATCCATATGAGTGCTAAAAGGAATTCATTAAACTTCGGTTATACAATAAATCAGTCTAATCTAAAACCCATAAATTCAACTAAGTACCTATGTGTCACCATTATGAACAACTTAAATTGGAAGGAACACATAGAAAATGCTGTGGGGAAGGCTAACCAAAGACTGTGTTTTATTGGCAGGACACTTAGAAAATGTAACAGATCTACTAAGGAGACTGCCTACACTACACTTGTCTGTCCTCTTTTAGAATGGCGTGGGATCCTTACCAGATAGGACTGATGGAGTATATCGAAAAAATTCAAAGACGGGCAGAACACTTTTTATTTTTGCAAAATATGGGAGAGAGTGTCACAGAAATGATACAGGATTTGGGCTGGACATCATTAAAAGAAAGGCATTTTTCATTGCGACAGAATCTTCACACGGCATTCCATTCACCAACTTTCTCCTCTCAATGCAAAAATATTTTGTTGACATCGATAAAATGAGGGAAATCAGAGCTTGTACGGATAGATGTAGGTGTTAGTTCTTTTTGTGCACTATACGAAATTGGAATAATAGAGAATTGTAAAGGTGGCTTGATGAACCCTCTGCCACTCACTTAAATGTGATTTGCAGAGTATCCATGTAGCTGTACATGTAGATTCATGCTAATGGCAGGCTTTTGCTCCAGGGACTTAGTGACCATCAGGATAAAACAGTGTGAGGAAGGAAGCACGATGGAAATCGAATTGGCCTCAGCATACCTTCTCTACGAGGGTGGAACTAATTCTTTCCAGGAAGTGAGGAGGCTGGTAGATAGCTGTTCACAGTAAAATGAGTAACTGCTGGTTGGTTGCAATGCCAATGCCTGCAACCCATTCTGGGGAAGCAGCAACACCAACATCAGAGCTGAGCACCTACTCAAACTACTACTAGAAAATAGTCTAGATATCTTGAATAGGGGTAGCAAACCTACTTTCAGGAACAGAAGAGGGGAAGATGTTATGAAATAGCTTTCTGGGTACTTACGTCAAACAGTGGCATGTGGTAGTGGAGTAATCCTTACCTGACCACAAGTATATTAGGTTAGCAGGTGAAACAGGCATTAAACTGTTAGGGCAATGTGCACTAGACATTGCGGAAAACTGGTGCAGAAAACAAGGTATATGAGTTAATCCCAAGAAAATGTTGTAGTAATAGTCGGCAGCCAGTAGGCCAGGCAGAGTAAACGGGGCGCAGCTGCAATGGCGTTATTGCTAGCATAATGTGTTTGGTGTGAAGTAACAGTGGGGCAGGGAACTGCAGCGCTGCTTGAAGTTATTGCGATGTATGAGGTGGGGGCACTAGGCCAGAGCCAGGAGTGCGATGTGTAAATGGCTGACATATGGGAATTTACCCCTGCCATAGTTTCTGTCTCTCCCAGACACTACATCAGAAGAGAGGGGAAAAGCAATATAAATAGTCAGGCACATTTAGCTTGGGCAACAGCCTTGCCGCAGTGGCTACACAGGTTCCTGTGAGATCATCAAAGTTAAGCACTGTCAGGAATGGTCGGCACTTGGATGGGTGACCATCCTGGCCACCATGTGCTGTTGCCACTTTTCGGGGTGCACTCAACTTCGTGATGCCAATTGAGGGGCTAATCGACTGCATAGTAGCAGCTTCGGTCAAGTATACCATCATAACGACTGGGAGAGTGGTGTGCTGACCACACACCCTTCCTATCTGCATCCTCCACTGAGGATGATATGGCAGTTGGATGGTCCCGGTAGGCCACTCGTGGCATGAAGACAGAGTAGATTTATCTTGAGGGGTGTGCCAGGTCAGTCGAGAGTCGGGTGAGACCTGTGCTGGTCTACACTTGTAGGGGCCAGTCTGGCAGCAATGTTGTAAATATTCTATGTAAATCTGTACTTTATTTCCATGTACCTGTTCAGGCTGTATTCCGCCTCTGGGGACACAACACTGGGGTGGGATGGAATGGCAGCTGGGTACTTGGAGACTGCATGGTCTGCTTGAAGGAGGGCAGTGACAGCAGTTAGCAGTGGGTCCAGGACAGGCCATGTTTGCTTCCCATCTGGTGTACCAAGCAAGCACCACTAGCGGCAAGTTGCGGCACAGCACCCAGGAGCTGGAGGGCGCGGGTTCGAGTCCAGTCCTGTCCTGAGAGCAGCAGCAGCTGAGGGCCATGGGTGACCAGTACAACCACCTTTGTCCCATGGTCAGACAGAGCAGGCCAGACTGGATGGGGGCGAAGGGGACCAGGGACTGCAATAGTCTCTGGAATTATGGGTAGTAAAGCGGTGCCAGTTGCTACGCCCCGGCAGGCAGCAACCAGGTGAACACAGCTGACTTCCACTGTGAGGTGGTCTTGACGACCACAGCAACGATGTTGGCAGTCCAGGAGAACCGAGATGGCCGGACTCACAGAACAGCACATGGGCGGCATGCCAACATTACACTTCTGTAAACTAGCTGAATAAAGGAATACTTCTGAATACCACTGTATCACCCTGGACTGCCCCTTGACGCTATTGAACTTGCTTGACCCCCTGACGAAAAGCGGCATGGTGGGGCCCGGCTTCAGCTCGGCCATCTGGAGTCCCGGGTTCAGCCATCAACGTGCTATCAGAGTGTGCACTGAGGAGAATTTGCATAGGGGTTGCAAGGATCATAGCATCTATATATATTCAGAGAGCCAAGAAGCTGTGAAATCTATATCAGCCCCTGCAATGATATCAAAGATCATTGCAGAATGCCACAAAGTCAGGAGACTAGGGGAAAGCAGCAGGTAAAGCCTGGTAACTCACAAAATTAGTGGCAGTGAACAAGCTGACAGACTGGCCAGAACAGGTGCAACAACTCCATGTATTGGACCAAAACCTGTACTAACTATGACTAAGGCAATGGTAAAATGAAAACTGTGTAGCTGGATCAGGGACCAGCATGTAGAATATTGGACTACGGTCCAAAAACAAAAACATGGCAAACTAATGATGCTGAAGCCATGTTTCAAGAGAAGTTGTGTCATCCTGAACAGGAAACAGATTAAACTCATCACAGGACTCACAACTGGCCATGTGAACTTTAAAGAAACACCTACACATAATGGGTATAAAGGAAGAAGCCCCTAAGTGAAGAGTATGAGGTGAGGATGAAACCATGCCACGTCCAATCTTCCAGTGCGAAGCTCTGGAGCACAAAAGACACAGAACATTTGGGTCAGTAGAGGCTTAAGAAATTGTGTCTAATAAGGAACTAGTAAAGTGTCTCTTACTACATCTTAAGGGTTCCTGTTAACCTTACTAGAATCACAGGGAATGAGACCACACAATAAACTCAATTTCAGTGCAGTCAATAGTAGCCTAAGATCACTGTTGTTCTGCTCTCCATGCATTTGTGCATGGGGCTGTAGAACAGGGAGACCACTCACAAAACTATATGAATTTCATGATTCATCAATAAGAATCCCTTCCTAGTCACTGAAAACCTGTACAATATTCCTGAGTGCCATTTTTAAGGTTTGAAGCTGTGGTCAAGATACTCTGTCCTCACTAATCCAAACATGATAGTCCTCCACTACATTTCACTTCATCTTCTGCTCGGTGAGCCATCTCCTTGGACATTGGCTGATGTTCCCACAAATATCATTGTAGATATTAATCAAAGCAACCAACTACCAACAATGCCTCCACTTTCATGAGATCCACCCCTTCCACATAAGAAAACCCCTGTAATCCTTCAAGGGACTCATATGCACTAATGAGCTGTAACCCTCTTGCACTGTGATGAACTTGTTTAGGTTTTTAAGTAAAGGCACCTACCTCCAAACCTAGTCCACAAACATTCTTCCAACACTCCACATCATACACTCTAATGCACCTAGCCTTCCAACAGCATCTGCTAAGTAACAACAGAACTGTCACACTCTCTGCCAAGATACTGGATCTCAAAATTTACCCACCAATATTTCACGAGAAAAATCTAGCCTTTCTTCCAAATATCCCTATTTGCATCAACTAAACATATATTTTAGACTTTCACATAGGTTACACCAGCAGGATCCTAGCAGATTATCTCGAGTTTGTTTGATATGTGCTGCAAAGTATATGTGATAAGAACTGCAAACACTGGAACAATACTCCAGAATTGTGAACACTACTGTGATGCATATTATTTCCTTTACAAGTGCCCTTAATTTCCCAGCATCCTTTCAACAAATCTATGTCTTCAATTTTCCTTCTGTACAACTGGCATGTGTTTGTTTCATTTTATACCACTTCTTACTGTTATATTTAAATATTACACTTAACTGATGTGACAGGCTCAAGATGTTCACCACTAATCTTGTAACTGAATACTATCAGGTTCCCTCCCTTTGTTAGAAGCATTACATCCATTTATTTTCATTTAAAGAGGACTGCCATTCATTACACCTCCCAAAATTTTGTCCAAATTTTTCCTTCATTTCCTTACGATTGTCTGATTACAATATTTTCCAGTTGCATCATCAGTGAACAAACTGATAGAGTTTATACAGTTGACCTTATCTAATAAACAATTTATGCACCTTAACAATATCTACTAAAACTAACTAAACTCTGCCTGAACAGGCCACAAAGGCTCAATGGTACCAAATGGCCATCGTGTCATCCTGAGCCCACAGGTGACACTGGATGTGGATATCGAGTGGCATGTGGTCAGCACACCACTCTCCCGGCTGTTTGTCAGTTTACGAGATCAGAGCTGCGAATTCTCCACCAAGTAGCTCCACAGTTTGCCTCACTAGGGCTGAGTGCACCTCACTTGCCAACAGTGCTCATCAGCTAGGGGGGTTATCCTTCCAAGTGCTAGCCCATCCCAACAGTGCTTAACTTTGGTGAACTGACAGAAGCCGGTGCTTCCACTGCGGCAAGGCCGTTGGCTTACTAGCACAATCAGTGGTCCTATTATCCTTCCAGGGTCTGCTTCCATAGCTGACCTGTCAGTGATGAAGACTAACATGTGAAAGATCTGGGTCTTTTTTGTAAATTGTGCTCAATTACATGTTCTCCGCAGGATGTGGCAACTGATGCCACCAAAGAAACATGTGAATTAGCTCTATAGTGTTGACACCATATTTAATATGTATTTGTGTTTGATATAATTAGGTGGTACCATTAATGGTTAGTAGAAATGATAAAATTTATGGTTCCAATCTCACACAATTAAACAAATAAAGAAAATTCCTACTATGACCAGGGATTTTTCCACAGTGCAATGCCTGGAATTGGGTGCACTCAGCCTTCTGGGGTCAACTGGGAAGCTACTTAAATAAGAATTTCCAAGGTCTGGAAAGCTGACAACAGCCAGGAGAACAATGTTCTTGGTCAATGTCTCTCAATAACACATTCAGTATTAACAGTGTCAAAGTATCACGGAAGACAAGTTAATCTACACACAAAGCTCATTTAAATTACTAGGTATAACTCATGATAATCACTTAAAGTGGTCCACTTAGATAGACAATATATGAAAGTAAAAAGTTATTTAAAGAAATGAAGGTTCAGACTCTATAATTTTTATAGATCAAGAGAAGTCTTTAGAACTGTACAAATTTGTCAAAAAGACACTTATGAGCACAATACCAGAATGCTCCTCCATGAAGTGGGTGAGTGGAACAGGAAAGGAACAGAAAGGGCACCCTCTGCCACACACCGTACAGTGGCTTTCAGATTATATAAGTAGTTGTAGATGCAGAAGTCACAGCACCATATTGTATAATAAAGGTTTCTGTGCCATACTCACAAAATTGCTTAATACAAGGGCTGTTCAGTGAGTAATGCAAGACTTTTTTTTCTGAAAGCAAGTTGGTTCTACTCAGGATTCCAGTACCCTACATTATTGCCACTCTTTGGCTACAAAACCCTATTTTTCAACATAATCTGCATTCAATATGATGGTCTTATGTCACTTTACTAGGAGGGACTGTATTCCCACATGGTACCACTCTACTGGTCAGTGTCAGAGCCAATGTCTTGCTTCATCAGTAACCTCTCCCGCATCCATGCGCTGCTTGTGGTGGAGTGCATCCTTTATTGGACCAAAAAGATGGAAAGTCAGAAGGTGTGAGATCCAGGCTGTAGGGTGGATGAGAAAGAACTATCCAATGAAGTTTTATGAGCTTCTCTTGGGTGCACAGACTTGTGTCAGGCCTTGCACTGTCATGGAGAAGGAGAAATTCTTAGCATTTTTTGAGTGACGAACACAATGAAGTAGTTTCTTCAATTTCCTGAGGGTAACAGTATACACTTATGAGTAGATTGTTGCACCATAAGGGAGAACATTGAACAGAATAGCCCCTCCAGAGTCCACAAAGACCGTCACTATGACTTTACTGACTGAGGGTGCAGCTTTGAACTTTTTCTTCAGAGGAGAGGTGGTGTAGTGGCACTCTGTGGATTTTTTTTCTTAGTTCGAAGTGATGAACCCATGTTTCATAGCCTGTGACAATGTTTGACATAAAATGACCATGTTAATCCCCTAATGCACAAGCAATTTTGCACAGATTGTCCTTGGTTGCTCTTTTAGATCTTCTATTAGGTGGTGATGGACCTATCAGGTACACATGTTTGAGTGCCCGTACTGGTGGACTAGTGTGTTAGCACTACCAACAGGGATGTTCAGTGGAGCAGCTAAGTGTTTGATTGTGATACATCAATCACCTCAAATGAGAGTGTCCACATGTTCAAACACTGCAGGAGTTGCAGCTGTGTGCAGCCGAGATCAGACAGGAGATGAGACAGGTTTGTGCAACCTTGTTATGTTGATGTCACATACCTCGCACAACGCCTCACCGTGCTTTCTGCAAGTGCCTATGGATATCTGTGATGCTCTGGTTTTCTGCCAAAAGAAACTCAGTCTTGGCTTGCAATGCCCCTGTTACAGATGCCATTTTGAAGACCACATATAGTGCCATCACCTATCGGCACTTCATGAAACTACAGGGGCTGAAATGGGAATATTCCACAATGTCCCACAATAAATTCTGTATTTTTTCAATTGAAATTGGCTAAGGAAAAAATGATGCGTTGCATTACTTATTGAATACCCCTCGTATATTGCATATAAATGTTTCTATCTTGTTACTGAAGACTGAAGAGTAAAATGAAATTAAGTCTAATCGATAACCTTTAGTACTATATGCACAATTTCTTGGATCAGTTACGTTTTATTGTTGTTGTAAAATTTATAGTAATATGTTATTTATAAACTGTTTATAAACTACAAGGAATTAATCAATAAAAGTATCATCATGAAACTAAGCAGTCTACAAACACTTTCATGTTTCCAAAAACATCAAGCTTGATGTAATGATAGTTTTATTTGATTCTGGTTTTAAAATCAGTCAATTAATTAAGAAAACTGATGAAATAATAATAATTACCCACACAGCGCTTCCCAATACCATTAGACTTATATCCAGCTCTACAATAACAGCGATATGTCCCAAATAGATTCTCACATATCTGTGTAAGGTGACAGCGATTTAACTGCCTTTCTGAGCACTCATCAATATCTGTGGTAAAAGAAACAGATAATTTCTGAGAATATACTAATATGCAAGAACACAAATAATATGTATATTAATGTCTATCTCAGCAATGGAGCCAAAATCAAAAATTATAAACACACAGAACTGCTGTCAAGCACACTGGATTATTAAATGGTTAATTAACATTTTTCATTTATTCAGTTTAACATCTCATTGATACAAAGATCTTTGCAGTCACAGTTCTACTTCAGGCAGATAGGGATGCAAATTACATTATAAATGGCATCAGTAAATAAACTACTTTGGCATTGATGAGAGGCATTTGGAAAAACCATAAAGATCGATTAAATTCTACAGCCATGTTGCAATACATAAATGCAGTTTCCATAAAAACTCTGTTTTATACAGAAATGGGAAGGGAGTCATGCACACTGGAAAAGAAGCTTCAAAATATATTATCCTCCAATACAGTTTGGGATATTAATAACTTACAGGCATTTGAAAATAAAGGGAAAGCATTTTCATTGATGATGATTTCTATAAAATAACCATATTGAGAGCAGTGTGATAAAGACAAGTATTCAGCATGCATAGGACAAACAAGCCAGCACAAACAAGCAAGATGTTGAACATTATAACTTAGTGTTTGAATTTATGTTATTTTTCAGAGGTCACACGTTGAGGCATTTGAATTTCTCTGAATAGAAGAAAAAAAAAGAAAAAAAATGTAGAGTAGGTAGATTATAATGAAGAACTGAAAGTACAATACAGCCAGTTTTTCACAACATAAAATGTTATTGTCGAAATAGCTGTGAGAATGCACTATGTTAAAAGATAAAAATATGTAGAATGCCCATTGTATAAAAAGCAAATATTTACTGGATCATGATTAATTAGAAAATAAAAATATGGCTCTGCTGAGGGCTTAGATTTATTAATGTAGATATTTATAGAATAAATGAAGTGTATTGTTGAGAAAAAATATGTAAAATGCACTTGTTAAAATGTAGGCCTACTTCTTAAGTTTGAAAATAATACAGTACCTCTGCAGTGTGAATGCTTATCATCATGAACAAATCCCTCTGGGCACATATTGTTATTGTATTTTTTCCGAATAGCAGTGGACATTCTATACTTTATTTCACGAGACTTTGCATCATACTGGATACCAATGTCATCAGTTGACAGTTTTTCAACCAAATATCTGAAAATGAGTTGAAAAGAGCACTTTCTGTAAATAAATGGGCAATAGCCTGCCTTTATTTCATGGATTTTCTTCATCTAAAAACTGCTAAACATTGAATTCACAACAGTTTTCGGTAATTTACCTGCATTTTCTTCGTTGTTAAAGATATGACCCATCAAGTTACACATTATCATCATTATATATTTTATTATCAGAACAGTAACATATGACAGGTGCACAAAAGGACTGAAATTTACTAATGAATTAATGAGTGTTGTATCCAGGTCATCTTATGATCCAGCAATAATAGTCATCAGTTAGGAACAGGAAAAAATGTTCTATTTTATGGCTAGTTTTGCATTATTTGTTGCAGATTTAAGTGTTATTTTTTGGTTTCATTAAATTTCCAGTTTTTCTCTTTCTAGTCATTTATTTCAATCCATTATGTTGAAAATGAAATTATATGTAGCATTTACATTATATTTATTACAACAAACACATTACACATATTCTCATTACATTGACTTGAGAAGAAAAAAGTGAAAACATTTATGTTATGTGGTGTCACCGCCAGACACCACACTTGCTAGGTGGTAGCCTTTAAATCGGCCACGGTCCGGTAGTATACGTCGACCCGCATGTCGCCACTATGAGTGATTGCAGACTGAGCGCCGCCACACGGCAGGTCTACAGAGACTTCCTAGCACTCGCCCAGTTGTACAGCCGACTTTGCTAGCGATGGCTTACTGACTTCTATGCTCTCATTTGCTGAGGCAATAGTTAGCATAGCCTTCAGCTACATTATTTGCTACGACCTAGCAAGGCGCCATTATCTGTTGCTATTGATACTGTGAATCATGTAATGTCAAGAGCGACGTTCGTCATTAATGGATTAAAGTTAAGTATTCCACCAGCTACATCCATTTTTCTCAATTCTAATTCCCTTGTCATGTTCCAGACCACACACCAGCCTGTGTGAGCTGAGACGTGTGCATTTCGGCCTCCTTTAGTAATACGGTGTTGGCTCTCCTGCCAACCACCCCTTCAGAGTATCCACACTACTGAGACCTGACACTCCTGTCAGAGATTGTAAGATCCTTACCATGTCTACACTTATGGGATTCAAGCTTATTGTCCTTAGGTTAAAAAATGAATCTAAGGCTTTGAAAAGTGATTTGTTTAGATATGTGGCCATGAGAGTTGAAAACATTGTCTGAATATGCAACCAAGTGTGCTTCAGTTCCTCCATAACTTCTGAATGAAACACTTGCCTCTTTGTCTTCTTTAAAATATTGTTTCATAAGCAAAAATTCCTTTGCACATGACACTGAAATATTCTTCAAGCTATTTCAGCTTTTATTCAAAATTTGTGTGAAGTGGGATATCTCAAAGTCTCTAAGAAGACAATCATATTAATTAAGTTACTGGCATGTTCTTCAATAAATGTGGCCTCCACAAGAATCCAGTTCATTCTGTCATCAAATAGAGAATTGACATACACAGTGCCTGCATTAGACAGCTCCTCCATGTTATCACAACAGAAGAATTCAATAATTTCTACAAAATATTCTGCCACATTAATGGCAGTGGACAGAAATGAGTTCCAGTGTGTTAAAACTGGAAGAGCAAAACCTTAGCATCTCTATCCTTTTCCTTCATAAACTGCAAATACAAATGTTTGTTCTTCATGGTAATCAAACATTCAGCCTTCAAATTTTATGTCATAGTGTTCAACTTACTATGTTCCTTCAAGAAACGTTCACAATCAGATTCAGTTTATGTGCCCTGCACTAAATATGGTTTAAATGATACCCTATGATTGCTTTCAAAGAGTCAGTACATTTCTCCACAAATCTTGTACTGTCAGTCACGCTTGCTTTCATATTATCATACTGTATATTATATTCTGAAGAGGTTTCAAAATTGCATGAATATATCGCGTTGATGTTGCTGTCCCGAGAACTTGTATGATTACAACTAGAAGTTTCTGTTCATTGCACACTTTCACATTTCTCAACAACACAGCAAAAATACAATGGCTTCTTCTATGTTGTCTTGTCAGATA
This sequence comes from Schistocerca gregaria, assembly GCF_023897955.1. Taxonomy (NCBI): domain Eukaryota; kingdom Metazoa; phylum Arthropoda; class Insecta; order Orthoptera; family Acrididae; genus Schistocerca; species Schistocerca gregaria. The sequence goes on along the minus strand of NC_064931.1, from coordinate 518,058,953 downwards.
ATATAACAATATCTTTTCTTGTTAGCTGTTCCATTACAACATTTTTTTGTCATTCTGAAGGCGCAATAGTCTCTCTCGTTGTTTTTACACATGGGGCACTACCAGCACCTAGAAAGAATAATCATTCTATTAGTAACCAGATTTTTTAAAATATAAATTGATACTATAGTAGGGCAAAATATATTACTTTGTTAAATATTAAGTTCCATCTTCTCATAGAATGAAGATCAAACTATATTTTTACTTTTAAGAAAAAACTACTCACCTGCATGGAAATTGTTCATCTACTGCCGAAAATCTTCATTTTCCAGTTTACGGACTTGGATGTTGGCCTTCAGAAATGTTTCCACAGGTCAGATATCCACTGTCACTTTTCTTTTTGGCATCTTCAAGGTTTCTGGTGGTTGAAGGCTGTCAACTTGATTAGAAAACTGCACAGCTTTATTACGTTGTACTTATGCTTTTAACTCTGCACATTTTTCAAAATAGTGTCTTTATGCTTCCATGAAATTCTGCTATTGTAGTATTAAAAAAAAAGCCACCACTGTTCATTTGTCAGGAGCAAAAAACCCTTCAGTTTCAACATTCCATGCCCTCTCGTCAGCAGTCATAACACGCTTTTGCTTTTTCACACTCATGAATTACTTAAATGCATGTGCTTGGCACTGAGTTTTATATACAATAAATAGAGCCTGAGACTGAGATACAATAAATAGAGGCAGAGTTTGAGGTACAATAAATAGAGGCAGAGTTTGTTCATTTCCAGGCAAGTGACATTAAGTACCCAGAGGAATAGCAAGTCTTTCTATTATCTAAAGCTTTATTTGTTTGTTCAAAACTTGGGCCTTTATATGATCCATCAGTTTTGTCGCTTACCACCATTCACTCACTTTTAAGTCAACATTTTGCTACAAAAAATCATGTGATGGCTGCTCAGTTAGAGTTTCTTCAACATTGTAAAGCAATATCATAGAGTTAGGCATGATGGATCACTTATTTACAAGGTGTTAATAGAGAAGGCAAGTTTACATGTTCTTGTGGACTATCATATTTATTTATTGTGGCATAGATTAAGTTTTTGAGTCACAAGGATATAACTATCTTATTTAGAGCTGAGTGTGAAGCTGTGTGCCTAGAATACAATATGTTTCACATTATGTGATTTAATTACATAAGTCCAATAGACCACATGTTTCTAATTACTACAGCTTTTGCTTTCAACTTATTTTTCGTATTTTGTTATTTTATAGCCATTTATTACATGCATGAATTTATGTTATTTTTCAGCTATTTATGAAGAGAGCCATATGATATAGGCGAGAGGAAAATGGGAACAACTATGACATTTTTGATGATGCTAATGCTGATCCTGAGTCTGTGGTAGCTGATGGTCACTATGAACAGAGAGCGATACAAGTGAAGGAAGTACTTTATTGGTAGACTGGCCTGGAGTGATCTGTACTTAAAATAATTCCTCACAGCAAACACAGTAACTTTGTGGCAAAAATAATTTCAAATGGGAACAATGTGAGGCTGAAGGAGCAAGAAAAATACGTTGGTGTAACATTTTGAAGAATGAGTGCCTGAACTAACAGCCAAAAATCAAATTTTGGTGCAAAGGCCTATTAAATCTCAATTGTTGGATATTTTTTTATGATGACATATTACAGGCATACCAAATGACAGAATGGAAAAGAGGAAGACATATATGAAGGGTCCTGGGTTCATGAAAAGTGCAAATACACTGAATGTGATCGACCAATTTACATGGAATGGAGTAGGTGGATATGCTTTGACTGTGCAAAAGTGCTGGGATTTAATATTTTCATTTTATCTGATGATTACCTTCAGTTACACTTTCTGCGATCTTTCATTTACCTTCATGAAAATTGTACTGGTGTAACAGTATTAATAATCATTTTAAGACTCATGACACACTCATGATATTTCATGTTTATTTTAGGCAATCTAAGCAACAAGGCCTTTATACATGGTGAATAGTACTAAATTTACTTATAGCATAATTCAGCTGACAATTTACTTAATTTTTGTGAAATAATGAGGAGTTATGTGATAAAAAACGTTACAAGGCCAGACAGACTGCATGTATCTAGTTAAGCATATTTGAGAAATGTTGTTTCTCTGAAGTTTTGCATATAGCTAGGCCCTTTGAGATTTCTCATGCAGCTCAGGCTTCCATTTCTACAGACTGTGAGATGTCAGAACTGTCACGCAAGCTGGCAAATACTGGCTGACCTAGTCCATCTGGGAATGAAACTGCAAAAAATTTCATGCGGTCCAGACAGCAGTGGAGTGGCTCATTTTCTGCTACTAGGTAGGAATCAAACCCAGTGCCATGACAGTTTTTCCACCCAGCCTCTGTGAAATTTTTGCAGGCTGTGCCAGTTGTCTGATCATTTTTCTATACGTGCTTAATATAGTAGCCCACATTATGATGGTGTCAGCCATCTGTGTTTATAGCAAGTGATAGTCAGATCCAGCTATGCCATCAGCAGTTGAGTGCACTGATAAAAATAAGTGACATCACAGAATCAAGGATGGCACTACGGCATCTTACACCATCAGCAATTGTTTACAGTATTCAATTTTGTTCATTTTTGTATAGAGACTTCACTCTCAATTAATCAGCAAACATATCTCTGACTGGAGGCTTTGACATTAAAATCAATAGCAGCTAAGCTTTGGACTTATGCTCATCATGAAATTCTGATACTAAGCCAGGTAGTTTTGGAATTAAAATACAAGCAAGTAAACAGAAACATTCCTTTCTTTGTAGTAGCAGAGCCATAAGTAAATAATATTTTTGACCTGGAGTTGTGTTGTCTGTCCAATACATGGTCCAAGCACCTACAGTATTGTTTCATGCACATACATGGATTCTTTGTGTCTCCAATATGCTCCCTTGTTTTCCCCAGGCCTAGGAATGGCTTTGAATTTTTTTGCCCACATTAGATTAAAAGAGCCAGCAGCACAAAAATTTTTCAAAGCCACCTGATACCTTTAGCCTAGTGGTACAAGACTAAAGTAGATTTGATTCACTTAGAAATGTTGAAAATGCTGCCCTGATTCCTTTCAGTAAATGGATATCACCTACAGTTATTTACTGCAAACCTTTTTGTGGACTTCTATGTTGTAAATCCTCAGACAATTGTAGACTCCTAACCACTCCTGCTCTCTGATGAATTATATTAAAAACTGACAGGGAGTCAGTATTTCTCTAATATTTATATTATGGAGTCTTGTTTTCAACATTCTCTGGACAAGGTTTCAAAAACCATTCTGGCAGTCAAAAGTCCTTATGATCTCTATTGATATAACAGTTCAGATTACCTTTCAGCATTGCTAATGCATCAACAATGTTTCAGAAACTTTTAGAACAAATTGTTGCCAATACCCCACAATGCATTAATTATATGGGTGTTGTAGTGGTCAGAGGACAAACTCAGGAGGAGCATATGTTGGACCTCCAGCAAGTATTTTCTGTCATTTTGCAGGCTGGATTAAAATGTATCTTGAGTTAAAATCTTCTGGATTGTTAGACCATGTTATTTTTCTTCTATATGATTGACATTTCAACCCTTCTGCTGGGATTTTCTTCTGGATCTTGTAATGTACTGAGCTGACTGAACACTGTCAGAGACCAGGATCGTGTGCTTTCATAGAAGAGGAGTTTTCTGCTCTTATGCTGGAGAAGAGGCTTTATTTGGTAAAATTCCTGTGGCTGCCCTTGGGGGTCTTTGGATAGAAAGGGTTTTTCTTGTTTGTATTGCCCACAAACCATGGCTGTGTATTCACTCCATGACAATGGGGAGCCAACATGCCACAAACCTATAACCATTCTCTCTATTGAAGTAACATGCTTCTCAAACTTTTATTCTATAAACTTTGGTATCCTTAGCCAGCACATGTACATTGAGGAAATCAATGTCAAGGCCACAGTTTTTGTGATGTTTCATTGCTGCAGATTTCATACTTTGTTTTAGCTGCATGTGGCATTTGTGTTCCTTAAAAATTCTTTAACGGTCCTTCATATTTCACCTGTATACACTTTGCCGCAGCTACACGTGATTTCATTGATGCTCACAATGTGAGTGTAATCAGGTGCATCCATTCTGCATCAGAAATAGTTGCATCCATTCTGCATCAGAAAAAAGGATTTTATTTTATTTTAACTGAAGGAAGTGGCCTGAATATGATTTATCTGTAGAATTCTGCTTATGCAGCCAGTGGTCCCCCAAAATAGGTAGCTAAACAGTGTGACTAGGCAGTTCCTCACCATTCCCATTAGCATAATTAATATTTCTCTTAAATGCCCTGTCTATGGAATAACTATCACAAACATTGTCTTCTTTAAGAAATCCAACTCTGACTCCACGCCATTGTCATCACTGCTACAAAAGGCAAGTGAAGACATTGTGTCGAGCACTGCTTGATTCTGGGCTGGGTGGTGATGCGCCGTGGCAACTAAATACCTAGCATTGTGACATGACACCTAAATACCTATTTGTGTTAACAGGATTTCTATACACTCTGTGTCCTGGATTGTTGTCAGATCTTTTATGTTCCTACACATCTAGCAGTCAGAGACTTTTGAAGTTAATCCTATTTAAGAAAATATGGAACTCATGAAGCTCTTCTACACTGTGTGACCACATAAAAAGTGTGTCATCCATATAGCAGACCCAACAGGAAGGCTTTAAAGGAGCATTACTTAATGCCTGTTGCTCAAAATGTTCATAAAAATTGCAGCTCTTAATGGTGACAAGAGTGTGCCCATAGCAACACTGTCAGACTGTTCATAAAATTCACCTCTGTATTTAAAATAACTCAATCAAAGACATAATTCAATCAAGTCACAAACATCTGGAGCAACTTTTTACCCTATGTTCTACATTGTACCCGGTAATGAGGCAGTAGTGAATAAAAAGTCAAGCCGAAGCTTACAAGAATATCACTTGTGAATAGCTTACTGCATGTGTCATTTCTAAAAAAAATGTTGTGAATCTTTGGTGACAAAAGTATTTGTTTTTCCAAATTGATGTCTCAGTTTTCCAGATAAATTAACCTCATTCATACTGGTCTCAAAGGACATGATTCTTTGTCCTTCTTGGGTAGTCCACATTCCAAATGAGACTGGTATTCAGAGCATTAGATTCTTGGTAATAGAGTTATCCATTCTGGAGTTTGATAACAGATTTTTCACTTTACAAATGATTCTCTTCTTCAGAGTGCTTTTTAACTTGCGGTACACAGCATCAGCTAATAATTGTTCCATCTTCTTGTGCTAATCGTCAGCATCCATAACAACTGTGATATTCCCCTTACTGCTTTCGTCACCATAATGCTTTCATTTCTCTTGGGGTCATTACAAAGTTTCCTTTCCTGTGTTGATATGTTTCTTTTGGGTGGTTTTGATTGCCATAGAATTCTCGACACATCCTGTGTTACTTCTTTGGCCTGCAGATTTGGAAGAGAAAACAAGGATGCTTCAACATCACTTACAGTTTCCTCAATGGCAATTCTCTTAAGTGTAGACTGAGATGGCTGCTTTGTTGAATTCTTCTGAAAAAACGTTGCCCTCTTCTAATTTCAGATCAAGAATGGAGTCCCTTTTGGGCACTATATCTGTCAGTTTCTTAGACTTCTCTATTACTACTATTGCCAACATGTCTCTCTCCAGTATAATGTGCTGCATTCTCTCTACCAAGATATTCTTGGCCTGTTGGAAATTTTGGATGTTATCCCATAAGACTGCACTATTTTTTATAAAAATTAATGAGCTTCTGTACCTCAAAGATTGTTCATAATCGAACCAGTTGCTAAAGGACATCAGACCGTTACGATAGTATGTTCTACAGAGGAGATCAAAGTGATAGTCTCTGAGAAGTAATTTATCTTTTATGGAAAAGGGTAGATGAAAGAGGAGGTGCAGTTTTCATCATAAAACACTGCATACTACACCTACCGCCCACAGCAGATGCAAGTCAGGTCACTATGGCAAGTGTAGCATGTGCCGATATTCAAACAGAATGCCTGTAACTACACTGGGCAGCCGTCAGAGGCAGCTTGGTCACTGGCCACCATCACTAGATCAGCTGTGTGTGTGCAGCAATACACCATCTTCACTTGACGTGGATAGTGTCTTTATAAGGGCATGCAGGGGCCTCGAGGCCCTCAGTTGTTAAATGTGTTTGTGACATGTAAACTACTTTCATTGTATTATTTGCAATGTCACTCCATGATCCACTAGCTTATATCTCTTTTATAGCCATGTGTTTCCTTGTGTTCCATGTTAGAACACAAGTAGCTACAATGAGTGTCAAATTTTCACTTGTTTCATATTCTGTAGTTTCTCCCTACCATTCAACTGTTCCATGGAGGCTTTGCTCAGGTCACTTCTACAACAATAACAGGGACTTATGGCTATGTTGGATGTTGGCTAAATTGACCTGGACTCAGCTGTCAGTTGTTCACACCCTGCTGTGTCTCCCCCACACCTCCACCCCAATTGATGAATCCATTGAAGACTGACATACTTTTCAGAAGCAGCTTTGTCAACATTTCATGGCATTCCAGATGGTTGAGGTGGAGGTCTGTAAGGCTCTTTCTTACTGTGGATACCCCCTTGTATGCATCACTTACTGGGTCAGTTAGCTCCTGTGCAAAAATCAGCATTGCTTTCTTTTGACAATATGTGTAATTTGCTGTCCTCCTATCAGCACAAGTGCATGCATGCAGTCACTGTGGGTGTTGGATTCTACCAACATCACAAACAGCTGCAGCAATTGTACCAAACTTTGACAACTGAGCTTCACAACCTCAGCTGCCGGTTCGTCATGGCTAAGTCCCGGGAGTACTATTCATACATTGTGATCAGAGGTGCAATCAGTTGTTCAGTCCCAAATAGGGAGGTGTGTCAATATGCCCTTCAGTTTGGGGACCCTATGTTAGGAGAGATTTTAAATACTGCCTATTCATTGAAGGTCTCCCACATTGTGGGCCACCAATTTGAAGCTTGGAACACTACTTCCTTCAGGCCCTTCTTGTTTGTACAGCATGAGTGGGCAGTCTGCTATAAGCAGTAGACCTCTTCGCCACTGTCTGTAGGCCAGAACAAACTTTTCATTGAAGTGTGGGTAATGGACAGTTATGTTACAAGTTGACACGGGGGCTGCCATGTCCCTGCAAAATTCAAAATCGTATGCCAGCCTAGGGTCCTGACTGTTGGCATGTATTGAGTGTTGGTTGGAAAGCTATAAAAACACCAGATTCCTATTCACAACCAATTCACAGCCAACACAGTTTACAAATCAGTTGTCCATTCTGTTATGTACTCAGTGGTTAACAATGCAAGCACTGGAAATTTGTTTGGGTTAGATGCCTTTGCTACTTTTGGTTTCTCTATTGTGGATGTGGTATATCTGGTGTCAGACCAATCATGAATTGGATTCCTTATGTTCTGAGCTTTTGGATCAGTTTGCCCTGAGGTTAAGCTGTGTACACAGTTTCACAGCACACATCATGCTCAAGCTCTCCACCCACCGTTGCTTTTTTTGGACATTGCCAGTGCCAGTAGCTTCACATGCCTGAGTTCAAACAGAGATGGATTGACTAACATCTTTGGGAGTGATTAGACTGATTTTCTAAAGTGAATGGGCTATGGCCCTAGTGATCTTAAAGCAACTGTCAGATTCAACTGTGTCGTGACTTCGAGGTCACTGGTAATACACAGTCAGTCATAGACAGTTACCCCCTGCCTTGTGCAGAGAAGCTGCTCACAAAGTTGGTTGGGGGCTAATTCTTTTTGAAAACTGAATTTGCCAAAGCCTATCTTCAGCTTCTGTTGGTGAAGTCATCAAAACAGTTGCTTTGGTTAATATTCCTTTGGTCTGTATCAGTATCAGTGGCTAATTTTTGAGGTCGCCAGTGTGCCTGCCATCTTTCAATGTTTTATAGAAGAGCTTATGATGGTTGTCCCTCACTGGAACATCAACTATTTTGATGATATGACTATTTGATGATATGGTCATGACAGGTGCTACCATGGAGGATCACTTATGTGACCGAAAGTCTTGCTTTTCACAACCCTCCATTGTTTATTTGAGTCATGAAATTTCCTGCCAGGATGTGTGCCCCATGGAACAACCTGTTTCTGCTGTTATGGCTTTGCTCCATCCATCTAATCTATAAGAACTTCAGGCATTCCTTGACAGAGTGGCGTACTATCACAAGTTTATTCACAGAGCAGCTACTATCCTTGCATGTGTTGCTTCAGGAAGGCACTCTTTTTGTTTGGTGTGATGCCTGTGACCATGTTTTTGTGTAGCTTGAGTATAATCTTCATTCCATGCCTTGTCTTGAAACATTTCAAACTGGCAAGCATCTGGTCCTGGCCAGTGACGCATCACAGTACAGGGTGCGGCTGTCCTAACCCATTGTCATTCAGATGGGTACAAACAGCCTATTGCCTTTGCACTAAAAACACTCAACTCAGCAACATTAACTTAGCTGTAAAAAGAAACTCTTGCTATTGTATATAAAATGAACTTCTCACCAGGCTGTCAAGGCCTATGGGATTTTACTGTCTGCTGTGTAATCCTTTGTCTGGTAACATCGTGTGAATGCAGTAGGAGGGGTGTGTGGTCAGCACACCTTTCTCCCTGCCATTTTTCAGAATTTCCAGACAGTGGAGCCGCTAGTACTTGGTCAAATACCTCCTCGATTGGCACCACGAGGCTGAGTGCACTCCAGACCAAACCTGCCATGAAGGTAAAATACTTGGCAGTATTGAGAATCGAAACCGGGTCCTCTACATGACAGCAATCTACACAGAGCCCACAGCTATGGAAGTGGTAGCTTCAAAAATTTCATGTGTTCTTTTATGGTGCAAAATCTCATTCAGTTACTGACTATAAATCCTTTGTTTTCTTGTTAACCTGTCAGTGTCCTTACCAGACAAAGCCACTCATTATCTTCCGTGTTGGGCTCTGGTTTCGTTCCAGTACAATTATGAGGTCAATTTTCATCCCATGTTGCAACATGCAAACATGGATGCTCCGTCTTGTTCTGGCTCCCCAAGGCCCATGAGCCCTCATTTGGATAGGTGGAACTACTTTGTTTTCAACTGGATATGGAGGAGAGGCACACAGTGGATGCCTTTCCCATCACTAGCTCCTGTACTCCCTCTGCTGCAAGTGCGAGTCTGGAACTTCAGCAGGGTCCTACGGGGTGGGCCAACCACCTACCGGACCAGGCTACAGACCCACTTCAGAACTTTTATCCTTTGCGCCATCCTCTCTCCCTCTAGGATGGCATTATTCTAAGTCGACAGAAATCTTTACTCCCTGTGTGTTAGTTCCAGTAGCTCTGCAGCAGGAGGGCCTCTACTTGTCACATCAGGGTAACTGGGGGATCTCTCATACATAACTCTGTAAGCACACAGCCATGTGTTTTGGCTGGGCATAAATTGGGAGGTGGAACATTTTGTAGTGGCCAGCCACAAGTGTTCGGGTCATCAGGCAGTACCGTGCACCATTTTCTGTCTTGGTTGGCCCCTATACAGATTTGGGAAAGAGTCCACATTGATTTATCTGGTCCTTTTTAGTCAGTCGATGATTATTGGCAATTAATGCTTTTTCTCATTTTCCTTATGTCACTCATTGTCCAGCTGTGACAGCAGATGTGACTGTCAAGGCATGTCAAAGATATTATCTATACAAGGCTTGCCTTACACCCTGGTTTCATGCAATGGTCCTGAGTTCATAGCACAGTGTTTCAAGGACTTTTTCATGCGCAATGTCATTAGCCATGTCATGGTACCTCCATTTTGTCCCCAGTCGAACGCCACGGCAGAATGGCTTGTTCAAACATTTAAGATGCAGATGCACAAGTATGTAGAAAAGTTCCTGACCAAGAAGGCTCTCATATTTTTTAAGCTTTTATAGGACAATGCTAATTGGGGCCAAAAATCTCACCGAGCCCCTGCACAGCCTTCAGCCACGGAATCTGCTCAACCAGTTGCTGTCGGGCAAGTGTTCCCCAGTGGCGCTGGATTTGTCATCAACATTGGTGTCCAGCACACCAGTCTGAGCCAGGGTGTTTGGATGGAATCCTCACTGGATTCTGACTGTCATCCACAGCTGGTGAGGTTCCCACATTTTCATGGTTCACACATGACGATCGGCTTGTAGTGTGACACAAAAGCCCAGTCCTCCAACATCATTGCCTGTGATGGCACACCTCATCATGGTCTCTTATGTCCAGATGGCTCCTCCACCCCTCTTGCCGATACTGTCCACCTGTCACCCTGGGGTCCACATTTGGCAGGGGTGTCCTTGTCCCACTCACTTTCATCTGTACATGTTGGTCTGGGTGAATCAGGAAAGTCTCGGACCTTTGGCTGCCGTATCTGGCACCACCATGGATGCCACAGACATTTCTTCCATCACAGCATCATGGACAGCGATGCCTGGTCTTTCCCCCCATGAAGATGGAGGAGTGAAGTACCCCACCATTTAATATACCCACAGCCCTGATATTAGTTGGAGCTTTACAGCAAGCATACACTTGCTGACATAACAGTGTGCCTGCAACTACATGAGGCAGTTGCCAGGGGCAGCCGTGTCACCAAATGCCATCACCATGTCTGTCATGATATACCTGTGACACTGATGTCGATAGCACCTTTATGAGACTCAGAGGGCCATAGACACGGGGTCCCAGGTAGATGCTGTGTTTCTTGATTTCCACAAGGTCTTTGATACAGTTCCCCACAGTCGTTTAATGAACAAAGTAAGAGCATATGGACTATCAGATCAGTTGTGTGATTGGATTGAAGAGTTCCTAAATAACAGAATGCAGCATGTCATTCTCAATGGATAGAAGTCTTCCGAAGAAAGAGGGATATCAGGTGCGCCGCAGGGGAGTGTCGTATGACCATTTCTATTCACAGTATACATAAATGACCTTGTGGATAACATCAGAAGTTCATTGAGGCTTTTTACGGATGATGCTGTGGTATATCGAGAGGTTGTAACAATGGAAAATTGTACTGAAATGCAGGAGGATCTGCAACAAATTGACACATGGCACAGGGAATGGCAATTGAATTTCAATGAAGACAAGTGTAATGTGCTGCGAATACATAGAAAGAAAGATCCTTTATCACTTAGCTACAATATAGCAGGTCAACAACTGGAAGTAGTTAATTCCATAAATTATATGGGAGTAGGCATTAGGAGTGATTTAAAATGGAATGATCATATAAAGTTGATCGTCGGTAAAGCAGATGCCAGACTGAGATTCATTGGAAGAATCCTAAGGAAATGCAATCCAAAAACAAAGGAAGTAGGTTACAGTACACTTGTTTGCCCACTGCCTGAGTATTGCTCACCAGTGTGGGATCCGTGCCAGATAGGGTTGGTGGAGGAGATAGAGAAGATCCAACAAAGAGCAGCACACTTCGTTGCAGGATCATTTAGTAATCGCAAAAGTGTTACGGAGATAGATAAACTACAGTGGAAGACTCTGCAGGAGAGACACTCAGTAGCTCAGTATGGGTTTTCGTTGTAGTTTCGAGAACATACCTTCACCAAGGAGTCAAGCAGTATATTTCTCCCTCCTATATATATCTCACGAAGAGACCATGAGGATAAAATCAGAGAGATTAGAGCCTACACAGACGCATACCGACAATCTTTCTTTCCACAACCTATACGAGACTGGAATAGAAGGGAGAATCGATAGAGGTACTCAAAGTACCCTCCACCACACACCTTCAGGTGGTTTGCAGAGTATGGGTGTAGATATAGATGTAGGTGAGGGTATGCACAGGCCTCCAGGCCCTCAGTTATTAAATATGTTCATGACATGGATAGCATCATTATGAGGGCATGCAAGGGCCTCTGGGACCTCAGTTGTTAAATGCATTCATAACAGGGATAGCATCATTATGAGGGAATGCACATGCCTCTGAGCCTTCAGTTTTTAAATGGGATCACACTGTGTAAACTACTATCTTTGTATTCATTCTTATGTCAATCTGCAACCAGATAGATACGTTTTATTGTTGTGTGTTTCCTGGTGTTTCTTGATACAACAGTTTTACATGGGAAGCTTGAGCGAAATATGTGTTCTTAGTAAGGTCACTCACCAAAAATATTCAGCATGATGATTGGCCACAACATAAGAATGGTGTGAAGAGATTTAGGGTGAATGAAAGTAGTAACTGACACTTAACATTCTGCAGCGGTATCAGACTCATTCAATGTTAAGTATAAATACTGATAAAGTTATTTCAGATGAAGACAGGGTATTTATGAGAGACCATGGGAAGCACAGATTGTACAGATTTATACTTATTTTTCTCAGGACTGAAGCTGAGCCTACAGAAAAATTAATGAATTGGGACTACCCACTGGCTTAACCATACTCTAATTCTTATAGCTTAATTTTTAAAAGTGAGGAGGTAGTTAGGTTTCATGTGTAGAAGTTAATTATTTCATTCTGAGATGGAAAGTTTATTGGAAAAAGGTTATAAAATGAACATCAACAAAAGTAAAGCAAGAGTAATGGAATGATGTCAAATTAAATCAAACAATTCTGAGGGAAGTAGATTAGGAAATGAGACACTGAATGCACTAGATGAGTTTTGCTATTTGGGGTCCGCAGCTCGTGGTCGTGCGGTAGCATTCTCGCTTCCCACGCCCGGGTTCGATTCCCGGCGGGGTCAAGGATTTTCTCTCCCTTGTGATGACTGCCTGTTGTGTGCTGTCTTTAGGTTAGTTAGGTTTAAGTAGTTGTAAGTTCTAGGGGACTGATGACCATAGCTGTTAAGTCCTATAGTGCTCAGAGCCTTTCTCTCTCTCTCTCTCTCTCTCTCTCTCTCTCTCTCTCTCTCTCTCTCTCTTTTTTTTTTTTTTTTTTTGCTATTTGGGCAGAAAAATAATTGATGGCAATAGCAGGAAGAGCATATTTGAAAAACAGAAATATTTTAACATCCAAGATAGGTGTATGTGTACAGGAATCTTTTCTAAAACTATTTGCCAGAGTGTAGTGTAGTATGGAAGCGAAACATGATAGAAGTTTTTGAAATTAGGTAGGTTCATCAGATAACTAATAAAGGGGTACTGGAGTGAATGGGGGAGAATATAAATGTATGGTTTGATTTGACTAAAGAAGAAATTTATTTCTAGGACACATCCTGAGACATCAAAGACTACTCAGTTTGACAATGGGGAAAGTTTGGTGTGTAAAAACTGCAGGTAGAGACAAAGGCTTCACTATAGTGGATGTAGGTTGCAATATTTATAGACAGATGAAGAGAGTTGCACAAAAAAGACTCAAGTGGAGAGCTGCATATAACAATTTTTCTGACTAAAGGAATTACAAACTGTGAATGCTTAAAATGCTTATTCTTACAGAATTAAAATTTTTTGTGTATGGGAATGCTAATTCCATGGATGTACAGGGAGATTACTGGTAACAGTTCAAAACTTTTATAGAGCATGTCTCAAGAGAAAGTTTATATTTGAATAGCTGTCTGCAGATTTGCAAAAACTCAGAGGAGAGTGGGGACATACATTCATTGCTTGTATCTTGGGCATTTCATGTGTGAGGATTTTATAAAAACAGTGATTCTGCAACTGTAGTACAGAGGACATTTTGCAGTGATCATGTACAGCAAAATGTAAACAATGCCCAAAGTGTTCCCCTTACCCAGAAAGGGATAAAAATATTTGAGGGGAAATGAGCGAATCCACGGACAGTGTAAATATGTCTGTTCATGACAATCCTAACCTACCCATTCATAAGCATGCAAGATCATCACTGCACTAAATTCTGCAAAAAGATGTTAAACTGCACCCTTACAAAATCCAACTGGTGCAGGTTGTCAGACATAGGGTGCAATTCATTAATGATGTGACAAAGTGCCATTCATTTAATAACATCTTGTTTTCTGATGAGGCTCATTTTCACCTGAACAGCTACGCCAGTAAGGAAAATTGCTGCTACAAGAGTGGAACGAATCCTAAACAGATGCATGAAAAACCTCTTCATTCACAAAAGTTAGTAAATGGGTTGCAATGTCATCTCAAGGGATAATAGGCCAGCACTTTTTTGAGGATGAGAGTGGCCGTGCATTTACAGTGAATTCAGAACGTTACGTGAAAATGTAAAATGACTTTTTCGTGCCTGAACTGCAAAACTTTCCTGGTTATAACCAAAGAACATAGTTTCAGCAAGACGGAGCCACAGCACAATTCCAATACATCTTTACTGCAAGTTCATAAAATCTTCCATAGACTTCAACCTCTATTTCATTTTGATCCACTAAATTTAAACTTTCTTTTGAGACACACTGTATAGTGGGTGACAAGATTCTGTGGAAGGGAAACACACTATTTTCATTGAGTACATGTCAGTAGCAATGACTAATATTGTGCTGGAAAGACAATACTACTCAGTTTATTTACAAGAAAAATCTCCAATATGTTTACCTCAGTCAAAATTCATATATAGACTGGATGAGACCATTGATAAGCACTTATAAAACTGATGGTTGCTATACTGCTACAGTCTTCATCATTGTAAGTTTCGTTCCTAAACATTTTAGTTTCAAATGTGTGTGTGTGTGTGTGTGTGTGTGTGTGTGTGTTTAGGAGAGAGAGAGAGAGAGAGAGAGAGAGAGAGAGAGAGAGAGAGAGAGAGAGAGAGAGAGAGAGAGAGAGAGAGAGGGTTGGGGAGGTAGTAGAAGAGCATGGAAAATAGTGTAATCAGTAGAGGAATAGCAAAGTAGCCATTCAATCACAGTTGAAATTAAATACTTAATGTGTTTTGGTCACTGTGATACTTACGGCATTCTTCCTTTGTATTTATCATATTGCACTGTGTTGTTCCAAGAATAAGGCAATTTCAGTCCGTTGATTTTAAGGACATTTGAAGATGCAGCATAAAGTGTATCAGGACCAGTTTGGACATAATCCTCTGAAATTATGAGATTCACATATTAGTTTTAACATGGCATTTACATAAAAAATTAAAAAATGAAAATAGGTTGTAAAAGTTATTGGAGTTCTTTCAGGTATTTGCAACTGATGATGTTCATAAAAATCTCCAGTACTTTGACTACATATCTGCTTGTCATCTTCATATAGTGAAGTTAATTGTTTTTAGTGGCCCACATAAGTTTTATTTATTTGTTTGTGGGTGTAACATATAATTTTACTTGAATGGACATTGTCCAAACATGTTTACAAACATAACAGTCTTTGCACTCCTAAAGATAGAAAAAATCACAAAAATAAATAATTAGTGAAATAAGTAGCAAATATGACAGTTTGTTATATAATAGTGTCTCACCAAATAATAATAGAGAAATTACACATGAAGATTTATGCAATGTTGTGAAATATTTTGTTCTATAGTTACAAAATAACTGACCACAATACAAATAGTAGTCTGTCTGTTCTGTTCTATTTATCATTACAGTTGTGATTTAGACAATGTTATTGTTTGAATTTCTTATCATGCCACTTCCATGGTATCAGAGCACAGCAGGATAAGCCACTGCTTAAACTATTTTTTAAAAGTTTCTTCAGTCAGCATTTTCAATTCATTTGGTGCTAAATTAAGAAGCTTTGCCTCTCTGACATAAGGATGAATTATCAGTGCCAATCTTATGGTCATGATGTGCAAATCTGATCTAGCCTGGTATGAATTTGGGAGTCCCTGCTAGCTATTTTAATGAGTACATGTACTGATATAGCAGTTTACAAACACACACACACACACACACACACACACACACACACACACACACACACACACACACATTAATAGATTAGTTCTGCCCTCTGTCAACAACATCCACAAACAAGTCCAGTATGACCTCTTCAATCCCTTTTTTCAAATCCTTAGGCATTTCCTGAAACATCTGACTTACTCCTGCCACTCCCTGCACAATCACATCCTACACCTTCAATTCATTCCACAGAGTATCTTTCTATACCAATGACATCAATCACTTCCACTATGGGCTCTCCATAGTTCCTGTCTCTTTACTACATATTACTCGGCTTATAGCTGTTGATGCAACCTCCAATTACATCAGTATCCCCAAATCCCATGCCCCCAACAAGAACTTCCTCCTGCAGTGCCTGGATGACTCCAAGCCAATCACCTTATTTCTGATAATTTTGACTAACTACAACTAATAGTTATTCAATCTTTGAAAGAATCACATACAAACACAACTGTGAGTAAATCTATTAGCACTGAAATAATGTTAGGGTATACCAACCTGACCAGTGAAACTAATTATTTTCAATGACATAAAATCTTAATCTATTAATCTTTTTTAAATGATTGGTAATGTGGGCTCAGAGCAAGTATGCCTTACAATCATACCTTCAGAATATCAGCAATTCCTCTCGTTTTGTTACAGCCAGCCTGACTCGTTTCAGTAATCCACGTTCCTGGGACTCTTCCTCCATGTGGATATGACCTTCCATAAGGAGAGCTGTTTGCATTAAGCTTAGCATTCCCTGTCACAACTGCTACTCATCCCATAACATAAAACTATTCCATACAGCCTAGCCACCTCAGACAGATCTATCTTGCCTAATATTTCTCTAGTATTGCTGACCTAGAGTAATGCACAGTTCAACAAACTGTATGATCACAATGGATATGGTGGTTGACAAGAAGACTACCAAGGGAATTTAAAAAAAAATAAAAAAATAAAATAAAAAAAATTCTAAACATTTTACTATGTTTCATGAACAAATTTGTGATTTCATTCATTGGGATATTCTGATTCTCATGATGGTGTTTAGTGAAGATGGAAATTTGTTTTTCCACTACGCTTTAGTTTTAATGGGATAAGATGTAGGATGATTAACATTATAAATGGTGTTGAGCTGAATTGTTGTTTTAAATAGATTGAATGCCTTTTGGATAACTGTTATTTTAATCCTCCCAAATGTTTTGGCAAAGATTTCTAAATAAAGCTGACTTACAATCACCTTTTTTGATGCACATTAGCTCACTGTTTTATCCTCAGAGTGAACAAGTACTGTCTGTCACGTAAATGTGTGTAACAGTTTGCTGTGCCAAAGTAGCCCCAACGAATTTTCATATGGCAAAAGTAACTATCGTTGTTTTCTGCACTGTGGCCTCTTTTAAAGCTACAAAATGAGCACAAAAATTATTTATGTGTAATAACAATATGAGAATTGTTGCTAATGTCAATTTGGCTTACTTTTTTACAGTAATAAATATAACATATGTTCAACTAAATGATTACCTTCATATGGCTGGATCTGTACAGCAGCTTCTGGTTGAACAACTGGAACTTCTCCCTCGATGTCTATATCAACTTGTAATATCCCATCATCACTTATGCCATGACCTATGTGTCGCAGCTTTAGTTCTTCACCTAAACAATAATTGGCAACAATGTGTTAAGGCATCACTGGTGAAAAATGTGCAAAAACAACTTAAAAAAAAGCTATTCTCATACAAAGGTACATGTGTTCCTGGTTAATCGTCACTCAAATTAATGTATTTTTCTATTTTTATTCCAAGTTTCAAATAATTTACTCACTGAACAGTGACTGTAACATTGTGGTCTTACTGGTTGACAATTTAATATCTTTTATCTGTTGAATCTACTGAGATTGCACATTTATTTCTTTACACATAGCAACAGCTTGTTATAGGTCAGAATGTAGTAGTGCATTCTGAACCTTAGTCAAAAGAAAACATTTAGATGGAATTAATTTTTTGAATTGTATTGTCATATGGAAACAACAACCCATCTGGAACTGGCTTTTCACTTCTATCTACAAACTCTATTAAGAAATACATCTAATGTATTCTTAGTCATTTAAAGATGTCTTGGCAAGATTTGTGGTTATCTTTACCCATACATTTTGTTGATTCCTCAGCTCTCTAGTTCTGAAGTCAAAAGAATTGCTGAGTTTTGTCTCCAGTTGATACCAATGAAAACAATCAAATATTACTATAATGCTAATATTATAGTTACGTAAGGCACTAACTGCTTCTACAAGGAAAGATGAAATTTTTGAATGTTTGAAAGAAAACATGCAAAATGCAAGGTTTTATAATTAATGAAATGTAACAAATACCAGAACGCACTATACATAACTGAATCAGTAACACCAAACCACAGCCTCAGTGTTGAAAACAAGTGTTGCTATCTGTGGGGATTTTAACACTGAAATGTCAAATTCAAAGTAACAAGATTACAGAATATTTTTTAATGTTTTAAGATCCTTAAACCTGCACTCCACAAAGAAATGATCTATACACAATGATGCTTGTATAGATAATATTATTGTTAGTAGATAGAGATAAAGATGTGGCTTGTCAAGCAGGTGGAGATTTCACAGACCATGAAACGTTTATTTTAAAACTGTCATAGGCAACGAGCTTATTCCAGTGAGTCTAATATGGCATGTGTAAGAGATCAGAGAGAGGAACACATCATGGTTTTTATTGGCAAGGTAAAGGAGACAAACTGGGACATTGTACATGAGTGTCAAACATGAAGAGGTGGAGCTGAAAATAATTTTGATAACTTTAAAAAAATATATGTGATTGACTAGTATATAAAAGTAATGAAAGAAGTTACAGAGAACATTCATATTAAATTGAATTTATTAAAGTGGTGGTAATTGCGGGACTGAGCAGAAGGATATGATTTACAATGCTTACCTTGGAAGTAAAAAGTATTACAAAGCTAAGATCATACAAACCAATAGTGCAGCATGTGTAAAGTACATAGAAGGAGCTCCAGATAAGGGCAGGGTAACTTGGGAGGTTATTAAGTAAGATCATTCTTCCATCCAGGTATGTCAAATTCAACTTGGTCCATGAGAACTGAGTGAATCTTTTGTCATGTAAGCAAACAACTTGGAGACAAAATTAAGGCCACAGAGATGTGCAAGGGATCTGCTTGGTTGCCAGCTGTCTGAAAGGCCTATCTTTTGTTGTGATATGATCACATGCAATGAGATCTTTAAAACAGTTTCTGAATTCTCTAATTCCAAAAGTATGGACTGGTACTGGATGCTAACTGTATTGTTAAGAGAACAGTTTACTTGATAGGTAGGACACTTTTATTTTTGTTTTTAGGATGGAGTTGTGCCAGATTCACTCAAACTCTCAAAAGTCATCCCTGTATCCAAAAAGGGCAACAAACAACTCACCCAGAACTACCGATCAGTCTCTGTTGTGCCAATATTCTCACATGTGTTTGAATCACTCATGTGCATTTAATTAAGTATTTATTTTGAAAAACATGGCTTTAGCTGTTCTGGATATTGTTTACCAGACTTAAGCAGCTTTTGAAAATGAGAAGATAGCATCACTTCTACAGGGTGTCCCATATAAAACCAGTACCATCTCTGGTTCCAGTTAATCATCTCTAGTCAAATTTCTTGTGAAGTGGCAACACTATCTTGAAAGTTGGCTACAATGCATTTTATCAGAAGTTGGGCACAGCTGTGTGTTTGTGTGTTAGTTGTTGTGAGAAGCTCATACTGTTCAGCTGTTACAGAAATGGGGCAGTTTGCTTTATAACAGGAAACTGATATTGTAGAGTGTTACATAATGACAGGTTTCATCACAGAATGTAAATAAATGTTTCACATGAAGTATCCTGGTAAGAAACTCCCCATGACCAGCACTATTCAAGAGCTGTACAAGAAATGGAGGGCTGTAGGATCTGTTCATAATGTACAGAGGAATCAGCGAGTGACAGTGAGGACCTCTGAAACTTTAAATGGAGTTTGCATGCATAGACATTACAAAAAGTCCCCACAAGTCAGTAAGAAGGTTATCACCGCAGGTTGGTGTATCTTGTACATTATATACGAAAAGATATGAAATTAAAAGCCTATTGTGTGAGTGTGGTGCAAGAGTTGAAATCTGAGGAGCAGGAAAAACAAAGAGTACAAGAGTACATTATTGGATCTGGCTGTTAACATCAATTGTTAACATTACTTTGACTCTTTGCTTTACTTCATGTCAGATGAGACCTGGTTTCATTTGTCAGTTTACATAAACACCAAAAAGGATACTGGTTGCGACACCCCACATACTCTCCATGAAAAAACACTCCTGTTAGAGAAGATAGGTATTTGGTGTGTGTTTTTCAGCATGCACATTATGGGCCCCGTATTTTTCACTTCCAGCATTTCTAATAAACAGGCCAGTACATGTTTCTTAATGTAACTATTATCTATTCTCTTTTAATTAGTTCATTGTTACCCAAATCTTGGGCATGAAGTGAACTGGTTATTTTGTATTATGTGATGTAAATTAAGCATTTGAGTGCATTCCTTTTAATATATTGCTAGCAAAGTTGGAGAATTATGGAGTACCAAAAATGTACATTAGCAATAATTTCATTCTGCTTGAATAAGAGAAGACAATTTGTCCCAACAATAATAGACCTTCTCCCCTTAGTAAAAACAAGTATTGAAGTTACACAGCACTCTGTCCTTGGCCCACTATTTTTCATTATGGCTTTCAATGATAAGCCCAACTGTGTAACACAGTCTGTAATCTGTTATGCTAATCATACAACTTTTGTTACTTCATAGCACAACATCATAACTCTTGATAAGAAAATGGGAAAGCCTTGCATTAAATTTGTTTGCAGAAAATACACTTGGCTGTAATCAAGACAAAATCAACAACTTCTGTTAAGTTTCTCCAAAAATATATAAAAAAATAAATGTGTCAAACATTTAAGAATTCAAATTGAAGCCAAACTGAATTGGAAGAACATATCAACCAATTTAGAGGAAAGATCTCATGAGTGTTCTGTTTCATGTGGATACTGAGAGATATCATTGTATGACATATTTCAAGCTCTTTCAGTCACATATATCACATGGTTTACGAACGTAGGAACATTCTCCTCATATCATAAACATTTTTAAAATAAAGAAATTGGCCATATAATATGAAAGGCTGGTCTTGTGGAGCACTGTCACCCTCTTTTTCCAGGATTATAATATTAACAGTTGTCTGTTGTCTTTTTGTTAGGAATAAAGCTGAAGACTTTGCTCCCAGGGAAGCAATAAACAAACATGATAGCAGAAATAAGGCAAAGATTGACATTCCAGATTAGTGAGGTATATACAGGGTGTTTCAGAAATGACCGGTATATTTGAAACGGCAATACAAACTAAACGAACAGCAATAGAAATACACCGTTTGTTGCAATATGCTTGGGACAACAGTACATTTTCAGGCAGACAAACTTTCGAAATTACAGTAGTTACAATTGTCAACAACAGATGATGCTGCAGTCTGGGAAACTCTATAGTACGATATTTTCCACATATCCACCATGCGTAGCAATAATATGGCATAGTCTCTGAATGAAATTACCCGAAACCTTTGACAACGTGTCTGGCGGAATGGCTTCACATGCAGATGAGATGTACTGCTTCAGCTGTTCAATTGTTTCTGGATTCTGGCGGTACACCTGGTCTTTCAAGTGTCCCCACAGAAAGAAGTCACAGGGGTTCATTGTCTGGCGAATAGGGAGGCCAATCCATGCCACCTCCTGTATGTTTTGGATAGGCCAAAGCAATCGACCGATCATCGAAATATTCATTCAGGAAATTAAAGATGTTGCCCGTGCGATGTGGCCGGGCACCATCTTGCATAAACCACGAGGTGTTCGCAGTGTCGTCTAAGGCAGTTTGTACTGCCACAAATTCACGAAGAATGTCCAGATAGCGTGATGCAGTAATCGTTTCGGATCTGAAAAATGGGCCAATGATTCCTTTGGAAGAAATGGCGGCCCAGACCAGTACTTTTTGAGGATGCAGGGATGATGGGACTGCAACATGGGGCTTTTTGGTTCCCCATATGCGCCAGTTCTGTTTATTGACAAAGCCGTCCAGGTAAAAATAAGCTTCGTCAGTAAACCAAATGCTGCCCACGTGCATATCACCGTCATCAATCCTGTGCACTATATCGTTAGCAAATGTCTCTTGTGCAGCAATGGTAGCGGCGCTGAGGGGTTGCCGCGTTTGAATTTTGTATGGATAGAGGTGTAAACTCTGGTGCAAGGTGACGATACATGGACGTTGGCGTCATTTGGACCGCAGCTGCAACATGGCGAACGGAAACCCGAGGCCGCTGTTGGATCACCTGCTGCACTAGCTGCGCCTTGCCCTCTGTGGTTGCCGTACGCGGTCGCCCTACCTTTCCAGCACGTTCATCCGTCACGTACCCAGTCCGTTGAAATTTTTCAAACAGATCCTTTATTGTATCGTATTGGTTACATTAAACCGCCGTTGAAAACTTCGTCTTGTTGCAACAACACTGTGTTCTAGGTGGTGGAATTCCAACACCAGAAAAATCCTCTGTTCTAAGGAATAAACCATGTTGTCCACAGCACACTTGCACGTTGTGAACAGCACACGCTTACAGCAGAAAGACGACGTACAGAATGGTGCACCCACAGACTGCGTTGTCTTCTATATCTTTCACATCACTTGCAGCACCACCTGTTGTTGAAAATTGTAACTACTGTAATTTCGAAAGTTTGTCCGCCTGAAAATGTACTGTTGTCCCAAGCATATTGCAACAAACAGTGTATTTCTATCGTTGCTCGTTTAGTTTTTATTGCCATTTCAAATATACCGGTCATTTTTGAAACACCCTGTAACAGGGATATCGGTACACCTTACTTCAGTACTAGTGTGTCTCTTGTTGTTAGGACGCACAATCATCATAAGGTTGATGAGTCAGAGGCAATTTACATATGGTGTGAAGGAGAGACTGTGTGTAGAAGTATAAATGTTGTAGATTATATTTATTATCATAAATGAAGTCTATGGCCTTGCAAAGAAAGCTACACATTGATCATGCCAAAAGCTGAGAAGTGATTCTTGGCAGTGTGGCTCTCAAGGCCACTCTGGGATGCTCTCTGTGTGAGGCAACCCTGTGCATCCCTGTGAATCACAGCTTGCCTGTGTGGCACAACATAAAGCTGTATGCCGTAGTGCGGTTATGTGGATTGCCTATGCAGGTTGCCTACATGGGTTTGCAACGTGGCAGCACTAGCTTTGCTTGCTGCTGTGGGTTACCATTTGTTGCGGTAGTGATAAGCCTGTTGTGTAGTTGTGTGAGGCAAAGGCTAGTAACCTATAGTTAACAACATATAACACTGTTATAAAAGTTGATTTTACATTTAAGATTGTGATGAACTTCTGCATTCTGGCCCTGATGGGTTAATTGGGACCATCCAACCACTGTGAGTAGATGCCCATGGCATCATTGGATGCGCTATGGAAAGGCCTGTAATCAGCACATTGCTCTGCCAGCCATTGTTGGGTTTCTTGTCCTTGGAACTGCTACTAATCAAAGGAGCAGATCCTCAGGTGGCCTCATGAGGCTGAGTACCCCGTACCACTCTCCCACTGAGGCAGAAATGTTGGCAGTACTGGCAACTGAATTCAGGACCTCCATATGGCAATCAGCCACACTGACTACTCAGCTACAGAGAAGGACATCTAACATGGTTGTACTACTTCATTTCAAATGAACAATGTTGATTTTAGTACTTAAGATAGTAGTTATACCCTTTAATTTCACTACACTACTGTTATCTATATATTATGAAGCCTATTTCATGAAAAATGATCAATGGCAAATAAATAATGATTATCTTACCGCCAACACACCATTGTCTTGGACACAAACTGAAGCAGATTCTACAGAGCAAAATGAAAAGTTTACATTTTGAGACACAGAGTGACTGATGAACCACACTGTCACACAAATGTCAGAGAAATGAAAGAATATCATGAACTGCATGTGGAGTTAGATGAGTAATCTGACTGAAGGATAAGGCATAAGAGAAGAATAGTATGCTGGGTGTTTTAACTTTATGGCATGTCATAGTTTCTGCAAAGTGTCTTTGTAGTACTGCACACTGATTGTGATTTCATGCTCTAGGAACTTGATGAGCAGAGGGCCCTGCAATCAAAGAAGAAGGTCATCATGACCTTACCAGAAAACCTGTGTGAACAGCTTTTGATTTCTTTGGTGGGGGAGAGGTGGGAGCAAGCATTGCCCTCAGGCTGTCTGAATGCTGTCAGGTGGAACCATCCTGTTGCACAATAATGCCCAATCCCACACTGCCAATTTGACAAAGGCTGTGCTCCAGCAATTTGATCAGGAAACACTGCAGCATCCCCTGTACCATATGGATCTTTCACAGTGTGATTTTCACATCTTTGTTCACCTCAAGAAAGACATGTATGGACATTGGTTTCAGCCAGAAAAGGAAGTTCAATAGGAGGTGTGACTGTAGATCAGTCAGTGGCTGACTGCGTTCTTTAATACAGGAAATAATCATCCAATTTCATCTCCCACTTGGATAAACGTCTTAACACATGTGGTGATTGCTTTTGAATGAAACTACTCCATGGTCCTGGTAAGTGTTGGGTTTTCATTTGTTTGCCTCTCACATAATACTACTTACACATATGCTAACTGTGTGCACCTGTATCCCTATTATGCAAGACTATCATTTGGTAAAAACATTTGAGCAAATACCTGATCAAATACACTTCTTATCGTAACTGCTTACCAGAAGAAAATTCAACTTGAGACTGTTGTCTAAATTTTCCGTGTGTGAGTGAGTAGCCGTTGTCTGCTTGGTCCTCTTCATATGCTGCATTCCAAGAAATAGGAGACAGCATAAATGTTAAATATGGAAACCAGCCACCCTAAAAATAAAAAAAGTTTACACAATATTTACACTGAAAATTAACTAAATAAAGTTAAAGACTAGAGGAAAATGTCATCATCATTTCAAAGGACTAAATGGTAAATATATGCACTAATAAAGAT
Source organism: Schistocerca gregaria (assembly GCF_023897955.1). Classification (NCBI taxonomy): domain Eukaryota; kingdom Metazoa; phylum Arthropoda; class Insecta; order Orthoptera; family Acrididae; genus Schistocerca; species Schistocerca gregaria. The sequence goes on along the minus strand of NC_064931.1, from coordinate 518,034,023 downwards.
CATGAAACTTTATGATTAAAAAAAGAAGAAAATATGAAAGCAGTTTAATAAAATGATATTTCCTTGGACAAGAAAATAAAACTGTTTTCTAAAAAGACCAGAGCATTTTTCTTATGATACCACAATTCCTCAATCCAGTATTAAGATACATTGGTTTGTGAATGTATCTGGCTGATTAAAACAATGGAGCAACTGAGAATCATGCTCAGATGTCTGCACTTCTCAGACAAGGCTTTACCAACTGAGGTGTCCTAGCAAGCCTCATAAACTGTATCATAACCAACCTTCCACTGTTTCTTTGATGGTTTTTGTTGAGTTACTTTGGAGGTTTGTTTCTTTTGTGTTCAGAAAGGTGGTTAAGTGACACACAACCGGTATAGGGAGAATCCCTTCCTTTCTTACAGACAGTTCACAACATTCTTTATATTTAGTCTGTTTTAAATCATAAGAAAAGTTCAATACAATGACATAAGTTCAAGATAAGACTTTTACAGGTGACTTGAACACTTGAAATTTCTGAAAATTTGAGATGATAAATATTCCTTTATCATTTTATGTCTTGGAACTGTTTCTCCTGCTAGCCAAAGAACAAAGACTGATTACAGTGCTAGAAATAAAAAATAACTTATTGTTCCATTTTCTTCTGGTAATGGAAGCATTAAAGACAACAGAGAAATATTGTGAATTTGTATATCATAACTCATTACATTATTTCAAAAAATCAGAAATGGGACTGATAGACATCTGTGCTCAAGAGTGGATTTATGATTAAAAAATTAAGATAAAGTATCAAAACTGATAGTATTGGTGTGTTAGCAGATATTGATAAAGAGCAAAGTCAGACCAATTCTGTTCTAAGGATTCAGTCACCACATTATAGCCTACTACACTGTAAACATATTAATTCTAACTGAACAAAGTGTTCTATTAACAGAAGTATATTTTATGGTGCAAAACCTGAGGGGTAGTTAGAAATGAACTCAACTATAATTTAAAATAAGTGTAAAAAAAATGTGGTACGTGAGTTGATGACACTTTCATCTGTGGTGATACCACATATGAAAAGGGATCTTCTCATTGAGTTATGGGATATGACCTGTGAGGCTGGTTGATGCACAAGATAGATGCAGATACCATGAAATGTGAAAGCATTAATTACACAGATGGCATGGTTACTGAGATAGAATCTATTGAAGTCTAAGATAGCAGAAGTTGCTAAATTTAACATATAAGGCAAGATATATATCGTAATAAAATGTACTGCTGTAAGTTTGTAGGCTGAATGTAAATGGAAACATTAAAGATGTCCCACAGAGTGGCAGATTTACATTAGGAATAGAAAGAGAATTAAGTCATTAGAAGGGATAAAATTTAGTCCCATGATTTTGGACTTCACAATGGTATGGGTGTGAACCAGATCAACGATGCTTGAGTTTTCTATTCTATTCATAGGTATAACACAGTTTATGATCATATTAAAAACAAAGATTCCAAGACTTACCAAGCGGGAAAGCGCCGGCAGACAGGCACATGAACAAAACACACAAACACACACACAGAATTACGAGCTTTCGCAACTGGCAGTTGCTTCGTCAGGAAAGAGGGAAGGAGAGGGAAAAATGAAAGGATGTGGGTTTTAAGGGAGAGGGTAAGGAGTCATTCCAATCCCGGGAGCGGAAAGACTTCCCTTAGGGGAAAAGAAGGACAGGTGTACACTCGCACACACACACACACACACACACACACATACACACATATCCATCCACACATACACAGACACAAGCAGACACATTTAAAGGCAAAGACTCTTTGCCTTTAAATATGTCTGCTTGTGTCTGTGTATGTGCGGATGGATATGTGTGTGTGTGTGTGTGTGTGTGTGTGTGTGTGTGCGAGTGTACATCTGTCCTTTTTTTCCCCTAAGGGAAGTCTTTCCGCTCCCGGGATTGGAATGACTCCTTACCCTCTCCCTTAAAACCCACATCCTTTCATTTTTCCCTCTCCTTCCCTCTTTCCTGACGAAGCAACTGCCAGTTGCGAAAGCTCTTAATTCTGTGTGTGTGTTTGTGTGTTTTGTTCATGTGCCTGTCTGCAGCGCTTTCCCGCTTGGTAAGTCTTGGAATCTTTGTTTTTAATATATTTTTCCCATGTGGAAGTTTCTTTCTATTTTATTTACAGTTTATGATCACTTGCACAGTTGAGGATTCTGTGACTGGTGGAACAAACAGGAGGTTCTTGTGATTGATGATGTATGGCTAGCCACAAGCAAAGTCCAGAGCACAGAAAAAGTTACCGTAAGGATACACAGATGGTCCAGGAAACAGTCTGAATTGAAAACTTAAACAGGGGCATGGTCAGTCACTCTACTGATCAATGGTATGTATCAAAGGTTTCAATTAAATTGCGAGACTGAGGGACAAGTGCTGGGCCATGATATTCACTAGCACTCTCGCATCAGTCAATGGGCCCATGTGATATATCTGTGGCTGCAGTGGTGGTCTCCAGGGGAGTGAGCTGCAGCCATGGTATGAAACTCAAGTATTTCTGGCCTTTTCTCCAAACTGCTACTCTGACACAGTGGGAAATCCAAATCACTGACTAATATTAGAACCCTCTCACTTTAATAATCATTTAGGGCTGAAAATGGCTCAACCTGTGCCGACTTCATTGAGGAAAGGGAGCAAGAGGTGCCAGAATCCCTGTCACTTGTGTTGATGTATCAGAAGCTTTCCGGTTATTGGTATCAGATCCCATAGTCCAGAGTGCTCTGTTACATAGCAGTAGTAGTAGTAGTCTTTAAGAAATTATTCAAAAGCTGTGTGCATACATGGACCCTCAGGCATGAGAATTTACTGAACCATGCAATTTGCTGAGTGAGCATTACTGCCATCAAACTCATATTGGGATGGTATTACTGCAGTTTAATCAACACAGAAAGTGTAGTGATGAGACTTACGCATCCTGGATAGTGGATTTTCAAGGTGTCACCCATAAATGCAAGTCTGAATATATGAATTACAGTGTCTCATATGCTGATTCTGTAATCAGATACATAGTTGTTAGATTAGCACCAAACAGGGAGGTCCACACTCTAGCTATGGAATCATATTTCCAAATGTTGGTTTTTAGATAGTTCGCAAATAGCTCAGCATTGCCAGGTGCCAATAACTTAGTTGCCTGGATGAACTCAGGGTGTGAGTCTCGCACAGGGAAATGTTTCTTGTTTGCAAGTAGATTTCAACTGACTTAATAAGCAGACACAATCTAGCGTAGTGTCTCAACATAGATTATGTTTCTTAGATAATAAGAAAAGATTCCCCTAGCATCAGATTCACCTCCACTGACACATAAGTCCTGTCCAGACTGTTGGACAAACAATGCTTGTTGCCAGTGTTGGCATTTTTTGACACATGCTGTGCCTGTTGCAAATAAGGGCACTTAGCAGCACTGCGTCACAGAAGGAAAACAGTACTATGGGCTGATGCACTGGTATTGGCTAATACACAGTGGGCAATAGAACCTGACCAAGCATTGATGTTTACTTGCTCCAGTCTCAGCAGAACCTGGCCAAGTACCTAATAAACTTCTAATTGGGTTGGATATAAATGATATTATGATCTAATTCCATGGGGATATAAAGGCTTTAGTTTCCCTGATTAATCAGGAATTCTGCAAGTGTCTGGATCCTTCCTGTTTGCATCAATTGCAGTGGATGATTATGTAATATAGCCAGAAACAGATCCCTTTGTGAGGGGGAATTACTCTATGGGCAAAATACAAGAATGTCAAGTGCTGAATAACTCTGTTGGTCATAAGTTCACTTTTTGCTGTAAAATTTTGTGTTTAGATGAATTCGCTGCATTTTGTTTACAAGTACTGGATGAGGTTAACCTGGTGTCCAGCTCAGTACAATTCCAGGATTTAGAATCATTACTACTGAACTGCAGGGAGTTATCCCAACTAATGTTTGGTCGGGCCAAAGAGTCTGAAGTGCATATTTCATTCAAACAATCCACTGTGCCTAAATTTTGTTGTGTATGGTCAATGTGTGACACAATAAAAGCTGAGTTAGACTATTCACTGAACTTGGGGCCATTGTGCCAATCTCAGATACTCAGTGGTTCACTCCCATGGCTGTCATAAGGAAAGAAAATGGGCCCATCAGATTTTGGGGTGATTTTATGTCCACAATTAATGCATAAAGTGAGATCAACATTTACCCAATCCCTTTGCCAGAGAAACTTTTAGCAAAGTTAGCAGGGTGCAGTATTTTTCAAGGACTAATTTGAAGGATGCAAACTTGTAATTACCTCTAGAAGAATGTATCAATGCAAGAGATTGCCTTTTGGGGTCACTTCAGCATCAGGAATTTTTCAAAGGTACACAGAGCAACTAACTCGCAGTATTCTGATGTACATAAACTATTTGGATGACATCTGGGTGATAGGTGTTACTTAGGAAGAATACTTGTAAAATTTACAAAAACAATTTCAGTGGCTCTTGGCGAATGAGCTCCAGTGTAACCTGGACAAATGCATGTTCTTTGCACCATCTGTATAGTACTTGGGGCATATGTCAAGCAACAAAGGGCTCATGCTGACAGCTGAGCATGTTGATGCAATTGAGTCATTTCCAGCCCCAACAAACTTAAAGAAACTGCAATCTATTTTGGGAAGGTGAACTACTATGCAAAGTTCATTCCCCATGTAGCTCACTTTGCAGATCCATTGAACCATTTGAACAAGAAGGGCATTATGTTCATTTGGTCTACCAAAGTTCACAAAGTATTCTTGAAGTTGAAAACACCTGACATCACCCCAATGCTTAGCGACGTTCACACCAGACAATCTCATGACCCTTGCAACTGATGCATCACAATATATATGTTTAGGACCATTATTTTGCACAAGAATTATGATGTTACAGAGCAACCAATAGCTTTTGTGTCTAAAACTCTCTCATGGATGCAGAAAAATTATTCACAAATTGAGAAGAGGCATTGACCATTTTGTATAGTGTTAAAAATTCTTTGTTTTCCTATACAGGAATAATTTACATTTGATTACAGACCACTAACCTCTCATTCTTTCTTTTAGTCAAGGTTCCCACATTCCAGACAAAATGGCACAGAGTTTACAATATGGGCTCTACACTTGAATTATTATCATTATGACACTCATTTTCAGCATATAAACGCCAATGCATTATCTCGCATTGTCATTGGCCCTGGCATTGAATTTGAGCATCTGGAAGCAACGTGTTTGCCCTAATGAGACTGTACATCAGACCTTTCGAGATTTCTGAATCACTGATTGTAAAATAGCACTGGCTACTAGCCAGAATCCCCTCCTGCATATAGTCAGGTCAGCGGTGCAAAGTGTTTGGCCAGAGAGTGTCTCAAAAGCATCAGGCCCAGAACTGCAAAATTATTTTGCTGGCCCAGCACTGTAAAATTATTTTGCTATGAAACATAGGTTGAATGTTGTTCAGAAAGATGTGACACTATCTGCAGATGATGCTCAATCTCACGTCCGTCCACTTAGACTCTGTGGCCACATCTTTCAGTTGCTGCATACATCCCATTGGGGGGGGGGGGGGGGGGGGGAGGAGTTTCCCCATGACCCCAGCCTGAGCACCCTTGGGAGAGGGTACTCATAGACTTTGCCAGTCCTTTCCAGGGTTTCATATGGTTGATGGTGGTGGATGCGCTCTCTAATTTATCGTAAGTGGTGCAAGTCACTTCTATGGCAGCACACGCTTTTATCAGAGCACTCCCTACCATTTTCGTCATAAACAGAGGCCCCCCACACCTTAGTACTTGACAGTTGACATCATTTTGTTTTGGTAGAACTTGAGGCATTCTGCCAATGCAATGGAATACAGCACCTGATCACCACCCATTTTGACCCAATATTAAACTCAGAAGTGTAGCGGATGGTCAGAACTGTCAAGGCATAAATGAGGAAGACACCAGGGTTGATGCCCGCTAATGAGACATTAACAGAATCTCTTGCAATTCTCAGTCCACCCCAGTCCATGTACAAAGGCCTAGCTGAGGTATTGCATGGATGTAGGTCATGCACACTCCTGAATCTGCTGCATCCTGCCCTGCAGACCCCGAGCCCTAGTTACACATTCCGCTGATAGTAGAATGCTGCTGAGTGGTCTTGCATATTCTGCCAGAAGCCAGGTTGGATGCCAGGAATCATTCTCGGCCATAAGAGGTGCCAAATGATCCCTGTTCTGTGTGGGCAGGAGCATCTGATCAGTCACCAAAACCAGTTGTTTTTGTGACATAGGAGGAGCCACCCCACTCCTTGAGCCAGTGCAAGGAACTGCAGCCTCGCCAGTCTTGTTGACCACAGTTTCAGGCCTGGCACACAAGCAGCTGGCACTCCTAGGTTCACACACTGGACATGGCCAAAGAGCCACTTCCACCTGCACCCACACCAGCATTCCCAGCAGTGGCTCTAGCCATCAACTGAACCAGCACAACACTGGTAACCCTTGGAGACATAGCCACTTCCTCCAACACAGCAAGTGCTGACAGTCTGAATGCCCCAGCAGCACCCACAGCCTCCAGTGAATGAGATAATGAATGCACAAGATGCTGTGGGGATAGCAACTCTGGAAATTTAGATGCCATTGGAGCTACTGGAAGGGCTAGCCACACAAGGCTCCCATTGCCACAGTGGGCGAAACTCAGGTCTAGTCCTGTTAAAGAGGAGATGTATTAAGTATTTTCACTGGATTCAGACCTTAATACCAAGATGAACAGACTAGCAAGGTCTATCCAGACTTTATGGTTTTACGGATGCACCAAGAGCAGTTTGGACTCCACATTAGTTGGCTACACACTCTGGTGCATTTCTCACACAGTTGTGTTGATGCAGCAAAAGTTTTCTGGTTGCTAATGTTACTATTGATACACAGTGACATGCTTGTGCTTGGACATTTCTTTTGGTGTGCTATTCAGGTTTTGTTTATGTGTTGTATATTATTCTTGACTTTACATTCCACTCACTTTTGTTTTTATGGATTTGTGTTCAGTTTGTCATTACCGATTTGGTTCTTTTCAGCTGCTTACTACTTTACCTGAAACTGCCTAGTGGTCCTCCCCCACCTGAATAGCATGTAACAAAAGCTGTGGTATGAAACCTGAGCACTGATGACCTTTCATCCACATTGATACTCAGGCTGTATAGGGGACCCAAATCACAGTCAGATACTAAATTAAGAATACTAATTTTGAGTGAATTTCATAGATAGTACCATAAGTAAGATACCTTCAGGTCGTTGTGGCAATACTGGGATATTGAATACCTGGATGTATTGAATGTGTGGTGTAGAGAAACTTCTATCCATGGTGGTGTGTCTGTGTGTGGAAATAGTAAGCTAAGTGGCAAGAAAACTGACATAAATAACTTAAAATTCACCACAAAGCTGATTTGAAAACTTTATCAGTAATCTGGAAAGCAGTCATCTAGAGTGCCTACGAGCAAAAATTGCCTTAGAGAGCTTTTATGAGCTTAAGCAGCTATGGACTATGTCTGCCAATTTATCTGTCAATAAGAGGAGGTGTCTGTCTCGATACAATTGTCACACACCTAAATATTTTGGACTACAAAGTAAGTGTGGCTGGCTCTATGCTTGCAGATCATATTGCAGTAACACACAAACTGAGTAATTACCCAACAAATTCCCAGATGGTATTCTAATTATGTGTGCAGAAGTAGTGATATTACAAAGAAAAGTTTGGATGATTTCAAAACTGCAGAGTCTTCTACAAGTCTTCAAATGTCTGAAGAATTGGCACCAAATGATAGATCCAGTTCCTTGCTCCTGGCCCTTAAAGCGAAAGTTGATAAAAATTTTGAACTAAAACCCAAGAGAAATCGAATGCCAAAGCAAAATACACACAGAAAACTGTCAAACTAAAGAGCTGGTATACCACTAAATTAGCTAATATAAAATGCATTGTAAAACTGCAAAATAACAAACTCAAAGCCACTAAAGATATTGGCATTACACATAGACTATACTGCAATTGTTTACAAGATGCACAGAAAAGAAGAAGATAAATCAAGGAAGGAAAACAAATGCAAGATTTATTGAAAAACTTTACAATCCTTGCAAGGCAGTGTGTGATTTGGATAATCAACATAGGCCAAAGCCCACCTCTTGCTCGAATTCCTGCAGTCCAAGTGAATTGAATGAGTATTTTATACACCTAGTGAAAAACACAGTAGGTGAAATTCCTGACTTTGGAACAGGTGCTGCAGTTGCTGTGAAATTTGGAAATAAATGGAGGATAGTAATGTGGAAAAAAGTCTATCCAAAAGACACAATAAAAATAGAAAAACTTACAAACACTGAGGAAGCCCTGATATTTATCACATATCTTGCACCATATTTGAAAACTATAGTCTATGATATTGGTACCATATTTGAAAATTATAGTCTATGAAATTGTTCAACAACTGACACTAGTAATAAATAAATGCCTCCATGTAAGGGAATTTCCAGACTTCATGAATGAAGCATGTACAGTACCAGATTAAAGAAAGGTAATCCACATGAAGTGTCAAGCTACAGGCTTATATCTAGAACACCAGTGCTAGCTAAGGTGACTGAGTCCATAATGAAAGATCAGCTTATAAATTATTTTGATGGAAGTAGCCTCTTTTATGAAATGTTGAACTGCTTCCAGAAGGGCAAGTTAACTACAACAGCAGTACATGAATTAGTTACAGACATAAGTCACAGTTCTGAAGACAAAGAGTCTATAGCACTGGTACTCCGTGACATTAGTAAGGCAATCGGTTGTATTCCACATAAGGTCCTGCTCAGCAAGCAAAAATCATATGCTATTGAGGGAACTGTTCTACAAACTCTCAAATCCTACCTAAATAACAGACAATAGATTGTATCAGTCCAAGGATCAGACTCAGGTGAAATGAAGTTAAAACACAATGTGCCACAGGGATCTGTAAAAGGGCCTCTATACAGGACTGTTCTGTGCTCATAGGTAGCACACCGTGCCTAATACACATCACTGCAGCACTCGGGGCCACTGCACAGTTGCGACACATGAGGATGGGCTTATGAGAGCCCAATACTGGTTGTGATAATAAAAGAAATTTACAACTGAAGTGATATTTTCAACCTCAGGTATAATGCTCAGTTGCGGATATTCTTCCAACAGGATTGTTTGTATTTTTTCAATTGCCTAGCGCACACAAGGATAAATCATGAGATTTATGGAAAGAGAAATGAAGTTCATCAATACAGGACTTGGTATAAAAGCAATAGAGACAAGCCAATATGTGGATTATCTAAGACACAGAACAGCTTCCCAGTCATGGCCCTGAAATTATAGAACGCTCTACCTAAGAAATTTAGTCATCACTAATTGAACAATTTAGAACTAAAATTTTGAGTATATTAAAAGAGCAGCCTTTGTATGGTACTGAAGAATACTTCTGTGATGATAGAACAGTGTCTACTTCAGCTGCAACTAAGTGCCATTGAAAACAGCAGGAATGCTGCTATTTTACTGTGTTCTGGTATAGATTGTCTTATTGTTAAGTATATTGTACGCTAGCTCTTAGTTTTATGTTTCATAGTATGCATTTTAGTATCATAGTTTAAATTGCAATACTGTATTCATTTTATTGTATTAATATTACTGTCAAATTGATGCTGTCTGTCCTGCCATGGCTGGTAAATCACATAGAATTGGTAATAAGACAATAAGTAATATGATGAAATTTGACTAAAATGATACCTGCTCTAAAAAGAGAACATTGTAGCATGCAAGGAAATACAAAAAGTGCTTGATTTACAATAGACTAACCTCTTCTGGTGAATGATCATTTGGAAATATGAGTGTGATTGTCATAAACGTGGCAGAAAATTGTCACAAGCAACAGTAAGCTGTCAAGACAAGATGACTAAGTTTGAGAAATCACAACCTTATTCATTATGTACAGAATATTGACAGAGGTTGGTACAGACTTGTAGCAAGGAAGACTGAATCACTTATGATGAACAACAATTCATTGAAAAATAATGAAATCATGAACACTGTAGCACATTCAGAATTGATGAGTAGGTTCCTGGTGTCTTGATTAAGAACTGAAAGATTTTGGAAGAAATAAAGATAGTGTTTATTTGGTGGCAAGTGTTTCTCCTACAGCTGTACTAAATGAACATCACCATATATGTTGTATGTGTGGGAACATCGAGAGCTTCAAGAGGTCAAAACCTCTGACATCCCACAGAGAAGATATTTGAGGGAGAGAAAGTGAGGACTAGCAGTTTGCCCTTGATGTTCTCACTCTATGCAATAAAACAAATAATGTACAATCATGTCACACATCTTTTGGTAGAGGTTCTAGTACACCTCAGTATCCTACTTCCACAAATGTGTTGTAGTCTGTTATTTCTCACTCCCTGATACAGATGATAATAATAATAATAATAATAATAATAATAATAATAATAAAAACTGAGGGCAAAGGCTCTGTATAACTGCAGGAACTTACATCACTTTCTGATAATACTGAGGTTTGTACCTAAAGAAGGAGATGTTGATGTTACACATTGTACTTCATGTGATGCTGTAATCAATTATATTACAGGTGCAACTGAAAATCTTAACAATTTATAAGTAGAAGCTGTTACACCTTATTGCTTGGCTGTTGCCTTTGTATACAGGAGAGATGGACTTCATATTGGAACAGTTTAGAGCTTATACAGTCTCTTTTACATTGATCCCCTACACAATTTTTATCAACAATCTGAGTGTACATCAGAGGCCTGCATTTACACAGCTTCCAGAAACAATGTGTTTATTACAGTGACTTTAAATCTGCTGCAACTATTGAAGCACAAACAAATATGAAGTTAGAGTAATTAACAATCATAATGAGAAAAATGGGAAGTGAAGTAACATTACTGATCCAATCCTTGACATTAAAGTGTAACAATACCCAAAAAACCAAAAGAAGTAAAATACATGAGGTAGAGAAATAAACATTAATTTTTTGTTTATAATTTTCGAACTGGTCACTACAAATAAAGCAGATCTACAGAACTGGAGGAGTTACTCAAAAGAACTGCTGAACAATTCAGCAGACACCTATTACAAAGAAAACAGAGCAGAAAACAACCAGAATGTACAACCATTAGTTGAAGGACTAACTCTGAGAGAGTTGAAGGAGGCAATAAAAAGACTGAAAAATGGCAAGGCCCCAGGCATAGACATGATATCAGCACAGCTCATCAAAGAAGGGGGAGAGAAAACATATGAATGGCAAGCTGAATTGATAAAAGAGGTGTGGAGGAAAGAAGTAATGGCAGAGGAATAGAAAACTGTTGCTGTATGTCCCACATATAAAAACGGAGACAAAATGTCGACACAAACTATAGAGGGATGTCTCTGCTATGCATGTGCTATAAAATAACATCAAGAATTATACTGAACAGGCTCAACCCATACACTGAAGAAATATTAGACACAGGACAAGCAGCGTTCAGAAAGGGTAATTCAACAACCGAACAAATATTCACACTAAGGCAAATATTAGATAAGAACTGGGAGCACACTCAGGATATCTCCTGTATGTTTATAGACTTCAATAAAGCATATTGCAACACTGTTAGAGAGGGGATGTGGAGGCTAATGCCAGAGTGTGGGATACCAGACAAGCTGACAGAGCTGTGTGATCAAAGTGTAGTGTGAAAGAACAGCAGGGAATTCTCAGAAACATTTTGGTAAAAACAGGGGTGAGATAGGGAGATATTATATCACCAAGCCTGTTCTATTTGGCACTCAACAACACCCTAAGGATAGTAACACAAGACTGTGCAGAAGTCTCCACAGGGAAAAAGATAAATTTTCTGGCTTTTGTGGGATACGAAAGAGCGTGAAAGACTTGGAGGAAATGAAAGCTGTACTGATGGAAAAAACTAATAAAGTAGGTTGAAGCATAAACGAAAACAAAACAAACTTCATGGTAATAGGAAGAAGAGCTCAGTTAGGACCAAATCATCTAACAATCAGGAACCTAACAATACAGAAGACACACACATTGACATACCTTTGTGTCAAAATCAACCAACAAAACCTTATTGAACAAGTGATTGTAATGAGATTTCAAGCTGGGAGGGGGTGGGGGGGAGAGGGGTTGGCGGGAGGGGGGGGCTGCAAAGATGTCTAGGAGCTAGGAGCTATACATAACATTATAAGGTCTAAGTTACTATCCAGGCAGGCAAAAATAAGAATATGAGACATGGACCCTGACAAAAAAGGGACTCATCACTTTTGAAAATAAGGTACTGAGAAAAAGATATGGATCACTGAAAGAAAATGAACAATGGAGAATAAGCAAAAACAGAGAGCTCAGACAATTATACACACTACTTGACATAGAGGTAGGTGTGGAAACTAAAAGACTCAGTTGGTACGGACATGTAAGGAGGAGAGGTGACAACACAGTAATAAAGGCAGTGATGCATGGAGAAGCTGAGGGAATGAGACCAAGGGGAAAAAGAGATGGAAGGATTATACCATGGCAGCCATGCAGATACTGGATCTGGGAGATAAAGGAGCAGCTGACAGAAAGGTGTGGAAGGCTGGAATGGATAAGGCCAAGGACCAGCTGTGGTTTATGTGGCCAGTGCAAGTAAGTAAGTGTGTAATTTTTGAAGAGAACAAGTGACTAATAGCATTTATGAATATATTCATAACTGTCTTACAAGTTTATCAGCAGTGTCTGATCATTATTAAATGTATTTCTTTAACTACAAGTCCTGAGACTGTGTTTAACTGTCTTCAATAGCATTGTTTACAAAAGTGAAGAGAGCCATCTATGACAGAAAACTGACTAAGGAAGCAATAGGAAATCTGAAAATATAATATGGCTGTAGCACTCACTGCTGAATAAACAAATGTAATTTAAGAATGGATAAATTCTAAGTAGTACCACTGCAAGCAGAAAATAACATACGTTTAATGTCCAATATTTACCTGTTGTTTTAAAACATCACTGACAGATGCTTCAATTGTTCTCTTCAAACCAAAATCCGAAATATTAGCAGAGATCACATAATCAGTTAGATTTTCTCCATTCAAATGTCCTCTTATCCGAAGAGCAGCATACATTGGTACATTATCACAGCTTCTTAATATGCATTTTTCAACCTGTAAAACATGAAACAGAGAGATCTTAAATGCTGATATGTTTATGTTAATACAAAGTGCATAAATCTGATGAAACCTCACACTCCACCCTTTGTCAGTACTTACCTTTAGGAGGAGGGATATGTAGTATCCCTAATAAATACATAGAAAAGTGAAAGTGACAAGCTAGCTAGGCTTTGGAAATAATTGTTCCTTCACTGGAGGATAGTGAGGAAGAGAGGTTGGAGAAGATTAAAAAGGAAAGACAGGTCACTCAGCAGAGATCAGAAATGAGCTTGGTGTACTTGAACTAAATTCATGAACAAGTCCTGTGATGTCACCTATGAGCTTGCAGGTGACAAGTCTCCACCATAGTCCATTTAACTGAAAACTCATCACTTGAATCTGTTGTCGGGTACAGTCACTACATGTGCAACCCTTTGGCATGACAGTTATTGTTTGTCAATACAATGACTCATCAGTCAGCACTGAATATTGTTCTACAAACATGCATGCATACTCACTCACACTCTCTCTCTCTCTCTCTCTCTCTCTCTCTCTCTCTCTCTCTCTCTCTCACACACACACACACACACACACACACACACACACCTCACTGAGCTTATGATGAGAGAATAAGGAAACAGGTCATAAGGACAAAGTGTATTCTCTAAATGGTTATTAATTATTAAAATAAATTTATAACACTCCTCAAAAAAAAGTTGCCAACATGAATTATCAGCTACACAATTCACAATTAGCTCATAAACACAAGTTACTATGAACAAAAGAATATACTAATAATGCACTTCTTGTTTGCAGGAAAACGACACTGATATTGCCCTGCGCCCAGTTTTTGTTTGACTAAGCACATATGTTTTGTCATGGTGGAGGTGGAATAAGCAAGAATGCAAGCATTTTGTCTGCACAGGAAGAACTTTGTATGGTTATTGTCTGAAGTATGGGCTATAGCACTGCACTTGTTCAAGACCACTTGTCCTCTATTAGAGTACATTTGCATTTGTATTACCTGCACCACTTACCATTCATCTTACACTGTCTCATAACAGACAGATTCATTATAGACCATCTGATCCTGACAATTGATTATCTTAAATCTTGACTAGCCTTCCACTGCTGCACTCTTCTGTAAGAGATAACAAGTCAATGATTTGTACCACCATTCTCAGACTCATCACACTCGCGGAACTACAGCAGAAGAAAGGAAGCCAATTTCTATCATTCAGATGCCAGGATGAGAGGGAAACACCTGTAATAAGGGTGATGATTCTCCTCATTAAAGGGGCTTCATCATCCTCAGTCTGAGTCACTTGCTCTTCCTTTTAAATCTTCTCCAACCTCACCAACTCTGCTCCATGAAGGATGGACCATCAGTTTCAAAGGCTAGGTACTGTATCATGTTTTCTTTTATGTGTGTCTGTCACCAATACTACACATTTTTCCTCCTGCAGGTAAGCAATTGCTGTCAATTCAGTCTCATAACTTATTAGTTTGCTCAGTTGAATGTTCCTCTGATACACCCCACTGTCAGCACTTTTGATCTAACAATCAATGACAGTTTCAAAACCTGTCTACAGCATGTAATGGATTGTTCCATGTTTCAATATACATATCTGGTTTCATGGTGCACCTTCAGTTTTTAGTGAACTGTACAGTCATGTATTGGCACTTCTGTTATTTTTATTTTTAACTATTCTCCTGCATATAAGTCTACAAATTCTCTTGTCAAAGCCAGACGAAATTCTGCTATTGACATTTCAACCTGTTGAGAGTATAAGAAATTAAAATTTACAGATCCAGCATGTGGAAAATGAACTTCCTGTACCAATTCAGAGTCTTCCACACTAATCTAACTGAGCTGATTACCATATAACACTACTCAGCAACAACTGTGCTAAGCTATAATTAACTACAAATTAAATATTGCTGATGTTTTCCACTGTCTCCTTGTCACTCTTTTCAATTTCGTGCCTTACTATCGTGGTGAAGGCAGTCAATGTCCATCATATTCTCTGGGAAAAAGTGTAATACCGCTATTGACAATTACATTATACATTTTATTGCAAGCTCTAATTTTAAACAGAACACTGAGAATGTACTCTACCATAATGATCTTATTTGTAGCTTTTGAGTATATTCACACTGAAAGTGATTAAAAAAATAGACATATTTCTTTCTGAGGCAAACCAACTGCAGTATTTCTGGCAACAGTGAATAACTGCACAGTGATTTCATTTGAATGGATGCTACTTTATCAAAAGGCACATGGTACCTTTTAGCTGAGAACCTGAGGTCCTGAATCACATACCAGAACATTGACTAATTGGTGCACCAGCTAGTTTCCACCAGCTTCACTCCTATATTACTGGGGAGAGTCAAATGAAAACCTCATAAACCTAATAAATATTAAATTTCCCACACTATTGTTCTGTAAGTTGGGAATACAGTTACAAGGGCTGCAAAGACTGGTGAGCAAGTGGGAGCATACTACAGACAAGTGAAACACTGCCACAGTACCAGTTTACAATGGCTGCCCCACTTGTGACATGCACGAATAAAGAACAGCAATCCATTACGGTGTGGCGTGTTTGTCACTGTAGCAAGTGTATGAATGGAGTAGGAAGTTAAGAGGGCTTAGGTTCTACAAAGAGACTGCAAGGTGAGTGCCACAGCATCTCTCACCAGAACTGCAACAGTAACATATTGACATCTGTGAAGTTTTGCAGGGCTTTGAAGCAGAAGGTGGCGGCTTCCTTTCTAAGAATTGTTACAAGAGGTCCCGAGGGAGGACTCAAACCTCCGCTGGGATTAGACGCACAGTCCATGACTGTAGTACCTTAGACCGCTCGGCTAATCCCACGCGCCGTAGCAGATGGTGCATGAGTAGCTGCACACACTACCACAATAATTTTTTTCTAGTGAAATCTGTGCACTGGATGAAGTGCGTTGAATGTCAGGGAGACTATTTCAAAAGGTGATATGTTTTTGTTCCACTTTTGTTCAGTAAATCACATGCAAAAATACGTTAAATTTTTTCATTTGACTCACTCAAATATTAAAAGAATCTATATTTCAACCATTTTGTTTAAAGGTGCTTGTGAATGGCCTGCTGTAGCTATAAGGTTATTGTGATTGGGTTGAATTTTTAGCAGGAACGTTGTGAAACCAACTCAGTCATTTTCAAATAGATTTTAGGTACGCAAAGTGCCTCCACATTGGTGCGACACAGACAAGGACTTGTTGTGTGAGTGCAGTGCTGAACAGAAAATCACTTCCAGTGTTAAGAAATGGCCTGACAGTAAGCTGGTAGATGTTCTGTACACACCACATTAGGATTTAATACATTAGCAATGACTAATGTATCTCAGCATTGCTTTTTGATGAATGAGTGTGTCCAAGAACCTTCCACTGTGTATTTTTTATGTTCTTTTTATGGTACATTTGTTAAAATTCTTTGTAAATGATCCATTATACAAACAAACAAATGATTTTAAATGCCCAGACCATTGAGAGGTTGACTACAGAGCAAATACTTATATCTACTGAAGCATGTACAAAAGTGTTTACAAGTCATGAGGTCAAAAGTAAGTGCAGATCATTGATAAAATATGACTAAATACAGCTTACACATGCACAGTAACATCCTCATAACATTTGTATATGGATAATCTAATCACTTTGTAAGGTTGTTATGATAGGTAGTCATAAAGATTTAATTGTCATCTGAAAAAAATAAGGTTATGCAATTAATTTGTTTATAGGTACACATCTGCAGTCCTGAAACACATTGAAAGCACCTTTACAAAGTACCATAATGTGCCACCATATGAGCCACAACAAAATAGCATAGCCCATAGATAAAACAAAGTAAGTACAAGGGGCAGTGATAAAGTTTTTATTATCATCTCAAAAAAATAAAATTACATGAATAAGTTTTTTGGTTTCTATGAATATGTTTGCAGTCCAGGTATACATTGAAATCCCCACAGAACAGCGCTGCAGGACACAGCTAGAACAGTCAAAACAAATAGGTGCAGCCTAAATCCCCACATGGCAGCACCACAGCACACAGTTAGAACAGCCACAACAAAGAGGTGCAGCCTGTCTCCACTTCATCAATAATGCTCCTCTAGTCACAAACTATGGCAATGTGGCACAGAGATCACAATTTGTACACAAAATGAATTAAATAACTTGATTTTTTTAAAAGTGATAGTTAAAAAGTTTATGACCACCCTTTGTACTTTGCCTTTGTGTAAAAGCTAGTTACACTGCTTGGAGAAATAAATTCCACTCTCCTGAATATATGCAGGTTTTTAATATATGAAAGCAAGAGGACACAATTTGGCTGAAACTCAATGTGGACTGTATCACTTATGGGCATGCAGAATGTTGACTGTGGTACTTATGGGCATTCAGCGAGTAGTGAAAACAACTACACTCCTGGAAATTGAAATAAGAACACCGTGAATTCATTGTCCCAGGAAGGTGAAACTTTATTGACACATTCCTGGGGTCAGATACATCACATGATCACACTGACACAACCACAGGCACATAGATACAGGCAACAGAGCATGCACAATGTCGGCACTAGTACAGTGTATATCCACCTTTCGCAGCAATGCAGGCTGCTATTCTCCCATGGAGACGATCGTAGAGATGCTTGATGTAGTCCTGTGGAACGGCTTGCCATGCCATTTCCACCTGGCGCCTCAGTTGGACCAGCGTTCGTGCTGGACGTGCAGACCGCGTGAGACGATGCTTCATCCAGTCCCAAACATGCTCAATGGGGGACAGATCCGGAGATCTTGCTGGCCAGGGTAGTTGACTTACACCTTCTAGAGCACGTTGGGTGGCACGGGATACATGCGGACGTGCATTGTCCTGTTGGAACAGCAAGTTCCCTTGCTGGTCTAGGAATGGCAGAATGATGGGTTCGATGACGGTTTGGATGTACCGTGCACTATTCAGTGTCCCCTCGATGATCACCAGAGGTGTACGGCCAGTGTAGGAGATCGCTCCCCACACCATGATGCCGGGTGTTGGTCCTGTGGGCCTTGGTCGTATGCAGTCCTGATTGTGAAGCTCACCTGCACGGCGCCAAACACGCATACGACCATCATTGGCACCAAGGCAGAAGCGACTCTCATCGCTGAAGACGACACGTCTCCATTCTTCCCTCCATTCACGCCTGTCGCGATACCACTGGAGGCGGGCTGCACGATGTTGGGGCATGAGCGGAAGACGGCCTAATGGTGTGCGGGACCGTAGCCCAGCTTCATGGAGATGGTTGCGAATGGTCCTCGCTGATACCCCAGGAGCAACAGTGTCCCTAATTTGCTGGGAAGTGGCGTTGCGGTCCCCTACGGCACTGCGTAGGATCCTACGGTTTTGGCGTGCATCCGTGCATCGCTGTGGTCCGGTCCCAGGTCGATGGGCATGTGCACCTTCCGCCGACCACTGGCGACAACTTCGATGTACTGTGGACACCTCACGCCCCACGTGTTGAGCAATTCGGCGGTACATCCACCCGGCCTCCCGTATGCCCACTATACACCCTCGCTCAAAGTCCGTCAACTGCACATACGGTCCACGTCCACGCAATTCGGCGGTACGTCCACCCGGCCTCCTGTATGCCCACTATACACCCTCGCTCAAAGTCCGTCAACTGCACATACGGTCCACGTCCACGCTGTCGCGGCATGCTACCAGTGTTAAAGACTGCGATGGAGCTCCGTATGCCACGGCAAACTGGCTGACACTGACGGCGGCGGTGCACAAATGCTGCGCAGCTAGCGCCATTCGACGGCCAACACCGCGGTTCCTGGTGTGTCCGCTGTGCCGTGCATGTGATCATTGCTTGTACAGCCCTCTCGCAGTGTCCGCAGCAAGTATGGTGGGTCTGACACACCGGTGTCAATGTGTTCTTTTTTCCATTTCCAGGAAAATGAACTAAATGTTTTACAGTAATGAAAACCAGACTGATAGAAGCTTACATATAGGTGCCAAAACATTTGTGGGTAAAAAATATGAGAAATAAAAACTATATTTTTTTAGAAATAGAGTTTTTCAACAAACTAAATTAAATTCACAAACATGGAAAAATGTGAGGTTATGAACTTATGGAAGGTAATTGCATTATGATTTACCTCACAACCATCAATTTCATTCTTAAGTTCTGATTATACAAAAGACTATATATGGTTCTATTACTGTAAAGTACAATTTAATCAGACAGTAAGTAATTTACGACAAAAATTGTTACATTTTGTTGGGATGATTTGCTGAAATTTGTTACAGCTTTACCATTTTGCCTACTCCATACTTCAAATAATGCAGAAAGCGGTGTCACAATAAGATTATAAGATTGATACTGAATGGATAGGGAGTCCAAGAGGATTCCTTTGGTCTCACTAATTCACATCACACACATACCATACACAATCACAGACTCCTAAAGCAACTCCACATGCTCAGTATCTTAACTTCAGAAGTACAACCACCTCTCCCCAGTGACATCACTTTTTGTCAATGAGCACAAAATTCAGATATAATATACCAGTTAAAAGCATAACTTGTTTTCTCTGGTGTCTTACCTGCATATATATGGCTTCCTATGAGTCTGTTTTGCTCATCTTGAAAGTAATAGTTTTTATATTTTAGTGTGATCAATTATGTTTCAAATAATTTGATTTGCAAGGGTTTATTCACACTGTTATAAGTTATCAGGATTCTTATTAACAAAGTTTTTAAATAAAACAGTCCAGTATTATTATAATGTTGTGTATAAAATGATTTCATTACTTAGAAATATTTTTCTAATCTACCTTCTCATCAAGTACTGCACAAAATATTTCATCATTCATAAGCACTCTTTGCTCTTGTTTTTCTGCAATGATGAGCAGTCTGCCTAAATTGCTATGACATGCTAATGGCCTATTCTGTTTCTGCTAATTTACATATGTAATACTCATATGTAGTCATTCGACAATATGCTTGTGTTATAAGCTGGAAGATGACATCCGCACTTTAGTTAACATTTTTTGACATAGTTCTATATAAAACACATATTTGCATGTTTTTTACTGTTACATAACTGCTTTTGAAGAACAACTGCTTTCAGTTCAAAGATGAAATTGATCTGATACTAATACCCAAAGAACCAGCATGTACATTTTGTACACTATCCAGTCACATTTTAAGTGATCACTGGTCAAAAGCCTGAAAAACCACCTTTTGTAGCGAGGACTGCTGCAATACATGAAGAAAAAAAAATAGTCAGTGAGGTTCTGGAAGGTACTGACAGGGATGTGGAGCCATGCTGATTTCAGTGCTATGAATGGCTGCACTACGTTAATCAATTGAGGATCCATGGCACAAACAGCCTGATCAAGGTGGTCCCTCAGATTCTCAATTCAGTATAAATTTGGGGAGTTTGGTGGCCAGGAGAGTACGGTAAACTCATCTTAGTGCTCTTCCAGCCACACGCATACACTGTAAGTTGTATGAAATGTTGCACTATCCTACTTGTAGACACTATTATGCCGTGGAAAAATAACCTGTGTACAGAGGTGGATATGGTAACCAAGATTATGTCCATACTTGTGTTAAGCCATTGTGCCTTCCAGAATGATAAGATCACCCAGGGAATGCCACAAAAACACTTGCCACACCATAATGCTTGTTCCCCTGGACTGGATCCTTCTGATTATTGTTGCAAGATGCCTGTTTTCTGTCCAATTAAGCATAAAATCTGATATGTCTGTAAAGGCCATGTGCCATCACTCAGTAGACATCCAGTTGTGGTAATGGAATGCAAATTCCAGCCTTCATTGCTGATGAACATCAGTAAGCAGGGGTGCATGAACCAAATGCCTGCTGCAGAGGCTCATTCCCAGCAACGTTTGCTGAATGGCCATGGAGGAGACTCTATTGGTAGCTCCTAAGTTTATCTAGGTGTTCAGTTGTTCGAAGGTTGCACATCTGCTCACCCACATACATCTTCACAATCATTGTTCCGACATGTAATCTATGGTCTGTCGCACACCACAGTTGCTTTAGCACTGGTTTTGGATCGCCCCATTTTGCCATGCATAGTATATTTTAATCATAGTTGCATGCAAACTGTTTACATACTTAATTGTAGATGCACAT
Organism: Schistocerca gregaria; assembly: GCF_023897955.1. Classification (NCBI taxonomy): domain Eukaryota; kingdom Metazoa; phylum Arthropoda; class Insecta; order Orthoptera; family Acrididae; genus Schistocerca; species Schistocerca gregaria. Next base: position 518,012,659 of record NC_064931.1, on the reverse strand, counting down.
AAATCACTCTGTTTCTACATTGCGACAATGACTGCATTGGTTTCTGGGTCCGTCCCCCTCCCCCCACCCTTCATGCTTTATGTATCCTCCACCGGTAGTGTTGCCATTAGCCTGTGACTGGTTACTGAAAGTTGATGTTGAACATAGGTGGTGGTCACATGAATGTTACGGACAATGTGAAACTTACTGATCCTGTTACATTTTGTTACATTGTAAATTCATGTTATATTCTATACTCATGATGAAAACTGTTGCACACCTGTAAATTCTCACCACTGCAGAAAGCTCCTCCATTTGCTGGCATAGGATTTGTACATGTTCTGAATCGCTGCTTATTTCCAAGGCCACATGTAGCAGAGCACTGACTCCAAGGACCCCATTCAGACCAGCCACCATCAACTGAAAATAAATGGAGCACTGCAATTATCTCAAATTAATTTCATTTCCATTCACAACACTCTTACATTTATTGACACAGTCAGCTCTATCTCTCACTCTCCCTCCCTCCCTAGTTCAGCTTACTTTCTTGTGTGTTCCATGGATTATTTTGTGACAACTTGTAGTGATGTGGAATGTGTCATTGGATTTACAAATGAGACACATTTCTCTTTAAAAACATGGCTACATATTGACCATTTACATAACTGGTTTTTACTGTAATTTCAATCAACAACAAAATTTGACAAATTTCACCAAACTACTGTCTATTCAGAAATTTTTCTGTGGGGTAGACAGACTTAAATTTTGTTTTTAAAACTTTCTTTGTGTGCCAGCACAAGGGAGATGGTGAATATTTTTATAGTTGAATAATTTGCTCCTATCTATGGAGGAATCAGTGTAAGTTGTGGACAATTGAGACCATTCTTTTCCTAGTGTTGTATTTACAAACACTACTATTATTTTCAAATTGTACCTGATTCTACATGAAAAAATTCAAAGAAGAGTAAATGTATTGTGAGGCTGTTGTTGGTATGCTGTATTTTTAACAGCTGCCTACATGAATGTTGAGGATGTCCACAAATGAAGAAATTAATAGCAAATGGGGGTGAAATGTTGCTTGTGGTTTTCTCATCTTTGACTGTCCCAACCTAATTATAAAATGCATAACACAGAAAATATGGCTGTTTTCAAATGAGCAGTCCACTGGTAGACTGGGCTATTAGTCCTGTTTTCAGTCTGTGATGATGATTTGTTATTTATTGGGGTCAGTGGTTACCAATGAGGTATCACCACTTTTACAGAAAAACAATGGAATGGCTTGACCAAATTTAGTACATCCTGCTGTCTCAAGAACCCTGTCTGTATCTCTATGGAGCAACATGATTTGAAAGAATTTTGTATAACACCATCTGTTAAAACAAATGACAAATAGTCACTGAAAAAGAGGTGAGTCACTAGAAATGATTTGAATGAAATAGAGTGTACTGCACAGGAAATTTAAACAAATGTCAGAACGGTGTAGCGATAAATTTTTCTAAGATTACCAACAAAGGTACTGTAAGTTATCAGACCATATTTATTTGAGCAATACGTATCACATTAAATCCATGTTATTAGAAACACGTCATGCTAGTAAGATATCTTGGACTAAGCAAAGTGGAACATCATGTTCAACTCATTTTGCTAGACACATAACACCACAGAAGTATGACATCTGGGAATTATAAGACTAAGTAAGGTGGCCCTTCACTGGTTCACATATGACCATCCTAATTAGATTTGCTGTGGTTTCAATAAACTGATTAAGGCAAATGCTGGATGATCCCTACAGGAAGGACACATTTGATTTCGTTCCCCAATTAAAGTTTGTGCTCCATCCCTAACGACTTCATTGTCAACTATGGTAAAACCTAATTTTTGAATTTTGTGAGTGGCTCCAGTGCATTCCAAGCAGGATAACTCATACTTAGACTTTAATAAAACAAGAAGATTTTGAAATAAAAATTATAATACTACTAAGGTTAGCTGTATATGACATGATAAGTACATATAATTGTGCCCTCTGCCACACACCGTTGGGTGGCTTGTGGAGTATAAATGTAGATGTAGATTTAGATGTAGATATGTCTTTGGCACAACAAGCATATATGTGGTTAAGTATCCAAGACACATTTCCTAATCAGAGGTGAGTAAAATTTATTTAAATGATTAATAATAAATACAGATAAAAATTATTATTCATTATTCATGAATGGCAAATAAGAAAATTTATTTGAACCATTATTCATTTACATGAATAAAAACATTTGTGAATAGAAGCATATATGAATAAAAGATAAATTTCAACTCTAAAAACATCAACTGTTCCAATATTTAGTCATTAATTTTAAAAAAAAGTGCTTTTCCATCTCCAGAGAAAACTTAAGAGATCCTTGATGCTAGTCTAGCTTCTGGCAGATAACTGTATTATGGATCCATTTAAGTTGCGCATCCTGAATCTGATTCAAAATTGAAAAATTAATATTCTTTATCACCACAACTTCATTTTCAGACTTTCCACCGAATTTCAATGTTATTTCTTTGCTTATTATATGGTTAAAATTTGTTGTATACATCCCTTGATCATATGCAGCAACATAGGTTGAATCATTTGTTTTTAACATTTTATAGACCAAGTCTGAACATAGCTTAGGTGACATTGCTGTCTTCAAAAGACCGCAACCAAGTATAGCTTAGGCCACTATTTTCTTGATGCACAAGACACCTATTGGTCAGAAACAGAACTCATTTCATGTGAGAAGATTGTACGGATGTCTCGCTACCTATCCCTTAACAGGTACTTCCTTCTGTTGTGAATTTCTAGAATTATTTTGAAAGAAACATTAACTAACATGACAGCTGCTGTCATGAACAATGGTGATCTGCCAATTGAATGGGAATCTTTAGCTTGATGGTTTCTTTACCACTGGCACTAGCTTTCACTTCTATCTTTCATTCCTTTTACACACATCTGTAACAGGATAAACAGAATACTACCCTGCACATGCTTTCATGGTAGCCACCCACATGACACAAATACTTGTTTAGTGTTTCATATCAGGCTGTAGGAAGGCAATAGGAAAACAACATTCCCTAAGATTTTGATCAGAACAAGAATGTGGACTTTACACACTGTCTCCAATGATGACTGACTGTGTGTGGAACCAACTTAGATTTTTAAAATGAAGTACTAATCATAATGTGTATCTTGTACAGTGATAGTACAGTGAAATGAGAGTGTGGAATTTATAATCATAAAAGATAAAAAGAAGAGGAATCCTACAAACAAACAAAGATTAAAATTCTGCAGATACTCAGTATATAATTCATAACTTTTAGTACAATCTGTCACACAGTCTATTGTCAGTCTGCATCCAGCAGTTTAGTGCTGGTATACAATAGATGCTAAACATAAACTGGGAACAAAGTATTGCAATTTTGCTTATTTCATTTATGATAGTTGAAAATGGATGGTTCTAAATGTGTGTCACAGAAACACTACATTTGCATGGGAGACTGACTGAGGGAGAAAAGATAAAGATTTTAAGTACCATGCTGTGAGCTGGGAAGGAACTATGTACTGAGTGTAACAACAATGAGCAAGTAGCAGCTGTATCTGATTTGGTGGAAGAGTGGTCTATAGTTTTTGGCACCATACTGGATGATTAAGCATCATAGATGTGCCATGAAGATGACTATGAGGACAATTTGTGCAATTAATTTTATTTCATCTAAGTAATATTGTGGATCTGCAGTGACTTGCATGGACCATCCAAGAAATCGTCCAATATATTGTTATGTAGTGTTGCCAGTGGACCAAGAAAGGTGTAAATTGTTGACCCCAGCATACTGCATGATGGCAACATACAGATTCCCACCAGGACTTCAACATCAGATCATCAAACGATGAAACTATAGAATGTGTAGATTACACAAAATTTCTTGGTATGCATGTTCACAGTCAGTTAAAGTGGGAAGAACATATTAAAATACTTAGTAACAGAATCACTACAGCATGCTATGCTCTTAGGATTCTGACTGCAGTGTGTGATACTACATGTGTCAGATCTGTATATTTTTCTTAGATCCACTCTGTTGTTACCTATGGAATAATATTTTGGGGAGTCAACAGTAAAAATATTCAAATTACAGAAAAGAGCAATTCATATAATAACCAAGTGTGCCAGTAGGGCTCACTGTCTTGAACATTTCCAGAAGTTGGAAATCCTAACTGTCCCCTGTGAATACATTTTTCAGAGTATTATGTATGTAAAAACAATACTGACTGCTATATGAAAAATTCTTTAGTACACAGCTATGAAAGTAGAAACCAATACAATCTGCATCTAGAGAGGAAAAATAAAGTTAAAACTCAGCAGAGCTTGTTGTACAATGGCGTTAAATTATATAATAAATTACCCCAAAAAATAAAAGTTATTGACACAATTGGACAGTTCAAAACAAAACTAAATTTTTTTTATTAAATAAAAGTTATTACGCAGTAACGGACTATCTGAATTAAAACATGTAATGTAATTAAAGTAGCCTGCATTGTAATACATGAGGAAATAATAATAATATGAAATCCAGAACTGTACACTACTACAAGAAAATTACAAATTTCATAAGGATATAAAACTATTTTAAGATACCTCAAAAATGTGTGTAAATACTAATGTTATGTGTATAATTGTATATGATTTTGCTGACTAAATCCACCCAATGTAAATTGTTACATGGATTAATAAAGAAATCAATCAATCACCAGTTGTATCAGTTAGAACCATCAGAAACTGCTAGCTAGAAGCTGGGCAACAAATAAGAGTCCCTCTCATTCATCACTGTGCAAGGCATCTCTGATACTATAGTAAAAGATGTAACTGGAAATATGAATCATTTAAAGTTCTGTTTAGCAAATTTACAATCTGTTATCAGTGATGGTTATTTGTGAGTGGGGAATAGATCAGAAGACCTTAAACTACTGTAATGTATCAGTCTGTGATGTATAGGACCAACTCTAAGCATCAGAACTTGGTCAGCCATTGCTTTCAATAAATTTACACATGTGGTGCTTGTTGAGGGCATACTGCACAATGCAGCATCTATCCAGGATATTATCCAGGCCATTAAGTTGACATTATCACCATGTTCCATCATCTTTTGGGTATGCATATAGGACAGTAATATTTCATCTTATGATATTTCAATGGTTAAATGTCCCATTATTTTCAAAGTGGATCAGTGATTGAATTAGACACACAGCCTATAATTGTGCCAAATGATTTTAATTCAGTCACTGACTCACCTTGAAGATCACTAGATGGTTAAATGAAAAAATATCTGAGGATGAAATATTGCTGTCCTGAATGCAAACCAAAAAGATGATGGAATATTTTATCCACCAGGAAAACTGCAAGAAACATATTACCATGTCAATGAGATATGTTGTTACAATCATATAGTGTCTGGAAACATTTTTCTGTGGGTAGACAATGAACCCTCCAACTCCTTCCACATTTACCACCTTAGCACCTTATCTATTCTGCATAACGTACAACATCCCTGGATCAGTAGTGACAATTGGTGGGAGTAAAATGGAGCAGCGTTTCCAAGCTGTCAACTGTCACCTCTATGATCATTCCTATGCATGACTGTAGTACTAAATTTCAGGTGAAATTTTTGTCCAAGACAGTCTCTTTTGTGTGTACAACATTGTAATTATGATATAAGAGTACTTACAGTACAAAACATGAATAAAACATCATTTGTGAGGGACCACTGCTTCAGAGTGTCCACTTTTCATTTTTCACTAGTGTGTATTGTAACAGCTGCAGTATTTTAGAATCATTTATTATCCATGTACCCAAATATACTGTCAATAAACAGTATTATCATCACATCTTGGATGTGACATCTACAGCACATAGTTGATGACATATGTTACATGATGTACACTAGCAAATTATGTATTTAAAGGAAAAAGGTAACCACTCTGCAAGAATTTTGCTCAGTGCTATTGTAGGTAAAGTAATCAATTTACTCAATGGCAAAAAAGACTTTGTGAAAACAGTAATAATTTCTGAACTGAGAAGGTTTGCAAACTGTTCACATAGCTCTGCAGAAGAAGAGTATTGTGAATGGATTAATAACAGCATTGCAAGTAACTATTATGACAAATATGGAGCTACTTATGGCATTGGTGTACGACATGAAAACTGATTGTTGATGTGTATGAATGCCAACTGATGTTCTGCAGTGAGAGAACTCATCACTGAAGTGCCTAAGATCCAGCCTCACTGGTGACTACTTAACAGTACAATAAATGTGCTGCAAATAGGGCTCAATAGGAAATGGTTTGTGTTTACACCAATGCTAATGATGTGGAGACTTTAATTTGTGCAACATTACTCAACTTGGCTGCTAGTAATTGATGATGGAAAGCAGCAATAGACAGACAGATGTCAGTGTGTGCAGAGAAAACTTTGAAAAACCAACATCTTTCAACCAGTGTGGAATGTAACCAAAGAAAGTGCAAGTATTATTATGGTCCAACAAAAGCATGCAAAACACTCCTGGATAATTTGGTAATGAATTAATACTTGAGACATCAGATTTGAATGTATAGGAACATTATTTCCTTGTGGAGAATGATGTCTTTCATCAATAAAATGCACTTGACTGCACAGGAAAGAGTGTTCAAACATGACTAGAAAAAACTGCTTAAGACTTCATAGGACTTCTTTGGCATTTAACTTCCCAAGTTATTAACACAACTGAACATCTATGGGACCTTCTAAATAATCTATGTTTACTGTATGACTTCACTTCACATTCTTGAATAGCTATGGGAAAAAAATCAACAAAATTGGTCTGCATAAGCACTGAAACCTATCAGATTCACTTCCAGCTCATCTATATTCTGTGCACCTATGTCCTACTGGTGCATATGCTCTTCTTAAGGACAATGTAGGTGCCTTCTCTTTCAGGAGAAAATGATAAGAACATTGAACTGGATTTTGCAACTACATGGGTTCTCAAGTGTAAATTATACTGTACAGTGCCAATAAATAAGAGGAATAGAGATAAGAAACTTCTCTCAATTTGCTAAAGTTATAAGAGAGTGTATTAGGAATGAATTACAGAGTTTACTCCTAATCAACTACAGACTTTACTCCTGTGCAGCCTATTGAGGCAACAAATACAATAAAACATGATCTAGTTTTCATTTGAGAGCTACTTTGTCAGAAAATAGACTGATGAAAACAGCACTGCCTAATAGACTAATAAATGTGATAAGAAGACTTTACTCGGGAAAAGTTTGGGTTCAGATGCAGGCACTTTTTCAAGCTGTGTGCCAGGTAGTTTGAAAGGCACTTAACCCTAAGACGCCTAAGGGAAGGGGGGTTCGTCCCCTACTTTTGCCCAAGTAACTTTCATACTACATATTCCCTTTGAGATATTGTTTGTTGGCTATTTTATTAAACATTAGTGTCAATTTACTTTATATAAAATTCCTGCTTTGGAAGAAAAAAATAAATAAACTCATTATGGGTCCAACAACCCCCCCCCTCCCCGCCCCTCCCCTTAGGCTTCCATGCTACACAAAATTTCCCTTAGTAGGATTTCGTATTTCTCATCTCTACAACAATACAAGTTAGTTTCTTGTTGGTTGGTATTCTTGATATTCACAACAATTGGTCTACTTTCAGAGGAACTGGTTGTTGATATCAGTCAGCTGTTATTTATCTTGTAATCTTGCAGTGAGTTAGTGCAGTTCCCTACTGTTCATGCCCAGACATAGAAATGACTAAAAGAATACGTGACTCGACTTTAAAAAGAGTTCTGAATGAAATTTTAGATGAAGATTCTGACTTGGGAAGTGAAAGTGAATATGAGGATGGTGTTATGGAGTATGATAAAGGTCGGAAAAGTGATGTGGATGTTATAGAAGATAAAGATAGCGCAGCTTCAGGCAGTGACCATCAGGATGTTATTGTGGCCAAGTCTGGAAGTAGGTACATAACCACACAACCTAGAATTCCTCGGAGGTCTTCTGCTAATATAGTAAGAGAGCAGGCAGGAGTAACTCCAGCTGGTGTTTGCCATTCACCTGGAGAAGCGTTGAAGTTACTTCTTATGCTTGATATCATGGATGTTGTAGTAAAACATTCAAATGAGAGGCATTTAGGCGAAATGTTACTTTGACTAATGAGAAAGAATTGTATGCCTTTATAGGAATCCTAATACTTATGGGGGCAAATAAGGACAATTCTGTCAGTGTACACGATCTTTGGTCAGACCTAATGGGTCGGCCAGTTGGCAAGGGTATTATGGCAAGAGGACATTTCAAGGAACTTATAGCAATCATAAGGTTTGATGACAAAAGTACCCACCAGCTAAGAAGGGAAGCAGACAAGTTCACAGCAATCCGTGATGTTTTCAACAAAGTGAATGATAGGTTTCCACTACTGTATAAACCAGGGGTCCGCCTCACCATTGATGAGATGCTCAGCTTGTTTAGAGGGCACTGCCCCTTCAAAATATTTATGAAGGATAAACTGGGCAAGTATGGCATCCTTATACACACGATGTCTGATGCAGTTGACAGATACATCTTGAATATGGAACCCTATGCAGGTACTGTTCAGAATTTGTCGAAAGAAGAACGGGGTTCAGCAGCTGTTGTCAAACGTCTGGTAGCACCTGTGAAAAATACTGGTTGAAATATTACTACAGACCGATACTACACATCGGTGGATTTGGCACATGAGTTATACCAAGACTACAAAGTTACTACAGTAGGAACTCTCCAGTCAAATAGGAAGCATATTCCAGACATAATGAAGAACACATCATCGAGAGCTATAATCATCAACGTTCTTGTTCACAGACCCATCAACAGGTAGGCCTCCAGTAACTTTGGTGTCCTACATAGCAAAAATGAAACCAAGTAAAAACTTACTGATGTTGTCAACAATGCACCAAGATAAAGGCACTGTTGGAGGAGAGAAGAATAAAACTGAGAAAAATGCATATTATAATTCCACTAAAGGTGGAATTAATACCATTTATCAAATGGCGTGTATGTACACCTGTAAGAGGGGAACAAAAATGTGGCCTCTATCTGTATCTTACTCTCTCATTGAAATTTGTGCTATCAGTGCAATCACCATATTCATCCAGCAACATTCAAGATGAAATGAAAAGAAACACAACAAATGGAAACTTTATCTTCTGCAAGCTGGGATGGAACTAATGAAATTGCAGGTAGAAGAAAGAAGTGCCAGTGCAAGAGGGTTATCTAACCAAATTGTTCAAGCAATGGACACTATTCTACAAAATAAAATCAAAGAAGTGACAACAGAAGCACGTCAGCCTCCTACAGGGAAAGGTCAGTGCCATATTTGTGTAAGAGAAGCTAAAACAAAGAAGCCAAAGTACAACAATCTAAGTAATCCAAAACAGTATCGTGAACAGTGTCAAACATGTGTGTAACACACATTCAGAAAAAATTGTGAAGTGTGTCTCTTGCCTTGAAGATGAGGACTCAGAGTAGTCTATTGTATATGAACACATCTGTATTTTGTATTGTAATATGTCAGTTTTTTATTCACTCAATACAATATTTAGAACAATTAACAACATTTATAAACTGATGCATTAGTTAAAATACGTAAACCATTTTGATAGTTGTAATTTTTCATCAGTAAACTTATTTAATACCTGTGGGCTTGTCGAACACCCCCCCCCCCCCCTCCCCCTTAGGCAACCAAGTTAGAAAAAACCGCTTGGGCATCCTAGGGTTAAGAGTAATTTTGCCCAATTAGTAACAAATACGTCACTATTGTATAGAATATGTGACTAAAGAGAGCTTGAATGCATGCATTCTGCAGTGTCAAATGCCTACAGAGAGAATGTGTTAGAGGTGTGAAACATAATAATGTATTTTGTTCTTCATCAGTGAAACTATGCTAAAGTGACACAACATAAATGAGGCTACATGCATTACTAATCAGTGATTTGTTGTGGTGTGTCAGAGCATGACTATTTTTGTGTCCATATAGTGCAAACACTTTAATCATCTCCAAAACAGTGAAAATAAGGTTTATTCAACTATGAACATATTCTTGAACACCACAAGGAAAAGTAATGTATGAATTGAGGCACCAAATAAATGACACTGATGCAGCAGTTAGTGCAGTTGCCACATATGTTCATCTGCAAGGTAAGAACCACCTGGATGTGCAGTTGCCACATATGTTCAATTAATTATGTTCATCTGCAAGGTGAGAACCATCTGAATGATCACATATCTGCATTCATTCATTCCACTGCTCTTAATACTTCTGCAAGTCATTTATCATGAAGCTGTGCAGGAGTTCCATTTTTTGCTTTTCGGCAGAGCAAAAGGACACATCTGTAATGAACTACTCATTCACAGTTACAGATCTGGTCAGTTTTAGTTAAACATGTCACTGAGTAAGGATACAGTTGAAGAATAACAAAGCACTAACATTCCATGACAAATAGTTCCTTCATGTACATCTATACACATTCTCTGCAAGCCATCAAGTGGTTCAAATCGCTCTGACCACTAGGGGACTTAACTTCATTAGGTCATCAGTCCCCTAGAACTTAGAACTACTTAAACTTTACTAACTTAAGGACATCACAAACATCCATGCCCAAGGCAGGATTCGAACCTGCAACCGTAGCAGTCGCGTGGTTCCAGACTGTAATGCCTCGGATGGCTCGGCCACTCCAGCTGTCCTGCAAGCCATCATATGCTGCATGATGGAAAGTACTTTGTGGCACTGCAAGTCATTCCATTTCCTCTTATACTCACAAATGGGGTGAGGGAAATACAACTGTCTATAAGTCTACATGCATCCACACAAACCCTGATCTTATTTTGTCTTTGTGGCCTTTATGTGATGTGTATGTTGGTGGCAGTAGGATCATTCTCTAGTCTTTTGCTGCTGTTGACTCTCTAAACTTTCTCAATAGCATTTCAGAGGAAGAACATCTTATTCTCTGCTGGAATTCCAGTTTGTTCCATGAGAATTCCCCTAACACTTGTGTTTTGACTGAACCTACTGGTAACATATCTAGTAGCTCACCCCTGAATTGATTCAATGTCTTCTTTTAATCTAACTTGGTGGGGATCCCAAACACTCAAGCAGTACTCAAGAACTGGTCCTAGAAGTGTTCTTTAGGTAGTCTTTTATATAGGCGGGGTATACTTTCCTGCAGTTCTTGCAATAAACTTCCGTCAGGCATTTGCCTTCCCTACAACTGACCTTCCCCTCATAATGTGAATAATCTCATTTCTTTTGTATCAAGATAACATGTAAAAGTGTACAGTGTATAACATCATGATACATATATGGAATTCATTACACTGCAGAGTGTATTAATGTGCCATGAGAGACTGACTCATTTGTATACTGAAAAAATTGGTCTAATAGTAAAACTGTGTGTTAGGCAAAATGTTTTTTCCATGTGTTCAGGCACATAATACAGCTGTTAGTGACTGAGAAGAAAATGGACCACTTGGATAAGCCTTAGGTGCATTAGTCTAGAGTTGGAAATTGTGAGAAGATCAGAATTACAGAATTTCTAGTGCAGTATTCAGGAAGTTAGGATTAAAGCTCCAGCAAATTTGGAACAATGCATATGGTTTTTTCAGTCACACTGTAAATTTTATTAGTCAAATGACACAGCTCTTAACATTTCCATGAGCTGCAGCTTGATAAACTTTTAATTAAGAATACTGAAAAGTTGAAGGGTCTAGCCGTCTATGTATTTTGATTTATTGACTCATTGTGATGATGGTGTGCTCCAGCAGTAACAAGGGGTTAAGCATGCAATTCATAAGGTCAATACTAATTATCACTCTTTCCCTTTCTCACATTAGCACCCTGACTAATATTTACAAAAGATCAGTCACGTATAAAATATAACAGACATTCTGTACATGCTGTGCTATTCATGGTGGCACCAGGAGCCTGGATATGATTTTTGTGTATGTGTACATGATCCTACCCTGGTGTAGAAGGCACTCCATTTTAGGCTTGTCATAATTTGTTCCTGAAATGAAATTACATACACTATTCACCTCTCAGGATCTGTGAAGTGAGATGTTCCAGTTTCAAAACAAGCTCCATTCTCTTTTTGTTCCTTCAGTGCTATTGATGTTAGTCCAATCATGGTTTACTTCATTCACTGCTTGCAAACAAATGTTCTACAAGAATTTCTCTCTATCTGGATGCATCAGATGCTTCTGTTCTATGCCTTTCTTAATTCCTACTTCCAGGATATCCATTCATACATCTCCGTTTCCTCCATAAGTTCAGAGATGGCTCTAATATTTTGGTAAATCAGTCTTTTAAATTACTCTGCCCTTTAGCATACCAATTTCAATGGATTTGCTGTTCCTAATAATAGGTGCTTGTGCTTGAAATCCACATTTGTCACACTCAGAGATCTTGTTATATGCAGGATATGTACAGCAATCAATGAGTCTCTCACTTCTCTTAGAGGAATTTGATGAATGTTGTTCATATGCACTAATATATGACATGCCCTGCTCTTTTCAGATGCAGAAATTTCTGGCTCCTGTAAGTGAGGTCATCTTCAGAAGTATTTATACTGTCTGATACACAAAGAGAAGCACCCAGAAGGGTAGGAGGAAACAAAATGAAAATTCATGTGTTGAAAGATTATGTGATGTTATTTCATTGATACAAAACTGAGTAAAATTTACAAAGAGCTTGACAGTATGAGTCCACTTACCAGTCTAGCATTGCACCCCCTCTGGCTTGGATGCATGCACTGATTTAGGATGTTATAAAGCTGTTGTGTTCTCTTCGGAGGCAAACTGGCCCAAAACTATTATACTGGTCCTTGATATCCTGGGTAATGGCACTGGGATGGAGTTGATATCTGAGCTGGTCCCATATGTTTTCTATTGGGGAAAGATCTGGGAATCTTGCTGGCCATGGTAGTACCTGAACATCATGCACACAGTTCACAGAGATACATGCCATGTGTGGAAGAGCACCGTTTTGTTGAAAAATGGTGCCACAACACTGTCACATTCAGACATAGGATGACTGTGATGTACCGTTATACTGTCAAAGTTTCCTCAGTGACTACAAGCTCTGGCCTAAAGTCATATCCATACTATGATACCCACACTATGATGCCAGGATTAAAACCACTGTGCCTTCCCAAAATAATGGAAGAAAGGGACTTCCCCCCATGTTACCATCATAATCACCAACCATGGTCATTTGGTGTAGTGAAGAATTATGATTCATCACTGAACACAGTGCAATACCACTCATCAGCAGTCCATGTTTTCCAAACATGGCACCACTCCAAATGCAGCTGTTTGTTTTGTAATGTTAATGGTGCAGGGAGCCCATTACCCATTCCCAGATAGCAGGCACATATGTGAAGAGGTTATAGTATGCATGGTGCACAATACAGTGCTCCTACATTGTGGTAATCATACATAGTCTACCAGAAGCTTGATGACAAGTATGACTGCCCTCATGTTCCCATGCAATGCAACATAGGGCTACTGGCACATTAGAATGCCCCATAAATTTTGATACTGCATGGTTTCACTAGCCAGACAAATGGAGACCAACAATATTTTTTCAAACTGTCAGGTGCTGATAATGCTCTCTAAGATGCATACACAGCATATCTGTGTCCTTCACAGTGATCACTCAACAATCGACACTGTTCACACCCTTGATATATCCTACCAGACCTCATAATAACATTGAACACAAACAACACTAATGCTCTGTGGTGAATGTTCTATCTGCCACAGAAAATTGCAACTCTAATGATTCACACATGCATCAGTGATGTGTAAGCATGTGAGTTGTTATATTGACTTTTGACCAAGTCTTCCTGGTGCTTCACTTTTTTTGTCAGGCAGTGTACAAGGTTAAAACTCTTAAAAAGTGACAATTCATGCAGTGAAACAAGTATGATGCCATCAGAAATGTGCTAATATTTTCACAAATTCACCTACTGAGATATAAAATTATGATCAGCATCATCATCTTGAACAGTTTCCAGCTTCTGGCTGGGTCTGTATGGAACAAAAGCCTCTCCAAAATCTCCTGTCTTGCCACCATCTCTCCATCTTCACCTTGGTTTTGTCTTCTCCTTTCTTCTGGACACATTTCTGTACTCTTTTCAGCCATCTGTCTCTCGGTCTTCCTCTTGGTCACTTTCCTTCCAGTTTCATCTCATGTATCCTCCTGGGTATCCTCTTCTCCTTCATTCTCTTAACATGTCCATACCATCTCAGCCTTGATTTCTCTATCTCCTCCTGTAATGGTTCCACCTTCATTAACTCTCTGATCTGCTCATTTCTTAACCTGTCTATCTTTGAGACTCCAATACTGTTTTTCAAGAATTTCATATCATTAGCTTGTACTTTGCTTTTCTCTCTTCCTTTCATAACTCAGGTTTCTGATGCATGTGTCAGGATTGGGACATAGTATGAATGGTATATAACGTTTTTACTGATATGGGGTACATCCTTGCTCCCTATTAAGCTTCTGACACTCTTCCAAAATGCTTCTGCTTTCCTCCCCTGCTTGTTTATTTCTCTGTCATTTTTTCCATCTTCTTGTTTCAGGCTTCTTAGGTACTTCAAACTCTCCACTCTCCTCAATCGTTCCTCACTAATTGTTATTCCAGTTGTTCCTCTCTCCTTCTTTGTTGTTGTGATAATCATCTCACTCTTACTTATACTATATTTCATCCCATATTTTTGTACTGTTCATTCCCATATGTCCAACTGCTCTTGTACTTCCTCCTCCTTACTCCCCCAAATCATCAGATCATCTGCAAACATCATAGCTTTCATCTTCCTTTCACCAATTACTTGTGCTACTGTATTCATTATATCATCCATCATTACAATGAAAAGTAATGGTGAAACTGCACTTCCCTGCCTCAAGCCATTCTTCTGTTCAATCCAGGCTGATCTCTCTCCTCCCACTTTCACACAGCTCACACTTCCATGGTACATTTCCCTTATCCTCCAAATAATCTGTTTTGCTTCTCCTCTGTTCTCCAAGGCTTTCCACACTTTGCTTCTACATACACTACAATATGCTTTCTCAATCTCCAGGAAGGCCATTAGTAGATCTATTCCATATTCATAGTGCTGTTCCTGCAGTTGTCTTACAGCAAAAATTAGATCCACTGTGGACCATCCTGTTGTGAAGCCATGTTGCTCTTCTCTCATTCTTCCTTCTAATTTTGCCAGCCCCCCACAAACCATGGATCTTGCCATTGGTGGAGAGGCTTGTGTGCCTCAACGATATAGATAGCTGTACCGTAGGTGCAACCGATATGGAGGGGTATCTCCATCAGTAAACACTTCTGGGCTAAATTGCCGTGGTCGATCTGTAGAACTTCTTCTCCCTGGCATTTCATTCTCAACTACAGATAACATCTTCAGAGGTGAGCCAACGACTGGCTGCTAGGAGCTGTGATTGCCGCTTATATGGAGATCGTAGAGGGTGCCACCGCACGTCACGTGGCAGCGATGTGTAGCTATCTCTGGCTATCATCTGTTCTCTCAATTGTCACATGATTGATGCAATGTGGACCGCCATATTTTGTCCAATTTTAATCCTTCTTCTTTATGATTAAAATTGTCTTGATGTTTGTGGATTTCAATTGTCTCTCTATACATATGTGTATAATAATGCGATGTCCTCGCTAGCATGCTTGTCTCACCGAATTTTATTTCGTGATCTCCATCCTTAAAAATATGTTCCGCTACTGCCGATTTGTCTATGTGTCCCAAGTGACAGTTTGTTTTGTGCTCTGTCAAACATGTATTGATGCTTCTTTTTGTAGTTCCTATCTAAACCCTGCCACAACTACATGAATTTTATATACCCCTGGGGTGGCTAGGCGGTGACGACCATCTTTTGTTGATCTTAGGCATTCACTAATTTTCTTAGTAGGTCTGAAAATAGTCTCCACCTGAAACTTGGCTAGTACTTTCCCAATGCGATCCGTGATGTTATGGATGAAGGGAAGAAATACTTTTCCAGCTAATGGTTGTTGCTGTCTCCTATTTTTAGGCATTTTTTTACTTGGGTGAAGTGCTTGGTTAATCTCGTTTTTTGTACAACCATTTTTCACAAAAGCCATTTGTAAATGATTTAGTTCTTCTTGTAAGTAGCCTGGTTCACAAATATTATTGGCCCTATCCACTAGTGTTTTTATGACCCCCCTCTTTTGCCTAGGGTGGTGGTTTGAGTTCTTATGGAGGTAGCAATCAGTATGTGTACCTTTCCTGTAGACCTTGTGGTATAAGGTCCCATCTGCCCGTTTGATAACTGATACATCCAAAAAGTTAAGTTGTCCATTATTCTCTTTTTCCATGGTAAATTTGATCTTTGGGTTGATGCTATTTAAGTGCACCAGGAAATCATTCAAGTCCTCTTCCTCATGATTCCATATTACAAAGGTATCATCCACAAATCGATACCACTTCGAGGGGCTTTTTGTGGCCGACTGCAGTGCTTGATGTTCAAAATATTCCATGAGTAAATTCGCAATTGCGGGGCTTAGGGGGCTTCCCATGGCTACCCCATCAATCTGTTCATAAAATTTATCATTGCACTGAAAATAGTTTGAGGATAGACAGTGTTGGAACAAGGCCACTATATCAGCAAGGAACATATCGGCTATATGAGAGAGAGCTTCATCAACTGGAACCATAGTGAACAAAGACACTATATCAAAACTGACAAGGATGTCATTCGGGCCAACAGCAATTTCCCTCAGTTTCTCAATGAAGTGTAGAGATTTCTTAATATGACTCTCAGTTTTGCCTATGTAAGGTTGAAACAAGGAGGCAAGGTGTCTGGCTAGTTCTTGGGTAGGAGCTCCAATTGCGCTGACTATCAGTCTCAAAGGAACATCAGGCTTATGTATCTTTGGTAATCCATATAATCTCGGAGGATTAGCCTCCATCTTACAAAGACACTTTTTAACTTCTGTAGGAATGGAAGACTGTTTTATCAGATGATTGGTGGTATTCAGCACATTCGTTGTGGGATCCTTTTTCAACTTCTTGTATGTGCTGGGTTCAAGGAGATCACTGATCTTCTTGTGATAATCCTCAGTATTCATTAAAACAGTAACATTTCCCTTGTCAGCGGCAACTATAATAACATTCTTGTCTGCATTGATCTCCCACAATGTCTTCCTTTCCCCTTGAGACAGATTGCTGCTGGGTGGCTTAGCTTTACGTAATATACTGGAGGTTTCCATCCTAATTGCATCAGCAGAATATGATGGTAACTGACGAATTCCTGCTTCTATATTAGCAATAATGTCCTCCATAGGAACCTTGGATGGAGTGATTGCAAAATTCCCTCCTTTATACAGAACAGAAAGTTCTTCCTTAGACAATTCTTTTTCCGATAAATTAATAACCGTTTGGGAATTGTTCGGAATCGGTGTTTCCTGTCGACACTCTTGTAGACGATCAAACTTCTCCTTCTGCCTATTGGAAGACACTTCTGCACTAATCTCCATAGATCTAAATGTTAAACTGTCCACTTTGTTCCAATGACAAAACTGCATAGTAGTGCTAATAAGTAAACGAAGATTTAGCAGTTGACTATCACATACTGCCAGTCCTCGTCGTGTCTGATGTATCCACTCATATAGTAATGCCAGTTCCATACGAGAATAAATACGGTTAGCTTGTGCCAAATGAAACATTCTTCTCACTTTTAAAAACTTGTGAACTATACCGGTATCATGCCAGCATAGTAGAAAAGTGAGTGAGCAAAGTTATTGACCTTTCTTCTTGCATAGGTTCTCCAGTCGTCGTACCCTAGCTGACATTTTCTCCCCGTAGAGGCGTTGAATCATCCCATGTAGGCTTCCACTGCCGGCGTCTTCATCAGTACACACTTCCAGGCTAAATTGCTGTGGTCGATCTGTAGAACTTCTTCTCCCTGACGTTTCATTCTCAACTGCGGAGAACATCTTCCGAGGTGAGTCGACGACTGGCTGCTAGGAGCTGGGGCCGCCGCTTATATGGAGATCATAGACGGCGCCACCGAATGTCACGTGGCATCAATGAGTAGCTATCTCTGGCTATCATCTGTTCTCTCGATTGCAGGCAATAGATTGTCACGTGATTGATGCAACATCGACTGCCATATTTTGTCCAATTTTAATCCTTCTTCTTCACGATTAAAATTGTATTGATGTTTGTGGATTTCAATTGCCTCTCTATACATTCGTGTATAATAATGCAATGTCCTCGCTAGTACACTTGTCTCACCAAATTTTATTTCGTGATCTCCATCCTTAAAAACATGTTCCGCTACTGCCGATTTGTCGATATGTCCCAAGTGACAGTTTCTTTTGTGCTCCGTCAAACGTGTGTTGATGCTTCTTTTTGTAGTTCCTATGTAAAGGAGGGGGATCTGTTGAGAGACCAGACAAACATGTGATTCCTGAAGAGGGGCAGCAGCCTTTTCAGTAGTTGCAGTGGCAACAGTCTGGACGATTGACTGATCTGACCTTGTAACACTAACCAAAACAGCCTTGCTGTGCTGGTACTGCGAACAGCTGAAAGCAAGTGGAAACCACAGCCATAATTTTTCCCGAGGGCATGCAGCTTTGCAAAATGGTTAAATGATGAAGGCGTCCTCTTGGGTAAAATATTCCTGAGGTAAAATAGTCCTCCATTCAGATCTCGGGGCAGGGACTACTCAGGAGGATGTTGTTATTGGGAGAAATAAAACTGGTGTTCTACAGGTCTGAGTGTGAAATGTCAGATCCCTTAATAGGGTAGGTAGGTTAGAAAATATAAAAAGGAAAAATGGATAGGTTAATGTTAGATATAGTGGGAATTAGTGACGTTCGGTGGCAGGAGGAACAAGACTTCTGGTCAGGTGAATACAGGGTTATAAATACACAATCAAATAGGGGTAATGCAGGAGTAGGGTTAATAATGAATAAAAAATAGGAATGCGAGTAAGCTACTACAAACAGCATAGTGAGCGCATTATTGTGGCCAAGATAGATACGAAGCCTACACCAATTACAGTAGTACAAGTTTATATGCCGACTAGCTCCGCAAATGATGAAGAGATTGATGACATGTATGATGAGACAAAAGAAATTATTCAGATATTAAAGGGAGATGAAAATTTATGAGTCATGGGTGACTGTAATTTGATAGTAGGAAAAGGAAGAGAAGGAAATGTAATAGGTGAATATGGAATGGGAATAAGGAATGAAAGAGGGAGCCACCTGGTAGAATTTTGCACAGAGCATAACTTAATCATAGCTAACACTTGGTTCAAGAATCATGAAAGAAGGTTGTATACATGGAAGAAGCCTAGCGATTCAGATAAATTATATAATGATAAGACAGAGATTTTGGAACCAAGTTTTAAATTGTAAGACATTTCCAGGGGCAGGTGTGGACTCTGACCACAATTTATTGGTTATGAACTGTAGATTAAAACTAATGAAACTGCAAAAAGGTGGGAATTTAAGGAGATTGGACCTGGATAAAATGACAGAACCAGAGGTTGTAGAGAGTTTCAGGGAGAGCATAAGGGAACGATTGACAGGGGAAAGAAATACAGTAGAAGAAGAATGGGTAGCTTTGAGAGATGAAATAGTGAAGGCAGCAGATGTTCAAGTAGGTAAAAAGACGAGGGCTAATAGAAATCCTTGGGTAACAGAAGAGGTACTGAATTTAATTGATGAAAGGAGAAAATATAAAAACGAAGTAAATGAGGCAGGCAAAAAGGAATACAAACGTCTCAAAAATTAGATCGACAGGAAGTGCAAAATGGGTAAGCAAGGATTGCTAGAGGACAAATGTAAGGATGTAGAGGCATGTATCACTAGGGTTAAGAGAGATACAGCTTACAGGAAAATTAAAGAGACCTTTGGAGAAAAGAGAACCACTTGCATGAATATCAAGAGCTCAGATGGAAACCCAGTTCTAAGCAAAGAAGGGAAAGCAGAAAGGTGGGAGGAGTTATTGAGGGTCTATACAAGGGCGATGTTCTTGAGGACAATATTATAGAAATGGAAGAGGAGGTAGGTGAAGATGAAATGGGAGATATTATACTGCATGAAGAGTTTGACAGAACACTTAAAGATCTAAGTTGAAACAAGGCCCCAGGAGTAGACAACATTCCATTAGAACCACTGACAGCCTTGGGAGAGCCAGCCCTGAGAAAACTCTACCATCTGTCGACCAAGATGTATGAGACAGGCAAAATACCCTCAGACTTCAAGAAGAATATAATAATTCCAATCCCAAAGAAATCAGGGGTTGACAGATGTGAAAATTACTGAACTATTAGTTTAATAAGCCACGACTGCAAAACACTAACACAAATTCTTTACAGATGAATGGAAAAACTGTTAGAAGCTGATCTCAGGGAAGATCAGTTTGGATTCCGTAGAAACGTTGGAACACGTGAGGCAATACTGACCCTATGGCTTATCTTAGAAAATAGATTAAGGAAAGGAAAATCTTCATTTCTAGCATTTGTAGACTTAGAGAAAGCTTTTGACAATGTTGATTGGAATACTCTCTTTCAAATTCTGAAGGTGGCAGGGATAAAATACAGGGACGAAAAGGCTATATACAATTTGTACAGAAACCAGATGGCAGTTATAAGAGTTGAAGGGCATGAAAGGGAAGCAGTGGTTGGGAAGGGAGTGGGACAGGTTTGTAACCTATCTCCAATGTTATACAATCTCTATATTGAGCAAGCAGTAAAGGAAACAAATGAAAAATTCGAAGTAGGAATTAAAATTCATGGAGAAAGAATTAAAACTTTGAGGTTCACCGATGACATTGTAATTCTGTCAGAGACAGCAAAGGACCTAGAAGAGCAGTTGAACGGAATGGACAGTGTCTTGAAAGGAGGATATAAGATGAACATCAACAAAAGCAAAACAACGATAATGGAATGTAGTCGAATTAAATCAGGTAATGCTCAGGGTATTAAATTAGGAAATGAGTCGCTTAAAATAGTAAAAGTGGGTACAATCAGAGGTCCACAGGCAATTGTGAAAATTTTATCATGAAGGTACTGACCATCTTGTCTTGCAATGGGATAACATATTAACAGTTATGACAATTACTTCTGAAATAATAAACAGTTTAATTACTTTTTCTGTCTGTTGTCTTTTCATTTGACTGCCTTTTATTCATAACTTCACCTAAGACTTTTTGTTAAGATTTTCAAAGATTGTCAATGCCACTTAAGTGGTACAAGCAGTTTGTAGAGGGCTGAAATGCCAGCCCTAAACCACATACATCCCACCAAACTTGAAATTCTAAACCAAGCTGGCCACTACTTCTTTCCCTAGCTTGTTTACCTGAAGTGTGTCCACACACTCTCATAACTGAACCGGAATTACTCAGTGGGTGGTGTTCACAAATTATGCACACTGATACCACTTCTCAGATTAAGCTAAACAAGTAAAAATTATAAATGCTTAACATCTGGAAAGCACATTGTACAGCACAGCTATTGCAAGGCAACCTGGGAAAAGATTATGAACATCTGTATGTAAGTTTCTGAAGTTACTGTTGATGATTTTGTATTTTCTTGATAGCCTGTATAAGGATGGCTACAAATTTGTTTACAGTGTGTAGCACGTTTTTAAATGTTGCTTTTTAGCTAAGTGTGTAGGTGCCAGTCCACAAATCCTAAGGCCTGGGATTCAATCCCCAGTCCGTCAAAAGAATTTTCATGAGACTTATTGACTCTTTGACCTTTGACAATGACTGTTAATGTGCAGAAAGTGAAGGTGCACCATAATTCAGTCTATGTTGAACTGTAGGCCCCACTATAGCTGGCTGGGAAAGACAGATTGGACTCAGGTGAAGGCAAAGGCATATCACCTATAATAGGACTGCATGTAGTAAAGTAAGGTGGTGTTCAAAGAATGTTTTAGTTGTGGACTGTTTTACATTTTTTTCAGTAGGACACACATGATCAAAAGCTTTAGCATGCGAGAGAGCAAGGTCAGAGCAGCTGCACATGTAGGCATAGATACAGTATGGAAACTAAACGTATTATTTGTTCAACTGAGAGTTAACTTTTGCTCCAAGACTTAACATACTGCCAGTGGTGAAATTCATCAGTAAAGAAGATTTGTTGACATTTTAGCTTATGAAACATTGTACACACACTCTTCTATTCAGTGATTCAAAATACAAGAAGTAGGGAAGGACTCAGACATGAACCTAGCACCTTTGCTGATACCAGTTCAATTTTTTAGCACTTTTTTGAGTGATACACATCTTAATACAATGATAATAAGAGACTGCAATCATAATTTGGTAATATATTTGTGCAATTTTGTGTGCATATTCATACTTAATTTGAAAATACCTGGACATTTCTGCATGTTACAAGTTGACATTTCAGATGTTGAACCAATACAAGGCTTTCCACCATAATCTGGACGTGGATTTGCACAATGTCTCCCTCTATACTTTACTCCATAGCCACATGAAACACTGCATGAACCCCAATCAGACCACTCTGACCTGAAAAAGAAAAACAATTGACTTTGTTGTATTAAAAATTAAGGTAGTTCTGCAGATAAAATTAAAATAGAAAAATTGTGTTCTGAGAAAAATTGATCACCAGTAACATGAACTGTAAATCATAAGTTATGGCCAGAGTACAGACAATATTCTAAATTAGTCTGTTCCTCCTCCATCCCACAAGGGGTCTGCAAGTGGTTGCAGCTTCTCACGTGACATGTGTAAGCAGTTGGCTGCCAGCAAAGTGGCCTTACACTTATCAGCCAGAACATCATGACCATCTACATAATAGCCGGTATTTCCACCTTGGGCATGGGTAACAGTGGTGATATGCCATGGCATGGAAGTAGTGAGGCCTTGGTAGGTTGCTGGAGGGAGTTGGCACCACGTCTGCAAACACAAGTAGCCTAATTCCCGTAAATTCCAGGGAAAGTCAATGATCTCAGATGCCCCATTCAGTCACATCCCAGATGTGTTCGATTGTGTTCATATTTGGTGAGTTGGGGAGCAAGCACATCAACTGGAACTCAACACTGTGTTTCTTGAACCACTCTATCACGCTTCTGGCCTTTTAACATGTCCCATTATCTAGCAGAAACATGCCACTGCAGTCAGGAAATTATGATTGTTGTGAATGGGGGTACATGGTCTGCAACCAGTGTATGATACTCCTTGGCCATCATGAATTCTTGTACAAGCTCTACTGGGCCCATAGATGCTCACATGAATGTTCCTCAGAGCATAATGGACCCACCACCATCTTTCTTTCATTCCACAGTATAGGTATCAAGGGGCTATTCCCCTGGAAGATGACAGATTTGCTCCCTTCCATTGGCATGATGAAAAAGGTATTGGGATTCATCAGACTGTGCAACACTCTGCTACTGCACCAACATCCAGTGCCAATGATTATGTGCCCATTTTAGTTGTAGCTGCTGATATCATGGTGTTAACATTGGCACATGAATGGGCCATCGACTGTTGAGGCCCATGTTAGGAGTGTTCGAGCACTGTGTGTTCATACACACTTTTACTCTAGCCAGCATAAAAGTCTGATGTTAATTCTGCCATAGTTCAACACCTGTCCTGTTTTACCAGTCTGCCCAGCCTATGATGTCAGATATCTGTAATGAGGGGGGCTGCTCAACTCCATAACATCTGGATGTGGTATCACCACGTGCTGAGAGCACTCACCACAGTACTCTTCAAACACCCCACACATTGTGCAGTTTCCAAGATGCTTGTGGTGAGCTCCAGGTCATCACAATCTGCCCTCGGTCAGACTCAGATAGATCGTCAGCCTTCCCATTCTACACATGGTCAGCACAGTCACTGATACTACACGCTTTGAGCATGTGTCTGACTGGCATTCATTCCTTACCAAGTGATAATGCTATCACCTGGATGGGTTTATATTAATAGTAGGTCAGTGGTCATAATGTTCTCGCTGATCAGTGTCTTTCTGTTGCTTGTGCAATCTCTTTTAGCACAACTAAGGGTCAGCAATATTGCAAATCTGATGCTCAAAAGCATTTGTGTTATAAATGTAATACAGTTTGTAGTGAAGTTTACAGTAATTATGTCTTCCAGATATCGTCCACTGCCAGTTTCACTTCATTAAGAAAAAACAGTTCTTGTTTATTGAGAAAGATGGACTGCCTCAGTGTCTTGTCATAAGATACTCAGGACACAGAAGAGGTAAAATATGTGGTGGCCCTATGTTTCTCTTCATGAGGTACTGTACCATTAGTTGGATGGCACGGCAAAAAGCAACTCATTGCTGCACAGAAGCGCAATGTACAGAAAAAGTAAATCTGAGCCCAAAAAATTTCATACATACACTTTCTGTGTGTTCTTCATATGTATTAATTTTGATTAATAAATGAGTTTCGTGTCCCATTGATTTTAGACTGCCAATGTGGAAGAACATGTACATCACATGGTGTTGCATGGGGGTGGATGGAGATAGTGACATATGTGTATTGTACAATAATGGCTGGCACCCCTGTATGGTATTGTAAAGTATTTCTTGTAAACAAAGGAAAAAAGAAACCACATGACAGAAGTCTGTATTCCTTCATATGCACTTGGAATCTGTTTGTTGTCATTGCAAATTGGAAACTGTTTGTCAAGACTGGAACATTCCGATGGAAGGGAGGTTATTCCAAGGGATTGTTAGTTCCTTTCACAAACACATCAATGTCCACATCATCAGCATAATAGACCTGGGATGTGTCATCATGAGCTTTGCCTTGTTTGTTTTGGTGTTTGGGTCTTTCCTCATGAGAAGATTGTGGGCTCTTGATGATGTGTGGCACATTCCTTATCACTCTCTGTCTGTAGACATAAAGATGGGGCCTATGATGTTCTCTTTCAAAGGAAATTCATGGTGGCATGAGGGCCACTACTAAGTGCAGTCTAAAGCTGCTACAGTCTGTATTGCACAAATTTTATCTCAAATGGTGTTTTGGCAACTAAAGTAATGATGCTATAGAGGTTTGTGATTTTCAAGTCATCTGCCTGTGTTTGGCTTCTGTAGCTTCCGAGTAATAAAAAATGGGATAATTTATCAAGGAAGTTTTTGAGAGAGACGAATATAACCACAGGCATTCACTGTCCATCAAAAAAGATCCTGGACTGATTTTCTTCATGACTTATAAGCAATGCCAGTGCAGTAACTACATTGGCAGCTTGAACTAACAACTGTAAACAATAGATATGCATTTGACCAGTCAGTTGTGGGTAGGCAGTATTAAATAATGGACATGCAGCCATGGTGTATCAGTGTTGTTGTGTTACAGATCGTAATGGAGCAACATCTCTAAAGCAAATGTTTTGAAGAAGTGAAAAGTGCAGGTAAAGACTGGTCCACAAACCCTGACTTCTAAACAAAAACAACAACATGTTGTGTAGTGTTTCAGATTTTATAATTGAAACACTGTCAGCCTTTACCACCTGAATAACATCAATTATGCTGAATTATTTATTTGTAAGTAATATGTGTATTTTGAATGCTGTACTGAAGCACTGTGTCTCTTTCTATCTGTTACATGTACAACACATGAGTTCCTGACAAGGTGGTGCAGTGATGATCTCCCAATGTGGTGAGAGGCAGAGCAGGTCACTATACAAGGCCCTGATGGCCAATGCCCGAAAGGCATACGGGAAGACACTGACATGAATTCTCTAAAATACTACTGAGTAAAAACAAAATGAATACTTAATGAAATTTGAATACCCCTATATCAGATCTTGAAAAGTGAACATTAAACATGTATCGAGCTTATACGTTCTCAAGAACATTTTTTTCTTGTTGTGTCATTTACACACTCAAGTAACAACTGTACTGAATATTAAAAGTAATTCATGAAATATTAGGAATTTTCGTGCTTGTTCACTCAATCAGTCATTTTTTAAATGAAATATAATAAACAGTGATGCAGGCTACTCTCTTCTGACTGCTACAACTATGTACCATCTACTTATTGTGTTAATAGCTAATGAAGAAATAACTTCTGACCTTAGTGAAAAGGATAGTCTTTGAGCAGATGGGTGATTGTTTTACAATTCTCCTAAAATCTGCCTAAACAGTTTAAAAAAATGAAATTTTCTTCTGGTCTCTTCTCAGTTGGTTAAACCAATCTCATACTAAGTTACAACTTATTGTAAAAACAGTAACTGAATACTGATAAATAACAAGAGATATATGAAGCTAAGAAAAATCTAAGGCATGTAGTTTTCAATGTGATGACACGCCACCATCCAGTTAACATAAACACATGAATCAAGAGCCTTATCTGACAGACCAGAAGATCAGAATTTCTTTGTGAAGAACACAGTAGACATCTGCTGCGACTTGACTGAAGAGCAAAATGTGGGAAATCTTCTCAAAAAAATCATCATTGGTGATGAGTCTTCATAACATCTATATGAACGTACCATACAATGACAGGTGCCGAATTTCACATGAAGAGTTGATGCTTTGACGACATAGCTGACACTCAAGCCAATGAGAGTTGAACGGCCTCCCAAAGAAGGACTTTTCTGACCGTTTAACATGTATGAATGTCCTGAACATTGTACTTCATTGAGGGGAGACTATGTAATAAACCTGAAGCATTAAAACTACCATCTTAGCTTTTCTCTATTTCTATTAATTCAGTCTCAAAACGTTTTAGACTGATGGGTTACATCACTGGCTTCCTGGTTTCAAGAAGGATGTTGGGGCAGTTGCATATAATTATAAACATAATTTCTGATGCCAATCTATAGTAAAAATGTGGAACACAATTTATGCTAACATATTGTGACATTTTGGAGACTGAAAATGAACTACATAAGAATAAACATGGATACTGAAAATGGCAGGGGCTGCCCTGTTCAGAAGTCAGTGTCTACAGCTATAACCAGATCAATGGCATATTCCTTGATTTCAAATAGGCTTCTGATAGAGATCTTCATTTTAAATTGCTCTGTTCAGAAGACTGTATACAGGGTGGTCCATTGATAGTGACCAGGGCAAATATCTCATGAAATAAGCATCAAACGAAAAAACTACAAAGAACGAAAGTTGTCTAGCTTGAAGGGGGAAAGCAGATGGCGCTATGGTTGGCATGCTAGATGGTGCTGCCATAGGTCAAACAGATATCAACTGCCATTTTGTTAATAGGATCCCCATTTATTATTACAAAATCGTGTAGTACGTAAAGAAATATGAAAGATTTAGTTGGACCACTTTTTTCGCTTTGTGATAGATGGTACTGTGATAGTCACAAACGTATAAGTACGTTGTATCACGAACATTCCGCCAGTGCAGACGGTATTTGCTTTGTGATACATTACCCATGTTAAAATGGACCATTTACCAATTGCAGAAAGGGTCAATATCATGTTGATGTATGGCTATTGTGATCAAAATGCCCAACAGGCATGTGCTATGTATGCTGATCGGTTTCCTGGACGACATCATCCAAGTGCCCGGATAGTTAGGTTATTTAAGGAAACAGGAAGTGTTCAGCTACATGTGAAACATCAACCATGACCTGCAACAAATGATGATGCCCAAGTAGGTGTTTTAGCTGATTTCGTGGCTTGGCGGGTTAATGTGTGGTGCGGCATTATGGGAGAAAGTATAATTGGCCCCCATTTTATCAATGGCAATCTAAATGGTGCCATGTATGCTTATTTCCTACGTAATTTTCTACCAATGTTACTACAAGATGTTTCACTGCATGACAGAATGGCGATGTACTTCCAACATGATGGATGTCTGGCACATAGCTCGCGTGTGGTTGAAGTGGTATTGAACATCATATTTCATGACAGGAGGAGTGGTCATTGAAGCACCATACCATGGCCCGCATGTTCATTGGATCTGACATCCCCGGATTTCTTTCTGTTGGGAAAATTGAAGGATATTTGCTATCATGATCCACCGACAATGCCTGACAACATGCGTCAGCGCATTGTCAATGCATGTGTGAACATTACGGAAGGCAAACTACTCTCTGTTGAGAGGAATGTCGTTAGGTGTACTGCCAAATGCATTGAGGTTGTCCAACATCATTTTGAGCATTTATTGCATTAATGTGGTATTTACAGGTAATCACACTGTAACTGCATGAGTCCTCAGAAATGATAAGTTCACAAAGGTACATGTATCACATTGGAACAACTGAAATAAAATGTTCAAATGTACCTACGTTCTGTATTTTAATGTAAAAAACCTACCTGTTACCAATTGTTCATCTAAAATTGTGAGCCATATGTTTGTGACCATTACCGCACCATCTATCACAAAATGAAAAAAGTGGTCCAACTAAAACATTCATATTTCTTTATGTCCTACACAAATATGTAATTAAAAATGGGGGTTCCTATTTTTTAAAAATGCAAATATTTAACCTATGGCAGCGCCATCTAGCGGGGCTAACCATAGCGTCATCTGGTTTCCCTCTTTAAGGTATACAAGTTTTGTTCTTTGTAGTTTTTTTGTTTGATGCTTATTTTGTGAGATATTTGGCCCAGTCATGACCAATGGACCATCCTGTATACAGCATGACCAGATAAATAGCATACTCCTTGACTTCATATAGGCTTCTGGTACAGTTCTGCATTTTAAATAACTGTTACCAGTAATTTTTATTTACCTTCAGACAATACATCTTTTTGCAGCATTAAATCTCCTTTGTCAGGTGGATTTATTTAAATCAACAAGGCACAAACAGATGTTTTGGGGAAACATGTGACACCATCTTTCAGTGGTCACCGGTTGCTTTTCTGAAATGTGGTTACACTTTGCACTCTTTCTGTGAACAGTAATAAGCAAATATTGTGTCTTAGGAGCTAACTCTTTATATGTATAATAATGCAGAATTATTTGTGGCAAACCATTTTCAGTGTATGTGCAATAAATGTAATAAAGAAACTTACATGATTCCTCCACAGAGGTTAAAGTATTATTACAAAAATACACAGTATATGCCCATAAAAATCCTTAACAAATTAAAAGGGGAACTTCCACAGCATGGATTTAGTAGTGAAAAATATTACAATCCATCCTTGTGCACAAATACTTTTTTCAATGAAATATTATTTATGCCCTTAAGTGGCTGCACAGGGTTTTCAGAACACCCCAATCATCATTATCAATGGATTATTACATAATGGATAGGAGTATAATGTCACGTTCTTTGGTATCTTTTTAGGATGTAGTATCAAAGCTTTGAGTAACAATAGAATCTACAATGGAAGCACAAGTTCCAAGAAAACATGCTACAATATGTCTTGGGGTGTTGTCGGCACCCCGTGCAACTCTTTATGTTGCAGTGCTGTGAGAAACACACAGTTGTGTTCCATAGCAGATGCTTGTATTTTGTCACTCTGTGCAGTTAAAATACCTATGGATCATTATGAAATAGAACAAGAAAGAGTGCAGTAGTTTCTGTAAGAGGTCTTAGATGAAACTTTTGAAGGAGGAGAAGAGGAAGAGGAGGAAAGACAGTTGTGAAGTTAACTCTCTCCACAGTGACATGGAAATGTAGGATGAAGACAACCTGGAACTGGAACCACAAGTAAGTGCAGTGGATAATGAAAGCAAGCATGTTTTTTTTATTATTGGAAAGGATAAGGTTACAGAATGAATGAAAAGTTGTCCTAGTCATAACGTGAGAACTAGAAGTGTAGACATAGGTGTGAAAGCTATCAAAAAATCTGTGAAAACTGCTGTGGACTGTTTATAGATATTTATAAATGAAGTTATAATTAGAACAATTACATCAAGCACAAATATTTACATACAACACACTGCATCAAATTTCACAAGAGACCGTGGTGCCAAACCAACAAATGAGGAAGAAATCAAATCTCTTCTGGGTCTATTGATATTGGATGGGCATTACAGGGCAGGACACCAAAATCTGGAAAAGTTATGGGGCACAAATGGTTTTCGAATTGCAATATTTCATGCAACAATGAGTTTACGGTGCTTTCGTTTCTTGTTGCGTTGTTTGAGATTTGATGATATTAGAGACAGACCACAATGTAGAGAACTTGATCGCCTAGCTGCATTGAATTATTGATGTCAAACTGTGTCAGTAGTTATACTGTGCCTGAATATATGACAGTGGATGAACAACTGGTTGCATTTAGAGGCAAAAACAGTTTCTGACAGTATACATCAAGCAAGCCTGCGAAATATGGTTTGAAAATTTTCACCTTATGTGATGCAAGAACATGGTATACTTTGAGGATGGAAATTTTTGTTGGGAAACAGCCAGATGGTCCCTTTGCACTGCCAAAATCACCTAAGGAGATAGTAAATAGACTTGTATGGCTTATCGAAGGTACAGGACGTAATGTGACACTAGACAACTGGATTTGTTCCATACCACTGGTTGAAGAGCCCTTGAAAAAGAAAGTTACAGTAGCAGGAGCTCTAAGACAGCTCCTTCCAGACTTTGTTTGCACGAGAGGTCATGAACTTAGAAGCAGCTTTTTGGATCCAGAAAGGATATCATCATAGTTCCATATGTGCTAAAGAAGGGCAAAACGTTATTCTCCTTTCATCTTTGCATCATGACAGTGCCATTGACATTAATACTGTGAAGGAAAAGAAACCAGAAATTATAACAATGTACAATAAGACCAAAACAGGTGTGGATATAATAGATGAAATGTATGCTACCTATTCAACCTCAATAAAAACTGGATACTGGCCACTTGCCCTGTTTTTCAGAATGACTGACATTGGTTGCATTAGCACCTTCAACATATACGCAAATAATAACAATGAGAGGATTTCTTAAAGAATGTTTTTATGTGATGTCGGAAGGTCATTAGTAAATCCCATAGTGTGCAAGAGAGCAGCCACTCATCCCTGCCTAAGCAAGTTAGACAGAAAGCCACTAAATTGAAGACAGCAACAATGCACCACCTTCTGAAAAAAGAATACTTATGCCCAGATCCTGCACACTTTGTCCTCAGAGTAAAGCTATGAAAGTTAAATCACACTGTGTTCGATGTTTAAAAGTTATGTGAGTAAAGCACATGAGAAATGTGTGTGAAAAGTGTTAACAATAATGCACCCCTAGCAGCCAGTGATAGTGACTGATTCATAAAATATTTGTATGAGTTGACTGAACAAATGTTTAATTATATGTGTGATGTCTTATACCTGTAATACAGAATGAAGAATAACAGAAATAACTAATTAAAAAAAGTATTGTAAGAAAGGAGAATTATTGCATATGTTTCAAATAACCCAATTTAATACTAAAGTAATATTAAATAAAATGATAATGTACCAGGAGATAACATTCTAAATAGCCATTTGTGAAGTAAACACATTCATATCAGTGATATGCTGCACAACAATGTCATTACAGCCACTTTTATTTAACGTGTTAGCAACATCCCGAGCGACTATTAATGTTACAAAAATCCATGCGACCACATAAGGGTTAAGAGATGAAAACACAATCATTGGAGAATCATGTGAAAGCTTATTCCAGCAGATTTAAGATGAATGCAGGTGTCTGAGGTTGTTGATAATGTGCCTCTATTAATTGCTTTTAAAGTTTTGTAAATTACCACATTACATCATTTACAGTTTGTACTTCATGAGTCTCATAAAGATAAAAATCAATTTTTTAAATTTGCATATAATAGGACAGTAAAATCATAATCCTGGTTCATAGAAAATTGTTACAAAATGCAGGAAAATTGCTGAGGATTCATGTTTGATGCAATGACTGGCAGTTGATCCTTAGCAAACATAAATGTAACATGTTGCACATAAATTGTTGGAAAGACCAACTATAGCTTTATTATACAACTGACCATGAAAAGATAAATGAAATAAGTATTAGTGTCAATGGTGTTGAGAAACAGCTGAAATTGTTAAAACTGAACAAACCTCCAGGGCCCAATGGAATCCCTGTCAGATTCTATACTGAATTTGTAGCTGAGTTAGCCCCTCTTCTAACTATACTCTAGCATAGATCTTTCAAACAAAAAACCATCCCCAGTTCTTACAAAAAAGCACAGGTCACCTATGTCTACAAGAAGGGTAGTAGAAGTGATCCTCAAAGCTACTGTCCAATATCCTTGACATTGATTTGTTGTAGACTGTTAGAAAATATCCCGAGCTCAAGCATAATGAGATATAATGAAGAGAATTACCTGCTCAGTCCCAACCAAGATGGATTCTGAAAACACTGACCATGTGAAATCCAACTTGCACTTTTCTCATGACATACTGAAAGCTTTGGATCAAGGCAGTCAGGTAGATGCAGTGTTTCTTGATTTCCAATAAAGCATTTGACTCAGTACCATTCTACACTTATTGTCAAAAGTAAGGTCATGTGGGGTATCATGTGAAATTTGTGACTGGATTGAGGATTTTGTGATACGGAGGATGCAGTATGTTATCTTGGGGGGAGAATTGTTGTCAAATGTAGAACCAACTTCAGGTGTGCCCCAGGGAAGTGTGTTGGGGCCCTTGCTGTTCATGACCTTGCAGACAATATCAATAGTAACCTCAGACTTTTTGCAGATGATGCAGTTATCTGTAACGAAGTACTGTCTGAAAGAAGCTGCATATATATTCAGTCAGATGTCGACAAGATACCAGAGTGGTGCAAAGACTGACAACTTGCTTTATATGTTCAGAAATGTAAAATTGTGCACTTTACAAAATGAAAAAAACCATAGTACCATATGACTATAATGTCAATGAGTCACTGTTGGCATCCGTAGCCCATACAAATACCTGGGTGCAATACTTTGTAGGGATATGAAATGGAACAACCAGATGGGCTCTGTCACTGGTAAAGCAGGAGGTAGACTTCAGTTTATTGATAGATTACTGGGAAAGTGCAATCAGTCTACAAAGGAGATCACTCACAAATCATTTGTAGGACCAGTTCTATAAAATTACTCAATTGTTTGGGACTCATACCAAATAGAACTAACAGGGGATATCAAACGTATACAGAGAAGGGCAGCATGAATGGTCACAGGTCTGTTTGATCCATGCGAGAGTGTCATGGAGATACTGAAGGAACTGAACAGGAAGACGTCTCAAGATAGAAGTAAGCTATCTTGAGAAAGTCTATTAACAAAATTTGAAGGACTGTCTTTGAATGACGACTCTAGGAATATACTACAGTTCCCTATATATCACTCACAGAGGGATCATGAGGATAAGATTAGAATACTTACTGCGCACACAGATGCATTCAGGCAGTCATTTTTTGCATTCTCCATACATTAATGGAACAGAAAGAAACCCTAATAACTGGTACAATGGGATGTATCCTCTGCTATGCACCTCACAGTGGTTTGCAGAGTATATGTAGATGCAGATATAAAACTCTGGTAACAATCACAACTGCTAAACTTCTAAAAGTGCGTCTTAAGTAATTTAAAGTGAAATGTGGACATAAAACTACTTACAGGAATGTAACAGAGGGATAATAACTGGAAGAATTCCACAAAAACATAGTTATCCAGTTAGGTCTGTCCTTGAGCACTGCTCATTAGATCCTTATCAGGGAATAATATTACAGAAGAAAAAAGAAAAATGATATGTGTCTTGACACTATTCATTTTGTCAACATCCAAGCAGATGCAGAAAGAAGGCCAGTGTGTGTTTTTAGAAGTTAACTATTAAAATTTTGAAAAATATTTTTCTAAGAATAGCCAAGTAAAATAATACTTCCCCACACATACTTATCACAAAATGACCACGACAGTATTTTCAAGAGAAATTTGAACACATATAGAGGCATACCAAGAGCTGTTCTTTTTGAGCACCATTTGTGAATGGAATAAAAAATTGGGGAAATGATAGTAGTACACTAAATGTCTTCTGCCACAGAACATAATTTTTCCTTAGATTATAGACACACATATAGATGCTTTGACATAATGGATAATAAATGTGTGAGACTAAAGCTGTGGCTTTCTTGTTGATTCTACAAAATACTGTTCAATAAACTTCTAGCTCCTGAGTTACCACATGCTTCTGTACAAATAATAAATTGTAAATTATAAAGTCACTGTTTGTAAGGTCTCTGAATGTGCAGTCAGATTTTTAGGTGTGAGCTAGCTGCAGTCTAGGGGCAACCCAACCTATCTCTTGTATTAACCATAAAAAATCCAGTCACAAAGTTAATATAAATGAAGACAGGAGTTTTCAGTGGAAAATAACATTCACTACACTCAGTATTTTAAAATTTAACAAAACTAAGTTTATTTGCTAACTTTCACATTTACCACAAGTTACTAATGCTTTAATTGAATTAATTAATATCTCAGTGATGGTTTAAATGCAATGAAACAGTATCGCATGTTCACTTAAACCTCTGGAAAATAATCACAGTTCCTTTATAGCAAGTTTAAAGTTAAACTTCAACACTTGTTCACTAAATTCTGAGTGTATATCACTCACAAGAAATAATCTCAGTAC
This sequence comes from Schistocerca gregaria, assembly GCF_023897955.1. NCBI lineage: Eukaryota > Metazoa > Arthropoda > Insecta > Orthoptera > Acrididae > Schistocerca > Schistocerca gregaria. Next base: position 517,978,094 of record NC_064931.1, on the reverse strand, counting down.
AGTTTTAAAGTTGAGACTACTTCACCTAATGTGAAGTATTCGAAGTCCCCAACTTGAAACTGTTTCAGTATATTCACTGGTGACACACATGAATATTACAAGTCCATGGCTCAACCAGTTTGCCTTACATGAGATATTCTGAATCTTGCAACTGGAGATATTACAGAGTTTTCACTGATGCCACACGAAAATATCATAAATCAATGACTCAACACTTAGATTAATTTCAACACACTTGAGGGGTAGTCTACTGTTGCTCATACACACTCCCTGTTCTAAATCTCAAACCTGACTGCCAAATGAATGCCAAGTGCCCCACGGCAAGATGGCTGCAGATATTTAAGTCTGCACCATGATGCGAGTCAAGTGCACACACTTCCAACTTCTGCAACACTAAAACTATGAATTTAATGTTATATGAAAATATTATACATCAGTTTAAATGCCAGTTCCTTCAGCTTCCTAGTGTTGTTCTTAGTTTTTGTGTAACTTTACATTGCTCTGATACTAATAAGTGTAAACAATTAACATTCATACTTCCCCATCTATGTTACTTTGTAATACTGCTCCTACTTTTTAATTTTTCATTCAGTATTCATATAGATATCCATTTTTTACACATGGAAAGTACATTCTGGCCAGTAATTCAAGATAGCAAAGGATTATAAAAAGAATATACTGTGATAAACCGATTGTGCTCAGTGAGACCTATCCATGGGCAGTTTTTTTGCAAAAATCACTTCCAAGTGTTGTGAAGAGATTTATTCATAAAATTCACTTTATACATAAAACATTTAACATGGAATAACTTAAAAAAACTATACTTCATATCAATCGTATGTTTTCACCCACACGCTCACCTTCATTTTGTCTTTGTAACTATGTTAATAGCTTCTCTGTAACTAGTTGGGTTGAGGTTCTATTGCATTTAGTCTTTTTTGATATTTGTTCTTGACACTCAGTTCAGCCCTGGTAATTACATCTCCATGTTTCATGCCAAGAGTCAGACGTGGGTTTTTCTGATCCTGCAGCCAGAGTATGAGGTTACCTGAACTAAGGTCTTTGTAATTCTCATACTCAAAGAGTGCCGATCAGTTACTGAGGTAGAAAGGGTGCTACCATCTACTGATGACACCGTGAGACCTATTCAGCCACTGAGATCTGCACGGCCAGTCCCACACCTCCTCAGCTGCCAAAACATTCAGCTCGGCCGTGCCTTACTCTCATCACAAACATAACGTGTGTGCACGGTCTTGTCTGTTTTTCAAGTCTCTAGTCTCAATTACCAGGCTTTCCTATCTCAGTGCTCATGTATTTCCCTTGTTAGTACATTTATCCCACTGTGAGGCAAGATGGTCAATGCCCTCATGGGAAAATGTTTGCAGTTGCCTACAGAACCAAAATAATACCCAGGCGTGTACTTCTTCATCTGAAGCAAATCAACAGCGATGAATGTTTTACCTCAGGGCTGCAATAATACAATTCACATGGGGGAGTCTGTGACTGTATGAATGATGTGTAAGTGCTTCCTTATGAACCTTCAGCAGCATACTCAAAACATGCTTGGCATTACATAGACAGGCTGGGAACCTGTTACACATCCTATATACAGTCATGAACTCTTCCTGTGTGAATTTCATATTTTTGGAGCACTGAAGAAAGATATCTGTGGCCATTGGTTTAATTTGGATGAAAATGTGTAAGCCTGGGCACATCAAGGTTCTGTAGGCAACTGCAAACATTTTTCCATGAGAACATTGACAGCCTTGTCTCACAGTGGGGTAAACATATTGAAAATTATAGTGATTACTTTTTAAATAATAAACAGATTACTTACTTTTTTCCATGTGTCTCATTTTTATTTGAATGTCCCTTATAAAATATTTGAAATGGACGAGAGGAACCATATTTATGCATGAGCTATAGATGCTTTCTGCATCTTTGGAGACAGCTTGTGTACCATATTACATATTAATTTGTCCATAGTATTGAAACATACAATAATACATTGGATTTGGGACTTAGAGAATCAGTCTGAAAATGATTAAGGAATGTTGAAAAGGTGAAGGTTGGTACAGACACAATGTCCTTCTATAGTTCTATATCTACTTTCTATATACGTTTTTATGCCTGTCATGCTTTCCTCTTCCAACTCTTTCTTTATTTCCTCTACCTCAATACACAACAAGTCTCTATGTGAGACAGCACCCTTGCTAGATGTGAGTGTACTGTACAATTCCACCATGACTGGATATTAATATTTCAGATTTGTTTAATCTGCCATGGTGGCATTCCTCAGCCACCTGATGACATTTAGCACACTTGTAATGCATTACAAACATTTTTGAAAGTAAAACTGCTCAATATTTTGGGCACTTATCTCTTATTATTAAAAGGAAATCATGCAGTGAGAGACAGCATGTAAGCTGTGGTGGCAAAGTGGAATCCTATTTTGGGCTGATGCCTTTTGTAGGCTTGCTGAAGCTCTCTGTGGAAAGTGTGCGTGTTATTGCTCCCAACATTACACCTATTCCACTGTGAGTTTGTTGTCATGAAGAACTGGTCACCATTCTGTACCTACAAGTAGGCAAGGAGTTAAAAATTAATGCTAGTAGAACCCATTTACTTTAGCAAGCCTAAAATAACTAAGGTGTGACAGGTTCTCCAGAAGTTACCTGCTAAAAAACTATTTTGTCTCAACAGCCAGCCACCCTATCAATATGCAATTCACTTTGAATTTTTTAAAAGGGTTTTACCACCTATGTTATCCTGACCAATATACCACTGCCCTGTGACTCATAAGGTCCTGCCATTATGCTGTATGGTGCTCAGTGACACATCCTCAGCACTTAACAGTTACAGAGAGCTGCCACTGGCCAGCAGCATAGCACTTCAGTATTACAAGTTGGCTGATTCTGTACCCAGAATTGCTACAGCCTGAGGTGTTCACCATTTTCTACAATCTAAGACATGTGGTTCCAAATTTAGTGCCTGTATGCAGGCAATGAGTTAACACACAAGCAGTTAGGGAACTGGGCCATAGCCTATGAGATCTCAGCAAAGAGACAGCATGCACACCTGGGCAGATGGTTTGTGCATGCACAGAAAAAAGGATCAACTGTTGTAATATGACCTGTGTGATGCCCTATACTATTTATCTGTTCATTGATGCCTCTGTTTCATAGGGCAATGCTGGAACAACTTGATCTTACATGGTTCATCGACTGTAATGAATTCAGCAGACACTATCCCCCACAAAAAAGGCTCAAAGAGGAACTTTGTAATATGACATGAGGTTATTTAGACCCCATGAGAGAATCACAGACATTCTCAAAAAAGTTCGGAGGGAGACATTACAAGTTCTTGTGTTACAGTGAGCTTTATTTTCAAAATTCCTGAGAACTTTTATTCCCATGAAAGTAAAGAAACATACAACTTCGTTGAATGTGCATCTCATGAAATGACCATGGCTGTCAGGTTATAAAACCAAGGACTTACACAGATGGGAGCAAATGACCTTAATTTCTGCATGGCACCTGGGAATAGAAACTGAAGGTAGCAAATGACTGCGGCAGAATATATGTGCTTTACAGCACACTGTGCAAAGGCTTGCAAAGTACAAATGTAGATGTAGATACAAGAATCTAATTAGCTGATGTAGCATCTGTAAAAATGTGTTTGACATGCTTAGGGAACTTAAACAGAAATCATTAGAAAATAATGACACTGTCATTACAAAATGCTGTAGCACTAATTTAGAGGACTAGAGTTTCATATGTGCTATTACATTACATTTATCATTTTCCATGGATCCCTTGGAGAGGAGTCTCTGGGATGTGGAAAGAGTCAAAATTTCACTCATGTATTTTATGTTAAGAGCTTTGTGAATAAGATAAAAAGAGATCACTGTGCATAACAAGCCATACTGCCCTAGATCTGTAAGTGAATGGAGCAGGAAATCAGGTGACAAATAACTGTTCAATGCAGCCCTATCATGCATTTCAACATGGCTTATATAGTGTACCTTCTCAGTTACTGTTCAGACTGAGAAGAAGACACAGTGACCAAACCTCCTGACAAGATGCTTGTTTGCTTGCAACAGAGTTTCGACAATAATGTGTCACATGACCAACTCTCCAGCTTCAGGAGCAACTCTCTGTATTTGTGTGTGGCTCAATAAATTTGTTTAAAGCAGTGCCCTAACATATCTTGTACACACACTGGAAACTTTTCCAGATCTGGAGAGATTAACTAATGTCTGTTCTTGCAGGAATTGATACATTATGATACAAAGCTGATTATTCATAAAGTCTTTATATGCCACATCATCATCTAGCTCATTTCTGTAAAAATGGCTATCCTCTTCTTTAGTGTGGGACACCTCCAGCCAAACATTGTTCTCTTACAGGATCTACCATTGGATGGCAGGACATGACATGATGGACTGGCCACCATATTCCCTTCATATAACATCACCAAACTTTGATTTATGAGTCAACATTACGGATGCAATTAATGGTACTTTGATTTCTGGAACAGGTTGTTGATTCTTTTGGAATCATTATCCTCAAGACATATTGCAATAAATCTGGATGTAAATGAGTATGGACTACACAGTCCTATGTATAATGAAAGTTGATAAATAAGAAGTCTGTTTTTTTTGTTATTATTTCCTTTAAGAACTTTATGTGTTATTCTGCTCATATACATGTTCAGCTTAACCCTTATTACTGCCTGCTTAATAGTATGTTGGTCCACCTTTGGAAAGCAATATAGCTTCAGTACTCTATGACAGAGATCTGATACATCCTTGGTAGGTTTCTACAGGTATGTGGCACCAGATGTCTATGAACAGGTCACATAATCCCTATAAATTATGGCCAATGCATTGTGAGTGTTGAGAGGATACATAATGCCATCCAAGAAGTGTTCCATTGAGTTCAGAAGAGGCTACTTTGGGGACAACACATCAATGTGAGTTACATAATCATGCTCCTCAAACTACTGTAACATGATTCCCTTGTGGAGTAGACACTTATCCACCTGGAAAATGACCTCACTGTTTTGGAAGACATGATGCATGAAGGGATGTCTGTAGTTTGAAATAATATCTGTGTAGCCCACAGCTGTCATTGTGCCTCCAATTACTACCACATGTACCCAATAGCATAATACTGTCCCACCAGCCTGCATCCATGGTGTGGTGCATGTTTCTAGTAGCTGTTCCTCTGGATGCCTGTATATCTGAGCATGACAACTAATCTGGTGTAATAAGAAACATAGCTCATCTGATTTACCCCAACTGCTACATTTTCAGTTTCTGCTAATACATATTTTTTTCTCTGATTCAATATTGTTATACAAGTAACATGTGGCATATGTACTGATATTCCAGAAGTGTGATTAGGCTTCCCCCCATTTAGATTCATTGTTCAGTTTATTCTTCTCACTGTACTGATTTAATTGATACCATTAATTTGGCAATACAACATGTTAATTAAAATTTACAGTTAATTAAATTTAGTGCTATAGTTTGATGGATGTAAAATTTTGTGAGCCAATCAGCATAATTCCATATGATGACCCACACCAACAGAAATCTGTGCATTCTAAATTTCTTGAAAAGTACTTTAAATTATCAGAAACTAATAACTGAAGAGATAATTAGCATTCAAATTCATAAGCAGCCACATTTTCTAAATTAATGTGCATACACTTGAAAGCCATGCATATTAGCAGTGTGTTGTCATCTGCGAGAGTGCGCCGCAAAAGAGCAATACTCTGAACTTCCGATAGAGCCCTCCATGGGTGAGTGCCTATTTAAACCCTGCCATGGTAGCTTATGCTCAGTTACCATACTATTACTGCTTGCATACATTTGCCTTATCTTATTGTGTTCAGTGTATGCTATAGTGATTGATGTACTGACATTCTTGGTTGTGCCACAGGGTGGGATTGTTCTCTGCATGAATTTCAGTCTTTGGTTGGTTCTCTGTTGTGTCTACGATATCTGCCAGTACTGCTGATGAGTTTTTATGCCAGATGGTTGATCAGCAATGGGTTCTTATTGTAGCACTGCAGCATCTCGGTCATCAGGAGGAGGCATTCTCCACAGCACAACACACTCAGAACCAAATATTGCAAATGCTTCTCTCTGGTTTGGCCAGTTCAGGTCCATCTCAATCTGTGTTGCCTGCTCCATCATGCCTTGCATCTCCTGTTTTGCCTGTTGGTATCTGTGTCATTTATACCCCTTGTTTCTGGCTTGCAATGAGTCTTTTGAAGAATGGGAAGCCTACAAAAAATGGTTGTGGCAGCATTTTCATGCATTTGGATTAGCTGATATATCCCTAGGCCATGCTTTCTTTTGTGTTGGTTATCACCTTGTATGTATGAACTTCTTTGCCAACTGTCCCTCCTGCATGATTTGTCTTCACTCTCTCTTCATAATATGTGTGACCTTCTTTTGAAATACTACTGTAAACAGACTCGAGTTAATGCCACCCAAGCCGAGTTCTATTGGTGTCAAAAGAAAATGGAACATTCCTATGACTTGGACAGCTGAGCTTCTTGGTTTAAGCCATCATTGTCACTTGTTACTGATGTACATAAGGAGTCATATGTCAACCAAATGCTTTGTGATGCAATTATTCAGTTGGCCGCCGTTTGTGAGGTTCATGAGTGGGCCCTTCAATGTGAAAACTCCTCCCTCTCCTATGTTCTGACTATTGCACAATTGTTAAGGTTCTGAAGGCTGCTGGTACTCAAACTGAATCATAGTGTGAGGTTGCAGAAGTTCAACCTGTTTTTCAGATGGTTCACAGGGGGACGATATGGAGGCAGCAGTCTGCGGTCAACCTCGCTGTGGCAGCCATTGCTGCAACAACAGCACAGCAAGCCTGGTAATAAACAACAACATAAGTGCTTTATGCTTCCCTCTTGTCTGTCATGTTTTGTCACTCATGATAGGCCAGAGTGTCGTAAGTGGTGGATCGTTTCCTGCCAGTTTAACAAAACAGGCCACATTGCTCCTGCTTGTAACAAAACATTCCAACAGCCTTTTGCAGATGCCGGCACGGGAGTCAAATGTTTATTGGCAATCTCTGTTGCTAACAGTAAGCTTTTTATTGATATCAAGGTTTATCTCAATGTTTTGCACATGCAAGTCAACACTAGTACTGCTGTGTCATTCCTCAACTAGGAAATGTACATGGAGTTCTCCTCCTTAAGTGCCAGTATCACACACGTTAGTCACCTACAATAAACAAAGCATTCCAATATTAGGTAGTTCTTTGGCCCCAGTCACATATAAATCTGTGGTTTATCCATTGACTTTTCTGGTGGTGAACAGTAGATGCACTGACAACTTTTTTGGTATGGACATGTTTAACCTTTTTGGGGTTACTATTTTTGATGAATTCAATCTCATCTCTAATCAAGTGCCTTACACATAGCTTGATTCTTTATGTTCTGCATTTTCTGCCATGTTTCCCGCAGGTTTGCGTTGTACCAATAATTTCAAAGCCCACGTCACCAGGAAACCTTCAGCCACACCCTGTTTTTATCGGATCATCCAGTGCCAATGGCACTCAGTGGCCAAGTCAACACAGAGCATGACTGCCTCATGGCCTGTGGGGTCATCCAACTGATGGTATCCAGTTAATAGGCTAACCTTAGTCATTCTCAAGAAGCCATCAGGATGGTTACACCTTTGAGCGATTTCAAAGTTTCTGTTAATGTTCAGTCTATCACTTAGACATATAACTTGCCACACTCTCATGAGCTCATGAGCTAAGCTCTTTGGTGGTCAGTGTTTTTCCAAAATCAACCTCTCCAATGCATATTTGCAGCTTTCCATTGGTACTGACTCTCAAAGGCTCTTGGTCGTTAACACACCTTTGGTTTGTATCAACACTTACAGTTACCATTTGTTGTGGCCAGTACCCTATCGATTTTTCAGTGGGTTCTTGAACAGCTCATGAGGTCTGCACCTGGCTGTGCCAACTATCTTGATGATATTTTGGTCTTTGACTCCTCCACTGCTGAACGTCTCAACCACTTATGTATGCTCTTTTTGGTGTTACATGACTCTGCATCAAAATGCAATTTGGGAAAGAGCCACTTCTTTCAGCCTTCTCTTGTTATCTTGGGTTCAGGGTCTCTAGTGCTGGCATGAAACCCCTTTGTCAGAATGTCTCTGCCATTTTGGTCTTTCCATGTCCAACGTCGGTTATGGCACTCCAGGTTTTCCTAGGTAAGATTGCTTATTATGGTCAGTTTTTCCCAGGGGTGGCATCAATTGCACAACCGTTACATGCCTTGCTGCATAGGGGGATGTCTTTCCCCAGAATGGGCTGGGGGTGGTATTAACTCATAAATATTCTGATGGCTCCAAGTGGCCTACTGCATACTCGTCAAAGACGCTTAATTCTCTTGAGATTAGATATTCACAAATAGAGAAAGAAGCCATTGTCTTTGTTTATTCATTAAATAAGATACATGTTTCCCATGTATGGTGTAAAATTCCATCTGATCATGAATCACAACCCCTCAGCATCATTGCCAAATAAAGCAGAACATTGCCTTCAATGTTGGGTGCTGTTCCTCTCTCAGTACAGCTATGAGATGCATTTCTGCCCCATGGCTAAACACACAAATGCTGACATGCTCTCCTGTGTTCTGGTCAGTCTGAACCCAGTTTTAATTGGGAGGAGTTACTCTGTTTCTATGTTGATGTAGGTGCTCAACAAACTGTCAACAAGAAACTTCCTGGCAAATTAAAACTGTGTGCCCGACCGAGACTCGGACTCAGGACCTTTGCCTTTCGCGGGCAAGTGCTCTACCATCTGAGCTACCAATGCACGACTCACGCCCAGTACTCACAGCTTTACTTCTGCCAGTATCTCGTCTCCTACCTTCCAAACTTTACAGAAGCTCTCCTGTGAACCATGCAGAACTAGCACTCCTGAAAGAAAGGATATAGCGGAGACATGGCTTAGCCACAGGCTGGGGGATGTTTTCAGAATGAGATTTTCACTCTGCAGTGGAGTGTGCGCTGATATGAAACTTCCTGGCAGATTAAAACTGTGTGCCCGACCGAGACTCGAACTCGGGACCTATGCCTTTTGCGGGCAAGTGCTCTACCATCTGAGCTACCGATGCACGACTCACGCCCGATACTCACAGCTTTACTTCTGCCAGTATCTTGTCTCCTACATTCCAAACTTGACAGAAGCTCTCCTGCGAACCATGCAGAACTAGCACTCCTGTTTGCAGGAGAGCTTCTGTAAAGTTTAGAAGGTAGTAGACGAGATACTAGCAGAAGTAAAGCTGTAAGTACTGGGCGTGAGTCGTGCATCGGTAGCTCAGATGGTAGAGCACTTGCCCGCGAAAGGCAAAGGTCCCGAGTCCAAGTCTCGGTCGGGCAGACAGTTTTAATCTCCCAGGAAATTTCATATCAGCGCACACTCCATTGCAAAGTGAAAATCTCATTCTGGAAACATCCCCCAGGCTGTGGCTAAGCCATGTCTCCGCTATATCCTTTTTTTCAGGAGTGCTAGTTCTGCATGGTTCGCAGGAGAGCTTCTGTAAAGTTTGGAAGATAGGTGACGAGATACTGGCAGAAGTAAAGCTGTGAGTACTGGGCGTGAGTCATGCATTGGTAGCTCAGATTGTAGAGCACTTGCCCGCGAAAGGCAAAGGTCCCGAGTTCGAGTCTTGGTCGGGCACACAGTTTTAATCTGCCAGGAAGTTTCATATCAGCGCACATTCCGCTGCAGAGTGAAAATCTCGTTTTGGAAACTGTCAATAATTTTACAATCAGTAGCACTTGGGTCGCACAGGCTAGTGCTACCAATCCAATTTTATGGAAAGCAATACATTGCACACAACATGACTGGCCTGAGGCACCTCCATCGCAGGCATCTGACCCTCTCCATAACAAGTATGTGTTTCGGCATTGTATCTCTGTCATTAATGGTGTTCTGCTCCTTGATACAGACTATTCAACTCCTCTGTTCAGAGGTCGTGCAATTGCTGCATGCTGATCAATGGGGGACATAATGTATCAAGGCATTAGTCGCATTCTCTCAGTACCCGTGTGTTGTTCATTGCCCATCAACTTCAGCCTTTGCCTCTGTGGCAGCCCTGTCAAAAAAATTTTCATCAAAGTGCTTCCAGCAACATTGGTCTCTGACAACCTCCCTTATTTGTGTTGCAGGAGTTTGCCTTCTTACACATTGCCAGTGGGATTCACCACATTTTCGCCCTGCCTTCCACCTGCAGTCCAACGGTCAGGCTGAAAGATTAGTTAGAACATTCAAACTGCAAATGAAAAATTTGTGACTTGGTCTCTGTCCATTGTTGCCTTGGATCAGTTTCTGTCTTCCTATCTGTTCATGCCATTTGGCAACAACAGCCCTGTTGAACTGCTCCATGGGTGTCAACCACAGACGCTCCTGCATCACCTCTGGCTCAGCCAGGGATACCAACTCGTAGAGCCATTATCCAGTTTCTAGCCTGGGGAGGCTGTCTGGCCACTTGGTTTGGTCATCACCCAAAGTGGACTCCCACCATCATCTCCCGATGCTGTGGTTGCTATCTCTGCGATGTCCGTAACGAGGAGGGCCTCTGTTCACATTGTTACGATCAGTTGCCCATGTGCCTGGATGACCAGATGACCCTGGCCAGGACTCCAACATCGCCACACCAGTGTGCATCACTCAATGGATCACCTGATGTGGCTGGATCCCTGCCATGGCATGTGAGTGGATGAACCTGGTGCAGCTTCTCCATTACTCCTACCAGTACCGATGCAGGCGCCATCTACACCAGAGCCATCTCCCCATCACAGGCACCAAATGCAGGGGCCCACCACCACCAGACCCTGGACCTGATGTGGACATGGAGCTCATACCAACATTAGCCATCCTACTATATGGCTAGATATGAGAAAGTGGTCTGCAACATTGTTCATACCCCAAGTACTTCAGACTGTATGCCCCAGTATCAGTGACTCTTCTCAGTCAGAACCTTGCAGAGGAAGATGGCATGACGATCTTGTGAATCCAAGATATTCCCCAAGGGAAGAGGAATTAAGCAATTCATGCACACTTGAAAGCTGTGCACATTAGCAGTGTGTTGTCATCCGCAAGAGTGTGCTGTGAAGGAGCAATACTGTGAACTATTGACACAGCCCACTACAGGTAAGTACCTATTTAACTCTTGCTGTGCTGTGCTCATGCTTTTTTATCATGTTACAACTGCTTGGATACATTTGCCTTAACTTATTGTGTTCAAAGTATGTTATGGTGGTTGGTGTACATGCCACGGTCTAATCAAGTTGTACCAGCATTCTTGGTTGTGTTTTGTATCCAAGGTACAATGTTTCCCATGATACAATTTTGCCATAACTACAGTCAAATTCAGACTTTTGACCATCTATTTTTCTTACCAAAATTTTTCTGTACAATATAACAAATAAAGAATTGATTAATGAAGTCAATATATAATTATTTCATGTAATTTACTATAATTTGCAATATGATGCTTCTACATGTAATCAAAGGGATTCACAATGTGTAAGAATAACAGTGCCCATGCATTTTGCTAAATTTCTGGGCAGTGACATTTTTTATAACTCAAAATCACATTAGTTCTTGTATGAGGTTCATTAAAATGCGTTAAAATGAAAACTGGCGAGTGCGTCTACCTTTGCCTTCCATGGAAGACGGCACCACATAATTGCAGATATGACAGAGAGACTGATGTGTGCGCACCATTTAATGTTGCATAGTGCCAGTGTACTTTCATGCCAAAGAGAAGGTGGTCACACAAGTTATCGTCAACTACTGAACATGCAGGCAAGTAAGCAGAAACAATGAGAAGTGATTCAAGTTTTAGCAGCGGAGGAAGGTGGTGGTCATGAAATGTACTGATGGATGAAGGCTGTGTATGGCAAATGGAATCTGGATTGATCAAGTGTTGTGGAATGGCATAAATGATTCCTTGAAGGTGAATGAATCACTGGAAGATGATGCTCATCCTGGACAGGCTCATTGTGTCATCACACTGGAAATTATTGTGAAGTGAATGCTCTAGTCTTGGACAACTGCAAAATCACTGCAGATGACATCCATCAGTTACTGGTTATTAGTGTGGGCACCCCCCACACCATAATGCATCAACCTTGAAATTTCGAAAAATCTGTGCACACTGGGTTCCCCACCAATTGACTGCCGAACAGTGCAATACACAAATGCCACTGTCTTTGAGACATTTGCAACATTAACATGAGGAGGAATAAGGCTTTCTGTCACGTATTGTCACAGGTGATGAAAGACGGTGTCACCATTTTGAACCAGAAAGCAAGCATCAGAGCAAGCAGTGGAAACATGGGATTTCACCACCTCCAAAGAAATCAAAGGCCGTGCCCAGCAGTTCTGGTAAGGTCATGATATTCTTCTTTTTGACCACAAGAGCCCAATGCTTGTTGAGTTCCTGAAATGGAGAAGCACCATCAATGCCCACCATTATCAAGCCTACAGAACCTTAGATGAGCCATAAAGTCAAAATGCTGAGGCATGTTGTCCAATAGCGTTATCCTCCTGCATGATAATGCCTGCCCACACACGGAAAATGCAGTGAAGATGACACTGCAGTGCTTTCAGTGGGAAACACTGGAACTTCCACTGTATAGTCACGATCTTTCGCCATGTGACTTTCATGTGTTTGGACCTCTAAAACAAGCTATTCACTGACATTGATTTGCAGCAGACAATGAAATGAGTGACTGGGTCCAGGCCTGGATCCAACAGCTGCCTACTAGCTTCTTCAAGTATGGAATCAATCAGCTAGTGTAGCAATGGGATAAATGAGTCAATGGTTTTGGCAACTATTTTTGAGTATATGTACTGTGTATAACTAGATTTTTGAGTTAATAAAATTGTTACCATCACTTTACGCTAGTGAGTGGGTTTCATTTGAATGTCCCTTATAGTTCACCATAAACAGTGAAATCCCCACACAGCTGGTTTTCAAAGCATAATGTCAGTTATGAAACAAAAATTTATTCTTACACCTCTCTATAAGTAGTTGGACATCACTCAAAATTGGCTGTTTGTTGTTAGAATGCCAATGAGTAAGACCTATGTCAGGTGCAATCTTGGTGCTGGCTAACGAGACAGTCATGTATGTTCAATAAAAGAAAATATGCACACCAACACGAACGAAACTCAAGAAATTAATATGTAAAGACTTCTGAACGATTTCTGTAACTCAAATGAAGGAATATTTTAATTGAATTGTGTTGTGATTAACAAGAGTCAGGAATGTCATTATCATTGGAACTAGTGATTGTTGGACGTGCAGATTTTTACTGTGGATTGAATTAAATGAAGTATCAGTGTGTAATCCTTTGCAATAAATTATTAAAAACTGTGACTTTTTTGTGTAAATGTGAAATGTGTTTTTGCTCTACTAACCAATAATAAATTTACCACTGTTACTGTAGTGCTGATCTGGTTGAATATGCTAAAACTTGTTTTTGTTGACAAACTTGTCACTGTTCTTAATAATCAAAGTTGGTGAAGAATAAATGTGTTAATGCAGTCTAAATCATGGTGTCATGTACATATTTGAACAACAACCATCCCACACTCATTTAGACCTTCAACTTTGCAGTGATTGAGATTGGTGCTACAAAGAAGAGACTATGAGGATCAGATCAGTTTCTTTACAACATTCTTGAAGTTCTCATGCCCACTGCAACAGTAAGTGATGATGTCACTGGGTCAATATGGGAACACTTATGGGTCATCTGATGTGGAACCCCCTGTTCAAAACTGTGCATTGAGTTGAGTGCTCCAAAGCATTTCTGCGTGCACCAACACTGTACTCTGTCATTGTATCTGCCACAGATCACCACCTATGTTGCTTTATAACCATCTATGTTGCTTTACAGAATGGGCAAGCTTCCAAACCCCACATTCTGTGATGAGACATGGACATGCAGCATTTTATCATATACCCAGGGTTTCCCCATCCTTCAATTATATTCCATCTGACCAGCTTTGCCATTTCCAGATGTTTGTTCCTCACTGCCAGTTCATAACAATCTGTTTTCTGTCTGTTTATGTCTTTGGTCTTCCCCATATGCAGCCCGCATTGTCACTAGAATGATTCCTCATTTATCTCTGCTCCACTTATATACTTTCTTTAACACATTGTGTCATGTAACACCCCCAGACAGCATTCAGTTTTGTGGTGGTCAGTGGTCATATTGTCTTGGCTCATCATCGTATATAAATGAAGCGTTTCTTTATGCAGTACTCCATTGACAAATTTCATAATAAATGTCTCTTACAGCATATCTGAGATATTCTCTTTATGGGCATTATGTGTTCAAATTCAAATAGCAAGAAAACTAATACATTATTTACTCATTCGTTCTTTTCATATGTTATTTGATGCTTAATTTAAACTTTTGAGCATACTATAGAAATATGTGGTTTAGTTTGGGCAAAGATTGTGCCAATATGAACCAAATAACTACTGGTTGAGTATCACTATTCGCTGTGAAATGAATAATGTTGTCATGTTTTGATTGTTTCCCCCCAGTCTTCTGAATTTTCAAAACAAGCCCCTGCAAAGTAATGGCACTTTTAACACAATTTCATTTATTTCACAGCATGAAGCTGCACTGAATCCAGAATTATTTTTTTTCAGAAGGTTCTCATATCTCACAATAAAGGTCAACCAGAACAGACTTGTGGGGCAGAAGATTCAGACTCTTTTATTTACTATAAAAACAGATGCACACAATGCCTTCATCTTGGGTGTGTAATGGAAAAAAGAAAATGAAAACTTGTGAGAAACAAAACTAACCAGCCTCCATGGATGGGGCAAGGTGGTTGGTGGCAGTATTCTTCTTGAGTATCTGCTCCTTGGCACTGGTTGCCTCCATAAGCAGGAGTAGGGCTGTCACACCTGCGGTAGCGCTTACGATTTGCTAAGCCACATGATGCAGAACACTCACTCCATTCAGACCACCCACTCCAACCACCATGTACCTTAAAGAACAAAGAAAAACTCAAATGAATATCATATGTAAATTAAAAGGATACAGAAATTTTGTACTGATTGAAAATTAATAAACTAAGTCTAGCAATTTATGCAGAGATGCAAAATGCTTGAAGTGTTTACTGAACATTTTCTTGTTTGCCAACCAATTGGTGTTCAAGCAACATTTTTGCATAAAGATCACTCATTGCTATGCAGTTATTGTAAGGGGAAAGTAGAACAACAATTAGGTATTAAAGGTAATATCACGTGTAAGGGAGAACAGATGGAAGAAATACAACTACAAGAAGATACAGCACTATACACAAATTATTAATAGCACTTGATATGCTCTCAGAAACCCAAAAGTAAATTACATCATGGAGCTAAATGCTGATGGCTGACATGCACGTGTGATAGTGGCTGACATGTACAGACACGTAATATCAGTATGTAGAAGAAGATAAGAGCATCTACTACTTCAGCATTGAAACATAAATAACAGTACTAGCACCAACATTGACAACAAAATTTGATCTTGCTCATTCATCAAAACAATGACAAAGAAAATAGCTCACAAGGAGACAAAAATTAATCCAAATTCTCTATCAGAAGATGTGGCATACACCACTTCTAACAAACACCGAACAACGCCCTCCAGTACGCGGCCGCCAAATACATCGCTGGCCGCACTTCTCTGGGCGGCCCGCTGCTTCCATCGCTGGCCGTCTTCACACGCACGCTCCCTTATGTGGCCGAGAAATACATCACTGGCTGCACTTCTCTGGGTGGCTCGCGGCTGCCATAGCTGGCACGCGTTTGTCAGCACACAGCAAATGGCTACACCAGGAAACATTGCGATTGGTTTTCCCTGGAAAACAGCGACCCCAGCAGACAGCTCCATTAACTAGCAAGCCTTATATAAACCCGGCCACTGCCGCAAATGACAGTGCTCATCGGGAAGTGCAGCACGCCATGTTCCAGCTGCTTGTGGATGACTTACCGCACCACTCGAGGTTACCTGGCTGCTTGGCGGAAATCTTGCGACTTCACTTGGAGAGGCTGAACTTCACTGGACTTGGGAATAATTACGGAACGTGCACCCCCCCCCCCCCCCCCCCTGCACATTTGGACATCGGTATAACCAAACTTTAGTTATGCATTACTTCTGAGTGTGAGCCTAGGTAGACGCTTGGCTACCATAATTGTTAAAAAGTGATTTGTGATTTAATAAACCAGATGGAAGAGGTTATTGTGTTATTCCAGGTTATAACAGTAGAGAAATGATGGATATATAATGATGAGGAATGACCAAACAACCAATAATCAAATTCTAGAGAGCTACTAAAAATGAGCCATAGCTGGTAACACATCAAAGATGGGAACTAAGATGGGAGAAAACAAATAAGAAAGCAATATGTCTAACTTCCAATATTCACTGTTTGTACTCATTTGTGCTGTGATTGTTACTTAACCCAATCTGCATTTGTTTCAAAAATCTACACTCCTGGAAATGGAAAAAAGAACACATTGACACCGGTGTGTCAGACCCACCATACTTGCTCCGGTCACTGTGAGAGGGCTGTACAAGCAATGATCACACGCACGGCACAGCGGACACACCAGGAACCGCAGTGTTGGCCGTCGAATGGCACTAGCTGCGCAGCATTTGTGCACCGCCGCCGTCAGTGTCAGCCAGTTTGCCGTGGCATACGGAGCTCCATCACAGTCTTTAACACTGGTAGCATGCCGCGACAGCGTGGACATGAACCGTATGTGCAGTTGACGGACTTTGAGCGAGGGCGCATAGTGGGCATGCGGGAGGCCGAGTGGACGTACTGCTGAATTGCTCAACACGTGGGGCGTGAGGTCTCCACAGTACATTGATGTTGTCGCCAGTGGTCGGCAGAAGGTGCACGTGCCTGTCGACCTGGGATCGGACCGCAGCGATGCACGGATGCACGCAAAGACCGTAGGATCCTACGCAGTGCCATAGGGGACCGCACCGCCACTTCCCAGCAAATTAGGGACACTGTTGCTCCTGGGGTATCGGCGAGGACCATTCGCAACCGTCTCCATGAAGCTGGGCTACGGTCCCGCACACCGTTATTCCGTCTTCCGCTCACGCCCCAACATCGTGCAGCGCACCTCCAGTGGTGTCGCGACAGGCGTGAATGGAGGGACGAATGGAGACGTGTCGTCTTCAGCGATGAGAGTCGCTTCTGCCTTGGTGCCAATGATGGTCGTATGCGTGTTTGGCGCCGTGCAGGTGAGCGCCACAATCAGGACTGCATACGACCGAGGCACACAGGGCCAACACCCGGCATCAAGGTGTGGGGAGCGATCTCCTACACTGGCCGTACACCTCTGGTGATCGTCGAGGGGACACTGAATAGTGCACGGTACATCCAAACCGTCATCGACCCCATCGTTCTACCATTCCTAGACTGGAAAGGGAACTTGCTGTTCCAACAGGACAATTCACGTCCGCATGTATCCCGTGCCACCCAATGTGCTCTAGAAGGTGTAAGTCAACTACCCTGGCCAGCAAGATCTCCGGATCTGTCCCCCATTGAGCATGTTTGGGACTGGATGAAGCGTCGTCTCATGCGGTCTGCACGTCCAGCACGAACGCTGGTCCAACTGAGGCGCCAGGTGGAAATGGCATGGCAAGCCGTTCCACAGGGCTACATCCAGCATCTCTATGATCGTCTCCATGGGAGAATAGCAGCCTGCATTGCTGCGAAAGGTGGATATACACTGTACTAGTGCCGACATTGTGCATGCTCTGTTGCCTGTGTCTATGTGCCTGTGGTTCTGTCAGTGTGATCATGTGATGTATCTGACCCCAGGAATGTGTCAATAAAGTTTCCCCTTCCTGGGACAATGAATTCACGGTGTTCTTATTTCAATTTCCAGGAGTGTAGTATGACATGTAAAAACATGGCAGAGTAAATAACAAATGTCTTAAGGGCGATCAGTCACTAGTTATATGGAGGATAAGAAAGAAGATTATGGTTTAATGATGTGTTAAAGGTTTGGTTTATGCAAATTATCTGCTGACATGTATCCAGAAAAACAGGTAAGAGTTCCCGTTACTGATTATGTGAGGATTAGAATCAAGTCTAACAGAGTGACTTCAACACTTGAAAATATAAATAATATTTATTGACAACTATGAGTGGTTCTTTAAAAATGGACTACCACTTAACTTAGATGAAACACAACACAAACAATTCTGTATTTTACAAGACGTGATCAAACCACAAGTAATAATGTGAGAGGGTAAATTAGTTAATGAAATTGAATTCTAAAGACTTAGTTGCTATACTGATAAGAACTTGAAGTAGAATTCACATGTTAAAATCTCCTTTAATGTCTATGGTCTCCAGATCTTGCATGAAGAATAATGTCAGATTTGGGAAATTTAAACATCAAAACTTGTACTTACTTTTCCTATTTTCATTCATTAGTGTCATATTGCATCATATTCTGGGGTACCCTGTTATTGAGAAAGAAAGTGATGCACAGAACGATGTAATAAGGATAATATGTGATGTCCATCCTAGAAACTCTTGTAGACAGCTCTTTAATAAAGTGGGCATATGACAACAGTCTCATGCTACATTTACTTACTTACAGAGTCTTTTTGTCAACAATCAATCACAGTCCAAAAACAGCAGCAACATTCACAAATATAACACTAGAAGGTGAAATAACTTATGTTAGCCATCACTCAGCCTTGGTGTGACACAGAAAGAAATGAGGCACACAATCACAAAAAATCTTCCACCCCTACCTAGTGAGCTAAAGAATTTAACAGATAATTTAATTAACTTCAAACACAATTCCATATAATAATTTCTGAATAGTATAGCATGGTGCGCGCACACACGAGTGTGTGTGTGTGTGTGTGTGTGTGTGTGTGTGTGTGTGTGTGTGTGTGTGTGTGTGTGTGTGCGTGCGCGCATGCACGCTTGTGGGACATCATGGCTAGAGATAATGATTGTGATCCATGGAACACATAAAAAATTAAAAGTGGGTGCCGTTACGTCTGTACATGTGTGATCTTGATGGCCACTTTCATGTACCCTCTATTCAGTTGCATGCTGGAACAATGTAACAACCAATTCAAATTGATGAGTGTCTATTTCAGCTGTGTAGAAGCATTTTATTCCCACAAACAGCTATGACACAACACAGTCAGTTCTACACAGTGTCAAACACACAAGAGCCATGCACCCCCTTAGTCTCTGCAACACATAAAATTATATTTATATAGCACCACACAGGTGGCAAGTGAAGCTCAGATATGTTGTGTGTTCCATCATTGTGTCTACTATCACACATGTTGTGTGTTCCATCATTGTGTCTACTATCACACATGTTTTATGGATAGCTGTGGCTGTATCCACTCTGTTACTGAAGAATTAAAGTCTAATTAGAAAGATCTGCACATGAGAATGTAGTTTTTGCAGCAACATTCTTGATTAATTGCTTCACAGAGTTCTTGCCATGTAAGATTTGTCAGTCTTAAGCTTTCAATATCTTCTCCCACCAACACCATCACCATCATCATCAGTAGATTACATGTCAGTAGGCCTCATGAACAAACATTTGATAATGTTTGATAAAACAGAAAGGCACTGAGGTGGTAAAATTCATTGGATACTTCCTAATATCACATGGGGCATTGTTATCCATAAAAATTCCAATATTGTTTGGGAACATGAAGATCATGAATGGCTGAAAATGGTCTCCAAGTAGCCAAACATAACCATTTCCAGTCAATTGGACTAGAGGACCCAGTCCATTCGATGTAAACACAGCCCACTCTATTACAGAGACATCACCACTTGCACAGTGCCTCATGGACAACTTGGATCCATGGTTTTACAAGGTCTGTGCAACACTAGAACACTACCATCATCTCTTACCAACTGAAATCAGGATGCATCTGAGCTGGCCACAGTTTTCTAGTCATCTAGGGTCCAACTGATATGGTCACAAGCCCAGGGCAGAGGCTGCAGGCAATGTTGTGTGGGTAGCAAAGTCACTCGCATTGGTTGTCTGCTGCCATTACCTATTAACACCAAATTTAGCTGCACTTTCCTAATGGATACATTTGTTATACATCCCACATTGATTTCTGCAGTTATTTCATGCAGTTCTGCTTGTTTGTTAGCACTGACAACTCTCCACAAATGACACTGGCCTTGGTCATTAAGTGAAAGCAGTCACCTACTGCATTGTGTGTGGTGAGAGGTAATGCCTGAAATTTGGTCTATTTGCCACACTTTTGACACTGTGGATCTCAGAATAGCAAATTATTTCATGATTTCTGAAATGGAAGTCCCATGCATCTAGCTCCAACTGCCATTCCACATTCAAAACCTGTTAATTCTCATTGTGTGGCCATTATCATATTGGACATCTTCTCACATGAATCACCTTAGTAAAAATGACACCTCTACCAATGGACTCCCTCTTATACCTTGCGTATGTGGTACTACTGCCATCTGTATATGTACAGATCACGGTCCCGTGACTTTTGTCATCTCAGGGTATCATTCCAATGTATCTAACTACTGGGATTCTGTCATCAAAGAAGCCACTGATGTCAGAATGTGTACCCACAGCTTTAACCAAGACAGTGGCACCACCCTTAGTGGTGGCTGGAAATGGGTACATGAAACTGAAAGGCAACAGAGAAGTCAATTCAGTCTTTCATCACTAATGAAATCCATATCACTAGCAATGTTCTCTAATCATATACAGTGACATAATCTCTGATAGGAAATGGAAGTTCTGTGACTTCATGGTGTCTTCATTAAATAATTAGGCCAACTAAAGTACCTAACAACCTATTGAAATCTAATTACCTGATGATGATGATGATGATGATGGAGAACGTTGTCAAAAGCTTGAGATTGACAGATCTGTTGTGGCAAGAGCTCTGTGCAGCTTTTATTCATGAACTACATATGCTCAATAGTAGCACTCTTTTCATTTTCAGAAGTGTGTCAGGATCCAATAGTTTGCTAATTTTTTAATACTTTTGAGTACAATTACAAGAGTAATTTAAGCTGAGCAAGCCAAGTTGCCTGCTACAAACACAAATGTAGATTCAAAAACTTAATTTCTGGAGGTTGATCATAATATTTTATCTCTGTCAATAAAAACATCCAATCTTTCTATGTGCCTCCAAACACTGCAGTGTTCCTACAGATGAAGACATAAGTACAGTATGTTTCAGACTCTGAGGAAGAATGCTTAAGCTTACTTGACATTCTGCCATGTAGCAGTTGCGCCATTCTTCATTATCTCCTTGGCAACCGATATGTGGTGCAACACACTCTCTCTTGCGAACTTGTTGTCCAGGTCCACAGGTTGTACTGCATTCTGACCACCCTGACCAAGCTCCCCATTCTGCAGGTGCTACAACAAAATTAATGAAATTATGTGAATTGTTTCAAGAAAAAAATAATTAGTTTACATACAATCATAATTTTTAAACACATGTACTGTGAATTTATCTTTTTCCTTTGAAAATTAAACAGGCAGTTCCTTGTTGTTGCTTTCAGTACATGAAGATTGACACCAAAGAAATTATGACACAGTAAATAGCTATTGTTTAGCATTGCATCAGGGAGGTGTTGTTGGAATCTTTTTTGGTTATGAGTCAACTGAGGCTCTTTCATATGTTATAAAATATGCTGTGGAATTGGGTTTTGAAGTTTTGACATTGGAAGTTATAATGCATCTTTCAGCAGCTTGAACTTCTGGTGTTTCAACTTACAAACAAATATACTTATTTAAAAGTAACTGTAAAGTTGAATATAGACACAAGGACAGAAACAAACAACACTGGATTTGAATAAAGGTTTTATTTGTTGCTGTTGCCCAGTGTTAACCTCTTGGTCATTATCTGGTGTCATGCACATATGACTTATGCTAATAGCATACATGTAGTTTTAAATAAGAATGAAAATGTCAATGCACATTCAAACACATCATCAATTAACTTGACTAAGACTGCTTTGGGAATTATAATAGCACATTACTCTGTTTATACGTATTTTCAAACAGGATTTACAACACAAATAAATTTTTTTGTACCCATGTAGGCCTATATAGTATGGTATTAGGTTGTCTTTTGTATGAGAAAAAACTAATAGTGTTGAATAAAATATTTTATTCAAACAACAGGCAGCCTCAGTAGAACCAGGATATCTTTTAATCAATGTCTGATGGCTGTGGACCCAAGCATTAAGAATACAACAGGGATTAAAGTAAATAAATGTATTAGAATGACAAGGTCTAAATAAGTTATTACATGTCAAATCATTACCACATATAATTACTGACATTAACATGAATAGTCATGCACAGGAACAGAATGTATGCAAGAAGAAAAGACAAGTCAATTTGTAAACCATAAAATTATTAAACAAGGTGTTAAGAGTCTGAAAACTGGGATCTAGTATATGTAAACTGTGAGGCAGATGACAAATGGCACCAGTTCTGTAAAGCATTTCATTATTGCTACTATAGAAGTTACTGTCTGATACAGAAAAAATGTAAAAGCCAAGTCATGAATGATGTAACCCAGGCAAGAAGGTATGCAATTCTGCACAAATAAAAAGGAAAAAAATAATTTCAGCTCAACACCACCACAACAAAAACAAAGAGAGAGAGAGAGAGAGAGAGAGAGAGAGAGAGAGAGAGAAGTCTCAGCATATTAGAACATAAAATAATATAGACACAACAAAAAAATTTTCATCACCTTGGTTCCAAGAGATCTGAAACCAGTAAGGAAAATTGGAATAGAAATCAACATAAACATCATTTCTGTCCCTTTTATTGCTCATGAAAGCCACACATTGCAAGTTGTACCACCATACAGCGAGACCTTCAGAGATGGTGGTCCAGATTGCTTTACACACTGGAACTTCTAATACCCACTAGCATTTCCTCTTGCATTGATGCATGGCTGTATTCATCATGGCATACTATCCACAAGTTCACCAAGGCACTGTTGGTCCAGATTGTCCCATTCCTCAATGGCGACTCAATGTAGATCCCTCAGACTGGTTGGTGGGTCACATTATCCATAAACAGCCCTTTTCAATCAATCCCAGGCATGTTTGATAGTATTCATGTCTGGAGAACATGATGGTCACTTTAGTTGAGCAATGTCATTAACCTGAAGGAAGTCATTCACAAGATGTGCATGACGGGGGCTGCAAAATGTCATCCATGAAGACGAATGCCTCGCCAATATGCTGCTGATATGGTTGCACTATCAGTTGGAGGAAGGCACTCATGTATCATACAACCATTACGGTGCCTTCCATGACCACCAGCAGTGTATGGTGGCTACACATAATGCCACCCCAAAACAGCAGGGAACCTCCACCTTGCTGCACTCACTTGACAGCGTGTTTAAGGCATTCCGCTTGACCGTGTTGCCTCCAAACACATCTCTGACGATTGTCTGGTTGAAGGCATATGCAACCTTCATTGGAGAAGAGAAGATGAACCTCGCCATGGATGTTGGGAGTGAATTTGTGCATAATGCAGCCTATTGCACACAGTTTGAGTTGTAACATGATGTCCTGTGACTGCACGAAAAGCATTATTCAACATGGTGGCATTGCTGTCAGGGTTCCTTTCAGCCATAATCCATAGGTAGCACTCATACACTGCAGTAGTAGCCCTTGGGTGGCCTGGGCAAGGCATGTCATTGAGAGTTCCTGTCTCTCTGTAGCTAATCCATATCCGAACAACATCACTTTGGTTCACTCCAAGACACCTGGACACTTCCCTTGTTGAGAGCCCTTCCTGGCACAAAGTAATAATGTGATAGTAATTGAACCACAGTAGTGGCTGTCTAGGCATGGTTGACCTACAAACAATAAGAGGCATGTACCTCCTTCCTGGTGGAATGACTGGATCTAATTAGCTGTCAGACCCTCTCCATGTAATAGGCACTGCTCACGCATGGTTGTTTACATATTTGGGTGGGTTTAGTGACATCTCTGAACAGTCAAAGGGACTGTGTATGTGATACAATATCCATAGTCAACGTCTATCTTCAGGTGTTCTGGGAACTGGGGGTGATGCAAACTGTTTTTTATGTGTGTATGTCAGAACTGTGTGTAAGATTTATAGTTCTCATAGAACAAAGAAGAAGACAATGTAAAAACACACAGAGGGCATCTGCCTCTTGAGAGTTGAATAATTTTATGGAAAAAACTAAACCAATCACAATACTGATATATGGAATGACAATCAACCAGAAAGTGGCAGTAGCCAATTTTGTTGCTTATGGTATGAGTTCCTACATAATTCAGAAAGTATGTGGCAACTTTATGGATGTCTTTATGACATTGTATTAACTATGCCTTGTTGATACAGAAGTTGTATCAATATGTAATAAGTGAATTATGTTATTTTTATGTTGTGTATTGAACAGGAAAAAATGCACAGAAAAGTCAAACATTTAGAAGGTGATCATTTAATTACTAACAGTTCAGAGTTATTAATAGTAAAGAATGGTGTAATACAAGATTTGCCATTCATTTATACATTATGTAAATTATCTCTGCAGACTTGCAATACAAGAATTTTTTCTGAAAAAAAGAGAAAACTGATACATATAAATTTCAGTCTTAGAAAGTGTTTTCTGAAAGTATTTGTCTTGCATGTAGGCATATATGATAGTGAAATGCAGACAGTAAACTGTACAAACAGAAGATTTGAAATGTGGTGCTACATTACAAATCTGATGGTTAGATGTATAGATTGGATAACTAATGATGAGGTACTGAATTATATCAGGAAGAAAAGAAACTGTAGTAACACAATTCACATTTCTGTTGCACTTCACGTAGTGTAGACCGGAAACCGTCTGATAGGCATGCCCAATGTGAACTGACTGGGCATGGCCCGTGCTGTGTGGGTTGTTGTTGTTTCGCCGGCAGAGGTCACATCTGAATTGTTGCGTGCCCTCCGGTGGACGGGACTTTACTTGTGGCAACTACTGTCCGTGACGCACCGTGCCAATGTGCGCCTCCCGCTATCTTTCTGGTGGCTACTGCACTCCTCATTCAGGGGGTAAAGCCACTGCGATCCACTGCATCGGAAGGTGGAGCGTCGTGCAGTAGCGATGACCTCCATGTCCATTGGAAGGCTGGAGTCAAAGGGATCTGACAACCCTCGAGCGAGAACTTTTGAATGCGGCTGGAAGTGACCCACACGAAGAGGCCCCCGTCATCCCACCACCGGAGCCAGGGACAGAACAGGCAACAAGCCGTCGGACTCTGGATCCTGGTCCACCTCGGGAGGGGCAAGACCCAGTGGCAGGGACGATGGGGAAGGGACGACCACAGGTGAACCAGCCTCCTGAGAAACTGGGCCTGCGAGGGGGGCCGGCTCTCGCCAGGGCATCTCTAATGACGGTGATGCTGGTGCTGGAACTACTGGAACCATCGCAGCATGGCGGAGTCACAGGTGGGAGGGGCGCTAGCATCCCCTGAGAAAACAACACGGGTGCCGGCAATGGGGAAGCCGGCGCCCGAGGGGTCGGAGGGTGGGTGTCCAAACGTGGACGTAGCTGATTTTGGTGACAACGTACCTCCTGGTCCCCCACCTGCAAGGTATAGAGCCGGCGGCCATTGCGGCGCAGGACCACTGCTGGTATCCAACGTGGATTTGGACCAATCCCACGTGCCCAGACCAACATACCCGGTGGATAGCCGGGTACCCCATTTTGCAAAGACTGGCGAGGAGCAGGCCGGAGGAGGTGCAGCAGAGTCCTAGGTTGGCGCCCACGGAGGAGCTCTGCGGGGCTGCATTCTCCCATCGGTGTGGGCCGGTATGCCATCAGGAAAAATGCCAATGCCTCCTCCGCAGGAAATTCGTGCACATACTTTTTCATCTGCATCTTAAATGTGCGCACCATGCACTTGGCTTCCCCATTTGATTGTGGATGAAAGGTGAGAGAGCAAAGTGCTGAATACCAAAGCACCTATAAAAATCCTAGGTCTGCGAAATAAACTGAGGTCTATTGTCTGATACCAGAGTGACTTGCAGACCTTCCACAGAAATGATTTTTGTTAGTGCCTGGATTGCAACTTCTGAAGGGGTTGAGGAGAAGTGAAACACATATGGGAATTGGGAATAAGCATCAATGACAATGAGCCAAAAGCCATTGAGAAAGGGGCCCGCAAAATCTATGTGAACACATTCCTATGCCTCGGTTGCAGGCGGCCATGAAGAGAATGCTGACCTATTGGCTCACACACTGGGAACAGGTGGCTACCAAGTGCTCAATTCCTCTGTCAATACTGGGACAATACACATGTATGTGAGCCATGGTTTTAGTATGGGAAACACCCCAGTGCCCCTCATATCATAAAATGGGGACCTCCCTTCGGAAACTTGCAGGAACAATCAAGCAAGGAGCTGCATCATAGGTGGCCAGAAGGAGAACTCCTTCCAAGACTGAGAGGCGGTCTTGTAGAACAAAATAATTATGAAGAGGGTCTGAGGCCTGGCCTGGAGGTCGGGACGACCATCCCTGTTGAACGAGGTGAAATACTTGCCGGAGAACCGGGTCAGCTGCCGTTTCCCTAGCGACTCTAGAAATAGTGATCGGGAAGCCATCAACCACTTGGCGGAATGCCACATCCAAATGAAAACATATAATCTTCTCCTGATCGAACTTAGGATCCAGGACCACTGGAAGACGGAAAAGAGCTTCGGCATTGGCATGCTGTCCGGTAGGCCAAATAACTATATTAATGGCTTATGGTCAGTGATTAACTGAAACTTCGTACCATACAAGAAAGGGTGAAGCTTGGAAACAGCATAGACAATGGCCAAAGCCTCTTTTTCCATCTGGGAGTAATGGGCCTGTGCGGGACTAAGAGTTTTAGATGCAAACACCAGTGGCTGCTCAGAGCCATCTGCATTGCGATGGGCCAGGACCGGCCCCACCCCATAATGTGAAGCATCTGTAGCCAGGACCAATGGCTTATTGGGGTCAAAAGTAGCCAAACAATGTGCTGATGTGATGAGGCCCTTCAGTGAGGTGAACGCTCGCTCGCACGCAGGAGAGCAATCAAAAGTAACACCCTTGCGCAGAAGTCAGTACAGGGGGCGGGCTGTTGTGGAAGACCTGGGAATGAACCGGTGGTAATAGACAATCTTGCCTAAAAATGCTTGTACTCCTTCAGTGAAGCGGCCCGCGGAAGGTCAATTATACCTTGAACCAAACTTCCTAGTGGCTGGATGCCGTGCCGAGAGATGGTGTAGCCCACATATTCAATGGCCGGTTGGAAGAAGTTCAAGTTACGCAGGTTGCAACGCAGGCCCACAGACCTGAATTTGAGAGTGAGGGTCGAAGGTTGTACAAGTGTTCCTTCGTGCTGCGGCCCCTGACAATTATGTCGTAAAGGCAATTAATACAATGAGGGATTGTCGATGGGAGATGCTCAAGATAATGCTGAAATATCGCCGGGGCACTGGATATCCCGAAGGCCAACCGCAGGTATTGGTAAAGGCCAAACAGGGTGTTGATGAAATCGCCACAAAGAATTAATTTTCCGAAGGGTTTCCTGACAATAATGAGAAGCAAAACCCACTCACTAGAAGAAATGGGAAGAATGACCCTGAGAGCTGTCAGCCAGTCTAGCTCTGCTTTTACCTGAGGGCGGACAGCCAAGGGGATCTGCCTCGTGCGTAGAAAACGCGGGCGAGCCGACGCCTTCAATGTTAAGTGAGCCTCAAAGTCTGAAACACGCCCCAGGCCCTCCTCAAAGATATCCTTAAAGTCAGATATCAAAGATTCCAATGATTTATAGGGAACATCTTTGGAGACCAACTGTATGGTGTCTGTGATAGAAAAACTGAAAGCTTGAAGGCATCCAATCCAAAAAGGTTAGCGGAGCTCACATCACTGTCAACAATAAAAGTCAGAGGCTGAGTGACTGATTTGTAAGTAACGTTGGTAGTGAATTGACCCAGTAGGGGAATGAACTGTTTACCATAGCCGCGTAGACGCTGTTAAACTGGCGCCAATGGGGGCGACCCAAGGTCAGAGTAAGTATGTGCATTCAACAAGGAAACTGCCGCGCCCGTATCTACTTGCAGTTGGAATCAGAGCGACCCAACCGACACCTTTGTGTGCCGATGCATCGGGACCTTGGCGCAACGAAACTTCCTGAATGTCAACGTCCATGTCCTCTGTACCTGCTTCCTTTGATTCTTTTGAGGCTGAGTGGCAAACTTTAGCTATGTGTCCTTTTTTATTACATTTGGGACAAATGGCCCAACGCTGGGGGCACTCTGACCGACCATGATGTATATAGCACGATGCACAGGACAGTAACAGAGGCCAGTGGTAGGAACTTTGTTTACGCGCCATGTGGGAGCGGCCGTAACGGCCGGATTGTACCACTCGCACGTTGTCCACCCTGACACAGTGGACGCGGCCGCGCTGCCCTGAACCGCCACGCTTCCAACTGTTGACCTGCAGCATGAGAGACTTCATATGATTGAGCAATGGACAGGACTTCCTCAAGGGAAGGGTCTTCTAACTGCAGGGCCCATTGCTGGACCTCCCTATCAGGGGACGAACGAACAATGACGTCGCGCACCATAACGTGGGCATACGACTCTCGCGACTGCTCCATGACAAAATGACACTTGCGACTAAGACTGTGCAGGGTAGTGGCCCATTCCTGGTAAGACTGATGGGGCTGTTTCTTGCATTGATAGAACTCGACCCTAGCCACCACAACATACGTGTGGTGGCGATAATGTGAAGACAGCAATGAACAAAATGCGTCAAAAGACAAGGACGAGGGTTCCTGCAACAGCGCCAGCTGCCGCAAAACTTGATACAGTGAGAGAGATATCCAAGACAAGAAAAGAGCACGACATACCTCCACATCGGCAACATAAAATCCCTGGAAATTCTGCTGAAGGCGATGTACATATGAATCCCATCCTCCGCCATATCGTCATATGGGGGAAAGGGAGGAGGGAAGGGCGCTGGAGAGGAACACTGGAAGCACTTGCTTCATGGTGACAATGAGCTCCGTCTGCTGCTCAATCAAAGCCCACACTAAATCCCCCATGCCATGGATAAGCTGCGAAACTGGAACAACAACACAACATGCGAAAGAATGCCCCTACTCGTCGCCAATTGTGTAGTAACACGATTCACGTTTCCGTCGCACTTCACATAGTGTAGACCGGGAACCGTCTGATAGGCATGCCTGATGTGAACTGACTGGGCATGGCCTGTGCTGCCTGGGTTGTTGTTGTTTTGCCAGCAGAGGTTGCGGCTGAATTCTCGATTGCCCTCTATTGGACGGGACTTTACTTGCGGCAACTACTGTCCATCATGCGCTGTGCCGTTCTGCGCCTCCCGCGACCTTTCTGGTGGCTACTGCAGAAACCTTTGGCACAAAACAAGGACTGATTGATCAGATTTTTGATGCATCAAAGAACAGTCAATTTGACAAAGGAGGGGTGTTACTGGTGTGGATGGGTGGTGGGTTAAAAACAACAGTGAGGACCAAGGCTTGATTATAGGAAACACATACAAGCAAATGTAGGTGTCAGTATCTATGCAGAGATAAGGAGACTTACACTGTATCAACCAGCTTGGAGAGATGCAATGAAACAGTCTTCAAACTGAAGATCCGAATCAAAAACATGTAACTCACTTTCGACGAAACATAGCTCAGAAAGTTACCACGTATGGCAATGACATGTCAGTTACCTGTACAGATCACTCAAATGTGGAGTTTGGAAAATAGTCAAATTAGTTTAAAACAGAGTATATACAGTAACCTGCCAGAACATTATGACTACCAACCTACTATCAATACAAACCCATTCAGGCAATAGCAGCCAGCGAGGAATGACTGCTAGTCAGAAGCTAGCATGGTGCATGTAGTATCAGCGAACATGCTGTCCGTGTGTAGAATGGGGATGGTGCTTGATCTATCTGAGATTGACCAAGGCCAGATTGTGATAGTCCAGAAGCTTAATATGAGCATTTCTGAACCTGCACGAATTGTCAGGTATTCAGAGACTGCTGTGGTGAGTGTCTTCAACATGTAGTGAAACAGATTTTAAACCACATCCAGACATCGGTGGGGGGGATGTTGGATGTCGTAGGCTGGGCAAAAATAGTAAAACACAACAGGCAGTGAACTGTGGTGGAACTAACATCAGACTTTAATGCTGGGCAGAGTAAAAGTTTCTCTGAACACACAGTGCACCGAACACTCCTAATGATGGGCTTCCACAGCCAATGACACATGCATGTGCTAATGTTAACACCTTGACAATGGTAACTATGACTGAAATGGGCATGTGACCATTGGCACTGGACATTCATGCAGTGGCACAGCATTGCATGATCTGCTAACTCCCAATACCTTCTTCATCTTGTTGATGGGAGGGCGTGAATCCATCATCTTTCAGGGAAACAGCTTCTTGACACCTGTACTGTGGAATGGAGACAAGCTGGTGGGAGCTCCACCATGCTTTGAGGAACATTCAACATTCATGTGGGCATCCATGGGTCCAGTGGAGCTCATGCAATGCACCATGATAGCCAAGAAGTATCATATATTGGTTGCAGACCATGTACCCCCATTCATGGGGATCTTGTTTCATGATGACAGTGGCATTTTTCAACAAGATAATGCACAATGTCACAAGGCCAGGAGTCCCGAATGAACATACCTGGGATGTGACTGAATGTGGCGTCGAGCTCACTGCGCTCTCTCCCCATAAATTATGGATATTAGGTGACGTATGTGACGATGTGGTACCAACTGCCTCCAGTGACCTACCAGTGCCTCATTGCATCCATGTTATGACATGTCACTGCTGTTATCCATGCCAAAAGTGAACAAACTGGCTATTAGGTAGATGGTCATAAAGTTCTAGTTGATCAGTGTATTGTGTGTCGTGTGGCATGCAGTTTGGTGTAGTAGATGGTGTCTCTGCCTGGCACATTGTGGGTTAACAATTCAATCTCAACTACCAGCAATTATTTGTTATTTAGTGTTTATCATTTCTGGAAGGTACTTGAAATTTCTTAAGTTGGTAATGTTCGTATGTTCTGGAATATTCTACGTTTGTATAAATAGCAGCACTCTCCATCCAGGCGTTTAATTAAGTTCTGTTCTGGCTGTATGTTTGTTTTTGTAATAAATATGCATTCAATGTTACGTTTTGTACTTTACTGATGGTTTTGCTGTGGATTTGGACTTGAGTGTTGTTATGATATGACACTGTTTGGTGAAGATACTGGGTACTTCAAAACACCTTCATCACCATGGCTCAAGTTAGTCAATTTAAAAGCCATTGTCTGCATGGAAAGGAACTGGAATACAAGTACTACATCATGTCCATGGACTATATATTGAGGAGAACAATAGATACCAAAACAGCAGTAAATCAGCTTCACATCAGGCATCCTTCAGGGTTTTCTGAAGGCACCGGTCATTACCTTCAAAATGGCTGAAAGGATTCAACCAAGTTACCAAATACACCAGGTGGGATGATATGACGTGTTTCTCAAAAATGCACATTTACTTGGGTGGCACAACCTATCAGTGGTTTGAAAAGAATGAAGAGAAGCTCAGTAACTTTAATAAATTCCAGGTCAAACTGAAGAAGATATTTGGTGACAATCAGCACCATTACCACTTAGTAGAAACACACTTGAACAAGGGAAATGAAACAGCCTTACATACAGAATGTATTGGCCCTATGTCACACTGTGAATCCAAGCAAGAAAAGAAGAAGAAGAAGAAGAAGAAGAAGAAGTTGTGGAAGCTCACTATAATATGTAGTAGAGAATGTTGCAGAGAGATGTAATGATTTTTAGCACCAACGACTGTCACCAGTCAAATGTTCCAGGAAGGACGGACTTGGCCAACATGGACTTAAGCCACAACTATAAAATGATGGCCCACCACCTGACCAATGCAAGTAAAACCAACTCCTCTCCCAAGTATAATGAACCAACAGCAGAACTTACATTTGGAGGATAGAGGACAACCCGCCATTATGTTTCCATTGTGGTTGTCTTGGACTCATAGTGCACTACTGCCGAGAAGGAAGATGAGTCTTCGGTGATTACTAAGCCACCAGCACAGCTGTTCACAATTGTCCGCTGCAGACAATTATAGTTGATCTGTGAGACCAAGCCCAATGCTATAGCTTGGGCATGGTTACTATGCAACACTCCATAGTCATTCACTGTCACTCATCTAGCCACCAAATTAATCACTGAAATCATTACTGATGTGATCAATCTGTCTAGGCAGCAGATGGCCCAAGGGCTTCTTTTCCTGTAATGACAAATGCTTGTCATTGCTAGCTAAAGAAGACTCTGTTCCATGATGTGAAAGTGATTGTGTCAAAAGTCACAATTGGGAGATAATTGCAGCCAACAAAATATGTACTGAAAGAATAACCATCAATGGTGGAACAAAGCTCTTAAAATTTGTCATTTTATCAGGAATTATTTATAATGTTATTATCACATGTGATTTCTTGCAGGCATCACTAACTGTCATGATTTGTGGAGGATCAGAGCTCTTGCCTGATAAAGGTATTTCAAGCACCAAAAATAATGAAGATTTCTCTAGGCAGTTGTTTGCTGTTGAAAACATTGTTATTCCACTGTCATCAATAAGGCAAGTTCCAGTCATCAACTGAGATACTCAGTTGAACTGTAAAGATTTTGTCAATTCAAAAAAAGCTACTCAGGCTCACAAAAGGAATTACATGCCAGTGACAGTCACAAGCATTGTAAATGGTCAAGGAGAATTTTGGATCAGTAGCTCTCTCCAACAGCCACAACTCATCCTTACAGATACAGGGTGACAATTGTTGAACTATATGAAAAAAACATAAATTAGTTACAAACTATGGTGTGCACACATTTTACTCAACATCACTATAGATTCATGTTCAA
The DNA here is from genome assembly GCF_023897955.1 of Schistocerca gregaria. NCBI lineage: Eukaryota > Metazoa > Arthropoda > Insecta > Orthoptera > Acrididae > Schistocerca > Schistocerca gregaria. The sequence continues at coordinate 517,945,018 of NC_064931.1, read as the reverse complement.
TATGCCTGTGATCATTAGCGATGATGTGGCACAGATGAATAATGAAATTCTGCATGACCTGCTGAAGTGTAGGAATGCCGATGTTGTTGATGACCTCCTGAAAGGCTGTTTTCAGCTCAGCAATGGTTGTGGGGTTGTTACAGTACACCTTGTGTTTAATACAGTCCCACAAAAAGGACTTGCATGTGTTCAGATCCGGAGAATAAGGTGGTCAATCGAGGCTCATGCCAGAGGCCTCTGGGTACCCCAGAGGCTGAATGCAGTCCCCAAAATGCTCCTCCAGGACATCAAACGCTCTCCTGCTTCGATGGCATTGAGCTCCAATATGCATGAACCACATATCGTTGAAATCAAGGCTAGTTTGAATAATGGGGATGAAATATACTTATAAGACCTTCACGTACCATTCAGTAGTCACAGTGCCGTCAAGGTATATTGCACCGATTATTTTGTGACTGGACATTGCACACCACACAGTCACCTGTTGAGGCTGAAGAGACGTCTTGATGGTGAAATTCGGATTCTCAGTACCATAATGCGGAAATTTTGCTTACTGATGAACCCGTCCAAATGAAAGTGCATCACTAAACCAAACCGTACAGTGCATACTAATTCCCATCATGACAAGCAGCTGACACTGGAGTTTGAATATCCTAATGTAAACCATTCAGAAGTTATGATGATTTTATTTCATATAGTTCAATAATTGTCACCTTGTATGTGCCTAGGGACACCTGAACCACTCCAGGAATGCCAGAGTAAGTTCATTGATGAAGAACTGTGTTCTTGTACTTTTACAGATAATGCAAGGGAAGAGGCTATTATCGAACTGACAATAGTATCTGGCCTGATCAACGATCAACATCGGCAAGTTTAGGCCAATATGCACCGATTTTTTAATGCATTATATTCTGGAGTAGATAGAAACACAGACCAAGCAATCCATGGCACAACACCATATTAGTGCAGGGGATCACCCACCAATTATCCAGAACTTGTATAAGCCATTGCTGGTTGAATGATAGATAATCCAGGAGACAGTGGAGAAAATGCTGCAAGATGACATCATTGAACCTTCAGCAAGTCTTTGCTCCTCTCCTGTAGTTCTTATGAAGAATATGGAATGTAAATGATATTTATGGTTTGATTACAAATTACAGAATAAAACTGAAAAAAAATATCAGCTCAATGCTGTGCATTGATGACAGTTTAGACTGCTTGAGAGGAGCAAAGTACAGGGTCACTATAATTAAACTTTTGCTACTGCATTGGGCCCCATGAAAAATGAGTCTTTGTAGGATGATGAAACTTCTTGGAAACATTTGAAAGGGCATACAGAAGAGAAATAAACCATTGAAAGAAACACATTTTAATTTCCACATGAAAGGATAACATTTGTTAATTGCATACCATGTTTCCATTCCAGGTTACAAAGGTTGCTGAATGTGACAACCATCTGCAACCATGACAGCCTGCAAACACACCAGAAATAATGTGCAGCACTTTTTGAATGGTGAACCATGTAATATTTAGTTGTCATGACACAGCTCGGGCACTGCTTGAAGATTGCAAATTGCATCCAGCATTCTCCGCCATTGCAACAATAGCTTCTTCAACAATTTGTGGCACAACTGGCTGTTGGCCCCTCCTAAGAGCAATTCCCAAATCTCCAGTTAGTTTGAACTTCAAAATTATGTTATTTAACACCAGTCTGAAAGAGGACCTCTCCATATCCCTTTAATGCATCGATACCCATGAGGAGCAGCAGCACTATTATTGTCATTTTGATAAAACATGTATATGAGTAAGACCCTGCTCATCTTGTCCAGACCCATATTGATTTTCTGCAGTTGTAATGCATACTGATGCTTGTGTTTCAACCTTATGTTGCCATACCAATACCAGTGCCTACTGGCAAATCATAACCCTAACACTACTAACAATGCAAATCTTGCAGCGTACAATCTGAACATCATTCCTATACAGTTAGGTACCCAAATAGTAAATAGTTTTCCATCTAAAGCAGTTAAAGTAGCAAAAGTTTCATTACAACCACCCTGTATTTCTCAGTTATTTACAGACTGATGGGTTACTGGCAAATAGAGGTTGATGAGGCTTCCTGTGAAAAAAATTCCTTCATAGCTCCTGATGACCTCTATGAGTTCAAAATTAATAGAATATGTAATGCTTCAGCCACCTTTGAGCATATGAAACACAACCTGCTTCATCATCTTAAATGGGTAACATATCTTTGCTATCCGGATGACATTATCATTTTTTGAAGACATCTGAAGAACATCTAAATGACCTGACAACAGTGACCTGAAGTGTGTTCAGACTGTAGGCCTCTTACTGAATCCTAAAAAGTGTATCTTTGTTTCCAAAGAAACAAAAGTCTTCAGACAGCTAATTGAATGGTGATGGAGTCCATACTGCCCCAGTGAAATTAAGAGCAGTCACAGATTTTCTGACTTCTTGGCACATTCATTATGTGACAAGTATCCTTTGAATGTGATCACACTGCTGGTGCGTCATGAAGCACTTCAGGTCAGAGCATGTCCCTTGAAAGGACTACTACAGGGAAATGTCAAATTTCCTTGGAACAAAGTACAACAAACGTCTTTCTTTGCACTGCACATTGAGAATGCGTAGACAGAACATTACACCTTTGCCAGCAGTTATGGGATGGGTGTTGTTCTACACTGAAGAGCCAAAGAACCAGTGCACCTGCCTAATAGCATGAAGGGCTCCTGCAAGCACACAGAAGTGCCACAACACCACATGGTATGGACTCGACTAATGTCTGAAGTAGTGCTGGAGGGAAATGACAGCATGAATCCAGCAGGGCTGTCAATAAATCTGAAAGAGAATGGTGTGGGAATGGGGGGGGGGGGAGGGGAGGGGAGGTGACGATCTCTTCTGAAGAGCACACTGAAAGGCAGATCCTCCACGTACTTGAAAAATCCCTTGTTGACATGCAGGGTCCATCACAGGTGCCAACTCCATGGAGCCTGAGGGGCCCCGAGCCCCCTTAATAATTCGTTTGGTGGGGCGGCCTCCCTCAGTAATTTAAAAAAAAAAAATATTATTTATATTATGCTTTGTTAAAACATTAAATTATGTTGGATTTTTATTTTCCTTGTTTGATGATAGTTACATTTTAAAATATATTAGGTAATGAGTTAAAAGAAATAATTATTATTGTAGTAAGGAGGTTAACTGAAAATGAGTGATGTGATTCATGATAGTGTTACGGCGCTGTGGGCACACTTACAATTTGTTGCCAGTGTGCGAACCTTCAGGTAAAGTCTGGTGCCGGCGGGCCAGCACTGCAGCCGCAGTGACATCAAAAAGACTGGAGCAGAAGTGGCTAGAACCCTCTGCCTCACATCGCCTTGACACTTTGAGACATTATGACACCGTGGTTATATAAGGCCCACCCTTCTGTCCAAGTCATTCAGTGTGGATAGCTTCGTTCAATGCATGTTGCAGACGTGTTTAGTGTTCTGACTTTAGTGTCTAGTGGACTATTTTATATGACTATATTTTCTTCACATACTATAGTCTCTTAGTGTATTGTGAATTAAGTTTGCAATGGATAAGTTTGTTACCAAAAAGGTGTGCTTGGAAGTTGATGATCCTGCAAGTCAACCTCCAACAATTATTGTGTCATCAATTGCTTCATCATCTTCAGGCAAGAACTGTTCACAGACAAAAACTGGAATTTCAGAAGTCTCAGTTGATCAAATATATATGGCTAGAATATGAAGCATCTACTGAAAATGTTTTTTGCAAAACCTGCAAATAGCAGATGCTAAAAATATATTACAATTTTCTTCAAAACAAGTAGATGCATTTACTTCATAGGCTTTTCTAACTGGAAAAAGGCTTTGGAAAAATTCTGTCTTCATGAAAACTGGAAAAAAGCTTTGGAAAAATTCTGTCTTCATGAAAATATGTTTACACATAAAGAAGGTGTTATGAAACTAATTCTATCACTAACCGAAGTGTGGCCTCCCGATTGAATGTACAGTTAGATAGTGATATGAAGAAAGGCCATTTAACTCTTGAGACAATTTTGACTACCATTCAATTTCTATGCCAACAAGGACTAGCAGTTAGATGGTATGAAGATGTAAACTCAAATATTTTTCAATTGTTGGAACTTTGAAAGAATGACATACCTGAGTTTAAAGATTGGTTACGGCGTTTTGGGTATAAGTGGACATCCCACAATATTCAAAATGAGGTCACTGATCTACTAGGAAAGTCTGTGTTGAGAAAGGTATTGGCTTCGATCAAGAAGACTGAACATTTTTGTATTATGGTTGACAAAACAAGTGATTCTTTGATTTACAAACAAGTGTCATTTTGTATTCGTACTGTCGATGATTCCTTAATCATCAATGAAGACTTTATTGGCTTATACAAGACCCCCAACACTGAATCACAAACTCTGTTTAGTATTTTAAAATATGTTTTTGCTTGTCTGATTTGTAAATGGATACCTTAAGAGGACAGTGCTATGATGGTGCCTCATAAATGAGAGGTAAGTTCAAAGGACTAAAAAAGTTAGTTTGGAATATACAACCAAATGCATGTTATGTGCATTGCACTGCTCACAGTTTAAACATGGAAGTTGTAGACAGTCTCTGTCTTCTTACATCTATGAGGGACATTATGGCTTTAGCCAAGGACTTAATAAACACTGTAAGGGAATCCAACAGAAGGATGGGACTTTTCAGAAGCATACACTGTGAGAGCACCCCTTTGCCCGACTTGATGCTATGCGAGCTTATAGCATCTTGAGAATATTGAAAAATTTTGAAGAACTTCTAGAGTTTTTTGAAACATTTTCTGCAGAGGACAAAACAATTGCAGGTTACAAATGTGCAGGCTACCTTAAGTCAGTTACAGTTCAGGACTTATTTCTTTTTACGTCCTTATTGCCATGCAATGAACCCAGTAGAGGATGTCAATGAAAAAATTCAATGCCCTCATCTAAGAGTTGCTGATCTGAAAAAAAATATATAAGGGCTTGATTTGTGTATTGAATGGAAGGTGTGATAATTTTGAACACTTTTGGGAATTATGTTGAGAAGAAAAACCTTCACAAGTTGATAATCCTTCACTTCCTCGGAATTAAAGTATACCAAAGAAGAATGAAAACAACAAAGCCAGCTCACCACACACTTTCAAACCCCAAAGGAATACTACAAAGCTATTTACTTTGAAGTTTGTGAAACGGTTCAATCTTGCGTTACTGAGCAGTTTCCTTCAACTGGACTCACACAGGTCATTGCAGTTAAACAAGAGTGCTTGCTTTTAGTAAACAGAAGTGATACAAATTTGGAAAAATCAACTGAGTTTTTCAAATATGACCTAGACATTGAGAGACTGTACTTGCACTTGAATATATTGCTAATAGAAAACAACTGGTCTTAAAAAACAGGAGTGATGTAAGAAAGTACATTAGACAAGAGCCTGCAGTGGGAGAAATGTTAATTGAAGTGCATTAAGCTTCTCCAAGTACTTCCAATCATGACAGCAACAGCAGAATGGTCATTTAGTGCCCTTATACATCTGAAGTCATATCTCCGATTAACAAGGGGACAGAAGCAATTGAACAACTTGGCTGTTCTTCATTCCCACCCAGATGTTCTGGATGAATTGGATACCTGACCAGTCATCAATGACTTCACATTCAGTAATCCAGTCAGAAAATCAACATTTGCACCTTTCTTAAGACACTCTAGCTCTAATAATGACATTTAGAGCAATATTAAAAATCTTTATAAAACAGAGAATTAAATACATATATAATATTAAATTTTCAGTTTCAGAATATTAGTACTTGTTTAGTACTGTATTATTTTATTACTACAGTACTTTATTAGTTATTTTCAAACTCTTAAATATTTTTAGAGTGTAAGACCCAATTAAAACCCGCTATTTACATACATTTTACTGAAAGTATTGGGCATACTGTATTAACTTTATTAACTGTATTAAAGCATTAACTTTGATATAATATTTTTATTTAATAAACCCTGAGCCTTATTCAACATAAGCTTAAATTAGCTATTTCACTTATTAATCAAAGTGCTATTATGGTGTGACAGCAATATTTTATGTTTTATTCTTTTAATGATAGTTTAGGATTTATTTAAATATAATTTCTGTCTTTTCAGAGCTATATATTCACTGCTCTGTAATAGTCTATAAGCATGATTATTATTGGAAATTAACTTAGCTTTTTATGAAAATACCATGTGTATTTATGTTTTCTTTTTTCAAAGCCAAAAAATGTGTAAGGCTTGTCGAGTTCCCGGGTGTCGAGTTACTGAGATCCCAGTTTTTGGGGTTCTAATGTTGATCACATGACTCTAAAATGCTTAAAAAAACTTTGAAAGTCACTCTTTTTCATCTAAAATTTAGAAAATTTCCCGGAGCAAAACACCCGGTATGAGGCCCCCCAATATTTTTTATAAGTCGGTGCCCCTGGGGTCCATGGATGTATGAGGTTGTCTCCATACCCATACACATCCATCCAATTGATACAATTTGAAATGAGAGTCATCTGACCAGTAACATGTTTCCAGTCAGCAACAGTCCAATGTCGGTGTTGATGGGCCCTGGCGAGGTGTAAAGCTTTGTGTCGTGCAGTCATCAAGAGTATACAAGTGGCCTTCAGCTCCGAAGGTTCATATCAGTAACGTTTCATTGACTGCTTCACACCCTAGCACATGTTGATGGCCCAGAATTGAAACATTGAAATCTGCAGCAATTTGCAGAAGTGTTGCATTTCTGTCATTTTGAACAATTCTCTTCAGTTGTCAATGGTCCTGTTCGTGCAGGATCTTTTTCCACATACAGCAATGTCAGAGATTTAATGTTTTATCAGATTTCTAATATTCATGGTACATTCATGAAATGATTGTACAGGTAAATCCCCACTTCATCACTACCTCAGAGATTATGTGTCCCATTGCTGACTATAACACAACATTCAAACTCACTTAAATATTGATAACCTGCTGTTGAAGCAGCAGTAACCAATAAAACAACTGCACCAGACACTTGTTGCCTTATATAGGCATTGTCGACTGCAGCGCTGTATTCTGCCTGTTTACAGATCTCTGTATTTGAATATGCATGCCTGTACCAGTTTCTTTGGTGCTTCAGTGTAGTACAAATTCAGGAAGGTGCCAAAAAGGCGATAGCTAATGCCTCCAGGGACCTCTCCTAGTCCAAGAGGAACTACTCTACAAATTGGAAAGAGAGCCTTACAGTTGTTTGGGTCATCAATATGTTCTGGCGACCTTTATTTGGAAAAATATTCACCATTCTAACAGATCATCATACCGTATGCCGCTTCATTGTCCCAAAGGATGGTTCACAAATAAGAGGTCAGAATGGAATACAAAAATGTTTCTACATTCTGAAATATTGACTGTTTGTACAAACAGCAGGACTATCCAACCAGGTGTTCAATTCAGTCCTGTTATGGCTGTATGTTGGTGTTGGTAATAAATATACTTCCAGCGCTAGGTGTTGTACTTCATTGATAAACATGCTTTTCAATTTGGATCTGAATGTGGTTATGACATGACAATATTTTTAAATGAGGCATTGTGAAATGTATAATATAAATATATAATTAAATAAAGAATATATGAAACAAATAAAAGTTCTGTCTTTTTATAAATAAGCAAAATAAAGTGTGGAAAGGGGAAGGGACTCACACAGATACCACATATTATAAAATAAGCACACAAATATAGCATCGAGGGTTCTAGCACAATGTAAATAATTTAGGAACAATGGTAACAACTCACCTAATATGGGGTGGAGCAGAGGAAATGCATGTTTTTTGAAGTGCTAGTATGTGGCGACTAGAGGGGGTATTGACCTTTAATGAATGTTGGCAGACTGCACATACAATTCCATTCCCGTCATTATGGAGCATTGGAGCATAGAGCATTGTGTGTTCTTTGTCGAGCAGTACTTTAGAAACAATGATTCCATGGTCACAGTGCAACATCTTTTCTGTCAACATTTTAGAGTTAGACGTCGAGGTGCAGTGCCTGATCAAAATTCTATACTCCGATTGGTTACAGCATTTAGAAGTACTGGATCTGTGATTGAAAAGAAAAGACCTGGTCTTCCCTGTTCTGTTCATACTCTGGAAAATGTAGACTGAGTGAGAATGGCAGTTCTTGCTAGTCTGAAAAGATCGGATAGATCACTGTCTTCAGTGCTGGGTATGTCACATTGTTAGCTTCATCGCATCTTACATTATGACCTTAAGTTTCACCCGTACAAGATAATGATCATCCAGCAGCTTAGTGAAGGGTATTTTGTGCAGTGCAGAGAGTTTTGTAGCATAATGGACGAAATTTTTATGGAAGATGCAGATCCTACAGTCTTCATGAGTGATGAAGCACATTTTCATGTAGACAGTTACGTCAATGTTCAAAATTGTCGGTATTGGGTGCCAGAGAATCTACATGAATTACACCAAAGACCTCACCACAGTTTAAAAGTAACAGTGTGGTGCTGCATTTCAAAGATGGTGACTGTTGGATCCTATTTTTTTGAAGAGGAAGGAACTGCAGTTACTGTGACATCAGTGTGATACATTAAAATGTTGAACAACTTTCTTCATCTAGAACTTGAAAGACATCAAGTCAATATGAGAGAAATATGGTTTCAGCAGGACAGTGCCACAGCTCACACAGTAAGAGCATCCATGGAAGTGGTTTGACAAACGTTCCCAGGACATGTTATTTCGAGAAATGGTGATGTTTACTGGCCCCCTCATTCACCCGATTTGCCGATATGAGACTTCTTTTTGTGGGGATATTTAAAATCAAAAGTCTACATGAACAAGCCTCGTACAATCAATGACCAGAAGAATTCCATTTGTCAGGAAATTGACGCCGTGCTAAATGAAATGTTGGAGAGAGCCATGTGTAACTTTTGGGAGAGGAACCAAATTGTATCCATTAAGGACATCATCTCCAAGACATTATTTTTTGAACCTAATTAAAGAATGTATATTTCAAAACTGCATTAAAAATCTATCACTTAATGATTGTTTTTATTATTTTTATCAAACCGTGTCCCAGTCATTCAACAGTGAAAAACATGCGTTTCCTCTGTTCCACCCTGTAGTAGTGGTGTCGTACCATCGACAGACACCCAAGACCAGAAACTTCACTAGGTTCTCAACATACCCTTTTTGAAGTCAGAGTATGCATATAAAGCCAAATGCAAAAGTGCACATCCCCCTGCCCCCCCCCCCCCCCCCCACACAAACACATGCACACACAGGCACATATGCATGTGCACACACACTCATGCGCACACACACACACACACACACACACACACACACACACACACACACACACACACACAGGTACAACTACACTGTGCCGCCAGAACACACAATGCTGGCAGGTAGACTTGAGTGAGGGGTTGTTCTGGTTAGAGTGGACGAGGGGAGAAATTAGGGGAGCAGTGGGTGACAGTGTTTGGTGAATGTATTACAGTGAGGCAGCATGTCTACAAGATAGGAATGCAAGAGCGAGAGACACCAGGTGCACAAGATAGAAGGTGACAAATGGCATGGAAACCAGTGTGTTTGTGCAGCCCAAGTTGATGTGATCTAGGGAACTCAAATTGGAGGGGATAGCAGAAAAGAAGAGGAGGAGAATGTAGAGAAGGTGTTTTGGGTACAGGGGTAAGTGGAGATTGAGGCAAGGAGGGGTATGGGAATGAAGGTTGTGTTGCAAGGGTAACTCTCATCTAAGTAGCTCAAAAAACTAGTCCTGTGGGGTCCAGATAGCATGGATTTTGAAGCAGCCATTGAAATGAAGCATGTCATGCTTAGTAGCATGTTTCACCCCCTGGTAGGCAACTCTGCTCTTGGGCATCATTTGGCTGCTGTCTGGCTATGACTCAGTGTCTCTACTATGTGGTAAAATAAGCACACAATTGTTCCTGATGGATAGCACATAAAAGTTTGTTAGATGAGAATAGTTGACACTGTGCTAGGGAATGACAATCCCACATGTATGCTATTCTGTCTGTATGTGTAGAAGTTATTTATCTGAAACTGATACTGCCACTTTGAAGAATAGTGAGTACTGTTCAGACATAATCAACACAAAATTGGTTACACCTTTTTCCAAAAATTAAGATCCTCATTGTCTACTCTCCATACATACAGAGTGCCATGCTATTATTTAGAAGAGAGATAGTAAGACTAACCTGCTCAGTACTCAATAAGGCCATTAATTAACTTAAGGATTTATTTATTCTCATAGCAGAAACATACATGTTATACACAGTTATGACTATATTATTTTGACCCTAAACTTGGTCATTTCCAATGTGCCTTCTGTTCCTTAATGAAGTTTATCTACTGTGCGGGAGATGGGACACAGTTGACACTGAAGCATAATTATGATGAACAGTCTGCTCTTCTCCACAGATGCACCGAATATCATCTTGATCTTACAAAATAAACCTTTGATCTGCCAACTCCATATCTCAGCCTATTCAAGGACTTCCAAGACATCCATTTCTCATCATAGCAAGGAGACAGTTGCGACCTAGCTTTTTCAACAGTGGTTCTAAATGCTGTCAATGTTCTATGGAAATTCTTCCTTGACTTCAGCCATTGTGTGTGCAGTTTGTGCACATACTGAGGATACATTCTCTCCTGCTCCACTTTCTTTTTTTTCCCCTCATTCGTAGCTACTTCTCTTCGAACAGAAGGTGTCACTATTCCTGTAAGGTGGTAAAGCCATTCAACTAGAGTGGATTTCAAGGAACCTGTTATGATTCTGCAGTGTCATTGAGAGTTATGTTCACCTGTTTGGCAAGTGTTGAATTATACTAAACAGGACATGCATAATCTGCTGCAGAACAGTGTACTCCCATTGCAGAGGTATGTAGAATTTCAGGTTGACTACCCCCATTATGATCCAGTCAGTTTCTGTAGAAGGTTTTACCTGGTGGAAACTTTTGACTTGCAGTTCACGCAGCACTTTCTGAAAGTAAGAGATCTCTCAAGTGTCACTCCTACATATTTTGGGGTCTCACAGTGCTGCTGTTTGACACCTGACTACACTATCTTTAATATGTGACTAGCTTCACTGTTTATCAAATGAAAAGCACACACTTGTGCGTACAACAAAATACCAAGCTATGTTGAATGGTTTTGCTGAATTTGGAAGCCAGTTTAATTGGAAAATTGTATAAATATATGTGAGGACTACACTGGAGCACCAAAGGAACTGGTACAGGCATGCATATTCAAATACAGAGATGCATAAACAGGCATAATACAGCACTGCGGTCGGCAATGTCTATATAACACAAGTGTCCGACATAGTTGTTTAATCTGCTACTGCTGCCACAAGGGTAGTTTGAAAATCGTGTTATAGTCAGCACGTGAATGATGGGGCATTGCATCTCTGAGGTATAAGTGAAGTGGAGATTTTTCCATACAACCATTTCACGAGTGTACCATGAATAGCAGGAATCTGGTAAAACATCAAATCTCTGACATTTCTGTGGCCAGAAACAGATCTTGCAAGAATGGGACCAATGATAACTGAAGGGAATCATTCAATGTGACAGAAGTGCAACCCTTCTGCAAATTGCTGTAGATTTCAGTGTTGGACTATCAACAAGTGTCAGTGTGCAAATCATTCAATGAAACATCATCAATGTCGGCTTTTGGAGCCAAAGTCTCACTCATGTTCCCTTGATGACTGCATGACAGAAGGCTTTAGGCCTCACCTTGGTCCATCAACACCAACATTGGACTGTTGATGACTGGAAACATGCTGTCTGGTCGGACAAGTCTTGTTTCAAATTGTATTGAATGGATGATCATGTATGGGTATGGAGACAATCTCATGACTCCATGGACCCTGCATTTCAGCAGGGGACAGTTCAAGCTGGTGGAGGCTCTGTAATGGTGTGGGACATGTGCAGTGATATGGGACCCCTGATACGTCTAGATTCAACTCTGACAGGTGACACGTATGTAAGCATCCTGTCTTATCACCTGCATCCATTCATGTCCATTGTGCATTCTGACAGACTTGGGCAATTCCAGCAGGATGCTGTGACACCGCACATGTCCAGAATTTGCTACAGAGTGGATCCAGAAACACTCTTCTGAGTTTTCTGCTGGCAGCCAAACTCCAAAAACATGAACATTATTGAGCATATCTGGGATGTCTTGCAATGTGCTGTTCACATGAGATCTCCACCCCTCATACTCTTACAGATTTATGATCAGCCCTGCAGGTTTCGTGGTGTCAATTCCATCCAGCACTACTTGAGACATTAGTCATGTCCATGCCACATCATTTTGGGGCACTTCTGCGTGATCACAGGGGTCCTACATGATATTAGGCAGGTGTACCGGTTTCCTTGGCTCTGCTGTGTAGTACCAAGAGTAAACCCAATGGAACCAGTACAAACTTTAATTTAAAAACCACCAATACATTTATTTTTAAGTGTGAGATCCTATAACTACTGTAATTGTATTTTTTATTCAGTGAAAATGTATCTGTACAATATGAAATGTGAAACTGACTGTATATCCATTTACAGTAATATAATTCAAGAAATGATTTGTGGGCATCAACATTCTGATAAATAAATTTTCCTGGTCTAAAACCATGTGATGAGTGCAATATTTTCTTTGCAAATTATCGGGGAGGTGCTATAGATAAAGAACACATAAATAAAAAATAAAAAAATTACTTCCTTCTTCCTCATGGCTCATTACACATTATTGCCCCTAAAGAATTCTGTTTCTTAGAGCCTGAATTTCTTCTCTGTTGCTAATTTTCTCACATAGATATAATCTTTTACTTACTTGGTTCTCAGAGTTGCTTGTAATGATTGTGTCCTTCCTCATTATTATCAGTTAGCTCATACTCCCCAGCTCTGCCTGAAATGTTTCTGCCTTTGCCATATTCTGAAGCTCTAATAATATTATTTTACTTGTACATCATCTTTATTGTAATTATCCTATCACAGTTTCTCTGATATGCTGCTGAGGTATGTGATATGTTTGATCTCATCATACATTAATTGGCCTCACATCATCCCTCTCTTCACATCAATATGGTCCCCACAGCTTCTAGATAACATTTTCTTTAACTTCCTATTCATCCTTGGTCTTCTTCCTTCCATTTTCACTCTTTCTCATTAATTCTTAAAAATGGTGTTTCTACGAAGAAAGCTCAAAATTAGCTGTGTGCTTTTGCTTTACTACATACTGATGAGACAAATCTCTTGTTTATAGGCGTGCATTTATCTATTTTGGTACATTCAACCAAAATTAAAGAAGTTGCCAGACTTTTACAGTTATTGTTTTTTTTTTCCTTTTTTAAAGTAATTAATGATCTTTCATCTCTTAGAGACATGATACCATCTATTTCCCAAACTAATAAAATACAATATTGGAAGCAGATGATTATAAGTGAAAAAAAGGAACACAGGTCTTGAGCAACAATCATAATTATGTTCTGTTAGACATGTGTCTTGAATTTGATTTTCTTGTGAAACATTGAACATACATACATATTCTGATTGACTGTTACATTGGAAAATCCCTTCTTTCTGAAAATGATGAACATGGGAGACATGTGTGTAGCCATGACATCAAAATGAAAATGAAAACAATGATGTTGTAAGGAATGAAGATGAAGAACTATTATATTGTATACTAAATACTGAAATTATGAACTTTTATATAGTGTAGCTACAAATGCTATTCTATAATTTACGAAATCCAACACACAACTGGAAAACAATAGATGTGTCACATCACAATATTATAGTCAAGAAGGTATACAGTAGCACAGTGGCAGTCTCAGTGATGACAAACCAAATAGAAATTTTACTTGACCCAGTTTTCTTTCTGCCATCAAGGGGGAGGGATATAGGTGACAGCTACATCTACATCCATATGATTACTCTGCAGTTCACAATTAAGTGCCTGGTAGAGAGTTCATTGAACTACCTTTAAGTTACTTCTCTATCATTCCACTCTCCAACAGCGCATGGGAAAAACAAATACTTAAATCTTTCTGTGTGAGCTCCAACTTCTTTTGTTTTATTATGATTATCATTCCTCCCCAAGTAAGTGGGTGCCAACAAAATATTTTCACACACTGAGGTGAAAGCTGGTGATTGAAATTTCATGCAAAGTTTCAGCTATAGTGAAAAGTGACTTTGTTTTAATTACTGCCACCCCAATTCATGTATCATATCTGCGGCACTTTCCCCTCTAGTTCATGTCAATACAAAATGAGTTGGCCTTCCCTGAATGTTTTCTATGTTCTCCATCAATCCTATCTGATGTGGGATCCACACCACACAGCACTACTCCAGAAAAAAAGAAGGCAGACAAGCTTAGTATAAGAAGTCTCCTTAATAGACTTGCTACATTTTTCGTTGTGCCAATAAATCACCATCTTTGGGTCATTTTCTCAACAACATTATCAATCTGACCATTCCACTTTAAGTTAGTCATAACAGTAATCTGTAGGTATTTAGTTGAGGTTACAGCCTTTAGATTTGTGTGATTTATTATTGTGTATGGGAAAGAAGGGTAAAGTGGCCAGGTTGGGAAAAGTTGCCACTGCTTATCTGATGTCTTCAGCAGTGCTGCTCCCTACAAAGAAGTGGCCAAAATAGATGTAACCAGCACCGTTAGTGTTGTTAGTGACTTTGATAAAGGAAGGTAGCTCCATTATCTTCCTGTGAAAATGTTTTGGTTTTTTGGTCATGCAATGCATTTTTGCTTACAAATATAAGTCACTGTCATTTCCTACGGTTGTATTGTTTCGTGTGTGATCCACTGATACAGACATGGTGTCTGATTGGGAAAACTGGCCACTATTCCTGATAGTTCATTTTCAATCTGTTTATCTGAATGAGAATTAACTAATTACATATTTTATGCATAGTATAACAACTAAAAGTAAAACATTACAAATCATGTTATGCACAATATCCATTATTCCGCTCTCCTGCAAGGGTTTACAAGTGCTTCATGGTGCCAAGAAAATACGTATGTGAAAGAGAATGACAAACATGGGACACTGTTGCAATGCAAAAGGCAACTGAAGCAGTGTAGAATGATAAGATGCCTTTTTCAACAGCAGCAATACAATTCAACATTTCACAGAATATGCAAAAATGACGAGTTCTAGGCAAAACAAAAAGAGAAGCAGTTGGCAGTAAAAAGGTTACGGGCAGCTTAAGGGCAGTGTTTAGAGAAGAACAAGAGAAAGAACTCCTTAAGTGATTTTATGGAATTACAGTGAACGACATGCGGCAATTTGGAGTCAAATTGATAACACATAACAAAATACCACATAGTTTCATAAGAGTCTAAAAAGGCTAGGAAAGACTGGGTGGTGTGCTTTAGAGAACAGCATCCTAATATTAATCTTAGGAAGCCAGAATCTACTTCTGTGGCTAGAGCATAAGATGTGTGTGAATGTAGACAAGGTTTTTGATTTCCTTAAGATAATGCAAGATAAACAGTTTCAACCTGCTCATCAAACTTATAATGTAGATGAAACCGGTCTTCTGACAGTTTCCAAGAACAGCAAAGTGGTTGCACTCAAAGGAGGATGACAAGTCAGAGCCACTACTTCAGCTGATAGAGGTTTGCTGTTGACTTTTGTAGTGTCTTTGTCTGCAAGAGGAAATTTCTACCCCATTTGTAATCTTCCCTAGGCGAAGAATGAAGGATGAACATAAAAACAGGGCTCCATAAGAAATGTAATTTGCATGCCACCCTAGCCGGTGGAATCTGAGTGAAAGCTTTTTGGAATACTTTTTGGATACTAGAAGGTTTCACATAGATTATATAATGGTTTATATTTATTTATGAACCAAATTTTTAAATTGTAAGACATTTCCAGGGGCAGATGTGGACTCTGACAGCAACCTATTGGTTATGAACTGTAGATTAAAACTGCAAAAAAGTGGGAATTTGAGGAGATGGGACCTGGATAAACTGAAAGAACCAGGGTTGTACAGAGTTTCAGGGAGAGCATAAGGGAACAATTGACAGGAATGGGGGAAAGAAATACAGTAGAAGAAGAATGGGTACCTTTGAGAAATGAAATAGTGAAGGCAGCAGAGGATCAAGTAGGTAAAAAGACGAGGGCTAGTAGAGATCTTTGGGTAACAGAAGAGATACTGAATTTAACTGATGAAAGGAGAAAATACAAAAATGTTGTAAGTGAAGCAGACAAAAAGGAATACAATTGTCTCAAAAATGAGATCGACAGGAAGTGCAAACTGGCTAAGCAGGTATGGCTGGAGGACAAATGTAAGGATGTAGAGGCTTATATCATGAGGGGTAAGATGGATAAAGCCTACAGGAAAATTAAAGAGACCTTTGGAGAAAAGAGAACCACTTGCATGAATATCAAGAGCTCAGATGGAAACCTAGTTCTAAGCAAAGAAGGGAAAGCAGAAAGGTGGAAGGAGCATATAGAGGGTCTATACAGGGGCGATGTTCTTGAGGACAATATTAAGGAAATGGAAGAGGATGTAGATGAAGAAGAAATGGGAGATATGATACTGCATGAAGAGTTTGACAAGGCACTGAAAGACATAAGTTGAAACAAGGCCCCAGGAGTAGACAAGATTCCATCAGAACTACTGAAAGCCTTGGGAGAGCCAGTCCTGACAAAAATCTACCATCTGGTGAGCAAGATGTATGAGACAGGCGAAATTCCCTCAGACTTCAAGAAGAATATAATAATTCCAGTCCCAAAGAAAGCAGGTGTTGACAAATGTGAAAATTACCAAACTATCAGTTTAATAAGTCACAGCTGCAAAATGCTAACACGAATTCCTTACAGATGAATGGAAAAACTGGTAGAAGCCAACCTTGGGGAAGATCAGTTTGGATTCCGTAGAAATGTTGGAACATGTGAGGAAATACTGACCCTACGACTTATCTTAGAAGAAAGATTGACGAAAGGTAAACCTACATTTCTAGCATTTCTAGACTTAGAGAAAGCTTTTGAGAATGTTGACTGGAATACTCTCTTTTAAATTCTGAAAGTGGCAGGGGTAAAATACAGGAAGCGAAAGGCTATTTACAATTTATACAGAAAGCATAGTCGAGGGACATGAAAGGCAAGCAGTGGTTGGGAAGGGAGTGAGACAGGTTTGTAACCTCTCCCTGATGCTATTCAAACTGTATATTGAGCAAGCAGTAAAGGAAAAAAAATAAAAGTTCGGAGTAGGTAATAAAATCCATGGAGAAGAAATAAAAACTTCGAGGTTCGCCGATGAAATTGCAATTCTGTCAGATACTGCAAAGGACTTGGAAGAGCAGTTGAACAGAATCGACAGTGTCTTCAAAGGAGGGTATAAGATGAACATCAACAAAAGCAAAATGAGGATAATGGAATGTAGTTAAATTAAGTCAGGTGATGCTGAGGGAATTAGATTAGGAAATGAGACACTTAAAAAGGTAAAGGAATTTTGCTATTTGGGGAGAAAAATAACTGATGATGATCGAAGTAGAGAGGATATAAAAGTAGACTGGCAATGGCAAGGAAAGTGTTTCTGAAGAAGAGAAATTTGTTAACATTGAGTATTGATTTAAGTGCCAGGAAGTCATTTCTGAAAGTATTTGTATGGAGTGTAGCCATGTATGTAAGTGAAACATGGACGATAAATAGTTCGGACAAAAAGAGAATAGAAGGTTTCGAAATGTGGTGCTACAGAAGAATGCTGAAGATTAAATGGGTAGATCACATCATTAATGTGGAGGTATTGAATAGAACTCAAGAGAAGAGGAGTTTGTGACACAACTTGACTAGAAGCAGGGATCAGTTGGTAGGACATGTTCTGAGGCATCAAGGGATCACCAATTTAGTACTGGAGGGCAGTGTGGAGGGTAAAAATCATAGAGAGAGACCAAGAGATAAATACACTGAGCAGATTCAGAAGGATGTAGGCTGCAGTAGGTACTGGGAGATGAAGAAGCTTGCACAGGATAGAGTAGCATGGAGAGCTGCATCAAACAAGTCTCAGGACTGAAGACCACAACAACAACAACATTGCACATTTTTTAAAACATGGAAAATCGACTGCTCAAGATTCAGTTCTACTAATCTTAGATGGTCATTCCACCCATACTAAGAGCAAAGATTTCATTGAGAAGGCCAGAGAATATCATACAACTGTTGTGTGCTTGCGCCCACACTGTAGCCTCAAGCTCCAACTTCTAGATGAAGCTTTCATGTCTCCTTTTAATACCTTCTATACCCAGGCTTGGGAAAAATTTCTTTGCATTAATCCAGGAAGAACTGTTACATAGTTTCAAATAACTGCACTCTTGGGTGAAGCACTTTTTCTTGCAGCTATTCCAACACAGCAATCAATAGCACCAGACAGTGTGAATTTTTCCTCTAGACCCTAAAGTGTTTACCGAAGAAGATTATACTGCAGCTGAGGTACTGATATTCATTTGGATATGGACACTAATATTGTACCTTTTTAAAAAATTGATTCTTCTCATTGTGAAACAGCTAAGTCTTCTGCAAGCGATGGTCTCTCTGGATGCCAAACTGCTGTGTCTTCTTCAAATACGCCTCCTGTTTCATTTCTAGAAACAAATTTTGAGCTGCCTTTCAAGTGCAGGCTGCCTTCAGATTATTAGTGGCAAGACTTCTCTAAGAGAAGATTCCCCTCAGTGGTTGACCATTAATAACATCCCTCTGAGTATCCAACAGGTGGGTTCCACATAAGCCCAAAGGATGCAAAAGCTTTCCCTAAGAATCAGTGTGTGGATCAAAGACGAACTACGAGTAAATAAGAAAAGACTCCCATAATCACTTCAGTAACTTATAAAAATAAGTGCCTGAAGCTAAAAGAAAGAAAGAGTAGTAGCTTTTAATGAAAAAAGGACGTTTGAAGAAAAACATACAGGGAAGGCCAATATTCTACAATGTAAGGCAACACAAAACAAAGGTAAGAAGCTATAGGTGGGACCATACCCCAAAAGAGTTTCTGCTAAAAAGAAACTTTTTCAAGAAGAAATGGAAGAAGAAAATTCCACTCATGAGGACAGTGACACAGTCTGCTTTGACTGCAAGGAACTATTTTCTAGATCTAAAGAAAATGAAGGATGGATTAGATGTTCGAGACATAAATGCTGCCGGCCGCGGTGGTTTCGCGGTTCTAGGCATGCAGTCCGGAACCGTGAGACTGCTACGGTCGCAGGTTCGAATACTGCCTCGGGCATGGATGTGTGTGATGTCCTTAGGTTAGTTAGGTTTAAGTAGTTCTAAGTTCTAGGGGACTGATGACCACAGCAGTTGAGTCCCATAGTGCTCAGAGCCATTTGAACCATTTGAACATAAACGCTGGGCCCACAAAATGTGCGCTGGATGTCATACGAATGGCAACAACTTCAAATGGGAATTATGTACATGACTTAATATTGTTTCTGAGTAGATAAACTGTGAATGAATCAGACTGAAATAGCAGCCCAGTGTGTCACTGATTTCTCTATTTACATCATTAGGAATAATTAATGTTTCTTATTTGTGGACCTTTTTTGTGCCAACAGTGCACTGCAACCCATTTATTTCTTATTTGTATTATTGTTCTCCTAATTATAATCAATTGTGAAATAAAAAATATAAGCCTACCCATGTTTTAAATTAAACAGTCTATTTGTGAATAGTGGCAAAAGGCTGGTCACTTTATTCCATTAGGTAGGGAAAAGTGGCCACTATGTAAGCTTTCAGAAAAACTTTTATATATCCTATAAAATATACTTTTACCTTAGCTATAAATATTTGGTGCGATGCTTTATAGTATGTAGATTCGAGATGTATATCAAAGAAGCTTCTGTTAATAGCCATGGTTCCATGAAAATTCAGTTCCACTTAGAGTGGCCACGTTACCCCCACCTTGCCCTAACTGAAATTTAGTGGATTATTTTTAGTGCTCACTTGGATGACTGCACACTTTTCATAATTCTTTTCCACCATATAGATGTCTTGTCTAAATAATTTTTCAATTTTTTTTTCATCTTCTGATGACTTTACATGATGGCAAATGACAGCAACATCTGCAAACAATCTAAGAGGACTGCTAAGATTGCCTCCTAAATCATTTATATAGATCAGGAACAACAGAGGGCTTATAACACTCCCTAAGCGAATGCCAGATGTTGTGTGTGTTTTACTCGATGACTTCCCATCAATTATTACTATCTGTGACCTTTCTGACAGGAAATCGCAAATACATTCATACAATGCTCCATAGTCACACTATTTAATTAGAAGTCATTTGGGAGGAATGGTACTCATTACTTCGTGAGAATAAAGAGCTACATGTGTATCGCAATATTTTCAGAATCCGTGTTGGCTATTTGTCAATCAATCATTTTATTCAAGGTGATTTATAATTATTGGAGCACAGTATATGTTCAAAAATCCTACTGCAAATTAATGTTAGTAATATGGTCTGTAATTCAGTGGATTATTCCTATTTTCTTTCTTAGGTATTGGTATGACTTACACAACTTTCCAGTCTTTGGGTATGGATCTTTCTACAAGCAAGTAGTTGCCTATGATTGCTAAGTATGGGGCTATTGTTTCTGCATACTCTGAAAGGAACCTGACTGGTATACAATGTGGTCTGGAAGCCTTGCCTTTCTTAAGTGTTTTAAGCTGCTTCGTCAGACTGAGGATATCTGCTTCTAAGTTACTCATGTTGGCAGTTGTTGTTGATTCAAATTCTGGAGTATTTACTCTGCCTTGTTTCCTTTACATATGACTAGGATCACTTTGGGTTTTCTACCAGATTTTAAGACATAGTTTTGTTGTGGAAACTATTAAAAGCATCTCACTTTGAAGTTCACACTAAATTTTGAGATTCTGTAAAACTTAGCCAATCTTGGAGATTTTACAGTCTTTTAAATGTGGCATGCCTTTTACGTTGCTTCTGCAACAGTGTTCGAACCTATTTTGTTTACCATGGGGGATCAGTATCATGTCTTATTAATTTATTTGGTATATATCTCTCAGTTGCCATAGATACCATTTCTCTGAATTAAATCACATCTGGTCTATGCTTGCACAATCACATAGGAAGAAGTGGAGACTGTCTTTTAGCAAGGCCTCTAACTACAAAAACCTTGTGATCACTGACCTCTGTATCCACCATCTACACTTTGATTAGATTCCTGAAATAATTGTCCAAAATAATTTTAAGCATGTATTTTTGCTTACACAGATTGAAGTCACAGCCAACTATAACTGTACAAGTGGGGCACCTATTTTAATTGACACTCAAGGTTTCTTTGAACTGTCCAGCAAATGAATCATCTGAGTTGGGGCTCAGTAAAAAGAACCAATTATTAATTTTTTCTGGTTGTCAAATATAGCTTCCACTCTTACTAACTCACAGGAAATATCTACTACAGTTTCACTACAAAGTAAACTACTTCTGACAGCAATAAACACTCCATAACCAAGTGTATTTAATTTATCCTTTCTGCATACTGTTAGGTCCTTTGTAAAAATTTTGGCTCAACTTATTTCTGTCATTAGACTTCTTTCCATACCTATTATGATTTGACTCAGTGCTTTCTATTAGTGTTTCAACCTCTGACTCTTTTCTAACACAACTAGAACTGTTTACAACTAAATACTGATTCTTTCTATGTCTATCCTCTTCCTGCGTTCATTACACACCCTTTGAAACTGATGCCCTTTCTGCACTTTTGTGAGACCCTGTAAGCTAGTATTATTTTTCTACGACTTACCTTCAACCTTTAGTTGGAAAGCCATCTGCTCATAGCCAGCTGGATTTTCAGCAATACAAGAATACAGGCCAACATCATCTTCCAATGCATACATCAAATGCAGTTGCTTGCCATCTGATGATATGTAAATATTTTCTGATGTCCCCGCAACAAGTGGTATCCCATTCTGTGCACAGCAACATTAAAGGGAGATGAAAGAATTAATGAATTATGCTATTTGTAATGTACATTTAGTATTGTTAAGATTCAGCAACATTTTATATGCACAATTCATCATGAAGATGCTTCAAAAGATGTTAATAAACTAGCTGCACATGTGGTTATAATACTGATTGAGAGACAGTAATGTCTACAACATAATGTTTCATCAAGGACAGATGACAATACCAAAATTCTCTTTCATGTGGTAAAATATATGAATACAAACCAATTTGAGAGCAAAAACTGTAAACAAAGTTTCTTTTGCAGTTATGACCAGAAGATAAGTAGTACGGTACAAATGGCAGTGAGAAGTAAATAAAAATATTAGGCACTGTCTTCTGATTAAGACTTTTGTTTTGTTAATATTCAAAAATACACTGCAAACCTTGTATCACAAGATAAAAACAGCAATGTATTACATTTAATATGAACTCATGTTTTATTTTATGCTTACTTTATACCATGTATAAGTTGGTGCAGGAGAACCATCTAATGCACACTTCAGAACTGTTCTCTGATGAAGTTTCACTGGATGGTTCTGGACAGTTGGTATTCCAGGAACAACTGATGGTGGCTCTGGCAAGAAGATTTGTCCAATACATAGTGGTAAGTGATTACTAGGAAACTATTATAAACTTTATGAAAGAGAAGCAAAAATAGAGTTTCTAAATATATTTTGAAGCAAAATACAGTTCCAAAGATATTTTTAAATTAAAAACTGTTATAAAAAATTGCTATTGAATGCTATTTAATATATTTAAAAAATACACCCCTTGACTCACTATGCCACTATGGAAGAAATTTTCATTTAGTGAAAAATCATCTACTTCAAATACCCTATCCAAATAAGTTTGTTTTTATAAATAAACAAAAATGAAAAGTCAACCGAGTAAAGATTGGAAGGCCAGACATATGCACAAAGAAAACATAATAAATAAAATAGCGTTTTGAACAAGATATACCTGGAGGAAACAAGATTAGTCATGGTTTACGTAGGAAGTCACACAGTAGCTGATGGGAGAAAAATGCAGAGCCAGGCTTTTTGTCTTGCATTTGTGACCTTCCTCCTTGAATCATACATGGTTTTATTTCCTCCAGCTATATCATCTCTTTCAATAGATGGAGAATGTCCTTGTTACAAATTAAAATTATTTTTTGTTCTAGTAATTTTCTTCATTAAATGTGTGATAAAGCTAAATCTGTGATTTTATGCTGTTTGCCACAGGTAAATACAAATGGAACACTTTCAAAAATTATGTTGAGAACATGATCTGAACTACAACAATGGAAATATCAGTATTGGGAGATTGGAAAATAACAATTTACATTTTTCCTTAGGGCCTATGGACAAACACTTACATTGTTCTGACACTACAGGTCATCTGTGGTGAGAGGTTGCGTTTGGCAGAGAGGTTCTGAAGAACAATGAAAGTGGAAGGGAACTAGAGGAGGAAGGATTAAGAGGGGGTGGGTGGGATAGACTGAATTCACTAATACCACAAGTGGAAACCTAATTCAGATGCAGACAGAATTAGCAGTGTGTTGCAAATGATAAAAGAGAGTTTCAGGGAGGAATTTGGGTGGGAAAGTTTGAGGGCTGAAAGTATAGTATAAAGGGAGAGGGTACATACTGAGGAACAGTGTCAGTGATGACTCATAGACTCACAGTGCAAGGAACTGAAATCATCAAGGGATTAAGGAGAGGTACTGAGGCATAAGAAGCTGAGGAGTTGTGTTGGGTGTCAGGAGAGGTTTTTATAGAACATGGAGTCACAAGTTGAGGCTAGGGGATTACTGGACTGAAAGATGTATTCTCAAGACAGTTGCCACATATGCAATTCAGAAAAGTTTATTTTGGGGATGATAATTCAGATGAATGGGTATTTATGGTAACCATTTTGTGGTCCGTGGGTGGTCAGTCATGCCTTTGACCACAATTTAGTGGAAATAACACCCATATAAAAAGCTATGTAATAGCTGAAGCAGCATTGGTGGTCCTCTGTCTGATAGGAAAGTATATACCTGTAACAGGATTGGAATAGTTTATCCTGGATGGTGCACAAGACAGGTCTGGCATATGGGTCTTTCACATACACATGACTCATGTGATCAGGCACTGGAAGAAGGACTGCCAAAAAGACATACCAGGATATTTCATAGTTTGGATTGTCAGTGGTGTACAATTTTGGGAGATGTGGGAAGGATTTTGATGAAGATAACCCATAGCTCAGGGCACAATGAGAGGTTTATGATCTTTGGCAAAGGATAAGATTCAGTTACTGAAGTCCAAAGTGACAATCATTACTAACAGTATTATGAAAAGAATAGTTGCTACTCACCAGGCACACCAAAAATATTGTGAGAAAGTGAGCTTTTGGCCAACAAGGCCTTCATTGAAAATAGACAAGATACCCACACACACTCATACAAATACAACTCACACACACATAACCACTGCTGAAGGTAGAGTGCAACAGCAGTGGTGCTGCTTGCAGTCTAGCTTCATCAACCGTAGCCTGTGATGTGTGTGTGTGTGTGTGTGTGTGTGTGTGTGTGTGTGTGTGTGTGTGTGTGTGTGTGTGTGTGTGTGTGTGTGTTGCCTATTTTTGACCAAGGCCAAAAGCTCACTTTCTGACAGTCTTTTTGGTATGCCTATTTGTGACTCAGCATCTCCACTATATGGGGAGTAACAACTATCCTTTTCATAATACTGTTACATTCCACCCTGGATTTTCCATTGTTTAATGTAGTCATTACCAACAGGGTAATCTTTTGCAGATGATTAGATAATTAGTTGGTATGGTTGGAGAATTACAATTATGCAGAGATACGGCATGGTGAATCTGTTTGTCATTCAGTTTTGTTTTATTTCAGGATGGCGGGTGGCAAGGGGGTGGGTGGGTGAGTGGGAGGGGGGGGGGGTGTGAGTGGGAAAATGCTGCCCTTGAAGACTTCTTTGGAAAGTTGTACAGCAACCTGAGAGAGTGATTGCTCATCTCTGTGGATGAGACATTGGTAAGTACAAAGCAATACATTGTCAATTATAATGAACTACCCCTCTGACACATCATTTAGTTCCACACTCCACCTGGCCTGATAAGATGTTCTAATCCATTTCTAGAAACATGTTCTCCCCCATCCCCCCAAATCAGCTTCCAACCACTCACCACTTTACTCTTTGTATCTTACTTCTTAACATTCATAGTTCTGTTAATCTATGAGTTTTCGTATTCACTGTTCCCTTATTTCATCCATTCATTCACTCTTTTGCTATGTTCTGTAGCCTTCATGAAGAAGAAGAATCTTTAGAGATGTGTAATAAGTCAAAACATACATTAACAAAAGACAAGAAACTCTTATAGTTTTAATCTGTATACTGCATTAATAATAAGCTACCATTATTCTGCTTTATGCTTTACATGCTTATGTGGTCTAAATTTGTTTGCGTATAATAGAAAGAAAGCTGCTACCTCCTGAGTTTCACTAGATGGCTGTTGTTTATTTCTATTAGTTACTTAATATTTGCTTGATTACAATGTGTAGCAACTTTATAATGAACCCTTGTTGTGTAGCTAACAGAACTTTTCAATCCATGAATCTATGTATTTGGATAATTTGTGGAAACAGTGGCTGCAAGAGATTTTTTTAAATTTTCATTTGAATTGGTACGGATTCCTCATTTCTTGTTTTATGCTAGACAGGGGCTTATTGAATGTCTTCCTGCCAGAGTACTGACTCCGTTCTGTATCGTAAACAAGAAGGCAGAGTTCATATGAAAATTATTTTTGTCATGGTGTATATCATAGATCAGCTGAAACTGATTTTTATAATTGGCAACAAAAACCTTTAAGAAGTATATGTACTGTGGAGTGAGTATAAGAATTCCAAGATCCCTAAAAAGGCTTCTGTAAGGTGTACAGTTATCTACTTTACACAATACTTTTACTACCTCCTTCCACTGAACAAACACATTATTTACTTTAGTTGCGTTGCCCCAGAAAACAATTTCAAAAGACAGCAGGAAGACTAAACACAAAAAATAAGCGACACTCTTGACTTTAAGTTGATACAAAGAAAGACAATTCTAAGGATGTAACACACTGAAATAACGTTCTTGATTAGTTTATTTATGTGACAACTCTGTTTTAACTTCTTATACAGTATGGACCCATATACTTTTGCAGAGAATTACTCCATTTTCAAAGTCTGATGATGCATCTAATTATTACTCATAAATTTTGATTAGTAAAGTAAACAGCCAATCAGTTATGGCTACTTTACTGATTGAAGTTTATGCAGAGTTGCTGTTAACAGTCATGTTCAAGACTGTGATTCCTCATAAACATTCTGGAAAGCTAACACCACTTGAATAATAAAAGAGATGGTATCCTCTTTTCCTGGAAGGCCTGCACAAAACAATGGAACCACCAGGTAATTGAATGGAATATTTAGAAAACACAAACTTATATATTGAGTGTAATTTCACATTGGCCTGTACTACATAATAATGGAGCAAATAGGACAGACTCTCACAAGCAACACTTGAAACGTATAAGCCAACACAAAAGGAAGGAAACTTGCTAGCTTTTCAGATTACCCCTTGATGAGCTAGAGTTTTTACACACACAGAGGCTTTTTGCAGATTATGCTGTGGTGTATCGAGAGGTTGCAACAATGGAAAATTGTACTGAAATGCAAAGGATCTGCAGTGAATTGACGCATGGTGCACGGAATGGCAATTGAATCTCAATGTAGACAAGTGTAATGCGCTGCGAATACATAGAAAGATAGACCCCTTATCATTTAGCTACAAAATAGCAGGTCAGCAACTGGAAGCAGTTAATTCCATAAATTATCTGGGAGTACGCATTAGGAGTGATTTAAAATGGAATGATCATATAAAGTTGATTGTCGGTAAAGCAGATGCCAGACTGAGATTCATTGGAAGAATCCTAAGGAAATGCAATCCGAAAACAAAGGAAGTAGGTTACAGTACGCTTGTTCGCCCACTGCTTGAATACTGCTCAGCAGTGTGGGATCCGCACCAGATAGGGTTGATAGAAGAGATAGAGAAGATCCAACTGAGAGCAGCGCGCTTCATTGCAGGATCATTTAGTAATTGCGAAAGCGTTACGGAGATGATAGATAAACTCCAGTGGAAGACTCTGCAGGAGAGACGCTCAGTAGCTTGGTACGGGCTTTTGTTAAAGTTTCGAGAACATACCTTCACCGAAGAGTCAAGCAGTATATTGCTCCCTCCTATGTATATCTCGCGAAGAGACCATGAGGGTAAAATCAGAGAGATTAGAGCCCACAGAGAAGCATACTGACAACCCTTCTTCCCACGAACTATAAGAGACTGGAATAGAAAGGAGAACCGATAGAGGTACTCAGGGTACCCTCTGCCACACACCGTCAGGTGGCTTGCGGAGTATGGATGTAGATGTAGACACACATGTTTTGGCAGGTGGTAGGGGTGAAGCTAGGTGGGGTGGATCAAAGGAGAGGGCCGTGGGAAGCAGGGAGGAGGATTGGGGATGAGTGGTTAGCAGCTCAGAGGGAGGCAGCTGGTTTGCCAGCTAGTAATGCAGGAGGGAGGAGTGGCAAGTACATGGGCTGGGCATGTAGTGCATGATTTTAGGGGCTGGTGGACAGCAATTGTAGGAGTTGGTAGGAGCTGGTGCATACTGAAGGCAGTAGTGGGACATGAAATGGGAAGGTGTGACAGGACAGAGGGAGGGGGAACAGTCAGCTGGAAGGTGTCAAGAAAGTGGGTTACCTCAGAGCGAGGGCAGGATGGTTATGGAAGTGGAGGATGTGTTTTAGGGATAACTCCAATCTGCATAGGTCAGAGAAGCTGGTGGTAGAAGGGAGAATCCACATGGTCCAGGTTGTGAAGCAGCCATGGAAACTGAGCATGTTGTGCTTAGCTGCATGTTATGCCACCAGTTGGTCAAAATTTTTCTTGGTAACAGTTTGGTGGTGGACGTTCATCCTGGTGCACAGCAGGTTGGTACTCATGCAGACATTAAAAGTTGTGTAGCATTTGCAGCAGAGTTAGTTTATGACATGGCTGCTTTCACAGGTGGTCCAGCCTCAGAGGAGGTAGGATAAGCCTGTGACAGCACTGGAGTAGGAGGTGCTGGGTGGTTGGATTCGGCAGGTCTTGCATCTTCGTCTGGTGTGACTGGAAGTGGTGGTGCACCAAAATTGCATCAAATGACTGCCTACAGTCAACTGCTGCCTGGAATGACTTGCAATTTTATGTGGCATCTACAAACATGTGTACCAAAGTGAGGAGAAAAAAATCACATGAATAGTGCTGTGTGAAAGAAATGCAAATAAAATAGGGATACAAACAAGATATATCTTGTTATAGGAAAGATTAGAAAAATGTCACATATCCATAGAATTCAAAGACGTTTTGTCACTCTGCCTGTGGCAGAAAATCAGGTGGTCACATGAGTACTGTCCAAAGCAGTATATATTTAAATATAGGAAATATTCTAAATGCATCCTGATAACTGAAATTCTGTAATACTTTACTGAAATATATATTTTAAAATACATTTTAGAGCAGCTCCAACACATTGCCTTAACTATGAGCCACACCTGCAGTGGTTGCTATTTGATAACAATAGTTGATGAATAGTAAAATTTCTCTGGCACTACTGATAATGTGAAGTTTTATAGTGCTATGGGCTTGTTTAACTACTCATTATAAGCACAGCATTTGATGGTGGCTACTACAGAAGTCTTGGAGGCCAACCTGCTATTGAGGTCACACACACAAAGAGTGAAATTGGTCATTTCCTCTTTATAGGAAACTTCATGGTTTTCACTTTAGGGAAATGACAGGAAATCTACATATGGATGTCCAGATGAAGGTTTTAACTACACTACTCAGTAATGGAAATCCAGTGCCTTAATCTCCATGCCACAGCACTCATTGAAAACAAAATCTTCTGCTAGTACTTATTTTGCAAATTGATTTTCGACTGAAAAAGATATGACTTTGATGTCAACTGAAGTATGCTTCTGTTTTCCCATGTCTTCTCAGCACAATATGTTTGACATAATAACTTGCCATAACCATAAGCTATTCACTAACATATGGAATCACTTGGGAAGCTGCTTGTTCTTTGTATTTTTGTATTATCATCTCCTCCTGCCTCTCTGCAATGCTTCAGTCAGTGTTCAGTACACTGTCCATTCCCAGGAGATCATGGACTGTCTATAGTGTTCTGTGTGAAGTCCATTCTGATCATCAGTGTCTCGCATCCTGGGTGATTTCCATGTTCCAAGGGCTTGTGTGAGTTTTTAATGTCTTACCACAGAGCTCTCACCTTTTTGCTACTTTATGTCATTCTTTTACTTTAATCATGATCACATCTCAATGCTGTATGTAAACTTCACAATAGGGCAGCCCGAGTACCTCAGCTACTGTATGGAATAAGATTCTGATCAGTATGACTACTGTTGTGCTCTGTTAATCTTGTGCCTATATGCTCCAACAACTGTTGTCATAGTAATGGCAGATTACCTCTAACAAAGTTTAAAGTGTGGGATAGTTCTTAAAAATTTAAACATCAGAGGACTCACCACTTTATACAGTTGCTTACGTATTAGAAACACCTGTTTGTGATGGTTGTGAAGACTATTAATGCTAGAATATAAGTAAATGTGAACAGAGGTTTGTTTAAGGTGTCAGTGCCTTGCAGCTACAAAAAATAACTCTTATATTAATGACTAAGAACAGTTCTCACAGTACAGTCTTAATGTCACTTTGTATTTTGGTATCCCTGACATGTTTGACAATCTGGAAGTCCCATTGTATTTTGTCATCTCTGACATGTTTCACATTAAAAATAATCAGCTAAATTTAAAAGAGATATTTTTTGCAGACATTAGTTTTCATGTCACTTCTTATCAAATCACATAACTCACTATCTCATATTTAAAACCTATTTTGAAGATCCAGAAAAATTTTCATTATGCAGTGCAGTGTAAGCTGATTTGAAACTTCCTGGCAGAATGAAACTATGTGTTGGAGCAGGACTTCTATGTGGCTACTTTGACTACTGACTGAGCTATCAAAGTTTGACACACAACCCACCCTCACAACTTTACTTCCACCAGTCCCACAATTCCTACCTTCTTGCCTTCCAAACACTTTGGGCTAGCATCATGGAAGAAAAGATAATGAGAAGATGTAGCTTAGTCACATCCAGGAGGTTGTTTCCTGAATGAATTTTCACTCTGTAGCAGAGAGAAGGTAGAAGATGAGGTGCTGGTGGAAGTAGCACTTGCTAATGAAAGGCAAAGGTCTTAGGTTTGAGGCCTGGAACAGCACTCATTTTTAATTTGCCAGAGACTTCCAGGAGAACTTCTGTAAAATTTGGAAGGTAGAAGATGAAGTACAGTTGCAAGTAAAGCTGTGAAGCTGGGCTGTGAGTTGTACTTTGATAGCTTAGTTGGTAGAGTACTTACACGCAAAGCTATGACTCTCAGTCTGGCAGAAAATTTTTAATCTGTCAGGCAGTTGTATTTTTAAATTAACTGAATAGACCTTGACAAATATTTATAGATATTTGTAAAAAGGGAAAGAACTATTCATAGAATTACAGAAACTCACCTTGAATTTCCACATTAAATTTCTGCTCTGTTGTACCTGCCTTATTGATTGCTAAACAAGAATACTTTCCACCGTGAGCTCTAGTGACATTAGGAATAACCTGAAATATTAAAAACAAAAATTTTTGTTACTACATTTAATTTTGTTTAGATAATGGCAAAAAATGTTCAAATGTTGTTAATTCCTAAGGGACCAACCTGCTGAGGTCATCGGTCACTAGACATACACACAACTTAAGCTAACTTATGCTAAGAAAAACACAGACACCCACACCCGAGGGAGGACTCGAACCTCCAGTGGGAGGGGCCATGCAATCCGTGACGTGGCACCACAAACCAAGCAACCACTCCGCATGGCAAATCATTTTGTGACACATGAGAAAAATTTGATCTAGCATTTAAAGATGGTGATGTATAGTATGAAATAATACTCTTCTTCAAAATGTAGCAATGACTGGGCAAGAAAATTGAAATTATAACTGTTATTGGTCAAATGCTGAGCCTCAAGTCCAGATAAAATTAAGTAATTGTCAGAGAAACAGTCTGAACTGAAAGCAAGTTAGGACCAGAAAGGGAGGTGTTGCATTAACAACAAACAATAAATAAAAATACAGTGAAATGAATACCCCTAGCTGCATACAGGTGTTGATATAAGTCAACGGGGACAGCTGTAAATGTGTGCGCCGACCGGGACTCGCACCCAGGATCTCCTGCTTACTTGGCAGGTGCTCTATCCATCTGAGCCACCAAAGGACACAGACGATAGTACAACTGCAGGGACTTATCTCTGGCATGCCTCCCATGAGACTCACATTCCCAACAAAAGGCTCACTGGCCATTTGATCATCTTCTTCTGTGTGGATACACAAAAAGTGCCCAGACACTTACAGGAATTGGCAAAAAAGCCATGAGTAATGAGTATAATGGGCAGGGTCACTAAGAATATAGTGCAGGACAATAAGTTGGAAATGTGGGTCTCACAGGAGGTGTGACAGAGATAAGTCCCTGCAGTTACACTATCCCCTGTGTCTTCAGTGGCTCAGATGGATAGAGCATCCTAGGTTCGATACCCTCTCAGGGCACATATTTTCAACTGTCCCCATTGACTTATATCAATGCCTGTATGCAGCAAGGGGTATTCATTTTATTGTAATTTCATTCCAATGAGCTGAATGATCACTGACAGTATCTGTTCTTTCGGACATGTCCAACAGAACAGATACCATATTCATATATTTAAACAATAAATAATATGGTGATAGTTACAAAGAACTGAATATGATATTGGAGTAGTATTTTGAATAGCATGAAAATGGAGGCAAGTTCAAAAACCGGTTTTATGGTTAAAGCTTATTTTGTTGGCTTTTTTTTAGTTCTGAATGTACTGTTGCATTTGACAGCCCTCTTTGTGACATGCAGTAAACACCCTTTACTGACCAAGTATCTCACATTTGAATGTTGTCATCTCCATTCGTCCACCCCTGGTACCTGAGTGGTCAGCATGACAGAATATCATACCTTACAGCCCGGGTTAGATTTCCAGTTGGGTTGGCAATTTTCTCCATTCAGGGGCTGGGTGTTGTGTTGTCCTTATCATCATCATTTCATCCCCAGCAACATGCAAGTTGCCGAAGTTGCATCAACTTGAAAGACTTGCACCAGGTGAATGGTCTACCCGACGGGAGGCCCTAACCACACGGCATTTCCATCTCCAATCACCTGGCATCAAGTGCAGTCTTAAAAATTTCTTCAATTTCCAGTCGCCCATTCCCAAGAAATAGGTTACAACTTACTGTTACCATACATGCAAACTTCTGCCAAAGCCTGGTGAAAAGGACGAATACATAGAA
Organism: Schistocerca gregaria; assembly: GCF_023897955.1. Taxonomy (NCBI): domain Eukaryota; kingdom Metazoa; phylum Arthropoda; class Insecta; order Orthoptera; family Acrididae; genus Schistocerca; species Schistocerca gregaria. Next base: position 517,912,471 of record NC_064931.1, on the reverse strand, counting down.
TATAATGCCACTAAGGCATTGTGATCTGATGATATGGAGAACTTACACAGTTGGCAACTGTTTTAGGAGAAAATTAGCTATGACATAATCAAAACTACCATCTTTGTATAAACCCAGTGTGAGACAGCAAATTATAGAACCAGTACTTTGAATTACACATTACTGTCTCATTCAATCAAACTTTGAATGTATATAAACAATGTAGATTTTTACTGATTTTGATCCACCCCTTAAAATGATAACTTTAAAGTAATGAAGTAACATACATGATATTGTTAGAACAATCTTATGTTGTTGTGAGTCCATAGTCCATGAAGAGTGACTCAGATTGCAGTTATACTTATTTTTCACACACAATTGTCATGTGGTCAGACAGACCTCTCTGAGGATCTACACTGGGTAAATCCCTCTCACACTTTGGGAATAAATATGGAAAATCCATCACATCTGAGATATCATGATCTTATCCAACAATTCAGTCAGAGTAAACCAAATAAGTAAAAAATGTCATCTAGTGAAGACATACAATATGTTCACACCAGACGTACCCTAAAAGTGGAGTCAATAAGTGTAATTAACAGCTACACATGGAATCATTCCATTGGCATTTGTATTCCACACTCAATTATAAATTTCCAGGAAAAATGCAATACCCTCAAGGACTGTACTCAGTGGCACCAGTGAATAATATGTGCGCAATGAATAATTGTGGTGTTAGTGATTCGTTTGTCATGGTCATTGGTGATCAGATAGTGCTGAAGGCCAGTCTGTGTGCCGTCTGTCTTGACACTACATACAGTAACTATGCTGAGTGCAGAGGTGAACAATGTGTGAACTTTCAGTTTAGGGTACAACCATGCCCCACTGAAGAGTACGAGCTCCTGTGGAACAACATCAGTAATTTGAACAGGGTCGCATTATGGGCCTGAGAGGAGCTGGACAGATGTATGGCGGGTTGCTGCACATTGGGCACAATGTATCACTGGTGTGTCACTGCTTTAAGCAGTGTTCTGTGGAGCAGTAGAGTCTGTAGAGCATATCCATACCCATAGACCAGGTTCTGGAGATTGATGTAGTACATACACACATTCAGATTGACACAGTGTGAGAGTAGCAGAAGGTGATCAAACATCATCCATGGAAGAAACTTGAGCATATGTTGCACCTGATGTGTCACCAAGGACCATTGGGAACAGTCTGCTATCAGCAGGACTAAGATTACGTGTGGTCTAGGCAGGCTACCATTGACACCAACACATCACCAAGCACGGCTATTCTGGTGTTGTGAAAGAGTCAACAGGAGAGTGAAATGACCCTCTGTTGTCTACAGTGATGAGAATAGGTTCTGTCTATATATGAGTGATGGGTTTACATATGTACATCATTGAACTGGTGAGCAGCCTATTCCAGAATGTATTCGTCCACAACACACAAGTCTCATCATGGTGTGGGAGGCCACCTGTTACAACTCACAGTCATATTTGGTATTTGGTTGGTTGGTTTGGGGAAGGAGACCAGACAGCGTGGTCATCGGTCTCATCGGATTAGGGAAGGAAATCGGCCGTGCCCTTTCAGAGGAACCATCCCACCATTTGCCTGGAGTGATTTAGGGAAATCATGGAAAACCTAAATCAGGATGGCCGGACGCGGGATTGAACCACCGTCCTCCCGAATGCGAGTCCATTGTCTAACCACTGCGCCACCTCGCTCAGTTTTTGGTATTTCTCCAGAGTAAAGTTACCATTGCCTGATACATTGCACAAGTTGTTATCCCCATGCTACTACCATTTATTAGACAGGAAGGTGATACACTTTTTCAGCAGGACATTGCACATCCAAATATGGCTGCTGCAACTCAATGTGCTCATCATGGTGTACAATAACTGCTGTGGCCAGCAAGATCACCAGATCTCTCACCAGCTGAACACATATGGGACATGGTCAGGTGGGTACTTGCTCATTCTCCAGAGCCTGCATGAAAACGGTAAAATTGCACCAAAAGGTGCATGGTGCTTGGGACAACCTGTCACAGAATGCCACTGGGCGCCTTTATAATCATTTTCATGAAAGAATACATGCCGGCATTGCTTCCAGATATTGGGTGGGTGGGGGGTCAGGGGTGGGGGGGCTTCAAAATGTATTGATGTGACTGTTTGGCACCCTTTACTGTGACACATGTGTTTCCTTTGGTCTGAATTTCTTAAAAAATATGGACTACCTGCCACATCACTTGTCAATAAAATGGCATTGTCCTTGGAGTGTTGAATTTTTTTTCTGACAGTATATGAGCAGTTACTGTCACTACAATGTAAATTTCTGACATGTCTCCTGTATGCAAAATGAATGGATTAAAAATGATTAGATTAGATGTACTTTTTGTTCCAGTAGATCCATAATGAGGAGATCCTCCTTATAGATCCTTGTAGATCATGTCAGACAACAAGAATACACAAGGAAAATAAAAAGGTATGCTAACATACTTTTGACAAATCCCAAGTGAAATTGTTCTCATGTATGTGGAGTAAGTCAAAAGAATCTTAAACATATTGTTACTTTAAAAGGTAACAATCAACTTCGCAAAAAACATGTAAATGTACAACACAATGAGGTGAATGTAAAAATTTATAGGCTACGCAGCCACCCATTATCAAAGTCATTTTACAGTAGCTATGTACACTGATCACATTATGGCACTGAAGTTGTACAGCTGTCAAATTGTATGTAATACTAGAAGTATTTGATACTATTAATAAGATACACACATCACTCAAATCTGCTAAGAAGTATGTCTGTGGATTAGCAGGAGTTGGCTACTAATAAATCCTTCAGGATCCTCTTAAACTGATCTTCATTAGTAGTTAAACTTTTTATGGCTACTGTAAAGTTATTGAAATGTGTGTCCCTGAATAATGGACACCTATTGCACCAAAAGAAGTATCTTTAAATCCTAGTGAAGATATTCTAATTTCTAGTATCAATTCCATGAACTGAACTGTTGGTCTGAAGAAGAGATATATTTTTAATCATACATTTCATTAAGAAATAAATATATTGGGAAGTGGTAGTTAGTATGCACAGTTCCTTTCAAAGGCCTTTGGAGGACACTCTTGAATTCAAACCATAAATAATTTATATTAAATGTTTTTGGACTTGAAAAACTTAAGCTTAGCTTGAAGAGTTACCTTAAAAAGTGATCCCAAATGACATTACAGAATGAAGTAAACAAGGTATGCTAGCTTTTTTACTTTTATATCTTGTACATCTGACAACATACACATTGTAAATGGAGATCTGTTTAGGTGCTTCAGTAGTTCTCTGGCATGCACCTTCCAGGTGAATTAATTGTCAAACTGCAATCTGAAGAATTTCTTCAGGTTTGTTTCCACTAGTAAGAGCATGCTCCTCAACCATATTAATGAGATTGACAGTAAGAGGAAGGGCAGCATCAGTTGAGAATTTTTAATCTGCTTATTGCAGATTGATTTCAGCTACTGTGTAGCTATCTTCATTGTGTTATATCCCTGTCATGATTTAACATTGTCAACTTCTTCCATCTGGTTGGTCATATTTTATGTATATACTGGGAGAAATCCTCTTACAAGTTCTAAACTGCATATAGTGGGTGTATGTATGTATGTGTGTGTGTGTGTGTGTGTGTGTGTGTTTGTGTGTGTGTGTGTGTGTGTTTTAAGTTTGGTAACAAAGAATAGAGAAGTAAAATTTTATTAATGTCCATGAGAATTTCATTAACTGATATTTCTTAGACAATACTTGATTTGCTATTTATTGCAATATTTGTAACACCTACAAACAGAAAAAAATTTGCACCTTGTCATGTTACTGATGAAAAGTCACTGACACACATAAGAAAAAGTAAGAGATGGAATCTTGTGTGGAATCACATGTAATTAGCTCGCAGTTTGATGGTAGCTGATAACTCAATACAGTTTGCTTTACTACTGACACCCTTTGTTTCCTATCAGAGATTTGCATTTTGAACCATTCTGCAGCATTTCCTGTTATACCATAACATTCTAATTTACTTAACACTTACCATGCTACGCCCTTAATTGCATCCCACTCCCTGTGTGCTGGCTGATTTTTTCTATTTTCAACAGACTTTAAATAGCTGTAATGGATGTTTAGTTAGAGATACATAAAAACTACAGGTATGGTTTAAAACTTTAAGGTTTCAGCTTTACAAGTGTTAACAGTCATGTGTATGGGGCGTATACTTTTTCCAAGAAGCGATGCGGATTTCTCCTCGATTTTGTGAAAATAAATTTTTGTCAAAAATTTATTTTTACTACTTTATTCAATTTAAAGAAGAAATAAATTTTGGAAAGTGATCATTTGACACTGAAAAGACATTTGTTATACCATTTGCACATAAAGCATAGCTAAATACACATAAGCTATTTTGCATAGTGAACCACAGTGTGATAAAGCTTGAAGCACGAGGTGACACACAAACCTACATTACACTCACTGTGCTATAAGAAGTATATATCTTCCCAGCTTTCCCAGTAATGTTCTTTTGTTTTCCACTACACACTACACAATGTCTTTGTGCTTTCTTCTTCCCTTCTGCCATTTCCACACAGTTCGGAAAATGTTTCTGCGACAATCGAGCAATCATTGCAGATCCATGAGAATCCTCAATTCTCTCTCCTCTCTGTAACACTAACGCAGTGCAGACCTCCTGTATGAACTTAGGAGCGCTCAGTTTCTTCTCATTGATGCAACTGTGCAAAATACAACTATTGGAAACTGTCATAAATATACAGTGAAAGGCAAGCTTTCTGTACCACTTCACTGTTTTGTGATCAAGTGCTCCACATGAAAGACGCTGATCAAAAAGGTCTACACCAGCTTTATGTTAGTTGTAATCCAGCACTGCCACTGGTTTCAACTTCTCATTGCCTTCTCTTGTAGCAACAGGCAACATTGAGGATGTATGCCTGGTAATTATCATCCACACATCCCTCTTGTCTTTCTATCGCAATGCTAGCACATCGTTCTTTCCGTGAAATATTTGTTCACCCTTTTTGAGTTTAACCTCTTTGAGAGCCTTGGGCAATCCTTTTCTGTTTGGCATTACTGTCCCTACAAAACCAGTGTTGGCTCTAGCCAGTTCTTCGGCTAGCTGAACACTGGTGTAAAATCTGTCAACATATACAGTGTGGCCCTTACCTTGGAGTGAGCCCAGCAATCTCTTTACCACTGCAGAAGCACTGTTGTCCAGTTTATCATCCCTTCCATGGTAAACTGCAAAGTTGTATATGTACCCAGTTTTGGATTCTGCATGAATGTACAGCTTCATGCCATATTTGTTTGGCTTACTAGCCATTTAAACTTTGAAACCTACACGCCCTATGAAAGGGCACATACCTTCATGAATGGTTAGTGCTTCACCTGGCTGATAACTTTCTTTGAAATTCCTTACCAAATCATCCAGAAGAGGCCTGACCTTACGAAGTGTATCAAAGTCTGCTTCACCTTTCTTTTTTTGCTTTGAATTGTCATTTATGTGGAACATAGACAAAATATTCAGAAATCTGTCCCTTGGCTTAATATAGGGGCAAAAATTGCAGCTAACCACTGGATCACTACACCAGTGACTGGCCATACTTGACCTCTCACTGATTGACATATGGAGGATAATAGCAAGAAACATCTTTGTTTGAGCAATTGTTAGCGTCCTCTACTGCTTGAATCTAGAATTGGGCCCTAATTTGTTTTGTGCTCTCAGTGTGGCCAGCTTCTGTCTAGCATGTAGGTTTGTTTGTTCCTTCATAATTGAAATAACTATGTCATTTATAAAATGAGGAAAAAAATCTAAATATTCACTAGACTGACTGGTTCCTACATTATTTAGCACACCATGTGACCCTGTAAATAACAAAATGTTTGGTGTTTGATCCACTATAGCCCAGTCATCCTGTGAAATGTCACTCAATCTTGGCCTCTTTCGAAGATAAGTGGGAGGTGAACACAGGCGGTGACTCACCTTCATCTGATGACATATCTGTGTCTGAAATAATACAGAACGTAACAGAACAGATCACAACATGAACTGTCTTGTTCTTCATTGATTTAGTAAGATGTTAGACTTACCTGGACTATCGTTATTTTCCGGCATTTAGTAATCACTGTCACTATCTAAAATCAAAAAATCATCATCAGTATGTTCAGCAAGTACTTCTTCAATCATTTTTCGAAGTTTTGCATCCTCATCACTCGTCATTGTGAGTAAATAGAAGATAAACAAGCTAAAACCAAAATACTAGCGCCAAAATCAACAGTAAACAAACGACAGGACACCACAGAACACGTAACATACGCGTGAAAAACACACGTGAATTCGTTTGGAAATATATACGGATATATCGCAGTACCTCACTAGGTGCTGTGATCTAGCGCTAATATGATGAACTACAAGCATTACAGGACCTACCGGTTGTAGCGGGAATGCTAACAATGTGTTTGAAACACTAAAGTAATGTGGAATGCGTCAGATGGTTAAGCAAAATGAGGTAGCCGAGTGGTTAGCGCACCAGACTTGCATTCAGGAGGACAATGATTCAAATTCATGTTCAGCCATCCTGATCTAGATTTTCCATAATTCCCTTAAGTAGCTAGGCAAATGTTGGTATGGTTCCTTTGAAAATCCGAGCTTGTGCTCCAACACCAATAAACTCACTGTCAACAAGACATTAAACACTAATCTTCCTTCCTTTCCAGCATGTTTCAGCCTTTCAGAAAATGTTCCACTGATAGATGACTTAATATGTTACTAAATTCAGAAGCACATTCTTAAATTAACTATGTTGATATTCATCATAACTGCTAGAATTTATTGATTTTTTTACATTTTATGGTTTAGATTACTTCTATTGATGTAGTGAGGGTGATATTCATATTACTGAAGTTCTTTGTAATGGTTGGTCTGAGATATTTCATGGCAACTTACTGAACCTAACAAGTCTATCTTTTCAGTAACAGTTATGAAATGCTTTTTAAATAGTTCTGCCACACTACACACATCTGTTACCAATGTACCATTTACTCTTAATGGTATCTGCTTTTTTCATGTCTGGTTCTAACAGTCTCTTCTTTTGATATATCCAATACTCTGTTTATTTTTTTGTCTGACATGATTGCCTTTTTCTTGTAATGCATTTGCTTTGATGTCCATTTTACTATCTTTAATATTTTGCAGTGTCTTATAATGAGTTACAGTATCAACATCAGATCTGTTTTTGATTGACAGATACAGTTTCCTTTTCATTTCAGAAGATTCCTTTATCTGTAAGTAATCCATGGTTTCTTTGTTGACTTTGGTATGATCTGTCTTAGCTTTGCACAAAACAGTTTTCAAATAATGTAAGAGGGGTTTATTAATAAAAACATTGTATTTTTATTGATGTCATGAGCACTCTAGACATCACTCCAGTTCATATCTTTGAGGATTCTCCTACAATAATCAATTTTTGACTTATTGACAATCCCCTTGAACTCATATTTAGTGGAATTTATCTTCTGATCAACATTAGCATTTAATAAAATAAACTGCATGTTGTGGTCTGAGAGGCCATTGACTATTGGTTTTGTAAATATAACTGTTTTCATTATACCTCCCTATAAAGATATTATAAATGTTGATTTTTGAGCAATTAGCTATCTTAGTTGGGAAGTTTACAGCAGGCCTTAAGATGAATGATAATGTCACTGACTGAAATAAATTCTTACTAGAAGAGTTTATGGAAAATTTACAGTAAAGACACCAGCAAACAGTATTTTTTTTCATTTTATGATGTCACATAGGCCAAAAGAGCTTCAAGATGATATGTTAATACATTAAAATTACCTGTAGGTGTTTGGTATGCACTTACTATAATGAAGGATTTATTATGAAATTCTACTTCTGTTGCACATGCTTCCACATTCTGCTCTATATGAAATCGATGAATGTCTATGTTATTAAATTCATGAGAGTTCATTATGACTGTGGCAACTCCTCCTTTTTCCAAAAATGGCGTAATTACAGGGAGAGAGGTCTGGACTGTATGGAGTGTGGTCGAAAACCTGAAATTTGAATTTCTGCAGGAGCGCCATGACTGTGTTGGTCATATGAGGCTTTCCATTGTCGTGGAGCAGAATTACTCCAAGGGTGAGATAGCCTGGTTGTTTTGATTTGACTGCTTGGTGAAGGGCGGTCAAGGTTTGCGAGTAACTCTGGGCATTCACTGTTGTCCCATGCTGCAGGAAGTGAATCAGAAGAGTCCCCCTTAAAAAGGCTCTGAGGGGAAAACGATTCACGTCGGACGATGACATCCAGATGTATGTATGGAACTGGTTAACATGAGACAGCCATTCACTGCCTTGTGTCACAATTGGACAAGTGTTTCAACAGCCTGGGTCAATACTTCTAACATACAGGTTCTGGTTTCTGTAAATATATCTCTGGCTCATTTCTTTTTGAACGCCCCTTATAAAACTGGACCAGCCAGTTTACACTACACTATTCTACTGACATGAGAGCCATGACTAGTATAATCACATTTAAGGAGAGAATGATAGGAACCATAATTATATGTGACCCTGTACCCAACATAAGCAGCCATTTGAACTCTAAATTAACTCTTTTGACAAAAGGGTTGAAATGAGGACAGTCATGGTATCTCAGAACTCAACACTGGTCTGTCTCTATGCAGATGCTATCTTTACCAGGTCACACTATATATTGTAATGGGGTCTCTGTCAACACCACTTTCCAGACCACCCACTATAATCACAGTGTCTTCTTTGGTAAAGCCTTCACCAAGTAGTCCTAAATCCTCTATTACCTGACCCAGACCAGCACTAGGCTTAAAAGAATTGGTGACCTGGTATTCTGACCCTAGTTCATCCTGTAAAAGTTGGCCTACACCTCTGTCATGAGAAGTAGGCAATAACAAAACTTTCTTTCTCTTTCAGACTTCCGTACATTGTTACTTTTGAACTTATAGCTGAATGTCTGTTGTACCCTGTTTAAACCTGCATCTGCCTGAGGCTCATCAGTTTCAAACTGGAGCAACAGGTCAAGCTTACTTTTGATGTTCATCACAAAGCTGTCAGATGAAGTTCTAAGCCTGTTCCTTCTCCAAGTGCCTGGGTTGAGATTTCTACTGTAGTCAGGATGACAGAGCATGGAGTGTGGTGGAGTAGGTCAATCAGTGCTCTGGGCACTACTGATACAACATTAGAGGAAAACGAATTTATTCTTTGAAGTTTAGAAGTATTCTCTTGTGTGTCGGTGCCCAGTCTGGCCATGGTGCAGCACATAGTTTTGGAACTTGCTAATGCTATCTCAATAAACTGTGATGTCCTCTGCTCACTGATATCATGTTGCTGAGTTAACAATTCAAGATCCTTGCTCATCATGTAAGGTGAGGCAATTTTTTTTTGGGTTCACTCTTGTTTTGAAAATGTCAGCTTTCCACCTGCTCATCATTTTGATTGCAACACAGGCACTGGCCTGTCTTGTCCTGGCTTGCTGATGGCTTGAGAAGACACTGAGAAAGTTTTACATTTGTCTATAATACATTTCTCCTGTGTAACACTTCGGTTACCTGTTCCCATTTCCCATCCCTCTTTACCCTTCTCTCTTCTTAAGGTGTCAGTATCTTTCCTAACATTATCTTATCCAGCTTGAATGGCTACAATTTCCACCTCCTGTTCCACTATCCTTTTTTCACTATCTCTACTACATAAAATGTATGCCCTGAGAAGAATAAATCACAATTCACATTAGGCATTTGAAAATCAAACCATGCGGACTTTGAGAGAAATGTTATATATAGTGTGAAAAAAATTCCAGAATAAGTAATTTTCTCAGATTCTTTTGTGAAAACTATGAGAGGAAAAGCAGGAAAACAGTTGCTCACTACATTTTTGAGACCACTGAAAACTGCTATCAACATGTTTTAGACTGCTGGGAAAACATTAGTTTTTATTCATCAATTACAAATATAATGCAATGCAGGACTGATTAAATCCAAACACAATTTTAATATCTTTCATGATCAGTGATCATACAATGAATAAGTGTTACGTTTTAAGGTCTGGAGAACATTTATAACTACATTTGGATCTAAATGATTAATATCTATTGCATTGACTAGTACTCATGTGACCACCAGATTTTCTGCCACAAGCCAAGTGACAAAAATTCTTTGAAATCTATGGATAACTGACATTTTTCTAATCTGCCCTGTAACATTATACATCTTGTTTGTGTCTGTTTTGATTTGCATTTATTTCACATAGCACTACTTGTGTGATTTTTTCTCCTTACTTTGGTACATGTGTTAGTAGATGCCACATAAAATTGCAAGTTATTCCAGACAGCAGTTGACTGTAAGCAGTTGTCTGATGCAGTTTTGGTGCATTTGGTGGTATTGAAAATTGAGAAAACTGAGTATTGTACTATGATTAAATTGTTCGTAAAAGAAAGTTTAACACAGACCAGCATGCAAATGTTCATGGTAGATCATCATCCTCAATTTCCACCATGAAGAAATGGATGGTCTAATTTAAACATGGCCATGAAAGCACCCAAGATGATCTGTGTGAAGGACATCAAAAAGTGCAAGCACAACAGTAATCAACAAAGTGTATAACATGATTTGGGAAGACAGTATATACAGGTGAGTGAAACTGCTAATGTGTTAGGCATATCAGAGAAATGTGTTTGTCACATCTTGCACCAGGAATTGAACACAAAAAAGCTTTGTGCAAGATGGGTGCAACATGTGCTCACTGTGGATCACAAACACATTCACACAACAATTTCTGGAAAGTGCTCCATGCATTTCAAGAAAAACAGAAGTGACTTTTTGTGTCAATACATGACAGTGGATGAAACATGGAATCATCATTACTCATCTGAAACTGAACAGCAGTCTGTGCAGTGGATAGAAACTGGTTCTTCAGCTCGAAAAAAGGCAAGGATGGTGCCACTGATGGAAAAGAACATGGTGTCAGGTTTTGAGATGTGTAAGAAATTTTGATAACTGACTTTCTTGAGAAAGGCAAAACCATAAGTGGAAAATACTACTTTCAACTTCTAATGAAACTGGACATAAGCATTTGTGACAATACACCCAGCTTAAAGAAGAAAAAAATCCATTTCCAGCAGGAAAATACACGTGCCCAAGAAAGGATCTTTGCAATTGGGAGATTGAGGGATTTGCATTACGAAGCACTGTAACATTCACCTATTCCCCTTGGACTTCCATCTAATCTACTCTCAAAACTGAAGAAGTTCCTCACTGGTTAGTGCTTTTCATCCAGTCTAGAAGTCATTGTGGCTGTAGATGAGTACTTTGCAGCACATATATAGAAACACTTATCTCATGTCATTTATATATTTTGTGAATAACAGTGCACAATCTCTGTTCATTTTAAGCACACCAGGCACTTTGTGTCTGCCTATTAAGAATGCTATTTGGTACTGTGCTCTGTTTGATAGGATATCTCCTAGCCAATTGAAGACTGGTATGTGTCTGAATATTTCATATGGACATATTTTGTTTACTAAATGGCAGTATGAAACTGTATTTAAGATTTTCTTGAAGTTATAATGGAAAATGTCAGTGGCACTCTCTTATATCCTAGTATACAACACGATACATACAACAAATTCCCCATTCAATCCACTAACACTTTTCATACAATTCACACAAATTTAATTTTTTGTTTTCATTTACATCATGACAGGCATTAAGGTGAAATTTGTATACATATGAATGTAAATATATGAGTAGAAGAGTTATGTTGGATGAAGAATCATAATACTAAAAATTTGTTGACCTAATTTTATGATCTTGAAAAATCAGTAATTATAATAATAATAATAATTATTATTATTATTTTCAGAATAGCTTATGCTAGCAATTTTGAATGTAAAAAAAATGAAAATACTAATTGTAAATAACCAAAGATAATGTTTTCTACATCTACCAGTCTCATTATCAACCAGTATCTTGCTGCATCTCTGTTCGTTTTGCTTTTGGTGGGATTCTGTAGTTGTGAGTCAAGTATGTAGTCAGCTGTCGTGGTTTTAAGGTGGACATGCTTCTCAGAAATATTTAGGTTTTCTCAAGTTTATGTACATTGTGAACTATTCTTAAAAGGAAGTTATTAAAAATGGAGAATCTCATCAGAAAAAGGCTTGCAATAATTCTTTCATAACATTACCACACACCAACAATTAAAACCCTAGATTTTTCTTGTAAAAACAGGAAATATACCTCAATGGCATGCAGTGCCAATGGGGTACATTGTGTAATCTATGGTCAAGACAATAACATAAGTGAAAAAGAAAAATTGTAAACTTTCACTCCTTTTTCCCCTCAAGAAATTTCTAGTCATTTCTCTTATTTCTCTCTCAAGGTAGTGATAATTATTTGAGTAAACCGCACCACTATGGGCAACAGATAACTTTGTTCTCTTGACTGACTGTATATAGTAGTAAAACTTCTTAAGGTTTTTGAATTCACTGAATACATCTCACATAGCTGTCCTTATGGATGTTTCAACTTGATTGAGTGTTTATATTTCAGTAAGGGTTCAGCTTCATTTGAATCTGTTATACAGCTCTCTCAGCACTCATGGTTCATTCTTAATATTATTACTGAACCATCACAGGTCCTTCCACTTTCTCACTGTCTCACATGAATTACACTATGTCTAAGTTACTGAGAGAGATTCTCTGCATTCTCTTGCCAAGAACTAAATGTTTCTACTGATTGCTCAGGTAGTTTTCAATCCCTCATCTATTGCATTTCAGCAGATATATCTTTCTACTTTCTTATAAAATTTTGCTTGACACCATAAATCAATGATTGTTTAACTAATATTAAGTTTAAATTTTCTTTTTCTGGTCAACAAGGAGATTTATTTACCTTCCCACAGTATGCAGATTCTTGTTGCAGTAAACGTTAAGTGTCCATTAAATATACTCTGGGGATTTCTTTCGCTTAAAAAAATGACACAAGAAATTGATAACACAATGTAATTTAAGAAAATTAACAATGTGAGAAATATTTTTATATTGTCAATAATTATTACTATACAATGGGTGAATTTAACTGTTACAGCTGTTTGGTTAATGCAATGCCAAGCAGAATGTCATCTATTATGGTGGAAGATACTGTACATACCAAAATTGTATTCATCTCTCTTAGCTGCATTTGAGGCCAGTTGGATGGTGTGACTGGGGTGGATCCTTTGAACCACAAAATGTCCGGATGTGGATATCCTGACACACTGCAGTTCAGGATCAAATCATTGTTTGCTTTAACTTTGTACTCGGTTTCCTCCTCATTCTCAAGTGCAACTGGTGGAACTAGAAATTGAAAGTTGGTATGTGAAGATATCTAATAACCAAAAGTTTTGATACATGCTAAATTAGTTAGTAGCTTTGAGCAGCCACAGCCCACATAGGCATCATTTTCTGATGTACTGCTATGTTTAACAACTAGTTGCTTTAAATTCAAATAATGCCCCATTCTTTCACTTGTCATGAATTAAGCAAATATGACAGTGATGAAACATGGTTTGGACTGGAAGTTTCTTACTTAGTCTGATTATATTTTTACTGTTTCAGTTCTTGTTTTTTATATAAATAGGTTTTGAAAGAATTATACAATCCCAGTACATACCATAGACGTCTACCTGAAAACTTCTGGACGTATTGCCAACATTGTTTGTGGCCACACATGTATAGTTTCCAGAATCTTCTACTGTACTTTTGCTGATATATAATGTATCAGAAGCTCTTATTTTGTCATTTCTTACAAGTGTGCCATCTTTAAACCAATATATATCTGGCTTGGGGTTTCCATCAGCAGGGCATTTTATTATTACAGGAGAACCAATAATTGAGTTGATAGTATCATCAATCAAGGCTTGAGCGAGTTTTGGTGGAACTAAAAATGAGAAAATTGTACTAATAAATTAAAATATGATTATGGTAATGATGTCTAACCATGAAAGATAAAGTTAAGTTTTTTTTCATACCATTAACTGCTACATGGTAATCCTTTTCACTGACACCAGCTATGTTTGATGCTAAGCAGCTATATTTGCCTTTGTCTGATACTTGTATCCCATTGATTTGCAAAACATATGCACCAGACTCTATCCCTGCACTGAATCTGTCAGAGCTATTCAGTTCATTTATAATTCTTCCATTATGCAGCCATGTAATTGCTGGTGAAGGATATCCATGGGCCTTGCACACTAGTGACAAATTATCACCCAACCTCACAATTTTGTGCTCAACAAAATCATCTTCAATTTCAGGAGGATCTGAAAGAAATACCATCAATAAGCTCAATATTCAAAAAGTTCAAGAAAGTTGCATAGCAGAGCTTTTGATGAAATGGTTTCCATCAGATTTTTGGAATCAGTATTTATGATGAAAATTGGTGATATATTGACATTTTATGACATCACTACAAGGTTGTTGAAAATGTTCAGGTGAAGCATTACTGTTAATCTAGAAGGAAGATTGGTGTGAAGTTTGTAATGTTACAGATGTGTTATAGAAGTGAGCATGAGTATTGTCCTCAGAACTTTTGGTAAAAGATGTGAGGCTTATAAGGCAACATTTAAAAGGCCACATTTATCTGGGCAGGTCAGTGGCATCAGTGGGCTATGCCACAGCTAGCTGACAAAGCAGGCAGTTATAATAAATCAAGAGATGGCTACGATATGAGTTACGGTACTGCTATGTTTTCCCCATAGTTACAGTGAGGGAACAGTTAGCTACAGTTTCCAGCTGCCTCATGGTGGCACAACATGTATTCAGTGGTTATATGCAATTAACACAATCTCAGCAATCATTTATGCTGCATACTATCTACATCGGGTAATGCTGAGGGAATTAGATTAGGAAATGAGACACTTAAAGTAGTAAAGGAGTTTTGCTATTTAGGAAGTAAAATAACTGATGATGGTCAAAATAGAGAGGATATAAAATGTGGATTGGCAATGGCAAGGAAAGCGTTTCTGAAGAAGAGAAATTTGTTAACATCGAATATAGATTAATGTATCAGGAAGTCGTTTCTGAAAGTATTTGTATGGAGTGTAGCCATGTATGGAAGTGAAACATGGACAATAACTAGTTTGGACAAGAAGAGAATAGAAGTTTTCGAAATGTGGTGCCACAGAAGAATGCTGAAGATAAGGTGGATAGATCATGTAACTAATGAGGAGGTATTGAATAGGATTGGGGAGAAGAGAAGTTTGTGGCACAACTTGACTAGAAGAAGGGATCAGTTGGTAGGACATGTTTTGAGGCATCAAGCGATCACAAGTTTAGCATTGGAGGGCAGAGTGGAGGGTAAAAGTCATAGAGGGAGACCAAGAGATGAATACACTAAGCAGATTCAGAAGGATGTAGGTTGCAGTAGGTACAGGGAGATGAAGAAGCTTGCACAGGACAGAGTAGCTTGGAGAGCTGCATCAAACCAGTCTCAGGACTGAAGACCACAACAACTATCTACATACTTATGCAACAGGAAGCAATATGAATCAAAAGGGAATGCATAGGTCAGAAACTGAAGTAATCAAATATGAGGTAGTGCAAAGATCTGTATTGGGGCCATTGCTGTTTAACCTGTTTGTTAATGACATAGGTGTTGAAGAGAAGGAGAAGAAAATACTGTATGCAGATGACACGAGACAGTATTGAATAATGACCAGAATGTGGTACAGCTTGATAGATGGTCATACATATCTGCAAACACCACAACTCAGTGACTCCTGGAAAATGGACTTGTTATAAACTTAAAAAAGACTATGTATACAGTGTTCATAAATAAAAAGAAGACTAAGCACATGGATTTAGAGGTGGATGAAATGAGACTGGAAGAAGCAGAATCAAGTAGGTTCTTAGATATTACAGTTGATAACGAGTTGGAATGGAAGCAATATATTAACTCTGTCTGTAAGAAACTAAGCTTCATCATATTCATAATGAGACAGCTGTCATAGCACGCAGACAAACAGCTTCTGTGCACAGTACACCATGGACTATTTGAACCATACCAGGAATATCAAGTGATAGTGTGGGGAAACTCAAACATTCCAGAAATAAAAAGGATGTTCACATAAAAAAAGCAATCAGGATCACGCTAAGAAGAAAGACTTCTGAAACATGCAGAAACTACTTCAAAAAACCAGGCATCTCAACTTTTACATGCTTTTACATCTATGAAACTACAATATATGTCACAAAAGATAGTGCATAGTGGACAACAAATACTGTACACACCCACAACACGTACAGGAAAAATGGCATACGAAGAATACCCCACCAACTGTTAATGCTTTGGAAAGGACCCCAGTACTCAGGTATCAAATTACTAAGAAGTCTGCCTATAAGACTGTGTGACAATGCACTTGAGACTAAGTTTTCAAAGAATCTCAAAGATTATCTGGTGGTAAATGAATTTGACAGTATTGAAGAGTATTTATTACATTAAATTTATACATAATTATTACTTATAAATTATAAGTGATGCTAGAATGTGAGAAAAATGGTTAGGAAGTATGTGATAATGAATTTTACTATTTTTGACATTTTCTATATTACATGTACATTCACTGTTCACCATGTAATCCTATAGGATCAAATAAAATGCAATTCAGTTCAACATAGCTCATAAAATCCACCTCTGAGAGATGAGTACAATCATATAGGCCACTTAAGTGTATGATAAAAATATAGCAGTTACGAGTGCATATACACAGACAGACAATAGCCAATAATGTATTAAGGTCAACAGCTGTTAAATATGTAAAGTGACACAGCCATGTGATATCTTTAACTGAAAACCTAAGTATATTTCAAGATGGCCATGAGTGCAGAAGTGTATAACTCTAATACGAGAAAAAGTTACAGTTATGTGCTAAAAAAGGGATTTTGCAAGAACTTTAACATTGAAATAACAAATTTAAGAGAATGAGTTTCAGGTCTACAATTCTTAGTCAACACTTTAAGAAGCGAAATCATCATACTCAAGAATGGAAATCGGGAACTACGGTCGAAGAGCAAATCAAGTGAAGTGACACCTGACAAAAGGTACAAATCATCTGAGTGGAAAGAAGTGAGACACAAAGGTAGGCCTTTAGCTGGAAAAATAACAACAAAATTTGCAACAGCAGTTACATTTACAGATAAAAACAAATACGGCATTCTGCAGTCCAGTGATGGTGATAAAATAGTATAAATGATCCAGACCTTTCAAAAGACAATGTGCTTAAAATGAATAATCACTCTGAGAAAAATGATGATAAATGGGGAACACTGGGTAAAAAGAACAGTGTGTTTTTCTAACAGACAGCCATGGCAGGAATATATCTGGTATGTTTTGAGAAATAAATCGAGACATAGCAGTGACCAGTGTTGTCATACCTGGAGTGGGAACTAAACATGTATTAGACACTTGGATTCAAACAAAATCCACACAAGAAAATGACTTTGTCATATGCATAACGGGATCAAATGATGTTGCAAAAAATGAAGCAGATGTTTGCATAAACGTGCTTCAGAACTTTCTAGAAAAAAATAAATCAAGGAATACAGTTGTTGCTACAATGCCACATAGGTATGATCTTATCTATAGTTTGTGCATTAATAAAGAAATTCGAAGAACAAATATTAAAATAAAGAAACTGTGGTCTGAATATGCAAATTGTGCTGTGGTCGATATAAGTAAACTGCAACGTAACCTTCACACCAGACATGGGCACCACCTAAACTATTAAGGGAAAAAGTTTGTGTGTGAATGTGTCAACAAAATAATTAAAGAAAGACTCACATGGAATAAAACAATCTATGAAAGTAGCGGCTTGAGTAATACCTGGAATGTATAAAATTCAGTGAATCAGTAGGTAGTAAACCTCCTGTACTTGAACTAGGTGCTAAAAGCAACATTCAAATGAGAGAGTGTTCACAGACAATAAACAATAAACATAAATCTGTTACTGTGATGGAAATGAACATTCACTGCATTAGGAGTAAAGTATTACAATTACAACATAATACTCTGCAGTATTGAAAACGTTGATTTTATTTGTATCTCAGAACATTGGCTGACAGAAGATCAAGTACAATATTTTGTTCCTCAAGGGTATGCTGTTGGAGACATTATGTGTAGAAGCGAAAGAAAGAATGGAGGTGTTCTAACATTTGTTAAAGATACTATAATGTTTATCAAAATAGATGTTAGCTCTTACTGTGCAGAACTAGATGGAGAATTTAGCTATATAAGACTAAACGCAGAGAATACTATAATTGTTAGCTTATATAGATCACCAGGTGGAGATGTAAATTCATTTTTCAAAAGATTTGAGCTACTTATGAGGAAAATACTAAAATCTAAAATAAAACTAATTATCTATGGCGATTTCAACATTGAAATGGCCAACAGTGATGAACATGTTACTAGAACATTTTTTACTATCTTAAGATTACTAAATTTACAATGTAAAAATTACACACCAACACAGAATAATGCATGCTTAGATAATATTATAGTAATTTTTTTTAGAGATATTTATGATGTCAGATTTGCCAGTGGAGCCCTAGCTGATCATGAACCATTGATTTTAACATTCTGCTGTGATCAGTTGCCTAAATCAGACAAATCAGTCAGAACTAAGTCTAATGCCGCATGGATAAGAGGGCAGAAAAATGAATATATTAATTTATTTATTGACAGATTATCTGATGTTAACTCGGACTTTGTATACAACACACAACCTGAGAAGGGTGCTGGTAAAATAGTGTTTAACAACTTCCTGGAAATACTCACAGAGTTATGGTACTCCTGCTCACCATTAATCAAAAGTAGCCCTAAGCATAAACAGAAAAACAAACAGCTAAAATGGTATACAGATGAGCTAGCTCTCACTAGGGGGAAGATGCTCAGACTGTACAGAATATATAAAAATTCTTGTAAACAAGGACCTGAGCTAGATAATACTTCTTATAGAGCTTACATAAAATGTAAAAAAATTAACAAAGACAAACTGTCCTTGGCCAAGAAACAGGCATGTGAACATTACATTGAAAGTGCTCCCAACAAATGTAAAGCAGCATGGGACATCATCAACCAATATAATTCACAAGCCCACACACCAGATGCAGAAGAAGTAAATGATTACTTCCTAACCTCAGTGAGTGAGCTGAAAAACAAAATCAAGCAACATGACACTTGTGCACTAGATCATCTTGGTGCTGTGCCCCATAGGAGGTATACTTTCCACTGGAATGTTGTCACCCCAGAAGATATTATAAAAGCTGCGGCAAGGTTCACCAATTCCAAAAGTTATTGGTTCTCTAACAATGTAATGAAAAAAATAATACACTTTATCTGTCAACCTCTTTCTTTCATTTTTAATATGTGTTTAGAATCTGGAGTTTTCCCAGATGCACTCAAAGCTGCTAAAGTGATACCAGTCTTTAAAAAGGGAGATAAGCATCTACACCAAATCTATCAACCAGTTTCTTTTGTCCCAACTTTCTCTAATGTGAAATTGTTAACCAGGTGTTAATTGCATTTGAAAATAAGGATCTAGTATCGGTTGTGCTTTGTAATCTTCAACTGCATACCATTTAACACCCTACTTGCAAACCTGGAATTTTATAGCATACACAAACCATCTTTAGACGTAATTGAATCATACTTAAGTAACAGGAGACAGTTTGTATCAATTAAAAATAGATGCTCCTCCCTGAAGGCTGTTTGGACTGGAGTGCCTCAGGGCTTAGTCCTAGGTCCTTTTCTGTTCATCATTGCAATTAATGACTTACCTTACCATGTAGGAGCAAATTCAACTGTGTGTTATCGAAATGACACAACACTGCTCAATACACACCATGACACAACAGAACTACATCAGGCAACACAGGAAAAACTAGAACTAGTAATGAATTGGTTTTCTTCTAATGAACTCCTATGTAATCCTGATAAAACACAAGAAATAATTCTGGGTTTAACTAAAGCTGTTGAAAGGATCAGTAAAATTTTTAGGATTCCACATTGATTAAAAATTTAACTAGGAGGAATAGCAAGAGTGTGTTATCTCATCTGGAGACTGACAGATGTAGTCACTGATGAGTATCTAAAGGTGGGATATTTTGGCCTGTTTCAATAACACATTTCCTACAGCATATTGTTATGGGGACATTCTTGCTTTGTCACTGAAATACTGAAAATAAAAAAAATAAAAAAGTAATAAAAATAGTGGGCAAAGTTACGCCCAAGGAACACTGAATCTATACATCTACACAGCACTGCTTTATGTCAAATGCAACTTAAATGAGTTCAAGACCAGAGAGAACATACGTCCCAACAAGACCAGAGGCAAACTGGACTTCGACATACCAAGACACAGACTCACAAAGACTGCAAACTCACACAAAATAATGAGTTTAAAACTCTTCAATAAGCTTCCAGCATCTGCTTGGTCACTGACCAGTAATATTTTCAAATGTAAGATTTATGACTGGTTACTCAAACACCCATTTTATAAGATAAAAGAATATTTTGAAATAATCATTGACATTAGTATATAAGAATATTCCTTAAAGGAGTGGAATTAAATTGTAAAAAACTTTACTGTAAAGTTATTGTTAATTATATATTTAATGTTCAGACCTATTCCGCTGCAAGTGGTCAATGGTGAATAAACTGAACACTGAATACTGAATAATTCGTAAGGTGTGCTGAAGAGCTGTATAGGTGTTGGCAAATGTCAGCTTACTTAGTTCCTTAGTACAACATGAAAAAAATTGCTACCTAATATCAGAAATTGTGGAGCTCTGTCTTTCACACTTGAATATCAGTTTCCAATCTTTAGTCAACTGATCAACTGTAGGTAAAACTAATGGAGATGGATTTTTGTTAAGAAGTTTACAAGTCAGAAACTAAGAAGAAGGAAAAAAAGCAGTAATAACAGGATAACCACCACACATAAGGAAACTGGCTTGTCCCACATTGCTGAGATTCTCTTACACACACACACACACACACACACACACACACAAGTAATATGTATCAAATTGTGTGTACTAAGTGTGGCCTCAATTTTTAATATGTGGATCACACTTTGTCAGCAGATTGGAAACACAAAGCAAACAATAAAGAAGAGTCACAGTTTCCTTGGTTGCTGAGTTACTGTTTGCATTTCATGCATCTTAGTTATGTAGACAACAAGAGTTTTAAAAGTGTGACCGTTATACATTCAGTATCTATATGCACTGCCTAAGAAAGAAAGTGAAGTACCTAGGAAGGGAGGAGGAAATGGAATGAAACTTCACGTTTTCATGTTATTGCAGTGACTGAAAAATCGAGTCAAATTTACAAAGAAGTTGGCAGTATAAGCTCACTTATTGGCATGAATTCACATCCCCTCTGGCCTTGATGTATGCATTGGTTCAGTTGGGAAGTGTCCTATAAAGCCTTTGTATCCTCTCCTGACAAAAACTACCTCACAACTGTTGTAAATGTTCCTTTATCTCCTTGTTACTGGCACTAGTACACAGTTGACATCTGTGCTGGTTGCACACATGTTCTATTGAGGACAGATATGGGGATGTTGGTGGCTGTGGGAGTGCCTCAGCATTGCACATAAGTTCATAGAGACATGTGACATCTGAGGATGACCAATGGCCTGTTAAAAATGGCATCACAATACTGTCACATGAGAAATAACACAAGAGGTTGCAGGATGTCTGTGACATACCATTGTGCCATCAGAGTTCAGTGAATCATTACTAGTTGTGACACGAGGTCATACTCTATGGCCCTCATACTATGACACCACGATTAACACAGCTGCAGCTCTCTAAAACACCATAGCTGCCGACATTGGTCATCCGGGGCAGTGCAGAACTGTGATTCATTACTGAATACAGTACAATGCCATTCATTGGTAGTCCTTGCATCCTGGTCATGGCACCTCCACAAATGCAACCATTTATGTTAACAACTGCATATACGTGAGACCGTAATTCCACAGTCCAGCTGCTGCTAGTCTCCTACCAGTGGTGAGGGTTGACACAGAATGTTGCAGTGAATCCGTTACTTCTTCCCAGGTGTTAGGCATAGACATAAGGAGATACAATGTGCTTTATAGACAGTATGGTGATCTCCCCTTGTAATGGTAAGATATGGTCAACTGGAACCTTACTGACTAGTATGCCTGCCCTCACATTCTCACACAGTCCAACACTTGGCTACTATCACATCCAAATACACAAATCTGTATACTGTACAATTCAACCAGCTGTACAAATGGAGAATCACAATGAGGCTCCTTTCAAAGTCTGTCTGGTGCTGATAACATTGTTTCACATTAGTATGCAGCACCTCTTGCATTCTTCACAATGACCATTCAGTGTCTGACACTGTTCATGTCCCTTATATATGCTACCAGGCGTGATAACAATACTAAACTTGAACGACACTAATGCACTCTGATGGCTGTTCCACCTGTCACAGAGAATTTCAACTGTAATCATTTACACACGGTCAATGATGTACACTTGTATTAAGTTACATTGACAACTGACTGTGTCTTCTGGATGCTACAGGTTTTTTTTGTCAGGTAATTTCTTTACTAAAGTTATGAAACACAAACATTTTATACAAGGTCATTAAGTTCAAAATTAATAACCTGGCATAACAATTTTTTTATCTGCAATTGGAATACCTTCCTGCATCATTGTGGATTTTTGCTGTGTTTGATGGCTACTTTTTGTAGCTGTGCAGGTCTTCCAGAAGATGGTGTGTGACCTATCTATCTGTTAGGAATAAGATATGTGTAAAAAGTATGAGAGAATCAACAAGGAAATGACTCCAAGCTTCCATGCAAGATGCAGGTGGCCTTTTAAAGATCTTTATCATCTATAATACAAAAAGCTTATCAATGGAGCAAAATGCACCCATGTTCATTTATATTTCTATGTTTTATTTAGAAGAATTTACTTACTTTTGATGTGTGTGTCTCACATATCTAGCATCGCCCTATCCAAGAAAGTCATAAGCAAGAAATGTTATTTTGAAAGATACATATATTTATGTAAAAAATCAGTGTAGGACATACAAATTACTTTTGTCCACAGCAGTGTACCAAATGGACTAAATTCATGTTTCCTACAACTTCATAACTATGAGCTCACAGCTTTCATGACTAACTGCACAGTCAGCGAACTCCATGTTGCACTTACATTTGTTCATCACAGCTACTAGTGCAA
Organism: Schistocerca gregaria; assembly: GCF_023897955.1. NCBI lineage: Eukaryota > Metazoa > Arthropoda > Insecta > Orthoptera > Acrididae > Schistocerca > Schistocerca gregaria. The sequence goes on along the minus strand of NC_064931.1, from coordinate 517,889,151 downwards.
ATTAAATAATAAATTGTGGACAGCTGGATTAAACTACTAAAATCCAAGTCACTAACATGATATTCACATATCTTTTTGAATTCTGTATTGAGATCTGTAGTCTGGTATAAAATCCATTCACATGCTGATAGTAAATGTTGTCAGGGAAACTAGCTACCTAGGTGTATAGGAAATAACTTGAAGGTGTACTAAATTGGGCAAAGTAATTCAAATTCTGGTAATTCAGAAATTCTTGTTATTCACTTTTACATAACTGAGTGCTATTATGTATTTGGTGCTTGGTACTGATGGCTGCCCCCACAATTTTCAATATTTGTCATTTTCATATTGATACATTGTGTACTTATTATTTATCTAGTTCTCTTTTGAGGGTTCTGTATTATTTAACTTTATGTTGTGGGGAATCAACATGTTTCCTGATTTATTTGTGTGTATATACTGTGGTGTCAGATTACCTCAGATAATATTATACAGAAGGCAGGGAACATAAAACATTCCAGCTACAGGAGCTACATTATTATCATTATTATTACTGAAGGATAAGGCTGCACACTGTGCTCATAATGTGAAATGTGTATGAGAGGCAATAATGTATTGTGTAACTTTTCTAGAAAGTACCATTCTCAAGATTTAAAAACCAGTTCATTTCATTATTTTCTTGTTCCAGCATTACCCGCAGAAGTTTGTTGTTTATATCTTTGACACTTTCATGTATAACTTTGACAACTGACAAGGTGGAAAATGCCAAAAACAGTGTAGAAGCAGAGGAACACATAATAACACATATGAACAATATCTGAAAGCACTGCTGACATATGAGTATATGCTCTGTGCAACCACAACTAGTGCAGTGGGGTGATGAATTCACATATCAAAGTCTACTAGTTGGTTTCTCCTCCTCAGGCCTCATCATCCACACATGCATGAATCACACAGAACTGTACTATGTTAGGACAGTGATTTCACAATGCAGTGAAGCACATGTCATTACTCTGTGATTCATATTAATTACTCATCATATGCTATCATGTCAGTTTAGCATCATTTGGAAAATTTTCTTAATTTAGTGCAGTTTTTTGTTTATTTATTAATTTTTTAACAGTGATGTACAATAATCTAATTGAAAAAAGATTACCTGTAAGCTCATAAGCATGTGACAACTTAAAGTTATTTTTTCGCTTCACCAATTTGCTAGTAATTATAGAGTGGAGCTGCACTTTCAGTTAAATGATAATATAGTTCTAGAAATTAACATGGCTGACTGAACATTTTACTTGGTTTCAGACATAAAGTTGGATTATCATTAATTCTTGTACCAGTATTTCATCTTCATGGTAATCCTTGTGGAGCTTACAGTTGTACAAAGATGTAGTAAACAGACCTAAAAATAGCACAGTTTCAACTTTATAATTTAGGAGTAAGGGAGACAGCTCAGCAAATAGTAGCAGCATTACTGCTCACTGAATAGTAGCATCATCGAGTGGTGGACAGGCACACAGAACAGAATGAAAACTTACCAGCTCTCATAAAATTCCTTTATTGAGTCACAACATCAACAAAACCACACACACACACACACACACACACACACACACACACACACACACACACACACACCTGTGCAGCTATTTTGTGTTAGATTTGAAGTATGTGGACTAGTGCCTTGACAAGTAAATGAGTCAAAATTACACTTCTTTGAATTCCCTCTGTGTGCCTAGTGCTCTTATGTAACCACATTGCACACAATATATACACTCCTGGAAATGGAAAAAAGAACACATTGACACCGGTGTGTCAGACCCACCATACTTGCTCTGGACACTGCGAGAGGGCTGTACAAGCAATGATCACACACACGGCCCAGCGGACACACCATGAACCGCGGTGTTGGCCGTCGAATGGCGCTAGCTGCGCAGAATTTGTGCACCGCCGCTGTCAGTGTCAGCCAGTTTGCCGTGGCATACAGAGCTCCATCGCAGTCTTTAACACTGGTAGCATGCCGCGACAGCGTGGACGTGAACCGTATGTGCAGTTGACGGACTTTGAGCGAGGGCATATAGTGGGCATGCGGGAGGCCGCGTGGACATACCGCCGAATTGCTCAACACGAGGGGCGTGCGGTCTCCACAGTACATCGATGTTGTTGCCAGTGGTCGGCGGAAGGTGCATGTGCCCGTCGACTTGGGACCGGACCACAGCGACGCACGGGTGCACGCCAAGACCGTAGGATCCAACGCAGTGCCGTAGGGGACCGCACCACCACTTCCCAGCAAATTAGGGACACTTTTGCTCCTGGGGTATCGGCGAGGACCATTCGCAACCGTCTCCCTGAAGCTGGGCTATGGTCCCGCACACCGTTAGGCCGTCTTCCGCTCACGCCCCAACATCGTGCAACCCGCCTCCAGTGGTGTCGCGACAGGCGTGAATGGAGGGACGAATGGAGACATGTCGTCTTCAGCGATGAGAGTCGCTTCTGCCTTGGTGCCAATGATGGTTGTATGCGTGTTTGGCGCCGTGCAGGTGAGCGCCACAATCAGGACTGCATACGACCAAGGCACACAGGGCCAACACCCAGCATCATGGTGTGGGGAGCGATCTCCTACACTGGCCGTACACCTCTGGTGATCGTCGAGGGGACACTGAATAGTGCACGGTACATCCAAACCGTCATCGAACCCATCGTTCTAACATTCCTAGACCGGCAAAGGGAACTTGCTGTTCCAACAGGACCATGCACGTCCGCATGTATCCCGTGCCACCCAACGTGCTCTAGAAGGTGTAAGTCAACTACCCTGGCCAGCATGATCTCCGGATCTGTCCCCCATTGAGCATGTTTGGGACTGGATGAAGCGTCGTCTCACGTGGTCTGCACGTCCAACACGAACGCTGGTCCAACTGAGGCGCCAGGTGGAAATGGCATGGCAAGCTGTTCCACAGGACTACATCCAGCATCTCTACTAGTGCCGACATTGTGCATGCTCTGTTGCCTGTGTCTGTGTGCCTGTGGTTCTGTCAGTGTGATCATGTGATGTATCTGACCCCAGGAATGTGTCAATAAAGTTTCCCCTTCTTGGGACAATGAATTCACGGTGTTCTTATTTCAATTTCCAGGAGTTCTTTGCCACACACTGTCAGGTGGCTTGCAGAGTATGGATGTAGATTATAAAAAATGAGATTATGCACATTATTGTTGGATTATAGCTTCTTACAGATTGGAATCTTTGAAAAACCCAAAACATATTAGTCCAAAATGTATATCTGTTTATGTTCATTTTAAAGCAAACGTGAGATAAGTTCTCTTCAGATATTTTCATTTTCTTCTTAGGTTTACAGTTGGATAATGTCACTAACAGTGAATAATATTTAGCCAGACAGCTTTTCAAGTTCCATTGAATACAGCAAAAACAAAGATAAACAACATGTATGTACTAAATATAACAAATTAAATGATAATTCATCTTGTACACAAATGTTTAAGGAAATGCAAAACATTAAAACAACTTATCACACAAAATTCTCTTAATATTATTCTCAAATATAGGTAATGCAGTATTTCGGAATGTGTAGGCACACATTCCAAATTATCGGAGAGTTAATGATTCACTAATATCGATAAAATTATTAACACCTAAATGTTGCTCACATATAGGTAAAAATTTTGATCCAAAATATTATGCAACATATTTTGTATAATTTCTGTTGTTTTTCTCTTTCTTCTAAAATACAATTGAAAGGTTGCCTGTATGATTTTAAATGAAACATCCAGTTTTACACAACTGATATCGTACAATGATCCCATATGCTGAATGACTGTTGAAATATTTAAGAATTGTGTAGAGTGGCTTGGTGTCCAAGTGAGCAGCATCAACCGATAATATTAAACAGTTGAGATTACAATTTTTATTGACTCTTGATGAATTTTGGTTTACACCATGATCAGGTACAGTGACAGTATTGGAGCTATGACTGAGTCTTCCTTTTTAGTGTCCCTCAACTCTAAGGGGGCACTAAAGGAGTAAAGTAAAATCTCTGACACATTTATTTCTCCTTCTAGGCGTATCCCATTTTCAATATATGGTATATGTAAAATGCTATTTCAGTACTTATGGCTCTGGCATGCACTTTACAAAGCCAGATGGCCTCCCGGACATCACAGTGTTGCCCTCAGTTGAATGAAATAATGTCGTATAAGCCATGGAATCATGAATTATATAAAATTTTGCCATACATGAAAGTATTTAAATAATTTGATTTGGTGTTTTTAACCAAAGATAGGGAACCAGTCCAGATTTTTGCTGAATAAATGAGCTTGTAGCCCATCTCTAACTAGCTCATCACTGACAGGACATTAAATCTTTGTCTTCTCCTTTCTTCTTCTCTATTTTGCAAAAATATGGCAATATTCAAAATTCAGCAACAGAAAACTATATTTCTTTGAATTCTTGTTTGTTAATCAAGGTATCCCACTAGCAATAGGAGACATTGTCAGTAGCACATCTATGAGCCACTTAACAACAATGTTCTGTTAAGTGCTTTTGGGTAGGCATCACAGCCTCAGTAAATTTGAATAATGTCATTGTTTCCACCAGGATGAGTGTGCAATGTCATTTCTCAAATTATTTTCTTAAATTGAATCTTGTTTCATGGGCAACAAATCACCTTTTGCTTAAAGATCCTAATGTATGCTGAAGTTCATTTTTGTATTGGTGCTTTCATTTTAGTTTTGTTACAAAAATTTATATCAAAAGCAATATGAATATTATCTTACCTATAATTGTCACATTGAAATGTTTTTTTGTGGAACCGGCATCATTAATGACTTCACAAATATAATGTCCTCCATCCTCTGACTGTACATTTGAGATTTCCAGAATCTTAAAGTCAGGTGACAAAATTACATTGTCTTTTTGACTGTAACAGGAAAATGACAGCTGATAAATTGTAATTTAAAAGCATCCCATTACAAAAATGGAGAAGTATTTAAACAATAAGTTGTTATCTTTTAATCACTGCTGAATATTAGTGCTCACTAAACAGAAGTGAAAATGGAAACTGACTGGTAACCTGAAGTTGGGTATACAGGGAGATTTCTTGGCAAGAAAACTGTATATGAGCATATATGCAGTAACTTGTTCTCAAAATTATACAGACTCATTTACGTTTAAAACAACAGTATGTTCAGTGTAAGTAAATAATTCAGTAAGTAAGAAGTACAACAAGAAGAACTGTTACAGTAATAATGATAATGCATTTAAGTGGAACAGTCACAAGCAGATTTGAAAACACCACCATTAAACATAATATGAGGAATGAGCCCAATGCGGGAGCAGAATGAGGAAAGAGTTAGGTAAGTTTTTCTGCAGCACTATGCATTTCTTTGTGTTGCTGTGTTTTTAATTACTGCATAATGCTGCAGAAAAACTAAAAACTAGACCAAAATTATCAGTGTCTAATGCAGAAACACAACGATGTGCTAGCAGGTGGCATCTCCTGATACAAGCAAGAAATCAACTGAAAATCACCGTAAGTGGAAATCAACTTATTCTTATTGAACAATCTAAAAGCAAATAAAAATGTTAATAACTTAATTACAGACCACTGATGAAGGAAAAATATGCATTTTATACTTGCATCGACACAATAAATACACCCTCCATTTGGGAGCTTATCAGTCGAATCAGGATTGTCAGTTAATGCCACTCTTGTGGACCTCAGCAACGTATTTGACTCGGTCAGTCACAGAATACTACTAGAAAAACTGCACTGCTATGGTAGTATAGTTTCAGAACTATCTCTGATCAGATCCTATCTGAGCGACGGAAAACAAATTGTGCATTTTAACAATATGAGGTCAAATGTCTTGAATATCATGCAGGGTGTACCACAAGGCTCCGTGTTTGGACCTTTACTTTTTATAATACACTCCTGGAAATTGAAATAAGAACACCGTGAATTCATTGTCCCAGGAAGGGGAAACTTTATTGACACATTCCTGGAGTCAGATACATCACATGATCACACTGACAGAACCACAGGCACATAGACACAGGCAACAGAGCATGCACAATGTCGGCACTAGTACAGTGTATATCCACCTTTCGCAGCAATGCAGGCTGCTATTCTCCCATGGAGACGATCGTAGAGATGCTGGGTGTAGTCCTGTGGAACGGCTTGCCATGCCATTTCCACCTGGCGCCTCAGTTGGACCAGCGTTCGAGTTGGATGTGCAGAGCGCGTGAGACGACGCTTCATCCAGTCCCAAACATGCTCAGTGGGGCAAAGATCTGGAGATCATGCTGGCCAGGGTAGTTGACTTACACCTTCTAGAGCACGTTGGGTGGCACGGGATACATGCGGACGTGCATTGTCCTGTTGGAACAGCAAGTTCCCTTGCCGGTCTAGGAATGGTAGAACGATGGGTTCGATGACGGTTTGGATGTACCGTGCACTATTCAGTGTCCCCTCGACGATCACCAGAGGTGTATGGCCAGTGTAGGAGATCGCTCCCCACACCATGATGCCGGGTGTTGGCCCTGTGTGCCTTGGTCGTATGCAATTCTGATTGTGGCGCTCACCTGCACGGCGCCAAACACGCATACGACCATCATTGGCACCAAGGCAGAAGCGACTCTCATCGCTGAAGACGACACGTCTCCATTCGTCCCTCCATTCACGCCTGTCGCGACACCACTGGAGGCGGGCTGCACGATGTAGGGGCGTGAGCGGAAGACGGCCTAACGGTGTGCGGGACCATAGCCCAGCTTCATGGAGACGGTTGCGAATGGTCCTCGCCGATACCCCAGGAGCAACAGTATCCCTAATTTGCTGGGAAGTGGTGGTGCGGTCCTCTACGGCACTGCGTACGATCCTACGATCTTGGCGTGCATCCGTGCGTCGCTGCGGTCCGGTCCCAGGTCGATGGGCACGTGCACCTTCCGCTGACCACTGGCGACAACATCGATGTACTGTGGAGACCTCACGCCCCTCGTGGTGAGCAATTCGGCGGTACGTCCACCCGGCCTCCCGTATGCCCACTATACGCCCTCGCTCAAAGTCCGTCAATTGCACATACGGTTCACGTCCACGCTGTCGCGGCATGCTACCAGTGTTAAAGACTGCGATGGAGCTCCGTATGCCATGGCAAACTGGCTGACACTGACGGAGGCGGTGCACAAATGCTGCGCAGCTAGCTCCATTCGACGGCCAACACCACGGTTCCTTGTGTGTCCGCTGTGCCGTGCGTGTGATCATTGCTTGTACAGCCCTCTCGCAGTGTCCGGAGCAAGTATGGTGGGTCTGACACACCGGTGTCAATGTGTTCTTTTTTCCATTTCCAGGAGTGTGTATGTAAATGACTTGCCCAGCACCATGTTATGTAAATCCACACTCTATGCAGATGATACAACTTTTGTTGCTGCAGGGGAAGATTTAGGAAAATCAAATGAGAAAAGTGAGGCTCATCTCAGAGCAGCCATCAAGTGGTTCCAACTCAATGACTTGCATATAAATCATGATAAAACTGTAAATATTCTCTTTAGCTTGTGTGTTAAGAGTGATAAGATTGATTGTGTGTCAGCTAAACTACTTGGGATCAATCTTGACTCAAAATTAATGTGGAAGAGTCATACCGGTTATATTTGCACTAAGTTAGCCCGTTTGACATATTTGTTAGGTAAACTAAGGTCATGTGTTAGTGATAAGTGATTACTCCATGCATACTATGCCTTTTTCCACACCCCTTTAACATATGCCACTTTGTTGTGGGGAAACTCACCCAGAGCAAAACAAGTTTTCATTTGGCAACAGAAGGCAGTCAGATGCATCCATGAAGTTAGAAAAGGCAGAGCGCTTTATACAGGATACACAGTTATATTGTTGCTTTCGGCTTCATCAAAGAAAACATTGCCAATGGGACTACTACTGTCTTTACCCACCTATGTTTCAAAGTTAATTACTAAGACCAATCTTTAGGATCCAAGCGAGGATTTCAGATGATTTTTCCTATCAGAATCCTTAGAAAAAATCTGCTTTGAAATCACCACAGACTATTAATTGCTTATTATTGAGAGATAGCTTAGCAAGAAATCCATATAATTCATAAACAGTTCAGAATTTCTTAGTGAATTAAAAGAAAACTATTTTCAGTAGTAATCCACAACTACACACTTTAGTGTGCAGATCTTTTCAACATTTACTTGTTTCAGTGGTTTTGAACCAGTGCCCTGTCTTAATATATGCAACAACTCTTCCTTTTCCCTTATTATTCCTACATTGGTAAGACACTAAAGTGTAATCTTTCATATTCAACTTCTCTAACCCTGCATTTATGTGGTGTTCAGACAGGCAAAGGATGAAACTTTCTGTCAGTATGGAACTGGGTGCCAGACTGAGACTTGAAGTCAGGACCTTTGCTTTCCATGGGCAAGTGCGGTACCAACTGAGCTACCCAAGCATGACTCATGACATGCTCACAGACCCATTTCCACCAGCATAGTTCTAGAAATGCAGAAACAATCAGCAGCAGGCCTTTTGGTCATTTCACTATCCAAAACGCTTCAAACCACCGCTACGGTCGAGGTTCGAATCCTGCCTCGGGCATGGATGTGTGTGATGTCCTTAGGTTAGTTAGGTTGAAGTAGTTCTAAGTTCTAGGGGACTGATGACTGCAGATGTTAAGTCCCATAGTGCTCAGAGCCATTTGGACGGCTCAGTTTGATCACCACAAACAGTCTCCTTCTTCAACCACGGTATCATTGCCTTAAAAAAATGCAGGAACTGGTTTTGACGAGTGGAATTTCATTCATATGATGAAATGTACATTAGACTATTTGTATATTAATTCTAGTGTGATAATATTAATTGTTACCTTTAACATTAGAAACCAATGCTAAAAATTACACCATTCACCAACTTTGACACATAAAAACAAATCAAATTTAGTTGTGACACTAATCATCAACATCTGAATTCTAGGAATTGGTGGACTGATGTCTGTACCTTATTAAATTAGATTAGTTTTTCATTCCATAGATCCGTGCTGATGAGATCCTCGTGGATGTGGAACATGTCATTTTTTTTAAGCTGAAATAACAATACTAATAGTATGAATATAAACAATACATAATTTGTTTCTATTAAAAAATTCATCAATGGAGTAGAAGGAGTTGGCCACTAGTAAGTATTTCAGGCTCCTTTTAAACTGATCTTTATTTGTAACTAAATTTTTTATGTTTGCTGGCAAATTATTGAAGATCAGTGTTCCTCAGTAGTGGAACCTTTTTTGAACTAAAGTAAGTGCTTTTAAGTCTTTGTGCAGATCATTTTTGTTCCTGGTATTGTATATATGAACTGAGCTGTTTGTTGGAAAAAGAGATATAATATTTAGGACAAATTTCATTAAGGAGTAAATATACTGAGAGGCAGTAGTTAATATACCCAGTTCTTTGAAGAGTCTTCTACAGGACGTCCATGAATTCACTCTACAAAATAACATGTATTACACGCTTCTGGACTCTGAAAACTTTTGTTTGACTTCAAGAGTTTCCCCAAAATATTATACCATATGACATTATGGAATGAAAGTAGGTGAAGTATGCAAGCTTTTTCATTTTTATGTCGCCTGTATCAGCTAACACTTGAATTGCAAATACAGATTTGTTAAGGCATTTCTGCAGTTCTGTGGTGTGCTCCTCCCAACTGAATTTATTATCAAGTTGTAATTCCATGAATTTCAGACTGTCAACATATTCTATCTACTCTTCTTCATACTTTATGCATATGCTGGGTGGAAACCTCTAACAGGTTCTGAATTGTATGTAGTGAGTGTTTTCGAAGTTTAATGTCAGTGAGTTGGCTTTAAACCACTTATTAATATCCATGGAACTAGCAGATCTTTCCAGAACTACACTCGACATACTATTTATAGTAATACTTGTGCCAACTGCAAACAAAAAGAACTCTGCTTCTGGCAGTGTAACTAATGAGAGATCATTAATGTACACAATAAAAACCAGTGGCCCTAAGATGGATCCTTGTGGGACAACACATGTAATTTCTTCCCATTCTGATGATGATTGGTGACTTAATTCAATAGTCCCTTGCACTGAGCACTGTATGCGTCTGCTGTTTTATGGCCAACCCAAGAAACACCATGTGACCCATGCTACTGGCCAGCTGATACTAACCAACATTCCCTACCTTAAAAGATACATAAATGAGTGATTGCTGGTGAATTTGAGAGTTTTCATATAGTATGAAGTGTGTTATGAATAACAGAAGAACCGCACAAAATGCTTAAGAAGGCCAACAAAAGTAAGGTTAGCCTCTTTCATTGGAACATTAGAGGATCAGGAGGACATTAAAGAGTTTCCTATCTGTTTGGAAAATTTCTTCAGTTGTTCATAACAGGTTGCCTGAATCTTAATTCTAATCTAAAAAAGACCCCTCTCACTCCGGTAACCATAGAAATCTCACTTTGTGCTATGGTTACCATCTGGACATTTTCTGCATATCCCCATTAGCACTTTTGGAAAGAAGTTTCATTGTCTGTTTGTCACAATTCACACTACATGAAAACTCTCAAATTCAACAGCAATCAATCATTTATATATCTGTTAAGGTAGGGAGTGTTGGTTTGTATCAACTGCCAGGTAGAATGGACCACCTGTTGTTTCTTGAGTTTGCCATGAAACAGCAGTTACATATAGTACTCAGAATAAGGTAAAGGCATCAGATCACCAATTTCTAGAACTTAGTTGATTTAGATGTCAAATTTGTGTCACAACTAAATTTGATTTGTTTTTATGTGTCGAAGTTGGTGAATGTTCTAATTTTCTGCATTGATTTCTAATGTTAAAGGTAACAAGGGATACTGTCACACTAGTATTAGAATACAAGTAGTCTATATGAATGAAATTCCACTCACTGAAGCCAGTTACTGCCTCTTTTTTTTTTTTTTTTTTTTTTAACGGGATGAAGAGATTTTTCAAATGAACGTTTGAAGAAAATTATTAAGAAGTGTGAGATTTAGGTTCCAGGTTGTTATTAGTTAATGTTTGTTTTCAAAAGCGGTTTTGCAGTTTGGGAGAAAATTTAAAAGTGCCTCACCGATTTGACAGATATAAGAAACTGGCAGGTAGAGATTTTGAGCAAAACCTTATGACGAAGCACCCAGAACTGTCTTCTAGAGAAACTCAGTCTACAAATGGACTGTGTTGTGTCAGGTTCAATGTACTACAAGTTGAAAGGCAATTTAACCAACTGTTTTCTTCTTTTCTTGTACTTTTGATATACAAACAGATTGATTTATTTGTGAACCACAAACACAGCTTTTTCATTCAGAAACCTATATTTTGTTGCATGGCCCATACTATATGACTCTTTCCATAAGCACAATGTTGCAGTGCCTGTGTTATTCTGAATTATGATGTAATCCATGCACGGTTGACAAAATATGGAAGTTTGGGTTAGGCCATGAGATGTGTATGTATAGCGAAACAACAAGCCAAGTGCTTGACAACAAGCAGGAAATCCAGGTTCAAGTCTCAGTCTGGCACAAATTGTCATTTTTGTCATTCCATTCTACAGCTGATGGTTATTCGTCTCGGCAACTGTGAATAGATGTAATGTGTCTTTTCTTATCTTTCCAAATTGAAAGTCTAAGAAAATCTTTTCTTACTGTGTGTCAATTTGGTTAGAATTTTTTTCATCATTTACATCAGAGCAAATGTTCAAGTAATGTTTTATGTAGTTGTATCTTATTATAAAACAACAGCAAAAATTTCATCCAGTTTTGGGTTAAGTGGCCCATACTAGCTGCTGTTCACCTTTACATCGAGATATGAAGAACAGCTTAAGAGCATAACTGAAAAGAAGCATACTTCTTCAGGGTTAAAAATTTCTACCAAGTGCGGAAGATGCTAACTTCTAGTTCATGAAAGTATCAGTAATTCCCTGTATGTATCAGTAATATAATACAAACCACCTATCATTAACAACAGCATTTAGTCTAAGAAACACATTAAAATATGCAGGCAAATGCATCTATGAGGTAATGTACATCTTGACCAGGTCAATATGCCTAATAGTGACTTATAAGAATGAGACCTAAGAATACTGTATCAGTTCAATTCAATTCAGTTTTATTTGTCCATAAGATCATGATATAGAATATATCAATGTTATGAAGTGTTAGTGGGTGATTTATGGAATGATAAGGAATACAATTGCAGAAAATAGGTGACACAATTTTCCAACTATTTTCACAGGCAAAGTAAATCTATGCTGACACACAGTAACTGCCATCTGATTTTAATTGTCAGCTAGGTGTGTCAGTGATATATAACCATACAAATTTTATTTCTTCAGCTACAGTGACACTGTAGCACTGCAGGTTACAGAAAAATTTTCTGCACTGACATTTTGTCTAGTATTACATTTTTCAAAATTGGTATGTAATCTGTTTGTTTCAGCCAATAGTACAGATGGTAAGTAAGTTCAGTTATTGCTGCTTGTACAGTATTATTGCTAGAAGTAGCAAATATGTTTCCAGAATGAGATTTTCACTCTGCAGCGGAGTGTGTGCTGATATGAAACTTCCTGCCAGATTAAAACTGTGTGCCTGACCGAGACTCGAACTCGGGACCTTTGCCTTTCGCGAGTATGTGCTCTACCATCTGAGCTACCGAAGCACGACTCATGCCCAGTACTCACAGCTTTACTTCTGACAGTATCTCGTCTCCTACCTTCCAAACTTTACAGAAGCTCTCCTGGGAACCATGAAAGGTAGGAGACAAGATGCTGGCAGAAGTAAAGCTGTGAGTACCAGGCGTGAGTTGTGCTTCGGTAGCTCAGATGGTAGAGCACTTGCCCGCGAAAGGCAAAGGTCCCGAGTTCAAGTCTCGGTCAGGCACACAGTTTTAATCTGCCAGGAAGTTTCAACAAATATGTTCACATTGTCAACACACAAAAAGGAACTGGCATTATGCAAACAGTCAGGAACAGAACTGGACCAAGGACTGGTCCCTGAGAAACACTGTGCATTGTTGTATGTAAATTTGACTGGGAGTATACTACTTCACCAGATTTGAAGTGCTTTCTTTCTTCAAGAAACTGCCCCTTTCTATTTAGGCAATGGCAGAACTAATGAATGAATATGCATTACATTACAGCTTTTATGAAACTACATTTTGAGTGCTCATTTAAAATCTACAGCAACTGAGACCACACTGATGTAACAACTACACACATTTAGGCAGTGCAAATTTACAGGTATTCATAAGGTTTTCTTGAGAGGTAGCAAATAGTTTTTTAAGTTGACATTACAAGTTTTAAACCAGTGTGCACATGTTACTTACATGAAGAGAGTTCTGTCACCATCTTTTGACCAACGAATATCTGGTTCAGGATCTCCTGATGCTGGGCACTGCAGTAGCACAATATCTCCTTTTACGGGTCCCAGATCTTCTTCAGATGGGCCATCTATAGTAGGTGGAACTGCAAAGGAATTAATTATGAATATGCAAGCAAAAATTTTTTCTCAGCCTTATCTAAATTACTTTTTTGTACAATATATAGCACTATCAATGAGACTTGTATTCCATCACATTTTGAATTAGTTGAAAAGCTTCTTTCACTGCAATGTAAAAAATACTATAAAACAGTCATGCTCTCATGTTAGAACTAATAAACATACGGGCAGAATACCCTCTGTTGAAACTAAAATACAATTGCAGGGAAGTAACAGAATACTGACCAACAGCATAGTTAAATTGCTTCAAATAAGAATTACTAAGTACTGGGTTACTGTAGGAGGTTGAAAAAATTACAGTTCACGGAATTAATAGATCAAAGGAAAATTTCATAGTCACATGCTTTCAGTTATGAGTGTTGTAACAAATAAGAAGCCCACTAATAAGCAGATCAGCACAGTGGGTGAGGCAACTGGAGGAACAGACTGTCTTACAAAAGATAAATAGAATTATTTTATGTGGACATTATCTGTGCTATCTCTCAAAATTTTGGATCCCTCTGATTCTGGGGTCTGAGTGACCTCCTCTTGCTTTTTACCTTCCGAAATCTCTCCCTCTCTATTCCCCAAGGAAGGGTCTATTAGTTCAAAAAGCTAAGTACTGCATCACCTTTACATGTGTCTATCTGCAGTTCTATAGCTTTTGCCTCTTGAAGGTAAGTACTCACCAGCAGTCCTATTTCAAATTAATTAGTTTCTTTCCTTATAAAGACAGTGACAGGTACTGTCAAAACCTTAGAATTCTAAACAGATTTAATGTGGCAAGTTCATTGACATCTTACGTAACATATCTATCATGAAATAATGGAAAGTCCAGGATGCAATAATAACAATATGGAAATAACAGATGGCTACTCACCACACAGAGGAGACTGAGTCACAGACAGGTTCAATGAAAAAGATTGCTAGAATATTTTACCTGTTGGACAAAGTCCTTCTTCAGAAGCAGAAAACATTGACACATTCACACAAGCACAAATCACACACATGACCACTGTCTCTGGGTGCTGAGGCTGGACTGCGACTGTGTCTGAGATAAGTAGCAATCTACATGGGGCCTCACCACTATCCTCCCCACCCCTCCCATGGTGGTATTCCACCACTCACCAAACCTACACAATACCTTGCCTGTCCCAACTCCACCTATGACCTCAGTTCCTTGCCTCATCCCTGCAAAAGACCTATACACAAGACCTCTACCATACACATCCTCCCACTACCAGCTACTCCAGCCCTGTCATTTTACCCCATTTAAGGCAGAACCACCTCTGAAATCACTGATGTGATCCACCAACACGAACCAACACCCATTGTGTTGCATTATATATGGGCATGACAACTAACAAGATGCCGGTCTGCATAAATGGCTACCACCAAACTGTGGAAAAGTGGGGGCTAGACCACCCAGCTACTGAATATGCCACCCAACATGATATGCTTCCTTCTAATGTCTGCCTAACAGCCTGTGCCATCTGTATTCCTCTTACTAACAACAGCTTTTCTGAACTGTGCAAGTGGGAACTTACCTTCCAACATATCCTTTATTCCAGTACCCTTGACCTTAACCTTCACTAGTCCCTGCCTATATCCTTCACTGCTCACACTCCAGTACTACACATGCCTCATATCCTGCCAATACACCTACAAAGTTGTTTCCCCTTCCCTAATTTTCTCTTCTCTTCTCTCCTCTCCTTTTCACCTCCCCCTCCACACTTCCCCCACTGCAGCACAGCCTTCCAATACTGCATGTAGCAGCTCTTTCTTGTCTCTACAATCTATCACTACCTGTCACAGCCCTGTGCCTCTTCCATACTCCCACTACCCACCCCAGCAAACCTGTTACTCACTGAGAGACAGACCTGATGTGTAAACGAGTTTTTGGTTTGTGAGAGATTGGCAGAAAAAATATGGGAGATAATAAAGCTCCTGTATGGTTACAATCATAGCCTTGGTTGAAAAAATGTGTGTGTGTGTGTGTGTGTGTGTGTGTGTGTCAGTTGTGTTTCTGTGAATCTGTGAATGTTCTAACTCTGAAGCAGAATTTTTTTTTCCAAAAGCTGAAATACTCTAGCATTCTTTCTCATTATGTCTGTCAGCAACTCAACAACTCCTCTATGTGGTTAGTACAAATCTCTCCTTTCCATATTGTTTTAAATCCATCATGAAAATCTTCATGGTTAAATTAGTATTTGTAATCTGACATCTGGTAAAAAATATGCTTATTACTTTGGCTGTATTCCCCCAAAAGATTGTATGATAAGACAACATAGAGTAAACATAAGAAAAATAAACCATTACTCTAATCCTAATATTCAAGTCAGCACAACAAGAAAATTCCAGGTTGGAATATCAACAATATAAAGGAAAGGATAGACTGCTACTCACCGAAAAAGAATACACATTGAGCTGCAGACAGGCACAACAAAAACGATTGCTACACATTTAGCTTTCGCTCAAAGCCCTCTTCACAAAAGGAAACACACACACATTCATTCACACAAGCAAGCATACCTCATGTTCACCTGTCCACTATCTGTAGCAGCTAGGATTGTTTTGGAGTGTGCATGTTGAAGTGGAACTCACCAAACTAGTGTCTGGTTTGTGAGAGATTTGCACAAAATGTATGAGAGATAATGCAAAGATAAGCTCCAGTATGGTAATAATCTCAGCCTTGGTTGAAAAACTGATTTATAGATTCCAGTCCACAAAAGTATGCTGTCTCAAAGAACAGGTCATCTCATGCTCATATGGGACTTGTTTTCATGGCACCATCAGTGTTTAATGAATGTATTTATGGAAAAAATCCTAGAATAATTTCAGTAGGTATGTATGGTTTGGTGGTGATATATACTGAAAAAATTCTCTAAGGTTTCCAGCTATGTCAAGCAGTTTAAAGTACACAAGATTTCGACTGAGAACTCCTCAGCCATTGTCCAGTGGCCACTGTCATGTGGCTGTGATACCAGCTGTGACTTTGCTGGTGCTGAGTCCAGTGCCAGATAAATTAATGTTTTGGTTGCAAGAGTGGTGTGTTCACATCAACATTCAGAAGGCCAGACCCCAAGCTGGGCTTAACTGCAGACAGCTGTCTTTAATTGGGGTTTTTTCAGAAAATTTTATCTCAGTCAATTCTTTTATGAAACTATTTGTCTGTTTAAAAATAAATATTTTGTGAAATGTAACTGAGTGTATGTTTTCCAGGCCATGCTCTGCTACTGCTGACTTTTCCTGATACCATAGGTGCATGTTGTATATGGGACTGTTCCATAGTGCACACAATGTGTCCAACATAAAACTGTCAACACCCACATGGTTTTCTATATATTCTTGGCATTCTGAGGCCTACATCACCTATCATAGGACTCATGAGTTGTCAATTTTTTCTTGGAGGCCTGATGATTGCATTGGCTACATGCTTCTTTAGGAGATAGGAAATATTTTCTGTTACTTAGCTTCAGAATGGCAAAAAATGCAGTCTTCTTCATGTACTACTTGAGCTGTTCTGGTTACAAGTCATTGGTAAAATAACTTGCAGATTTTGTTGGGTTTTTTAGCTGTTTCCTTTGAAAACATTCTGTGAGTGGATCACTTCTTTCTACAGGTACCAAGATTTGCAGTGTAGAACATTTCTGTACTGGGTAGAAGTAGCTGGTAGTGTGCAGATAATGGAATGTGTGGGTACATTTCAGTAAACACTGTGACTGAGACACTGATTTGCTTTTAGGTGGACAAGTGCATCAATGAAAGACAAGACACTGACCAACTCTACCTCCACTGTGAACTTGATATGGTTATTGGTATTGTTGATGTGGTACAAGAACTATTCCAACTTTTCATGTCCATGGGACCATACAATAAATGTGTCATTGAAAGAGCTGTGTCAGGAAAATGTCCTCAAAGTACCCATAAACAGATTGGCTATAATAGGAGCTAATCGGCTTCCCATGGTGGCACTTTATATCTGGTTAAAACATTCTCCACCATACAAAAATACAAAGAAATTCAGCTGGCTTTCACACCACATGAGGCAGAATGTAAAACAAAAAAATTGCAATCTTGTCAACAAAACAGCCAGAAACACCAACATGAGTGCCATGTCGGCAGTTAAGAAGGGACTTGCCACAGGGTATTCTCTTCACTTACATAATATGTGGTGCGGAACAAGCAGTTCGCAAGATTCCCAGTGAAGCTGCAGAAGCAGTTCCTCAAGAAATGAGCTGCATTCTTCCAAAACCAAGCTGACAATGCTGAATGTAAAAAATCACTGAGCATAATGGCCTTCATGAGCTCTGTGAGACAGCTCTCACTGCAGTCCTGACAACTGATGAGGGCAATGAAGCCATCACATTGAAACAAGCCTAGTATGAAGCAAAGATTCAATTATGGTGGAGGAGATAACCAAAAATTATCATGGGACCCAATAATGAGGAACACATTGGGGCATTTCAAACAGTCTTCACTGAAGTTACTGTCATTAAAAGTCTCCATGCTCAGACACCATGACCAAATATGCTTTACAGCCTTCCAAAAATTCACAAGGACACAGCTCTGTTTTGCTTTGTGATTGCCACTAGATTGCCAACTTACAAACTCACAGAACCTCTGGCATGCCTCCTTACTACATATTTTTGATGCGGAATAAAGAATATGACTGACTTTACCAGTGAATTATGTGCCTGCATCCTGAAGAAGAAGATATGATGGCCAGTGTTCTCATTATTCATACATGCTCCCATCAAAGACTATATGGATCTGCTCTCCCAGTTGTTTGACTAAACTTGTGGATTTATTTAAGAACATTCTGTTGTCATCATAGTTTTTTTATGTTTCAAAATATTTTAACCATACAGACGGTATCTCAATTGGAAGTCCATTAGTCTGAGTTATAGTCAACAACCGACTTGTTAAACATGGCTGTCTGCAGTTAAGCATGGCTTGAGATCCACTCATTGCAAAGCTGGAGTGGGGATGTTGGTCTTGTGATGAAAAGATTACCTTATATTGTGTTGAACTAGGTACAAATTATGTTACAGGTAGCAATGTTATATAAGGATGGAAGCAACATCCATACGACAGTCGCCACTTCAAAAAGGCTGAGGAGTACTCAGCTGCAAGCTTCTGGATATAAAAGTATGAAATGAAGCTAGAATCCTGAGAGGATTCTATCAGTTTGATGAGGATTTCTATAAGGATTCTTTTCATTCAGTTTATCTGAGGTTTTTAGAGTTCTATTTATAATTTGCACTTCACTTTTAGTGAAGTTCTGAACATACACAATATGAAATAAAAAATATTACCTCTTTAATATATTTTTAAAAGAAAATATATTCCACATATAATTTACATATTTTGCTTTATACTCTAGAATACTTAATTACAGCCTTGTCAACTGTCCAGAAATCTCATGACAGATTTAAGTTATTAAATGCTTACCCATAACAGTCACTTCAAAACTTCTCTCATTTTGACCAACTTTGTTACTTGCAATGCATGTATATGTTCCTCCATCATGAGGTTTAGCATTATTAATCAGCAGAAACTGCTTGTTCTTTGAAAGCACTGCACTTGGTACTGTGCTTGGTGTAATTGGATGCCCATTCTTTTGCCATGAAATCTGCAACAGAATGTAACATGGACTGCTTAAACATTCATGAAATAATGTGTTAACAAAGGAATAAATGGATGAGAGTACATTTATACATGTTATAACTGTTATGACTTCATAAGCATGGTAGGAAATTTAAAATTTGAAGGGGAGTTAGACAATGAAACTTCATGTAACTAAAACAGTTCTTGGTAGTCCACAAAGTTTTCAGATTATTTAATTGTGAAAATGAAACAGGTGTATCACTAACAAAACATGTCTGAAGCACTTTCATTTTGCTTATGTTTGCTGTTTGTACATAGTGCAGACAAACCTCAAGCTTAGACTGAAGAATTTTATAGTGAAGTCCATTGTTAATATATATGCATCTTCAAACCATTTTTTACTGAAAAATTTCTTATGAATTGATGGAATTCACAGTGGATGAAAACTTTTCAAGCCACTTTAGCTGTTATGTAGTCTTTTATTGGGAAACCTGCTGGTTTCACACCATTACTGGAACATCTTCAGGTGATACAATGATCAGCCCTCAAAGAATTGGAAAGCTATGTCCCATAGTTCAGTTGCAAATTGAAAATGTTGATACATTATGGGCTGTTGTCAACTGTAAAATTCGCTTTGAGCACCAGTAGGTGAATGTCAGAGTGAACCCATGGAGTGATAAGGCCATAAGAAAATGTGAAAATAGTGACCGTTTGTTATGCCAATGCTATGCACTGGTAATGGGTGGTGTCTTTCTAGAAGCTCATATTAGCAAACATGCATCCTGAGTTTGATACCATGAATCAAGTGATTTAGGATGTTTGCTAATATGAGCTTCAAGTACAACACCACAATTACTAATCCATAGCAATGGCATAATAAACAATCACCTTTTTCACATTTACTTATGGACTTATCACCCAAGTGTTCAGTTTGACATTTACCTACTTGTGTCTAATGAAAGTTTTACTATTGACAACAGCTTACAATGGCCCAATATTTTTTATTTGCAACTGAACTAAGGGGCATCGCAGCTTCCCAATTGTGTGAGGCCTAATCATTGCATCACCTAAGTATGCACCTGTATTCAGAATGAGATTTTCACTCTGCAGCAGAGTGTGTGCTGATATGAAACTTCCTGGCAGATTAAAACTGTGTGCCCGGCTGAGACTCGAACTCAGGACCGAGTCCGAGTCTCGGTCAGGCACACAGTTTTAATCTCCCAGGAAGTTTCATGCACCTGTATTGATGTGAAACCACTTGTGTTCCCAATAAAAGACTACATAACAACTAAAGAGGCTTGAAGAGACCTCTTTTACTGTGAATACCATCAATCCATAACAACTTTTGTTAGTAAAAATGGATTGAAGGTTCTCAGATATTAACAATGTACTTTTTTTAGCTATTGCTGCCCTATGTACAAAGCAGCATGTATTAACAGAGAAAGGGTGAAAGTAAGCATGATGATAACACTAAGGTAAAGTACCATCAATACATTGAAAAGAAAATTGTATAAATTAACAATGTTATCATAGAATCAGTTGGCACATTTTTGTATTTAGGTAAGTTGAAGATAATGACTGCTTGAACAGCAAAAGAAATCAAGATAAGAGTAAATATTGTCAGTAGTGATTTTGGTAAACTAAAAAGAGTTTTCAAAATGAAGCTTCTGATGTAGTTATCAATTTTTAGTTATGACAATTTGTGCAAATTAACAATAAAGCCATGGAGCCAGTTGACAAGTTTTGATATCCATGGCAGTTGATGGTAACAACTGGGTGATTAGGAAAATATGTAAACACACGAGAAGCCTGGAGTTCTTATGATAAACTAAATACAGTTTTATAAACTAAGCTAGAAATTTTAAATTATGACATTGAGACATGGTTTTTTTTCATGTAAAACTCATTCAAAACTTGGTAGTACATCAGTGAGCAGCAGAGAGATCCATTTTGGAGAGACAGCAAAACAAATTACTAAACTGAGGTGACCTAGGATACCCCCTAATATCGTGTCAGACCTCTTTTTGCATGGCATAGTGCAGAAACTCAGTACAGCATGGACTCAACAAGTTGTTGGAAGTCCCCTGCAAAAGTGTTGCTGGTGAAGGATTTTGTGCATGAACTGACCTCTCATTTATGTCCTTATAAATGTTTGATGGGATTCATGATGGTTGATCATTCATTCAAACTATCCACTATGTTCTTCAAACCAATTGCGAACCATTGTGGCCCGGCACAATGTCATTCATAAACAGGCAATGCTGTGCTATTAGCAAAGGCACCCGCATTGATTGTCTGCTGCCATAGCCCATCAATGTCAAATTTCACCACACTGTCTAAATGGATACATCCATTGTAAATGAAAATGGTCTCAGCTAGTTCAGTTGCACCAAATGACCAAATCTGTTTCATGTGAACACAGCTCTAACTACCATTCCATGTTCAAAGTCTTTTAATTTCTGCTGTGCAGCCGTAATCACATCGGGAACGTTTTCATATGAATCTCTTGAGTACGACTCACAGCTCCACCAGTACCCTGCCCTTTTATACCTTGTATACATGATACTATCGCCATCTGTGTATGAGCATATAACTATCTCATGACTTTTGTCACCTCAGTCTAGATCAGAGGGCAGACTGGAGATGAAGACATAATTATACCTGAAAATTAAATTGAGGTGGGCAGAACCTGTCCTCATACAAAAAGATGAAAGATGGACAAAGAAATATCTTTTTTACTTTCCAAGCAATGGAGAAAGACTGAGATAAAGACCTAATACAACATTTGTAACGTGTGTTAACCCTTACCAATCCAATTTTCCTACTCACTGTATACTCCCCAATTTTTATGAAGACAAGGATCTGCATGATTACAGGTCATTATGCTACTATTTTAAGAAAATAAAATGCAATATGACGCCAATTGACAACTTTATTTTCTTTTATACTAGTTTCTGAAACTAAATATGGTGTTTTTGTTTATGGTTGTTTATAAGTTTTCCTGTATGGAACTTCTTAAAATATTCTCCCAGGAGAAACCCACACTTTCTCTTGCATGTTTCACAGAAGAAAATTGGTTCTCTTTTTTCTTCTTGTGTTGGCTGCAAATCATGCACTCCTTGTTTAATTGTTTCATTATGCATTATGAAATGCATATTCACTTTTAGTCTCTCCATGTCAGACAGCAATGGTTTTTGTCTCTTCTTTGAATCTGTATTTCTCACTTGGTTGACTAGCTGTCTGATTAGAGTTCTTTGGTAGGGAAGATCGGTCTGCTGCTATTCTCCACACCCATGTTTGTCTATTGAGTAAGGAATATAATTGTTCACTACAGCAACTTCAATCAGCTAGAAGTATTTTCTCTACCACTTGTTTGATCATTTTGTAAAACCATACTATCACACAAATCAGCCCTGTCCACTCCTCCCATAAATTTCATGTATTACAAAATAATGATGACATTCAGGAACTGCACAGGCTCTTTTTGTCTATAACCTGTGGTCAACTGGGTTTGAGGACCAAAGAATGTACTCAAAATTGTCACTAACCTTTTGTCAGGGAAATAAAAATAGATGATTTTCATCTATTATAATGGCACATATCTCATATTCAGCAAGTTTGGTACTCTTCAAAGTGCATGGAAAGTTCTTCCTAGAACGCATAACTGTAGATGTTAGATCAAATTTCATTTTGTTCAGTTCCTGGTCAAGTTGAGGATTTGTGTAGAACATACCAGTAAAGTTGTAATAGCCTGAACCACTTGCTCAAGTTAGCAATCCCTGTGCCAAATGAACCACTATTCAGCTTGAAAAAGGTAAATCAGAATCAATTACATTTTCTGTAGTTTTTTTCCAAAATATGGAATGTGAAAAAAATAACCATTTCCAGAATCAAACAGACAGAAAACTCACAAACCCTACTTTTTAGGCATCTTTGGATTGTAGCAAATGAATTGAACTCTTCCTTTGAATCCTACTGTGCCCTCATCAACAGCCAAATTTCTTTTTGGTACATAAAGTTCTTTTCATTTACTGTTAATGTCCTCACTAATGTTCTTCACCTTGTTCCCTCTCATTCACTGATACCCCTGAGCTGTGACAGGTGGAACTAAATGCAGCACCCAATATATATATATATATATATATATATATATATATATATATATATATATATATATATATATAGTCTTCAAATTTAAGACCACGTCCAATACTACACCAAGAAAAGCTTTCACATTCTTTGATGACACATCCCTCCAAGAGTGCCATATTGAGTTTTGTTTGGTAAGTGGAGTGACGTTCTGTATCTTTTTGTGGCATTCACAATTTCACTTATCAGATTGTCTGTGAAGAAGAGTTGGAAATATTCAATTTCAGGTTTTGATTGAATGCCATGAGAAATGGTGAGACCTTGGGTGTGACAGAAAAAGAAAACTTCATGAGATCATTATCACCATCATGATGAACCTTCCAGCTATTTGCTACAGGTTGTATCTCTTCATCACTTTCAATTCCATAAGCAGATTATAATTCACTAGAGCATATTCCACTGCACACGGTGGGAGTTTGTTGCTGATCAGTTTCAACAGTAAATTCTCCTTTGCCCTCAATGTCTTCGAGGAGCCACCTGGCAATATAATCACTTACACATTTTCTACTGGCCATTTCCCTACTAGAAGCATGTGAATACAACATGCTTTGAGTTGCCACACCTTTGTACTAAATGCTTTTATGTGCCTAGCTAATTCCAACTATGGGACAGATGGTAAGCAAAATAATGGAAATGTGTCAGACATTGTCCAGCCTAAGAGCCATAGCAGAAAATTGTA
Organism: Schistocerca gregaria; assembly: GCF_023897955.1. Lineage (NCBI taxonomy): Eukaryota > Metazoa > Arthropoda > Insecta > Orthoptera > Acrididae > Schistocerca > Schistocerca gregaria. The sequence goes on along the minus strand of NC_064931.1, from coordinate 517,865,207 downwards.
ATGTTGGACATAGTCTGACAATGGATCTGAAAATCACAAATTTTTGTCAAAATTAAAGGTGTTCCCATGACTGTTGTTGTTTAGTACAAGTGGAGCTCATGTCAACAGTTGTGTTCTTTGTAATAACTCTATACTCCCTAGGAGCTACAAATACCTCACTGCAAAAAGTGATGAACCATGTGACAGACTGGCCTATGGTAGAAGCGTAGGTCTCAGTTCCATGCATACCAGAACTGATCTGTTCTAAAATAAGTGCCATGTTCCACAAGAAACACACTGTCTACCAGATTGTGTGCACTACAATAGTCACAGTAATGGCAGAAGTCTGAGACAGAATTTGTTAATTTATGACAAGCCCTACTGAAGAATTTAGTACTCTAAAAAGGTCTGTGTATGGGTATGAAAAAAATTAGGCTCAATTTGGAAAAAAATCTGTCTGTTGTGACTGAGAAACTAGAAAAGTATCAAGGCAAAATAACTTGTGTATATTTGGTGTAGCAGCAAATGAAATGGAAGACACAGAAACCTGCTAATGCAGGTTGCAAGTGTATGTATGGAGGCAAGTGCAGTGGATAGTTTCAGGAGCAAGTGGGTTGGACAATGAGTATCAGCAATACAAAGCCTTGGCTAATAATGTAAAATTAATCTGATGTTAAAAGAAGGTTGAGATCTACAGCCAGAGGAAAAAAATTGCAAAGGCAGAGATTTGACACCCAAATGCAAGAATGTCATACCCAATTTCGACCTTCAGAATGTGTGGAGGCAGGATGGTGGAATATTCAGCAAGACTGCAGGTTGAAGAAGACTGTTGCAAATATGTCAAGACTGAATAATATAAAATCAAGATCTTTGCCTTGGTCTACTAGCAAAAAAAGAATAATATTCTTTCTTGTGCCTTCTACTGCTGGTCTTCCCACATTACTCTAAACTAGGGTTGTTAACAAATTTTATTTATTTTTAACACTTTTTTCATCTATGTCAGAAAGTAAAGCAATTTTGTGACATATTACAAGTTCCTAATCGGGGCGAATTATTTAGTTTCACCTGAGTGCTTTGGTAGTTAGGTTTTTGACTCTCTGAATATTAATCTAATTTATTAGACACAGTTCTTACATTTTTGTCAGGGTCTACAGTAGAATTGTGCAGCATGTGATGATAGTCCATTTATCTGCATAGTTTAGTTTTCCATGGTCTTTAGTATGGACAGGGATTGCGATTATTGTGTGCAGATGCGAGCCAAGTTGGTGACATTTTTCTCTCAGCTTCAGGATGTGAAGGCTTTGGTTGCACAGCTTGAGGCTGCAGTGGATGGGCACCACTGATATGGGCCAGCCGTGGGGCCAACAGATGTCCAGCATGTCTGAGTCATCTGATCGGCCCTCACCAGTGGCCAATCCAGTTACTGCTTGCACTGAGGTTGACCCCTCACCTGTGGTCGAGTAGGAGATCAACCAGGGCATAGCAGGTGGTGAAAGAGTTTACTGGCAGTGGCATGTAAGTCCTCCCCAGTTTGTCTGACAAACAGGTTCAAAGTGCTGTCTGTGGCTGACACTGTCACTGAGCCAGATGCTGTTGCCTGTCCTATTTCAGAGGAAACCTCTCAGCCTGCAAGATCTGGACAATCACAGAGGGTGGGATTATTGATAGTTGTGAGCTTCAATGTTAGGTACAATATGGGGCCCCTGAGGGACATGGCTGCCAAGAAGGGAAAGAAAACCAATGTGCACTCCATGTGCATACCGGGTGAAGTTATTCCTGATGTGGAACAGTTCTTCCCAGATGCCAGTTGCAGGTGGTTACTCTGTTGGCACCAATGATGTGTGTCACTATGGATCAGAAGAGATTCTCTCTGGTTTAGAGCAGCTAACAGAAGTGGTAAAGGCTGCCAGTCTTGCTTGAAAGATGAAAGCAGAGATGACCATTTACAGCATAGTTGACAGGAGTGTCTGCGGACCTCTGGTACAAAGCTGAGTGGGGGGTCTGAATTAGAGGCTCAGACAGTTCTGCAACCATGCACTGAAAGCTGGCTAAAGACAGAGATAAGCTCAGCTGGAATTTTTGTGAAGAACCTTATGGTGTTCTGAAAGGATAGGCTAAAGACAGTAGGCTTGACTTCCGGAAGGCGTTTGATACAGTTCCACTCTGTTGCCTGATAAACAAAGTAAGAGCCTACAGAATATCAGACCAGCTGTGTGGCTGGATTGAAGAGTTTTTAGCAAACAGAACACAGCATGTTGTTCTCAATGGAGAGACATCTACAGACGTTAAAGCGACCTCTGGCATGCCACAGGGGAGAGTTGTGGGATCATTGCTTTTCACAATATATATAAATGACCTAGTAGATAGTGTTGTAAGTTCCATGTGGCTTTTCGAGGATGGTGCTGAAGTATACAAAGAAGTTGCAGCATTAGGAAATTGCAGCAAAATGCAGGAAGATCTGCAGCGGATAGGCACTTGGTGCAGGGAGTGGCAACTGACCCTTAACATAGACAAATGTAATATACTGCGAATACATAGAAAGAAGGATCCTTTATTGTATGATTATATGATAGCAGAACAAACACTGGTAGCAGTTACTTCTGTAAAATATCTGGGAGTACGCGTACGGAACAATTTGAAGTGGAATGATCATATAAAATTAATTGTTGGTAAGGTGGGTGGCAGGTTGAGATTCATTGGGAGAGACCTTAGAAAGTGTAGTCCATCAACAAAGGAGGTGGCTTACAAAACACTTGTCTGATTTATACTTGAGTATTGCTAATCAGTGTGGGATCCGTACCAGGTCAGGTTGACAGAAGAGATAGAGAAGATCCAAGAAGAGTGGTGCGTTTCGTCACAGGGTTATTTGGTAAGCATGATAGCATCACGGAGATATTTAGCAAACTCAAGTGGCAGACTCTGCAAGAGAGGCGCTCTGCATCATGGTGTAGCTTGCTGTCCAGGTTTCAAGAAGGTGCATTTCTGGATGAGGTATTGAATATATTGCTTCCACCTACTTATACCTCCCAAGGAGATAATGAATGTAAAATTAGAGAGATTTGAGCACATATGAAGGCTTTCCAGCAGTTGTTCTTCCCGTGAACCATATGCGACTGGAACAGAAAAGGGAGGTAATGCAGTGGCACGTAAAGTGCCCTCCACCACACACCGTTGGGTGGCTTGAGTGGTATAAATGTAGATGTAGATGTAGGCAGTGGCATGTATGTTACTGTTAGAAGTAGTTTACCATGTTGCGAAACTGAAGTAGATAGTTCCTTTGAGTCACTGTTGGCAACCAGAATAAAATAATAATTGGGTCCTTTTACTGACCTCCCGATTCAGATGATACAGTTGCTGAAAGGTTCAAAGTAACCTTGAGTTTGTTTTCAAATATGTAGCTGACTCATACAATTATAGTTGGTGGTGACTTTAATTTAGCCTCGATATGTTAGCAGAAATACATGTCTCATTCTGGAGATATGCATAAAAACATCATCCAAAATTTTGCTAAATGCATTCTCTGAAAATTATTTCCAGCAGTTAGTTCATGAGCCCATGCAAATAGAAAATGGTTGTGAAAACCTACTTGACCTCTTAGCAACAAATAATCCTGAGTTAATAATGAGCATCAAAATGGATACAAGGATTAGTGAACACAAGGTTGTCACAGCGAGACTGAATATTGTAACCCCCTAATCCTCCAAAACTAAACAAAAAATATACCTATTCAAAAAAGATAATAAAAATTTATTTGATGCCTTCCTGAGAGACAATCAACACTCGTTCCAAATTAATAATATAAGTGCAGACCAGATGTGGCTTGAATTCAAAGAAACAAATAAATTAACAAATAATGGAGCTGATCCTCCTTGGTACACAAAACGGGCCAGAACATGGCTGCAGGATTTGGGGGGGGGGGGGGGGGGGGAATTTTCAAACAGATACAAAATCCCCAAGATTGGTGATTTTTTTTACAAAAGCTCGAAATTTAGTGCAGATTTTAATGTGAGATGCTTATAACAGTTTCCACAACAAAACTTTGTCTCGAAACCCAGCAGATAATCTAAAGAGATTCTGGTGGTATACGAGGTATGTAAGTGGCAAGAAACAATCAATGCCTTCTCTGCATGATAGCAATGGAGATACTATCAAAGACAGTGCTGCCGAAGCAGAGTTATGAAACAGAGCTTTCTGAAATGCCTTCACAAAAGAGGATGAAGTAAATATTCCAGAATTTGAATGAAGAACAGCTGCCAACATGAGTAATATTGAAGTAAATATCCTCAAGAGTAGTGTAGCAACTTAAATCAATTAATAAAAGCAAGTCTTCTGGTCCAGACTGCATATGAAGTAGGTTCCTTTCAATGTACACTGATGCATTAGCTCCATATTGAACAATCAGATACAATCATTCACTTGAGGAATGATCTGTGCCAAAGACTGGAAAGTTACACAGGCCACACCAATATTTAAGGAAGGTAGTAAGAGTAATCCACTTAATTACAGGCCCATATCATTAACGTCAATATGCCGCAGGATTCTGGAACATATATTGTGTACGAACATTATGAATTACATTGAAGAAAACAGTCTATTGACACTCAGTTACCATGGATTTGGAAAACATCATTCTTGTGAAACACAACTAGCACTTTATTCACATGAAATGTTGAGTGCTATTGACAAGTGATTTCAGGTCATTTCCATACTTCTGGATTTCTGGAAGGCTTTTGACACTGTACCACACAAACAGCTTGTAGTGAAATTACATGATTATGGAACATCATCTCAGTTATGTGTCTGGATTTGTGACTTCCTATCAGAGAGGTCACAGTTTGCAGTAATTGATGGAGAGTCATTGAGTAAAACAGAAGTGATTTTTGGTGTTCACCAAGATAGTGTTATAGTCCTTTTGCTGTTCCTCATCCATGTAAACGAACTGGGAGACAATCTGAGCAGCTGTCTTAGGTTGTTTGCAGATGATTCTGTAATTTATGAACTAATAAAGTCATAAGAAGAGCAAATCAAATTGAAAAAAGATTTAGAAAATATATCTGAATAGAGCGAAAATTAGCAGTTGATCCTAAATATCCTAAATAATGAAAAGTATGAGGCCATCCACATGAGTGCTGAGGAATTCATTATACTTCAGTTACACGATAAATCAGTCAAATCTAAAGGCTGTAAATTCAAGTAAATACCTAGGAATACAATACCTAGGAATTACAATTACAAACAACTTCAATTGGAAGGAACATGTAGAAAATGTTGTGGGGAAGGATAACCAAAGACTGCCCTTTTCTGGCAGAACACGCAGGAGATGCAACAGATCTACTAAGAAGACTGCCTACACTACGCTTGTCCAATCTCTTTTAGAATACTGCTGCATGGTGTGGGATCCTTAGCAGATAGAACTGACAGAGTACATTGAAAGAGTACAAACAAGGGCAGCAAATTTGTATTATTGCGAAATATGGGAGAAAGTGGCACTGAAATGATACAGGATTTGGGCTGGACATCATTAAAAGAAAGGCATTTTCATTGCAATGGAATCTTCTCACAAAATTCAAATCACCAACTTTCTTCTTCAAATGTGAAAATATTTTGTTGTAGGGAGGAATGATCACCACGATAAAATTAGGGAAAAAAGAGCTTGTACGGAAAAATATAGGTGTTCATTCTTTCTGCATGCTATACAAGATTGGAATAATAGAAAATTGTGATGGTGGTTTGATGAACCCTCTGCCAGGCAGAGTATCCATGTAGATGTAGATGTAGATCTGAATCTATATTCACATTTAATGGGTTCTCCTCACTGAGAATGATGTACTTGATTTCATTTTATTGGGACTTCTTCATTCCTATGACAAAAATAATCCAGTATGTTTATATTATGTTTAATAGGTATCAGAAAAGAATTGTAATGGATGCCTTCTTGAATTCAAACTACATGGTATCGAATTCAGCACCACTGTTACTGTGTTAGTGCCACTATCACATTAGTGTCACTATCTGTCACATTAGTCCCACTATTACTCCATTTTCACACAATTGCTTGTTGTAGGATTCATTTGATAGCTACAGAAGAAATTTTTGGGCTCCAAAATAGTCACAATATGTTTAGTATATCTGAACACACGGTAATGCTAATGGCCCTAGAAAAATTTACTTGAATGATTAAAAGATTTTCCCCTATACAAAATCACTTAAGAAGCTGATTAAGAAGCACTTATAAACTGTTTAGTAGGTCATGGGTGTCACATTGGATAAAGCAGATGTGCTGTTTGTGACTTTTCATGCATAATAACTACTTCAATGGTTCATGGGCATTGAATCAGATAATGTAATCACTGACTTTTTTCACAGAAACCATTGAAAGTGTGAACAAGGCATATGTACTCCATTCAGCTTAAAATGTCATATTGTTTTAATTTAGCCTTGTTAGAGTATTTTACAATTTCTCATAATCACTTTGTCAGAAATATATGGTCTGATACTCTATATTTGAAAAACAACTTTTGTTACACTTCTCATATGTTCTTAATGGCACAGGCATATGCAAGAGGGCTCAGAATTGAATAGAGGCCGACTTACAGCAATATTCTGGCATAACATTGCACCACAGCACCTGCTGTTTACCTCCACATACCTCTCAGCCAGTGCCTGGCTACTTACCAAAACCAGGGACACTTCAGCACATAGAATATGTGACACTTGCAGCAGCAACACCACAACAAACTCATTTTGTGTGTATAAACATTGGCCATCCATCCGGGCAGGTCACTGAATTGTGAGTCACTTATTTGGTGCCTGCCATAGTGTCAGTTTCCACAGTGAAGTAGCTTTGCCCCTGTCATCTTGATAGGACCATCTTCCAGAAGTTCCGTCTGCCGTTTGATGGGCAGAGGATCAAACTGAGGCCTTCCCAGTCACCGGGCTACTAGAGTGCACTGTCAGCATCAGTGATTCCCAGTAAGACACCTCATACTTGGCAGCCTGTGTCGTCTGCCACATGAGTCCAACTTCATTCAACTGCCAGCTGGGGATGTTAGCTACCCAAGGTCACGTCACACCTGGATTGCATTGAGAATAGCAGCTGCTGGTGACCTAGTACAACCCTTCGCCACTAGGTCTGTGTTGTCAAGGCCCATCATCTAGAGCCACCAGATGTGGGCTTCAGCTTATCACATGAAGTATTGGATAATATGGGGATTGTACTGCCCTTGAAAAGCTTCTGACTGGCCCTAACCCACCATCCTCCACCAGAGCACAAAAACACACTCAAAATTTATACAAAGATATCCATGGAATTTAAGCTTCCATTATCACATTCATTTGAGTAATTATTCATAGTTATGGTACAATTCTTCTGTTTCTCTTAGTCTGTGCTAGCCATGTTTAATTTTTGGATCCATTACTTTGTGAAACTTACTAATCTTAGGCTTGCCTTTTCCTAGTAGCGGCTAGTGGGTATACATTCTGGTTGTTCACAAATTTTTAGATAGATTCAGATAAATATGAGAGTAGGAAATTAAGAGCATCTGCTGTATAACATTATGCTTATCAATATATTTATACAACTGCAGTGACTGCCAGTAATAATAATAATATGCGTAACTTTTCTAAGAAAAGGAAAATTGTTTTTGTGGAATATTGTTGTGTTTTACATAATCAAGTACAGTTTAAGGAGAGAACAAAATAATGTTTAAGCTTTCATTACTCTCCACTTCACATTTAGTGTAAGTGGGAGTTTATGTGCAATTATATATATTTTTTGGGCAAAGGCGCAAGATCTGTATCACATGTATTAGTTAATTAGTTAACTTCTGTGCTGAGAATCAGACATTCTTATGTTGCACCCACACAACAACTTATGCTTATTATACACTTCTTTTTTAAGTTTTTGCTTTTAGTCATACTTATTTGGTTTCATCATGTTTACAGTCAACTGGTCTGGTCTGGCAGGCCCTAGTTCCCTTGCAGCTAACTTTTCCTAGTAATTTTCTTTTCTGTTATTACTTAAAACAGATTCAACAGAGTTCATATTGACACTGCACACGAAAGTTGATTCTTGCATAGGAAACAAGCAACTCCAATCACAAACTGCCATTTGTGTAACTGATTAAATTCAAGTAGTACTGTCTACTAACACGGTCACTTGACTAGAATACAAATGAGGCACTGACAATCATGAGGACCAAAATCAAACTGCCTTCAAGCCCATATTTAAATGAATACCAGAGAAACCAGTCAGACAGATTTTCGTGAATGTTCATATATACAGTGTGAATAAACCTGACCCATCATAAGAACGACATATGTCAGAAGCGTGAATAAATGGCACAGTTTCACAATTGATGAGGATGTGTTTTATTGTTCTCAGTGCCTCAAATAGATTAATGCATATAGTGAAGTACAGTCTACTATTACTATATAGTGAGTGAATTGGCATGTCGGAGGAGTGTGCTACTGCCAAGTGAGATTTATGCCAAACAAACAGGGATAATACACACATCATAAAAAGTTTTGCATCACCCCGGTTACCAGAACTGCTGAAGATAGACGTTGACTGTGAATATTGTATCACAGAAACAGTACCTTTGACTGTTCAGAGATGTCACTAAACCCACCCAAAGATGTAAACAACCATGCATGAGCAGTGACTATTAGACAGTAGGGGTCCGACAGCCGATCAGTTCCCGCCATTCCACCAGGAAAGAGGTATGCGACTCATGTTGTCTGTAGTTCAACCATGCCTGGATGTTCAATACTGGCATTTGATCATGTCCATATTGTTACTCTGTACCAGGAAGGGCTCTCAACAAGGGAAGTGTCCAGGTGTCTCAGAGTGAACCAAAGCAATGTTGTTTGGACATGGAGGAGATACAGAGACACAGGAACTGTCGATGACATGCATCGCCCAGGCCACTCAAGGGCTACTACTGCAGTGGATGACCACTACCTATGGATTATGGCTAGGAGGAACCCTGACAGAAACACCACCATGTTGAATAATGCTTTTGTGCAGTCACAGGGCATCATGTTACAACTCAAACCATGCGCAACAGGCTGCTTGATGCGCGACTTCACTCACAACGTCCATGGTGAGGTCCGTCTTTGCAACCACAACACCATGCAGTGTGGTGCAGATGGGCCCAACCACATGCCAAATGGACCGCTCAGGATTGCCATCATGCTCTCTTCACTGATGAGTGGCGCATATGCCTTCAACCAGACAATTATCAGAGATGAGTTTGGAGGAGGAGGAGGAGGAGGTTACTGTTTAACGTCCTGTCGACAACGAGGTCATTAGAGCCAGAGCACAAGCTCGGATTAGGGAAGGATGGGGATGGAAATCAGCCATGCCCTTTCTAAGGAACCATCCCGGCATTTTCCTGAAGTGATTTAGGGAAATCACAGAAAACCTAAATCAGGATGGCAGGACACGGGATTGAACCGTCGTCCTTTCAAATGCGAGTCTAGTGTGCTAAACACTGCGCCACCTCGCTCGGTGGATGATGAGTTTGGAGGCAACCCAGTCAGGTTTCATGCCTTGGACACACTGTCCAGCGAGTGCATCAAGGTGGAGATTCACTGATGTTTTGGGGCAGTGTTACGTTGGGCCGATGTATGCCACTGGTGGTCATGGAAGACGCCGTAACGGCTGTACGATATGTGAATGCCATCTTCTGACCGCTAGTGCAACCATATCGGCAGCAAATTGGTGAGGCATTCGTCTTCATGGAGAACAATTCGAACCCCCATCATGCACATCTTGTGGATGACTTCCTTCAGGACAATGACATCGCTTGACTAGAGTGGCCAGCATGTTCTCCTGACATGAACCCTATTGAACATGCCTGTGATAGATTGAAAAGGGCAGTTTATGGATGATGTGGCCCACCAACCACTCTGAGTGATCTATGCCAAATTGCTGTTCAGGAGTGGAACAATCTGGACCAACAGTGACTTGATGAACTTCTGGATAGTATGCCATGATGAGTACAGGCATGCATCAATGCACAAGGACATGCTACTAGGTATTAGAGGTACCAGTGTGTACAGCAATCTCGACCACCACCTCTGAAGGTCTCAATGTATGGTAGTACAACGCGCAATGTGTGGTATTCATGACCAATAAAAGAGCGAAAATGGTGTTTATGTTGATCGCTATTCCACTTTTCGGTAAAGGTTCCAGAACTCTCAGAACCGAGGTGATGTAAAACTTTTTTTGATGTGTGTAGTCTGCAACAGTGTGCTACCACCTAGTGGCATTGATGTAAACTTGCAGTTTACTGGCAAATACTAGCTGTGCATACCATGAACAGTGCACATTTTTGTCAAATCCCTATGGATTTGACACATAAGGCAATTATATCACGCCAGTTGCATATGTGCAAAAGCTCCTTAAAACGTGCACAACTGAAGGTGTGCTTTTGACCCTGATACCAGGTTTCATGAAGTCTAGAGTAGTAGTAATGTAGCATAGTGCAGTAGATTTAATGGTATGTATTTCAGATTACTACATCTATATTAAGTTTTACAGTGTTCAAAGAAAAATAATTAACAAATCCACAAGTTGTCGAAAGTTAGGGTGTTGACATGCTCTTGCACTCATACACAACAGCCACCATTGCCTTTTCCTTTATGAGGGAAGCTTGGAGTTTGTTTTAATAACTGCAATGTCTATGTTTATCACATCTGGATATAGACTCTTATGTGTAAAAAACTGTGTATTGATGAAAAGAAGCAATGATTCTGTCTATTCTGTTATAATTGCACTATTGTTCAATAGCTTTCAGCTGCACAATCTCTCAAACATATTTAAAGTAATTGGTTCACTCCAGTACTAGTAAAATATGCTCTTGTGTGGCCTGGTGCACCTAAAGACTGAGTAAGTAAGACAAAAAAAAAAAAAAAAAAAAAAAAAAAAAAAAAAAAAAAAAGGGGGGGGGGGCATTCTAATAAATAAGTGCAATATGAAAAATAAAATATTTATCTTTAAATGATATTTTAGGGTGTACAGTCAATTAATGTTTCATTTCTATACAGTACACATTTATCCACTTGTGAGGCCAACAGCTCAAATCTGCAGCTGCCATCCAGGCTGAGGCTTTCCATGAGTTTCCTACATAATTTAAGTCAAATTCCAGAAAGGTTCCTCTGAGAGGACATGACTGATTTCCTTCCCCATTCTCAACCAACCTAAGCATGTGCTCGGTCTCTAATGACCTCACAGTTGATGTGATTTTAAACCCTAATCTTCCTTTCTGAAGATAAATTTAGATACAACAACAAATGTCTGATTCACAGTCAACAAAATAAATTGCTTTAATCACCACTGAAAGACTGAAATGGTTATTTGGTTCAGAATTCACAAATGATGAAATCAGAGATGATTAATTGTGATGTTTATAACGTGATATCCTTCATCCTCTAGTACATATGAATAATGGAAACCTCAAATAGGGACAGACTCTGATAGGGAGGTGCAAGTATCCTCCCTATAGAATGTAACCCAACGCAAAATTTGTCAGTGAGCAGTAAACTACATTATAAAGTTAAGTTGAAGTGTGATTAGGAAAGCTGTTGAAATCAATTAACAAATAGACCAATCTGAAGACAGAAAAACAAATATTTTCAGTTTTAAGAGAGTGTTACATACCTGTGGCCTCGGATGACCTGTTACAGGGCACTCGAGTTTGATGTCTGAGGAAGCAACAACAGTGTATTGCATCTGTTGCACTTGGTTTTCTGAAGCTGGGAACTGTGGTTTCCTCAGTATATCTACAGTGAATGTCGCTGTTGTGCGGCCGACAATATTATATGCTAAACAAGAGTAAGTTCCTCTGTCTGACAGAGCTACGTCTTGAAGTTCCAACGATCGTCCTAAATCACGCAGTGAGTAGTGATCTTCATCTGAGAAGTCAATTATGTGGCCATCCTGCAAAAATAATCCAAAGAATAAGTGAAACAGCTGTCTCTCTCTCTCTCTCTCTCTCTCTCTCGTTCTCTCTCTCTCTCTCTCTCTCTCTCTCTCTCTCTCTCTACTCTTTATTACAAGTGGATTTGTAATGTCACATGTTGTTGTGAATGCCTTACATACTAGATGTCTCTTTTAAATGTCATCAGTCAGATTTTTTTCTGTGTTTTGTTAGATATTTGCAATTTTAATTTTGAAATGTGCAAATGAAATGAGACTAAACAAATACCCTCATCATGTTTCATGTTATGGGCAGGATCAGTGGAAAATGTTAGTTTGTTTCTTGTTGTACATAAATTGTTGTTTAAACCTGAGTTTTAAATAATCATTACATAAAGCAGTCCCAAATTAGTCTAGTGTGATGATCCATTTTACAATGCTCTTGTTCCACACACACACACACACACACACACACACACACACACAAACACACACATCAAAATTACACAAAACTCCAATGATTGCAACACACATCATAAAAATACTACACTGATATCATTAAGAAATATTTTATATGAGCAAACACACAGTGATTGACACAGACGTTAAGATTACAGTCATCAAGATCAGGTCATGTCCCCAATACAGGATTTACAAAGTCTAAGATGAATCATGTTCAAGAGCACACAATACCTATGAGATAGAATTCATTACTACTTTTTCATTGTATTTGTGGAACATAGAACAATCTCTTCATGGATGAATGACACTGTTTTCAAAATATGTAATAACTCATGTTGAGATTTATGACCTTACAATGACAGTCACAGTTTTATGAATATCATCTCAGTTATGAATAATAAAACTTTTTACTCTCTTGTGTGGCACAATGACCAAGATTTTATTTGTGTATGCTAATCATGTACGAGAAAAAACACCCAAAATTGTTTGTTGATGTTAGTGAAAATGATGCATGTTATGGGATTAGATTCACAGGATGAACCATGAATCTAACACTGGTGTGTGACAATAGCTCACCTCAGATGGAAAAATCAATTTATTTTTTTGATTTGAGCTTATAAAGTGAAGAAAGTTATTCAGTATTTCATCAGAGGTTAAGTACTGAAAGGCATCTGCTCTCAGGACTTGGAGACTACATTTGAGAACCTGCCACAGCCCCAACATGCTGAAGCTGGATGGGACCAGTTTGTTTTGTGAGAATGCTTACCCCCATCCTCACACCTACTGTTACAGAACCCTAAAGTATGAAAGATTATGTGCCAAACTCATGCTGTTATAAAGAGAAATTTCTGTGATAAACGGGAGCAGCCTCTATGTGGATGCATGGGAATGCTACTTAATACATTAATTTTTATTTCTTATATTATTTTGAATTTTTTGTTAGCAGCAACAAAAACAGTAGCCTATTATATTTCAAAACAGAGCTAATGGCCAGTACTTACTTTCAGGTGGTGAAGTGTTTAGTACTGTCACTGGAGATATACTAAAATAAAAGTGATGACACTATCCTAGCTTTCTGAACTATTAGTTCTTTCCTCTGGGAAGAAAGAGGGATTGGTTTGGGAAGATTAAAAATTAAGAAGAGGTCACTTAAACCCCAAGATGAGAGGGATCCACCCTCAGTAACAACAAGCGCAGCAATGATCAAGAGAGATGCAGCTGAGGTGGTTTATGTCACACAAGAAGGCTATGATCGTAAAACTGCACAGTAAAATGTAACTAGACCTTGCAACTGGTGGAGTCACACACACATTATCACTATGGATAGTTCACAACTAATTTGCATGGAAACATCTTGTAAATTTCTTGTTTGGATAGTAAAGTTATACTGTGTGTTTTGAGGTAGTCCTAAATGCCCTAATAATTGCAAAAGGGGCAACCTGGACTTTTTTATTTTCCTCATCTACTTCTCTATGCCATCCTGCTACTAAGCCACACTAAAATGATCATGGTTAACTGAAATGCTAAACCTCTGCAGAGACAGACAAATAGACATGAATGCAAGATGGTGGTTGTATTGGGGCTAGACGAGATTCAAGGGATTAAGGGAAATATGTTTCCCCAGTGAGAGACCCTCATGATATGCGATGGTGCTCTCATCTGTTTTAAGGGAATCATATTACTTCACTGAGATTCAGCAACATTTTCAACATTCTGTTGCTGTGTTCAGATCTACTCAGACAGACATTAATTCACAAATTGCAAGCTCACTCATCTGCTGCACAATGGATTCTTTACTTGGCAGTTGAAAACCAGTAGCCAGGTTAACAGAAATGTCACCAAAGGTGGAAGCAAGAAGCTCTAGACAGGTGGAGTAGATGGAAGCAGGCAAGGTATACTTCTGCAAGAAGCTACAACTGAGCACTGCTGACACAGCAGGAATTGCTCTCAGGTCTCACAGTGGGACAAGTTACCACATATCAAACTCTGATGACTTCTACCAAGCCTGTAAGTTAAGTATGGCAACTTGGCTTAGACCACAGCCTAGTGCCCATAAAATTAACGTCATCAACAATATAAATACTGGCTGTGAAAGTGAGCATCATATAATCAGTATGCACTTTGCCATCACATTTAAATTTTAACTTGATTTGAAATTAATTACACACACTCCATTATTGGCTTATGAAAATTCATATTTTAACAAAATAAAAAGTAACTATAAAATAAATTTACATGAAACATCATGCAATCATATGGAAACGGCGCTATTGAGCTCAAAACAATGGTGTTTATGTGCAGTCTGTGTGAGTAGTTATTAGGACCTCCACAAAACTGGAAATATGGTGGAGGAGGTAGTTGTACAAATTTGACAAACTGTATTTAACAAATTATCCAATATTGCTCAAGAGTCAATCAAACTGTGTAATCATAGAAACAAGCAATCAAACAATGGAAAATCCAGCATGGGATTTAACAATGTAATGAAAGGGATAGCTGCTACTCACCATATAACAGAGATACTGAGTCGCAGAAAGGCACAACAAAAAGATTGCCAGAAAGTTAGCTTTTGGCCATCAAAGCTTTTGTCCGAAAGAAGACAAAAAACATACACATGCACACTAATGCAAACACAACTCACACATACATGACCACATTCACTAGTGGCTGGAGCCAGACTCAAACACACAATCAAAGTTATATTGGCTGATGGAAGTGGCTAGGCATTCCGGAACCATATACCTGTTAATACCGCTGCATTGTACTCAATCACAGTTGTTAGTAGACTTCTGAAGCCTACTAAAACTTGTATTTCAGAAAAGGAAATTTCTCTGTGTATGGTAACACTTGCTTATTTTAGTAATTACTGTTCTGAGTAACACAAAGCCAAGAAGAGATGATTCCCACGCCTACAATACTGAATATCTTTTTATTTTTTCCCTCATTCGCCTCCAACAGTTATCCAACATAACAACTAATAAAATTCACGAGACAAGCAACACTCAGAGTAATTTGAAATTTGTTATCCATGAATGGACTGAAAATGAAATTAGCTTTGTATACTAAGTCATATTCAGTCTCAGATCAGGTACTACTTCGTGTAAGAGTTTGTGATTTCAATTACATGCTACGAATTTTCTTATACATGTCTTGACAACCTGAAAGGTATAATTACTAAAACATTATTCCTACATTTGCTTTAGTCACTTACTGTGCTTATAAAAGTGGAAATAATGTGTCATACAGTAACTTTTTGTTATTTTCGTGCTATTTGACTTAGGCTCCAATCATAAATCACCTCTGGAGACTGGACACAGCAGGCTGTACTTAGAGGCGGAATATGTTCAAATATGCTAGAAAAAGAGATCGGATATAGAATTGTGTTATTCCTGCTGGTAGTGTAGTTGGGACTTCACAACACTATGGTAAATATTTGAATGTTGTGTCTTCTCTACTGATTTCGAAATGTGGCAATGAATCGTCCAGATATCTTGATTTGATATTAATTTGTCACCTTAATGCAATATTGTAAATAATTCTCACATAAAAGGTGTCACTGACTTACAAAATTTAGTTTTTTGACTCGATTGTTTTCCAAAGCATCTTCTACAATGCCTGTTACCATCTATGACATGAGTTTTCTGTGTTAGTTAAGGGGTGTGATAAAAGTGTTTAGATCAGTAGCATCTGATTAGCTTTGTGGCACAGTACTTGTCTCATTTGGCAAAGACTACTTTTGTTTAAATCTCACTGACAAATTAATACTTTTTAAGTCAGTTGCAAGGGCTGTGATGACACACAACAACAAAGCCATTAGAAACCCATGCAATCATATTATTACTCTAGTTTAGTCTGAATAATGAGTTTTTAATATTTATCAACCTCCTGTTAGATCAAGAGAAAACTCATTATTAATAAATTATTACCATCATTACTTCTTATGTTGCCAGTTTTATAATAACCCTCTGTGATTTATCAAACAAAGTCATAAAGCCTATTTGAGACTGTGATCATACACTCCTGGAAATGGAAAAAACACATTGACATCGGTGTGTCAGACCCACCATACTTGCTCTGGACACTGCGAGAGGGCTGTACAAGCAATGATCACACGAACGGCACAGTGGACACACCAGGAACCGCGGTGTTGGCCGTCGAATGGCGCAAGCTGCGCAGCATTTGTGCACCGCCGCCGTCAGTGTCAGCCAGTTTGCCATGGCATACGGAGCTCCATCGCAGTCTTTAACACTGGTAGCATGCCGCGACAGCGTGGACGTGAACTGTATGTGCAGCTGACGGACTTTGAGCGAGGGCATATAGTGTGCATGCAGGAGGCCAGGTGGACGTACTGCCGAATTGCTCAACGCGTGGGGCGTGAGGTCTCCACAGTATATCGATGTTGTTGCCAGTGGTCAGCGGAAGGTGCACATGCCCGTCGACCTGGGACCGGTCCGCAGCGACGCACGGATGCACGCCAAGACCGTAGGATCCTACGCAGTGCCGTAGGGGACCGCACCACCACTTCCCTGCAAATTAGGGACACTGTTGCTCCTGGGGTATCGGCGAGGACCATTCGCAACCGTCTCCATGAAGCTGGGCTACGGTCCCGCACACTGTTAGGCCGTCTTCCGCTCACGACCCAACATCGTGCAGCCCGCCTCCAGTGGTGTCGCGACAGGCGTGAATGGAGGGACGAATGGAGACGTGTCGTCTTCAGTGATGAGAATCGCTTCTGCCTTGGTGCCAATGATGGTCATATGCGTGTTTGGCACCGTGCAGGTGAGCGTCACAATCAGGACTGCATACGACCGAGGCACACAGGGCCAACACCCGGCATCATGGTGTGGGGAGCGATCTCCTACACTGGCTGTACACTTCTGGTTAACGTCGAGGGGACACTGAATAGTGCACGGTACATCCAAACCGTCATCAAACCCATCGTTCTACCATTCCTAGATCGGCAAGGGAACTTGCTGTTCCAAGAGGACAATGCACGTCCGCATGTATCCCGTGCCACCCAACGTGCTCTAGAAGGTGTAAGTCAACTACCCTGGCCAGCAAGATCTCCGGATCTGTCCCACATTGAGCATGTTTGGGACTGGATGAAGTGTCGTCTCACGCGGTCTGCACGTCCAGCACGAACGCTGGTCCAACTGAGGTGCCAGGTGGAAATGGCATGGCAAGCCGTTCCACAGGACTACATCCAGCATCTCTATGATTGTCTCCATGGGAGAATAGCAGTCTGCATTGCTGGGAAAGGTGGATATACACTGTACTAATGCCGACATTGTGCATGCTCTGTTGCCTGTGTCTGTGTGCCCGTGATTCGGTCAGTGTGATCATGTGATGTATCTGACCCCAGGAATGTGTCAATAAAGTTTCCCCTTCCTGGGACAATGAATTCACGGTGTTCTTATTTCAATTTCCAGGAGTGTATTTTATACTTTATTAACAACTGTCCATCTTTATTATACTTCATTATATATTTAAACATAAATGGAGGGAATTAAAAGGTCTTGCAACTAAGATCTTCAGAAAAAGACTGTCTCCAAGTGAAGTGGGTAATCACATCCACTCCACCTCTTAAGACAGGGAACAAGAGAACAAAGGAGGAGGCTTCCCAGTACAAATCAGTCCAGAAAAAGCTGAGGCAAGAAATAGGAAAACAGACCTATAGTGTGGCTATCTCAGTTTTCGGGATGGTAGTCATCCAATAGAGCTATCCACTGGTCAACACAGCCTCGCAGCAGATAGAACTTGTTTAGATGGCTCTCTTCATGAAGTCTGAAACTCAGAAGGGTCTATCTGGAACATGGTGCTCATATCTTTGTCAGCATCTGAGCACTTCAAGACCACAACAATATCTATGTAGGTACTGGTATTTATTAAGGATACTTTTCCAAAGACTCTGTTTGAGGATGTATAGGCACAGAACCAGAAGGTCTCAAAAGAGGATTGGAGGGTAATTAATCAAAAGGTTGCATCAAATGCTCACACCCTTGTGTTGGAAGTCAGCAAAAAAACCCTGACAGCAATGCTGAGAACAGGACCTAAAATTGCACTTAAGGATCTTGTAGGATAATCAAAAACATCAAAAGCAACAGTGGCAACAAGATGGAGGCTGCAAATGTTGCAGGTAAACCTGCAACACGATAAAGGGGTAACTGCCACACTGAGTCATTTTCTGGGAGGACAGGAGATGGATGTCGCCCTGATCCAGAAACCCTCTCTACACAAAGGGTACATTTCAGGCCTTGGAGGAAATGGAGGTAAGTTAATTTATGCTAGAAATCTAAAGAACACTGAACATGCATTTCTGTTAAGAATGGAGTTTCATTCATGCCTATGGTGGACTTCCGTTCCAGGGACTTAGCACCCATCAAGATGAAACAACGTGAGGAAGGAAGTGTGAGGAAAATCGTATTGGTCTTAGCTTCCCTTTCTTATGAAGACAGTACTCCTACTTCCCAGGAATTGAGTAGACTGATAGCTGCTCACTAAAGAATGAATAACTGTTGGTTGGTTGTGATGTCAGTGCCAACAACCTTGTGTGAGGAAGCAGCAAGATGAACAGCAGAAATGAGTACCTACTTGAAAATCTATTGGAGAGTAATTTGGAAATATTAAAGAGGGCTAGAAAACCTACCTTTACGAACAGAAGAGGAGAAGAAGTTACTGACATAATTTTTGGGTCCACTCTATGGTTAGTTATGTCACACAATAGGGCATGGTGCTGTAGCCATACTTATCTGACCACATGTATATTAAGTTTGAGGTTGAAGTGGGTGTTAAACATCCCATGGTATATAGGAATCCTAGGAAAACAGACTGGGACTGATATTGGACTTATTAGAAGTCAGAACTTCAATAAGGAACCGAGAAGATTTTGAGAAAATAGTAGATGCAATAACATCTGCGTTTATGACTTCAAATTTAGAAACTAACCAATCACCAACAAGTGCACATACAGATTCTACCTTTGTGCAACAACACTCTAGAAATGCAGAGGAAGTAAGTAAGAAGACTGATCTACCTTGCAAGAAAGAAAAGACAATGGGGTAAATATTGGGAGGTCTTTGTCTAATACAACCTTACTATCAAGCAAATGAAGCTGTCATTCTGGAAAGTATTATCTGTGGAATTAGAAGGTACAGCTTTACATTTTTGGAAAGCATCTGATATAGTGCTTCACTGCAGACTGTTAATGAATGTACAAAACAAGAATAGGTTATCAGATATGTGAGTAGCTTGAAGACTTCTCAGTATGTTGTTGTGGATGACCAGAGTTTATCAGAGACAAGAGTATTGTCAGGAGGGCGCCAGGGTCGTATGATAGGGCTGCTCTTGTTCTCCACACACATAAATGGTCTGATGGATAAATGTGAGCAGAAATCTGAGACTGTATGCTAATGATACTGTAGTATATGGGAAAATGTCATCACTGAGTAACTGCAGAAGGATACAAGATGATTTAGACGGAAATTCAATTTGATGTGATGAATGGTAACTTGCTCTAAATGTAGAAATATGTAACTGAATGAAGATGAGTCAGAAAAACAATCCTCAAATGTTTGACTACAGTATTAGTAGTGTGATTCTTGACAGAGTCATGATGATTACAGTCTCTAGGTGTGATGCTGTGATGTGATAGGAAAAGAAATAAGCATGTAAGATAGTTAGTAGAGAAGGCAAATGATCAACTTTGGTTTATTGTGAGAATTCTAAAAAAGTTTAGTTTATCTATAGGAGACAAGGTACTGGCAGAGGTAAAGCTGTGAGGATGGAGTGTGAGTCGTGCTTGGGTAGCTCAGATGGTAGAGCATTTGCCTGCAAAAGGCAAAGGTCCTGAGTTCGAGTCTTGGTGCGGCACACAGTTTTAATCTGCCAGGAAGTTTCATATCAGCACACACTCTTTTGCAGAGTGAAAATATCATTCTGTCATACTAGTGTGACTTATTCATGAGTACTGTTTGAGTGTTTGTAATGCCCACCAGTTAAGATTAAAGGAAGACATCAAGGAAATTTAGAGTCAGGCTGTTCAGTTTGTTACCAGTAATTCCGTCAGTGTGCAAGGATTACAGAAATTCTCTATGAAGTTAAATGAGAGGACCAGTGGGGAAGTCAACACTCTCTTCATGAAAGACTATTCAGAAAATTTAGAGAAGTAGCGCTTCAGGCTGACTGCAAAATGGTTCTGGTGCTGTCAATGTACATTTTGCTTAACAACAATGAAGACAAGGTAACAGAAATTAGGGATTGTATGGAGGCAGTAATTTTTCCTTTGTTCCACTTGTGAGCAGAACAGGAAAGGGAAAAATTATTATGATACAAGGTACCCTCTACCAAGCACCATATGGTGC
Organism: Schistocerca gregaria; assembly: GCF_023897955.1. Classification (NCBI taxonomy): domain Eukaryota; kingdom Metazoa; phylum Arthropoda; class Insecta; order Orthoptera; family Acrididae; genus Schistocerca; species Schistocerca gregaria. Next base: position 517,844,483 of record NC_064931.1, on the reverse strand, counting down.
ATTACAGAGGCATGTATGTATGAATATGTAAATGTAGACATACCAATGTTAATACATAAAACCCTGACAAATTATTTTCTCAAAACAGGCTAATAATTTGTAAAATATAGATAATAATGCTTAGACATTTTGAAAGCAGCATTGCAATTAAGGTAAATTAAAATGTTAGTTTATCTGACAGGTAACATAAGGAAATATTAATTACTTAAGATGAGAAACAATACACATAGACCTCAAGCAACAGAACAAAAATTACAATGTCTGCAATAAATACAAACTGTGAGAATTCTTAAGAACACTAACTAGACTGCATCACAGAAAAGTACTTAGGTAACAGAAAATGAAGTATTTGTTATTGTACTTTTAAGTGCAGGCTGACAGTCAATATAGCCTACACTGAATCTCTCACTGTGAAGTAAACTGTGTGAGGAAATGAACCTTCCTTCCAGAGCAATTTACCTTAGCTTACATACTTGCATTCCACCTCACAGTACACAGACAGCTACTTATTTCTTACAGTGACTAGTAACTCCAATGCAGAATCTAGTTGTTCTAAATCTAATTCACAAATATTTCAACTGTTCAAAATTATTTTCTTCTTCTTTACAATAGAAGTTGTTTGGCTTTATACATACAGAAATAAATATGGTTGCTTTACTGTAGACAACTACTAGTGGGGAGGTTAGGAATTTCTATGAATACAAACATTAATGCACAAAACTCACTTTCAACCACTGAATCTTTGGCGGAGGACTTGCATCAATAGCTGGGCATGTAATTACCAAGGAATCACCTTCGTTTACTTCAAGTACACCATCTTCTGGCTCTATCATGGAAGGTGGTACTGAAATGAAAAATTATTGATCAAATATACAAACAACGCCTATTTATAAGGAATAAATTACACAAAAGGATAATATTTGTCAAGGATGTGCTATATTATAAAAAATACAATTTCCAAAAAGTGATAAAAGAGTCAAGAAAGCATTCATCAGCCTAGTAAAGAGATAACAGCAATATCAGTAAGATCTCATTTTTGTTATGTTGATACATCTTAGACAATAATGTAAATTAAGTGTCAACTTGACAAAACTCAAGGTCAGTTGAAATTCTTCTCGTGGTCTTTGTAATCTTTTAAAAGAAGATGTACACAACTTTTCTGCTTCGCTGTAGATGAATGGAAGAATGATGCTGATTCAAGGGCTGTTGGTTGCCACAATTTTTGTTGAGACTCCTAATGTGGCTTTTGCACTGGTGGACTGCATACTTAGTCTAAAGTCTTCACCAATCTCAACCACATGGACTCTGTCCTACGGGTGAGATTTACTGGTCATGGGGCAAAATACCAAGAAGTGGCAGGCTGATGCTCAGTAGACTGAATGAACACATGAAAAATATTCTCAATATCTCTCTACTTGGGCTAAGTACACAGGGCTTTGTTGCACAGTTTTTATTCATTTGGATAATCTGGAATACTGTGTCATCATGTTCTGTTTTGAATAGTTTACTACAGACAAGGGCAAATTCTCCAATTAGATGACTATTATTTTTCTATAATTTTTACTTTTCCTGTAATATTTATTTATCTGCAAAATTTATATTTCTGCAGTAGTACCTAAGTTGTAGATACTTTATATGAAAATGATCAGTACAACTTACATAATACCATAGAATGTAACCACAACTAGTTAGTAAAACTGGAATGTTCCATATCCTGTGATGTATTTACAAAATGAGTCACCAGAACATGAAATGAATAAATGAAATAAATATTGATTAAATGTGTGTGAAATAGTACAGGGCGCTTGACATTAAGGTATAACTACAAGAAAGTTTTATGCAAAATCATTATTACATTGCTTGCTGATCAAATGTGAATGCAGAATTGCATTTTCGATGGTCTCTTAATATGATTTTCATGAAAGACACTGTTCAGATTGGGGAAGTGATCATATGCTGGATTACTACACTGTGTTAGTAAATAAATAGTGTAGCTCAGTTGGAAAATTAATAGAAATTCATTCATTTTAATATGCTTACAAAACCCTTGTTTGACCAGTTCTTGAATATTGCTTGTCAGTTCAGAAAAACTTTCTAGGTTGTGAATGGAAAAGTGGAAAATGGTAAATTTAAATGTTTCAAACCACTACTTGGCTTCCAGAGTGCAAATATAGGTTAAATTTACAGTGAAGCTAATTACATATTAGTATTTTGTGAGTATTCTTTAACCTGGTTCACAAATTTTCTTGGCGCTCTAAAAGCTACTCTAATGCTCTCTCCTACAAACTATTCTTCTGTTGTAATATCTTTATTAGGCTGTCATTTCTGACCTCTTTATGCAGCACTTGGTTATTTGTAACCAATGATTCCTTCCATTAGCTAAAAAAGTTTGAGTCACCTAGAGATAACAAGGCTGTGAAAAACTGTGACACAAAGTACCTTCATGACAACCCCACACCTGTATTTGCTGTGTGAATCTTACTGTTTCCTGTTTATACTACTGATAATTTTCGGTAATGCATTAGTTTGTGATTTATTGTGAGTTGGTGAAATAGGTGTTAATAACCTGAAAAGGTGATTTTAAGCCATTCTGGAAGTCCACAAATACAATGTAGTTAACATCACAAAAAATGCATAACTACTTTCAGTGTTAATTAAATAATATTAAATATCACTCAAGGCTAATGCAACATCTTCATGTCTCATATATAACTGTCGATATTTTGCTGTTTAACAATATTAGGAAAAGAATAGATTGTTACTTACCATAAGGATGACCCACTGAGTTGCAGACAGGCACAACAAAAACACTATTATACATTACAGCTTTTGGCCAAAGCCTTCTTCAGCAAAGAAAACACACACACACACACACACACACACACACACACACACACACAACGTGTGCATGAAGGGTGATTGATTGTGAGCATGTGTGTGTGTGTGTATGTGTGTGTTTGTGTGTGTTTCATGACATAAATGTATGAAGTATGTGTGTTTTCTATGCTGAATAAGGCTTTGGCCCAAAGCTATAACATGTAACAATCTTTTGTTTGTGCCTGTCTGCAACCCAATGAGTCATCTTCAGGGTGAGTATCAGTCTGTCCATTCCCTTATATTGTTGGTCTTCCTGTCTGGAGTTTCCACTGTCTGATTTTTGATGTTGAGTAGATACCAATAACCCTCTTCATGCAGGTAAATAAGCTGTTCACTTTATCCCACCTCCTCCTAAGGTTTTAAATAAATATTTTCCAACAACTTGTAGCATGGCTGCCTTCTAGTGAGAAATAATGAACGGTTCATATCAATAGCTGTTATTTACTCATGATGGTACACATGCAGTTAACATTACTGGTTAATATTCAAAGAAGATTTTGTGCTTCATACTGGTTAAGACTGCTAATATATAAGCTATCAGCAGAGTTTTTCCCTGCAAGGTTCGAGTGAACACAATCCCACTATGTTCCTCAGACACCACCCTACTACATCAGTGATATTTCTTTTTGAAACTTCCTGGCAGATTAAAACTGTATGCTGGATCGAGACTTGAACTCGGGACCTTTGAATTTCACGGGTAAGTGCTCTACCAAGTGAACTACCCAAGCACAACTCACGCCCCATCCTCACAGATTAAATTCCACCAGTACCTTGTCTCCTACCTTCCAAACTTCACAGAAGCTCTCCAGCACAAAACCGCACTGTGTTACAAACATTGGTGCATGATGAATGAATGATATCAGGGGCAGATAACATGCCCCATTAGCTGTGCCACCTATGCAGGGTTTTCAGGAACTATGACTACAATCTTCAGCAAATAAATGAAGTGATCAAAACCAAGAATCACAATAAGACCACTGACAAGCGGCAGGAAGAGAAACTTGTTTTTCTTGCCATTCTGTTACTCTGTGTTGAGCAAAATAAGGTGCCTGCTGAAAAGGCACAAGATCAAATTGATACTCAGGCCTCTGACAAAAATCTGTAAATTTCTGAGACCAGTTAAAGATGTAGTATGTCTAAGAACACTTGGGGTCATATCTGATCATATCTGATGAATCCTCTGTTGTGGTTTGCGCTAACTGCTTCTGGGACTCTGCAATTAAAGAAGCCCTTGAAACAAAAAATAGCAATAAGCATGGGATCCAGTGATCACAAGGTTCGAGTGAGCATATTGAAAGTCAAGTCAGTGATGGAAAGTCATTGAGCAAATCAACAGTGATTTCTGCCATTCCCCAAGGTAGTGTTCTCATCCCTTTGCTGTTGCTTATCTATATAAATGATTTAGGAGTGAATATGAGCAGCCATCGTTGGTTGATTGCAGATGATGCTGTCATTCATCATCTAGTAAAGTCATCAGAAGATCAAAACAAGTTGCAAAATGATTTAGAAAATATATCTGTATAGTGTGAAAATTGGCAATTGGTCCTAAACAATGAAAAGTGTCATCCACATTAGTACTAAAAGAAATCTGTTAAACTTCAGTTACACTATAAATCAGTCAAATCTAAAGGCTGTAAACTGAACTAAATGCCTAAGAGTTACAATTACAAGCAACTTAAACAGGAAAGAACACACAAAAAATGTTGTGGGTAAGGTGAACTGAAGACTGTGTTTTATTGGCAGAACACTTAGAAGAATCAACAGATTTTTCTAAAGAGACTGCCTACACTATACCTGTCCATCCTCTTTTGGAGTACTGCTGCATAGTGCAGGATCCTTACCAGTCAGGATTAATGGAATATATCAAGAAAGTACATGAAAGAACAGCATATTTTGTATTATCGAGAAATATGGGAGAGACTATCACTGACATGATACACGATTTAGGATGGACATCATTAAAACAAAGGCAGCAGAATCTTCTCACAAAATTTCAATCGCCAACTTTCTCCTCTGAATGTGAAAATATTTTTTTGACGCTGAATTACATAGGAAAAAATGATCATCATAATAAAATAAGTGAATTCAGAGCTCACACAGAAAGGTATAGGTGTTTGTTTTTCCGAGCACTGCTTGAGCCTGGAATGATAGAGAATTATTGTGAAGTTTGTTCGATGAACCTTCTGCCAGGCACTGAAGTGTGATTTTCAGAGTATCTATATCAATGTAGATATATACTATAATTGGCAATGTCATGAGTGCCACTGACATTACAGCCAGCAGCTGGTGTATACAAGGGCGTACCAGCAGCCCACTGGAAGTCATGTTACTTGAGAATGGCCAAAGAGTGCTTGGTCAACAGTTTGTTTAGTTTTAACTGCTTGATGTGGCTGGACACTGTAGAAGTTTTTATTCAAGAGAAAGAGATGTTCTAGTTGCAGTAAGTCTGACCATGTCTCGTCCAAATGTACAAAGCAGAATAGTAGTCAAAATGTGACAATGAATGCAAACACAGTTAAGATGAGTGTTAAGAACTTTAAATTTAAAAATGTACAAATGACTAACCAAGAGGTGAAGTAACTAACTGACTGTGGCAGTCAACTTAATTTATTATGACTAAATGTTATTAGATTATGAATTCTCCAAGTTTGCAAGGTACAGATGAAGTCTTATAGGATTTGCGAAAAACTTTGTCTCTCCACAAGGGTATTTTACAGGCATTGTTGTGATTGATGACATGAAAACTGAAATAGACATTTTTGTGGTTTCTACAGACACTACGAACTTAGAAATGGCAGCTAAGAATTGTCTTTTAGACCAAAGTGAAGTTTCAACAAACAAGGACAGAGTTACGATTAGGAAGCCAAATGGGAAGCTCATCTTATGTCTATTTATATAGCAGAAAAAGCAAAAGTAGATATTGAAAGTTCTATTAGTGATGAAACAAAGGAATATACTTAAGATTTAGTGGCTAAATACAAGTCAACATGTAATGTACACACATTATTGTCACCAGAAGGGAATGAGAGTGTTGAAAAACCAAGTTCAGATGTGGCTTGATCAAGGAATAATGGAACCAATTTCATCTGCATATGCTAGTTAGGCTGTAGTTGTAGCAAAGAGAAATGGAGAGTACTGCATCCTCAAAGACTACGGAAGATCATCCAAAATCACAGTAAAAGATTGTTACCAATTGTTTTTCATGGAAGATCTTTTAGATAAACCACAAAATGCCTGGGTGTTTTGCACACTATATCTGAATAATATTGATGCTGAAGAGGAAAGCCAAAAATATACCTGATTTGAGACACTCTCATAGCAGCTCCAGTTCAGGAAAGCTGCATTTCGATTATCAAAGTCACCTGCAGTGATCCAGTACATTATAACCTCTGTTTTTGGGACATTTATTTATTTATATGGACAATATTATAATACCAACAGAGAGTGATGATGAGAAACTACAACATGGCTTATATTAAAAACTGCAGCAGAATAAGTTTTGGAAATTAATTTTGCAAAAGTCATTTCTTGAAAAAAACTATTGAATTTCTTGGCTATGTTATACAGTGTGGACCACTCTGACATACTTATGAAAATATGACATCTGTTAAAAACTTTCCAGAACCAAATGTTATAGCAATACAAAGTTTCCTAGGTCAGGAAGTATATCTCAAATTACTCTACAGCTGCCAAACCTCTGAGTGATATACTGAGGAATCATCAAGAATATAGATCTGAAGAAGAGGAGAGCAGAGCAAGACGCTGAAAGATATCCTTTCATCATATCCAATTTAACAGCTCTACAGCCTAAAATGCAAAACTGAATTACACTCAGACTCAAGCAAACAATATTTTGGAACCATGTTATTACAAAAATCTCTAGATGAAGACAAGTTGCATCCAATCTCATATATGAGGAAAAAGACAACACTTCAAGAGAAAAAATACAATAGTAATGAGTTTGAAGTTTTAGCTGCTCTTAATGCCTTAAAGGAACTCCTATTGTATTTGTTAGGAATATGTTTTAAAATTGTAATAGACTGTGTTGCATTCCAAAAAGCTAAGTATAAGAAAGACTTCTCACCAAGTATAGCAAAATAGTCTTGGAAGAACATTCCTACACTGTCAAGAACTGATCTAGGGTGAAATATTCAGATGCCTTAAGTCATGTGTAAATATACTGCTTGGTTTTGCAGATGGTTTAACAGCTAGAATCAGAAAGGCTGAAGAGAAGGATGATGGTTTGGCAGTGATCAAAAGCATTCTCAAAGAATGGCTTTAGGAAGACTTTTTAATGAGGGATGAAATTCTTTTTAAGTTCTAAGATAAGAGAGAGAATTTCGTGGTTCCACACATTATGCAACATGAAATCATCAAGCTTGTGCATGAGAAATTATACTATGTAGTTAATTGAAATGGATAGGAAGTAAAACAAGATTATTATATACTAGATTTGACTGAGAAGGTGAAAAGAGTTATCTCCATTTGTGTAAAATATTTAAATGTGAATAAGAAATCAGGAAAGAAGGAAGGTTTCCTTCATCTCTTATTCAATGAAAATGAGCCATTATGTGCTTATCACGTGGATCATAGTGGACCACTTCCACCAATTCACAAAGTATAAAACTATATTCTACATATTATCAATGCATTTACCAAGTTTATCTGGATTTATCCTGTAAAGAGTACAAAATCAGCAGAAGCAAGTAGTAAGACAGAATTACACAAAAACTAATTTTGGGAATCCAGTAGAAATAATTGCCAATAGATGGACTTGCTATACTTCAAAGGCTTTCAAGGAGTAATGTATTACGAAAGGAATTGAACACATTTTAATAACATGTGTACTCCCTAGAGAAAATGGACAGATTGACGCAATAAATTCTACCTTCACTATGATAAATGCTAAGCTTCATACAAATAATCATAATGAGTGATGTAAGGTGGTAAAATTGGCTCAACATGCCTTGATAATAATATTAAAAAGGGATTACTTCATAATGTTCTGTAAAATTATGCTTATTTATTCATGAACTGGCTTTTGGCATTTTAGGCCATCTTCAGGTGACAACTGAACGTCAGAAATACATATAAACATTATTAGTGACTTACACAGATATTATTTATACAGAAAATTCAAAAATAACATACATTGTTAAGGTAGGGAAACATTATAAATTTTTGTTACATAGAAATAATTACAGTAACTAAAAATGAGGAGGGAAACAAAGTTTTTATATGAAGATATATTTAACACTGATGAAAAATAAGATGAATTTACAGTTTGCATCTAGTATTTGTAACAAAAACTTAATTTAACATAGTGGGAAAAAGGAGATTCAGTCTGAACATTTAATACTCCACCCATCTCCTAGCTCTCTGGGAATGGAAAAAATAAAGTGCATTCACGTGTTTTTCTTTCAAGAAAATGATTTAAGAGTCAGTATTATGCAGGTTTTTAACATGGTCAGAGCTGAAAAGTTTTTATATCTACTTACAAGTCACCATTTGTCTTCCAGCTATCCTATGGGCACCGTTGCGAGGCACCAGCCCATCATGTTTCAATTCGACTAGCACATGCCAGCACATGGTGCCTAAGCTCAACCACCAGGAAGTGACACATTCAGACAGCACTGACAGCCATTCATCAAGAGCAACTCGCACAGCCGCCACCCAGCACCACTACTAGGAAATGTGTCACATGTCAATCTGTATAATCCTGGAGTGGGAGCTTCTCTTTCATTCTACAATGGTTTATGCTCATGTTAACTTCACTCTGTTTATGGAATGACTGTATGTCTTATTGATTCTACATTGGCTATGTGAAGGACAGTGTATTGAATGTGTTCATAGTGTCAGAATTACAGTGACTGTATAATTATTGGTAGACATAGTTGTATGTGTTTCAAGACAAGTGGCAGCTCATAAGGTTCGTTATTCACATGTGTTGTCACTTAACTAACAATGTTGACAGAGGCAGCCTTGGAGGCTGTCCTTCAGAGTTTCCTGTGACAGCTGCAGGAACACATGGCCCTGTTGGAGAGAGTGTTAATAGACCTGGTAACATTGCTTAAAAATTCACAGGCCTACAACAAAGCAGCCAAGGACTGGGAGTTTTATGAGAAACATCTACAGCAACACTTCGCAGCCATCAAGGTAACAGATACCAACCCCATTAAATCATTCTTCCTGTCATAGACCTCTCCCCAAATTTACCTCTTCTTAGAGAATTTAGCCCCCATTCAGGATCAGGTGTCTCTGTCATTTGATGACATGTATTACTTACTGACCTCAAATTATCACACACATAACATCTACATCTACATCTACATCTACATCTACATCTACATCTACATGACTACTCTGCAATTCCCATTTAAGTGCTTGGCAAAGGGTTCATCGAACCACAATCATACTATCTCTCTACCATTCCACACCTGAACAGCGCGCGAGAAAAACGAACACCTAAACCTATCTGTTCGAGCTCTGATTTCTCTTATTTTATTTTGATGATCATTCCTACCTATGTAGGTTGGGCTCAACAAAATATTTTCTCATTCGGAAGAGAAAGTTGGTAACTGCAATTTCGTAAATAGATCTCGCCATGACGAAAAATGTCTTTGCTTTAATGACTTCCATCCCAACTCATGATTCATATCTGCCACACTCTCTCCCCTGTTACGTGATAATACAAAACGAGCAGCCCTTTTTTGCACCCTTTCGATGTCCTCTGTCAGTCCCACCTGGTAAGGATCCCACACCGCGCAGCAATATTCTAACAGAGGACGAATGAGTGTAGTGTAAGCTGTCTCTTTAGTGGACTTGTTGCATCTTCTAAGTGTCCTGCCAATGAAATGCAACATTTGGCTCACCTTCCCCACAGTATTATCTATGTGGCCTTTCCAACTGAAGTTGTTTATAATTTTAACACCCAGGTACTTAGTTGAATTGACAGCCTTGAGAATTGTACTATTTATCAAGTAATCGAATTCCAACAGATTTCCTTTGGAACTCATATGGATCACCTCACACTTTTTGTTATTTAGCGTCAACTGCCACCTGCCACACCATACAGCAATCTTTTCTAAATCGCTTTGCAACTGATACTGGTCTTCGGTTGACCTTACTAGACGATAAATTACAGCATCAACTGTGAACAACCTAAGAGAACTGCTCAGATTGTCAAACAGGTCATTTATATAGATCAGGAACAGCAGAGGTCCCATGATGCTTCACTGGGGAACACCTGATATCACTTCAGTTTTACTCGATGATTTGCCGTCTATTACTACGAACTGTGACCTTCCTGACAGGAAATCACGAATCCAGTTGCACAACTGAGATGATACCCCATAGGCCTGCAGCTTGATTAGAAGTCACTTGTGAGGAACGGTGTCAAAAGCTTTCCGGAAATCTAGAAATATGGAATCAACCTGAGATCCCCTGTTGATAGCGGCCATAACTTTGTGCGAATAAAGAGCTAGCTGTGTTGCACAAGAACGATGTTTTCTGAAACCATGCTGATTACGTATCAATAGATCGTTCCTTTCGAGGTGATTCATAATGTTTGAATACAGTATATGCTCCAAAACCCTACTGCAAACCGACGTCAATGATACAGGTCTGTAGTTTGATGGATTACTCCTCCTATCCTCCTTAAACAGTGGTGCGACCTGCGCAATTTTCCAATCTGTAGGTACAGATCTATCGGTGAGGGAGCTTTTGTATATAATTGCTGAGTAGGGAGCTATTGTATCAGACTAATCTGAAAGAAACCTAATCAGCATACAATCTGGACCTCAAGACTTGCCCATATCAAGAGATTTAAGAGAGAATCTACTACTATTTCGTTAAACTATCCACATGCTGATCTCTAATTTTCTTCTTACGTTCTGTTCTTTCCCCAGAACTTATTTCGTTTGCAGAAGAGTTACCTTAGTTGTTACTTTCCTGTCTTCTCACTCTTACTATCCATTGTCATGAAGATGAGGAAACCATGACCTTTATCTTATAGTAGAATTAAGTTAAATAAAAAAGGGGGGAGCTAATTTATGAGAGTTAATGATACTTTTTGTAAAGTCATATAAAAAATTGATAGTGTAAAGTTGATAGCGTAATCTAAGGATGTAAGGAAAGTAACATTGTCACATGTTGGAGATGAAATCTGCAGCCAAGGTGCAGCATCATTGCTGCCAGATCGACGACAAGACTGAGGAGAGCGGTTAGGCGTGAGAGGAAGGAACACTGAGTGTGAGTACTTTCAAAAGATAGGCCGTGAGGAGTCAGGTGCGAGCATCTCGTCTTGTAGCCACAGGTAGACAGTTTACCACCTACGTCTAGTCGTGGTAAGGCGCCATACAGACAGCCACCACAAGTTATCCGACAACTGTGGCTGGTGTGATGTGCGGTCCTAGTCACTAGCTAAAAAGCTTGAATGACAAACCATGAGATGAGTATTAATGGTGCAAAATAAATTGCCTTTTTCTGACCAACATCATCCAAGAAGGAAAGGGAGAGAGGGGACAGTCATAAGACAGTGGTCTCTGCTTTTATTGTGAGAAGTTATGCAGCTCTGCTTTGTTAAAATATTTTCCTGTCCCCTGTGATAGCGGAACTGCGTCAGACAGAGGTGATAATAGGTGGAGTTAGGACAGTTTTTTCTAGAACAGTGCAGAAGTAATTTTATTTATTTATTTATTGCTCTGTGAGACCAAATTAAGGAGAAATCTCCATGGTCATGGAAAGAGTCAATACATGATATTGTATCACAATAGTAGAAACAGATAAAATGAAATACAAGAAACATATTCAGGTGACAATTCGTAAGTTTAAATAAAGAAAATCAACAATGTAACACTGGAACTTGCTTAATTTTCCAGCTCTTCCAGGAGCTCCTCGACAGAATAGAACGAGGGAGCCATGAGAAAACTCTTCAGTTTAGACTTAAAAGCGTTTGGGCTACTGGTAAGATTTTTGAGTTCTTGCGGTAGCTTATTGAAAATTGATGCAGCAGATAGTGCATTTACAACAGTCAAGGAAGTGCATTCCACATGCAGATTTGATTTGTGCCTAGTATTAACTGTGAGATAGCTGCTAACTCTTGGGAATAAGCTAATATTGCTAACAAATAACATTAAATAAAATATATACTGTGAGAGCAATGTCAGAATTCCCAGACTATTGAATAGGGGTCTACAAGAGGTTCTTGAACTTACACCACATATAGCTCAAACAGCCCATTTTTGAGCCAAAAATACCCTTTTCGAATCAGAAAAATTACCCCAAAAAATAATACCATATGACATAAGTGTATGAAAATATGCGAAGTAGACTACTTTTTGTGTTGAAATGTCACTTATTTCAAGATCCTGAACATAGGCTTTCCACAACAGCTTACTATCTATCCGAACGCCTAGGAACTTGAACTGCTCCATCTCGCTTATAATATGCACATTCTGTCTGATCAAAATATCAATTCTTGTTGAATTGTGAGTTATAAACTGTAAAAACTGAGTCTTACTGTGATTTAGCATCAAATTATTTTTCACAAGCCACGAACTTACTTCATGAACTACATCATTTGATAAAGTATCAATATTACACACAAGATCCTTTACTACCAAGCTGGTGTCATCAGCAAACACAAATATTTTTGAATCACCTGTAATACTAGAAGGCATATCATTTATATAAATAAGAAACAGCAGTGGCCCCAGCACCGACCCTACCACTCTCAATATTTCAGAGAATTATCTTCTGCTTTCTGTTCTTAAAGTAAGGGACGAACCAACTATAAGCTACTCCCCTTACTCCATAATGGTCCAACTTCTGCAATAATATTTTGTGGTCAACACAGTCAAAAGCCTTCATTAAATCAAAGAAAACACCTAGTGTTCGCAGCCTTTTATTTAATCCGTCCGAAACCTCACAGAGAAAAGAGATTTGACAGCAAATTATGTGATTTTAATGCTTCAGTAACCTTGTATATACAACCTTCTCGATAACTTTAGCAAACACCGATGGCATAGAAATAGCTCTATAATTGTCAGCATTATCCCTGTCTCCCTTTTTATAAAGTGGCTTCACTACCGAGTACTTAAATCGGTCAGGAAACCGATTACTCCTAAAGGAAGTACTGGGCTAAGTATTGGGCTAACATACATAGAACAATACTTCAGTATTCTGCTAGATACCCTGTCATATCCATGAGAGTTCGTGATCTTTAGTGATTTAATTATTAACTCAATCTCCCTCTTGTCAGTATCATGGAGGAGCATTTCAGGTAACAGTCTCGGACCACTTTTTTCTACGAGCACTATATGATTTCACTGTTGGGACTTGGTTTCTATTTAGTTCACCTGCTATATTCAGAAAGTGATTATTAAATACTGTACATATCAGTAACACAGACATTCCCACTATGCACTGATTCTATATCCTCAACCTGTCTTTGCAGACCAGCCACTTCCTTTATGACTGACCATATGGTTTTAATTTTATCCTGAGACTTAGCTATTCTATCTGCATACCACATACTTTTTGCCCTCCTAATAACTTTTTTAAGCACCTTAAAATACTGTGTGTAATGGGCTGCTGCATTTAGATTTTGACTGTTTCTAACATTTTGATATAATTGCCACTTTGATCTACAGGATATTCTTATCCCTCTAGTCAGCCACCCAGACTGCCTGTTTGTGTTAGTACCCTGTTTTGAACGTTCTAACGGAAAGCAACTTTCAAAGAGCATGAGAAAAGTCTACTGTATCAGCACTATAAACATCTTGCCACTCTTGTTCCTTGATAAGGTTTATAAAGGTCTCTACAGCAACTGGATCAGCTTTCCTAAAAAGTTGATAACTATATTTAACATGAGTTGCAGCACAAAAATCTTTTAGAGTTAAAACTTGTGCATCATGATCTGAAAGGCCATTCACTTTTTTGCTAACAGAATACCCTTCTAGTAACGAGGAATGAACAAAAATGTTGTCTATGGTTGTTATACTGTTCCCTTGCACTCTCGTTGGAAAGAATACGATTTGCATAAGATTATATGAATTAGGGAGGTCTACCAGCATCCTTTTACTTGCACAATCGGTTATACAATTAATACTGGAGTCACCACATATAACTAACTTTTTGTATTTCCTATAAAGTGAACCAAGAATCTCTTCTTGCTTTAGCAAAAATGTTGTGAAATTGGAGTCTGGAGATCTACAAATAACAACAATTGGAGGTTTAACTCCACCAAATTTAACCACACCTGCACAACATTCAAACACCTTTTCAGTGCAGTACTTTGAAGCATCAATTGACTCAAATGGGATACCGTTATCCACATACATGGCTACTCCCACACACGGCAAAGAGCTCCTAGAAAAGCTGCCAGCCCACCTGTATCCTGGTAAAGGAAGCGTCTGAATTATCTCCTTATTTAAGAATGTGAGTTGTTAGGTGTCAGTAGGCAAATGGTTTTGACTGGATTAGGTTCTGCAGATTTCGCATTGCGGTAGGCAGCTGAGGACTCACCGATGACTTGTCAGTTTATATTACCTGCATGTTGTTCCCATACGCTTTCCTGACATGATCAGAGCAGTCACTGAATAGTCATTCACAGTTAGTCTTCTTGCGAATGATTTGTGAGATAGCAAATATTTTCTTTTCACTTAATCCTTGTAGACTTTCAACCTATCATTAGTTTAGAATTGCTCTGTATTTACAAATAACAGTTTTCATATTTCTTTGTTTTGTTGATCATGATTATATGGTACTTTAAAGTTGTTGTTTATATACGAGGGCATGCTGAAAAGTAATGCCTCCCAATTTTTAGGCGCAAAATCATAAAGCTTTTTAAATAAACCAAACGTTGTCAACATTCTACATCTTTATTCTTATGTCTACATATTTGCAGCCCTCTGCCACTAGAGTGCTCCGAATTGTAGCGTGTAACATGGCGGTGCATAATGTGACTATGTCGAAGCGTGAGAAACAGTATGCTGTAATAGAGTTTCTAACTGAAAGCACGAATTCAAAGAATTCATCCACCCTCTCCTTTAGCATGAGAATACCAGACCACACACGAGTGTTGTGACATCTGCAACAAACCAATGCCATGGATTCAATGTCATCAATCATCCCCTTTACAGTCCCAACTTGGCCCCATACGATTTCCATGTTTCCAAAACTTAAAGAACACTTTTGAGAACTTCACTTTGGTAGAGCTGAAGGGGTGCAAGCAGAGGTGATGTTGTAGCTGCATCAATAGGGTAAAATATTCAACAGTGACGGTACCAACAAATTGGTCTCTCTTAGGTGAAATGTGTTCGTTGCCAGAGTGACTACCTTGAGAAATAAATATGTAGACACGATGGATAAATATGTAGAATTTTAATAACATTTTTTATTTAATAAGCTGTAGCAATTTTAACATAAAAATTCAGAGGCATTAGTCTTCAGCATGCTCTTGTATGTGCTCATAGAGAATATTGTTGTAAATTGGGGTCAGTTTGGGCAGATATTTCATTTCAGTAGTTAGATGAACCCTGTATCAGTCATTGAATTTTTAATCCTGTTTGAAAGAACAAACACCGAGGACTCATTTACTAGGCATACCTTATTTATATCGTTATTCCATTCCACGATGTGTAGACACGATGGATAAATATGTAGAATTTTAATAACATTTTTTATTTAATAAGCTGTAGCAATTTTAACATAAAAATTCAGAGGCATTAGTCTTCAGCATGCTCTTGTATGTGCTCATAGAGAATATTGTTGTAAATTGGGGTCAGTTTGGGCAGATATTTCATTTCAGTAGTTAGATGAACACTGTATCAGTCATTGAATTTTTAATCCTGTTTGAAAGAACAAACACCGAGGACTCATTTACTAGGCATACCTTATTTATATCGTTATTCCATTCCACAAGAGATTCTTCTTAGTCTCTGAGTTCACAGGGAGCGATCTGCCTCATGGTTGGTCCATCCGATGCGCATCACAGCGACAGTCAAAACGTTCGTCTTTCAGTACAAACAGTTTGGCAGCAGGAGTTCACTTACTAGTACATAAAGCTGTTGCATCCCCTCCTGAGGCAAGCTGGCCCACGACTGTTGCAACTAGTTGATCGTTGATATACTGGATGCTGGAACTGGGACAGTGTTGACGACTGAGCTGGCCTCACAAATGTTCAGTTGGCGAGAAGTGCATAGGAATAACTCATTACTCAGAGACTTCATAGACATGTGGTGTGATATTGAAAAACAGCACCACAGTTCTATCGCAGGAAACATAACAGATGAGGAAGAAGGATCTCCGTGACGTTCTGTTGTGTCATCAGAGTCCACTCAATCACTACCATCTATGACATGAAGTCATATGCACTGGTTGCCTATGTCAAGATGTTAGGAATTCAGTTCTAGATGGCCACGTTAGTCATTATTAACTGTTACTATACCTCCAGTAAGAACAACAAATTTCAACATCATTTGAAAATACACTTGAAACATTAATGAAACAATAAATTTAAGTTTAAAAAGCAAGTTATGAACAGAATTTCACTTTTCACTAATTAATACTTAGTTTTCTATGTTTCAATTAAGTGATACCATCCACCGTTCATCTTCTCGGTTTCTTCTCCTTTCTATTAGCATACTGATGTGTTTTTCCCAGGGTGGCTTGAAACGACGCACTGTGTTCTACATCTACATTTATACTCCGCAAGCCACCCAATGGTGTGTGGTGGAGGGCATTTTACGTGCCACTGTCATTACCTCCGTTTTCTGTTCCAGTCGTGTATGGTTCGTGGGAAGAACAACTTGCTGAAATCCTCCATGCGCACTCAAATCTCTGTAATTTTACATTTGTGATCTCCTCGGGAGGTATAAGTAGGGGGAAGCAATATATTCAATACCTTGTCCAGAAACGCACCCTCTCAAAACCTGGACAGCAAGCTACACCACTATGCAGAGTGCCTCTCTTGCAGAGTCTGCCACTTGAGTTTGCTAAACATCTCCGTAACACTAGCACGGTTACCAAATAACCCTGTGATGAAAAGCGCCGCTCTTCTTTGGATCTTCTCTATCTCCTCTGTCAACCTGATCTGGTATGGATCCCACACTGATGAGCAATACTCAAGTATAGTTCGAACAAGTGTTTCGTAAGCCACCTCCTTTGTTGATGGACTACATTTTCTAAGGACTCTCCCAATGAATCTCAACCTAGTACCCACCTTACCAACAATTAATTTTATGTTATCATTCCACTTCAAATCATTCCACACGCAGACTCCCAGATATTTTACAGAAGTAACTGCTACCAGTGTTTGTTCCACTATCATATAATCATACAATAAAGGATCCTTCTTTCTATGTATTCGCAATACATTACATTTATCTATGTTAAGGGTCAGTTGCCACTTCCTGCACCAAGTGCCTATCCGCTGCAGATCTTCCTGCATTTCGCTACAATTCTCTAATGCTGCAACTTCTCTGTATACTACAGCATCATCTGCGAAAAGCCGCATGGAACTTCCAACACTATCTACTAGGTCATTTATATACATTTTGAAAAGCAATGGTCCCATAACACTCCCCTGTGGCATGCCCGAGGTTACCTTAACGTCTGTAGATGCCTCTCCATTGATTACAACATGCTGTGTTCTATTTGCTAAAAACTCTTCAATCCAGCCACACAGCTGGTCTGATATTCCACAGGCTCTTACTTTGTTTATCAGGTGACAGTGCGGAACTGTATCGAACACCTTCCGGAAGTCAAGGAAAATAACATCTACCTGGGAGCCTGTATCTAATATTTTCTGGGTCTCATGAACAAATAAAGTGAGTTGGGTCTCACACAATCGCTGTTTCTGGAATCCATGTTGATTCCTACACAGTAGATTCCGGGTTTCCAAAAACGACATGATACGCGAGCAAAACACATGTTCTAAAATTCTACAACAGATTGACGTCAGAGATATAGGTCTACAGTTTTACTCACCTGCTCGATGACCCTTCTTGAAGACTGTGACTACCTGTGCTCTTTACCAATCATTTGGAACCTTCCGTTAACCTAGAGACTTGCGGTACATGGCTGTTAGAAGGGGGGCAAGTTCTTTCGCGTACTCTGTGTAGAATCGAATTGGTATCCCATCAGGTCCAGTGGACTTTCCTCTGTTGAGTGATTGCAGTTGCTTTTCTATTCCTTGGACACTTATTTCAATGTCAGCCATTTTTTCGTTTGTGCGAGGATTTAGAGAAGGAATGCAGTGTGGTCTTCCTCTGTGAAACAGCTTTGGAAAAAGGTGTTTAGTATTTCAGCTTTACGTGTGTCATCCTCTGTTTCAATGCCATCATCATACCATAGTGTCTGGATTTGCTGTTTCGAGCCACTTACTGATTTAACGTAAGACCAAAACTTCCTAGGATTTTTTATCACGTCGATACATAGAATATTACTTTTGAATTCACTGAACGCTTCACGCATAGCCCTCCTTACGCTGACTTTGACATTGTTTAGCTTCTGTTGGTCTGAGAGGTTTTGGCTGTGTTTAATCTTGGAGTGAAGCTCTCTTTGCTTTCGCAGTAGTTTCCTAACTTTGTTGTTGAACCACGGTGGGTTTTTCCCGTCCCTCACAGTTTTACTCAGAGCGTACCTGTCTAAAACGCATTTTACGATTGCCTTAAGCTTATTACATAAGCACTCAACATTGTCAGTGCCGGAACAGAAATTTTTGTTTTGATCTGTTAGGTAGTCTGAAATCTGCCTTCTATTACTCTTGCTTAACATATAAACCTCCTCCCTTTTTTTATATTCCTATTAACTTCCATATTCAGGGATGCTGCAACGGCCTTATGATCACTGATTCCCTGTTCTGCACTTACAGAGTCAAAAAGTTCAGGTCTGTTTGTTATCAGTAGGTCCAAGATGCTATCTCCATGAGTTGGTTTTCTGTTTAATTGCTCGAGGTAACTTTCAGATAGTGCACTCAATATAATGTCACTCAATGCTCTGTCCCTACCACCCGTCCTAAACATCTGAGTGTTCCAGTCTATATCTGGTAAATTGAAATCTCCACGTAAGGCTATAACATGCTGAGAAAATTTATGTGAAGTGTATTCCAAATTTTCTCTCAGTTGTTCTGCCACTAATACTGCTGAGTCGGGAGGTCGGCAAAAGGAGCCAACTATTAACCTAGCTCGGTTGTTCAGTGTAACCTCCACCCATAATAATTCACAGGAACTATCCACTTCTACTTCACTACAGGGTAAACTACTACTAACAGCGACAAACACGCCACCACCGGTTGCATGCAATCTATCCTTTCTAAACACTGTCTGTGCCTTTGTAAAAATTTCGAAAGAATTGATCTCTGGCTTCAGCCAGCTTTCTGTACCTATAACGATTTCAGCTTCGGTGCTTTCTATCAGTGCTTGAAGTTCCGGTACTTTATCAATGCAGCTTTGACAGTTTACAATTACAATACCGATTGCTGCTTGGTCCCCACATGTCCTGACTTTGCCCCACACCCTTTGAGGCTGTTGCCCTTTCTGTACTTGCCCGAGGCCATCTAACCTAAAAAACCACCCAGTCCACACCACACAACCCCTGCTACCCGTGTAGCCGCCAGCTGAGTGCAGTGAACTCCTGACCTATTCAGCAGAACCCGAAACCCCACCACCCCATGGCGCAAGTCAAGGAATCTGCAGCCAACACGGTCGCAAAACTGTCTGAGCCTCTGATTCAGACCCTCTATCCGGCTCTGCACCAAAGGCCTGCAGTCGGTTCTGTCAACAATTTCTGGGAGAGAGCCATTTTATCAATACAGGAAGCAACCCCATTAGTCTTATTGGACTTGGGGGTGGAACTTCAATGTTTTAGCTGGAAATGGACACTGTCCACATAGACAATGGTTGATAGTTGACACACACATTCCCACACGCCTTCAGAGATGGAAGTCATGGCCATCGTGTCAGTTACAATTGGCAACAGCTTCCTCTTCTTAGACAGTTTACAGCACAGACTGCTTACAAGGTGGTGGTCTGGCCATTGAAATGCCTTGTAGTGGCCAGTGGATTTATAGAAAATTTGTTTGGCTTGGATGCTTTTATGGCATTTGGGTTTATAATCACTGACTCAGTGCATTTAGTGTTTGATCTGATGCCCTACGTAATGCAATCAAGCTAATAATATAATAAGAAACATGTGATACCAGTGAGTATCGATCTTTTCAGTTTGATGAAAATAATCTTCATATATATACACATTCTTAGAAATGATTATTCCACATAGACTGCATATTTAAATTATTGTTAAAGCATATCATTAGAATTCATGTAACTACATTTTATTAATTGTTTCAAAGTTCTACCATCAACTATTATCAATACTCACACATCTACACAAGATCACTATTCTTGTTTACTGAAAGGGAGATACCGAAACTTGATGGGAATGTGTGGCAGATTTGATGCTCTCAGCAGAATAGTTGTTGCAAAGGGATGTGACACTGTTTCAGAGTATTGACAAAGGCAGAAATATTATATGTTATTAGTGCTGAGTGTGGAAATACTGACAAATGTATCTGTTTTAAGGACTAGTAACTGCATTTATTGGAATATGTATTGAAAGTTACCTGAATAACAACCCTTTTACCATTCAGTATTTCTTGATACAAGGAGAGTGACATGGGTCCAGCAACAAACTCCATGGAGGAAAACAAGACCAACAATGAACAAATAATGTACAGGAAGTACTAATCTACAATTATAGATGAGTTGTGGGACACAGTGCAATGCTGCTCTCACTTTATGCTCAAGTGAGGGATCAGCTGATAACCTCAGGTGTCATGGAACAATCTCCTCCAACCAATGGGCTATGCTGCTAGCTATTATCAAGAAACAAGTGGGCAAGCTCTGTCTCTATAATGCTTTTAAGGTGACAGGTGACAGCTGATTCCGAATCAGCAGTCGATGCATACCCTATTTCTCGGCTGGACAAACGTGAGGTGAAATCGGTGAGTGAACAGTATTTTTCTAAACTGCACTTGTCAGGAGCATATTTACACATGTTGCTTGATGAAGAATCATGTCAGCTTCTTGTCACCAATACACCACATGGCTTCTCCAATAAAACTGGTTGGATTTTTGCTTGATGAAGAATCATGTCAGCTTCTTGGCATCAATATACCATATGGCTTCTACATATAAAACTGGTTGGATTTTGGAGTTGTTAGAGCTCCAGCCATTTTTCAATGTTATTTAGAGCAACTTACACACAAGATTTCTTGTTGTATGTATTAGCTTAATGACACTGTTACCACCCACCACTGAGAACCATCTTTGTAACTTCTGTCTTTTGTTTCAGAGTTTCAGATATTATGCAACACAAGTCTTAAATATAATTTAGATAGGTTATATTTTTTCCAACTTCCATTTCTCACCAAGGGATTCAGTCCACCAGCAGTCACGTTGCAGCTATTGAGGCCTTTCCACACCCAACAAATGTGAAGGAGCTCCAAGAATTTTTCAGCAAAGATGCATATTATCATAAGTTCTTTCTTCAGGTGGCTATAGTTCCACGTCCCATAAATCAAATACTTAAGAAGGGTGCATCACTTGACTGGATTCCTGCCTGCAACCATGCATTTTGGAACTGAAAGATGGTTTCATTCTGCCATGTCTAGCCACACATCAGCTGTGGTGTCAGCTTGTGGTTGCTACAGAAGCATCACAGTATGACATGGGGGTCATGTTGGCTCAACATAATGTTGATGTGCTGATGGTTCACAAAAATCTATTGCTTTTGCATTTAAGATGCTTAATGTCCCACAGAAAAATTACTTGCAAGTAGAAAAAGAGGTCCTCACAGTTATTTATGCTGTCAAGAAGTTTCATGTGTATCTATATAGGTTAAATTTCACTTGGTGATTGATCACAAGCCATTCGATCCTCTCTTCAGTCCAGTAGCACACTTGCTGGATAAGAAAGACATTAGACTCAACAGTGGGCTATGTTCTTTAGTAGGTATAAATATCAAATTCATTTCTGCACCACGTCTCAGCATTCCAATGCAACTCTTTTGTGGTATGGCATAGACTCACACTTGTTGATAGTGTTATTTGTTGTCTACAGAAAATGCTGTGCAACAGGTGGTCATTCTGGCATCTCTCTGGAGACATTCTTCACTTCCTGCATTGTGGTCAATGGGGCATCTTGTGGATGAAGATGCTGACTCACCGACATATCAGCTGGCCTGGGATCAATCATAAGACTGAAAAATTAATCACTGCTTGCCCTAAGTGTGCAGTTCATCAGGCCACTCCCCAACAATGTTATTCACTGCCGCCTGAGCCTTCATCACTTTGAGAACATAATCACATCAACTTTGTGGGGACTTTCTTTGATGCTTATTGTCTAGAGGTCATTAGTGCTCACTTCCCATTCTGTACTTTTTCAACTGTCACTCCACCACAGTGGATGCATGGTGGGGGCTCCCACTCACATTTTTTTTGCATCAAAGGCATGCCCCACAGCCTGGTAACTGACATTGGCCCACAATTCAATTTTTAGTCTTCTCAAGATTTTTGTGCACAGCATGGTATCCACCATGTCCATACACCCCTCTTCCACCGTCAGTCAAATGAGCAGGCAGATCACCTCATATGCAATTTCAAGACTCAAATGAAAAATAACAGTGGCAACGAGTTGGTGAAAAAGACACTTACACATTTCCTCAGTTCAGTACAGGTCCATGTCCATTGGTGAGAAGGGTCTGGCAGAACTGCTGCATAGGTGACAGCTGTGCATGGTGCTGAATTTACTGATACTCACCCTTCACCTTCCCAGGGTGTTGCTATGCAACTGGGATGCCAACCGGGGTGCATGCACTAGGTCATTTTCAGCTCTGAATTCTGGCAAGAATCTGTAACCAGTGCAGGTGGAAGGTCTTTACACTGCAGATGGAGAACAGGCTGATGACCCTCCACTGAAATCAACTCTGCCACTGAGTGGCGGACCAGCGTTCGCAGCTTCTATGCACACCTACACTGCTTCCCTCTCTTCACGCATCTGGTCCTCCTCCTTCAACACTGACCCCCATGGATCCAGTTCCAGCATTGGCATCCTCAGCAGCCAGGATCACATCCCTGGATGTCCAGCTGCGATGACGCCATCAATACCCGGGTCACTTCTGGCTCTACTTTTCAGTGCCAGCTGATAGATTTGTGATCCACGGGGAATGACAACTGGCAACACATCAGAGGACACATTTGTTGCCTCCCTGAGTGGAAAGCAATTTCCCAGGCTACAGGGGAGGGTTGGTATCACCTCACAGTCACCCTGACGAAGGGAGAGGACTTTGGTAATCTGAGATTACCGCCTCGATCGCTCTAGCAACTTGCCATCCCTTAGGTCAGCAAGAAGCTAGGTGCCAGCCTGTCACATATTAATTCAACTAGCTCATGTTGGCACATGGTGGCTAAGCTCCACTGCTAGGGGAAGGCATATTCAGACAGTACTGCAAGAATGGTGCACACAGCTGCCACCCAACACCACCATTTGGAAATGTGTCACATGTCATTCTATATAATCCAACAGCAGAGTGGCTTCTCTCTCAGTTTCGAATGGTTTATGCTCTTGTTAACTTCACTCTGCTCATGGAATACTGTATGCCTTATTTGTACCAACTCAGCTGTGTAAAGGATGATGTATTGAATGTGTTCATGTTACCAGTATTAAAGTGACTGTGTAATTATTGGCATACTTACTTGTAAGCATTACTACACTCTCATGTTCAGATAGGCTAATTGCCACAGCTCTGCCTGACTGACCAACATATACTTTTTCATAGTGCTTGCATGTGATTTTATACTCACCACCCTGTGACAAGGACTGCAAATAGTCTGTACTATTGAATAATTTTTTTTAACTTTTTTGCAAGGTTATCTGAAATGTTACCAATATATGGGATTTTGTATCACACTTTCTAGCTACTGACTGGTTTTTGTTGACCAGCATACAGAAGTGGTGTAATTTTAGGCATTTCCTTTTTTCATAGTATATTATCAATCAGAGTAGAGCTATGGCCATTACAGGAAGCAATGTTTGATGATCTGTAGTTATGGCTGGAAGGCTGATTCAGATAATGGAAAAGATATTAGGTGATGCTGCTTTTAGTAAACTCTCACACAATGAAATTAATATGTTAAGCGAGTTTAAGTAGAAAATAGTCTACAACAATATCATTGCTACCAAAGTTAATAAATCAAACAGTTTTGTTCTTCTGAACAAAGGTGATTACATTATCAAACCAATTCCTTGTCAGGTTAACATCTACAAAAAGATTTAACTGCAGCTTTCAATGTACAAATAAAAACCATGACCAAATCATGTGAAAAAATTATATATGAAATCAATAGCCATATGGTACTTAATATGAATCCTACGGCTCCTAGATTATATGGCTTACCTAAATCACAGAAAGATGATCTTCCAATACTCCAAGTAGCATCACCTTTTTCTGCTCCTTGTTATCTACTAGTGAAAAAGCTAGATTGTATCATTAAAGAGAACCAAATTGAAACCTAAGTTTTGTATCAAAAGTTCTACTTCTATTGCTGATAAAATTAAATACATACAAATCCCATCCAGCTCTAAACTAATACCATTCAGTTTCACTTGCATGTTTAGAAAAGCTCTTACTCATGAATGAATAAACATATTAACAGATCTTTAGTGCAAATCCAAAGTGAATCATGCACAATTACATGATGTGATCAATGCTACTCAAATGTGTGTAAAACAGCATTACATCCAGTTCGAAAACAAGTATTAAGTCTGTCTAATGGCCTAGCTATGTGTTCACGACTTAATCCTATACTATCTGAAATTTTCATGGACGATCTTCAACAAATTTTCTTACAGAAAGAGACACTGAATTTCAAAATCAAGCACCTATTCAGATATGTGGATGACATGCTGTGTTTGTGGACCAGTACCACAAGACAATTAGATACTTTACTACAACATTTAAGCTGGCAACATACAAAAATTCTCTTTACAATGAAGCTGTAAGGCTCTTCCATAAATTTCTTCAACCTTAATCTGGGTATTATTACAAGAAGGTACTTATTCAGCATTTACAGAAACAATGCAACTACAGACATGGTAAGCCCTGTAAGCTCCCAGTATCCACACAGCAAGAAACATGCAGCTTTCCAGTCAATGGTACATCACCTCACATTTGTTCCATTACATGAATCAGCCTTCCAAACAGAACCACATACCATCAAACATATCACTTCCAGCAATGGTTATAGTTTTACCATGACTGATATTGTTCTACAAAAAATGAATATATGTAAAATTACATCAATTCTGTTTATGGGCCAACAGCAGTCAGTCAGTAGTTACTAAACCTTGTGCAAAATCCCATATATTGGCAACATTACAGGTAATCTTGCAAAAAAGTTAGTTCCACAAATATGGACCTGCTTTTTGTAATACAAAGATGTGTAAAAAATTATTCAATAATAAAATCAAAGTGGAATACTTGGCACAGAATGGTGTGCATAAAATCATTTGCAATCAGTTTCAAAACATCTATCAGACAGAGCTGTGCCAATAAGGTTATATGAGAATGAGAGAAGCTGGAGATTAAAGAAGAAAGATTCAACTTTGGCGGATCACCTTTTAACCAGAAACCATTCATATGATGTAAAATGTGAAGTTTTACAGTCTGTTAAGAAAAGCAGAAAAATGGCCCTACTGGAAATACTGGATACCATCGTACTGGAAACCAACAAACACATGAAACAGAATGCCAGCTTAGTATTAAATAATCAGACTTGATGTCTTTTTCTCCCATAAGTTAAATTAAGTTTTTGTTACAAATGCTAGATTCAGACTATAAATTCATCTTATTTTTCATCACTTGTTAAATGTTTCTCCATATAAAAACTTTGTTTGCCTCTCCACTTTTTAGTTAATCTAATTATTTCTATGAGACAAAAAAATGTAATGTTTTCCTATGTGAACAATAGGTTATATTTGTATCTTCCGTACAAACAATATCTGTGTAAATCACACATCACGTTCATCTGTGTTTGTAACATTCAGTTGTTGCCTGAAGATGGCCTAAGGAGCCAAAAGTTGATCTGTGATCAAATAAATATAATATTGCAGAAGCTTGTATGTGTTTTCCTTTTTAATATCATAAGTACAGTTAACATAAGTGCACACATAATATAACACAGTTTGAGGTTCCAATAAATTTTGCATTTGTGGTATCAGTAGGTTAATGACACAGATTATAATTTTTTTCAAATCATCTTAAATTTGCTGCAGATTAATAAGATGGACATGAATTATTTGAAGAATAAGGAGTACTAATAGACTGGTTTTTTCATGACAGCACTTAGTAAAATAAATTTTGGGTCAAAATTTGTTTTAAGTTCTGTTTTAATTTAATAGTGATGGTTACAGATTGATCATCCATTAATTCTGCACAAGCACGATATGTATTTTTTTATTTCATATGAATCTATTTTTTGACAAAATCAAACAACAGAAAATCTGGAATGGAATAACAACAATATGAAAAGGATAGATTACTACCAACCATAAACAAGAGGTGTTGGTTGACAGATAGGAGCAATGAAATAGCCCAACAGTGACTGCATCTGAGGTAAACAGTGACCTTTACTGGGATGGGTAGTGAGGTATAAATGAGGAGGATGATAGGGAATTTTTTTTTGGGGGGGGGGGGGGGAGAAGCTGGGAAGGGGAAAGAACTAAGCAGTTGCACTGCTGCGATGGCATGTGTAAGGCTGGAGTGTGAGCATAGAAGGGGATAGGCAGAAAAGGATGAGGAAGAGTGAAGGGGGATACAGGACCAAAGGGAAGGAACAGGGAAAGTTCTCACTTATACAATTTAGAAAAGCTGGTGTCTGTGGGAAAAATCCACATAATGCAGGCTGTCAAACTGTCATTGAATTCAAGTCTATGAAATCTGTGAAGGCTTCAGTAAGACTCTTGGCATATTTGGAGAGTGACACCTCATTACTACAGATAACATGACCATGGTTGGCTAGTGTGGAAGATAATTCTTGGTGTGGAATGGGTGGCAGCTGTCAAAGTGTAGGTACTGTTGGGTGGTTGGTAGGTCTTATGTATTCCGAGGTACTGACATAGCCATCCAAATCAAACCTACCAACCACCAACAGTACCTCCACTTCAACAGCTGTCACCCATTCCACACCAAGATGTCCCTCCCATAATGTCTAGCCACTCACGGTCATCAGATCTGTAGTGATGATCAAATAATTTTCATCACAGGTGTGAAAATAGGAACAAAGAAATTTGCATGATTCCTACATACAGACTCAGTCTTTCTGCATGGACCCCACAATATATGTGAACAAAAATATGCAATAAGCTAAAAAAGACATATTTTTGAAAGATTGAAACAAAGTCAATAAAAAGGAAATGATAAAGCACTCTGGTACATAAATGCTACTACTTTGCTGATGAATATTTTAATCAAAATCTTACCATTTGAGCAGGATAATATGAGTGTCTCTCCTAACAGTCATCAGTCACATTTTCTCTCCTGTTTTAGCAGATGTTTGCAATTTATTTGTTTTTTTACAATATGTACCTGAAGTCATCCCAAAGAAATCCTGCTCATCACACCTTTCATATGATTCCCAGTGGCAACAGAAAATGTTGGTTTGTTTCCAGGTAAACCAAAAAGATTTTTAAAGTAGGACAGTAAAACATGAAGAATAATCGGTACTCCAGTAGTGAATGCACCACTCTTTCCCGTGCTGACTACTACCAACATGCAGAAGTGCTGCTCAGTCACTGCTGGAGTACAGATTATTCCTCAAGTTTTACTGTTTCTGTTAATACATACTGATAAAAAAAGTAATACACACTATCAAATAGGCATGTAAAATTCCACTTTAAAAATAAGTTACTTTGTAATGGGACACAAACCAATTCTTTCTAGTGATGCTGGGTGACATACAAAAGACACAATGAGCAGGATTTCTTTGGGCTGACTCCAGCTACATGTTGCAAAAAGAAACTGTAAATATCTGCCAAAACACTACAGAAAATGTGTCCCAGTTTTAAAACACTGTAGAAAGAGAAGCACTACTCAGAATGTCAAATTTGAACAGCATATTATTGATGCAGGGGGAATGTCATGGAAAAAGAAATATTACAAATGGATGGCACCGTAAGCATCTTAATGTAAATGAGGTCATCTAAAAATCAGAGATGAACCACAATTCGGTTCCTATGGTTCGAGTTGCATATTAAACCATTCGTAGTGTTCAGTGTGCATGACTGCACAAGTTTCCCTTTCAATAGTTTTGGGAGTGTTAGTTAGCTAAGCCCATCAGCCAAGGTTAGGTTGTACAACATCAGATGGGAACAATATGTTTTTAAATTTGATGAAGTCAAAAGATGTGTGAAATGCAAAATGATATCAGTTTGTAGTTGTCATGAGACTGGTGCAAGACATGTTCAATATGCTGTCCATAGTTATGTGCCAAAAGCTGAAATCAAGAAACAGAATGTTCCATGACAGACTGGAGTGTCTCATGAGTTGTGTTCAGAATGCATTCCACAATGCATGCCATCAGTTCAGCTACATTTGTCATTAGAGCACTGATCACAACATCCTTCAGGTAACCCCACAGCCAGAATTTAACACAGATTATGATCAAGTGATTTGGATAGTCAGGCTATAAGGAAATAATTGCTGATAATTTTAACATTTCTGAAATGCCCCTGAAGCAGCCATATCACTGGCTATACAATATATAGAGGAGTGTCATCTTGCATAAAACCTACCCACACAAGCATGCTGCTCAAGGATTGGAATGACATTGATATGCAAAAGACTGTCATAGCGTTTACCAGCATGCTCACAGCACTCACCTCAAAATACAGCCCTGCTGTCAACACGCAGCACCATACAGTCTCATATGCTGAATGAAGTAGCACTGGTTGATGTGTGTGGAGATTTTCTGTTGCACATATTCTGCAGTTGTGCATATTGACATGTTCTTGAAGATGGTAATGGGCTTCATATGTCCACAGAATGTTCTGTGGCCATTCATTGTTCTCTTCCATGTGAGCAAGAAATTCAAGAGTGAATGTTTGTCTTTCTGGCACATTGCACTTCACAGGAAACTGGCTTTTCCAATTTTGAATCATTTTCTCCAGACCATTAGCAGACAGGAGACCAATGCCTTGTTTCATACCCTTGAGTAGGACTTCTGCAGGGCTACTGGCACACAGTCATTGTTCTTGTTAGAGAGCATTACCAGCAGTGCACTACATTTCAAGGGACAGTCCTGTTGGGCATCTTGGAAGCAAACTGAGGAAATGCCATGGGCCATGCATCTGTTGCTGTGCATATTCTGATGCTTATGCTGTAAACATCATCTATTGATCATATTTTCATCAACCTTTTTTTCCATGGCATTTCCCCCTGCATCAATAATCTGATGTTCAAATATAACATCATTCTGAGCAGTGGTTCTGCTTCTACAGCATTTTCAAACTTGAACTTCAATTATGGACACCCAATGTATGTGTGTGTGTGTGTGTGTGTGTGTGTGTGTGTGTGTGTGTGTGTGTGTGTGTGCACCTGTATAACAACCAAGAACAGCTTTTTGTTGCCCTCCCAATCTCCACAATATGTCTCTTAGTCCTATGCTCTTTCTGCACCCATCACCATATCCTATGGCAACCCTAATCCTGTGATCAACCACACTGCAAGACTTGCCCTATGCACTCTCCTACCACCATCTTTACCAGCCCTTTAACTGGAAAAACATATACAATTATATGTTAAATGATACATGTTGTTTACCAGCTGTCCTGTAAGCACTGTTCAGCCTTTTAAATTGGCAACACTACCACCAAATTATAATTTAGGATGAACGGACATAGGCAGAAGGTGTATACTGGCCAGACAAAATATCCTTTTGCAGAGCATGCTCTACAATGTGGTAGACATGACCTCAGTGCCAGTTTCACCGCATGTGCCATCTGGTTTCATCCACCAGAACCAGTTTCTCAGAACCCTGCAGGTGAGAACTAGCACTACAAGATGTCCTTGGTTCTCACCACCCACCTGGCCTTAATTTCCATTACTTTCTTCGGTGTCACCATTTCTTCACAGATTTTAGTTTCCTACATCCTTCATTTTCTAAATTGTCTATTTTTTGCCTTCCTCCTCCCACCTCTGTTACACACAATGCACTTAGCTTTTTGTCCTTATTAACTCATGCATGAAGTTTTAGCAGTAACCTCAGTCTTGCATATTACGCTGTCTCCCATCTTTTAGCTCTCAGGTTTTCAAACCTTATCCAGTGCAATGATTTAACATCTATGTCATGAGACAATAAAATTCTGATTCTGATTCCCTCTCCAAATATAATAAGGTTCTCACAGACTGGAATTACCCTCTCCACCTTGTCCAGAAACAGATACCATGTGCCTTGTCTCCCCAGTCACCTTCCATCACACATGCACACACACACACACACAAACACACACACACACACACACACACACACACACACACACACACACACACACCTTTCCAGCCACAAAGGGGAATCCCTCTTTTGATTCAGTACCATCCAGAACTGTAGCAACTGATTCACATTCTATGCCACAGTTTTGGCTCCCTCTTGTTGTGCGCTGATGAAATGAAAAACAGGGTCCCTACTATCCTCTTCACCCCCCCTCTACCCCCCCTCCCCTCACTCACGGCAGTAGGATTCCACTGCCCACCCAACCTACATAACATCCTTGGCCGTAACTTTTCCATTCCTCTTTGTTGTTCCCTTAGATCAATAGAATGACGTTTTTCACTTATAGCACTGGCTCTGAATCCTTGACATGCTATGGCAAATCATTTATGTATAACAAAAAAAGAAATCAGTCTAAAATTGTTCCCTACACAACACAATGTCTTTATTTATACACATGGTGCTGAAAGGTGAATTTGGAGTTTTTTCCCTACCACCAGACACCTGAGAATGATAATCCAAATATAATTTCATCCAATCATTCAGCATGCCTCTTAAATCATATTGTCCAAGCTTACTCAGGAGAATGATCAACTACATCAAATGTTTCGTTACATCTAAGAGTAACCCAGATATTTCTATGTGGTTGCCAACTGCTTTCATGATATAGTTTATCAAGGTGAAAGTACCTGTTATGATAAAGTGCTTTAGCCTCAATCACGTTAATATCCAGGAACAATATTATTTTTATTGAATAATGCAGTCAGCTATTGTGTGAATACTTTTCAATAATTTTTGAAAAACCAGATACCAGTGACACAAGCCTATAGTTCCTCACACATTGTTGATCATCTTTTTATATAGAGGTAATACTTCCTTTGCTTATATCTGCTGTGGGAAGATACAACCTGATATTGATGAATTACAAATATCTAACAAAGGAGGAAGCACATGCCTTGCTGATACTTTAATAACACCTGGAGGCAGCAAGCAGTGAGTTGAACTCTTTGGTTGTGGCAGTTGGCTTCTAGCTTGTCAACATGTCAGATTTTCTTTGTACCATATGCATTAATGAGCAATGAAGTATCATGTGCACTTAGCACCCAGTGTAATTTATGTTCCATTTACCTAATCCAAACAGTGGAACTACAAACATAATACAGAATTTCATTAATACCACCTTAATACTTAGTGCTCAGTGGATTAACAGGATTTATAAATTCAGTTGAGTCTACTGGACAGAGAATAATGGCTAACATGAAAGTGCCTTGAAAATTGTATTAGTTCAAATGTCCACTGTATCTCTGTTCTCGTATCAGCACTCTTCCACATAATATTTGAAATGCTATTTCTCACAGTTGTTTTGTTAATTCATTCACTTCTGTAATACTAAAATCTATCCTACTCTCAAGAAAGAAACTTTATAAAGTTTTTAATATTAGTTTTTCCATGGTTGTTTACAGGTCCTTGTCTGCCTTCAGGTACATGAGTAAGGTACTCACATTTTGCTTCTACATTATGACACATCAGCTTGCTAATATACATTGTATCATTATGCTAAAATGTTCATGTTTCACATGGCAATCTTACTAATACTCAATGTATGAACTGCTATGGAAATAAATTATACATTCACTTACCCAGAACATCAATTACCACATTTTTCTGATCGGATCCTTCTGAATTTTCTGCAACACATGAGTAAAGACCAGAATTCTGATGTGAGGCAGCAATTATTGTCAAACTGTTATCATCAGATACTGTAACATCATCTGAAACAGGAAATGTATGATATAAACATATTATTTTATGTTGTCTTCAACTGACACTCCCACAACTCCACAGAATTCTCTTTATTAACACCATACAATAAGTATATAAACATTTAAAGAAAAAAAGAATTATTTATTTTTTAAAAGATCATGCAATATTGTGAAATATTTGTGATTAGCAATTCAAAATACATACATTTTTTACCATGTTTTGCAATGTTTGGCTTTAAATCAATGTCATCTTGATGTGTGGTCAGAATGAATTATCATTTTTTTTTTAAATTTTTGCATGTACAATAGCCAGTACAGTCTTCCACGTCCTTTTCCATCTCTCACAGAATTACAATGTCATCAGCGAAACTTAAAGTTCTCTTTCTTCTCCCAGATCTGGAATTCCTTTACCAAATTTCTCCTGACTTTGCTTTACTGACTGCTCTCCATACAGATTCCCAATATAGGGTATAGGCCACAACTCCCACTCCATTAGCGCTTCCCTTTCATGTCCTTCAGTTTTTATACACTATCAGAAAAAAAATAGTACACCTGGAAAGACGACACCAATTTTGATCCAGTGATGGCATATGTCACCTGCGGGATAGGAGATACACTGAGATGGTTTCAATGTTGTCTGCAAACAGATTGAGTAATGGCATAGTTACCAGACAGCCACTTAAGTCTACCGTTTAATAGGGAATGGTCACAGCCAGAAGGCTCAGTATGGTGTAAATGTGTGAATCAATCAGGCAACAGTGCCACATAGGTACACTTGTGCTTCCTATAGCCAACTCAGTGTGTTTGAAAGGTGTCAAATTGTCGCTTTCTGAGTGGTGGGATGATCCTTTTTGAAGAATTACCATACAAATTCAGCACACTGTGTAAATTGTGTAATGATGGTCCTATCAATGGTTGTGTAAACATTGTCACACCCACAGATAGGGCTCTGAACATCCAAGGCTCACAGATGCCTACCAGGACCATCGTCTTGTAAGGACAGCAGTGGCAGATCATATAGTAACCACAGCAAAGATAAGAGGGCTTGTGAGCCCAGATGTGTCAATACAAACTATTGCAAACCAGATATTAGCAGTGGAATTACAGGCCGCACATCTCTAGCTCATCTTCCGCTCATGCTACAGCATTGATGTGCACAGCTCGACTGGTCCATCAGAGGGTCACTTGGAAGGTGGAATGGCATGCTGTGTGGTCTTCAGCGATGAAAGCAGAATCTGCTTGCATGCAAGTGATGGTCATTTGCATATACAATGTAGACCTAGTAAGTGCTCCCTCATAGAGTGCATTTGCCCAAATTTCATTGGCCCCTGTGCAGGCCTCATAGTCTGGGATGTGATAAGCTACAACTCTCATTCAACTTTGGTGTTTCTGGATGGGATGGTAACCAGTCATCATTACATACAGAATGTTCATAGCATACAGAATGTTGTTCGAGATGTTCTTTTGCCATTCTTGCAAGGGGAAGGTTATGTGCTGTTCCAAGAGGATAATGCTCTTCCACACACTGCCTATGAAACTTGATGTGCCCTGCAAGATGTGCAGCAACTTCCATGGCCATAACAATCTCTGGACTTGGCTCCAGTTGAGCACGTATGGGATATGGTGGGAAGAGAAGTGACTTGAGTGACTTTTCAGCTAACAACTCTTGCAGAACTACATGAACAGGTCGAGTAGGCGTGGAATAATGTATCCTATGACAGTTTTACCAAATGTATGACTGACTGGATGCCAGAGTCAGTGTCTGCAGTGCTGTCCATGCATGCTACACCATGTACTAATATGGGTGTTTCAGCATGGGTCAATACCTGGTATCACAAAACTGCTTGCACTACTTACCTGTAAATGTAATCATTTCATGTACTCCATGTTCACTTTCGCAAAAATAAATCTAGAATGATTTGGAATCTTCTAAAAGTGTATACTATGTTTTAGTGTAGTTGCAGTCTGGCGTCTATACAAGATGTGGATAACTCTTCATTCCTACTATTTTAGAAGCATTTTCTAAAGCTACAAATTCTATTCATGTTGGTTTATCTTTCTTCAAACTACTTTCTGGATCAATATTGCCTCAAAGGTTCCTAAATTTCTCCTGAAACAAAACTGTCCTCTCCCAGATCTGTTTCTACCAGTCGTTCCATATTTCTGTAGATATTTTACATACTTTACAACCATAACTTATTGAATAGATGGCTTGGTAATAATCACATATGTAAATACCTGCCTTTCTTGGTATTGAGACTATCACATATTTCTTTATTGTGGGTTGAAGACTCAGTGACCAACTGTCAGACTATAAATCTAAACTCTCAGGTTTGATTTTCATCTTGCCCTAGGATTTTTATATGTCACTTATCACTTGTGTCTGATAGCCGACGGGTGTGGCTGAGCGGTTCTAGGCACTTCAGTCTAGAACCGCACGACTGCTATGGTCACAGGTTCGAATCCTGCCTCAGAAATTGATGTGTGAGATGTCCTTGGGTTGTTAAGTTTAAGTAGTTCTAAGTTCTAGGGGACTGATGACCTCAGATGTTAAGACCTATAGTGCTCAGAGCCATTTGAACCATTTTTTTGCATCTGATAATGTTTACTAAAATTAAAAATGCTGAGTTGCACCTTGGTTCAGAGTCAATGTTAAACTGTAGGTCCCCCTATAGCTGCTGGTATAAGTTACTTCAAAAGACAGTGGAAGGGACTGGTAAACCACCTCCCAGGAGAACATGCCAGGTAAAGCACTGTGGTGTTCAAACGACCCTCTTTGTTGACAGTTTTATGATTTCACACTTTTCTCTTCAGTGATCTGTCAAATACTTCACTAATATTACCTTCACACATTTCCTCATCCCTTGCCATAATTATGGCTTCAAGTTTTTTTTCTTGAGATAGCACTTTTACATATTCCTTTCATGTTTAAGCCTTCTCTTCCTTGCCCTCTGAGCTCTTAATGTTCATAGAGCTGTTTTCCTTCTATTCAGATGTTTCTTTAGTTTTCATAACAGTTTGCTGAAGTCATTCAGGGTTCTACAGCTTTGGATTTCTTCTCTAGTCTTCAAGTTTTTTTTCTGAGATAGCTCTTTTACATATTCCTTCCATGTTTAAGCCTTCTCTTCCTTGCCCTCTGAGCTCTTAATGTTCATAGAGCTGTTTTCCTTCTATTCAGATGTTTCTTTAGTTTTCATAACAGTTTGCTGAAGTCATTCAGGGTTCTACAGCTTTGGATTTCTTCTCTAGTCTAATAGTTCCATCTTAACCTATATAGATTTAATTTTATAATCTGAAAAATTACAAATCAAATATAGAAATATTCTGATCATTTTTATTAGTTTCATTAACACAGCTGGGTATTTCTTGTACTATCAGTCCAATTCTTCGAATGTTTCAAAGAATGGGAAGGTTTGTAAATAGTAGTTACATTCACAAAATGCCACCTTGTTGATGCCCAAGTTCCCTTACTTAATTAAAAATGTCTTACACTCTGGCGTTAACATTAATTTACCTCCTAGATATGCTTTTCCACTGTTAAAAGGAGGATAGTGTCAGTCAATGAAATTAAACTCTTAGTAAAAATTATCGTTATACCCACTTCCTTACACAGCATTCGGTAGCTTGGTTGGTAGAGAGGTGGAATGTTGAATATCATAAGATGGTATCATTATAAGATAGTATACACAGGTTGCTGCTTTGAATCTAGACTGCAACAATATATCAACTAATATGTAGAACAAATCGACAGTCCGTCCATTCGAAAACCAAATCACAACTACAAAACTTTACCACACTGATTAGAAACAGTGTATTGTTGTCTTTTTCCTTGGCATTTACATGCACTTACATTTGCAATAGCTGTTCAAACATATCACATCCAAAAAGATATTTTCTAGTCAATGTGAACACACACTTTTTACTTGATTAAAAACAACGTTGTTTCATCTTCGTACTGTCCAGCTCAGATACTTCCTGTTTAAGCTTTTGAAGTTTTATCATCTTACATGAGATGAAGTCAAGTTTATTTCAGACACTAACATTAGTTTACGCTAATAAACATCACAGTCCTTCCGTTTGTGTTACCTGCTTGCTGTACATCCTTTATATCTCTCCACGTACAAAACATCATCGCCCTACACCCTGTGTACTATGGCCGTATGATGATATCTTCACTACTAGCAATGCTTTCCGAAAAAGGTAATTGTTTGTAAGCAAAGTAAATGCATTTATCATCAGTTTTATGTTCCTCAGACTAAGATTAATGTGAAGTTATTTACAATACATCCCACCATTAAAACAACTGCTGCAAATGAGTTCCTGCTAATGTTATTTTGTATTTCATGTAAAACCTTAAAAATGTATGACCCTTCGATGTTACAACCCTGTGTTTTTATAGTCTGTAGTCACATCCATCCGTTGCACCGCAGAGTGTGAGATATGGGCAATACATCTGTCGAGGATATTGTACAGCAGAAATCAGCACTAAGAATCTGAAGTGATAACTACCTTTTGTACTGATCAAAACTTCCATGAATTTAATAGGATCCCCATTGGCTTAGCCACCTGAGCTGCTGTTTTATCCCATTTATCCCATCTGCTGGGCTCTGTCCTGAGTGATGTGAAGTTCAAGTCTGTGTACAACTACTTAGATGATGTGGTCATGTATAGCACTACCTTTGACCAACAGCTTGAACAACTAAAGGATGTTTTGACTCAGTTAGCAAAATAATGTTGGAAAGGCATGAAATATCATTCTTAGGGCACATGGTGTCTGAAACAGAGATTAACATTGACCAATCAAGGACTAGTGCCATACACAATTTCCCTGTACCATGCAATACAAGGGACATGGCCCATTTTGTCTAAATGATAAATTTCTTCAGAAAATTCATTCACAACTTCACTGGATTAGCCCTTCCTCTTAATCAGCTGAGG
Source organism: Schistocerca gregaria (assembly GCF_023897955.1). Classification (NCBI taxonomy): domain Eukaryota; kingdom Metazoa; phylum Arthropoda; class Insecta; order Orthoptera; family Acrididae; genus Schistocerca; species Schistocerca gregaria. Next base: position 517,807,358 of record NC_064931.1, on the reverse strand, counting down.
TGAAAAGCATGAAAGTTGAATGGGGCAAGAGTCAGCAAGCTACCTTCAAATCATTAAGAGATGTATTAAGTAATAGTCTAGTACTGGGGATTTTGGACTTTAATATTCCCTTTATAGTTCAGACTTACATGTCAACTTTGGAGATCACTGTGGTTTTCAAACAAGAGGAGGTTCAGAATTGCAATACTGTCATGTATGAACTGGAATCCTTGGCCTTGTTGTTTGCATTGGAAAAATTCAAGTTCTGTAGAGAATAAGCGATTTCAATTACAGACTGACAATCACACTCTAAGTTAGGTGCTGGCCCATCCACACAAAACTGAAAGAACAGCTCACTGGGCTGTATGGCTCTCAGCTTCCAGCTCAACATGAAGCATATTAGGGGCACACAGAACCATGTGACAGATACCCTAAACAGCTTGTTTAAACATGATGAGGAAGAACAGCTGGCTGTTGATTTTAGGCTATCAGCAGTTGTGTAGGGGGCTGCGGTTCCCTGCACCCAGTTGACTGTGGCAGTTCAATGTGAAATTCCAGCCTTTTTTCACAGTAATGAGCAGAAACAGGAGAAGGATGATCGCCTGCAGGGCATCCAGAGGGAGTTGAGAGAGGGTAATCTGAAAAGTGGATATTTGTAAGAAAAGAGGATTCTGTGCTACTGAACTAAGTATCACAGGAAAGCTAAGAAATGGCTGACTTGAAGTCTGATGCCAGCAGTGTTTAACTATTTTCACTATTTTCATCAGTTACTATGTGGAGGTCATCTGGGTGTGCACAAGGCACATATGAAAATTGGCAAACACATCACATGGAAGGTGATGGTCACTGAAATTAAGGACCCAGTAACTGTCAAGAGTGCAAGTGGGGCAAACCCAGTACAAGCAGGGTAATGGGCTTTTTACAGATCACCAGGGAATTTCAGCATCTGTATAAGCTTTTCATCAAATTCCTTGGCCTGCTGCTGCAGGATTTGTCCTGGCAATCGAGGACATCTTTACGCATTTCATTCAACTGAGCCCAAGTAAGCAAACTACTTCAGAAACAAGTATTAGGCTTCAGCCTGCCAAGTTCATGAGTTTTGGTTCATCTTGGACAATAGTCAGTGACAACGCTCCAGGCTTCCCATCATGTCAGTTTCATGGGTTTCTCTTTAGCCATGGGATAAAGCATGTTATGACCATTGGGTAATACCCTAAGCCTTCATTTGCAGAGTAAATTAATCAAAATCTCAAATCTGCTCTCATTATATATCATATGGGGGCCCACAGGAGATGGTATCACTTGCTTTATTGGTGGTTGTCCGTGGTAATCAATACCATTTGCCATGAGACGCATAAAATGATGTCTGCCAAGCTTTGTTTTCCTATCAAATCAATACCCCTGCTGAATAATTTTCAGTCCCTCAATGACCTTTTGTCAGTGTGTGTAGACCCAGATGACCTAAAGGCCAAATTGAAGGCTGCAAGAAATAATTTCATTCTCAACAACCAGAGGGAAGCTTGTCTTTACAACTGGGGCAGGCATGTGGTATCAGTGGCTGCAGGTAAGAAGGTTCAGGGAGTGACCAAGAAGTTGCTGCTGCAGTGTCACTGTCACAGAAGTCCTATCTCTGGTCAATTTCCTATAGAAAGAAACATTCCACATGGGAAAAATATATTAAAAACAAAGATTCCATGACTTACCAAGCGGGAAAGCGCCGGTAGATAGGCACAATTTAAAAAAAAAAATAAAAAATAAAAAATAAAAAAAAAAAAGAAAAAAAAAAGCACACACAAAATTTCGAGCTTTCACCGTCAGGAAAGAGGGAAGAGGAGGGAAAGATGAAAGGATGTGGGTTTTAAGGGAGAGGGTAAGGAGTCATTCCAATCCTGGGAGCGGAAAGACTTACCTTAGGGGAAAAAAAGGATAGGTATACACTCGCGCACACACACACACATATCCATCCACACATATACAGACACAAGCAGACGTATTTAAAGGCAAAGAGTTTGGACAGAGATGTCAGTCGATGCGGAAGTGCAGAGGCAAAGATGATGTTGAATGACAGGTGAGGTATGAGTGGCAGCAACTTGAAATTAGCGGAGATTGAGGCCTGGTGGATAACGGGAAGAGAGGATATATTGAAGGGCAAGTTCCCATCTCCGGAGTTCGGATAGGTTGGTGTTAGTGGGAAGTATCCAGATAACCCAGACGGTGTAACACTGTGCCAAGATGTGATGGCCATGCACCAATGCATGTTTAGCCACAGGGTGATCCTCATTACCAACAAACACTGCCTGTCTGTCTCCATTCATGCGAATGGACAGTTTGTTGCTGGTCATTCCCACATAGAAAGCGTCACAGTGTAGGCAGATCAGCTGGTAAATCACGTGGGTGCTTTCACACATGGCTCTGCCTTTGATCGTGTACACCTTCCAGGTTACAGGACTAGAGTAGGTGGTGGTGGGAGGGTGCATGGGACAGGTTTTACACCGGGGGCGGTTACAAGGGTAGGAGCCAGAGGATAGGGAAGGTGGTTTGCGGATTTCATAGGGATGAACCAAGAGGTTACGAAGGTTAGGTGGACGGCGGAAAGACACTCTTGGTGGAGTGGGGAGGATTTCATGAAGGATGGATCTCATCTCGGGGCAGGATTTTAGGAAGTTGTATCCCTGCTGGAGAGCCACATTCAGAGTCTGATCCAGTCCCGGGAACTATCCTGTCACATGTGGGGCACTTTTGGGGTTCTTCTGTGAGAGGTTCTGGGTTTGAGAGGATGAGGAAGTGTCTCTGGTTATTTGCTTCTGTACAAGGTCAGGAGGGTAGTTGCGGGATGCGAAAGCTGTTTTCAGGTTCTTGGTGTAATGGTTCAGGGATTCAGGGCTGGAGCAGATTTGTTTGCCACGAAGGCCTAGGCTGTAGGGAAGGGACCGTTTGATATGGAATGGGTGGCAGCTGTCATAATGGAGGTACTGTTGCTTGTTGGTGGGTTTGATGTGGACGGATGTGTGAAGCTGACCATTGGACAGATGGAGGTCAACGTCAAGGAAAGTGGCATGGGATTTGGAGTAGGACCAGGTGAATCTGATGGAACCAAAGGAGTTGAGGTTGGAGAGGAAATTCTGGAGTAGTTCTTGACTGTGAGTCCAGATCATGAATATGTCATCAATAAATCTGTACCAAACTTTGGGTTGGTAGGCTTGGGTAACCAAGAAGGCTTCCTCTAAGCAACCCATAAATAGGTTGGCATACGAGGGGGCCATCCTGGTACCCATGGCTGTTCCCTTTAACTGTTGGTATGTCTGGCCTTCAAAAGTGAAGAAGTTGTGGGTCAGGATGAAGCTGGCTAAGGTGATGAGGAAAGAGGTTTTAGGTAGGGTGGCAGGTGATCGGCGTGAAAGGAAGTGCTCCACTGCAGCGAGGCCCTGGAGGTGCAGGATATTTGCGTATAGGGAAGTGGCATCAATGGTTACAAGGATGGTTTCCGGGGATAACAGACTGGGTAAGGATTCCAGGCGTTCGAGAAAGTGGTTGGTGTCTTTGATGAAGGATGGGAGACTGCATGTAATGGGTTGAAGGTGTTGATCTACGTAGGAAGAGATACATTCTGTGGGGGCTTGGTAAGCAGCTACAATGGGGCGGCCGGGATGTTTGGGTTTGTGAATTTTAGGAAGTAGGTAGAAGGTAGGAGTGCGAGGTGTCGGTGGACATCAGGAATGGGATTACCTTGGCAAACTTTGTATGTAGAGTTGTCTGAAAGCTTACGTAGTCCCTCAGCCACATACTGCCGACGATCAAGTACCACAGTCGTGGAACCCTTATCAGCTGGAAGAATGACAATGGATTGGTCAGGCTTCAGATCATGGATAGCCTGGGCTTCGGCTGTGGTAATGTTGGGAGTAGTATTAAGGTTTTTCAAGAAAGATTGAGAGGCAAGGCTGGAAGTGAGAAATTCCTGGAAGGTTTGGAGAGGGTGATTTTGAGGAAGAGGAGGTAGGTCCTGCTGTGATGGAGGACGGAATTCTTCCAGGCAGGGTTGAATTTGGATAGTGTCTTGGGGAGTTAGATCATTAGGAGTGGGATCAGGATTATTTTTCTTCGTGGCAAAGTGATATTTCCAGCAGAGACTACGAGTGTAGGACAGTAAATCTTTGACAAAGGCAGTTTGGTTGAAACTGGGAGTGGGGCTGAAGGAGAGGCCTTTGGATAGGACAGAGGTTTCGGATTGAGAAAGGTTTGGAGGAAAGGTTAACTACTGAATTGAGGTGTTGTGGTTCCAGATTGTGTTGACTAGAATTTTGAGGTGTTGGGGGGAGTAGAGCTGGAAGTGGGAGATTGAGTAGATGGGAGAGACTGTCTCTGTGTGCAATGAGAGGAGGTTGAGGTTTGTTGGAAAGGTTGTGGAGGGTGAGTGTGTTGCCTTTCCAGAGGTGAGAAACCAGGAGATTGGATAGTTTTTTGAGGTGAGGGTGGCATGCTGTTCTAATTTGCGGTTGGCCTGTAGGAGGATGCTATGAACAGCCGGTGTGGATGTGGGAGAGGAAAGATTGAGGACTTTGATTCGGGATAGGAGTTGACAGGTGTGTTCATTGGCCGAGTCGATGTATAGGTGAAGGATTAGGCGGGTGAGGGCTATGGATTGTGCAGTTTGGAACTGGTATAAGGACCGATGGAAAGAAGGATGTAGCCAAAGATGGGAACTTTAAGTGTGAGGCCTTTGGGGGTAATGCCAAATGTCAGACAAGCCTGAGTTAATAAAATGTGGGAGCGTAATCTGGCTAGGGTGAAGGCATGTTTGTGGGGGGAATGTAAATAAAATTTAATGGGTTGTTGTAGGGATGTTGTGAGGTTGACATGGTATTAGAAGATGGAAAGGGTAACATGAGGTTAAAGTGAAAATAATAGAGATAAAGGTGCGAAAAATGTCGAAAAAGTGTTGGTTTGAGATGAACTTTGTTGATCCTGTGCTGAACTTAGGTTGGTGAACAACAATGGGTGCAAAGATTAGGTAGTTGTGTTGTCTCCAAAACATGTTAAAGGGTGGGGAAATTCAGGAAAATTTCGAAAAAACTGCGTGTAAATGTATTCAAAAGACTGGTTATGTGCTGGCAGATTATGAAAATGAGGCTACCAACTGTCTGACGAAGAAATAATAACGTTTAAACCTGTGGGAAGCTGCTAAAAAATGATCGGTGATGTGGGAAAAACGGGAATGGAAATAAAACGAAAGTTGTTGGAAATAGCTGAGATGGTTGTTTAGTGGGGGAAAGGAACTGAAGCTGTGAAATAGCATTCACGAGTTTACACGAAATGTTTGTAAACTTGGAACAGTGGATTTTATAGCAGCGGTAATGTTGAAAACGTTAAAAATTATTAGGTAATGGTTTGGAAGTAAATTATGTATTATTGAGTATAATTAGGTAGGATAAAATGTATGGTAGATTACGGAAAAAGGGAAGATGAATACAAAGTGAAACTACTTCTACAAACAAAAAGAGAAAGTCTTGTAACCCGGAAGGTGTACACGATCAAAGGCAGAGCCACGTGTGAAAGCACCCACGTGATTTACCAACTGATCTACCTACACTGTGATGCTTTCTATGTGGGAATGACCAGCAACAAACTGTCCATTCGAATGAATGGACACAGGCAGACAGTGTTTGTTGGTAATGAGGATCACCCTTGGCTAAACATGCCTTGGTGCATGGCCATCACATCTTGGCACAGTGTTACACCGTCCGGGTTATCTGGATACTACCCACTAACACCAACCTATCCGAACTCCGGAGATGGGAACTTGCCCTTCAATATATCCTCTCTTCCTGTTATCTTTTTTCCCCCTAAGGTAAGTCTTTCCGCTCCCAGGATTGGAATGACTCCTTACCCTCTCCCTTAAAACCCACATCCTTTCATATTTCCCTCTCCTTCCCTCTTTCCTGATGAAGTATCCACCGGTTGTGAAAGCTCGAAATTTTGTGTGTGTGTTTCTGCGTGTGGCCTTCCCCCCCCCCCCCCCCCCCACCCAATCAATTGGTGCTTTCCCATTTGGTAAGTGATGGAATCTTTATATATATATATAAGAGTGCAGTGACAGAAGTGAATCCCGTAAACAGTTCTCTAGTACGAATCACTTTCTTGCTCTGGGAAACTGTTTAAAAATCTTGCTACAATAAAATGGGTTAGAGTTACCTGTCAGAAATCTTGCTACAATAAAATGGGTTAGAGTTACCTGTCAGATTGCCCTAACTAGTTGTTAAGGGCAACATCCACTATTATTTTGGTTAGATTTTACGTTCTAAAAATTGACTTCTGAATTGGTTAATTTGTGGGAGCTAGTGTTCCTACAATGGATTTAAGGTTACTGTTTCTTTTAAAAAGGAGTTATTTTCATTTGTTAATGTAGGTAAGACATCACACTTAGCTTGAATAGCTATTTCAAAATTTTCCTACCACTAAATTGGGCTAGTGTTATCCGCCAGAGTGCCCCAATTAGTTGCTAAGGACTTCATACACTATTCCTTAGAACTGAGCTTACTGTGCTTCTAATGGTCATTTTTCCATTTGCCAATTTTAGTAGGCTGGGGCCCTTACCTTGAATACTTTATACTTTCTTTTAGTAGCACTAAATCTGGTTGCTGTTTCTTATTAAACCACCCTAATTACTTGTGGAAGACTAGATCTGTGATTTTATTGATGAAAATTTACTGCTTTATAAATTGCCTTTTATATTTGTTAATTCATGGGATTAACCCTTTTAGTGCGAAATACGATCTGATCATGATCCATATTTTCAGCAAAAAATGCCAGTAACGATCTGATTGTGATGCCCTTCTCATTAATTTTTTCTGTGCTTGAAGGCAAAGTTGTTAGTATTTCCTAGCCAAGACGCAGAAGGAGGGTCGAAGGCACAGCATATCGATCGCATGGCATCGTCAAGTAAGAAGTTGTGGTTCGATACAAGTGACTTAGACAATAATATGATAAGTAGTGGAAGTCAAGATGAATTTGCAGGATTTGCAGAAAGTATATTGGATTATGAGATCTTCAGTGGAGAAAAGGACTTGTCGTTTCCTTCTTCAAGTGACGATTGTGCGTCAGCAAATGACGACGAAGATGACGACCAAACACAACTGAATTGCTGTGCAAATACTTTTGTTGAAATAATGGATGACCCATCAGATAATCTGCCTCCTCCAAGCTTTGTTTATGCAGAAGTACCAGGCCCTAAACATATACCAGCAAACGTCACACCAATTGATTTTTTTCAATTTGTTCTTCTCGCTGCAGCTTCTTACTATTATGGTGACTGAGACTAACAGATACGCTCATCAGGTGATTCAGTCAATGCATTTATCTCCAAATTCCAGAATCAAACAGTGGCAACCAACAACTGTAGCAGAAATGAGGGCTTTTATAGCAGTGATTTTGAATATGGGAGTAATAAAAAAACCGACGATTTTTAGTTATTGGTCAACTGATGCAAACCTGTTGACACCGTGGTTTTCGTAAATGTTTTCATGCAATAGGTTTCAGTTGTTGCTGCGGTTCTTACATTTTGTAGACAATTCAAAACTTCACCCTCCTGGTCACCCATTATATGATCCAAGAGCCAAATTTCAAGTGTTGGTGGATATTGCCAACAATGTGTTCCGTCGCTACTAAACTCCACACCAGCAACTGAATGTTGATGTAAGTCCTGTTGGGACAAAGACGCACTCACAGCTAATCCAGTACCTTCCCAATAAACATCATCACAGATGGCGAGTCAAATTTTGGATGCTGTGTGATTCAGTAGTAAATTACTGCGTAGGGTTTTATGCATATCGCGGTGCAAAAAGTGATGACAAAAACGAAATAAAAGAGAATGGGATATGTAGTCATCATGAAACTACTAGCTCTTGGGAGCTACATGCAAAAAGGTTACCATGTGTTTTGTGATAACTTTTTTACATCTATTCCTCTGGCAGAAAAGCTGTTTTCAGTCAGCACTTATGTAACAGGAACTATTAGAAGAAACAGAAAATTCCTGACACGTGGTCTTCTGTCGAATTATGCTGTAGGTCAGCTAAAGTATTTCAAGAAATCTTTTATACTTCTCTGTGGCTTCAGACAGAAGAAATCACAGAAATATCCAGTCCTCTTTGTGAGTACATCATTCTCCGCTACATCATCAGAAAAGACAATTTGCAATAGACAGTCGGTCAAGAAACCAGATGTTATTTTTGAATATAGTAAGTATATGGGTGGCATTGACTCATCTGATATGATCGTGTTCTGCTATTTAGATGAGAGGAGGACTGTCAAGATGGGGAAGAAGGTAGTGTTCAGCATAATTTCCAGGATGTTTTGTATAAGGAAAGCCTAAACCCCAGCGACAAACCACTGACATGGGTGAAGTTTAACAGAATAGTCATTTGCAAAGTTTCTCAACAGTGGTTTCAGGCAAGGACTGCAACCACAAGTGCAATAGATATAAATGTACCTGCTCCAACAGTATACGGTGTAGAGAAAGGAATGCTACCATGGTGTTTGTTCTATGAAAGATAAGAAGCGGCATTCACGAACGGTATGTGTTTGTTGCAAGAAAGGACTGCATCCTTCATGTGTTGGTCAGCATGTGTGCAAGTAGTTATCATAACTACAACCTCAAATTTGTTAGTGATTTATTACTGAAGAACTGAGAACACATTCAGAGCAAAACAATTTTTTTGTAATGTTATGTTCTTTTTGATTTTTTCCTTAGTGAAATAAAAATTTTGTATTCCTTTATGATGTTTTTGTTAAGGAAATCACAGAGATTCCATATATACCTGAAAATTTTGATTATATCATCATTTGATGGGTCTCAGAGTAAACTGAAATCAAAACTTTAATTTTTTTATAAGCCCCATCATGAAAATACTTTTTTTCTCAGAAAAATGTTCTTTGACAATGTGTATTGCACATGTTACTCTAGCCAGCAGCATTTCCTAAAAATTAAAAAATTACATTCCATTATGCATTAGTTTAGATTTAATTGCAAGTATGGCAGGGGTCCTCATTTTACTGTACATTTTACTGTATAATCGCATGGCAATTTTAACATGATCTTTTGAAAAAAGTCTGGCACTAAAAGGATTAAGCACTCTTAACTGACTTTCAATTGCTAACTTTAATGGGCTAGTCTTCTTAGCTCAAGAACCCATTTGTATTTTCCTAGAACAATGTACCTTTTCTGTTTACTGACTAATCAGTCTGCTGTGAACCATGTTCCTCATTTCAATGAGAAATGGTTAATGTTTAAAAACTTCTATTGGTTGCTAAATTATGAGTGTTGGTACCTCCAGCTTGTCAGTTTGAGGTAGCATTCGATGTTATGTATAAGTGTAAAACTTTTTGCAGTCAAATTTAAAGTTACTGAGTGCAGTATAACATGGCAGTGTTAATGGTTATCCTACGGGCTATTTAAAGTTTGCTGATCTAAGTAGTATAGTAGTTTCTGTTCCTGAAACTATTATTGTTATTTAGACGTGAAATTTAACCGACAGGAAGAAGTTGCTGTGATATGCAAACGATTAGCTTTTCAGAGCATTCACACAAGGTTGGCGCCACTGGCGACATCTACAATGTGCTGATATGAGGAAAGTTTCCAACTGATTTTTGATACACAAACAGCAGTTTGTAATATACCTAATATACAAAGACTTAATGAAAACTTCAATTCCCTGACATTGTGTAGTACAATACCTCACTTTAAAATGATTGGTATTGTGGTGATTCGTGAATTTCATAAAAATGACACTAAATTGGAGACTAATTAGCAGACGCTATTACAAAATAAAACAAACAACAATGTATTTTAACAAACTGTGGCATTCATTGTAATAATGGGAAAGACTCGAATTAGTGAAAATAGTAAGGATAAAATATATGGTATTAATCACAAACCATAATTATTCAAATAATTGGACGTTTACGAATGTAGTTTACTCATTCAAGAAGTTATTCTGTCACTTGCAAATGAAGGCACATATTTTAAAAAGTAAATTTAGGATGAAAGCTGTAAATAACATTCCATCTAATGACTTTATGAATTAAACTCGTATTGTTGTAACCAGATATAAGTGTAATTATAAAATTCTAGGCATCTGTTACAAAGTCTGTCAATTAAAACCTGTTTCATTTTACCCTCTTTGCTTCAATAATTGTCAGGAATGTGAGTCATTGTGTAATTAGCATGTATTAATTAATTTTGTGAAGTTCATTCTTGTACTCATATTTAGATGGAATTTTCACATTTAAACATTTTTACATAATAAATTTCACATATTATTCAATTCTGTAATTTTAGACATATTATTCTGTGTGATCAGAACATCTTAGCTTTGGAACTTTCAATTACAAATACGATTAAAAATATGTTGTCATTATTAAGTAATAATGGTCCAAGTGACCATCCATTATTTAGCATATATAAATAGGGAAGTAGCGAGACTGCTGGGATGGGCAGTTTTGACCTGATGTCTCAAAGTGTAACCTGTGTTAGTTACTTGAATATTATTTCAATAAGATTTAAAAATGTGAAAAGTATTTTTCTTAACTTGTGAACCAGTCAGTTGTTTTACGAAGACATACTGTACAACTTGACCTCTTTGCAATGAGTCATGATAGATTTGATCAGCTGTTATGAACGGAAGAATAAATGTTTTAAAACTGGAACTGATCACTTTCACTCTAAACCACACACTTCATGAAGATCCAGGCAATCCATGAATATTTCAGTTATGTCAAGAAAATTTCATTTTAATCTTCTACTTATGATTCTAGATAACATCAGAGGACATGCACTTTTGATAAGTCAGTTCATCTGTCTTTGAAGTTTTGAGGATTTCCCTACCGACGAGTAGATAATAAATAAGTAGAAGTGTTAAAAGTTGACCGGCATTGCCTGGTGAAACATTGTTGTGATGCCTCGTGTAAGGTGGAGAAATGCGTACCATCACGTTTCTGACTTTGATAAAGGTGATTGCGGTTTATCGTATCGCGACATTGCTGCTCGCATTGGTCGAGATCCAATGACTGTTAGCAGAATATGGAATCGGTGGGTTCAGGAGGGTAATACAGAACGCTGTGCTGGACCCCAACAGCCTCGTATCACTAGCAGCTGATATGACAGGCATCTTATCCACATGGCTGTAATGGATCTTGCAGCCATGTCTCAATCCCTGAGTCAACAGATGGGAATGTGTGCAAGACAACAACCATCTGCATGACATTTGCACCAGCATGGACTATCAGCTCGGAGACCATGGTTGCGGTTACCCTTGACGCTGCATCACAGAAAGGAGCACCTGCGATAGTGTACTCAATGACAAACCTGGGTGCACGAATGGCAAAACATCATTTTTTATCATGAATCCAGGTTCTGTTTACAGCATCAGGATGGTCACATCCGTTTTTGGTGACACTGCAGCGAACGCACATTGGAAGCGTGTATTCGTCATTGCCATACTGGTGTATCACCCGGCGTGATGGTATGGGGTACTATTGGTTACACGTCTCCGTCACCTCTTGTTCGCATTGATGGCACTTTGAACAATGGACGTTACATATCAGGTGTGTTATGACCTGTGGCTCTACTCTTCATTCGTTCACTGTGAAACCCTACATTTCAGCAGCATAATGCACAGCCACATGTTGCAAGCCCTGTACGGGCCTTTCTGGATACAGAAAATGTTCGACTGCGGCCCTGGCCAGAACATTCTCCAGATCTCTCACCAATTGAAAATGTCTGGTCAATGGTGGCTGAGCAACTGGCTCTTCACAATATGCCAATCTTGATGAACTGTGGTATTGTGTTGAAGCCGCATGAGCAGTTGTACATGTACACGCCATCCAAGCTCTGTTTGCATCAATGCCCAGGCATAAAAAGGCCGTTATTACAGCCAGAGGTGGTTGTTCTGGGTACTGATTTCTCAGGATCTATGCACACAAATTGCATGAAAATGTAATCCCATGTCAGTTCTAGTATAATATATTTGTCCACTGAATACCCGTTTATCATCTCTATCATGTTTATACTCACAGCTGCTAAATGTATTAAAATTGTAGGCCTATATTGCTGATGTTGGACTGTTATAAAATACTGGAATATGTTTCCTGCTCAAACATTATGACAATTTTGGATACGAAAATCTAAAAAAGTAACTAACTGACAACAGAAATTTAATGTAAATAAATGTAACATATTGTGCATAAATAGTTGAAGAGATCTATAACTGTTCAATATTACTGTTGACAATTAGTCACAAGTAGGAAAAATCATCAAATACCTAGGATTAATACTCAAGAGTGACCTAAAGTGGAATAATGACATAATATTACCTGTAGGAGAAGCAAATGTTAGGTTAAGATTCATCATCTTAATGTAATGTATTTCACACATCATAGAAGTGACCTACAAACACATGTACAACCAATTCTTCAGCATTGCACAACAATTTTGGAAACTTAAGAGCTCAAGTTAATGAAAGACATAAAGAATATACAATGAGAAAGAGATCATTCTGTCATGGGATCATTTAGGAAGTGCAAGAGCATTTCAAAGATGCTAAACAAATTCCACTGGCCGACATTTCAAGAGAGGTATTATGTATCTCAGAGTTGTTTACCATTGAAATTCTTACAGCACACATTTGAAGAAGTGTAGGGAAATGTATTACTTCCTTCCTCATTTGTCTTATGATATGACAACAATGAGAAGCTCATAGAAATTAGAGCTCATATGGAGGTTCATACAAAGTCATTATTCTCACACATCAATTGCAAACAGAACATGGAAGAGGGAAATGCTAGTCGTACCAGAAGTACCCTCCACTTGCAGAGTATAGACATACAAGGGCAGACATCTTGTTAGTTGTTGTCCTTGTGGTAGAGAAATTTTATCTCCTTTTATGAAGTGACTTTACAACAGGCAATTTACATCTGACTACGTCTGTATGGATAAGAGACTCATTACATAAGTAACAGGACATCAACTAGAAGGACAGTTTCAACCATACAGTTTGATACTAGACATGGTCGTACTGATAGTGCTACCAATTTGGAGACTCTAACATTCCATCGAGTCTTATCTAGTGGGACTGACACTGATTCTACAGAATTATCAGAAGCTGTTACACCTGATAAGCCACAATCTGTCAAGAATCTAAAACTGCCCTCAATGTGCATTACATCAGCAGCAGGCATGCAACAGAAACTGAATGACATGCATAAAAATCTCTAACATAATTTATGGGTAAATAGACTGGAGGACATCAACACATTTCAAATATCCTTGTGCCACATTACACACATGGCACACACAAGAGGTGGCTCAGTGGTCTTTCGTCAGAAAGCTGAAGCAACTGACCAAATTCAGTTCAAAGTGAACAAGCTAGCAACAAATGTACAGCTATGAAAACTCCTGAGGCAAGTGTTCAAAATGATGCAAGAGATTCCTGACCTGGAACAAACTTTCAAAGACTTTGCCAAAATGTATGGATGGATCTAGTTTGATTTCTCCTAATGTTTGCTGAAACATTATGGTTTACTAAACATCCTTGGCAATGCACATGTTACAAACAAATGTGATGTCCTGTATGATAGTAATGACTGAAATACATAAATTAGTTGAAGATGCAACATCTATGATGTATATATTCAAGAGCCATACATAAAAAACAGTAGGATTCTTCAGTTTGCAGTTAACGTAATGAAAATTGTAGGTTATCCGAATGGGAGAGCTACAATAGCACTTTTCCAAAAATTAGATCAAGTACAAAAAATACCCCAACTCTGTGACACACACACTGCAATAGTAACTTTGAAGTCCTCACTTAGTAAACTAACTCTAATGAGGATTTACATACAATATTCATACAACAGTGAATTTTACATCGAAGGGCTGAGAGATGCAGTTCATTATGCTTGGGGTTCATCACATATAATAGTAATGGACACTAACACAAAATCCTCAAATACAAATGCAGGAAGTAATTAATTAATTAAACTTCCATGTACTGCACAGAGTGGACTGTCCAGCCACATATGAAAACTATGCTGGTGCTGCAGCAAAATGAACTCTTGGAGAGTCAGTCAGCATGCTACTGGAGGTGACTACAAAGTGGTTATGTTTGATTTGTTGGATCCTGATTTACAATGAAGGAATATGGAAAGGGAACACAATCATATTTGATACTATTTCAAAAACTCTCTGTATGTCCATCTCTATACAGATGGTTGTGGGACCTCGGCTGTTCAGTACAGAATGTTGAATCAAAACACCTATTGAAATCAATCACTACTGTTATCTTCCTTTAGTTGTTTTCATTAGCAATGTCCAATTATCAGGTACACCACATCAAGTCTCTGTATGTCCATTTGTATACAGATGGTTGCGGGACTCCAGCCATTCGGTAAAGACTGTCAAATCAGCAAGTGATGATCAAAGGAGTTGGCAAGCGATGGTCAAAAGGATCACTTTGTCAATAATCTATGGATGGCAGTCATTGAATGGTGGCTCCTACTTTGACTGGACCAGAGGCAGGAATCTTGCTATACTTCGGTCAGGGGTCAGAGGGCCAGATGATGGCATAATATATCACTGAAACTAGTTATTCAATAAAATAACAATCGGAAAGTTAGTCAGCTGAAAGGTGTTTTTATATGACATTCATTTAAGAAAGGCTAAAGGGGGAATGTTAAATGCAGAAATTGCCCTTTAAATATGAGGAGATGCTAACCACAGCATAGACTACATGGCACAGACACCAACAACTGTCTTACAAGACACTCAAAGTGTGGCCATTCCAATACAGAAAATTGCTAGACATTTCAATACACCTTGGTGTGCAGAGCTTACTAATCTGAAAACATGTTTACTACAGAAGCAAACATTTTATCAAAGAGCTTTAGGATCAGGATAGGCTATTGTTGTATAGAACACTGAAAACTGAATACAAAGCTCTCATATATACAACCAAGAAAAGGCATTGGAAGCAATGTGTTCAAAGTCAACATGTAACAATACATAGGGTACTCCCTACAGAATATTAACAAAGAAAGAATCTTCCTACCTTGTGATTCTTCAGTTTCTTCCAGTGTATTAGCTGAGAGAACAGTCCACAGGTATACTGCTGGTTCATAGTCCCCCACCGGATGCTATGACCTGGCAGCGCACCTGTGGACTGTTCTACCATATCTTCTATTGTTCTTTGTATTCTTACTTACAAATGTAGTCAACAATGCTATTATGGTATTATGATTGCAAATTCTGTGCTCTAAATTAACTGAGTAGAAAAGTTATGAGTCATTTGTATCCATGAGAAGTACAGTGTTTCACTAATGAGTCCACTCTCTGATCAATTGCTCAGCTTAATTTTCAGATAAGATATTTGGAACAATTTCACTGTTCCTGTTACCTGCCCTTAACCCTGAGTCTCTCAGTCTATATTTGTAATCTCCCACTAATACTATAACTTTACCAGAAAATCTAAGTGCAATGTGCTCTAAGTTTTCCCTGAAATGTTTCTCTATTGTCTATGTGGTAGGAAGCAGTAAATTGAGCGACCATATGTCCATGTGTGTTTGCTATGCCCCTCCCCGCACCATGAGCAGTAGATGCTACCATATGTGGCACAATGAGGTGTCATAGTATACTAATAACAAATATGTACACATACTATAGTACAACAAATGTAATTTATACAACAGAACTGACCATATTGCAACAAAGTTAGACACACAGGTTGGTTTACAGATCAACATACCTTCCCCTCTTAGGATTGTATAGCCATTCCTCCTCCAACTTAAGTGTGGCATTGGACTTCCATAAGCACTACAAGCCACAGAAAGGCTTTCACCAGCCATTAGTTCAATCTTCGATGGTATGGCATCAACAATTTGAGGAGGTGCTATTAAAATAAAAAGAAAACATATAATCACATTAGAACCAATAAACAGATTAAATGTTTTCCTCTTATGTGGTGTACAAGTATGCAACTGTCATAGGAAATACTTTAAGATATCTTTAATTGTGCAGTTATCATCATTCAAGGTATATTAAAAAAATAAAGACTGACAAGGAATAAATAATAAGCCATAACTTGCAGGATAAAACATGAAATGTGCAACAAATTTAATTTATCATCTTATTTTATGGTACTGACAAATAATTTTGGTTTGAAATTCAAAAGGCTTCACAGATACAAAATGCTACATTTAAATCATAACTGCAGTAATCTTGGGTGAAATGCCTTTTTAAACTACAACTGAACTCATATTTCTTGCATTCAATAATATTCTGAATTACTCATTATGTGTTATGAGAGCAAATGTATCTACTTTGTTCTTGACTAGTTTTTTAGTAACACAGATTAACATTTTGAATATTTCAGGAATGTTATTTTATTTCTTGTTTGTATGTATCACACTGACTTCTTAGCAAGCAATGATCATATCAGTTACATTACACAGTTTTTTTTTTTTTCCAGTTCACTGTCATTTGTCTTAAGCACTTTTGCAGAGACTATAATAATCAGAATTGTTTTTCATGGCAATTACATCAAAAACATTCTCCCACTGCTCGTCTTGCCATTGTCTCTATGCCACTAGAGCATGATACATGACTTTTCAGTTACAGATGCACCAATTGTAAAACTTCATACGGTCATGAGAACCTTGTTCTCATATATAATTGTATCGATAGTGTAACTCTTGATAGACCCTTGTCCTACAAAAACACATAGAAAACATCACAGGAAAGTTGAGACCATGCAATGGTACCTCATGTGGTACAAGAGCTAATATGCTATAACATTCTTCCTTAAGACTTGTCTACTCTGATGGTGTATATTGTGCTCCAGCATGATTTCGCAGTTCACAAATCAGAAAAATTAATGTTCAGCCACATGCAAAAATTTGGACAATAACAGGATACATAAGTCTACTTTCCATTACTGGTTACCTTTTATAAGCCACATTACACCACTAGATCTGAGAAGACAGAACACCCTTCTCAAGTTATATGAAAAATTAATTAACCCTCTCTCATGTACTTGCATTTAAACTGACCCTATTAATATCCAGCCACTTATCCATCATATTGGCAGAACCCCTGCAAGCAGTGGATTTCAACATGAAGTGGAGAAAACTTTAGAACAGCATTGACCATGAGTAATATCAGATTGTCGTAAGACCAGCCAGCACAGAATTAGTGTGACAAGCTATGGCGGCAATTAACAGGATTTATACAGGCCAGGCATCTATGCAAAAGCCTCCACTAATGGGGAAAGTCTCCATCTTCTCAATGGCACAGTGGCAGTGAACATCAGACCGTCAAACACATTATAACAAGCTATAGCAGATGAGCTTACCATGGATATCTATAAGACTTCTTTGAAGTGACCGAGGCAGAGCTTGAGTGGATTGAAAACTTAGATATAATTTGTAAATTTAGTGTTTCAGTTATATTTAGTTTGTAAATTATGTAATTTACATATATTTCACTTCTTTGTATTACTAAATGCTAAATAAATAATCATTGTATCTATGTATACAAAAGGTCTAAGTACTTGATTAAGTTAATGGGTGTCATTCTGTACATTTCTGAACTACTTAACTTTCCACGTGGAGGGATAAGAGCAACCTAATTTGGTTTTAGTTTTTGAGCAAATGAAATTTGTTGCTTGATACTTTATGATAAAAGAACATAATGGAAAATACATGCACACAAGGAAAGTGACAGGATATACTTGGATGCATAAAGCTGATGATGATGATGATGATGATGACAATGGATGATGACGATGATGATAATGATAATGATGATGGTTATGTAAGCCAAAAGTTTCAACACTATCACTTCTATCTGGTGAGTGAATTGATGTGGGGCCCACGTACACTAGCGCTTATTTTTAACTACACTCCTCGAAATTGAAATAAGAACACCGTGAATTCATTGTCCCAGGAAGGGGAAACTTTATTGACACATTCCTGGGGTCAGATACATCACATGATCACACTGACAGAACCACAGGCACATAGACACAGGCAACAGAGCATGCACAATGTCGGCACTAGTACAGAGTATATCCACCTTTCGCAGCAATGCAGGCTGCTATTCTCCCATGGAGACCATCGCAGAGATGCTGGATGTAGTCCTGTGGAAATGCTTGCCATGCCATTTCCACCTGGTGCCTCAGTTGGACCAGCGTTTGTGCTGGACGTGCAGACCGCGTGAGACGACGCTTCATCCAGTCCCAAACATGCTCAATGGGGGACAGATCCGGAGATCTTGCTGGCCAGGGTAGTTGACTTACACCTTCTAGAGCAGGTTGGGTGGCACGGGATACATGCGGACGTGCATTGTCCTGTTGGAACAGCAAGTTCCCTTGCCGGTCTAGGAATGGTAGAACGATGGGTTCGATTATGGTTTGGATGTACCGTGCACCATCCAGTGTCCCCTCGACGATCACCAGAGGTGTACGGCCAGTGTAGGAGATCGCTCCCCACACCATAATGCTGGGTGTTGGCCCTGTGTACCTCGGTCGTATGCAGTCCTAATTGTGGCGCTCATCTGCACGGCGCCAAACACGCATACGACCATCATTGGCACCAAGGCAGAAGCGACTCTCATCGCTGAAGACGACATGTCTCCATTCGTCCCTCCATTCATGCCTGTTGCGACACCATTGGAGGCGGGCTGCACGATGTTAGGGCGTGAGCGGAAGACGGCCTAACTGTGTGCGGGACCGTAGCCCAGCTTCATGGAGACGGTTGCGAATGGTCCTCGCCGATACCCCAGGAGCAACAGTGTCCCTAATTTGCTGGGAAGTGGCGGTGCGGTCCCCTACGGCACTGTGTAGGATCCTACGGTCTTGGCGTGCATCCGTGCGTCGCTGCGGTCCGCTCCCAGGTCGACGGGCACGTGCACCTTCCGCCAACCACTGGCGACAACATCGATGTACTGTGGGGACCTCACGCCCCACGTGTTGAGCAATTCGGCGGTACATCCACCCGGCCTCCCGCATGCCCACTATACGTCCTCGCTCCAAGTCCGTCAACTGCACATACGGTTCACGTCCACGCTGTCGCGGCATGCTACCAGTGTTAAAGACTGCGATGGAGCTCCGTATGCCACGGCAAACTGGCTGACACTGACGGCGGCGGTGCACAAATGCTGCGCAGCTAGCGCCATTCGACGGCAACACTGCGGTTCCTGGTGTGTCCGTTGTGCCGTGCGTGTGATCATTGCTTGTACAGCCCTCTCGCAGTGTCCGGAGCAAGTATGGTGGGTCTGACACACCGGTGTCAATGCGTTCTTTTTTCCATTTCTAGGAGTGTATATGCTTTATACTTGTGTTGTTAATCCAGAATGTGTTTTATCTTTGAAAAAAGCATATCAAAGTACAGTTTCCATTTTTCCTTTAATTTTCTTTGAAGTTTGAATGAAGATTTCTACAAAACTTTCCTTTAACATTTTCTCCCCCTATCTGTAAGATGTGCTGCTGATTATCAGCAAGCTTGTTTCAATATAATAAGACACCAATACCTTTTCCACGAATTTCTAAGGACTACTTCAATGCACAGTCTTGGGCACTGACACTAACAGATTTCTTATAAACCCATGTGAACCACAAAGTTTATCAAACTTCACTCTACACTTATAGGGACATGGTTGCAATAACTGTTACAACCACTCAAGTTGTATGGTACTCCACTGCAATGCTTCATCACATGTAACAGTCCATGATCAACTGCCACCTGTCCGTCATAATGTTGAATGGTTTGGCAACCATACTTCTAAGGGAGCTGTCACCAGCATAACAGAAAAGATGCCATACAGTACTATAGAAAAAGTGGACATATTTTGCTGAGGATTTTTGCATTATGCATGGTGTTTGATTCACAGGTTATTCTTATGTGTTCCTGTACATAATTAATTCACTCCATAACTTTATCAGACACACATCTAACATACCAACAGGAGATTATTCCATGATGAGCTATTGGTGAAGAATAGTATGGGGAGGGAGAGAGAGAACAGACATTTCTGCTGTAACAAGTAGCACTATGACATTTTCTAATTTCAGTTTACTTTTGAAGATTAATTTAAAGGAACTGTTTGCATAAGTAAATTTTTATGAGTGTATCATCAGAAAGAGGAAATATTTAAAAAAAAAATCTTTAAAATTAATTTACCACTGCTTAATGAAACATGAAAAAACAAAGGTGGAACCAATCAAACTAGTAGGTGCAAATTTCTCTGATACAAGTGAATTAAAAAGTGGTACTATTTGTAATCTGTGTGATGGGAAAGTCAGGAAAGGTATTCAGTGTAAATGTTATAAATGATGTTTCAGCAAAAACTGTTGCAAAATAAACATAAAATTGGTGACTGTGGATTACTTATGGTCGTGTTATGTCCATGTAATGGGAACATGTGGAAAGAGTATATAACATTATCAGATACAAGGATTCAATAATTCAAGTTCTGCAAAGTGATATTGAGGCATTACAGATTAAATGTACTGGTTTAGAGCACAGGTGCAAAAATCTGGGGAAGAGCAATAGTTTAAAAGTGGAAGAAAATTAGTGTTTCAAAACATTTAGCTACATTCTAACCAAGAAACATGCTACGTCTAAAATGATAAGAAAGGAAAACTTAGAAAAATACTGTGTAACAACAGTAGATGAGGAACAATGTTAACAACAGTAGATGAGGAACAATGTTCTACACATACTCAATATTCAACCAATAAAAAGCCTGCATCGCAAAATGTAGAAGATACCACTGATGTGCTTAAAATCACATGCAAAAGTGGACCATCAAAAACTGATACGAAATTCGCAAAGAACAGTTCTGCAGCAACACAAAAAGAAATGCATCATGGAATGATAGTCAAAATATACGAAGATAGCTATGAATGCAATGTTTCAAACTTTGTATCAGATGATGCAAAGGAAAATATGAGTGTCTCGGCTTTTGTAAATCCTGGAGTGAAGTTTGAAAATGTGATTAGCTGTGCAGAACAAGAAAGTGCCATTTCTACTAAAAGTGATTGTGTTGTTATGACAGCAGGATCAAATGGTGTTTACTGCAATGACAAAATAATGCACAAAAACAGCTGAAAAAGTGAACAAGCCACACCTAAAGTACCTATAAGCATGGAAACTAGTGAAAGGGGCTAATTCCAATCGGATCTGGGCCAACTCTCACAAGATAGAAGAAATACTCAATGCACAGAGGAAATTCCTTTACCTTGTAAACAAACTAGTTTTTGAAAGATGCTTTACCTGATAATGTACCAGTATGCAGTAGTAATTTCATTACGCATCTGAACGTTGGAGGTTTTTCTGAAGGAATGACCAGTGAGATTAATGAAGTGCAAATTCTGTTAGAAAGTATGAAACAATCAGTAAAGGTAATATGTCCAAATAAAAATTGACTTGTTCTATATCTGTATAAATTACATACATCGATAAATAAGACTGAAAATATCAGTCTTCTCAATAAACTTCCGGGCTAGAAATGCCCACCAGGTTTTTGTAGAATTGATGGGTATGGAGGCTCTTGCATAGTAGTTAATTTATCAGTAATCAATGAAATCAGACGGAATTTTTGTCATTTAAAAGAAAATGCTACTATTGTGTGGAAGGTTTCTTGAATGATAATCATGTAATATAGTATCTCTCTAAAAAGTAACACCTTATAGGTTATAACCATAGATTAAAAAAAAATGATTACTATGTACAGTGACACATATGTATTGTCACCTTAGATTAGTTTATTAGTCTGTATGTTAGTCTTACAATTGCTAAGTGACCTATGTAACAATCTTTGATTGAATGAGGCATGTTATGTAATAAAAATTTGATTTGATTTGACTTACCATGAACAATAACATAAAAAAGTTTTTCTGTAATACCAGCATCATTCTCTGCGTCACATGCATAAATTCCAGCAGAGTCTAAATCAGCTTGATGTATGTGCAAGTTACCATCACGAGATATACTGTAGTGAATAAGAAAATAGGTTAATTACTTTTCAATAAACATTATGTCATACACATTAATGAATATATCAGTGTGTAAGGTCTCATAAAAAAAAAGACCTTCACAAAATAGAATGACTCACAATAAGTGTATTAACTATATGTCAACTTGAAGGTTGTTCATGAGAAGCCAGCCACTAGGGTCAAGCGGTTCTAGGCACTTCAGTCCAGAACCATGCTGCTTCTATGGTCGCAGGTTCGAATCCTGCATCGGGCATGGATGTGTGTGATTTACTTACGGTTAGTTAGGTTTAAATAGTTCTAAGTCTAGGGGACTGCTGACCTCAGCTGTTAAGTCCCCTAGTGCTTAGAGCCATTTTTTTTTATCATGAGAAACACTGGACTTTAAAATTCTGTTGATATTCTTGAAATTAGAGAAGGACGACTAGCTAAGTTGGACAATTAATTCAGCCATGGCCTTACTGCTGTAGGAATCATCCTAGTATAGGCAGTAGTTTGTGTAAGCTATGACAAACGCAAATCATAATTGCTTAATGGCAGTTTGAAACACACATCTCCGAAAACATGTCTCAAATGTCTTGATCATTATTGCATATCACTCACGAAGGCAGTCGTGATCATTAAGATACCACTGTCCAGAGATTCATTAACCTTGTTGTGCTTCAATGGGACTTTTAAAAGTCGCAGCTGCCATCTGTTACACCTGATGTCCAATAAATGTGGTCGCAAGTCCCTCACAGTGTCACTAAGATGCACATTTCTATTTGTACCTTGAAAAAGAAAAAATAGTGTCAAAATAATCTTATCAGTTTATCTGAAGGGCTGTAACACATCTCAATCCCCAAAAAAGGTTAAATAAAATAGTTCATCGTGTAACGAATGTTCGAAACACATCATGAAAGGCATCTTTTGTGTGAAATGTAACTAATGGCTTCATGAAAAATTTGCGAAAGTGAATTTAAAACTCATAAAAGATGATTTTCCATGGTCATGTCCACATTGTTTATGTACTGAGATGGCTGAACTCCTAAGTACTGTGAACTCAAAATAAGAAATTATTAAACTGCTGCAAAGTGACATGGAAGTGCGGAAGGCAGAAATTTTAGCACTGAAACAAGAAAATTCTGAACTAGTTACTGAGAGAAAATCCTGTGTGTAGAAACCAACACATTACTGAACAAAGTGGCAAAAATCCACTTATGTGTAATACGGTGAATAATACCACAGAGAACTCTGTCAGTGAAACAAGTGATAAGTATAAATGGATAACAGTCTCCTATAATAAGAAGGACAAATGTAAAAGTGCAATGAACAAAGAAGATGACAAAAACGATTTTCTGTTTATAGGTGATTCTGTATTAATAATGTTATTGCCCCAGAGTGTAAGATCAATGTTCGACCTGGAATTTGATCGCATCAACTCAACAAACATTTTAAGAATGTATTGTGCATGAAAAGACACACGGCCAAAACTGGTAACAAAACTTTAAGTACCGACAATTACAGAGGTGTCTTAATCCATGTCGGAACAAACTCCATCCGCAGCAACAGTGAGGAAGAAATCATGAATGAAACATGAAAACTGATTAGATCAGCAAAAACTGTATACCCAACATCCAGGCTGATAATTAGTGGAATTATTCACTGAAGATCCTGACATCAACAGGATAAATACCAGCATTAGGGAACAGTGCAACAGATTTGGTGCAGTATTCATTGACCCAAAGAAGTTCTTAAATGTTAAGTGTCTGGGAAAAGATGGCCTGCACTTGAATAGATTAGGCTCTGTGAACCTTAGTAATATGCTCATAGATGTGTATAAAATCCTAATGAACAAGGGAAACTAATTCATTCTGATAGGGGTGATGAAAGAAAAGACTCAAACTGAAAATAAAAAGTTTAGGTACCCAACAAAGGATTCATGTGAAATAACCAAAAACAAAAGTGATCTATTGATACACTGGAATATAAATGGCTTAGGGGCAGAATTACCAAACTGTAAATACTCAAAAATCGACGAACTAAAAATTCTGCTTTCAGAATCGATATATATTAAAATAATCTGCCTAAATGAACACTGACTCGTTAACAGAAGATTGTATAAAAGTATTAAACATTATTAATAATTTTAAGGTAGCTTCTAGCTTTTGTAGAATTAGCAAATCTCATGGAGGTTCCTGCATTCTTGTCAGTTCTTCTGTAAGTTATAAAATAAGACACAGTTTTAATTATTTAAATGAAGCGAGCATGTTGGAAAGTTGCTCTGTAGAACTAAGTGATCTGAACACACTGGTTATAGCAATCTACAGAATTCCTGGATGTGCGGTAACAAAAGTGTTCTTAGCCAAATTCCAATGCCTCCTAGAAAATCTCCAGAAAGAAAGTAAGAAACAAGTTGTTATAGCAGCAGACTTCAACTTAAATGTCTTAACTGAAATCAATGATTCCACAAAATTTCATGACTTAATTCAGAAATCTGGTTTCAAGCTAAACTTTTCTGAAGGCACTAGGAAAAAAAGCAGATCAGTGACCCACATTGATAATATTATTACCAACAACAAATTTGACAACGGAAATAAGCACAAACACTGCTTAGACTATTTCAGATCACTCAGCTCTGTTTATTGAGCTCCCAAAAGCAAATAACCTAAAGCCTCCAGAAGTGTATATAAAAAAGGATCACAGTAAAAGTAAAATGTATTTATTCTGCAGTAAACTAAGTATAATGTGCTGGTCTGTAGACCACAATAGTTTAAGCTCAATAAACTATGACAAATTCTTAAATCATTTCTTAGAGGTATTTAATCTATCACTTCCTCGTAGCTCTAAGCAAAAGAAAGTAAATGGTAAACTTAAATAGATTACAACAAGATTAAACATTTCTAGTGCCAGGAAGAGAAAGCTCCACAATGAGTTAAAATCAAACAGAGATCTATATTTTCATACGAGAACACAGAAATAAGACAAAAACAGTTTGGTCAGTTGTTCAGTCTGAATTAGGAGCCATACTAAAGATTCATGAGATTTTGACAATTAGACAAGAAAGTGAAATTATAGTAAACCCTGTTCAGGTGTCAAGTTGCTTCAATGAATTCTTCCTAAATGTAGTAAGATCAGATGTGGATATGGCATTCTATCAAGGCATCACAAACTTGGAAAACAGCCAGAACACATCTTTTAAACAATTTGAGAAAATCACCCAAATGGATGTGGAAAAGGAAATATTGTCTCTAAAAACAAAACCTCACATGGGTGGGATGAAATAACCACATCTATAATCAAGTGTGTGTACGATATTATTTCAAAACCACTGTCAATTACTATAAATTAATCTTTCGAATTTATTGAAATATGCTGAGATCAAACCTCTATTCAAAAAAGGATTGAAAGAAGATATGGAGAATTTCTGCCCTATCTCTCTTTTGCTGGTCTTCTCTACAAGTGTTTGAAAAGATTGCAGCAAAACAAATTAATAAATTTCTCACAGCAAATGACATAAACAGGAATATTCTGTGATCTAACTAAGGCTTTTGATTCAGTGAATGATGCATTACTACTCCACAAATTACAGATGTCTCGAATCGGGGACACTGCTTTAAAATGGTTTAGCTCTTACCTGTCCGATAGGAAACAAAGAGAAATTTTACCTTGAAATGGAACCAATTATTCCTCAGACTGGAAAGCAGTTCCCCAAGAAGTCCCTAAATGTTTGATATTGGGCTCCTATCTGTTTCTTTTTCACATAAATGGCCTATCACTTGCTATTGATGCTCATTCAGTCTTATTTGCTGATGATACATCAGTCCTAATTGAAAATGAGGTATCT
Source organism: Schistocerca gregaria (assembly GCF_023897955.1). Classification (NCBI taxonomy): domain Eukaryota; kingdom Metazoa; phylum Arthropoda; class Insecta; order Orthoptera; family Acrididae; genus Schistocerca; species Schistocerca gregaria. The sequence goes on along the minus strand of NC_064931.1, from coordinate 517,781,519 downwards.
GAAAGTATTCCAGAAAAAGCTAAAAATGCTTTAGAAAAACTCGAATCTTCGTTCCATCAAAACAGACTAAAACTAAATGTAACTAAAACCAAAATGATGCAATTTGAAGCTAAATCAGTAGAAAAGTCTGAAATAAAGATAACTTTCAATGATCAGGATATCACAGAAGCAAATCATGTGAAGTTTTTAGGTCTAAATCTTGATAAAAATTTAAATTGGAAGGTACACATAGATTACTTAGCAAATAAACAGAACAGCTTGGCATTTGTAATGTGCATTTTGTCAGGTGCCACAAACATGGATACCAGAAAGATAGTTTATCACTCCTACTTTGAGTCCGTTATTTGTTATGGCATAATCTTATGGGGAAATTCAGCAAATGCCACTAGGCTCCTAGTATTACAAAAGAAAGTAATTAGAAACATGTGTGTTGCAAAAAAATGGGAATCCTGTCAACCACTGTAAAAAAATTAAAAATACTATCAACCCCCTCACTTTACGTAAATGAGGTGGTGGTGTTCTTATATAAAAATCAACATACACTGGACACTTTCCATTTTGACCACAATTACAGAACCCACCAAAGAGATAATTTCAAACTTCCAACACATAGTTTTCAACTTTATGATCAATTGCCAAAGTATATGGGTTTAAAATTTTCAATAAAATAAAAGGCAATAATATATTTGAGATGGAGCTTGGTTCACTGAAAAGATTGCTCTTTACTCTTCTGGTGGAAAAGTGTTATTATTCTGTCGAAGAATTCATTGAGGACAGCTTCACAGACTGAATACAGGGATTTTATTACATGTATTACTGTATGTACTTGTGTAGCTGTAACTTAGAAATGTAAAATATAATGGAAACTTTTGTACTTCTCTTAAAAAAAGAGAAAAAAAGTTTCTTTTTGTAAACCTTGTTATGTCTCCAGTACATCAAATCAAATGATTTGAATATTGTACATAATGAGATGAATAAATCACATATCACATAATAAATGAAAATAACACCATATGTTTTACCAAAATTAGGAAAGTGACCCAGTCTTTTGAAGTTAAAATAGTCCCAGTATGAATAAGATTCACAACAGAAATCATTGTGATTATGTTGCTATTGTGAATTTTATGGTTCCTACCACTAAACTACATCATGTATTCCATGCCACATTCCCCTTCTTGTCTGTGAACACTGACTAGTTTTCTAAATGACAAATGGCTATTCAAAGAATCACTACTCAATAAAGACAACAATACGTTGTCAACATCTTTTGAGTTGGTGATGTTCTAGTCCAACTGGCAAGTCAAAATATAAACATTATCTGCTGTGCTGTGTAGGATTTGACACTAATACTAATGATACTTAAGGCACCGCAAAACATCTGCCTTCGATCTAACATGACATACCAACACACTAGCACAAAGACAAATGGTAGCTGTTGCTGTATTCCTGAACTTGAAGAATTACAGTTTAGTGTCATGTATTGATATTATACTGGATGGACAATAGGCATGATATTAAAAAAAGTTATAGAAAAGAAGTACAATATGAATCTAGGAAGATCCCACTGCATGCTCAGCTTTTAGAGTGTAGACTCCATCAGTATCCAAATGTCTGCTCACAACTGAATGGAATACGCATAAGATGCCTGTGTGACACATTCTCTGGTATTGCTGCTTACAGGGATATAACATGAAACTGACACTGGAAGTGACTGAGAACTTTCTGAATTTTAAGACAGTGGTCAGGTGCTGTTTGAGGATCATGTACTTTAGGGTCTTCCTTACAAAGCTTGTAAGACAACCAGTATAATAACTACTCATAACTTTGTGGACATTCTCTATGTTGTAAAGGCTAGCCAAGATTATTTCCCTTCTTGAGTTGGGAAAGTCTCAAGTAAAACAGCTTTTATTCAAACAAGGCAGGAGGCATTCTTTCTATTTGTACTGTAGTTGTTACAACATACTGCAATGCATATGGTTGTTTCCAGAGTCAGTCTCACAAATTTAAGGCAATACTCAATCCTGATTGCACATGAAGCATTCATCACTGCTGATAATTTAGCAATAGAAAGATTATCACTGGCTCGCGAGAGTTTTGGCTCTGCCAACTGCTACTCTCCATCAACATTAACTGGGTACAAAAGCTAGACTGTGTGTAATTCAGTGGTGTGGCTATGATACACCCTGAGGTGAGGATGTAGCAACATTACAGATATGACTATCCAGCAGAACAACTATTTTTAATTACACACACAGAAATATCTGAAGACATACCTAGCTACACAGATTGTAATATTAACTGTCATGAAATAATGTTGATAGTCATCAAGAGACCACAAACTTCAAAGGTGCATACAAGTCACTCACAAAATTTATCAATATTCTAAAACATCTGAAGTAGCATGTGGAGAGATATGGAGGTTGCATTTAGTAATATGTGTGGCTGGTTCTAGTGATCACAGAACACTTTAACTGGTACAAAATTCAGTGAATATTTATGACAAATACATCTGAAACAGAGAGAGTCATATATAAAACACAGAATGAAATCTCTACTGGGTCGGATCAAATTTCCTCCATTATTTTAAAAAGATGCAAACATTCAATCAGTCATGTTCTGGTTCATCTGTGCTATACAAGATTAAATGAAGGTGTGCTTCCATATGAATTAGAATTCACAATACTCATGTCATGGTACAAAAAGTTAGCACCAACAAAACCAAAAATGACCAACCAATCCATTTAATTCAAAACTTCAATGAAGTACTATAGAAAATGATTGCCCTGAAATTAGAAAACTTTCCTGACATGGGAAAAGTGTTACAAGAAACCCAAAATGGTTTTTCGATAGGCTAAACAACATCAACTGACATATGATATCTAGTGCATACAATATTAATGAAATTAGATGAGAAAGAAAGGTTACCTATTTTATTCCTAGATCTGTCACAAGCATCTGGCACAGTATCTTGTGGGCTGCTACATGATGAACAGGAAACTTATAGGATCAGAGGAATAGCTAAAAGTCTCTTACAATCATGTCTACAAGACAGACATCAGGTTAAACAAGTCACGCACAAAGTGTATAATATTAAGAAGCTCAAGTCCAGTTATATTAAACTGTGTTGTGCTGCAAGGGTCAGTTTTGGGGTCTTTATTGCTCATATTATATATTAACTGTCTACACACAGTGCACAATAACATGATATTTAATTAAGCAGATGACATGACAGTTAGTAACTATTGAGACCCAGTGAGAATGATCTGGCCTTGAATTGTTCTGGTGTCTTATTTGGCTGGGGAACTACTTCCAAGATTTTTGTTTAAGCTTAAATCTTAGTAAAACAAGTCCAATTGACTTTCATATACATTACCAACCTAATGGAGTCCAGTGGAACATAGTGTCTGATGGTGGTATAGAAACAAAACTTGATGATACAACAGCCTTTTTTGACATAATGTTAGACAGACAACTCTCCTGTGAATATCACATTGATCTTTATGCCAAAAAATTATGGAAATCAATTTACACAATGAAGACAATGTCACAAATTCTGAATTACGAGGAAATAACTATGCTCTACTATGCTTTAGTGTATCCTCAGCTCACATATGGAATTGAAATATGGGCATGTAATATTCATACAATTATGGCATTCATTTTTTTAAGGGCAGTAAAGATTCTGTGCAAAGACTGAAGACAACAGCCCATGTTACAAGGGGGTCAGATTTTATAACACTTAAAAATGAATTAAAGTGGAAGATACTTTGAAACAGCCTTGAAGGAGTTTCTTACCAATAAATGCCTTTATAGTATTAAGGAATTACTTTCACAGGAGTAGAATACTTTCATTTGTACCAATATTATTCTATCATTTATAAGTGCCAGTAATAAAGAGAGTGTATTTTTATTGTTTGAAATTGTTGTCAGAAATTTATGACAGGAAGTTTAAAATATGTCATCAATTCAAAAGGAATGCTGCACATGTCTAACAAAAAAAAAAAGAGAGACCTTAACTCTGCCTCAACAGGTCATGAAGGCCTACCAGAACTGATCAGCCACCATGTCATCCTTAGCCAAGGGCATCACTGGATTTGAATATGGAGGGGCATGTGGTCAGCACACTGCTCTCCTGGCCGTATGTTAGTTTACAAGATTGGAACTGCTACTTCTCAATCAAGTAGTTCATTAGTTTGCCCCACAATGGCTGAGTACAACCTGCTTGCCAACAGTGTTCAGCAGACCGTATGGTTACTCATCCTAGTGGTAGTCCAAAGAATAAATAATTGTAATTCATCCATGAGAGAAGTGGCTTACAAATAATTGTTCGAGCAATTACAGAATAATGCTCATCAGTATGGGACCCATACCAGGTTGGATTAAACAAGAGACAGAAAAGATCCAATGAAGACTGACAAATTTTGCCACAGGATCATTTAGTCAGTACAAGAGTGTTATGAGAGTACATCCCAAGACGCTATAGGCAACATATTACATCCTCCTGTATAGTTCTTTGAAAATGCTCACAATGGAAAAAATAGAGCTAATACAGAGGTTTGCTGACAATCATTCTTCCCACACACCATTTGTATGTGGAACAGAAAGGGAGAACAAGGTAGTGGTACAAAAAGTACCCTCTACTGCATACCCTATGGTGGTTTGTGGAGTGTAGATGTAGATCCCTGACTATACAACTGCCACATAGAAGTTGCAGACAAAACTTGGAGCTGGATTCAAGCCATATACATACCTCCTGATTGTGATCTGCAGATGTGCTAATTATAATTGAGTTTAAAGTTACTGTGGGAAGATTGTATGTTAAAGGAATGTTTCTCTACCAATATGACACTATTCAAAAGTAATGGGGTAGTGGGAAATGCAGACAGATAAACAGAGGCATATAATCAGACAGTACGTTCCTGTACCATTTACCATAGTGACACAATTAAAGCAATACCAGGGACCCCTTTCACCCTATGTAAACATTCCACACCAGAGAGCACCATTAATAGTGCTCTGATGGTAAATGGGGTACAACACCTCAAGTGGTTTTCAATACCCTCATACCCAGTCACTGACTTGTAACAACATATATCGAGGCATCCTTTTCCCATGCTTTGACTGTCCAGAGACAGCTTTCTGGTCCCTATCCTAATCTGTTTGTCATGAGAAGACTGGTGAGTATAGGTACAAGAGTGGGCTGTAATTTTTATGCCCCATAGCAAGGAGATGATACTGGATGCTATGGCTGCCAACCAGTTATTGTATTCTAATATGTAACAGACAAGAGGCTTATAGCACTGTGGTCCATCTTTCAATTGTAAAAATCTGAGACAGACTAACAAGACCATTCATCTAGATTAATTAATGAAAAACTGCTCCATTTGTTATATGTAACTTTATTTTGTTCACCATAAATTTTGGCCCTTATAGTATTTACATTGTCTAGATGTGATTGTCCATGGAAGTTCTGGATATGGCAGTTATCCTCAAATAAAGTGTTCACAGTACACTCTTGACATGGTAGCATGGGAAATGACCAGTGCAAGCATGACCTTGGAAATGGATTATCCGAAGGCCAGTCACTTATGATATCGCTGCAATCAAATGCAGTGACACAGCACATTTTAGCATTCTGAAATCAATTGTGGTTGCTGACAGCTAGTGAAAATTCTGATGGCATGAGTATCTCACATGTGTGAAAGTATGAATGAAGATTACACACTAAATTATTTCATCCTTTGTAGTAACACAACCCTTGTTTCTCATTTAATTGCTCATGAATTTATTTTAATTTTGCATGGTATGAATGAAAGACTGCTTATTTGTCAGAAATTTCTACAATCTGCTGCTCAACTGTTTTGTAGTAGGTCTCAAATGTTCTTATTTTTGTTTAGAGGAAGAAGATTTACTGAAAGGCTACAATTTTTCTTCAAACTTCTATTGTTGACTGGTTTTGGACACTTATATTTCTATTCTCAGTGCTGCATATCAGATTAATATTGTATCAAAAGACCACTTGTATAAATTCCTGGGGAAAAAAGGAAGAAGAAGAAAAGAAAGGAAGAAAACACTCCATGCTGTGGTCAGTGCTCAACCATGATGTAGTTACAGTCACATCATAGCTAAGTACCTCTCTCTCTCTCTCTCTCTCTCTCTCTTTCTCTCTCTCTCTCTCTCTTTCTCTCTCTCTCTCTCTCTCAATGTCTCTGCATTTGTTGCTCCGCTCCCGCCATGAAATTCACAGTGGTTGCTCTTATATAGATCATATTAAGTCAATGGGGCATATCATACAGTACTGGCAAAGTTCCAAAACTGGTAAGTGAATAAAGCTCAAAGGAAAACTATAGCTGTTCAGTCCATCTTCTTCCTAAAAAGTGGCTTATATAGTTGTGGAATCCATCCAAGCAACTACTATTGGAAATGCATGAAGATAAATGTCACATATTATGTTCAGAAGAAAACATTTCCCTGCATTCAACTTTAATTCATAATAATAAATGAGAAGCATAACAAAATATCAGTCTGCAAGTATGATGCTACACTGAATAACAGATTTAACTGAAAGAGTTTCAAAAATGAAGAAATGACTGGAGAGTATTACCTTAGATTTGTGGCGTTGTAAATGAGATCCTCATTTTTTCTCCAAATGACGGTTGGCTCTGGTGATCCTGTTACATGGCAGTTTAGAACTATTACTTGGCCCAGCGATGAATGAATGAGTTCTTCAGAAGGTGGATGGATCTTTGGAGGCACTGAAATCAGATAAGTAAAATGATATAGACTGAAAAATATTCTCAGCTAGTGACTTGTTAACTCTTCTAATTTCCTACTTCAATTTTAAAACTGCAAATATAAAACACAGTTTCAAGATTATTTCCACAAAACAAGAATAAACTAATGGAATGTTAATCTTAGACATAGTGAGACAAATATCTGAAATGCACAATTTACCTTACTTAATTGGCAAAAGATATAAAATTTACTCTAATCTAGATCTTTCAAGTTACCAATGCACATGATATAGAAAAAACAAAGCAAAACCAGGTTTGAATCTTCTTGGCAGATTATAAGTGTGTGCTGGATCATGACTCTAACCTGCAACCTTTGCATTTCATGGGAAAATCTTCTGGTGACTGAGCTATCTAGGTATGACTTGTGAGCCTCCATCACAGCTTCATATCCACTAGTATCTCTCTCCTACCTTCAAAACTTAAGTGAAGCGCACCTGCATACCTTGCAACAGCGGAGAGATTATATTAGAAGTGAAGCTGTGGGAACCAGTTTTGAAATGTGCTTGGGTAGCTCAGTGGGCAGACCATTTCCCTACAAAGGGGAAAAGGTTCCAAATCTGAATCACAGTCGGACAGACTGTTTTAATCCCCAAAATTTCAAATCAGCACACACCACTGGCTCCCTGCAATTAAATGAGTGCTCTAGACAGTTGTATAAAAACAGTCACGTTCACTATCCATTTATATAAAAATCCAGCAGTTCGTAACAGTAGAAATTAGTAATAATTAGTTTGCTTAACATCTACAATAGCTCCTTTGCAGCCAATAAAAATGCATAGGATCATCAATTTTGGCAATCAGTGAGTTTCCTCACAGTCAGAAAGATGATGTCATGTTGCCAGCCACAACAACATGTGTTACACTAATTCATTATTCAGCCCATGTCAAAGTTGCTATGTGCCTACTGTCTGTCTGTCTGTCTGTCTGTCTTTCTCACACACACAGCATCTCCACATGTGTTTATTGAGATTACTGTTATAAATTGTGTTCTGCATCATCAGCCTCTTTAACCATATCTCTCTCTCTCTCTCTCTCTCTCTCTCTTTCTCTCACACACAGTGTCTCCATATGTGTTTATTTTGGTCATTGTGATAAATTGTGTTCTGCATGATCAGACTTCTCAATTTGTTGAAGTTGAAGTACTGAGGTTGTTCTTAGGCAGTGGGGTTCAGATATTTTCTTCTTTCATTATTTAGTTGTATTATTTAGATTCCAGTATGGTGAAGACAGCAGATTCTGGCAGGATTAATTACATTTTTCAAACTATGAACTTGATTGTAAATAGAACTCTTGAAAGCTTCACAACAATTCTTTCAGCACCACTGCCACTGCCAACACCACCACCAAACCAACCACCAACACCACCACCACCACCATCAACAACAACAAAAGCAATAATAACACCAATAACTCATAAAATAACATAGCACCTCTCACTGTTGTCCTCATACTTATGTCTGATTGAGTTTTTCCTATTGCCACAATTCAACAGCATCTGTGAATATAGGAAAACTACAGTCTATGTAACTTCCTGTTAGATTAAAGTTATAAGCAGTCCATGACTCAAAGTTGAAACTTTGCTTTCCATGGGCAATGCTCTTGCCATGTGAGCTATCCAGCCATGACTCATGATCAGCCCTCACAGTTTATTTCTGTCAGTACCTCTCTCCTACCTTCCAAACTTCTGGAAGATTTGCATACCTTTTGGCACTAGTAGTCCTGGAAGATAGTTCACACTCCCCTGCAGAGTGCATGATTCATTCTGGATTTTATACCACATTTGAAACATTGTTTTGTGACAGTTCAAACCTGGAGTGTCAATAAATGCTGTAATCACATTTTTGCATTGTGTGACTCCAAAGTTCTTGACTATTGTAAAATCTTTCTTCCCATCATGATCCCTCTTTACCCAGTACTGCCAAACTGGCAGACCTGCTAGCCCACTATTACAAATGTCAGGTGCAAGACGTTTCTCACTGGTTTCAGCTCTTCTATCATACTAATCATATGCATTGCTATTTATAATGTGCTACTGAGTTCCAAGGCATTAATCAACATTGCCATATCATTCGACTCTGTGCTGAAAATAATCAATCATATCCTGAAGTAGGATGTTCTAAATCACTGGTATGGATTAGAGCCCAAAAATTGCCTGACCTATACATCAAGGAGAACCTGGTTTATTTATTTATTTCTCCACTTGTATGCAATATGAAATGAATGGATGTAATTTGAATGTGTTCACTAATTAAATATACGCAAATGCATAAAGTTTAAATACATGTAAGTACCACACACATAGTCTAGCTAAACACAAATATCTACAGGCAGTTTTCATTATTTTCTTTATTACATGTTTGCACAGTATATAACTTTATTCCATTGCAAACGTTGTAAACTGTCTCTTGTTCTTACTGCATTGTATTTATTTACCATCTCTATACAGAGCATTCAGAAAATAATCACTGATACCATTACATCTTCTATCACTGGGAAATAACTGCAAACAATTTCTTGACTTACATTTAATTTAAAGCTAACATTTCATAAAAATCACCAATGCTATAGATGCTGTTGATTGTAAGATCTTTTTTTTAGCAATATAGTTGTGAAATCCTCTTGCACTTTTGAGGCAAAGCCTTGGATAAAAGTTAAGGTTCATATTGTAAACTTTCTATCTTTGTTTCGTGTTTCATACTTATGAAGACTTTGTTTAATAATGCTGAGACTTCAATTAGCATATGCACTCAAAAATCTAAATGGCTGGAAAAGCTAACAATTTTCAATTGTTCAAAAACTTCCTTCATGGTCCCTTTTTGACCAACCCAATTTTTAATGTTTACAGTTGTCTTCTGGAGTTTAAAGGTTAATTGTAACACAAGGATTTTTTAGATGTTCAGAGTAAGTTTGTTTAGTTGGAACTAGGTTTCAAAGGTATCTAGAATACTAATGATGCACTCACAGACTTTTCTTGCTTTGTGATTCTCAATTAAAACAGATGTATCATCAGGGAAAAGAACTGAACACACATAAACATCAATGAAAAAGTCATTACCAGAGAACAAAAGAAAATAGGAGTGAATACAGAGACATGACAGACACTCTGTGTTGCTGTTTTCTGTTCTGAAGAATAATTTGCTGCCGATGAGGAGATAATTACACTCTGTCTTCTGTGAGGTAGATATGAAGCAATATGCTACAGAGCAATGTCCTTATTGTTTATTTTATTTCATGGATTGGTAACAAGTTGTTTACTGAGTTGAATGTCTTAGTGAGATCATATGACACCTCACTTTTCTATTTTTGTCTTGAGAAGCACATATCATGTCAACAATGTCACTTACAGTCCCTATAGTGAATTTTTCTTGGAAGAAGCCTAACTGGTTGTGCAAAATAACCTCATGCTTTGGAATGGCTGTGGAGATGTGTACAGTTGAATAAATGTGCAACTGTTGAGCAACTGGCCAACCAGATAAACCAAGGGGCTACCAACAGCATATCCTCAATAACCATTCAGAGAACATATGTACCTCCACAGCAGGTACCTGCTTCATGCACATATGCTGACTGCTGTTCATGGTGATAAAGACTGGAATTTTCAGACCAATACTGCAACTGGTCATCGACTGAGTGGCAGCAGGTGGCCTTTTCACATGAAAGATGACTTTTGGAGTGTACAGTGTGAAATGTCAGAAACCAATCATCCTGCAACAATTGTCGGAAGGTTCCAGGCCTGAGGACAGAGTGTTATGGTCTGGGAAATGTTTTTGTGGCATTCCCTGGGTGATCCCATCATTCTGGAAGGCACAGTGGATCAATAGAAGTATGCATCTATCTTTGGAGACCTTGTCCATCACTACATGTTTTTCCTAGGCACAATGACAACTACCAGCAGGACAATACAACATTTCACACAGCTCACAGAGTATGTGTATTGTTCAAAGAGAACCAGCATTAGTTTACTGTATGCCACAGGCCACCAACCTTCCCACATTTAAACCCAATTAAGAATCTATGGGACCACCTAGATTGGTATGTTCATGCCAAAGATCCTCAACTGAGAAACCTAGCACAGCCAACCATGGCACTGAAGTAGGCATTGCTTCACATTCCCATTGATACCTGCCAGAGTCTCAATGGCTCTCTTCTTGTCATTCTCACAGTGGTCCATGCTCCAAAAGATGATTATTGAGACTTTCGACAGGTTCTCACTCTAATATGCCTGGAAGGTGTATATTGTGGAAATGATGCAGCCAGTGGATGATCTATATTTTATGCACAGATTTAATTACCTTTCTTGGTATATATAATATTTTCTATGCCACTGCAAAACATTTCTAAACTTTTGAAGGCAACTAAAATTTGTATCAAACCCACACAGATTTCTTTTTTTTCTGGTAATCTGCTACACTGAAATCAGATTTCACAACATTTATGAAAAAGTAATTGAAGCACTGAAATATTTTTGCTTGATCTGGTGTTGTTATTTTCAGGCTTAATATTAGAAATGTTATGGTTACAGACAGAAACATCCAATTCAGATTTAACCCTGCTGTGTACTACCTTTGCTTTATTTTTATGCTGAGTCACTATTTGACATTTCTTTTGATACATTTATAACATCATTAAACATGATTTTATAATGCCCTACACATTCGATAAAAGTAATATATCTATTTTACTTACATTCTGTGTGTAGCCACCTTTTACTATCATTAGAGAATACACCTGAGTAAGATTTCTATGCTATTTGGTAAGAGAAACTATGCATTGTACCATTTACTGACTTTATTACAACGTCTCTCAGCATACTGTGAAATGAAATATGTAACTTACCAAATACTGATAGCTTAATTTCTTTAGAACTCAGTCCAGCTATATTCCTAGCGACACATTTGTATGAACCAGAATCAAAATTGTTAGCAAGGAATCTGGAAAAGATAACGAACATAGAGTAGTTACCAAAGGAAACTTTCAGAAATTTCTGAGTAGCTGATGGTCTCTAAATGAAATTGCAATCAAATAAATATAGATAAAACTTGCTTTACTTATTGGCCCTTTGAACCTAGGAATGCACAGTATACAAAAGAAATTGAATGGTTCCTTAATTACTACACATTTTTCTTGAAATTTTTTTTAGCATTCACAAGTAATATTACAGACTATTTGATTAGTTATTAACTATATACTTTAAAAAACAATATCAATTGATGCTACAGTTTTGTTTTTCTAAATACTCTTAGTGCACTGTTACTCTTGACCCAATAATCCTTCAAGGCTGATTTGAAATTATTTCCATCCATTATTATTTTTGTGGATTTGGGTGATGCATTATAAAGTTTGAAGCTAGTATGGAGTTTGCCTTTCTGTAATAATTCTGTATTTTTTTGTTGTAGATGCACAGCATTTACTTGTCTCGTGTGGTAACTGTGTACAGATTCATTATAGGCGATGAATGACTTGTTACTGTTTAATTTTTATTTCATAATAATAGTATTTTATAATACATAAAAACATGGAAGATGTAGTATTTTATTTGTCCTAAATAGCTGCCTGCATGATGATCACTGGTTCACCCACTCCATTAGTCTAATAATCTTTTTGTATAGTCTAAATGACCTCATTCTTTCCTCAAGTTTCCAATTTTTTAGCACCAGACAGCTGCAGATAAACAAAGTTATGAACTTGCAAAGACACCAACTTTGAAAACCCAAGGTTTCTTCACCTACAAAGACATCATAAAGAGTGGTGTAGTCTTAAAATTGCAAAAATACACTTATTTAAAAAGGCAGCTACGAAGTACCTGTTATGCAATACATTTCATACATTGAAGGATTACTTAGATAAAAAAAGAGTAGAGGTTTGATAAAAAAATGTTATACAAATAAATAATTATAATAACTATGATTATAAAACACAAAAAATTCTGCATAACACCTTCACTTTATGTTTTTCTTCCTTTTTTTCTCCGTTCAAGAAATACCCCCAAGCTATGCATAGCACAATACTAACACCTCTTCCTCTTTCTGAGCTCAACATCTCACTCATTATGGATGGATGATGGATGCTGACCTAGTTTTTCGGGATAGCAAATGGGAAGTTGTGGTACAGAAAATGGCCCAGAGATCACCAGTGTGTGTGTGTGTGTGTGTGTGTGTGTGTGTGTGTGTGAAGTGTTATGAAGCAATGTGTGTATAGTGTGTGCAGTGACTGATAATTAGATATGAGTGAACAGTGTAGCATTACATTATTTAATAAGTTATTTGTAAAAAAAAGTAGTGTATACCAGGAGTAAATCTAATCGTCTGTAAATATATGTGTAAACAAATTAGCTTATTTTAAATTGATCTGAACTTATAAATACTTTGACATGTCCTATATACTTGTAAAAATATGAATAAAGTTACTGCTACTCCTCCTCCTCCTCCTCCTCCTCCTACTACTACTACTACTGCTACTACTACTACTACCAAAATACTGGATTTGCCATCAAGAGGCCTGTAATGTGTTAACAAAGAAATGGAAGTCCGCACATATATTTGTTTACCTGAAAGCTTACCTCACTGTTGAGTTATTATCGAGGAAAATTATATCTTTCTTGTAGAGGGTAATTGGTTGTTCATTCTTAAGCCATGTAATTACTGGGCTTGGTATACCCTCTGCCTTGCAATTTAATGTTACTATTTGACCATCAACTGCACTAATTTTTGTTGGCGTATTGCTGATCACAGGTGCAACTGTAAATTAAATTGAGTAAAACTGTTTTGGAATTAATTCTGAGATAAATTAAACATTAAATCATTAAATCAAAAAGCACTTTAACCAGTGGATATATGAAATCAGTAAGCTGCAGGTTTATGAGTTAATCAGTATATATATATAACTTCTCAGATCTGAGGAAACTGCTATAATGACACATATTCATGTTAAAATTTCACTATGCAAAACCATTATGTAAGAGCAGGTGTGCTTTGGCTTCTTATCTTGTCATTCATTTCATTTTCCGCCTAAAATGAAATGTCAGATTGAGATCACACACAAAATCTTATATAAGACAACAGATATCATGTTTTGAGGAGAAAATGATCCCAGATGAATTACAAGCAAATAAGAAAAACTTATGTGCTGCCAGATATATGGTACCTTTCATGAACAGAGCTACATTTTTCTGACATGTAGAGGAATGAACTTATGGAAAGTAGATCAGTCAAGGGCTAAGCAGGAAGGCCTCAAACCCTTAGAAAGTTTGAAAACTGACCTTTGAACTTTTGCTACAGTCTCAGTGCTGATTTTCCTATAGGCGACTCCTGTTCTGCTATGCACACTCACAAATATGGTACTGTATGACTGTCTCACTTAGCTTTTAGTTTCCTCAGAGAATGTCCTTTATTTTTTAGGAGGAAAGTGGATGGAGATAAATTATTAAAATGTGATGTAATTGCTTCCAATGTTTATATCTTGGGCCTACTGACCAGAAAAAGATAAAATCTGAAATAACGCAGATTGACAATAACTGCAGCATGTTTAAGTGCACCAAGACAGATGCTGAAAAGATTATTCATGAAATGAAATAGTGTCGCAAAAATAGGTGAACACATTTAGAGATGAGTAATCTACATAACCAGCAGTATCAAATAATGTATGAAGAAGAAATCTTGATGGAGCAGTAGTGTCATACCACACCTTTGGTAGATTATAGAAATTACTTCATACAGTCAATCAGAGCCAATTTCATTAAATTAGGGAAGTGTAAAATATTACAGTATTTACAAGGGCAAGATTAGATTAGATGTACTTTTTGTTCCAAAGATCCAGAGCGAGGAGGTCCTCAAGGTTGTAGGATACATAAAATATATTTACAAAGAAAAGAGCATTTGCTGTTGTATCTTCCCCAGTTCCCTAATGAAATGGTCCTCATGGACGTGAAATAAGTAAAAAAAAATCTTAAGCACATTTTCCATTTAAAATGTAAATAACAAACTTGTTGCAATACATTTAAATTTACTATCCACTGAGGTGTGTATGATAATTGTAGGCTACTGTAGACATGAGTCATCAAAGGGAAAACCAGCTGCAAAACGTATATAGATTGATCAAATTACTGCACTAAGATGGACAGTAGTACATTACTTGGCATTATAAATAACATATACACATCAGCCAGTTTTATTCAGAAATTCATCAGTGAAACAGAAGGAGATGGTTACCAATTAATCCTTTAAGCACATCTTGCACTGGTCTTTATACATAGTTAAACTTTTTATGGCTGCAATTTATTGGAAATATGTTTTCCTGAATAATAGAAACCTTCTGGACCAAATAGTCTCTTTAAATATTTGTGAAGACTATTCTTATTTCTTTATTGATTCCAGGAACTAAGACACTGACTTGAAAAAGATGGAGTAGTTGGCTGGAATCACTGTTAGGTGGGAAACTAGTTCATTGTTGACATGCTATAGTGTCCTGAGGTTATATTTGCACTGTTAAATGTAGTTTTGCAGTTTCTCATAAATGAGTTCCCACAATTGTTTGAACAACCAAAACATATTGTGTTACATTTGTGGAATCGACATAATTTCTAAGGACATTAATAGTTTTGTGTAAAATGTCTGCTATGCATACTTTGGTGCACGCATGTTGAGGGACTGATACTATGTAAAAATAGGAAGAGAAAATCAATGACTTCTGCAGCTCCCATGGTTTGGAGGGAGTCGCAAAATCATGATTATGATTGTTATTTATGAAAGTCATAACACAAGAAGTAAGAAGGATATAAAATGTCTTAACATTAATTATGATGAATCTCTCCATATTCCAATTCTGCCCGCTATTCTTGATGATTTGCTACAGGAGAGAAGCTCAGAAAATGAATGCAACAATGATGATGTTAATGAGCCAGGAGAAGATTCTGCACCACAACTATTTCGACAAAATGAACTAAATGATTTAACTCATGAACTAAATCTGACAAAAGATGCCACCAAATGGCTTGGTTCGCAACTGAAAGCAAAATGTCTTCTCCTATTTCAAGTGTCATTCTCTTGGTACAGAAAGAGAGAAATTGAATTAGCACAATTCTTTAAAGAAGAAGGCCATATAATTTTTTGTTGTGATATCAAGGGTTTATTGATTTGTCTTAACATTACTTATCATCTAAGTCAGTGTAGGTTGTTTATTGAGTCACCAAAACATAGTCTAAAAGGTGTACTTTTACATGATGGAAATTTGTTTGTGTCAGTTCAGTACACCACAAAGATATGCATGAAAATCTTGAAGCTATGTTGAAATACATGAATTATGAAAAGCATTATTGGACAACATGTGGTGATTTGAAAGTTGCTGCCATGTTACTTGGCTAAAAATCTGGCTACACAAAAACATTGTATTTTATTTGTGAGTGGGACAGCCAAGCCAAAGACAAGCATTGGCCCAAAAGAAAAACCACTCTTATCCAGTTGTTTATCTGTTATAGCTCTTTATGCTTTTGTAATAAATTTTGAAGACAGAAAGCATGCACATATCTGATTATCTTTCATAGGTCATATCAACTTATAGATGTTTCTCAATGACTAAAAAACATTACTGATATTAAACTTCTTCCAAGTTATGTTCTGCACATTGTGGCATTGTCAAAAACAAGAAAATATACATATATACTACTCTGTTTGCCGTCCACCAACCATTTATTGCTTACAGATGAAATTGCTTGCAATGTCTGAAGAAAATCAAGTTTGCAAATTGACATTTCATAAGATTACACCAATTTTAACTGTTTTTTTTATGTCAATACATTGTTAATAAATACAACACTTTTCACACTTTGACTACTGATCACTTCATTTTCTGTAGGTACTGGGAATGGTTCAAAGAGCATAGCTACACAGACAGCCTGAGACTACTTACACTTCAAAAGAGAATCATAAGAAACATATGTTTAGTCCAAAAAAGAACATCATGTCACCCATTATTTAAAAAATTAAAAATACTAACCATTTCCCCTCTGAACACCTACAAAATTTTCCTTTTCATATACAAAAATCAAAACTAACTTGACAATTTTCATTTCAATCACAATTACAGTACTCATCACAGACACAGTTTCAAACTTCCCTCTCATAATTTAAAACTTCACACTTAGACACCATTGTATACGGGATTAAAAATTTGCAACAAATTAAATAACACAAAGCTGTTAAATATGGAGTATGACCCACTACAAAGGTTTTTATTTCATACATTAGTAGAAAAATGTTATTATTCAACTGAAGAATTCATGCAGCACAGTTTGGCAATTTGAAAATGAAAGAAACAATAAAGATTATGAATTGTTTAATTAATTGTTAATACATTGTATAAATTGTATTGCAAGCTGCAAAATGACCATCAGTGTTGTATAAGTTCTTGTTAAATTGTTCATGTCTAAAAATGCAGAAATGCCTCCTTAAATATGTTAATTATTATAACCTTACTTTTTAAAAAGTAATTTGACGTGTCTCCAGCACGAAAATCTTTGATTTGTTGCTGTATGTTATGAGACAAATAAAATTAATTCTACACTCCAAATAAATACAGTGTCATCAGTTTCAGGCTCCTGATCTGCTGCACTAACTGTTTATTGTGGAGGACACATGTTGCAGCTGTAACTGTGTGATTTAGTTTTATTCTGAATCCAAAATTAAGCAATTGGAATTTTGCACAATAACATAGAATACCAAAGGACAGAGAAGTGGCAAGCATAAAAAAATCCTGAGAGCTGACATGTGATCAAACATGACTGTACTCGTGGATACAGCCAATGAAACAATCTTCTTTTATTCACTGGATGCTACATATCAGTTACCTAATTGACCGAGGCCTACATATTCTTTCTAATAACTCCGTTCATCAATGTGTGTGCAGCGGTGATAGCAGCTTAAGCACATGTTCAGTAGTGGTAGTAAAAAATTCAACACAAATTATTTACATATTGCTACTCAAGAGTACACAGCATTTATGTAAGAGCTGTCCAGTTATTACTGGCTGCTTTTGAGCTCTATATACTTAACAGTTCACTGAAAATTTTTTGAATTTCCCTTTATTAATGTGCCACTAATAGTCCATAAACTGCCTTCAAACTTATCACACTAATTGTGAGTCTTCTCCAAGAATTATTTTGAGATCAATTATTATCTGCACTCATTACTTAGAAAGTTTATAATCTCCTTAACTTAACCTTACAGGTCAACAAAAATATTTTGAGTGTCAGTTGTGTAGGTGGAGCATATACAAATATTTACTTGCCATTTTATTATTATTAATAATAATAATAATTTTATTGTCTTATCTTGTTCGGGTTCCGCTGAATAGATCAGCTGGCGGCTACACGGATAGCGGAGACTGTGTGGCGTGGACTGGGCAGTTTTTTAGGTTAGAAGGCCTCGGGAAAGTATGGTGTGGGCTGCAATCTCAAAGGGTGCATGGTAAATACAGGACGTGCTTGGATCAAGGAACAGTCGGAATTGTTGTTGTAAATTGTTGTAGTTGTGCTGGGAAAGTCCCTGAGCTTCAAGCACTAATAGAAAGCACAGGAGCTGAAATCGTTATAGGTACAGAAAGCTGGCTAAAGCCTGAAATAAGTTCTGCAGAAGTTTTCATGAAGTCTCAGATGGTGTTCAGGAAAGATAGATTAGGCAGAATTGATGGTGGAGTGTTTGTGTCTATCAGTAGTGGTTTATCTTGTAGTGAAGTAGAAGTAGATACTCCGTGCGAATTGGTATGGGTGGAGGTTATACTTAACAGCTGAACTAAGTTAATAATTGGCTCCTTCTACTGACCCCCAGACTCCAACGATATAGTTTCAGAACAGTTCAGAGAAAATTTGAGTCTCCGCAACAAATAAATACACTTCAACCTTCCCTCGATATGTTGGCAAAAATACTTGTTCATAACCGGTTGTAGCCAGAAAACATCTTCCGAGATTGTCCTAAATTCTTTCTCTGAAAATTATTTTGAGCAGTTAGTCCACGAAAACATACAAATTGTAAATCGTTGCGAAAACACACTTGACCTCTTAGCCACAAACAATCCAGAGCTGATAGAGAGCATCATGACTGATACAGGGATTAGTGATCACAAGGTCGTTGTAGCTAGGCTCAATACCGTTACTTCCAAATCCACCAGAAACAAACGCAAAATAATTTTATTTAAAAAAGTGTATAAAGTGTCACTAGAAGCCTTCCTAAGAGACAATCTCCATTCCTTCCGAACTGACTATGCAAATGTAGATGAGATGTGGCTCAAATTCAAAGATATAGTAGCAACAGCAATTGAGAGATTCATACCTCATAAATTGGTAAGAGATGGAACGGATCCCTAGTGGTACACAAAACAGGTCCGAACGCTGTTGCAGAGGCAACGGAAAAAGCATACGAAGTTCAGAAGAACGCGAAATCCCGAAGATTGGCTAAAATTTACAGACGCGCGAAATTTGGCATGGACTTCACTGCAAGATGCCTTTAATAGGTTCCACAACGAAACATTGTCTCGAAATTTGGTAGAAAATCTGAAGAAATTCTGGTCGTATGTAAAGTACACAAGCGGCAAGATGCAGTGAATACCTTCGTTGCGCAGTGCCAATGGTACTGTTACCGACGACTGTGCCACTGAAGCGGAGTTATTGAATGCAGTTTTCTGAAATTCCTTCACCAAGAAAGACGAATGGAATATACCAGAATTTGAAACACGAACAGCTGCTAGCATCAGTTTCTTAGAAGTAGTTACCTTAGGGGTTGCGAAGCAACTCAAATTGCTTGATACGGGCAAGTCTTCAGGTGCCGATTGTACACCGATTAGGTTCCTTTCTGATTACGCTGATACAATAGCTCCCTACTTAGCACTCATATACAACCGCTCGCTCACCGATAGATCTGCACCTACAGATTGGAAAATTGCGCAGGTCGCACCACTGTTTCAGAAGGGTAGTAGGAGTAATCCATCGAACTACAGACCTATATCATAGACGTTGGTTTGCAGTAGGGTTTTGGAGCATATACTGTATTCAAACATTATGAATTACCACGAAGGAAACAATCTATTGATACGTAATCAGCATGGTTTCAGAAAACATCACTCTTGTGCAACGCAGCTAGCTCTTTATTCGCATGAAGTAATGGCCGCTATCAACAGGGGATCTCAAGTTGATTCCATATTTCTAGATTTCCGGAAAGCTTTTGACACCGTTCCTCACAAGCGACTTCTAATCAAGCTACGGACCTGTGGGGTATCGTCTCAGTTGTGCGACTGGATTCGTGATTTCCTGTCGGGAAGGTCGCAGTTCGTAGTAATAGATCGCAAATCATCGAGTAAAACTGAAGTGATATCAGGTGTTCCCCAGGGAAGCATCCTGGGACCTCTGCTGTTCCTGATCTATATAAATGACGTGGGTGACAATCTGAGCAGTTCTCTTAGGTTGTTCGCAGATGATGCTGTAATTTACCATCTAGTAAGTTCATCCGAAGACCAGTATCAGTTGCAAAGTGATTTAGAACAGATTGCTGTATGGTGTGGCAGGTGGCAGTTGACACTAAATAACGAAAAGTGTGAGGTGATCCACATGAGTTCCAAAAGAAATCTGTTGGAATTCGATTACTCGATAAATAGTACAATTCTCAAGGCTGTCAATTCAACTAAGGACCTGGGTGTTAAAATTACAAACAACTTCAGTTGGAAAGACCACATAGATAATATTGTGGGGAAGGCAAGCCAAAGGTTGCATTTCATTGGCAGGACACTTAGAAGATGCAACAAGTCCACTAAAGAGACAGCTTACACTACACTCGTTCTTCCCCTGTTAGAATATTGCTGCGCGGTGTGGGATCCTTACCAGGTGGGATTGACGGAGGACATCGAAAGGGTGCAAAAAATGGCAGCTCATTTTGTATTATCACGTAATAGTGGAGAGAGTGTGGCAGATATGATATGCGAATTGGGATGGAAGTCATTACAGCAAAGACGTTTTTCGTCACGGCGAGATCTTTTTACGAAATTTCAGTCACCAACTTTATCTTCCGAATGCGAAAATATTTTGTTGAGCCCAACCTACATAAAATATGAGAAATCAGAGCTCGAACAGAAAGGTTTATGTGTTCGTTTTTCCCGCGCACTTTTAGCGAGTGGAATGGTAGAGAGATCGTATGATTGTGGTTCGATGAACCCTCTGCCTAGCACTTAAATGTGAATTGCAGAGTAGTCATGTAGATGTAGATGTAGAAGCCATTACAGCATACACATAATATGATACAGTACATGCTATAAAAGAACAGATCTGTTATTAACGTTACAGTTTAATATCACAGATCATGAAATCCTGTATACAGTAGAATGGGTTTACAACTAACCAGTCATAAATGTTTGTATTGTTGCTCTGGTAAATTTTGTATAGCTTGTGGAAGTTTGTTAAATAATTTGTGGTACATAAGTTCATAACTGTTAACTGATTCTGACAGTCTGTGGTAGGGCATATAGATACAGCTGTTTGTCCAAGTGCTGTAACAATGTATATTTGCCCTGCATTTTACTTTAAGTAAGTTCTTTCTTGTGTAGATTAAAAAATAATAAATATATTGTTTTATTACTGTCATGATTTTTTGTTGAGTAAACAGAGGTTTACAGTGAGTCTTGTATGGTGAGCCTGTGATTATCCTAATAGCTTTCTTTTGCAGCAATAGTATATCATGCACACAAGTGGAGTTTCCCCATAAAATAATACTGTAGGATAAGATGCTTTGGAAAAATGAGTAGTAAGATACTCTAACATAATTTTTAGTTACACAGTGCATTAATTGCCTTTACAAATATATTACTCTAGACAATTTACCACTAATATACTTAATATGTGGATTCCAAGAATGATTATCATCCAAATACACCCCCAAAAATTTAATACAACTAGGATCAGCAGATGGAAACTCGTCTTTTAAACTAAATACCATCTGCTGGGCTTTGCTTTCATTAAGCAAGAACCCATTTGCTTTAAACCAGAGTTAAGCTTGCTCAAGTGTCTCTGTAACACATGTTTTAAGGCTATTAAGATCATTACTGCTATTCAGAAACTTTGTATCATGAGCATACAGCACTGTTCTGGATTTAATAAGTGATGGCAGGTCATTTATCATTATAAGAAAAGGAAAGGGACCAGCACAGATCCCTGTGGAACATCTACCTTAACTTGCTCTATACTGGACATTTTTTTCCCAACACAGACAACTTGCTTACAGTTTTGTAAATATGATCTTAATAGCTTAAGGCTGTTACCTTTAACACCATAAAAATCCATTTTTTCGAGTAGTAGTGGATGTTCTACACAGTCAAAGTCTTTGCTTAGGTCACAAAAAGTCACTTGAGCAAAGCATTTATCTTCAAATACTTGATGGATGTATTTAACAACATTGTTGATAGCAACTCCATTATTATCTGCTTCTTTTCAACTTGTGTTTGTTTTGTAATGTCACTAGTTTGTGAACTGACATTTGCATTTGAACTTGAATTGATCTGCAAAATTTGGCTACTCAAGGATGGCCTTAGTGAATAGTGCTATACTCTGAGTCTGGTGTGTAGTCAATGCATTCAATTTCATCTTGATCCAAGATGATTTTCTGCACTAATCTAAGATTAAAAGCATTATACAATTAACCCCTATGTGTACTGAGAAACTATTGCAGTCCTGTTATGCTCCCTTGGCGCACATCCAACAAGACTTCCATTCCTATTCAGTAGTTTCTGTCTTTCATAATGTACAAGCTTCTATTAGCCAAAACTTCTTTGAGCCAATGACTTATTTAAGAAGATACTCTGATTGTGTCAATTTATCATGCTGCTGATTAATGACCATGTTAAACACTGTTAAAGCATTTCAACAGAAAATGTTATATACGCTTTCACTGATCAAATGTTAAATGCTCTGAATAACCAGGCATCACCCATTGGTATTTTTTGTGATCTCTCAAAGGCCTTTGACTGTGTAAATCATGGAATTCTTTTAGATAAGCTAAATCATTATGGTTTGAGGGGGGCAGTGCACAAATGGTTTAATTCATACTTAACTGGAAGAATGCAGAAAGTTGAAATAAGTGGTTCATGTAATGTTAATACATAAGCTGATTCCTCAAACTGGGGGGCTATCAAGCACGGGGTCCCACAGGGTTCAGTCTTAGGTCCTTTACTGTTCTTGATATACATTAATGACTTACCATTCCATATTGATGAAGATGCAAAGTTAGTTCTTTTTGCTGATGATACAAGTATAGTAATAACATCCAAAAACCAAGAACTAAGTGATGTAATTGTAAATGATGTTTTTCACAAAATTATTAAGTGGTTCTCAGCAAATGGACTCTCTTTAAATTTTGATAAAACACAGTATATACAGTTCCGTACAGTAAATGGCACAACTCCAGTAATAAATATAGACTTTGAACAGAAGTGTGTAGCTAAGATAGAATTTTCAAAATTTTTCGGTGTGTCCATTGATGAGAGGTTAAACTGGAAGCAACACATTGATGGTCTGCTGAAACGTCTGAGTTCGGCTACGTATGCTATTAGGGTTATTGCAAATTTTGGTGATAAGAATCTCAGTAAATTAGCTTACTATGCCTACTTTCATTCACTGCTTTCATATGGTATCGTATTCTGGGGTAATACATCGTTGAGTAGAAAAGTATTCATTGCTCAAAAACGTGTAATCAGAATAATTGCTGGAGCCCACCCACAGTCATCTTGCAGACATCTATTTAAGGATCTAGGGATCCTCACAGTAACCTCACAGTATATATATTCACTTATGAAATTTGTTGTTAATAATCCAGCCCAGTTCAAAGGTAATAGCTGTGTGCATAGCTATAACACCAGGAGAAAGGATGATCTTCACTATGCAGGGTTAAATCTGACTTTGGCACAGAAGGGGGTAAATTATGCTACCAAACAGCATCAAAAGCCTTACAGATAGTCAACCAACATTTAAAAATAAATTAAAAGAATTTCTAGATGACAACTCCTTCTACTCATTGGCTGAATTTTTAGATATAAATTAAGGGAGGGAAAAAACTAACTTAAGCATTAGTGTCATGCAATATTTTGTGTAATGTAATATCTTGTACAGACATCTTTCTTTAACCTGACACGTTCCACATCATTACGAAGTGTCGTATTCATGATCTACGGAACAAGTATTAATCTAACCTAATCTAATCTAATCTAATCTAGAAAGTTATATTCTCTATTTACCAATAACAATTATTTATAAAGAACTGCATGAGAAAACAAGTGGGCTTTAATGATATTGACCTGAGTCCTAGTCTGTTTCAGATTTATGAAATTCACATTAACAAATAAATCACCAACATTACATATTATATCATGAACCTACCTTGTACAAATACATCCATCTGTTTTTCTGCTGAGCCTGCAGAATTGACAGCTGTGCAGACATATGTTCCAGAACTCTCAGGAGTGGCTTTTTTAATAATGATGGCATTATCTTCTGATCTAATAAATCTGAAAGAAAGAAAAAAAAGTTTCTTCATAACACTAATTTTCATTACAAAAATAAGAGGCAAATATATTCTATATCAGTAGTCTGCAGACTTGTGCAGATTAAATTTAATTAATAACTGACATTCCTGATAGACACAATAGCTATTCACTCCAGTTATGATATCTAATCATCATCTACAGTACTGTTTCCTCTTTAATTTACTTAGTTGTTAATTATATTTACTTGACATATTCAACTGCTTTTTAGAATGTCACATATATAGTAAACAGCTGATCATCATTAGCAAATGTGTCAATCTGCTAAACAAGAAAGAATACATACTGTCGAACAAAAAAGTGAAGTGCTGAGAAGGAGAGATGGAAACGAAATGAAGTTTCATGGGTTGAGAAGGTATGCGACGTCAATTTAGTTATTACAAAATCTAGTCACATTTACAAAGAACTTGTCAGTATGAACCGACTTCCAATTTGGCCTATGTGGATGCACAGATTCAGTTAGGGACAGTGTCATAAAGCCATTGTACCCAATCTTAGGGCAAGCTGTCCCACAAATTTTGTATCTTTTCCTTGATATCTTGGATATTGGCATTGGGACAGATTTGGTGTCTGACATAGTTCCAGATATGTTATATTTAGGACAGATCTAAGGATCTTGTTGACCATGGAAGTACCTCAACATTCCACCAACAGTGCACAGAGACATTCAGCATGTGTGGATGAGCACTGTCCTGCTGAAAAATGGGACCATATAATGTCACATGAGAAGCAACACATGAGGATGCAGTATGTCCATGAGATACTGATGTGTCTTCAGAGCTCCCTCTGTAACTACTAGTCATGACCTGGAGTCACATTGGGTGCTATCCACACCATGATGCCATGAGTAACACTGATCTGCCTCTTCAAAACATAAAGAATGGGACCTCTCTTGAGGTTGCCGCCACAGTTGCTAACTAGGATCATATGGGGTTGTGCATAACCCTGTGGTTTCAAACAAAAGATATGAAACTGAATGACATATGTTCAAACTTGCCTATGTATAAGATTAAGGAGCAGACACCAGATATGTTTCAATCAATATGGGAATGGTAACACAAAAGTTATTTGAGATGACACACTTTTAAAAATATGTGTCTGTCATTTATCTCCAATATAGGTTACATTATGCACTAAATAGACACCCAAAAATAAAAGACTTTAAATGAATGTGAGTTAATTTCCATTTCTGCAGGTAAAATATACAGAATATTTCATTTTTTGTCAAACTGTCAACTAATTCTCATATTTGCTATTACAAAATTTGTTGTTTTCCATTTCAAGACTATTCATATCATTTATTTATTTGTAAAATATGAGTTGTTTAGGTTTATCTAAACTACAGTCTTAAAGGGCAATGAACTGGATGAAGTTGGTAGAAACTTTTTTTTACCCTTATGAGTTTTATATTTTCATGAATGAAAAACAAAGTTTCAATGTAGACCTTACGTTGCCTACTGTTTCAGATACCCCTAGTTCAAATATTGCAGTTGCCTTTACATTTTTGGTATGCCTTGCCATAACGTGTATGCTTTTAATTGGTTTTCTCTCCCACAAGCGATATTTTTTTTATGTTATGTTATCTTTTCATCTGTTTCTGCCAACTGACATATAGCATGCTCTTCATTAACAGTATTACAGTTTTCCTTGTAATTTTTTCATCATTTAAATATTTAATAGGAACCAAACAATAAAGTGTTATTAGATTCACCTCTTCCTTCCAAAACTCAACTTACAACATTCTGTTCAAAAGATCATCTTACCCCTTCCAAGGTTCGCTCACACATTAAAAACTACCTTGCAGTGTATTGCCATTTCTGCAGTTTCAAGTATAACAATATCTTGTCCTCACATAATTCCGCTAAGGACCTACACAGCAACTTCTCTCCAGCAAAATTGTGGAAATTCTTTCTGTAATTACCAGAAACAGAAGTAAATCACCAAGACCATTCCAACATTCAGTACCTCAGCAACCATATGCAGCAGCTCAACTTTCCAAAATTACTACAACTGAATGCCCAACAGTGGACCCAATATTACTAGTATTAGTAAATTCACCACTATCACGGGATCCAACAGAGCCAACACCTGTGCAAGCAATGCCAGAGTTAATTGCTAATACGACAGAGCCTTCACCAAGGGCAGCAAAACCTGAACCGACTGAAGGAAAATCACTCTCCTCAGAAGCAACTGCAACAGTAGTACAAGCATCAACAACTGATGCTGCTGCAATGGTCATTCAAGTATCCAGAATAGATCTACAAACAACTTCACAAAAAGATCAGGGGATCACATTTAATGAACCCTTTCAATTTAACAGCACTGTGGATTTTCCCACTGGAGTCATGTGATTCAAATTGACAACACCTTACTAGACAGAAGCAGAAATATAAACACAACTGTAAAACATATATTAAATGGGCTCTAAGACCATGATGGTTGGCTATTTAATTGAGGGTATTAGTGCTCTTAATAAGAACAATTGCTGCAGTAAAACTTTCAGAGTATTTTACATGCATTTATCAATACATTCTGTAATTCCCTTTGATTGGAACCTGTCTGAGCTCTTTGACAATCTTAACGACAAGTATAATGCTTTTCTAAATGAATTTATCTGCCTATTCAAAGTGGCCTTTCCTAAAAGGACTGCCAAATCCAAATGTGAAACCTAATCTATTAAAAACTGGTTAACCTTAGGCATTAAAACTTCCTGCAGGAGGAAAAGGAATCTGTATGCCTTACTCAAATCCAGTTATAGTCTAAAAAAGGAAAAACATTACAAATGTGTACTGCTCTATCCTAAAAAAAGGTTGTAAGAAGGGCAAAGAGTGTTGCTATAAAATCAGAAATTGATGTCTCTAATAATAAAATTAAAACCATTGGGACACAATAAAATGAGAAACAGATAAAATCCCTGCTGCAGGAAACACCATAGAAATTAAAACGAATGATACAATTCACGAAAAGGCTGAAATAATTACTGGCCCCTTTGTCATCAGAGGCACAAACTGGAAAAAAACATGTTCTGTTAATGAAGCCATGCTGTCCCTTCAAAAAGCTATTAATAATAATAATAAAAAAAAACAAGCAAAACAAGCGAATTAAAATGTCTCCTGTCAAAGTACATGAAATTGAGAATATAATTTGAGAGATGAATAGCAAGAATTCTGTTGACATTGATGGTATCTCTTCAAGATTACTGGAAAAATGCTATAAGCCAATAAGCAAAGTACTGTGCCATATATCCAACGAATCCATCCAGTATGGGATCATTCCTGAGAGACTGATGTATGCTATTGTCACAGCTCTCTTTGAAAAAAGTGATAAAACAGACATTACCAACTATTGGCCTATCTCCCTTTTAACAAACTTATCTAAAATTCTTGAGAAATTGGTTCACAGAAGACTTATTGACCACCTCATTCATTATAGGGTATTAAAGAGTAGCCAGTCTGGATTTCAAGATGGTGTATCAACAGAAAACACTATTTTCTCCTGCACCCATCAAATATTAGAGTCTTTTAATAATAAATTATCTCCTGTTGGTATCTTCTTTGGCATTTCTAAGGCCTTTGATAGTGTTAACCATGAAATACTCTTAGCAAAGGCTGTATGTTATGGTATAAGTGGATCAGCTGGGTCATGGATTAAATCCTACCTACCTGGAAGAAAGTGGAAGGTCATCTTGAACAACTCTGAGGGGCATTCTGCATTATCTAGCTGGGGCTCTATTGGCTGTGGTGTTCCTAAGGGCTCTGTATTTGGCCACCTGCTCTTCCTCATCTTCATCAATGACCTTACCTTGTGTACTGGCTCTAAAACTCATTTTACTCTTTTTGCAGATGACACCTCCAGCCTCATCTACAAAACTACCAACCACAATCTTGAGGAATTGGCCAATATAGTCTTTAATGAAGTACTCAATTGGTTCGAAAATAATGAGTTATCACTAAATGTTAACAAGATGCAGTTTGTTCATTTCCAAGTAAGTTAAAAAGTGGACGATCAATTAAGTATTAAATGTAATGGTAGTGGTTACTACAATTTGTGTCATCCGAGTTCCTGGGCATACACACTGACAGCAATCTAAAGTGGTCTGAACCTATTTCACAACTTCTCAAAAAACTCAGCTGAGCATCATTGTTTTACTGCAGGAGCAGTCTCTGAATGAGACGCCACAAAAACTGCTTATTTTAGTTACTTCCATGAACATAGTTTCCTGGGGTAATCAGCCACTTTCCAAAAAATGTTCATTGCCCGAAAGAGGGTTATGAGGATGATGAGCAAAGTCCAGCCTAGACATCCTTCTAGAAACCTTTTTAGAAATTTGGGGATACTTACAACTGCATGTCAATATATCTACCACCTCTTATGTTTCATTGGTAAAAATGTCAAACCACACAAAACCAATTATTAATAATATACCCATAATAACAGGAGGATGATGGACATCTGCTATGTATTAAAAAAAAACTTAGTACTGCACAAAAATGAGTCCATTACATGAGTTGCAAGGTGTTCAATGCTATCCCACCATCACCAAAATCACTTGTCCATGAGCTCCCCAAATTTAAACAACAGCTCAACACTATCTACGTGGGTTGTTTCAAAAGTAAGGTTCCCAACTCTGTACCCTCATCTTGCATGGCGCAATGCGAAATCTGGCAACACCACTGTGTTCGCCAGATTCCCCACCACCAATTCTAACAACCACCATGGCTCTGCAACGCACAGTACCGGCCTGACAACCATAATTGATTGAGCCCATTATCACCATCACCGCCAGGTGTGAAATTTGTGTTATCATCCAATTTTTGCATGCAAGAAAGTTACCACCTGCAGAAATACGGTTTTCTAACAGCCGTACAGACGTCAATGATGAACAATGAAGTGGGAGGCCGTCAATCTCTGACGAAGTTGTGGCGAAAGATGATTAAATTCTGCTCGAAGATTGGTGAATCACTATCCATCCACTAGCTGCTCAAATTCCTGAGGCTTCTGAAGCTTCAATTGACAGGATATTGAATGAAAAGGTAGGCTCCCACACGGTGTGTGTGGGCTCGGTGCCGCACATACTTTCAGAAGTCTACAAACAGCAGCGAATTGACTGTGCTTACAAGGTCTGGAGTGAATGCGGGGGATGAATCATGGTGCCATTACGTTACTCCAGAAACAAAACAACATTTGCGCCAATGGAACCAGGCTGGATCACCACCACCAAAGAAGTTTAAGCATCCGCTGTCAGCAGGAAATATCATGGCATCGGTGTTTTGGGACCAGAGTGGTGTACTGCTCATTGATGTTATGCCTAGAAGGACCACCATAAACTCGGCAGGTGATTATTGCAAAACCATGAAGAAGCTCGAAGGGCAATCCAAAATTGTCGTTAGGGAAAACTCAGCAAAGACGTAAGGCTGCACCACGACAATGCCCGTCCACATGTGTCGCAACAAACGAAGGAGTTAATTGACAAATTTGGCTGGGATGTCATTGACCACCCCCCTTACAGCCCCGACTTGGCATCCAGCGATTTCCATCTGTTTTCGAAATTGAAGGAGCACCTAGGCAATGTATGATTCCAAACGGACAAGGAGCTGCAAGAAAAAGTTTCCAAGTTTCTCAACGGGCTGGTGGCAGAGTTATTTGAGGTGGGAATGCAAAAGTGGATTACTCAAGAGAAAAAAATGCATAGAAAAAATGGGGACTATGTGGAAAAATAGCTTAAGGATCAACTTTTCCAATGGTGTAATTGTTTTTTCAAATAAAATATTCCTTGTGTCTAAAAATATGTGGGAACCTTATTTTTGAAACAACCCTCATAATAGATAATTCCTTTCAATCAGTAGAAGACTACTTCGATTGCGTTAACCCTAATTGATTTTTCTTTTAATTAAATACAATGTACTCTAATGCACTACAGTAGTTGGAATCATTGTTAACATTAATATGTCTTTTATGTAGCTATTAAGATCTACCTTTATTTTATATTTTTTAAGTGTAATTTTGTCTATGCACATTAATGTGTATTTTGTCTTATACGAGGCGTGACAATAAAGTAATGAGACTGATTTTCTTTGCAAGATGTGGCAATCCTGCAGGCTTGCGTAGGCACAATGTCTTTGATCTTGGTCTATAAGCTGCTTCTAGTCCAAGCAGCACATTGATGCAACTGCTCAGTCGTGAGTTGTGCTGTAATAAGTTAACACGTGTTTGTGTGTCTCTTCATGGAAATTGAACCGCATAATATTGCGCAACAGTATGCCCTTTCTTTTTGCGTCAAATTGGGTGAAAACAGGACAACAACTTCAGAAGGCTTTTGGAGAGGAGGTTATGTCAAGAGCTCAAGTTTTTCGTTGTCATAAAATGTTTAGTGAAGTCAGAATAATGTTGAAGATGAAGACCGCAGTGGATGACCATCAATCTCACGGACGGATGTTGACTTGGCCAGGCTGCATGAACTCCTACGATCTGATCAAAGATTATCCATGAAAATGATTGCATAAGAACTGAACATCAATTTAAAAATGGTTTCTTTAATAATAACTGAAGATCTTGGTATGAGGATGATTTGTGCAAAAATGGTCCCACAAAATCTCACACCACAACAGCGAGAAACACAGATAAATGTGGCAGCCAACCTGTTAAAGCAAATGGAAATCAATCCAGAATTGTTGAGCCATGTTATCACTGGTGATGGAAGTTGGTTTTTTCAGTACGATCAAGAGACAAAACACCAAAGTTCACAATGCTGCTCAAAGGGATCACCCAGAGCAAAAAAAGCTCGCATGTCAAAGTTGAAAGCGAAATGCATGCTTATGTGCTTCTTTGATTCCAAGAGAATTGCTCATAACGAGTGGGTGCCTCCCGGGCAAACAGTTAATCAATATTACTACAAAGAAATTTTAGAAAGACTTCGTAAAAGAGTCCTTCGTGTCTGTGTCAACATTGCTGATAATTGGACTCTGCATCATGATAATGTGCCTTTCCATACTGCTCTGTCAGTACAGCAATTTTTAACCTCAAAACAAATTTCAGTACTACCACAGCCACCTTATTCACCAGATATCACTCCATGCAAATTTTTTCTATCTACAAGAGTCAAAATGGCAGTCAAAAGGCACCATTTTCATACAACACAAGATGACAGAAAAGCTGTGATGAGAATATTACAGAAGATGAGTCCCAGAAATGTTAAGGAGACAACACTAAACTTGACTAAAACGGTAGGCAACCTTCCCCCCCCCCCCCCCCCCCCCTCTCCACCATATCAGTCTCATTACTTTATTGTCGCATCTCGTATCTCCTCTTGCAAGAGGGTTATTTATGTGTTCCTTTTGTATAATTTGTAATAATCTGATACACCCTGTATCCATATGACTGTCTCACTGTATTAGATCTATGGGAGCTAAATAAATAAATAATAATTCCATTAAATTAAATTATAAAACTGCACTTTGTGTTCAACTGTATGGTTGAGTGCTAACAACTTGAAAATTACTTTAAAATGTTATCAAACATTTGATAAATTATGTGGCATTTTTTCTCACCTTCACCGACTCTAGTTCCCAGCACATAGTTTGCAACAGTACTCATGAAGTATTTGGTAGAATCTGCAGTAGTCGTTTTCAGAAATAATATGTGGAAACATCAGTGATGAAAGTTTGAGTCAGGCATTCAGGTGTGCTCAATTGCCTAATGGTTAAGCTAACTACTTATGATTAACATCATATCTGTGTTTGAGTACAGTCTGGCATATTTTCAATTGTCTCTGCATATTCATTACATAATGGTGTATGTGTGAATGACCATTATTGCTCATATCAGTTTTCCAAGAACTTAAGTTAGGAGACAAGGTACTAGTAATATGAAGGAGTATAAGAAATACTTTCAAAAAACTTTTGGGCAGATTCTTCAAATCAGATAAAGAAACGAAAGTGCATATAAGTACACATCCATTTTTTTATTTTAGTATTATTAATGAAAGTTTATGTTCAACATGGTTTCAAGTAACAACTGTTGCATAACTGATTGGTAATACTGATATAAGCAAATCTGCTGATGCACTCATTGTATTTTTAAATGCTGAGTCACTCATAGACACAACGAAAAAGACTGCCACATAATGGGCTTTCAATCAACAAAGCATTTTATAGAAAAAAAGTAGTCAGTTTTATAACTGGCTACTTATTTCAACTTGGCAATTGCTCCAAAGAATAGAAAGATTTGCAAATTTGCATTTGAGAGCACAATTAATTTCTGCCAGACATTTTATTTTTTGGCTAGATTGTCACAGTGTTTACTATTGTGTATGCGAATATCTGCATTACTTTAAAGTAATTAACAAAAATTGGCAAATTATTAATTGGGCAAATGTTAGCTGAGCCGCAGTATTTTAGCAGGTCTACTACACATTTTCCTCCAGTTCAAGTTTCATTTAGAAATACATCCAGGCATGTAAATTAGCAACTTTTTTACCGTTTATACAGTACATCTACTGGAGGTAAAGTGATTTTTAACAGTACAAAAATAGATGTACCATGATTTTTTAACTCAATTGTGTAAAACCGTCACATAACTTTCACAGGAACATTATTTTCTGCTTTTTTTTCCTATGGTTGTCAACAATAGTAGTAATATTTGTAAAAATACTCTTTCCTCATGACCAAAATAAAATGGTAGATCATTAGTTGTGATCCATGATTAAACACTGTTACAGTTTCAAACAACAGACTCAAAACTATAACAGAGAGCTTCCCATGGAAAAAGAAATGGGTTAATTGAGTATAGGTAATAAAGATCAAGCACTCATTTTTAACACAGGAATATAGGAAAACGGAGTGTTTAACATGAATATGCACTGCAGACTTTCAAAAGGTTTTTATGGTGGACAGTAATGGAAAAAGAGTGTATCCCAAATGCCAAACTACAGCATTTCAAAGTTTTTAACATAACATTGATATAGCATTTGATCTGAACTGTCAACTATAAAAGAATTTATGCTATTCTCATACCCTTTACAAGAAAAGCAGTAAAAATATTAATAATTATTGCCCAGTCTCATTGCTTATACCCTTCTCAAAGGTACTGGGAAAGAGTGTATACACAAAACCAGTGACACATCCATCACAAAATAAAATGCTTGGTCAATCCCAATACAGATTTCAAAATTATTTCTAAACATAAATACAATTTTTAAATGATAAAATAATACCAACTGTTAATATTTCTCACTCATAAAATGCATCTCAGTCTGCAATTCATGGTTATTCCCATAGATAAGCTCAAACATAATAGTATTACATATCTTGCTGACAATTGGTTTTCATCCTGTCTAAGGATGCAGTGTCACATGAAGAAACTCCATGAGTTTACATAATGAAATGGCAATTACAGATGGGAAAATAATCACTAGAGATGTATCACAAAGATCAACATCATGTGATCATATATCCAAGAAGCACAATCAGGCCTCTTTACAGACAGTGCAAGTGTTATAATCAACTCCAAGAGAGAAACTTCAACGCCTGAAAATGTAATTAATATTTTCTTGAACATTAATGACTGGTTCTCTGCACATGTACTACCAGTAAACTTAGATAAAACAAAATGCATGCATTCAGTACGGCAATGGGTTTGACCATATCATTAAAAATACACTATGTGATCAAAAGTGTCTGGACACCCCCAAAAACGTAAGTTTTTCATATTAGGTGCATCGTGCTGCCACTTGCTGCCAGGCACTCCACATCAGTGACCTCAGTAGTCATTAGACATTGTGAGAGAGCAGACTGGGGCACTCCGTGGAACTCACAGACTTTGAACTTGGTCAGGTGATTGGGTGTCACTTGTGTCACACATCTTTATGTGAGATTTTCACACTCCTAAACATCCCTACGTCCACTGTTTCCAATGTGATAGTAAAGTGGAAACATAAAGGGACACATACAGCACAAAAGCATACAGGTGACCTTGTCTGTTGAATGACAGAGAGCGCCAACAGTTGAAGAGGGTCATAATGTGTAATAGACAGACATTTCTCCACACCATCGCACAGGAATTCTAAACTGCATTGGGATCCACTGCAAGTCCTATGACAGTTAGGCGGGTGGTGAGAAAACTTGTACTTCATGATCAAACAGCTGCTCATAAGCCACACACATCCCGGTAAATGTCAAACGACACCTCGCTTGGTGTAAGGAGCGTAAACATTGGGTGATTGAACAGCGGAAAAATGTTGTGTAGAGTGACGAATCACAGTACACGATGTGGCGATCTGAAGGCAGGGTGTGGATATGACAAATGCCGAGTTAACATCATCTGCTAGCATGTGTAGTGCCAACAGTAAAATTCAGAGTCGGTGGTGTTATGGTGTGCTCATGTTTTTCATATAGGGGGCTTGCACCCCTCATTGTTTTGCATGGAACTATAACAGCACAGGCCTACATTGATGTTTTAAGCATCTTCTTGCTTCTCCCTGTTGAAGAGCAATTTGGGGATGGCGATTGCATCTTTCAACGTGATCAAGCACATGTTCATAATGCACAGTCTGTGGCGAAGTGGTTACACAAAAATAACATCCCTGTAATAGACTGGCCTGCATATAATTCTGACCTGAATACTACAAAACAACTTTGGGAAGTCTTGGAACACCACCTTCATGCCAGGCCTCACTGACGGACATCAATATCTCTCCTCAGTGCAGCACTTCATGAAGAATGGGCTGCCATTCCCCAAGAAACCTTCCAGCACTTGATTAAATGAATGCCTCTGATGGTGGAATCTACCATCAAGGGTAAGGGTGGGCCAGCACTATATTGAATTCCAGCATTACCGATGGACAGCACCATGAATTTTTAAGTCATTTTCAGCCAGGTGTCTGGATACCTTTCATCACATAGTGTAATTCAGGACCTAAAAATGTAACATATATTTTTGGCCAAATTAGCATCTACATTGGTTAATAATTAGGCATACAGATTTAAAAGGTTGCCACACTAAACATCTGAAGACAAAGTTTTATCACTTTGAAAATAATTGTAAAAAAAAGTGTGATTGGAGATAAAAATAATAAAAGGGAACAAATAGCTTTTATTATTCATATTAAGAGCTTTTTGACTGGAATGTTTGCTTTTCCAAAAACTATAACAGTTTTTTCCCAAAATGGTATCTGCTCATTATTCTCTTTTGGCTCTATTTAAGCTTTCAGCAAATGGCTGTTTCTATTGAAAAACAACAGCACTTTTCTGCTGGTGAACATAGAGCTTCTCTGATTTAAGGTATCGCCTGACATTGTTTTTGTTTTCACACTCAGTTTGATAATTACAGTAGCTGTAGGAATTTGATTTTTAACATGTAGAATACAGGCCCCGCTTACAATATTTCAGAGCCCTTTCATCAGCATTCATAGCCATGTGACCTATGCTTGGCAATGATGCAGATAGAATAAACAAGGTATTTAGACTAGAAGTAGAACTAAAAAAAATCTATTCAGACAACAGAGTAAGGCTTTCAGAATGATCAGAATATGTTGAGCAGTCCTGTTTTATCATCTCTAGAGTACAGACACTATAACATGCCTGTCAGTTAAGTGTGTAAACAAACAAGAAGTTTAGAGTGCCACAAATAAGTAATGGATTGCTAGGGATATCATTTGTAATTGGCCACTTGTTCCATGCCAGCCACACATGAGCAATTCACCAAGCAATTTCATCCAGTATTTCAAATGTCACTCTTGTGAATGTCTGCTGTGAAAAATGAACTGCTATGTTCAGCAGAGGTGGCAGTTGATCTCCATTTGTTCACTAACACTAGCCAACACATTAATTAACTTGTAACTTATTAAACTCATTTTGAAATGCTTTTATTGGGGGCTGTAGGCCATGATACACAATACATACATTTTTTGTTGAGGCGTAGTGCGATATGTACACCTGTCCTGCCCGTATTTTGCAAATGCTTTATTAAGTCAGCAGGTTCTTTTTCATTTATTAATTTTTTGGTTTAACTGCAAGTTTGATGTGTCTACAGAACTGTTATAAAATACAGGATTGCTGGTTTACATAGCTCTTATTGTTACTTATATTAGGAAGGGTTAGATTATATGAAATAACAAGAGACTTAAACACAGTTGTAGCATATGAATGCCATAAGCATTTAAATTGAAATGTCCACTTCATATTACCTCTTTCTATTCATATATTAAAAACTTTAATAATGTGTCTAGTTGTTTAATAAATTAAATAAAATCACCAGATAGAGGCTTATATTGTGATTACAACTATGAACCTCCATGAATTTCTAGTTCCATGTACTTCTACAGCACACACTTAAAAATATAAAATCTGAGAGTGTTTAAATGTTTTTATATTTATATTCATTCTTGACATAAGTGGCAACTACAGCTTCAACTTTACTTTTCAAAGTGGTTTTAACTCCATAAATAAATAAATTCTAACATGGACATAACAAAATGAATAACATGAAGTGGATCCCAAATATTACAAATCTTAAAAAACCTCTCAGTAATAATCATTAATATAACACTAAAAGAAGAAGTGATTTACACTGCCTTGCACTTAGTGTGGGACTGAAAGGAAAGATACTTAGCCAAGAGATCTTTGATTATTTACTCAGTAATGTAAAGAATCTAATGGACTATGAAATTAACCTCCAAACAAAAAGTGAAATCATATTTGCTTGAAACTCCTTTTACCATGTGTGTGTGTGTGTGTGTGTGTGTGTGTGTGTGTGTGTGTGTGTGTGTGTGTAGCGCCTAGAACCGCTTGGCCACCCCGGCTGGCAATGTGTGTGTGTGTGTGTGTGTGTGTGTGTGTGTGTGAGAGAGAGAGAGAGAGAGAGAGAGAGAGAGAGAGAGAGAGAGAGATGCTTAATGAATCATGTTTAGCTATCAAGAGAGCAGTGCAAGTAGCTTTTAATGACAACTGTAGCAGAATGTTATTAAATACCTCTCTCAAAACCCAAATAAATCCTGTTATAGGTGAATGTTGTTAGTGGTAGACACAGGAAATTACATTAATGAAGCAAAGCCAGAGTTTAAAACTACTGTAGGCTACTGTAGACTGCTGCAAGTGAGCATGGACTGTGGCAGATTTCCTAGTAGCATTGGTCAGTTAAGATCATAACTGCATTACCTGTACTTTAAGTGTGTTACATTCCTATTGGGTGTTACCACATTTCAATCACTTTTGTTTTTGTATATGATCAGTGTTTTACTAGATTCTCATTCAAACTGGAAGCAGTGAACCATCTAGAAACTGAGTGAGGATATATAAAAGGCTGCATAACCTACAGAACATTTTTGTTCTACATAGTTATCCTCCAGCCTGCTACTTAAAAATATGCAGTATTTATAGCAAAACTGCAACTGTCATTGATTAATTCAGGTTTTATTAAAAAATGGTTGCATTGTAACATTAAAAAAGGCATACTGTAATCAAAGTAAATAAAAAATTACAGATTTATCTTATAGCTGTAGAAAAAGTGATTGACAAAAATCAACAGTTTGTCAAAATTAAATAACACATTTACATTATTTGCTAAATAATTTTTGCACTAATCATTACTGAAAGCCTTTGATCATGATGGAGAACTTTCTATGGAGTGCATAATGACAACAATAATTATATAGATTTCTTTTGTGTTTGTGCATGTTAACTGTACTTGTATCAAAAGTAATTGCTTTGTCTACATAAAAGTGCATAGATCCTGCAAGAAGTTGATTTTTATTACTTATGCAGTGCAATTTACATTTTATGATTGAGTAAAATACACAATGAACTGAAAAAATGTATGGTTCTAATCATGTGGGGAAAAAAAGATAAGCTGTCAGCTCCCAGTTCCTCTCTCAAACATTCATTTATGTTTCTTTCCCTACCAATGCTACCAATACTACCAGTAATCCTACAGTTCACTACATCCTTTATATACTGCACCAAAACTACCAACCGTAGTTTTGGTAGAAAACACCTCTAAGCAAAGAAAGAGTAAAAATGCTGAATTATGTCTCCAAATGTTACTTTACAAATGAAAACACACAAAGAATTGTATATTAGTGTCAGTGATGCTGAAGACTAGCTGAAATCATACATGAAAGAAAGTGAATCTTCAGGAATGTGCAACAAGTAAAGGAATTCATTTACCAAAAAAACAGTTACATCTTAGAAACCTGAGCTGTACTCTGTATTAACTATAAACTATCACTATAGTGCACAATGTTATTCATGCTTATGTTAGTTGAGATAAACCGGTAAATTACAAATAAAGTTCTACACTGAAGAAAGTGCTGCCCATTCAACTACACTGATTAGTTGCTGTTTATCTCCTAGGGGTAGTTTAATGCACATTTTAGCATTATTTTATGATGGGTCAGCTTCATTCTTCTAAGCAGTTTCCTTTATAGATTGATTGTATTTTTCCAGTATCAAGTCTGGCATCTATTTATTATAGACTGGGTCTATGAATGACTTTTTCATTGAAAAGATTGTTATACGAAGTAGTTGACTGATTCCAATTGTGCCACATGGGAACTGTTGTCATTGAATGCATTGTTTTTAAGTTTGTCTAAACAAAGTTTTACATTTCTGAACACATAAATTAAGCTGCCAATCCTTGCACCACTTTGAAATTTTATCAAGATCTGACAGAATGTTTGCACAGATATTTTCAGACAAAACTTCAGAGAACTGCATCAACTGCAAAAAAAAAAAAAAAAAAATCTGCGATAACTAGTAATGCAAAATGAACAGTGAGGACCCGACAAATTTCCGTGAGACGCATCTGAAGTAACTTCTACATCTTCCAATGACTCTCTATCCAAGATAACAACATGCATTCTCCACATGAAAAAATCCAAAATGTAATCACAAATTTCACATGGAACTTGTTCAAATGCATTTTGGAAGTCAAGCAATACTGCATCCACTTAACTGTCCTGATTCATGGCCTTCAGGATGTCATGTGAGAAAAATTAGATCTGGGTTTCACATGATCACTGTTTTTGGAATCCATACTGCTTGGCATGGAGGAGATGAGTTCTCCATTGTTTGATTTCAACAACTCTTTATGTTTTACCTCAGAATATAATCTAAGATTCTACAACAGTTGTATGTCAACAATATTGGATTATAGTTTTGTGGATCATTTCTGTTACCTATCCGCTTTTTTTCCAACAACTGGGCAGAGTTCCTTGTTACTTTGAGTGTTCTATGGTATATTATTATCAAAGGAGGGGATAGCTCAGCTGCAGATTCTGTATAGAGTCTGGTAGGGATTCCATCAGTCCCTAGGGCAAAAAAAAAAAAAAATTGTGACAAGACAATGTAAATATGATCAAAATTTTTTACTTATTCCACATCCTTTAGAACCATTTTTTTAGGATTAGTGGAAGGATTATTAGCATAGCTCTTCTTTTATAAATAAACATAATGTGTTTTGATTTTTGTGACTTATTCTACATACTTGAGGACCACTTCACATAGCAAGCTACAGCCTGTTTTTCATGATATCTCTAGTAATTCACCATTAACACTAATGATAATGACCTTGCCGCTGTATCAGTGACTGACCTTTTTTGTAAATTAGTAAGCAAAGTGTCCTGTTATTTCACTTGTTCATGACAATCCATAAAAAACTGGATTTGATTTAGTTTGCAGACTAACTGAACTCAACATGTTCCACTTAAAATGTGTGGAGAACTCAGTGGCTTATTGCCCTCAATTGACTTTCTGTACTTTACTCAGTAACTGCTACTGCATGACAAATGGTAAAAGTTCTATAAATATATCAGTTCCAATATTCCTGGAAATGGCAGTGGGCTAACCATGTCACTCAAAGAAAAAAATGACAGGTATTGATAAAAAGTACTAGACTGAAAACCAATTTACCAAAAAAGATCAAGGAGAAGATCATTAGACATATGGGACAGTGACTTGGGAATGACAGCTGGATTGAATTGGCAACTGGAAGCTCAAGATAGGCACAGAAACTTAAAGAGGTCACATCACCAAATTAATTCACTGATGTTACTGATCATGATGGTGTTTTTCATACAGATTGCTATCTACTAAACAAAAATTGTTATTAAATATTTGGTATATTGCTGGTCGCCACTAACACTTTCATTTTCTCACTACAGACATGCAGTATCTTGAGTGCTGTCTTTATGCCTTGATATTTCTTCCAAAACATGATATATTGTTCCAATTTTGCTCTGAGACATCCTCGCTCTGTTCATGCAATAAATACTTTTAGCCCATATGTTGGCAGTGTTCAAAACTTTGCCATACTGTCTGCAGCTAAAGTTCCAACTGAGTTATGACTGTGTTTCATGTTATGATAAAGCTACATTTTCCTCCTACATTATATCCTCATGTCATTAGTTGTCCAGAAGGCTTATTAATACTGTCTTTCTGCTTACAATATTTTATAGGAAGTACCTATCAAATAAAGTGATGTAACTACAATCTCAGGAAAGAGTGGCTGATACTTTGAACAAGCAAAGTCTCTTGACACTATAGCTGCCATTTTTTCTCATTAAAAAATCTTTGATAAGAAATGTCTAATAATCAGGAGATAATATTCCTTATTACTGTTATTTTCAGAAACAATATTCCATCATTCACACTATACTGATTTTCTCTTGTCACTGACAGGAAAAGAAATATATTTTCTGGCCATCTGTTTGCGACATAAGTAGCCAGATATCTTCACTGTGTATACAGTGGTTTTGTTGGTATTAAAAAATAAAGAATAAGTTGTATAATTATTTGAGCTGTTTTCTTCTCCAAATATTTTGAGAAACAACATTAATCACAAAACTGGACAGTAATTACTCACACCAGACATGTTATTTTCCCAATAAAGTGGGTTAATATGAACATATTTAAACTGTAGGTCAAAATACAATATACATTTTAGCATTGATATTATTCTTCAAGTAGGAATAAATTTCAATTGGTCTATTCTATATATTACCATATTACTTCATTTAGGAGACTATTTTTTGATAATTTGAGAGGAGAAAGTTGAAATCTGTCTAGTACATCTTTGGTATCGGTACTCAGCCCACAAATAATAATTAGCAATCTTTTAAAGATGCTAAGTGTGAATGGCTGTTCCATCTCTTTATTCACTATACACCATTCAAATCAAGTTCTATTGTCAAAATTATTAAATTCTGGCATGAAACTCACGAGTCTTCATAAACTTTGCAAAGAAAATATCTGTAATTTTTAGATGGGATAGTGCTTGTGTAATTGCACTTATTCAGGCTGGCATATAAATATATCATTTCCATTTGAAGATGTACTAATCTTAGTGATGGATGAGCTCATTCTCAATTATCATGTAAAGCACACTCACACATCTTCACTCTGCTGCAAAGGCATTCGGTCTTTCTTCCATGATATCAATGGTTTTGGATCGCCTGTAGGTTCACATGGAAGAACAACCTCTTCTCCCAAGGCCACCTTTAGTTCTAGTGGAGCAACAGACTTGAATCTGGGAGGTTCTATAAACCAACAAGAAAAAGTT
Organism: Schistocerca gregaria; assembly: GCF_023897955.1. Lineage (NCBI taxonomy): Eukaryota > Metazoa > Arthropoda > Insecta > Orthoptera > Acrididae > Schistocerca > Schistocerca gregaria. The sequence goes on along the minus strand of NC_064931.1, from coordinate 517,739,610 downwards.
GATACATATTTCACTTTCACTAGCTGACAATAATTTTATTGAAAATATAAAGAAAAAAATCAGTTACCTTTATTAATATGCCTATACTACTAAGAGTTCTCAATTTTCACCGCATAAATTTATGTTGATGATGCAAGTTAAATTTGATATGGAGACGTGAAATATCTACTCACCGATAATTGTAACCAAAATGCTTTTTGTTGAAAATCCTGCTGGATTTTGTGCTTCACATTCATATGCTCCTTCATGTTCATGGCTGACATATGGTATTATAAGAGAACCATTTGAATGCAGTGTGATACCTTCCTGTAACATCTGTTCCTCATCCAGTATTTCACCATCTTTATACCAAGTCATCTTTGGTGATGGTATCCCCATTCTTATTTTACAAGGCAACTCTGCAACTTGTCCAAGTGAAACAACTGCTCGATGTTCTCCTGCATCATCTATAACAGGCTTCACTGAAAAAAGTTTGCATTTAGTCATGATATTTGAAGACAGGGATTTCTCCTGAAAATATACATTTGTATTAGTGACATCTCACTCCTACAGACTGTGAAACTTTGTAAAAATAATTGACTCTCAATCACATACAAAACACACATATTGAGTACTTGTGTAGATCACTGCTATATAATAATCAAAGAAATTCAAACTAAAATGCTGCTGTTACCTGGACAGGTTTATGTCAATAGCAGGTTGGTGGACATACTGTCCTGGCAGATCAGTGTATATTTAAATGGTATTCTGTCTAATATACAGCAAGCAGAGCTGCTTCTTTTTGCAGATGACATATATACATAAATGACCTTGTGCATGGCATCGGAAGTTCACTGAGGCTTTTTGCGGATGATGCTGTGGTATATCAAGAGGTTGCAATGATGGAAAATTGTACCGAAATGCAGGAGGATCTGCAGCAACTTGATGCATGGTGCAGGGAATGGCAATTGAATCTCAATGTAGACAAGTGTAATGCGAATACATAGAAAGAAAGATCCCTTATCATTTAGCTAGAATATAGCAGGTCAGCAATTAAAAGCAGTTAATTCCATAAATTATCTGGGAGATCGCATTAGGAGTGATTTAAAATGGAATGATCATATAAAATTGATCGTCGGTAAAGCGGATGCCAGACTGAGATTCATTGGAAGAATCCTAAGGAAATGCAATCCGAAAACAAAGGAAGTAGGTTACAGTACGCTTGTTCACCCACTGCTTGAATACTGCTCAGCAGTGTGGGATCCGTACCAGATAGGGTTGATAGAGAGATAGAGAAGATCCAACGGAGAGCAGCGCGCTTCATTACAGGATCATTTAGTAATCGCGAAAGCGTTACGGAGATGATAGGTAAATTCCAGTGGAAGACTCTGCAGGAGAGACGCTCAGTAGCTCGCTATGGGCTTTTGTTGAAGTTTCAAGAACATACCTTCACTGAGGAGTCAAGCAGTATATTGCTATGTATATCTCGTGAAGAGACCATGAGGATAAAGTCAGAGAGACTGGAGCCCACACAGAGGCATATGGACAATACTTCTTTCCACGAACAGTTCGAGACTGGAATAGAAGGGAGAACCGATAGAAGTACTCAAGGTACCCTCCGCAACACACCGTCAGGTGGTTTGCAGAGTATGGATGTAGATGTAGATAGCAATCAATCCAAGCACATGTACAGATGCAGAAGGAATGGGAAACGATGTTCTTAAAAGTATGACTGACTAGTTTTCTGTGAATGGTCTCACTGTTCGTTTTTTTATACATACATTGTGTGGAAATAAGGAAATAATAAATAAGGTGGGAGCTTAACAACTTAGCTTGGTTACATATGCACTTACAATTATCACAAATCTTGGGGAGAGACAAACAAGTAAGATGGCATATTCTGCATATTTTCATTTAATAATGTCATTGAAAGTCTTCATAGATCAAAAACGAGCTGCAAGAATAATATGTTGTGCTCACCCATGATCGATTTGCAGACATCTATTTAAGGAGTTGTACACTCTGACCACTGCTTTAAACTATATTTATTTCCCCATTAAATTTGTTGTAAATAATCCATTTTAGTTCCAAAGAAACAATGATGAACATAACTACAATACCAGAAGGTCTCTTTAGCACAAAAATGGTGCAACTAAAATTTTTGATCATTTACCCACCAACGTAAAATGTCTGAAGATAACAATGTTTCACACTAACAGCTCTTCTGTTCCATAGAAGAATGTCTATTATTATAAAGGGTGATGGGTAGTAATTGCTAACTCACATCTGTATGTTTAAAGAAATACATAACAAATTTTAAATCAAGTTATAAATGTTCAGTATGTACCCATATCTACAAATTAATTTGTGTTCAAGTGTAAAATGTTTCCATCCACATCATTATGATTCATAGTGCAAAATGAGCCATGGAAATTATACCAACTAACTAACACTTTGATTGGTAACACACATGTAAGACCCAGTGGTTGTAGAGAGAGTTTTGGAGGGAGTTAGGCAATGACTGGCAAAAAACAGGTGAATGGAGTACAATAGAAAATGAGTAGGTATTCTGGAGAGATGCAAGAGTGAATGAAGACGAGGATTATATGCAAAAAGTCAAAATCTTGTAAAAAATATTGATTTAAAATCTTCCCCTCCTATACACAACTCAAATGTATTGACTGCTGCTGTGTATCACAAAGTCAAACACAATAATACCCTCTAATAAAACTGGAATACAAACAAAGAACATGAGTGGTCTAAATAGTTTCTACAGCAAACCAAAACAGTTGAGAAAATCAATAAGCAATTTCCAGCAGTTAGTTAGTTAAGGAGTTGTGGTGAAATGAAAGAAGGAGCTAAATCAATGTTTCTAACTACTCATAAGTAAATAGAATGCAATTAGCTATAATGAAAAAGTTTAGGGATATCTAGAATGTGAACAGACTGTTCATGTCTAAATAAAGCACACTATATACACTATTTACAATAACTTTAAAAAAATGAATCACAAAAAGACATTAATGTCTAAATAAATGTGGGTGCTTCATCTTCACAATGCAATCACATAAATACTTTTCTTTGACATTCCTAGCTAAACCAACACTAATACACATATGAATATATAACTCATGGAAATGTTCTGTCTGGGTACTATATCGTGTTGACAACATACCTTGCACATTCACTACCATATGTCTATCAGCTGAACCTACAGAATTGATGGCTGTGCAGGTATATGTTCCAGAATCATCAAGGCTCGCTTGTCTAATAATAAGTGCATTATCATCTGCTCTAATAAACCTGTAAAAATAATATAATCTTCTTAAGATACAACAGTACCACAAAAATTAAGATAATGTAACACTAACAACAAAATTTCTTTGTCAGCAGTTTAATCAAGTGAGCATGTAAAAATCTTTGAACAAAAGTAGATAGCTGATGGCAATTAACTACATATACATCAAAGTACTACACTATAGCCCACCAGATTCTGAGGCTTTTATGTGAGGAACACACAACAGAAAATTTATGAATGTGAATAGAATATATTTATCATCCAAACTGAATCTTTTGTCAATACAACAACATTATAATAAATGAAAAGCATTAGTTTACTTTTGTTCTATAGTATCACTTTGTTGTATTAACTGTTTTTTGCCTTACAAGGCCATCTTGAGACATTTACTGACTATTTTTGCCAAAGTAATTACAATATTTGTAAACAACACTGCAAAAAGAAGTTACACATCTAGACTGAAGCAGAAATGTACAATAAATAACATCTTTGACATTGTGGTGGGAATGCAAAGTAAAATGTCAAAACTTGAACAGTAAATAAATATAAAGGGAGTAAACAGGAAAAAAGCTTTAACAGAAAACTGAAACAGCAAACCTACAATAGTTTATATTAATAAACAAAACCAATAAAATTAGTACTAGACAAGGATACTTCAGGAGGTAGAGAACACGGAGAGTGATACACAAACAAATTAAAACAAAGAATTATCAATGTAACCACAGAATATGTGAAGAACTCAAGCAGTATTAATAAGATAAGCAGAAATGAATTAATTCAGGAAAACTGGGGAGTGAGGGAACATACAGTAAATGCCGTCTTTGAGAGTGTGGTAGTACTGCATTTTAAAAAGTAAAAAATTGAACAGTATACAAATATAAAAGGGTAAACAGGAAAAACATGAACACTATACTCAAAACTGTGCCTATGTAACAGTTTGCATTAAATAAATGAATCAAATAAAATAAAAAGCATACTTGATGAGACAACTTCAAAAGGTATTAAACATGGAAAATAATGAAATGCACCAGTTAAAAGAAAGGCTTAACAACTGTAGCTACAGACTATATTGATTACACAGCGAGTTGCAACAAAATAAAAGAACTCAATGAAGAAGGGACATGTAAGAATGTGAAGGAACAGACAGTGTGGAAAGTAATGAAGTTTTTGGCCTTGGTATGCTAAGTGGACATGGGACTCTGGATGGCAGTTGTGGCTCTCACTCAGTACATGTACAGCAAATGTGGTTTCAGAATTCTGAAACATGAATGCAACTTGAAGTTTCAGATTTGTGACTCAACATGTGATGAGTGTGATGAGTATGTACTGAACGAGGGCCACAGCTACCAGCCAAAGTCCCATGTCCTTCACTTAGTAAACAAAGGCCAAAAACTCCATCTGAAGATTAGATGGGTAGATTTCATAACTATTGAAAAGGTACTGAACTGAATTGGAGAGGAACTAAATTTATGGCACAATTTGACAGAACAAAGGGGTTGGTCAATAGAACACATCATGAGGTATCAAGGACACAAGGAATAGTCAATTAGGTAATGGAGAGAAGAAGGGGGAAGGATGGGGGAGGGACGGAGGGTTAAAAATTGTAGAGAGAGACCAGGTTCAAATGGATGTAAATTGCAGTTCTTAGGTGGATATGATGACGCTTGCACAGCATAAGATAATCAGGAGACCCATGTCAAGCCAGTCTGCAGAGAAGACCACAACACAACAAATTCTTCTTTAATATTTACCATGAAACTTTCTGGCAGATTAAAGCTGTGTGCCAGACCGAGACTTGAACTTGGGACCTTTGGTAGAGCACTTGCCCTTGAAAGGCAAAGGTTCCGAATTCAAGTTTCGGTCTGGCAAACACGGTCTCAATCTGCCAGGAAGTTTCATATCAGCGCACACTTCGCTGCAGAGTGAAAATCTCATTCTGGGAATATTTACCCAGTTATAAGACGACATTTTTTTCCCAAATTTGTCATTCAATTCTTTTTTTCCTTCTTTTTTTCTTTATTGTTATTTCACCCCACTGCACCTCATTTGGGTGAAGGGTTTGTTGGAGGGGGAGAGGGGACGCCATCAGCAGTACAGGCAAACCGCTCTTCAGCAGATTAATAATAAAAATTAAAGAGATTTAAAAGAAACAAGAAACAAATAGGGGAGATATTTAGAATGAATTTAAAACTTTTTAGAACTGAAAAATAAAATGGTGATTTTTAAATACACACATCATAAAAAAGTTTTGCATCACCTAGTTTCCAAGAGTTCTGGAAGCTATACAGAAAATTGGAATAGAGATCGACTTAAACATCATTTCTGCCCTTTTTATTGCTCATGAAAACCACACATTGCATCGAGACCTTCAGAGGTGGTGGTCCAGACTGCTGTACACACCAGCACCTCTATTACCCTGTAGCACATCCTCTTACATTGCTGCAAGGCTGTATTCGTCGTGGCATACTATACGCAAGTTCATCAGGGCACTGTTGGTCCAGATTGTCCCACTCTTCAATGGCGATTTGGCATGCATCCCTCAGAGTGGTTTGTGGAACATGTCCATAAACAGCCCTTTTCAATCTATCCCAGGCATGTTTGATAGGGTTCTTGTCAGGAGAACATGTTAGCCACTCTAGACGAGTGATGTTATCCTGAAGGAAGTCATTCACAAGATGTGCAAGATTGGGGTGTGAATTGTCATCTATGAACACGAATGCCTTGCCAATATGCTGCTGATATGCTTGCCCTATGGTCGGACGATGACATGTACATATCGTACAGCCACTGCGGTGCCTTCCATGACCACCAGTGGCATACGTCGGCCCCATATAATGCCACCCCAAAACAGCAGGGAACCTCCACCTTGCTGCACTCACTGGAAAGTGTGTTTAAGGCATTCAGCGTGACCAGGTTGCCTCCAAACACATCTCCAATGATTGTCTGATTGAAGGCATGTGCAACACTCACCAGTGAAAAGAACGTGATGCCAATCTTGAGCAGTCCATTTGGCATGTTGTTGGGCCCATCTGTACTGTGCTGCATGGTCATCAGACCTCTAACCTTAGAACTACTTAAACCTAACTAACTGAAGGACATCACACACATCCATGCCCGAGGCAGAATTTGGACCTGCGGCCATAGTAAACACGTGTTTCAGGGCTGAAGCGCCTAGATCCGCTTCACCACCGCGGCTGGCTGCACTGCATGGTTTTGTGGTTGCAAAGATGGAGCTCACCATGGACATCAGGACTAAAGTTGCACATCATGCAGCCTATTGCACACAGTTTGAGTTGTTACATGATGTCCTGTGGCTGCACGAAAAGCATTATTCAACAAGATGGCGTTGCTGTCAGGCTTCCTCCAAGCCAAGCGGTCATCCACTGCAGTAGTAGCCCTTGGGCATCCTGAGCGAGGCATGTCATCCAGAGTTCTTGTCTCTCTGTATCTCCTCCATATCCGAACAACATTGTTTTCGTTCACTCTGAGATGCCTGGACACTTCCCTTGTTGAGAGTGTTACCTGGCACAAAGTAATAATGTGGATGCGATCCACCGCAGTATTGACCAACCAGCCATGGTTGAACAACAAACAACACAAGCTGTGTACCTCCTTTCTGGTGGAATGACAGGAAATGATCGGCTGGCGGACCCCCTCCATCTAATAGGTGATGCTCATGCATGATTGTTTACATCTTTGGGTGGGTTTAGTGACATCTCTGAACAGTCAAAGGGACTGTGTCTGTGATACAATATCCACAGTCAACATCTGTCTATGTTTGTATATGAGGGATATGACCTCTGGGACTGGTACACAAAAACAGTAATAATAAATGATAAAACAAAACACAAGAAGTGCACATTTAAAACTTGATGCCAAAACATTGATATTTAAAAGAAGCACTTTCCTGTCACTAAGAACTAGAAGGACCAGTCCTGGGATAGGAGTCTGTTGTTGAAGGGGGAAGGTTGGCTGGTGAGGAAGGAAGGAATGTGGTGGTATAAGGATGGACGATTGATGCATAGCAGTAATGGGGCAGGAGTGGCTGTTGAGACAGAAGAGAGGTTGCAGTAGGAGGGGCAATAGGTGACACTAATAGTTTTTGGGAAAAGGGGTCTCAGAAGAAGGACAGATGGGGAAAAGGGGAGAGGAAAATGTGTGGAGGGGGAAGCCCTGATGAGGTGCATGGGGTGGAGTGGACTTTCAGTTGGCAAGATGGATAAATGTAAGGAAGGGTTCATGACCTGGAAGGGGAAGATCATTGAAGTTTCTTTGGAAGAGTATGTGGAGGGTGTGTAGGAGTAGGGTTCATGAAATGTGTTGGTAAAGGCATGGCAGCATATGAGGATTGGACTGTAGGGTGGAAACAGCAGGATTATTGGAGTTGAGTTTGCGGATGCTGTAGAGTGTTCAGAGGTGTTCAATGTGAGTAAGGAGAGGTGGCAATTTGATGAGTTGGTAAAGGATCCTTGTGAGGAAAGGAAAAAGATGTTGAAAGTGAGGCAGAGTGGATGGCGTTTGAGGATCTGACAGAACTTAAAGAACTTGTGTGGGGATATAGATCCACACAAAATTCACATTGCAAAGGATGGGACTGATCAAGGATTTATACATATGAAAGACAGTGGAGGGGTGCAATCCCCAAGTCTGGCCAGTCAGTAGTTCTAGTCTGTTGTGGGCTTTATGTTGGATGGTTAGTAGGTGAGGTTTCCATGTTAGTAGGTCATTTGATTTTTTTTTTCTTTATTGTTATATCATGCCCACCACCCTCCACCCCCACCCCATACGAGCAGTGGGTGGGCTATCAGCAAATACAATTTGCTTTTCTTCAGCCATATGAAAGTAAAACTTTAAAAACATAATATAAAAGCTGGACATCATGGTGGACAAAAACAAGCATTTTGTACAGTAAAAGGGCAGAGTGTCAACTGCATAAGTTAAGATACAAATGGATAATTTGGTAAGTAATTAAAATATAAGCATGGATCAACAGAAAATGAGTGTCATACATGAATACATAAAAACAGACAGACAGGTGCATAAGGTAAAATGGGAAGGCTGATGTACTGACTGATTAAAACAGAAACATAGAGGGGATGTGGTTCTAAACCAAGACTGAGGAAGTGGGTAGAGAAGGCTGGAGGGGAAGGGCCCTAGACCTGGTAGGATGGGTATATACCAAGGTGTACTTCATGGTTGAGTAGGAGAAGGTGATTAAAATTTCAGTGGAAGAGGATGTAGTGGGTGTGGAGGTGTCGTATTGGTGGAATGTTGTGGTAGAGGCAGAGCAGAGTACAAGAATCAGTGAGTAGCTGTGGAGGAAACTAGGGGGTGGGTAGTGCTGAGTTTATGGGTAAAGTAGGATATTCACAGGTGTTCAAGATGGAAGAGTAGGGTGGGGAATGTTGTACATTGTTAGAGGATGTAGGTAGGGGAAGGTAAGGATCTGAAAGACTATGCAGAATATGTGGCATTCAAGGATCTCTTTGGCATGATAAAAGGAGGGAGGAGTGGAAATCCATGTCACATGGGCATAGCAGAGAATAGGTCAGATTAGAGCTTTAAAGGTGTGGAGGATTGTGGAAGGGTGTAATCCCCATATTTGGACAGTTAGTAATTTTTTGTATGTTTTAGCCTATTGAGGACTTTCTATTCAATGGTTAGTAGATGAGGCTTCCATGTTAATTGGCAATCAAGTGTTAATCCAAAGTATTTAAGTGTTTGGATAGGATAGTCGTGACTGATAAAGTGAAAGTCATAAGTGGAGAAGCTGTAGGTGGTTCAGCCTGTAACACAGGCCAATGATGGCAAAACATTTTTCTGAAAATACCTTATTCTTAAGATTTTTAGGGTGGAAAATCCAAATATGATACTTAAAAAACTGTATCACCCACCATTTCTTCACATTTTACAGTTAAATTTATTAAATTAAGCAATGTTTTAAAGAATTTAACAGTTTTTATATAGCTAAAATAATTTAAACAGGAGGTGTAATGAATGTAGATGACATTGGTAGCACTGCTGAAAAACATTTGCTGGCAAAAAAGGTCAATTCTATTTTTGTGTTAACAGATGCTGTTTTGCTTACTGTCAACCTAACCACACTTTCCCATTTCCTGTACATGTGCTCAGTACATTGTCTAACTGTGGTTGCAAAAACTCTTATGGCAGTTTTTTTTATATTTGTAGTGATGTTGTGATTAAAAAACACCAAAGAAACATTACAGACTTTGGATCTAAACTTGGTGATCAAGATAAATCTTGGGTGCCACGTTAAGTATGTTATGTGTGTGTTGAATGAGAAAATGGTCCAAAAAGGAGAAAAAAGCTTTAGATTTGCTGTTCCTGCGATATGGAGGGAGCCAAGAATCATTCCAATGATTGCTACTTTTGCAGTGTTGATATTACCAGTCATAATTCGAAAAACAAGAAGATAATAAGCTACCCTAATCTGTCCGCCATCTAACAAGTAGGGCATGGTGTAGATTTGCCGGTTCCTGAACCACCATATAATTTAAATTCTATTCCAACAGAAGTATTTTCTTATGTACAATGTGATTTAGATGAACCAGATGATGATGAATTTCACTGTAATACAGAAAGTCTAGGGCCTAAACTGTTTACTCAGATCGAGCTTAGCAATTTGGTTAGGGATCTGGGCTTAATGAAAGAAAAAGCTGAATTGCTTGGCTCTTCATTAAAAGAAAGGAACTTATTGGCAGTTGGAAACAGCATATGCATCAATAGGAAGTGAGAGAAGCAATTTTCCAAGTTTTTCCAACAGAGAAGGTGATTTAGTGTACTGCTCAGACATTCCCAGTCTGATGAATGAGTTTGGTATTGAATACAAAAAGTAAGACTGGAGGCTGTTTATTGATTCATCAAAAAAAATTTAAAAAAAATATGTTGTGCAACTAGGGCCTCCCATCGGGTGCCTGGTGCAAGTCTTTCGATTTGATGCCACTTTGGCAACTTGCGTGTCAATGGGGAATTCATCCAAAACTAGTGATGGAAAAACGCTACCAAGGCCACTGGAACACCAACATGAAGGGGACTACTTTTGGTCACTTCAACAAGAAGTTCAGCAAGCGACTCATCATAGAAAAAGCTACACTAGAAGCTTCAAAGAAAAAAAATAGAAAGAAAATACAAACCAATTCCAGCTGACAAGTGAAACCCCTATTAACACATACCATTGTTTTACATAGCTTACTGTAAATACAAACCATACTTAGGTTGTAACAAATCATTTGATTAATTTCCCCGTTTACCGTGTAGCATAGGATTTTTATACCATATAATAAAAAGCATACTGCTTGAAAACTATGGATGATACAAAAAAACTAAGGCTAGATTTGGATTCAACTCATAAAAATCCACAAAGATCAGCTACCAAAGTAAAGAAAGTTTTTCAAAAAAAAATTTTTCATTGGCCTGTGTAAGTGTAATTGTTGGCTGGGTTTTGGTAGGCTTGATTTTGAAGAGCCATTGGTTGCACCAGGAGGTGAACTGAATGAGATGGGCAAGAGGGATCTATGAGATTTCTGGAGGGTAGGGTAGAGGGTGAGGAAGGCAGAGTCAGCAGCATATGTGTTGAACAAGAACGATATTTTCTAAATCCATGTTGACTGCGTGTCAATAGACCATTTTCTTTGAGGTAATTCATATGTTTGAACACAATATATGTTCCAAAATCCTGCTGCATATCAACATTAATGATATGGGCCTGTAATTTAATGGATTGCTCCTATTACCTTTCTGAAATATTGGTGTGACCTGTGCAACTTTCCAGTCTTTGGGTAAGGATCTTTTGTTGAGCAAATGGTTGTATATGAGTATGATTGTTAAGTTTGGAGCTATTGTATCAGCATATTCTGAAAGGAACTTAACTGGTATATAGTCTGGGCCAGAAGACTTGCTTTTATTGAGTGATTTAAGTTATTTCACTACTCTGAGGATATCTACTTTTACATTACTCATGCTGGCAGCTGCTCTTGATTTGAATTCTGGAATATTTACTTCATCTTCTTCGGTGAAGGAATTTCAGAAGGTTGTGTTTGGGTGGTACAGGACTAGTCCCAGATGCATTTGGGAGAGGCAGGAGGAGTGGGTGCATAGGCAGTGTGTAAAGTGTAGAGGACAGTGTGTAGGACAGGGAGATGGTTGCTTCTGATGGGGTCAAGTAATGCGCCCGAGTAGATTAGGAGAGGTAAAGATAACATCAGGAGTGGAATTACTTTCAAGGTGAGTATGCAGTAGGAAATGGACTGTATCACTATGGAGGGAGTCAGTAAACCAATGGCGTCACTGGAGTCCAGCATGTGACAGGATGTGGATGTTACTGTCAGTGGCAATAATATAGGTTGAAAAGGTATGGTCTATGTGGGTGAGGAAGTTGTATGGAATGAAATGATGTGGTTGGCTAGAGACAGTGGTACAGGCAACAGTTAGGGTTTTGAGGAAGAGAATGAGAATAAGTTATTTGTTAGGACTGTTTTGAGGAGTTGTGGTCAGACAGGGAGTTTCTTGTGGTGGTTAATAGCAACTCTGCCATGAGCAATGGGGAGCATGTTATCTGTTCAGTGAAGGATGTATGGCAAAATGGGAATAGTATTTTGAGGTTGGAGGAAGGTTTCATTCATTATACTGCTGTTGTGCCATGATTTAGGGAGAGAAAAGTTGGTGGGGAGTCATTTGAAAAATATGGGGACATCATATATTCACAGATGAAACTATTGCTGCTGAGATCAACATTTTTACATTATTTAGTGCAGTATGTAGGGGTCATCTTACATCTATAGGGGTTGTCTTACATTCAGAGATGAATCTTTGACCATTCATGTCACATGCAGATTTATTTTGAAGAATTCCAAAGGGCAGGGCATGGCAAATGATACTTGCATTCCAATAGGCTCAAGATTTTCTGATACATCGAAGCGATTCATACAGTACTGACATTGCTCAAGCGATCATGTTACACTGACTTACATGGCACTAATGCATAAGATACATAAGAAACAATGAATTAGCCACTGTAACAGTCTGTTGGCCTGATTAAAATTTGACAATTTTGTGAAACATCACAGGAAATATTGTAAAATTTTAAAATCTTACAAACTTTTGTTTTATTTGAACAAGTTTGCAATAAACTTTCTCATTCATGTACAGATACCGCAATGCCTTTTCTAAAAGTAAAGGTAATTAACAACAGGAAATGTTGTCCTTCAAAAAAAGCATTATATGATTTAGAACCCAGAGTAATATTTTATTTGGTTATGAGAGACTGTAATGATTTACTAAGTGGACTGCAAATGACAAATTCAGTCACTTTTCATGAATTAGTATAATGGATGAAAATGTTACCAGCTCTGAATCAGCTTTAGAACATAATGGTGACATTCAGTTGAAACATGAATGAAAATTAATCCAAAATGAAGTGTCTAACAAAGGAAATAATAAATCATATTTAACTGATTGTAATTGTTATTGCAAGAATAAATTACAGCAGCAAGACCTGCCATGGAAATAGTACCAAGAGACATCACTCAATCGCAGGATGAGCAAAAGTTCTAGAATGTGATTGAATCGTAATTGTGATCTCATATTTATGTATTACTTGGTGTTTTTGCACATTGCCTGCACACTAGAAAATATTTCAGTCTCTTTTTCAGTCACTCATGCTCGGCGCTATGGAAGGGATACAGTGATACCAGCTTGGCTCAGAGCTAGAATTCCGAAGCAAGGGAGACTGTACTATTCTAACATCCATTGTAGCAGCTGCTGCCGCAGCAGCAGTAATCTTGATGATGGTCTGTTGCTGGTAATTATCATCAACCTTCTGTCCTACCATTTTCCTTTGACTCACAGTGGACACTCCAGTCGCCTCCCCCATTTACACCACACCCTTCTCTAGTCCCATTATCACATGTGGAGAGATTCCTCTGGCCCACCACAATACATCCCCGCTCCCCTTCAAACAGTCTTCCTTTAAGCCACTTCCAACTTTTCCTTCACCAACCACTTCATCTCCAACTCCAGCCAAAATAACAGCTTCTCGAGCTATCATCACAATACCTGAAACCACACTACAATCAACATGTGACTGAATCAATTCCTGCCTATTGAAATGACTTGCAACACACCACATCCCACCTCTTACAATTCCCCAACCCCCCCCCCCCCCCCCCTTCCCACAATAAACAAAAAGCCACATAAGAACCCTAACGCAGGTCCACAACTAGGACCAAACCAAAGAATCACAAGCAATACCCAATCCTATTGAACACATAGGTGCCACTCCCTCCTCATGCACCTTTTCCCTCGGCTGTTTCCACTTTTCTTCTCTCCAATCCTGACCCAGAATTCCTAAATGCCAAAACCCTCACTCTAGAAATAATAAAATGCATTCCTCACATTCTCATCACTCAAATCATCCCTGCAAAGATACTGTCTTCATCAAATGCATGAATTCAAACTTCCACTCCAATTTCCTCCTCAAAATCCCATAAGTTACCTTTGGCACTCAAGCCTCCCTCATTTCCTTCAGCACAAATCTCACAGCCAAACAACTCCAGCTTCCTCACCATCCTCCACCTTCACTGTCGAGATAATGAAGGCAGACCAAGGGATAATGGCAGAGGAAGTGGCTTCTGAACTGAATTCCAATCCTGCTTTAAAAATCCGTACAGCCTGCTGTATCTACAATGATTCAGGTTCTGCCTATCTCACGAGAGTCTTCCCAGAGTCTGTCCCTCCATTGATCACCAGTTCAGAGAGGGAGCCCTAATTTACAACTGCTGTTGTAATTGGAAATGCTCCAAATCGCTACCCCAATCCTAATGTTGCCAAAAATGCCTTATTTATAATGACCCCCTCACTCTTACTTGTAAAAATTCCCCCACCTGTCCTCGCTGTAAAGACTTCCACTTCCTCAAATGATGTCCCAATCTCATCTCCCATCCCACCTGCAATGATGACCACCCTACCTATTCTGCCAAGTGCAAGGCTACACCCTCACTAATAAGACCAGAATTAACAGTAGCTGTCCACCCTACTGATCATCCTATCCATCCCAATAACTCACTAAGCCAAACTCAGACAACTAAAGACATCAGCAGAGTCCTCACCATTGTCCTCCAAAATATTCACCCCTTCCAGTGGCCTCATACCCTACGAAAATTTCTCTTACTGCCTGCTCTGTTTTCTACCTCAATACCCAGGCCATCTACTCCAAAAAACAAGTCCACTTCACTTTCATCCATAGCAGCTCCCCTCACCCTCAAAATCCACTCCCTAGGCTCCCATCATGGTGCAACAGCAATACAGCATCCTATTCCACAAAATCCGCTCCCTACCCACGAACAAGCCCCTTTTCATTCACACTCAGCCCCAGCACAATGGCAGTACCTTCATCCTTAATGAAACATACCTCCAATCATATCATATCATCTGAATTTAGCTGTATATCTTCCACCACACAGATAAACCCTTCCACTGGCTAGAAGTGGAGTTGCAACCTGCCATCACAAAAATGTCTCTACTCAGTCACAATCCTTACTCAATAATCCCACCAAACACCTTATCCTTAGCCTCTTCTTCGAAACCCTAACTGTTACCTGTGTTACTATCTACATCCAACCTAATAATTTGATCTCATACAATTTCCTCACCCACATCGACCATACCTTTTCCACCTATATTATTGCCGCACCCATAGTAGATCTGCTGCAGAACTTCAGCAGTGGAGTCAATTTACAGACTCCCTCCAAGCTGACACTGATACAATCCCACGGCATGCCTGTCCTGAAGGCAACACCACTTCACATAACATCCTAGAATCTTCCTACACCCTTTGACACCTCTGTGCAGAAAAGCTCAACCCAGTGGAAAGTGAGCACCTACCTGTCCTCACTAAATCCCGCACACCCCATCCCAATCTCCATCCAAAACTTGCCCATGATTGCTCTTGTGTCAACTGGAATGCCTACCAGGAATCCATAGATGCCCATATAGGGAGCCACAACCCAAAATTTTCACCACCATAGGATATCCCCTATGTCACACTCTTCCTGCAGCAGAGTTTGTCAGATGCTATCTCTGCCCAGACCTTTACTAAAGCCATATATCCTTACTGCCCCACTCTTCCACTACAAGCCATACTCCTTCTCCATGAATCCTGTAGTCTATATTGCTGTTTCCTATGGGCTCATGACCAGGATACATTCACAAGCCACCCGCAAATACAGTGAAATGCTAGAAATTTACTCTATGCAAAAAATGCCAGGACTGGCATCAGACATGCACCAGACCCAAAGCTACAGTTCCAGTTAACTCCTCCAAGTACTGGAAAGTATTCCACTTACTTAGTGAAACCCACCCCATCCCTCACTACCAAATTCTTCACAACAACTTTACCTTTTCTGATGACCTGCACAAAACCAACCACTTTGCATTCTATCTCCATAACATCATCTCCATCCGTGATGATCCCCACATTGACTATTCCCAATTCCCTATTGTCAATGAATGCACAGATTACTCAGTCCCACCACTGGCTCCCAATTCTGGTACTAGAACAACATACCAGAAACAGAATGAGGCAGCCCTGCCACAGTACAGGACATAAAACAAATACTTCACAGGAAACAACACATCTCCTGGTCATGACTGTAATACATATTGACACTTCAAACAATGCCTTCTCTCCTTTCTCATCAGTGTTGCAACATTGTATACCACTATCATCCCTACAGGCTACTATCCCAACCTGTGGAAAACCTCCAAAATCTTAATTTTCCTCAAACTGAACAAACCCCCCACTGACACCTCCTTGTACCACCCCATCTCTGTGTTTAGCAAGGTTTTTGCACCCATCTAGTCCTAATGCATCCACCAACATCTGCACCAACAACACCTGGTTCCTATTACCCAGTGGCTTACATCCCTCCTTATCTGCTGATGATCAACTCCTCAACTTCACCCATCTCCTATCCCAACAGCTCAACATTCATAAATCTGCCAATTTTGTCTCCCTTGACCTAGAGAAAGCATACAACTGCGTAAGGCATTCCAGTATTCTTTTTAAACTGTACCTTCCACCCCACTGCAAAAGTGCCATAAGGTTTTGTTCTTTCCCCTCTCCTTTATCTCTTACACCCACCAGTTAGTCCAAACCACCTCCTCCAGCCCACCTCTTTCAATATGCTGATGACACCACTTTCCTTGCCCTCTATTCTATGCTTCAAAAATCCCAATGATCCCTCCAAATCCATCTCAACCAGTTTACCTCTTGGTGTAACCCAGGGCTTCTTAAAATTAACCCTTATGAGGCAACAATTGTAGGATGCATCACCCACACCCTCCATCTCCATAACTTCTACCTCACCATTTATGACTGTCCTATTCAGCTAATGCCCTAAAATACCTTGGACTAACCTTCAACAGGCAACTAACATGGAAATCTCACCTACTAACCATCTAACGGGAAGCACACAATAGACTAAAACTACAAACTGGCTGGACTTGAGGATTGCACCCCTTCATTGTCCTCCACACCTATAAAACCTTGATTAGACCTGTTCTTTGCTATTGGAATGTTGCATGGATCTCTCTTCCTCACAGGTTCTATCAGTCCCTCCAGATCCTGGAACACCAAGCACTCCACTTCTCCCACAAAGAGCCTTTACCAGCTCATAAAATTACCACCTCTCCTCATTCACATTTAACACCTACAGCTCTCAGCTGATACACAACTACAGGGAGGCAAGGTAAGTGTTCATCCTTTTCTGTGTTTTTTGTGTCTGCCCTCGGTAGCTGAGAGGTCAGCAAGACAGAATGTCAGTCCTAAGGGCCCGTGTTTGATTCCCAGCTGGGCCAGAGATTTTCTCCACTCAGGGACTGGGTGTTGTGTTGTCCTAATCATTATCATTTCAACTCCATCGAAGCACAAGTCACTGAAGTGGTGTCAAATTGAAAGACTTGCACCCAGTGAATGGTCTAGCTGACAGGAGGCCCTAGTCACATAACATTTACATTTTTTTGTGATTTTTGTCATAGTATGTTTATTCAATTTCATGCTTGTTTTTCAGTTAAAGAGGTATAATCTCACATTTTTGTAAGTGTAAATTCATCAGTCAGTAGTTCAGTAGTTGCTCATTTGGACACCTGGCCTAGCCCATTCACGCTTTGAGTGGATGGGTAACTACTCCTTCAGGAGGGTCCGAACAGGTGCAAGGGGGCGGTGTTTATTGCAAATAGCATTCAGGGCTGGAAAGAAAGCCAATGTGCACTTGGTATGTCTGCCAAGGGGCCTCATCTGGAATGTGAAGGGGGCCTTGCCTGTGGCTATTTAGCATGCAGGGTGCAGTCGTCTGCATGTTGTGGGTCATGATGGCAACAATGACACCTGTCACTTGGGTTCTGAGGCGATCCTCAGTTCATACAGGCAGCTGGTAGAGATAGTGAAGATCACTGACCTTGTGTGTGGGGTGCACGCAGAGCTCACAATGTTCAGCACTGTTCCCAGACTTGATCAGGATCCTTTGGATTGGAGCCGAGTGGAGGGTCTCAACCAAAGACTTCATCAAATCTGTGATGGTCTTGGCTGCAGGTTTCTAGACTTGTGTTATTATGTGGGGATTTGTAGGATTCCCCTTGGTAGGTCAGGATGCACTACACAAAGGAAGTGGCTACTCAGGTAGCAGAGTACTTGTGGAATGGGCATGAGGATTTTTTAAGCTAGGCAGAAGTTTGAGGTGCTCTAATGAACACTTGCCCGTCAGTACACGGCAAGGCAAGTAAAATGGCGTTAAGAATAAAGACACTTCGACTGTAATAATTTTATCAGTTAACTGTCAAAATATTTGTAATAAAGTTCCTGAATTTACTGCCCTCCAGGAAAGTTCTCACAGTCAAATTATTCTTGGGACCAAGAGCTGGCTGTAGCCCAAAGTGAAAAGATCTGAGTTATGGAATGTTTATCGGAAAGACAGCTTACACACCATAGGAGGGGGAATCTTCACTGCAGTTGACAGGAATATTGTGTCTAGTGAGATCGAGGTTGGGTTGACAGCAAAGTTATCTGGTTGCGCATAACAAGCGTAGGTGAAACCGAGTTAATTGTTGGGTGTTTTTACCAGCCACCCAATTCCGCCATGACAGTTCCAGTGTCATTCAAAGAAAGCCTAGAGTCAACAGAGCATAAATACCCAGATCATGCAATACTAGTTGGAGGCGACTTTTACCTACCAAGTATAGACTGGGATTTCTATGGTACATTGCAGGGGATACTGACAGACAGTCATGTGAAATAGTTTTTAACATGTTTTCTGAAAACTGTCTTGCGAAGCTAGCTAGGCAGCCCACACTCAATGGAAATATCACAGACCTTGTAGCTACAAATAGGCTGGAGCTTATCAACAATGTCAGTATACAAAATGAGATTAGTGATCATGATGTCATTATAGCAACGATGATTACGAAAGTTAAGAAATCAGTCAAGAAGGTTAGGAGACTGTTTCTGATAGGCAGAGCAGATGACCAGTTATTAGCATCTCACTTATACAGTGAACTGGCACCACTTAGTTCCATTAAGATGTATTTAGAGGAATTATGGGCAAAGTACAAGCAGATTGTAAATTGAGGCTTGGGTAGTTATGTGCCTAGTAAGTGGATAAAGGATGGAAGAGATCCACCACAGTCTAATAATTAAATTCAGAGGATACTGAGGAAGCAGGAAGGTTAGTAGAGATTCGGGTATCTGAAAAAAGTTATATGTGTGAAGCACACAAAAACTACCACCGTCTCACCTTAGCAAAAGATCTGGCTGAGAACCTAAGGAAATTGTGGTCTTATGTAAAATCACTAAGCAGGTCTCAGACTTCCATTCAGTCCCTTGTTGAACATTCTGGTGTAGCATTTGAAGATAGCAAAATGAAAGCTGAAGTTTAAAATTTCACATTCAAGAAATTGTTCGCACAAGAGAATCTTACAAACATACTGTCATTTGGCCTTCGTACTGATTCCTGTATGGATGACATAGTAATAAGCATCCCTAGCAAAGAGAAACAACTGAAAAATTTGAAGAAAAAATCAAGTCCAGATGGAATCCCAGTTTGATTTTACAAAGAATGCTTTAAGGCACTGGCTCCTCACCTAGCTTGCACTTATTGTGAATATCTCACACAGCACAAAGTACCAATCAATTGGAAAAAGGCACGGATGACTTCAGTATATAAGAAGGGCAAAAGAACATACCTGCAAAATTACAGAGCAATCTTCCTAACTCTGGTTTGCTGCAGAATCCTTGAACATATTCTCAGTTCTAATATAACAAACTTTGTTGAGACTGAGAAACTTATGTGGATGAACCAGTATGGTTTTAGAAAGCATCATTTGTGCAAAACTCAGCCTTCCCTTTTCTCACATTGCCATATATTGACGACATAATGACTTGTATGTTATTACATGTTAGGCTATTTGGAGCCATTATGGACACTCCAAGATAGGAAATCAGAGACACAATGCAGAGAGCAGCCAAAAGTGGTAGCATTTAGGTTACTGGAGATAAATAGTAACACCTGTCCCAGGGGAGAAGTTTCACTTCAGAGAATTAACTGTTAACTCTATCCATCATCTAGACACTGTCATAAGGTGCCACAAAAAGACATGTCTTAGTAAAGGCAGCAAGCTTGATACTTGCTCCTAAGAACTGTAACATCAGTGGGTTTACACAGGTTAGAGTGTTTCTCCAGCAGACCCCACCCACACAATGGTGGCGAGTGGAGCCAAGTGACGTAAAGCACTGTTTTTGCTGGCTGTGATAGGAGTGACAGTGACGTTTAGCTTCCAGCTGAATGCTGTTGATACCAAACTTGGAGTTTGTTAATGTAGAATCCAGAAGAATCCCTACCTACCAAGTAGGTGTAGGGGAGGAATCTAAATGTGGTTGGCCAGAGGCACCGTGGAGGTGCAGAACAACTCACCAGATAAGCAAGAGCTTGTTAGGTGCCGGTGGATTGGTGGGTCAACTATAGGAAGAGAAAAATGGTGTGCCCCCACAATTCTCAATTCTTCAAAGAACTGTGGTTTAGTATTCAGAAGGGGTTCTCAGTCAGTTCCCTAGAGGGCTGGCTCCATGCCACTCATCGCCAGCCTTGGTAAGATCCGACATGTCTGTTTTTCTCACTTGGAATGCTACTCTCAAGTTTTTACTTATCATGCTGCTAGAGTTTGCTACATCTGTTAGCACCTGCCCCCGTGGCTTCAGACACTGACTTCAGTTGTGCAACCAGTTGTGTTGTTTTCTTTTTCTAATGTTTAGTGTAGTAGTTAGTCTGGTCATAAATAAATAGTGCTAACCAGACTCCTGAATTCAATGAGTCTCCTGCTACAAGCATCCCACTGAGTCCCAGAATCTGCATCTCTTGTAGGTGCCCTGTGACAGTGTTTGGCACTGATCCAAGTCATCATCCTGCCTTCACCAGGAATTCGTCTTTCTGCATTTGCTCCTCACTGCTTGGGAATTGCAGACAGGCCTTAAACCCCCTGTCTTCCCTCCAACCTCTGTCAGGACATGACAACATGACATACTGGGAACCAGATGAAGGGCAACAGGCAGGTTGTATATTTCTAGATTTCCGGAAAGAATTTTACACAGTGCCCCATTGCAGGTTGTTAACAAAAATACGAGCATATGGAATAAGTTCACAGATATGTAAGTGGCTCAAAGACTTCTTAAATAATAGAACCCAGTATGTGGTCCTTGCCAGTGAGTGTTCACCAGAGACAAGGGTATCACCAGAAGTGCCCTAGGAAAGTGTGACAGAACTGCTGTTTTTCTCTATATATTGTATAGTAATGTGTCGAAGTTGAGTGCTTGTAGGAAGATACAAGGGGAATTAGACCAAATTTCCAGTTGGGGTGATGAATGGCAGCTAGCCTTAAATGTGGAAAAATGTAAGTTAATGTGGATGGGTAGGGAGATCAAACCTGTAATGTTCAGATACAGCATTGCTAGTGTCCTGCTTGACTCTGTCAAGTAGTTTAAATATCTGGGTGTAAGGTTGCAAAGTGATATGAGATGGAACCAGCCTGTGAGAACTATAGCAAGGAAGGCAAATTGTTGACTCTGCTTAAATGAGAGAATTTTAGGAAAGAATGGTTCACCTAATGCTGTGACCTATTCTTGAGTACTGCTTCAATGTTTAAGATCCATACCATGTCAGACTAAAGGATGACATTGAAGCAACTCGGAGGCAGGTTGCTAGATTTGTTACCGGTAGGTTCGAACAATGTATAAGTGTTATGAAGATGCTTTGGGAACCCAAATGGAAATCCTCGAGGGAAGGCAACTTTCTTTTTTTGAGAGCACTATTGAGAAAATGTAGAGGACTGGCATTTGAAGCTGACTGCTGAATGATTCTACTACAGCCAACATACATTATGCGTAAGGACCATGAAGATAAGATACGAGAAATTAGGGCTCATGCAGAGACATATAGACAGCCATTTTTCCCTTGCTCTATTCATGTGTGGAACAGGAAAGGAAATGATTAGTAGTAGTACTGAGTACCCTTCACCACGCACTGTACAGTGGCTTGCAGAGTATCTATGTAAATGTAGATGTAGAATTTACACCATTTGCAAACTCAACTCCAATAGCACCATTGTTTCCCCTCTACTGTCCAATCCTCATATGCTGCCCCACCTTTACCAACACATTTCACAAACTCTACACCTACACATCCTCAACATACTCTCCCAAATAAACTTCAATCATCTTACCCATGCTGCCAGCTATAAGTCTACCCCACTCATTCCATCTCATCAAAGCTTCCTCTCTTTCCCCTCCCCACATTTCTTTCCCCTCCCCTTTTTCGCCATCAGCCTTTCCTTCCTCATCCCCCTTTTGTCAAAAACAAATAGTGTCAACAATTTCCCCCTCTACACCACCTCTTCTTCTGTCCCAACAGCCACTCCTACCCCATCACTTTTATGCAACAGTCATCTATCTTTATACCACCACATTCCTATCTTCCTCACCAGCCATCCTTTTACATTCAACAAGAGACTCTCTATCACATTGTAAGTCCTTCCAGTTCTTAGTGACAGGAGAATGCTTCTTTCAAATATCAGCATTTCAGCATCAAGTTTCAAATGTTTATTTATTGCATTATGTTATACCTTTTGTTACTACTGGTTTTAACTACAAGTGCAAGAGGTTATATCTGCTGTATATCTAAAACTTCCGTTCTATTTTTCACCTTTAAAAAAGTTTTAAATTCAATGTAAATATAAATATTTGTGACAACCAAGATACATATTTCATAGCTGTGCTATTATGATGATGATGATTATGATTAAAAATAGTGATCCTGCAGAGTAGAGGGTTAGTAAGCAAAGGAGGTAGAAAAGAAACTGGTCTGAAAATTAATGTAAACCATTTCTTTGTGTTTATGTTATTTCTCCTACTATTAGCAAAATGTTCAAAATCAATAAATACCATAAGTTTAGAATCTATATAATGTAAACTTTTTAGTAGATACTTTGTCAAAAAACAGTTTGTATTTTTGATTAGCCACAATATGTTAAAAATATATTTTTCTCAAGGAGCCTTTTAAAAATGGGGGGAGGGGGGGGGGGGGGGTTCATCATATGTTCAGGGTATCTTACATTCAGGTAAATACGGCATAAATATTTGCCCTTGGTCATCATTGTCACTTGCCACATAAATCAAAGTTACACATTTGTAAGGAAAGGACATAAGGTAACAATTTGACCGAGGTGCACTTCCAGTGTAATGTAGTCAGCTGGGACAATGTAGCCATGCAAGTCTGCATGTGTGTGTGTGTGTTTATGGGTGTATTCTGTACCTGTCTGAAGAAAGGCATCATCTGAAAGCATAGCTTGAGTATATAGCTTAGGTTACGTGCCTACCATCCTCCCAACATGTCAACTGCAAAGTAAAAAGTTAACTTTATTGCTTCCATTATTTACATTCCACCAAGAACTTTCCATTCTCAAACTTACATGTCTTTACTTTCTTGTAAAGGCATTCTTTCTTTCTTCCATGATATCACAGGCTTTGGATCACCTTCAGGTTCACAATGGAGAATAAGCTCTTCACCCAAATTAACACTTTGTTCAAGATTATCACCTGATTTGAAACTGGGTGGTTCTGAAAATCACCAGAAAATATATTTTGAATTATTCCAGCCAGGGCCGCATTACAGTATTTTCAGTGTATTTCAAAACAATGAAATTATAATTAAACATCTTCAGCTATAAAAAATTTCTTTTTCTTTCTCAGCTTTACATGAATTCTACTGCTTAAACTATACAAATATAAAGACAGGAGAGCCTTATATTGTCTTACCATTCACTGTGACTAGAAAACTTTTAGCTGCAGTTCCTACAGCATTCTGTGCTTTGCATTCATAGGTTCCCTCATGTTCATGGCTGACATGTGGTATTATCAGAGAGCCATTTGAATGTAATGTCACATTTTCCCGATGTGCCTGTTTATCATCCAAAATTTTGCCATCCTTGTACCATGTAATAGTTGGTGCAGGTATTCCTCTATGTGCTTCACATTTAAATTCAATAGGTTGTCCAAATGTAATTACAATTGGATGCTCACCAGCATCTTCTATGGTAGGCTCCACTAAAACATATGCATGGTTTTAACTTTGAGTCAAATAACAATGTAGCTATTTTGAGTATTCTCGTGTGTTCATGGTGTATAAAGGACTATGACTGAAGTTGGAAAATGTAAAATTTCTTACAAGGTAAATACTGTGCTATAGTGGTGTAGAGTATGCTTCATAATAACTAATGAAAAATCAGTTGGGAAACATACAATACAGGATTTCATGCCAGTGTTAACTTCAGTTAAAATTTCTGGGCTGAGAGACCATGGCTGATACATAAAACTATCCCTTGATTTTTCTTCTTCAACTGCAGAAGACATTTTTGGAAATTTATAGAGCTGTATAGACAGCACCACAATTCTTAGATAATCCTGAATGTGTGATTATCTCTGGATGGCTTCATCATTCTCAATTAAAAGCAACCAATCGTCATTCTGATGGGTTAAAATCAGCATCCATAGTTTATCGAACATAACTTTCCCTTCTTTTCTGTTAAAATTGTCATGGTGTTCATAAATCTCTATGACACCTCTACAAAAGTGTGTGTGATAATCAATTGCTTTTAATCAAGAATAATATTGCCCACCAGAGATAATCAAATATTCAGTATCATGTGACAAACTGAGATGTCCTCTATGAAGCTTTATAAATTTGGGGGTCTGTTGAGCCTTTGAGTTGGCATTTTATCTTCAAAGATGTCTCCTGCAGTCAGAGACAAAAATCAGGGAACAGTTTATGTATTGAACACTGCCTCTAACTCAGAGGTTTTAACTAAAGCCAGATGACAATGTTTATTTTTTGCCAAATGTAGCTTCATCACAAACATTTAACCACTCTACTTACAGAAAAGATTATTCTGTGTCTGTATCTTACAAACTGAATTTTTCTTAAGAAATAAACCAGTATTATTTGCAAGGTTTATTTTACAGCTGTACAATTTTAAAATTACACTCCTGGAAATGGAAAAAAGAACACATTGACACCGGTGTGTCAGACCCACCATACTTGCTCCGGACACTGCGAGAGGGCTGTACAAGCAATCATCACACGCACGGCACAGCGGACACACCAGGAACTGCGGTGTTGGCTGTCGAATGGCGCTAGCTGTGCAGCATTTGTGCACTGCCGCCGTCAGTGTCAGCCAGTTTGCTGTGGCATACGGAGCTCCATCGCAGTCTTTAACACTGGTAGCATGCCAAGACAGCGTGGACGTGAACCGTATGTGCAGTTGACGGACTTTGAGCGAGGGCATATAGTGGGCATGCGGGAGGCCGGGTGGACGTACCGCCGAATTGCTCAACACGTGGGGCGTGAGGTCTCCACACGACATCAATGTTGTCGCCAGTGGTCGGTGGAAGGTGCACGTGGCCGTCGACCTGGGACCGGACCGCAGCGACGCACGGATCCTACGCAGTGCCGTAGGGGACCGCACCGCCACTTCCCAGCAAATTAGAGACACTGTTGCTCCTGGGGTATCAGCGAGGACGATTCGCAACCGTCTCCATGAAGCTGGGCTACGGTCCCGTCTTCCGCTCATGCCCCAACATCGTGCAGCCCGCCTCCAGTGGTGTCGTGACAGGTGTGAATGGAGGGACGAATGGAGACATGTCGTCTTCAGCGATGAGAGTCGCTTCTGCCTTGGTGCCAATGATGGTCGTATGCGTGTTTGGCACCGTGCAGGTGAGCGCCACAATCAGGACTGCATACGACCGAGGCACACAGGGCCAACACCCGGCATCATGGTGTGGGGAGCGATCTCCTACACTGGCCGTACACCTCTGGTGATCGTCGAGAGGACACTGTGAATAGTGCACGGTACATCCAAACCGTCATCAAACCCATCGTTCTACCATTCCTAGACCGGCAAGGGAACTTGCTGTTCCAACAGGACAATGCATGTCCGCATGTATCCCGTGCCACCCAATGTGCTCTAGAAGGTGTAAGTCAACTACCCTGGCCAGCAAGATCTCCGGATCTGTCCCCCATTGAGCATGTTTGGGACTGGATGAAGCGTCGTCTCACGCGGTCTGCATGTCCAGCACGAACGCTGGTCCAACTGAGGCGCCAGGTGGAAATGGCATGGCAAGCCGTTCCACAGGACTACATCCAGCATCTCTACGATCGTCTCCATGGGAGAATAGCAGCCTGCATTGCTGCGAAAGGTGGATATACTCTGTACTAGTGCCCACATTGTGCATGCTCTGTTGCCTGTGTCTATGTGCCTGTGGTTCTGTCAGTGTGATCATGTGATGTATCTGACCCCAGGAATGTGTCAATAAAGTTTCCCCTTCCTGGGACAATGAATTCACGGTGTTCTTATTTCAATTTCCAGGAGTGTATAAATTCCTGGGTGAAGACCACATGGATAGAAGATAAATTGCTACTTATTATAGGAGGCACTAAAAAGTACATAGGCAGATAAAAAAAGAGGCAGAAAATACTTAGGTTTTGGATACCATCCTTATTCATGGCTCACACACACACACAGACTGTTACTTCTAAATGGTCCTGTCTGACTGGGAAAAGTCTGTATCTATAAAGGTATTCCAGGTGAGGAAATGAAAGGACAGCATGGATTTGGAAGTGGGACAAAAGGGACAGCTACCTTGGTGTTAGGAAGATTCACACTGGGGTGGAATGTATAACTGCATGCAGCAGCAAGTTAGAGGAAAAATGTGCTGGAAGATATATAGCATGAAAAAACGAGGGCAAAGTATAGGAGAAAAAACAGAGTAGGAGAAAGAGATAGGAAAGGTTTCATGGTGGGAGCTGGAATGGGGTAAAAGGTATAAGGAACAGGAAGAGGAAGACTCAAGACTGAGGTGGGGACAATAGGGTGGAATCCCATATGGATAGAGGAGCAGGTAAAGTGGGAATGTGTGAGTAGAGGAGAGTGCCTAAAGGATATTGAGAACACAGGTTTATGGAAACAAAGGATACTTTGCAGGTAAGACTCCTACCTATACAATTTAGGAAAGTTGGGATCAAATGGCTTGGGTTTGCAAAACAGGACAATGTCATTGGCCTTTGCTCTCTGTTTTGTGGTAAGCATTCATGTAGGTTAAAATGTCTTAGTGGTATCACCCATGTATTGGCTTTGTGCATAAATTCATAGCATTTTTCCATAAGTTTAACAAACACAACAGATAAACATAACAGAGACTTTAGTCATTAATAGTATATTCTCCTTAACTATTTACAACAGTCTGCCAATGCTGTGTAAGTTTTTGACTGTAGAAATCACATGGTTTGAGGCGAAGAACTTGTCAAGCCATATTCAGAGTGCATTTTCATCTGGAAAGGAAGTTCCTTGAAGGCTGTTTGATAGAGAGTGAAAAAGGTGAAAATCTGAGAGTGCAAGATCAAGTGAATAAGGTTTGAGTGACTTCCAAACCCAATTCCTGTGTAGTATTTTTGTCAGTCTAGTAGAATGAGGGCGGGCATTATCATGGAGTAGCACAACTTTACACAGTCTTCCTCATCATTGTTCTTGGATTGCATATGCAAGATGTCTCAGTTGTTGACAATAAAGAACAGCAGTGACAGTTACAACTCGGGAAAGTAATTTGTAATACACCACTCTGTTGCTGTTCCTCCAGGTGCATTTTGTTAATGCACACAAGTCTTTGTATGGGAACACAGTATCCATACACCCAAATTTGAAACTACTGCATTGCATGAAAATGCCACATGATGGTGAAATGATCACAGTTCATCACGTTTACCAGTTCTAAAGTACACTTATGAGGATAATTGTGCATTAATGTGTTTAAATGATCTTCATCAAACTCCGTAGGTCTTCCTGAATGTGGAAAATCACTAATGTCAAAACAAGCCTCCTTAAAATGAGCATTTTCTTGCCATGCTCAGTTCATTGACATTATACCCATACATGGCTCAAATGTTTCTGGTTGCCTCCACTGCTATCACCCTTACACTGAACTCATACAGAAGAATATGTTGGGAATGTTCTGATTTTTCTAAATAGCACTCAATTTTCTAACGTCCACAGTTCCACTCACTATCTCCAAACGACAAAATAATATTATATAAACCAGAGAGCAACAGTGAGCTACAAATAAAAAAATTGAGAATCAATAAATAAACCCATAGCAACTGGAATACTGACAAACAAAACAAAAATATTATAAACTTATGCACCAACCTAACAAGGTGTTTGCTGTGGTTGCAGTAAAACTGATATATTATGTGACTAGTTTTACATGTGGCTCTGCCTTTGACATGGTAATAAATAACATGGCATGGATGGTACAGGTGGCAGTGGGTGGATGTATTGGACAGGTCTTTCAAGTGTGTCATATACAGGAATCTGACAAAGCAGACAGGGGGCTGGGTACAAGAAGGCATTTAAGGACTGACAGGGATACTGTCACAGTTGGATGGGAGATATAATACCAATTTGGGAGTGTTGTGAAGGATTGTGGGAGGATATTTGTCATTGCAAAACAAGATGAGCGGTAGTGAAAGTCCTGACAGTAAATGTGATTTGATTGTTCCAGCTCTGGATGGTAATAAGTAATAGGATAACATGTTTGAAATGAATATACAATTTGGCTGGAGGTATTGCATGGTACATTCATTTTTTCAAATGACTATGAAAGTATTTATTTATTTGTATTATTTATTTATTCATTTTTACCTAAATAAATACCATACTATAATATTTATAGCATGTTATTGTATACTAATTAGCACTATACTACTTATACATAAATAAATAAATGCCCTATTAGGAGGAAAGTTACAGTCTCAGAATGCCCCAAAAAACCATCAGCATACTGTGAGGGGGACTAATTCTCACTGCAAATGATGCATTTTTGGGTAGTCATTTATTGGCATCAAATGGGTAACAGCTGTCAAGGTGAAGGTATTGATTGTGATTAGTGGTAAGAAGCTGTAAGTGAGAAGGAGGTTATCAACCCAAAGTGTCGTTAACTTATTTCTTGATGTTCTAGGGTGTCCTCATCACGGACTCACATCATAAAAAAATTATCTTTAACTAGTCTAACCCACATGAAGGATCTGGCTTATGAGTGGAAAGAAAATGCATCTTAAGATGGTCCAAGCAGACATAGGACACTACTCCAGTTCCCAAGACAGGGCCAGAAGTGATGCCTTCAGATGAGAGGAGGCTTATGCCTTCTTCCAGTTGTCTGGAGGATAGAATTTTTATTCATTACGGCATCCTCATACATTTCAATAACACTAGGTACTACAACGGTTCTAAATTTACTCCTACTGATTTAGTTAGTGTTATTAGTCCAAAACAGAACTGGATTTTGCTTTGTGTTAGTAGTTAGTCCTAATACTGTATTTCGGTAGGGGTTACTAGTTGGTGCTACCAGTGCAAGCTGTGTCCAGCATTCAATGTGGCATCAGTGTTGACACAGTAATCCTGGATGATCATGAGAATAGGTTAAGAGAGGTTAAGCTCTATTTTGAAACATATGTAGACTAATTTGTACCTTGTTCCATATGTTAATGTGTATCTTACAGTAAGACACAAACAACAGCATGGCCACAATGAACAAAAGTTTACTCTTCTTCCACAATCAATCTAACAACAGTTAAGGACATAGACACAAACATGGGAACAATCCAGTTACTGATAC
Organism: Schistocerca gregaria; assembly: GCF_023897955.1. NCBI lineage: Eukaryota > Metazoa > Arthropoda > Insecta > Orthoptera > Acrididae > Schistocerca > Schistocerca gregaria. The sequence continues at coordinate 517,710,052 of NC_064931.1, read as the reverse complement.
AAGCAGCTGCTGACAATGACTAGGAATAGAATATGAAAATGAGTGCCACCTGTACTGCATTTGTGAAGAGGCGGCTTCTGGTAGACAGTGTGGTAGGTGCTGTGCCATGTGCACAAGTCATGTTGCCTGACAAAGGTGGTCTCTGGTGGCTGTCTCACACAGATGCCAGTGGCAGAATATTCAAAGTGTAGCATGCCAGTGACATGGGCCACAGTGCATTAACAAGTATTACATACAGGGTTATAGCAAGTCTCCCTTCTTGGGGAAAGGGTGCTCCACCAACGCAGGTGTCGGATGACAGTTGAAACATCCATGGCTTCTGCGGCAGATCCAACAAGAGGTGGCAGTGGTGGCAGAAGAATATTCCAGCCTGGAACCAGTGAATTTGGGTGGAAGTGGCATGGACATTCACATGTGTGACATCTGCTCCCCCACGCAAGATCAGAAGAGAAGACAGGTGATAAGGGCAGTGGTTGCATCTCATCATTCAGTTCCATGATGTGGAATTGTGCTGGCAGTGAGGGCACCATTCGCTTGGTTGGGTGTGTCAGTATTGAAGGATCTGAAAGTGCTGATGGCAGAATTGTTGGTGGCAACGAAGCATGATGGAAGGTCCAGTAGTAGGTGCTGGAGGCCAATACCCAAGTGGAGAGGCAGTTGAAACAACATTCCCAAGGTATGTGAGTCTGCCCCTGCAGCAGGAATGCCCCTTGAGGCCAGGGCAGGTACTGACATGGGAGGCACAGATGGCAACAGCAGACCCGTGGCCCTTGTCATGGCATGAGGACGCAGCTAGTCATGATGGTGTGCCACCAGGAATTCACTGGTGTGCACTGTACAGAGGTGTTGGCCTTAGCAGCTGTGGATTGTGTCTGGAAGGTACTTTAGGCAGCAGCCAATCCCCTGAGCCCATACCATGAAACCAGGAGCAAACCATGACAAGAGTCACACAGACAGGCAATAGTGAGGCAACATGAGCTGATGCAGGAGGGTGCATGGGTGGTGACCATGGAGTATCTCAGCCAGACTCTGACCCCCAGCAGTGTAAACCTTTGGGAACTCCAGAAACATGTCAATGTGACATCCGTGGAGGAGTCCATGTTGTACTTCTTCATTTGAACCTTGTATGTGCAGACAAGGCATTCTGCCTCACCATTACATTGGGAGTGAAAGCAGTCACATGGTCAATGCCTTGATGGGCACAAAAATTGTGGAAGGTCTGAGACATAAACTGTGGACTGTTAAACAGGGTGACACAGAATAACGGTAGTGTTTGAAATGAGTAGTGGTAGCCGTGGGCAGGTGGCAGCACTGCAGGTCCGTGACAGAGAGTAAATAGTCCGCCATTTCAGTTATCATGGATCAGTGTAATAGACAACAGCATATGTCAGCCTTTAAAATGTTTTATAAAAACAATGATAGTTTGGTAGTGGCACAGAGGGATTATCGACATTTTTACAATTTAGGACGTCATGATGCCATTCCATCGAAACACGCAACAAAATATTGGATTAATAACTTTGAAGAGCCTGGATCTACCCTCAAGGAGAAACCAACAGGATGGCGAAGAAGTGTGCATTCTCCAGCAAACATTAACATTGTAAGCAAGTTTGTCTTATGGAGCTCACAGCATTCAATTCATAAGCAAGCAGCAGTGATTGGAATGTCCTGGGAGAATGTTTGCAGAATTCTTTATCTTGAGTTAAAATTTCATTCGTACAAACTACAGATGGGCAACAATTGAAGGACAATTACTGATTACTATTAGGATTCTGTCAACAAATGATAACAAAAATAATGACGATGAATATCTAAACAAGTTGTGGATGTCAGATGAGGCACATTTTCATCTCACAGGTTATGTGAATAAACAGAACTACCATTACTGAGCAAACACAAATCCTCAATGACGTTCATGAGCACTCTTTACACGCTAGTAAAGTGACAGTATGGTGTGATGTTTCATCACATGGAATTATGAGACCATATTTTTTTCGCAAATGAACAGGGAAACACAGTAAATGTCAATGCTGATTGTTATGTGGAGATGATACAAACTTTTGTTACACCTGTATTGAACAACTTTCCAAACGTTCAAGAAACCTGGTTTCAACAGGACAGAGCGACATCATGCACTAAATGGCAATCAGTGGCATATGTGCGAGAATTGTTTGGCAACCATGTGATCTCATGATTCGGCAACATTCCCTGGCCCCCTAAATCACCAGATTTTTCCATTTGTGGAGGATGCCATCTAACGACGTAATTTTGAAAAAAAATGATAAATGCCATCAATATTTCATAAATGGCAAAGTCATAAGGTTTCAGTAACTATGACAAGGCACCAGCACTCTACTGATCATCTAAGAAGAGTTCATCAGAATACATATAACTGCTTCTCAGAACACATATCCACAGAAAAAATTCACATGAAAACAAAATATGATTGATAGAAAACTGTAGAAACACTCAAAAAGGCCCTACTGTGTACATGAGAAAAATTCATCAGATGTTTCCATCAGATTAACAGAATGAATAAGCATACAATTTGCTTAAAAATAACAAGTGGGAATATGTATAAATTTCTTATGATTTTTAAAATTAAATATACAAGCCCTCATTCTCTTGGCTGACATAGATGGTTGATGTAACACTTTTCTGTAGCATTTTTTGATAAGAATGGTTTAACTGCAATAATGCTGTTTTCTATACACTATACCAGATTTTGTCAAACAGATTGTGAGACATACATCTACAGTGTGTTACAAACTTTCACGAAACATTCCTAATACACAAAGAAAGAAAATATGTTATGTAGACATGTGTCTGGAAACGCTTACTTTCCATGTTAGAGCTCATTTTATTACTTTTCTTCAAATCACATTAATCATGGAATGGAAACACACAGCAACAGAACATACCAGTGTGACTTCAAACACTTTGTTACAGGAAATGTTCAAAATGTCCTCCATTAGCGAGGATACATGCATCCACCCTCAGTCGCATGGAATCCCTGATGCGCTGATGCAGCCCTGGAGAATGGCGTATTGTATCACAGCCATCCACAATATGAGCGCGAAGAGTCTCTACATTTGGTACCGGGGTTGCATAGACAAGAGCTTTCAAATGCTCCCATAAATGAAAGTCAAGAGGGTTGAGGTCAGGAGAGCGTGGAGGCCATGGAATTGGTCCGCCTCTACCAATCCATCGGTCACCAAATCTGTTGTTGAGAAGCATACGAACACTTCGACTGAAATGTGCAGGAGCTCCATCATTCATTAACCACATGTTGAGTCGTACTTGTAAAGGCACATGTTCTAGCAGTACAGGTAGAGTATCCCATATGAAATCATGATAACATGCTCCATTGAGCATAGGTGGAAGAACATGGGGCCCAATCAAGACATCACCAGCAATGCCTTCCCAAACGTTCACAGAAAATCTGTGTTGATGACGTGATTGCACAATTGCGTGAGGATTATCATCAGCCCACACATGTTGATTGTGAAAATTTACAATTTGATCACGTTGAAATGAAGCCTCATCTGTAAAGAGAACATTTGCTCGGAAATGAGGATTGACACACTGTTGGATGAACCATTCGTAGAAGTGTACCCGTGGAGGCCGATCAGCTGCCAATAGTGCCTGCACTCGCTGTACATGGTACAGAAACAACTGGTTCTCCCGTAGCACTCTCCATACAGTGACGTGGTCAACGTTACCTTGTACAGCAGCAACTTCTCTGATGCTAACATCAGGGTTATCGTCAACTGCACGAAGAATTGCCTCATCTATTGCAGGTGTCCATGTCGTTCTAGATCTTCCCCAGTCGCGAGTCATAGGCTGGAATGTTCTGTGCTCCCTAAGACGCCGATCAATTCCTTCGAGTGTCTTCCTGTCGGGACACCTTCATTCTGGAAATCTGTCTCGATACAAATGTACCGCACCATGGCTATTGCCCCGTGCTAATCCATACATCAAATGGGCACCTCCCAACTCCGCATTTGTAAACATTGCATGGGCTGCAAAACCACGTTCGTGATGAACACTAACGTGTTGATACTACGTACTGATTTGCTTGATGCTAGTACTGTAGAGCAATGAGTCACATGTCAACACAAGCACCGAAGTCAACATTACCTTCCTTCAATTGTGCCAACTGGCCATGAATTGAGGAAGTACAGTACATACTGACAAAACTAAAATGAGCTCTAACATGGAAATTAAGCGTTTCTGCACACATGTCCACATAAAATCTTTTCTTTATTTGTGTGTGAGGAATGTTCCCTGAAAGTTTGGCCGTACCTTTTTGTAACACCCTATATTTTGACATCTTCCCTATACATAGATTATTAAAATCCTCTGAATGCTTTGTATTTCACAGCAGGCAAATTATCAAATATATAGCAGCATAGAGAACCAAAGCTAGTGCATTTCTCTGGCTACTAAAAAGCAGTGTGTATGTGTTATCCTTTCTTATTTGGTTATATGCACAATGTCAGTAAAAGTGTTCTGCTTTTAAATTTCTTCAAGTCTAGTGAGTAGCCAGCAAAAAGTGTCAACAAATATATCTGCATAGTTTTTAACTAACCCTAAGGAAAGCAGGGTATGCAACTGATGGTTAAGTGCACTACCTCTACACATTATACACTCCTGGAAATGGAAAAAAGAACACATTGACACCGGTGTGTCAGACCCACCATACTTGCTCCGGACACTGCGAGAGGGCTGTACAAGCAAAGATCACACGCACGGCACAGCGGACACACCAGGAACCGCGGTGTTGGCCGTCGAATGGCGCTAGCTGCGCAGCATTTGTGCACCGCCGCCGTCAGTGTCAGCCAGTTTGCCGTGGCATACGGAGCTCCATCGCAGTCTTTAACACTGGTAGCATGCCGCGACAGCGTGGACGTGAACCGTATGTGCAGTTCACGGACTTTGAGCGAGGGCGTATGGTGGGCATGCGGGAGGCCGGGTGGACGTACCACCGAATTGCTCAACACGTGGGGCGTGAGGTCTCCACAGTACATCGACGTTGTCGCCAGTGGTCGGCGGAAGGTGCACGTGCCCGTCGACCTGGGACCGGATCGCAGCGACGCACGGATGCACGCCAAGACCGTAGGATCCTACGCAGTGCCGTAGGGGACCGCACCGCCACTTCCCAGCAAATTAGGGACACTGTTGCTCCTGGGGTATCGGCGAGGACCATTCGCAACCGTCTCCATGAAGCTGGGCTACGGTCCCGCACTCCGTTAGGCCGTCTTCCGCTCACGCCCCAACATCGTGCAGCCCGCCTCCAGTGGTGTCGCGAGAGGCGTGAATGGAGGGACGAATGGAGACATCTCGTCTTCAGTGATGACAGTCGCTTCTGCCTTGGTGCCAATGATGGTCGTATGCGTGTTTGGCACCGTGCAGGTGAGCGCCACAATCAGGACTGCATACGACCGAGGCACACAGGGCCAACACCCGCCATCATGGTGTGGGGAGCGATCTCCTACACTGGACGTACACCTCTGGTGATCGTCGAGGGGACACTGAATAGTGCACGGTACATCCAAACCGTCATGGAATCCATCGTTCTACCATTCCTAGACCGGCAAGGGAACTTGCTGTTCCAACAGGACAATGCACGTCCGCATGTATCCCGTGCCACCCAACGTGCTCTAGAAGGTGTAAGTCAACTACCCTGGCCAGCAAGATCTCCGGATCTGTCCCCCATTGAGCATGTTTGGGACTGGATGAAGCGTCGTCTCACGTGGTCTGCACGTCCAGCACGAACGCTGGTCCAACTGAGGCGCCAGGTGGAAATGGCATGGCAGGCCGTTCCACAGGACTACATCCAGCATCTCTACGATCGTCTCGATGGGAGAATAGCAGCCTGCATTGCTGCGAAAGGTGGATATACACTGTACTAGTGCCGACATTGTGCATGCTCTGTTGACTGTGTCTAAGTGCCTGTGGTTCTGTCAGTGTGATCAAATGATGTATCTGACCCCAGGAATGTGACAATAAAGTTTGCCCTTTCTGGGACAATGAATTCACGGTGTTCTTATTTCAATTTCCAGGAGTGTACATTTATGTAGAATGTGAGAAATCTAAATTCTTTCTTTCCTTTGTCATTTTGCTTACTTCATTGAAAACTGTGCACTCACCCTACAAAATAATTATTTCCGAAAATCATGATCTTTGTATCCTGGCTCTAACCAAAATCTTGGTGCTTAAAACCAATAACGCAGTCTTGGTATGCAAGACTCCATCAATGTTCCTGATGTGGGATCTGAAGCACATCACACCACTGGGCAACCAAAATCACAACCCTAGATGACAATGTGCATGTAGCTAAAATAACAACATTATCAAATACCAAAAGGTGGTCAGAGAGGGCAAAACAGTTATGCAAAGGATCAGAAGACCTACCCAGAGGGCAGTCTGGCCAGCCAGGCTGAATGAGGTGAACAACTTGATGCTAAACCAGATTGGTAGGGACAACCACTGCAATCTGGGAGTCCATAATAGGGAACCCTTCCACTGTGCATTGCTCCTCAACATCTAAGTGAAAACAGTGGAGTTCATCCTGATCTAAAGTAGGATTCAGCCCCATTAGAAGCCGGGACACTGCATTGGCGTTGGCATGCTGCGGGGTGGGCTTAAAATGTATTTCATACTTGTAGTGAGGCAGAAACAAGGCTCAGTGCAGGAGACAGGGTGCTGCTTTGTCTGGTAGTGAAGCAGAATAATTCAATGACAAAACCAAGGGCTTATGGTCAGTAATGACATGGAACTTAGACTCATAAAAGAACACATGAAACTTTTTGATGGTGAAGACAATAGCAATCACTTCCATTTCAACTTAAGACTACCCCCAGTAACTAGAGGTGAGCATTTTGACATATCAGCTGGTGGACACTTAGAACCATTCTCACATCAATTTGTGAGAATAGCCTCTAATCCATAATGAGAGGTGTCTGTAGCCAAAACCAGGTGGTGGCCAGAATAAAAAGTAGCCAAACAAGGAGCATAATGCAATTTACATTTCCAAACCATGAATGAACACTCACAGGCCAGCATCTACTGAAAAGGAATGTTCTCGTGGAGCAACGCATGGGGAGGATAGGCCAATACAGCTGCACCTGAAATAAATTTGTGATAGTAAGCAATTTTACCTAAGAATGCTTGGATTTCTTTAACATTTTAAGGAGGAGTAGAGCTGTCATCACAGCAATATGATGATGTAAAGGCTTAACAGCATCCGAAGAAAACTGGAATCCAAATACACAATGGATGACTGAAAAAAGTGTGACTTGGGCAAGTTGAATTTCAATCCTGCAGTATGTAAGACTGTGTACAAGGTGCATAAGTTACATAAATGCTCTTCTGTGGATGCACCTAGTTGTTTCAATAAATGCTGAAAAGTGCCTGGACACTAGCCACACAAAACAGCAGAACAGGAGTGTTGATATTAGTACAATCCAAAAAGCATGTTAATCATGTGGAACCATTTAGAATCCTCATCCAATGGATCTTGTAAATAGGCTTCAGATAAATCAGTTTTGGAGAAAAACTGGCCCCCAGTGAGTTTAGCCAATAACCCATCCTGACGGTGTAATGGGTAGGTGTCAGTGATAGATTGAATCTTAACTGAAACTTTCAGTTGCCATTGAGGTGAAGCTGACCAGTCAGTTTTCTAACATTCACAATGGACATACACCACTCTATATAATAGGTTGTATGACATCCAATGACCAATTCTGGTTTCACTTTATCATGCAAAGCTACTGGAATAGGGTGTGCATGGAAAAAGTGCAGCTGTGTCATAGGTTTCAGGGTAATGTGGGCCACAAAATTAGAGGCACAACCTAATCCACCCAAGAAAAGAGAGAAGAACTCAGACCAAAGAGAATCTCACTGCTGGTATAGGACCTGGTTGGAAACTAGGTGCACCATATCCAAAATGTAAAAACCAAAAGCATTGAAAGTATCCAGACAGAACAGATTTCTGGTGCCCACATCATCTACTACCAGAAAATTCAAGGAACAAGCCACAGATTTATGTATAGCAGGAGCTGTAAAAGAGATAATGCCAGAGATCCACTTAAGTTTATGAGTTCAGTAATTTTATGACTGCACCTATATCCACTTGTAGTTTAAGCACTTTGTCCATCAGCCACACTTCAATAAACAGCTTGTTATGATTCTTAAGCACTAGAGACACACAATTAACATGAACATCTATGTCCATAGGAGGGAGCTGGAACAACACACAGACAATATATATCCTTTTGTCCTACAGTTGTTGCAAGAGTCCCAGCACTCAGGGCATTTGGCCCTGTCATGTGGCACAAAACAGTATGGGCAAGAGGGGAGTATGACTGCCATTGCTGTGGTGGTTGTTGTTGTTGTTTGACATGTCACTGTACAGTGTGGTGTAGGGGCCACATTTGTACAGCTCCCATGTTGTCCTCCCCAAAGAACTGACTGATGCCCAGTGACCAGGAACAGGAGTCACCCCAGTGATGTCACATCAAGCCTTAATCTGATCACTAGTAGCACACATAATAATTAATACTCCAGCCAATGTTCGATCCTCATGCTGTAATGCATGTTGGCATGCCTCCCTCTCAGGATTTAGCTGAACGATGACACCACAGACAGTCTATGAATCATCACAAATATTAGTAACAATTGGACATTTATGACTGAGGCTATAGGGTCTGGCTGCCCAAGCCCACAGGACCTGTGGAGCTGTTAATGAGAACAATAGAACTCTATGCACGCTGCAATGACATGCAAGCATTTACAGTAATCACTTGGCAACAACTTACTCATTATGTTGAATCAAAGGGATGCAGGTTCCTGGAGTGGGGCTAACTAGTACAGCTGGTAGATCTAAGGAGAAATCCATGAAAAGAACAAAGCCTTACACATGTTTGTATCAGTGACACCAAAAGCAAAAAGTTTTGCAAGACATTCCTCAGAAGCCTTCCAGTCTTTGGTCACATCATAGTAAGGGGAAAAGGATGGCAGGTATATTGATCATGTGGAAACCTGCACAGCCAATGTGGGTGACAAGTTCATGATAGCAACCATAAGAGCCTGCTGCTGCTCACAGAGAGATTGGAGTGCTGCCTCCAAGGACATAAGAACTGAAGGAACAACCAAATAAACTGAGCACATGGAAGTGAACACTACACTCATCGCCAATTGTATTGTACTGTAAGACCCAAACAACAGCATGACCACAATGAACCAAAGTTTAATCTTCTTCCACACACAAGTAAACAACAGTTGACAACATAGAAACAATCCAGGTACTGATACAAGCAGCTGCTGATAGTAAGTATCAACACAATATGAGAGCAAGGCCAGCTGCATTGGGCTTATGGAGAGGAAGGCTATGGCATATGGCACAGTAGCTGCTGTACCACATGCACAAATCATGTGGCTCACTGCAGGCAGCCTCTGTGGGCTGGCCCATGCAAATGCTGTTGGAGGAATATTTGAAGTGTAGCACACTGGTGGCATGACACACTGGCATATATTGAAGGATAACATATAGAGTTAGAGTAGAATGGAACTGAACAGAAAATAAGTAATACTGATAGGAAGTGCCATCTGCCATGCACTGCACAGTGGCTCGAGGAGTATGTAGGTAGATTTAAATGTAGTCTAACAAATTACAGGGTGTCCATAGTTAAAGTCCCAGTTTCAAAATGGTATAGAAGGAGAACCATTGCTCAGAATATCAAATCTGAAAAGCATATTTTGGATGCAGGGGGAAACATCATAGGGATAAAATAAATAAATGAAAAAAGAGAAAAAAACACGAAAATTTGAACAATAGTTCAGTGTAAGAATATGCAAATCAACAGAAATGCAGCACGCAGTCATTGCTCTGTTTACATATGAGACACCTAACATGACTGTCACCAAGAAGGCTCATGCTCTGCTCGTAAAGCTCTTTTACAAGAAAGGTGACTGGGCACCAGTACCCCTGCAGAAGTTCTAGACACTTAAGGATATGAAAAAAAGGCATTGGTCTGATGTCTGCCAAGAATCTGGAGAACATGATTACAAAATTCAAAAACATAAGCATTCTTTTGAAATGCAGTGTGGCAGAGGGAGGAAGGCAGTTGACTGACGCCTGTAAAAGATGTGGGCAAAGCATTGCAGAAGGGGTCGAGTGGTACCGTGCAAACGTGCAGTGACAGTGAATTGCCTGAACACTTGATATGCCAACAAGCACAGTAGATAAAATCCTATGAAACATTCTGTATCCTACATTGCTCTCCATACAAAATCATCCATGTTCTGGAGTAGCTTCCTCCAGACTGCTAGCAAAACAGGCATTTCCTCTGGAATTTCTTGCTCACATGGAGATGGTCAGTTAATGGCCATGAAAGATTGTGCGGGCAGATGAGGAGCATTTCCATCTGCAATGACATCAACAGGCAGAACTGCTGAATATGGACAATGGAAAATTCACATGCACATCAATCAGTACCACCACTTCATTCTGCAAAGGTGACTGTGTGGTGCAGGTTGATATCATTGTTTATCTTAGGCCAGTATCTTTTCAAAGAGATGAGTATTGCACATCCCCTTATCTACATCATCATTGGTAAACACCATGAGAGTCTTATGAACACCAAGATAATTCCAACGTTTCAACAGTAAGTGTGTGTTTAAGATCATTGTTACGCAAGATGGGGCTCCTCCGCACATTTCACAGCCAGTGAAGCAGCAACTGCAGAGCCATTTCAGAAATGCTAGAATTATCAGGCATCATTTTCTTACAACCCAGCTGTCCAGATCACCTGATCTTAATCCACGTGACTACCAGCTGTGAGGTTAATGGAAAGATGTGATCAGAGACATTCTACTATGCTGTGTAACATGCTGTTTCTTGATTTCAGCTTGTGGCAGAAAGCAGTGGACAGCATATTGAACATGTCTTGTGCAAGTCTCACGAGAAGTAGAGACTGTTGTCATTTTGATCTTTATGTGGTTTCTGACCCAAGGACAATTAAAAACAAGCATCATTATTAATTTTATGCAGTTTTTGACCCCAGGACAATTAAAAACCAATTTTTCCCATCCAGGCTGGTATGGCCTTGCCATGTTGGAAGGGCTTACCTAACGAACAGTGCCACAACTGTTGACTGTTGAAGCTGTGAAGTCATGTCTGTTGAACAGTATGGATGGTTTAATGTGCAACTCAAATCATAGCCATCAAATTACAATTCATCTGTCATTTGTAGATGACCCCATTTATGTTAAGACACTTACAGCATCATCTATTGGAAAAATTTCCATTAATTTTTTCCCCATGACATTTCCCCCTGTTTCAATAATATACTGTTAAAATCTGACATAATTCTGGACAGTGGTTCTATTTCTACAGTGTTTTAAAATTGGAACTTTAAAATTATGGATACATTGTAGATAATATTCAATGCTAAGTTGCACAAGCATAGCATACACATTTTTGGAATGCATCTTCTCTCCATTAGAAATCTCATGGCCAACTGTACGTCACAAGTCACCAACAAAATTTAAGTCTGATGTATTTTGGGCCAACTGAGTGCCTAAATTTTGGATTGTTTAGAAAACCAAGTCATAATTCACATACTGATATAGATGGGCTGGTGAAACAGAAAAAATTATGTTACACATTAGTGGACATTGCAGTAATCCGCTTTGGATCCATGCTACATAATACATTTAAAAGCACTAATCAGTACATAAGAGTTCCATTCATGCAATTGCTGTAACTAGTAATTTTGTGTGTGCACCGCTTCATAGTTCACGCATAAAGTTTGTGCTTGATTCAGCCACTAGAGGCCACCTGGCCTACTAATATGGCAGCAGTTGCATGGACAGCCTGCTGGTTGATCCCCCTGATGGAACTAGTGTCTCTATACGCCAGAGTGCTAGGCTCCACCAGCTGCTTGTGTATTGCTAAGTGTGTGTACCTTGTCTTGCATGTGTGTGTACTGTTCAAGTGATAAATTAGTGTTCTCGGGTGAGAACACTTTTTGCTGATGACTACGGTATTTGACTCCATGTGTTAAACTTCAGTCATTAGTCTTTTGAGTTTAATTTCCATGGAGGTAGTGTTTAAATCTCTTCTCAAGCAACAGCAGATGCTGACAGCTGTTATTTCCAGTTTAACGACTACACTGGAACAGCCTATGGCCCCACCAACAACGTATCTGTTGCTGTTCCTTGTGTATCGCAATGCAGCAAAAGACTGGGACACTTAAAGAAAGTGCCTGTGTCAACATTTCCAAGCACTTGGAGTAAAAGACATAAACTTGTGCACGGTTCTGTTCTTTTCTTTGATTTCACCTTGTGTGCGTCAGTTGCTGTGTCAACTTGCCCCCCTAAAAAACCCTCAAGTCTATCTTTCAATCAGAAGTATGAGTTATTTTCTACCTTTCAATATAAACATACTCCATTATTGCTGCTTGTGTGGAGTTTTGCCACTGCTAAAAGCAGCCAAAACAGTAATACAGGGCATGGACAGCAGAACTACATGGACTCAGCTATATTTGTATTTCTGTGACAAATGTTCATAAGGAATCCTATGCAGATCAATGGTTTGTGATGAAATCATATGTTTTGCTCCTGATAGGAAAGTTCAAGAGTGAGCTCTGCAGTGTGAAAATCCTGTGTGTAGAAGTACTGAATGTCGCTCAGTCATTTTAAAGTTCTACAGGCTGCAGGTAGTCAGACAGAACCCTGATACAAAGTTTCCGAAATCAGTTTCTCTCACTGCTCCCAGCTTTCAGTCAGATTGTAAGCATACAGGTAATTGTCATTTGTGACAATAACAGTCTGTATCACAACAGTGACAGCCTCATGCTCTGCTGCCTTCATGCCCATACTGTTTCATTCAACATGAACAGACTGCATGTCCCAATCATTGGGACACACTGCTTCTGTTTGTAATTCCTTTCCAAACCTGAGTGAGGATGAAACGAACATGGGTGTGAACAGTGTGTCAGCAATGACAGTGTCTCAAAGCAAGTTATACAGTGAAGAGTGTGTGTTTAACAAACTATTGAGAATACAGGTGGACACAGATAAAGCAGCAACGTTGGTGAATTCTCAGACTTATGTGGAATTGGTTTCTCCCATGCTGACTTAAGTGTGACAGAGGCTGGTGAGTTATAACAAACAATGGATTCCCATTCTTGGACAGTTTTCTGCACCTATGACTTACAAAGCTGTGGTTCATTCATTGACATTCATAGTTGTGGACAATGTTTATGCTGAAAATCTGTTTGGTTTGGATGCTTTTAAACTGTTTGTATTCTCCATCGATGATGAAGTGCATTTTGTTTCTGATCAAGTTCCATAGCAACAGTTAGATGCTCTCTGTGTCAGATTTACCTTTCAAATTTTTCTAGGACTGGGTTGTGCAACTGAATTTGAGGCTCATATTATGATGAAATAGTCTTGCTACCCCCATTTTTTCCAGGTCCACGTGGCACAGGGAACCTTACAGGATCAAGTAGAAGCAGAATCAGATCGCCTTTAATCCCTTGACATTATTCGACCTCTTTCTACCAGTAAGTGGTCAGCAACATTCATGATTTTCAAAAACCTACCAGTACATTATGCCTCTGTGGTGATTTTAAAAAATAGATTAATTCACTGTCAATCATTAATACCTACCCTTTGCCATATCCTGACAAGTTGTTAGCAAAATTAGTGGGGAGCCTTTATTTTACGAAAACTGAATTGGCAGAGGCATTGTTACAGCTGTTGCTTGACAAGGAATCTAAATGCCTTCTACTTGTGAATACCCCAGTTGGGCTTTATCAGTACCAGCTTTGCCTTTTGGTGTGGCAAGTGCAGCATCTATTTTTCAGTGCTTTTTAGAACAACTTATTGCATCAATTACAGGGTGCATCAACTATTTGGATGACATAGTACTATCTGGTGCCTCTGCAGATAAATATTTGCTCAATCTTTGTCCTCTGTTTTCTGTTTTACAGTCTGCAGGGTTAATCTGCAATTTGGTCAAGATACAGTTTTTTCAACCATCCATTATTTATTTGGGTTTCGAAGTGTCATGTGCTAGGATTAACCCATTGTGCAAGCATATTGATGCTATTGCCGCATTGCCACACCCCATGTCCATCAAAAAATTACAGTCATTTTTAGGCAACATTGCATACTACCACAAATTCATACTGGATGTTGCTATTGTGGCACAACCACTCCATGAATTATTATGTAAAAATGTTCCTTTCCACTGGTCCCCAGCTTGTGACCAGGCGTTACAGTTGTTAAAATCTAAGCTGCCGTCTGCCCCTTATTTGGTCACTTTTCAGCTGGGCCAGCACCTCATTGTTAGTGGCAGACACATCTCAGTTTTTCCTTGCTCATAAGTATGTGAACGGATCCAATGCTCTACTGCATACGACTTAAAATCCTTAAATTGAGTACAACAGTATTATTCTCAGATGTTTTTCTATATATGTCTAAGTTCCATCTGATCATAAACCACAAACCACTGGTATCTCTTTTTAACCCTTCAGCATCCTTGCTGGACAAAGTTGCACATTGCTTACAGTGGTCAGCTACTTTCCTATTATGATAAAATTATACATTTTCGACTTACAGAGCAACGTGAAAATTGTGACACCTTGTGTTTGCCAATTGGTCTATGTAAAGAGTCTGATGAAGAGGAATTACTTTACTTTCAATTAGATGTAGAAGCTCAAAACAATGTTGATGGTTTTCCTATTACTAGCATCTGCAGTAGCTGTGCATCCTGTTTTAAGTAAAATTGTTTCTTTTGTGCAACTCGGTTGACTGGACCATCTTCCAGGCCATGCTTCTGATACTTTGAGAAATTATTTTGGATTACAAAATCTTCTTTCTGTTTGGGATAGAGGGTTGCTGTTAGCTACAAAGGTCACTGCTACACTTGTCGTAGTCCGATCTTCTCTTCAACATGAGGTTATGCATTTACTACGTGTGGACCACTGGGGTGAGCCATGTACAAAAGTGTTAGCACACAACATTAGTGCACTGACATATTTTTTGGCCAGGCACTAATGGCAAAATAGCATGAGTTCTTGCAGCCTGCTCAGAGTGTGCCAGTGTGCCACCCATAAGGCAGCTCCTTGTGCTTCTTTGTCACAGTGGCCACATCCATAGCAGCGTTACAAATGAATTCATATAGATTCTGTAGGATCTTTTGAATTTCTACTTGCTTGTTGTAATTGATGCTTATTCTAAGTTTCTGTACTTGGTGCATTGCCTGTCTACTTCTGTGGCAGCAACAATTTCAGCATTGTTACAATTTTTGCAATGGAACATCTTCCATATACATTAGTTGCAGACAATGGGCCCCAGTTCATATCTCAGGAATTTGAAGAATTTTGTAAAAAAAACAGTATTCCCCATGTCACAGCTTCTCCTTTTCCCCCTCAATTGAATAGATAAGCAGAATGGCTAGTTTGAACATTTAAGACTCAGATGAAAACAATATAGTTTGGATGTGTCACAGGAAGTACCTCTTCAGCAGTTCCACATTTCTTATAAGTTCACCACCGTTGGTGATAGGAGGCTGATGGAATTGTTGCAGGGTCATCAGGCCCAGACTCTGCTCCATCTGCTTTGGTTGATGCCACACCTTCTGACGGTACCAGTGCTGCAACACTTCCAGCCTGGCACAGCTGTTAGGGGTCATGAGTTAAGCGCCAGGCCAAAACAGGTCCTGGCAGTTATAGAAAGAACCCATGCCCAAAGTCTCTGCATTGTCCACATGACTGAGGGGAGGGCATCATGACACTTTGACCAGCTATGACCTTACGTGGGCAGTTGTGCACCAGTGCATCTCTACTGCCCTCATGTCCTCCATCTCCCCAGCCATCACCTAAACCATGGCTGGTGCACTAATCTTCTCTGCCACCACTGCTGCCACTATGACAGCCAGTGTCGCCTATTACACTGCCTTCACCTCCTTCACCAGGGTTGGATCCAGACATGGAAATGAAAACTGTGACAGCATCATCTCTCTTACTATATGGCCTCTCACAGGGGGAGCAGGTGATGCACACGTCCATGCTGGCGCCACTCCTGATGCTTCGCAGTGGTGGCAGCATGTCACATGACTCAACAAGCTACACTGACCACAGAAGAAATGGATGTGTGACAGTGCTCACTTCTTCGTAAAGGAAGAGGAGTGCTGTAACTTGCAATTTTATGTGTGTGCTGCTTCACACTACATGCATGAAGTTTGTGCTGGATTCAGCCAGTAGAGGCCAACAGCCTGCTAGTACAACAGCAGCTGCATGTGCAGGCTGCTGGCTTTGCCCCTGTTGGATATAATGTCTATATAGGCCAGAGCACTAGAGTCTGCCAACCACTACTGTATTGCTAATTGTGTTGTTCATTCTCTTCCATGTGTGTGTACTTCTCAAGCAAGAAATTACAATGTTCTTTGGTCAGAAAAACAATGATGCACATCAGCATTATTAACCATCTGCAGTGTAACAGAGCAATACAATTGCTTAATCTTCAGGTGGCAATGCAACATGGGTAGAATTTTGCTCCTTGAAATATATACTGACATACTAATTTAGCTCTCAGCATGTAAAATGTCTAGTTGTCACTGAAGATTGCATGTCTCTAGTTTGGTCTTCACCAGAGATGGCATAATCATTATCGTGTATTTTATAATCAAGAGAAAGAAATTCCTTTGAGATGGCTCTCCTGTAGGATACACTAGGTTCCTTCAGCATCCACTGAATACACTGAATACACTGAATCCAAGGCAATAAGTACAATTTTCAAGCTGCACAAGTTAAAAATAGTCATATTTTCATGGCCATGGTTAGTTGGGAAGCACAGCTTTAGGACATCCACATTTACACAAGTTCACATGCAGGGTTGACAGATGTAACAATCAATGTAACTCACTGCAGTTGTGAAATGCACTGTTGTATGCAGATTTCCTCTTGATAAACACTGAGTTGAGCTGCAAAAGCCCAGAATAATTTGCACAGTTGTAGCTTATTTGGGATTTTTAGCACTGAAGGTCAGGCATTGTGTGGGCAGGTATGCAAATTTGTTGCATTCTTCCCCATTTATTATATAACTTCACCATCGTGGATGAAAGATCTGAGCACTGGTGCTGAACTAAAATGATTATTTCACACTGTATCAAACAACTTGGCGAGGCCCGTGCACCATTTCAAAACACACACAGTCTGCAACATACCCTAACTGCATTAGTTATAAGTTTGTTTCTCTTCAATTTATTGTGATATTTGTGATATTTGTGATCTGCATAGCAATCTTAGACTAGTCTACAACCTGTGTGCTGTAAAATGTGCACCACACGTGAAGCAGTGTCCAGCAAATCTGATCTATTTATCAGCAATTAAAAGACATTCGTACATCCAACACTTGATGACTGTTCAAAAAACTTGTAATAGCAAAATGAAATTCCATAACCTAAACATGGCACATTAAGTATTCATGTCAATGAGAGTTAACATTGCTCATTACTCTACTTTAAATGTTAACAGCAATTGCAAAAAGTGAAAATGTTGCTATCACGGCAATGTCTCATTCATTCCGAAAATGGAATGACTGAAAATATGAAACATCATTCTGATAGCAGAACACCAAATGAAATGTTACTTTACAAAGTGGTATGATAGATGACAATCATTTATCAGAAGCAGTGTTGGGGAACAGACTGTCACATTTGAGACTGCAGCTCAGCTGTCAGCCAGCCATCATTAGATTGTTTATCTGGCCATCTGCGGATCAACATACCTGCTGTTCTGTGAGTGACCATGTTTCCTCGTACTATCCTGTGTGTTCCAGCCAGAGTTTTCCACTATTGTGCTACTATTAATCTGATAATACAGTAGCACTAGAAATACTTACCAATTCCAGTTATTTTTATGGGAAAATCTTTCTTTACTGATCCATAACTATTTTCAGCTGTGCATATATAAAGAGCTTCATCATCCAAAGTAGAATCTGGAAAGCAATGCATAGATATTTAAAAGCTGAAATGGTTCAAATGCAACAGGAAAGTGTCATACCATGTTATACATACTCATTATTTTTAGTAATCCAGTCTCTGTTTGGATGAATCTTTTGGAATCTAGTTGTTTTCCATCCTTTCTCTGCCACGTGACTTTTGGATGTGGTATTCCGGCAGTCACACAGGGAATAGTTGCATCACTTCCAAACTCCACTTTGACATCTGAAAGTATGAGGCAATAGTTTCAGTGTCATTATTAAAAGAAAGAGATCAAATTTAGCTTTAATCTGTGATGATAAGGAAGCTTTCTTTATAAAAAGTGTGAAAGAAAATGTATAGATTACTTGACAATTTCTTTGCTGCCAATGTTTTCAAATGTTTTTGAGAAAGCAATGTGGCACATTTCAGTTCCCAGCATCCACTGAACATGGAATTTATACTTCCACTAATCATGAAAGAGCACTAGAAAAATTTTTCTTTGCAGTTGAGACAAGTGCTATTGTGAACGAGGTGGAATGTAATTTGTGTGATGTGATTAGTGGGGTGGTCATTAACATCAGCTTGTGGCTTTCACAGAATGGATTGACATTTAACAGCAACAAAATGAAATATGTACTCTTTCTGACATGAAACTCTTGTGAAGCACAATCTCACCGTCCTAAGTCTGTCAAACAGTCTTTGATGCTAACCACTTTAAATCCTTAGAACTGAGTTTAGTTGGAATGCTTATGTAGAAGTATCATGTGCAAGATCTTTCTGCAGGAACTGAATGCTGCTATCTCCACTACATGATTGATCTCCACGGTCATTTACAATGAAACATGAGGGACTGTTTACATTGCTTATATACACTCTACTATCAACATTGAACATTATCGTCATGTTTCACAGTTTTTTGTTTGCAGTTTCCTGTTGCATAGTCCTGAAGCCATTTCATTCTTGAAGTCATATGTGATGATGCTCCAGAATCAATGATCCACTCATTCTGGCTGAAATCTGACATACCAAGTAAACAAAGCAATGTCTTGTCTGCTCCCTTGGAACCCTTCTTTGATGATTCTTGCTTCTAGGGATAGTCAGACTTGAGGCTGACCATACTTCCAACAATTGAAACATTTTATTTTCTTCTTTTCTCACTTGTCTTTGGGGAAACCTGCTGTGATTTCTTACAGTGCTTTGTAAATAAGGCACTACCACCTCTATCTTTCTACAACTTGAGGTATTTTTCCATACTTCCAATTAGCAACTTTGCTTTGATATTTTATGATGTGAAATTTTCGCCATTGTGCTGGACTCTATACCCAAGTAGTAAGGCTGATAAGCTTTTTGTAGACATCTAAGTGTAATGAGTGCTATTAGTCTATCATCACCTGGTTTCTCCATGCTCTGAAGTCTCTTGGCTACATCCAGTATATGTGTGACATAACTAAATATTTCCTTCAAATTTGGGTAATGCAGTATTGAACAGAGCACCCCAAAGATTCATCCACCTAATTTTATTTTTACCGGCAAGCTGGTTTTCCAGGTTACCTCAAGCTTCCTTTGCCTTTGTTCTATTTTGCACATGTGCATACAGAGATTTATCTACGTACAAAACATACCTATCCTTCTCTGCATTCACAGCAGTACTTGTCCCTTTTGCATAATCCCACAATTTTTCAGACATTAGAATGAGTTTCATTCCAAACTTTCTGTGTTGTAATCATCCTTGTTTCTAAGTTTTTCTGTCACTGGAGGGGTGGTTTTGGTCGAACATTCATTTGAAGACATTTCTGGAAACCCAAATTTGCTGGCACTAAATCACGTAAGAGATTTTTTTTTAGAACCACATAGGGTTCAAACACCAAAGACTTTGACAAAACACAAATCGAAACAAGTATCACTGACAAAGTCGTCACATAAGCCAAAATGCTTGTTCAGTTATTAATCTTCCTACCCGCACAACATACATGGTTCAATGCACAGATTTACCATTCTTATCTGAGAACCTGTTAGCACAGTGAGGTTTGTGGTGACAAAGATAAATAATTACTCTGTTGATAATACTTGTATTCACAGAGAACATATTACATGGTATACACAGAAACAGAAACTAATTCTCAAAGATAATCCATACCTCATAGACATCAAGGAAAAAGAAGAAATAAGGATCTACATCTACATTTACATCCATACTCCACAAGCCCCCTGACGGTGTGTGGCGGAGGGTACCTTGAGTACCTCTATCGGTTCTCCCTTCTATTCCAGTCTCATATTGTTCGTGGAAAGAAGGATTGTTGGTATGCCTCTGTGTGGGCTCTAATCTCTCTGATTTTATCCTCATGGTCTCTTCGCGAGATATAAGTAGGAGGGAGCAATATACTGCTTGACTCCTCGGTGAAGGTATGTTCTCGAAACTTCAACAAAAGCCCGTACCGAGCTACTGAGCGTCTCTCCTGCTGAGTCTTCCACTGGAGTTTACATATCATCTCCGTAACACTTTCGCGATTACTAAATGATCCTGTAATGAAGCGCGCTGCTCTCCATGGGATCTTCTCTATCTCTCTATCAACCCTATCTGGTACGGATCCCACACTGCTGAGCAGCATATTGTACGATGGTTTTGAACTTTGTCCACTGATCCTCAACACTATCTGTACTTAAAATAAAACTTTCGTGTTGAGCCATCAGGTACTCTGAAATCTCCTTTTTTCACTTTTGCTTAACAGAAAAATTTTCCTACCTTTTCTAATATTTATATTTATGGCTGAAATCATTGATGCAGTAACTGCTTTATGATCGCTGATTCCCTGTTCTGCGTTAACTCAATATTTGTACATTCAATGTGAACAGCAATTAATATAGTGATTGCTATTGTATATTAATATAAATCCCATTCCACTACATTTGTTCAATGACCAATAAAGAATTTGAATCTGAATTTCAGCAATACTGGGCAGATGGATGCAATACAGCTGTTTAGATAAAGGCAGTGTTGACATGCTGGATTCAAGAGCTGTAGTACTTGCCCTTAAGAGAATATCAAAAACAGGAATTTCTTAGCAACAACAAAATCTTAATGCTTGAAACACGAATGTTATTGTCTGTGACAAGTCACCTGAGCCAGTTTCATTGTAAGAGATACGTAACACCTCAGAAAGAGTGACTAAAACCCTGCAGAAACTTAATGGGTCCCAAGGTGTGTATAGTCTCCTCAAAAATTTCTTTACTGATAGTTGTTTGATGCTAGTGTTATAAATAATAATGATAGTTTCATTAAAAAGTAAACCTAATGTCTTTATATTGTTACAGACCTGGAGATAGGGTATGAATTAAGTTACAATTGGTTGCTTTCCTCTCTGGTTTGACTGTGAAGGAAGTTACAAAAGACATTACTTGCAAATCATGTCATAGCCTAATTCAAAATGAAAAATGTGGTTATTCCTCAGTGGACATTAATTTTAAATAAGACCAGTGTAATGCTTTCTTTTACCCTTTAGAATTACTGGTGTGGCTAATAAACACTGTATATGATTTCATGAGTGAAGTGCCAAATTTGTCAGTACCCAAGCTTGCACAATTGTAGCTAAGTCAGTTATCAATATTTTGTGCACTTCAAAGGTTTTACAATGCAAATGAAGTGAGACTTCAGATCATGCTGAGAAATTAGGCCAAGTGATATGAAAAACTGTTATATGAGTAATGTAAAAAAGAATTGAAGACAAAATCACTGAAAATTTTGAAAGGGTGAAATATTTAAATAACAAGCTGATCAACAGAAAAGAAACCCAGTTGGAGCAGATGTGATTAAGTGTGTGCAGTGCCACCTCGTTAGACTACTCCATGCTTGCAGTACTAGGCTTGGAGAATACTAGCAGGTGATGAGTGAAGGGAGCCACACAGGATTTAATTTTTGCTGTTCTGTGGAGCCCAATTCTGCTGTTTAGCTCAGAAGAAGCCAATTCAAGACAATGGCACATTGATGACGCACAAACATTTCACCCTTTTTCACAGTTTGTTAAAATTAAATGTCATAGCAGCTTTCACATTAATTTTACAGTGAGGTGACAGAAGTTATGGGATAGTGATATGCACATATAAAGACGGTGGTAGTGTGGTGTTGTTGAGAATCAAGTTTGGTACAAGAAGTATCCACTACTGCAATGATACTGCATAGCAAAGCAATAGCATGAGGTGCCAGTGAGATACTAGGAAGAAGCCATGCTTCCCATAGTCCTGAGGCACACCGCTGTGCCTCTGTCATGAAATAGCCTTGCCAGATGCTAGGAGGGAAGTTCTGTTTGAGGTTGGATCCTGCCCACTGCCAGGAAGTTCCTTTCAGAGTAACATCCTTGTGCCCTCTATTCACTATGACACAGCCAGTGTCAACCATCTAGGAGTGAAGACTTCCGTATTCTGTGTGTTGAGTATCAAGTTCGGTACAAGAAGTATCCACTACTGCAAAGATACTGCATAGCAAAGCAATATCGTGAGGTGCCAGTGAGGTACTAGGTAGAAGCCATGCTTCCCATAGTCCTGAGGCACACCACTGTGCGTCTGTCCTGAAATAGCATTGCCAGATGCCAGGAGGGAAGTTCTGTTTGAGGTCGGATCCTGCCCACTGCCAGGAAGTTCCTTTCAGAGTAAAATCCTTGTCCTCTCTATTCACTGTGACACAGCCAGTGTCAACCATCTAGGAGTGAAGACTTTCGTATTCTGTGTACTGCGCCTACATGCCAATGCTATCAGAATTGTATCAACAAATGTTTACAAACTTGTGGTTTCTAGTGACTGTAGTGAAACCACAGTACAGCCTTACTGAACTTACATCATTTAGTGTGTTCTGAAAGTGTTTTCTGAACTGCAAGTTCATGTGTGCAATTTCATTGGCACTACTGTGCCTGGTAAACAAAGATAAGTTTTGTTGTAATTAATAAAGTGAGGGGGAAGTTTGGGTCGGTTACACCAAACAATACTCCCATTTTGCAGTAGTTCATTTATTCACCTCTTTACACAAGCAAGGCTTACAAAGAACTGGATGCTGGAACTGCACAAAGATAATGTTTAGCTTAGTCCAAAGACAATACTCAGATCGATATTGGTATCGACCTTATTGGCGTCACAAAAGTATTACTTATTCAATGTGTTCTAACTAACTGTGTTATCACTAGCCACCACAGTGTCGAAGAAGTCAGACACAACAGGTCATATTGCATACACAATATCCAGATCGATAGTGCATTGTTGGAGCTGTCATTTGTATTCAGGTGATTCATGCGAATAGGTTTCCGACATGATTATGACTGCACAGTGGGAAACAACAGGCTTTGAATTTGGAATGGAGGTTTGGGATAGATGTAGGGGACATTTCATTTCAGAAATCTTAAGATGAGAATACAATATGTCTGGCATTAAATTTTATCACAAAGAACGAAGTGGCCAAAGCCTTCACTCAACTCTCAAGAGCAGCAGCATTTGTAGAGTTGTCAATGCTAACAGACAAGCAACACTGTGCAAAATAACCACAGAAATCAATGTACCTGTTAGGGCAGTGCATCAAATTTTGGCATTAAAGGGCTGTGGCAGCAGACAACCAATGCAAATGGCTTTGCTAACAGCATGTCATCACCCACAGCACCTCTCCTGAGCTTGTGACCATTTTGGTTCGACCCAAGGTAACTGGAGGACTGTGGCCTGATTGGCTGAATCCCAATTTCAGTTGAAAGCAAGTGAAGGTAAGATTTGAGTGTGCTGCAGACCTCACCAAGCCATGGACCCAAGTTGTCAACAAGGCATTGTGGAAGGTGGTGGTGGCTACATAATGGTGTGGGCTGTGCTTTCATGGAATGGATTGTGCCCTCTGGTCTAACTAAACCAATAATTGGCTGGAATTGGTTATGTTTGGCTACTGAAGACCATTTGCAGCCATTCATGGACTTCATGTTCCCAAACGAAACTGTCATGTCACCAGGCCATGATCATTCATGACGGATTTGAAGAACATTCTGGACAGTTCAAGCAAATGATTTGGCCATGCAGATCACCTGACATGAATCCCATTGAACATTTATGGGGCCTAATTGAGAGGTCAGTTCATGCACAACATCCTGCATCAGCAACACTTTAGTAATCATGGTTGGCTAGAGAGGCAGCAAGGCTCAGTATTTCGGCAAGAGACATCCAATGACTTTTTCAGTCCATTCCATGTCAAGTTACTGTACTATGCTGGGCAAGAAAAGGTCCGACACAATATTAGGGGGTATCCATGACTTCTGTCACCTCATAGTAAGATGAATGAATGTTAATGACTAATTTGGTTAAACTGCAGTATAACACAATCCTATGAGTGAGGCAGTTCAGAAGCAGAAGAATGTAGTGTCTAATCTATGCGCAAATTTTTTTTCCAGTTGTAAAAGATTCTTGGACCTTCATATTGATTTGATAAAAGTAAGTTCTGCAATATTAGATGTTGTTTCCATACAAGATAGCTCTCTCTCAGGAGTAACTGTGTTGGACTTTGTGACATCATCCCAATTTAAAAAACAAAAGATTACATTGTTACAAGTGACAAACAGCAGTGATAACTTATAGTCTTCCTTGTGACAAATAGTGGCAGTTTATTTCTGAGTATGTTGTGATTTTCAAGTGTGTATTTGTATGTAATATGTATCAAAACACTCGCGGTAGACTTGTCCGTCACCTAATGTAGGTTCTCTGAATTTCGTTTGTAGTTTTAGTTTTTATAATGAAACGTTCCTCAAATATAGTAAAATGTGTAGAATATAGCTCAAACATAAACAATAGGTTATGCTACACAGGTCAGTCAGTTACCAGAATCTTTATGTAGCATTCACATTCTTGTCGTCAGTAACTCACAACCAAAATATCACCTTCCAACTCAACCTAGAACTCAAGCAAGGGCACCCATATGATAGTTTGAAGGGGAGGAAGTGGGGGGGGGGGGGGGGGAGGGGGCAGCAGTGGGGACTAGACCTGGGGGTGTGGAGTATTATTAATATTTTTGAAGAGAAATTGTGACTTGTAAGTAGTCATAAAAATTTTCATTTCCAGCACTGTTAAAAATCTGTATAATAGCTACTTTTCAATCATTTTCTCAGAAGAAAAACACCTGACTATACTATATCTTTTTCGATTCCCTGAGAGCTAGAGAATGCCACCCCATTGCCCCCGAGTATGGATGCTCTTGCATGTGGGTGCCCATGGTTATGCTGCAAATTTGTTTGTAAACCTTCCCTTCACAAAGAAAAAGTAGTTGTGGGTCAGGACATAGTTGGTAAGGTGTATAAGCAATTAGGTGGTGGGTTTGGAGTTTGAAGGACATTGGGAGAGGTAGTATTTGATAACAGCAAGGCCATGGGCATGAGGGATGCTGGTTTACAGGGAGATGGTGTCCACAGTGTTGAGTAGGGACTCAGGAGGTAAACAGATGGGAATGGTGGAAAGTCGGTGAAGGACGTGGTTAGTATCTTCAGTGTGGGAGGCTAGGTTTCAGGCAATTGGATGGAGGTTTTGTTCAACAAGAAAAGAAATTCTTTCAGTGGGAGCATAATAGCCAGCTACAATGGGGCATCCAGGATTTTTAGGTTTGTGGATTTTGGGGAGCATGTAGAAAGTGGGTGCACGGGGTGATGTTAGCGTGAGGTGGGAGATGGCCTCAGGTGAGAGGGTCTGGGTACAGCTTATGGACTTCAGTAAGGATTGGAGGTTATGTGGGACTTCTGGGATGGGACCCCTCTGGCAGAGCTTGTAGGTGAAGGAGTCGGCCAGCTCACGGAGGCCTTCCATCAGGTATCCATTGCTACTCATCACAACAGAGGTGGAGCCTTTGTCTGCAGGGAGAATGATTAGGTCTGGATCTGTTTGCAGGCTGTATATGGTTGTCTTTCCTTCCGTCAAAAGGTTAGTGCTCTGAGGAAGGGACTTGAGGAAGAATACAGGGGCCAAGTTGGAGGTAAGGAATTCTTGAAAGCTGACTATTGAGTAGTTAGCTGTGAGGAGGGGGGGGGGGGGGCTGATTGTTGGATGGAGGTATGAACTGAGAGAGACAAGATTCAATTTTGGGATTAAATAGACTTTTGTTGGAGGGATTGGTGGTGCCCCAAGGCGGAACTAGGAGGTGGACAGGTTGGACAATTTATTTAGGTGGTGTCTGGAATGCTCCTTTAGGTATTGGAGCGCAAGTGTTTCTGTTTTGGAGATGTTGTGTATGTAGTGAGGAATGTACAGTAGCAGTATGTTGCAAAAGGAATACAGGTAATCGGAAATGTCTGTACCATGGAAAGACCTGCACAAACCAATCACTGCAAGAACCCATCTCCATAGGACAGATGTCCCAGAACCACCTGTATTCCCTCTGGAACATACTGTTACTGTGCAAGCCTCACTAAATGCCAAACATCTCTGAAAAAGAAACCCTTGCACTCCAACACCTGGACGAGCATTCCAGCCCAGCCAAGCTGACCCGTTCAAATTACCAAGTCCTCAAAAACTGCCTTCCAACACTCCACAAAACCCAAAAACCAAGCAAACTCAAAAGACTGTTATTAACATCCCTACTGAAAACCTCAGTCCTACAGAATTTTCAGTCCTCTTCAAAGGTCCATCCTTCCGACCTACTCCAAATTTATCTATCTTGGACTTGTCAAAGATGTACTCTCTTTCTCCCTATGCCTACACTGGAAACACTTCTTTGTCACCAATGCTTCCAACCAAAGCCATCCTCATCCCAACATTGAACCTTGGCTCTCCCAGTTCATACCACCATGCAACCATGATCCTCCAGCCCCCTACCTCCTGCCCAACCCCCAGTCAGATTCCAGGAATTCCTTACCTCAAACTTGGCCCTACTATCCTTCCCCAAGTCCCATCCTCAGAGCATTAACCTTTTGGCAGAAGGAATGACAGCCATAAACAATCTGAAACAGCACTCGGAGCAGGATATGCAGCACACTTCTACCAAAATAAGGAAGCCTAAGAATGTGCTAAATGTTAGATAGAAGAAAGTGCGGCTGCTAGCTAGCAGACATGGATGAAGTGTAGGCCCTCAATTTCAGGAAAACTTTGGGGTGAGATACCAGGTCACCAGCTTTTTCTCAACCAAATGCAAGAGTTAGTGAAGAGATTGGATAACTTTGTAAGGATTTTTCAAATGACAACCGCGTAGTGACAGTGGATGGGGCCGTAACAGTTTGGATAGGAATTGTGTGTATGAGATAGGAGATGCCCTGGACAAGATAAGCTTCCCTGACTCGTGGCACCAATGTACACTTTGTTGAGATGTGCTGACAGGTATGTTAGGGTCAATACTGTTCCTAATATAGATCAATCACTTTCATGACAGCTTTGATCATATAAAGTTGATCGTCGGTAAAGCAGATGCCAGACTGAGATTCATTGGAAGAATCCTAAGGAAATGCAATCCACAAACACAGGAAGTAGGTTACAGTACACTTGTTCACCCAATGCTTGAATACTGCTCAGCAGTGTGGGATCCGTACCAGATAGGCTTGATAGAAGAGATAGAGAAGATCCAATGGAGAGCAGCGCGCTTCGTTACAGGATCATTTAGTAATCGCGAAAGCATTACGGAGATGATAGATAAACTCCAGTGGAAGACTCTGCAGCAGAGACGCTCAGTAGCTCGGTTCGGGCTTTTGTTAAAGTTTCGAGAACATACCTTCACCGAAGAGTCAAGCAGAATATTGCTCCCTCCTACGTATATCTTGCAAAGAGACCATGAGGATAAAATCAGAGATTAGAGCCCACACAGAAGCATACCGACAATCCTTCTTTCCACGAACAATATGAGACTGGAATAGAAGAGAGAACCGATAGAGGTACTCAGGGTACCTTCCGCCACACACCATCAGGTGGCTTGTGGAGTATGGATATAGATATAGATGTAGATGTAGATGTAGTCTTAGGGACTAAATTCTGTTTGCTGGTGACAACAATATTATAGCGTCAAAAATACAATAGAGCTCCTTGCAAAGAAAGAAAATGAAATGCTCAAGGAAGTTTAAAATCAGTCAATGTGCAATAAAGTGACAATGAACATAAAGCAAAAAAAGCCTTGAATTTTCACTTGAAGAGAAAAAATAACACTTAAATTGCATACAATATTATGAAATGAGTAGATTGCTACTCACTATGTTGTGGAGATGCTGAGTCGCAGACAAGCCCAATGAAAAGACTGTCAAACAAATGAGGTTTCTGCCAAAAGACCTTTAATCACAATTAGACAACATACAATAACTCACTCATGCAAACACAACTCACATACACATGACCAAGTCTCTTGTTGCCAAAGTCAGACTGCGAGCAGCAGTGCATGATGGGAGAAGCAATCTGGGTGGTGGGGGTAAGGAGGAGACTGGAGCAGGGAGGGGGATGGATAGTGGGGTAGGGGTGGGAGATGATAAAGTGCTGCTTGTGGGCATATACAGCACAAGGTGGAGAGAGGTTAGGGCAGCTAGGTGCAGTCAGGAGGTTAGACGGAGAGCAAAGGGGAGGAGATGGAACAGAGGGTTGTGTAATGCTGGAGTTGGAACAGGGAAGGGGATAGGTGGATATAGGACAATGACAAAGTTTGACAGCAGGAAGGTTATGGGAACATAGAATATACTGTGGGGAGAGTTCCCACCTGCGTAATCCAGAAAAGCTGGTGTTAGTAGGAAGGATGTAGATGGCGCTGGCTGTAAAGCAGCTATTAAAATGAAGAACAATGTGTTGGACAGTGTGCTCAGCAACTGGGTGGTCCAGCCGTTTCCTGGCCACAGTTTATCAGTGGCCATTGATGAAGACAGACAGCCTGCTGGTTTCCATGCCCACATGGCACACAGCACAGTGGTTGCAGCTTAGTTTGTATATCACATGATCCTATAAACAGGATCTTTGGAGCAAGCGGTGTGCGCGCTTTCGGAGCTCTGGCAAAAGTTAAGTGTTCAGTAATAGAATAATATTAAACTTAGTGTAAATTATAGTTTAGATAGTTAAATTAACGCCTGTGTTAGACTGTGTATTGAAGGTTTCACGAATATTAGCGTATTTTACTCGTAAAGAAGGTTTTACTTAACGACTGGTTTTCGTCAGTGTATGTTTACATTTGTAGGTATAAATTTCGTGCGTGTGTAGACCTCTTATTATTACTTAACTTTGTGCCTATAATCTTAAATACTTCTTTGGTCAATAATTAAAGACTTTTTATTGTCGGATTGTAGATTATTCAAACTTATTTGTTCATAGACTTTCCATTTGGCGTTTGTTTACTTTCAGGTAACGATTGTTTAAATTCACGTAGCTCGTTAGATTACATCCATTGCAGGTTCATTATCTTACTGATTTAAGAATTTAGTCTGTCGTATTAAGAGATTGTTGTTTAAATTTTATTACTGTACATTGCCATGAGTACTAAGTATGGAAGCTGCCGTAGGAAGATAGAATCGGGTGTGGTATGTGGGGATGTTTTTCATTGGGGCTCATGTAGCGGGAAATTTGACGAGATTATGCTTTTGGCTCTCCCATGGAACTGTAGGTTCTGTAGTATAGAAAAAAGATTTGTACAACAGGAGGAAAACATGTGTGCCCTTCAGGCTGAACTAGATTCGGTAAAAACTGAATTAGCTAAGTTAAAGGGGGAAAAAGACTGCGGGAAATGGGAATTGGTAACAAGGAAATCGCGAAAAGGGACCAGCCATGTAGATGTTGTCGAAGTTCCAGTTATGAATAAATTCTCCTTGTTACCTGAAGTAGGAAGGGAGGAGCCAAAAACAGGAGTAGTTGAAAGTAGGGTGCAGCAGACTACTAAAATTGGTAACAGCATTAGGTCGGGAAAATCTAGTAATAGGAAAAGAAAAGTCTTGCTGCTAGGTAGCAGTCATGGGAGGGGTGTAGGCCAACTAGTGCAGGAGAAATTAGGAGCAGATTACCAGGTTACGAGTTTGTTTAAGCCAAGTGCTAGGCTTAGCCAGGTGATAGAAGACATAGGACCACTCTGTAGGGACTTTGACAAAAATGATGAGGTGATAGTAATAGGTGGGGCAGGAAACAGCCTGGCTAAGGATAGGAATTATGATATTAAGAGTGACCTGGATAAAATAGGAGCTGCAACAGGATGTACGAATGTGGGTTTTGTTGAGGTATTGCAGCGTTACGATCAGCCCTCGCTTAACCCTTCTGTGTGGCGAGTTAACAGAGAGTTGAGCGAGCAGCTGCTGGACTGTGCAAAGACACACATTTATACAGTGCCTGTTGGTAGCATTGGGAGATGGGGATGCACTTGACATGGCCTGCACCTAAATAGTCTAGGGAAGGATAGATTAGCTGATTTAATTGTAGGTCGTCTAAAGGGGGCCACTAGCACTCAACGCAAAACCCCTGTGACCCGAAAGGGCATAGGGGCACCTTTTTTAGGTTGAACAAGATGTCCAGACAGGCAGCTCTTAAAGGTAAAAAAATAAATGGTTCGAATAAAGGTAGAGGAAACAGTTGTGTTAATATATTTCACCAAAATATCAGGGGATTAAGGAACAAAATAGACGAACTAATAATTTGTTTTGAGAATATTAAAAATACAACAGAAGTTGATGTACTGTGCCTGTCTGAACATCATATAACTACACAAATAGAAAATGTAAATATTAATGGGTATAAACTAGCAACTTATTTTTGTAGAGACAATATGGAGAAAGGAGGAGCTGCCATTTATGTTAAGGGGGAACATGGTTTTAAAAACATAGAAACCGTAAAATTCTGTGTAGAACAGCACATTGAAGTATGCGCTTGTGAGCTTGAATTGGACAGTAGTAAATTCATAATTGTGACTGTGTATAGGTCCCCACTTGGAAATTTTCAAATGATTCTTAAAAACCTAGATCTCTTGCTGCGTTATCTGTCAGAAAAAGGAAAACACATTATCATTTGTGGAGATTTTAACGTAGATTTTCTTAAACACTCAAGCAAGAAGAACGACCTTGAACTATTATTTTTCTCTTACAATCTGACATCAGTCACTGATTTTCCTACTCGTATCGTACAAGACAGTAGCACCCTGATAGATAACATTTTCATAGACCAAGATAAATTAAAAGAAGTAAGCACCTATCCTATTAAGAACGGGCTTTCTGATCACGATGCACAGCTACTTTCAATTCATGACTTTGCTCCATACAGTAATGTGAAAAAAACAAACAAAATAATACGCCCAATTAACCATATAACAATTCAACAATTTAAGGAAAGCTTGAAACGGGTAGACTGGGAGGATGTTTATCAGGAACCTGATGCAAATGTTAAATTTAACTTATTCCATGATAAACTTGTGGGTATATTTGAAAGCAGTTTTCCTAAGAAATTAGTGAATCATAATTCAAATTAACTTGATAAAAAAACATGGCTGACTAAAGGGATTAAAATTTCTTGTAGCCGGAAATGGGAACTATACCAAGACACTAGAATAAGTCGAGATGAAGAATAGCTCAACCATTATAAGAAATATTGTAATATACTAAGGAAAGTTATAAAAAAATCCAGAAGTATGTGTATCAAGTCTGAGATTAGCACCTCTGATGACAAAGTTAAAACAATATGGAATATCGTTAAAAGGGAAACAGGGCAACCAAGGTCACAGGACAACAGTATTACTGTTAAGCACAATGAAAAGCTTATAAATGAAAAATCACAGGTTGAAAATATTTTTAATAATCATTTTATAAATGTAGTGGAAAATATAGGCACTAGCTGCTCACCAGATAGGGCAGAACTCTATATGAAAGAGGCGTTCCCGGTGCAAACAAATGAAATTGAAATCCTACCCACCTCACCGTCTGAAATTAAGAAAGTAATAAATTCACTTAAGAATAAAAACTCACATGGAACTGATGGTATCTCCAATAGAATACTAAAATCTAGTCCACACCTGATAAGTCGAGTTCTTAGCCACATATGTAATAGCTCATTGAATCAGGGAATATTTCCTGACAGATTGAAATATGCCATAGTTAAACCTTTGTATAAAAAAGGTGACAAGACAGACGTCAACAATTATCATCCTATTTCACTTCTGACATCCTTCCCAAAAGTGTTTGAAAAAGTAATGTCCTCAAGAGTAACTTAACACATCAGTGGGAATAACGTTTTAACAAAATGTCAGTTCGGTTTTCAGAAAGGTGTTTCAACAGATAGTGCTATACATGCTTTCACTGATCAAATTTTAAATGCTCTGGATAGTAGAACATCACCAATTGGGATTTTCTGTGATCTCTCTAAGGCTTTTGATTGTGTGGATCATGAAATCCTCTTAGATAAGCTGAAGTACTATGGAATGAATGGTTCAGTACACAGATGGTTCACTTCATATTTAACTGGTAGAATGCAGAAGGTTGAAACAGTAAACCCACATAGTACACAAAGGGCATCAAATTATCCAGACTGGGGATGTATCAAGAATGGGGTACCACAGGGTTCTGCCTTGGGGCCTTTATTGTTTTTAATATATGTTAATGACTTGCCTAATTACATTCATGAAGATGCAAACTTGGTTCTCTTTGCAGATGACACAAGTATTGTAAGCAAGCCTAAAAAGCAAGTATCAGGTGAGGAAAATGTAAATAATGTTTTTCAAAGAGTTATTAGGTGGTTTTCCGCAAATGGACTTTCATTGAACTTTGAAAAAACACTGTACATACAGTTCAGTACAGGGAAAGGCATAACACCGGAAATAAATATAGAGTGTGGGGGAAAATCTTTAGCTAAAGCAGATTGTTCAAAATTTCTGGGTGTCTGTATTGATCAGAATTTAAACTGGAAGACACACATTGACAATCTACTGAAACTACTGAGCTCAGCTACCTATGCTATTAGTGTCATTACAAATTTTGGAGACAAGCATATCAGTAAGTTAGCTTACCATGCATATTTTCATTCGTTGCTCTCTTACGGAATCATCTTTTGGGGCAATTCATCACTAAGAAAGAACGTATTTATTGCACAAAAACGTGTTATCAGAATAATGTCTGGGGCTCATCCAAGATCATCTTGTAGACAATTATTTAAAGAATTAGGGATATTGCCAGTAGCTTCACAATATATATACAGCCTAATGAAATTTGTTGTTAGTAACCCAGATCACTTAAGAATTAATAGCACAGTTCACAGCTACAATACTAGAAGACAGGGTGACCTTCACTACCGCTCATTGAATTTGACATTGGCACAAAAGGGGGTGAATTATACTGCCACAAAGATTTTTGGTCACTTGCCAAACAATATCAAAAGTCTGACAGACAACCAATCAGCATTCAAAAGTAAGTTGAGGGAATTCCTGAATGACAACTCCTTCTACTCCATAGATGAATTTTTAGACATAGGCTAAAGAAATACAGTAAGTATTAACAATTGCACCGTATATAAGACTAACAAAGATTATTTGGGATAAATGAATCTTTTGTACTTTGACACGTTCCACATCATTACGAAAGAATCGTGTTCATGATCCATGGAACAAGTAATATAACTAACTAACTCACATGACTAGTTTCACAGGTAGCCCTGCCTCTGATGGAATAGGAGATAGTTGTGACCAGACTGGAGTATGTAGTGCTGGAAAGATGTATGGGACAGCTCTTGCATCCAGGTCTATTACAGGGATATGATCCATAAGACAAAGGGCTGGAAGTGGGGGTTGTGTAGGGATGGACAAGAATATTGTGTAGATTAAGTGGGTGGCATAATAGCATTGTGGGAGGGGTGGGAAGGACAGTGGGTATGACATTCCTTGTTTAAGGGCATGATGCGAGGTAGTCAAAAACCTGGCAGAGAATGTTATTCAGTTGCTAGTGCTCCTCTGTGGCCAGATGGTGGAACTTCTAGAGATGGGGGTGACTATAGAGGTAAGGCACAGGAGTTATGTTTCTATACTAGGTTGGGAGGGTAATTACAACCTGTGAAGGCCTCATTGAGACCCTTGGTTTATTTTGAGAGGGACTACTCATCACTACTGATATGACAGGCATGGGTGGCTAGGCTGCGAATTCTTGGAATAGAATGGGTGAATGGGTGGTAGTTGTCAATGTTGAGGTATGTCTGGTGGTTGGTAGGTTTGATGCAGAGAGAGGTACTCATGCAGTCATCTTTGAAGTGGAGGTTAACATTCAGGAAGGTGACTTATTGGTATGAGGAGGACCTGGTGAAGCAGATGGAGAGAAGGTGTTGAGGTTCTGGATGAATGTGGATCCAGATCACAAAGGTGTCACCAATGAATCTGAACCAGGTGAGGGGTTTGGTATTCTGGATGGTTAGGAAAGATTCCTCTAGATGATTGTGGTTCTTTCTGCAGTTGTAAGGTTAGCTTGCATGTTGAGGGATTTTGGGAATGGTGAGATCAGGTTCGAGGTTAAGAAACTCTGGATAGTTAACAGGGAGTGACTAGGGGGCAATGGGGGTGGATCACAGTTGGATGGAGGAGTGAACAGAGTCAGGCTGGGTTCAACATTGGTCTTTTGTTGAGTACGGTTGGTAGGGTTAGTGGCAAAAAAGTGTTTCCACTGTAGGGACTGGAAGAAGGAGAGAGACAGCCTTTAATAAGTCCTGCATGATTTAATTTGGGAGTGGGGCAAAAAGTCAGGCGTTTGGAAAGGACTGATATTACTGTGGGGCTAAGGCTTTTGGGGGAAAGGTTCATGGCTGTGTTTTGAGTCTGTTTAGGTTCTGTATTCTCTATGCTGGTGGGACGGAATTTTGAGGGTGGAGTAAATACAGTAGGGTTAGTCAACTATGAGGGGATCTGGGGGATGTTTGGAGGTTGTTGGAGAGGTGGTGGACAGTGGTAGTCTAACATGGGAGTAGGAAGTGAACAGGTTGGAGAGTTTTTTTGAGGTGGCACTGTGTGACTCCATAATAGACATGAAATTTGTAGGAATGAATGCTGATTCTCAGCTAAACTGGTGTGAACACACAGATACTTGCAAACAGAGTGTCATCAGTTTGTTATGCCCTTTGAGTTCCTTCCTCGCTTCAGTGTGTAACATCTAGTTCTTTTAGTAACACACTTTTGATATACTGAATTCTTAGCTATGGAATTCTTTTCTGGTGTTCACACCCACAGGACTGTTTTATTTCCATTAATTTAACACTCTCTTTTTTAGAATCTTCATTTTGGTTTTCAGCTCTGTAAAATCAATAATGAATCAAGCTACCCAACCATTACTAACCAATGGATGAATCTTCTGTTCACCAGTCAACCCATCTCTTTTTGACAAACAAACAACTTCAGTGAGTGTTGACCATACTGTTCCAATTTTCAAGAGTATTCAAATCCAGAGGAGAGTACG
This sequence comes from Schistocerca gregaria, assembly GCF_023897955.1. Lineage (NCBI taxonomy): Eukaryota > Metazoa > Arthropoda > Insecta > Orthoptera > Acrididae > Schistocerca > Schistocerca gregaria. Next base: position 517,674,703 of record NC_064931.1, on the reverse strand, counting down.
CAGATGATATGAAGCATATATCAACTGTGGGGGTTAATTCCCCAACAGCCAGCGCTCACGCAGTGTCTCTCCAAACAAACTGATATTTCAAAATGAAGGGGAGAATGTTATTTTCTTTCCCTTTGTATTTATTATCATCTCAGTCATTTGAAACAATTGGTTCTTTGTTTGCTAGTAAGATGTTTCTATCTCATAACACAAACTCAGAATTTTTATAAAACTAAATAAAGAAATGGTTGCAAAGCATATTTACAAAATAATCATGAAATTACAATCAGCATTACACACTATCTGGACAGAGAATTGCTCTAAGATTACCTTCCGATGGCTGTAATACTTGTGGTGGAACTCCAACATTCAGCCATAGAGATCCTTCAGCTGACGCCAAATGATTCTCAGCACGGCAAATGTACTCCCCAGAATCAGCAATGTCAACACTCAAAATTTTTAACATTCCAAAATTTTTCTCCTGTAACATCAAAATTACTTTATCATAAACTATTCAACCAATGAGTAGTAAAAAATTCATAAATCTAAAAGACAGAAATAAATTATGGGCCACCTCAGCTATTAATTGTAACATGTTTTTGAAAAGCATTTTATGATCCTTAAACTTATTTATAGAATTGATTATCTCTATTTTAAACATAAATAAGTAAATAAACAAGTCTTTTTTTTCTCTGACAATTTGTGACTTCACGCATAATGTGCAAAGCTGTTTAATCAGATAATCTCTGCATGCTTGTAAGCCAGTCATTAACGATAAGACTCAACATTCTATACAAATAAAAAATGCACCCACATTTATCTCTAACTTCCTGTTTCAACATTTTCTGAGTGATACAGAAATCCATCTTATTCATATTAATAACACCACAGAATTGCAGAAATTGTCATTAAACTTTTCACTTAAACAAAACTGCCATTATGTAATGCTACTTGGCATGGCACCATAGGATGCAGTATTTCTCAGTTATCATCTGACCAGGGAATTAGTTAGCTCCATCAGTTATAATTTATCATGGAAACAAAAGTAATGTATGCTTGGAAATTTTACACATACAAAATAATAACTGGAGTCAAACTGACAGATATAACCTCCAATTATAAATTAAATCACTAATGTATTCATTACTAAACAGTCAACTAACCAACACACACCAAGCTCACTTAATAAACAATTTACTGGAAAAGTGTAGACTTAGCATAACTATGTACAGAAAACAAAAATGATATGGACAGTTTAGTAATCTGACCATCACATTTCCAACTCACACTTAGTGAATTTGAAAAATTCTAACAGAAAGGGGAAGTTTCAATGACGTATATCAAGTCAAGAACTACATTAGCAAACAGATATAGCTATTACACTGTCTATATATGCCACAAAGACAACTAAACACTTGCACTGATGCCTGTGTTGTTCAAAAGAGGGAATTACTTTTACTCTGTGATGCCTACATAGTTGTAAAAATAGATAAAGAATCCTAATTTGTGGAGGAACAGAGAAAGGCAGCTACATAGGCACTCCAGAAATATAACACTATTTTATTATTTTCAGTACTAATAGAGATTTGTGACCCTGTTATAGAAATAAATTATACTGCTGTTATTTGATTCTTGAAATTCTGTAAGAAAACTGTCAACATTTTTTACTCTAAATACAGAACTCCATACTGAATCTATACTATCATCTGAGTACAAAAACTCTAAGATACTGGTCTATGATGGTCAGTTACTCACTTTACACAACAGTCTTTAGTATTTTTGTTTCAGAAAAAAATATTTCACTGGTCACTGCTGTATTAACACAAAAGATATTTACAAGACAACAAGAAGTAAATCACACAATGTGCACTAGTACATTTGTCTGCAGGATAACACAAGAACATCTAAATATTTGTAACACGAAATTAAAGTTACAGATTAGCCTACTAATATATGCAATCCATTACTGTTTTTTTAATTCTTGGACATCAATATTTTTTTATAAATTGTTTCATTTATTGAATTATTAGTTAATTAAAATATTACACACATTTTGTTTGAAATAATACAATATTTTCAGATGAGAGAGTAGAATGTTATTTAAGATAATGCAAAGTGAAGATTATAAGTAAGATAGTTCCCAAAAAAGACTTACAATCAAGGCAAAGTGTAAAAATGGAGTATTTTTGCGTGTTTATTGCAGCAAATTGTGTGTGTCATGCTATAATATGTCAACAACACTAGAAAAAGGAAATGTGACATCACATAAGTGGGATATGAAATTGGACATGAACCAAGGACTTCATTATAAAATCGTGTATCACCTAAAAATGCATAGAAACAAGTTCAACATAAAAAAATGAGGCTCTGCACAAAATGTAACATTGATAGTTTATGTACACAACTAAACAAAAAGGAATGTAGAGATGAAGTTATTACTCCACTGCTAGAAGAGTTAGATGTGTTATAATATAAACTACAACAACAAAACAGACAACATGAAAGTGAAAAACACAATGAGTCATTGTCTGCAAAAAATATGAAAACTTAGGGAATTATAACAATCAATCTAAGAAGCTAATAGCATTGAGGGCATGCTGAAAAGTAATGTCTCTGAATTTATTATGTGAAAACTCTTAAACCTTCTTAAATAAAACAAATGTTATTAACATTATAAATCTTTATTTTTTGGTGCATGACAAACTGCTTGCTGTAATCAAGATTCGAATTCAAGGAGTTCATCCACACATGCAGCACCTCTCCTTCAATGTGGCAATGCCGGACCACACAAGTGCTGTGATATCTGCAACAACCCAACGCATTGGGTTCACTGTAATCGATCATATAGTATCAATCATATAGTCCCAAATTGGTCCTATCTGATATTCATCTGTTTCCAAAATTTAAAGAACACTTTTAAGGAGTTCACTTTGATAGTAATGAAGCAGTAAACACTGAGGGGAGGTTGTATCTCCATCATTGAAGTCAAACGTTCTACAGTGACGACATCAAAAAACTGGTCTAACGTTGGGAGAAATGTATTCATCACCAGGGTGACTATGTTGCAAAATAAATATGTAAGCATGAAGAATAAAGATGTATAATGTTAATGACATTTTTTTATTTAAAAATATTTAAGAATTTTATTATAATAAATTTGGTGCATTACTTTTCAGCACATCTATGTACTAATCAATTTAATGCTATAAAAGGGGAATTCAACACAGTAAATGTCCTGACTGTTCCTTGTAGGGATTATCTTACAAACACTCATGTGTTAAGTTATAAATAAATACAATGAACAGGAAATTAAGAAAAATCTGTTGAAACTTTCCATAAGCTACATTCACTGGGATAAACAGCACACTCAGAGTACATTTTACACGGCATGGAAAACATGGGAATACCCAAGGAAATGTAGCTATGTGCAAATTAGTATTAGATTCTATGAACCTTATCTCAGTGGAGGACCATGCAACAGTTCCACTGTCAGCAAAGCTAGAAACAGAATAGAAAGAAACCTGAGCATTTCCAAATGTCATCTACTGGGTGCACAGAAAAATCCCTTGTACCATCGAACAATGAGGACATAATAGCTATATCTGGACAAGTGGAAGTGACAGTTACAGCAACAGCAGAAAGGGTAAGAGCATCATCTTCTGATCTCACATTCGAATCAAGTTTTTCAGCCTGTGATACAGAACTCAACAACTACATCAAACAATAGCTACATCTGCAATGGTGAAAGTGACAGTAGCAGCAACAACAGGAAAAGCTACTGTGTCATCAGCTGAACCCAAAGTTTGTCCACCAACTATTGGGAGCTCAACAACTACATCATCTCTAACAGAAGAAGCAAAAGCAGAAGAAAATGCAGCAATCATACAGAAAGCACATGGAATGGCAGTAACATGGAAAGTAAGACACCTTTTTGATCTTAAGAATTTTTTAATCACTGGCAGGAAGAAGTAAAAGCCCACAAGATGAGTAACATGATAATCAGCCAGCACAACATGCCTGCCTTTCATCAGGATATAAGGAGACTTAGGATTAATGTGGATTGGTTAGGAGTTACTTACATGAAAAAAAAAAACTGTATAAATAATGCTTACATATAAGGCTTTTCAAAACACGATATTACACATGGAAATGAAAGTTCCATTTAGAGAATTATAACATTCCTAGCCATTACTTTCAGGAAAGCAAGGAAAGAGGCAATGTAATTATATTTCTTCAAAACACTGTAATATTTAGATCTATAAATGTGAAGAATAACTGTTTAGAGCAACAGTTTTAATTTTATGCAGTAGAGAAAACATGGACTGCCACAGTAATAGTGGTGACAACTTACAGGGAATCTGAGGCTAACTTTAGAGTCTTTCTGAATCAAGTAGAATTACTATTATTTGCTTTATTTCCTTAGGGATTTTAATGTAATCTTTTTGAGTAACAACAAAGTAGAGTTTCAATGTACAACGAATTGGTATAATCTTGTATCAGTAGTTGACTTGCCACTGGTATTACTTCTGAGAGTCAGACACTGACAGACAACATATTTAGAAGTGTAAGTATGTGCCATAGCTTTAGTGTCACCTCAGTTTTCAGTGAGCTATCTGACCATGATGAGTAACTCCTCAACCTGCGTGACAGTATGTATCTAATGAGTGGAGACTCACTGGAAATCCTTACACATAAATGGTAGTAAATGGATTGGAGCTGGTCTACATGGTGAATGTAATATATTTGTAAATAAATTCTCTTCCCTCTTTGAAGAAGTTTTTCTATAAGAAATTTTAGAAACAAAACTCCTGTGCTGGTTTTTATTAATCATTAACTTTAGCATGTAGTTAGAAGGAAGACAAGCAAGAATAAAAGAACTTCAGAAGAGTTCAAAAGCAAACATGAAAGTAATCTTGTATGCAGGCATGAAAAAATCCAATATTTTAACAACCATCTTCTTCAATTATTAGATGAATGCATCATTTTTCCATTTGAGCTGTTATTTATTTTAATTTTTCCTTTGTCTCACAAGTAGTTTACAGGTAAATGCACTGCCATACATAATGTATCTTTTTCTGACTCAAACTGTGGATAATGGCTTAAAATGCCAAAACTAGTTGTGCAATAAAAAAGAACTAGCCTAACCTAACATAAAAGAAATTAAGTAAATAACAGCTTAAGTGGAGGAATGATACATTCATTTTTCAACAAACACTTTTTGTCAGTGTCAGAACCAATAGGGCTCTGTTAATGAAAATTTGAGTCTTACACTGGAAAACATTATCCTAGTGAAAGAAGCTACTAAGGTCATAAACACAAGCATGGGAATTCACAACCAAGATACAAAGTACAAAAAAAAGCCTTTTACCTGTTTAATGGAAGATTAACTTTAACAACAAAAAGTCACTCTGTCGAAGGAGCTGTTTTTAATAATTTGTTGTCTTATCAAAAAATTGCCCCTATAACTTAGATCTATTATGAATAATAATGTAGGAGACAATCCTGTGCTAGAAACAAGTATAGTAATTGTAGTACATTGTAAAATATTTGTCATTTGTAACTATAAAAAATTATACATAGTTAATTATGACATACATGTAAAATTACTTGCCATGAGCTGATAATAAATAAATAAATCAGTAAATATCTGTGAAATGCATATTAGCACTGTCACAATATTTTAAATTGAAAGAACAATCATTTCTCCAAAAAATAAAAATTCCACTGAAGTAGATTACATTTCTAACAATCTCTTGAAATTAATTCTATAACTGATGTGCTGAATCATACTTTCAGTGCATCCTTACAACAAGGAACTATCCCTGACAGACTTAAATTACTCTTGTTAAACCCTTCACGAAGAAATGTGACCAAAATTGATGTTTCAAATTAACAACCAAGATTTTTCAAATATATTGGACAAAGCTCATGTGAGAAGTGATTTTGTAACATCTAGAGAGATTTAATATTCTCAGGAAATGCCAATTTCATTTCTGAAAAGGCCTGTCAACTGAACAATCACTCTATGCTTTTATAAATAAAGTCTTGGTATCCCCAAATGGCAAAATGGTGACAACAGAATTGATTTGTGTCTTGTCAAAAGCCTTTGACACTGTAGATCATCAAATACTATCACAGAAAACTAACCTTTTAGAAATAAGTGATACATCAAATAGATAGCTTCAGCCACACTTCAAAAATAGGAAGCAGAAAGTGTTATTAGATAGTATAGATAATTTTTGTAGTAGCTTCACTTCATCAGAGTTGAAAATCATCAACTGTGCAGTGCTATGAGAATTAGTTCCTGGTCCTTTACTGTTCCTGATATTTATAAATGACATACCACAATGCAGGAACATACACTGAAATTTTACCATTTCTGCAAATGATGCCAACATTCTGATTGATGGTCATACCTGGGACAAATCTTCAAGGATTTTTTAACAAATTTCTCATGGATTTAGTGAGATGTATTAGTGTAGATGAGCACTAACTATTCAATGTGAAACATAGGCAATAGAAAAAGTTCTTGGGTGTCATAACTGATTGCAGCATGAACTGATCACATCATGCACAGTAAAACCTCATTAACACGAATTCAAAGGGACCGAAAAATCAGGAGTTCGTGTTAAAAAAATTCATGTTAAGTGAAAAACACCAATTTTAATAAGTATACATGTACAGCAGTACACTAATGTGTAATACACTAGACTGTCAATCTTGTTATTGTAGACTTATAACACCATAAAGTGATTGTAAAATTACAAGTACTCACAAATTATGTATGTTACTTTTGCATGCTACAGTACCGGTTGTAACTGTAGTTTTTATTCAGTATTCCAACTTGATATGGCTATGACGAACAGAACACCTGTCAAATCTGGCACTGAGTACATTCCTAAATGCTGCTGCACACATTATTGAATGTCTTACAATTTACAGCATATGCTGATTGTTGAGGTGATAATCGCAGCTACCGATCTACAATATGTTAAAAATGAGTCAACAATAAGTATAATTAGCATTGTAGTTACATTTCCTACATTCATTTCGGAAAAAAATTATGCTTTAGAACATTCTAAGGTCAGAAGTTTGTGTTACAGTGAAATTTAATTATGCTATGAACTGAAACAGAGTTCGTAATTCACCTTAACCAAAATTCGTATTAACCGATAAAACATACCATAAGAATTAATGTATTGCTGGTGGGACCAATATTTTTTCCATGTTAACCATGAGTTTGTCTTATGCAAGTCCACACTAATGAGGTTATACTGTATTAAACCTTCAAAAAAGATAGAGCTCATTTAGTTTTACCTTATGTTATTACCTCTTACAGTAGGAACTTAAACATTATGAAAGAGCCAACTATGGATACTTCCACTCTTAGATGATTTACATTTTGGGGAAACCAGTCATGAGTAAAGAAAATATTCTTGGTCAAAAGATGTGATGTAAGAATAATAAGTGGTGCAGACTCTAGATTTAGCTACAGAAACCTTTTCTGGAAACTAAAAATTTTTACTACTTCTTTCCAGTATACAGCTTTGCTTATGTCTTTCATTAGTTGAAATACAGTGTTGTATGAAAGAAACAGCAAACAACATGAATACAACTCAAGATGGAAAGATGATTTTCACGGTGGTTGTGAAATCGCGATGATGATGTAGAAGGGGATGTATTTCACTTGCAAAAAACTTTATAATGCTCTTCCTCCTTAACTTAAATGCAAAATTTGATAACAAGTGTACATTTAAGGAGCCTCTGAGTCTATTTTTTCTGGCAAGGTCGTTTTAAAGTTTGGAAGTGTTTCTAAACCACAGTAAAAAACCATTGTAGAACTATCAAACAATGGAAAATGCAGGATGCAATGTAACAATATTATGAGAAGTCAGTGTGGTTCCAGGTGCCTGAGACTGCAGTCAGGTGTGTGAGTTGTGTTTGTGTGTGTGTGTATATGTGTGTGTGTGTGTGTGTGTGTGTTGTTAATGAAGACCAATGGCCAAACCTTTAATTGTGAGAGTCATTTTGTTGTGCCTATCTGTGACTCAGCATCTCCACTAATATGGTGAGTAGCAACTTTCCTTGTAGAAATATAAAATTTATGTGTGATGTAATGTGAGATTAAACAGTCAAGGAAAGTTCTGATAGAGTGTAAATAGTCAGTTGGTGCTCTCCTTTACCCCTAGATTGAACAATTACGTAGACATAGTCTTACAGACTGGAAGAGTTTCTAATTCACAGTGAAAAACCATCCATGAACTGTAAAATTTGTGCCTTGGGCAATATAATGTAAGACTAAATAATTATGTTCACACTAATGTAACATACATAGTTATTTTCTTTGGTTTTCACTTGCTATGTCTGGTGAATAGTGCTATATAGCGAGGATTAGCTTGCGTGACCATCCTCTGCAGCAGGTACAGAAATATTTGATTTATAAATAAAGAAAGTAAAAAAAAAAAAAAACTCAAAGTAGTTATGTCTTGAAGTTATGGTTTTCAATCAAATTTCTATAACTAGTGAGAGAGGACTGATAGTGCATCACAACAACAAGGGCAAAAAAGATGAAAAGTGGGAAAAAAGTTCAACATAAAAACACGCTTATGTTTCACAAATAGAGCTGTGAGCAGATGAGAGGAAATGAAGATGCCAACTAAAAACATGAAGGACTATCCCACTGGTGATTCCTTAAAGTGAAGGAAGGTGAAACACGTATGGGAGGAATAAAATACAGTGCAGCAAGAGAAGGTGTTTTTTATTTATAAACAAAATGTTATATACCAGTTTATGACTTACATTAATCTAACCTAGTTTCACATTCGTCACTTTTATAACCTTACTACATAAAAAGCATGTGTTAAAAGGATCACACTTGTTGTAAATAAGGCATGTGGACAGAGCAGAGGTGGGTGTAGATGGGCCACAGGCTAGTGGAGAATGAAGGTAGGAGGACTGTGACATTGAGAGATGTGTGTTGCAGTAATTCCCATCTGTATAAGCTGGTATTGTGAAAAGGGAGATGTGAGAGAGATCAAGATGACATGGAATGTGAAGCAGCCATTTAAGTATAGCATGCTGTGCTCATCGATATATTCTGCTTCTGGAATGTCAACCCTGCTCTTTGTCATAGATTGGTGGAGGCCATTCATATGGATAGGCAGGTGGTTGAGAGTCATGCCCCCATAAATGACTGGCTTAGTGTAGGGCGGTGATTTCACTGGGTTGTGCGGGGAACTGCCTTTGATAAGGTAGGCTGTGAGTATGATATGTCTGGAACAGAATGAAGTTCTAGTTGGATGCATAGGACAGGACCTACATCCAAACCTTCCACAGGAATATGAACCATATCGCGATGATCTGGGAGGGACATGGCATTTCATAGACAGAGTGAGCAGCAGAATACCACTTTGGGAGGGGGACAGGCAACTCTGATCTACCTCTCCTCCCTCTGTAACATATTACTACTATACAATCCCAATTATCTAAAGCCCAGCACACTTATGCCCTCACTCTCCAACAACTAGAAGAGCACTCCAAATACAATCTTCAAACATTATCATCTTCCTGTCTCAGAACAGCACTGACCAAAAAGACCCTGTTGATGGGCTTGTCAAACTCTCATAACATCCAACTCCTGTCTTGTCAGTCACTTCCATCTGACACATCCTCCAACACTCCCTCCTAACGTCTCACAAAACAAACCAGGAACTTAAATCCTACACAAGTTTCAGTTCTCTCTAAATGTCTCAGCTTCAGCCCCACACCCAAATCCAAACATGCTGAAATGATCAAAGACTTATTCTCCTTCACTCAATCCCTGTAGTGGAAAAACATTTCAGCAATCCTCTGACCGAAATTGAATTAAAGTCAGCATTGATCCTTGCCTCTCCCACTTCATACTTCTGCTGAACTGTGACCCTATGACCCAACCACCTTCTAAACTTTCCAGGAATTCCTTACCTCCACCTTGCTTCACCTTCTTTCCTAGGTCCTTTTCCAAGGACACAAACATCTCAGCAGAAAAAAGAGCACTCACCTTCAGTTTTAAAACAAACCCTGATTTGATCATCCTCCCTGGAGACAAAGGCTCTGCCACAATATGATGAACTGCAGTGATACACTTGTGATTGCTTGCTTTATCATTTAGAGGCATAAGCATAGTGACCTCATCCCAGCTGCCCAGCATAAACCACACAAACCCCTGGCATATCCCAGAATTTCTTTCCAAAATCTAGCCACTCTCTTCATTCCAGCTACTCCCCCTCTTCCCACAAAATACACACACAAACACATTATATACATTTTCTCAAATCCATAAACTTTGCTACCCAGGACATCTAATTGTAATTGGTTACTCCATTCTCACAGGAAGGATGGCAGCTTAATTTTACCACCACATCCAGTCCACTCCCCTTAGCTTCACTTCCAACACAAACTATTTCTTCATGTTAAGACCTGCCGCATGCATCCACCCACCACATCATATTCCACTCCAATCACAGACATATCCTATCCTGTCAAACCAATCATATCATATGCCATCACTTGCGAAAGTTCTGCACAGCATTTAAAACAAGCATGACCATTGATCAGCTGTCTACCCAAATGCTTTGGATTTGGAGCAAGAGCAGTTCTGCTCAAACAGTCCAAGGGTATACTGCCATTTCATTGTGTCCAACTGGCACAATATTTTAGCAATCAGACATGTCGCCATCATCAGGTGCACTGACAAACTGTTTGTGCAACAAATACGCCAGGAGAAAATGAAGAATCACAAGAGCAGTTTTGATACAAACTCAGGAAGGTGCTTAAATGCTGATGGCTTATGGTTCCATAGTACTCTCCACGTCTGAGAGAAACCACCCTACAACCAAGAAAAAGTTCCTTCTTTGGGCCATCAACAACTTCTAGGCATATTTATGTAGCAAAATATTCACTATTGTGACAGATAATCATTCTCTCTCCTGGCTGAGTAACTCAATGCATCCATGAAGTCAGCTGGCACAATGGTTACTGAGGGATCGGGAGTGTGATGTCACAGTGGTAAACATCATGCAGTGATAGAAATAGAGAAAGTATCAGTGCCTCCTTAAGAACAAGCAAAGATCTTCATTGCATCTTGTTCCAGAAAAAATTGGCATCTTCCTGCAGTAATCAAGGCTGTCCATCATGTGTTCAAAGCCAGCTGGACCATTGCACAGTCCAAATAGCATAACTGTAAACTCATAGAGGCCATTAGGAGTTATGAAGGCAATCTTTTCTTGGTCAGCTTCATCAACCTTGACATGTCAGTACCCTGTCTGCATGTCCATAGTTGAGAAATCCTTTTCTCCTTTCAAGCAGTCTTTGGTGTCGTCAATGTGCAACAGTGGATAGACACCTTTCTTCGTGATTTTATTTAGTTATTGGTAGTCAGTGCCATCCTTCTTCTTCACAAGGACCACAGGACAGGACCAAGAATTCTCTGAAGGTTCAGTGATGTCATGTTGTAGTATCTTCTCCACTTTCTTCTGAATTAACCATTATTCAGCTGGTGACAACCTATATCAGTGCTGGCTAATTGTTGAATGATCGCTATTGTTGATTCTGTGTTCTACTATGGAGTGCTTGGTCTGTCTTTTCTCCAACCCTGCCTTAAAAATCTTCCAAACATTCACATAGAATGGCTATCATTCACTGATGTTGTTACTCATTCAGGCCAGATCTTATTGACAATTTGACAGTAACTTCCTCCCCTGCTTTGTTTGTTGTGGTAATGGAGCACAATCCTTTGTGTATGACACTGTCCTTTCCTACACTGGGTCAGCTGTTCTGATGCAAAGACCTTTAGGAATGAGTTGTGGCTTCCTGAGAAAATTAGTGATCCGAAGTTCTCCTTGACCACCTACAATTCTTACAGTCGTTGCTGGAATGTACATTTCTTGTGAGCCTGAATAGTTTTTCTGCAATCAACAAAAGCTTCATAGTTTAACTGAGACTCTACTGATAACTGTAATTTGTGTTACTAATAACTGTAGGAAGTCGCATACTAGAATAACATCATGACTACATTCCTGCTGAAACGACAAATTTGAAAGGATGTGTTCTGACGTTGATAGTTATTCTTGCAATATATGTTCCTGTTGGCTGGACATATTTACCTTTTGCAACCTTCAGCACAATTTTTTATGTGTGGCGAAACATATGTCTTCCATAGATGCTGATGATAAGCTTCTGACATTACAGAAAAAGAAGCCCATGAATTGACTAGTGCTCAGACAGGATGGCTGTCAATGATGTCCCAATGAGCTTTCCTGAAATTCTGGTGTCAGTCGCCCATGGAGCATTTTCATCCATCACAGCCTCACCTCCATAGATGGTTGCCTTACCTAATTTTCCTGAATGCCATGACCGGCTGAGTGTCTGGTATCTCTATGTGGTGTCAAGGAACAGCTACACCATGTTGAGGAGTTATCACATCCATGGTACACCAATGGACTTCATCCCACAGGTCAGCTATAATTGTCTGCTGTCAACTGGCATGAATAAGACTGTTGCAATGGTTGACACCTTTTGATGTAATTGGTGTCAAACACTTGTCTTCTCTATCTCCATAGTAGCATATGTGTTCAAGGTTCCCACAGTGGAAACATCCCAGCGTGTTGTTCTCCAACCCCCAAATGTCCATTTTTCTACGGTATGCTGAAGTTGGTGGAGGAGATGGTTTTACCAGCACTGGTCAGAGGCTGGGTTATCATCTGATGGTTATGGCATAAATCTGAGTTGGCCAAGCCTGTTCTTCATGGCTTGTCCAATTGGTGGTGGACTTGGTCCCCAATATTGATACATCTCTTCTTCAAAATTCAAAGTTATCTCTAAAAATATGGTTCAACATTCATGACCGCTGTTTTTTGTGTACCCATGACATTTCTGGCTGCCATAAACAGCTGTATCTCTTCCATTATTATCCAGCATATGTGAGAGGTGAGCTTATGTTGGTCTTTCATAGTTGCCATAGGGACCACATTTGGTTATATCTCTTTCATCTTTCTGTTATATTACCTTCTGTTGCATTTCCTTCATTCAGTTGCACCCTTTGATGAATTCCTCCATTATTGTGACAGGCTTTACCGAAACTGCTTGGTACATGTCTCCTGCAACATCAATTGTGAGATTTTTTTGGTTTCTATCATATTCAGAATTATGATGTAGACTACCATAAAGCCAAAACATTCTGTATGTATGACTGTGTCATTCCCTCCAACATTATGCTCTGTCCTTCAATTGTTTTTCCACTAAGTGGACTTGTTACTTATGGTCATTGAATATTTCCTGCAGTTCAGTCTGGATTTTTCCTAGTTATTGAGGTCCTGTTTATTGTTATCAAACCATTGCTCGGCTGTGCCATCCAAGTAAAAGTACACATTTGCCACACACATGATGTCATCCCAACTGTTGTATTTGGTCACTCAATCACTCAGTCAATCAGGCATTTTGTCAGCTCCTAAATGGTGTATCTGGGAAACACTGATGAGTGCCTGATGTGCAGCTGACTTATTGCTGTTTTGGAATCTATCTGTCTCCTGAATAAAGGAATCTTAGGAATAATGTGCTGCTTGTATTCCAGTTTATGATCATGTAGCCAACAGCTTTTACATTGCCTGATTGGAGCCATTATGATGTTTTGAAGTACCTGGCATCTACACCAAACAATATCATGTCAAAATTACAATCATGTCCAAATCCATACACAGTTTTGTCAATGAAGTACAATACTTACAAGGGGACCATTTGACTTGTTAATCATGGATTTTGATGAGTCTAAGGTATGGTGTAGAAGAACATGTTATGTGTTCCTGGCCAGCAGCTTTTCACACAACAGCCAATACTTTCTAAAAAAAATTGATGATGAAGTTTTTTGCACACCTCTTATACCTGTAATTTTAGTTGCATTCTGACAAAGCCAGTGTAGTGGCTAAGGTTCATGGCTAAAAAGCTTGCAGTATGGACTCACATCAGTTCCAATTATCCCACCCTCTGATATTTACTTTTTCACTCAGGTTAAAATTTTCATTGAAAAGTTCAAAATTCTTCCAACTTGCTAGACTATCAGAGAAATCACTTTGAGGTAATATTTTGAATCAATTTAGTACATATGCTTTCACAGGGATGATCAAGTATGCATGGTTCACACTGAAGTTGATCAAAGAAAGAAAATCTTTTTCATTTCAAATGAACTGTGTTTTTTTCTGGTACCTCTTCTGAAAGATCCAGCTGCCTGCAAGGGAGTTGCTTTTGTAAATGTGCATGGTGTTCTACAATTTGTATTTCAGTTGCTTCTACAATAACTACAACCTGAAATTCTGTTCTAACACAGAAAGTGATAGCAGGTAAGATGATTTTGTAATCTACTGTGTAACAAATGGAAGACATTTGAAGGAAGTTTGCTGTAATGCTTGATTTATTAGTAAAATGTCAATGACAAAAATGACTATTTTAGTCACTGTGCTATACTTGGTTGTTTAAGCCATGTGAGATACAGATAAAAGTTCAACATCAATTCTCTTGGGAGCCAGGGACCATCTGACAAAGTACTCCTAAACAGGTACTCAGGACAGGTCCCTCTACTACATATTTAAGTGTCATCAAAATCCATGATTAGAAGCTCTGATGATCCTATTGTTAGAACTGAAAGCACATTTATTGCTGACACCAACACAGAGGCACAACAGAAATGACCTCTTGGATAGAGAGTGCAGCTTTTTATACAAATGTTGAATATTCCAGAATGCTGGTATCTATACAAACACTGATTGTAAAGTAACTTTTTGTACTTGAGGCCAGGACAGTGCAACAGCATAGATGGCATCTTGTACACTAAACATTTTTTTTAAAACTCAGTTACATCACTTTCAGTATTAAACAGGCCATGAATGAAAGAGCTTCTATGAAAATGTTAAAAGTTCTGGATTACCCCTTGATCCAGGGGTTGAATCAGTACTGTATGTGGGAGAAGTATAGCAAATACGTTTCCAGAAACTAACTCAGCTACTGGTGGATCTGCTTTACAATTGTCCAAAAGAAGGTTGGCTTTGCTGTCTACTGGTAAACTATTTTGAAGCTTTCTTGCACCATGGCACAAAATTATAAAAAACCAGTTTTTGAAAAGGATGGTAGTCATCCACACATTTGAGCATCATAATGAACAGGCAAGTTTGTAACATTCTTAAATGTCTTACACGTTTTTCAGATTTACCAATTACAAAAGGAATCATTCAGTCACTTCCAGGTGCATTATTACATATCAAAACTGTCACTCGGTCTTTCATTTTCTTTTTAAACCCTTTAGCCATCTTTTCACCTCCACCAATTAGAGTATATGTTGGTAATCACACTGCCACTGTGGGCCTGTTTCATCAGCATTATAAAGCTGATCAGTTGCTAGGTTATTATCTGTGATTATTTCTTCAAATTTGTATTTGTATTTTTCTGCAGAGTCTTGGTTTCCTGAAAGTGTTTCTCTAGTTACATCAGGTATTTTAACTCTATGCCAAAACTTAAAAGTTTCTGAACAAATCATCACAAAAATTGCATCACTTTCTGCAACCGTTGAATCTTGTCCTAATTTCTTTCCCTTTTAATTAATCACTGGCCACATTAGGAGCTTTCCTTTTGAGCATACTGCACTAAACCATCTTTACAATACGCTATCTAATTGTTGCAATATTGGTTTTTTAATGTTTGTCTGGAAGACGATTTCTCAGTTGTTACCAACTGAGAAGCAAATTTCATTAGTTCATCCTTTTCTATGTTGAAAATGGTTGATGAGTTAATATTAAATTCACTCACCACAATTTCTATTCTTAAATTGCTCCATGAATTTGACAATTTCCAGTTTCTGGTTGATGTTGAGAGTTGTGTGCTTACATTTCTCTCCTGATTTACAACATGAAGAAGATTTCAGTTTCAAGAACATTGCATTGCTTAAATGTCAATAAAACTTCCACAGGTCATGATGATATTTATGACCACTGCTTTAATACGGATCCTAGTTCGCTAGAAGAAACCAGCACAAACCACTCGCAATCAAAACAATGAATTGAACCTGTGTATGGTGACAGCCACGATCAGCTGAGTAAAGTCTGAATGCTTCCAACTGATTCTGAATAATGTCAATTGTGTCTGCTGTTCATGTCGCATAGGAAGGCGGCCCAATTTTTAGCGATTCTGTGTATTGTCCTTCACTATGTGCTAGCAGGCAATAAGATTTGTTCTTCCTCTGAGCAGTTAGCTGTCTTTTACAACTAGACTGCAAGAATCTCTCTCCCACATGCTGAGCTGTTGCCATACTTTTGCAAAATGTAGTTTCATTCACAGGGAGACAGAATTATTCATTCAGATTTTGAGGTTACTTACTTATAGCAGTGTAGCTGTGAATCTCTATCTGTAACTCTTTTAGTGCAATAGCCAAACAAATATGTCAGGTGATGACAATCAATGTGAAGAGCTTCACAACTGGGCAAGGAGGTTTATTTATGGTGTTTGTAATTTTTAGAAATGTGAACCTGAAAGCAGGACCCCTATTTTTCACATTTTAAAGACACATGAATGAACTGTGGAAGCGAGTTATGGCAAGTGAACTGCACGGAGAACAGTAAACAAAAGTGTAGAGCTGTAGGAAAATTTGGTTTCTTTCTACCAGGACAGCATCAAAAGGACAATAAATTTCTCATACTAACAATGATATTTTAAGGCACTTTGTGTTTACAATGTATATAAGTAGTGAATACCCAACATCACAAAAACTTGTTACAACTATGCATGAAAAATTGGCTTCAGAGGTAGCACCTCATCAATGCAAAGAATTTTAAAAGAGATTGGTTAAGAAGAGAGCTTTTAATTGAAATAAATGACAAAGGCACAGCATGAACCACATGCCTTATAAAGATGCATGATACAAGAGAAGGAGGTAGTTCAAAAGTGTATTACCTTGATGAAACATGGGTGAATCAGAATCATTCCATGAATACCTGCTGGAAAATAAATGATGGTATTGGCATTTTTAAAGTTCCCATAGGAAAAGATTCTGGGAAAATTATTCTGCATGCTGGCTCTTACTCTGGTTTAGTTACTGTAAGTAAACTTGTATTTAGGCGTGAGAAAAGCAGCAGTGACTACCATTCAGAATGGACATTGCCAGTTTCAAGAAGTGGTTCACTGAACAGTTTTTGCCATATCTTGCTTCATTGCCAGTTTCAAGAAGTGGTTCACTGAACAGTTTTTGCCATATCTTGCTTCAAAGTCAGTCATTGTATGTACCGCGCCAGTTATCATTCAGCTGTTGCAGAGAAAACAAAATGCCAGGAACACAGATATTGTGCTCTGGTTCAAAATTAAAAACAGTCAGCACTGTAAAAGCCAGCCTCATGTTAAACTCCTGCAGTTCGTTAATTTACACAAGTCACACAAAAGAACATACAAATCTGACTTTCTTGCATGTGAATATCGTTACACAGTTTTGTGTTTACCCATGAACCACTGTCATTATACTCTGACACAATTAAATTGGGCACAAGTTAAAGGCTATGTAGGTGAAAAACAAAATCACTCCTGATAACACTGAAAGGCTAGTTCATGAAGCAATAGATAACATCCTCTTTCAGCATGGGCACACACTGTGCAGCACACTGAAAATCTTCAGAAACAAGACTTTGATAGGGAGATGAAGATGAATATAAGCTTGAACCTCTCATCCTAAATTTACTAACAGATTGTTTGGACATCGACCCAGATAGCAGTGATGTAGACTTTGGAGAAAAGTATAGTAATAATACTTCTTGGTTTTAAAGACTCATGATTTAAGAAATGTGTTTGTCAACACATAAATTGCCTTCATTGGTTATGAATCTGTATCCTATGATGTATGCAGACTTAGGATTCTACATGTTGCCCAAGAAGAAATTAAGCTTTTCCTTGCATGTTGTATGCTCTAATTACTTATGAGAAGGCAGCTGGATAAAATAGTCAAAAACTCAAATATTTTGACAATTTTATCCCTGTCATTTTCAAGGCACAAATTGGAAAATGCCTTAAAATGACAGAGAGGGTTAACTGTCAAGATATCACTGATTTTTTACTTTATCAGTCAGCGTTACCTCTAGTTATTCACAGAAAACAGTCAATTGTTTCCTTGTTCAATGCATCACAAATGCTGTCCCTCATTGTAATGTTGACCAAGTTAGTTTGCACTCATAATGCTCATTGGCAGTGAAAAATATGATACATACTGAAAATTTTTACAATAGCCTATTGCACTTGTCTTTGCTACCAGTAATTCATTTTTACGCACAGTGATTTGCATTTATCTATAGTCAAACACAACTACATACATGCATCAGACACATTTTTAAAAAAATTCTTTCGAGCAGAAGCAGTTGTCAGTTTGAAGTTAATGTTGGTGTGCATTAGTTATTTACTTATAATACAGTCCAAATCACAGTAAATGACAATTATTTCAACCATTCATTAGACAATAGATATTTTGAGGAAAAATGTGTCTAATATCTTCATAAAGCTGTGTCAGCTGTTCAAGCCTCTTGACATCATGTGGACTATTGCTATGGAGCACTGGATGCAATGACAAGGTATGAAGTGGAGCACTGGATGCAATGACAAGGTATGAAGTAAAATGTCTCTCGTGTAGACAGTTGCTCAAAATCAGTTTTAAAATTTATTTTTCCCCTCATAGATTTGACAGTATAATATGTTGCACCATATGCAAATGAACCAGACTGTTGTCTGCAGGAACGCAATTTGGCAATGGGGACTTTGTTTGCCCTTTCTCTGCCACCATACATGTGCAGAACTCATACAATCTACACTACCCTATCACTCCATCTCTATGTGTGGAAGCATCTTCCTATGTGATGCAGGCTATAACAGTAGCAGAGGCATAGTGCACACTTCTAAGTGGTTCAAAACCTGGGATGGTGACAGACCATCAGGCATTCCAGGCTGTTGGATGCCAAATTAATGGAAGTCTACAGTGATTAAACTAATGAACTTCAGTAGTGTTTCTTTTGTTAAGCCAATCACAGATGCCAAAACTACACATTACAGACTTACCTCAGATTGAGAATAAATCAATTCTTTTCCATTGTGGTACCAATGTACTGTTGGAGTAGGAATTCCTGTAATTAAGCACTTCAGCGTGACTGCATTACCTTTTTCTATGAACAGCTCTCTTTCAAGTGGTGTTACAGTGGGAGCTTCAACATATTTTACAACAGATTCAGCTACATCTGTAAAAATAAAGGGAATTTATGAACTGGAAGTGGATGGTATGGTCAAATACATCCCTTAAATGAAATAGTATTCTCTTTTAATTGCCATGAAACAAGTGTCATGATGAAAATACTACCTTTCTGTTCTCCTCTTGTGCCTTCACACTTGTAGATGCCTTCATCAGAATGCGTTGCATTGTCAATATGCAAGACTGAGTGACTGTAATGATTTGTCATATTTGTATTTGTGTTGTGACCCTATAATACAAATCCAGAATTAGTTATTTATCAATGTCCATCGTCATAAGGTTTAAGTTAGACTGTTTTGAGGTCTAATACAGTTTAACTCATCTCCCTAGAATATTACAGTACACATTCTTTATATAATGTTTACATGCATGAAATACTCCCAGAAACAAAAAAACAAAATGCTGGGACAACATTCACACTGCTAAAACTTACATCTTATACCATATGATCTATTACTGTGGTTCTAAATGTAATAATGAAAAGAAATAAATTTATTTATATGTCCATGTCCTTATGAATAGTTACTGGTTTTCTGCTTATTGCAGTGAAATTCTGGAAATCCAGCTACTTGTTAGATCTGTTATTAAAAATTTTTATTGACCATACTTCTTTAAGCACCATGTTATTCTAATAATGGAGTAGGATCAAAACGGCTGTGGATGAAGTAAATATAATCACAGTTTTGTTCAAACATGGTTACGGTAATGTTCAACGTAAGTTCAGCACTGACTGTAGGAACTGAGATTTAATGCCTCCAAATTGTCCAGTCTGACTCTTCCAATCTCTCTATAAACATTTCTAATGATATAACACTCTTATTTATTCTCAGGACTATCAATAGTTCCTAAGGATTATCTTAGAATGGCAAGTTCCACTGTCAAAATTTTTGAAAGTTATGTCTATTACATGGATCATACGGTGTGTAAAATTTAAAAAGTTAAAGTAACCAAGAAGTCATACTTTAAGACAATTATTCAGAGGGTAGTCATCACTGTGATTCCACATATTCTTAGGATAATTTCATAGACAGTAATATTTAAAAATTTAGTTGGCAGATAGCACCACCAGTAGAGAACACAATGACAACAGCACAACTACAAACAAAATTGAGGTGATATAGCTAATAACAGGTCATTCACTGAAAGTAAAAAAAGAAAAGAAGAACACAACACCATCCTTAGAAATGTAGAACAGTTATTGAAAAGAGATAAAGAGAATTTGGTTTGTTTTTGTTTTGCTTTTCAGTTATTAAATGAAACAACAAGTTTACTGTTACCAGTCACAGTTTATATATCTACATGATTTCAAAGGTTTATACCTTCATCATCAGGTGTATTTACATTTGTTAGTATGGCATTTCTGTGTGTGTTGTTTTATGATTTTTCAGAGGAACACTTAAAGTTTTCAGTTATTGTTAGTTCTCACACAAAATCATGAATTTCTACTTAATGTTTTTCCGATGCATTACATTTCTGAGATTAAAATGTCAATTGCCTTCTGTTATATCCCCCACATGGTTTGCACAATACAATGACTGCACTGCTAAAGTAATCACTCTACAATGAAACATTTCAGATAAAACTCATGAAATATTTAAAAATAACTTTTGTGTATCATGATCCCAAAATTAAATCTAGAAGACATACAGGGGCACATATTTATCTGGTTAACAAAAGAGCAATGTTGTGTACAAATAATACCTTAAGCTCTTACAGTTAGCAAGGAAGAAACAACCTTCACTTTAAGAACACAGTCTGGAAAGATAAATGTATGTTGATAGTAAGTGGAAACCAACAGCCAAATATGTGGAAATGTAGGTACCACTGTCAGCAACAAAATTTGGTACCACTCTCAGCACCAAAATTTCATAAGTGTCTGAATAAACTGCTCAGTTTTTTGTTATTATGTTACCATGCATATTAAGCATTATGGTATTAGAACAGTCACTTACTCTATTTTTGTCATGATATACAGGAATGCATCAGAAACATACTGGCGCAAACAAAGAAATCTTCCATCAGCAAAATGTATCTAGTATGTCAGACATCATAATAGGACTACAGAAGACTGTGTATATTGGATACTTGTATGGATGTGGGATGTGAACTATGTAAAAAAGAAAGAGGAAAAATTTGGAAGCATTTTGAACTACATTCAAATTTAAATAGAGGTGAGTAAAGAAATCAACAGAAAAACCTAAACAGAAGATAGGACAAAGCATCCAGGACTTGGGACTGGAAGGAGTGAAAGAGGGCAAAAAATGAAATAAGGAAGGTAAGATTTTAATGGCGTTATAATCTTTAGAGATACAACACTATTGGTAACTCAGGTGGACAATGATAAGGCATGAAAAATTGGCCATGGCATACCAGAAGAAACCATCCCCCCATAAATCACATAAATCATAAGTGACTTAGGGAAACTACAGTAAAGCTAAATCAGAACAGCCAATGGAAAAGTACAACATTTTAAATTCTGTACAAACACACTCTTCATTGATTAAAGCCATCCTGCTAGTTGAGTATGTCACATGTTAGAACGTTCAAGATTTAATCATATGTTACACGTTAATATGCTGTCTTAATTTTGCTTCAAACAATATTTTTTCTGTACTTTGTGGGTGATACTTTGTTTTCACATCTAAAACATTTATTCACACATAGGGGTGTCTTTATAAAGAAAAAAAATCCCAGAACAAAACTAAAATCAAATATAAAGCTGATGTTGCCTATTCTTAGAATTTCACTGATGACTTACTTTCCATCAAGTCCTGTTGTGCCTCCCTTGAAGTATGGTCCTGAATAATTTACCCACTTAATCCCTAAATACTCCCACTTATCCCATTTTCATATATGTCATATATAAAGTGGTATTATTAAAGATAACATCTGGTTTCTGTTTAAGCCTGTTGGGACTAATGTTTGCTGTTTCTTGTGAACCCCTCTCTCCCAGCCTCCAACATATACTCTTCCACCATAATTTATCTACATCAGCTCTAAGTAATCTATTTATCTGTATGCTTTCTTTTCTTTCAAACATATTAGATTTTATTTTTAATGGCCAGGAACACTTCCATTTACTTTTTGACTGTAACTATTTTGGTCTTGCATCATATGCTTTTAATATTTCTTTGTGTAGTGGTCTCTGTGTCATGGGGCATCACTTCCTTCCTTTCATTTTTGCTCTTTTCTTGTAATTAAATATTTATTGCTGTAATATTTCCTGGGTTATTTTAATTATTCTGAGACATATAGGCTATGGTTCCTACAGTATCCTGGTGTGGTACCCCACCACAATTCAGCTCTACTGCATCACATTCAGCCTTCTGGTGGCTGCGTTGTCACAACTCGGCTGCTGGAAAATAAACACAAGATTTCACATCTGTAGCCAGTAAATATAAGGATATTTACCAGCAGACTTACAGAAAGTACTGCACAACACCACAGTGTCAATATCACTCCAGGCAGTGCCACAATTACAAACTTATTTCCTACACTGGTCACATCACCTGGAGACAGCTCTATTATGCATCTGCTATGTGTGTACTTAAGCAGTCACGCAGGGGCCACAGCCAGCAGTTATGCGAGTTCCAACAAGAGTTTTTCTGCAAGTTCCAGCACTGGCTGTCTCTGCAAGTAGCCAGACCAGTAGCACAGCCATTTGCAACCAGAAGGACATTGGCTGTAGCACACTCCCGAGTCATCTCACTCTCACCATGAGCTGTCATTGACCACTGCCTCGTGAGTCCAGTGCTTGCTGGACACCACCTGCCTTGTGTCCTTGATCTGCTCAGCTGTCACCACATGCTGCCATTGCTCACTACAGGCACCTGCCTCATCGGGTCAACAGTTGTGAATGCTGTGTGACAATCCTACTTCAGTGATCAAATGTAGACTCTGACTGTACCTTGTTACACAGGGTGATCTTATTTCTTGCTGTTTACAAATGACTCTTAATTACATTCCTGTCATCATGCAGCAAATCTTTTTTCCTGAAACTCATGTTCTTTATTACTGTCTTAATAATTATTGGTGGCACATCAATTATGTGCTCTCCCCTTGTGCTCACAGACATAAAATTGCTGGTGAGGATAAAAGTTTCATGACACATGTGACACTGATAGTTTGTGTGATTTCTCAGTGCAGCGTTCTTCTCCATGAACACCATGGGCTCACCAAATATTCATTTAGATAAAGATCTGTATGTGATACCTGCTTATCCAAAGAACACCCCAGCTGACCACTCAATTTCAGTTGAACCAACATGTTGATAAATGGTAATTTGCTTTCCCTTGCTACTTCCTTTGTACACATGAAGTTTGCTTGTCTGGAATCATGTGGAGGAAGAACTGACACAATTCATCCAGTCATTGAGCCAAAATTTAAAAAAATATATATGTTATACAGGCAGCAAAAGAGTGGATGAGAGGAGTAGAGTTTAAAACTTGTTCTTCAACAATTTCAATAAGAACTTCGAAATACTTGGTGAAAATGGAGAGCCCATGTCTGTGACATTGGTCTTTTTGTGCCCACTTTACAGAAAGTAAGTAGACATTCAAACATGTGGGAAAAGTTTGGTAATGCCACATCTAAAGAGGAGATTAGGTTAGTGTTCAACATCACATCAACAACAAGGTCATGAGAGACAGAACACAAGCTTGGAGTAGGGTAGGATGGAGAAGGAAACTGGCCATGACCTTTCAAGGTAACTGTCCTGGAATTTGCCTGAAGCAATTCAGGGAAATCATAGAAAACCTAAATCAGGATGGCCAGATGTGGGTTTGAACCATCATGCTCCTGAATGCGAGTCCAGTGTTAACCAACGTGTCACCTCACTCGGTGCTATGTGTAAAGTGGTCAACTAAAAAGAACACTGCATTTGCTGTCAACATCTTTGTAAATAAAAATATTGTATCTAGACAAACCAAAATGTAATTTACAGCTACCTGCATTCCTTTGATTGTACTAGGGAGTACCTTAGAGTTTCAGCTATGATGGTTACACAGGGTGTTCAACAATTCGTATTACAGAGGTGTTGGGGTTGTAGAAAATAAATAAAGTTTTGAAAAGAAACCCACATCCAGAACTGTACTGTTTGCATACAAAATAAGTTTGAAGACCAGCTCTGTTTCAAATTTCTTGCTCTGTATACACACATCATCTGGCAGACATGGCAGGCAGTAATCCATAGTTGTTTCCTGCCAATTCTGCTGTTTATGAGAAGATATCAAAGCAACTGTGGGGCAGGCTGCTAGATTTGCTACCATTAAGTTCAAGAAATATGCAAGTGTTACGGAGATGTTTTGGGATTTCAAATGGGAATCCCTGGAAGGAAGGCAACATTGATTTAGAGGCATACTATTGAGAAAATTTAGAAAACTGGCATTTGAAACTGACAGCAGAAAAAGTCCACTGCTGCCAACACTCATTTCATGTAAGGGCCATGAAGGTAAGATACAAGAAATTAGGGCTCATAAGGTGACTTACAGACAGTCATTTTTCCTGTGCTCTATCTGTGAGTGGAACAACAAAGGAAATGACTAGTGGTGGTACAGGGTACCCTCTACCGCATACCATATGGTGGCTTGTGGAGTATGTATATAGATGTAGGTGCTGATGTACACAAATTGAGAAGAGGGCACTGTTATCAGTCCCTGTTGTACTTATGATATTACAGACCATTTTTCTCTGATTACAACAACTGTGAAAGACTGGTACCTTCAAAGGTAGGAGGGTTGACTGTGATGCTCCATGGATGGGTTGCATTCTCATCTTTGTCATTTAGAAAAGAACCCAATCATGAGTACTCAAACCATAGCCCATCCCATGGGCTGCTGTAGACCACACAGTTCAGAGTTCATTGCTTCTGCTGTATGCATACCGTGAAGTGGAAGATTTGAAAGTGATACAATATTCAAACTTGACATCCAAACAGTACATTTCCAGGCTTGGGTTCCTCATCAAAATTCATCTACTTTGTCCCTTATACAGTCTCTAGAAGCTTGTGGTAGAAATTTTTAAATACTTTATAGAGACCAAGCTTAGGCAACAATAGCTTAGTAAATCACACATCAGGTCCCTCTTGTGTAATTACTGTGTAAAAAATGACAATGAAATGGATGCTTATCAATGTTTACCTGCAGAGTCAAGGAAAATAGTGACATTATCTTTATCTGCTGATAAAAATAACTAGTCTGTCATTATTGTGGAAAAATTGGATCCTTTGCATCTCGGCTAGTTTAATAATGGACTTCGGCATTGAAAACATTCTGAAAATAAAGTTCTTTGCTTGCATTGTCCCACATGCAGTATCTTTCTCGAGGTATCTAACATATGGTGCTGTTTGAGGCTTCCTCAGTGTAATAAATGCTTGATCTCTTCACAAGGGTTGCATTCAGTGGTGGTGTTCAAACTGCACAATACTTCCATGAGTCTGTCGCTTGTCATCTGAGATGCTACTGATGCACTGCTGTTGTTACTTGGTAATTTATGCACTTGCTTGCTAGAATAGTGCATAAATTGGTGAGCCACGTTGGCAATGTATCAGTAATACCTATAGATGCTTAGCAGATATCTCATGGACATTGTGAAGGTTAACATAACATCATCCGATGCAATGCCCACAACCATTCAATTAGGTAACATCTTGTTCCACTGGTAATTTTCATGACTGGTAGCTGTTGTGGACTCAAAGTAATGTTCCCACTTTTATTCAGAGACAAAATGGCACTGTCATTCTAAAGTTGGTCAGAAAGATTGATCACTGACACTCAGAATCTGTTTTTGTACCAATTCCGTGTCTTTGAGTAATTCAAACTTGTGTACTTGTCATTATTTCGATTAGACTGGTGTACATTTGGGCAATGTTTGTCATATTTACCCAGTCCCAGTGAAGCTGAGCTGAAAAAGCCAACAGAGTCACAGACATTCTAAGAAGCCATTGACAGCTCCTTCATGGAATATGTTGAATGCCCTCCATCCAAATTGTTTTATCAATGTGTGGGGGTCTCAATTTTGATCTGGTCTAACAGAATTGATGAGGTGCCATATCAAGCAAAACTGGACATTTTCTCTGCAAATATAGCATTAGACAAATATTCCAATCTCTCTGAGAAATTATAAACCTGCACTAAGTGAATGACAGCCATGGTTTGAGAGTACCAAATGTATGCTATGCAAGAATAATTTATGGCAGACAACCTGCATGGTTTCTGGGCACCACACCTTATATAAATAGCACATTAAGTTCAAAAACTGAAAAGTCAGCAATACCAGCATATAGCTTCATGAAAAGGCACATAATTGGCCTTGAAGATACTTTAGAAATATCTCACACATCACCTTATTGGGATCCTAAGGTGAAATAAGCAGCAGAAATTGGCATGTGAACAGTTAGTGTAATGTAAATAGATCCTGGGGATAGATACTAGAGATGGAACATTCACAACAGCAAAAATTAAAATACTTAATGTCAGATGGGAGATGTATTTCTAGGGCTGTCCTGCATTCACCTTCTGCTCCCTAATTTTGGCCCAGACAGGGAATGGGTTTTGGACTTTTTTTTTTTTGAAATCCCCCCTTCCAGTAGATTTCAGTCCATCTGTAATAAGTCATACCATCACTATATCAGAGGCAGTCAGCCATCTGCTGGTGACCTGTAAAAGCTGAAGTTTAAACAATGCATGTTCTTGTAATAACTTCAAGCTGAACAAATATATTTCAAGGAAGACACAATACATGAAAGTCACAGATCATGTAAACAGAGTAAGACGTGTGTACACTTTAACAGTTAAATCATAACTGAGTCCAAGTCTAGCGGCTGCTGGCTGGCTGGCCACTTACGTGGCGCTGCTGCTGCAGGGCTGGCAGACAGCGCTGCATGTAGAGGACGCGTGTAACTGCATGGAAGCACTTTGAAAGATTGGCGAGTGACAACACTTTTCCCCCCTTTGAATTTTTTGCACAGGCCTTGATGGAGGTGGCCTGTAGATTGATAACACCCATAGGTGTTGCTTGACTGGGCGTAAAGTCTCGAGGAGGTGGCTTCCCGTATGGACGGAAGTATCCCCGATGATAATGGGTCAAGGTGACAGGAGACATGGGGGTCGAATCTGCTGGGGCCCCATGCACCAATCTGCCCGTTGTGGCAAGTCCGTTTGTTATAACAGGAGACATGGGCGATGTGTCCACGTCCATAGGAGAAAGAGGCGAGTAGAGTTGCTCCGACAGATGGTCCTGCATGGGCACATCTCCTGGTGGCGTCAGTTCTTGTGCTTTCACTGATATGATGGTGAGAGGACTGCATTGTGAGTAATAAGAGATTCCAGTATCCTGAGAGTCTGGTAGAGCCGAAGGTGGTGTAGTGGCATCCGGAACAGGCGTTGCTGGCATATGAGGCCGAAGCTGGTCCAAATGATGCACTGCAACACCCGTGTCCATCTGGATTTTATACAGGCATCGGCCACGGTGTCATAATATGCAGCCAGGATGCCATTTTGGCCACCTGCCATATCCCCATACCCATACAAGGTCATCATCAGTGAACCAGCCAAGCGAAGTCACCCGCGGCCGTGCGGTGGAAGGCCGCAGAAGATGAAGTAGTGTGCGGGGCTGTCGGTCATGTAAGAGCTCAGCCGGGCTGTGGAAGTCCATGGGGGTGAAATGGTAACAAGCCAGAAATTGGAGAAGCACATCATGAGCAGCAGAAGAAGTCAGGAGTTTCTTCATCTGAGCCTTAAATGTGCGGACCAGTCGTTCAGCCTCACCGTTTGACTGTGGATGGAACGGAGGGACTGTGACATGCATGACACCGTGACGGGCACAAAAATCTGCAAAATCGGAAGAGGCAAATTGCGGACCATTATCAATAACAAGAGTAGAGGGAAGGCCTTCCAAAGAGAAAATGCGAGCTAGAGCATTGGTGGTTGCTGCAGTAGGAGGCAACGTGCAATGGACAATGAAAGGAAAGTTGGAGTAGTCGTCAATCACAAGGAGCCAATAAGTATCTAAAAAAGGTCCCATGAGGTCAGCATGAATATGCTCCCAGGGCTCCTCAGGTGAAGGCCACGGTGACAAAGATGACTTTGGGGCGGCGGCCTGTGACACACAAGAGCCACAGGCAGGGATCATGTATGCGATTTCAGAGTCGATGCCAGGCCAGTACACATGACAGTGCAGCAGAGGTTTTGTGCGAGAGACACCCCAGTGCCCTTGGTGAAGGAGGCGCAAGACCGAAGCACGGAAAGACGTAGGTACCACAACACGTGGCAAAGATTTTCAGTGGAAAGGGGGTAACACCATCCCTAGCCGTGAGGCGGTAATGCAAAGCGTAGTAGTTCCACAATGGATCAGAAGACTTAGCAGACGGCCGATCTGGCCAGCCCTTCTGAATACAGTGTAAAACCTGGGAGAGCGTAGGGGCAGAACCCAAAGCAGCCGCCAGCTGGTCCTCGGTGATGGGGAACCCGTCCACAACCCGCAGCTCGGCACTATCCAGGTGGAAACACAAAAGTTCATCCCTATCGAATGCCAGATCAGGACCCATGGGAAGGCGAGACAGTGCATCAGCATTCGCATGTTGAATCGTTGTCCAGAAATGAATCTCATAATCGATACGAGACAAGTAAAGAGCCCAACGCTGGAGGCGGTGTGCAGCCTTGCCGGGAAGTGACGTTGATGGATGAAACAAGGAAACAAGTGATTTGTCATCCATAACAAGATGAAATTTGGATCCGTAGAGAAAAACACCAAACTTATGAAGAGCATAAATAATGGCCAAAGCTTATTTTTCAATTTGAGAATAACTTTGTTGGGCATCCATGAGCGTTTTGGAGGCATAAGCAATGGGTTGTTCAGAACTGTCAGAAAAACGGTGTGCAAGGACTGCACCTACCCCATATTGAGAGGTGTCTGTGACAAGAACAAGATGTTGGTTGATAAGTAGCCAGGCATGGGGCCTTTTTCAGCATAGTCTTCAATTTCTGGAAAGCTGCATCGCATGACGCGGACCAGTTAAAAGGCACGTTTTTATGCAACAGGCGATGCAACGGCTGAGCCACCGAAGCAGCAGATGGTAAAAACATGTGACAGTATGCTATTTTCCCCAAGAAGACCTGCAGTTCCTTAACAGATGTAGGGCAAGGAAGAGCACCAATCGCTGAAGTGGACGAATACCATCCCGAGAGAGTTGAAACCCCAAGAACGTGACAGGTGCCTGAAAAAAATTTTGATTTCTGAAGATTACACTTAACACAGGCAGTCTTTAAGACATGAAAAAGTGTGTGGAGATTTTGAAGATTTTTGTCAGTGGTGGAGCCAGTGACAACAATGTCATCCTGGTAATTTATACACCCAGGGACAGAGAGCAATAATTTTTCTAAGAATCGCTGAAAGAGAGCAGGGGTACTGGCAACCCCGAATGGCGATCATTGGTATTGATAGAGGCCGAAAGGCGTGTTAAGCACCAGAAACTGCCGGGAAGCCGTGTAGTGTGGAAGTTGATGATAAGCTTCTGACAGGTGAAGTTTAGAAAAATACTGGCCTCCAGCAAGTTTAGTGAACAATTCTTCAGGTCAAGGCATAGGGTAAGTGTCGATAAGGCATTGAGCATTTACAGTGGCTTTGAAATTGGCACATAGATGAATATCACCGTTTGGCTTAGCAATGTCAACAACAGGAGAGGACCACTCACTGGAAGTGACATGCAGCAAGACCCCTGAAGAAATGAGATGATCCAGCTCCTGTTTGACCTGATCATGAAGCGCCACAGGAACGGGCCGAGCCCGAAAAAATTTAGGCCGAGCAGTGGGTTTGAGTGTGATATGAGCTTCAAAGTCGTTTGCACAGACTAACCCAGGAGGAAAAGAGGGATGATATTGTCATCGACAAGGAATCCAATTGACAGTGTCATCTATGGAGAACCCAAAAACGTGAAAGGCATTGAAACCAAAAAGATTCTCCGCATTACTATGGTTGACCACAAATATGGGAAAATTGCGAATGACAGATTTGTAAGATACCTCAGCATCAAATTGTCCCAAGAGAGAAATCTTCTGTTTATTGTAAACCCATAATTGCGTAGTGACAGGTGACAGGATTGGAGAACCCAACTGAAGATACATCTGAGAATTAATGATAGTGGCAACAGAACCAGTATCCACCTGCATGGGAACATCTCGACCAAGTATTGGGACAGTGAGGAATAACTTCCCTGAAAGGGAAGAAGTACAATTGACAGACAACATAGAATCAGAATTAGCATCATGTTCACGAACATCATGTATGCGGTTGGATTTGCAAATGGATGACACATGACCCCTTTTTTTTGCATTTATGACACACGGCCCAACATTGTGGACAATCTTCTTGTGAATGTTTCATAAAACACCATGGACATGAAGGAAGTTGCCATGGGTTTTGCTGCAGTTTCTTAGAGGTTTGTTTATGGTTAGGCTGAGGCTGCTCTTGGGAGCATACTGTGGCCACATCGGCCGGCGGGGACATGCCACACGCTTCGTTAACATCGCACAGAGGATGTATTTCCCCGATGTCGCCCCATGCCTCTATTTGTGCTCCAGTGGTGCAAGAAATTTCAAAAGACTGAGCGATGGATAGGACTTCATCTAGAGTCGGATTTGCCAACAGAAGGGCACGTTGTCTAACTTCTTTGTCGGGCGCCAATTGGATAATACCATGGAATCAGCATAGGACTCTTTCTGAACCTCAATAACAAATTGACACTTTCTACTGAGGCCGTGAAGTTCAGCAGCCCAAGCACAATAGGATTGATTCGGTTGTTTTTGACAATAATAAAAGGAAACAAGAGAGGCTACCACATGCATTTGGTTTTGAAAATAGATGGACAGAAGTGGGCACATTTCAGCAAAGGACAAAGTTGCAGGATCTTTCAAAGGAGCCAATTTGAGATGAAATCCATGAAAGGAACAGAGACTTACATGTTTGTTCATCCGTCACATAAAATGCCAAGAAGTGCTGTCGAAGACATTTTTTGTAATCAGACCAATCTTCCACCGTCTCGTCATAAGGAGGAAAAGTAAGTAGATACAACGATGAGAGACACCCCGCATTTGATGCCGTGATGAAATCACGAATCGTATTTGTGAGAAGTGTTTGCTGTTCTATGAGACGTTGCAATAGTTGCCATGGAAACATGTGGGTCAACAATGGATAAGAAAAATCCCATCCTCGTCTCCAATTGTAATAACTTCAAGCTGAACAAATATATTTCAAGGAAGATGCAATACATGAAAGTCACAGATCAAGTAAACAGAGTAAGACGTGTGTACACTTTAACAGTCAAATCATAACTGAGTCCAAGTCTATCAGCCACTGGCTGGCTGGCCGCTTAGGTGGCACTGCTGCTGCATGGCTGGCAGACAGTGCCGCATCTAGAGGATGTGTGTAACTGCGCGGCGGCACTTTGAAAGATCGGCGAGTCACAACAGTTCTACAATGATGCTGTTTGGGAAAATTTTGGTAAGAATCCCAGAAGATATTACAGTTTTGCAAGTGGTTGGAAGATTTGCTTGCTTAAATGAAGCTCAGTCTCTTCTTGTGGCAGCATAAAGTAGAATAACATTCTTCTGTTTTCTTGTTTTGGTCTTCTCACTGCATTTGGAAGCTTTCAGTACCTTCTTAATATGATCTATTCTGTAACTGTTGGAAGTGAGAGTGTTCTTTGGATAATTGAGTACTACCAGTAGATTTCTACCATCACTCAGTTCTTAATATGTGTATGTGGACAATTTTATCAAAACTGAACATCACTATCCACCATTCCATGGGTTTCCTTGGAGGCTTCAGACTAAAGTCCTCAGCAACCAGAGAGTTTCCAACTGGCGCACGAGTTCAGATCCACCCAAAGCCTATCATCTTCATATTTGAGAGGGCAGGCCAAAGAATATTTGTAACAGAACAAGAATAGATCATTCTCTTTCCCGATAAGGAGGATGCTACTTCACAAAACTGAATGCATGTAGAAAGTGTCTGCTGTCTTCAGTTTACAAGTTAAATGACAGGGATAAAACATACAGTTTAAAGGAGGTGACTAAACTTCTAAGTTCCTCTGTGATACCACAATACCTCAAAAATTGGTTTAAATTATGATCACTGGCACCATTTCATCTATATACACAGTTTCCCGAAAGGTATACACATGATGAAGACATGCCAGGCTCACATTTGTAAGTGGTCACTAAATATCTCATCTCTTCATTAGGTGTCTTTGTACATCACTGTAACTGTCATGTTTGAAAATTAACACATTTTACAGGCATCATAAGAACCACACTTCAGTGTGAAAATAAAGGTAATTTTTTTATTCATAAATATGGCTGGTGGTAAATATGACATTCTTGCATCACATCCCTAGTATTAGTATACATACATATTTTAAATAACTATCCAACAGAATGTAAATAATTTAAGAGTAAAAGAGACCACTCACCAAATAGCAGAAGCATTGGGTTGTTGACAGGCACACATAAAAGAATGAAAACTTTTCTATCTTTTGGTCAATCCCTTTAATGAGATACTTGACATTTTCAAGCACCTCAGTTACAGGACACAGGCTACAGGCCCAACTAATCTGATCAGGTTTATAGATAAGCAAATTTAGGCTTACTCTGTACTTACACAGATAAATTTTTCTTCGGAAATCAGCTGTGTAATACACTGAAGGAGGATAACACCATCCCTAGCCGTGAGGCGGTAATGCAAAGCGTAGTAGTTCCACAATGGATCAGAAGACTTAGCAGACGGCCGATCTGGCCAGCCCTTCTGAATACAGTGTAAAACCTGGGAGAGCGTAGGGGCAGAACCCAAAGCAGCCGCCAGCCGGTCCTCGGTGATGGGGAACCCGTCCACAACCCGCAGCTCGGCACTATCCAGGTGGAAACACAAAAGTTCATCCCTATCGAATGCCAGATCAGGACCCATGGGAAGGCGAGACAGTGCATCAGCATTCGCATGTTGAATCGTTGTCCAGAAATGAATCTCATAATCGATACGAGACAAGTAAAGAGCCCAACGCTGGAGGCGGTGTGCAGCCTTGCCGGGAAGTGACGTTGATGGATGAAACAAGGAAACAAGTGATTTGTCATCCATAACAAGATGAAATTTGGATCCGTAGAGAAAAACACCAAACTTATGAAGAGCATAAATAAAGGCCAAAGCTTCTGTTTCAATTTGAGAATACCTTTGTTGGGCATCCGTGAGTGTTTTGGAGGCATAAGCAAGCATGCAGAAGTGCAGCAACACAACGTGGCGTGGACTCGACTAATGCCTGAAGTAGTGCTGGAGGGAACTGATGCCATTAATCCTGCAGGACTGTCCATAAATCCCTAACAGTATGATGGGGTGGAGATCTCTTCTTTACAGCACATTGCAAGGCATCCCAGATATGCTCAATAATGTTCATGTCTGGGGAGTTTGGCAATCAGTGCAAGAGTTTAAACTCAGAACAGTGTTCCTCAAGCTATTCTGTAGCAATTCTGGATGTGTGGGGTGTTGCATTGTCTGGCTGGAATTGCCCAAGTCTGTCAGAATGCACAATGGATGCGAATGGAAGCAGGTGATCAGACAGCATGCTTACACATGTGTCACCTGACAGAGTCATATCTAGAAGTATCAGGCATCCCATATCACTCTAAATGCACATGCTCTACACTATTACAGAGCCTCCATTAGCTTGAACAGTCCCCTGCTGACATGATGTGTCCATGGATCCATGAGGTTGTCTCCATACCCATACACATCCATCCACTTGATACAATTTGAAACAAGACTCATCTGACCAGCAACATGTTTCCAGTCATCAACAGTTCAGTGTTGGTGTTGACAGGCCCAGGTGAGGCGTAAAGCTTTGTGTCGTACTGTCATCAGCTCCGAAAGCCCATTTCAAAGATGTTTCATTGAACGGTTCACATGCTGACACTTGTTGATGGCCCAGCATTGAAATCTGCAGCAATTTGTGGAAAGGTTGCCTTCTGTCACATTGACCGATTCTCTTCAGTTGTCATTGGTACTGTTCTTGCAGAATCTTTTTCTGACTACAGCAATGTCAGAGATTTGATGTTTTACCAGATTCCTGATATTCAGGGTAGGCTCATGAAATGGTTGTAATGGGAAATCCCAACTCCACCTGTACCTTGGAGATGCTATGTCCCATTGCTCCTGCACCAACTATAACACCATGTTCAAACTCACTTAAATCTTGATAACCTGCCATTATAGCAGCAGTATCCAATCTAACAACTGTGCCAGCCATTTGTAGTCTTATATAGGTGCTGCCGACCGCAGCACTATATTCTGCCTGTTTACACATCTCTGTATTTTGATATGCATACCTATACCAGTTCAATGTATATTCATTTTCGAGCACCATTTCAGCAAGTTTCTCAGTAGTCATCTTCTGGCAAAGTAATGACAATTAAGACAACTAAGAAACCTATCAAAGTATCACTCCAAAATTCATTAGGTTTATAGAGCCTTTTTACAGGCTCAGCTACACGGTGGTTGTATGGCAATGCGTTTGCTATTCATCCTACTTGAAGATACATCATTTAGTCTACCATGAGAAAAATAGATATCACTTCCAATCTCAACCTACGCACACTCTCTTTCCACCCATGTAGCATGGTCCAGTGGACCTATAAAATTTACAGTACCTCAAAGTCATGGGCACACCTTGCCATTGGTACCCCCTCCTTCTTTCCCAATTTTCACAATGATTTGTCGCCAAAGACCCTTCAGAGATTTTTCTAAAATGTTACTATTCAGAAACAGTAGTGAAAAAAAAATGATGTTTTATGCGAATATCACCTTAGCCCCTCCTCAGCCTGACTCACTTTGCATGGAAAGTACCTTTATGATCTTATGAAACTACCACTTTAGAACATTTTTATTAGCATCACCAGTTTATTACTTTATACACTGGAATGCACTTGGCTGCTCCAGTATTTCTCTGTCTGTACCCTCAGGATTCACATCAAAAATATTTTGAACTATATACATTTCAAGGGGCCGTTATTTAGAGCAGTGCTTCCCAAACTGTGCATTGCATCCCACCCATTCAGGTGAAATATCTTACTGACTGAAATTATGAAATCTTAGTTCAAGAGGAAAGTTTGATAATCTGAATAGTAATGTACAAAATCATTCTAAGCAGGAAACTATTGTGGCTTAATAATGTGCTCTGGCTGAAACAAGAACAGTGCAGGCACAGGACCCATCGGTAATTGCGATAATGCAACATCGCTTTCCCTTCCACTTGCAACAATGTGGCTCATGACTGTGAAAATGTGCTTTGTTTGTTTGTTTGTATTGAAAACCGAAAAGGGGGCAGCTCACATGATAGGAGAGGATATTATTTTACCAGTGGCCAAAATAATATCTGATGCTTCATTTAGTGAGAAGTACACACGACTAATTGATGAAAAGCTCCTTTGAAACACAACAGCAAAGATAAGTATTGATGAAATGTCAGAGTTTCTAAAACAGCCCATGATTACAGTTTCCAAGCAAAGTGACCACTTTCCACTCCAGCTTGATGAAAGCACAGATATAGCCACTGAGGCTATTCTTTTAGTTTTTGTTAGGTTTGAATTTGATGGGAGGATAGAAGAAGAAATGATCTTTTTTGAATGTGTGCAATGACAACAACAGGGGAAGAAATTTTTAAATGTCTTGATGGCTTTGTGGTACAAAATGAAATTGAGTGGACAAAATGTGTTGCAATGATGCCTAAAGGTGCCCATACTATGTCTGGCATTTACTGAGATTTGATTGATAAAGTTAGGGCACTCACCCTTCTGTTCAGTGGACTCACTATAGACTGCATCGAGAGGCCCTTGTCTGTCTGAAAGCCTACAGAAAATGATTAATTATGCAGTTAAAATCATACATTTCATTAAATCTAGACCTAAAAATTCAAGATTGTTTGCCATACTGTGCAATGATAATGGGCAGTGGGCACAAAACACTTCTGCTGCACTGTGAAGTACGCTGGTTGTCAAAAGGGAAAGTGCTATCGAGATTATTTGAGCTTCGAGATGAGCTGCGAATCTTCCTATTGGAGCATGAAAGTGATGCAAAATCTATTATCAGTTTCTTGGACATGTTAAATGATGAAAACTGGCTAATACATCTTTCATATTTGGGTGACATATTCAGTGCTCTTAATAGCCTCAATTTATCGCTGCAAGGGAAGGATGTCCACAAGTTCTATGTTCAAGTTGAAATAGAAGCAACTATTAAAAAACTTGAAAGATGGTCAAGTAAAGTGAAAGACAGCTGTTTTGATGCATTCCCACTCCTCAGTGAATTCTTAGAAACATATGGAATCAAAGTTAACAAGGAAACAGCAGCTGCCATGAAGGAACATTTTGAAGCACTGGCCTCTAGTATCAGGTACTTATTGCAAAATAATTTTACTAGTAATCACTTAGATCCAAAGTATTCCTTATTAAAAGTGTTTATAATTTTCATTTATTGTTTCTCAATCAATACAGAATTGTAACAGTTAAGTTCAATCACCTCAATTTTCAAAATGATACCCACACAGCGAACTCAAAAAAATCTGATACTTTCACATTAATCCCACTGATACTTATTTGCTTATTCAAGAGTGTTAATTAATATTGATTTCTTGTTGTAGGTATTACTTTCCAAGAATTCCTGATGAACTGTGGATAAGAAATCCATTTGAAGAGGACAACCTTAAACAGTTAAAACTGTTGGTATCTGCAGAAAACTCACTGATAGAACTACCATGTAAGTCTTCTTTGAAAACTTTTTCAAAGAATTTAGCCTAATCCCATTTTGGAGATGTGGACTCTGACCACAATCTATTGGTTATGAACTGTAGATTAAAACTGAAGAAACTGCAAAAAGGTGGGAATTTAAGATGGGACCTGGATAAACTGAAAGAACCAGAGGTTGTACAGAGTTTCAGGGAGAACATAAGGAAACAATTGACAGGAATGGGGGAAAGAAGTACCGTAGAAGAAGAATGGGTAGCTCTGCGGGATGAAGTAGTGAAGGCAGCAGAGGATCAAGTAGGTAAAAAGATGAGTGCTAGTAGAACTCCTTGGGTAACAGAAGAAATATTGAAGTAAATTGTTGAAAGGAGAAAATATAAAAATGCAGTAAATGAAGCAGGCAAAAAGGAATACAGACGTCTCAAAAATGAGATCGACAGGTAGTGCAAAATGGTTAAGCAGGGATGGCTAGAGGACAAATGTAAGGATGTAGAGGCTTCTCTCACTAGGGGTAAGATAGATACTGCCTACAGGAAAATTAAAAAGACCTTTGGAGAAAAAATAACCACTTGTATGAATATCAAGAGCTCAGATGGGAACCCAGTTCTAAGCAAAGAAGGGAAAACAGAAAGGTGGAAGGAGTATATAGAGGGTCTATATAAGGGCAATGTACTTGAGGACAATATTATGGAAATGGAAGAGGATGTAGATGAAGATGAAATGGGAGATACAATCCTGCGTGAAGAGTTTGACAGAGCACTGAAAGTCCTGAGTTGAAACAAGGCCCCAGGAGTAGACAAAATTCCATTAGAACTACTGACAGCCTTGGGAGAGCCAGTCCTGACAAAACTCTACCATCTGGTGACCAAGATGTACGAGACAGGCAAAATACCATCAGACTTCAAGAAGAATATAATAATTCCAATCCCAAAGAAAGCAGGTTTTGACAGATGTGAAAATTACTGAACTATCAGTTTAATAAGTCACGGCTGCAAAATACTAACGCGAATTCTTTACAGACTAATGGAAAAACTGATAGAAGCCGACCTCGGGGAAGATCAGTTTGGATTCCGTTGAATTGTTTTAACACGTGAGGCAATATTGACCCTACGACTTACCTTACAAGAAAGATTAAGGAGAGGTAAACCTATGTTTCTAGCATTTGTAGACTTAGAGAAAGCTTTTGACAATGTTGACTGGAATACTCTCTTTCAAATTCTAAAGGTGGCAGGGGTAAAATAAAGGGAGTGAAACGCTATTTACAATTTGTACAGAAACCAGATGGCAGTTATAAGAGTCGAGGGGCATGAAAGGGAAGAAGTGGTTGGGAAAGGAGTGAGACAGGGTTGTAGCCTCTCCCTGATGTTATTCAATCTGTATATTGGGCAAGCAGTGAAGGAAACAAAAGAAAAGTTCGGAGAAGGTATTAAAATACATGGAGAAGAAATAAAAACTTTGAAGTTGGCTGATGACACTGTAATTCTGTCAGAGACAGCAAAGGACTTGGAAGAGCAGTTGAATGTAATGGACAGTGTCTTGAAAGGAGGATATAAGATGAACATCAACAAAAGCAAAACGAGGATAATGGAATGTGGTCGAATTAAGTCACGTGATGCTGAGGGAATTACATTAGGAAATGAGACACTTAAAGTAGTAAAGGAGTTTTGCTATTTGGGGAGCAAAATAACTGATGACGGTCGAAGTAGAGAAGATATAAAATGTAGACTGGCAATGGCAAGGAAATCATTTCTGAAGAAGGGAAATTTGTTAACATCGAGTATAGATTTAAATGTCAGCAAGTCGTTTCTGAAAGTATTTGTATGGAGTGTAGCCATGTATGGAAGTGAGACATGGACAATAAATAGTTTGGACAAGAAGGGAATAGAAGATTTCGAAATGTGGTGCTACAGAAGAATGCTGAAGGTTAGATGGGTAGATCACATAACTAATTATGAAGTATTGAATAGAATTGGGGAGAAGAGGAGTATGTGGCACAACTTGACAAAAAGAAGGGACCGGTTAGTAGTGCATGTTCTAAGGCATCAAGGGATCACAAATTTAGCATTGGAGGGCAGCGCTGAGGGTAAAAATCATAGAGGGAGACCAAGAGATGAATACACTAAGCAGATTCAGAAGGAAGTGGGTTGCAGTAAGTACTGGGAGATGAAGAACCTTGCACAGGATAGGGTAGCATGGAGAGCTGCATCAAACCAGTCTCAGGACTGAAGACCACAACAAACAAACACAAACACACACACAAAAGTCAAGCTTTTGCAACCAACAGTTGCTTCATCAGGAAAGAGGGAAGGAGAGGGAAAGAAGAAAGGATGTGGGTTTTAAGGGAGAGGGTAAGGAGTCATTCCAATCCCAGGAGCGGAGGATATGTGTGTGTGTGCGAGTGTATACCTGTCCTATTTTCCCGCTAAGGTAAGTCTTTCCACTCCCGGGATTGGAATGACTCCTTACCCTCTCCCTTAAAACCCACATCCTTTCTTCTTTCCCTCTCCTTCCCTCTTTCCTGATGAAGCAACCGTTGGTTGCGAAAGCTTGAATTTTGTGTGTGTGTTTGTGTTTGTTTGTGTGTCTATTGACATACCAAAGCTTTCGTAGGTAAGTTACATCATCTTCATTTTTAGATATATTTTTCCCATGTGGAATGTTTCCCTCTTTGCTTGGATGGTTTATGATTAAAACTAAGAAGCTTCAATCCTGCAAATCTTATTAAGTTCACAATTTAATCTGCATGAAATAAAATTCTTAAGGGCCAAAGTATTGTTCCTTTTCTTGAATTATGTTCCCTTCACCATTCTCAAAATTATTACTCAGAAAAGCATATTTTCATGCAATACTGAGTTCAGTTTCATATTGGACACAATTTTTATAAAACCATTAACTACTGTGTAGTGACTTTACTGGTAGAGGATACATATGTATATATGGGGTCACAAAAATGTTTCCAGAAAAATAGTGGGCCACATTACAAATAAGTTTGGGAACTACCAATTTAGAGGATAGAAGACCTCATTCTCTTGATACAGACATGGTGGAAGGTTCTACATCTACATCAATACTCTGCAAGCCATTGTATGTTGGATGATGGAGGGTACCGTGGACCACTACTAGTCGTTTCCTTTCCTATTCCACTCACAAATAGAGTGAGGGAAAAACGACTGCCTATATCCCTTCGTATGATGCCTAATTTCTTGTCTATTATCAATTGTGATCCTTATGCACAATGTATTTGGCAGCTGTAGAATTGTTACAGAACTCAGGTTCAAATGCTGGTTCTCTAAATTTTCTCAGTAGTGTAAAGGTTTTAGCAGTTTGCTGGATACCAAGGTATGGTGAAATCCCAGGAGATGAGCAGTAGGACGATTTTATCAAAGAACTTTGTCTGGAATGCACTACATTGCAATGTGCTGCTCTCTGCGAAATAATATGACACTGTTGAGTCAGCAGGTTAGGAATGATTTGGGGGAAGACTGGTCAGTTGTACAGGCAGTAATCTGTGATCAGGGAAATCTTGCTGTGAAGCCACAAATATTCTTCTATGTGGTAAAAGGCACAGGGCAAAGTTGTACTGACCATTTTCATGCAGGGCATTATCTACTGACCTGATGTGTGACTTTCTAGTCCAGTGAGAAATGTTTGTGGTGCATGTGGCATACACTTTTCTGCATACTATATTTGAATAGTTAGTGTTTTATGTAGTTACAAGAGAGTAGCACAAGATTTAAGGGAGAACTAACGTCTGTTCAGATTCATGGTGGGATGAGAGTTGTACGAATTTTGAAATATTGTGAATTATCCATAACTGTCTATCATAGTCCAAAGTTATAAAAATTGTGTGTGTGTGTGTATGAGAGAGAGAGAGAGAGAGAGAGAGAGAGAGAGAGAGAGAGAGAGAGAGAGAAGAAAAGGGGGCAGGGGAGAATCACAAATTTAAGAAAATCTGTTTATTTATTTTAGTAGGAACTTTAAATGTTTCATGCTAGCAAACCCACATATTGGGTTGTTTAGAAGTCTGAAATCATCACAAACTGTCATACGTTAAGCGAGATAAAATTAGTTTAAACAAAGACTGAGACTATTTTTTACTTGTTAAAATCTTTTGAACAGGTGAATAAAGAAAGTCTACATGATGGGTGGTGGTGGCAGTATTATGGTATGGAGAAGAGTCACTTAGACTTTCTTTGTACTTCTGATTGTTACAAAAGATTCTGTGAATCTGTGAACAACATTAATGTTACTGTTTAACTCATTTATTCTTTAATGGTCAATGCCTCTCCTAACAAACATTTATTTTTCTACAGAGCAATTTTCCAAAAAGCCTTTTACAGGAGTCAGTGGTGAGGTCGCTGGTAGCTGCCACCCAGAAACAGTACAGCTGACAGTTCAACCTCATTGATGCATTTGTCTGCTGCTGTTGCTTCAGGCGCAGTGTAAATTTCTACCCAAACTGTAATCTGCAAAGCAGGCTGCCAGTCTGCACTGTGAGCAGGCACTTCATCCATATGAATGAAGTTTGACTGCTCCCACATTTCTATTGCCTCCTTGGTTCAGTAATCCTAACACCCACAGCTAAATGGATAACCAACACTTTAAACATCTTTAATGCCAAATGCAGTTCTTTGTTAAGCTATACTTTGCAGGAACATGTTTTTCTTTCTGCCATGTCTGATGCTGCTTACATGTTCTATGCAATATAAGGTAACACAGTGGCTGGTCAATGTAAGATCTGGCACATTTGCAAGAAATTCAATAATAGTTTTCTTTCGCACTACAGAGAAGCTGTTTACTTTTTGCAGCCTGATTGGAAGATGGACTTAGTATCCTAAGGGCAGCTGATCCTTCTCAATGTCAAATCAGAATAAAATAGAAGAAAGGGTCTTCTACACTTTTGTGACAGGAATCTTAGTACATCCTGGTCCTCCTAATGCCATATTGGTATGGTCTTCTGTGTACTCATTGGAGGCTATAGCATCTTTTGGATAAAACCACTTGATTGGTAATTTGTGATTGTGAGAGGTAGTTCTTACTCTGTGTACAAGTGCTGTCAAAACAGAATATTACTGTCTCACATGATGACAATTATTTTGTGGAAGATACATGTCTGTGTGAGTAGGTTTTCTTTTTGGTTCATGTCTCAGAATATTATCAGGTCCTCTCCACTTCGAAAAAGAGAAACAGAAGGTAGATGTTCAGTTCAAATTCTATAATAAGTATGATACTTTAAGACATCTTGTTTTGATAGTTGAATCATTCATCTTGAAAGTCCTACCATATTATTACATAACAAAACTTTCTCTAAACATGTTTCTGTGGATGTGGTGCAATCCTTAGTGTGATACCTTCAGTATCCTACATGTAGAAGTTCATAACTACAGCTAGTAGTAAAGGATCTATAAGATCTCTATTTACATCCCCAGAGCCATAATTATCAAGATGAATATATGCTAAAGTTAAACAACGAATTGTTTCAAAACGTCAGATTTTCTTAGGTAGGAACTTGAGTGAACAATGAAATTACATCAAAACTCGTCAAAATGTTGTTGTCAGACCAATTATACTCTGTAAACTGAAGAGTGAGCAAGTGGCAGCACCTACAGGGTGTTTTCCAATTTTACATGGGCACTTTCACAAAGTGTGTATTTTCCACTGAATGTGTTAACAAGATACAGAATACAGACAGTAGTAACTAGCACAACCAATACATGAAATGCACTTCAACAGAATCTACACATATCAATACACACTGCAGTGTCCTCCTAGACAGAAAACTGATTCTTAGGTTTCCTGTACAGCAGTTGTAACATTCTTCTGGCCATTTCATCCACTACAAGCACTGCTTGCTCTTCAGTTTGCTGACAGACTGTAGGCCTACTTTTATTTTAGATATGCTATATGAAGAGATCCTTGGGAGATATACAAAAACATGTTTGCAGAAAATGAGTGGTGGCATAGGTGCCTGAATGGATTCAAGGCAGGGTAGAAAAGTAGGATTGTGGTACTCGCAGAAGTTTGAGAGTAGGTTGTGAGTCATGCTAGAGTTGGTAAGAGCATTACCAACAAAAGGCAAAGCTTCGGATTTGACTCTCAGTCTGCCACAGTTTTAACCTGCTTGGAAGTTTCAAAACAGCACACAGCCCACTGCAGAGCAAAAGTTTCATTGTGGAGACAAGAAGTAATTGAAATGAGAGGGTAACTTGACAATATTGTTACTGATGTGTACAAAGCTTTTGATAGGTTAGATCACATGGTACTTCTAACAAAACTAATCAGGCTGTAGCAGGGTAGTGAGATGGCTGTTAGTGTATGTAGACCACAGAAAGTGATGGAGACTCCACATCAAAGGTTGGAGAGTCCACATCAAAGGTAGTGATGATAAGAGAGAGGTTTATTCACATGACAATAAATTAAAGACATTGTTATTCCTGATTTATTTCAATGATACTGAGAATGAAGTAATAACATAAGACTGTTTAAAACTTAAGACTGTTTGCTGATGATGCAGCATTGCAGAAAGAAAGAAATACTTTGAAGGTTGTGCAAATCTGCACAACCCATGAGGAAAATGAACTCCTCTTTCAGACTGCCTGCCAGTTTAGGATTTCTGCACCATAGGCCACCCTGCCCTCCACAGCATTACCACCATGATCACTGCTGCCACAAAGATTCATTCCCAGTGGGGAAGGTTGTTGATAAACAGAAATGGAAGCCTATGGTGGTGGAGTCCTTGTATCCTTCTGCATCACTTACAGCCTGCCCTCCCACGAATCCTCTGACCACACTACAGGCATAGTGTTTGGAAGGAGAAGATTTGTTATTTCTGTTTTTGTCACATCTTTTACAACAGTAGTTGCTGCACTCTCCAACAGCAGTCACTTGTGATTGTCTGAAGTAGATTTCTAACAGTGCGGTCATAAGATACATGTAGAATTTTTGTTGTGTTCACTTGTGTTTCGTGATATCAAAGAATTTTTTTAATAAAAAGGTAACAATGGATTAAAATTTATGTGTGTGTGTTTGTAGATTTTTTCATGCATTTACTGATCATTTGTGTGGCATATTGAATTATTGCTATCCAACACAGCAAACTGAATTAGTGAATATGCCATGTTGTTCTGTTCCTGGGTGTCGATCAAGATACAAGTCAACTGCAACAGGTAGGCACTTTTTTAGACCCCCAAAGACCACTACTGATTTTGCTAAATGGGCTAAAACTATTCTGAGGAAGGATATTCCAATTAACAAGTAAACCATACATATATGACAAACATTTCAC
Organism: Schistocerca gregaria; assembly: GCF_023897955.1. Lineage (NCBI taxonomy): Eukaryota > Metazoa > Arthropoda > Insecta > Orthoptera > Acrididae > Schistocerca > Schistocerca gregaria. The sequence goes on along the minus strand of NC_064931.1, from coordinate 517,630,359 downwards.
TGATGATTTGATTGTTAAAATGGACTCATTTCTTACAGAAGGAAACAGGACTGAAGTACTGAGAACAAGATGAATTTAAAGCCATGGTCAGTGCCTCATATTTTTACAAACTTGCCAAGCTATTTATCAACTCACTTGAATGTAGGCTTATCTCCTCCACAGAGAATAGTAGAAAAAGCAGTCCGATTATGCACCAATAACTTCAACAATTTTTTGCAGTACCTAGTGCTTCCAATGTAGCAGATAATGAAGATGATGCCAGAAATGTTACCAACTGTCTGAAATGGAAAGTCAAAAATCTTAAAAGAGTGCTAGTGAGATTACAGAATCAGCTATTGAAAGAGAGGGAGAGAGCACTTTTGTTAGAAAAGACAGTGTCTAATATTATACAATCCATGTAATGTGTATGTAGTATGTTGAATTTCCTGAGTAAAAATACAGTCGTTATTCACATACAATATGCTTAAGAAGTGAAAAACAATCCCAAATGGTATTTGGTATAGTGATGAGTTTATTCTGAAAAGCTTGCTTCTCAAAATTAAATCAACTAAAGCCTATAGGCACTGTTGAAAGCATGACTTACTTCCTGTTCCTTTTGAAGATCATTTGAGAAAGCTCTGCAAGGGATTTAAATGCTCATATGGTGTCAACAGGCATACCACAAATGCTACCAGAGAAGTATTTAAAAACTAACAGGCCAAAAATAAACATTTAGGCATTGTAATTTTCAATGAAGTTAAATTAAGGGAAGACATTTGGTTTAATTCCTCCTCACCCAAAATGGATGGTTTTGTAGACTTGGTGATTTGACTCCAGAAAAAAAAGAATACTTTGGAGAACCATACTTTGGTATTCATGTTTAATCCTCTCCTTTATAGCTGGATCCAACTGGTTGCCATTTCTGTGAGCAAAAATGCCATGTTTGGTAAATCCTCACTAAAACATTGATACAGATAATCATACAGTTCGAACAAGCTGGAGCAAGAGTGATAAATTTCACAAGTGATGGAAGTCAATCAAATAAAAAGACTTCCATTAATCTAAGAATTACCGGCAAACCAGGAAATGTTAAATGTCGTATCCAAAATCCAGTTAATCAGGACAGAAAACTTAAGGCCATTTCAGAGTATGTACACATATTAAACTGTACAAGGAACTGTTTTCATAACAAAGATAGGTTGCTATACAAAAATCAAGAAACAGATTTTAATTTCTATAGACAGGTGTATGGTCTCAACTCCCATGAATTTTCAGACCTCAGAGCTTGTCCAAAATTGACTTCTTCCCATATTGACCCTAAGTCTTTCCAAATAATGAATCTGAAGCTGGCTTTTTAATTATTCAGCAATTCAACAGCAAATGCAATTAAAATTTTCTGCAAAACTAATCAAATGAATTTTAAAGGCAGTGAAAACATGGAACTATTCACGAGGGATAGAAATAATGTATCAGATGCACAGAACTCTACAATGCCAAATAATTCACTCTACAAACGTTCCCCTTTACACAAAATATTAACTGACTTTTATGAAAACATTTTCTGAGAAAACAACACATTTTCCTCAGACAGAGTCATGCTAAAGAGTACATTGGAAGTTTCTCAGTATTTATGATCCAAAGGTTTTAAGTACGTAATGACAGGAAAATTCAACCAAGATCCTCTGGAATATCATTTTGGAATTTTGAGGTCTATAAGTTGAGACGACGATCCATCAATTGTAGATTTTCTGCTATTACATATATTACAGTGTGTGTATGCCCCATTAAGATGGCTATAAGTGCATCTGGGAACTGTGAATCAAATTCAGAACCATCTCTCACATCATTTGTTAATCAGATGTCTTTATGTGATAAAGAAATGGAGGTATGAAACAAATGCATTAACTTATATGCTGAGGACAAAATTAAGGACAAAACGGTGAATGCAGATAGGGAAAAAGATCTTCATATTCTGTACACAGATTACATTCCAAAACAATGTTTAGTTCATCACATAGCAGGTTGCAACATTGAAAAGCTTAATAAACAGAACAGCTGTGTGAAGTGGGCTCCAGCCCTTGTGAGTGAAATACCATCTGACACAACAGCTGCATCCATCACTGCCATAAAAGACTTCAGCTCAATAAAAGGTCTTTCTTATTAGACTTACCCATCTGAAAGCATTTTAAACATTTGTTTACAGGTTGAAGTAGTTCTTGACAAGAAACTGTCTTTCACCTCAAACCTATGGTCTGATATATTTTATGAGTGTTCAGACACCACTGACAAAATTGTTTTAGGAATAGGTGATTTAGGATGTTGTGTTGAGTGTAATTTTGACCTTGCCAGTAAATTAATTAAAGAAATCAGCGAAGTCATCACACAAGCTTCCCAAAATTACTGACATCTAACAGCTATAAATTACATTGGTGAGTTTATATTATCTTTTATCTCCTATGTTTTAGTCTGTATTACTGATTGGTATGTGCCCCTACAGATTTTTTTTTAATGCTGTATTTTGATCCTTGTCAGTATATTTTATTTGCTTGTGACACAATGCTTCATTATTGCCTTAAAGGACGTCAACATCTTACATTTTCAATGCAGATGGCACAGTCCACTTATGTTGTTCTAATCTTACAAAATACAGTGTTTTAAAATTGTGTGAGAAATGACTAGCACATATATTGCAATGTTCTTCACCAGTGCTAAGTGAAGGCATGCAGAAACTTGACGAGTGCCTACACTTCCTCTTCCAGATGCTATGCTATAGGTCACAAGCCAACAGAGTGAGGATCCTGTGGATGTAGAAACCCTCCCCAATTTCCAACTGCTTATAAAACCAACTCTCCCACAGGTATGCTTGAGCTGTACATCTCAGTTGCTGGAGCAACAGTTGATACCAACTGCACTGGTAGCACTGGACTGTCCAGCTCTGATTAAGATTTGCCACTGGACCCATTGATGGAGATCCCAATACCACTCTCTCCACTACTTCATCAAGCCAGCCACAGACATGGCCATTTTCAGCCCTATCTTCTTATTAAAGGGAAGAGTTGTTTTGTATACATGTCCACATCTCCAGATGGCTTGATTATCAATACAGATCCAGTAATGGACACACTCAAGAGCTATAGTAATACCGTTGTCCAACAGCACCCCAGGGAGAACACGTACCGCGTGACATAGGCACATCAACTAGTGTATAGTTGCCTATAAATATACCAGTTCAAAGCAAGCATAGCATTTCAGTGTGTCATATTGTGGCATGACAGACTGGAAAGACATCGAAGGTGGCTTGTTTTGGTTTGAGCACATGGTTGCTCATCTGCAGGCTGCTCTCACATTTGACAGGGGCTTGATGGGCACGGTGCCTGAGTGTAGTGATGGCGGTAGGAGCCAGGTGCTCCTGGCTGTTTCACCAGCATTCAAGTGTGATGTACACAAGCAGCATTGCAGTATGTGTTGAAAAATATAATCACACATCATGTACACCACAGACTGTAAGCTTTCAGTGCTTAATTGTTAGTTTTGTTTAACTGATTAGATTTTTTCACAGTTTTGCTAGTCTTAGTTAACAATGAATGCATTGTCATTACATGAAAATTTCTTACATTTTAATTAATACTGCAACTGAACAGTTCATCAAAAATTTTATTATAACATATCATTTTAATCAGCTTCTGAATTGCGAGACTGAGTACTGGAGGATGAATGTGTTAGAAAATGTAGACTCCATACAGTTTTCACAAACTGCTGTCAAATTGAAAGTTATTCAGGCAGAGATGAGCATACCTAAGTGAGCTTAATACCACTGGTAAATGACAGGTACCCTAGATGTTGCACACAAATAACTGTTTACCACAACAGTTCTCAATCTTATCTGTATACAGCTTACCTTTAGGTTGAAGTTTGTCATATATACAGTTTGAACCATACTCAATATGCAAGCTGTTTAGTCAAAATCCATGACATCCAAGACATAATGTTCCACTGTTGTCTCACACAGTGGTAAGCAAAGGATGGCCAGAGCTTACAGTTGTAGAGAATTGACAGCACTTGCTAGCCAGGAACTCAGGATTTCGTGGTTTACAAAACCCATACCCAGCCAAGATCGACTGATTACCATGATGCACTCACCTTTTATCACAACCCAGGACACAGGTGTAGCTTATCAAATGCCAGATGCTATGACTGCAATGAGGATTCCCCCCCCCCCCCCCCTTCTTGTCAATGATGAAATTGGAAACAGGAATGTAATTGGAAGAACATCATCAATTCAGGGGGCATAATACTATCACATCAATGAGTTTTAATGGGGTGTGATGATAGGTTTCCAGAAAATAAGTTTGTAATGGAACCAACAGATACATAACAGGAAAGACAGTATAGTTTCATCCATAACATTGACTCAGACCTGTAGAACTGTACAAAGTGAAGAGTCAGGCTGCAGTACTTACACAATGCAGTGATGTGCTGTGTGTTTTTGTTAACCCAAGGAATAGCTGTAGTTCAGTATTATTTACATGCCAATCTACGAACCAATTCCTCAACTATACAGTGCATGGCTATATTTTCTCCTTCCAATGTTTGTAGAACAAGAAAAGTAAGAACAATTAGGCCCTAGAGTTTAACATCCCATCAGCAATGTGGTTATGCAAGAGAGGGTACATACAACCTCAGGCTGAGGATTTTGGACAAATATGGAAAGAAACTGGCCACTTCCTTTTCTAAGGAACCATTCCAGATTTTGCCTTAAGTGATTTAGGGAAATCACAAAAAGTGTAAATGTGGATGGCCAGACAGGGTTTAGAACAACTGTCTTCTCAAATGTGTGTCCAGCACTTTAACTGCTGTGCTATATTGCCTAATAATGGAAAGATCTACCCTCAACACTTAGCACACTGCTGCGCTGATACAGAATGCTCCTAAGCTGATAAAGACCAAACTCAAGCAGAGAGCTGTTTGCTGTCTGATGAGAAAACTTTCTAGCTTAAAGCAACTGAGCAATAATGAACTAAACTATATTCATAGTTACTGAATTATGCAATAAAAGGTATCTTCTTAATCTAAAACAACAGGAACACTTACAGTTAAAACATCTCCATCTTTCATCCAAAGGAACTCTGCTGTGGAATTGTCATCTGTATTGCAGAGAAGTCTAACTGTTTGAGATCTGGTGAACTCAAATAAACTTGGACTAATGTAAACTTTGACAGGATTTACTACACCAAGGTGTGTTTTTCCATAGCCCCTGCCACCTAGAAAAATATTGAAATATACATGTATATGAAAGCATCAAAGAGAAAGCAGTTAATGTAATTCAAAGTAAACTAAATTGCACAGGTGTGTCTTCTAAATGCATCAGATGAGTGACTATGCAATAGAACAAGAGTGAGCACAACTAAAGACTTTTACAGTGCCTAACATCCTGCCAAAACAGACCTATACAAGTCTCCAATTCTTGTAAAACTATTAAAGGGGGTGGCAAGAATTCATATGCACTGACATAACTAACTATATACACTTGGAAAAAAACACAAATTGGATTATTAAACATTCCAATTTTGCACATTTTCAGGAATATTTATTCTTCTTTGCCCAGAAAACACTTTTAGTGCTCTCTTTCATTACTGGAAAACAATTTTTTCAGTGTTCCCAAAATTTGCATTAGAGTGTGCAGAAACTTAAAAAAATATAATACAAAGGGTTCCAATGGTATAAAAGCTTGTTAGAACTTGGATGGTTACATGACATGGAGGAAAGGAATTACACATCACATGCAAGCAGCTACTGCATACACTAATGAGAACTTTGTTGAGATTTATCACCAACTGACTGAAGAAAACTATGCTCAAAATTAATGCAGAATAGTAGAAAAAGAAGAAGAAGAGAAAGAAAATTATGATGATGATGGCCTCTAGTGTGCTTGACACAGGCATATTTAGCACCATTACTAAAATGCATGGGCAAGTGTGGTTGGCTAAGAAAAACTTAAAAATTTTCCAGTAGAGTCTAATAGTCGCTGCTCATGCATGGTTCTTTACATCTTTGGGTGGGTTTAGTGAAATCTCTGAACTGTCAAATGGACTGTGCCTCTGATACTCCTCTTCAGGAGTTCTGGAAACTGAGGTGATGCAAAACTTTTTTGGATGGGTGTAGATTGAAATAAATTTGCTGAATACAAAAACTTAGTGTGAGCTATATTAGCTGTAGATGTTCTACCTGTTGATGACATGTGAAAATCTGTGCCAAATCAGGACTCAAATTCAAATTTTCTGCTCATCATAAGGTTGCACTATCATGAAGCTATCTATGCATGCCTCCCGAACTGATCAAAACTTCTGTATGTCATACTGTCTACATCCATGTGCCACAATCTCCTATATTCATCACTGAATGTTTGCAGCTTAATTCTGTATTCCCACATCAGTGAGACTAAGGCTATGAGGAATTGAGACATATGGGAATTATCACCTATTGCCAGCCTCGACATGTAATAATTTCACTGATGATGATTGACAGCCATTCAAAATTATGTCCAAATAAACTTACTGAATATGAGTAATTGGTGTCAGCTGTAATATAGGTAGGTGCAGATGTTCTACCTGTTGGTGACGTATGAAAACTTTTTCTGGACCAATGGATGGTCTGAGAGGCATGCACAGATAGGCTAATGGTAAGGTGACTGCTCATGATAAGTGAGAAATCTGGGTCTGAGTCCCAGTCTGGCACAAATTTTCACATGTCACCCACATGCAGAACATCTGAACCTAATACAGATGATGCCAAGTTATTCAAAGTCAGTGAATTTATTTCGGTCTTCCTAAATGCTCTGTGGTTGTTTGCAGTGATTAGTGCTTTTGAGAACCTTGAACTTTCGATTTCTGTGACTTTTTTTTAATAGTACCAACTTTAGCACTACCTGAGAGACTCCAGGGCTATTTTTTTTTATTTCTCTTGACTACATTTTGTCTCTATCATAATTTTAGTGATGTAAATTTTGCTGCCTGCAGCATCACAAGCTACAGTTTGATTACTTGCTATTGTTTGCTTTTATTTTATTAGTTAGTGTAATTGCTTTAATTAACACGTTTTTCCTAAATTTATATAATTTTACATAGTTGGAAATTTACACGTTAAGACAAAAAAATGTTGCACAACAAAGGAGTTATCTGAATGGGACAGAAATTTGTAGATATGATGTATATGTACAAACAAACAAATGATTACAATCTCAGAAAAATTGGATGATTTATAGCTTCACAAATTGAGCAAATCAATAATGTGCTGGTTGACCTCTGGCCATTATGCAAACAGTTATTTGGCTTGGCAATGATTGGTATAGTTGTAGATGTCCTCATTATGGATATCATGCAAAATTCTATCCAATTGGCATGTTAGATCATCAAGGTACTAAGCTGGTTGAAGGGCTCTGCCCATAATGTTCTCAATTGAGGAGGGATTTGGTGACATTGCTGGCCATGGTAGGGTTAGGCAAACACAAAAACAAGCATTTGAAACTCCTGACATGTTTGGGCAGGCATTATCTTGCTGGAATACAAGCCCAGGATGGTTTGCCATGAAGAGCAACAAAATGGGCTGTAGAATACTGTTGGAGTACCACTGTTCTGTGAGAGTGCCACGGATGACAACCAAATGGGTTCTGCTGTAAAATGTAATGGCACCCCAGACCATCTCTCCTTGTTGTTGGTTGCTATTTGGTTTGAGTTCAGAATATGTTATACAGTGTTTTTGCAAATGCAATGACTGATACTGATGGCAGTTTTTTGAATTAGCTATGCTGGCTTTTTATACATGGGTATGACATGTACTGTTTTCAATTTATTCATTTCATTACAAATCACATGGAAATGTTCCTTCTTTGAGGGAACTGTAGTAAATTATAAATGAGAGCAGCACTAATTCAGTTGCAAATACTGCATAGAATCTGCCCAGGATTTCATCAAGCTAAGGATATTTGCTGAGTTCTAGTGATTGCAAATCTCTTTCAGCACTAGAAGAACTACTCATTTTGTCACACATCTTTGTACCATGGGGAAATTATGTGGGTGTGCTGGAACATAATGCCTCAGAATTTTTGATGTGAAAACTCTTAATGATTTGTAAATAAAACAAATACTATTAACATTCTATGTCTTTACTGATTTTGCAATATAGTCACCCTGGCAACTAAGATATTTCTCACCATGAGATACCAGTTCATTGATACTGTCACTTTGGTGAGAGAGACATAACCTCACCTCTGCTTGCACCACTTCATCAATATCAAAGAGAAGTCTTCGAAGGCACTCTTTAAGTTTTGGAAACAAATAAAAAATGGATGGGGCCAAATCAGAAGTGTATGGAGGATGATCAATGACAGTGAACTCAAGGTGACAGATTGTTGCAGATGTCACATCACTCATGTGTGGGGAGGATGATCTATGACAGTGAACTCAAGGCGACAGATTGTTGCAGATGTCACATCACTCATATGTGATCTAGCACTGTCATGCTGAAACAGAGGGTGCTCCATGTGTTGATGAACTCTTTGGATTCATAACTCAATTACAGTACTCTGTTTCTCATGCTCTGACATATTTATGTTATACACCAGCATGTCACATGCTACAATCTGGAGCCCTCTAGTGGCACAGAACTGCAAATGTATATACATGAAGGATAAAGGTGTAGAATGTTAATAAGATTTGTTTTATTTAAAATGCTTTAAGAGCTTTCATATAAAAATTGAAGGCATCAGTTTTCAGCAAGCTTCACTAATTGTTTTATTTTGTGGAGTAGAATTTGAAGAAAGAGATTTCAAAATTTTGTTTCTCTATTTTGTTATTATCTATTCCAGTGTCTGTCCTGGCAATACGTGTCCAGCCACTGTCTCAGAAATAAGATCACCTACTCATTATCAGTTTTACAGAACATGTGGACCTTCTTCCTTCTCATGGCCTTTATATTCCATATCTTCATGGGATCAGCAAGGTACTTATTGGATTCATACAGGGTGGCCAGATGCTCTTCCTGTCACCATAAACCCGGTCCCCTTACTACCCCCCACCCCCCACCCCCACCCCGATGGAGTCTGTGTATCCCATGTCTCTACATCTAGGTGTGGGAATATTTTCTAGATGTTTGAATTGTGTAATTAAGGTAGGATGTATCAGCCCAGTATTCATCTAGTTGGATATGGGAAACAGCCTGTAAAGCACATCAAAGCTGGTTGGCATACCAGCTGTCATCATTAATCCACCAGGTGTATTCAATCTAGAGCCAGTGCACCTCTCCAAAATACCAGAAGTGATTTGCTAAAAGATGTGGTGGGTCTTACAGAACATACAGAAATTTCCAGAATTAACTTTTCACACTGCAGTGGAGTGTGCACTTATATATAACTTCTTGGCAAATTAAAACTGTGCTCTGGACTGGTTCGATAACTCCCTGCCTTGAACTCAGTTTTAATCTGCTAGGAAGTTTCATGTAGACATTTCTTATTATTTTTGCAAATTAAAGTTCCATTTACAGCTCATTTCTATGCTAGAATCTTTTAAGAAATTTACACTGGAATTTCAATAAACTATTAACTTTTTCTTCTTGCCAGACGAATAATAGCTTAAAGGCAGATTCAGATTTCTTATAATTAGCAGAAACCTTCTAACATGAGATGTTGACAGTGTTAAACAATCATCAAAAGCAACTGAACAATAATAGGTCTTTTGGACTATTTATATACAATATGTTACATCTGTTTATGTTGAGAGTCAACTGACAATCCCTTACATCTGTCAGGTGCTCACTGAGGCACTGGGAATTTACTGTGTTTTACTATTTTATAATGTTTCTCAATAGGTTGAAGATTTTCTAATGTTTTTCAACAGGTTGAAGAGATGGCCTCTGTTCTTAGTGCTGTATTTATAAAAGGTAAGAAACAGTTTGTTACTGAAATGTCACACCTTTGTAATGCATGAGATACTACTTATTTCTTGGTCTTCTCACTCATCAGATTGTGAACTGAAATAATTTCTTATTGCCCAGCCATACTTTTTTTTTTCAACTTATTTCCATCTGTGTCATTGTTTTGAACTGGAAATATTTGTCACAGTTTTATCAAGTTTCCATAAATTTTCTGCTGGCCTGTAATTCATTCATCATGCTGTATTGTGCAAAGCATGAACATATATTTATATGACTACTAAATTATATGAAGATTATATTTCAAAGTTCATTTTCAAAACTGAGTATGCTATCTGTGTGAGTCTACATGATTCACATATCTTTGCACAGGAAGATAAAATTACTTATGTATTTTAGTTGAAGCCCCATGTGAACACACACCCAATGACCCCCTTATATATATATATATATATATATATATATATATATATATATATATATATATATATATATAAACAAAGATGATGTGACTTACCAAACAAAAGCGCTGGTAGGTCGATAGACACACAAACAAACACAAACATACACACAAAATTCAAGATTTCGCAACCAACTTTTGCTTCTTCATAAAAGGGGGAAGAAGCAACCATTGGTTGCGAAAGCCCGAACCCCGCGTGCATGCCTGTGTTTGTCCGTGTATCCATCGACCCGCCAGTGTCCCTGTCTGGTAAGTCACATCAACCTTGTTTCCATATATATAGACATCTAAAAACAAAGATGAAGTGACTCACCAAACAAAAGCACTGGAAGGTCGATAGACACACAAACAAACACAGACACACACACAAAATTCGAGCTTTCGCAACCGGTGGTTGCTTCGTCAGGAAAGAGGGAAGGAGAGGGAAAGATGAAAGGATGTGGGTTTTAAGGAAGAGGGTAATGAGTCATTCCAATCCCTGGAAGGTAAGTCTTTCAGCTCCCGGGATTGGAATGACTCCTTACCCTCTCCCTTAAAACCCACATCCTTTCATCTTTCCCTCTCCTTCCCTCTTTCCTGACAAAGCAACCACCGGTTGCGAAAGCTCGAATTTTGTGTGTGTGTTTGTGTTTGTTTGTGTGTCTATCGACCTTCCAGTGCTTTTGTTTGGTGAGTCACATCATCTTTGTTTTTAGATATATTTTTCCCACATGGAATGTTTCCCTCTATAGTATATAAGTCAAATTCTTTTTATCTATATCCATATTTGTGGTCATATTTATCATTACAATAATAGTTTCTGATCTGTTAAAACAAATAAGACATGCTAAGTTGGATCTTACACAAGTAGTCTGAAACATACATATGACATATATTACAGTTTATACAATACCTATCGTAGTTGCAGACACACCCATCACTGTTACATGCAGTGCACAGGCTCCATAATCCAACAACACACATAAATTAGGAGGTGACATTCTCTACAAAGTATTTGTGTTAAAACAAACCAGTAAACAAAGTTCAGACTACATTGAAGAGCCGAAGAAAGTGGTACACCTGCCTAATATTGTGTAGGACCCTCTCAAGCACAAAGACATGCTGCAACACGATGTGGCATGAACTCGACTAATGTCTGAAATAGTGCTAGAGGGAACTGACACCACAAATCCTGTAGGGCAGTCCATAAATCCATAAGAGTGAGAGGGGGTGAAGATATCTTCTGAACAGCACGTTGTAAGGCATCGCAGATATGCTCAATAATGTTCATATCTGGGGAGTCTGGTGGTCAGCAGAAGTGTTTAAACTCAGAAGAGTGTTCCTGGAGCCACTCTGTAACAATTCTGGACGTTTGGGTTCTCACATTGTCCTGTGGGAATTGCCCAAGTCCGTCAGAATGCACAATGGACATGAATGGATGCAGGTGATCAGACAGAATGCTTATGTAAGTGTCACCTGTCAGATTCATATCTAGACATATTGGCAGTCACATACCAGTCCCGTGGCACTTGCCCCACACCATGACAGTGCCTCCACCAGCTTGATCAGTCCCCAGGAGACATGCAGGATGCTGGATTCTTGAGCTTGTCTCCATAACTGTATATGTCCATCTGCTCAATACAATTTGAAATGAGACTTGTCTGACCAGGCAACATGTTTCCAGCTATCAACTGTCCAAGGTCAGTGTCGACAGGCCCAGGCAATGTGTAAAGCATTGTGTTGTGTAGTCATTAAGGGTACACGAGTTGGCCTTCGGCTCCGACAGCCCATATTGATGATGTTTCATTGAATGGTGACATTTTTGGTGACCCAGCATTGAAATCTGCAACAATTTGCAGAAGGGTTGTACTTCTGTCATGTAGAATGATTTTCTTCAATTGTTGTTGCTCCCGTTCTTGCAGGATCTTTTTCTTGGTGCAGCGATGTTGGAGATCTGATGTTATACCATATTTCTGATCATTACAATACACTCACTAAATGGTCATATGGGAAAAATCCCCATTTCATTGCTACCTTGGAGATGCTCTGTCCCATCTCTCATGCACTGACTATAACATCACATTCAAACTCACTTAAATCTTGATAATCTGCCATTATACCAGCAGTAACCGATCTAAAAACTGTACCAGACACTTACTGTCTTATGAAGGCATTGCTAACAGCAGTGCCATATTCTGCCTGTTTATATATCTCTGTATTTGAATACCCATGCCTGGACCAGTTTCTTTGGTGCTTCAGAGTAGAATACAATAGAATCCCGCAGTTCACATCCTGAACACATTTTCTTCAGTGTTGCATCTTTCTTGTACTTCTTTCTGTGAGTATTCCAACACAGGTCATCATTTCTTGTGGATTAAGCATAGATACAGGATGCAATTCAGCATAGCTGCACATATTTATCATATGTGTCCTTCACACTATCTATATAACATCAGGTTTATCATGTATTTATTTGTTTTAATAGATCTAAAGATGTTCAGAATACAAATGAATCTGCTAATCATTGTAAATAATAAATGCAACAACATACTTAATAAAGAATAAAATCAATGGCCTTTAATCATTAAATAGCCACAGAAATTATTTATCTCAATTTGTTTCATATTGAAATCATTCACTATCACATACCGACACATTCTAGATTAAAGGCTACATGGGTAATAACATTATGAATAGCATTATACTGCACTTAAAGCAAATCCATGAACTGTGCTATGTTGTCTCCAGCTTTCACATAATATTCTGCAGTTTTTTGGACCAGTTCTACAGTCAATCAAGCCACTAACATCTATACTGTCTGCAAGTCAGAAGAGGTATATGCATAATATAGGTATGTAAGATTATGATGTCTCTCTGCTGACTAATGAATTACAAATGGTGAGGAGTACTTCTTGCACACAGAAAATGTTGCTGAACATAAGCCTCTTGTAGCAGATGTTAGTTAAATTCTTCAAGTGTTTTTACATCAGGAACAGTATGTTCCACAGTTATATTAATCTGATCCAGAAGGTTTGGCATCATCGGCCGTAAATTTTTAATCTGTTTACTGCAGATCGATTTCAACTGCATAGCAGCTATCTTCAGCAGATTATATCCATGTCATGATGACTTATTGTAAATATAATAACACATGGTACCACTTGACATAACAGATAACGAATATCAGTTAAACTGATGTTTAACTGGTAACATAATGTTATTCTTGATGTATATTTTTGATAAGTTATTATGACTTGGATATAATGTACTGAAGATAGCTACTCAGTTAAAAATCTATGACTGACACTGCTTTCCTCCTATTGTACATGTTAATTAGCTACAATGGTTTATTTTTTGTTAGTTACATACACATAACTGTGTTGAATAAATAGTTAAAATTTCTCAAAAATTTGTTAGTGCATGCACAGATACATATGATGGCATCTGCAAAACAAATTACACCTTAGTGCTTGCTGGAATTGTACCTAATTACACAAAGTTACGTATTTTACTTTCAAAGTTTCTCAGATATAATTTTAGAAAGTGCTTACAAATAGAGTGTTGCGCACGTGTGTGTGTGTGTGTGTGTGTGTGTGTGTGTGTGTGTGTGTGTGTGTGTGTGTGTGTTTGTGTGTTTGAACTGTACTGTACTGATATGATGAAAATAATTTAAAATCTGACACTCAAATGAAATCAGAAGAAGATAAAAAATTGCACAAGCAAATTATGGGAATACAGTCATCCCGCTCTCTCATTCCAAGGCAAATGACCATCTTATCTCAATGTATGATATGCAGTTCATCAGTCACTGTTCCCACGTTAAGAAGATGGCATGTATACAGAATTTATCACTTATGATTTTTTCTGTTTATTTATTGGTATTGGCAGGTAAGATGTATTAATTAGAAGCAGTTCTTTGGCTCAGCACTTCTACAGCTCCTAATACAAATAATAATATTTCATCCTCAATTTTCCGATAATTTATACTTCCTTAAAGAAAAATACTGGATACAAAATTACAATAAACTCTGACCTGGTATTTAAAGATTACGCTAATATGAGGCCACATGTAATGCATTAAGCCTGCGCTTTTGAATTAAGACATGTATTCAGGTACCAAATTAGCCATTGCTAAATTAACATCATATTTGTATACAAAGAAACTATTACAAATAGTACCTTTGAATAAAATATAAACATCATACCTTTGTTTTCTGCAACACAAAAATAGGAGCCTCTGTCATCTTCCTTTACTGGTTTTATAAGGAGACTCCCATTGGACAGTTTGTGAACTCTTTCATTTTCTTCAATTTGATGAATTTTACCTAAAAGAAAGTTACTTCAAATTAGATTTCTTTCATTTTCATTAACCTACTCCTGAGGAACACTGACTGATACCGTAATTCAGATGCAATTATTAAAAAAATAATGGACTTAATATCAGTTCCTTTCTGTAGACTTATAAACTGGGTCTTTGATAGTGGCATTTTTCCAAAATATCTAAAAAAAAAAAAGACTGTAGTCTTTCAATTACACAGAACAGTGATAAATCCCACACAATTATTGTCCAGCTTCTCTGGTACCTAGCTTCTAAAAAATAATTGAATATTATACATAAAAGCAAATTTTCATTCATTTCTCAGAAACAAAATACTAAGCCTCAGCATGGTTTCAGGTCTAAGTTATCAACAGTTAAAACTGTTGAAAATGCTGTTTCTGTGTAAGCTCTCTATTCTTTTATTGTGTGAAAGTTAATAACTTAACAATGTCTAGTTGCATATTTAATTATCTGTCAAGTGGAGAAATCTTTTTCATGTCTTATATATATAAATTTGTATATGCAAGTAACTAAATAATGTTCAGCTCAATTTAACAATGTTTAATTCTATATTCAACTATAACCGTGTGGAGTGATCTTTTCACTCAACTGTCATGTAAACTCTTAGTTATATATACATGGATGAAAATGTCAAAATTTTTATATTATGGAAGGCTGTTCTGCATGAGGCTGTTTGTTTTTGACTCAAGATAGTTCTAACGGCACTTTTTTTTGCACTATAAATATTGTTTTTGTAATATAACTACTCGAGTTTCCTTAAACAGTTTCTGCTCCAAACTGACATTAAAGGAGTAAGACTGTAACATTGCTGATACATTCTCTTACGTTCTTATATACAGGAGTCACCTTCTCTTCTTTCCATTCTCCTGTGCGACAGTACCTAACACTTACTGCTGTTGAGTAGTTGCTCTTCTAAACAGCAATCCATACAAGCAAACTAGTGGTGAATTTGCCTGATATTGCTCAAACTTTATGTACTGGAGCTATGCACGGCTCTTTTAAAAAAGAATAGCTCGACATTGTCATAGGGTCAAGTCGGACATGTCTGCTGTCAGCTAATTTGCTACAAATAAATAACCTTTAGCTGTGATTCTACAGTAAAATAGTCTATGCATCAGCTACAATTGCGAGTTAATAAAACACACAGAAATATAAAATAAAAGATGAATGAATAATTTAATAAAAGGGGTTCAATTCTAGTGCCTATAATCGATTAAGACAACAGAGAATTATGGTGAATAATGTTAATTCAAGAAAAGATAGCTGGCCGGCATGGCCGAGCGGTTCTAAGCGCTACAGTCTGTAACCGCACGACCGCTATGGTTGCAGATTCGAATCCTGACTCAGCAATGGATGAGTGTGATCTCCTTAGGTTAGTTGGGTTTAATCAATTCTAAGTGCTAGGGGACTGATGATCTCAGAAGTTAAGTCATATAGTGTTCAGAGCCATTGGAACCAAGAAAAGATATCCCAAATAAATGAGAAATGGTTCTACGATATTCCAGTACAATACAGACATAAATAACCTTATCAAAAGCAGTAAAGTTATGTTGATTACGTTATTAGAATGGTAGAAAACTCCCCAAACTAAGAAGTCATCATAGATATGTGGAAACTAAGTCAATTTCATAATCACAATACACAGACTATTCATCAGCTTGAAATTATTCAGAGTTTAACATGATGATTCACAAATTATCACATGCAATACAAAGTATAGTAACTCATACTCTGTCTGTCCTCAGTTCCGTGACACAAGCAGAATTAGTTAAAGAGTACTATGCTGGAATACATTCAGAGCTCTCGAAATATAAGCCCCTTCAGAAGTGAAAGTATGGTAGCGGGTGTTCACAGCCCACCATGAATCACATAGATGACGGAATTACGCATAGGTCTGCCTTCTTCCAGAACTCGCGTATAAGTGTCCCATATCGCTCCCTTGAGCTCTTCCCTCAAAAAACCCCAGTCTCCACTTGACTCCAGCAGTATTCCACCACTGTCCAACTCTCATTGGTTGATGGCCATCCCCAACAAAGTACATCGTTCTCAATCTCTACAGACATGATTCTACTGACGTGACCACTTCCCCGCACTAAACTAATATATTATCACAGTTTTTAAATAAAAGAAATGTTATAAACATTTGGTTCTATTCATACCATTTACAATAAATATGAGTAATAGTTGGTTCATAAATAAATAAGCTAGCCTTCTTGCTCAATTGTGCTGACATTAAATGAAAACGAATTATCGTTAAATATAGTTTAAATGATTATTTACACCTGCTTCTCAGAAGTGTCTAATGACATTCTTTTTCAAAGGTGGTGTCCGCTAACACACGCAACTGACCACTTTCAAAGTAACAAAGTTTTTTAATAATGCTTGCAAGAAATATTTAAATAAAGTAACTGGCAAAATAGCAAACTATTCATTAAATAAAAATGCAAGTATGGTAAAACATGAGGTATTCATTTGCCGTGTAGATGTGGAGAATACGATGTTCTGACAAACATTCGCATAATGAAAAAGATGTATAAGACGTTGTAAATAATAAATAAAATAGATACTGGGATGACAGTTATACTGAAATGCTGTCATCTGAGATAATGTTTGTTGAAATTGCATGAAGAGATTAAAAGTTGTTAATTCAGAGGGTCACTGTGAAAATGTTTACTCGCTATGAGATGTTAACTTATGTAGTTTAGAAGATTTTGAGATACTACTGCATCACTGGAAGCGCCTCATTTTACAGAGATTGCAGATGTATTTAGATTTGCATTAATATTTGTTGTGAGCTATTATCAAATATCAAAGAGCTGTATCTTGGTCAGCTTTAAGAGTGTCTGACACTCTGCAATTTCCTGGAGCACATTCTGCACAAAGGCAATAAGAGCATTAACCGTCCAAATTCCCAGCTCTGCTGTTTACCCATTTCTGGCGACGTGCTCATTGTCGCTGCACCTGAGCTTGCCTGGTCAGAAACAGCCAACTAACCAGGTTGGCCACAGCGCGCCCTGTGCCCCGGGCCCGCTAGCGTTCACAACAAATTCATCTCTCCTCAATATCAGGCCTACGTGGATGAACAACTTGCTCACATACTCATAACATTAAACATGGAACTTCCAGCTGGGCGAAAGAGTCATGACAAATGCAGGCTGATCATGGGACCAAAGCTGAAAAGTACTCTCTGTAAAATTGAATTGGGATTACATCTAGACCAGGTGACTTATTTGTTTTCAACTTTTTCAGCTGCTTTTCAGCTCCAGGGATGAGATTTCTATACCCTGTATATGGGCATTTGCGTAGAGGCCCAACGACGGTATGTGTGTATGATCTTCCAGCATGAATGATCTTTTAAACGCAAAATCAAAATTTTAGCGTTCCTAGTGCTGCCTTCTATTGTTATACCAGGTTGGTCTACAACTGACTGTATAGAAACCTTCAGTTCACTTAGCGATTTTACATAGGAGCAGAATTTTCATGGAATTCTCGGCAAGATCACATACAACCTTGAAAGTTGTACGCTTCGTGTATCAACCTTTTTATGGACGCACAAATCTCTATTAACTTTTGCCCCTTGATGTTTCTGCACTCCTTTTTGAATCGAGAGTACAACAACAGTCTTTGATTTCTCAGCATTTTTCCAATTTTGCTATTAAACCATGGTGGGTCTTTTCCGTCCTTAATCCACTTAACTGGCACATACTTCTCCAGATCGTGACATACAATCAGTTTAGACTTCTGCACTAATTACTCGACGTCCACCATATCGTAACTAAATGATGTCCATCCATTGTCTAAGCAGGATGCTAGCAACTGTTTATCTACTCCCCAAGCCTGTTTGGTGGATTTATTAAGATTTATTACCCATTAAACGTAACTAAATGATGTCCATCCATTGTCTAAGCAGGATGCTAGAAACTGTTTATCTACTCCCCAAGCCTGTTTGGTGGATTTATTAAGATTTGTTACACATCGTGGCTGTGATGACAACATAATCGCTAATCCCTGTCTCAATACTGACACTCGAGAAGGACAGGCTGGTTGTAGCTATGAGGTCTAAGATACTTCCATTGCTTGTGGGTTGTCATGCCAGTTGCTCAAAACAGCTTATGTATGGAGAATGCATCCAAAACTTCATCGCAAGACTGTCTGTCTGTACCACCTGCAACGAATCCACCTAAATCGTGGGTGGTTATGGAACACAGTGCGAGATGACCACAGTTAGGATGTTGTTGTACTACAACATCTTGGAGGTTTGGAATGGCTATACAACTTCTGAATAAGTAAAGATACTGTGCACATAATTAGTGAATGTTTTGTGTGTGAGAGCTTTTGTCACTAAAAAATATAGTTTATAAGTAGAATGCACAAGATTTGGTTGTGGCCAATAAGCCATCTTTTTTTTCTAATTCAGCAAATATATCAATATTTATGCAACTAATTCCATCTGGTAAAGATAAGTATGCTTCTCAACAATTAAATAAAAGAAATAACTTCATGGTCAGTTAAATCATATTTCCTTCCTTCGCTGCACATAAAATCATTTCGTCCATTTTAAACAAAATTTCGAAAAGCAACAAAATCACAATTGTAATAGCTAGGTATTTAGTTGAATTTATGCCTTTTAGATTAGACTGATTTATCATGTAAGTTTAACGAGTTTCTTTTAGCACTCAGGTGGATGACCTCACACTTTTCATTATTTAGAGTCAACTGCCACTTTTTGCACCATTCAGATATTTTTTCTAAATCGTTTTGCAGTTTGTTTTGATCTTTTGACGACTTTATTAGTCGATAAATGACAGCGTCATCTGCAAACAACTGAAGACAGCTGCTAAGATTGTCTCCCAAATCATTTATATAGATAAGGAACAGCAAAGGGCCTATAACACTACCTTGGGGAATGCCTGAAAGCACTTCTGTTTTACTTGATGACTTTCCATCAATTACTACAAACTGTGACCTCTCTGACAGGAAATCACAGATCCAGTCACATAATTGAGATGATATTAAATAAGCACGTAATTTTACTATGAGCCCCTTGTGTGGTACAGTGTCAAAAGCCTTCCGGAAATCCAGAAATATGGGATAAATCTGAAATCCCTTGTCAATAGCACTCAGCACTTCATGTGAATAACGAGCTAGTTGTGTTTCGCTGGAACGATGTTTCCTAAACCCATGTTGACTGTGTGTCAATAGACCATTTCATTCAAGGTAATTCATAAACAGGCGTTGACAGATGTGAAAATTACCGAACTATCAGTTTAATAAGTCACAGCTGCAAAATACTAACACGAATTCTTTATAGATGAATGGAAAAACTGGTAGAAGCCAACCTCGGGGAAGATCAGTCTGGATTCCATAGAAATGTTGGTACATGTGAGACAATACTGACCTTACGACTTACCTTAGAAGAAAGATTAAGGAAAGGCAAACCTACGTTTCTAGTATTTGTAGACTTAGAGAAAGCTTTTGACAATGTTGACTGGAATACTCTATTTCTAATTATAAAGGTGGCAGGAGTAAAATACAGGGAGCGAAAGGCTATTTACAATTTGTACAGGAACCAGATAACAGTTATAAGAGTCGGGGGGCATGAAAGGGAAGCAGTGGTTGGGAAGGGAGTGAGACATAGTTATAGCCTCTCCCCGATGTTATTCAGTCTGTATATTGAGCAAGCAGTAAAGAAAACAAAAGAAAAATTCGGAGTAGGTATTAAAATCCATAGAGAAGAAATAAAAACTTTGATGTTCGCCGATGACATTGTAATTCTATCAGAGACAGCAAAGGACTTGGAAGAGCAGTTGAACGGAATGGACAGTGTCTTGAAAGGAGGATATAAGATGAACATCAACAAAAGCAAAACGAGCATAATGGAATGTGGTCGAATTAAGTCGGGTGATGCTGAGGGAATTAGATTAGGAAATGAGACACTTAAAGTAGTAAAGGAGTTTTGCTATTTGGGGAGCAAAATAACTGAGGATGGTCGAAGTAGAGAAGATATAAAACGTAGACTGGCAATGGCAAGGAAAGCGTTTCTGAAGAAGAGAAATTTGTTAACATCGAGTATAGATTTAAGTGTCAGCAAGTCGTTTCTGAAAGTATTTGTATGGAGTGTAGCCATGTATGGAAGTCAAACATGTGGTGCTACAGAAGAATGCTGAAGATTAGATGGGTAGATCACACAACTAATGATGAAGTATTGAATAGAATTAGGAAGAAGAGGAGTATGTGGCACAACTTGACAAAAAGAAGGGACCGGTTAGTAGGACATGTTCTGAGGCATCAAGGGATCACAAATTTAGCATTGGAGGGCAGTGTGCAGGGTAAAAATTGTAGAGGGAGACCAAGAGATGAATACACTAAGCAGATTCAGAAGGATGTGGGTTGCAGTAAGTAGTGGGAGAGGAAGAAGCTTGCACAGGATAGGGTAGCATGGAGAGCTGTATCAAACCAGTCTCAGGACTGAAGACCACAACAAACACAATTCATAATGTTCGAACATAGTATATGTTTTAAAATCCTGCTGCATATCAACATTAATGATATGGGCCTGTAATTTAGTGGATTACTCTTACCACCTTTCTTGAACATTGGTGTGACCTATGCAACTTTCCAGTCTTTGGGTATGGATCTTTTGTTGAGCTAACGGTTGTATATAAATGTTAAGTATGGAGCTAATGCATCAGCATACTCCAAAAGTAACATAATTGGTATACAGTCTTCACCAGAATACTTGCTTTTATTAAGTGATTTGAGTTGCTTCACTACTCTGAGGATATTTACTTCTACGTTACTCATGTTGGCAGCTGTTCTTGATACGAATTCTGGATTATTTACTTTGTCTTCTTTTGTGAAGGTATTTCGGAAGGCTGTGTTTAGTAAATCTTCTTTTGGCAGCACTGTCTTCGATAGTATCTCCATTGTTATCATGCAGAGAAGGCATTGATTGTTTCTTGCTGCTAACATACTTCACGTATGACCAGAATGTCTTTCGATTTTCTGCCAGGTTTCAAGACAAAGTTTCATTGTGGAAACTGTTATCGGCATCTCACATTGAAGTCCGTGCTAAGTTTCAAGCTTCTGTAAAGGATCGCTAATCTTGGGGATTTTGCATCTGTTTACATTTGGCATGTTTGTTTCATTATTTTTGCTACAGTGTTCTAACCCATTTTGAGTAACAAGGATGATCAGCTCCGTCGTTTGTTAGTTTATTTGGTATAAATCTCTCAATTGCTGCCATGACTATTTCTTTGAATTGAAGCCACATCTGGTCTACACTTATATTATTAATTTGGAATGAGTGGAGATTGTCTCTCAGGAAGGCGCCAAGCGATTTTTTTATCTTTTTTGAATAGATATTTTTTTGCTTATTTTTTTTGAGGATTTGGGGCTTACAATATTCAGTCTCACTACGGCAACCCTGTGTTCACTAATCCCTACATCAGTTTTGATGCTGGTTATTAACTCAGGATTATTTGTTGCTAAGAGGTCAAGTGTGTTTGCACAACCGTTTACTATTCGCGTGGGCTCTTGAACCAACTGTTAAAAATAATTTTCAGAGAATGCATTTAGCACAATTTCAGATGATATTTTATGCATACCTCTGGAGTTAAACATGTATTTTCACCAACATATCGAGGGTAAATTAAAGCCACCACCAACTATTATCGTATGAGTCGGGTACGTGTTTGAAATCAAACTCAAGTTTTCTTCTAACCTTTAAGCGACTGTATCATCTGAACTGGGAGGTCGGTAAAAGGATCGATTTATTATTTTACTGCGGTTGCCAACAATGACCTCTTCCCATAATAACTCACAGGAAGTATCTACTACAGTTTCACGACAAGTTAAACTACTTCTAACTGCCAACCGTGTTTAGCCCATCTTTTCAGAACACCATTAGGTTCTTTGCAAAAATTTTGTCTGAGCTTATGTCTGGCTTTAGCCAGCTTTCAGTGCCTATAATGATTTGAGCATGAGTGCTTTCTATTAGTACTTGGAGCTCTGATACTTTCCAAACACAGCTACGACAATTTACAACTTTTATACCAATGGTTCCTGTATCAATGTTCTTCCTGTGTTCAGCCTGCACCCTTTGTGACTGAAGCCCATCTTGTGTTTTCCAAAGACCCTCTAACCCATAAAACCACCCAGTCCATGCCACACAGCCCCTGCTAACCATGTAGCTGCCTCCTGCATGTAGTGGACACTTGACGAATTCCCAAAATCCAACCACCCTGTGGCACAAGTCAAGGAATCTGCAGCCTACACAGTCACAGAACTGTCTGAGCCTCTGATTCAGACCCTCCACTCGGCTCTGTACCAGAGGTCTGCAGACGGTCCTGTCGACTATGCTGCAAGCAAGACTGACAGCCTTCACCACTTCTGCTAGCCACTCGAAACCAGAGAGAATCTCTTCTGATCCAAAACGACACACAACATTGGTAGTAACATGAGCAATCACCTGCAGTTGGCTGCACCCTGTGCTCTTCATGGCATCCGGGAGGACCCTTTCCACACGTGAAATGACTCTGCCCGGTATGCACACGGAGTGCACACAGCCTCTAGTGGCTGGCCTGTGTGCTGATACATTTGGTGATTTTAGTACACACATGACAGCACTACACTAGGCACAGTCATGCTCACACATACAAGTATCAGGATACACATTTCTAAGATCCTACAAGTGATATCAATGATATTGGACATTAATTTTGTGGATCACATCTGCTCCTCTTCCTGTAGACATGTGTTATGAGCTTCAACTACAGGACACATTTCTTTGTTTGAGAGACCTAAAGCATATTGTAGTTATAAAAAGGGCTATTTGAGCCACAAATTCTGTATGGAATTTGATACGGATTCCATTGGGCACTGGAACTTTAATCAATTTTAATAATTTCTACTGTTTCTCAAAACTGTTAACGCTATCACTCATCTAGTTAGTGGTGTAAGGTTTAAACTGGGGAAGTCCTACTGGATTTTTCTTTGTAAAGGCACTTTTGAAAGCAGAGATCAGTATTTCTGTTTCTACTTTGCCACCATCAATTTTTTTTCTGTGGCACCCATAAGTGCATGGGCACTAATTTTGGTATCATTAAACGTGATCAAGACTGATGGGGTTTTTGTGAAAGCACTTTTGTTAAAATTCTGCTATTTGTTAAAGCTTTCACATATTGTGCTTTAGAAACCAAATATGTTTAATTTAGCAAATGCTGATCTTTGGCTGTAAGCTTCATTGCAAACCTACTGTGCAGTTGCCTTTGTTTCCTTAGAAGTTTCTTTACAGACACTGGATACCAAGTAAAGTTCCTCCTATCACGAACTGTTTTAGTTGGTACATATCTACCCAGTACTTGGTCAACTATTCTTCTAAACTTGAGCAACATTTCTTCTATAAATTCATGCTTGGATATAAATAATTCAAGTCGTCCCTCTTTGATATATGACACTACTATTGAATTACCTAAAGCACTGAACATGAAAATCATTCTGTTTGTTTTACTTTCTCGTTGTCATTGTTGCTACAACCACTTCATGTTGCTGTCCACCATGACTGGGCTGCTAACTCACCATTCTAAGCAGTTTTCAGAGAAGACATTTAGTACTGTTTTGCAGGATGTCTTGTTACACCCACAATTTGCTTAACTACTCCAACTAATTGCTGAATGATTGAAATCTCCTTCATTACTGAAAATATGATTGAAGAACATATGTACTATGAAGGTGAAGGATTCCCTAAAGTTTTTGGTCACATATGCAGGCAGGTCTGGTGCTTGACTGAAGAAATCAGTCATAAGTTTATGCTTGAGAAGATGCATGACACAAAGCTGTATTAATGTGTATTGTTGATACTGGTTTTAGAAAAATACCATCCTTGCAGTATGAGAGAAGACTAATATTATTCACATGTCATTACAAATACTGACATGGGAAACCACATGTTAACTATAAACTCATCATAATGGAGCTTCTATAGGACAACAGTAAATGTTTCAACATAGAATAAGCTGTAACCTATTACACAGTCTGCTGTCTTTTCCCATTTCATTCCCATAAGCTTGCTGATTCTCTGTTAAATTTTGGATTTGTCACCCTGAAAGGCTTACATGTTCGTTTTAAGAGTTATGGCTGTTTACATGCAAGAAAGTGATTTTACATTACAAGAAGAGAAGAACTTGGAATAAACTTAACTGTTTCCATGGAACTTCTTGGAACTTTGTGTCTCAACTTTCGTTTTGTTGAGGTTATGGTCAATAACAAACGTAAAAAAATTGTGGAAATGTACAATAAATGCTGACAATAAATCACAGCTAAAATATGAGCACCAGCTCTTTTTCTAGCAGAAGAACATACAGTAACACACACAACCAAACGCACACTCCCATGGCCACTGCTGATACTCGAAAGCAGTTACCTGTGTTCATGCACACACACACGTGTGTGTGTGTGTGTGTGTGTGTGTGTGTGTGTGTGTGTGCGTGAATTAGTGTACTTTTGCTATAAAAAAAAAGAGCTAGTTCTTGAAAGCTAGAGTGAATGCTGTTTCCTCAAGTGTATTTTGAGCTCTATGCATCAGTCTGGTATAGGTGAGTGGTTGTCTTTCCCTTATTTTACATTATCTGCATCCAGAAATTTCCATTATTGTTATACAGTTACAATATGCATGGAACAAAATATTATGCCACATCATATTACTTTATAAGAGCTATATTTACATTATTACTGTTAATTTTTTAATACTTTGTTAGTAATAACCTACACTTCTATTAAGGGAAAACAATTTTCGCAACCAAATAATGCTCAAAAAATTCTGTAATGAGCAACTATAGGTCATAACTATCAATTTACTACAAAATATATTATGCACTAAACTGATCAGCTTTAGAAAATTCTTAAAAGATACACATCAATGTAAGCAAAAGAGGGTGAAGGGGAGCATCCAGATGGCTTGGGTAGTGAAACAGGATTCTCCCCTCCACTACCAGCTTTTCTGAATTGTGCATGTGGGAGTTATCCTTACAACACATTCTCTGCTCCCAAAATTATCCTGGCCCAAACCTATGATAACATACTGTCCCCATACCCTCCACCCAACATTTCTACCCCCTCTGTCCTATTACCTCCTCCATCTTTTCTGTGTGCCAACACACCTGCCCATCTTTCCCCTCCCCTCTCCTTTTTCATTCCTCCCCCCTCTCCCTGCCCCACAGCCTCCTGATGCTGTGTCTGTTGACAGTCCAGTCCTGTTCACTATGCTAAACAGTGTTCCTCTGTCCCCCCCACCTGTACACTGCTATCCTCCCCCTTCCCTGCCCCACTGCCCCATTCAGATTGCTGATTCCATTCCACATGACAGATGAATTCTTATCCAAGCTGCCATAAATGGTGATGTGAGTGAGGTGTGCTTGCTTGTGTGAATTAATGTGAGTGTGTTTCTTTCTTTTTCTTATGAAGGCTTTGGCCAAAAGCTAATTTGTAAGTGTCTTTTAACTGTGCCTGTCTGCAAATTAACATGTAGTCTTTAAGGTAAGTATTAATCTATCTTTTCCTTAAAATTTTGATATTGCAGCCTCGAGTTTCCACTACTTAAAAGACATACAATTTATAAATCAGATATGGAATAAAGTTAGGAGAAATGATTGTCTGAATGAGAACACTATTGCCAAAATTTGTTGAAAGTACAAATGCAGTTTACAACTGATAATGTGGCATGAATTATTTTTACTTATTATTGCACACAGCCCATTTTATAAAACAAGCAGCAAAAGCAATACATGCTTATAAGTAAATAATCTTACCTTCTAAAAAATTATCAGTACCTTCATCTCCACGCACCCAGCTCCAGTTATAAGGTAGCTCACTCTGAATCACACAATTTAGTATAGCTTCTGTGTGTAGTGGAGAGATAACTGAATCCAGAGTTGTCACCTGTGGTGGAGGTCCTAGTGCAAAATAATTAGATCAAGGACATCAGTCTGTGATACAGAAAACAAGTTACATGATAATGCATGCATTATAAATACAAACTTACCAGTTACTTTCAGAGTTGTAATTTGTGAGGCTCGTCCTGCAGTATTAATTGCAAAGCATTTGTAATCTCCTTGTGACTGGATGGTAACATTATCAATATGAAGAACTGATACCCCACTTTGCCTGTAAAAATATAAATTGGAAGAATGCAATGCCCATAAATATTAACTAGAATCTAGCAAGGTTCTTTATCTGTTAAATGGTTTTGGAAATTTCCATATTTTATGCAAGTGCAATACCAAATATACAAAGATATATGCAAAATGACGTTAAAAATTATTGTTATTATGGATCTAGAACATAAAAAATTATAATATATTTTTATAAATAATATCCAATTCCAATAAAACATTAATATACATTATTATTTCACAACAGCCTTAAAAATTATGTTCCACAGCTACTTCAGTGCTCTGAAAGCCACAACAGTGTAAGGAAGACACTATGAAGTGTATGATTATCTTTTGACTCCTTCCTATTTCATTTGCAGAAGGTGCACAAACAGATCAATGTAAGCACAAAGTGGGAGAGAGTTCCAGTCACAAAATCTGGCAAAGGGTGGGAGAATGATGTGCCTGACCACATGCCCCTCCATATCCACATCCAATGACACCTATTAGCAGCTGAGCTTGACGTGGCAGTTGGTCAGAACCTTTGAGCCTTCCAAGGCCTACAGAGAGAGAGAGAGAGAGAGAGAGAGAGAGAGAGAGAGAGAGAGAGAGAGAGAGAGAGAGAGAGAGAGAGAGAGAGAGAGAAGGAAGAAGTAATATATTTCTCCAGTCAACTTGGAAATTATGCTGTCAGAATTTTAGAAATAAATTTTATGTGATACAAGACTTTCCTGTAATATATTTTTGTACTGACTAAACAAACCGATGACAAACTACATCATATTTTTGCTGCATTTTAACTGTTCCACTGCCTGAACTTAATGTTTCATATTGATAAACAGTACCCTATAACAGGTCAGATGAATCTTTTTGTAGGATACCTCTTTTTGTATCAGTTAGTCTTATTTAATACTCTCAATGTGGTTTTAGTCCCTCCTCCCCCAAGTGAATTTAGATGTCCATTCCACCTCACTCCTGATACCTCCGCATAGATATTTGATGGCTGTTCTGATTCCTCAATTTGGAGCAATTAAGGCATATTGGATACTTTCACCTATTTACATGCACACTTTCTTATGTTTAGAATCAGCTTACAGTTTTTACACTAGGAACTATTTATAAAGCAGTTTTGTAGCAATGTGACATCCATGTACACAACTGCATCACTTATTAGATATCTACTGTTGTCATTTATCACACAGTTTGTATGTACAGTGAATAGTAATTGTCCTCTAACATTTTCTTGCAATATACCCAATGACACTTTTGGCTCTTTCAGTGACTATCAATCCAGCAACATACCTGGCCTGATATTCCATAACCAAGTGTTTTTCTTACTAGGTGACAGTGCATAAGTACACCAGAGACTTTCCACAAAAAAAGACACAGAATATTTCATATTTGTCTGCAGACCACTGCCTTCACAACAGACAAAATAATTATGTATCTTCCATTTTGTATGAACTGGATTACAGGTAGCAGATGCTCACTGGAGCAGACAACATCACAAAAAGAAGTATGCAACCTCAAGCTTTTGTAACTACCTGCATCTTTCATTAAATTTGAACAAATTACAGAAAGAACAGGAACTGGAATTTTCAAAAACATTCAGGATTATACAGAAGATACAGGTTGAAAAATCTACAATATTTCTGTTTCAGTTTGTTACATTTCTGGTTTTCCATTACTGTGCAGTTTTTCTTGGTTGACAAAGGAACTGGAAGATTCGATTCATGAGCCTTTGCTGTCTGCCATATTTTCATATATCACTCTAGCAAGTATAGCAGTTTCATTATTTCCAGTGCACACTGAAATTGAATGTTTGCTTCCCATCTGTTGGATTTGTAAATTGCCGCATATAAAAGTTCAGCTGGATGTTATCTTCTCTATTGAGAAAAAACTCTCTGCATTCAAGGAAATGTAGAATACCGCGTGAGTAAAACATACATAACAAGATCTAAGTGATGTATTACATAAAAAAGAAGTGTATTCAACAGATAACAACTATTAGAGGAAGACTGATGCTATTTTTTTGAAATTTTCATTACAAGCAGAGAGTGGCAGATTGTGCTGTACAAAAACGGAAATGCTGAAGAAGGGCTCTGTCTCATCTCACTGAAAGGATGGTTGTTAATAATGCTGAGAATGAGTAGAGGGGGCATCAGCATCTAAACATTTACTACTCATTTAACAGTTCATTAATATCACATGATATATGGGGGTGGGGGAGGTGAGGTTAAAGTTACAGTCCACTGGTTATGAGACCATTACAGATGGAGCGCAACTCTGCCTGGACAAGGTATGGGCAGAAACATAATCAAGACCCTTTTCACACAACTATCATTGGATTTGTCTAAAATGATTTAAGGGACCCATGACAGATCAAAATCTGGATTGCAGGATGCATGTTTGAACCTTATAGTACCTTAACAACTGAACCACTTTTTTCAGTCCCACAATCATTAGGTAATACTTACAATTTTTTGATAAATTTAAAAACATATTTGAAATGTATTCTTCATTTGTAATGAGTATTAGTAATTCTGTGCAATAAAATGACTGTACAGTAAATCTGAATTTTTATTTTGGTTTGTGCCTGAAGCTAAGAAATTGATACAGAAGCTGTTGATCCAAAAACAAAAACTTCACATGATGCAAGATTACTTAAAGTAGTACACTGCATGTGCTGGTCACTAAAATAGGTATATGTCGTGTTGTCACCATTGTTTCAGGTGGAGAGAGACATACATCACTTCTGAAAAAAAAACTATCATATAAATACTCATGGACAACAGTGTATACAAAGGATCCAATAGACAGTACCTCATAGTTCCACCAGCTTACATTAAATCAATAATATCAGTTGCACATGTTTTTGTCTCATTATAACATATGGATGAAAATTGTGGCATATGTAAATAAATGTATTCTCATATGCAACTCAAAAAGTTTTATCAGAGAGAAAGCAGCTGACTAAAGTGAGTAAACAGAATACAATCTCACATTATATACACTACTGGCCATTAAAATTATTACACCAATAAGAAATGTGGATGATAAACGGGTATTGGTTGGACAAACATATTATACTATAACTGACATGTGATTACATTTTCACTCAATTTGGGTGCATAGATCCTGAGAAATCAGTACCCAGAACAACCACCTCTGGCTATAATAACGGCCTTGATATGCCTGGGCATTGAATCAGACAGAGCTTGGATGACGTGTACAGCTACAGCTGCCCATGCAGTTTCAACACGATACCACAATTCATCAACAGTAGTGAATGGTGCATTGTGATGAGCCAGTTGCTCAGCCACCATTGACCTGACGTTTTCAATTGGTGAGAGATCTGAAGAATGTGATGGCCAGGGCAGTAGTTGAACATTTTCTGTATCCAGAAAGGCCCGTACAGGACCTGCAACACACGGTTGTGCATTATCCTGCTGAAAAGTAGGGTTTTGCAGGGATCGAATGAACGGTAGAGCCACAGGTCGTAACACATCTGAAATGCAACATCCACTGTTCAAAGTGCCGTCAATGCGAACAAGAGGTGACCAAGACATGTAACCAATGGCACCCCTATCATTACACTGGGTTGATGACGAATACACGCTTCCAATGTGCGTTCACCGCGATGTCACCAAACACGGATGCGACCATCAAGATGGTGTAAACAGAACCTGGATTCATCCAAAAGAATGACATTTTGCCATTCGTGCACCCAGGTTTGTCGTTGAGTACACCATCGCAGGTGCTCCTGTCTGTGATGCAGCATCAAGGGTAACCGCAGCCACGGTCTCCGAGTTGATAGTCCATGCTGCTGCAAACGTTGCCGAACTGTTCATGCAGATGTTTTTTGTCTTGTAAATGTCACCATCTGTTGACTCAGGGATCTAGACGTGCTGCACGATCTGTTACAGCCATGCGAATAAGATGCCTGTCATCTCAACTGCTAGTGATACAAAGCCGTTGGGATCCAGCACGGCATTCTGTATCACCCTCCTGAACCCACCGATTCCATATTGTGCTAACAGTCATTGGATCTCAACCAACATGAGCAGCAATGTAGCAATATGATAAACCGCAATCGCGATAGGATACAATCCAACCTTTATCAGAGTCGGAAACGTGATGATACGCATTTCTCCTTACAGGTGGCATCACAACTACGTTTAACCAGGCAACGTCGGTCAACTGCTGTTTGTGTATGAGAAATCGGTCGGAAACTTTCCTCATGTCAGCACGTTGTAGGTGTTGCCACCTTGTGTGAATGCTCTGAAAAGTTAATCATTTGCATATCACAGCATCTTCTTCCTGTCGGTTAAATTTCATGTCTGTAGCACTTCATCTTTGTGGTGTAGCAATTTTAATGGCCAGTAGTGTACAATGAAGTGCTGTGAGGCTAATAAGTTCATATACAATCCTGGAGGTCAGAAAACAACTTGTGTGGGTGTAGTAGATACTGAGCAAGTCCAACAGACTATAACCAAAATGACATGGAAATTAATAAAAATAAGTAATGGAAAGCTACCCTGGATTGTACAAGAGTGTACTGATTTTGCTGAGATTTACCCAGCACACAGATTTAAAAACTCCTAATCCTCATAGATATGTTCAAAGATTCATTGCAGCCCATTACAGTATATGTAATTAATGATGTACTCCTTTGTAATTCTGCTATGGAAAATATGTCGATGAACAAAGGTGGTGGGATAAATGTGACAATCAAAAGCAGCAATGAGAGTGAATGTGTGTTCCTGCAACCAATCATCTATTGTTTTTTATGTAGGATGACTTCATGAGGCCACTGATTTTTGGAACTTTCACACCACTATGCTTGTATTGATCACATTTTCATCCACTTACTGAAGAGCTGTCTTTTTATAATTATAAAATCATGGCTTCTTGTCACATTTTCTTAATTTTTCTTAACTGACCATAACACTAGGACAAGAGGCTACAAAATTTATGTTTTTCCTCTCCACTTATCAATTTTTTTTTATCTAATATGTGAATCCAGAATGCAGCAGAATATTATTGAGAATTTAAAATTGAGAGCCACACCTAAGTTCCGTAGGACAAAAAATGGCAGTGTAGTACTCTGTGTTAAAGAGATATTGAGAATAATTTTGCCTGAAAAAATTCATCAGCTGGATGGAAAAATGCTCACCCAGTATTATGTGAACTCAGCTAAATGAGTTCTTATTTTTCTTTCACCAGATATGGCAATTATTACATGTTGCATACATTTCTCACACTGTTATGGCATTTACTGACTCTGGGTTGTGAGATGAACATACCACTATTAAGACTACGGTGAGCATGCACATTATTATTTTGTTCAAGTCACTGTATACTCTTACTTACAAATGAAACTACCTCAGAGAAATGAATGCACAAGAGAGGATTTTCTTTAAAGAATTGGCTTTGTAACTGTTTGCAGTGTTAATCACATCATGATCATCGGATACATATTTTTTATACCAAATGTCTCCTGCATTCTGACCCCTAAAAATGAAGGTTATGTGAAGTTATTGAGTTGACAAGAACAAGGTACACTGTTTTAATGGTAATCAGATCACATGCCTGGCTGAGTCATCTAAATGCATATCAAGGGCTGCTCAAACTGCTCAGCTCTATATTGCTGAGTGTATTCCACTGTAGAGCATTAGTTATAGAGCGGCCAAGGAATTCATTTCACTGACACATTAAATAGCTTTATTTTCAATAACTCTTGATTCTAGATATGTTGAATGGTTCTTTGATGGTATGATACTCATATGAGCTGTTTTATTCCTGTCACACAAGGGTCAGGGTCATTGCCCTTCACTGTTGTTGTCTAGGTCAACACACATGTCCAGCAGAGAAATGTTAGGAGAAGCTAACTAGGTTTCCATTATCAGTTAATATCATAGTTACAGATGATGACAGGTTTTTAGGAAGATCCTTAACAAATAGAATTAAAAGAAGTGGATATATGATATCTTATCCAAATGAGCTGTTTTCTCATGCCATGTCTATGAGCTGTTTTTGTTTGGTAGATAGGACCAGGGCTGGTTTTAGGCACAAGCAACACAAGCTGCCACTTGGGTAATCAAGCTGAGAATGGGGCCAGATTTGTCACATCTGTAAGATTTCTATGCAGGATGTATCAAAATTAGTAGCAGTGCATGGGGCAACACAAATGCAAGGCTTGCATACTGTGTGTATCCCAGTTAGTTGTGAAAAATCACATGGGTGAAAGTGTATGAGGAAAAAGTGGAGGGGGGGCACACCAAATGATAAGTTGCTTGTGGAAAAAAATGTTCTCATACTGGCCTGGGATAGGACTGTAACCACTCCTTCCAGTTAACTCTTCTGTCATAAGTATCAAATTTGTGTAATGCACTATGTGATCAAAAGTATCTCGTTACCTGGCTGAAAATTACTTATAAGTTTGTGGTGCCCTCCATCAGTAATGCTGGAATTCAGTATGTTAATGGCCCACCCTTAGCCTTGATAACAACTTTTGCTCTCACAAGCATACGTTCAATCACACTGGAAGGTTTTTTGGGGAATGGCAGCCCATTCTACAAGGGGTGCTGCACTGAGGAGAGGTATCGATGTTGGTTGGTGAGGCCTGGCACGAAGTCAGCATTCCAAAACATCCCAAACGTGTTCTATATGATTCAGGTCAGAACTCTGTGTAGGCCAGTCAATTACAGCGATGTTATTGTCATGTAACCACTCTGCTATAGGCTGTGCATTATGAATAGGTACTTGATTGTGTTGAAAGATGCATCCGCCATATCTGAATTGCTCTTCAACAGTGGGAAGCAAGACGGTGCTTAAAACATCAATGTAGGCCGGTGCTGTGATAGTGCCATGCAAAACAACAAGGGTTGCAAGCCCCATCCATGAGAAACACAACCACACCATAACACCACCACCTCCAAATTGTACTGTTGGCACTACACACGATAGCAGATGATGGTCACCGGGCATTCGCCATACCCACACACTGCCATTGGATCACCACATTGTGTACCATGATTTGTCACTCCACACAACATTTTTCCACTATCCAGTCATCCAATGTTTACACTTCTTACACCATGCAAGGAGTCGTGTGGCATTTACCGGCGTGATGTTTGACTTATGAGCAGCCGCTCGACCATGAAATCAAAGATTTCTCACCTCCTGCCTACCTGCCATAGTACTTGTAGTGGATCCTGATGCAGTTTAGATTTTCTGTGTGATGGTCTGGATAGATATCTGCCTATTATACATTACAACCCTCTTCAACTGTCACCAGTTTCTGTCAGTCAACAGACGAGGTTGACCTGCATGCTTTTGTGCTGTACATTTCCCTTCATGTATCCACTTCACTATCGCAATGAAAACAGTGGACCTAGGGATGTTTAGGAGTGTGTAAATCTCACATACAGATGTATGACACAAGTGACTCCTGATCATCTGACTATGTTCGAAGTATGTGAGCTCCGCAGCACACCATACTGTGATGTCTAAAGAATACTGAGGTCGCTGATATGTAGTACCTGGCACTAGGTGGCAGGACAATGCACTTAATATGGAAAACATATGACTTTGGAGGATGTCCAGATACTTTTGATCACATAGTATAGCACAGAATGATTTAAAAGATTGAAAGCCCTTATGAAGTCCCTAAAAAGTCAGTAAACACTGTATCTTCATTGAATCCATACAGTAACTGATTTGTAAATGAAAAGAAAGCTAAATTTATTTATTTTTCTGAAATTTAAAGCACTGTGTTGCTAATAAGGGGTTACTCTCCAGAAATGTCAGTCCTTGTGTACAGGGTGAATCCTAACACCACCACCAAAATTTCAAATGTTGTTCAGGAATATTTCTGAGTATTTTGGTATAAGGAACTCATGTTCTGCAGTAGCTCCTTACAGACTAACAAAGTACATGTTATTTATTTGATTTGCTACCATAATTATCTTTGATCTACGAAAATATCTTTACAGCAGTGACTTGAAATTTGCAATCACCAAACTGTACATAACAAAACAAAGAGTAACGCAAAAACCCTCAGACGACAGACACAAATTTTTTCTCAGTTTGTGTAATCTGTTCTGTCAGTATACAGCACATATGTAACAAATGCAGAACTGTTTCCTTACAGATATCATTCTAAATATCAACCAGCATGATCATCCTAGTTTGCACAATGATGCACCATCAACTGTCTTACATGTTTAACAATCCAAAGAGTTTGGCATACTGTATCCACAACTGCAACAGTCCTAAAATCTATGGCTTCTTGAGTATCACCAGAAGTTGCACAAACTGGGTTCTTCACATACCCAGAAGAAGAAATCCATTGTGCCCTGTGTGGTGAGAAAGCTGACCAGGGAACAAGGCCATCTCAACTAGTCTACTGTTGTCCAAACTGCGTGCCAGGGTGGTTTCTAATATCAAGTGCAAAATGTACTGTTGTCCAGTCATGCTGAAACTGCAAAATCTGACAAACTATTTGCAGCACATTTCCTAGCAACTGTGGAATGACAGGCTAAAAGAATATTTTGTATGTGACTCCAATCAGTTTGTCAGGAAGTCGTGTGACTAGGGCCTCCCATCAGGAAGACTGTTGGCCGAGTGCAAGTCTTTCAATTTGATGCCACTTCGGCAACTTGTGCATCCATGGGGATGAAATGATGATGATTAGGACAACACAACACCCAGACCCTGATCGGAGAAAATCTCCGACCCAGCTGGGAATCGAACCCGTGCCCTTAGGACTTACATTCTGTTGTGCTGATCACTCAGCTGCTACTGGGGGCAGACTATCAGGAAGTACACAAAGACAGTCACCAAATAATCAACAATACCACCCATACATCCACAGTGAACTTGTGTCAATAGGACTGACAACCACATATGTGTGGATTTTTGTCACCCCATATATAGCTAAGTCTACTGTTGAACATGATGCTCCAAGCCATATGGCCTCATCTGCAAACAATATGAAAGCAGGAAAGTTGTAGTTTTCAGCATATTACTTTAGCAATCACTTTTCGAACTACATTCAGCAGGTTGCAACAACTGTACCTTCTGTGGATCTTACAAGTGCTATTGTTGAAGATTTCACAAAGCAGTTGTTTGACTTGAGTCTAGAGCTCATGCAATGTGCTCACTTCTGGTGGCAAAATTGTCACAAATTGCATGTAACACATTCTCCTCCAGATCAGTTGTTCTGGCATACCTCACATGTACAGTATCTTCTATTCTAACATTTAAGGATGTATATGTACATAAAAATGATGTGATTGCCATCACTGCAACAACAACTCAGCATTGTACCATTGTGCTGTGCTTGCGTTGCTTTCAGTGAATGCATATCCAAGATGTATATTGGCCAACTTTTCATCAGTAAACAGAATGAAAATTTGGGAGGGGGTAGGGGTTTAAGTAGGTATTACTGTTTTCAACTTCAAGTACTAACATACACTCTGTTGCACAGATATTTTCCCTTCATTACCAATACAAATATAAATGGGAGAACGAAATCAAATGAAGAAAAATAACTCTGTAATGAGCCACTGGAGAACACAGGACACTTATACCAAAAATACTCTGACAATACACCATAACAATCACCAAAATTTTGTCAGTAGAGTTCAAATTCAACTGCACACAGGATTTTTCCCTCTTATGCCTTTGACACAACACTGGCTACATATTTGTGAGTCATAAAAAGCAAGAAAATATACTTGATGATGATGATGATGATGATGGTGGTGGTGGTGATGATGATGATGATGATGATGATGATGATGATGATGATGGTCTGACCACTGAAACACAAACTACTAATAACAAAAGTGTGACTGATGTTTAATACTATTTAATTCGTGAATTGTGAAGCATAACACCTGCAGCACAACCATAATATTTTGCACAAGTCATATTACAGTACTTAAAAAAAAAAAAAAATGGAAATAGTTCTACAGCGAACTGATTCCTATCTTTGCATTGATTGTGCAAATTATAACACCCAGCAATAATAAAAACAATAAAAAGCATGTCAACAAATTGTTATAGTCATTCTAAAATACCTTTCAGACAGTTAATTGGCTTGAACATTGACACATACTCATATTTCTCCGTCTTTTTGATTAGCTGTCCATCTTTGATCCATTTGATGCTAAATGGTACAAGGGATTCAACTTGGCATCGCAAAGTGATAGGCTTGTTAATAACAGCTGTTATCTCCTTTTCAGCAGTAACAACGGGTCCATCTGAAATACAGAGCATATTTCATGCAGATACTCTTATATTTCTTTTGTTCTTTATTTCTACCATATTTTTTGCTCATGCTGATGTTCTGGAATGCAAATATTGGTAGTCTCATGTAGTATGATTTTACACCATTGCTTGAATAAGGAATAACTGTATCCAATCAACAATATTAATGAGAACTACTTTTCTACTTTCACACTGGTTTTTATTTTACTATCCTTTGATTTAATGATTGAACTCAATAACTTAAAATCATTTCTTTCCATATACTCATTATATCAAAGTTATTATATTTCATGTGTTGTGACATACGTAAATGTAAAACAAGAAAAGAATTACAAATTTTAACAGAATTTACTGCAGCAAAAAGAAAGTTCTTTTCACTATCTTCACTTGGAATATGGCTGGTTGAGCGCATTCTTTTTTCTTTGTCCCAAAAACTATGTGTAAACATTGTCCTCATAATATAATGTATACATTACTGAAATCTACATAATATAACTATGCTCCCTCCATTTGCATTTTTTTTACATCCATAGTGTCATAATACCCCCTAATTCTGTTGAAACATGGTGAGACATTGCAATTGTGGGTTCCCCACAATCTCCATAGAGAGTTCCCTGCTTGAGATGCTTCTATGTGCATGTGTCTCACTTGTACATGGTATGTTAAAAATTTGTGCAGCAACCCACACTATAATTAAGACACAGAATATATTACATTGCTTAAAACATTCAATAGCAAAGTACAGAAGGACAAGCAGTTGATCAAAATAAACAGTTTTGCAATCTTTTCACATACTCAGTTTCATTGTTAGGGATGTGAAATTTTGCAGATAGCTGTTAATTCAAGACAATACTTTTATATGAAAATTTTAGTGATATCTTTCAGTTCCTTTTTAAGCACTTTTAATTTCTTAAACCCTCAATACAGCCTCATGATACTTCTATTGAATGTGTCTGCTCCTTACCTTAGTGACACTGCTCCAAATAAAGGCTGCTGAGAGTAGCACTTTTGCAACAAGACAGATTCATGTGATTTTCATTGTCAGCAACCTCCCCATTTCCCACCCTGCTATGACTGTCTGTCCAATTCCTGTACAGCAATGTTACAAATTGTGATACTGGAGTTAGATATTTTATTTTGCAGAGAAACCTGTAGCCCCACAACTGTTACAAGAGAGCAGTGTAGAGTGAAATTGTGTGCTGTGTTCAGACGTGGGCTGAGTTGGCATTCCTTTCTCTCCCAGCTTCAGGCAGTGTTGGCTTTGGTCACACAGCTTGAGGCTGTTGCCAGTGGGCATCACTGTGGGGGTCCAGATGGGGGTTTGTTGGGGATGGCCAGCTCGTCCCACGCATCCCCCAATCGGACTATGGCAGTGGCTGCCCGGTATACTGCCCACACTGAGGCGGACGCCTCACCCATGGTAGAGTGGGAGGTCATCTTGAGGTGTGGCAGAGGGTGAAAGACATTCCAGAAGGCTGAACAGAAGGCCTTTCCAGTTTGTCTCACGAACCAGTTTCAAGCTCTGTTTCCGGCTGATACTGATATTCGGTCGGACATGACTGCTTGTCCTGTTCCAGGGGTTGCCCCTCAGTCTGCAAGATCTGGGTCGTCAAAGAGGGTGGGCTTACTGGTAGTTGGGAGCTCCAATGTCAGGCCCGTAATGGGGACCCTTAGGGATATGGCAGCAAGAGAGGGGAAGAAAACCAATGTGGTGTGCATACCAGGGGGAGTCATTCCAGATGTGGAAAGGGTCCTTCCGGATGCCCTGAAGGGTACAGGGTGCACCCATCTGCAGGTGGTCGCTCATATCGGCACCAATGATGTGTGTCGCTATGGATCGGAGGAAATCCTCTCTGGCTTCCGGGGGATATCTGATTGGTGAAGACTGCCCGTCTCGCTGGCGGGACGAAAGCAGAGCTCACCATCTGCTGCATCGTCGACAGGACTGTCTGTGGACCTTTGGTACGGAGCTCAGTGGAGGGTCTGAATCAGCGGCTGAGACGGTTCTGCGACCGTGTGGACTGCAGATTCTTCGACTTGCACCATAGGGTGGTGGGGGTTCGGGTTCCGCTGGATAGGTCAGGAGTCCACTACACGCAACAGGCGGCTACACGGGTAGCAGGGGTTTGTGGTGTGGACTGGACGGTTTTTTAGGTTAGATGGCCTCAGGCAAGTACGGAAAGGGCAACAGCCTCAACAGATGCAGGGCAAAGTCAGGGCATGCGAGGACCAAGCAGCAATTGGTATTGTAATTGTAAACTGTCAAAGCTGCATTGGTAAAGTACCAGAACTTCAAGCGCTGATAGAAAGCACTGAAGCTGAAATCATTATAGGTACGGAAAGCTGGTGAAAGCCAGAGATAAATTCGGCCAAAATTTTTACAAAAGCACAGACGGTGTTAAGAAAGGATAGATTGCATGCTACTGGTGGTGGCGTGTTTGTCGCTGTTAGTTGTAGTTTATCCTGTAGTGAAGTAGAAGTGGATAGTTCCTGTGAATTATTATGGGTGGAGGTTTCACTCAACAACCGAGTTAAGTTAATAATTGTCTCCTTTTACCGACCTCCCGACTCAGCAGCATTAGGGCAGAACAACTGAGAGAAAAAAAATGGTTCAAATGGTTCTGAGCACTATGGGACTTAACATCTATGGTCATCAGTCCCCTAGAACTTAGAACTACTTAAACCTAACTAACCTAAGAACGGCACACAACACCCAGTCATCATGAGGCAGAGAAAATCCCTGACCCCACCGGAAATCGAACCCGGGAACCCGAGCGTGGGAAGCGAGAAAACTGAGAGAATATCTGGAATACATTTCACATAAATTTTCTCAGCATGTTATAGTCTTAGGTGGAGATTTCAATTTACCAGACATAGACTGGGACAATCAGATGTTTAGGAGGGGTGGTAGGGACAGAGCATGGAGTGACATTATACTGAGTGCACTATCCGAAAATTACCTCAAGCAATTAAACAGAGAACCGACTCGTGGAGATAATATCTTGGACCTACTGATAACAAACAGACCCGAACTTTTCGACTCTGTAAGTGCAGAACAGGGAATCAGTGATCATAAGGCCATTGCAGCATCCCTGAATATGGAAGTAAATAGGAATCTAAACAAAAGGGGGAAGGTTTATCTGTTTAGCAAGAGTAATAGAAGGCAGATTTCAGACCACCTAACAGATCAAAAAGAAAATTTCTGTTCCGAAACTGACAATGTTGAGTGTTTATGGAAAAAGTTCAAGGTGATTATAAAATGCGTATTAGTCAGGTACGTGCCAAGTAAAATTGTGAGGGATGGGGAAAATCCACCGTAGTTCACCAACAAAGTTAGGAAACTACTGCAAAAGCAAAGAGAGCTTCACTCCAAGTTTAAATGCAGCCAAAACCTCTCAGACAAACAGAAGCTAAACAATGTCAAAGTTAGTGTAAGGAGGGCTATGTGTGAAGCGTTCAGTGAATTCGAAAGTAAAATTCTAGGAAGTTCTGGTCTTATGTTAAATTAGTAAGTGGCTCGAAACAGCATATCCACACACTCCGGAATGATGATGGCATTGAAACAGAGGATGACACGCATAAAGCTTTTTCCAAAGCTGTTTCACAGAGGAAGACTGCACTGCAGTTCCTTCTCTAAATCCTCGAACAAACGAAAAAATGGCTGACATCAAAATAAGTGTCCAAGAAATAGAAAAACAACTGGAATCACTCAACAGAGGAAAGTCCACTGGACCTGATGGGATACCAATTCGATTCTACACAGAGTACGTGAAAGAACTTGCCCCCCCTTCTAACAGCCGTGTACTGCAAGTCTCCAGAGGAACGGAAGGTTCCAAATGATTGTTAAAGAGCACAGGTAGTCCCAGTCTTCAAGAAAGGTTGTTGAGCAGATTTGTAAAACTATGGACCTATATCTCTGACGCCGATCTGTTGTAGAATTTTAGGACACTTTTTTGCTCACGCATCATGTCGTTTCTGGAAACCCAGAATCTACTCTGTAGGAATCAACATGGATTCTGGAAACAGCGATCGTGTGAGACCCAATTCACTTTATTTGCTCATGAGACCCAGAAAATATTAGATACAGGCTCCCAGGTAGATGCTATTTTCCTTGACTTCTGGAAGGCATTCGATACAGTTCTGCACTGTCGCCTGATAAACAAAGTAAGAGCCTACGGAATATCAGACCAGCTGTTTGGCTGGATTGAAGAGTTGTTAGCAAACAGAACACAGAATGTTGTTCTCAATGGAGAGATGTCTACAGACGTCAAAGTAATCTCTGGCGTGCCACAGGGGTGTGTTACAGGACCATTGCTTTTCACAATATGTATACATGACCTAGTAGATAGCGTCGGAAGTTCCATGTGGCTTATCACGGATGATGCTGTAGTATACAGAGAAGTTGCAGCATTAGAAAATTGTAGTGAAATGCAGGAAGATCTGCAGCGGATAGGCATTTGGTGCAGGGAGTGGCAACTGATCCTTAACATAGACAAATGTAATGTATTGCGAATACATAGAAAGAAGGATCCTTTATTGTATGATTATATTATAGCGGAACAAACACTGGTAGCAGTTACTTCTGTAAAATATCTGGGAGTATTCATGCGGAATGATTTGAAGTGGAATGATCATATAAAAGTAATTGTTGGTACGGCAGGTACCAGGCTGAGATTCATTGGGAGAGTGCTTAGAAAATGTAGTCCATCAACAAAGGAGGTGGCTTACAAAACACTCGTTTGACCTGTACTTGAGTATTGCTCATCAGTGTGGTATCCGTACCAGTTCGGGTTGATGGAAGAGATAGAGAAGATAGAAAGAAGAGCAGCACATTTCATCACAGGGTTATTTGGTAAGCGTTACGAAGATGTTTAGCAAACTCAAGTGGCAGACTCTGCAAGAGAGACACTCTGCATAGTGGTGTAGCTTGCTATCCAGGTTTTGAGAGGGTGCGTTTCTGGATGAGATATCGAATATATTGCTTCCCCCTACTTATACCTCCCAAGAAGATCACAAATGTAAACGTAGAGAGATTCGAGCGTGCGCGGAGGCTTTCCAGCAGTGGTTCTTCCCGCGAACCATATGCGACTGGAACAGGAAAGGGAGGTAATGACAGTGGCACTTAAAGTGCCCTACGCCACACACCGTTGGGTGGCTTGTGGAGTATAAATGTAGATGTAGATGCAGATAATAAAAATGCTACAATGTGACGCATTATTGAGGAGACTTCAAAAAATAAGTCACACATTATTACGGTGCGCCGAGTAACTTTTATTGAATGTTGCACCAGACCTCAAAGTAACACAGTCACATGACACTGTTTTTCAACACAGCAACTGAGTCTCTGTAACAACAGTCACAATGTTCAGCCAATTATTCATTTCTTCAATGACAGAAATCTGCTCCTTGGTGACAGAGTTATTCAAGAACAGCTACACTCCTGGAAATTGAAATAAGAACACCGTGAATTCATTGTCCCAGGAAGGGGAAACTTTATTGACTCATTCCTGGGGTCAGATACATCACATGATCACACTGACAGAACCACAGGCACATAGACACAGGCAACAGAGCATGCACAATTTCAGCACTAGTACAGTGTATATCCACCTGTCACAGCAATGCAGGCTGCTATTCTCCCATGGAGACGATCGTAGAGATGCTGGATGTAGTCCTGTGGAACGGCTTGCCATGCCATTTCCACCTGGCGCCTCAGTTGGACCAGCGTTCGTGCTGGACGTGCAGACCGCGTGAGACGACGCTTCATCCAGTCCCAAACATGCTCAATGGGGGACAGATCCGGAGATCTTGCTGGCCAGGGTAGTTGACTTACACCTTCTAGAGCACGTTGGGTGGCACGGGATACATGCGGACGTGCATTGTCCTGTTGGAACAGCAAGTTCCCTTGCCGATCTAGGAATGGTAGAACGATGGGTTCGATGACGGTTTGGATGTACCGTGCACTATTCAGTGTCCCCTCGACGATCACCAGAGGTGTACGGCCAGTGTAGGAAATCGCTCCCCACACAATGATGCCGGGTGTTGGCCCTGTGGGCCTCGGTCGTATGTAGTCCTGATTGTGGCGCTCACCTGCACGGCGCCAAACACGCATACGACCATCATTGGCATCAAGGCAGAAGCGACTCTCATCGCTGAAGACGACACGTCTCCATTCGTCCATCCATTCACGCCTGTCGCGACACCACTGGAGGCGGGGTGCACGATGTTGGGGCGTGAGCGGAAGACGGCCTAACGGTGTGCGGGACCGTAGCCCAGCTTCATGGAGACGGTTGCGAATGGTCCTCGCCGATACCCCAGGAGCAACAGTGTCCCTAATTTGCTGGGAAGTGGCGGTGCGGTCCCCTACGGCACTGCGTAGGATCCTACGGTCTTGGCGTGCATCCGTGCGTCGCTGCGGTCCGGTCCCAGGTCGACGGGCACGTGCACCTTCCGCCGACCACTGGCGACAACATCGATGTACTGTGGACACATCACGCCCCACGTGTTGAGCAATTCGGCGGTACGTCTACCCGGCCTCCCGCATGCCCACTATACCACCTCGCTCAAAGTCCGTCAACTGCACATACGGTTCACGTCCACGCTGTCGCGGCATGCTACCAGTGTTAAAGACTTCGTTGGAGCTCCGTATGCCACGGCAAACTGGCTGACACTGACGGCGGCGGTGCACAAATGCTGCGCAGCTAGCTCCATTCGACGGCCAACACATCGGTTCCTGGTGTGTCCGCTGTGCCGTGCGTGTGATCATTGCTTG
Source organism: Schistocerca gregaria (assembly GCF_023897955.1). Classification (NCBI taxonomy): domain Eukaryota; kingdom Metazoa; phylum Arthropoda; class Insecta; order Orthoptera; family Acrididae; genus Schistocerca; species Schistocerca gregaria. Next base: position 517,586,479 of record NC_064931.1, on the reverse strand, counting down.
TACAGCCCTCTCGCAGTGTCCGGAGCAAGTATGGTGGGTCTGACACACCGGTGTCAATGTGTTCTTTTTTCCATTTCCAGGAGTGTATATAAATGTCACCACTGTTCGAAAATCTCCTCGCCCAGATGCTGTTTCTGCTTGCTGAAAATATGGAAATCACATGGTGCAAGATCAGGACTACCTGATCAGCATCACCCACATATGTGCACCTTCATCAATTTGTTGGTCGCATTTCACTAGAGCTGGACATGAGATTGCATTTGATCTGAACATTATTAGAACTTTATGGTGAATCTGCATGTAATTTAGACATTTTGCCAAGACAAATCATACTGTCTTGCGTTCATAAACTTTGGAACAAATTTCCAGTTGCCGCATCATTTCTATCACACACTCTTCTGCCAATGTGCCAGTCTTGTTGTGGAATTGTCTTAGCATAGGGTACCATGTGTAACTTACTTTCTGAAGTCCCTAAATACTTCTGTAGACTCTTTGTTATCATGATGTGCACTGCAGCTTGTTGTTATATGGGTGTGGGAACACACTGTAACACTAGAACAATTTTCCCCACAGTTCATTTCTGGATGGTGGAGTAGCAAATAAATAATTTACTTGTTTTAGGAGACATGCAAACATACATCTGCATATTGTCTAAGGCAATGCAGCTACAGGAAGTGTAATGCTTGGAGCACTGTCATTGAGCAAAGAAGCAGATACATTCAATGGAAATTTCATGAGACTGCATTGGGAAATTTAAAAATTTAAAAACTGCTAAGAAAGAAGTGGCAGTTGTCACTAAATTACATGGTGAATATGATACATCTAACTGCTGCATGATGAGCAAAACAAGCAATTCACAAATTGAAAGTTTCTGGCAGATTAAAACTGTGTGCCCGACCGAGACTCAAACTCGGGACCTTTGCCTTTTGCGGGCAAGTGCTCTACCATCTGAGCTACCAAAGCACGACTCAGGCTGTGGCTGTGGCTAAGCCATGTCTCCGCAATATCCTTTCTTTCAGGAGTGCTAGTTCTGCAAGTTTCGCAGGAGAGCTTCTGTAAAGTTTGAAAGGTAGGAGACGGATACTGCCAGAAGTAAAGCTGTGAGTACCGGGCGTGAGTCATGCTTCGGTAGCTCAGATGGTAGAGCACTTGCCCGCGAAAGGCAAAGGTCCCGAGTTCGAGTCTCGGTCGGGCACACAGTTTTAATCTGCCAGAAAGTTTCATATCAGCGCACACTCTGCTGCAGAGTGAAAATCTCATTCTGGAATTCACAAATTATTTAAAATTCATTGTTAGATCATCTGTTCTTACCACTCAAAATTACAAAAAATAAACTGAAAACTAAAATGATGAAAAATTCCTGGAATTCTAAAAAAATTCCCATATTTTCCCAGTTTTCTCAAAGGTTAGAAAATACCCAGGTTTTTCCTGATTGTCCCGGAGTGTATACACCCAACAGTTGCCTACCACCCACAGACGAATGGCCTCATGGAACATTTTACTAACATATTGGCAAATATATTTTTGATGCATAGTGATGAACAGACACACCAGGACACGATACTGCCTATCATGAAATTCACATGCAACACAGAAAAAAAGACACTACAAATTGCTTGATATTTCCCTCATCCACAGCTGAGAAGCTGCTACTAAAAGGGATGTCAAAAAATGACGTGTAAGCTACAACTGAGTTGACCTTGTGACGAAGCAAGCTGGGATAATTTTAATTCCCTTCTTGTTTTGCCACTTGCCTCCTTAAATTCGTTTTTTCACTTTTTACAATTTACCATTGAGATAAATGAATATAAACTGTATTTTCATAAGAGAGAAAGATTTATATAATATAACACCAGATCTAATTTTGTGCTTAGTTTTATGTACGTAATTGGTTTTCTAATTTATTTGGTCTATTACTAGTTAATATCTTTCATTATAGGGCAAAATCAGTAATTGTTTCATAACTTAAATTCTATTGTTGACATAAAAACAAATGTAAATTCTGCACTAAGTATAAACATTTGGAGGAACAACTAATAGTAATTTTAAAGGATCTATTGGCTCTATTCAAAAACATGTTGGCAAAACCAGCCCTTCATTGATTCCAAAGCAATTAACAGTTTTGTCAAAAGTATTGTTTGCATAACTATATTTGTTAATTTCATGATTTAAACAAATAATTTGACCTAAACCTCATAGTAGAAGAAACTGCTAAAAAGAACTAATTTTTCAATTTATTCAGTTAATTTAATGAGTTAAGTCCTAAATGTGATTTCTGTAAATTTAACTTCGAACAATGTGTAGTTTCAGTGATGATATAAATAAGGGTTAGATTTTTGGTCACAAGACAGTCAGCCCATGAGTTTCTGACGAGTAACCTGTACTGGTTATAACAACAACAATGCTTCAAATTAACTGTGGAATAACTGTTAAACAATTAGGGCATGTGTGAAAATGATTTACTTGATTATTCTTCAAGAACCGTGAACTTTATGGTTATGTTTTTACTGCTCGTAGATGTTCAACAGCAAATTATTACAGCAGTACATAGAGTTTTGCCTGCAAACTATTAATGAGGCTAATTGAAGGTTAAATAAAAGTGCACTGGCCATATAACTGTGTATCATTTGGGGTTCTGCAAAGCGAAAATTGAAAATTAAGGTACTGTAAATGTAACTGTGCATCTGTCAGCTACATCATTTAAAGTAGTCAGTGTCAGAATTCACAACCCATTTTTCAGCCAGTTTAGCAAGGCAGTACATTGACACTGAGTACAACAATCAGCAAACAATGAATAAATAAAGCAGGAGAGACTGCCACAACCTTTTAGAGATTTCTACATCTATGTGAAAGGTCAGGATATCAGAAACATTATCAAAGGGCTACATTAGCACATATTGAATCCTATGTCACTTGTCAGACATCACTTACACAGTTGAGAATGAGAATGCTACATCAATGAGACAGAAATGCAGAGATATCATTTACCTTTGCCTCCAAGGAATGTTAGGCACTAATGTCTGTTGATATTTTATAGATGAAGTATTTGTGTATGAGACATCTAGAAGGGTGAATGGCCTGTTGCTATTCACAGTGTACATAAAAAGTGTAACCTAAAATATCATTTACCTACCATTGCCCTGAAGTGCCAGTAAATGGTACAAGTTATATCAAGACCTACCCAATGATTGCAGTTGATGGAAGTAACTTCATCTGAATGTTGCTGGGATCATATGGGCATGAAAACATGATGAACAATAGGATGTAACAGCACCACCACATGAAGGACCACTGACTACATTTGGATTCAAGAAGTTATAGTAGACTCTGAAACATTGGGCAACTGTTTTCATGGATGGGGCGCAATGTAGTATGTTGTGTACCATTCATCATTGTGTATGGGAAGTTGTCAGTGTCTGATGAGGTGTGTGCCTCTGGTTTGATACCTATAATTACTCATCATTTAATATTTGTAATTTTTGGAAGATCCTGTAACTCATTTATTTATGAAATATTTGAACGTGGTAAAACATGCTATGTATGCACAAACAGAAGCAGTCTCATCTGAGACAGGTCATTCAACTCAATGTCTACATTTGTGTGTGCTCTACATATGTGATTCCAGGGAGAACTGGCTCTTGTTAAAGATCCTGTTCTTAAAACTGGTGTTTTATTCCATACTATATATACAACTTAAGCTTTTCTGAAAGAGTGTCTTGACCTACACAATTAAAGGCCTTGGACAAGTATTAATTTCACCTCCAACTCTAACCACTAATGAGACTTCACTGTTATGTCACTGTCCTGGTTCTTGTGATTTTTATTTCAAGAGCCAATTGCCTTCAGTTCAATACCTGGAATTAGAATTGCAGTTTTGATTTACCTTTACTACTTCAAGCTACTGCCATACACTTAGTGTTTCTATTGTGACCTAACCTTCTGCCTATAATTTTTTTCCAGTTCTCACCATCTTATTGTAAAAATAAACACATATATAATCAGGTGAAATATTTTTTGTTCTCTCCAACGAAAGTATGCAGGAAAATGTAAATAGCATATTGAAAGTCAGATGATGAATTTGTTGCCTCCAAGGAATGTTAGGCACTAATATCTGTTGATATTTTATAGATAAAGTATTTGTGTATGAGACATCTAGAAGGGTGAATGGCCTGTTGCTATGCACAGTGTACATAAAAAGCGTAACCTACAATATCAGTAGCTGTCAAAGTGTTACATAGAATATCTTTGAATTGAATGTCCATACTCTCATGGTGATTTCACACACACACATATATATATAATGTGCCACGTAGTAGTGTCATGTACATAATCAAACTATGCAGAAGGAAAAAGTTAAAACTCTTGTGGTCAATGCTTGTTTAACTGAAATGACTTCAATGTACATCCAATATTCACTCTTCATAATCTTAAGAATCTTGTACTTTGTTCATTATTTTTTAGTCAGGAAATACATAAGGAGGAGTGCTTCCCAAACACACACACACACACACACACACACACACACACACACACACACACACACACACACACAAAAGATATGCTACTATTTATCAGTATATCCATAATTAGAAAGTGAGTTACTCTGTAACAACAGGATAAAAATGGTAAACAAAACTGCTCTCGTTCTAAGTGGTCTGTTTTACCTTATTTCACTGTGTGCGCCCTTCAAATATGCTATTTAAAATAACAATCAGTAGAGTATTAATAACATGCATTTACCAAAAGTATAAAATCATTGAAAAAATTTTCAGTGTGTTGATCATTGATTTCACAATGCCAATATCCACTCATTTTTGAGGTAATGTTACATCTTGAAAATGGCCTTACTTTAGATTGAAACCAAACACACATGTTTAAACAAACAAATTACAACTATTTTGTTCTTCACAACCATTTTAGCCAACTGGATAATTTATCATGAAACCTGTGGAACTGTGCCTCATCAAAAAAGTCCAATCAATGGCAAGAAAACAGGTAATCAATTGGAAAATGAAAACAACTGCCAGAGCAGACTAATATTGGAAATCTGTAGTTGAATTACAACAGTAAAAATGGTGACTGTTGTTATAAGGGAAGAAATAATATTAAGAGAGTTTATGACACTTATGAGCTGCATACCTGGCTCTTGCCCCTCTATTGCTGTCGGTGTTATTCGCTTTATGGGGAATCCATCTTTATCGATACCATTTATCTGAAAATAAAATACACTTACAACATAAATGATTTATGTAGACATCAAGATTCCTTTATCAATAATAAAATTGTTTTGTAAAATTTTATTCTTTAATTCACTCCACACATTGCAACCAATCATGAACAATTGAATCACATGCACCACCCTAGTACTATGAAGCACCCTCTTTACCACTGAAGATGGTGGCAACACTTCATGGGGTGGGCTCCTCAAGACACTAAAATCCTTACAGAGCCATCCATGACTGCTCAACTATCACTTATAATTGATTGAGGTTGGCAGGTTTTGTGAACATATTGTGCTGAATAGCACTGGGATCAGGTAACAAGGTCATACAAGTACTCTCATACCCATGAAATCGATGAAGGTATAGGTTTTCTGCAGGGTTCTGTGGGCTAACAGATGAACAGAATCAGACAGCAGATTGTTGAATTGGTAAGAGACGATATTGCAGACATCTCCTTTATAAATACCTCTGACACCAAAATACCTTCAGCACTTTCCTGAAAAAGGCCTTATTGCCATGTAGAAAGTAGCACATCATGTGGTGTTAGGTACATCTGATATTAATGTGTACCATTGTGTATGATTAAGAATCAGCCCAGTGATCTTCCATCACAATTTAAGAATCCAATGATGGTGTTTTGCTTATCTCTGTGCCCTGTGATACATCATGAGCAGAGGCATATGTAGTGGCTTTTGTACCCAGTATGAAACAAATGGTGCTAGATGAAATGACTGCTCATCACTTCTTGTGGCCCAGTATTGAAATGGCAAGGGATTTGTGTTACCCACTGTTACAATCCACAATTATCATCGCCCATGCATTGCTGGCCATGCCAGTGCCTAAAGCGGCATCAGTTTTCCCAATTCGAACTATTATGACTGGCTAAAAATGTGAAGGTGGAGAATGTGCAGTTATTTCAGTGATTACACAATCAAGTCAAATTTACAAAGAGTTTGGCAGAATAAGCTCACTTATCAGCATGATGTTGCAACCCCTCTGTCCTGGATGCACCCAGTGATTCATTTGAGAAGGGTTTCATAAACCCATTGTATCCTCTCCTGAGACAAGGTGGCATCAAACAGATCCTTGATATATTCAGTACTGTACCCGGGGTGGAGTAGATGTCTGAGCTGGTCCCAACACGTTCTACGAGGACAGGTCTGGCAATCTTGCTGGCCATGGGAGTACCTCAATTTCACACATTTCATAGACACATGCCATATGTATGGACAAGCATTATCCTCTTGAAAAATGGCACCACAATAATGTTGTATGTGAAGTTGTGCTGTCAAAGTTCCCTCAATCACTACCAGCCATGAACTGAAGTCACATCCAATGGATCCCCACATCATGAGCCTAGGAATAACATCACTGCTGCCATACCAGCCAATAATGGTCATCTAGGCTGGTTAAGGAGCATGATTCATCACTGAATACAATGTGATGACATTCATCAGCAGTCCGTGCTTCCTAGTCACAGCGCCAATCAAAACACAGCCATTTGTATTGTGTTGTTAATGGAAACCTACACTGGGGTGGTAATTCTGTGGCTGGGAGGGGGGGTAGGGGTTAACCTCTCATATACCTTACAAGGCCTTGGTTACGACACTAAACTAATACAATCTGGTTGGCATTCTGTCTGACACAGAGCACTGCGACATTAATCATTTACATACTCACCAACAGTGTATGTGTACAAAGTTATATTGACAGCCAACAACATCTTCGGTGTGTTTCACTTTTTTGGTCAGACAGTGTACTTAGACGGAGGTACATGAGAAATTCATATTTGTAATACATGTGAATACAGCTGTGAATTCTGCCTCAATGTGTGAAAACTCAGAATTACCTAACTGATGTTATTTGTATCCAGATGAAGTATTTTATCAGAGACAGTTTGAAATAGCTTTTTTCTGCAAATAAATAACGAAAATGTAATGAGTTTTCAGTTACTGGTATCTCAAAATATCTGGTGAAGATCAGTTTGAAAAGAAAATGTATGTAAGAATTCATTTACGAATGGAAAACCTCGCCTGGGCATTAAAGCAACAATTTACCAGTATTATTGCACTCATAAGTTATGCTCTGGTGCAATATAAACAGTGAGCAGTTAAATGGTCTCCATAAGATACGTGCTGCATTTAGCAACTTAGGACCAGGCAGTGGAACCTAGTATCTTACAACAAAGAAACATTTGTTTGCCTGCTAGCTAAAGGACAAAAGGTGGTATAATGTGAATACTTTAAGGTGACAGTTTTAGATCATGTGTGTTTTGAACTAGTTTTTTGTATGATAGTGGTACAGGTTGGGTCTGAACTACCTTGTTTATGACAACTTCAGCAAAAATTTGCATGGTAGACATTATTGAATCCTTCGTGTACTCAGCTTTGCTATGCATTGTGCGTTGCTCATTGCTTTCTTTTCTTATTTTGAAATGAGTGAAGACACTAATTCTGGTACAGCAAGGAGTTCAGATATGACTTCCACAACACCAGAAGGAATCACTCTAATCATGAGCATTTCACAGAAACACAGAACCTGAGAGTAGCCAGCTTGCCTCACATGAGGAATGGGAGGAGGTTGTTTCTTGGGTGGCCTAAGTCCTCGTTTGTTTATTCTTGTGGCTAACTGTCACATTACAGTGTCTACGCTCTGTACTAATGAGCGGATAGAGTTATTTTCAGTTTTCCTTCTACTTTAGGCATCTTGTTGGTTCTGTCTGTAGCATTGTCAAGTATGGGCCACATGGCTATGAATGGCAACAAAAAGGCTCTGCAATATCCTAATCGTAGCTTCTATGTTACAGATATGAAATCAAAATTCTACAGATTTTGTAATTATTGAATTGGTTTGGAAAGGAAAAGTAATGTTGAGAAACATTTCAATTCTGATAAGCACTCTCTTCAACAGCAGAAAAATGCAGCTGATTCTCAATAGAAACAATCATTTGGTGGAAGCTTAGATAGAACCAAAAAAGGAGAACAAGCAAGAAAAAAGAAACTGTTGAAGTCTGTGGAAAAGCAAACATTTCATTCAAAAAGCTCTTATTATAAAGGACAAAACTGTTTGTTCTAATTTATTATTATTTTACCTGCAATCATCACCTTGTTTTTGAATCAATTTCAAAGCCCTAAAGCTTTTTCTTCAAGTACATAGTGTGGCAACTTTCAATTTTGTATATCTAATCATTAAAAAAATCTAATTGCATGAACAAATAGATGTTAATTTTGCCAGATATAGATGCTACAGTTTCAGATTCCTTCTTGTGGGACACCCTATGCATAGTGTCACATGGAAAAATCAGTAACTGTACTAACTGGAAGATGGTGTCCCATGTATCACACATCCATGTTCAGTGGACAGTGAAATAGGCAGATATTGTGCATTGTATCCATACTGCCATTGAAATGGGTGATTACATCTCAGTCATATGCTGTGCTGAACTGCTCCATCCATCAAGGTGACATGACACACTCTCAAGCGGAGCAGTTCCTTCAAATCCAATTACTCATGATTGTATATATTTTAAGGCAATTCACACAGACAAATGTAGACATTTGAAAGCAAAAAAACACACACACACACACACACACACACACACACACACACCAGAATTTACCTCAAGATAAAATAATTCATTCGGTGGCATGAAAAACCCATGGTACAGATGTTTCTTTTTAGGTACAGGCTCAAGATTGATCTCCTGTATCACATTTCCTTTCATATCAATTAACTTCAGTTGTGTTAATTTTGATATTTTCTTCTGATGTGTGGGTTTAATCAGTACTGAATTATAAGCACCTGTAAAATTTGGGATTTTTATATTAAAATGATGTTACAAATTATTGGATTAAAAATGACAGGCCACCATTAAGCTAAAGTAAAACATACAAAATACTGCACACAGAAAAATGGTGAAGTGATTTACACAGAACTTAAAGAAAGTAGATTAACAAAAGCTGAAGATTATGAGGCAACTTTAACGCAAAAAGTAGAGTAGGAACTACAAAGTTAAACATCAACAGAAAGACAGAGCTCAACATTTACCTCATCAAGACAAGGAGTACCGATGGGTCCAATAAATGGGGTCAAATACACTCATGCACTCGGAGTCATCGTATGGTGGTGTAATGTTACAACTACTTTTTATAAACATTGGAAGAATTTCACAAGTTTTTAAAAAAGGAAAATTTGTAATGTTTGCATGTGAGTGTATATGTCAAACTGAGAGGCAAACACTGGAGGTACTATTTGAAATAAGTGGAGATGCTCCAGAGCTGTGGCACGATCAGCACACATGAACACATATTGAACACTGATGGTGTCTGTCACATACACTCAACTACATTTGCTAAGTTGACTAGTGATGGAAGTAAATTCAGTCATGGGCAGACAGTTCAAATTTATACTACAAGAACAGGACAAAGTCTTTTATATTTTATTGCAATTATTTTCTAATGTCATTATAAATATGAAGGTATGACACAGTTATTGTAATGATTGTGAGCTGCACCTACAGGATGATTGAGAACTTTTATTTATTTTAACATTTTGTATTTATATTTTCACTAATGATGTACTTTTTGGCATAGGCAGTTGTTTGAAAATTGACAGACTTGTTCAGAATTAGTCACCATTAAGGAATATCTATGCATCTCTGGAGGAAATTGTTGTACAGTTTGTGTCTGTCCTGAGCACTTTCAAAACATAAGTGATCACAGATATGAGAGATGAAAGATGAAGAGAAAAAACATATTCAGTGCTAAAAAAAGCTATCTAATTTGACAGAAAATATGAATGTAAATTATGTGGATATACTGAAGCACAGGGAGGTGCACTAGAGTAAATGAAGCAACAAGTTTAGCATCATAGAAAATGAAGGGTATACAGACATAGATAAACAGCTAATTGTTTAACAATGGTACTTGTGCAAACAGAAAAATATGTTGCAGGCGCAAACACAAAAAAAGAAAGAAAATCTCAAATTGAACAAGGCAACTTCTCTTGAATTTGGATTTAAAAAAAATATATATGTATACATATTCTTCTGCATCTCATTTTTCTGCTTCATGATGAACAGTCTATCTTTTAATTAATGGTCATAGTATCTGTGATAGTCTGAAATTAAGTAACCACTGCACAATATTCAAACAGTTTGCAATAAAAAAATGTGAGTTGCTATGGGTTTACATTTGGCTCCTGTTAGATCATAAAATGCTGCACACAAAATACAGCTAACATATTCTTTCTTTAAACAAAAGACAAGATCTATATCTATCTCCAGTCATGAGAAAACATATATGTAGTGCACTCACCTCTGTCCCCACACCCAAACAATACAGGAAGAGTAACTGTTCATAGGATCAACTGTATCTCATACACAGTTCAAGTTATCGATATGACTTTTTGGCGAATGATAGCACACAAAGAGTACAGTATTTTCCCATATGGTTTATACATAAAACTTTTTTATCTACTGACATACTAATAACTACAGATTTCTTCCAATAAGATTCTAGAAGAATGTATTATTAAGTAAGCAACCGAGGAGAAAGCATGCCAATAAGTAATGAAAAAGCTCATTGTCAGAATAAAAATAAACATGTGATTTCTTCACTTATGTCATCAAACCAATACAAATTCTCATTTCACCTTCCTTGCATACTATCAGTTGTCAAAAACTATTTATGAGATACGATGGATCTTATGAATAGTTACTCTCACTGAATTGCTTGTGCACACACACAGAACTAAGAGTACTACACACAAATCAATTTCTCAATATTGGAGACAGATATAGATCTTCCCTAAGTTTAAAGAAAAATTGAGTGTGTTACATAAATATCATATACAGCAAAATAAAGCCCGACATGAACTAAACATAAACTGATGAAAGTAATATTTTCTTTGTAAACTATTGAAATTTCATGTAGTGAGTTACTTCAATTTGACATATTATAATAACTATGACTGTTAACAAAGATACGGGGAGTTTACCATTAAGCTGACGACTGAGACTATAGGATGTGGAAGCATCAAATTTTTTTACTGAATGGTTTCTATAAAATAGTTTGAGAAAGATTGCAGAGTAGCCAGCAGGTATGAGACAGTTTACTCATGCAGGTACTAATGCAGCAACTTACAAGTTAAACATCATCCTCTGTGTGCACCATTTGGCACATATAATTGTGTCAGGCTAAAAATGAAGTCTGCGTGCAGACGACCAGATTCCTTTGTGTTCTCACACATCTTCCTGAACTTTAATTCCCTTTCCAAATTTCTTCTTTGCTTTCCTTACTCCTTGCTTAACATACAGATTGAATAACATCAGGGAGAGGCTTCAACCCTGTCTCATTCCCTTCTCAATTACAGCTTCTGTTTCAAGTCCTTCAAATCTTAGAACTACAGCCTTTTTTCTGTACAAGTTTTAGATAATCTCCCACTCCCTGTACTTCATCCTTGCCACCTTCAGAATGTCAAAGAGTTTATTCCAGAGAACATTGTCAAAATCTTTCTTCAAATTAAGAAATGCTATACATGTAGGCTTGCCTTTTTTCAGTGTACATTTGCCCTAGGTCAGCTAACACCAGATTTTCATTCTTCTGTAAATAATTTGGGTCATTATTTTGCAGCCATGACTGATAGTTCTGTAATAGTTACACCTCTCAGCACCTGCCTTCTTTGGAATTTGAGTTATTACATTTTGAAAAATGTCTGAGGACATTTCACCTGCCTCATATATAGGGTGTATCAAAAAGAATCCTCTGATTTGAAAAAATAATAACTATTATGTTATTTGAGATCTGTGAGTGAACAATGCACTGTTGGAAAGAGCAAACTCTCAAGTTTTACATAGTTCCCACTAGGTAGCAGCAGTGTGTGCCCACTTCAATTCTAGTAAAAATGGTGTCAGGACGACAGAAAGCATGTTGTGTTCTATGTTTTGTGCAGTGATGGTCTGTAAGAACTGCTTAGCATGACTATCATATTAGTTCCTACAGCACAGAGCATTAGACAATGGCATGAACAATTCCAAGGAACAGGTTGTTTGTGTAGAGGCAAATTGCCAGGCTTTCCCCGAGTGTCTGAGACAGACAACAAATTCATCTACTGAAGTTTCACAAGGAGTCCACAGAAATCCATTCTCCATGCAGCTCGACAGCTCAACATGCTCCTGATGAGCATCTGGCGTGTGTTGCATTGACGTTTACACGTGAAACCACACAAAATTCAGCTACTGCAAGCTCTTCTTGAAAGTGACACCACACAAAATTCAGCTACTGCAAGCTCTTCTTGAAAGTGACAAACAACGAAATATGGACTTCTGTAATTTTGTTTTTGGCAAGATGGAGGATGACAGTTTTCTTCCAAGTTTAGTATTTAGTGATTAGATAACATTTGATTTAAATGGAAATGTGAACCATCATAATGTGAGAATATGGGTATGGAACAACCACATGAAGTTGTACAATGTGAGAGGGACTCCCAAAATTAAATATGTTTTGTGCAGTTTCATGGGAAAATGTGTATGGTCCAGCTTTGTTTGCCGAGAACAATGTTACAGTAAGCACCTATCTTGATATGCTTGAGAACTTTCTTTTCCCACAGTTGGAAACTGATTCAAATGACTTCATTTACTGACAGGATGGAGCACCACCACACTGGCATCTGAAGTGGAGGAATTTTTAAATCAAAGGATTACTGAACGATGGATTAATCATACTGGACCATATGATTCAGCTTTACATACTGGCCTCCAAGGTCACTGGACCTGACTATATGTGATTATTTCTTGTGGGGGTTTATAAAAGACTCTCTTTATGTGCCTCCATTACCAACAACAATGAATGGACTGAGACATTGCAAAACAGCAGCTATGGAAGATGTAACTCAAGACTAGTTTGCTGCAGTGTAGGAACTATTTGAATACTGCATTGACATATGCCATGCATCTCAGGGGGGGCATATTGAACAACTATGAAAAGCTATGAAAAAAAAACACTCATTGAGTTTCCCATTCAACAAAAGCAAAATTCATTGTATATGTTTGTTAGTTTCAGAAATATAGTTGTGCCAAATCGGATGATTCTTTTTGATACACTCTGTATTTTACAAGCCAGGTGGAATAGTTTTGTCTTGGCTAGCTCTCCCACAGGTGTCTATAATTCTGAGGGAATGTCATCTACTCTAGGGGACTAGTTTTGATTTATATCTGTTAGTGCTCTGGTGAATACCTCTCACAGTATCACATCCCCCATTTAATTTTCATGTACTTTCTCTACATTTTCTACAATATTGTCTTAAAATTAATTTCCCATATATGATCCTTCTATACATTCCTTCCATCTTCCAGATTTCTCTTCTTTGCTTAGTACTGGCTTGCTATACGAGCTCTTGATATTAATAAAGCTGCTTCTCTTTTCACCAACGGCCCCTTTAATTTTCTTATAGCCATATTCCATCCATCCCCTAGTCATGCATGCTTCTAAAGCCTTTCATTTCTAGCTATTACTGCTTAGCCATTTTATACTCTCTCTCAATCTCATGTTTTAGATGTCTGTCATTCCCTTTTGCCTGCTTCATTTGATGCATTTTAATGATTTCCTCTACCATCAATTAAATTCAATGCTTCAGTATACATATGTATTGATCTACTAATTTACATCTGAAATACACTGCATGTGTAATTCAAAATCAAGTGACTCATTTTGTCATGTATATAGAGAGCAGGAAGTGAAGGGTAGATTTTACCATCCCATCAACAATGTCACTTGAGCCTGAGGACTACTTAGCAGGACAATAAAAGGGAGGGAATTGATCTTTATCATGCTGAAGGAACAATTTTAGCATGCACCTTAAATGATTCAAGGAAACCAGAGAAAACTTATAGCACAATGATGAGATAGGTATTTGAATTACAGTTTTCCTGATCCTAAGTCCATTGTGTTTCACCTGTAGTGCCACCTCACTCTCTATGTTTCTGGAAACCTCAAATTATTTACACAAAACCATGTCTAACATGCTTGTAAGAGCAGAAAGAAAAACAAATTTCATGTTTCCTGTTAACACATGCAGCTCTATGCCTAGACTCTATAACATGGCTATTAAAATCAGGAATAAATTCAATATGTGGTACATGATGAAATAAGAGGTATGGGCTGAGGATGGAGAGGTAAGGGGGGAGTGGGATGGAACAGAGAATGAAGGAGAGACTACAGAGAGAATACTGAACTAGAGAGAAGCAGGAAGGGGTGGTAGGGGGGGGGGGGGGGAGAGGAATAGAGGAGGGAGTGAAATGGGAGGTGGGGTGTAGATGTGTGTGGGGGGGGAGGGGGGAGGGGGGGGAGAGGTTTCTAGCTGAAATTAAGGTCAGGTGGATTGCAGGATTCAAGGATGTATTATAAGGATTACTTTCATCAGTGCCATTTGCAGAAGATACAACTGGAAATAGGATTCAAATTACACAGATTGTGAAGCAGCTATTGAAGTTGAGGATGTTTTTCTCAACACTACAGGTCATGCAAGTGTCTCTCATAAGAATATAATCCATGTGAGAAGGGTCCGAGGCAGGTGTGGCATTAGAATGTACCAGGATACTTATTTAGTACATTGTGTGGGTGGTGAAAGGATTTTGGGAAGGAAGTGCCTCACATTGGGACATGAAGAAAAGTAGTCCTGGTTGAGGATGTGGTTAAGCTGTTAAGCTGTTCCAGGTGGGGTGGTATTTCGTATGTAAAAGGGGGGGGGGGGTGTTCCCTCCACCTGGATAGTGGGCAAGGTTGGAAACTGGGATTAAGTGTGAATATGGCATGGTAGATCTGACTGTGTGCTAAATTGAGGGGTGCAATGTAGCAGACCAAGATTCGACTATTAGACAATGTGATACACAGAAAAAAAAGAATCACAATCTATAATAATTCATCATGTAAACATTTATGTACCCAAAAAGAGCAAATAAGCAGCCTCCTACTTAAAGGAATGAATGGAGACTATCTAGTTCTGATATGATGAACATAGGGGAATTATGGGAAAAGTTTAAACTGATTGTAAATCACACTCTGCAGAAGTATGTGTAGAATAAGTAGATTTTGGGTGATAAAAATCACATTGGTTTAACAAAAATTAAGAAAATGTTGCAGAAGCAGAGATTGTTGCACTCTCAGTTAAAAAAGAATGTGGAAAAGCTGAAAGGCAAAAGTTATTAGAAATTCACGCATCTACAAAAAAAGATCGTTGCACAAAGCATACAACTTCTAGTGTCAAATCTTAGCAAAATACCCCACTGAGAACCTGAGAAAGTCCTGGTCCTAAGTAAAATCACTAAGTAGGTTGAAGGTTTCTATTCAGTCACTCATTGAGTAATCTGGTGTGGCAATAGAAGACAGTGAAAGGAGCCCTTAAGTTTTAAATTTTGCGTTTAAAAAGTCACTCATACAGGAGGATCATACAAACATACCATCATTTGACCATCACACAGACTCCCATGTGGAGGAAATAGAATTAGGCATCCATGGCATTGACAAGCAACTGAGGAAGTTGAAAATAAATAAGTTGCCAGGTCTGGATGGAACCTTTTTGGTTTTCCAGACATTACTCTTCAGCAATTGCCCCTTACCTAGATCGTATTTATCATCAAGCTCTCACCAGTGCAAAGCCTCAAGTGACTAGAAAAAAGTTGAGGTGACTACAGTTTGCAAGAAGTAATCTGAGACTGCTTGCTGATGATGCTGTAGTGTACAGGAAAGCGTTGTTATTGAGTGACTATAGAAGGATACCAGATGATTTACACAGAATTTCTCTTTGGTGTGACAAATGGCAACTTGCTCTAAATATAAGTTAATGCGGAGGAGTAGGAAAAACCACCCTGTAATTTTTTTTCCAGTATTAGTGGTGTGTTGTTTGACACAGGCATGTTTATTAAGTTTCTAGGTGTCATTGCAAAGCAATATGAAATGGAATGAGCATGTCAGGTCAGTGGAAGGAGGGGGGGGGGGGAGGGGGGAACGATAGACTTTGGTTTATTGGAATTCTAGAAAAGTGAGGCTCATCTATTAAGGAGATGACATGCAGAACACTCGTGTAACGATTTATTGAGTACTGCTCGAGTATTTGGGACAATCACCACCAGATCAGATTTCAAAGAACAAAGACACATGATTTGCTTTATAATCCAGTGACATTCAAAAAGATATGAGACTTAGACTTCTTCTGTGAATGAGAATGATAAAATACCTTGAGCAACAATCACAGACACCCTCAGGACATCAAGATAAGTATATAAAAAATAGTGTATTATTTCATTCTCAAAAAACTATTTTCCTTTCACTTACAGATAATGCTTTAATATTTAGAGTGCAATGCAATGTGTGACCTAATAGTTTAATGTATACAGGAAATGTGAGCAGAAATGTTACAGGAGAAAGCACCCATCTATGCAGCCTTAGTAAGACATTTTGAATACAGAGCAATGGATTGATTGTCACTGCAGATGCACTATCTGGGAGTAGATAGTTTGTATGAGAGAAAGTTTTGTTTAGGAATGATTGGCAGCTATCAAAGTAAAGGCACTGTTGTTAGTTGGTAGCTTTTATATGAACAGAAGGTTAAATGTTGTCATTTGAGAGTTGGAGCTAAATGTCCAGGTAGATGGTATACCCTGAGACAAAGGCCACCAGTTGAAACAGACTGGAAGAAATGTGTTAAGATCGAACAGGGATGACAGTATGGTGTCTACACACTGGATTCAGAGCATGAAGATATCGTCAAAGAACCTACAACATATATGTGGATTACAATATCAGGTGACTGGGAAAGATTCCTGCAGATGGCTTAACATTTATGATAAAATTATTAATTTTGAAACCAGAAAAAAACAAAGCAGGTCATTTCCCAGAACTCAAACTTATAGTTCTGTACTGCTTCTCATTTATATTAATGATGAAGCACAAAACTCTCACTGCACTGTATGTTTGCAGATAACACCTCACTATTATTCTTGGCAAAGACAGTAATAAAATGTTGACTTCTTCACACTGAATATAACTGAAGTGTGTCCCAGTTTTAAACTGTGTGTAAATTATAGATGTACAAACATAAAAAAAAAAGTTTTGTATAACCTCGGTTCCGAGAGTTCTGGAAACTGTGCAAAAAATTGGAATAGAGATCAACATAAACATCATTTCTGCTCTTCTTATTGCTCATGAAAATCACACATTGTATGTTAAACCACCATACAGCAAGACCTTCAAAGGTGGTGTTCCAGATTTCTATACACACCGGTACCTCTAATACCCAGTAGCATGTTCTCTTGCATTGATGCATGCCTGTATTTGTCATGGCGTACTATCCACAAGTTCATAAGGCACTGTTGGTCCAGATCATCCCACTTCTCAATGGTGATTTGGCGTATATCCCTCGGAGTGGTTGGTGGGTCACATCACCCATAAACAGCCCTTTTCAATCTATCCCAGATATGTTCATGTCTGGAGAACATGCTGGCCACTCTAGTCAAGTGATGTCATTATCCTGAAGGAAGTCATTCACAAGATGTGAACAATGGAGGCATGAACTGTCATCCATGAAAACAAAAGACTCACCAGTGAGCTGCCAATATGGTTGCACTATGGGTCGAAGGATGGCATCCAGGCATCGTACAGCCATTATAGTACCTTCCATGACCACCAGTGGTGTACATCAGCCCCACATAATGCCACCCCAAAACAACAGGAAACCTCCACATTGCTGCACTCGCTGGTCAGTGAGTCTAAGGTGTTCAGCCTGACCGGCTTGCCTCCAAACATGTCTCCAACAACTGTCTGGTTGAAGGCATTTGTGACACTCATTGGTGAAGAGAATGTGATGCCAGTCCTGAGCAGTCCATTTGGCATGTTGTTTGGCCCATCTGTACCATGCTGCATGGTGTCGTGGTTACGGAGATGGACCTTGCGATGGATGTCGGAAGTGAAGCTGTGCATCATGCTGTCTATTGCGCACAGTTTGAGTCATAACACGACGTCCTGTGGCTGCACGAAAAACATTATTCAACATGATAATGTTGCCGTCAGGGTTCCTCCAAGACTTAATCTGTAGGTCGCAGTCATCTACTGCAGTCCTTGGGTGGCCTGAGTGAGGCATGTCATTGACACTTCCTGTCTCTCTGTGTCTCCTCCATATCTGAACAACATTGCTTTAGTTCACTCTGAAACGCCTGGAAACTTCACTTGTTGAGAGCCCTTCCTGCCATAAAGTAATAATGTGGACGCAATAGAATCATGATTTTGACCATCTAGGCATGGTTGAACTACAGGCAACACAAGCTCTGTACCTCCTTCCTGGTGCAATGATTGGAAATGTTTGGCCGTCAGACTCCCTCTGCCTAATAGGCACTGCTCATGCATGGTTGTTTACATCTTTGGGTGGGTTTAGTGACATCTCTGAACAGTCAAAGGGACTGTGTTTCAGGAGTTCTGGGAAGTGGTGTGACACAAAGCTTTTTTTGATGTGTGTACAATTTTAGCAGTAGATGATGATAACTGTAAATTTCTGAGTGTATGCTTGGATGAAAATATTTAATGGAGAAAGCACAGCACATCTGGCCACAAAAAAAATCATTCATGGTTTATATCTCTAGTAAATTGTTAAAAATGCTTCACAGTTAACTAGTCAGTTATCAGATTATTTAATTTGAATTATAGTTATGGGTTTTTGTGCACTGAGTGTAGCTGATAAAAATCTTACTATAATATTGTGGTTGGTGTATTTAAGCCTGTCATGGACTTAGATAGGGTAGTTTGGGATGAAACTTTCGTTAGTAAAAATATTTCACAATATACTCACTGTGTATGTACATTTTAACTATGTTTCTTTATATGTTGTGCAAGTGTATCATAGAAATGAAGCTGAGTCCATCATTAAACAACATAAGTAGTAGTTACTGTCAGCGTAAAATACAAGCAAGATTCCAAAGTATGTGCATTAATACTCATGCTTAATACAAGCTTCCAAACTTTCTAACAGCAAGTGACATGAATTGGCTCTTATTAACAGTAAAATCTTCAAGAATCATGGTCTTATCGTAAGATACGAGCAGATAATCATTTAAGGTTCCTTATCACCTGCAAAAAAAACAATGTCCTTCAAAAATGTTGCATAATACAAGGTGTCCCACTCAAACCTCCCTGATTTCAAAGACCGAGAGGAAAAAAAACCACAGTAGATATGACAATGAAAAATCCACCACATTGTAGAGCATCTCAAAGAATTTATTTATTTATCACCTATATGCCTCTACATGTGAACCATTTGTAGCACAAAGAATATTAAGTCTGTATTCAATTTCTTGCCAAGTACTTTGTAACATTTTCTCTATTATTGTTGGAATTGTACTAGTGATATGATGTCACAACATAGGAATATCGTCCACTTTGGTTGCATACATGTGGTCCTTCATGAATCCCCACATGAAGAAACTACTGTAGAGTTGCCATTTTCACTTCATGTAACCATACTGCACTCGGGTGACAATACTTGGCCCTTCTGACATGAGAATATAAATTCTTTGAGATGCTCTACAATGTGGTGCATTTTTCATTGTCGTATCTACTGGGTCCTTGAAACCAGGGAGGTTTGAGTGGTACACCCTGTATATAGATGTATATGAACCACAGATAAGATGAATCATCTGATTTGCAAAAGGGTTAATTTTTTAATGCACTTGTGAAGTAGTTCAGCACTATCAGTGCTTAGAAGTATTACATATACAGAGGTTGTGAGTTGGTAATTCCATACCACAGAGAAAACCAAGAACAAAAAGTTAGCACCATATTCAAGTACATGAGAAGTGAAGTGAAGGAAAGAGTATTTCATTCTCTCTCTCAATCCTCATAATACACAAACAACATGCTCTCCATAATTACAGAAACAATCATACCTTTGAGTGGCCTGTGAGAGGTTTCCTTGAACTTATCTGTTGCTACCCTTGAGAACCCATGTGCAAAGTTTATATCACTAACACCTTTAGAACGGACAGTATGTCCTGATTCACTACTGACTTTGACTTTCCATTCTCCTGGTTCTGGTTGCTCGACATTAATTACTTTAACATTTTTTAAATTAAGCAATGGATTTGCTTTCGGTGGCCCCTTGATATCTTCACCATCAGGATTCACAAGTGCAAGTTCTGAGTTCTTGCCTGACACAGAAACTGTAAACTCTTTTACTGATTCATCTATATAAAGATTGTGTTGCTCATCCTTTGTTGCATTGGGTTTGTTAACTGACAACAGATCAACCTTCTGTTCATTGTCATCATAATTGTCCAGTCCAAAAGATTCCCTCACATAATTTAAAACCTGAAACAATGTTACACAGAATAAGTAACTATGTCAAAAATAAAGCAACAGAAAATAGAAACAACGCATAATAATTCACATGACACACTATAAAAGTGGAACAGACGACTGACTGTCTGTTTACAGCTTCACGAGTAAAACTATTCTCTCTGTATATAAAGTTATATACTCCTTGAATAAGGAAGGTCCTCTTAAATATTTGTTAAGCACTGGACAGCCAGCATTTTGCCAGGTTCTCTACTTTCTTGGCAGCCTAAATATTTGGCATTGCAGAACTTACTCTATGTTCTCCCAACTATCCAGCATTCTGTAACATATTACATACAGTAAGTAGAGTCATATGCATATATTCTGAGTTATGTATGGGTAAATTAAGCAAAGCTCACATGGCAGAAAGATCTAGTGAAAGTTTAATGTGCAAACCTTCTTTGTTTATGTGTGTGTTTCTAACGTTGGATAATTTCTCTATATAAAACATTCCATGGCCACAGAAATAGAGCAGTAGCATGTATGGCCCTGTCTCTGATTATCAGAAGAAGTGCACCAGCTCTGCCTTATTGATGTCCCTGGTGAATTTCTGCTGTTAGCAAATCAGACCACCTTAAAAATAAAGTGTCAGAGAGCAGAAAGGCAGAACAGTTTAGCATAGTATGTTTCTTAAAAGAGCTGTTACGCACTGAACAGTCAGCATGCTGCTATGATCCCCACATTTTGGCAGCCAAAAGAAACTTCTTTACTTGCCACTGCTGAATGGAGAACAGGTTAGTGGTGCATGTTTGGGACGGGCATTTAATTATTTCATTTTTTCAAATGTATGCCTCACATTATTATTTTTCCTCTTAGCAAACTGACAGCTACATCTTATCACCAATTATCTCATAAATGTGAAACAGGTTAATAACTGGAAGAGACATATGGTTAAGCGTCTCTCAGTGCACTGCACTCATGATCATTAGGAGTATAACACAGTTCATAGTGGATTTCATAGAATAATTCAGCACTCTACTTCTTCACTGGTAACATACAGTACCATATAACTATCATTAAGTAGTATGAAATGCATTATGTAAAATTCAGTGATTCTATAAGAATCCATGATCCAGTCAACAGCTTGCTCTAGTTCTTGCAAAGAACTTAATTGTGTGCTACGTAAATTATGCTGTATCCTCATTTTGACTGTCACTATAAATATCACAGATTTGGAAGTTTTACCTGTTACAATAAACTTCTTCATATTTTTCAAATGTGTTTGCTTTGTACCTTTATTTTTTCACTTTGCTGGTAGCTTGAGAGTTATATCTGCAGATGTAGATCTGGTTGTCATTCATTTCACAAATATGAAACATGTTGATGCACACAGTTGCTGTATTCAATTTCGTTGACTATGGTAATCTAAATGTTGAATCATTTCTCAGATCTTGTAATTCCCATAAAATTTTCGTTTGTACACTTTTTTTGTCACATTTTCTGATCAAAATTTTGCTATCACATTGCTACATGTATCATGCAGCATAATGAAACAATTGTATTGTTGTGTGGTCTCTAAATAACATTGTTTGTTTCTTGCCAATTATTGTAAATTAATGTTACAGAGGTTTGGGATGTTCTTTTTGACATAATATTTGTTTCGTTATGTAAAATTCTGTGCAATGTATCAAGACCACTATTCTCCATTCCAGAGGCTGTCGAGCTCCACTTGTGCTTCATGTTGCATGCATGGAATACACAAGTTTAAAGGGTCCATTTAATTGGTAAGCACGCTATCAAAATTCTGGTCATTCTGTGATAATATTAAAGTGTAGTTATGGCCATGAATTTAACAAACACTTAATTTGTGAGTTCTTGTACATCATTGTCTCATGAGAGTAAGATGAAAAGTTGTCAACCCAGAGATGAGTAACTGTGTTTTTCTATAAAAAATGCACTTACTTATTGATGTAGTACCCTTTTAGATTGAAGCAATTTCCCAAATATTTTTCTAGTGAGTAGTTTCCATTCCTTGTGATTTTTAACATCTGCAAAATAATAACAATCTATAGCTGCAATAACTTTCTCATTGGCATCAAAGTGCTTTCCAACCATAAATTACTTAAAATGTGTCAACTGGCAGAAATCAAAAGATGCCATATCTGGTAAACAGTGGTGGGACAATAGTTCATACTTCAAATCTCGCAGCTTACCAATGCCAATGCACATTAATAGGCAAGTGCATTTTCTTCATGTAAAATGATTTTTTTTTCTTTTCTAATCAAGGTGTATCCTCATGTGTTACTTCATTCAACTCGTTCAGAAGACTTGTGTAGCATTCATCAGTCATTGTTTTGTACCTTGACAGGTAATCAATAAGAAGGATCCCTCTAACACCCCAGAGAACATTATTCGTGGTGGACCTATGTCTCATCCAAAGTAACAAATCCGATACAAAATAAGATGTCAGCATTCAACAAATGCAGCACTTATCTTTCACAAAGCTAGCTCATCAATTATTCTCTGTGTAAAATGTGCCACATTCCTTTCTTTGATATACTTATGGCACCAGCTATTTTTAATCATAGATCATGGGATAGTGAGACACATTCTTTCTTGATGTTGTTGCCTATTATTACAGTTTTATGACATCCTTCATGTGAATCACTTTTGCGAGATGTACAGCCACATTTGAGATCAGCACCCCATTTCTTGATAATTTGATATAAAGCAGCAGCCTCCTTATAAGTCCATACCAACTTCATGATCTATTTTCATTATCAATGAACTGTTTAAAGCAAATAGTTTTATGACAGCACCATATTGTTGTTTATACATTTGAGTCAGACACATGACTGCACAAGCTAAATTAATACAGGAAAAATAAAGTTCTTTGATATCAATAACATTTTTTTTAGTGTCTGAAACATTTGCCTTGGACTCATAAGAGTTAGTCACACAGTTCTGAAGATTATTGAAATGTTATTTAAGTCATTTATACTATCCTTAATTAACATTCTGTTTCAAGTCTTGTATCTAAAGTGGATTAAGTTGACATTGATTTCATACTGAAATATTGCAATATATTTCACTCTGCCACAGCTATGGAGGAGCTGTAGAAAGCAGATTCTGCATATGGACGCTATAGGCTCATGCATCACCTCCTACATTTGCAAAATACATTATCTAGCTGTCTCCACCTAGCAGATCCCATAGTTATGAGTAGCCTCATGATCAGCTTATAAATGTCCAGGTACTGACGGGTATCCTACAAGACTGATCTCTCTGTGTTCTGGTAGTCCTCCATCTTTGCTGGGCCACTTTATCTTCTCTTTATCAAATCACCTGCTCTTTTCAAGTTGTTCTTCAGCAATCCCAAAATTTTATGGAAGTTAATTCAATCTTTGACACTAACATTCACTCTCGCCACATATCCTTGTACATTACTTCCACCTAAAGTTCTGAATTCATCTCCCGTAATGGTACCCAAGTAGGTGCAAAAGGATGCCTCTCTCAGCACAAGTAGTTTTCCCAACTGTTGAAACTCTCTGACCTCTTATTACAGTAATATAAACTCAATGATTAAACTCATGAGAAACTATGGAGCTGTCCTTGAACTGTTCATCATCCACCAGCATGGGACACATTATCTCACTCATCTAGCTAGGTACTACTTAAGCCTACAAACTATTTTCCAACTTATCAGTTTTGTTCATTACAAACTGCTTATAGCATAAATGAACTGTAAATATGTATATTATATAACTCCACCTGACATTGGGTGTAAGTTAAATCTCTTGTAACAAAAAACTGTTCTAGTGAAAGGATACATTAAAACTAATCAAAATATCCACCGGTGTACTGCCAGTCTACAGTGTCCAACGGGAACAATATTTCGGCGATCAAACATGTCGCCATCATCAGGTGAACTGATGGACTGAGCTCCTGTGAACATGCCGGCACGGAGATCCATATGCTATGGCTGCTCAGAGGGAACTGGGTATGGTCGCAGTGGCAGCCGATTTAAATACCCTTCACCCGCGGCATGCTCCCTACACTGCCCGCGCCCCGCACCACGGTCTCGCGATGGAACAGATTGCGACGGTGTCTGAGATGACGTCGGTGTGATGGCTCTGTCCGCTGTGGTCATCACAACTATACGTTCGCTCGATTTACTCTTGATTAACCCAATCGCTGGTTCCCAAGCCTTGCTAAGATTATAACCACAGTCATTGTTTATGAGGTTGTCATTGGTGTGAATTTCGATGGCCTCTCTAACAACGCTGTCCCAGTATCTCGACGTCTGTACCAGAATCCTCGTGCATTCATACTCCATAGCGTGATTTTCTGCCAAACAATGTTCAGTGACTGCCGACTAGCTTGGATACATGAGTCGAGAGTACCTCTGGTGTTCACAGCATTGATCCTCGACAGTACGCATCGTCTGACCAATATACGACTTGCCACATTGACACGGAATCTGGTACACGCCGGCCTTCCTCAAACCGAGGTCATCTTCGGTGCTCCCCACCAGTGCACAAGTTTTATTCGGAGGACAAAACACAGTTCTGACCCGGTGTTTCTTCAAAATGCGGGCAATTTTCCCCGAGAGTGCGCCTGTATATGGAATAAATGCAGTGCCTACCTCCTCCCTCGTGATTTCATCCATCTCCACAGGTTTTGCTGTAGTGGTTGCGTGGAGAGCATGTTGAATCTGCCACTCTGAGTACCCATTTTTTCGAAATACAGTTCTCAGATGTTCCAATTCCTGGGGTAGACTCTCTTGACCGGCAGTACACCCGTGGATATTTTGATTATCAAATACACTGGGAGAAACTCAATAATCACTACATTGAAACTGTGAGACAATTTGCGAAAATTCTGCTGAAATTATTTATTATGTATTCAGTAACATATAACCAAAACAAAACATAATTACATTATATGAAAAAAATTTACGCACCTCTTTCACATCTGTTTTATTGAGATGGAAAACTTGTCCTAAGCTTGTGGCTGCAATATCTTCATAAACCTGGTAATTGGGTTTATCTGCATCATTACAGTCACCAGTTAATATAAACACAACCTGAAATATTTAAGGAATGATATATTTCAGCTTAAATTTGCACATTGCGCAATAAAAAATGCACAGTTGGCAAGAAAAGTATAGAAGTTGAAGAAGTTTATGGTAAAGTGTTTGGTTACAATTCCACCAACTTGTCTACTAGCTCTCTCTCTCTCTCTCTCTCTCTCTCTCTCTCTCTCTCTCACACACACACACACACACACACACACACACACACACACACACACAAACCACAACACAATGGAAGCAAATTGGAGGGGGAACTTTGGAATATGGAATGAGTTCAACATAATGAGTACAAACAACAAGTAAATGCCACAGTCAAACGCATGGCCTGGTCACCAACATCATCACTCTCGTTATGAACCACTCAATGTTTACCAATGGATAACAATCATCTTTAGATTTTTTAATGTAATATAGACTTCACCTATATAAATTCATGTTGCTCTTGAATATTTTACAGTGTCATCAACACATCATATATCAGGTTTCTATCTCAGTCTCTTCTTACATCTTGAAATACAGCAGATAACTTGCTTGGTGCTATACTGTTCATTTGCCTGGTTATGTGTCCTACCAAAACTCCATTTCCTTCTGATAACAGTCATATCCCCAACGTCCAGTTCATTTTCTTCTGTGGTCCACTGTTCGTTTTCCTGTCCCTTCCAGTAACTCTAAGCACTGTTGCTGCAGTTGTGTACCCAAAATTTAAAGGATCAATTTCAATTTGAATCATAACATAGAAATTGTTGGGAGAAATAAACCAATGATTGCAGTTTATTGACAGAACATTTAAAAGATGCAAAAATTAAATATATAGACAGCCTGCACCACACTTGTCCATCCTCCTCTGGGGTACTGCTGCATGGTATGGGAACATTACCAGATAGGATTTATGGAGGATTTTGAAAAATATCAAAGGAGGGCAGCTCATTTTGTATCATTGTAAATTAAGGGGACAGAGTGTCACAGACATGCAAAGCGAGTTGGTGTGGCCGTCAAGGTGTCTTTTGTTGTGCCTTCATCTTTTGAAAAATTTTAGATCACGGACTTTCTCCTCTGAATGCTGAAATATTTTGTTGACTCCCACTTACATAAAGAGAAATTACTATTACAATAAAATAATAGAAATCAGAGCTCCCCCAAGTACTATTTAAGAGTGGAACTATTTAAGAGTGGAACTATTTAAGAGTGGAACAGCAGAGAAATATTCGTAAAGTGGTTCTGTGCACCCACTGCCAAACAATTAAATGTGTACAGCAGAGCAACCATGTAGATGTAGATGTAGACATGGACATACAAAAACTTCCTTTGCGCTTTTATGAATTATTTTGGTGACATGCAATCTTTTTGCCCAATTTCTCCAATTTCCTAAAAAAATCCACTATCCTGATGAAGTCTAATGGAAGCTGAAGCATTGGCATGCCTATTCTTCACTATATTAACCTAGGTTGTATCAGTGCCTTGGTTTCGAAGGGCTGTTAATACAGTGACAAAAATTTTCTCGAATCCTTCGAACTGAAGCAAGCTGGTATGTAATACTCACAGCTTTGTTTTATAATTTTGTTCACAACTTTCAAAAGGTCTGTTGTGCTGTATTCACTTTTAAAGCATATTGGTTCCTTTGCCATATTAAAATTCGTTGTCTTTCCCTACAAGATTGCTGATAACTTTAGTGAACATTTTGTACATTACAGAGATCAAACTGATAGAGGTACAGTTTTTTTATGGCTTAACAAGTTTGTTTGTGTGGCCATCCTCCGCAGCAAGCACAAAAATACTTGTTTTGTAAAGGAAGCTGCCTTTTCCAGCTGCCACTTAATTTATTTTTCCTAGACGTGTTTCACCTTTTTCTTGCTTTAAGGCATCATCAGTGGGATCTACAGCAATGCAGTTCTGTTTTTTTAGATTATCAAACAGTTCATGTCATTATTTTTTATGAAAAAAATTAATTACTTAGGATTAGCTGTGATCTGCATTTCCTCTCATCTGATCTGGAGGTTGCACTACCACTTTATTAGTCAAGTCAAGTGAATTTTATAGTGTCATGTATCTTATTTATGTCAGTACATAGTTTTTCAATTTTTGTTTGTGGTTCATCTGTTTGTAAATAAAATTCATTATTGAACTGGAAGTAATTACAAGAAGATGGATTACGAATGGTGTCCCCAGTTTCAGGAGCCTTAGCAAATATTTTTGTAAACCATTTTGAACAGATCATTTTCACAAAAATAGTAGCAAAAGATTACAACATATCATATTGGTTCAGGTGACATCCTCTGCTTAATACATGAACCACAAACAAAAATTGAAAAACTACATACTGACATCAACAAGATACGTAAAATATAAAATTCACAATTGAAAGAGAACAGAACAACCAAATTAACTTTCTGGCAGTAACAATCAAAAAACAAAACAATAAGCATATGTTTGAAATTTACCATAAACCCACAGCAATGGACATTATCATTCCCCAATCCTCAAACCACCCACACTCACAAAAGCAACCAGCAATTCAACACATGCTCCATAGACTCAACACAGTGCCTCTCACCAAAGAAAACTACCAAAAGGAACTGGTCATAATAATACAGATAGCACTAAATAAAGGTTACAATGGGCAAAACACAGAGACCTATAGCAGAAAGCTGTTATCAACTACAGTGTAACACTTGCGAAGGCAGATACATACGAAAAACAGGTACAACATTTGATGTCAGACAGAAAGAACACATGAGAGCCTGGAAACATTTGCAGAACACGTAAGAGAACATGACCACAGACCAACCACTAGAGAAAAAGACATGAAAATAATTAGAATCAACAACAAAAAACACCTCCTAACCCTGCAAGAAAATTACCACATACAGAAAACCAAAGCTGAAAGGAAAACCCTGTTGAATTATCAAGTACACATTGTTTATGATAATAGATAAAATAACAGAATAATGCTCCCAAAGAGGTTTAACATAATAATACCATCCAATATAATAATAACACCACCCAACATCCTTATACTCACTTATCCATGAACCCCTCCTCAGAAATTTGAAACAAAAAGTCAGATCAGCTGTCAGCAAAGCTTTCAACCCCTAGCTAACAGCTAGTACATTCATATTCAACACCCTATAACTCAACCCCCCCTCCCCCCACCAACACACACACACACACACACACACACACACACACACACACACACACACACAAGAAAAGTCGCTTTTGAACATAAAAATTGAGACGTGAGCTGTTTGATAATCTAAAAATAGCAAAACTGTATCATTATAGATCCCACCGATGATGCCTTATAGCAAGGAAAAGGTGAAACACGCCAGGGAAAAATAAATTAAGTGGCAGCAGGAAAAGGTGGTTATATTTACATAACAAGTATTTTTATGTCTTGCCTGTGACCCTTTTTTTTGCAAATTAGTTCAATTACAACAGTGCTCCAGTTTTGTGGAACTGCATCCAAGCCAGATAGCTGGTAACATGCATTTCACTGACACCAAACCACCACCATCTGTGACCTCAGTGGTGTCAAACAAGAGCTCATTAGAGGGAAGGGTGGAGGTCTGTTGTGTTTTCTGATGGAAGCTGGTTCTGCCTAGTCACTAGTGATGGCTATGTGTTACTTAGAAGATCAGCTGAGAGTCTGCCATCAAACCTGTCTGTATGCTAGACACAATGGACCTACACCTGTAGTTATGGTCTAGGATGCAATTTTGTATGACAGCAGGAGCACTCTCATGGTTATCCCACACACCCTGACTGCAGATCTGTATATCATTCTGGGGATTTGGTCTGTTGCCCTACCATTCATGAACAGCATTCCAGAGGGTATTTCCAATACATAAAGCTCGCCCACACACCACTGTTGTAACCAAAGATGCTGTACAGGGTGTCGACATGCTGCCTTGGCCTGCTCAGTCATCAGATCTGACTCTAATTGAGTACATATGGCCCACCATTGGATGAAAACTACAGTGTCATCCACAAATAGTATTATCAGTCCCTGTATTGACAGACCAAGTGCAACAGGCATGGACTCCCACCCCACAAACTGACATCTGGCATCTATATAACAAAATGCATGCACGTCTACATACCTGCATTTTGCATTTTGGTGGAACACTGGTTATTAATGTACCACCATTTCACATTTGCAATGGCTTATCTCACCCAAAAATTAACCTGTGATCTTGCAAAGTTAATCACTTCAATATGTTACCTACAAAAATGTATTTCTGAAATTTCATTACTCTACACTAAGTATTTTCTGGTGTTGTCTTTTTTTCCCATCAGAGTATATATTATAGGAAATTCACTATGAATTATTAAAGGAAAGAAAGGGGCTGTAAAAAGTAACAGAAAGCATTATTAGAGTGTAAAATAGTCCATATTTGACAGTGAGACTGAGTTTTAGCTAAAATTAAGGAAACTCATGTGTATCTTAAAGTTTAAGAAGCCTGCGCAATGTGCCAAGCATGTGATTCAGTGACTGAGCGTTGATGGTGTATGAATTAATTATGATTAACAATGTTTTACTGTTTATGCTGTTTGTTTAATATTCATTTGTATTAATTGATATTGTTTTGCTGCATTTGTGAATGTTCACTGAAGAATTATGGGGGAAGTTTTACTGTTTTCTTAATTTTAAAGATGGCAATTATTTGTATATTTAGTAGTAATATTAAAGATGTGCTGATTAATGGGAAGTGAGAGTAAAATATAAGGTTCCTATGTGATGACTGATGAGATACTCACCTCCATAGCCAAGGTCGCTAACGAATGTCAGTGTGGTGGCACTTGACATGGGGGTAAGATGGTTTGAATCCTGACAATGGTTAAAATTCTCACTACTAGTATTTGGCCAGCAAGGGGAGAAGAGGTGGTGGCTAAAAGTTCCTTATCACCTTTCTTTCACAAGTGTGTTGGGTTCAGTTCCAAATTTCTCCACAGTGTCTCATGACAAACTTCTCTACAGTGTCTCATGAACTGACACTGTTGGTGATCCATGCATTGAATGGGGACATTAAGCCTGGTGGCCTTCTTGATACTATTCAAGAGGAGTAGGATATGTACTGGCAGAAGAATAGCACTACACTATATACACTCACCTGCAATCTACAAATACACATATGACACAATATACACTCCTGGAAATGGGAAAAGAACACATTGACACCGGTGTGTCAGACCCACCATACGTGCTCCGGACACTGCGAGAGGGCTGTACAAGCAATCATCACACGCACGGCACAGCGGACACACCAGGAACCGCGGTGTTGGCCGTCGAATGGCGCTAGCTGTGCAGCATTTGTGCACCGCCGCCGTCAGTGTCAGCCAGTTTTCCGTGGCATACAGAGCTCCATCGCACTCTTTAACACTGGTAGCACGCCGCGACAGCGTGGACGTGAACTGTATGTGCAGTTGACGGACTTTGAGCGAGGGCGTATAGTGGGCATGTGGGAGGCCGGGTGGACGTACCGCCGAATTGCTCAACATGTGGGGCGTGAGGTCTCCACAGTACATCGATGTTGTCGCCAGTGGTCGGTGGAAGGTGCACGTGCCCGTCGACCTGGGACCGGACCGCAGCGACGCACGGATGCACGCCAAGACTGTAGGATCCTACGCAGTGCCGTAGGGGACCACACCGCCACTTCCCAGCAAATTAGGGACACTGTTGCTCCTGGGGTATCGGCGAGGACCATTCGCAACCGTCTCCATGAAGCTGGGCTACGGTCCTGCACACCGTTAGGCCGTCTTCCGCTCACGCCCCAACATCGTGCAGCCCGCCTCCAGTGGTGTCGCGACAGGCGTGAATGGAGGGACGAATGGAGACGTGTCATCTTCAGCAATGAGAGTTGCTTCTGCCTTGGTGCCAATGATGGTCGTATGCATGTTTGGCGCCGTGCAGGTGAGCGCCACAATCAGGACTGCATACGACCGAGGCACACAGGGCCAACACCCGGCATCATGGTGTGGGGAGCGATCTCCTACACTGGCCGTACACCTCTGGTGATCGTCGAGGGGGCACTGAATAGTGCACGGTACATCCAAACCGTCATCAAACCCATCATTCTACCATTCCTAGACCGGCAAGGGAACTTGCTGTTCCAACAGGACAATGCACGTCCGCATGTATCCCGTGCCACCCAACGTGCTCTAGAAAGTGTAAGTCAACTACCCTGGCCAGCAAGATCTCTGGATCTGTCCCCCATTGAGCATGTTTGGGACTGGATGAAGCGTCGTCTCACACGGTCTGCACGTCCAGCACGAACGCCGGTCCAACTGAGGCGCCAGGTGGAAATGGCATGGCAAGCCGTTCCACAGGACTACATCCAGCATCTCTACGATCGTCTCCATGGGAGAATAGCAGCCTGCATTGCTGTGAAAGGTGGATATACACTGTACTAGTGCCGACATTGTGCATCCTCTGTTGCCTGTGTCTATGTGCCTGTGGTTCTGTCAGTGTGATCATGTGATGTATCTGACCCCAGGAATGTGTCAATAAAGTTTCCCCTTCCTGGGACAATGAATTCATGGTGTTCTTATTTCAATTTCCAGGAGTGTATATTCATAATGATAGGGGCCACATAATGATAGGGGCCAATGCATGTGAAAAAAGAACACCTCTTACAGGCAGCTGAACCCATCCCATGGGATATCCCAGCCAACAATGGCATACAACATTGACCTTTTTTACTGATGAGATATAGGGAGCAGGATTACTATTCATGGTTATAAAATTTGTTGGCTGCCATGTAGAATGGGTAATGTTAACAGTAATACAGGGGTAGCATGTTATCACCCGAATAGTTCTGGCTACATTAATGGCTACAGTGCATTTATTTGGGAGTGTTTTTTTTTGTATTACAATATATTCATTTATATTGGTCAGGATATAAAATAAATATATTATATATGTCACCACTTGCATCATTATGGAGATCAAACTCTGATCTAAGGCACTGAACTCAGTGTACAGCTTTATGAATTTAGTTTCTTTTGTAATATCTCTATTGAATACTTCTTAACTAACAGAAACCATTACATTGCACTCAATGGCAAGTGTTTGTCAGAGACAAAGGTATTTTAAAAAATGACGCAGAGAAGTGTATTAAAATTCCTGTCATTTTCTATATTCATAAATAACCTTGTGGACAGAGTGTGCAGCAATCTGTAGCTTTTTGCTGATGATGCTATGGTGTATCGGAAGGTGCTGACATTAAGTAACTGTAACAGGATACAAGATGACTTAGACAAAATTTATTGTTGGTTTGATGAATGGCAGCTACCTCTAAACATGGAAAGTTTAAGTTAATGCAGATGATTAGGAAAAAGAAACCCATGTTTGAATACAGCATTAGTAGTGTGTTGCTTGACACAGTCACATCTATTAAACAGCTAGGGGTAAAACTGAAAAGTGATATGAAATGAAATAACCATGTCAGCAGTGTAGCATAGAAGCCGAATGGTCGACTTTGGTTTATTGGGAGAATTTTATGAAAGTGTGGTTCATTTGTAATGGAGACCACAAGAAGTACACTAGTGCAACCTGTTTTTGAGTACTGCTCGAGTGTTTGGGATCCTCCCCGGACAGATTAAAGGAAGACATTGAAGCAGTTCTGAGGCAGGCTGGTACAGTTGTTACCAGTAAGATTGAACAGCACATAAGTATCATGGGCATGCTTTGGAACAACAAATGGGAATCCCTAGAGGGAAGGTAGTGTTCTTTAAGAGGAACACTATTGAGAAAATTTGAAGCTGACTGCAGAACTATTCTACAGCCACTAAAGTACATGACTTGTAAAGACCACAAAGACAAGAAAAAAGAAATTCAGGCTCATACAAAGGCATACAGACAGTCATTTTTCTCTTGCTCTATTTGTAAGTGGAACAGGAAAGGAAATAACTAGTGGTGGTACAGGGTACCATGCACCATATGGTGGTTTGCAGAGTATGTATGTAGATCTAGATGTAGTTATCAATGTATTTATTTATTTATTTATTTTTATAATAGTTCATTTGAACTTCGTAACTTGTTTTTAGTTTAATGTTAGAGTGAATGTGATGAGTGAGTAGTAGACTGGATTTTGAGCTCATATGTATGGCCAGAAGATTGTAAGTGGAACAGGAAAGGAAATAACTAGTGGTGGTACAGGGTACCATGCACCATATGGTGGTTTGCAGAGTATGTATGTTGATCTAGATGTAGTTATCAATGTATTTATTTATTTATTTATTTATTTATTTTTATAATAGTTCATTTGAACTTCGTAACTTGTTTTTAGTTTAATGTTAGAGTGAATGTGATGAGTGAGTAGTAGACTGGATTTTGAGCTCATATGTATGGCCAGAAGATTGAAGCTGTCCTGAGCCAGAGTACTGGAGGTCATAGAAGAGGTTCAGTTCTGGTGCTGTCTAGCAAAGACAACAGACTACAGTACATTATTACTGTACTGTAGTTGTTTTGTAGATGTTCTGTGATGAATACTTTTTCACAGGAATTTGTGCTCCAACTAAGACTTTTTCTTACTGTTTCAATGAGAACCTTTTACTGAAAACATTATTTGTTTGTGATGGAATTCATATTCCTATTACAATTATTATGAAGGCCCAACAGTTGTAACAATAATCATTTAATATTCATAATCATTGATACATAAATGTAAAACTATGAGGGAAATTTAGTGCTCATTTATATGTTTACTTTAAAATTTATTTTAGGTGCCATTTGCATTTATCAGAGTCATTGGTTTTTTGAACTGCATACACAATGAAGGTTACAGAATAAAACCGTTGGTATTGAATTAACACTAACCAAGTAAACACACACATTTCTCAATTACATTGTAAATAGCGTAAAAAGGAGTGATTTAAAATGGAATGATCATATAAAGTTGATCGTCGGTAAAGCAGATGCCAGACTGAGATTCATTGGAAGAATCCTAAGGAAATGCAATCCGACAACAAAGGAAGTAGGTTACAGTACGCTTGTTCGCCCAATGCTTGAATACTGCTCAGCAGTGTGGGATCCGCACCAGGTAGGGTTGATAGAAGAGATAGAGAAGATCCAACGGAGAGCAGCGCGCTTCGTTACAGGATCATTAGTAATTGCGAAAGCGTTACGGAGATGATAGATAAACTCCAGTGGAAGACTCTGCAGGAGAGACGCTCAGTAGCTCGGTACGGGCTTTTGTTGAAGTTTCGAGAACATACCTTCACCGAAGAGTCAAGCAGTATATTGCTCCCTCCTACGTATATCTCGCGAAGAGACCATGAGGATAAAATCAGAGAGATTAGAGCCCACACAGAAGCATACCGACAGTCCTTCTTTCCACGTACAATACGAGACTGGAATAGAAGGGAGAACCGATAGAGGTACTCAGGGTACCCTCCGCCACACACCGTCAGGTGGCTTGCGGAGTACGGATGTAGATGTAGATGTAGAAATGAATTTCTCCAGTTAACTTGTATTTTTGCTTAGACGTTTTAGGACTGACATAAATAGTACTGAATAAAATGTGTTCAATGTTGATTCCATGGTAAATCACACAAATTTGAAGACTATCAATTCAGCTAAATACCTGGGGATTACAATTACAAACTACTTAAATTGGAACTATGTCAAAGAAAATGTTGCACAGAAGGTGAACCAATGACTGTGTTTTATAGACCAACTACACTACACTTGTCAATCCTCTTCTGGAGTAGTGCTGTGTGATATGGGATCCTTGGCAGATAGTCATGACATAGGACATCAAAAAGCTTCAGGGAAGGGTAGCTTGTTTTATAATATTGCATAATAAGGAGAGAGGGGAGTACCAATCAACATGGTTCAGTGGTTAGCACACATTACCCCTATTTGATTTTGTATTTATAACCCTGTATTCACCTGACCAGAAGTCTTGTTCCTCCTGCCACCAAACTTCACTAATTCCCACTATATCTAACTTTAACCTATCCATTTCCCTTTTTTAATTTTCTAACCTACCTGCCCGATTAAGGGATCTAACATTCCATGCTCTGATCTGTAGAATGCCAGTTTTCTCTAACATCCTCCTGAGTAGTCCCCGCCCAGAGATATGAATGAGGGACTATTTTACCTCCGGAATTGTTTACCCAAGAGGATGCCATCATCATTTAACCATACAGTAAAGCTGCATGCCCTCAGGAAAAATTAGGGCTGCAGTTTCACCTTTCTTTCAGCCATTTGCAGTACCAGCGTAGCAACGCTGTTTTGGTTAGTGTTACAAGGCCAGATCAGTCAATCATCCAGACTGTTGCCCCTGCAACTACTGAAAAGGCTGCTGCCCCTCTTCAGGGACCGCACGTTTGTCTGGCCTCTCAACAGATACCCCTCCGTTGTGGTTGCACCTATGGTACGGCTATCTGTATCCCTGAGGCACGCAAGCCTCCCCACTAATGGCAAGGTCCGTGGTTCATGGGGGCATGGGAAGGGGGAGGGGGGGGGGGCAGTAGTAGAATTGATACAATAAAAATAATTACATGCTGTCACTGATTTTTAAAACACTGGTCAGTGAATATCAGACAAACAATCCAGTACTTTGGAGTTTGATGACATGCTGCAAATAACCAATGAATCTCTTGCTTGAACAGTGAATGTTGAAGGAAGAAAGCAAAATTAGAGTTTTCATCCCTTCAGTGATTGTTGAGTAAGTCAGGTTTTGCCACATGTTATTAAAATAATTCTGACTGTTGTTTCAGCAACAATACAAAATAATTCTGTTTTGTGCTTCGCCCAAAGCAGATATAATCCAAAGAGAGAAAGAACATGTAGAAGGTGAGATACACTGGCAATAATGACCAAATGACCAACCTTGCTCTGTTTACGCTGGATGAGTGCCAGTACTTGAGGCGACAGGTAGTAGTCCTTTGAACTGGCATCAGTGAAGACATATATATGTGCTCCTAGTTTTGCATGTGAGATTGCCAATTGAATTGCTTTCAAACTCATTTCTGGGCAGTCACCACCTGAAGTTATTTGAAGCATCCGAAGAGCATGTTTGAATTCTTCAGCATCTGATGTCACGGTTACAGGTCCTACATCTGTTTAACAAAAAAAAGTGATTTCAGTTTGTTTTATCTGGATGAACATTTGAAAAAACTCTTTGTCTTTCTGTGTGCTGAAATTAACACGACACAGTACAAATACCAGTTATACTTTTTATAAGTCAAAAACAAAAAATTAATTGAAAGGGTTTTCTAAAGCAAATGCTGAAACTTAAAGTGCTGAGTCAACTTTCCCCATCCTCAGGAATCAATAAGAGAAAGACATGCTAATTTACAGAAAGGCACTACTAAAGGATTATCTTTCAGTCACAGCCTTCATAGGAAAAGAAAAGCACACCATTTATTCACACAAGCAAGCACACTTCATGCACACATGACTGCGAGCTCCGGCAGCTCACACCAGAATTCATGTGTCCATGAGGTCTGTGCCTGTCTGCACTTATTGGTCTAAGCATGGGGACAATGTTAACTGCTTCTATCATTTTTGCCATCAGCATTCTCAAGGTATGCTTACCAAATGAGTTCTCCATATCAGATGCAGAGGTACACAAACTCTTGAGGGAAATGGAAGAGATTAAAGAATTTGAACTATCATACAGTACAAGTATGGGGGATGGACAAATACTAGAATGATATCATCTGAATATGCACTTGATGTGATTCAGAAACAGACCGGAGTCAATAACCTTGATAGTGCAACTGTTCACCATAGCTTCCAAGGCCTTTCCTCATTGCTTATGAGCGCAACATTGTAATAACCAGCTACCCAAGTATGATGCTTCCCTGGCTTCTGGAAGCACATTAGGATTGCATTCCTCCAAGGCTTAAAGAAGTGCTCTGTCTGCCAAATACAGTTGAACACAGCTAGGGGAGTTTCTGCTGCAATCTGTCAGGTGCTCCAGGTGTGGTCATTAGCCACAGACCCTGCCAAAATAGAGTTCCTGGTAGGTGGGCCAGGGGAGGGGGGGGGGGGGGGGGGAGACGGTGCCATTGCAAACTTAGTCATTCAACACACTTTTCTCTTCATGAGACATCCACAACTGCTATTCATTGTCAATGATAAAATCCACTACAGTTGTAAAAATTGTTTATTTCTTAAACATAAAGCATCACCTGGTTTCAGGACATATGTGCCATCTTCTGGTGTATATAAAAATGTGAGTCCACAAGGGATGCATAACTAAAATTAAAATATATTTTTGCCCCTGTCTGTGATAAACCATGAAATTTTGGATACTTCAGCTAATTGTTTTGCTGTTCCTTGGGCTATGTCTTCTGGATTGATCCGGGGCCTTTCACTGTGCATTGCACCTGTAGCTGAGCAACTTCCACCTGATATGCATTTACATGCATACTCTTCAGACCACTGAGAAGTTTGTGTCAGAAGGTACATAGCATGATTCCACATATTACGGTTTCTCCCCATTCCAGTCATGTGTGAAGTGGAGGAAGAATGCCACTTAAATGCCTCTGTGCATGCCATAACTAGTCAAATCTTGTCTTCACAGTTCATATGGAAGGGATATGTATGGGATGAAGAACATCTCCAGATTATTCACTTATTGTAGATTCTTGAAACTTTGTAAGTACAGTTTCTTGGGGTAGTTGCTATCTGTCTAAAAGCATCTGCCAATTCAGGTTTTGCAATGTTTCCGCAATGCAGCCTGAGACCATTTGTGCTGCCCTTCTTTGTATACATTAAATGTCCACTGTTCATGTCTGGTATGGGTCCCACATATACAAGCAATACACTTAGGTGGCAGGCACAAGTGATTCATAAGCAGTCTCCTTTGTAGGATAACTGCATTTTCCCAGTATCTTGCCAATTAACCAAACTCTGCCAACAGCCTCATCAAAAGAGACTATGTGATCATTGCATTTCATACGCCTGCAGATTGTTACATTCAGGTATTTGTACATGTCAGTTGATTCTCACTTTGATCCACTGATGTTGTCATCATAGTACACTACTTTTATGCACCAATCTTTCTACCACTATGAAATATTACCAATATCTGACTGAATATTTTTGCAGCTTTTTCAGACAGTACTTTGTTGTAAATAATAGTAACATCTGCAAAAAGGTTTAAGGTTACAATTAATATTGTGAGCCAGATCATAAAATATGAACAACAAGGATCCTTGGAATTACTTCTGTTTCTGTTGATGATTCTCCATCCAAGATAACAACAAGGATCCTTGGAATTACTTCTGTTTCTGTTAATGATTCTCCATCCGAGATAACATGCTGCATCCTTCCTACCAAGAAATCCTCAACTCAGTCACAAATTTTGTTTGATGCCCCAAATAATCATACTTTGGTTCATAACTGTAAGTATGGTATTGAGTCAAATGCTTTTCAGAAGTAAAGAAATACTGCATAATCCCAATTACCCAGATCCATGACTTTCACGATGACATGTGAGAACAGTGAAAGTGGGGTTTTACGTATGATGTTTATGGAGCCCTTGCTGGTTTGCACAGGAGAGGCCACTTTGTTTGAGGTATCTCATTACATTTTGAACTCAGAAGATTTTTAGAATTTTCAGATGGATGTCAATGAGAATAGACAATACTTTTGTGGATCATTTCTGCTGCCCTTTTTGTAGATGGGTGTGACCTGTGCTTTCTTCCAGCCACTGACCATAGTTTTTTGTTCATGGTATCTGTGGGTGATCATTATTAAATGGTAGCTAACTCAGCTGCAAATTCTGTAAAGTAGGTTGATCCAGCTTTATTGTCAACCTATGGGCAGCTAGGCTCCTTCAAGTAGTTGGGTTACAGGGAGCTGGGGGGAAGGGGGGGGGGGGGGGGGGGGGGGGGGAAGCAAACAGGACAGTCAGGTAGCTGAGCTGTTGCATATGGAACTGTACTGCAATGGCCCTGTGCCTGTAGGCAGGAGCAACCAAGAAGCTCAAGCATGTGGAGAACGTGTGCAATATACCTCGCAAGTAGCCTACACTAGCTGTGCTTGCCAACAAGTAATCTAACAGATGCTCCCCAATGCTCATGCCACATGGGGCAGAGTTGGAAAAGCTTACTGTATACAATATGCCACAAATCCCATTGGACCCTGAAGACTTGTTTAATTTTGGCAATTTCAGTTATTTCTCAATGCTGCTCTCACTAATACCTACACACTTATCTTTGAAATACTGAGAGAAGTAAACTGGGACAGTACTTCTGTATTTTCCTTAGTAAAGGAAAATGAGAATATGGAATTCATTGTTTATGCTTACGTTTTACTACCCCAGTTTCATTTTCATTCATCCCTGTATGCCAGGGCACTAATTTTCGTGCCACTGATAACCTTAATGTATGACCAGAATTTCTTTGGCTTTTGCAAAAGATCTTTTAATCATATTCTGCTATGGTACAAACTGAAGGCTTCATGCTTTGTCCTCTTGATAACCAAAATATGTTTGTCACCATTTTTCTATCTATAGACCTATTCTTTGTTTTATACTTATTAAGCTGTAATCACTGTCCCTTTAGATGTTTGTTTACAGTGACTGTATACCATGGATGTCCCTTCCATCATGAACTGTTCTAGAAGATACTTACCTAACCAGTGGATAGGTAACTATT
Source organism: Schistocerca gregaria (assembly GCF_023897955.1). Taxonomy (NCBI): domain Eukaryota; kingdom Metazoa; phylum Arthropoda; class Insecta; order Orthoptera; family Acrididae; genus Schistocerca; species Schistocerca gregaria. The sequence goes on along the minus strand of NC_064931.1, from coordinate 517,546,226 downwards.
TTTGAAACTTGTGCCACATGCCTTCTACTCCTGCTCAAAGATAAATGTTTTAAGTTCACCTCTGAGATATGGCATGGTTGCCTCTCAATCTAGCTTATTGAATATATAAATCTTCCTAATTGTTTTAGCTCCACTTTTACTCTAGTAATCATAGTTGCTACAACTACCTCATGGTCACTGGTACCAGTTTCAGTATGGATATGTTAAGAAGGTCAGGTCTATTTGAGGCCATTAGGTCTAATATATTTCCATCATGTTGCGCTTCTGCACTATCTGTTCTAGGTAACTTTCAGAGGTGGCATTTAGTGATGTTTTACAGAATGTCTAATCATACCCACTACCTACAAAACTGTAATATTCTCAACAGGTTGCTGGAACATTAAAGACCTCTCAAATGATGACAGTATGATTGAGAAACATGTGTACCAGCAAACTGAGGTTTTCTCTAAGGTTTTTTGTTTAATGTGGGGTTGAGTCTGGTCCTCAACAGGAAAGTTCAATTACAAGTTATGCCAACACTTGATAGTGTCTTGCCCAAATAATCTTTTATGTTGAGTCAATTTTTGTGTTTTTGGATTAGAACGTCTTGTCTGCTGTAACAAATACCTTCCTACATTTTCCATTAGCCTGTCCTTTGGACAAACACTTAGATTTACATCAAGCCTGAACCTAGTATTATGTGAGCTGTGCTGCCTTTCAAGAGCGCTTGAAACATTGGAACTTTGTGAATACTTTTGAAGCTGATCACTAAGATTTTAAAAGTCTCATCTACACCACATCTCCAAAACGTTCCAAGACTGATTGTATTCCTGGCATATAAGTGACATAATCATAGTAACTAAGATGGCAGATTGAACTAACAACTGTGAACAACAGATGTGCATTCAACCAGTCACCTGTGAGCTGATAGTGTTAAGTAGTAGACATGTGGCCATAATGTGTGAATGATGTTGTGTCACAAATCACAATGAAGCAACATGTCTAAATCAAATGTTCACGATATCCTCCAGAATGTTGTGAAGAAGATGAAGTGTGTGTTAAGTTTAGCCTGCATGCCTTGACTCCTGATCTAAAGTGACATGTGGACAGCTGCCATGACTTGACTGAAATGAAAAACATGGACAATTCTTTTAAAAAAATGGGTGGCAGGACTTTCTGTTATCAGTATGAAACTACCACAAAATGGCAAACGTGCAGAAATTTACTTTAAGGTTCACTGCTTTGATGACATAACCAACAGTCAACCAAATGTGCTGCACGAGTTGAACCCCATCTCAAAGAGGGACTTTTCTGAGAGTTTCACGTGGTTGTGTATGTTCCATGGATTGTACTAGAGGGGAGGTTTACTTTCTGGAAAACCCGAAGCACTGAAACCACCATCTTAACTTACCTCTATTTTTTTTTATTAATGCAGTCTTGAAACTTTTTGGATTGATAGGGTACAGGGACATTTCTTTGGTTCTTACAGAAATAGTTTGGGGTCTCCTATAGCTACCATTACTTTGACTGAATAGAGAGTTGGCAAAGCTTTTTTTTTTTTTTTTTTTTTTTTTTTTTTTTTTTTTTTTTTTTTTTTTTTTAAGAAATGTGTGCACCCCACACACTGTCTCTGCTCTGCAGTGCATCTATGATCTAAATAGGGGTACCTTACAATTCTTAACCTTTTGGCACAAGTCCAGGAAGTCGCCACCAAGCTAACAGCTTTTTAGGGTATCATGATTCACTGTATGTTGAACTGCTATCAGTTAACAGAGTGCTATCCTCCTGTCTTTGCTTTCACTTGACACTAGTCACAGCTCACTTTGCAGCTGGTGAAGTGTCTATAGCACAATCAATTTCCAAATTCTGTTTGGGGTATGTATGTAATACTCTGAGTTCTCCACCATTCCTGCCTCCATTGTGCAGGATCATTAGACCTAACACTGACAAGCCACTCAGAGTCAAGTGGACAGTGGTGATAGGTCCAATTCTTCCTTCTACTGCCTTATGGCAGTGCTGCTCAGTTCCTAATGCAGTACTGGTTATTATTCATGTTTTCTGTCACCGTTAATACACATCAGTAAAACAAACAATGCACTAGATCAATCTGAGATTGCTCTATCAA